>NC_090440.1:1087434671-1089934671 GCF_031143425.1 Pleurodeles waltl
GATTTTGATCAAGTATGCGAAGATGGATAGAGACAAGATCATTAATGAGATTGAAATATTATCAACAAAAATTAACACGTGAAGATACAAAGCTTGTGGAATCTTTGAACAAAGATATGGAAGAAAGACTAAGAAAGATAGAGGAAGAAATAGTCAATAAAAAAGCGAGAAAATTCAACAGAGATAAAATAGATTATGAAACAGGACAGATCTATACATTTGCAAGAAAATTTGATTATTTGAGAAAGCAAAACATAAATGGAGGAGGCAGTAGAATAACAAATCAGATTACTAGAGGCATTAATAACGATATTAGTGAAAGTTCTGATACTGATGGAGAGGAGCTTTCTCGCATGGCAGTACATACAACTCTACAGGATGAGTTTGATTTTTTGCGGAGAGATCGGAAAACAACCACAGGCCTTGGTGAGGAGGCAACAGATCAAGAGGAGGAGGCAGAGGAAGAAGAGAAGAGGAGGCAAGAGAGCAAGTAAATCGCAGAGATGTACAAGAGAAGGTGACACGAAGCAACAGGCGGTATTGAATGACAGCAGGGCAATTTGTAATTTATCTAATGTGGAACTAAGCGATGAGGACATAAGTAATTTGAAATTAGGCCTCTCTTATTGTGAAGCCAACAATTTTGATTATGTGCAAGCAAGAATTGATCTGTTCTTATTTATTAGAAAGTTACAATTAAAAAAGATATATAAGATCAAACATCAACAACGTCCTGAAAAGCCAAGTGAGTTGATAATTAGAGAACAAGGGAATTTGCTGATTGATGATGTTTTCTTGATGAAAGAACTTTGGGAGCTAGAAGATGATGCTATGCAAACTATAGATGAAACAGCAGTTGTTGAAAGATTGGAAGCGGAAGGAATATTAATGAGTGAAGAAGGGGACTCGAAATTCAAACCAAAATCCACAGTTTTGCCCCCTTATTGTGGAGATCCGATAGATCAGTTTGCTGAAACGGTAATTCAGGATCTGAAAAATTTAAGAGATACCAAGTCAAGAAATACAGATTACACAAGTAGTAATAGTCAAGTGAGAAGTTATCGACAAACGATTAAAGAACTGGCAGCAAATCCCAAATTGATCATTTAAAGCTCAGATAAAGGAGGCAATATAGTAATTTGGCCTATTGGACAATATATGGAAGAAGCTTATAAACAACTCAATGATGCAAGCTGTTATAAAAGAGTCAATTTGGAATATGTACATAATATTGAAAATGAGTTTGGGAAATTATTGTCATGGAAAGAACTGAATTTGATAAATGACCAGGAATACAGATTTATGCAAGTTACTCATCCCAAGTTACTGGTGTTTTATCTTATCCCACAGATACACAAAGATGCTCTCAAAACCACCAGGGAGACCGATAATAGCGGCACAAGGAAGCTTGTTTGAATTTGTATCTCAATATATAGACAGTTTTTTGAAACCTTTAGTGAGTAATTTACCATCATATCTGAAAGTTACCACAGATTTTCTAAAAAGGGTGTTTGATATAGACTGGGAACCTGATTTTCTCCTAATGACATTGGACGTCACTTCTTTATACACTTGTATTCCACATGAGGATGGTATAAGATCTACAGTACATTTGTTTACGAGCAAGACCCATATGTTTTTACAAACACAGTATGATGTTGGTCAATATGATGAAATGGTGTCTCAAACATAATATTTTCATTTTCAATAATTAAATCTTTGAGCAGATACGAGGGACAGCAATGGGTACGTGCTTCGCCCCAGCTCTGCTAATTTACATATGGGCTGGTGGGAAGGGCAGGTCCTCAACAGTCCACCGTTGGACAGATGGAATGATCATATTATAGTATGGTTACGATTTATCGATGGTATATTTGTGATATGGCAAGGCAGTGTTTCAAGTGCAGAAGAGTTTTAAAACAGATAAATGAGCATGAATTGAATCTTAAATTCACTGCGAATATAAATGTTAGAGAGATAGAATTCTTGGATGTGAAGGTTACCATTGAGAAAGCAAAATTACAAACTACCATATATAGGAAACCCACTGCGGGGAATAGTTTATTACATGCAGGGAGTTTCCATCCTTTGCCTCTTAAGGAAAATATTCCCTATGGTGAGCTTTTACGAGCTAAACGAATCTGCAGTATGGAGAACAAATTTGGAGAGGTGGAAAAAGATATGGTAATACGTTTAAGAGAAAGAGGATATTCAAACAACACTATCACAAAGGCCAAGGAGAAAGTAAAAAAGTGCACCAGCGATAGTATTTTAATTTTCTGAAGACAAAAAGTACATGATCCAGTCCGATAAACAACAAGTGGTGAGGTTTATAACCACATATAATATGGCTCACTCACAAATACCTAGAATATTGCAGAATCACTGGCATGTTTTGAAAAGTGACCCTATATTCGGCAAAGATATCACAAAACACCCACAGATAACGTGCAGGAGAGGGAAATCTACGCGAGATGCACTCATGAAAAGTGATGTGAGACAATGTAATAGCAAACAGATGTGGCTATTCCCCAATAATGTTTTTTTTAAGTGTGCCAAATGCAAGGCATGTAAAAATGGTGAAAACATCAAGTCAGTGGTGATAAATGGAAAAACCCTCCATAAAATTAAGGGAGTATATACTTGTAAAAACGAATACGTGATTTACATATTAAAATGCAGCTGCCTCAAGATATATGTAGGCAGCACAAAATTGCAGGCACACAAATGCATTTTAAAACATTTGAGAGCAGTGCACAATTAGGATGAGTCCTACCCTGTAGCCAGACATATCTGGGAAGTGCATGGAGGAGACATCACCAATTTGAAGTACAGTGTGATAGATGGGATATCAAAGGACTGTAGAGGTGGTGATAGAGAGAAATTTTAAAATTTTGATTCGAAGGTTCTCCCCCTTCTTTGATCAAATACCATTTATGCCAAGTACAGTGATATTCACATGGACTAAAATGAATGGGGATTGAATAATCAAATGAGACTGAGAATACAAAGGAATTTCAATAATAATAAAAAGATTACGAATTTCAGTAATTTTTAAACAATATCTGCACCATGTATAGCCAGTAAATGTTGATGAATGTTGACAGATCCTAAAGGTGTTTGGAAATGCTAACAACAAAATAATGTGGTAACATTCTTTAGGAAATATGAGATCAATGCTATATAGGCAAAGTTAAGTTTTCGTCAGCTATTTCAAAGTACCCATTTATGTCTTGATAAACCAGTAAGTTGTGCTGTAAGGGTTGGTTAGATTTTATTTAGTGAGTAGTATCGTTATGTCAAAAGTTTGGGTGAAGTCAAGAGTATCAGAAAGCGATCAACGTCGTTCTGTTATGAATTTAGACGATTCCACGTTAACGTATTGTAGCTGCTGCAATAATGTTTTTTTCAAATGCAATCTATAATTTCCTGTATGCATTGTGAACAATCATGATTTGTGGAGTATAGCAAAAGTGGGAGATTTCAGTATGTGAAAATTTCAGAATAAAAAAAATGAGTATGTTGGAAGCATATAAATAATGAACTAAAATGGCGTCCAGCAGGCCGATGAAGCCAGTAATGCTGAAACGCGTCCCTGTTGCATCTAATTAATAAAAACCTAGAGTATATGCTCTGGAGTGAGGCCTCCTGATTACAAGTTGAAGAGGTGAAGTGTGGAGATATATATATATATATATATATATATATATATATATATGTACATATTCGGCAGTTATAGTTATGGTTATTTGAAGTAACAATAACTCGTGCCCTAAGGTAACTATAACTTGTGCCTTGCCATGCACAGTTTTCCACTCAATAATTTTACTGCAAATATTACATTAATATTATCAATCATGTCATGAGTCTTGTAATATGTGAAGTAATTAGCAGTGCAGTGTAATTGTATGGCAAGACCGCAAGATCCAGTTACCTTAGGGCACAAGTTATAGTTACTTTAGATAAACATAACTATAACTGTTGAATTTCCAGGGTTTTGTGTTTGTAAATTCAGAACTATAACATCCCCATAATCTCTAAGTGAATTTCTATGTTTTTATTCTATTTCCTAACTATAATGTCTCTGTAACCTTTGCCCTTTCAGTGAATTTTGATGTTTTGTTAATGTAAAGTATTTGTAATCACTTCACGTTAATACAACCACCGCCGCACATGGCCTTCGGCTGTGTGTGGTGGTGGTTGGGATCAGGCCAGGCCCTGCACCCAACCCCTATAATCACAGAACCATGCGCCACACAAGGCCTTCGGCTGTGTGTGGTGGGGTTGCGCCAGAGAGGCCTACACCCTATGTGCACTCAAGTCTGCACCACACATGGACTTCAGTTTGGCATTGTGTGCTGGGCCCAGACCTTTACCACTAGACCACAGGAGGCTCTTTACCATGCAGTGTCCAGGCATAGCTATGACCTACAACCCAAAGATTTTGATGGGAAAAGATGTAAATGTTCCATCAGTAGAAATGTTTAACATTCAAAACACTAGGAAATAAACAGACACACTGCCATGAGATACCAAGATTCAAACCTTCAATGTACTGACTGCCAGTCCAAAAGCTTTACCAGTAGGCCAGAGGTGACTCTGTTACACTGTGCATAAAAATGTAGCTATAATGTTCAAATCTAACTTCTTGCTAGTGTGATGCTTTGAAGTCATTGCATGGGAAGTATTTAACATTCAAAACTCTAGTAAATTTATAGATGCACTAACATGAGACACCAGAATTTGATCTTTAAACCCACTGAGTGACAGTCTAATAGCTTTACCAGTAGGCCACAAGCAACTCTTTTCTGCTGTGCATCAAAACATAACTATAACATTTGAACCAAACATTTTGCAAGTGTGATGCTTTGAAGTCAATGAATGGAGAGACCATTGTAATAACAATATCTCTCTCTCTTCCATCCCGTAATGGGATGGAAGAGAGTGAGAAAGAGAGACAGAAAGTGAGAGATTAAGAGAAAGAGAGAGAGAGAGAGCGCAATTCAGAGAAAGAGATTGAGAGAAAAAAATTGAGAGAGAGAGAGAGATTGAGAGCTAAATGTTTTTTAGGCTTTGATGAATGATATACTTAGAATGAGATAATTTCGCACAAATTGAAAAGAAAAATGTATTTGTCAAGTAACAAGAGTGAGATTACTTTTTGGTATGTACCTTAAATATTTGAGGGCAAAATTAAATTAAATTAGGGAAATGGCCACTGGCACCACTAAACTAGAATCCTCAACCTTCTGTGTGACTGTCTTAGATTCTAACCACTATGCTACTCTCTCTCTGTCTTGCTTCCATCCCATTATGGGATTGAAGAGAGACAGAGGGAAACAGAGAGAAAGTGCCAAGACCATGAGGGGAGCGTGAAGGCCTTAGCGGTTCCAGCCTGCGGGAGCTCACATTGATCCAGCACACAGAGAGCTGCTGAAAATGCAATACTTTCATCTGTTTCCCTGCTCTTATGTCTGCAGACAGGGAAACAGACGAAAACTTTTCTTCAAGCAAGTGGGAGCATTTTGACTGCTCCCCATTGCTGGAAGTGGAGTTACTTTTTGCTTTGTTTGGTGGGAGCTGTCCCAGGAGGGTGGGAAACTTGGGAGATAGCAGGAGCTGGCCCTAGGTGCTCCAGAGGGTTTTCAATGGCTCCAGGAGAGGGGCCACGCAGCCCCCCTCCTTTCATTAACATAGGCCGGCCCGGGGAGGTGGTGCTTCCTGAGGCTGTATATGGCACAGAGGGGGGCAGTGCGGCCCCTCTTCCTGTTTGAGAATTGGTAATTGGGCCCCAGGAAGGTGGTAGTCCCTGAGGCATATGAGTGGACTCTGTGTGGCCCTCCTACTTTTTTTTAGAAAAAGCCCTGGGATGGTGGTAGACCCGGGGGCCTGGGGAGGTCTGCACGGCCCCCTCATATATTCCTTTTAATGGAGCCCCAGGGAGGTGGTGTTCCCCAGGGCATAAGGAAGCCTTTGGAGTGGGTCCCTGTGTGCCCCCCTCTATTATTCTAAAATGTGCATGCCCCAGGACCTGGCCCACCAGGGGCTACATTAAAAATAGCGGGAGACAGCATTTGCTGAAATTCGCAGATCCTCCACGAATTTCACCATAAAAGCTGAAACCGAGTCACAAAAATGGCTGTCTGGTTAAAGTGTTGGTAGACAATTAGATCTTAGCATGAGATCTCCGGGTCCAGCAGAGCCTCTGTACCCCTAGATATCTCTATTTCTTTTACTTTTAATATCTCTACTGAATGGATTTACACTAAATCGCAAAAAGCATACTTTCTGGACCAAAAGCTAGCTTTCTGCCAAATTTGGTTTTATTCCGTTGAATAGTTTGGGGTGGAGTTGTGTTCAAAATCCCTAAGTGAATTAAAATGGGAAATGCAATTTTTTGACTGGCCCTTTTTCTCAGCACCCACTTGATAAATCACCCCAAAACTGACCATGCACAATAAGTCACAGTAGCACACCATTAAAAAAAAAAAAAAGTTTGTGAAGTTTCATCAAACAGCTCTGTGAGAAAAGGCATCTTTTGTCATAGTTAGCCCCCACTTTTTGCCTGGCATTTGATGTAGTCTTAACATTTTTAGTGTCTAGGGCCCCTCCTAACCAAGTTCCCTGGGACAGATCTCTTTACCTAAAACTGTTGTGATGCCTTGGGCCAATTTGCAACACCTTTCAATGCCACTAAAATTCCCTAGTAAGTGGTACTCAGGTAACCAGGGCATGGAGTACTAAGGGTAGACCCCTGAAGGTAGAAGCACAGATTATTTCACCCTCTAGGGCCATGCATCCAGAAGCACCCAGCACTGCCATTAGAGGCTGAGACTTCTGATGCAATCCAAAAAAGCAAACTTTACATGGCACACACACTGCATGCACTACAGGTAACTCACTCCTCTGGCAGGCCTTCCCAATCCTAAGGCAGGGTGCACTATACTGTATGGGTGGGCATAGATTCATGAGCAATATGCCCCTCCTGTATCCCTGCCAAACCTGGGACATAGTAAGTGAACAAGGCAGCCATTTTAAATGAATGTGCTGGAAACTAGTCAGTACGAGTTTCACAGTTACTCTGAACCCTGGATTGTTTTATATCAAATAACTCAGAATGATAAATCCAATCTGGTACCAGCATTGGATTTATCTCAAAATGTACCTAGAGGTCACCTTATTGGTGCCCCCTGAAAAAAAGCTAACTACTCCAGCATGGTTGCTGGCCAGTCATAACCAGCTTGCCACCAGCTTGACAAGATTCTGGAACCCTGGGATAAGAGATCCTGCTCTCTCCGTCCCAGAACAAAGCTCTTCCTGGGTGAGGGTGCAACCACCTCCTCCCTAAGAAATGTGCATGGCTTACGGCCCTTGAACCGCGGACCCCAGGCCTTCTGCTATCAGCAAATGCCCACCTGCATTGCAAACCCCCACCTCTGGTGGGAGAAACAGCAGGAAACCACAGGAAGGACAGGAGGAGTGGCCAGCTCCAGCTGAGGAGTTGATTGGAAATTGGACGGACTCTGCAAACCCCCAAAGAACCTTCACACTTCAAAAATCACCAAAGATCTCCTTCCAGAGTGAAGGTATCACTCTTCTGAAACCCACGACCAAAGACCTAGTGAAGGCCACTTCACTGACTGGCTGCTGACCAAGGAACTGGATGCCACAGCCTGACCAAACTCCACCTAACAGCCTGGGAGGACAGTCCCTGTAAGTGTGCAAAGTTTGGTGGCACTGCGCCCTCCATTGGTGAAACTATGTGATAGCTCCAGGTGCTGGTCCTCTCACATCGGACACCAAGAAGGACAGTTCCCTCCAGACTGCAAAAGGACTAGGAGGAATTCCCAGTCAAGAGACTTCAGAAATTACCAGGACCTCCCACTAGAGTGCCCCTGCTGACCTGCAAGCAACCCTCAAAGAGACCTACCTCCTGCTTCCAAGGGCACCTTTGCGGAAAGCCCCTGGTTCAATAATTCGCTCTGCAACTGGCAGTCTTGTATCCTGCACCGAAGACCCAGCTGTGCCCTAAGGGTCCCCCACCCCTTGTGACCTTGAGATTCCAAGGAAAGCCACTGGGTTTACCTTTAAGTCTGCCTGTGTAGTACTTTTCCAAGTGGTCTCCCGTAGTAGCCTGGCACCAGTTCCAACAACTTTCTGCAGCTGCTCCCCCTGAAACAGGGAGCCACCCTAACTTCTCCAGCAGGTCCATAGTGCCCACCAATAACCTCAACATATCTACAAAAGGAGACATTGGTAAACACATTGCCTGATTTTATGTGCATGTTTAAATTATTTCTCCATTGAGTCCTATGGTACGTAATTACACACAAAAGGCTATTTTTATAAAAACTTTAAAATTCATAGCTTAAAAAGTACTGACCCGATTTTGATGATGTTGGTCTTAAATTTTTTATAAAAATATGAAGTATTTTTGCAAATTGGTCTTGAGTTATTCTTGTCAGTGTGTCGTCTCATTTGTTGATACTGTATGTACAACAAATACTTTGCACTTCTCCAGGATTAGCCTAACTGCTTTAGCGCCAAAACTACTGGACGGAATTACACCAAATTTGGACCTGGTCCAAAAAGTTACTTTTTTTGTTTTGGTGTAAATACGTTTTATATTTTTGAGAAATTAAGGGGGGGTAATGTTTTATATATAGGGACGCAAAGGATTAGCGACCCCTCCTGAACTCGTGCAGAGATCAGATTGGCTGTCAAGACTTCAGCCAGGAAGTGTTTGCAGCCATTTTGGGAATTGTACTCAGCTGAGTCCTCCAAAAAGTAAAAAATTAAAAAAGAGAAATACCCTGATCACCTTTATTTTCAATTTTGCCACAAAATCATAGAGGATCCATGAAAATTATGGTTTTGTACATTTAAAATGTGAGCCTAACTATAACGTCCCTGTAATCTTTGGTCTTGTCAGTTGTTGTTAGGACCATGTTTCCATAGAAAAAACAGATCCGTGGAAGATCCATGTCCATAGATATCTGTATTTCTTTTAAAAAACTACTGAGATGATACGCACTAAATCACAAAAAAAGAGATATTTTTGTAGAAGACTTCACTTTTTGCCACATTTGGTGTAATCTCATTCAATAGTTTGGGCTGTAGTCCTGTCTAAAATCTCTGTGGGAAATAACATTGGAAATGCACTTTTGTTACTCCTCATTTTTCTCGCCCCAGCTTGATGGATCACCTTGACAATTTCTATACAAAACATGGCAAAGTAGGGCACTTTTTTAGAGAATTTCATGAAGATTACTCAAACTGCAACAAAGTTATAAGCAAACCAAATATTATCTCATCAATAATTCAACTGCTAATGTTACATTGATATTATTAAAGAGGTTATAATAAAATGTAATTAGTGCTGTAATATCTGGGGTAATCAGCCGTGCATGGCGAGAGTGCAAGTTTTATTTACCTTAGGGCAAGAGTTATAGTTGCTTGAGATAACCATAAATTCTTAATTTCTCTGGTTTTGTGCATGTAAATTCAGAACCTAACTATCACAACCCTGCAACCTTTGTGTTTTTTAAATTCTATTTCATACTTATAACATTCCTGTTATAATAATAACACATAAATATATATATATATTTCTACATAGGAGAATCGGTGAGTAGATACATGTTAACCACCTATTCATTACTGGCATAATATGATTATGTCTCTGCTCAATGCAAGTAGACCTGCATGAAAATACTACGTACAATGATTGAATAATAGCTGCACTCATGCTACTGTCTGGTTGTACTACATGAGATAGACAACTAGTGACTGCGCTCATGCTTATGTCTCTGCTAAGTGCTGTCATCCTTGTAGTTGTGCTGCATAGGAAAGATGACGAGCGGTTGAATGTTAACCCACCCATCTGTTAATGGTATCAAGTAAATAGCCACAATGTTTTTATTGACTAAGGGACATATTTACAAGCCCCTAGTGCCTTCTTGTGTTGCCCTAGCATAAAGGATGCCTTTCACTGTGCCAGATTCACAAATTGGTATAATGTAAGCATTGTGTCACTTTGTAGCACCTTGCACCACATTTTGGCTGTGCCAGGCATAACCTATGCAAAGGGGGTGTTACCATGTTTGTAGGTCAAGAAAAATAAAGAAGTGAAATGTACAAGATTTTACTGAGCCATTTTGCCCATCATTTTTTATGCCAGCCAAAGGCAGGCGTTCAAGTGACACTCCCATTGCTTCCAATGGCCTCCCCACGCATTGCTGGACTAGCATCATCATTTTTGGCACCAGTCAACCAATGCACCACAATAGTGTAAAAAATCTTGACACTATTGTGCTGACGCGCTCCATTGTGTGCTGTAATGTAAATACGGTGCTACCATGGACATGTTAGGGGGGCAAGGAAAATGGCGCATAATAGCTAATGCACAACGTTCTTGTAAATATGCTTGCAAGTGCTATACCATTGTTTGTTCTAAGGTCATATCCTGCCCAGATAAACAAGTCCAAATCACATATAATGACTTCTAACTGCACTATTGTGCAGCAGTCCAGAAATTACATTACATGTCATATATTCAGTGCTTTCTATACCTATAAACTTTATACTTAAATTTCAGTGTATACTGCATCAACTGTATTTTTTCTGTAAGTAAAGGGTGATTATTTGGTGTTATTAATATATATCACAAAATCCAAATATGTGGGATTTATTAAATGTGCATGCAATTCTTCATCATTATTCAATCTATATTGGTTTTTAGTTTGCAATCTAATGATGAAGCGGGATTCTAGTCTATGGAGTTTCAGTTCCACGCCCCCACCTCTTTCATCTTTTTTTTATGCAGGCAATCACATAGTATCTCTTTGTCTTTCAATCACTGTCTGGATGGTGGAGATAATGTTTGCCTACTGCATAACTCATATCCTTATTTTGCACTGCTTGTATGTGCTCCAATACCCCTTTTTTAGATTACAGATCATGTTTTCAACATATTCCTTACCACATTGGCATTCAATTACATAGGCAACATAGGTGGTCATTCTGACCTCGGCGGTAAAAGGCGCCTACCGCCGGTCAGAAATCCTCCATAATCCCGCCGCGGTCGCGGAAACCCGCCACGGTCATTCTGACCCGCAGAAGGCAAACCTCCGAAAATCCGACCGCCACAACAGACCGCCAGACCAGCGGTCGGCGGAAAAGTGGAGGTGACAAAACCTCCACCGTCACGCCAACAGAAATACGCCCATGCCATTACGACCCACGAATCCACGCGGCGGTCATTCAAACGCGGTATTCCATTGGCGGGACACACCGCCGCGGTCAGAATACACACAAACGAACAAAACTCAGCCACATTGGACGATTTGAATCCCACACACCTGATACACATACACACACCACTCCCACACACACAATACAATATAAAACACACACCCACATCACCCACAAACCCCTACGCTAAAAAATTCGTAAAGAAGGCAAGAGCGAGACACCAGCATCCAAAAAATAACAGCCACAGCCACTCAACACCATCACCCACACACTATCCACACACAAAACAACACACACCACCACACTCAACTCACTTAAATACACATACTCCACCCCACACATCATACACACCACCCCATGGCACCCCAAAGACAACCCCGCTTCACAGACGAAGAACTCAGGGTCATGGTGGAGGAAATCGTTCGGGTAGAGCCCCAGCTGTTCGGCACACAGATACAATACACCAGCATTGCCCGGAGGACGGAGCTATGGCAGAGGATTGTCGACAGGGTGAACGCAGTGGGATAGCACCCCAGAAATCGGGAAGACATCAGGAAGCGATGGAACGACCTACGGGGGAAGGTGCGTTCCATGGTATCCAGGCACAACATCGCCGTGCAGAAGACTGGCGGAGGACCCCCACCTCAACCCCCACAATTCACATCATGGGAGGAGGAAGTCTTGAACATCCTGCATCCTGACGGCCTCGCAGGAGTCGGCGGAGGAATGGATACTGGTAAGTTGAAGCTTCAATACTGCTTCCCCCCCACCTGCATGCCAAATCATACCCCAACCCTCACCCCCATCCTCGAACCCCACCCTCACCCCCATCCTCGAACCCCACCCTCACCCCCACCCCCACCACCATCCTCACCCCCACCACCATCCTCACCCCCACCCCCAGCACACCTATTCCCCGCCAATGTCTAACCATCACAACCCACACATCCCAAAACCTAGGCCTGCATGCGTCCACTAAGCATGGACACCCATCACCAAAGCATGCCCAATGCATATACACATCCCCCCCACAAGCCACCCTCACCAAAGCCCCCACACACGAATGCCAGCACTTGGGGACACGAGAACCCACAGATACACCCATATGCCACACATTGAAACTATAACCATACCTCTATACCCCTGCAGGACCCGACCGTCAACACACCGCGGCGGAGGGGCCAGAATTCTCCACACCCCCCACCCAAGAGGCCGTCAGCGATGACAGCAGCTCTGTCGACCTGGACACCGATGACCAGCCCGGACCATCGGGGACCTCTGGACAGTCGGTTCCCCTCACACAGGCCCAGGCCACTACAGACCCAAACCCCTCTGGGAACACCAGCACAGCTCCCACCCAGCGGGCCCATGCCTCTGTCTCCAGGGCGCGTCAATCTGCGGTGTGTCTACCACTACAGGGCACCCAGGATAACCCACCACCCCAACAACAACAGGGACCTGGGGGCAGTGGTAGTGGGCACACCGGCCAGGGGGCAGAGGCCCAGGGAAACAGGGGAACTCGGAGGGCAGCTGTGCGACAGGGGGGGGAGGAGAGGCCCAGGGAACCCACTCTCCACGAGGTCCTCACCACCATCATGGGAGCATACAACCGCTCCCAGGAGACGATGGCGACGGTACTGGCCCGGTTCCAGGTGATCCAGGTACTGCAGGAGGAACACTATCGGGGGTACAGGGAGGACATCAGAGCCATCAACACCACCCTGGTTACCATGGTAGGGCTGCTGCAGGACCTCGTCAACAACAGGGCGGACACTCAACAACACCCAAGGGCCCCTGCCACTAGCCTGGACCAAGAACAGCCAACCACCTCCGCCGGCGCTAGTGGACAGGAGGCCCCCGCACAGCAGCAGCCCACCAGACCCCCACCTCCTGCAGGAGAAGAACCACCCCGCAAGAGGGCCCTGAGATCTCGCAAGAAGACAGAGTAGGATGTCAAGACCCCCGCCAGCAATGGATACCACCTGATGTCATCCCACTGTCCCACATTGTCACCCTGTCCATCCTTGAACTGCCCATGCTCCATCTCTCCACAGGCCTCTGGACAATGCACCTGTGTGACTGTTACTCTGGACTCTGCCATGGACATTCCTTCACCATAGCCCCCACCCACTTGAAACCACCCATCCCATTTTGAGCACTTAAATAAACACTTATTTTGCACCAAAATATCTGGAGTCTGGCTGTGATTTCAATATATTGTAATTGACATGACAGTGCAAATATGTCCTTGTACATGGTGAAGTCAACAAACAGCTGCCACAAAGCTGTAGTCCATGGGGAAACGAAGCACAGGACTCGTAGTGGGGACCCCAGATCTGAAATAGGGAGGGAAAAGCCAAAACTCAGTCATCATACACTGGGGCAAATAGACAGGCAGCAGAGATGCTGGAGAGTAGTTAACATTTACTAAATTATCTTTGAAATGTTACCTGTGTCCTATTGGAAGTACTGTTCAATGATTCTGTCCCTGTTGTCTGTTTCAGCCCCGTCGTCTTCCTCCTCGTCACTCTCCTCAGGTTCCACCGCTGCCACAACACCACCGTCTCGACCATCCTCCTGCAGGAAAGGCACCTGGCGGCGCAAAGCCAGGTTGTGAAGCATGCAGCAGGCCACGATGATGTGACACACCTTCTTAGGTGAGTACATTAGGGATCCACCTGTCATATGCAGGCACCGAAACCTGGCCTTTAGGAGGCCAAAGGTGCGTTCGATCACCCTCCTAGTACGCCCATGGGCCTCATTGTACCGTTCCTCTGCCCTGGTCCGGGGATTCCTTACTGGGGTCAGTAGCCACGACAGGTTGGGGTACCCAGAGTCCCCCACTAGCCATACACGGTGTCTCTGTAGCTGTTCCATCACATAAGGGATGCTGCTATTCCTGAGGATGTAGGCGTCATGCACTGACCCTGGGAATTTGGCATTTACATGCGAGATGTACTGGTCAGCCAAACACACCACCTGGATGTTCATTGAATGGTAATTTTTTCTGTTCCAGTACACCTGCTCCCTGTCTCTTGGGGGAACCAAAGCCACATGGGTCCCATCAATGGCACCAATGACGTTGGGAATATGTCCAAGGGCGTAGAAATCACCCTTCACTGTAGCCAATTCGCCCACCTCAGGGAAAATGATGTAGCTCCTCACGGATTTCACCAGGGCAGACAACACTCTGGATAACACCTTCGAAAACATGGGCTGAGACATCCCAGAAGCAATTCCCACGGTTGTCTGAAATGACCCACTTGCCAAGAAATGGAGTACTGACATGACCTGCACCAGAGGGGGAATCCCTGTGGGTTGGCGGATGGGGGACATCAGGTCGGGCTCCAGCTGGGCACACAGTTCATGGATAGTGGCACGGTTAAGACGGTAGGTCAGGATAATGTGGCGTTCTTCCATTGTCGACAGGTCCACCAGCGGTCGGTACACGGGAGGATTCATCCGTCTCCTCGCCCAACCCAGCGGACGGTGCCTAGGAAGGACAACATGGAGCACACAGTCAAGCAACCCACAGGTACGTACTCACAGCTAGCACAGTAAACGATTCTCTATGCAGTGAATGGCGTGTCTGAGTGGCTATGCAAGGCCTAGGCCTGTGTGACGCAGTTGAAATTGAGCCATGTGGGCCCTGGAAATGGCGGCTGCCTGACCTGTGAAGTGTGACAATGGGATGTGAGGTCAATGCGCTGGCGTGGCACACCGCGGCGGGCGGCGGGTGAAGACCGCGGCGCAAAGCCGCATTGGTTAACATTGAAGCCTATGGGTTTCAGGAGCCAATGGCGAAGGGTGCCGGCGGTGGCGGGACGCACCGCCGCGGTACGCACCGCCGCGGACGTCACCGCCATTTTCTATCTACTTATCCACTTGCGACTTGAACTTTCACAGGAGAGGACCTATACTGCAAGTGTTGCTGTGACCTCGGTCTGGAAGGGACAATGGCTGCTGCGCCTGGGGAAAGGGCCCCTGCCTTCACTGGAGAGGAGTTGGAGAAACTTGTGGATGGGGTCCTCCCCCAGTATGCGCTACTCTACGGTCCTCCAGACCAACAAGTGAGTTTAATTCAATATGGATTTGGGGCCACTGGCTGGCTTGGGGGCCTGGCGGGGGGCCTGGCGGGGATGGGGGGCATGTTGGGCCTGGCGGGGGGCCTGGCGGGGATGGGGGGCATGTTGGGCCTGGCGGGGGGCATGGCGGGGGGCCTGGCGGGGATGGGGGGCATGTTGGGCCTGGCGGGGGGCCTGGCGGGGATGGGGGGCATGTTGGGCGTGGCGGGGGGCATGGCGGGGGGCCTGGCGGGGATGGGGGGCATGTTGGGCCTGGCGGGGGGGTTGGCAGGGGGCCTGGCGGGGATGGGGGGCATGTTGGGCCTGGCGGGGGGCATGGCGGGGGGCCTGGCGGGGATGGGGGGCATGTTGGGCCTGGCGGGGGGCCTGGCGGGGATGGGGGGCATGTTGGGCCTGGCGGGGGGCATGGCGGGGGGCCTGGCGGGGATGGGGGGCATGTTGGGCCTGGCGGGGGGCCTGGCGGGGATGGGGGGCATGTTGGGCCTGGCGGGGGGCATGGCGGGGGGCCTGGCGGGGATGGGGGGCATGTTGGGCCTGGCGGGGGGCCTGGCGGGGGGCCTGGCGGGGATGGGGGGCGTTGGGCCACTGGAAAGGAAAATGCTGACAAACTTGAACGTGGTATTTCTCCCTCCCTGTATGTGTCACATAGGTCCGCGCCCATGAGAAGATCGGGATTTGGCGTGCCATCGCCAAGGAAGTGCGGACCCTGGGGGTCCACCATCGACGGGGCACCCACTGCCGCAAGAGGTGGGAGGACATCTGCCGCGGGACCAAGAAGACCGCCGAGTCTCTGCTGGGGATGGCCTCCCAACGTAGGCGGGGTGCCTGCCGTCAACTGAGCCCCCTGATGTTCCGGATCCTGGCGGTGGCCTACCCTGAATTGGATGGGCGCGTGAGGGCAGCACAGCAGACACAAGGGGGTGAGTACAAGCATTATCTACTCTGTTGTCGCGCAGTGGAGGTGTCTGGGTGGGGGAGGAGGGCTGGGGTCCCCCTAGGCCAGGGCGATATCTGTAGGCTGGGCACCCCCGTAAGCCCCTGTGTCCCCAGCCACCACCCTCAGTAGTTTGTCAGTACAGACATCCCTGGGCCGTGTCATCCATGGGTGCAGTTGTCAACTCTAGGCGTGTAGGGCATGTTCCACGGAATGCGTAGCGGACCCCAAGTGCGCAACTTAGTGCAGGGGGCATCTGTGTCTGTCATGTCCGCTAACTGTACCGGAGATCCATGTACTCAATATCCCTTTATTTCTCTCTCCCCCCCCCCTTTTTGTTTGTCTTTCTGTGCTTGTGTGCATCAGCATCATCAGGCGGAGGAGAAGTGGCATCGGGGCAGGAGGGAGCTGCATCTCACATGGCCCAGGAGGGCCATGCCACAGAGTCAGACTGGACCAGTGAGACGGAGGGCGAGGGGAGCTCCACGACGGGGACGACTGGACCCTGCAGCGACACGGACACGTCCTCGGAAGGGGGCTCCCTTGCGGGGGTGGCACCATCCGTGCCCCCCGCCATTACAGGTACAGCCGCCACCCAGCGCACCATCTCCGCCCTCCCAGCAGCCCCTCAGCGTTCGCCCCGTGCCCGCTCTGCCAGGAAGCCGGGCATCTCCTTCACCCTAGGCACCTCAGGCCCTGCCCCTGTTACCCCCGCTGCCCTCAGTGAGGAGGTCATTGACCTCCTCCGAACGCTCATTGTTGGGCAGACTACCCTTTTGAATGCCATCCAGGGGGTGGAGAGGGAGGTTCATCGCAGCAATGCGTACCTGGAGGGCATTCATTCGGGTCAGGCTGCCCATCAGCGATCGTTCCAGGCTCTGGCCTCAGCACTGACGGCAGCCATTGTCCCTGTCTCCTGCCTGCCTCTACTAACTCCCTCCTCCCAGTCTCCTGTTCCTCTGCCTGTCCCACCCACACCATCAGACCAGCCTGCACACACCTCAACACCCAAGAGAAGCTCATCCAAACATAAGCACCACAGATCACGCAGACATTCACACACGCAACATTCCGATGCAGACATGCCAACAGTCACTACCACCTCTGTGACCCCCACCTCCTCGTCTCCCTCCTCCCTCCCTGTGACGTCTACACTCCCACCTCCATTCACCTCACCATCAGCCAGTGTTTCCATCACCAGCACACCCTCCACTCCAGTCCGCACACGTGCAGTCACCACCCCCACTGCCATTTACACGTCCCCTGTGTCCTCTCCCACTGTGTCTGTCACCCCCTCTTCCACACCACACAAACGCAGCCACCCACCCACCCAACAGCCATCCACCTCACGGCAGCCTATCCCTCCTGCACCTGCACCCAAAGACAGCAAACGTGACTCACCTACAACCACATCCTCTCCCTCCACTCCCATTCCCACTGTACCTACCACTCTCCATTGTCCCAAGAAGCTCTTCCTCGCCACTACTAACTTCTTTCCTGACCCTGAGCCCCCCCCTCCTTCTCGTCGGGGTAAGAAGAGCACCTCAGCCACCACCAGCCCTGCAGCCCCCTTGACAAGGGTGCAGGGGTATTGGAGCCCGCCAGCCCGCATGTCTGGATCTTCGCCCAGCAGCAAGGGGACAGCCAGCCCACCCCCTGGGAAGAGGAGCAGAAGGCGGAAGGGGCGCCGCAGGAGCCCGCCTTCTACATCCCCCCCGGACACCACCCAGAGACAGTCACCAGCCACAGCTCCAAAGGGAGGAAAGGGCCACAGGCCCACGACTAAGGAGGGCAAGGGCAGCAAGTCGGAGAGGTCAGGCAGCAGGCCTGCTGCCCAGGAGGAGCCCACAACCCCCATAGCCGCTGCCCCGGGAGGAACCGGCACAGCTGCCCCGGGAGAGCCCACCACCCCCATAGCCGCTGCCCAGGGAGGACCCAGCCCAGCTGGCCAGGAGGGCCCCACCACCCACAGCCCAGGTGGGCAGTGAAGGAGCACCATCCCCGCTGCCCAGGAGGGCACCACCAGGCAATTAACAGTTGGCCATAGACCGGCCGCCGTCTCTAGAACCGCTGAACTGGGCCCTTCAAGGCAAGGACCGCTGAACTGGGCCCCGCCGTCTCAAGAACCGCTGAACTGGGCCCTTCAAGGCAAGGAGCGCTGAACTGGGCCCCGCCGTCTCAAGAACCGCTGAACTGGGCCCTTCAGGGCAAGGACCGCTGAACTGGGCCCCGCCGTCTCAAGAACCGCTGAACTGGGCCCCGCCGTCTCACGCACCGCTCCGCTGGGCCCCTCCGTCTCAAGAACCGCTGAACTGGGCCCCGCCGTCTCAAGAACCGCTGAACTGGGCCCTTCAGGGCAAGGACCGCTGAACTGGGCCCCGCCGTCTCAAGCACCGCTCCGCTGGGCCCCGCCGTCTCAAGAACCGCTGAACTGGGCCCCGCCGTCTCAAGAACCGCTGAACTGGGCCCTTCAGGGCAAGGACCGCTGACCTGGGCCCCGCCGTCTCAAGAACCGCTGAACTGGGCCCTTCAGGGCAAGGACCGCTGAACTGGGCCCCGCCGTCTCAAGAACCGCTGAACTGGGCCCCGCCGTCTCACGCACCGCTCCGCTGGGCCCCGCCGTCTCAAGAACCGCTGAACTGGGCCCCGCCGTCTCAAGAACCGCTGAACTGGGCCCTTCAGGGCAAGGACCGCTGAACTGGGCCCCGCCGTCTCAAGCACCGCTCCGCTGGGCCCCGCCGTCTCAAGAACCGCTCGGCTGGGCCCCGCCGTCTCATGCACCGCTCCGCTGGGCCCCGCCGTCTCAAGAACCGATGAACTCGGCCCCGCCGTCTCAGGAACCGCTGAACTGGGCCCTTCAAGGCAAGAACCGCTGGCCCTTTGGCAGACGTGGCAGGGCAGGATCTATCTCGGGCAGGGCTGCAGGATGTCCTCTGGCCAACTTGCCTCCTCCAGTGGCAGTGGGGTCTGTTATGGACTGTATGGACTGTGGCTTTGCTCTCCCCAGGATGGCCCAGTGGGCAGGCCACCCACTGTATGGACTGTATGGACTGTGGCTTTGCTCTCCCCAGGATGGCCCAGTGGGCAGGCCACCCACTGTATGGACTGTATGGACTGTGGCTTTGCTCTCCCCAGGATGGCCCAGTGGGCAGGCCACCCACTGTATGGACTGTATGGACTGTGGCTTTGCTCTCCCCAGGATGGCCCAGTGGGCAGGCCACCCACTGTATGGACTGTTTGGACTGTGGCTTTGCTCTCCCCAGGATGGCCCAGTGGGCAGGCCACCCACTGTATGGACTGTTTGGACTGTGGCTTTGCTCTCCCCAGGATGGCCCAGTGGGCAGGCCACCCACTGTATGGACTGTATGGACTGTGGCTTTGCTCTCCCCAGGATGGCCCAGTGGGCAGGCCACCCACTGTATGGACTGTTTGGACTGTGGCTTTGCTCTCCCCAGGATGGGCCAGTGGTCATGGAGTCCCCTCGTGGATCTGGCGTCGTGTACTCAAGTGGCTGAGGTGCCCCCCCTTCCCTTCCCCCTGAGGTGCCTGTCCTATTTTCTTTCTGATGCCCCTGCAGTGTTCTCTCCGTGGAGTTCTTGTCGTAGGACTGGGCCTTGCCCCTTTGCACAGGACCCCTGTGATCCACGGACAGTGGTTGGACTACATTTAGTAGCTGTATATATTTTGTACATAGTTTATTTATTTATTGGGATTACTGGTGTACATATTTCAATATATCTGCCCGTTTATGATCTCTTCTTTTGGTCTTTGCATTATTTCGGAGGGGGGTGGTTTGTGGGTTGTGACAGTGATCTGTGGGAATGCATTGATGTGTGTGTTGTAGTGGGTGTGGGTGGGTGGGTGTGTGGCGGTAATCTTTTCCCTCCCCTGTGTCGTAGGTGCAGTACTCACCGATGTCTTCCGCGCCGCCGGGCGTGCTCCTGGTATATGAGCAGGAATAGGAGTGCGGGGATGACCTGCAACTCTGGTTCCATACTGCCGGAATCTCGCGTGGAGTGCGTAGAGGTGAGCGTTTTCCCGTTCGAAGGCGGTCATTCTGACCCTGGCGGTCAAAGACCGCCAGGGCGGAGGACCGCGGGAGCACCGCCGACAGGCCGGCGGTGCTCCAATGGGGATTCCGACCGCGGCGGTAAAGCCGCGGTCGGACCGGCACCACTGGCGGGCTCCCGCCAGTGTACCGCCGCCCCATAGAATCCTCCAAGGCGGCGCAGCTTGCTGCGCCGCCGAGGGGATTCCGACCCCCCCTACCGCCATCCAGATCCCGGCGGTCCGACCGCCGGGATCCAGATGGCGGTAGGGGGGGTCGCGGGGCCCCTGGGGGCCCCTGCAGTGCCCATGCCACTGGCATGGGCATTGCAGGGGCCCCCGTAAGAGGGCCCCTAAATGTATTTCACTGTCTGCTGCGCAGACAGTGAAATACGCGACGGGTGCAACTGCACCCGTCGCACAGCTTCCACTCCGCCGGCTCGATTCCGAGCCGGCTTCATCGTGGAAGCCTCTTTCCCGCTGGGCTGGCGGGCGGCCTGAAGGCGACCGCCCGCCAGCCCAGCGGGAAAGTCAGAATTACCGCCGCGGTCTTTCGACCGCGGAACGGTAACCTGACGGCGGGACTTTGGCGGGCGGCCTCCGCCGCCCGCCAAGGTCAGAATGAGGGCCATAGTCTGTTTCCGCCGTGTTCTTATCGGCGGTGCTCCCGCCCCGGAAAAGGTGGCAGATTGGTGGGTCGTAATAGGGTGGGCGGTACATTGTCTGCCGCCTGGCTGTTGGCGGGAACCGCCGCGCTGTTTGTTTGTACCGCCGTGGCGGGCGGAGTGTTAAGTTGGCGGGCTGTGTTGGCGGTTCCCGCCAGGGTCAGAATTGCATATTTTAGACCGCCGGCCTGTTGGCGGCTTGGCCGCCGCTTTATCACCGACCGCCAGGGTCAGAATGAGGGCCATAGTCTGTCTTTTTGCAGAGGATATATATATAGAAACTAGCTATCACATCTACCACATCCCTGCAACCTCTGTTTTTTTAAGTACATTTCTACATTTTTTTAATTCTATTCCTAATTATAACATTCCTGTCACCTTTGTTTTTTTTGGGTTTTTTTTCAGAGAAAAACTATATATATAATATATATATATATATATATATATATATATATATATATATATATATCAACACTTAGGCCCTCATTCTGACCTTGGCGGGCGGCGGAGGCCGCCCGCCAAAGTCCCGCCGTCAGGTTACCGTTCCGCGGTCGAAAGACCGCGGCGGTAATTCTGACTTTCCCGCTGGGCTGGCGGGCGGTCGCCTTCAGGCCGCCCGCCAGCCCAGCGGGAAAGAGGCTTCCACGATGAAGCCGGCTCGGAATCGAGCCGGCGGAGTGGAAGCTGTGCGACGGGTGCAGTTGCACCCGTCGCGTATTTCACTGTCTGCGCAGCAGACAGTGAAATACATTTAGGGGCCCTCTTACGGGGGCCCCTGCAATGCCCATGCCAGTGGCATGGGCACTGCAGGGGCCCCCAGGGGCCCCGCGACCCCCCCTACCGCCATCCGGATCCCGGCGGTCGGACCGCCGGGATCTGGATGGCGGTAGGGGGGGTCGGAATCCCCTCGGCGGCGCAGCAAGCTGTGCCGCCTTGGAGGATTCTATGGGGAGGCGGTACACTGGCGGGAGCCCGCCAGTGGTGCCGGTCCGACCGCGGCTTTACCGCCGCGGTCGGAATCCCCATTGGAGCACCGCCGGCCTGTCGGCGGTGCTTCCGCGGTCCTCCGCCCTGGCGGTCTTTGACCGCCAGGGTCAGAATGACCGCCTTAGTTTGGCAATTCCCTCTCAGCACCTGAATGCCAAAGGTGCTGGAATAGGACGCGCGCCACCGCATCTTACATAAAACACGATACCTTAAAAATCATTAAGGTTACCAGCACTCCTCGATTGGCAAACCAAAGATTTTATTTACTCAAAACAGGAACGCGTTTCGGCGTGACCACCTTTATCAACCTGCAGGCCGCCATTTTAACCCCCTTTATATACCCTGTGTGAATGGCTAAACTTAGTTCACTTAAAGCAACATCATGCATTGAAATCTGATATGTAACTCTAATTACGAATACATCATAACTACAAAGACACATGATTCCATAAATCTCGGAAACAACTTATATAAATGCCAAGCAACAAATGAACAGTATCAGAATAAAATATTAATCTTCAATTAAAAATGGGTGAGAGAAATCATACAGAAATCTACAAAATTGAAATCTTGACTCTTAAACTTTAAATTATTTTGAAAAAAAAATATATATATATATGTGACCATGTGAATTATATGGTTCATATTAAAACATCTAATAGATCTATCTCAACATCCTCAAAGTATGGCAAACCGGACGGTGATACCATGGTCGAGTATCCATGAACCTGGAAACATGATGTTGTGGTGTGTTTAGTATTCCAAAAATAATTCTGGGCTTTTCCCATCACCAAATGCCGACCGCTATTAAATAAAAATAAATAAACATCTTAACTCAAATGTATATATAACTCTTCACTTGAATTTAACCCCATTGGTTCTCTTGAATCTAATGCCAATATGTATCTGGATTCTAATTTTCTCAAATGTTTCTCCCTCTCGCCTCCACGTATGTCCTTCCTTATCCCATCAATAACACTGTATTTAACCTCTTCTACACGTCCACCATGGAACTCGTGCATATGACGGGCAACCGGGTAAGTCTCATTTTTGTTGTCTATTGCCCTAAGATGTTGTAAAATCCTTTTATGTACTTGAAGTTTGGTACTACCTACATATAACTTGGGACAACTACATTTCAAAATGTAAATTACATATTCACTCTTGCAGTCGTATCTGCCTTTGATGGTGTGTATTGTTCTATGCGCTTGCCTAATAGTTGTGATATTTTCCCCATTTTTACACGCCTTACATTTAGTACATTTATAGAATCCATCTTGTACCTTTAACCACCTGGTTTTAGGAGTTTTGCCTTGCCTCACATCACTTTTTACCAAAATATCACTCATCGATGTCCCCTTCCTGTATGTTATAACTGGCCTATTTTTTAGTCCTGTACCTATAATGGGGTCACTTTTAAGCATGTGCCAATGTTTCTGTAATAGCTTTCTTACGGCTTCATGCGCAGTGTTAAAGGTGGTTATAAATCTTACATTTCCCGTGTCACTATGTTTGGCATTTTTCTTTGTACCTAATGAGTTACCTTTCCTGTCTCTGATAAACAACAATTGGTCCCTAGTACGGGATTTGACTCTTGTGATACTGTTTTCTAGAATCTTGTTCTTTGCTGCAGATCCTTTTGGCTCTCAGTAACTCTCCAAAGGGGATATTGTTTTTCAGTGACTGTGGATGATGACTTAAATTCCTAAATGTTCAGAAAAACATGATAGAGAGATTAAGACAGAGGGGATATTCCAATGAGATTCTAGCAAACAGTATCACAAGAGTCAAATCCCTGTCCCAGGGGCAGCTGGGGGCCACAGGGCCCCCGCATTTATTACAAGATCACCCCAGGGGGTGGTGGTCCTCAGTGCAGCAGGGGGGGGGGCCAAGAGGCCCTTTCCAGCATATTACAATAAAGCCTTGGGGAGGTGGCAGTCCCCAGGGCAGCGGGGGTCCAAAGGTCTACCCGCATCCAAAATAAATGGGCCCCATGGAGGTGGTGGTGGCTGGGGCAGCGGCGTGGGCCAGGAGGCCCCCCTGCTTTTTTTTAAAAAAAGTCCCGAGACTTGGCCCACCTAGGGGCATGAAACTAACGAAGCACGAGGCCTGTGCTTCAGTTTTTTGTTTTTTTTACGAGCAGATTCGCGGATCCACCGTGTCTCCACTCCTAAAAAATTTTAAAAGTGGTTTTAGCCCGGGCAGGGGGGTGACTTTGGGACCCCAGTACCAGAGCTAAGGGCTTAGGGTGTTGTTGTTTTTTTACTTTGATTTTGGGTCTCGGCTGAAGCCGAGTCAACACCTCAACACTTCTGTTGTTGAAGTGTTATCAGCCTGTCAGATCTCAGCAAGAGATCGCAAATCTGTGGCGTCCCTAGATATACAAATTTGTTTTCCCCTTAATTTCTCAAAAACTACTAAACGGAATTAGACAAAAACCAAAAAGGCACTTTTTATGGACCAGGACCTACATCCTTGATAAATTTGGTATAATTCCATCCTGTAGTTTTTGTGCAAACGCTGTTCACAATCCCTATGAAAAAAAGAATGGGGAAAACATGTTTTGAGACCCCCATTTTTCTCGCCCCCTCCCCCTCAGACAGATCACCCCGAAACTTTCCAGGTAGCAGCTGACAGAACTGACAAATTGTTTTGGAAAGTTTTGTGAAGATTCGTCAAGCGGTGCCAAAGATAT
This sequence comes from Pleurodeles waltl, assembly GCF_031143425.1. Classification (NCBI taxonomy): domain Eukaryota; kingdom Metazoa; phylum Chordata; class Amphibia; order Caudata; family Salamandridae; genus Pleurodeles; species Pleurodeles waltl. The sequence continues at coordinate 1,087,459,338 of NC_090440.1, forward strand.
AGGCAACTAAATAAACGCATTTTGAATAGAAACGTGATCCTACCTATAGCTACCTAGTGGCAACTGCCACTAGATAATATATATATTTATGTGACAAAACCATAGGAATTTAGCAGTTAGAGTTAGACTCATTTAAAGTAACTACACATAGAAATTCACTTACAGGGATGTTTTAGTTAGGAAATAAAAAAAAATTAAACATAGAAATTCACTTAAAAAACAAAGGTTACAGGACGTTATAGTTAGGCTCACTTTATAAACATACAAAACCATAGAAATTCACCAGTTATTGTTAAAGACATCTCAAGTAACCAAATGTCGCGCCGTCACCTTGCACTGCTAATAACTTCACAAATTACGACACTCATGACATCTTTGATAACATCACTGATAATATCAATTTGCAATAACATTTTGATGAAAGAAACGTGAATGGCGGGGGTGCAAGGTAGAGTTACTTGAGGTAGCTCTAACTATAACTAGTGAATTTCTATGGTTTTGTACGTTTAAAATGTGATCCTAACTATAATATCCCTGTAATCTTTGCTTTTTTCAGTGAATATATATATATATATATATATATATATATATATATATACATATGTGTGTACATATATATATATGTGTGTGTGTGTTTGTGTGTGTAGATATATGTATATGATCGCTGAAAAAAACAAAGGTTACAGGGACATTATAGTTTGGTTCGGAATTTACTCATACAGAACCATAGAAATTCAGCAGTTATAGTTAGAATTCTTTCAAGTAACTATAAGTCTCACCTTAAGGTAACTATAACTTGCACCCTTGCCATGCACACTTTTCTCATCAATAATGTTACTGTAAACGTTACAGTGAAATTATCAATGAATCTATGAAAGATGTCATGTGTGCTGTATTATCTGGGGTAATTAGCAGTACATGGTGAGGACATAAGTTATAGTTACCCTAGGACATGAGTTATAGCTACTTGAAATAACTCTAACCATAACTGATAAATTTCTATGCTTTTGTACCTTTCACCGTAAGTGGCCAGGGTATGCCGAGATGTGGGTTCTTTGTCCACTGTGCCACTGGATTGAAGCTAGCCTGACTGATGAGAGGAGATACCCCAAAACTGGTCCCAGGATGCTTCTTTCCAGTCCAGAGAAGACCTGTCCTGGCAGTTTGGGCTGGACTGTCCCGATGGGGAGTAGGGTCAAGACTGATTTGCATATGGCTGGGTCCAAATTGGGGTCCAAACTGGAGTGGCCTGGTGAGCAAAAGAACGATGGATTCAACCCAGATCTGTGACTGGCGGTGAGTGTTTGAAAAGTTTCAACACTCCATCTATCATCCTTTTGTGCTGCTAAAGTCACCGTAAGTGGCCAGGGTATGCCCAGATGTGGGACCCTTGCTTGCTGTGCCACTAGATTCTTGCTAGCCTGGTTGATGAGGGGTGATACCCTGAAACTGGTCCCAGGATGCTTTTTTCTAGCCCAGGGAGGACCTCGCCTGGGAGTTCAGGCTGGACTGTTCCCATGGGGAGCAGGGCAAAGACTGATTTGCATATAGCTGGGCCCAACTTGGAATGACATGGTGAGCAAAAGAACAATGGATTCAACCCAGATCTGTGACTCGAGGTGAGTGTTTGAAAAGTTTCAACAGTCCTTCCATCATCCTTTAGCATTGTGTTTGAAATGTGAGCTTAACTATAAAGTCCCTATAAACTTTGTTTTTTAAGTCAATTTGTATGTTTTTTCTATTTCCTATCTATAAATCTGTCTAACCTTTGTTTTTTCAGTGAATGTCTATGTTTCATAACAACAAGTAAAATAACCACTGCACTGCACGTTGTGGTGGGAGTTGGACGCAAGGCCTGGTGTGGCATTGTGCTCCCTCACTCAAGTCTGATGCTCCTCATTTCAGCTCTGTATTCTGCCACTACCCTTCCCACCTTCCCTGAACAGTTAACTTGCTGCTCCATCCATCTTCTGCCAACCCTCTGCTGTCAGAGTCCATGCACCAGCCACCTCCCTCCTGCCCTGCATGGCCCTATGTGCTGCCACTGCCTTCCATTTAGCTTGATGTCCCTGCCCCCATTGCCCAATTATATGCCCATCATTGCCCTCCTGCTTAGGCTCTGTGCTTAGCTTGCTGCCCCTATCCTCCTTCCCCCTGCCATCTGATGCCTGTGTGCTTGCCGTTGCACCAGTCGTTTGCTCAACATGTTCCATGGACCTGCCACTTCACCTCATATCTGCTCTGAGTGTTCTGTTGAGCTGCCACTGCCTGCCCCACATTTTCTGTTCTGAAGCTACTTCCCTGCCCTTTCTTGCCTGTATCCAGCCCCTACCCATCCATTCTGACCTCCATGGTCCTTTGTGCATGACCCTGCCCCCTCCCTCTTGCTCACCATGGCCATTGTGCTGCTAGTAATCCTCCCACTTGCCATGCATGGCCTTCTGTGCTGCCACAGCCCCTCCCACCTGTCCTATGTGGTCAGCTTGCTGCCCCTAACCCCCTCCTACCTTCCGTCCATTATCTGTGTATTTGCCTTTATATCCTCATTGTAGCCCTACATGGTGGGTTGTGCTTCCAGTGCCCGTCCGACCTTCCCTCCATGGTCAGCTTGCTCCTCCAGCCCTGTCCATGTGCCACTTGCCCTCTGATTTCCATGTGCAGGCTGCCTTGTCTGGTCCACTGTAGTGCCCCTGCCCCTTTCTCCTGCCCTTCATGGTCTGTTAAGCTGCAACTGTTCCTCCTAGCTGTCAGGTATGGTAGGCTTGCTGCCCTCGCATCCCTCCCTCTGCTTTCTGTTGTCCTTGTGCATGGCCCTGCCCCCTCCCTATTGCTTTCCATGGTCTGTTGTGCTACACCGCCATCCCACTTACCTTATGTGGTGTATTGTGCTGCTGCAATCCCTGATGCCCACCCTGTAAAGTCAGATTGTTGCCCCTGCCCATCTGCCTCCTGCCATCTGTTATCCGAGTCCATGTCCCTACCCTATTCCTCCTGCCCTCAGTGAGCAAATGTACCATACTTGCCAACATTATGAACTTGGCTAGAGGGAGATTTTGAAAAAAAAACACCTGGGGAGTTGACTTTCCCCATTGACATACATTGAAAAAGAGAAGATTTTAGGCAGGCAAAAGATAAAATAAAGACCTTTTAGGCTTAAGAACATCAGGAGTCGTCTGCCTGAATCGGCTCTGTTGGCATGTATGGTTGAACAGCCACTGCCTCGTCCTTGTGCCCTCAATGGTCTGTTATATTGCCACAGCGTCTCTTGCCTGTCCTGCATGGTTATTTTTTTCCCCTTTTCCCCTTCCCTCCATCGTCCCTTCTGCTATTACTGCTCCTCCCTTCTGAGCAGTGTGGTCAATTTGTTGCCTCTGCACCCTCCTCCCTGGCCTGAATTATCTGGGTCCATGACCCTGATATCTGCTTCCCCACAGTACTCTAGTGACAAAGCACTTTTAAATGATCTGCTATCTTGATTTTTTATCAAGTTAATCACTTGATTAAATGTTAGGGAGAGAATGTGGTGTTACAGTCCGAGGTGCAGACTTTGCAACGGGAGAGCCAGATTTGTTTTTAAGTGTCAGCTCTACATCCTGTGATTCTGGATTAATCACAATATCACCATGCCTGAAGGCCAAAAGGAATGTGTTCGTGTGTAATGTAACTGATGCCTATGTAAAGCACTTCAGTAGCTTTGGGTTAGGTCTACACTATATAAGTCTGCAAAAAACACACACTTCTCTAATTGGGCTACACTTTGGTTATATTTGGGTGATATCTGTGCAACATCTAAGCTCTTTTTTTACCCTGGTGGCCATCTTGGGAGACTCCTTTGTTATAAAGCTCCCTAATCTCCTACTTTTTCTGCAGTATCCTCAGAAGAAAATGCTTTCAGTTTTACACTGTGATTCCATCAAGATGGAGGTCATATGTGCCACACTTTTGGCATAAATTCACAATGTGCATGTTTCAGTCTACATGTCAAAATGTTTTAATGAAATAGAAGAGGAAGATATTTGAGAACTCACTTACAGCACTACACTAATCATACTATCTATGATGAAATGAAACCCTTCATTTTGTTGCTTTTGAAATTAAGGCACTTGTTACAGCCCTGGCGGTAAATGCCGCCTACCGCCGTGCTGACGGCCACCTACATACTGTGGCAGTAATCCGCCACGGGTATCATGACCCACACATAGAATACCGCCACAATACAGACACCAACACAAGTCCACCAGACCAAAGGTCAGTAATAAACTGGCGATAACAAAACCCACACCGTTACACCCACAGCAATAAGCCCACAGTATCACGACCCACGAATCAACATGATGGGCTTTCAACCGTGATAAACCATTGGCAGTACACACCGCCACGCTTAAAATAGACACACTTACAAAACTACACCACATTGGAGAATTCAAAATACACACACCTGACACACATACACACACCACACCCACACACCCACACCACTATAAAAGACACACCCACATTACCCACAACCCCTTACAATGAAAAAAAAGATAGCCAAATAAGAGAGAGACAAGCCAGGAGCACCCACTCAATCAGAGGCACAGAACACCATCACCCATACACCATTCACGCACATCACAGCATACACAACAACACATCCTCACACATATCACTCACACCACACCCATGGCACCCCAAAGACACCCCAGGTTTTCAGAGGAGGAGCTAAGGGTCATGGTGGAGCAAATCATCCGGGTAGAGCCACAGCTATTCGGATCACAGGTGCAGCAGACATCCATTGAAAGGAAGATGGAGCTATGGCGGAGAATCGTGGACAGGGTCAACGCCGTGGGACAGCACCCCAGAACCAGGGATGACATCAGGAAGAGGTGGAATGACCTACGGGGCAAGGTGCGTTCTGTGGTTTTAAGACACCAGATTGCTGTACAGAGGACTGGCGGTGGACCCCCACCCCCCCCCACAACTAACAACATGGGAGGAGCAAGTCTTGGCGATCATGCATCCTGAGGGCCTCGCAGGAGTAGCAGGAGAACTGGACTCTGGTAAGTAAAATCTTTACTACTTCATCCCCCCCACCCTACCTGCATGACATCACAAAGTCCTATCCTCACCCCATCACTCTACCAACTCACATATACCCCACTAGTACAACCCACCCACACCAATATCAAGCCCTGCATGCACCCCCAATGCATGGAGATCCATCACAGACCTGCATGGGCACCCATCACCCCAGCATGCCCAATAGCAAGACTCAACCAGCCCACAAAATCACCACTCACACAAGGCCAAGCTGACAGGGAAATCACAATCATACAAGGAAACACATCCATGCACAAGATGGCACACGCAGATACACTAACACTGCATTTTCATCCCCACAGGAACCATACTCAGCGTCACCGGGGAGGAGGTGCCAGCTACATCCAGTACCCCCACAGAAGAGACCCACAGTGACGACAGCAGCCCTGCACGCCTGGATCAGGATGACCAACCTGGCCCATCCGGGACCTCTGGACAGTTGGTTCCCCTGCCACAGTCCCAACACACCACAGAGCCTCCCCCCTCAGGAAACACCAGCACAGCACCCACCCAGCGGGCCCATGACACTGTCCCCAGGACACATCAATCAGCAGTGTGTCCACCACTACAGTGACCCCAGGCAACCCCACAAACACAGAACAATCAGGTATCTGGATTTATTAGCAGTGGGCACACGGTTCAGGGGACAGAGTCACAGGACAACAGGGAAGCTGGGAGGACTGCTATGAGACAGGGGGAGGACAGGCCAAGGGAACTGACCCTCCACGAGGCACTCTCAAACATCGTAGGAGCATACCACCATTCCCAGGAGACCATGGGCCAGGTACTGGCCATGTTACAGGGGACCCAGAGGCTGCAGGAGGGACAGTACCTGGGGATCAGGGAGGACCTAACAAAAATATACACCATTGTGGTCACCATTGCAGGGGTGCTGGCTGACGTGGGCAAGACCAGGAGGGAGGCAGTGGCACAACAAAGGGCGCCTGACACTAGCCAAACCGAGGAACAGCCTTCCACCTCCGCGGGCGCTAGTGGACAGGAGGCCCCGCCACTGGAACAACAGACCACCAGCACCCCACCCCCTGCAGAAGGAGAACGAGCCGACAAACAGTCCCTGTGATCCAGGCAGAAGACAGAGAACATTGCCAAGACCCCCGCCAGGAAAAAACACTCTCCTGATTGTCACCCTTCTGTCCCACTCTGTTACCCTGTCCACCTTGAACTGCCATTATTCCCCTTCCTAATCCCCATTGGACAATGCATCTGTGATACCAAGAGACTGGACTGTAAGTGGACATTCCTCCACCATCACCCAAGCCCCTTGCACATACCCCCATACTTATTGGCACAAAAATAAACACCCTTGAAACAAATACCATACTGGAGTCAGTGTAATGAATCAAAAAATTTATTACTACAACATTATCAAAGCATTGCAACGTATATGTTCAGTGAAATATACTACAGGATGACCTTTGGTGGGCAGCAGTACAAATAGCAGGAGCCAGAATGGGGCACACAGATCTGAAAATAGAGAATCCAAAGGGTACAGTCAGTGTCCATAGACAGGGGGTAAGAGGCTGCCATGTACAATGTCCAAAAGATTACTGATATGTAAAGTTGAGTTACAGTCTCTTACCTGTGTGTCACTGGAAGTACTGCTGTATAATGTTTGTTCTGTTGTCAACATCTTCTTCATCTGCCTCCTCTTCCTCACTGTCAGCAGGCTCCACCACTGCCACAATACCATCTCCCGGCTCGTCCTCCTGCAGAAAAGGCACCTGATGTCTCAAGGCCAGGTTTTGCAACATACAACATGCCACGATGATCTGGCACACCTTTTTGGGTGAGTAGTACAGCTGTCAGATGGAGGCACAGGAACCCGGCCTTCAAGAGAAGGTTCTCTCAATAATCCTCCTTGTACGCCCATGCGCCTCATTGTAACGTTCCTCTGCCCTTGTCCTGGGATTCCTCACTGGGATCAGTAGCCATGAGAGGTTGGGGAACTAGAGTCACTTGTAAATATTGAGGGACAACTGTTAGACACAGACTAACCCTTTTGGACAACCCCATACCCAGACACCAACTTATACTGTGTCAGGACCTTGGGCTCACCTATTAGCCAGAACCGGTGCCTCTGGAGTTGGCCCATCACATAAGGGATGCTGATATTCCTCAAGATATAGGTGTCATGCACAGAGCCAGGATATTTGGCATTCACATGGGAGATGCACTGGTCTGCCAAACACCATCCGCACATTCATCGAGTGATAGCTTTTTCTATTCCTGTAAACCTGTTCATTTCTCCGGGTGAGGGGGGACAAATGCCACATGTGTACCATCAATGGCACCAATGATGTTGGGTATATGTCCCAGGGCATAAAAGTCAGCTTTCACTGTGGCCAAACCCTCCACCTGGGGGAAGACGATGTTTCTGCGCATGTCCTTCAGCAGGGCAGACAGCACTCTAGACAACACATTGGAGAACATTGGCTGAGACATTCCTGATGCCATGGTCACTATAGTTTGAAAGGAACCACTTGACAGGAAATGAAGCACTGCAGAACCTGCACTAGAGGGGGGATACCTGTGGGCTGGTGGATAGCTGGTCTGGCTCCAATTGGGCACAAAGTTCTTGGATTGTGGCACGATCAAGTCTGCATGTAATGATAATATGTCTGTACTCCATTGTTGACAGATCCACCAGGGGTCTGTACACCGGAGGATGCCGCCATCTCATCATCTGCCTCAGCGGTTGTAGCCTATGGAGGAGAACAGTGAGCAGAGGGTCATATTTCCACATGGATTGCACACCTGTTGCTGAATTTACGTCACAGAAGCAGTATGTGAAGTCGAGAGTCAGTTGATGTGCCAATGTCTGCTGTGACAATGTTAGGTGCCATGCCATGTGCCCCCCTGAAATGGCCGCTGCCTGACCTGTGAGTAGGGACAGGTGGAAATGAGGTAAGTATGCTGGCGTTGTGCACTGTCGCGGAAGGCGGTCAATGACCGCCGCGCAACTTTGCATTGGTTATCATTGGGCCCTATGGGTTCCATGAGCCAATGGCGATGTACGCCGGCAGTGACGGTACGCACCGCCACAGACATCACTACCATTTTCTAACTATTCACTCACTTGCTACCTGACCTTCAACAGGAGAGGACCTACACTGCAAGTGCTGTTGTGACCTGAGTCTGGAAGCGACAATGGCTAGAGTGTCTGGGGAAAGGGCCCATGCCTTCACTGTGGAGGAATTGGAGAAACTGGTGGATGGGGTCCTACCCTAGTACACATTACTCTACGGTCCACCAGACAAACAAGTGAGTACACTGTGAGCATGATGTGTGGGCAATGCATGTTTGGAATGGTGTCGATGTAAGCCACATGTTGGGGGGTGCTGAGGCATCCTGGCCTGAGTGCATGAGAGGTGGATGGTGTATGTGCATCAGGGCATGGGTGGGAACTGGTGGGCAATGAGTATGCCGGTCCGGACGGGGGAGTAATTTCCTTTTCTGCTGTTTTTTCCCTCAAGGTCAGCACCCACCAGAAAAAGGCTAATTGGTGTGCCCTCGCGAAGAAGGTGCGGACCCTGGGGTCTATCACAGGCAAAGCGCCCATTGCCACAAGAGATGGGAGGACCTGTGCCTCTGGACCAAGAAAATGGTTGAGGCCCAGCTGGGGCTGGCCTCCGAATGTCTAAGGGGTGCCCATCGCACCATGACCCTCCTGTTGCTCTGCATCCTGGTGGTGGCCTATCCAGAGTTGGATGGGCGCTTGAGGGCATCACAGCAGCCACAAGTGGGTGAGTACAGATTCTGAATCCTGACTTTGCGTGCTTTAGGAGCTAGCTGGGTGGGGGATGTGGGCTGTGGGTGCCCCTAGGCCAGGGGGATCATGGCAGGGTAGGTCCCTTGTGTGCAGGCTCCGAAGCACTCCTACCCCAGTGGTACAAGTGGGCAACACCTACTGGGCAGGGTCCTTTGGGTGTCAGGTGTGCAGATGCTGGCGCTAGGCATTGTACCCCATGTGCTGGGGACTACCTTAGTGACTGGTTGGGCATGGCCTAGTGCATAGGGAAGCTCCCTGTGTGTTGTGTAAGCCGACGGCAGTGTTGTTGCTGGCATTGACCAAGTGTATCCTCTGTCTCTCCACCGCCTTTTTGTTTTGTCACCCTGTCTTGTGTGCATTAGCATCATTTGGCAGAGGAGCAGAGGCACCGGCGACGGAGGGAGCTGCATCCCACATGGGCCTGGAGCCCGAATCCACCGAGGGTGAGGGCACCAGTGGGACGGAGGGTGAGGGGAGCTCCATGACAGGGACAGGAGGGGAGACAAGTGACAGCGACTCCTCCTCTGATGGAAGCTCCCTGGTGGTGGCGGATACCTCTGTGCCCACAGCAACAAAAGGTACAGCTGCCACCCCCCCTACCAGCACCGCCTTCCGAGCAGCCCCTCAACATGTTTCCCATGCCCGCTCACCCAGGAGGGTGGGCATCTCCTTTGCCCCAGGCACCTCAGGCCCTGCCCGAGTCAGCCATGCTGCCCTCAGTGAGGAGGCTATTGACCTCCTGAGATCCCTCACTGTTGGGCAGTCAACCATTCTGAATTCCATCCAGGGTGTCGAGAGGCATTTGCAACAAACCAATGCATACCTGGAGCGCATTCATTCTGGAGTGGTGGCCCAACAGAAAGTATTTCAGTCTATAGCCTCAGCACTGATGGCAGCCATTGTCCTTGTGTCCAGCCTCCCCCCTCCAATGGCGCCTAACCAGACCCAATCCCCTCTACCTCACCCTATCCCAAGCACACCTTCAGACCAGCATGCACCCAAATCAACACACAAAGTGGCTCAGGCAAACATAAGCACCACACTTCATCTCACAGGCACTCACACAAGCACCATACCCATGCAAACACACCAACATCCACTGGCTCCACTGTGTCCCCCTCATCGTCCACTTCCCTCCCAGTAGCGTTTCCACTCACACCTGCATGCACTACATCTTCATCCACTATGTCCATCACCAGCACGCCCATCACAACACACCCTTCACAAACAGTCACTACCCCCACAACCATGCACATGTCCCCTGTGTCCTCTCCCGGTGTCTGTGACCCCTCCTCCCAAAGTACACAAACGCAAGCACCCACCCACCCAACAGCCATCCACCTCACAACAGCATCCAGCCCATGCACCTTCACCCAAGCTCAGCAGACGTACACCTCCCACAACCACTACCTCTTCCTCTACTCCCAAACCCTCTCCATCTTCCTGTCCCAGTGTGTCTAAAAATCTTTTCCTGGCAAACATTGACCTCTTCCCTATGCCTCCCCCCCCATCCTTCCCCTCTGGCCAGGGTGTCAAGAATCCAGGCCAGAACCCCACCAACTCGGCGTCTGCTGTGGTACCTGCAAGTCCCAGGGGATTAAAGGGGGCACCCGTCAGGACTGCCAGTGTGCCACTGACCCCTGCAAAGGACCAACCCCTTCCGCCACCTGCCAAGGTGAAGAAGGGGCCAGCATGCAGCACGGCCAAGAAGCACGACCCACCCAGCAAGGCCTCCTCCAAAACCCAAGCTGACAGTGCCCAGGTCCCAGCAGGGTCTGTCAAGGTGGGGAAGGGGAAGAAAACCCAAGGCAAGGCCCTTCAGGCCTCGGAGGCTCCAAGTGAGGGACTGGTGCCCACCATCAGTACTGACAGCCCGCAACCTCTACAGCGGAAAGCACCGCCGCAGGCACCGCCACCTACATCGCCATCTGCCCCGCCACCTGCACTGCCCCCTGCACTGCCACCTGCACTGCCTCCTGCACCGCTGCTGCCACAACAACTGTCAGCAGCATCATCCCCAGTGGGCAGCCGTCCGAGGCTGCAGGAGATGGTCTGGTGTCTCCCTCCACCATTACCAGTACCTGCACCACAGCCAGCCCCGCAGCATCATCGGCCGCAGACACTGCCGCAAGCACTGCCACATGCACCATCTGCACCTCCACATGCCCAGCCGGTGCCACTACATCTGTCAGCAGCAGCATCACCAGTGGGCAGCCATCCGGGGATGCAGAAGGGTGCCTTGACCCTCCCCCCACCACTTGAAGCACCCCCACCAGCACCGGCACTACAAGCAGTTTGCAGCCTTAGTCGCCGCAGGATGGAGTCTGACTCTGCCTCCATGGAGTATCATGCTAACTGTTCCCTGTACATCTCGTGCCTCAGACACCATAGTTAGGGAATGGGAACTGCCACACCCCAAGTGCAGCATCACTGGGCACAAGGCCCCCTCCAGAACTAGTGGAGATATGCATCCACTCACCCTATCCTTGGCAGATTGAAGCAGACTGGGCACAAAGCCCCCTCCAGAACCAGTGGCAGAATGCGTCCACTCACCCTATCCTTGGCAGGATGAAGCAGACTGGGCACCAAGCCCCCTCCAGAACCAGTGGAGAAGCCATCCACTCCAGAGACTGTGGTTTTGCACTCCCCAGGACCAAGCAGTGGGCAAACCACCCACTTGAGAGACTGTGGCTTTGCACACCCCAGGACCAAGCAGTGGGCAAACCACCCACTTGAGAGACTTGAGAGACTGTGGCTTTGCACCCCCAGGACTATTCAGTAGGCAAACCACCCACTTGAGATACTGTGGCTTTGCACTCCCCAGGACCAAGCAGTGGCCAAACCACCCACTTGAGAGACTGTGGTTTTCAACTCCCCAGGACAGCGCTGTGGGCATGTTGCCCCCTCCAGGAGCAGTGGCGTAGTACCATCTTCCTGCTAAGGTGCCCCCCTCCCCTTCCCCCTGAGGTGCCTGTGTGTGTTTGACCTGATGCCCCTGCAGTGTTCTCTCCATTTTGAGGCAGGAGTCAAGTGTGGGCTTGGCCCATGATTTTTGGCCCAGTGGCCCACGGACATTTGGAAAGGACAATGTAAGGCCTTAAGTACATATTGTATATTTTTGTAAATACTGATTTTCTATTCGTTACGTATATCTGCCTATTTCTAATATATCACTGATTTCACTCAATTACTTTTGTCCTTGCGTTCTTCCAGGGGGTTACGGGCTGTAAATGTAATGTTGTTGCATGTGTTTGTGATTATTGTGTTTTGGGTGATAGTGGGGGTGGGCGTGTTGCGTGTGTGTGTCACTCTCTTTTTCCTCCCACCCTCCCCTGTGTGCTAGGTGCAGTACTCACCATGGTCGTCACCACCACCGTCTTTGGTGTTCCTGGTGTATTAGCCGATACACCAGCATTGGCAGGACCTGCAGCTCGGGCTCCATGGTGTCCTGGTTCTTCATTGAGTGTCGAGCGATGAGTGGTTTCCCTTCAGAACACTGTTTCCGCCGTGCTTTTTATAGCATTGGTACCACCCCGGAAAAGCTGGCGGATTGGCAGGTTGTGATAGGGTGGGCAGTACATTGTCTTCCGCCTGCCTGTTGGCGGTGACCGCCGCGGTGTTTGTTGCTACTGCGGTCAGAGTGTTAAAGTGACTGTCAATGATGGCGGATTCCGATGTGGTCGTGATCTCATTTATTTTACGCCAACCTGTTGGTGGTATTACCGCCGCTTTAACGCCGACCGCCAGGGTTGTAATGAGGGCCTAAATGTTTTAAGTTTTACCAGTTTGATTAATTCAAGATGGATACGGGTGTGCCACACTTTTGTCATAAGTAAGACTGTTAGCACTCTGGTTGCTCTTTAGAACACCCTGGAAGGCTAAAAGCACAAGGGAATCAACTGTCAGGCTGCTCCTGTTAAAGTACAACAGGAAAGCTCACTTAAAACATGTCCTAATTTTTTTTACAGCACTAACCATAATTCTATGACAAAATGAACCCCCTCATTTTGCTCCTTTCTAAATTAAATGCATTAAGTTTTACCAGTTCGATTCAATCAAGATGGCTTCAGGTGCACCACACTTTTGGCATAAGCAAGACTGTTTGTTAGCGCTCTAGTTTTTCTTGAGAACACTCTGGAAGGCATCAGTAGAGCATAAGGGAATGAACTGACAGGCTGCTCCTGTTGGACATGAATGTTTTAGTGGGAATGTCAGAATTCTTTCTCATATGGCTGGGAAAGATAGTGTGAATTTCCAGAATATATGCTCTTATTTTACCTTCTGGCGCACCTCCCATAACCTCTATGGGAAAATCATGAGAAAGCAGATTGCTCCAAAACATGATTGTAGCAACAAATAAGGTATATTGTATATCTAAAACGTGTCATCATCCTTTATGTGTTCTCTTTTTTGTGGCCCTCCAATCTTGCCATTTACTACAATGCATTTCAATGGATTGCTATCATGTATATTGGTCCCAAGATGACTGCCATCACCTTCCGGTTCAATGGATGACAGCTAATCAGATCTCAGCATGAGATCTGTGCTTTGGCTCTGCCCAGATATACAAATATGGAATTCCTTTAATATCTCAAAAACTACTGAACGGATTTACAACAAAAAAGAAAAAGAATGATCTGTGGAGCAAAAGCTAACTTTCTGCCAAATTTGGTGTAATTCTGACCAGCAGTCGGGCTGCAGGTGTCTCTACAGAGTCGATGAGAATTAACATGGGAAAGTACTTTTTTGCCCCACCACACTTTTTCTCAGCCTCCGCTTGATGCATCATCTCAAAGCTGCCCAAGCACAACAAGACTCAACTTTACATTTTTGGGAAATTTTTGTGAAAATTCGTCAAACAGTTCCAAAGATATAGGCAAGTCAAAAAATTATTTTTAATGGAAACTAGGTCCTAACTATAACTACCTACTGACAACCACCAGTAGGTAATACATATGTAGATACATATAGATATATGTATTTATGAGTGTGTATACGTTAGTTACCCAGTGGCAGGCGTCACTGAGTAGTTGCAGTTAGGATGGTGGTTCCATAGCAAATACCTTTTTTTGGTTTGCTAATAACTTTGGGGCTGTTTGATGAATCTTCATGTAACTTTCTAAAAAAGTTCTCCTTTTGGCCTAGTTTGTGCTTGGAAAGTTACAGGGTGATTTGTAAAGGAGAGAAGAGAAAAAGGGGGTTCCCAAACAGAGGTGGTCATTACAACCCTGGCGGACGGTGTTAAAGCGGCGGTAATACCGCAAACAGGACGGCGAAAAAAAAAAGGGAATTATGACCGTGGCGGAAACCGCCAACATAGACAGCCACTTTAACACTCCGGCCGCCACGGCGGTACAGACAAGCAGCGCGCCGGTCACCGCCAACAGACAGGCGGGAGACAAAGTACCGCCCACAGTATTACAAAAAGGCCAATCCGCCATCTTTTCCGGGGTGGATTCACCATGGATAAAAACACGGCGGAAACAAACATTTCAGTGGGAAAACGCTCACCTTAACACACTCCACGAGGAAGGAGGGCACCATGGAGCCGGAACTCCAAATACTCCCTGCGATAGTGTTCCTGCTCCTCTACGAACATCAGCAACGCCGGCGCCGAAGACAACGGTGAGTACTGCACCTACGACATAGGGGAGGGGGGAGGCAAAAGTCAGGGACACACACACGCTACACCCCCACCCCCCGCCCGACCCTCGCACACTACAACACACACACCAATGCATTTGCAAACATCACAGTAACAACCCCCAACCCCCCCGAAAGAATGCAAAGGCAAAAGGAAATGAGTGCAACCATTGTAATGTATCAAAATACAGTAAGCTAATACATACAGAAATATATTCACATTCCAAAAATATACATCACGATTAGTAGTGCAGGTATGCACCATTCAATGTCCGTGGACCACTGGACCCAAAATGCATGGGCGAGGCCCACACAAGATACCTGTCCTGAAACGGAGAGAACACTGCAGGGGCATCAGATAGAAATACAACAGGCACCTCAGGGGGAAGGGAAGGGGGGGCACCTCAGCCAGATGACAGCACCACGCCAGATCCACGACGGGGCTCCATACCCATTGATGTATCCTGGGGAGTACAAAGCCACAGTCTCTCAAGTCTCTACAGTGGGTGGTTTGCCCACTGTACCATCCTGGGGAGTGCAAAGCCACAGTCTCTCAAGTCTATACAGTGGGTGGTTTGCCCACTGTACCATCCTGGGGAGTGCAAAGCCACAGTCTCTCAAGTCTCTACAGTGGGTGGGTTGCCCACTGTACCATCCTGGGGAGTGCAAAGCCACAGTATCTCAAGTCTCTACAGTGGATGGGTTGCCCACTGTACCATCCTGTGGAGTGCAAAGCCCCAGTCTCTCAAGTCTCTACAGTGGGTGGGTTGTCCACTGTACCATCCTTGGGAGTGCAAAGCCACATTCTCTCAAGTCTCTACAGTGGGTGGTTTGCCCACTGTACCATCCTGGGGAGTGCAAAGCCACAGTCTCTCAAGTCTCTACAGTGGGTGGTTTGCCCACTGTACCATCATGGGAGTGCAAAGCCACAGTCTCTCAAGTCTCTACAGTGGGTGGGTTGCCCAGTGTACCATCCTGGGGAGTGCAAAGCAACAGTCTCTCAAGTGGATAACAGTCTCCACTGGTTCTGGAGGGGGACTGGTGCCCAGAGTGCTTTATCCTGTGCAGGACAGACGGAGTGGATGCAGGTCTCCACTGGTTCTGGAGGGGGACTGGTGCCCAGAGTGCTTCATCCTGTGCAGGACAGACGGAGTGGATGCAGGTCCCTACTGGTTCTGGAGGGGGACTGGTGCCCAGAGTGCATCACTCTCCCCGTGACGGTCCCAGTTCCGTCACTGCCCCTGCCGCATATGGGCTAGCGATGCTTGTGTTGGCAGTGCTTGCCCTGTTCAGCGGTTCTTGCCCTGTTCAGCGGTGCTTGCCATGGCGGTCTTTGCCCTGTTCAGCAGTGCTTGACTTTGCTGTCTCAGACCTGGGCAGCGATGTGTGCCATGCGGTCCCTCATTGCCCAGCGGGGCTGTGGCTGCCGGGGCCCTCCTGGGCACTGACTCTGGCGGTGGTCTCCTGACCAGTGACGATTGTGCTGCCCTCCTGGGCACTGACTCTGGCGGTGGTCTCCTGACCAGTGACGATGGGGCTGGCGGTGGCCTCCTGGGCAGCGGGGATGATGGCGGTCTTCTCCGCTGTGCTGCTCTTCCCATACTTTGGTGCTTTCTTCTGCCCCTTCCCCACCTTGGGAGGAGTCACAGCTGACTCAACACTCCCCCCGGGACCCTTGTGAGCGGCTTTGCCTGCAGTAGTCTTCACCCTCTCCCGTCGGGCACTGTCCAACTTCACGGGGGGACTGGCTGTGCTTTGGCTCCGTGTCACACTGGCTGCCCTGGTGCCCGGTGCACTCCACATACCTCTAACAGGCACCACTGGTACCGGACATTTTTTGGCTGAGGTGCTACTACGGGACCTATGAATTGGAGGGGGGGGGGTGGGAAAGAGGTCAACGTTGCTCAGGAAAAGTTTCTGACAAACACTGGGGCGGGTAGCTGGAGGGGGTCTGGGAGTGGAGGAAGAGGAGGTGGTTGTAGGAGGTGTAACTTTTGATGATTTGGATGCAGGTCCATGTTCTGGAGGCTGTCGTGAGGTGGATGGATGTTGGGTGTGTGTGTGCCCGCGTTTGTGTACTTTGGGAGGGGGCATCATAGACACACTGGGAGAGGGCACAGGGGATTTGTAAATGGTAGTGGGGGTGGTGAGTGCAGGTGAGCGGGGTGTGGTGCTGGGTGTTCTGGTGCGAGTCCTAGTGGCTGTAGTGGTAGTGCATGCAGATGAGAGTGTAGACGACATTGGGAGGGAAGAAGGAGACGACGAGGAGGGGGACACAGTGGAGGCAGTGGCTGTTGCTGTGTCTGTATGTGGGTGATGCTTGTGTGAGTGTCTGTGGGATGTGTGGTGCCTATGTTTGCCTGAGCTGCCCTTGTGTGTTGAGGTGTGTGCAGGCTGGTCTTTAGGTGTGCTTGGGATAGGCTGAGGTACAGGGGATTGGGTCTGGGTGGAGGAAGTTGGAGGGGGGAGGCTAGACACAGGGACAATGGCTGCCATCAGTGCTGAGGCCAGAGAGTTCGATGATGGGCAGCCTGACCAGAATGAATGCCCTCCAGGAATGCATTAGTGTGTTGCAACTCCCTTTCTACACCCTGGATGGCATTCACAATGGTAGACTGCCCAACAGTGAGTGACCTGAGAAGGTCAATGGCCTCCTCACTGAGGGCAGCAGAGATGACAGGGGCAGGGACAGGGGCTGAGGTGCCTGGGGCGAAGGTGATGCCCACCCTCCTGGGTGAGCGGGCATGGGGCGAAGACTGAGGGGCTTCCGGAGAGGGTGATGCTGGTAGGGGGGGTGGCGGCTGTACCTGTAGAAGTGGGTGGCGGGGGTCTTGCCATCTTGCTCTGTCCTGTTCCTGGATCTCAGGGACCGCTTGCGGGGTGGTTCTCTGTCTGCAGGGGGTGGGGTGCTGGTGTGGTGGTCCTGTGGCGGGGCGTCCTGTCCACTAGTGCCGGCAGAGGTGGTGGGCAGTTCATCGTCCATGCTAGTGTCAGGGGCCCCTTGTAGTGCCACGGTGTCCCTCATGGTGTTCTGTATCTCCTTCAGCACCCCTACGATGGTGCCCAGGGTGGAGCTGATGGTTCTGAGTTCCTCCCTGAACCCCAAATACTGTTCCTCCTGCATGCGCTGGGTCTCCTACGGCCAGGACCGTAGCCATCGTCTCCTGGGAGTGGTGGTATGCTCCCATGATGGAGGAGAGGGCCTCGTGGAGAGTGGGTTCCCTAGGCCTGTCCTCCCCCTGTCGCACAGCAGCCCTCCCAGTTCCCCTGTGTTCCTGTGCCTCCGTCCCCTGGACCGTGTGCCCACTGCCACTGCCCCCAGGTCCCTGTTGTTGTTGGGGTGGTGGGTTATCCTGGGTTCCCTGTAGTGGTGGACACACAGCTGATTTACATGTCCTGGGGACGGAGGTATGGGCCCGCTGGGAGGGTGCTGTACTGGTGTTTCCAGAGGGTGGAAGGTCAGTGTTGGGCTGTGCCTGTGCAAGGGGAACCGACTGTCCCGAGGCCCACGATGGTCCGGGCTGGTCAACTGGATCCAGTTGGCCAGAGCTGCTGTCATCACTGTGGGCCTCTTCTGTGGGTGGGGTAGAGATGTCTGGACCCTCCTGTCTGGTGACGTTAGGTAGTGGTCCTGCAGGGGTATAAAAGCATGATTATTTCATCTGTGTGTGTCATGGTGTGCAATGGGTGGGTGAGCATGTACCCCAATGCTAGCATTCCTGTGTGGGGGCTTGTGTGATGATGGTTAGGGGTTGTTATGGGTATGTGTAGTGGGCATGCTTTAGAGATGGGCGTCCATGCTTTGTTGTGTCATGCAGGGCTTGGTGTTGGGATGTGTGGTTTGTGTTATTAGTACATTTGTGAGGAGTTGGAGTGATAGGGGAGGGGGTGTGGGTGGTGGTGTGTGATAGCATGCATGTAGGGTGGGGGATATGATAGTTAAGATTTGACTTATCAGTGTCCATTCCTCCACCGACTCCTCCGAGGCCCTCAGGATGCATAATGGTCAAGACCTGCTCTTCCCATGTTGTTAGTTGTGGGGGAGGAGGTGGGGGTCCGCCGCCAGTCCTCTGAACCGCGATGTTGTGCCTGGAGACCACGGAATGCACCTTTCCCCGTAGGTCGTTCCACCTCTTCTTGATGTCCTCCCGATTTCTTGGGTGCTGTCCCACTGAGTTGACCCTGTCGACTATTCTTCGCCATAGCTCCATCTTCCTAGCTATAGAGGTGTGCTGCACCTGTGATCCAAACAGCTGTGGCTCTACCCGCACGATTTCCTCCCCCATGACCCTGAGCTCCTCTTCCGAAAACCTGGGATGTCTTTGGCATGCCATTGGGTGGTGTAGGTGATGTGTAGGGTGGTGTATGTGGTGGTGAGTGTGGTGATGTGTAGGGGTGTGGGGTGTTTTGTGCATGGATGTTGTGTGGGTGATGGTGTCGTGTGCCTCTGTGTGGTGGGGTTGTCTATTGCTGTGCTCTCTCTGTCGCTTTCATCTCTATTTTTTGGTCGTAGGTGTTTGTGGGTGATGTGGGTGTGTGTTTTATATTGTTTTGGGTGTGTGGGAGTGGTGTGTGTATGTGTATCAGGTGTGTGTATTTCAAATTGTCCAATGTGGCTGTGTTTTGGAAATGTGTGTGTATTTTGAGCGCGGCGGTGTGTACCGCCAATGAAATACTGCGGTTGAAAGAGCGCTGCGCTGGATTCGTGGGTCGTAATAGCATGGGCGTGTTTCTGTTGGCGTGACGGTGGAGGATTTGTTTTCGCCACTTTATCACTGACCTTTGGCGTGGCGGACTTGTGTGGGTGTCTCAATTTCGGCAGATTCCGTGATGTGTGTCATAATAGCTGTGGCGGAATTCCGCGGCCACAGCAGTGTATTGGCGGTCTTCTGCACGGCGGTAAGCGGCTTTTACCGCCGATGTTGTAATGACCCCCAGAGTCCCTATGAAATTTCCATAGACTTTATTTAGGATGCAATTTTGCAGATAGATGGATCTTGGTCCAAAAAGCAGCCATTTTATGACGGTGTAAACTTGTTCAATAGTTTTTGAGAAACTAAGATTCAAAATTTTTTGTTATCTAGACAGCTGATGTCCAGTAATGATCTGATTAGCCAATTTAAAGGAGAATAGCCAAACCTGATTGGTTGGTGACAACCTGAACAATATGTTTTGGCAGCCATTATAAGAGGGCAGGGTGAACACGCCCCGCCCCAAATGGCAGGTGGGGGTGACTGTTTTGGCTGCCCACTACATACTCAACATGTTGCGGCAGCCATTACAGGGCTGTAGGACATGGTACACATTGAAATGCATTGCAGTCAAAGGCAGGTTTTGAGGTCATGAATAAAGGGGGGCAATCAAAAAAATCATTGTCTGTGGTACCTCACTAATTTTGGGAATTGTGATGTGTTCTAATGTGATTTTACCCTGTGAAATCTGCTGACTTTCTGGTGTTTCTCTCATGATTTTCCCTGAGCGGTTAGGGAAGGTGCCCCAGAGGCTAAAATGAAAATATACTTTTTACAATTCACACTATCTTTCTCAGTCATGTGAGAATAACATCTGACATTCTGAATAAAATATGTACTTACAAAAGCACAAGCCTGTCAGTTGTTTTCCCTGTGATCTACTGTAGTCTGCCAGGGAGTTCTACAGAACCACTAGAGCACTAACAGTCTTACTTTGACAAAAATGTGGCAGTACTGAAGCCATCTTGATTAAATCAAACCACTAAAAATTAAACATTTTCTCTTGGAAAGAACAACTTGATGGGGTTCATTGTGTCATAGAGACTATGGTTAGTGGTGTAAACAATCTAAATTAGGACATATTTTAAATGAGTACTCAAATGTATTCCTCATCTATTTAAGTAAAACATTTTGACAAGCAGACTGCAACATGTACTTTCAACACTAGCAGAAATCTTTTAGATAACTCTCTGGTGATCAACTGCAGCTTTACTGCAGTGTTCTGATGAGCAACTAGAGTACTAACATTGTGAATTTCTGAATAACATGTAGTATAACGGAACGCCATCATGATGCAATCCAAGTGGAAATCTGAAAGCATTTTCTGCTGAGGCTATTGCCTGCAAATGAGGAAATTACGTTTTGTATGACAACAAATGTCTCCCAAGATGGCCATCTGTTACAAATTGGATTTCTAGTTGGCAGAGGTATGCACCCTATCCAAGTAGACACCAGAATCCTAGTCATGGTAAGTCAGACACACACCCTACTCTGTGCTCACCTTCTGGCTGCTTGGCACAGAGCAGTCAGGCTTAACGTATGAGGCAATGTGTTAAGTATTTGTGCAACACTTAATTGCGGTAGCATAGTGAAAGACACCGTAATAAGACTTCAAATCAGTTTAGAAAAATAGAGAATATTTATCTGAGTGAAACAAGACCAAAACAACAAAAATCCCAAAAATAGAAGTCAACATATAAACTTTTAAGCATTAAATGTGAAAACAGTGCTTAGAAGTCACTAATTGTCAAAGAGTACTTGAGGTCATGAAGGACATGTGCAAATCCAAAATTTAGGCCAACCATGATGGAGGGTAGGCCAGCTACAGAACCCATGCAGAGTGTGCTGAAACAATACCTTTGATGGAGGAAAGTGTTGAAATAGAAGGTATGATGCATTAGTTTTTTTTTGTTGCAGAAATCTACTGCAGAACCTGCTTCTGAGGCTCAGGACTGGAGGGAGCCACTTCAGGAACGTGTAGGACTCACAGATGGCAAAGTCCAGCAGCACCAATAGAGTTGCAGACAGTCTTTGATGTTCCTGAGACTGCAGAGAACAGGGGACAAGTCAACAAGCCCTTGGTAAGTGGCAAAGTTACAGTCCTTCCTACAGAACAGCACACAGCAAACAGTAGATAAACACAGCAATACAGTTGCAGAGTGACAGACGCTCCTGGCAGCACAGCAGTCCTTCCTGGGAGTGTTGTTTGTTCCAATAGAAGTCTGACGTGGTGGGGTTTGGGGTCCAGTACTTATACCCAAACGTGCCTTTAACCCCTTTACCGCTAAGGACGTAATGGTTACATCCGTGGCTGTACCTCTCAGGCGCCACCGACGTAACCACTGACGTAACCATTACGTCCGTGTACCGGCCCTCGGGGGAAGTGCTAGCGCTCCCCCGAGAGCCGGCCCCCCTCCCCCCAGGTCAGGGCTGGAAGGGGAATTGCTTCCCCTTCCCCCCGACCCTCCAGTGATGTCTGATGATGTCAGCATGCCAAAGCTTGCTGACCTCATCAGAGGTCACCTCTCATCGCACTGGAAGCATGCTTCCAGCGCCATTGCTCCGCATTTCTCTTCCGCTCAGGAGGAGGGGGCCAGCAGAGATACGAATGGAAAGGAAAGCCCTTTCCTTTCCTTTCATGCCTCTGCAAGCATTTCTGCTGCCCAATCGCGATGCGATCAGGCAGCAGAAATGCTCACTAGACCACAGGGATTTTTTTTTCTTTCTTTTTTTATGTTTAGGGAGTGACCCCTTCAGCAAGGGTCGCTCCCTGCGGGGGGCAACTTGTTTCTAGGCACCAGGGATTTTCTTTTTAAATGAACATAACGGGAGCAGCCCCTTGGGCAAGGGCCGTTCCCCAGGGGGGCAAATAATTTTAAGGCCATTTCTGCCCCCCCCCTGGGGACAGAAAACTCCTTAGACTTCAGTTTTAAAAAAAATATTTTTGTTTTATCTTTTATGTTTAAGGAGCCAACCTTTCAGCAAGGGTCGCTACCTGGAGGGCCAACTTGTTTCTAGGCCATTTCTGCTCCCCCTGAGGGCAGATCGGCCTAATATAATTAGGACAATCTGTCCTTATGGGCGGCAGAAACCACTAGACGCCAGGGATTTTTTTTTATCATATACTTATGTATAACGGGAGTGGCCTCTTGGGTAAGGGCCGCTCCCCAGGGGGGCAAATAATTTTTCGGACATTTCTGCCCCCCCCGGGGGCAGAAACCTCCAGACAGGGATATATACATTTACTTTATGTTTTTATGTATGGGTGGCGAACCCCTAGGCAAGGGTCACGCTCCTGGGGGACAAATTGGATTTAGGCCATTTCTATATCAGCCTATTTTTGTTAGGCCATTCTGCCCCCAAGGGGTTCAGAAATCACTAGACACCAGGGATTGGTGTGTGTGTATGTGTGTGTTTTGTTTGGGGGGCTGCCCCTAGGGCAAGGGTCGCACCCCTTAGGGGCACATTACTGTTGGCCATATATTTTTGAAAGGCCCATCTGCCTCCAAGGGGGGCAGAAAGCCCACCAGAGACCAGGGAAGATTTGTTTTCAAAATAAAAGGGTGGAGGTATGGCCATACCCCCATCCCAAATAAAAGGGGCCAAAGTTGTTCTGCCCACCAGTGGGCAGATGGGGCAATTACCCCCAATCCACACCCCGGGGGGGGCAGAAAGTCTACTAGATGGCATGGAATAAAAAAATAAAAAAATTGTGGGGTGGTGACTACAAACCAGTATGGGCCTGGTTATGCCCCACTCCAACTGAAGGGGGTAACAGCCTTTCAGTTCTCCCCCCACACACTAAAACATTTTATCCCACAGCAAGCATGAAAACATTCGATTGTTTTGTGTTTTGGTTTTACATTTGGGCCATGAGAACTTGGTAACTCTCAAAATCGTCCCACTTGGAAAGATGAGGGATGCACTTTTTTGACTTTGGGACGCTGCCATGTAGAAAAATCCACAAAACCCAGACACATCTGAAAACTAATCATCTGGTTGATTCCAGGGTGATGTGCTTCACTTGCACCCCGGACCATTTTCTTACCCACAATGCTCTGCAAACCTCCAACTTTGCTGAAAATCACACATTTTTCCCACATTTTTGTGATGGAACCTTTCGGAATCTGCAAGAATCCACAAAATTCGTAGCACCCAACATTGTCCCACTTATACTGATAAACATTCTTCTGCACTTGTCAGCCTAAAATTTTTTTTTTTTCAAACTGCCCTTTTGGACCCGCTTTGGTTCCCCCTCAATTTCTACATGTTTTTAGCTCTTCCCTGTCACAGGCACTTGGCCCACCTACACAAGTGAGGTATCATTTTTACTTTCATACTGAGGGGAACATTGGGTGGTAGGAAATTTGTCCCGGTGTGGTGATTCCACCCAGAAATGTGGGAAAAATTTGATTTTTTGCTAAATTTGAGCTTTGCTGAGGATTCTGGGTAAGAAATCTTTGGGGGATCCATGCAAGTCACACCTCCCTGGACTCTCTCGGGTGTCTAGTTTTCAGAAATGTCTGGGTTTGGTAGGTTTTCCTAGATGGTTGCTGAGCCCAGGACCAAAAACGCAGGTTGCCCCTCCCCCCCCAAAAAAACAGGTAGTTTTGTATTTGATAATTTTGATGTGTCCAGATAGTGTTTTGGGGCGTTTCCTGTCGCGGGTGCTAGGCCTATCCACACAGGTGAGGTATCATTTTTGTCGGGAGACTTGGGGGAACACTGGGTGGAAGGAAGTTTGTGGCTCCTATCAGATTCCAGAACTTTCTGTCACTGAAATGTGAGGAGAAAGTGTTTTTTTAACCACATTTGGAGGTTTGCAAAGGATTCTGGGTAACAAAACCTGGTGAGAGCCCCACAAGTCACCCCATTTTGGATTCCCCTAGGTGTCTAGTTTTAAAAAATGCACAGGTTTGGTAGGTTTCCCTAGGTGCCGGCTGAGCTAGAGGCCAGAATCTACAGGTAGGCACTTTGCAAAAAACACCTGTTTTCTTTGGGAAATTTTGATGTGTCCATGTTGTGTTTTGGGGCATTTCCTGTTGCATGCACTAGGCCTACCCACACAAGTGAGGTATTATTTTTATCAGGAGACTTAGGGAAACGCTGGGTGGAAGGAAATTCGTGGCTCCTCTCAGATTCCGGAACTTTCTGTCACCGAAATGTGAGGAGAAAGTGTTTTTTTAGCCAAATTTTGAGGTTTGCAAAGGTTTCTGGATAACAAAACCTGGTGAGAGCCCCACAAGTCACTCCATCTTGGATTCCCCTAAGTGTCTAGTTTTCAAAAATGCACAGGTTTGGTAGGATTTCCTAGGTGCCGGCTGAGCTAGAGGCCAAAATCCACAGGTAGGCAATTTGCAAAAAACACCAGTTTTCTTTGGAAAAATGTTATGTGTCGATGTTGTGTTTTGGGTCATTTCCTGTCGCGGGCAGTAGGCCTACCCACACAAGTAAGGTATCATTTTTATCGGGAGACTTGGGGGAATGCTGGGTGGATGGAAATGTGTGGCTCCTCTCAGATTCCAGAACTTTCTGTCACCGAAATGTGAGGAGAAAGTGTTTTTTTGGCCAAATGTTGAGGTTTGCAAAGGATTCTGGGTAACAAAACATGGTGAGAGCCCCACAAGTCACCCCATCTTGGATTCCCCTAGGTGTCTAGTTGTCAAAAATGTACAAGTTCGGTAAGTTTCCCTAGGTGCCGACTGAGCTAGAGGCCAAAATCTACAGCTAGGCACTTTGCAAAAAACATCTCTGTTTTCTTTGACAAAATGTGATGTGTCCACATTTTATTTTGGGGCATTTCCTGTCGCAGGCTCTAGGCCTACCCACACAAGTGAGGTACCATTTTTATCGGGAGACTTGGGGAACACTGGGTGGAAGGAAATTTGTGGCTCCTCTCAGATTCCAGAACTTTCTGTCACTGAAATGAGAGGAAAAAGTCTTTTTTTGGCCAAATTTTGAGGTGTGCAAAGGATTCTGGGTAACAGAACCTCACCAGAGCCCCATAAGTCACCCCATCTTGGATTCCCCTAGGTGTCTAGTTTTAAAAAATGCACAGGTTTGCTAGGTTTCCCTAGGTGCCGGCTGAGCTAGAGGCCAAAATCTACAGCTAGGCACTTTGCAAAAACCACATCAGATTTCAATGTAAAAATGTGATGTGTCCATGTTGCATTTCCTGTTGCGAGCATCAGGCCTACCCACGCAAGTGAGGTACCATTTTTATTGGGAGACTTGGGGGAACACAGGATAGCAAAACAAGTGTTATTGCCCTTGTCTTTCTCTTCACTTGTTCCTTCCAAATGTAAGAAAATGTGTAAAAAAGATGTGTAATTGAGAAATGCCATGTAATTCACATGCTAGTATGAGCACCCCAGAATTCAGAGGTGTGCAAATAACCACTGCTTCTCAACACCTTATTTTGTGCCCATTTTGGGAATACAAAGGTTTCCTTGATACCTATTTTTCACTCTTTATATTTCAGCAAATAAATTGCTGTATACCCGGTATAGAATGAAAACCCATTGCAAGGTGCAGCTCATTTATTGGCTCTGGGTACCTAGGAATCTTGATGAACTTACAAGCCCTATATATTCCCGCAACCAGAAGAGTCCAGCAGATGTAACGGTATATTGCTTTAAAAAATCTGACATCATATGGAAATGTTACAGAGCAAAACATTGAGAAAAATTGTTGTTTTTTACCTCAATTTCAATATTTTTTATTTCAGGTGTTATTTGCTGTAGGAAACCCTTTTTTGGATCTACACAAATGACCCCTTGCTGAATTCAGAATTTTGTCTACTTTTCAGAAATGTTTAGCTGTCTGGGATCCAGTATTGGTTTCATACTCATTTCTGTCACTAAGTGGAAGGAGGCTGAAAGCACAAAAAATAGTAAAAATGAGGTATGTCCCAGTAAAATGCTAAAATTGCATTGAAAAATTGGGTTTTCTGATTCAAGTCTGCTTGTTCCTGAATGCTGGGAAGATGGTGATTATAGCACTGTAAACCCTTTGTTGATGCCATTTTCAGGGAAAAAACTACAAGCCTTCTTCTGTAGCGCTTTCTTCCCATTTGTTTGAAAAAAATGACATTTTTGCTGTATTTTGGCTAATTTCTTGGTCTGCTTCAGGGGAAACCACAAAGTCTGAGTACCTCTAGAATCCCTAGGATGTTGGGAAAAAAAGGACGCAAATTTGGTGTGTCTGATTGATTGAATGCTTACGTTTCCATTTAACCTTGTTTGGATGAGCACGTGTGTTTGACCTTACCTGTTGCCTTCAGAAATGGCTTTTACTTCCAACTCTTTTAGAGGGACCATGGTCCTGATCTTACAGTTAGTTTTAGCTGCTGATCTTCCTCTGGAGTCTCCCCCTCAGCCATCTTCTAGCATCTAGGGCAGGGTACTTCCCCCACCTTTTGCAATGGATACCTACTGTGGTTTCATAGATAGATCGTGCTGATCTCCCTCTGACATATGGCGTCTCCGTCTTTTTCCTTTTATTTTCCCTTCTCTTTCCCCCCTTTACCCCCCGAGTGTGACTATAAGGGGACACTCCCCCTCCTGGAATCAGAGGCTAGTTGCCGCAATTATTAGGGTAAGGATAATCATTTTTTATGAACCTTCTTTTCACTGTGTGCTCTGTTTATATGTATATGTGTTTCCAATTCTGACATAGAGTGTGCTGTGCTGTGCTGTGGTGTGCGCATAAAATAAAATACAATTTCCTTATTTTTTTTTTTTCGTTTTTTAGGCCTCCGCGAGGTAGCGCCTTGCTTAAGGTAGGCCCCATCTATAAATATATTATTGTTGTTTGACCCCTTCGCTGCCAGGCCTTTTCCCCCTCCTGTGCCAGGCCTTTTTTTGCCTATTTGGGGCAGTTCGCGCTTAGACCCTCATAACTTTTTGTCCACATAAGCTAACCAAGCCAAATTTGCGTCCTTTTTTTCCAACATCCTAGGGATTCTAGCGGTACCCAGACTTTGTGGGTTCCCCTGAAGGAGGCCAAGAAATTAGCCAAAATACAGTGATAAATTTGTTTTTTTCAAAAGAAATTGAAAAAGTGGCTGCAGAAGAAGGCTTGTGGTTTTTCCCCTGAAAATGGCACCAACAAAGGGTTTGCGGTGCTGAACTCAGCAGCTTCCCAGCTTTCAGGAACAGGTAGACTTGAATCAGAAAACCCAATTTTTCAACACAATTTTGCCATTTTACTGGGACATACCCTATTTTTGCAATTTTTTGAGCTTTCAGCCTCCTTCCAGTCAGTGACAGAAATGGGCATGAAACCAATGCTGGATCCCAGAAACCTAAACATGTCTGAAAAGTAGACAAAATTCTGAATTCAGCAAGGGGTCATTTCTGTAGATCCTACAAGGGTTTCCTACAGAAAATAACAAATGAAAAAGAAAAATATTGAAATTGAGGTGAAAAAAACATCAATTTTTCTCTACGTTTTACTCTGTAACTTTTCCCTGCAATGTCAGATTATCGAAAGCAATACACCGATACGTCTGCTGGACTCCTCTGGTTGCGGGGATATATAGGGCTTTTAGGTTCATGAAGAACCCGAGGAACCCAGAGCCAATAAATGAGCTGCACCCTGCAGTGCGTTTTCATTCTATACCGGGTATACAGCAATTAATTTGCTGAAATATAAAGAGTAAAAAATTGCTATCAAGAAAACCTTTGTATTTCCAAAAAGGGCACAAGATAAGGTGTTGAGGAGCAGTGGTTATTTGCACATCTATGAATTCCGGGGTGACCATACTAGCATGTGAATTACAGGGCATTTCTCAAATAGATGTCTTTTTTACACACTCTCCTATATTTGGAAGGAAAAAAAGTAGAGAAAGACAAGGGGCAATAACACTTGTTTTGCTAATCTATATTCCCCCAAGTCTCCCGATAAAAATGATACCTCACTTGTGTGGGTAGGCCTAGCGCCTGTGACAGGAAACGCCCCAAAACGCAACGTGGACACATCCCATTTTTTTTTAAAGAAAACAGAAGTGCCTACCTGTAGATTTTGGCCTCTAGCTCAGCCGGCACCTAGGGAAACCTATCAAACCTCTGCATTTCTGAAAACTAGAGACCTAGGGGAATCCAAGATGGGGTGACTTGTGGGGCTCGGACCAGGTTCTGTTACCCAGAATCCATTGCAAACCTCAAAATTTGGCTAAAAAAACACATGTTCCTCACATTTCTATGGCAGAAAGTTCTGGAATCTGAGAGAAGCCACAAATTTCCTTCCACCCAGCGTTCCCCCAAGTCTCCCAATAAAAATGATAACTCACTTGTGTGGGTAGGCCTAGCGCCCGCGACAGGAAACGTTCCAAAGCGCAACGTGGACACATCCAATTTTTTTAAAGAAAACAGAGGTGATTTTTGCGAAGTGCCTACCTGTAGATTTTGGTCTCTAGCTGAGCCGGCACCTAGGGAAACCTACCAAACCTGTGCATTTCTGAAAACTAGAGACATAGGGGAATCCAAGATGGGGTGACTTGTGGGGCTCGGACCAGGTTCTGTTACCCAGAATCCTTTGCAAACCTCAAAATTTGGCTAAAAAAACACATTTTCCTCACATTTTGGTGACAGAAAGTTCTGGAATCTGAGAGGAGCCACAAATATCCTTCCACCCAGCGTTACCCCAAGTATCCCGATAAAAATTATACCTCACTTGTGTGGGTAGGCCTAGCGCCCGCGACAGGAAACGTCCCAAAGCGCAATGTGGACACATCCAATTTTTTGAAAGAAAACAGAGGTGATTTTTGCGAAGTGCCTACCTGTAGATTTTGGTCTCTAGCTGAGCCGGCACCTAGGGAAACCTACCAAACCTGTGCATTTCTGAAAACTAGAGACATAGGGGAATCCAAGATGGGGTGACTTGTGGGGCTCGGACCAGGTTCTGTTACCCAGAATCCTTTCCAAACCTCAAAATTTGGCTAAAAAAACAGATTTTCCTCATATTTCGGTGACAGAAAATTCTGGAATGTGAGAGAAGCCACAAATTTCCTTCCACCGAGCGTTCCCCCAAGTCTCCCGATAAAAATGATATCTCACTTGTGTGGGTAGGCCTAGCGCCCGCGACAGGAAACGCCCCAAAGCGCAACGTGGACACATCCAATTGTTTGAAAGAAAACAGAGGTGATTTTTGCGAAGTGCCTACCTGTAGATTTTGGCCTCTAGCTCAGCCGGCACCTAGGGAAACCTACCAAACCTGTGCATTTCTGAAAACTAGAGACGTAGGGGAATCCAAGATGGGGTGACTTGTGGGGCTCGGACAAGGTTCTGTTACCCAGAATCCATTGCAAACCTCAAAATCTGGCTAAAAAAAACACATTTTCCTCACATTTCGGTGACAGAAAGTTCTGGAATGTGAGAGGAGCCACAAATTTCCTTCCACCCAGCATTCCCCCAAGTCTCCCGATAAAAATGATACCTCACTTGTGTGGGTATGTCTAGCGCCCGCAACAGGAAACGCCCCAAAGCACAACGTGGACACATCCAATTTTTTTAAAGAAAACAGAGGTGATTTTTGCGAAGTGCCTACCTATAGATTTTGGTCTCTAGCTGAGCCGGCACCTAGGGAAACCTACCAAACCTGTGCATTTCTGAAAACTAGAGACATAGGGGAATCCAAGATGGGGTGACTTGTGGGGCTCGGACCAGGTTCTGTTACCCAGAATCCTTTGCAAACCTCAAAATTTGGCTAAAAAAACACATTTTCCTCACATTTTGGTGACAGAAAGTTCTGGAATCTGAGAGGAGCCACAAATATCCTTCCACCCAGCGTTCCCCCAAGTCTCCTGATAAAAATTATACCTCACTTGTGTGGGAAGGCCTAGCGCCCGCGACAGGAAATGCCCCAAAGTGCAACGAGGACACATCCAATTTTTTGAAAGAAAACAGAGGTGATTTTTGCGAAGTGCCTACCTGTAGATTTTGGTCTCTAGCTGAGCCGGCACCTAGGGAAACCTACCAAACCTGTACATTTCTGAAAACTAGAGACTTGGGGAATCCAAGATGGGGTGACTTGTGGGGCTCGGACCAGGTTCTGTTACCCAGAATCCTTTGCAAACCTCAAAATTTGGCTTAAAAAACACATTTTCGTCATATTTCGGTGACAGAAAATTCTGGAATCTGAGAGGAGCCACAAATTTCCTTCCACCCAGCGTTCCCCCAAGTCTCCCGATAAAAATTATATCTCACTTGTGTGGGTAGGCCTAGCGCCCGCGACAGGAAACGCCCCAAAGCGCAACGTGGACACATCCAATTGTTTGAAAGAAAACAGAGGTGATTTTTGCGAAGTGCCTACCTGTAGATTTTGGCCTCTAGCTCAGCCGGCACCTAAGCAAACCTACCAAACCTGTGCATTTCTGAAAACTAGAGACCTAGGGGAATCCAAGATGGGGTGACTTGTGGGGCTCGGACCAGGTTCTGTTACCCAGAATCCTTTGCAAACCTCAAAATTTGGCTAAAAAAACACATGTTCCTCAAATTTCTGTGGCGGAAAGTTCTGGAATCTGTGAGGAGCCACAAATTTCCTTCCACCCAGCGTTCCCCCAAGTCTCCCGATAAAAATGATACCTCACTTGTGTGGGTAGGCCTAGCGCCTGCGACAGGAAACGCCCCAAAGCGCAACGTGGATACATCCAATTTTTTTAAAGAAAACAGAGGTGATTTTTGCGAAGTGCCTACCTGTAGATTTTGGCCTCTAGCTCAGCCGGCACCTAGGGAAACCTACCAAACCTGTGCATTTCTGAAAACTAGAGACCTAGGGGAATCCAAGATGGGTGACTTGTGGGGCTTGGACCAGGTTCTGTTACCCAGAATCCTTTGTAAACCTCAAAATTTGGCTAAAAAAACACATGTTCCTCGCATTTCTGTGGCAGAAAGTTCTGGAATCTGAGAGGAGCCACAAATTTCCTTCCACCCAGCGTTCCCCCAAGTCTCACGATAAAAATGATACCTCACTTGTGTGGGGAGGCCTAGCGCCCGCGACAGGAAACGCCCCAAAGCGCAACGTGGACACATCCAATTTTTGGAAAGAAAACAGAGGTGATTTTTGCGAAGTGCCTACCTGTAGATTTTGGCCTCTAGCTCAGCCGGCACCTAGGGAAACCTACCAAACCTGTGCATTTCTGAAAACTAGAGACCTAGGGGAATCCAAGATGGGGTGACTTGTGGGGCTCAGACCAGGTTCTGTTACCCAGAACCCTTTGCAAACCTCAAAATTTGGCTAAAAAAACAAATTTTCCTCACATTTCGGTGACAGAAATTTCTGGAATCTGAGAGGAGCCACAAATTTCCTTCCACCCAGCGTTCCCCCAAGTCTCCCGATAAAAATTATACCTCACTTGTGTGGGTAGGCCTAGCGCCCGCGACAGGAAACGCCCCAAAGCGCAACGTGACACATCAAATTTTTTTAAAGAAAACAGAGGTGATTTTTGCGAAGTGCCTACCTGTAGATTTTGGCCTCTTGCTGAGCCGGCACCTAGGGAAACCTACCAAACCTGTGCATTTCTGAAAACTAGAGACATAGGGGAATCCAAGATGGGGTGACTTGTGGGGCTCGGACCAGGTTCTGTTACCCAGAATCCTTTGCAAACCTCAAAATGTGGCTAAAAAAACACATTTTCCTCATATTTCGGTGACAGAAAATTCTGGAATCTGAGAGGAGCCACAAATTTCCTTCCACCCAGCGCTCCCCCAAGTCTCCCGATAAAAATGATATCTCACTTGTGTGGGTAGGCCTAGCGCCCGCGACAGGAAACGCCCCAAAGCGCAACGTGGACACATCAAATTTTTTGAAAGAAAACAGAGGTGATTTTTGCGAAGTGCCTACCTGTAGATTTTGGCCTCTAGCTCAGCCGGCACCTAGGGAAACCTACCAAAGCTGTGCATTTCTGAAAACTAGAGACCTAGGGGAATCCAAGATGGGGTGACTTGTGGGGCTCGGACCAGGTTCTGTTACCCAGAATCCTTTGCAAACCTCAAAATTTGGCTAAAAAAACACATGTTCCTCACATTTCTGTGGCAGAAAGTTCTGGAATCTGAGAGGAGCCACAAATTTCCTTCCACCCAGCGTTCCCCCAAGTCTCCCGATAAAAATGATACCTCACTTGTGTGGGTAGGCCTAGCGCCCGCGACAAGAAATGCCCCAAAGCGCAACGTGGACACATCCCATTTTTTTAAAGAAAACAGTGCCTACCTGGGGATTTTGGCCTGTAGCTCAGCCGGCACCTAGGGAAACCTACCATCCCTGTGCATTTTTGAAAACTAGAGACCTAGGGGAATCCAAGATGGGGTGACTTGTGGGGCTCGGACCAGGTTCTGTTACCCAGAATCCTTTGCAAACCTCAAAATTTGGCTAAAAAATCACCCTTTCCTCTCATTTCGGTGACAGAAAGTTCTGGAATCTGAGAGGAGCCACAAATTTCCTTCCACCCAGCATTCCCCCAAGTCTCCCGATAAAAATGATACCTCACTTGTGTGGGTGGGCCAGGTGCCTGCAACAGAATAAGGCCCAAAACTTGAAGAGATAGAAGGGATAGCACAGCGAGTTTATAAGGGCATATTCTTTTATACATCTTTAGACGGATTCTGCTTTGGGGACCCACATAAGTGAGGTGTCATTTTACTTGGTAGACTGAGGGGAAAACTGGGGAGTAGGAATTTTGTGCTGGAGCGGTGATCCTACTAAGAAAAGTCAGGAAAATATGCTTTTTTATGCAAATTTTGAGGTTTACAGAGGAGTCTGGGTAAGAAAATGTTGGGGGAACCACGCAAGCCACACCTCCCTGGACTCCTTTGGGTGTCTAGTTTTAAAAAATGTCTGGGTTTTGTAGGTTTCCCTAGATGAAGGCCGCACCCAGGACCAAAAACATAGGTGGGCCCTCCCCCCCATACACAGGTATTTTTGTAATATATCATTTTGATGTGTGCACATACGTCCGTGATGTGCCAAACACTAAAATTGTGAAAAGAAACACACTTAGGTTATGTGAAGAAGACCCCTCACCCACCAACCAAGTTGGTGGCATGCTTCATCATCGGGGTCCCACCCGAGGCACCTAGCGTGTCACAGGTGTGCTGCGACGCCTGATTACAGCGGAGCAGGTTTTGTCATTTTTACCACACATACTGGTTGGATTTGGCACGAGGGTGAGTGATGGTTCAGTGGATCAAATTTTATTAACAAGAGATTTCACAAAAATGAAATGCACTGCTAATAACTGAAAGGCAAAAAACGGAACCAATGACTCACAGCTCGTGAGCTGTAAAGCCGCGACAAGGCACCAACCGCTTTACAGTCCATTCACACACCTTTCATACATGACACGCACAAGACCATTCACACTGCCAGCCACGGGCCCAGCACATTACAACACTCACATCGACAGACTGCACCACTCAAGGGCCCACCACTTACATACGCCCACATGCCTGATACAAGAATCACACCAGCTGATGGGAGTGTTGACTGCCGTTTGGCTGGCACCGCACGCACACCGCCAGCTAAGCGCCACCTCATGCACACCGCCAGCCAAGCGCCACCCCACGCACACCACCTTCCAAGCGCCACCCCACGCACACCGCCAGCCAAGCGCCACCCCACGCACACCGCCAGCCAAGCGCCACCCCACGCACACCGCCAGCCAAGCGCCACCCCAGGCACACCGCCAGCCAAGTGCCACCCCACGCACACCACCAGCCAAGCGCCACCCCACGCACACCGCCAGCCAAGCACCACCCCACGCACACCGCCAGCCAAGCGCCACCCCACTCACACCGCCATCAATTTTTTTGTTTATAAACAACAAAGAAACCACTAATTATAAAATAAGCACAAAACTACAAACACAAAAGCTCTAACTAAATACATGACAGAGATGCCAACCGAGAAAAATATGAAAATATAAAACAGACAGCTTACGCTCACGGTATTTCCCAGAATTTTTTTTGGGTATGGTAACTTCTATAACAGCCGGGCACACACAGCCCAGGCTTTGAAGGGCATTCGGGGTAGTACATCCGGCTCTCCCTCCGGATTAATCTCCGGGCACATACTCTACATTTCTTTGTGGGCAAGTCATTTTTGGGAGTGGGAGGAATGTGATCTGGAAAGTGCATCTTTCAATGTAGCCAACTTTTTATACCACACATAAGACTTACGAAGAGCAGTGTAAGGTTCCAACCTCTGATCTACTTTATCAACACCACCCATGTGCCTATTGTAGTCCAAAATACACGCAGGTTTGCGCACTTCCGCAACCTGACCCCAAACAGCCACAGGGGAAGTACTCTCATCATGGATGGTCGATAGCATGTACACATCCCTCCTGTCTGAAAATTTCAGAACTAGCAGCTCATTATTCCGCAAGGCACTGCACTGTCCCCTCTCAAGTTTTTTACAGACAAGCTCCCTTGGATAGCCTTTCCGGTTAGAACGGATTGTGCCACAAGCAACAGTGTCCACCCTAAACAACTCCTTGAACAACTGCACTCCAGTGTAGAAATTATCTACGTACAAATGGTGACCTTTGTTAAACAGCCGTCTAGCAAGTTCCCACACAATTTTTTTGCTAACTCCAAAAGTGGCTGGACAACCAGGAGGGTCAATACTGGAATCCCTACCAGTGTAGACCCGGAAATTATACACATATCCTGTACTGCTTTTTGACAGCAGATACAATTTAATCCCACACTTATCTCTTTGCCTGGAATATAGACCTCTGAAAACCAATCCACAAAATGATCAAGGACAGGCCTAATCTTAAAAAGACGGTCACAATCAGGGTGATCTCGTGGCAAGGCTAAAGCATTGTCTACAAAATGCAGCATACGAAGAAGAAGCAAATACCGATTACGTGTCATAGTTGCAGGAAATATAGCAGTTGCCATCAAGGGACTAGTAGACCAATAAGAAGCCAGTGACGGCTTCCTGATCAACCCCATCAAAAAAGACAAACCTAAAAACCTTTTCATCTCTTCCAGATATGTGGGAACCCACTGAGTAGCTCTAGACTGAGGCTTAAGTCTGGCAGCGTTTTCCCGCAAATATTGCTCTGCATACACATTTCTCTGCTCCACAATCTCTTCCAAAAATACATCGTCCATAAACAAGTGAAAGAAATGGACAGGCAAAAAGTTTTCCGTATTAACTCTACAACCTGGGAGACCAGTAAATGCAGGTAACTGTGGCTGCTCCATGTTTGGGGCAATCCAGGTGTCAGGTCTTCTAATGGGAAACCCTTCAGCCCCAGGCTGCTGCACTCTTGGCACATCAATGTCCTCCTCTAACACAGGCCCTTCATCTGCACTGAGAGTAGCTTCCTCATCAGAAGAATACTCTCGGACAGAAAACTCATTTCCAGAATCTCCTGCTTCCTCCTCTGCTTCAGATGCAGAGTCAGTGTAGTAATCATGGTCTGAAGACGACTCAAAGAGCATGCGAACAACCTGCTGAGCGGTCACTTTGCGGCTAGCCATGATCCTCGCTAACAACAAATGGATTGCCAACAACAACTAGCACTAAAATAAGTAACAAACAAAGTGTAGCTTTATCACAAAGAGTTATGTACTACAAAAAACTATACCACTCACTTGCCTGAAAAAGCTACTCACCAAGCAACTACTCTGCACAGACACAGCAATCACCAATGATATCCCACTAAAAAGAAAAAAGAAAAAAGCAAATTAGACATATGACAACACAAACATCACTGTGCTCAAATCTAAGGACAATGTCAAACACACAATACAGCATTTAGTACACCACCTACAAACATGTCATTCATGCATGTCAACAATACTCCTTTGGAGTAAATTGCTTTCACTTACCTAAAACATGCAACTATGCAAACCGCAGGACAAATACTGCCAAAACCGCAAAGATCCATAGCAAAGGAAGCAAAAGCGTTGAACTAGAAGAAAAAGAAGAAATAAATTGTTATAATGACAAATACAAATACTTTGCCAGTTGACAAACACCCCACCACCAAGAACTTAGAAGTTGTCCCTGGTACCTAAGTGGATCCTGCCCCCCTCGGGGGTAGATGGGCGTAAATAAATTGGCCAATCTGCCCCCAAGGGGGGCAGAAATGGGCAACACCTCTGTGCCCCCATTAGGGGGCGACCCTTCCCAAAGGGGCACCCCCAGCACAACACAAAACAAACAAAAAAAAATCCCTGCCGTATTGGTGGTTTCTGCCCTCCTTGGGGGCAGATGGGCCTACAAAAATAGGGGCAGAGATGGCCAATACGAACTTTCCCCACTTTAGGGGGCGACCGTTGCCCAAGGGGTGCCCCCACACACCACACACACCACACAATCCCTGGTGCCTAGTGTGCTTCCACCCCCCCGGGGGCCAGATCGTCCAAAAAATGGCTGGTCTGCCATCGGGGGTCCGAAACAGAAAAAAAAAATAGCCCCCCAGGGGAGCGACCCTTGCCCAAGGGGTTGCCCCCAAAATAAACAATAAAAACTAAATCCCTGGTGTCTAGTGGATTTCGCCCCCCCCCCCCCTTGGGGGCAGATCGGCCCAAAAAATGGCAATCTGCCCCCAGGGGGGGGGGGCGAAATACTAAAAAAATAGCACCCCAGTGGGGCGACCCTTGCCCAAGGGGTCGCCCCCAAAAGAAACTTTACAATAAAAATAAATCCCTGGTGTCTAGTGGATTTCGCCCCCCCTGGGTGCAGATCGGCTGAAAAAAAGGCGATCTGCCCCTGGGGGGGTGAAACACTAAATAAATTGACCCCGGGGGGGGGCGATCCTTGCCCAAGGGGTCACCCCCAAAAAACACAATAAAAACAAATTCCCTGGCGTCTAGTGGATTTCGCCCCCCCCCGGGGGGCAGATCCGCCGAAAAATCGGCGATCTGCCCCCGGGGGGGGTGAAATACAAAAAAAATAGCCCCCCAGTGGGGCGACCCTTGCCCAAGGGGTCGCCCCCAAAAGAAACTTTACAATAAAAATAAATCCCTGGTGTCTAGTGGATTTCGCCCGCCCCTGGGGGCAGATCCGTCGAAAAAAAGGCGATCTGCCCCCGGGGGGGGGGGGGGGCGAAATACTAAAAAAAATTGCCCAAGGGGTCGCCCCCAAAAGAAACCTAATAAAAAAAATCCCTGGTTTCTAGTGGAGATTCCTGCTCCACGATCGCGGCCCTGCCCGCGATCGTGGAGCAGGAATCTTGTGAAAACAGGCACAGGGGGAAAGGAAAAACCCTTTCCTTTCCCCGTGTCTGTTTTTCCCCCCCCCACCCCCCAAAAACGGAAAGGACTCACCTTTTGAGCTCCTTTCCTCCTCGCGTGCTGGAAGCAAATGGCTTCCAGCGCGCCCAGCAACACTAGATGACGTCGGCGCGCTGTGCGCACGCTGACGTCATCGGATTGCCGGGGGGGGGCGGGGGTGGAAGGGGAAGGGGAACTGTAGCCTTGGACGAGGTCACCTCGTCCAAGGCACAGAAGCGGTTAACTTTTCGCCTCCCCCTCCTCCTGAGGGGAGGCTTACCTATCTGCACTAGGCATGATAGTTAGGGATCCTAGGCCCTGAAGAATGCCCTGAGACCTCTCATGGCTCCCAGTAGAGGGCAGAAACATGTCAGCCAACTTTTAGTGAGGTGACCCAGTGAGTCCTTGTTCTCACCGTGGTGTCCCACCCTGTTTTTAGCCGCACCAGCAGTCACCATCATTAAAGTGTAGACTCCACACAGGCAACTGTTCAGGTGCTTTTCTATCCCCCAAGCTTATCTGGATCCCATTATTTCCAGATAACATTTATTTTCGCACTCCCTCCCATTCCTTCAACAGGTGAGGTTGAGTCCGCCCAGGTGGCACTGTCCTACCTGGGTGGGGCTAGGTGGTCAAATGATGAAGCATAACACTATATAGTGTGTGAGACCACCTAGTCCGTAAAGGTAATCCCCTTCCTCCCACCCCGCCCACACTCCTGTTACAGCACCCACACCACGTAGTCTCTGAACCCAACGAGGTCCATGAGCCCACAGATAGTTCCCGTGTACTGAGCCCTACATTAATGGTGAACCCCATACTTTCTTGTGGTAGCCAGTCTTTCAGAGAGGGAGCTAGAATGGGATGTTTCCCACTTAATATATATTTCTTATCTCCCTCACAACTCTCTGGTTGTTTGAATATCCAATTTTGAAAACGCCAGGGGTTACCATGTTTAGAGTGCAAGGCACCTGCACTTTAGCATTGGTAAGCAGTGGTAAAGTGCCCAGAATCCTAAAAGCCAGCAAAAATAAGGTCAGTAAAACAGAGGGAATAAAGTTAGGGGAATGGAGTGGCGTACAGTAGAATTGCCTACAGTGGAGTGCAAAGAGTTCAGTGGCATACAATGAAGTGTGGTAGAGTGTACTAGTGTACAGGGGAGTAGTGGAGAATGGAGAGTGGAGAAGTGTACATTGGGATGTGATACAGTGTAGTGGCACACAGAAGAGTAGTGAAGGGTGGAGTGGAATAGAGTGAAACACCATACAGGTGAGTTGTGTTCAGTGGAGTGACTTAGAGCGGAGCAGCATAGGATGGATTGGCATACAGTGGAATAGCATAAAGCACAGCAGCATACCCTGAAATAGTGTACAGTAGACTAGTGTAGAATGAAGTGGTATACAGTGGAGTGCTGTGCACTGTAGTAGAGTGCACTTGAGTGGCATAGATTGGAGTAATATATAGTGGAGTTGTGTAGAGGATAGTGGCGTACAGTGGAGTGGTGCACACTGGAGTGTAACATAGTGGAGTACCGTTCAGTGGAATAGTGTACAACGGAATAGCATACAGTGGAGTGGCACAGAGTCAAATAGTGTAGAGTTGAATGGCGTAGAGTGTAATTGAATACAGTGGAATAGACTATAGTGGAGTAGCATGGAATGGTGTGGCTGAGTGGTGTATATTGTAGTGGCGTAGAGTTGAATACTGAAGAGTGTTGTTTTGAAGAGTAGTGTGGATTGATTAGAGTGGAGTGGTTTACAGTAAAATAGCGTACTGTGGAGTTGTGAAGAATAGACTGGCATAGAATGGAGTGTAGTAGACTGTAATAGTTTACATTGGACCAGTTTAGAGTGCAATGGCTTAGAGTGGAGTGGCATAAAGTGGAGTGTGTTACATTATATTGCCATGCAGTAGAATAGCGTACAGTGGAGTGTCATAGTGTGGAGTGGCATAGCTTAGAATAGTGTGTAGTGGAGTGGCATAGAGTGGCCCTACAGCCACCCCTGCTGTTCACAGCCAAAGGCATATAGGGGTTTGGCCACAGTCCCTGCAGCAAACCCCCACTGCACATGGCCAAAGGCCATGCATGGTGCAGGGTTGGGTGTTTTATAGGGGGCAGGATGAAGGAAGCAGCCACCGCCATGCATGGCCACAGGTTGTGCACAGCAGTGGTTGGATTAAAGTAAAGTAATTAAAATTACTCAACATTAAAAAATCATTAGAAATTCACTGAAAAAAACAAAAACAAAGGTTACAGGGACATTATAGTTAAGAAATAGAATTAAAATACCATAGAAATTCACTTAAAAACCAAGGATTACTCGCACAAAACCATAAAAATGCAGCAATTATAAGTATGGTTATCTTAACTAACCATAGCTCGTGCCCTCACCATGCACTGCTAAGTACCCAAGAAATTACATCTCTCATGACATCTTTTATAATATCATTGATAATATCAATGTAACATTTACAGTAAAATCATTGATGAGATAACTGCATTGTGAGGGCGTTGGATTTATATACTGTTTAGTAGGAGTTGGTGGATGTTATTAATGGAGATATTATTGCCACTTATAAAATATACACCATCTGCGCGATATAGGTAAGTTCTGCAAAACATAATATTGAGTTGATATACATAGACATGGTGTTCTCTCTTAGGATGGCACACGGTTTTGTTGATATGTCTGCATGTTTTTCATCACATTTGCTACTGAGTACTTCTATTTTATTCTTTGGCAAATATTTGAATATACCAAATGGGTGTGAGGAAATGGAGACATTAAATATTTAAAAATAGTTTCATCTATATTTCAATTTATACACCACTGAAGTGACCAATATCATTGCCTACTCAATGAATAATTTTAAAATGTTGATGCTGACAATTAATAGGAGATGAAATGAAAGAAATGAAGTTATTCTACCTTAAACCTCTTTTAGCCAGCCATGTAATCTTAAGATTTGTCATCCCTAAATTGCCTATATCTTGCTCAATTCCTATCTTCTTGGCCTACTCTCTAGCCCAAAAGATGTTGCTGTGTCCAGATATCCACAAATGAACCATCTTCTTTGCAGACCCCAGAAACCTTCACTAAACACTGACTGAATGTAGTAAAGAAAAGCATGGATGTACTGTGCTACAATATTGACCAATGCCATTGTATGTAACATATTATATTGATGAAAGAAACAGACTGATCTGATCTAAGATTAGTCTTGTAAGATGGCCTAAACTGTTCCACACAAGCACACTCATTGCCAAAAAGACTAGACCGCATATTTTAAAAATAGTAGAGTGCAGCTACAGCTTTTTGAGTGAAATTGAAGGTCATATGACCATGTATACTAATAGACTATAGTATTAGAACGGTAATCCACCTCTTATGTCTTATGTACATGGTGATTTGTTTTAAACTGATGTGAAAGACATACTAACATTAATCATATGAGGAAATAAACCAATAGTGTGGTTTGTTATAAATACCATTAGGATGATATTGCATTCTAATTGACTTATTTAAACACTATTTACATTACTTGCATGGCTG
This sequence comes from Pleurodeles waltl, assembly GCF_031143425.1. Taxonomy (NCBI): domain Eukaryota; kingdom Metazoa; phylum Chordata; class Amphibia; order Caudata; family Salamandridae; genus Pleurodeles; species Pleurodeles waltl. Next base: position 1,087,500,388 of record NC_090440.1, read on the forward strand.
TACTAGAACTCAAGTTTAACTGAAGTTTGGAGATGCAATTATTTCTTTGATAATGCTGTCTTATCAAATATAGAATAATACCATTTACTTGTCTGGAAAGTAAATACAACTAATGTTTCATACTAAACTTTTTTGATTTATAGGTAATCATCTTTACTGTAATTATTAGTTTTAGTATTGTCATTTGTTTCTTTTTTTATACACCGTAGAATCTACAGTTACCACGATGCCTTCACAATAATATCAGAAAAAAATTAAAATGTACTCTAAATGTTTTAAAGATCAAGTACTGGCACCTACAAAAGGCCAAACTGGATGTTGGAAAAAATAAAATGGTAAGAGTATAGCTGTATGTTTGCTAAGTGGGAAAAGAGTTGGTGCTGATAATAGTCTTCTGCATCAAAAACAAATTTCCAAAAATGCTAATATGTTTGGAGAGCACACTTGCAAAAACAAACAAGAATTCTTCTCTATTGTACATTCATGTATGGAGGGAAACCATTGGAAATATTGTACCTAAACAGTTTAAAAACAGAGTACTTGACATGTTACTAAAAGTTATCCCACTTGTAAAAACCATATAGCAAAACTGAAACATAAACAATAGGTTGACTTGATTGGGTAAAAAGCCTTTGCATTGAAAGGAAAATTATTCATTTTAACAATGAGGTGCATACAACACTTTAATTTTAGCTTATAAATTCCATGGGGTAGAAAAGGAGAAAACAATTGAATCAGTTAAAATTCTCTAATACATTTGAAGGCCGGTGGCTATTACACAGCCACAAGGCCTTAGTTTAGGTTGCTTTCAAAATTATCTGTGTAATTCCACTTTTCATTACATAAAAATGCTTTCAACTCCTTGTTCCAGTATACAAAAATGAGTACAAATGGTATACTTTGTTAAAGGACCTGCAATGCAATTGGAGCTAATAAATGCTGTTCTATTACACTGTAATCCAGAGAGATCCTATCAATTACAAAGTATATACAATCAAAATCCTTTAGTGGTGAGTCTGAAGAGAAGGTGAGTTCAAATATTGTATAGCCAGAAAGTACAATGTACAACCAATTGTGAACTTTAAACAGTAGGATATTTTGCAATTTCATGAAACCATTTTAGAAATTCCCAATAAAGTGTGCATTTGCTCTATATGCAGACATTGTGGAAACAAACTAGCGCCCAGATTTATGGCGGCCTGACACCATTCCAATGCCACATTTGTGTCATTTGTTTTTATGCCAATGTGGCGTTGGAAGGGCAAAAACGTTACGCCAAATTTCCAAGGTGGCACAATGCTTGCATTGTGCCAGTTTGTAACCCCTTGCGCCACATTATGCCTGCACCAGGCATATTGTATACATTGAGAGTGTTCTGGCGCTGGGTGCTGGTGTAAAAATGGTACAAAGGAATCTAGGAGAGGCTCCCATTGTGTTCAAAGGGCCTCTGGGTGCTTTGCAGGATTAGCATCAACATTTTTGATGCTAGTCCTGCAAAGCACTGGACTAGAATCAAAAACTATAACGCTAGTACCCTTGACTACCACCATGGTACACCGTATTTTAAATACGGCCCACACATCGTGGCCTTGGGAGGGTGCTAAGGGGCACAAGAAAAGTGGCGCTGCACAGCATGCAGCACCACTTTTCATAAATCTGGGCTTAAATATAAAGTTTTTCTGAAAAAACTGAAAAATAAGTCACTTGGTGAAAACTTGCTATTTTTCTTATTGTGAAAAACACATATGATGTTTTTCTGATCAAATTGTGGGCCCGATTACGAGTTTAGCAATCTGAGGTCTGTCAAACTCATGGTGCTGGTCAGACGGCTGAACTCCTGGCAGTCCAACTACCAGATTATGATCCTGGCAGTCGGACCATCAGGAGATCACTACCTCCACCGGGATCAGGGATCCCGATGGGTTGGCAGCGGTTGGAGTTGTGGACAGCTATGGTGGTGCCAAGTTCGGCACCGCCATGCTGATCACAACTCCCCTTTCTCCAGCACCGTCATGGAAAGGCTGGCAGAAAGGCAGTGTTGGGGCCACAGAGGGTCCCTATTCTGCCAACGACCATGTTGTGGGCAGTGGAGGGGCCCACTTGCCTGTACCTTCGGATTGCACACTGTCTGCTATGTTTTTGTGTGACTGCATTGGCCTCGGCTCGTAAAGGGATCTGAGGCCAATGCCGGTGCACTGTTAACACCAGGCTGACAAGCAGAAACATCGCATTACAATGTTTCCACTGGTCAGTCTGGTGAAAACATTGTAATACAATGAGGTTAAGGCTGATGCCTGGATAGCAGCCTCACCCTAATGTGTTGGCAATCTTGGTGGAATTGCCCTCTATTTTCTTGTTACTTGGATACTTGACCAGAACTTTATGCCTTCAGATGCTATTTGGAATAATTTGGGGAATTTACCCTATCACTGAGGAGTTACAACATTTGAATTTATATGAAAGTATCTTAATTCAAACTTGATAACCTTTTCAAATTATTATTAGAATGCAACCTAAATCTGGGAAAATGTCAAGCTCGAAAATTAGTGTGTGCACTAAAAGGAAAGGTTGTTTGTCTACTGCTAAACTTAAAAAACATTGAAATTGTGAGAGTAAAGTGAAAATTAGAACAACCTATAGTTATATTAGTTAATGGAGTGCCAACAAAAGATAAAAAACATTGTCCAAATTTGATAAGCATTAAAAAAATTCAAAAGGCTATTTCATACTTTGTTAGAAAATAACATACACTACCAGAATCCGAAACTGATTGACTTTATACTAGTTCCAGACAAAAGTGATATAGTTTTACAAAGTTAGTAAAGAGTACTTAAAAGAAATATATGAGTATATAATATACACCCACTGCATACAAAAGATTTAATGGGTGATGCCTTAGAACTCAATCAAATGAGAGAGACTATAGGAGATCCTGTTAGTATTTGTGAAAAAAACTTTAGAGGCTCAATGTTATCCTATTTCATTTCCAGCTGGAAAAGGAGGGTGCTATGATGATCGTTCTATTCTAATTCCTGTACTGGAATATCATTGTACAAGGTTATGTTCAGAAGGCCCACAGTCTAGTCAAAACATAGCTTATATTTTTACTTTACTAAATGAACATGAATATCTCTTCCCTCTTATGCTATTATGTATGTGACTAAAACTAGAATGAGATATAATAACTTAAAAGCTAAAGATTTCTTAAATAAAGTGGGAAGCAATAGCATAAACCTGGAATATAACTTAACACATATCATGGGATGTCAGCAAGGCACAAATGTATATTCGTTCCGAAGACATGGAGAATTAAAATGTATGTTGAGGAATTTGGTTCCACCAAGTTGGTTTCTTACTTTATGTTGTGCTGAATAGCAATAGGATGATTCATATACTTTCCTACTTGAAGCTAACAATAATTTGAGAGATATGGCTGTGAAAACACTAGGGTAATTATGTTCTTTAGATTCAGCAAATGTTTGCAGATTTTTAACTACAATTTCCACACCAGGCTTAAGACCCTAATAAATAAAAAGGAGAGATTGTTGATTTCTTTTGGAGAAAAAAGTACCAAGAGAGAGGTGCACCTCATATTCATATGCTATGATGGATATAAAATGCACCAACCTTTAGATATGACTCTGCTGAATCTGTTCTTCAGTTTTTTTTTTAACAATATGTTACTTGTGAAATCCCCCCCAAAAACCTAAAAAAACCTTGTTTGAACAAGTTATTAGACTGCAAAGTCACAAATGTGGAAAATATTGTTTAAAATAATTTACTAACAAATTGAAACAGTATATTAAATGTTTTGGATTCGTAAAGGCAATTTTAAAAATGGGAATAGTGAATAATCTTATGTCTTCTGTTAGGCATGTTGTTAAAGGAAAGTCCACCAAAACACATACAATTTATAAAGAGGGCACACATCACTGTGGATCAATAAATACAACTCTTTAATACTGCATACATGGAATGCTAATATTGATATCAAATGTGTTGATGAAAATTCAACTGCCGTTGAGAAAACTGATATGAAGGAGGTATGATAAAAAATATCATCTGAGGAATCTTTAACTGAAAGGCTTTATTGATTTAGTCTTCAAATGCTGTCTCACAGAGAGGTTAGCAGTTATGAGGCATGTGACTGTTTAAGGTCTTCTAATTTGTATGTTACATTTCGAGCTATTACACGGCTTAGCCTAGAATTAGTGTCTATACAAAAAAGAGTTTTAAAAAACGGACTAAAAATTGAGGCCCATATTAATACTTTTTTAGCACTGCATTTGTGCCGTGTTTTGACACAAAAACGGCGCAAACTTACAAAATACAATTGTATTTTGCAAGTTTGAGCCGCTTTTGTGTCAAAAAATGACGCAAATGCGGCACTAAATAAGTATAAATATGGACCTGAATATCTTGCTCACTTTGATCCTAAAAACAAGAACATTGTCAAAACACGTTTAATGGAACATTTATCACTACATGAAGTAGCTCCATTTTATACTTAAGGAAATAATGTTGTTGAGGATGTTAATACTGGAAAATGTCTTGTCAATGGAACAGACAGCTGCTTGTTACATCATTCTAAACCTACTATGATTCACCACAAATGTAAATATGATAATCTTGCAAAAAAATAATTTTATTTCTTGGCACTATTACAGCCTTTTAAGCTATAGAACATCGATTTGATTTATATCATATGAGGAGGCGTTATATAACTACAAACTGAATATTACAATACCAGAAGTCAAGATTTATGTTGACATGTGAGAACAAGAAATTTTAGATAAGAAAATCATATCAGAAATATTATTCTATACTGGAAGTACCAATAACCTTTCAAATACAACTCCTGCAGGCCAACCTGTGGTGCCAACTATTCTTAATGAAGGAAGAATTGCTAAGGGTGAGGTTGAACTTGCTATGGGCAAAATGCAAAAGGACAGTGAAAAAGGTTGATCAGTTCATATCCCAATTAAATACAGATCAAAGTTAAATACTTGAGGAAAGTAAAACATCTGTTGCTCATGGACTTCAACATGAACATGGCTTGTGTACATGTTCAGAATTTCAGCCTATATTAAAATATATATAAAGCCATGCTGGTACCAGAAAAATAGTTTTTACAATGTTTATAATGGCTTACCTTAAAAAAACAACAATTCAAACTTATCTTGTGTTGTTACTACTGCAACTGGATTAGCGGCACATAATATGAAAAAATAACATTACACTGACTACTATTACTACCAGTGGAACATAATACTAAACTGAAATACTATAAAACCATTGTGATACCTTATAAGAACTTCATACAGTTCTAACAAAACTATACAATTTGATTATAGATGGGGTTAGTATGGTTTCCAAGTTGATAATGGCTTTTGTTTGCTTACTTATGACAGACATACTGAAGACAGCACCTGATAATCTAGTTGGTAGTAAACATGTATTTTTTCTGGAGATCTACTTCAACTTACTCTAACTGAAGTGGACCCAATTTTTTAAAGTGTGACCGCTAAAGAATCTTGAAACTCCTTAGGGAATATACATAATGTTAACATTTGGTTACATTTCTCATACAGTGAACTTGCACAAAATATGAGATAAGCAAAAGATGAACAATATTCAAAACTTTTGAAAGATATTAGGCTAGAAATTGTTACAGAAAGTGCAAACATACTTCTGACAAGACGTATATCTACTTTATTCCCACTCTAGGAGAAGTTATGCATGACCTTCTTTTGAAAGCACTACCCATTGTTTGTTTAATGTCAATACTAAAAGAACGCAATGATTTAAATATGGAATGTTATCAATGGAAAATGAAAAAAATAGATATTTACCTTGCCAAGATTATTTGGAAACTCATGGAGTAAATATTCCTATCACAAAAACCTTATCTACCATATTATTGAACATAGAGAAATCTGTGTCACAAACAGCCAAATTAGAAAAAGATTAATTTATTTGCAAAAAAAAGCTGTGTTATTTTACAACATAATTTGGATGTAGAAAAAAGACTTGTAAATGGACCTGTGGGACATAAGGTAAACTTTAAACTATACACGCATAATGATGAAATTGAATGTGTTATTGTCAAATTTGGTAATATTAAGCACCCAAAAAACATTGCAAGAACTACATCAAGATTTTTACTAATGAAAGACATATATTAGATGAAAGCAATATCCTTTAAATTTAGTTTTAGCTCTTACAATACATAAATCTCAAGGTTTAAGCTTGAATAATGCATTATTCAACATTGGCTCAACAGTTCCTAAAGAAGGTGTGACATATGTTACTTTATCCCATGAGAAAACATTACAAGGGCTATATATTATATATCTGGATGACTCCAAAATTATTAATGCAGACAGTTTTTGTGTGTGCAAATATAATAATTTAAGACAGATATATAATCCTTCTCCAGTGGTGTGTATAGCTAGAATAAATATAAAAAGAAAGAGGAAGTAATAAAGCATTTCAAATTATTGAACCCTGTAAGAAAACGAAAGAACACAATACTGAAATTTTAAACTATCAGTTTAGTTATATACCCACTATTAACTCCTATAGTAAAGTGATAGTTAGTTTGAATGTATGTTTACCTGTAATGAAATATTTACTTCTTGATTTTACAGATAAACCTTTTGCAACACTCTAACTAACTGGTATTCCCTACTTCAGTTCAACAAACAATTGTAGGAAACTACATGTTGTGTAAGAGATATTGTGGATGATTTCAATAAGTAAGAAACAGGATGCCCAGGGATCTTTTATTGCTATTCTAGAAGTAATAGTAAATGTGAGTTTCCCATATTCAGATCTTTTTGTTCTTAGCTACTATTGGGAACATGAATGTTTCCAATGCTTGCATGCCTTCTCAACAGTCATGGATTTTGAAAGATCCGTATACCCTCCAATTCCTGATCATAAATCAATCTGATTTAAAAAGTTGATTTATCAAGCTGTGCACTCTAACTTTTGTTCACATTTTGAATCTAAAATTGTCACAACACTTGCTTAAAATATGGTGAATAAGTATTTATGTTTAATAATAGGAAAAAGTGTTCCGGAGAATAGAAGAATTAATGCCATAATTACAGATTTCATTGTTACTCAAATTTCAATGTGTTGACGCACTTGTACTTGTCCTGCAATTACCTTTAATCAAGGAGAAAATACTATTTCTGGCCACTACACCACATATTTAAGAAACAATACAGGATGGTCTGCATATGATGACTGTAAGTTAACCTTTAAATACAGACTGCCAAAAAAAAAGATGTTTATGAACTGTTGCCTTCTCCTAGTATTTCCTAAATTGTAATTGTGGGTGAAAAATTCAACATTTGTGAATTATGAAGGACATATACTACATACAACCTCCAGTATATATGTCATTATGTAGGCTAGCATGGCTGAGGACATGTGAAAACATCCACTGGTTTAGGTAAGAAAGGTAGTTAGTTATTAGGAATCACTTTACAAATGAAAGAACAAAACACAGTTGAACAAGCACAGTATTAACCGCTTGTCCGCCATGGACCTAATGGTTACGTCCATGGCTGCGCCTGTGAGGCGTCATGGACGTAACCATTACGTCCATTGAACAGCCCTCGGGAGAAGTGGTCATGCTCCCCCCTAGGGCCACCGCTCCACCTTCCAGGTCAGGGCTGGAAGGGGAATCTCTTCCACCCCCCACCCCTCCCATGACATCAGCGCACGATCACGCGCTGAAATCATGAAAGGGAGGAAAGACGCGTTGGAAGCCATTTGCTTCCAGCGCGTCTTTGGGAAAGGAGGTAAGTTTTACCTCCGGGGGTTGGGGAATGCCTGTGAAAGAGGCATTGAAGGAAAGGAAAGGGTTTTCTTTCCCTCAATGTCTCTTTGAGCATTCCTGCTCCCCGATCGCAATGCGATCAGGCAGCACGAATGCCCACTAGACACCAGGGAATTAGTGTGTGTGTACATAAGTCCCCCCATCTTGGATTCCCCTAGGTGTCTAGTTTTCAAAAATGCGCAGGTTTGCTAGGTTTCCCCAGGTGCTGGCTGAGCTAGAGGCCAAAATCCACAGCTAGGCACTTTGTAAAAAACAGCTCTGTTTTCTTTGTGAAAATGTGATGTGTCCACGTTGTGTTTTGGGGCATTTCCTTTCGCAGGCGCTAGGGCTACCCACACAAGTGAGGTACCATTTTAATAGGGAGATTTGGGGGAATGCTGGGTGGAAGGAAATTTGTGGCTCCTCTCGGATTCCAGAACTTTCTGTCACTGAAATGAGAGGAAAAAACGCTTTTTGGACCAATTTTAGAGGTTTGTAAAGGATTCTGGGTAACAGAACATGGTCAGAGCCCCACAAGTCACCCCATCCCTGATTCCCCTAGGTGTCTAGTTTTCAAAGATGCACAGGTTTGCTAGGTTTCTCCAGGTGCCGGCTGAGCTAGAGGCCAAAATCCACAGCTAGGCACTTTGTAAAAAACAGCTCTGTTTTCTTTGTGAAAATGTGATATGTCCACGTTGTGTTTTGGGGCATTTTCTTTTGCGGGCGCTAGGGCTACCCACACAAGTGAGGTACCATTTTTATCGGGAGACTTGGGGGAATGCTGGGAAGTAGGACATTTGTGACTCCTGTAAGATTTCAGAACATTCTGTCACCAAAATGAGAGGAAAAAGTGTTTTTTTGGCCAAATTTTGAGGTTTGCAAACGATTCTGGGTAACAGAACCTGGTCAGAGCCCCACAAGTCACCGCATCTCGGATTCCCCTAGGTGTCTAGTTTTCAAAAATGCACAGGTTTGCTAGGTTTCCCCAGGTGCCGGCTGAGCTAGAGGCCAAAATCTACAGCTAGGCACTTTGTAAAAAACATCTCTGTTTTCTTTGTGAAAATGTGATGTGTCCATGTTGTGTTTTGGGGCATTTCCTTTCGCGGGCACTAGGCCTACCCACACAAGTGAGGTACCATTTGTATCGGGAGACTTGGGGGAACGCTGGGTGGAAAGAAATTTGTGGCTCCTCTCAGATTCCAGAACATTCTGTCACCAAAATGAGAGGAAAAGGTGTTTATTTGGCCAAATGTTGAGGTTTGCAAAGGATTCTGGGTAACAGAACCTGGTCAGAGCCCCACAAGTCACCCCATCTTGGATTCCCCTAGGTGTCTAGTTTTCAGAAATGTGCAGGTTTGCTAGGTTTCCCTATGTGCCATCTGAGCTAGAGGCCAAAATCTACAGCTAGGCACTTTCCCCCAAAAAATATCAGATTTCAATGTGAAAATGTGATGTGTACATTTAGTGTTTCCTGTCGCGAGCAGTAGGCCTAACCACGCAAGTGAGCTACCATTTTTATCGGGAGACTTGGAGGAACACAGAATAGCAAAACAAGTGTTATTGCCCCTAGTCTTTCTCTTCATTTTTCCCTTCCAAATGTAAGATAGTGTGAAAAAAGACGTCTATTTGAGAAATGTCCTGCAATTCACATGGTAGTATGGGCACCTCGGAATTCAGAGATGTGCAAATAACCACTGCTTCTCAACACCTTACCTTGTGCCCATTTTTTAAATACAAAGGTTTTCTTGATACCTATTTTTCACTTTTTATATTTCGGCAAATTAATTGCTGCATACCTGGTATACAATTAACCATTGCAAGTTGCAGCTCATTTATTGGCTCTGGGTACCTAGGGTTCTTGATGAACCTACAAGCCCTATATATCCCCACAACCGGAAGAGTCCTGCAGACGTAACAGTATATTGCTTTAAAACATCTGACATTGGATGAAAAAGTTACAGAGTAAAACGTGGAGAAAAATGGCTGTTTTTTTCACCTCAATTTCAGCTGTTATTTTCTGTAGGAAACACTTGTAGGATCTACATGAATGAACCCTTGCTAAATTTAGAATTCAGAAATGTTTAGCTTTCTGGGACCCAGCATTGGTTTCTCACCCATTTCTGTCACTAACTGGAAGGAGGCTGAAAGCACAAAACATAGTAATAATGGGGTAAATGTCACAATTGTGTTGAAAAATTGGGTTTTCTAATTCAACTCTGCCTGTTCCTGAAAGCTGGGAAGATGGTGATTTTACCACTGCAAACTCTTTGTTGATGCCATTTTCAGGGGAAAAACCACAAGCCTCCTTCTGCAGTCCTTTTTCCCCATTAAAAAAAATAAATTGTTGCTGTATTTTGGCTACTTTCTTGGTCTCCTTCATGGCAACCCACAAAGTCTAGGTACCTCTAGAATCCCTAGGATGTTGGAAAAAAAGGATGCAAATTTGGCATGGGTAGCTTATGTGGAAACAAAGTTATGAGGGCCTAAGCGCGAAATACCCCAAATAGCCAAAAAAAGGCTTGCCATCTGAGGGGGAAAAGTCCTGGCAGCGAAGGAGTTAAAATGTTTTTTCACAATCTATTTCATTTGTGTTTTTCACCAGTGTTTGATGATGAACATAGTATAATGTTAATCTGCTGCCTGGTGGGTGGTAAATGATAGCATACATTAGTAATTTCCTGGTTACTATCATCTGACCAATACTACAGAAAAACAATTAGGGCCTCATTTACAAGGCCTTTGCACACTGTCACATCATTTGCATTGACACAATGGTGGTGCAAGCAGTGTTCTACACTGCTCCACATTTAGAAACTGATGCTTTGGGACCAATGAAAAAACAAAAACAAATGGGTTTCATTATTTTTTTTGTATTGCAACTTGTTTTCCTTTAAGGAAAACGGGCTGCAATACAAAAAAAAAAACTGCTTTATTTAAAAAGCAGTCACAGACATGGAGGTCTGCTGACTCCAGCAGGCCACCATCCCTGTGAGTGCAGGGAATAGCTATGGGGTCACAAAATGCGACCCACCTCATTAATATTAATGAGGTGGGTCTTTGCGACCCCATAGAGATTCGCACTACGGTGTCTGAGACACCGTTCTGCATCCGATTTTGCGACTCGGAGATTGCGAGTCGCACCGACTCGTAATTTCCGATTCGCAAAATCGAAAATTGCTACATCTGGCCCTTAGTTACGTGACATTAGCATTGTTAATATAGGAAAATAAACATTCCAACTTTTACATAAAGGTGTGGTTATTGATGGCCGAGAGGTCATGGTGTGTGGACATTACTGACTCCTTATGATTATTGATGTCATTAATTGCTGCCTTTATTGATCTGTATTGGTACAGGGTTATATGGTAGGAACTACTTGAAGCGCAGTAAAAAGGTCCAGCGGCCTATATGCGTCTCCCTTGTAAGTTTACTTAATAAGGTCTGACGCACTCACCCAGGTGCTATCCAGTGAAGTATTCACAGAAGAATGTAACATGATCTAAAATGAAGCGGCCAACGACAAAACATGACGGAAGAAGCCCAACGTGAGGGGCCTCTGGAGGATGCTGACAGCTCAAGGGAAAACCTGGAAACAAAGTAACAGACGTGACAGCAGGATGTAGCTGACTGCTACAACTATAACGACAAGCAGCTTCCTGCCCATCAACGCTGTAATTATCAACAACACGCTTCACCCCAGCCTGGAGGTAGTACGGGAGGCCAGCAGTCTTGACAATATCCTACACTTCATTCATAATGAATCCATTCTCCGTATGAAGCGGGGTCACCTCATGGTATTGTTGGACTTGATGGGTTGGCATGGCTAGAGGCCTACCAGGTCTCTCATTCTTACCAGACACCCAGGCCCAGTCACATTGATTCAGGTGTTTGGCTTATTGTTCGACTAGTTATGTGAATGCTACTAATATGTTTTTATGCCCATAAAGATATGCAAATCCTGTCTGTGTGCATATTGCCTTTTCAAATGTTGGATCTCTCTTACCAGCAGATGCAGTCTATTGCAGAATGACCTGAAAACCCCATGTTGCTTGGTTATACTAATTCCTCATATATTGGACTTAAATACTCCCCAGAGGACCCCTCAGGAGTCCCCAAGGAGGATTTATTATGAAAGAATGCATTCCCTTCAGCTTTATTCTTGTTTCTGAAGACTGTATCATGTAATGATTGTGGTAATTATCGCCAGGTGAGGGTGTGGTGTCTGAATGCAGGAGTTGGGAGTATGTGTGGCAGATTCATGACATGCGTGGTCCATCTTCTAATGTCACAATAACCAAACCAGTAGTCCAGTCTGGTCCATGTCCTGTGTGCTATGCTCTCATGTGTTCACTTCCTCCCAGTGGGAAATCTCTAGTGCCAGATATCGACAATTCTGTGGGCTTCGGTAATATTGGTGAGTTCAGTTGCAGCTGCATGATGCGCCCAAGTGGTGGCATTCAAAAAGTTTAGTTGCCTTTCAAGGACCTGATTAAAGTCCCCTCCCCATAACAGAGTATGTGGAGAGAGAGCCATGCATTTGTTCCAGAGCTGTTGGAGGTAATGGGGATCATATGTGTTTGGGTTGTAGGTATTGGTCAGGTGTCACCCAGCAATCCAGGGTTTGACTATGTTATATCTCCTCTTTGGGTTGCTTTCCTTTAGTAGTAGGTGGAATGGGAGTTCACATCTTAACATAAAATAAATGCCCCAAACTACAGATGAGATGTCGTTTCCAAAGGATCTCTGGCTGACTCATTTTGCTATGAATGTGGTGTTGGTTGAGGCACTCATGTGCGTTTCCTGTAATACGGCCACATCAACCTTCTCATGAGCTAAATAGGAGAGTACTGGTCTGGCCTTATGTATAACATTCAGACCTTTTACATTCCAGGTTAAACAATGAACAGTCTATGAGTCACTGAGGGCTTGGATCAGAGGTATCTAGTGGGGTATGATCTCAGCAACCAAAGTGTCTGAGGCAGGACAGAAACATCAAACCTCCCCTCAGCATCCAGGTAAAAACAGTGATATTCAGTCTGCATGTCAATGACACAGCTTTCCATGAAATAAAACTTTTTTCAAAATAACATACCAGTAACACTGAGCAGCCATTGTAATTAGCTGGATATAAAAGGGATTACCCGCCTTGGGTGAGACCTGAGTGCCAACCAATAAAAACTACCCAACATGGAGGTGCCTGCTGTAGAGCATCATATGAGAGCTGAGAATCATTCAGTGCAGATGGATTGTCATCCAGCATAACAGCTGGACAGCAGAATCCAAAATTAGCGATTCCGTTGTGTGAGAGGTTCATGCCCCTGTTCCTCAGAGAGTTGAAAGAGCTTGCCATCAGCATCAGTTTGTACTATGATGGGATGAGTTGCTGCCCCAGGGGAGGCCTAGGTCAAGAGAGTGTTGGGCTCGCTCTACAGCAAAGAGGGGGAGAAACAATTTTCATTAAAGAGAATCTTCAGGAGACTTTTGTTGTAGTCAGCCATAGGGCTGGTGGTTTATAAGTGCCTATAATGCACAGATTGTTGCTCCGTGATCTGGCCTCCAAATCTTTATTTTTGGCTTTTGTGAGCCCAAGGACCTTAGTCATCTCAGGAAGTCTTTTAATGCTGGTGGTGGCTTCATCCGCTAGCATTGATTTTCTCATTTCGGTGGCGGTTATACGTTTGCCATTTTTTTAATGGTGGTGGTTATTTTAGACACCCTGGCAGTGATAGCAGCAAGCTTATTGTCAATAGACGTAAGGCTTTTCTGCATAGTAAGCAACACTGTCTTAACATGCGGGTCATCTGCTGCCTCATGGGTATCCTGAATGGTCACTCTATATTCCAAAGCATGTGATTTGCTGGCTTTCTCGGTGTCAAACGGAAGCTTTATCTGTTTGGCATCACTTTTCCCCATCGCCCGCGGCTGTCTGGATGCAGCGAGGTGCAAAGTGAAATGTCTAATGCCCTGGTCATGGCCCACACTCCAGAGGTACCCAGCAATCAATGTGAAGTGTCTATAGTCCAAGGAAGGGGGCTGCTTCATCTGGTCTGAGGGAGCCCTGGACCACCATAGGCCTACTGTCTATTGCTGCCTGAGTTAGATGCCATTTGGTGGGGTGAAGTAGATGATTATACAATGGGAGGGAAACAGAAAGATTTTCAAGCCCCCAATAGGGCCCTAATCTGGCATTTATTGGGCCTTGCCCTCCCGGTGAACAGAGAACATCAGGATCTCATGCAAACCGAAGCAGCTAGCACGCAGCCACTCAAAAGATACTGGGTCTGACCCAGAGTGGTCGGGCTAACATGTCCACAAGAAGCATTCCGTGTGCCATGTACTCCTCACCACTGAGGCTCACTGAGCATCTGCTGCTCTGTACTTGCAGATCCATAAGGTCCAGCCAGCCGCCAGGCCCACATACTGTGTTTAGCGGGCAGGTGTTATGTCAGTGCGGTCAAGATGGCCCATTTAGCAAGTCCCCTCCGGTTCCCAAAAGGCATTAAGGGGGGGCATGGGAAACTGCTCAGTATGCACCCCCACAGTCTTGTCCCACCAGCTGGGTCCCATCAGGCAGCCACCATCTCCAATGCAGGTGTTCCCCTACCCATGGGGAGTCGCAACTCTGGTTATCAACCACATCTCTTCACAGGTGCAGTATTTGTCCAGGCAAGAGTTTCTGATGCATAGTCTGCCGACATTGTGATGAATTACAGAGCCAGCACTAAGAGCCTCACATAAGTATGGCCATCTTGACATCAAGCATTCTAGGACCCCTGGTGTCTATTCAACTGTTCTTGAGAAATTTACATTTAAGTAAGTGCTTAAGGTGGACATGAAAGCTGATAAAAACGTACTTATACCTGGACTGTTTGTGATGACATCTCAAATGGCATAATTGATAGCAACATTGATGACATTATCTGGTCATTGTGACAGCATCCTTTAAGGTTTGTGAACTTGAACTATTTGAAAGCACTACACCTGTGGCCAATTTACTACACTCCTTAATGGGATTACCATCTTAGAGACTTCACATGGCCTGCAATTTTAAGTGAAGAGGTGACACCTTGTGCTAGGCCCCTTGGACAATCCCCTGTAGCTTGGTAAAATACATTACACACATTTTTGACATGCGCACAATGGCATAGAACCTTCGAGCCATGGTTACAGCACATGTGAGATAAGTGGTACACCTCTACATTACATTATTCAACAAACTATAATGCCTCAAACACTTCAGTGTAGTTCTGAAAATAAACATTCCTGCCTTATAAATGTACTTGATTTACAGGATTTGTCTGTAGCACATTATTATAACTATTTAACATAGGCACATGCCCTGTTATCCACAGGTTGATGATGTGCTGTCAAAGAAAATTCTGGCTTTTCTCACATATCTTTGGAGCCGGCTTTGGCTTTAAGCCACAACCTACTTTGAAACATCCGTCTGCAACCCACATCAACTGCTTTCAGCATTTATCTTGTTCAACAAGGAGTAATACTTGCACCCGAAACATTATTGATTCTTAAACGAAGCACAAGATAAATTTCAACAGACACAATCATACTTACTTCAGGGCTTATGTTATCTCTATGCTGTGGACTTAGAAGTGTATACTCAGCAACTCTATGTTGTATATGACTATGGTAGTATAAGGGATGTCATCAATGATGCCATTTGGGATGTCATCAGTGATTATGTAATTTAACATGCCATCACCGAGTGTCATGTAAGGTCATAAGCCGTGCATGGTGGGGGCCGAAGGCATAGTTAACTATTACTGATGAATTTAATGGGTTTTCAGGTTTTTAAATGTTTATTTTTATCTCTTTTCAACACATAATATAATCAGAGCTGGAATTATGTGTCAGGGGAAAACCTAAGTGTGTGACAAGGTTGACTTAATTATGAACCACCAAAAGGGGAACTATGTGGCTTTAATCATTATTTTGTCATATTGTCTGGGAATAGATTTCACCTCATTAGTATTGGGGTAACAACCAAATACAGGAATACACAGCTGAAAGATGACCAGTCAACCTTTCTAAAGGCTCCTTCACTGTCCAGGAGCACATGTTGTAATCTTTATTAACTTTTGATCCATTTGAGCTAGAAAAAATATTTTTTTCACATCTACAGTTTATGCAGCAGATGATTATTGAGAAGATTGTCAACACCCAATTATCGACTTACCTGAACATCCTCACACTAGCCGTGCACTTTAGTAACTGATTAATTCATTCATTCATATGGCAAATTTAATATTATTAGAAAAAACGTCACAGCAGCATAATCACATGATTCCAGTTGGCCCCAGTGTAATGCCACTTTAATCTTTGGGCTTTTTTCAGTAAATTAATTCACTAAAAAACAATAAGTATTGCAACGTATTGGGTGTTAGAATGAGACAGGAGCTAATGTTGAAAAGCCAGAAAACACCAAAATACAGCAGTTTTAGCTCTGTGAGGTAACTACAATTTGAGCTCCCAACATGATCTGTTTACTAAGTCACATTTTACATCATTCATGAAATATTATATCTCAGTCATAGCCTGATTGATTGGCCACAA
Organism: Pleurodeles waltl; assembly: GCF_031143425.1. Taxonomy (NCBI): domain Eukaryota; kingdom Metazoa; phylum Chordata; class Amphibia; order Caudata; family Salamandridae; genus Pleurodeles; species Pleurodeles waltl. The sequence goes on from NC_090440.1 coordinate 1,087,516,790, forward strand.
AATAAACAGTATATGGTGTCACTCATTACAGTACTCGAGGGGATGGTCCCTGCATCTTGAAAATGAATTTAAAAACATATGTTATCATGCACAATCAGCACACCCTTACTCCCTGGGAATGTGGTGGGTGGTCCCAAAGGGACCCCACCCTTTTTTGACTGGCCATAACATGGACAACATATTTGTGGAAGCCCTTATAGGGCTAGGAGATATGGACCTCATTGGAATGCATTGTAGAAAAGGCCAGGTTTGGAGGGTCACAAAAAGAAGCACATACAAATGTAGATACTCAATTGTAGCTACAATGTAAATTGTTTGTCTAGTGATATTTGTATGCTATGGTGAAGTATCTCCATGCTTTGAGAAACAGATGGTATATGGAGAATAACTTGACAAAGGGAGCAAATTATGCTTTACGCTCTCTTGAGATTAATGATTCCATTGTTAATAAACCATTCCATAAGGACGGTAATGTAGTGTTGCAAGGGAAGATAACATCACTGAACGATCAAGGCAGCTGAATGACAAGAATTGTCATGTTGAGGTTTACGGAGAAGAAAACACAGACTTATAAGAGCTGTACATGGATTATTTATTAAATATAAAAAAATAGGCATTTTATAAAAAAGTAGAATTTACATCCTTGGGAAATGATATACCTACTGCATCTTCTTAATATCTTTTACCAAATGTACATATGCTTCTAGTGAAATTACTACAGAGTCCCAATATTTTGTTAAAATAAAGTATTTTAGAAAATACTTTCCTCTATGTGGACTGCTTTTAACTTTCTTTGATATGGAGTCTTCCCTCATATATCAGGGACACCAAAGATGTCATTAAAATAAATAGAGAATATAATTTGGGAAGATTAATATATTACGGTGTCTTTGGGTGTTAATTCATTATTGACACAAGCATACAGTACAAAAGATAGCAAATATTTTTTGTGTGCTAGAGGTCTCATAGAGCACACATACATGATTGAATTTGCTTGACTGAAAATATATTTTTATTTAAAAAAACAGTACTACTATAGGGAATGGGTAGAAGCTTTGTGTTAGCTACACAATTTGTGTCAGAGGTGGTAGGAGGAAAAAATAGTCTGGTTATCTGAGCTAGAGGAATTCACAAATAATGTGTAGACTGATTCACACACACTGATGAGTGTTTCCTATTCTGGAAAAGCACATCTGATAAACTGTACATTTTGGATCAGAGACTCAATTCTAACGATCAGAATGTGAGCTTTACAGTGCAGACCAGTAAAACAAGCTTTGAATGTCTTGACCTAATACTTGATATAGTTAACAATGAATTGACTAGATCATTGATCAGGGAATCTACAGCAAGCAATGCTGCACTTATGCCTATAGTAGTCATTCATCTAGTCCCAAGTGGAGTATCCCCTATGGCAAACATTACTGTACTAAATATAATTGTAGTACTCACAAAAAACTATTAAATAGCTAAAACTTAGATACTGAAAAGATTCAAAGCTGGGTGATAGGCTTCTAAAACTTGACAACAATCTGTCACCAAAGTTTTCTAACAGAGGAACCTGCTCACAAACTGCATCTTGTAGTATGTTTAGTAGTGATATTTAACATAAAGAAATGTTATTTAAAAAAAAAATAAGAATAAGGGCTCATAATGTTCCCTATACTACAGAATAGAGGAGTCTTTGCTAAGTGTTTGGAACATCAAATACATCTGTAAAGTCACTGCAAGCAGTAACTTTATGGTCATGTATGGCATTTTTAGTGTCTCCTTCCATTTCACGAGGTAGGGACAAGTTAGTCTTCACTTTTGAGTAATTTTACAATCATTCAAATCTATATAACTATATGCAGCCTGTATACCCACTTGGATGTTATTGTATTGCATATTCCACAAACGCCATGATGTCCAAACATTAATCATGATTTGAAGTTAATAACTGATTGCACTTTTTGAAAGAATTCAACTAGAGTAAAAATACATAAGAATATAATATAATATCTGTTAGACCTGACAGCCTTAGGGTGGTCACACTCAACTTCTTGCCTGCCGCCCTCCACTTTTTGACAGTTTTTGTTGGTTTTAAGACTATGCGCACATTACCACTGCTAACCAGTGCTAAAGTGCATATGCTCTCTCCTTTAAAACATGGTGACATTGGCTCATACCCATTAGTTCTTTTAATTTACTTATAAGTCCCTAATAAAGTGCACGACATATGCCCAGGGCCTGTAGATTAAATGCAACTAGTGGGCCTCCCCCACTTCAAAGGCCCATATGGATATTCAAACAGGGCCTCTGACCCTACCAACTCAGATACTTCTGGACAAGATACCTACTGGGGAAGAAACTCTGAACCAGAACCTGTAAGCTGCCAAGAGAAGCTGCCTGGTTGCCGAAAGGACTCACCTGACAGCTTTGCTGAAAAGGACTGCTACCTTTCTGTTGCCCTGCTGCCTTGCTGCCCTCTGGCTCTGCTGAGAAGTGCTTTCCAAGGGTTTGGATTGAGCTGGCCTCCTGTTTTGTGAAGTCTCAGGGCCAAAAAGACTTCATCTCTGCAAAGAACTGATTGTGCATTGAAATTTCGACACACAGCCTGCCACAATCAACCCACAGCCTGCATCACGGTGAGAAAATCACCCCATGCCGAACCGGAATGACCAAGCCTGGCTCCCCGAGTGGAGATCGACGCAGCACTAGCATTGCGCCCGGAACTTCGATGCACGGCCCACTGGATCAACGCCGAGCCGGAATGACGCAGCCCGACTTCCTGCAAGAAGAATCTACGCAGCTCCTGTCGTACAACAGAAATTTCCCCGCATCACCCACTGGATTGATGCAGCTCCTATGCCTTTGTCCTGCATGCCCAGGATTTCTCTGCATCGTCGCCAGCGCGTCCAAATACCCTGCAACCCACAGAGAATCCAAGTCCGTGCACCGGAAATTGACGCAAGGCCCTTGCTGTGTGGAAAATATCAACGCATCGTCTGTGTGCGCCCGGAGAAACCGATGCACACCTCCCAGTTTTCAACGCATCTCCTCCTCTGCGGTCCCTTGCGGATAATTTAGACGCAAACCAGGTACTTTGTGCTTGCAAGAGAACTTAAACCTCATCTTATCATTATAAAAGTGATATTTCAACTTGTACTTATCAAATCTTGATCGTTTTTACCTTATTTTAACCTTATAAATATTCTATATTTTTCTAAACCTATGTATTAGGTGTATTTTTGTGTTGTTTATATTCTGTTATTGCATGATTTATTGCACAAATACATTATACATTGCCTTCTAAGTTGAGCCTGACTGCTCTGTACCAAGCAACCAGAGGGTGCGCACTGGATAATTTGGATTGTGTGTGACTTACCCTGACTAGAGTAAGGGCCCTAGCTTGGACAGGGGGTAACCAGACTGCCAACCAAATACCCCATTTCTAACAACTCCACATCAAGAATGATGCTTTGAATGGAGTGTTAAGAATAGCTCATTTGGGCATTATTATATAAACTGCATGTAATAAAATGATAACTTCATTATTGATCATTGACTGTTAATGAAACTCATTAACCTTCTAATTTTAAGATACACTTTATGATTACAAGTGTGATGCATCTTACTGATTTTAGCAATGTATGCATTGAAAGGAGCAGGTGCTTAGATTTGAGATCTCTGACCATGTTTTCGTATTCATGGCACATTGAATGCAATTTGACCAACAGGTTATTTTAAACTGCCAAAATATTATGGAGCACCTTTCCATTAAAGTTGGCATGGAATATGGTAATCAGATAATGTCTTTACCAGGCTGGCAATTCAATGTTAGAAAGTGACTTTACTGAATTGAGTGTAATGAGCTTGTTTTCTGTATTTATGCCCAGGGATGGAAAGTAAGGGCAACCTTCTGTATTTTGGTTAGGGCAGCTATTTCTCAGATAAACATGCTGAATGTGTCCTGGTATCATTTATGACACGGAACATAATCAGGCACTGCCTGCATGTTATTGAAATTTCCTTTGGCGCAGCAACCTGCAAGCAACAAGGGGGCTTCCTTATTTTCACTTTCAGCTGAGCCCAGAACAAAGGCCCGATTTTGAGGACCATCCTCCCTCCTTTTGTTTAAGCTCAGTGTCAAAAGTAGTAACCTAATTGCCTATTTAAATACAATGCAAATCTGTGATCTACATGTTGCACAATGTGCTTTGCAACAGCCACTGTGCAGCAAGTTTCTTAACCATATAATATAGTTTAAAATGCAGTCTCTTTGTGGCCAATCAGGTGAGCAAGAAAATATTTACTGTCACATATGTCCCTGTTACTAATTCCTTTGCTGCACATTTGTTTTTAAAATATGCATACAAATTGATTATCACATTCTGCTTTTCAAGCATCGCCCATTGTAACTCCACTCACTTTCCTCTGCCACACCTTCACCCCCCAATTCCTGGGTTCCTAGAGTAAACTTTTTTCCAGTTCCAGCACTGTCTATGATACATTGCACATGATGCAATCACTTGATTCATTTTAAAACTGCCTAAATGTTATAATTTACTGTAAGAAACTGGGTTATAGTTGGGAGGGTGGAAGCCCTCTTACTTAATAAATGCTATCCTTGTCATGGTTAACAACAAAAGGTTAATTTGTGCTTAATGCTCTGGTAGATAGCACAAAAACAAGCTTAGCTTAGGGGCAATGTGTAACATATTTATGCAGCACTCAAACAGTAATAAAGTGATAACACAACACAAGAAAAATACCAAATTAATTTAGAGAAATAGAGTAATTTTTATTAAATAAAAATGACACCATAATGGACAGAATCTACTTAGCAAAATGGAAGTTAGGTATATTTAAATATTTCAGTGAAAAATAGCACCAAAAACAACAAAGCACCTATTGCGGTTTTCTGGTTGTGTTAGACCTGATCAAAGTCACAAGTTAAGGACAACCATGATGAGGCGGGTCAGCTACAGGAATCAGGTGCACCCCTGCCTATGAGTCACCTCGGAGTCTCTGATATGGGGTATGAGAGTGGCACCTTTTATCCCCAGTGAAAGCTTTTGTGTCGAGCAACATCTAGCTCCCTCCAGAACTTATACTGTCTAGCTTCCCAGTCCTCCCTGGGTCTTGGGCTTCCTCCTAACTGTCTGGGGTGACAAAAATAACGGTAGGTCTGGTGTCAGGTTCCTTTTTGAGTGCTGGAGGTAAGGACCTTTGAAATGTAATCAGGACTATGTTAATCTGTTCCCCCAGCCATCCTGCCAAGTTGACCCATCCTGTCCACACCTACATCCCTTTTTTCCTATGTCTGGAAGGAATCAACAACCCATTACAGGAGAAACATGCTTCCTGGCTACTGGCAGAGAGGCACAGTGGGTCTAGGCACAAAAATGTCAACTTTCTGAAAGCAACCTTTTCAGAATTGTGACTTAAAATCAGACTTTATCATTAATGACGCTTTTAAATTACAGTTCAAAAGAGTCCAAGAGGTATTTCTCTATCTGATCCCAATCTGAAGTTAAATGTATTCAATGTAATAATGCATCCCAGTGTTAGCCTATGTGAGAGATAGCCTTACAACAGGGAAAAACAACTTTAGGAGATTTTCAATGCCAGGACATGTGAAAGTTAAACTGACATATCCTCCCTTTTGGAAAACCATGCTCTCCTGCCTTAGGAGCTTTTAGGGACTACCATAGGAGTTGAAATGTTGGGCCTGGCAGACCAAAATGTCAGTGTAAAACTGGCCTACAGGATGCTGTGGCAGGCCTGTGGTATGTTTAAGAGTACTACTGTAGTCGGTCGTAAAATGAATGCTGCAGGCCCATTGGTAGCATTAAATTTAGAGGTCTGGGATACATGAGGTACCATCTAATATGGACTCACAAGTACCATATATATGTCAATTAGGTGTAGGCCAATTTCACCATGTTTTACGGAGAGAGCTCAAGCACTTTAGCACTGGTTAGCAGTGCTAAAGTGCACAGAGTCCTCACACCAACAAAACCAAATTCAGCAAACATGAGGGGTGAAACCAAAAAGTCTGGGAGACTATCACCCAATGGTGTAACACCTAACTGGTATTTTACAGTTATGAATGAAATTATGCTACATATCCAATGTTTCTTATTAACTTGCCAGTTTCCAAAGTAAAATATCTGAATCACAATTCTGTGTTCACTATCTATGATATATAAGTTAATCCTCATATATACATGCATGTTTCTATTTATATATATTTGTATATTCACTAATAAAAAGGTTAAAGGAACTTTGTAGTTAAGTGAATTTTGTCAGTGTGAACATTAACGTTTTGAACTTCAAAAAACACAGAAATTCAGCAGCTATATTTAGCAGTGCTAACTATAACTTGCACCCCCACCATGCACTGCTTATGACCTCACATGACATCACTCAATACATGTTCTATGACAACATTTATGACAAAACTGATGGCATCCCAAATGACATCATTTATAACGTTACTTCAATCTTAGTTTTTTTGCAGTGAATTTTTAGGGTTTTTGTAATTGCAAAGTAATATTAATTACCATAAATAAATGCAAACCCCCACACACGAAGGCCCTAATTATGAGTTTGGTGGTCTTTTCAGAACATCGCTGTGGTGGTGGCTGCCAAAATACCGCCAGTGATGTTGGTATCGTCAATGCCGTATTATGAGTCACATACTGAAGACCGCCCAAAAACAGCCCCAAATCTGACACCGCCAGGCTGTCTGAGGGCAGGAGAGAGGCTGTACTACCACCAGCCCTGCCAGGCCAACAACATCCTGCCCTCCATATTACGACCCACAGATCAGCACAGCATTCATTGCACAGCAGAAAACCATTGGAAGTGCAAATTGCCACGGTCAAAATGTCACCTCCACCAAAACCCAACCCTATATTGGACAGTATGAATACTCCACACCTGACACACATACCCACACTACACACACCCACACCCAGCCCTATAAAACACCCCCCCACACAAGCCACACTCCCTTGAAACGACAACTACAAACATACAGCAAGGACACACAAACCCATCACTTACCACTGATACACCATAGGCAGATATACACTTCACACGCAGCATACACCACAACACTGCACTATCAACACAATACACACATCACAACTGCACACAAACACCACAACACACCAGCACACCAAAGTAAGCTCCCCCCACACCCTGTCAGGCACCAAACAGCCCACCCTTGCGCCCAGCAATCCCACCCCACACCACTTCACTGCCATCATTCACAGACGAAGAGTTGAGGGCCATGGTCGATGACATCATCATGGTAGAGGCACAACTGTTCGGAGCACACATCCAGCAAACATCCATAGCCAGGATAATGGAGTTATGGTGGAGGATAGTTGACAGTGTCAACTCAGTGGGCACCCATCCACCCACAAGGGAGGACATCAGGAAGAGGTGGAATTACCTATGGGGGAAGGTGCATTCTATCGCTTCACAACACCAGATTGCCATCTACAAGACTGACAGTGGACCCCCACCTCCTCCCCTAGAGTTCACATTGTAGGAGGAGAAGGTCTTGGACATCATGCATCCGGAGGGTCTGACTGGAATAACCGGAGGACTGGACTCTGGTAAGTCAATAACAGTCCCCTGGCACCAACGACTCCTGTACAGCATGGATCCCCACAACCCTATCACTACCCAATTCACTCCATCTCATACTTCTGCCCCCACCCCAATCACCTGATGACCCTCACCTGCATGCCACACCACCAGAGTCCCACTATCCCCACACAGTCTCTCCCTAGTGTATGGATAGCACTAAAAAAAGTAGGCACCACAACTCCCACAATGCATTACTCTCTACACATGAAAAGATAGCACTCCCACCTCACAGTGGAACATCTGCACGTAAAACCATCACACATGCTACGCATACTGGATGTTTCGACTGTGTACTACTACATGGCAATGACAGCAATGCTATCCACTATACACTACCCTCAATAGAACATGGAAACAATGTCACAATCCATCTCCCACAAACAATGTCTGCAGTGCTGCATCTGTCATTGCCATCACTGGGAAGCAAGTCAAGCCACTGTATGCATCAGACTATGAAACTAACAAGCACACCTCCACAATGTAACTCTCTCCCTCTCCATCCACAGGTACCCCTGCTACTGCCACCCTGCAGAGGATGCCAGAGACAACCAGCCCTCCCCATGATGAAGGTCCCACTGGATGTTTGGTCATTGACGTCGTACCTGGCCCATCCGGGGCAACTGGTCAGTCCACTACCACCAGTCAAACCCTGCCCACATCTGAGTCCCCCAACCCAGTGGCAACAACAGCACAGCCAACCCCTTGTTCTCAAAGCTGTGTTCCAAGGACTACACAATCAGCAGTGTGCCCCAGAGTACAGGGACCAGAGTCAAGATGATGAAGGTCCTGGTGTAACTGCGAGTGGGCACACTGTGCCAGGGGCACAGGCACACGGGGCTGGGGCAGTGGGAGGGCAACTGTGGGCCAAGAGATGGGGGTCACCAAGGAAAACAACTGGCCAGGAGGCCATCTCCCAAGTCCTGAGAGCATACCAGCAATCCCATGACAAGATGGGCCAGATCCATTCAACCTTGCAGGACAACCAGAGGCTGCAGATGGAATACCACCAGGAGGCCATGCAGCAGTGGCAGGCTCACAATGCCACCATGGCCTCCACTGCAGGGGCGCTGAAGGAACTAACTACCATCCTGCCTGAGTCCTCCACCCACCAGCAGGCTCCTTCCACTAGGCACATAGCAACTGAGCCATCCACTTTTACCGCTGCTAGTGGAATGGAGGCCCCGTCAGAGGGCCTGCAGACCACCATCACCCCTCCCTCTGTAGCTGAGAAACCCCCACGCTAACGAGGTCATCCATTCAGTCATCCTGCAGGACCTGATGCCAAGTCCAAAATCACTGCTAGGAAGCGACCCTCTTCTGAACATTCTCCCTGGTGTGCTAATGAGACACTGTCCACTGTCATGTCTGTCAAATGTTGACTGTCTACTGTCATGTCTCCATTTTCCCATGGCCCACTATCATGTCTCCATTTCCCTATGGCCCCTTGGATACTGGACATGTACTACCTACAGCTGGTCCAACTACTCTGATGATTTCATCCACCATGCCCCACTCATCACTCATTGCACTTGTGAATCACAATAAACACCATTCAGCACAGGTACTGCTTACCTGTCTTTATTATAACAAGTACGATTCTCTGTTGTACAATATGTCATTACAGTTAACCCATTGACCATTAAAAGTCTGAAAGATGGATAGAAGGGGTGCAATGTGCAGTGAGTATGACAGTAGAACAGACATATTCTAAAATGGTGTGTGAAGGGAGCCACCAGTCAAGCCAGGAACCAGAGTTGTACCACCCAAAAGACCTGCAAATAGACCAAGAAAGGGACAACCATCACAATAGGATTCAATGTTGTCCACTCAACGCTTATGCAGTACATTGTCAACCTCCCTAGTGCAATTTGGCAACTGGAATGTTAAAACATATTACCAAGGCAGACCCATTTTTTCCAGGCATGCATTCCCAGTGGTCAGTCCCTCACAGTCGATGTAACTCCACTAAAGCCAAGTTCCACTGTCAATAAAAGTTATGTTCCATAATTGTCCATTGTGTACAGTGAGGATAGGTAGCAATACTGATAATACTAATATGTTTAGCAGTCCTAGTGCAGTTGACATAGCAGTACAGGGAACATACAACATGCCGAAGTCTTTGCAGATGTGATGCTAGACAACAGCATAGTAACAATAGCTCTGACATTAGAAAAGTAACACTTCTCCTCATGGCCAATATGTTTTTCCCCAAACCCACACAGAGAGATAGCTGCACTTAACCCCTCCACTGATGGCACACACCAGGAAGAGTAATGTCACAAGGCTAACAGCAGTACAGTTCACATACAGCACACTTAACACATACCTGTATTACATTGGAAGTATTGTTGGATCAACTCTGTTCCTGAGTCAGCTGAATCCTCATCATCTGCCTCCTCATCACTATCTATGTCACGTTCATCAGCCACTGCTCAGCTGTCACCTCCTCAACAGCCAGTGATGGAATGTGATTTCTCAGGGCTAGATTGGGTAGCATGAAGCAGGCTTGTGTAGCATGAAGCAGACAACACCGATCTGGCAGACGATTAGTGGTCTGTGGAGCAGGGCACCTTCTGAGACGTGTAGACATCAGAATCTGGCCTTCAGTAGCCCAAAGGTCCTCTCGATGACACGCCTCACCCTGCCCTGCGTCTCATTGAAACTGTGTTTCCCGTCGGTGGTCAGGTATCTCACTGGTGTCAGCAGCCACTGTAGGTTAGGATAGCCAGAGTCACCTGTGTGCACAAATGTTTGACCCATCACAATACCAGTAGAGACACAGGGCAGATTATGAACAGAGGTGAGATAACAGATGCATGCATACTATTGGATACATACCAATGAGCCAAGCTATCTCTCTCTGTAGTTGCACAGAATCAGGAAACTTGGCCGTCACCTGGGAGATATACTGGTCAGTGAGACACACTACCTGGACACTCATGGAGTAAACTTTTTCCTGGTCCTGTACACTTGATGATTGGTCCTGGGAGGAACCAAAGCAATGTGGGTGCAAGCTATGGTCCCTATCACATCAGGGATATGTGCCATATCATAGACGTCAGCATTAACAGTGGGAAAATCCACACGTTGAGGGTCCCTGATGTAGCTGTCCAGATGTTTGAGTAAAGCACATAGTACATCCTTCAAACCATGACTGAAAATGGGTTGTGACATCCCTTCTGCCAAGCCCACTGTGATCTAGAACAAGCCTGAGGCAAGGAAGTGTAGCACAGTGTAGCACAGACAACACCTGCACTGTTGGAGGTATGGCATAGGGATTACATATGGCAGGCAAGAGATCTGGCTCCAACTGGGCACACAGTTCCATGATAGTCTGATGGTTTGGACAATAGGTCTGTATAATGTGTCTTTCTTCCATGGTAGCAAGATGGAAAAGGGTCCAGTACAGAGGTGCATGTCTCATTCTCAACATTGCACAGAATCTAGGATTGTGAAAGAGGAATAGCCACAAGTTGATGTTGACAGTTCACATGCCACCAAACACTATACATGTAGCACACAAGAGTACCATGAACATAACGCTGAAGTACACTGAATCCATTTGGGCAGGTAGACTGACCGTGTATGCCATCATGGATGACAGTTGCAGCCCCAGACAGACAGCTTGACACAGGTAATAAGGTGCATGTGACATTTGAACATATAGATATGGTTACCCCGTCTATGAGCCAGCAAGTGACTGCACATGTTGTGTCATAGTTATTAGTACATCCAACTACTCTATCCATGAATGTCCCTTGTGTGAACGTTGCTTTGATGTGTGCACATAGTAAATCCATGCACGTCACTAAAAATAATCCATGACGCACTTATCATTCACCTACAATACACTACTTACATGTAAAATGGCAGCCACCTGTCCTGCAAGCACAGAACAGATAGAAGTGACCTAATTCCGCCAGCGTTAGTTGTCATGGTGGTAGACAGTCTCAACCGCCGTGCAACTCCTCACTGGCTAACATTGTTGCCTACTGGAGACTGGTGACATGATGATCACCGTCGGCGGTAGCGGTCATATACGTGGCGGATGTGACCAACATTTTCTGTTGCATAGTTCACTTGACTCCTGACACTCGTGCAAGCAATACCTTTACTGCGTGAGCTGCTGTGTTCTGTCTCTGTGAGCGAAAATGCCATGTCATGCAGGAGATAGGGTCCCTGCCTTAACGCAGGAGGAGCTGGAGAAGCTAATCGAGGGGGTCCTACCCCTATATGGGAAGTTGTATGGGGCACCAGAGCAGCAGGTGAGTCCAATGTTCTTGTCCTGTCTGATAATGATGTGTGTGGGGTTGTAAAGTGTTGAGACAATGCACACAAAGAGTTGGTGCCTTAGTGCCGTAAAGGCACATTTTTGGAGTCTTATGTGTGAAGTCCACTGCTGTTGCTGTGATGCCACTCTGCATGACTTTCTCCTTCTGTCTGTGTCACCCATGCAGGTCAACGCCCATCAGAAGACGGGGATTTGGCGTGACATCACCAAGCAAATGAAGACCCTGGGGGTCCGTGCCCGGTCAAGTACCCACTGCAGAAAGTGGTGGGAGGACCTGAGATGCTGGGCATGTAAGACCACTGAGGCCCAGCTGGGGATATCCTCCCAATGAGGGAAAGGGTGTCCATCGGACCCTGACCCCCCTAATGGCCCGCATTTTGGTGGTGGCCTACCATGAGGACGATGGGCTCTTGAGTGCAGCACAGCAGCCACAAAGGGGTAAGTACACACTCACCCCTCGCTAATGGTATGCATGTATGGGTTTGGGTAGCCTACTAGTGGGAAGATGTAGAGTAGATCATTGATAGTTGCACATCGGATATGGTTATGAGCCACCCAGGCAGGATTTGTCTTGAGTATGTGTGCCAATACCATGCAGACAGTGACTCATGAGAGGACTTAGGCCCATATTTATACTCTGTTTGCGCCAGATTTGCGTCATTATTTTGGTGCAAATTCGGCGCAAACCTAACTTAATATTTATACTTTGGTGCTAAACCTACCTTCCACTAATGACATGCAAGGTAGGTGTTCCCATGCAAAAAATTAATCTAAGGCATGTGCGCCTTATTTATCCTCTGGCGTCAAAATGACGCACAGGAGGAGCCGCGTCTTAAAACCAGGCGCCCAGTCTGAATTGCGCCATTTTTTAATGCCTGGGTTGGGGCAGGCGTTAAGGGATCTGTGGGCTCATTTCTATGGTGGGAGACCATGGAAGCAGTCCACAGGTGCCCTTGCCTGCACCCAGGGACACCCCCTGCCACCCTCGCCCATCCCTGGTGGACACCCATGGATGGGGGACCCATCCATGGAGAGTGCAGGTAAGTGCAGGTAAGTATATATATTTTTTTTTATTAAGTGGCATGGGGGGCCTAACTTGGGCCTCCCTACATGCACTGTGCCCAATGGCCATGCCCAAGGGACTGAAGTCCCCTGGTCATGGCCATTGGGCAGGGGGGCATGAATCTTGTCTTTGCTAAGACAGGAGTAATTTCCATGGGGGTTGTGCGTCAAAAAATGGCACTAGTAAGGTTAGAGCCAATATTTTTTACTCTAACCTAACTTGCACCATTCTTTGGCGCACAACCGCCAGTCTTCCCTTCGCCCTCGCTACCCAGTTATCGTCATTTATTTTGACGCTAACCAGGCCTCAGCGCCGGCTAACGTCATTCCATAAATAAGGCGCCTGGCTGGCGCATTGGAATGGCGTTAGCCGGCTGTAAACTTTTTGATGCAAATCCGTGCTAGCGCTGATTTGCATCAAAAAGTATAAATATGGGCCTTACTTCCATGTTTGAGTTTGCCTAGACACATTTCACATCTTTTGAGTGACCCGCTCCTTCCATCAGCATCAGTATGCCTGAATTGACAGGGCATTGCCATCAGCAATAGTCTTCCACTATGAAAGGGGTAATTGATGAGTTCTCATTTAGCTGTCTTAAACTGCAGCTGTAGATGGCTGCAGGGGGCCAAGATATTACTTGCCACATTGTTAATGGAGTTGTTGGCATGCTACCTTGCCATGCAAGAATTTGTTGTGTGAGGAGAACACAGTATGTCTAGATAAGCTACCACGGGAGTATGCCAAGTACTGTGCTACTGTGCATTGTATGACCCTTCATCAAGTTAAAGAGTGCAAATGTTCCCACATTAGTAGGTTTTGACTGCATAGCTTTTGTTTCCGCTATGATTTGCCACAGTTGTGCATGACAATGTAAAGGCATGCAATGCCATGGCATGCCAGCAGAATATGAGGTTGTTACTCTGTGTGAATGAAGGGTAGGTATTGACCCATTGCATGCTTTCTTTCGGAAAAAAAACCCTCCCTCTCCTACTCTGTCTTTGTGTGCATCAGCATCATCAGGTGAAGGAGAAGGGGCACCAGTGAGTGGGGGAAGCTGCAGCCCACAGGACCCAGGAGGTTGAGACCAGCAGAGATGAGGGGACCAGTGGGACGGAGGGCAAGGTGAGTGCCATGGGGGAAACCAGATCTAAAACATCCTTCTCCGATGGATGCTCCCTGGCCCATCTGCAACCAGCCCTGCACCATCCTTGTCCATCACCCCCCTTACCAGCACCACCCTCCCGATAGCTCCCCAACCAGTTGCCCTTGCCCGCTCACCCAGGAGGGTGGGCATCTCCTTCACCACAGGCACCTCTGCTCCTGCCCAGTCAGCCCTACTGCCCTCATTGAGGAGGCTATTGACCTCCTGAGGTCCATCTCTGTGGGACAGTCAACCATTGTGAATGCCATCCAGGGACTGGCATCACAGATGCAACACACAAATGCCTACCTGGAAGGCATTCACACGTTCATGAGTGCCCTGCAGAGATCCTTTCAGGCTCTGGCCTCTTCATTAATGGGAGCCAGTGTCCATTTGTCTTCCGTCCCCCCTCTAGCCACCTGTGCTCAATCCCCCACCCTTCTCCCCACACCCACCCATGGCACACAGTCAGACCACCATTCATCCATCTCAATAGACACAGTTCGCAAAGACAAACACAGGCACCACAAGTCCCAACACTGCCATGCACACAGACAACAGACACATGCAGACACAGCAACATCCCCTCCCTACACAGACACCCCCACCACCCCCTCCCTTACAGACACTACACCACTCAAACCTGCTATCACCACATCAACACTCCCATATCCAGCCACAAGTCCCCTCATGTCCACCGTCACCACAAAAGCAGACCCCTATACATCCACCCCATACCCCACATGTGCTCTCACCATGACTACCAACACCCCCACATGCAGCACATCCACCTTACCTGCAGACATCACCCCAACAGTCACTCACACATCCACCCTGTCATCTCCGTACATCTCCTCCTCCCAGTACACCTAAACGCCCACACTCACCCACCCAACAGACACCCAGCACACACATGGCATCCACCCATACACCAGCACCCAAGGCACATACATGTACACTCTCAAGCACTTCCTCTACCTTCACTCCCAATTTTTTTTCCCATGGCCACCTTTGTATCCCTAAAAAAAGATTCCTCTATGAGTTTGCCCTGTTCCCTCCCACTAACCCAGTCCCAATTTCCCCGAGTGCCTTCATACCCTACCCAAACCCAGTCCTTCCACCTCCCAGTCCTCCCATGGCCCCCCTGGTACTTCCCATGCCCCACCCCAAGCAAAATCTTCGACCCCCACAAAAACAAGGGTCTCCCCTCCCACACCCAATACAAGGGCCCTCTACCAAAGGCTAAGAATAAGGGCAACACCCCAAAACCTAAACCAAAACACCCCCTCCCAAACCCAAGCCCCCACCTCACCCCCCATCAACCATGATGTGCCTGCCTGCCCCATTGATGTCCCTGCCATGTGGAGGCAGCTTTGCAGTCAGGAGTCAAGTTGGGCCCAGCGACATTGCCTAGTGTGCCTGAGGCACTATGAACAATGGGACTTACCAGTAGGCCCATGTAGTAAAAGTTTTTTTGGGCATCATATTATATATATATTTATTATATCTGCACCAGTGAATGTTGGTGTCGAGGGTTACAATCTTGTCCTGCCTTTCCTTCCACATATATGTGTTGTATATATGCAATATGGCATGTGTCTTCTGTGTTTGTGATGTGTTTGTGTAGCAGCGAGTTGTGTGGGTGAGTTGTGCTGAAGACTTGTTTGATGTGTTCTGTTGGTGTTGTGTGGCATTGTGTGGGAGTGGTGTGTGTGTGTTGTGATGCATCTGTGATGTACCTTGTGTGTTAGGTGGATGTGGCATGTGATCTGACATGTTATTTGGCAGTGTTATTGTTTATGTTAGTTGTGTGCCTTTGTTACGTGTTAATGCCAGTATGTGTTTTTCCTTTGGAGGTATGCGGTGTGCCTCTCTGTCAATGTGTTTGTGTGGTTAGATGGTGTTGTTGTTGTGTGACTCTGTGGTGTTGCATGGATGTGTTTGACAGTGGCGGTGGTGTGTGTGTGCGGTGTGGTGTGTGTATGGCACGTGAATGTTGGATGGGGTGTGTGTTGTTTGTGTTTGAGAGTGTTTATGTAGATATGTTTGTGTGTTGGTATGGGTGTATGTTTGCGTGTGTGTGGCCATGGCTAGCAGTGCTGGAGTTATGGGTGGGTGTGTACTAATTGCCTTCCCTCCAGTGTGTGTTAGGTGGATGTAGTTACGGTGGTTGTCTTCGTTGCTGGTTCTGGAGTTGTATGGCCAGCAGGAGCAGTTGGAAGACTTCAAGTTTGGGTTTCATGGCAGCTGCAGACATGCCTGTGTTGCTAAAGGTGTGTGTCTTCTTTTATGTTGTTTGAGTCCGGAAATCCTGGCGGTGTGCAACCTCGTAATATGGTCGGTGGAAACATGGTCTCTGCCGGCCTGGAGATGCCTGCCACTGGCCGCGACTGTCCGTCTGCACTGCCGGTACTGGTGGTGTATTGGCTGTGTTCTGTTGGGAACACCGCCATGCTCATAATATGGCGTTCTTTTATGCCGGGCCACTGGTGGTGCTACTGCCATCGCAACTGTGGCAGTCCTAGGACCGCCAAACTTGTAATGACAACAACAACTTTCTTTGGACCTTGGCCAGACCCTGCAGCTAACAACCCCCAAACAGCCAAACCCATGTTGTGCATGGCCTTTGGCCATGGAGAGTACAGGGTTGGCTATACAGCTTATCCCTTGGGACCCCAGGGCTGTTTTTTTTTTAAATTAAAGGAGATAGGGGCTGTTTGTCTTTCTTCCTGGACTCAGCATCAGCACTGGATATCCCATTCCCTGGGGCCACATATTTGAAATAAAGGGGAGGTCATGTGTGCCAACCCTTCCCAATCCTTGTTTGTCCCTGGGGACCCCATCCCCCAGGGCCAATCTTTTGATTAAAGGAGTGGGAGCGTGCCAGCTATTAGGGTAAGTAGCAATATTTAGACCTGTGACATTTTGGCGGGACAATTTTTCTTCAAGCATCTTCTTACAGAAATCTGTGATAAAATGAAGGGTTGAATCTCCAGTAAACAAGGGTACTTCCTTTTAATTATATGAAGTGCTTCTTTGTTTGGTGGAGATATACTCATATTCCTCTGCATCAAGAACGTGCTACCAAAAATGGTGAGAACATGCTCAGGGGACCTTTAGGCAAACTGTCCATCAACCTAGAAAAAGGCGGAAACACAGTTGCATATCACTAACATATACTGAGAGGGGACAAATGGAAAGAGCTTCTTGGTCATTTTGTACTTTTGCATGCTCATAGTACTTAAAAGGAAGAACCATGGACTCTGCTCTTAACAGGACATAACAAAAAAGAACCCACTCATCACAGTCACTACAGAAGAGATTGTGCTCCAATGGATCAACGATTCATTTACCTCCATCAATAATTTCTGATATTTTTTCAACATGGAATTGCAGACAAAACACACCTGCTTTGGCTTGGTGAAGCGCAATAAATTAGTATGATTTATCCTTTACAGAAGCAGTGCTCTAACTGGGGTACCTGCTATGTTATTTTATTTCACGTACTTCACCTTGAGTTTTAATTTCTGAGAAATTAGCTTTGGTCCCAGAATAAATCTCACCTGCTTATTTATCTAAACAGATTCTACAGTTTTTCATAAAATGACTACCCAACTGGAGTACTTTTTACTGGCTAATTAGTAAGTACTACCTCGTTGGCAAACTGTCTAGTGCATATTCTACACTACAGCTGTGTAAAGGGCCAAGACATTACGTCTTCAGTGACCTTTTATGTCAATGTGCATCTTCCTACAGAAATCTGTGATTTTGGCCTGGGGTTTATAATGAATAAATGAGGCCCAGAGGATATTTGTTTTCTGTGAGACTCTCAGAGGATCACTACATTTTTTGTCACTGTTCTTTCTTTTTTGGCCCCAGGGGTGTCCCCCAATTTGGCCTAGGGAGGTCAAGGTATCCCTACCTTTCCTCCTATATCTTTTTTTTCAACAACTTCAGGACAGAGGACTAAGGCCCATATTTATGGAAGGTTAGTGTTGCCTTAGCATCATTAATGTTGACACTAAAGTGGGGCTAACTTAACTCCATATTTATATTTTGATGCTAGACCTGTCTAGCTTCAAAATATTGGCATTATTGCCATTTCCAGGAAGCACTAACCCACCTTACATCGAAAAGATGCAAGGTAGGCATTCCCTTCAAAAAAAGACGCTAGCCCCCCAGAGCCACATTTAACTCCTGATGCCGAAACAACGGTCAAGTAGGAGGTGGACCTAATTTATTTAACACCTGGTCAGACCAGGTGTTAATGTGCAGGTAGGCCCATGTCCATGAGAAAACACCATGGAATGGGCACAAAGATTCCCACCCCAACCTCCAGCATCATTACCACACATACCACAGGAGGAGGGAGCCCATCCCAGGTAAGTTGCAGGTAAGTGTATGTGTATGTGTGTGGTGTGCCACAGGGGGGCCCCTTACATAAGGCCCTCTGGCTGGCACCGGGTATGTTGGGCTTGCCCTGGGGACACTTGTTCCTTGTGATGGGCAATGGGGAAGTGGTAATAACTCCTGTCTGTACTTAGACATGAGTCCTTTATTGGCTGCTTCTGCATCAAAAAATGATGCTAGGCTGACTGGCAGCAGATATTTTTCAGCAAATCAGCCTAACGTAATTTTTGACCCACTAGCGCCATTTCCCCTAATGCCATTCATCACAGGCTAGCATCTTTTTTGAGACACCAGCCACTCTTTAGAGGCATCATGCGTAGTTTTATAAATATGGCACACGGATGGCATTAGGGAATGGTGTTAGTTTGCGTTAAAAAATATGACGCACAACCACGCTAGCGCAGTTGTGTTCCATTTTTCATAAATTTCGGCCTAAGTCTTTGACCCCTGTAATGACTGCTGGCAACAATTTTTTCATGTTGCTTGCCACCCTTCAGTGAACTAGCTCTTGCAGGAGCCTCACTCACGTGGAAGCAAGAGTGTCCACAGTAAATAAAGCTCCCTGGGCCAATCAGAATGTTATTTTTTTTTAACTGGCGCTTTCATGAGCCCAATTCGCAAAATATACAATTATTTTTTTGCCTTAATTTCTCAAAAAGGACTGAACAGAATTTACAACAAATCACCAAAAGCACATTCTCTGCACAAAGATCTACATTCCTGCTGAAGTTTGTGTAATTCTGTTCTGCAATTGTTCCGAAAATCTGTCTTAAAAAGGTCTATGAAAAATGCATGGGGATTTCACATTTTGGAAAGCCCCCCTTTTTTCTCAGCCAAAGGGCTAAAGTTAGTAGTAAACCAGAAAATACTCTTTCAATGGAAAGCAACCCCAACCACAACTATATATATATATATATATATATATATATATATATATATGTATATATATATAAATATATATATATATTCACTTGCGGTGTCACGCTGCGTCATTTTCTTGTAAATATGGGCCTATGTGGACCTATGCCACTTAAACCTCTGAGCCTCAAGTACTGAGAAGTAGGCTCTGCTAAATGTGTTCTTTTCTTATATGGTTGCTACAAGATCCTATGTGTGCAAACACAAAGATTTCAGAATAAATATGAACAAAATAAAATAACGATCTTAAAAATCCTTGCTTTCATTGCTGATTAAGCACGTTCCCCAATACACAAATACTTTTAAATGAATGATGTTATTCTCTACATACTTCACTGAAAGCCTCCAAGTTACTTTGAGAGGAACACTGTGTTTGGTTGTGTATTTCTAGTATTGATCACAAAGTATTGGAGAACACGATTATATAAACTGCATGGATTTTGCTAATTCAATCAATCAATCACGTAATTTATAAAGCGCACTACTCATCCGCCAGGGTCTGAATGCACGTGGGGGGAGCTACTGGTTGAATAGCCATGTCTTGAGGCGTTTCCTGAAAGTCAGGAGGTCTTGGGTCTTGCATAGGTGGAGTGGTAGGGAGTTCCAGGTCTTGGCGGCGAGGTGAGAGAAGGATCTTCCTCCGGAGGTGGTGCGGCGAATGCGAGGGATGGAGGCGAGGGTGAGGCTGGCGGATCGGAGCTGGCGGACGGGAGTATGGAAGGTGACTCTGTCGTTGAGGTAGGCTGGACTTGTGTTGTAGAGGGCTTTGTGTGCGTGGGTGAGTAGTTTGAAGGTAATCCTCTTCGATAGGGGTAGCCATTATAGGTCTCTGAGGTGGGCAGAGATGTGGTCGCGGCGTGGGACGTCGAGGATGAGTCGGGCGGAGGCGTTTTGGATACGTTGCATTTTTGTTTGTAGTTTGGCCATGGTTCCTGCATAGAGTGCGTTGCCGTGGTCCAGTCGGCTGCTGACCCGGGCTTGGGTGACTGTCTTTCTGGTTTCGGCGGGAATCCACTTGAAATAATTGCAGAGCATGGGAAGGGTGTTGTAGCAGGAAGAGGAGACTGTGTTGACCTGCTGAGTCAGCTGAGTTCAAGATGATTCCCAGGTTTTGTACTTAGGTGGTGGGTGTGGGTGCGGCTCCTAGGGAGGTAGGCCACCAGGAGTCATTCCAAGCAGAGGGGTTGCTGCCGAAGATGAGGATCTCTGTTTTGTCTGTGTTTAACTTGAGGCGGCCTGATTCCATCCAGTTGGTGATGGCGTGAAGTCCATTGTGGAGGTTGTTTCTTGCGGTTGTAGGGTCTTTCGTGAGGGAGATGATCAGCTGGGTGTCGTCTGCATAGGATACTATCTTGATGTGGTGGGATCGTGCGATGTTGGCGAGAGGAGCCATGTAAACGTTGAAGAGTGTTGGGCTGAGGGAGGATCCCTGGGGGACGCCAAAGATGGTTTTGGAGGATTCGGACAGGTGAGGTGGAAGGCGGACTCTCTGGGTTCTAATTTGCACCAGCTTTCTATTTAACGTGACATTGCTTATAAATGTTTCTTGCACATAGTAAAAATAAGAACAATCTTTTTTCTGCTGCAAAGAAGCACTGACTCAAGTAAATAGCTATTGAGAAAAATAGCATTGCCTTACAATAGTTACAAACTGTAACCTCCAACAGCAGACCCAAAAGTAATATTCATGAAAATTCCCCACCAAGTTTCAGGGATTTACCAGTGTCAGTTTTTGTTAAATGCTAGATTGCTGCAGCTCTTTCCAGAACCTCTCTGTATTACATCTCTTTATCCTATCTTTCTGGTGCCATCACAACAGAGACTCCACATCCGTCAGTTGAGCCAAGCTCCACTCTTAGGACCTGGGGCCAGATGTAGGAAGCATTTTGCATGGTGCAAACTGCAGAAATCGTAGTTTGCGCCATGCAAAATGGCCATCGCGATGCTCATTCCCATTTTGCGAGTCGGCACCGACTCGCAAAATGTGAATGCGACTCGCAAATAGGAAGGAGTGCCCCCTTCCTATTTGCGACTCGCATCGCAATGCTAAATTGATTTGTGACCACGAACGCGGTCGCAAAGCAATTTGCAGTTACCACCAGTGTCACACTGGTGGTAACCCATTCCCAAAAGGGAAGGGGTCCCCATGGGACATCTTCCCCTTTGTGAATGTTGCCCAAATTTTTTTTTCAGAGCAGGCAGTGGTCCAATGGACCACTGCCTACTCTGAAAAAACTAAACCAAATGGTTTCGTTATTTTTTTTGTATTGCAACTCATTTTCCTTTAAGGAAAACGAGTTGCAATACAAAGAAAAAACTTCTTTATTAAAAAGCAGTCACAGACATGAAGGTCTGCTGTCTTCAGCAGGCCACTATCTCTGTGATTGCAGGGACACACTATGGGGTCTCAAAATGCGACCCACCTCATTAATATTAATGAGGTGGGTCTTTGCGACCCTATAGCGATTCGCAGACGGTGTCTGAGACACCGTTCTGCACCCCCATTTGCGATTGGGAAAGTGCGAGTCGCACCGACTCGCAGTTTCCGAATCGCAAATGTGGAAATTGCTACATCTGGCCCCTGATTCCCAAAAGTAAACTTTCTCTTTTGTATAATTTTGCTTTTTTTTGGTATTCTCAAACTACGATTTAATTGTACCTTTCTGCCTGCAGAGACTCCAGCGTCTGGGGGAGATCTCTGCACATGAACAAATAGGACAGACCTATTTATGTGCAGAATTCTCGCCTTGACTGGAGTCTCTGGTGCCATCAAATTAATTTTCAATTATTGTTTCTGAATACCGAAACAATAGTAAACGTACCCAAAAGTGTAAGTTTACTATTGTGAATCAGGCCCTTCATCATCATTTAGATGGATCTAAATCTATGGCCCTGAATTAGAGTTTGGTGGACAGGTTACTCATCACAGACGTGACCCATATCCCATCCACCGTATTACAATTCCCATTATGTCTTATGGGGATCATAATACCTGGATGGGATATTCGTCCGCACAACTCTAAATCAGGCATTAAGGGTTAGATATGGTCCCTGCTCAATTTCACATTGTACCGGGAACACAAATGCAAATGGTAAAACCCAATGCTTTCACGATCAAAGCATGCCATAGTCCTTTTTTAGTGTAAAAGGCCATTTATTAGGACAGGATTGCACTTCCACTGTTTCAGTTAGTGAACTCCAACCTTAGTTAACATTACAACACAATAACTTTATTAAACACACCTTAACATGTCCCTGTTTGTTTAAAGTACCTTGCCACCATTCCCCCATGACCCCCTTTCCAACACAACCCAGTCTTGCTTCTTCCATCCAAGTATAGCATCCTTACTTGCCGATCCCTCACTCTGTCCCATGCATCCCACACCTTGACATCTTTTCACCCCCCATACTCCCTATTTACTCTCCTCCTGAGGTGGGGATGGGTCTGCATCTGACTCTCCATCCCCAACTACTGCCCCACTGGTCCCCCATTGCAACCTGCCCTAACCCTGGTGAACTTGCCATTCCCTGTTCCCACAAAACCTGCACCAATAAACCCCTGTTTTTGCTGGATGGGTGGGTGGTAACACACTTACTACTCCTATTACTGTTGAGAGGGTGACCCAGGAAGAGGAATGCTCCTTTCCTGTGACCCCCTTCTTATATCCCCTTCTTTTCCCACCCCCCTTTCTCTACCCCACTTATCATGTCCTGCCACGTCATTGACACTAAACATCTTGTGGGAAGTCTAGGCTGCGACCTGCTTCCCACGGGGCCATCCATCATGATCAAAGCACGCCACAGTAAATTGTTTGTGTAAAATGCCATTTATTAGGTCAGGATTACACTTCCAATGTTTCAAGTAGCAAACTGAACCTTAGTTAACATCACAAAAAAATAACGTTATTAAACACATCTTAACATGTTCCTGTTTGTTTAAAGCACCGTACCACCATTCTCCCATGACCCCCCTTCCAACACAACCCAGTCT
The DNA here is from genome assembly GCF_031143425.1 of Pleurodeles waltl. Lineage (NCBI taxonomy): Eukaryota > Metazoa > Chordata > Amphibia > Caudata > Salamandridae > Pleurodeles > Pleurodeles waltl. The sequence goes on from NC_090440.1 coordinate 1,087,540,251, forward strand.
TGCTTCTTCCATCCAAGCATAGCATCCTTACTAGCCGATCCCTCAATCTGTTCCATGCATCCCACACCTCGTCATGCTTCCACCCCCATACTCCCTATTTTCTCTCCTCCTGAGGTGTAGATGGGCCTGCATCTGACTCTCCACCCTAAACTACTGATATCCAGTAAAACCTGAGTGGGTGTTTTACTGCCCAACCAGCAAACCCACTGCACAACAATCCATTCATCTTTTCTACTCCCACACTTTCTAATGCCACAACAACCCCAGCAAATGTCACAACTCCAGCATGTAATATGCATTGCCCATCATGGACAGATGAACAATCATCCCAAAATATGCTCACATCCTTTTCTTTAATACAGCTGTATACCAAATCCTTGATACCATGACTCCAGCACAAACCCACATAGCCTGATTCAGCTTCATCCATACCCACTCAATGGCCCCATGCTTCAGCACATCTTACCATTCCCTGTGAGGAACAAACTTGGTCAAAATCATTCTGCATGTGTTGCAGTAGGGTGAGCCCCGAAACCTTATCAGGTCATTCTCCCCCAAATGAAGCACCAGCCTGTCTTGCCATCCCCTCTGGAATCATAGTAGCCAAAAACTGCAGCAAATTACCCCATTTCATCATACTCTTTCCCCTTCAGAAAACCTCATCCCTGGTTCTGGGCAATCCAAGGCTCCATCAATAAATCTGCAGTTCAGAATATTTCACTGCCCAGTGGATGAATGAATGCCCACCAGCCATATGATGATCTTTTGTCTCACAGGGCCCTCCACGCACCCTCCGAGAAAGGAAAAACAGTTAGAGGAGACCTACTGTCCTCTGAACACCCCAGTCCCTGTCTCATACATCTATGTTCTGCACATATTTCCCACAACATCATGTTCTCCATCTATCTTAATACCAAATCTATGCCGAACTCCAACCTAAAGATGGGAAGCCCCAGTTCCTGCCCCTATCCAAAATGAGTGAGTGACAAACTTAGTTGAATTCTGGCCCACTTTCTTCACCACCCTCCGTAACACTAACAATGACTAGAAAGTTGAAACCTTGTTCCTATTCTCAGGGCACAAAATCTTTGTTCCTTTGTTCGCCCAGGACACTCACAAAAGCTGTGCCATTCTCTCACTGGGTATGCACCGCCCATCCCACCCTGCTGCAACTATATCCATTTACTATTTTCCCAGCATTGCTGTAGATTTTTGGGGACATATACCTAACTGACTTGCTCCCATCCTTACTTCCCCATGCAAGACATGAAACTCCTGACCTACCCCCCAACAAGTCAGACATCCTAAATGCTCTGAAGAGCTTCCACATAATACACAGACTAAAATTCACAACCTCAAAATGTCTCTACAAAACCTGGGCAAAACACGCAAATTGTCCAACAACAGCTCAAACGTAATCGTCTCCCTGAACTCTGTATTTTTTCCCACCCTCTCTTTTCCCCATCCTTTCACAGTTTTTCTAAAATGTCATCTTTAGCTGGGCCAAAACCCCAATAAAGCTTTAACTTTCCTGCTATAGTGACATCACAAAACGAATCACTTACACTCTACACCCTTAAGCCCACTACACACCAGACCTAGGAGACTTCCCTCAAATGGCCATAATTCTGCCCACACCAGTTTATAACTCCATTTAGTGGACTCTGCTGGTGACTGCTCGATCATCCCTACAATTTCATTTTCCCACTCCCAAATTTCGTCCACAACAGGCATCTTTTGCTCCTCTGTTCCCAAGGCCAGGCTGTGAAAACGCTGGCACTAGATAATGCATCCTGTATAGCATTGTTCTGTCCTGGCACACACTTTGGTTTTAAAACAATGTTCAATTTAAGACAAAAAGAGTATAAAATGGCGTTAGAGCCATAAAAACCCTCAAGTCCCGTGCTCTCTGGTAATTTACCAGGTTGCTCACAGACATGTCCACATGCAGAAGCACTGTCAGTTCTGCATATCACTCTCCCACACATCCTGCACTACCAGTAATGCAAAAAACTCCCAAAAAACAATACTGCACCCTTGCAGAAAACCATGCCTGAGGTCATTTTTCAGCACACCACCCCCTGTCCTAAAGCAGACCAAAACCCAATGCCCCTACTGCATCTGTGAAAAAAAGGCACTGGACGGATAGTGGTCTCATTCTGAAGCATAGACAACCACATTGAAAACCTTCCAAGAAAGTTTCCAAAGTCTCAGGTCGGTTCGCACTCCTATGAAAATCCAAAACCTGTGATGCAGCAGCACCGCACCTGACATTGCCAACCCCAAAGTGCCTGTAGAATGTCTCCCACGCAGTACTCTCCACTAAAAATTCAAGAAACTAAGGGCCATATTTATACTTTTTGATGCAAAACTGCGCTAACGCAGTTTTGCGCCAAAAAAATTAGCGCCGGCTAACGCCATTCTGAAGCACCATGCGGGCGCCGTATTTATTGAATGACGTTAGCCGGCATTAGCCGCCGGCGCTGTCTGGTGTGCGTTGAAAAAAACGACGTACACCAGGCAGCGCCGGCGTAGGGGGAAAATGGCGTATGGGCGTCCACAAATGGTGCATGTCAGGCTGAGGCAAAAAAATCGCCACAACCCGATTTGCGCAATTTTTTTACGACGCCCACCCCCCATTGAAATGACTCCTGTCTTGGCAAAGACAGGAGTCATGCCCCCTTGCCCAATGGCCATGCCCAGGGGACTTCTGTCCCCTGGGCATGGTCATTGGGCATAGTGGCATGTAGGGGGGCACAAATCAGGCCACCCTACGCCACAATTTTTTTAAAAAAAAAATACTTACCTGGACTTACCTTAAGTTCCCTGGGGTGGGTCCCTCCATCCTTGGGTGTCCTCCTGGGGTGGGCAAGGGTGGCAGGGGGTGTCCCTGGGGGCAGGGGAGGGCACCTCTGGGCTCATTCTGAGCCCACAGGTCCCTTAACGCCTGCCCTGACCCAGGCGCTAAAATCCGGCGCTAATGCTGGTTTTTTAGACCCGCCCACTCCCGGGCGTCATTTTTGCCCGGGAGTATAAATACAACGCATATGCATCGGAGTCATTTTTTAAGACGGGAACGCCTACCTTGCATATCATTAACGCAAGGAAGATGTCCACGCAAAAAAATGACGCTAACTCCATGAACTTTGGCGCTAGAATTTGCGTTGAAAAAAACGACGCAAATTCGGCGCAAACGGAGTATAAATATGACCCTAAGTAGCTGTTGCACCACCCTTAGCTCCAAATCTTTATCTCCACCACCACATCCAGAAAAAAGCCTGCACCTCCCTCACCTTGTCTTCCGGTAGCCTGGCTACTAGTGCCTGCAAATCCAACTTAATTCCCAAGAAAATCAAGACTGCGCTGTAGCCTCCCAAGTGTTCAGGGGCCAATGACACACCAAAAAGCCTCTGCCATGCTTGTAAAATGCCTCAATGCCCTGGTGCAGCGCCGAGACCCCCCTTCGCCCACAAACAGAAATTTCAAGTAATGCGACACTAGACAATGACTACTCTCTGTCCTTGGACCCACTCCCTCAAAAAGTGCACCCAAAATGGCACAAACCCTGGGTAGAAACCTGTCAACATGGGTGGCCCCATCAAACTGCATACTCAGTAGTGAAAAGTCACTAGGTTTAACTGGCAACAGCGTGAAGGCAGACAATGTCACCTTGTGCCAGTTCCGTACCACAGCCACACCTCTGATCCCTTTTTGACAGCATCATCCACTGAGGAATATAACATTATTCGTGACCTCAGCAGAATAAAATCAGTCAATCCAGGACAAGTGGCATATAAGTTGAAATTCACGTGCTGCTTTTTTTAGTACCAATGGAGAAATCATCAAAACCAGCAGCAGCCAATCATAGAAAGGGCCCACTATCCTGACAAACTCAATAACTTTCTGCAGTTCGCCTCTCAACCAATTTGTGTCTGCTGTGGAGAACTGCAAATTGTCAGGCCATCTTTTGCCTCTAGGTCCTTGCTATCCTACCCGAAAACCTTCCTTGAAACCCCATTCTGAACTCAGTGCCACTGTCTGGTAAGGGTACCTAAAGACCCATGGCAGCAATTTCTCCAATGTAATTGGTGTGGGCACCTATTGGGTAAGCAGCACCCGTGCTTTTCTGTCCCTACTTGCCCTGCACTACTTTAATGGGCCTGCCAAGATGAGTTAGTGGGTATTTGGGTGTCGTCCCTTGCATTTAAACAGATGTGCCTGAACCTGCAGAAGTTGTGGGAGCAGAAACCATTAGTCAAATTCCAGCAAGCCCCCTTGTTGAGCCCTGACACCCAATACATGTAAGCCATCCGATAAGATGTTGATATACTTAAAGAGGGGCAATGACTTTATCATAGTATTTTCACAATAAATGAGGGGCATCCTGGGACACCAAGCCAGTTTCCATTCATCCTCTTTCAACCCCTCTTTTGTTTATACATCCCTGTGCAGCAGCTTGAATACATCTACCCATTCATGTCTCATATCCTGCCCTTCGACTTTTAGAAACATGCGATTCCAAAGGTATCGGCAATCCCAAATAGGGCAATTTCTTTCTGAGGGAACCTTTTCAGTTTTGTAGCCTGTCCCCCCTTCACTAGTTCCAAGGCAGTCCCATGGGCAGGGTGCATTGTATTTGAAAGGTAGGACATGTACTGGTGTGTTTTACATGTCCTGATAGTGAAATACTGCTAAATTTGTTTTTCACTATCGAAAGGCCTATAACATGGGGTTTGTTTTTCACTATTGCAAGGCCTTTAAAAAGTGTAATTTTCCATTGGGTGAATATAGAGATGTGGAGATTGGGATCTCTGAACCCATCATTTTAAAATAAATTTTTTGGTAAAGTGGGTTCTTAAATTGTAAGTTTGAAAATGGCACTTTTAGAAAGTGGGCATTTTTCTTCCTTATCCATTCTGTGCCTCTGCGTGGCTGTGGAATACACGTCTGGGTCATGATGACAGTTGGGCTGTTTTGTGAATTCATTCTAGACAGTCACACAAATGGAGATGAAGTGTTCCCTGCATATCTTGATGGGTCTCAGTGTTCATGTCCTCAGACCCTTGTGCCCGGTGCCCTTCGTGTTTCCCATCCCCTTCTTGCTGTGATTTGGCCTCAACCACTAGGCCATCCCCCACCCCAACTGATTCATATAACGTACCCCCTGCTGCATGAGGCTCTTCCCATACGGCCCACAAGCCTTTCAAACCTGGCAGTATGCGTCCAGGTGGATGTTGTGCTGTGTGACTGTCAGGCACTTGTATTCCATCTTATCACGCAATTCACCTCCCTCTCATTCCTCACTACCACTCACTCCAATTCCACTTTCTCATCACATTCATCAATCCCAAAACCACCACACACTTCCTCGGTTCCCATATTCATCATAGGAAGGCTGTTCTCCGCACTGCGAGACGCTTTCTGAATCATTACACTGGGTCATTTCCCATGTTGCAGAGAAGGCCACAGACGATCCCTCTAGTGCTTTGGGCCAATGTCCTGAGGCCATCTTGCACCCCATTGGAATCACCTGCCACTGCCTGCCTCATTTGCAGTTCCCCTGGTCACAGCATGGCTGCTACTGCCCTGTGTGCCCCTTGCAGCAGTAAGCCCCTTGCTCGCACCAGACTCCTTGTTCCCTTCCCCGTTGCTTGCAGTACCCAACCCCAATGGTCACTCGCTTCCTGTGGAAACTTCCCACAAACCAGTCAGCCCTTTGACCTTTGTACACCACCCCTCCCCTTTGTGACCCATTTCTTACTCCCTGTACAGCTTCTCTCACTGTTATTCAGCCTCTTCTATTTACCAGTGCTGCTCCTTTATGTTTCCCACAATATCCACCCCAGCCCATTTGCACACTTGCCCTCTTGTCGGCCGGGGTGCCCAGCCCAGTCCTGTGCTCCCGGTGAATGCCCTACTGCCCTTGTTTCTGCCTCACTTTGTTTATGCCCCACAGGGTGGGGACTCTGGGACCAGTCATCCCTCCCACCACCTCTCTTGTCTCTCCACGTTTGCCCTTGCCTGTCAAAGTATTAGGCCTGTACTGTATTACACTGGAACTTCCCCATACCCCTTAGACAAAAAATCAGTGGCGCCTCTACAACCTGCTGCCCAGCGACCTTGGTGCCTGCTCCCTTCTCATACCTGGGAGCACAACTGATGCTGCCAATACTTCCTCACTCCCTGTGTCAGGTAGGCCCTGCTCCTACTGTGCGTCCTGAAATGTGGATGAGCCCCTGTCAAGCATGGCCCGCCGCACTGCCACTGAAAGTCATCTCTGTTTTCTATCAACATTGCCCCCCCATGGGATCCACTGCGGCCCCCTCGGCAGTCTTCCCAGCTTTTTCCTTAGGTGAAGTGCATGCGGCCACTGCTGTGGCAACCCCAAGTGCTGGTGCTCGTGAGGTGCAAACCATGGCGACTCCAAAAGCAGGCCTGAGCAGGTCGACCCTACCTGCTTTCCCGAGGGTGCACAGCACCCTAACAGCCTCTGCCTGCTCCTGTGCCTTCATCCTCACTGTGGAGCAGAAAACTGATGCTCTGCTCCAACCCGGGCCACAACATCTCCAAGTGCTGCATTACCCTAGCCTCCTCATAAAAGCACTCACAAGCTTCCTGCTCCCTTTACTTCTGTGATGGTGGCCCTGGAAAAGGAATGCCCATTTCCTGTGACTCCTTTTTATACCCTCCAATTTCCCCACCCCTTCCTCTCCCCATCTATCCTGTCCTGCCATGTCCTTGACGCAAAACATCCAGTGGGAAGTCTAGGCTGTGTCCTGCTTCCCACAGGTCCCTCCATTCTGCATGCATTTTCCTCTGGATGAAAGCAGGCCAGGAATCTTGGAAAACATGCCTATTGGGACATTGTAGCTCCTGCATGACTCCCCTGATTCCGGATTCTGTCACTCAATGTGGCGGTATTTGAAGGTTGGTTACCGCTGAGATCTCTGCAGCACAATATCTTCTCCTCTTTTTGGTTGACGTGTAATGTTGTATTCACCTCTTTTCTCCTTTGCTGTATAATTATTAGAATAATCAGAGACAAATATTTTAATGGGGAGATGGATTGTAAAGATCAGATGCTGCACGTTTATTGCTTGTTAGATCAACTCACTTGAGGCTGAGTTTATCAATAATAAATTAGACCATAAATCTCTTGTTTCAACAAGGGAAGAGAACAGATGAACGAAGTTTATTTGACTGATAAAACAGCTGCATTCCATTATCGTGCTAGTATTTATCCTAGAAAACTATGGGACAGGCATGACTGTTTGAGGTTTCATAACAGATAAAAAGTGTCCAAATCAACCATATTAGAAAGACAATAAATGTGAATGCCACGTAGGAAAGAGATAATGATAACATGTCAGTGAACAATGTCAGGCACCAGTAAGGAGAAAAAAATGCATATATATACATATATATATATCCACAGAGTAAGTCCCGAAATACTGAGGCTCAAAAAAGTGGCGGTCCGACCATGGTTTCGGGAAACCATTAATTAAATCAAACAAATTCTTGTAACCACAAGAAAGGTCATAACAACTTCCAGTGAAAATAAATGTGTTTACTATCACACAGATTCTTCCTCCCAAAGCGTTTCAGGCGTAGCCTTGTTCACAGATGGGGGAACTCATCACGTTAGCATACAAATACCCAAATCCAACAAAACTAAAAACAGACAAATACAACAGGTAAAGCAACTTATTCTGCAAATACAGTGGCCATATTGGACTAGTATATGGTACATAGGATACCTTCCATTATTTTACGATGTCAGTTGTCATAACATAATCTACCTATGTAACAGACATATTAATAAACTAAATACATGTTATCTTCCTGAGTTATTCCAAATTATAAATCTTGATATCGCTGTATACTCATAAATTTCATATGTGCGATACAGATACTCATATCATATCCACTGCATTAGTTACTAGTTTCAGAAACCCAAAACACCCCATACTTAATAATCAGAAATACCCTGTGCAATGATGAAATAATTACAAAAATACACATTACTTCATACTTGAAATAATAATCAAAAACGTTTTCAAATTTATACCCAGAAATATCTATCCAGGATGACTACTCATCTCCTCACTAGAGTTTAAACCGCCAGGCGAGAGAGTCATATACCTAATAATATATTTGGACTCCAAGATACGTAAGGCTTTTTGTCTGTCACCCCTCGTGTATTAATCTTGACATGATCACACACCAAGTAGCTTAGTAATGGGTTGGTGGGAGGAGCAAGTATCCCTTGATATAAAAGACTTTGAGGACAAAGTGGTGTTGTGGTGTCGATATATCGATGACATCTTTGTTATATGGAGAGGGGACGAGAAGTCAGCTATGGAATTTGTAATGGTATTGAACAAAAATAAGCTCAACATACAGCTAAGTGCACAGAACAGTAAGACATCAATACAGTTTCTGGATGTTGAAGTGAGTATTGCCAAGGATCGGGTGTTAACTAAACTATATAGAAAGGCAACAGCTGGGAACAGTCTTCTAAATGCAAATAGCGCCCACCCTTCTAATCTCATCAGGAGCATTCCGTATGGCGAGCTGCTACGTGCTAAGAGAATTTGTAGTACTAATGAAAGTTACCAACAGGAATGCATTATAATGTGCCAAGTCTTACAGAGAAAGGTTACAGTGATAGGATGATTAAGACAGCAGTTGAGAAGGTGGATCTTTAAACCAGATCAGATCTCCTGTATCACACAAACAAAACGAAGGATACTGGACAGAAAATAAGATTTATTACTACTTATTCTAATCAAGTTTTCAAGTTGAGGCAAATTTTGAGCAGAAGTTGGCATATCTTACAAACAGATTCTCATTTGAGGACGGTTGTATAGGATTTACCATCTATTACCTTTCGCAGAGGGAGATCTATACGTGATGATTTGAGCCATAACATGGTAATCAGTTCTGACAGTACATTGCAGGCTGGTGTTCCTATTATGGGATTCTATTGCTGCCAGCACTGCAAAGCCTGTAGATATAGTGTCAACTGTACGGATGTTAGCTGGGGTGACGAACAGAACAAGTACAGGATTACAGGACACTACAATTGTAATACTGAATTCTGTGTGTACTGTTTGAGATGCCCATGTAACAAACTATATGTGGGCAGTACGATCCACAAGGCTAAAAAGAGAATCCTTGAACATATAAGAGCCATTCGTAAAAATGACCGCAACTACCCGGTAGCAAGACATTTTCAAGAGAGACACCAAGGTGATGAGAAATTACTAAGTTACTTGGTGTGTGATCTTGTCAAGATTAATGCACGAGGGGGTGACAGACAAAAAGCCTTACATATCTTGGAGTCCAAATATATTATTAGGTTTATGACTCTCTCGCCTGGTGGTTTAAACTCCAGTGAGGAGATGAGTAGTCATCTTGGATAGATATTTCATAACATTTCTATAAATTTGATAACATTTTTGATTATTATTTCAAGTATGGGGTAATGTGTATTTTTGTTATTATTTCATCATTGCACAGGGTATTTCTGATTATTAAGAATGGGGTGTTATGGGTTTATGAAACTAGAAACTGTAATGCAGAGTATATGATTTGAGTATCTGTATGGCATATATGAAATTTATGAGTATAAAGCAATATCAAGATTTATAATTTGGAATAACTCAGGAAGATAACATGTATTTAGTTTATTAATATGTCTGTTACCTTAGTAGATTATGTTACGACAACTGACATCGTAAAATAATGGAAGGTATCCTATGTACCATATACTAGTCCAATATAGCCACTGCGTTTGCAGAATAAGTTGCTTTACCTGTTGTATTTGTCTGTTTTTAGTTTTGTTGGATTTGGGTATTTGTATGCTAATGTGATGAGTTCCCCCATCTGTGAACAAGGCTAAGGCTGAAATGCGTTGGGAGGAAGAATCTGTGTGATACTAAAAACTTTTATATTCACTGGAAGTTGTTCTGACCTTTCTTGTGGTTACAAGAATTTGTTTGATTTAATTAATGGTTTCCCAAAACCATGGTCGGACCGCCACTTTTTTGAGCCTCAGTATTTCGGGACTTACTTGGTGGATTTATTTCGTTTATGCTTTGAGGCTCCTGCAAGGTTACTGTGCTGGTGGTCACATATAGGTGGTCATTACAACCCTGGCGGACGGTGTTAAAGCGGCAGTAAAACCACCAACAAGCCGGCGGTAAAAAAATTGGAATTATGACCGTGGCGGGAACCGCCAACAAAGACAGCCACTTGAACACTCCGACCGCCACTGCGGTACAGACAAACAGTGCGGCGGTCACCGCCAACAGACAGGCGGAGGACAATGTACCGCCCACAGTATCACAACCTACCAATCCGCCACCTTTTCCGGGGCGGATTCACCGTGGATAAAAACACGGCGGAAACAGCCATTTCAAAGGGAAAACGCTCACCTCTACACACTCCACGTGGAAGAGGGTCACCATGGAGCCGGAACTCCATATTCTGCCAGCGATAGTCTTCCTGCTCCTATACGAGGATCATCAACACCGGCGGCAAAGAGCACGGTGAGTACTGCACCTACGACATAGGAGAGGCAAAAACACAGGGACGCACACAACCAACATCCCAACCCCCACCCCGACCCTCACCCACTACAACACACACACCAATGCATATCTATACATTACAGTAACACCCCCCAACCCCCCCCCGGAAGAATGCAAACACAAAAGGAAATTAGTTGAACCATTGTAATATATCAAAATACAGGAAGCAAATATATACATATATATATATACACATTAAACAAAATATACACCACGATAAGTAGTACAGGTAATGCACCATTCATTTTCCGTGAACCACTGGGCCCAAAATGCATGGGCGAGGCCCACACAAGATACCTGATCAAAATGGAGAGAACACTGCAGGGGCATCAGATAGAAATACAAAAGGCACCTAAGGGGGAAGGGAAGGGGGGGCACCTCAGCCGGATGAGTGCACCACGACAGATCCACAAGGGGGCTCCATGCCCATTGATGAATCCTGGGGAGTGCAAAGTCACAGTCTCTCAAGTCTCTACAGTGGGTGGTTTGCCCACTGTTCAATCCTGGGGAGTGCAAAGCCACAGTCTCTCAAGTCTCTACAGTGGGTGGGTTGCCCACTGTTCAATCCTGGGGAGTGCAAAGCCACAGTCTCTCAAGTCTCTACAGTGGGTGGGTTGCCCACTGTTCAATCCTGGGGAGTGCAAAGCCACAGTCTCTCATGTCTCTACAGTGGGTGGGTTGCCCACTGTTCAATCCTGGGGAGTGCAAAGCCACAGTCTCTCAAGTCTCTACTGTGGGTGGGTTGCCCACTGTTCAATCCTGGGAATTGCAAAGCCACAATCTCTCAAGGCTCTACAGTGGGTGGGTTGCCCACTGCTGCATCCTGGGGAGTGCAAGGACACAGTCTCTCAAGTCTCTACAGTGGGTGGTTTGCCCACTGTTCAATCCTGGGGAGTGCAAAGCCACAGTCTCTCAAGTCTCTACAGTGGGTGGGTTGCCCACTGTTCAATCCTGGGGAGTGCAAAGCCACAGTCTCTCAAGTCTCTACAGTGGGTGGGTTGTCCACTGTTCAATCCTGGGGAGCGCAAAGCCACAGTCTCTCATGTCTCTACAGTGGGTGGGTTGCCCACTGTTCAATCCTGGGGAGTGCAAAGCCACAGTCTCTGAAGTCTCTACTGTGGGTGGGTTGCCCACTGTTCAATCCTGGGAAGTGCAAAGCCACAATCTCTCAAGTCTCTACAGTGGGTGGGTTGCCCACTGCTGCATCCTGGGGAGTGCAAAGCCACAGTCTCTCAAGTCTCTACAGTGGGTGGTTTGCCCACTGCATCATACTGGGGAGTGCAAAGCCATAATCTCTCAAGTCTCTACAGTGGGTGGGATGCCCACTGTTCAATCCTGGGAGTGCAAAGCCACAGTCTCTCAAGTCTCTACAGTGCGTGGGTTGCCCACTGCTGCATCATGGGGAGTGCAAAGTCACAGTCTCTCAAGTCTCTACAGTGGGTGGTTTGCCCACTGTTCAATCCTGGGGAGTGCAAAGCCGCAGTCTCTCAAGTCTCTACAGTGGGTGGGTTGCCCACTGTACCATCCTGGGGAGTGCAAAGCCACAGTCTCTCAAGTGGATAACAGTCTCCACTGGTTCTGGAGGGGGACTGGTGCCCAGAGTGCAGCACACACCCTGTGACGGTCCCAGTTGCATCACTGCCCCTGCCGCAAATGGGCTAGCGGTGCATTCCATGGCGGTCTTTGCCCTGTTCAGTGGTCCCTGGCCTGTTCAGCGGTGCTTGCGTTGCCAGTGTCAGACCTGTTCAGCGGTGCATTCCATGGCGGTCTTTGCCCTGTTCAGCAGTCCCTGGCCCGTTCAGCGGTGCTTGCATTGCCAGTGTCAGACCTGTTCAGCGGTGCATTCCATGGTGGTCTTTGCCCTGTTCAGCGGTCCCTGGCCTGTTCAGCGGTGCTTGCCAAGGCGGTCCTTCATTACCCAGCAGGGCTGTGGCTGGCGGTCCTTCATGGGTAAGCTGGGCTGTGGCTTGTGGGGCCTCCTGGGCAGTGACTCTGGGGATGGTGGTGGCCTCCTGGGTGGTGACCCCGGCAGTGGCCTCCTGGCCAGTGATGATGGGGCTGGCCTCCTGGGCAGTGACTCTGGCGGTGGCCTCCGGGGCTGGCCTCCTGGGCAGTGACTCTGGCGGTGGCCTCCTGGCCAGTGACGATGGGGCTGGCCTCCTGGGCAGTGACTCTGGCGGTGGCCTCCTGGCCAGTGACGATGGGGCTGGTGGTGGCCTCCTGGGCAGCGGGGATGATGGCGGTCCTCTCCGCCGTGCTGCTCCTCCCAGACTTTGGAGATTTGTTCTGCCCCTTCCCCACAATGGGAGGAGTCACAGCTGAGTCGACACTACCCCAGGGACCCTTGTGAGCGGCTTGGCTGGCTGGAATCTTCCCCCTCTCCCGCCGGGCACTGTCCAACTTCTGGTGCTTCATGGGGGGGGGACTGGCTGTGCTGTGGCTCCGTGCCACACTGGCTGTCCTGGTGGCCAGTGCACTCCACATACCTGTAACAACAGGCACCACTGGTCCCAGAGATTTTTTGGCTGAGGTTATTAGTACGGGACCTATGAGTTGGACGGTGGGGGGGGGGTGGGAAATAGGTTAAGGGGAGCCAGGAAACGTTTTTGGGAGACACTGGGACGGATAGATGGAGGGGGTTTGGGAGTGGAGGAAGAGGTGGTGGTTGTAGGAGGTGTAAGTTTTGTGGATTTGGGTGCAGGTGCATGGGCTGGAGGCTGTCGTGAGGTGGATGGCTGTTGGGTGGGTGTGTGCCTGCGTTTGTGTATCTTCGGAGAGGACACAGGGGACATGTAAATGGGAGTGGGGGTGGTGACTGCACGTGAGCGGTGTGTGGTGGTGGGTGTGCTGGTGCGGGACGTAGTGGCTGTAGTGGTAGTGCATGCAGGTGTGAGTGTAGACGAGACTGGGAGGGAGGAGGGAGACGAGGAGGAGGGGTACACAGTGGAGGCAGTGGATGTTGGTGTGTCTCTATGTGTGTGATGCTTGCGTGAGTGCCTGTGGGATGTGTGGTGCTTATGTTTGCCTGAGCTTCCCTTGTGTGTTGACGTGTGTGCATGCTTGTCTGTAGGTGTGCTTGGGATAGGCTGAGGTACAGGGGATTGGGTCGGGTGGAGGAAGTTGGAGGGTGGAGGCTAGACACAGGGACAATGGCTGCCATCAGTGCTGAGGCCAGAGTTTGCAGGGTTCGATGAAGGGCAGCCTGACCAGAATGAATGCCCTCCAGGAATGCATTTGTGTGTTGCAATTCCCTTTCTACACCCTGGATGGCATTCAAAATGGTAGACTGCCCAACAGTGAGGGACCTGAGGAGGTCAATGGCCTCCTCACTGAGGGCAGCAGAGATGACAGGGGCAGGGGCAGGGGCTGAGGTGCCTGGGGCGAAGGTGATGCCCATCCTCCTGGGTGAGCGGGCACGGGGAGAAGGCTGAGGGGCTGCTGGGAGGGCGGTGCTGGTAGGGTGGGTGGTGGCTGTACCTGTAGAAGTGGGGGGCACAGATTTTGCCGCCACCACAAGGGAGCTCCCATCGGAGGACGAGTCCGTGTCGCTGGTTGCAGATCCTGTGACCGCCGTGGTGCTCCCCTCGCCCTCTGTCCCACTGGTGTATTCTGAGTCCGTGGTGTGGGCCTCCATGGCTATGTGGGATACAGCTCCCTCGTGCTCCGGTGCCACTGTACCTCTGCCTGATGATGCTGATGCACACAAGAACAGGGAGACCACAAAAAGGGGGGGACGACAGAAGAAAGACAGGTTGAGTGCATGGCTTACCGCTACCGTTGGCGGACAATACAGACACAGAAGCCTCCTGCACTACATCGCGCTGTTGGGCTCTACAGATGCAATTCCTGGGATATGGCCTACATGGCTATGGTTACATCTGCACACATTGATGAGACAGGGGCATGAATACCTGTACTTGGCACTCTACAGAGGTGTGGTGGGGTGCCACATGGCCTGCATTACGGAGGGGCCTAGCCTACGGAACTCGCCCTGGCCTAGGGAAACCCACAGCCCTCCTCCCCCACCCAGACACCTTCACTGCGCGCAAAGTCCGCTGAATGATAGTGTACTCACCCCCTTGTGTCTGCTGTGATGCCCTCAAGTGCCCATCCAACTCAGGGTAGGCCACCGCCAGGATCCGGAACATCAGGGGGGTCATGGTTCGACGGGCACCCCTTCTACGTTGGGAGGCCATCCCCAGCTGAGGCTCCGCCGTCTTCTTGCTCCAGCGGCGAATGTCCTCCCATCATTTCCTGCAGTGGGTGCTCCGTCTATGGTGGACCCCCAGGGTCCGGACGTCCTTGGCGATGGCATGCCAAACATCCTTCTTCTGGTGGGCGCTAACTTACATGACATGTACAGGGGAAGAAGAGAAGTCATTAACAACTGCACCGTCTAAGTGAGTGGCCCACATCCCTACCCTTGCCATGTGGCACATGCATTCACAGTCGTTCATGCACGCAGAACTGTGCCCCCTTCATTCTTACAACCAGGCCTCTCCACACAGGCATGGCCCAAACAACATGCTCCCTGTGTACTTACCTGTTGGCCTGGAGGACCGTAGAGTAGCGTGTACTAGGGGAGGACCCCGTCCACGAGCTTCTCCAACTCCTCTGCAGTGAAGGCAGGGGCCCTTTCCCCAGATGCACGAGCCATTGTCTCTTCCAGACCGAGGTCACAGCAGCACTTGCAGTGTAGGTCCACTCCTGTCGAAGATCAGGTATCGAGTGATTGAACAGATAGAAAATGGCGGTCACGTCCGCAGCGCTCATGTCCGCGGCGGTCACGTCCGCGGCGGTGCGTACTATCACCGCCAGCGTACATTGTCATTGGCTCCTGGGACCCATAGGATGCAATGTTAACCAATGCAGCATTGCGCCGTGGTCTTCGACCACCTACCGCGACGGTGTACAACACCAGCGCAGTTACCTCACATCCCATTGTCCCACTTTAGAGGTCAGGCAGCCGCCATTTCAGGGGCCCACATGCCCTAATTACCAACTGCGTCACACAGACCTAGGCCTTGTCGCACAACACAAATACAGGCAACATTTTGTGTATGAATGGTGTTCTGTGTAGACTGTGGGTACATACCTCTGAGTTGTTTGACTCTGTGGTCGCTGTTGTCATTCCTAGGCACCGTCTGCTGGGACATGTGAGGAGATGGCGGAATCCTCCGGTGTACCGACCGCTGGTGGACCTGTCGACAATGGAGGAAAGACATCTGATCATCACCTACAGGTTTGACAGTGCCACGATCCAGGAACTGTGTG
Source organism: Pleurodeles waltl (assembly GCF_031143425.1). Classification (NCBI taxonomy): domain Eukaryota; kingdom Metazoa; phylum Chordata; class Amphibia; order Caudata; family Salamandridae; genus Pleurodeles; species Pleurodeles waltl. Next base: position 1,087,556,120 of record NC_090440.1, read on the forward strand.
CCCAGTTGGAGCCTGACCTGATGTCAGCAATCCGCCATCCCACAGGGATCCCCCTCAAGTGCAGGTGCTATTAGTGCTCCATTTCCTAGCAAGTGGGTCATTTCAAATAACAGTGCCCATGGCATCAGGGATGTCCCAGCCTATGTTTTCCAACGTGTTGTCCAGAGTGTTGTCTGCCCTGCTGAAACACATGCAGAGCTACTCCGTTTTCCCTCAGGTGGAGGATTTGCCTACAGTTAAAGGTGACTTCTATGCCCTTGGACATATCCCCAACATAATAGGTGCCATTGATGGGACCCATGTAGCTCTGGTCCCCCCCCACAGGAGTGAACAGGTGTACAGGAACCGGAAGAGTTATCATTCAATGAATGTACAGATGGTATGTTTGGCAGACCAGTACATCTCCCAGGTAAATGCTATGTTCCCTGGCTCTGTGCATGACGGCTACATCCTGCGGAATAGCAGCATCCCTTATGTGATGGGTCAACTCCAGAGGCACCGGGTGTGGCTATTAGGGGACTCTGGTTACCCCAATCCCGGGACCAGGGCAGAGGAACGCTACACTGAGGCCCATGGGCGGACTAGGAGGGTGATCGAACGCACCTTCGGCCTCCTGAAGGCCAGGTTCAGGTGCCAGCATATGACAGGTGGATCCCTATTCTACTCACCAAAGAAGGTGTGCCAGATCATCGTGGCCTGCTGTATGCTTCACAACTTGGCTTTGCCACGCCAGGTGCCTTTTCTGCAGGAGGATGGTCCAGATGACGGTGTTGTGGCAGCTGCGGAGCCTGTGGACAGTGATGAGGAGGAAGCAGAGGAAGAAGACATTGACAACAGGGACTCAGTTATCCAGCAATATTTCCAGTGACACACAGGTGAGAACACATTCCTGCCCACTACAAGTACTTTCACACTTCTACCTCTATCCTGTCTGTCGATTTCAACCAGTATATGGTAACTGAGCTGTACATTTCCCTTACGGTTTCACAGGTGTGGTTTACAACGTGTGTCATCTGCTAAGATTCCTCATGGACTTGAGATATGTGACATAGGTATGTTGACATTACATTTGAAAACGCATTTTGTCACTGTCATTGCTAATACACATTTTCGAAATCACAGACTGACTCCAGATTGTTTTGTGCTTCATGGGTGTTTATTGAAGTGCTAAATATTGGAGGGGGGTTGTAACATGGTGAGGGGTGATGGTGGAGGAAGGTCCATGGCAGTGTCCAGTCTATTAGTCTCACAGGTGCATTGCCCATATGGGCATAGGAAGTGGAGCTGGGGCAGTTTCAATATGGACAGGGTTACAAAGTGGGACAGTGGGATGACAATCAGGGTGGCCTCATTTCTTGGCGGGGGTCTTGGCATTGTGCTCTGTCTTGTTCCTGGATCTCAGGGACCGCTTGCGGGGCGGTTCTCCGTCTGCAGGGGGTGGGGTGCTGCTGTGGTGGTCCTGTGGCGGTGCCTCTTGTCCACTAGCGCCGGCGGAGGTGGTGGGCAGTTCATCGTCCAGGCTAGTGTCAGGGGCCCCTTGGAGTGCCACAGTGTCCCTCCTGGTGTTGAGTATTTCCTTCAGCACCCCTACAATGGTGCCCAGGGCGGAGCTGATGGTTCTGAGTTCCTCCCTGAACCCCAAATACTGTTCCTCCTGCATGCGCTGGGTCTCCTGAAACTTGGCCAGTACCGTTGCCATTGTCTCCTGGGAGTGGTGGTAGGCTCCCGTGATGGAGGAGAGGGCCTTGTGGAGAGTGGGTTCCCTAGGCCTGTCCGCCCCCTGTCGCACAGCAGCCCTCCCATTTCCCCTGTGTTCCTGTGCCTCCGTCCCCTGGACCGTGTACCCACTACCACTGCCCCCAGGTCCCTGTTGTTGTTGGGGTGGTGGGTTATCCTGGGTTCGGTGTAGTGGTGGACACACAGTTGATTGACGTGTCCTGGGTACGGAGGTATGGGCCCGCTGGGTGGGTGCTGTGCTGGTGTTACCAGAGGGTGGAAGCTCTGTGGTGGCCTGTGACTTGGTGTGGGGAACCGACTGTCCCGAGGCCCATGATGGTCCGGGCTGGTCATCTGGATCCAGTTGGACAGAGCTGCTGTCATCACTGTGGGCCTCTTCTGTGGGTGGGGTAGAGATGTCTGGACCCTCCGTCTGGTGACATTGGGTAGTGGTCCTACAGGGGTATAAAAGCATGATTATTGCAACTGTGTGTGTCGTGGTGTGCAATGGGTGGGTGACCGAGTACCCCAGTGCTAGCATTCCTGTGTGGGGGCTTGTGTGATGATGGTTGAGGGGAGTGTTATGGGTATGTGCAGTGGGCATGCTTTAGTGATGGGTGTCCATGCTTTGTTGTGTCATGCAGGGCTTGGTGTTGGTATGTGTGGTTTGTGTTATTAGTACATTTGTGAGGAGTTGGAGTGATAGGGGAGGGGGCGAGGGTGGGGGTATGTGATAGCATGCAGGTAGGGTGAGGGATGAAGTAGTTAAAGTTTTGACTTACCAGAGTCCATTCCTCCACCTACTCCTGCGAGGCCCTCAGGATGCAGAATCTCCAAGACCTGCTCCTCCCATGTTGTTAGTTGTGGGGGAGGAGGTGGGGGTCCGCCGCCAGTCCGCTGTACCGCGATGTGGTGTCTTGAGACCACGGAACGCACCTTCCCCCATAGGTCGTTCCACCTCTTTCTGATGTCGTCCCGATTTCTTTGGTGTTTTCCCACTGCGTTGACCCTGTCGTCTATTCTTCGCCATAGCTCCATCTTCCTTGCAATGGAGGTCTGATGCACCTGTGCTCCAAATAGCTGTGGCTCTACCCGGACGATTTCCTCCACCATGACCCTGAGCTCCTCCTCCGAGAACCTGGGGTGTCTTTGCCGTGCCATGGGGTGGTGTAGGTGTTGTGTTGGGTGGTGTATGTGGTGATAAGTGTGGTGATATGTAGTGGTGTGTGGTGTTTTGTGCGTGGAAGTAGTGTGGGTGATGGTCTGGTGTGCCTGTAGATGCTTGGTAGTAGTTTGTAGTGTCTTTCTCTGGCCTTCTTTCTGTGTTTTTGTCGTAAGGGTTTGTGGGTGATGTGGGTGTGTGTTTTATATTGTATTCGGTGTGTGGGAGTGGTGTGTGTATGTGTATCAGGTGTGTGTATTTCGAATTGTCCAATGTGGGGATGTTTTGTAAGAGTGTGTGTATTTTGAGCGCGGCGGTGTGTACCGCCAATGGGATACCGCGGTTGAAAGACCGCTGCATGGATTCGTGTGTCGTGATAGTGTGGGCGTATTTCTGTTGGCGTGGCGGTGGAGGTTTTGTTTTCGCCAGTTTATCACTGACCTTTGGTGTGGCGGACTTGTGTGGGTGTCTGGATTTTGTTGGATTTCGAGATGTGGGTCGCAATATCTGTGGCGGGATTCTGCGGCCGCGGCGGTGTGTTGGCAGTCTTCTGCACGGCAGTAAGCGACCTTTACCGCCAATGTTGTAATGACCCCCATAGTTTTTGCAGGGTAAAACTATGCCATGTGTTCGGTAAAATTGCAATGGGAGAGTAAATAATTTTGGAATCACGGTGCCCGCCATATTGGAATCAACGGAGGCTCGATATTGTGAGAATTTACTTGTAACAGCAGTGGACGACATACTGCGGCTCGTGCCAAATACGGAAAGAATATCTCTGGTGCACCTTCAGATTCCTCATGACTCCACGGTAAGCGGAGTTCGAGCTATCTAACAGTCCGCTACCGCTGTGTGTTTATGTGTTAGAGTTTCCTGTTTAAATCGCAGACATTGCAGCGCCCGCGATTTCACAAGCAAATTATTGTTCAAGCACACGGGGCGCGCGGAACGGAACTGCACGCGAGTGCGATAGGAAATAATCCAGGCGCTTGCTGCTTGTTTGGCCTGCGATTAAAGGCATAGAAGGTACTGACACATGTAAACAACATTCTCTAACAACAAGTTACTGCAGCTTTTTCGTCTTCAGGGAGACGGAAGCAAGCATGAGTGGCAGTCTATTGATGTCTGTAGAATATGCCGAGCACACACAGGAGAATGCATGATGTTGACAGTATGTGCCCCGTTTAGTTGTTATTATTTTCAGTTTAACATCGTATGGGAAGCTCGTAAATAGAATTAACAATTTGGTTGCTGCAGATCGAAATGGACTGACGTGACATTCTTCGTATTGCATTGTCAACTGACCTTTTGAGTACCAACAGAGGAGATATTTAAATACATTTGGAGTCTAACTGAACTGCTATAGCAGTTACCCTAAAGAAACGTGCACACCAGCTACTTGCACTGTGGAGTGGGCCTTAAGAATTGCTAAGCACACGTGCTGTGATTTGCCCATTTCCAGTTTTTGCTCATTAATTACAGGAGTACAATCACACAGATATGGCTTCCTCGTCAGAAGCCCGTAGGAAAGAAAAATCAAGCAAATTATTTTTTACCCGGAATGATCCAGGAGACCGACAAGAGACTACTACACCAGGATCGGCTTTGAAATTACAACTTCTTTATGATAAATTAGAAAAGCTGCTGAGAAGAGAGCTGTCCAAATGGTGGGAGATTGAATCACTTCAACAGTATATTGATGTTGAACGAGTCCCTAGGGGCCTACGTATATATACGATTCCGTCCTATGAGGATCCAGACCCTAACTTGTTAGAAGAATGGGCTGAAAATGCGAAAGTGAGCTCTTTGAATATGATGAGGCTTCTGATAAAGTATACATCCAAAGAGAGAGCAAGAATTCTTGAGGAAATTGACCAGTTAACCAAGGAAATCCTCACTATAGTAACACAAGCGAACTTTGATGAGGTGAAAACAAACCTCAACAAAAAACTTATCAAGCATGAGGAGGAAATTACAGCAAAGAAACAGAGGAAATTCCTGAGGGATTTTAAGGATTATCAATCTGGTAGAATCTTGACTTTTCATCGAAAGTATGATTATATGTATTTTGAAGAATACAAGGAACCAGTATCAGAAGGTGGAAAAGGTGTCTCTGGAGTTAACGTGCATGAATCTGAGGAGAGTGATGTTTCAGATAGTAATTTATCTGACACTACAGATGCCTCTCATCTAAGAAAGACTATGGGGTCTGACAAAAGCCCCAACAGAGCCAATTTTTTAAAACAATTTTGGTTACTCAATCAGGGGAGGACAGACCAAAAGAAAGATTCCTTTCAACCACAAGGCAGAGACCGTGGTTCACGAAGCAGAGGAAGAGGAACTGCGCGGCGAAAAAACGAAGAAGAAAAAGAAGGGTCCATGCCAGGAAGAATGAACACAAGGGCACGAACATTCACATAAGAACTGTAGTTAATTTATCCAGGAGACATCTGACGACGGATGAGAATAGCCTATTGGCTTTGGGCTTATCCTTTTGTCCGACCAGATGTTTAGATTATGTACAGACTGGAATTGACCTTTTTCAGTTTGTGAGAAAGCTTAAATTAAAATGGTTTCAAACCAAAGTGACAACACATCCAGGGACAGTGGAAGGAACCCAAGCAAGTAGGCTATTGATATCTGATATTGACATGCTACATACATTATCCATCTTGGATGCTAACACACAGGCACATGATGATCCCATTATGTATTTGGAGGTTTTAGGATTAGATGTAGATGCCACATGTCCCAGCCCGTTTAAAACTAAGTCTACCTTTCTACCAACTATACAAAATGATGCCATTGAGGTGTTTGAAAGGGATGTAATTGGTCAGTTGAAGAAAATCAGGTTTGGTTCATTGGGTAGCAAATATGATAATCTGTCACTAAGACAACGCATGGCATTAGACACATTAGCTATGGATTCCAATATCGTAATACGCGAATCAGACAAAGGTGGCAATGTAGTAGTCTTGGATAAGACTCACTATTTACAAGGAGTTAGACAATTGAGTGTAACAGAATGTTATGTTAAAGTCGAGAAATCTGATTTGAAGTTGTCCACTGTGAAATACCATGGTTTGCTGACAGAATGGAGGGATATGGTTTTGCTTGAATGGGAGGAATAATATTTCCTTAAATGCGACCATCCCAAGACACCAGTAATGTATTTATTACCAAAGCTTTATAAGGATAGTCTCAATCCTCCTGGTAGACCTATTGTGTCTGCGATGGGCTCACTATTAGAGAATACATCTAGATATATTGATTATTTCCTACGACCATTTGTGGAATGTTTGCCCTTGTATGTTAAGGATACTACACAGTTTTTGAAATTGATGGATGGCTTACATTGGGAATAGGACTTTTTGCTACTAACTATGGATGTGTCTTGCTTATACACATGTATCCAACATGATTTGGGGCTTAAAGCTGTCTGGCATTATATGAGCGCTCGATCAATTTCATATTTGAGGCATACAGAGATGATCTGTGACATGGTCTGGAACTGTCAATCGAATAACTTTTTTCTGTTTGATAATGTAATATATAAACAACTACAAGGGACAGCAATGGGTACTTGCTTCACTCCCAGCTATGCAAATTTGTTCATGGGCTGGTGGGAGGAGCAAGTACCCCTTGATGTAAAAGACTTTGAGGACAAAGTGGTGTTGTGGTGTCGATATATCAATGACATATTTGTTATATGGAGAGGGGACGAGAAGTCAGCTATGGAATTTGTAATGGTATTGATCAAAAATAAGCTCAACATACAGCTAAGTGCACAGTACAGTAAGACCTCAATACAGTTTCTGGATGTTGAAGTGAGTATTGACAAGGATCGGGAGTTAACTAAACTATATAGAAAGGCAACAGCTGGGAACAGTCTTCTAAATGCAAATGGCGCCCACTCTTCCAATCTCATCAGGAGCATTCCATATGACGAGCTGCTACGTGCTAAGAGAATTTGTAGTACTAATGAAAGTTACCAACAGGAATGCAGTATAATGTGCCAAAGCCTTACAGAGAGAGGTTACAGTGATAGGATTATTAAGACAGCAGTTGAGAAGGTGGATCTTAAAACCAGATCAGATTTCCTGTATCCCACAAACAAAACGAAGGATACTGGACAGAAAATAAGATTTATTACTATTTATTCTAATCAAGCTTACAAGTTGAGGCAAATTTTGAGGAGAAGTTGGCATATCTTACAAACAGATTCTCATTTGAGGAAGGTTGTACAGGATTTACCATCTATTACCTTTCGCAGAGGGAGATCTATACGTGATGATTTGAGCCATAGCATGGTAATCAGTTCTGACAGTGCGTTGCAGGCTGGTTTTCCTATTATGGGATTCTATTGCTGCCAGCACAGCAAAGACTGTAGATATAGTGTCAACTGTACCGATGTTAGCTGGGATGACGGACAGAACAAGTACAGGATTACAGGACACTACAATTGTAATACTGAATTCTGTGTGTACTGTTTGAGATGCCCATGTAACAAAATATATGTTGGCAGTACGATCCACAAGGCTAAAAAGAGAATCCTTGAATATATAAAAGCCATTCATAACAATGACCACAACTATCCTTTAGCGAGACATTTTCAAGAGAGACACCAAGGTGATGAGAAATTACTAAGCTACTTGGTGTGTGATCATGTCAAGATTAATACACGAGGGGGTGACAGACTAAAAGCCTTACGCATCTTTGAGTCCAAATATATTATTAGGTTTATGACTCGCTCGTCTGGCGGTTTAAACTCAAGTGAGGAGATGAGTAGCCATCTTGGATAGATATTTCTGGGTATAAATTTGATAACGTTTTTGATTATTATTTCAAGTATGGAGTAATGTGTATTTTTGTTATTATTTCATCATTGCACAGGGTATTTCTGATTATTAAGTATGGGGTGTTTTAGGTTTATGAAACTAGTAACTGTAATGCAGTGGATATGATTTGAGTATCTGTATGGCACATATGAAATTTATGAGAATACAGCGATATCAAGATTTATCATTTGGAATAACTCAGGAAGATAACATGTATTTAATTTATTAATATGTCTGTTACATAGTTAGATTATGTTTCGACAACTGACATCGTAAAATAATGGAAGGTATCCTATGTACCATATACTAGTCCAATATGGCCACTGCGTTTGGAGAATAAGGGGCCAGATGTAGCAAGGCATTAGCGCCTCGCAAACGGCGAAAAACGCCGTTTGCGAGGCGCTAATGCCTGTGCGCGATGCAGAAACACATTTTGCGAGTCGGAACCGACTCGCAAAATGTGTTTCCGACTTGCAAATAGGAAGGGGTGTTCCCTTCCTATTTGCAACTCGCACCGCAATGTAAGTTGATTTGTGACCGCAAAAGCGGTCACAAATCAACTCGCAGTTACCATCCACTTGAAGTGGATGGTAACTCATTCGCAAACGGGAAGGGGTCCCCATGGGACCCCTTCCCCTTTGTGAATGATCACAAAAATAATTTTTCAGAGCAGGCAGTGGTCCAATGGACCACTACCTGCCCTGAAAAATACCGAAACAAAAGGTTTCGGTTTATTTTTCAAAGTGCAGCTCGTTTTCCTTTAAGGAAAACGGGTTGCACTTTGAAAAAAAAAACCTGCTTTATTGAAAAGCAGTCGCAAACATGGAGGTCTGCTGACGACAGCAGGCCTCCATGTTTGCGAGTGCCCATAGTCGGTATGGGGCCGCAATTTGCGACCCACCTCATTAATATTAATGAGGTGGGTCATTGCGACCCCATACCGACTCGCAGAAGGTGTCTGAGACACCTTTCTGCATGTGGTTTTGCGAGTTGCAATTTGCGAGTCTCTATGACTCGCAAATTGCAACTCGCAAAACCATACTTACCTACATCTGGCCCAAGTTGCTTTACCTGTTGTATTTGTCTGTTTTTAGTTTTGTTGGATTTGGGTATTTGTATGCTAATGTGATGAGTACCCCATCTGTGAACAAGGCTACGGCTGAAACGCGTTGGGAGGAATAATCTGTGTGATAGTAAAAACTTTTATCTTCACTGGAAGTTGTTCTGACCTTTCTTGTGGTTACAAGAATTTGTTTGATACATATATATATATATATATATATATATATATATATATATATATATATATATATATATATATATATATATATATATATATGTATATATATATATATATGGCAAAAGAATAACTGTAGTCAACCCTTCAATAATACATCGGTTAATGATATACCTGTAAAAATGTAATGTTGCAGTACTGTAGGTGGGGATATGGGCATTTTAGCTGTTTCTCCCAGTAGGTTATGGTAGGTTACACCACATAGGCAAATGACAGCTTATAAGTGGTGAAGGAAGTGTTAGGGAGAATAGGCATTGAGGCGTTAAAGATGACAATAAGTCAGATTTGAAAGCTATGGTTGTGTCATTCTGATGAGGGTGCAGCGTAGCAAGAAAACCACATTTCAGCAGATGCAGAGCATGAGATTAGTGGCCAAATCGACCTGTGTGTCCATAGAATGGTAAGGGGAGAGTGCCTTGTCATGACATTGCCCTGACTTTATATGTCACGGTTGCACCAGTATGGGCAACATTAATAAAAAAGGAAATCTCTATTAGCGAGAATTCTGTAATCTGCAACCATGTAAACAATTGTGCTGGGAACTTGTCAGAGAGCAAGGGACTTTGAATCTGAAAAAAAGCATACATTCATTTGATCTAAATATCACACTTTTATTCAAGACCATTGTCGTCCATTTTTGAATGTATGTACATACATATTAATTTAGCAGCATTTCATTATATGCGCATTATGGCCACAGTGCAGTGCAGTATAAGTACGTCTCTTGTGATGACTGGAATGTACAAGGTATCAGGTAGGATCTCCATGGGACCTAAAAAAGAGATATCCTTGATTCTCATTTTAGGCAATCTGGAGTGTAAATTGTTCTAACATGTGTCCGTACAGGTTGAAAGAACAAAGTACAAATGTAATCACATATGCTGACCCACCCTCATCATCAATAATTGAGTCTCAAGTTGATTCTATGCAGTTTAAGGAAAGACCACCACCATCAGTGTAGAATTTGGAAAAAAATAATTTGAAGCAGTTCAGCTCAGACATCTGTATTCCATTTTAAAAATGAAATAAAAAAGAGACAAATATGAACAACACAATAACTTATCTTAAAAATGGCATCCATTGAGACTGATAAATAAAAGTAAATAAAACACATTGATGCACTTATGTCGAAGGGAATACGACCTCTTAAAGTGAACAGTATAAAATTAGAGTAAAGTGCATTTACACATGTTGAGAACAATTACAAAAATGTACAACAGTTATAACAATTGAGTGGCATGAAAACACTCCTCAACCATCCATGATCTCCTATTCCTGATTGCCATTTCAAGGAAACAACATACATTGTAACAAACATTTTGGCAGCCTAACATATGTAGGTACGATAAGGCATCTTTACCAGTGGAGGCTGGTAATTTTAGGAGGGAGGGGGTGGGCCCCGAGGAGGGTTGGGACTGCTGCCTTCCCTCACTGGTTGACCTTAAGTCAGCCAATGAGGGAAGGCAGCAGTCCCAACTTCATCACAGAGTGGGATGGGGTCAGTGAGACTGCTGACCCCTCCCCACTCTGTGAGGAGGTGTCACTGATTGACACTCGCCCTGGATGCCTCAGGGCTTAAACCTGAAGCACCGAGATCGAAGTCAATGAGAGACGCTTACCCTCGGCATGGAGGGGAAGGGCCTTGAGGCACCTTTGCTGAGCTGAGGAGGTCACGCCCATAGGAGCTGTGACCTCTTCAGCCCAGTAAAGTTCAGCTCTGACAGCCAGGAGTCTGCGCAAATCACACATGTCTCGCTCCAGCTGCCTGAGCTGATCATGAAGAGTGTCTGTCAGGCTGACCTTTGCTCAGCCTGACAGGCACTTTTCATCGGGGGCATAAGGTTGGGGGGGGGTCGTGGCCCCTCCGCCCTAAAGAATGAGCTGCGCCTATTCATTACATTTCCTAATCACAACAGATTTCAGAATGTGTTTGTGACAAGTTAAAAAGAAAGGTATATAACATTTACAGAAAAACATGGAATGTAATGATTGTTTTGCAGCCCCAACGCACAGGTATGATTGTAATTGCCCCCCCCCCAGACCTTAGAATCATCAGAGAAACACAAACAATGCCATACAGTACCCTCCCTGAATGTAAAAAGCAGCAGCACTTCCCACCGCTAGAGTCCCAGCTGCAAATTAAAACCATCTTTCCTGAGGCTATAAATATGTAGTAATCACATTAAAAGGACTTGCTAAGAACCTCCTTGACTCCTTGTGAAACACAAAATACTACATAGTTAGAATTCACTAGCCCCTTGTCTAATTTGTTTATATTTGCCGGAGTGGTAAACATTTCAGGGAGGCCAACATCGCTAAATGTTTTTTTGACATACCTTAGTCAGGTATTTGAAAGTCTGATATCAGGACTGAAGCAGTCCTGAATGACCTCCTTGTTGAAACTTTGACTTACTCTGAACCATATTTTAAGTGTTGCCAACTTGACGGTGTTAGAAATATATTGCAAATTAAGCTCCGAGTGAAGAAATAAATTAAAGCTAGTTGGAGGGAGATTCAGTAACTGCCCACATGTCTGATTTTCCTCCATCTGGATAAAGGAAGCGTTATGACGCTACACCCCTGCTCTATGCATAGCTATAGAGACACACTGCAGATTATAAATCTTAATATAGGGGAGAATATGGGCTCGCCCCACCTCACAAACAAGGTTAAATGAGGAACCTAAATTTCAAATGAGAGTTATTTATTCGGGGCTGCCAAGAACCTGATGATTTAAAACTGACCCTAAGGTAGCTAACATTTTGTGCAGAGCTCAAAGACTTGTCTAAAAAGTGTAGGGATTTTTAATTCTTTTTTTCACATGGACACATACTATTATATGGGAGTTATTTTTTTTATTTGAGTTCATTCGGTCTAGGAATCTAGGCCATTTAAAATAACAGAGATAACAATCACACATGATAAATAGTGTTTGTTTGGGAAAAAATAAAAATAAAAAAATAACAATATAAAAACAGTAGTAATCAGGACAGTATTAGAATAAGATCAACAAGACTAGATATTTGATTGTAGATAAAAAGTACAATAAATAAGACATGGGTTAAAATGTTAAGAGAGAAAGGATAAAAACTAGGATATAAAATTCTGTCTAACATACCAATGTGTGCAAGTGTTTCCCCGTAGGACCTGGTCCTCATCAATCCTCATATAGGGGGCAACAGGTTCCTGCTAAGAAATTTCTACTGATACTACTAAAAAATAACAGCTGGGACTCCTTCTGTCGACTAATGTCAAGATGGCTCACATGCCCTTTAAAACAATAAGCCTACGCCGGATGTACCAGGCCTCCGCTAAACATTTGGTAACTGTAATAGCTACCACAGAGGATGTGTCGTATGTACAGATTCTGGTGGCGTTTGCTCTATCATGTAATGACATATTTTTGCAGAGGGGAATGATCCACCTCCCTCTGGGGCTCTTATACAAAGGGCAAAAAAATAGTATGTGCTCTATTGTTTCTTTACGATTTTGGCAAGAGATACATCTATCATTTGAAACGATGTTAGAGGACCAGTGAGCCGTAAAACCATTGATAGGCAGTGTACCATATCTTAGTTGGAGATATAAAGCACGGGCGTACGGAGGCATGGGAAGGTTCAAGAAGTTCTCAGGCCAGGGCTCGTGCTTAAGTTGGAGAAATTCCATTGTTAGCCTGCCCGCCCCTTTTTGATGCAAGGAGTCTTCATTAACTTTCTCCCAATATCTTTTAGTAACAAGTTTCCTTGCTTTATCGAGGATTTGCTCCGGATATTTCCAGTAGGAAGGAAAACCTATTTTGACCCAGGCAGATTTCATTTCCTTCAGCCATGGAATTTTCTCCAGTGCCTGAGGGGTGGCTATGAGTTCTCTTATGGCCAGCCTGTATGGTTCGAGTTCAACAGATTTCCATAAACGAATCCAATAGGAAAGAGGCCTTAGGGCTGCAGTGGTTTTAATACTGTTTAAACCTAGGTCTAGCCTTAGAGGTGTCATTGGTGAGCCCATACCTAGGCGGGCGATCTGTCTAAGAAAATGGTTTTCCTTGGTTTGCAGGATATCAAGGTTTTTGTGGGACCCCCAAAGTTCCGCTCCATAAAGGGCCGCTGCTCTGATTTGGTCATTGTAAATCTCTGCAAGTATGTTCAAGGGGGGGCTCGGAGCCTTTCTCGATCTACGGACAAGGGCCCCACCTCTCTGGCTTATAATGAGAGCCCCTTTGTCAAGGGCTGCCTTCCATTTGCCTGTGGTCGATAGTCTGAAACCCAAGTAGTCAAACTCTTCTACTTTCTCCAAAGGGATTGAGTTCATTTCTATGCTAGCACGTGATCGTTTCTTGGAGGTACTATATATCATGAGTTTTGTTTTCTTAATGTTTATGTCCAGATCATAATCACTACAAAAAACACAAAATTGGTTGATCAGGTTTTGGATTCCCATTGGCGATTTAGATATCAAAATTGTATCATCTGCATATGGCAGACACAGGATTTTTTTCCCAACCAATTTAGGTGAATCATTTATACAGTTCTCTAAGTAGTGAATGCAATTGTTGATATATAGCAGAAAAAGAGTGGGTGCCAGGACACATCCCTGTCTAACACCTTTTTTAATAGCTACGGGGTCAGTCAACTCGCCCCCCTGGCCACATCTAATTTGAGCAAAGGTATCTTCATGCAGTTGAGCAATGAGTTTCAGGAGACCAGATGGCACTCCCATGTTAGATAATGTTGACCACAGCAGGTTCCTGGGGATCAAATCGAATGCGGCTCTGAGGTCTATGAAGACCACGTAAAGATTGCCCCTCCCCAGGTCAACGTTCTTCCATTTTATTGACATGAATCTTAGGGCTTGGTCAACTGTAGTCACTGCAGGTGTAAAACCTGCTTGTAGGTCAGAGAGAGCTTCGGACTCCATAATCCATTCCTCGAGATGGAACAGAAGATGCTTTGCATAGATTTTCTGGGAGTTATCAAGGAGACTAATCGGACGATAGTTGGCAGGGATGCTCGGATTTCCTTTTTTGAAAATGGGTACTATTTCAGCCCCTTTCCAAGTGGGTGGAACGGGGGCCCCTGCTGCAATAGCATTGCAGATAAGGTTGAGGTATGGTGCCCATATGTCTGGTCTTGATTTGTATAGATCGCCTGGAATCTTATCTGGGCCAGGGGCCTTTCCCCATTTCAGTGAGTCTATTGCTGCTCTTGTTTCGATTAGAGAGAATGAGATCGAGGTGGTCTCTTGGTTTATTGAGGCATCGGGGGCCCACAGGGATGCTTCAGATGGCCCTTCGTATAGTTGCCCAAAGTGCTCTACCCATGATACTGAGGGGATTGAAGAACCAGGTACGGCAGGGGAATTGCTACAATCATCAGTTATTAGTTTCCAGAACCTAGATGTATCATTGGATTTAGCAGTCTCCAAAATAGTAACCCATCTGGCCTCTTCCCAACTTCTGCGTGCCTTAGAACATTCCTTCTTATAAACTTTTCTGGCTGTTCTTAACAGCTCAACATGGCCATCTTTTATTGCTTCCAGGAGAGACAGTTGTGCTTCTCTGCAACAATTGTCAAACCAAGGAGCGCAGTGCTTTTTGTTAGGATTATTAAGAATTTTTTTTGTAAAGAGATGCTTTAAAGATTGGAACAGGTCAGTGTGGGCTGCTAAGACTTTGTCACCCTCCCCATTCTCATTTAGCCGGATCATGCACTCCATCTGGTTGGCAAGCAGGTTGTAAATAGGTGCCAGATATTTAGGGGAAGAACTAATAGATTCCCATTTTAGGTTGCGTCTGTTATTAGTTAGAGCCAGCTGGAAGGCATGACTCTTGGAGTAGGGCACATTGAACGAAGGAAAAAGTCCTCTGGTCGATAAAATCAATGGGTCATGATCACTCTCAATTTGCTTTTGGACCCTCATATCGAACATGTGGCTCCACAGTCGGATGTCAAGAAGTATATAATCAATGCGACTGCTGAGCCTTCCGCGCCTAAAGGTAGCTTGCAAATTTACATCCGAGCGCGAGCGACCATTACAGGCTCGGAGGCCATGGGCTAGTGTGATATCGGCCAATAAGCGCGCAGATTTGTTCAGCCTTGGTTTTTTGTTGGAGACTAGCTGAGGGATGCCCCAATGGGCATCCTCTTCTTTATAAATTCCTTGGACTAGAGGATTAGGTTCAAAAGTGACATTGAAGTCCCCTCCAATCAAAACAAAGAAGGAGGGATTGTTTTTGAAGAGACTGTCCAAAATGGACAGGACATCAAAATCAGCATGGGAGCTCACATTCCTGTTATAGATATTAATTAAAATTAAAGGTCTCTCTTCAGAAATCATTATTAATAGGACTTGCAAGTCACGGCAACCCGTATCTATTTCTTCTATCTTGCACCTAAGAGAAGTGTTGATCCACACAAGCAGCCCTCCCGATGGTCTCCCAGAAGATGACTTGCGTGCTGGAACCCAATAGCTTTTGAAGCCTAGTCTATATTTGGGTTCTAATGCCCACGTTTCTTGGAAGAGACAGATCAGGTGATCATCAATAAGACAGCCCCATCCTGGGCTTTGTAATTTGCTCTCCAACCCTGCTATGTTCCAGTTGAGTACCTTATCGAGATCCTCTGTTTTTATGGACCCTGCTTTATTCTGAGAATATTTCCCACTGGGGGGGGAACTGCTAGGAACCATGCTAATTCCCTCAGGTATATTAGGACAGTGGCTATCTCAATATGTGCCTTGTGAACCTCGCTGGATATAGCCCCAGCTATATATGAATTAGGTACATTAACCTGATTAACAGGATCTGCCAAGGTCAAAGGGGCAACAAAGTTAGAGATGCTGAGGGCAGTGGGATGAATGACCTCAGTCTCACCATTGCTCAAAGCCACTTCCGAAAGGTCATCTCCTAGTCAGTCTGTCTCAGAAAGAGATGACGAAGGGCATCTAGGGCCAGGTGCAGGGATAGACTGTGTGTGGATAGCCGAGGGAGCCCCGTATAACGTTGGTAGTTGTCTACTCCAAGCTGGCATGGGAGGTGGATAAAACACTTGTAGCCTGCAAAGGGAGGTTTTTTCAGTTGTAGGATAAGGTCTATTAGCGTTTAAAAAGAGCCGTTGAACAAGGTCAGGAGAATTGAAGTTGATGACTATGCAGTCCCCTGAACCGATCTTCGCTAGGGAGCCCACCCACCCTACCCTTCTCACCATCAGTATTGAGGGTGTCATGGAAAAAGCAAACCCTGCATTCACGTGCAACCAATAGATAACCTTGTTTTTAAGTTCGATAAAAGATTCAGTGGAATGAGGTTTGAGTTCAGGGACATTCGATATAATGAGTGCATAATGACATGATTCTGGAGGCAAATGAAGCACTTTTTGATCAGGGAGACCCCTGGTCTTGTCACTCTTCTGGTGTTCTGTATGCGGGTACTCCCAAGTGGGGTTGCCAACTCCCAAAATAGTTACTGGATCATTCAATGGGGCGTTTCCTTTTATGAACGGAACTGAAACCCTGTGGGGCTTATTCGTTAAAATACTAGCTGTTTTGACGGTGCTGGGCCAATCTTGATTTAAAGAAGAAAAAGGGATTTTGGCTGTTTGGCCAGTGGATCTGTTAGCAGTGATGAGGTCATGGTTGACAAGGGGATGGGATTGGATTTCTACGGGTGTAACAGTTTTAGGTGGCTGACTATTAATAAGGCTTTCCAATTTGTCCTCGATTGATTGGAGGCGAGTTAGAATTGGGAGAAATAGTTTTGAAAGCTCATCTTTTATGAGATCCCTGGTGTGCTCATTTGCATGGCACTCGTTTGTGTTGTGTAAGGGGATTAATGCTGTATCCTTTTAAGAGGGTTGGGCCATGATAGGGGGGCTCAAAGTCCTAGATCGTTTGTTTTTAAGAGCGGGTTCCCTTTGTTTCCTTTTTCCTATGGTATTGGAATCTGCTAAGGTGAGGGGGCCTTCATTTATGAGACTCTGGGCCGGCAGAATAGGGACAGGGCGGGTGGTGATTACAGTTGTGGTTTCGTCCTGGTTCTCCTGGGAGTTTTTAGAGGGGGAAAGGGGAAGTCAGTACAGGCTGAAATTCTATTCGCGGGGAGGGCTGTAGGGCCGAGCTATCATGGACTAGGATGTTGGTTGAAGAAGAGGGGGCAGCTAAGCGTCGCTGCACTAACTCAATTTCTTTTTCAAGTTCCCCAACAGCCTTTTGCAGGAAACCATCTAGGGTTCTGTTAGAGTGCTGCTTTCCTTCCAACCCACCCCCACTTCGACGGCCCATTATTCTTTAAATCAGGGGCCTTTAGTGAGCCCCCGGCTTATGTGGATGTGTAGGCCTTTGAGACCCAGCCACTGGCACTATAGTGTGATTAATAAGCTTCTCAGACCCTACTGTTAGCAAATCTCAAAGACAGGACCACAGTAAGATGCCCAAAGCGTATATATGAATATATATCGCCAGACCCAACCACTTATCGGGCGCAGACGGGCACAGGGCCAGTAATGAATTATGGACTCCTGCCCTTGGGAGAAGAAGAATGGTGCCACCTCCTTCCACCCTCCAAAAAACGTGATTCAATAAGCAGTTATATGATGAACTGAAATAGATTCGGCTGGGTACACGGAAAAGTCTGCAAGTATCCGGTTAAGGTTAATAGATTTCTGCGTACTTGATGGGGCCTGGGGCTCTGTGAGAGGACTACCCACGCACCGAGCAGTGGAACTTGAGATCTCCTTCAGGCAGCCATAGACAAGTTTGCTGTATGGTCCACGTCTTTGGTTGGATGTCAGGGGGGTGGCCCTGCCCTGCCTCTTCCTGGCAATGACGGGCAAAGACGGGGCTGCCCGCGCGCGTCCCGCGACGGCGGGAGCGCGAAGAAAGTTTTAAAGGGCTCCTGCCCTTTTGACACACCTCCCGGCACAGAGCAGCGCTTCCCGCGATGGCGGGAGCGCGAAGAAAGTTTTAAAGGGCTCCTGCCCTTTTGGCACACCTCCCGGCACAGAGCAGCGCTTCCCGCGACGGCGGGAGCGCGAAGAAAGTTTTAAAGGGCTCCTGCCCTTTTGACACACCTCCCGGCACAGAGCAGGAGTTCCCAAAATCAGTTAACATGTCTATTTTCCCATGAACTGAACAATGGATTCATCTTGAGTCCGGAGGGTGCTAGGAGTACATGCCATCAAAACAGTCTTTTCCACTCATAAAAGTGCTGGGACAGATACATCGGTTATTTTCGGCACTTCTCTAGTAGCTGCAGAGAAATGAGTGCTTAACTTGTTTATATAAATGATCAAAATAACGGAGCCATAATGCACTCCATGCACTCTGACAGATAAAGGGAGTAGTGTCCCCTGCACAACCATATTGTACCTCTTTATTGCATCAATCCCTACCCAGTTAATTTGAAGCAGAATTCCCTAGTCATGGTTGGTCAGTAGACTGGACCAGTCCTCTTCCACAATAATGCTATTTGAGCCATTTGCATTAGTGTTTGTTAGATGTCACATGGGTTTGAAGGGTATGCCCCCTGAATATTGAAACTACAACATAGGTGGTCACTGTTTAAAGGCCACAATACTGAAAATAAATTATTGATAGGTAAGTAAGTCTAGATGTTGCAGTGGTTTAAAATTCCCCACTGAGAGCCCCCCTGTGACCCAAGGGTGATAAAGCAATTGTTAAGCAGAAAGATATTCTCAGCTGGATATCTATACACCATTAAGCATTTCAAGACATTCCAGGAATATTTAGGTGGGATGTCTTGCATCCTACTTGATATGCTGACATACCAATAGGATAACAGACATCCCACCCAAATATGCTGTGCCATGCAGTGGGTGGGGGTGGGTGGTGGGGTCTGGTTTCCTTGATGCAAGGTAAGCCTTCGGAGTAGAAACTTCTTAAACTAATCATGACAAATTGGCACCTAGTCAAACTGATCACCATGATGTGCAGTATGGTTAATACTGACATATGCAGCAGTACCGATTGGTCGCAAGATCTTGGTTTTGAGATTTCAGAGGCAGCAACGAAGGAAGACTCGCCAAATGGGAGACAAAAGTTAGTATGTTTTAATTTCATACACAGAGTATTCTCATGTGGCATGATTGAAAGCTCAGACTTCATGCGCCTAGCTTAGTGCTGTTCCCCGATTGCCTCGTTTTGGTTGTGGGTGAAGAAGGCAGTGAACAGAGTAAAACGCTCTCCATTCACAGCACTCTAAGAACATGTGAAGAATATTCCAAAAACATACAGAAAATTAGTATTGGATTCAACACTGATGGCAAGACACGGAATAGCCATGCCACGAGGGAGACGATGGCCACTTCTATTTGGGGGATTGGCTCAAAGACTTAAAACTTTGGTCCTGATTTACAAAGGTACTTATGTGAAGTAAAGTAATGAGTGCGGAGTCTCTGCGCTCATGGCGAAATCTCTCCACTTGGTGTGGAATCTCGGCACTTCACACTGTAGTGCGCCGTGCGGAATTCCTCCCTGCGTGCGGACACTCAACAATCGTAACTTTACTACACGCAAGTACCTTCGTGAATCGGTAGCTGTGGGATGAGCTACGTGACGTGTATTCCTCCTGGCTGACCTGTGTTGCTGTCCCAGAGACATCTGGGGCCCATTACGATTATACTTGGACAGCCGAAATGGCTCTCAGATTTAATGCATGTTTTTATTTATGTGCTATACCGAAGATTAGATGACTGTGTGACTATACTGGCTGTAATACATAAGTAATGGAAGATAGCATCCGTTCTATCACTACACATTATTTTGAACATTCCTGTGGCAATGTGGAAATATGCAACTAATGTTGTTTTTTTGCATTCCTCGACTAAAATATAAATGAAATTAAAAGCATAACTGGTATGCATTGTTAAAATACTTAAATATGTAGGTACACCTTAACAATTATGATTTACGAATTATTCTTAGTTATTTAAGTTTCGCAAACGTTTCCTTAATCAATTGCAGAAACATAACGCCAAAACTGTTTCGACCGTCTGCTCTTAAACACGGATTTGATATTTCTTCCTTAAGGTGAAAACGCATGAATAAGATTTTTAGTAGCAAAGTCAATTGCTGCAGGACCAGTTGACCGAGTTCTTAGTCCATATTCCCCATAGCATCACGTTTGGTGATCCAGCACCTGGGCTCTGTTAAATTCCAAAATCGAGACACTGAGAAACTGTTAAGATCAGCATTATGCGATAATCACGACATTCACAATTACCATATAGTAGATTGAACCTTAGAGTGGAAACAAGGCACAACAGAACACATTTTTTGAAAACTCTTGGTAGTCTGGGTTCCCTTCATTTAACTGTACAGCAAATACGTCCTTCATTTAATTGTACAACAAATATGTGGTCAAAATAATGGTTACGCCAAGGGCATTAGTGCGTCATCACGATTACACTTAACATTCATGGTTTCTGCATGAAAAAAGGATACAGTGACTCCTACTAAACTTATTTTCAGTGGTGGTAGATTCATACCGAGACTTCAAAATTTCTAAATTAAGAAAACTGTTTGAAGGCTCAATCTAAATGAAACAGACAGTGAGTTCTTGTCATGAAAAGTGTGGCTTGTATGATGTCCTCACTGAGCCCATGGTTCTCAATTGGTCACAGACAGAACTTCTGTTATCATCTGCACTACCCAAAATGTGCCTTCTTTGATCCCTGGTTGTTTGTCTCTATATACATATCAGTCGAATCCTCTACGTGGTTTCCAGATCTATTATTGAGATAAGTCGAGTGTCCATTGTGCATTTAGAACAGATATTGTTCCTCATTAGGGTGACCTCCCGTCCGTAATTTTCACGGACTGGCCGTAATTTCACCCTGTCCTCCTTGCCCTGATGAAAGGTTTAACGGGCGGCATTTGTCCCTAATTGTAGTCTTTCACAAAAGGGCAAAATATAATTAGGACAGATAAGTTTCCCAAGCTAGATTGAAAGGCTGGGAGTCTCCTGTCATCTGAGGGAGGGAGGGTCAGACAGATAAGAAAAGGCCTTCTTGCCAGGATGCCTCCTTCCCTAAAGAAATGCAAATGTGTGCAACTGGTAAATCTGCAAATCCAAAGGGGTCTGGAAGCCTGCATTGACTTTCATCAAAGGAGTCACTTGAAGCTATCACAAATTTTCTTTTAGAGAGGTACTGTAAGGGTGTTCCAAGGTGAGCTGTGGAGTATGCGGTTTTATTGGACTATTATAAAAATTTTTAGTACTAGGTATAAACTGTATATTATTCAAATCTGTATTTTAGAATGACTTTTTTTTTATTTAACCAAAATGTATTTGCGCATTTTGTAGCAGCCTATGTTATGATTTGTGTAATGCATGTTTTAAATAGGGACTTACACATTCACAGTTCTTTCAGGGACCTCACAGTACTAACAAACATTGGCAAAGCCAATAGGTCTCGTCTACGCAAGAGTTATTGGCTTTGCCAATGTGTTCAAGTCATGTTATACACCAGAGTGGCTGTTGTCCGGCATGGCTAAAAGCTAGTGGCACTGTGGTGTAGAGTACAGTAGAGTGGCACAAGAGCAGTGGCGCAGAGCACAGTGGTGCAGAGTAGAGTACAGTGCAGTACAGTGCAATACATTGCAGTTGTTTAGAATGCGTTGGCTTAGAGTGCAATGGATTAGACTGTAGTGGCATGGAGTGGTGTGGGACAGAGTAGAGTGTCATAGAGTGCAGTGGAGTAGAGTGGCATACACTAGAGTGGAGACAGTGCAGTAGTGTAGAGTAGTGCAGTGGCATAGAGTGCAGAGTAGACTCGTGTGTCATAGAGTGCAGTGGCTTAGAGTTGTGCAGAGTGGAGTAGTGTAGAGTGGTGCAGTGCAGAGTAGAGTATAGTGCTGTAGTGTGTAGTGGCATCGAGAGGAGTGATGCAGAGTAGAGTGGCATAGAGTGTAGTGACACAGAATGCAGCAGTACAGAGTAGAGCGGTGTAGAGTACAGTGGTGGAGAGTGCAATGTTGCAGAGTAGAGTGTCAGTGCAGTGGTGCAGAGTGGCACAGAGAGCAGTGGCGTAGAGTACAGTGGTTGAGTAGAGGGCAGTGGCGTACAGTGCAGTTTACAGTGCATTGGGGTAGAGTGCAGTGGCATAGAATGGCATGGTACAAAGTAGAGTGGCGCTGAGTGCAGTGGAGTAGAGTGGCATACAATAGAGTGGCAGAGAGTGCAGTAGTGCAGAGTGGTGCAGCGGCATGGAGTGCAGAGTAGACTTGAGTGGCATAGAATCCTGTGACATAGACAGGTGCAGAGTGGAGTAGTGTAGAGTGGTGCAGTGCAGAGCAAAGTATAGTATAGTGCTGTAGAGTGCAGTGGCATAGAGTGCAGTGGCGTAGAATGCAGTAGTACAGTAGTGGTGTAGAGTACAGCGGCAGAGAGTGCAATGTTGCAGAGTAGAATGTCAGTGCAGTGGTGTAGAGTGGCATAGAGTGGTACAGCAAGCAGTGGCGTAGAGTACAGTGGTGCAGAGTAAAGGGCAGTGGCGTGCAGTGTAGTTGTTTAGAGTGCATTGGCATAGAGAGCAATGGCATAGAGTGGCATTTGGCAGAGTAGAGTGGCATAGAGTGCAGTGGAGTAGAGTGACATACAGCAGAGTGGCAGGGAGTGCAGTAGGTTAGAGTGGTGCAGTGGCACAGAGGGGTGTAGATAGGAGTACTGTAGCGTGATACAATGCAGAGCAAAGTATAGTGCTGTAAAATGCAGTGACGTAGAGTGGAGTTATGAGGAGTGGAGTGGTATAGAGTGCAATGGAATGGAGTGTAATGGTGCAGAGTAGAGTGTCAGAGTGCTGTGGCATATAGTGCAGTTGTTTAGAGTGCATTGGCATAGAGTGCATTGAAGTAGAGTGCAGTGTGGCAGAGTGGTATAGAGTGCAGTGGTGTAGATTAGATGGTTTCAGAGTAGAGTGCAGTGGCACAGAGTGGAGAGGTGTGGGGTAGAGTGCAGTGGTGTAAAGTAGATTGTTTCACAGTAGAGTGAAGTGGCATATAGTGAAGAGGTGTAGGGTAGAGTGGAGGTGCATAGAGTGGCATAGAGTAAAGTGCCGTGGCATTGAGTAGATTTGAGTGACGTACAGTGTATTGATGTATAGTGTTGGGGCATATAGTTGAGCATTACAAAGTAGAGTGCACTTGCAGAAGTATTAGCAGAGAGTGCAGTGGCATACAGTGCAGTGTTGCAGAGTGGCATAGAGTGGAGCTGTGCAGACTAGATTGGTGTTTCCTAGACTGGAGTGGTATAGCATGCAGAGGTGCAGAGCGCAGTGGTGTACAGAAGCGAAAAGTGCATTGGCATAGAGTAGAGTGGTACAGAGTAGAGTAGAGAGGTGTAGTGTGAAGTAGCATACAGTGCAGTGGCATAGGGCGAAGTGGTTCAGAGTAGAGAAGAGTGCAGTGTCCCACAGTGTAGTGGCATGGAGTGGTGTAAATTGTAGTGATGCAGAGTAGGTTGCAGTGGTGTGGAGTGGTGCAGAGCAGAGTGGAGTGTGCATGGTGTGGTAACATACTGCCATTACAGACAGCACGATTTTGATTGAAATGTCCATTACATTGCACAGATATACAGTTTTTCAAATAAAGCTATACAGTGCACAGACAATGATGTGAAGAAATTGCATCACCTTATGAAATGATTTGTTTCAATCATATAAAGGTATTTGTTTCCAGCAAAGTTCAGAACTAACAAAAAATGGGCTTCATTTGTACTCCTGATTTTGATATCTTCTGAAGGTTTTTTAAATGTTATCATGTGATAGAAAAAACTCTTTCCTAACCCCAGTATCCAGCAAGATTGTCGCATAAATCTTCTCACTTTGAAGTCAGAGAATGAAAAGTAAACACTAAGGGGGTCATTCCGACCGCCAGGGCCGGGGACGGAGGAAGCACCGCCAACAGGCTGGCGGTGCTTCAGGGGCAATTCTGACCGCGGCGGTAAAGCCGCGGTCAGAAAAGGGAAACCGGCGGTTTCCCGCCGGTTTTCCCCTGCCCCAGGGAATCCTCCACGGCGGCGCTGCAAGCAGCACCGCCATGGGGATTCCGACCCCCTTCCCGCCAGCCTGTTCCTTG
This sequence comes from Pleurodeles waltl, assembly GCF_031143425.1. NCBI lineage: Eukaryota > Metazoa > Chordata > Amphibia > Caudata > Salamandridae > Pleurodeles > Pleurodeles waltl. The sequence continues at coordinate 1,087,580,220 of NC_090440.1, forward strand.
CGGTTTACACCGCCAGGAAGAGGCTGGCGGGAACGTGTGTCGTGGGGCCCCTGGGGGCCCCTGCAGTGCCCATGCCACTGGCATGGGCACTGCAGGGGCCCCCTAACAGTGCCCCATTAAGATTTTCAGTGTCTGCAAAGCAGACACTGAAAATCGCGACGGGTGCCACTGCACCCGTCGCACACCAGCAACTCCGCTGGCTCCATTCGGAGCCGGCTTCATCGTTGCTGGGGCTTTCCCGCTGGGCGGGCGGCCTTTTGGCGGTCGCCCACCTGCCCAGCTTCTGGCACACCTCATGTAGTGTTAATGCTAGGTGGCAGACATGAAATAGGGCATTTAATCAATCAATCAAATACATTTCTTAAGCGCACTACTCACCCAGTAGGGTCTCAAGGCGCCGGGAGGGAGGTACTGCTCAAAAAGCCCTGTTTTGAGGTGTTTCTGAAGGTTAGGAGGTCCTGGGTCTTGCATAGGTTGGTGGGGGGGAGTTCCAGGTTTTGGCGGCGGGGTGGAAGAAGGATCTGCCACCGGAGGTGGTGCGTTGGATGCGGGGGACTGTGGCGAGGGTGAGATCGGCGGAGCAGAGCTGTCGAGTTGGTATGTGGAAGTTGACTCGTTCGTTGAGGTAGGCTGGTCCAGTGTCATAGAGGGCTTTGTGAGCATAGACAAGGATTTTGAAAATTATCCTTTTTTTGATGGGCAGCCAGTGTAGGGATCTGAGGTGGGTGGAGATGTGTTCGTGGCGAGGGAGGTTGAAGATGAGATGTGCTGCTGCAGTCTGGATTCACTGGAGTTTTCTTTGAAGCTATCTGTGGTCCCTGCATAGAGGGTGTTGCCGTAGTCCAGTCTGCTGCTTATGATGACGTGGGTGACTGTTCTTCTTGTTTCTAGAGGAATCTGTTTGAAAGTCTTGCGTAGCATGTGTAGGGTGTTGAAGCAGGAGGATGATATGGCGTTGATTTGCTGAGTCATGGAGAGAGACAAGTCCACTATGACGCCAAGGTTGCATGCATGGGTGGTGGGTGATGGGGGTGGTCTGAGGGTGGTGGGCCACCAAGAGTCGTTCCATGCTGTCTTGTTGGGAACGAAGATAATGATCTCTATTTTGTCTGAGTTCAATTTGAGGTGGCTTGCTGTCATCCAGTTGGCGATGTTGAGGAGTCCGACGTGCAGGTTATTCTTGGCGGTAGCTGGGTTCCTAGTGAGGGAGATGATGAGCTGGTTGTCGTCAGCGTATGAAGTGATGGTGATGCCGTGGGGGAGGAGGATGTTGGCGAGAGAAGCCATGTAGATGTTGAAGAGGGTGGGGGTGAGGGAGGATCCTTGGGGGACCCCACAGATGATCTTGGTGGCTGTAGATCAGAAAGGAGGGAGGCGAACTCTTTGGATTCTTTTGGAGAGGAAGGATGTGAGCCAGTCCAGGGCTTTGTGGCGAATTCCGGCATCAAAACGGCGTGCACGGAGGGTTTGGTTGCATACAGTGTCAAAAGCTGCAGAGAGGTATAGGAGGATGAGGGCAACGGTCTCGCCCATGTCCAATCTGGTCCTGATGTCGTTGGTGCAGGCGATGAGGATGGTCTCGGTGCTGTGGTTTTTGCAGAATCCAGACTGGGAGATGTTGAGTATGTTGTTGTCTTCTAGGAAGCGAGACAGATGTACGTTTACTATCTTCTCCATGACCTTTGCGGAGAAGGGGAGAGAAGAGAAGAGAGATGGGTTTAAGGTGGTTGTAAGTATGGACTTGCCCGGGGTGAAGATGGTAGTCTGCTAGAAGGGTTTGGAAATTTGGTAGCTCGCCATCCAAAAACAAATTTCCCAATTTTAAGACACCTGCAACATGTCACTGATGGAGATGCGCTGAGCATAGCCATCCTATGCAAGTGGGAAGGCTTAGCAAAGGTAGTACAGGAGCCTAGGGTTTCTTCGTGTCAGTGAGTTTACAGGTTCTAGCAAGGCAAGAGAAGGCAGTACATGATAACCTTGGATAGTAATCCGTAGAATGGTCTGTATGAAATGATGAGCAGTTCAGTAAGCCCTCCTTAAAAGTCTTTACAGATGAACCCCGTCTCATGTAGGGGGGCGGGCAGAGAGACAGCCCACCACCCATAGGACCTGTGCAGCTGAATAATGGTGTTTTAAGTCCAGAAGGCCTAATCCACCGCAGTCACGGGTAGCTTTAGAGTGGAAGAGCTACCCGACAGCGCCCCAGTGATCAAATCAGATGTGTGGCATATCTTAAGAAGGAAAAAAGGATGAGCAGGGGAAGGTTTGCTAAATAATATTATCATTCAGGGTAGCACACTATCTCTTGACTAGTGCCACATGGCCCACTACAGAAAGCATAAACTGGGCGCAGAAGGACTGTGACGCTCTGCTGAGATTTCCATCCTGCAAATCAGTGGGAGAATGGTAGATATTAATCACTAGGTATTGAGAGGTAACTGGTTCCCAGTTCAATCTGAGGTCTAATTGTATATAAAGGGGAAAACAGTGCCATATGTTAAAGAAACACTATTTATATTTAAACATGTTTACATTTTGTTTGTGCAATTTACATCCCAAATATTTAGAAGATTCTATGTGTACTTGACACTAGTATGGCTTTTGCTTAATTTCAAAACCATTTAAAGACATGGACAAAGTGGGCCATCGCCTTGCACAACCTTGCAAGGGGTCTACCCCCTTTTCATCCTTCACAAGCAAGAACAGCAGACCATTGCACCAGAAGAGTTTGCCAAGGTGGGTGGGTGCTGCTTGTTCAGAGACAACTCCCCAGGTACCCAATACCTTCCGAAAGTCTTGGTGGACCCATCTTGTCTGATTTTAGGAACTGTCCTGCCTGGTTCTTCTCTTCCTTATTTATACAGTTCTTAGCAACTACCTCCCATTTAATCTTGATTTCATCCTCCTCTTTTATTCTCTTTGATTGCTAGTCCAGGCTCCCAGTTATGAGATAAATGTAGAGTCCCAGGCATACACTCTAGTGTTGTGAGACTATAGACAAGTTGTGGTACATCACATCCTGAACTTAGATGTGAGACTGTCTCCCACACCATCTGCCTTGCCTCTTCAAAAAGATTTTAGGTTGAAAGTACAAGGGCGGTTGGGGTGAGTCAGATGTTTTTGTTCAATTTGTTTAAACTAGCATAAGGTTAATTACCTTAATGTTTCCCAAACTGTTTGCGGGGGTTTTAAAATGTTTAAAAACGTAATCAAAATCTTGTTGTTACTTTCTCTTTAGGAAAGATTGGGTAGATTTGGGTAGGGGTGATGGCCTTGACACAGTCCTGAAGGGCATTAATTTACTACTGAACAAGACACCTGTAATGTGACACCAGAATGTAGTATACCAGGAGGCAATCACAAAACAACCACAGTAAATAAATAGTACTACACTAAAAAGAGTAAATAAATGCACTGATAACATAACGGGGCATGGCCTCTCTTGAGTGTCTGTAAAACTGATGCTTGTTCTTGAATGTTTGTCCTGAATTTTGACCCTTTGTCCTGAATTTTTTACAGTCCTGTCCAAAATTTGACTCAATGCCATGTGGTCACCCTAATCCTCATGAGCTCTACTTCCTGCCTTCCCCCAGTCTCTTTGGTCAGCGAACATGATCAAATGTGTAGATTGTAGTGTCTAGGGCACCCAAGTTACATCATTGGGCTCGTGGATCAATCCTCATCATTCATATGCTATCTCAGACTAGGCATGAAGTTACAACCCCTAGAATCACCAACCATTCTTTAAAAATGTAGCCCGATCCTGCAGCCGAATAACTCTCACCTTGTATTTCAGGCTCTGGTGTTATCCTGAATGGACTGCAGCAATGCAACCCTATTGGCTATTCTCGCATCCCTGTTAATTCCACTCAAGGCATGTTTACATTCAACAGACAGACTTGTGTTGAGAATCTGAAAAGTCAATACATTACTCCTTGTCTAATGAATTTCCTTTGTCTCCCCTTGAAACCAGAATAAAAATCAAGCTGGTCTCCATCACTGTTAAAGTCCTCTTCTAGACCTGAGTGCATTTGTTCATTTCAAAAACATTCTAGTTACCTAAAAAACTGAGAATTGATAGACCAAGGTACAAAGCTAAAAATTCTAAACAAAAAAAGAGAAAATGCGTGAAAAGCTGATGTAATCCACCGTAATAGCTGATATCATGTAGATAGTTGTTTTTCCATGTTGTGCCTATGTTATACCCAGCAGGTTCTACTTTCTCACTTCCCAAATATGCATCCTCACATGCTACTAAGGGAAGATCTACAAATATAGAGACTGGAAGTTTGCATTTCTTGTACCTTTTTCAAATTCTTTTTGCACTCTTCTCATGAGAAAAAAGTGTATCTGCTATCCGAGTTTCAGTTTCTGTCACATGCATTCTCATTTGATGCAAGGTTTGTAAAAAGCCAATAAAGAGTTGTGCAGATTGGGGTGGTTAACATCAGATGATCACAACTAATACGAGGGAACTGTTGGAGTTTTTTGTAGCAATATTGCAATGTGCTTGCTATGCTCAAAGGCATGTGAGTGGTCATCTAATCTCGACAATTGCAATTTATTCCTTTTTTGGGGCAGCCGAGTCAGTTTGATGCTTGCTCCCATAGGACTTGGGATAACCAGAGAGCCTTCTCATCTTCCATAAAAAGCTGAAAACATACTTGTTAAATTCTACATGGAAGAGTAACAATATTTTAACTGTTTGAGATCTCTCCATTTTTGTGTCTGGCTTCCACTAACTCCAGCCCTCTACTTGTTCTGACATACCCTGACAGCAGCAAAACTAGACAGCAAACAATTGGAGAGAAGATGGTGTACCAGCAAGGATGCCTCCAACAGAGCAACCTTCAAGACCTCCCTCAACCTCTGCCATCGCCTGCTGAGGGCAACAAAGAAGACAGCCCTTGCCGCATGCATTGAAACCAGCGCTAACAACACCAAGGAACTTTTCAACATCATTAGGTAATTCTCCAACCCAGCTGCCAGCATAAACAACATCACAACCTCACAGGAGCTATGCAACACCTCACCCACTTCTTCCACACCACGTTTGCAACCATATACAGAAACTTCAAACCACAAACCACACCTACAGACTTCTTCGACAGATACACCACCACTGTAACCGGCACGAACCACATACTAAGCACCTGGAACATCTTCCCTGCTCAACACCTCTATTACCATGGCAACATTTACTGATGCCTGGAAACATGCAAAAATCAGACCACTCCTCAAAAAACCCTTCGCTGACCCCAGAGAACCTAAAAAACACTGGTCAATCTCCCTGCACCCTTTCTCAGTGAAGGTGATGGAAAAGATCATCAACGAGCAACTCATGTCATACCTGAAGCAGAACCAGCTACTCAATGCCTCCCAATCCAGCTTCCACAGCAGTCACAGCAATGAAACAGCACCGATCGCAGCCACCAACAACATCCAAACACTCTTCGATGGAGGAAAAACAGCAGCATTAATTGTCCTTGACCCTCAACATCGTTTCACACCACAGGCTGAAAAACTCCACCTCATCGGCATCCAAGGGGACGCATGTAGATGGATAAACTCCTTCCTCACCGGAGGAACCCAGCGGATCCACCTCCCATCTTTCACCTTCGAACCCAAGGAGATCACCTGTGGTGTCCCCCAGGGCTCATCCTTCAGCCCCATACTCTTCACTGCATATATGACCCCTCTGGCCAAAATCATCAGATCCCACATTCTCAACATAATTTCCTAAGCAGATGACGCCCAATTCATCCTCTCACTCACCGACGACCCCTCCACTACCAGAACCAGCTTCAATAGATGCATGACAAACATCGCTGACTAAATGATGGACAACTGCCTGCAGCTGAACACAGAGAAGATGGAAGTACTGATATCTGGCAACAGCAGCAACACATTGAATGACTACTAACAGCCATCAGACCTGGGACCTGCACCCATTCCCTCCGACCACAGCAGAAATATCAGAATCATCATTGACAACAAGCTCACCATGAAATCACAGATCAACACCTTCTCTTTTGCCTTCTTCCTCATTTTGTGCATGCTACATAAGATCTTCAAGTGGCCACCCCTATACACGAGATGCACTGTGGCATAGGCCCTCATCTCCAGCTGACTGGACTACGACAATGTCCTCTATGTAGGAATCACTGCACACCTCCTACAGAGACTTCAGACCATACAGAATGCCGCAGCCAGACTCATCCTTGGCCTTCCTGACGAAACATAGCACACCGCACCTCAGGCAACTCCACTGTCTCCCCCATACAGAAGACATGCCAATTCAAGCTGCTGAACCACGCACACAAGGATCTACACAACCAAGGACCTGAGTACATAAACTACCGCCTGAATGTCCACCAACCATCAAGAAGACTAAGCTCTGCCTCCCTTTCACTTGTCTATACTCCCGCCATCTACTGAAGCAGAAGTGGAGGATGCACCTTCTCTCGCATCGCAACAAAAACTGGAACAGCTCCCCAACTCACCTGCGGGACCATTAATGTTCCAAATGGCCCTCAAGACCTGGCTGTTCGATTGAGCCTCTGGGACCAGCAAGCAGTTGGATACCCTATCTACTAATTAGCAGCACTTTATAAATCCTGATTGATTGATTAACGTTCCCGTAGTACACTTGATTGCTGTAGTATACTTCCATCCTCATCTTTTACGATTCAACCCTGTTCTTGCACTCCCACTTTTCTTGCACCTCCCTAGCTTTCTGAGCCGCCTCTGCTCACTTTTCTGGTTTCTCCTATTTCATTTTGTTTCACACATAATAAGTCAACCCCCTTTTTAACATATGCATCTTATTTCTTATGGTCTCTGACGCACATATGTAGGCATTTCTTTGAAAATTGGAACATGGCTAACTAGGATATTTGTATTTGAACTATGTATCTTGAACCTCAATGAATCTGGTTGTTTGTAAAGTATGCTTTCATTCCATTAGTTTTGGTATTAGTACAGCACATAGGTACATTTGGACCTTGTAGATTAAAGCTGTATACAATAACAAAATAAAATTAAATAAACAAGGCACTGTCTGCAAATCTTACATCAGAGAGGATTTGCATGCCAAGCATTTAATCTAATACCACTGCCAAATCCAGAAGTTTTCTGGCTTTAGGATAAATCTCTTTAAGTTGGAATACATAAATATATAAATGGCACATCACAGTAGAGGGCAGGGAGCAAGAGATGGAAGGACATGTATCTGCCACATTTAAATACCCGCAGCAAATACTCTACTCCATGTGTATAAAATGATACAGTTCCTATAATAGTTCTGAAGAACAAGAAAAGGCACAGCTATTTGCAGAACAAAAAGCCCTTGTCCACTGTTAGGCTTCATGCGCAATCACTGTCACCAGTCTGAGGGATTCTGGTATGAACTACTGACCTCATACTGGGGTGCTCCTAAGGTCTTATTAAAGGCGGCATCAGGTTGGGTGCTCCCTGAAGAGTAGTGGTCAGTTTTGAATGATGGCGTTGTTGTGCAGAGGGGAAAGATATAGGTTAAAACAACTTATTATTAGAAAAGATAAATATTTATTGCATCCCCAATGGAAGGTCAAAAGGAGGCATAATTAATTCAATCCATACAGCAAGGCTGACATGCTTTTGCTCAGCTGGCAGTCTCAAGAGATGTGTATGGATGTTCATCAGGACCAATTAATCCTTTCTGCTATCAAAGCTTATCAGAGGTGATCTGAGACATAGTGAGAATAAATGTAATGAATTTACAACCAGTGGTTGGAAGTAAGGTTTGTAGGTCCACATGGATAAGGACCATCAAAAGGATATATATTAGGATAGATTGCTATAGGTTGGGGAATTATAACTAGAAATATGTATATACAGTTCATAGGGTGAAAACGTCTGTGATGAACACTCAGTTATAGAGCATGTGGCACTACACACATATTACTTCATGGGTAAAATCATTCTGTCTTACTCATCAACATAGAGTTTAGCTTCTCATCTCTTTGGTACAGCCTTGAGTCGAGTGGCAGAATGTTTCGGGTAGAGTCACATTGTTGGGACAGAAAAGTCCCTCACATCGTAAGGGACGTGTACCCCTGCCTTGAGTGTCGCAGTTGTGGTAAATATATGGTTCCTTGGTAACATTTGTTAGTCCTGGGCAAACACATCATGCCTTTTGCGCCATAACCTAACTCTTTTCATCAGATTGCAGTCTTGCTAAAGATCAGAAGGGGCACCCAAAGCGTTACCTTCAGGTGGTGGAAGGCTATTGGCTTCACCAAGATTTAAGCAGCACAAACAATGAGGTGCCAGCTTAAAGTGCTTTTAAGTAATAGTAATCAGTAGGGTATACAGGCCTTTTTACCTGTGTCACTGGAGTTGTGCCTCAACGCTCACTCTTGTAAAGTTCTGCTGCTATGTGCTTTACTCAACTTTGGCCTGCATTGTAGTGCCATTCAGTATGCATGGTTGCATTTATACCCTTTGATGTATGTGTGCCTGTGAGCTGGTGCAGTAATTAGGAGTCCACATGAGTGCTTGTATGTGCTACAGCACATGGGAGTCAGTGTGTGAGTTTGTGTGTGTGCTACATTTTATGTGTGCTTGTGAGAAGGCATGGTACATAGAGGGTTCTGGGTTCCATTTTGAGAGACCCAGGGCTTGCTGGAGAAAATGTGGAGGTACAGGAGCCCCCAGACATTCTTGTGCAATATTACATTCCTGAGTGGTGGGTGACACATACACTGGAGAAAAAAAGAGCCAGCGCCATCTGTATACTTCTAAAGGGGCTGTTTGATGTTAAAGAAAGGTCACTGGTCAAAGGGGTTTGGACACATCTCAGGAAAGAGATGAGACTCATAAAAGTATTATCAAGAGCAGGTTTAGGGGACTTGTGTAATTCTTTGATTCATAGATAACTGAGGCTGACACCAAGGTGTGATCTTCTAGTCACTTTCATGGAATTAAGTGTGTCATTGATGTGTTTCTGGGTGATCTGTATTTTTCCACTAGTTTGATGGATTTCACTCTTCTGTTGAATAAGAAATAGGTGGCAGGGGGTAGATGCAGTGCTTCAGATCTCTGCTTCTGTTGGTGACTTGATGTTGGTATTTTGCTTTGCTTTGGCGATGTGATGAGCTGTCTCTGTGTGTTCTGCAAAAGGACATAAGTATCAAGGGGTTGTCAGGAGTTCTGTTTTTCTTCATTTTCATTTTGGTCTGCAGATGGATAATTTACTGCCAGCAAAGTATTTAGAGTCCCAAGTCTTTGGCATGTACTTGCATGTTGTAATTGGGTTGTGGTAGCTTTCCCAAAAATTTTGAAGTTGTTTAGAAGGGTATTTGCTTTGACGTTACTGCTGGTACGATGTGAGCTGTGTTCAAATATTAAGTTGTCTATAGAGATGTATTTGAAGGATTTGAAAGTTTGGGCTTCTCTTTTGTGTTGGCCTTGGTTTGTTGGTAGGATGCGAGCAATGCAATAAGAATGGCAAAGTGTTGAGTCCTGTGCAAAGGAATGGAAAGTTTGCACTGGATTTTTGGTGAGGCTGAGAGGACACATTCGAGGATGTGGCATTTGAGTGTTTTTGCTGTGATTCATGCTGAACCATGATGAGTGTATTAATTAGGTTATAGAGAGTTTATCTTGTTTTTTGTTTGAACTTCTGTTATCTGGAAGTTTGAAGTCACCTAAGAGAGTGGTGTGGGCATGTCGGATGGATGAGGTAGTGAGACGATCTGAGAATTCTTCAAAGAAGTCCTTGTTCTGTCTGGGAGGCCTGCAGATGGGATGGGAGATGGTGGTATGAGTTGCAGAGGAATAAATGGCATGCTAGCATCTCTGTGGAGGCAGGTGTTACGTGCTTGCTTAGTCTGTAGAACGAGAAAGACTTACAGATAACCACAAAGCCTCCTACCGTCTTATGTGTCTGGTCCACATGATGGATGCTGTAGCTGGTGGGAATAGAGTCATTTAAGCTGTACAAAGACATTGATGTGAACCGTGGTTTTGTGATGAAGAAGGCATCAATCTTGTGATAGGTGAAGATGTCTATGATGGCTGGATCATGTAGTATGGGAGAGCATTAATGAGCTTGAGCTGGAATGTGTGTTCTGCATTTTGAAGATGGGTGGTAATTAGTGGGATGTGTATGACTGGTATGTGACTGGGTCATCTACATCTCGGCACAATTGTGGGAATTGGCATTAAGAAGTGCTGCACCTGATTTAATTGTATCTAGTAATTTTCAGTGGCCTTTGTCTGTGTCTGCCATTTGAGGTAAATGCTAAACAATGGGACACCTGAAGGGAGAAGGCAGGAAGTGATGCCACTACCTGTGAAGGTGGATGATACAAAATGCAGTGGTGTCACATTGTGTGCAGATACTTGTTGGAAAATGGTGTCTTCTTGCTGGTTTTTGATGAGAAACCAGTGATGACTCTTCCTGTGGAGCCGGTTGTTAGGAAATCCAGTGACTCATTTCCTGAGCAGATAGGTGAAGAGAAATTCAGTTTTGGCATTTTCGGTGCAGATGTATGATGAGAAATGAAGGCTTCTTGTTTGGTATCTTCTTTGAAAGATGGTTATGTTAGCAACCAGTGATGACACGTCCTATGCAAAATTATGAAGGGAAATCTAGTGATGTCCCTTTCTGTGCAGATGGATGACGGGACATGCAGTTATATGACTTCCAGTACAGATGAAAGGCAGGGAATGGCGAGATGTCACTTCCTGTGCAGATGAATGATTGGAAATCCAGCAGTGTTGCTTCCAATTCAGATGGATGAGGAGAATCGATGTGATCTTGGGGCTGTCTCCGCCTACTCTGTCAATGATCTTGCAGATGAAGGGTAGTTGAGTTGTGTTCCTGTATTTGCTGAGGTCATCATAGTCCAATGTACGTTTCATTATGAGTTGAGGGGTTTGCAATGTCTTAGGAACCTTTGGGCAGATGTCATGAGTAAGAGAAGCACTGAAAATGGTGAATAGGGGTAAGAGGTCTTTCTTGGAGGAGCTTATGATGAAAGACGAGGAGAAGATATCATCTTCATAGTAAGCAGCTTTGATGGAGTTCAGAATGTCAGAGAATTTGTGGGAGAGAAGGCTTTGAAAGATGACCATTGTGTGATTCTACAAAAATGGGTCAGTTTAAGAGGAGAAGCAGGCTTAGCTTTACAGATGTGCTGTCAGAGTTTATTTTTCCTCACTGAAGAAGTGGTCGATGGCATCGCTCTTGTCTGTGAAAGGCAGGGTAGGTGAATCAGGTAGGAGTTGTGCAGTGCTTCATTGTCTTGAAAATTGTTCTGCTTCTGTTGTTTGCTTCATTGGTGGTTTTAGTGTAGTACTTTGTCTGATGTAATTAGTTGCCTGTTTGATGCATAGAGGGATTTCAGTATGGTGAGGTTATTAGGAGCTCTATTTTGCTTTCATTTTCTTTGCTGTCAATGAATGGAACCTTCATTGCAAGTGAGGACTTTAGAGCATCAGAATGCTGAGTCTTTTGATTTGTGCTCGTGTGTTTTCACTGAAGTGTGATTGTCCCCTTAATTTTACAAAAAACCTGGTGAAGTTGTTTAGAAAGGTGTAGGCATTGTAATCAGAATTTGCAGGGCAAAAGACGAGTTTGTGTTGCTTGCCTAGGGTGCAGAAACAGGAGGACATATGCGTAAGAGCAAGGCCCTTATTATGTTTGCAGTAGACAAGGCAGATGCTGGCATCTATGCCCTCTTCCATGACTATGAAATCATTGAGTGGAAAGGAAAAAATGGCCACTTGTTAAATGGACTATCAGCTTGAAGATTGCAGATGTGGTGAAAAAATGCATGTGACTCAATAATTGATCACAGCTAACATCTGTCTAAATAATTGTTCAATGTGCTTAATCTGGGAATGTCAAAAATGCCTTTCAATCATCCAAGGTTGGTCAATGGGTAAATATAACAGTTGGTTTTATTGCTTTTTTAAATGTCAGCACTGCAGTAGTTTGTGCTTCTTAATACTATTATTATTAGTATTATTAGTATTATTATTAGTAGTAGTAGTAGTAGTAGTATTAGTATTAATAGTATTAATATATTGACTTGTTATCTGGTACGAGACAGAATTTAAACAGCCTTGATGTAATTCTAACTTTCTATTAGGAAGGCTCACCAAAGACCTTCCATCATGTAGAAAGCCAATGGATCAGTTCAGAAAACACTAAAATATAAAATTACACATGTCTGGCAAATCGTTTTTTGTGGCTTTTTTTATCTTCCGAAAGTTCTAAAGCTCTATAGATGGCGCCTTCAATCTAACTCAACAGAAAATCTGCCAATAATGTAAACAAAGCCAAGCTCACAAACTCAATCGGTAGACAGAGATTTATTAGTTAGGTGCAGATTGGGGTCACCTCTTCTTTGAATGGTATTTTAGATTTTTGGTGCTCTGGCAATATTGTGAAAGTAACCTTTTCGTTAACATATTTCTAGTCCTTAAAGAAAGACATTAATTGGTTTACGCTCTGATCGTTGAGGAACTAGTGATCCTAGCAACGAAGAAGACAAGGCAGTCTCCTTCCATTCCAAATCATCGAGATGTCTAGACTAGTTACTCCTGACACAAGGCTTAACGCAAAACAAGCTATCTGCATCTGAAACCAAATTGGACAATGTGTCTGTTCTGTGTCCTCGACACGATCGTTTTTGCAAGGCCATTTATTTCAATTTAGCGAGGTTGTCTTTTCTAGCCCTTTAATAGTATTTAATCATTTATAATACTCACTAATGTTACTGTTCTGCATTGTACATTTCCTGCTGCTTTATTTTTTCTCTTCTTGATTCTTCTATTTAGGAATACATTTTGAATTATATCATCAGTGAATTTTATTTTTTTGTAAATTTATGTTTATCAGTTACCATGCTTTATAAAGAATAATGTTATGAAGAGCTCCAAAACTCTGATGTCCCGCAGTAGTGCCTCATGGTCACTACATACACTTATAAAAGCTTTGATGTAGTCATGCATCAAATTGCGCTTATCTACTGCACCAGGTATTTCAGTCATGGAAGAACTGACATACTGAAACAGAACATGTCTGCTTGATCTGCTATTCTTGAGGGACTCCCAAGAAGAATGATTTGAAGGTTGGACAATCTGTTAACACCTTAATATCGGGAAACATCACTTACATCGTGGTGAATGCAATGAAATGCAATTATCACAATGCATTTACAATGCATATGCGTTTAGCACGCATGGCTTTACCACGCATGCCTTTACCACAAATATATCTTTACCACATATGCCTTTACCTTCACAGCGAATTTCGATGTAAAGGCATGAATGGTAAAGGTGTATGCATGCTAAAGGTTTTAAAGGTAAGTACCGGTACGTATTAAGGGGGTTGGGTGATATATACACATATATATATATATATATATATATATATATATATATATATATATATATATATATATATATATATATATATATATATAGCTTGATTTATACTTTTTAGCGCAGGTTTGCGTAAAAAAGTATAGCGTCTGCTAGCGCCATTCCAGAATGCCAGCCGGGCACCATATTTAAGGAATGGGGCACACCAGCACTAAGGCCCTGTTAGCGTCAAAATACACGTTTCTAACCAGGTAGGGGAGGCATAGGGAAAACTGGAGGTTGTGCATGAAAGAATGGCACTAGTCAGGTTATAGTCAAAATAATGACTCTAACCTGACTAGCGCCATTGTTTGACGCACAAGCCCCATGGACATGACTCCTGTCTAAGTAAGGACAGGAGTCATGGCCCCCAGCCCAATGGCTATGCCCAGGGGACTAAGGTCCCCTGGGCATGGCCATTGGGCACAGTGCCATGTAGTGGGGCTAAAGTTAGGCCCCCCATGGCACTTAAAAAAAAACATCCTCTGCTGTCCCTTTGGTGAGGGCCAGGGAGTCCTTGGGGCCTGGGGAGGGCACCTGTTGGCTTATTCCATGGTGTTCCACCATGGAAATTGGCCCACAGGTCCCCTAATGCCTGCCCTGACCGAAGTGTTAAATAATGGCGCTAAGCAAGCTTAACACCTTTATTTAGGCCTGGCTCCCTCACGTGCATGATTTTTGCACAGGAGGATAAATAAGGCGCCCAAGCCTCTTAGAGTAATTTTTTGCCTAGGAACACCTACCTTGCATCTCATTGACGCGAGGTAATTTTGCGCAGGCAAAAAATGATTTTAACTCCAATATTTTGGCACTAGACATGTCTAGCGCCAAAATATAAATATGGAGTTAAGTTTACGCCAGATTTGCATGAAAAAAAAATTATTCAAATCTGGCGCAAACAAAGTATGAATATGCCCTATGGTGTTTAGGGTGTGTAATGTTATTGGTGCTAATTGCATTTTTAAGTTTTAGGGTGGGTATGTGGTTTGGGGTGGTAAGTGCATTTTTGGGTTTTAGGGTGGGCGTGGGTTTTGAGATGGTAATGGCATTTTTAGGTTTTAGGGTGCTCATGGGTTTTGCTGTGGTAGGGGCATTTTTAGATTTTAGGGTAGGCATGAGTTTTGGGATGGTAAGGGTATTTTTAGGTTTAAGGGTGAGTATAGGTTTTGGGGTGGTTAGGGCATTTTTAGGTTTTAGGGTGGGCATGGATTTTGGGGTGGTAAGGATATTTTCAGGTTTTAGGGTGGGTATGGGTTTTGGGGAGGTAAGGACAGTTTTAGGCTTTAGGGTGGGTATGGCTTTTTGGGTTGTAAGATAATTTTTAGGTTTTAGGGTGGGTATGGGTTTTTGGGGGTAAGGGCATTTTTTTGGGTTTTAGGGTGGGTATACGTTTTTAAGTGTTAAGGGCATTTTTAGGTTTTGGGGTGGGTATGGGTTTTGGGGGTGGTAAGGGCATTTTTAGGTTTTAGGGTGGGTATACGTTTTTAAGTGGTAAGGGTATCTTTAGGTTTTGGGGTGGGTATGGGTTTTGGGGTGGTAAGGGCATTTTTAGGTTTTAGGGTAGATGTGGGTTTTGGGGTCGTAAGGGCATTTTCAGGTTTTTAGGGTGGGTATGGGGTGGGTATGGGGTGTTTAGGTTTTAGGGTGGGTATGGGTTTTGGGGAGTAAGGGCATTTTTAGGTTTTAGGGTGGGCATGGGTTTTTGAGTGGTAAGGGCATTTTTAGATTTTCAGGGTAGGCATGAATTTTGGGGTGGTGAGTGTATTTTTAGGTTTTATGGTGAGTATGGGTTTTGGGGTAGTAAGGTCATTTTTAGGTTTTAGGGTGGGCATGGGTTTTGGGGTGGTAGGGTTTTTTTAGGTTTAAGGGTGGGTATGGATTTAGGGGTGGTAAGGGCATTTTTAGGTTTTAGAGTGGGTGTGGGGTTTGAGGTGGTAAAGGCATTTTTAGCCCTTAGGGTGGGTATGGCTTTTTGGGTGGTAAGGACATTTTTAGGTTTTAGATTGGGTATGGGTTTTGGGGTACTAAGGGCATTTTTAGGTTTTAGGGAGGCTATGGGTTTTGGAGTAGTAATGGCTTTTTTAGGTTTTAAAGTGGGCATGGGTTTATTATTACCCTTGTTGTGAAAGTTTTGCATCTTCTGCTGCTGGCGGGGTCACAACGCTCTGCCTGCACTAACGGAGGAGGCGCCCATGGGCTGAAATCAGGACAGACATATCAGTTCTGGCCAGTAACGCCACTATAGACACTGATATGTTTGCACTGAAAGTAGGAGTTTTGAGTTTTCAGAAGCAGCTTATGGTGATACTTACCATCAGCTTCCAACTAGCAACAAAATCCCAAGACATTTGTAAATAACATATCTAAAAAAGACACTATAGCTTGGCAGTCTACACTGTACTGCTCCACCAAGCTCAACAGAAAGCTTAAGTCACCTCTGTTACATGAGGCATATGCATGATGCACAGTTTAATTCTTGCAGAGCTGTTGTATTGCATGTATCTGGGCAGCAGCATTTTTGTGAACCAGCCACTGAGTGCTTAGATACTTAAATTCCCATAGCTAGTCTTATGTTGTAAAAACTACTAGAGACAGCTAGAAATGACAACCATACACCTTGATTAGGAAAATAAATGTTGTCAAGTATATTTTTCACTGAAAGGGTACAGACAAAAGTGGCTGAAAACAGATTCAAGAACAGGGACCCATATTTATCAGCTTTGTGGCACAGGGCAGCACGGCAAGTCACCTTGCTATGCTGCCCTGTGTCACAGGGAAATGTGTGGTATTTAAAAGAATACCGCACATCCCAATACTTTCCCCTGCACTGATGATCCTGATGATCATCAATCAATCCTGATGATTGGCCACAGGGCTGGCTGGGAGTCTGTGTCTGCATGCAGCCAGCAAGGAAGAGGAGCACAGTGTGGGACCGCGCGAAAAGGTAAGTGCTTTTTTAAATTTTTTTTATTTGATTTTATTAAACTTTAGGTGCCCCCCTCGCCCGCGCACACCGCACCCGCCCGCTCCTTTCGAGCGAATCGGTCTGCGACTGTATCAGCCACTCCAAGTACAAGCCGACATGTAACAGACCCTACGTGATCTACGTTATGAAAAATGACAACTTCCTAGTGAGCTTTACAGATTTAAAAAAACTGTCACAAAGCACAGCACCCAAAGGTTCTGCGCTGCAATGCGTGACAGGGAGAGAACAGAAGAGTGCCATACCTACAGTGATATAGCACACTCTTCCTATCTCCTTAGCACAGTATTTTGCAGATGAGCGCCACACACATGCCTTTGCACCATAGTACTTATGTGTGAGTGTACCACAGGTTTGGTACTGGAAGGGAATCCTTCCAGTATAAATTATTTTACAAAAATGTCTTACTTTGTATGTGTGCAGTATAGTGCAGTTAGTGGATAGAGTTTTGCATCAAAAAACATGAGTGGTTGCATGGGAATGCCCAGGTACCACCCACATAATGCCAACTTGATGCTAAGTAACACAAAGCAACACTTTTTGAACCAATGCAAATACGAATTTGAGTTGGGTTGTGAATTTCCAAAAAGGTTTTGCATTTGGTTTGGGTTAAAAAAGTAAAAAAAATCCAATGCAAAACTGAAAAAGATGGTGTTCATTTGTGACCCCATTGCATACTTGAGGTGAGGTCTTCTGCTACATTTACAAAAGTCAATGTTTGTACTACAAACATCATGTTTACTTCATGTCAAATAGTGCAGAGGACCATCTCCCTGAAATTTTATGTAATTCGGTCCGTGGTTGTTATACTTGAGGCCACTCTTCAAACGGTCCTTAAGTCCTCTAAAGTGTCTAAATGTAGTTCGCAAGTAGGGTGGCCATATCCCTCTGGGTCACAGCACACCCTGTCTTCATTCCTGGACTTTTATGTGATAGCCCAATATATTCAGGATGTTGTCATGTTTTGATTACATTGAACTGAATACGTGAAACCACTTATTTGTAGGTGAAAAGTTCAGGACTAGTGAGGGTGTCTGTCATGACCTAGAGTTAGGTGGTCACCTAATCCTGAAGACTAATTTACCACACAAATGCATGTTATCCAGATCTGGGGTTGAGGACTTTTGGTCCTTGTTATAAGGCTTTTAAAGGCAATTAATTCACAAGTAATAATAGCAAAGTTCAGAATCATCACAAAGAGCTCTCCATTATCACAAACAGGGTCTTTAACGAGTCCAACCATGCCACGTGTCTGGTTCCCTTGTTTAATGCTGCAGAGCAGCAAACATTCCTCTTCAGGAGGCCACAGTGCCTGAACAGAAAAGTCCTCTACATAGTATTGGACGTGCCCCACTGACCTGAGTGAACTACTGTGTTAGTGTACAGATCCACAATGGTGGTTTTTGCTGTCATACTAAACAAGGGTCTTGCGTGTAAGGAATGAAATATGCCTGTCTTACAGATTGCGGTCTTGTTAGATGGGGAGGGACACCCAAAGTGTCTCCCTTTTAATGGTTGGAGGGGACCTCAGTCACCAGGAGTTAAGCAGCACAAGAATGGTGGTGGTAGCATACTGTGTAGTGATCGGTAGGAGTGAGCCTGTCCTTTTTAACTTGTATCACTGGAGTGAGGCCTACAGGCTCACTCACCTTTTGAAAAGTTCTGCTGCTGTGTGTTAAAGTCGCTCTTGGCCTACATCATTTAGATGTAACATGCTGTGCAGTGCAGGAGTGGTGACTATGCATTGGTTGCATGTGTGCCTGGGATAGGTACAGTACAGGGACAGAGCAGTGCTGTTCATTACATGCATGGTGAGTCCATGTACTGAGTGTATGTATACCTGCCAGGGATACATTACATTAGGGATGTTGTGCTGTGCAGTGCATTTGGAAGCATGTGCTTGGTGTACATGTACTTGCAAAATGTACAATACATAAAAGGATAAGTATTGTGCATTGCACACATGACGAATGTGTATTCTGGCAGTGTGTGTGTTTACAAGTAGCACTTAATGGCACAATACAGAAAGGCTACATTACTAAACAGTGCACAGAGCAAATGTGTGTGCTAAATGTATGTGTGACGGGGAGGGCATAATGCATGGAGATAACAGTTCTGAATGCTACTGTGACTGCAATGTTTCATTCAATGGAAGATCCTGGGTTCCATTTTGGGAAGCCTAGGCCTGCCTGGTGAAGACAGAAGGAATAGTAGAATACTCCCAGACAGATTTGTGTCTTGTTGCATTCTTGAGAACGTGGTGGAACACACTGGAGAATGGATGGAGAGAATCCCCTGTGTGCTTCTAAGGGTGCTCTTTGATTCAAGAGAGACCACAAGGAAAAAGCCTAGGCACAACTCGGGAAGGAGATGGAACTGTTAAGGGAATCATAAGGAGTAGGGTGGGAGCCCAGGATAACCCTTCTGATGCAATATCATTGTAGCTGACATCCAGATGTGAACTAGTATCGCTTTCATGGCCTGTGTTGTGGGACTCTCAGCTTCGGAGTCCCTTCTGCTGTGACAGACAATTTCTCAAGAAGAGGAAGAGAAGAAAGAAGGGTGTACTTAAAAACAAGCAGAACCCCAATATAATTACTTCAAAGACCCAGATCCCAAATCACATTTGCTGCATGGAAATGGACTATAAGAAGGGGAAGTTGAGACCCCCAAAATGTGCCATCTGCCAAGCAACCTGACAGGCTGTGTGAGGAGGAGAAGCTCTGCAAGACTTCTGCCTGTGACCAGTCCTTCTAGTCTCCTTGATTGGTGAAGAGATTTTACTTAGGGTAACTAAGACACCCTGTTGTAGAGCCTGGAGCACCAACTCCTGCCTGTGGTCCAAGACCAGTATGCCCTGTGAAGAAGAGGAGGGAGTTGGAGGAAGCAAAGTCCAGCTTGGAGCCCTTCCGAGAAGACAGAGCACCAAGACCTGTGTGGCCTTAGTGGTGACCCTGTATGCCAGGAGAGGCTGCCGTGGTATAGGTGGCTTCACAATGAAGATCGATGCCTTGCCATTGGGTAGTATCATGGCATCCATGTATGCTAGGAAGGGCTGCCTAAACCAGGTACTATGAAGTTTGGCCTGTCCCCTGGAAAACCAAAACTGTGACCTCGTTAAGGACATAGCTCTGTTGCTGGGACCCGGTCAGAAGAACAAAGATCAACTCCCACCCCCCCATTTGGGGAAGTGTGAACCTCACTGCACCAACGGAAGTTAAGAGTGCCTCCATTCACTGTTGGAGCCAGAAAGCGCTGCTAGTGATAGCCTGCCAGGTACTGCTTTATGTCCCACATGTAGACCGACTCAACAGAACAGTTGAGGAAGCGGGTAAGACTTGATACCGCACCACTTTTAGCAGCGAGCCCCATAGGGCCCTGGGACATCAGGAGTAAAAGGCCTCAACCACTATGCCCAGTAGCCCCTGCATGACAATGGCCCTCTGAAATGGGCTCTGACAGAGAGTGATCAATCCAGAAAGGAACTTGTTTCCATGAATGCAAGTTCAAAGTCTTTAGCACTTACTATGAGCTAGAGAGAGAACCCTTAAACTTTGTTCTGTACATGGGAGATTAAGAGAAAATACAATTGTAAACACCCTGCAGAGAGATCCCTGAATAAAATGTGTTTCTAATAGCTCAGGCCCTTAGCATTATGCTCTAGGTTTCTGAACGGAATTGCATGAGTGACCGGGCCATTATATTTCACAAAAATCTATGTTCTCAAAGCAATTTCCAGCAAAAGTAATATTCTTGTTATTTGATTGTCAACATCAATAATCTGTGCAATCTATTGTAATCCTCTTAAACTTTCAGTGCTCAGATAAGTGCAATACATTTAATTGCAGACAAAACATAATTGATTTATAGCGCAAGAGATGAAACACCACCGAAGGAAATAAACTGCACACAGTACTGCATGCAGACAACCCTGTAGGCTGCTAAAGGGATGAGGTTTAGAGAGACATCGAGTGAGACAGATACTGTGACCAAACTAGAGACAGATATATTCTTTTTTAGTTCAACCAAAGTTGCTGTGCTGCACTGTGAAAGATGGAGAAAACAGCACAGAGGCATGTTTCCTAAAAAAGTGGCCAGCTGCTACACCCACTCTTTATTATGGAGCACAAACAGGCTGCATAGCACCATGCACAACCTTTACATCATGATGTGGAGCATAGGGTTTTTATAGAAAGGCTACCCTGTTGTACAAAATCATGTGTCAAAACAATGTCTATATCAGTCCACACATTGGATGTGTGCTATTCAGTGAAACACACATGCAATGTGTGGAATATTTGGAAAAATTAAAACATTTCTCCAACTTTGCACCTCTTCGAGGAGGCATTATTTATTGACACAAAACCAGGTCAGACTACTTTGGAAGATGAAGCTTTGGATCACAAACTGTGTGATATTTACTGATAAACCCAAGAACCACACGTCACATCCTCTTAATGCAAAGTGCTGCAAACCTAAGCAAAGCAGCATTACGATTTAGCTGCACTGAAAAAAGAGCATACAGTATTTTGCACTGAAAGTAATAACCCTTCCAAAACTTTGCACCACTTTGAATCACTGTGCTTGAATTTGCATCGGTGCAAAGCCTTAATAGTTTTTTTCTTTAGTATTGTAAATGATTCAGAGGGGGGCAAATGGAGGGAGAGGCCAGAAAGGTTAACCCCTACTGTGCCCAGGACGAGGTGATCTCGTCCAAGGTGCCAGTTCCCCAGTGCCTTGGATGAGATCACCTCGTCCTGCTATAGGCCCCCGGGGGAGCGCTAGCGCTCCCCCCGATGGCCAGGCACACCCCTCCCCTAGGCAGGGATGGAAGGGGAATCGCTTTCCCTCCCTACCCGCCCCCCTGAGGCCCCCTGTGGCGTCTGATGACATCAGCGCGCGAAAATCAGAGGCCTTCCCTCCTGCGCTGGAAGCTCAGCTTCCAGCGCCCGATCGGAGGAGAAATGCATAGCATTTCTCCAATCACGTGGAGGGGGCAGAGAAGCCTGAAAGGAAAGGAAAGGCCTTCGCTTTCCCTCCCACCCCGCCCCCCCTGTGACCCCCTGTGGCATCTGATGATGTCAGCCCGCGAAAATCAGAGGCCTTCCCTCCTGCGCTGGAAGCTCAGCTTCCAGCGCCCGATCGGAGGAGAAATGCATAGCATTTCTCCAATCACGTGGAGGGGGCAGAGAAGCCTGAAAGGAAAGGAAATGCCTTTCCTCTCCTTTCAGGCTTCTCTGAACATTTCTGCTGCCCGATCGTGATGCGATCGGGCAGCAGAAATGCCACTAGACACCAGGGATTTTTTTTTATTTACCTGATAAGGAGAGTTGCCCCTTGGGCAAGGGCCGCTCTCCAGGAGGGCAATTTGTTTTTTGGCTGTTTCTGCCCCCCCTGGGGGCAGATCGGCTTAATACAATTATGCTGATCTGCCCCCTGGGGTGCAGAAACTCCCCTAGACACCAAGGATTTCTTTATTTTTTGTGTTTTCTATTTGTGGGGAGCGACCCCTTAGGCAAGGGTAGCTCCCCTGGGGGCAGATTTCTTTCTATGCCATTTCTGCCCCCATTTGGGGGAAGATCAGTCTATTTTTATTAGGCCAATCTGCCACTAGACACCAGGGATTTTTTTTTTTTTTTATATGTGTACACATAAGGGGAGCGGCCCCTTGGGCAAGGGCCGCTCCCCAGGGGGGCAAATAATTTTACAGTTGTTTCTGCCCCCCCGGCGGCAGATCGGCATCATATAATTAGGCAAATCTGCCCCCAGGGGGTGCAGAAACCCCCTAGACACCAGGTTTTTTTTTTTGTTTTTTTTGTTATATGTGGGGAGTGACCCCTTAGGCAAGGGTCGCTCCCCTGGGGGCAAAATTAATTCTAGGCTGTTTCTGCACTCCTTGGGGGCAGATCGGCCTATTTTTATTAGGCCAATTTGCCCCCGGGGGGGCAGAAACCACAAGATACCAGGGATTTTATTTTTTTGCGAAAATTTCACGCAAGGGGAGCGACTTCTTAGGCAAGGGTCGTTCCCCTGGGGGTCAAATTTATTTTAGGCCATTTCTGCCCCCCTTGGGGGCAGAGCTCCCTAATTTTATTAGGCTGATCTGCCTCCATGGGGGGCAGAATCCACTAGGCACCAGGGATTTTTTTTTTGCACCAATTTCACGCAATGGGAGTGACCTCTTAGGCAAGGGTCACTCCCCTTGGGGGTAAAAATTTATTTTAGGTCATTTCTGCTCCCCTTGGGGGGCAGAAACCACTTAGGCACCAGGGATTGGTAGGTGTGTTTTGTTTGGGGGGCAGCCCCTTGGGCAAGGGTCGCTCCCCATGGGGGCACATTACTGTTGGCCATATCTGCCCCCCTTGGGGGAAGATCGGCTTATTTTTGGAAGGCCCATCTGCCCCCAAGGGGGGCAGAAAACCCACCAGAGACCAGGGAAGATTTTTTTTCAAAATAAGACCGCAAATAAATGGGGCCCAAGTTGTTCTGCCCACCAGTGGGCAGATGGGGCAATTACCCCCGATCCACACCCCGGGGGCAGGAAGTCTACTAAATGCCAGGGAATAAAAAAAAAAATAGTGGGGTGGTGGCTACCAACCAGTATGGGCATGGTTATGCCCCTACCCCAACTGAAGGGGGTAGCAGTCTTTCGGCTCTCCCCTGCACACTAAAACATCTTATCCCACAGCAAGCAAGTGGACATTTGATTATTTGGGGTTTCGGTTTTACATTTGGGCCATGAGAGCTTGGCTAACTCTCAAAATCGTCCCACTTGGAATGGCAAGGGCTGCACTTTTTGGACTTTGGGACGCTGCCATGTAGAAAAATTCACAAGACCTAGATACATCTGAAAACTAAACATCTGGGTGAGTCCAGGGTGGTGTGCTTCAAATGCACCCGCACCATTTTCTTACCCACAATGCCCTGAAAACCTCCAACTTTGCTGGAAATCACACATTTTTGTGATGGAACCTACCGGAATCTGCAGGAATCCACTTAGGGCCAGATGTAGGAACCAGTTTGCGACTCGGGGGTTAATAGAAGGTGAGAGGGAAGGGGAGAGTGAAGGAGAGACAGAAAGTGGTAGCTGGAGGAAAGCATGCAGCTTCCCTCTAGAGAGAGTGTAACCAAAAGAAACAAGCATTTGCAATGAAGTAGGTCTCGCATTTGCAAGAGTTAGAGCTATTGGCGTTCTAAATGACAATGTCTTTCACCTATGTGTTTTGGTTTGGAATGTAGTGGATGTATGTGGTGTGGAGTAGAATTATGTGGGATATATTAGAATTGTTAGTTGTGGAATTGTGTGGTGTGTTTTGTAATTGTGTAGTGGAATGATGAATAGATGAGGGTTAGGGGTGCACAGAATATATAGAAAGGAACATAGAGAGGGATAGGTAGTTTAGATACAAAGTAGTGATTTTAGCATGTGTGAGAGAGAGAGGATAAATGAGGGAGCAGGCAATAGATGCATAAAGAAAGAGCTTCTGCTTCCAAAATTTTAAAAGTTGGTAATTTCGGAATCTAGGAATAGTATCAAATGTGTGGAAAGTTGGAAATCTGTTTATTGTATACTTTTCAAAAACAGAGAAGATACAATGCAAGCTTTCCTCATATGAAAGGTACAATGCAAGCTTCCGCCACAGCAAAGTTACAATGCAAGCTTCCCTTCCACGGAAGGTACAATGCAAGCTTCCCTAAAAGAGAAGGTACAACACAAGCTTCTCTCACACAGAAGGTACACTGCAAGCATGCCTCACACAGAAGGTACAACGTAAGCTTCTCTCACGGAGAAGGTACAATGCAAGCATCCCCCACACAGAAGGTACTATGTAAGTTTCTCTCACAGAGAAGGTACAATGTACGTTTCTCTCACAGAGAAGGTACAATGTAAATTTCTCTCACAGAGGAGGTACAATGCAAGCTTCCCTCACAGAGAAGGTACAATGGTACAATGCAAGCTTCTCTCACAGAGAAGATACAATACAAGCTTCCCTCACAGAGAATGTACCATGCAAGCTTCCCTCACACACAGCAGCTACAGTACAGGCAGCAGCCGTGCATGCTTTCCTCACACACACACATCAGGTAAAGCACAGACAGCTTTGCCTTCACCCTCACAGATAAGGTAAAAGGTAAGCTTCACTAATACACAGCAGATACCGCACAGACAGCAGTGCAAGTTTCCCTCAGCCACAGCAGATACAGCACAGGCAGCAGTGCATTCTCCCCCACAGAGGTCAAATGTGCACGTTCCTCACACACAGGGGAAATAGCACAGGCAGCAGTGCAAGCTTCCCTCACACACAGCAGATACAGCACAGGCAGCAGCAGTGCAAGCTTACCTCACACACAGCAGATACAGCACAGGCAGCAGCAGTGCAGGCTTCCCTCACACACAGTAGATACAGCACAGGAATTGTGTGGTGTGGGAGTGTGTGGTGTGGGGTCGTGTATTGGGGAAATGTAGCATGGCGTGATGTGGAATTATGTGGATAGTAATTAAATGGTATTAACTGATGTGGAATTATGCAGAGTGATATTGTGTGTTATGGACTTATTTATATGGAATGGTATTGTGTGTTGTGGAGCGGCATGTTGTGGAATTGAATTATGTGGTGTGCTGTTAGATTTTGTTGCATGGTCTTGAACTTTGTGTGTGTATTGGAGGCATGTGGTATATTGTAGAATTGTTTTGTGCAGTTGAAATATGTAGTTTGGTGTGGAATTATATGGTGTGTTTTGGAAATGTGTGGAGTTGAATTGTATGTCATAGAACTGTGCAGTGTTGAGTGTAATTATGCTTATTGGAATTATGTGTTATGGTGTGCAGTGCATTTATGTGGATTGCTGATATGTGGCACTGAATGCATTTATGTGGGTTGTTTTTATATTGTGGTACAGAACTGTGTGGCATTGAATTGTGTGGTGTTGTGTGGAATTATGTGGGATGATTTGGAGTGGTATTATGTGGTATGGTGGGGAGGAGTATGATAAGGTGCGGAATTATGTGGCATGTTGTGAATTTGCATTTATTTTATGGAGTGTAATTATGTTTTTTTGGAATTTAAGGGACTGAAGAATGGAAAGACTGCCCTGGGCCATAAGCCCAATGTGTTCAGGTCAAATAATCCTGCTGCAGCACCAAGGGAGGAGCATACAATGCTACTCCAGCCTAAATCTACCATGCCTTGGATTGGCCTCACCCACGATCAATGGTCGGTAAAACAAGTTCAGTGTGGAACAATTTCTTCTGTAAAAACCCTTCTAACTATATTGTGTTTTGTGACAAATGTGATTGCACAGCTAAATAAAATTTCACAAGGGAGTAAGTGATTACAGTAGTATACATTCCTTGATAAGAGCTATATTTCTAAATCATAAACAAAATTTTAAACAACCTAGAAACCATTTAATGGCGGTATGATTTTGTTACACAGAAATGTGCCTTTAAATGAAGTAACGGGTGACCAAATAATGCGCTCCAAGGCCTTCAGGATGGGCTCACCCTTCCAAAATTTAAATATAACATTGTCATACATTTTCAAAAACATATTAAAGGAGGATTTAACATTGGTAAAAAAGGCATTATTCCTGTACAGTTTTACAAACTAATTACCCACTTGTGAAATAGAACACAACGATATGATAAAACGAGGCCTTTTTTAACAGAAGTGTTAGTAAAGGAAAGATATACTTTAAGAAATGATAAACATACACATACCTATTTGCAGATCCATTAATAGTTATTCCAATTTCACCGTTTCCCATCGAGCTGCTTGTAAATATTTACACTATGGCATAAAACAGATGTAAATGCCTCCTGCTTTGTGCTATAAAAGTATCATGAAAAAGCTAGGAAGAAATTGCATAAATCATATAAATGGTGATGACTGAGCTGTGAAGTTGGGGCCAGATTTATGCTGGCCTTGCGCCGTTCCAATGTCACAATAGCTTAATGTTTTCTGACACTAATGTGGGGTTGGAAGGAAACATGCTACACCATATTTACAAAGTGGTGCACTGTAACCCCTTGCACCACCATATGCCTGTGCCAGGCATAATGTATGCAAGGAGGGGAGTTTATTGCCATTTTTTGACACCTGCTAAGTGAACGCGTTGAACAGAGGCTCCCATTGATTACAATGGGCCTATAGGTGCTGTGCAGGATTTGCATCATAAATCTTTACATGAATCACCCTAACAACCACCCTAGTGCACCATATTTGAAATACAGTGCTACCATGGTGGTGTTAGGGGGCACTAAGGGTAGCAAGAAAAGGGGCACTGCACTAGGTGCCGTACCACTTTTCATTAATCTGCCCCTTGGACTTTAGATGGGGCACTGCATGAGCAAAATGTCAGCAGAAGAGTGTGATGTTTTGTACAATATCCACAAAACGGTTGTGCACGTGTTAATGTTGACAGTGGAAAAATTGTATTCCAGTCACATAAATATGGTGCAGTCCACGTAGACTAGGAAAATAGTTTGTTACCGTAATGTAATTCTGTACAGCTAACAAGAGGAGGGCTGTGGCCATACATGAAATGAAATCGCAGAAAGGATGGGGAGAATGGAAAAAAAGAAGAGGAAGGAGAAAACAGTGAAGAAGGTTTGTGAGGGGGTTACATCAGCACAAGAAACAGGAGTGGATGAAACGAGAGAGGCTGATAAAAGGAATAGGAGACATGGCATGAGTTGTTAGAGAGATGGAAAAGGGACACAAATGAGAAGAAGGAGCGAAGTGGGGAGAAGGAAGGGACATCAGCTGGAAGGAGAGTGTGAGGGGAAGGGAAATGTGTGGTGGAAGAAAAATAAGGGATGGAGAGGTGGGGAGAAGAGAGTATGGGAGTCTTAGATAAAGAGATGGAAGAGAACATCTGAAGGGGATGGGAAACAGATGTAAGGATAATCTGCTGCAGGAGAAAGAACAATTGGAAGATAGAGGAAGGAAGACAGAGGAAAGAGACTGAAAGGGAAAGAGAATGTTGAAAGTGGGACGAGGTAGCCCAGGAGCAGCGCCTCCCGGCTAGGAGGAATTAGGGGAGATGCACTCCAGTAATGAAGGAGAGCATAGATAGCTGTTAATGTCAGAGCAGCAGATACAGAGCCGATATCTTTGCTGCCATCAGGAGCACCATCCAAGGCCCAGCGGGCAGAGACATGAGGGCTGTACCACCTCTGAGCTTAGGGACCTGTGAACGAGGCACTGGAGGGGGATAGTGATGGACATGCAAAGACCGACACAGAAAAAGATACCCAGGCAGAGCCCAAATGTGAAAGCATCAAAAGAGACAGCCAGGCAGAGACAGTAAGACAACAAAAGATAAAGAGGTAGGAAATGATTCACATTATATAATTCACAAGGTGGAAGAGAACACACTTCATATAGGTGCACCAAACCAGTGAGCTGCCTCCTGCGGGGAGTAAGGAGGGACATTTTTCCAAGCCTGAAAATGTGAAAACATGTCCTGCATCACTTGACAAAGATTGACACAAACTGTGCACAACCCTACAAACAGGGTTAGGAAACACAAACACAGTATATGTGTCAGCCTTTTTAGGTACAGTGTGTGTGTTGTAGTGTCTGTGGACCTGGGAGTCTTGAGTTCTAAACCCGGTATCCCTAGATTGCTACACTCTGTGATCCTCGGCAGAGCACAATCGCCTCCAGCACCCAAACTTTCTTCTCCATAAAAAGTGGATCTTGTTAGAAAGACACAACATAAACAATTGAATATCTGCATTCTTGTAGTACCTAGAGGCACCCGTGTGCTAGGTTAGGTCACGGGACCATGCCAGCCACTGACTTACTGCCTGCAAGACACACTGACTGCACATCACAGATATCTAAAACGGCAGCTTCTTCCTTGGTGACCCCTCCACAGCCCTTGGACCCCACCCGGATAGGAATCTGGGATGGGCATGTCCATCCAGATGGGCACGGGGGTCCGAATAGAGACACAAACAGAGAGCATACAGTGGAGGCACTGGTTCAGCATTCAGCAAGGAGGGGGCATTGGTCCTTGGAGTATGGAGTTGTAGGGGCCCACAGCAAGAAGAAGGGAAGGGAGGGGGATGCTCAGATGTGAACTAGGCTCTTCTAGGCTTGAGCACTGTGATCAGAGACTTAAAGTGGAAGCTTGTGTGGAAGCGGCACTGGTGGCCCCGCCTACTCTCAAAGCCAGGGTTGTGGGGAGAGAGCGCTGTAGAGCCTCCTCATGTGTTATAAAACATTCAACCATATAACAATCTAGAGAAGGCATGTGTATTTGGACAGCCGCATGGAGATTTCAACCCCTGAATCCCAGATAAACACATCCCGGTAAATGTGGTTGCCAGAAGATCCCATGTTGCAGTGATGACACTTATGCAGCCTTCTGTATTGATTTAACAGTAGGATGCCGGCCTTCGCATACTTCAATAGATAGCACTGAATTAACACCCATTGATAATTAACTGCCAAAGTACTGGAGTGGTGGCCCTGGCTGTATTAATTCACCTGATTACCGCAGCGCTAAGTGCCATGTTCATGCTAGAACGGTACCCTCCCCCCACAGTTACCCCAGTCTCTGGAAGGCCTCTCTTTCCCCCACTGCAGTTGTTATTTAAAAGAATGTTTCAAAATCAATCTTGTTGCTTTGCTATCTGTGGGTATTCTTTGGTGTGGTATTACACTTGTACTCATGTTACTAAATTTGTACCACTCCAAGTTGGAATATCAAATTATGTCACGTTTATGATGGCCGCAGAATTAGCCTACAGGTTTATAATTGCATTTGGGGAGCTAGCACACACTTCACTGTCCCTTTTCTATGTTTGTGATGAGGGTGCAGTCATGTTTCAAACAAGAGAGCAGCTCCAATCAGAGCACAATTGCTGGTCTTTTCTGGCTTTGGAGGAAGTGGTGGGAGGGATGAATGGTGCAATAAAATTCCAGCAGCTCAGCCTGAAGCATCCACACTTTGACACCAGCAAGAAAGGCAAAATAAAGTAGTCCCTGAAACCAAGAGATAAAGAACCATAGCATAATTACACAGCAATTAGTCCCTGCTCCCAAAGAAAAAAAGGCAGAACAAAGAGACATGACTGACCACTAGCAAGCAAGGATTTTTAAAGGACCAAAAAATGAAATCCCTTAACCTGTTGTGTGCCCAGGACGAGGTGATCTCGTCCAAGGCGCCGGATCCCCGGTGCCTTGGACGAGAGCACCTCGTCCTGCTATGGGCCCACGGGGGGAGCGCTAGCGGGCAGATGGCCAGGCACACCCCTCCCCTAGGCAGGGATGGAAGGGGAATCACTTCCCCTTCCACCGCCGCCCCCCTTAACTCCTCCCGTGGCGTCTGTTGAGCAAATATGAATATGGACAGTGCTTAGTGCCTGAATAGTTTTTTGATTTGTTTTTTTATATTAGTCACACAACAACCGCTAATCTTGACATTATGGCTGTGATAATAGTAAGACAAGAGGAAACGTGCAGAACTCTTTTTGCTGAAAATGAAAACACAAACGGATCAGAATGTCTTACTACCAAAAATCATGAATTTACACATAATATATTGATTAAGGAACTTAAACAGGCTAAAAAAAATGAAAGTTAACAATTGGTGGGAGAAAACAATTACAAAAATATATATAGACTGTGGAAGAATTCCAAGAGGATTGAGGATATTTGTATTACCTACACTCAATGATATGGACACCGATCTACTTAAACAGTGGCAAACTGACACAACAGAATGTTCTTTCAAATTAATGCAAACATTTCTATTCAAGCAGAAAGAAAATTGGACAGAACATTACAAAGAATAAAAGAAATTGAAAATCAACTGCAATCTGCAAGTGCATCAGAGAATATCAAATATGTGTTAAGTCTAATGGAAAAACGATTGGAAAAACATGAAAAAGAAATACAAGAGAAAAAATAAAGAAATTCAACAGAGATAAGGCAGATT
The DNA here is from genome assembly GCF_031143425.1 of Pleurodeles waltl. Lineage (NCBI taxonomy): Eukaryota > Metazoa > Chordata > Amphibia > Caudata > Salamandridae > Pleurodeles > Pleurodeles waltl. The sequence goes on from NC_090440.1 coordinate 1,087,610,575, forward strand.
ACTCCATGGGGAGAAGATATACATTTGCAAAGTGTTTTGACTCCTTTTATGCCACACAACACATGGACAAGACAATTGAAAAAGATAAGTCGGTGTCAAGTGCGGAAAGCTCATATTTGAGTTTGGGGGACAAATTCCCTTAACAAGAGGACCAGCATTGGACTTTTCAGGAGAGATGCACCTTTACAACATGGAAATGAGACAGAGGTGAAGAGGCCCATAAACAAAATGAGCACAACACTACAAGGAGATCAAAAAGGAAGAGGCAAGAAAAGAGGAGGCGAACAATAAATATCAATAAGCTGAAACAGCAAGAGGATTTAGTCATCAATTTGTCCTCAAGATCATTAGAAGACAAAAACATTACAGTACTAAATAAAAGTTGACTTTTTGCCCCATGGTTGGAATGGACGTTGCCACTGCTAGGATTGACATACTAATTCTCAAGAAAGTTAAAACTAAAAACGTATTTTTCATCAAGAAGTCAACAAAAGAATTTGGAATCAAAGAGTAAATCACAAGAGATGTCCCTTATAAATATTGGAGAGATGGAACATCTCAGAAGCCTCATGGAATTGGAAGGAGAATCCACGAAAATGATGATATGATAAATGAACAAATTCTATCTGATCAAGAACTATGCCATGTGATTTCCATCACAACAGATGATACTGTTTCTAATGGCTGTAAACCCAAATCACATTTCTGTCCTCAACTGCCCATGGAGAACAAGATAGATTTGTTTCAAGAAGTGATGGTAGAAGGCCTGATGAGAGTTGCTTTGAAGACAGGTAAACTTAAACAGACAAACTTGATGCAAGAAGATTGGGAAGCATTAAAAGACTTGGGAAATGATGATACCATCATCATTAAAGCATTGGATCGTACGGAATACATTAAGGAGGCAATTAACTAACTTAATGATAGAGCAAGTTATATTAAGCTAAGCAAGAACCCTACGGCTGATAATATGGTGGAATATCATGGTTAATTGAAAATTTGGCAAGATGCAGGTCTCTTAGATGAAGAAGTGGTGAAGTACTTAAAAATAGATGATCCTATTACTCCAACAATATATTTCTTGCCAAAAATACACAAGAACAAAACAAAACCACCAGGAAGGCCAGTAGACAGTTCCATAGGATCTTTATTAAAAAACACTTCAAGATTTGTTGATATATTTTTGTTTCCCTATGTTCTGAGCCTTCCTTCATATTTGAGAGACTCTATGGACTTTCTCAATCGGATCAATAACATCCCATGGAAGAAAGAATACATCATGGCAACAATCAATGTGGTTTCCCTCTACACTTCCATAAGACATGAAGATGGCCTTGAGGCTTGCAAATACATTTTGAGAGCAGGGTCTATTTGTTTATTGAAGCATACAGAGATGATTTTTAGAGATGTCACAATATTGTTTAACTCACAATATATTTCTTTTTGGTGGTCATTACTATTTACAAAAGAGAGAAACAGCGATGTGCACTTCTTTTGCACCAAGGTATGCCAACCTAGTAATGGGATGGTGGGAAGCAGAAACTATTTGGTGTGATAGTAATCAGGAAATTTTAGAACATGTGGTATTATGGGTCTGTTATATCGATGACCTGTTCTTGATTTGGGAGGGAGAACAAGCGGCATTTGAGAAATTCATCGTCTATTTCAATGGTAATCCACAACAGTTGAAATTCAAATATGAAACGAGTACAACAAACATCACCTATCTGGATGTGAATCTGTACATAAAAGAAAACATGATATGTATACAGATTTATAGAAAGCCCACAAGTGTGAAAACAGTGTTGCACGACAACAGTGGTCATCCTCGAGCTCTAAAATGGAGTATACCATTGCGAGCGTGTCATGGAATCCTAGCTATTATCTTCCCTGAATAGTGGATTCTGCGCTAAAGGACCATGGATCGAAGTGACATAGGTTTGAGGGGATGTCATCAATGAAAGGTGTGAGGAACAGCAATATCAAATGACAATAAATATTGTAAATCTTCAGGCAATAACTACACCAGTTTATTAAGAAGTCATAGATTTATTTTCCTATATTAACAATGCTAATGTTACGAAAATAACTCTCAAACACAAATGATTAGCATAAAAGATCAATAGCGGTTGGTTAAAGCGTCGTATATATCTCAATTTTATCAAGACAATTGAACAAATTATCTCTAAAAGTGCCACACTTATTAATAATACAAAAACCGGTAATAATGGCAAAATATACATTAGTTCAGCATCAAACGATTTCAAAATAAGTCATGAGCATTTCGAAGTTAGTTCCCTCACTAACCACAGATTAGCATGAACATGTTAGGCTTCATGTGAAAAGAATTTAGTTACACAAAATTAGAAAAAATCCTAACTCAATTAATGATAGAAAAATCTTATAAATGTGCAGCAATAAAACCATAAGTTGCAGCTGGTACCTGGAAAGCAAAGGAGACACAATTCCCATTTCAATGGCATAACTTAGGAAAGATAAAAGCAGAAACAACAAATGGCTTGCTTCAGCATGAGGACACCATTGGTTATGTCATCAGAAGATCTGGGCCTAACGACAGCTACAGCTAACAAGTCCCAAACCATCAAACTTGAACCTCATCTGCTATAAACAATCAGTTAATACTCCAATCCTTCCCCCAGAGAACTCTACCCCGGTTGTTATACTAAACTCTAATAAGCACCTGATTGGTCAGTCTATGGGGTGGTTTCATTTCAGCCAATCGAGAATTAAATTGATTACCTAAAATACAACAAATCTACCCTAACTATAACATTTTCCTCCAGTTTATCATTGCTTCTTCCGGCTCATCTGTAACTCCATTGTTTCGTCGCCTCTCGAAAATCTTGTTCTCAGGAAGAAACTTTTACTGTTGCAATCTACTTCCATCCTCGAAGAAAGACTAGGGCCCATATTTATACTTTTTGATGCAAAACTGCGCCAACGCAGTTTTGCGCCAAAAAAATTAGCGCCGGCTAACGCCATTCTGAAGCGCCATGCGGGCGCCGTATTTATTGAATGACGTTAGCCGGCGTTACCCGCCGGCGCTGTCTGGTGTGCGTTAAAAAAAACGACGTACACCAGGCAGCGCCGGCGTAGGGGGAAAATGGCGTATGGGCGTCCAGAAATGGTGCAAGTCAGGCTGAGGCAAAAAAATTGCCACAACCCGATTTGTGCCATTTTTTTACGACGCCCATCCCCCATAGAAATGACTCCTGTCGTAGCAAAGACAGGAGTCATGCCCCCTTGCCCAATGGCCATGCCCAGGGGACCTCTGTCCCCTGGGCATGGTCATTGGGCATAGTGGCATGTAGGGGGGCACAAATCAGGCCCCCCTATGCCACAAAAAAAAATAAAAAAAAATACTTACCTGGACTTACCTTAATGTCCCTGGGGTGGGTCCCTCCATCCTTGGGTGTCCTCCTGGGGTGGGCAAGGGTGGCAGGGGGTGTCCCTGGGGGCTTGGGAGGGCACCTCTGGGCTCATTCTGAGCCCACAGGTCCCTTAACGCCTGCCCTGACCCAGGCGCTAAAATCAGGTGCAAATGCGGGTTTTTTAGACCCGCCCACTCCTGGGCGTCATTTTTGCCCGGGAGTATAAATACGACGCATATGCATCGGAGTCATTTTTTAAGACGGGAACGCCTACCTTGCATCTCATTAACGCAAGGAAGGTGTTCACGCAAAAAAATGACGCTAACTCCATGAACTTTGGCGCTAGACGCGTCTAACGCCAAAGTATAAATATGGAGTTAGTTTTGCGTCGAAATTGCGTCAAAAAAAAGACGCAATTTCGGCGCAAACAGAGTATAAATATGCCCCTAGATATTAGTAACATTCTCAAACAATAGAACATTTCAACTTATACAATACTTGGTTAAGACATGACCTTGTAAGAGCACATCTACACAAACTTCGAAAAAACCTTTATGTATGCTTTTGAATCTTGGAAAATAACCATGGCCTTTAGTTAGAATTCCACTCAGCTAAGAACTGAAAAATGAACATTTTCAAAAATCACTCGTTTTGCATGTTAATCCATTACACAATTGTAGTATAAAAATCATTAATAAACATATTAGAAAATTCACACTCAAACAATTCCTCCTCTGATGACTATTCAAGTCATCACATCAATCTTTAACAAATTCATTTATTGTCATTAGATTAAACATTTTGTTTCATTTATTTTCAAATTATTTCTTTTTCGCCTCTTATTTCCTTTGTAAAATGTATTCATTTGTATTTCAAAGCTTCTTCTATTCTTTAATTTTCTCCTCTTAACAAATGTTTTCACTTTATATGTTCCCCAAATTCCAATTAAACATAACACAATTATTGACACCCATTTTGCTATCGTCAAAATAACATTTCTTCCCACATTACTTAACCAATTTCCCACAGCTTCAATTCCTTTTCCATCCTTTTCCCAAACTATAGTTTCTGTTAGTTCTTTTAGATCCTTACTATTAGTATTAATCACATTAGAAATTAATTCTTTAATGTTCCTTGAGTTATCAGGGATATACGAACAATAATGATTAGAACCTAACAATCTACAAACTCCGCCCTCTTTCTCCAAAAGAATGTCTAACGCAAGGCGATCCTGAAGTGCCATAGCTCTTGTAGCAGCCAATTCTGTATCCATACGAAAGATAGCTCTAGAATATCTTGTCAACATGTCATCTATTATTATACACCACTTCTGAATCTTAATCGAATACAGGACTACTCCCACTGAAGGAATTATAGCCCTGAATATGTCTCCCACAATGCTAGAAATTGATTCGCGCTGGTGTGTTGTTAGAATTTTAATTGAATCAGGAATCTTACTCAAGTCTTCCAACTGATAGATTTTTGGAAAGACTATCCCCAAATAACATGTCCCATACCACCCTCTAGGAAGACGGTGATATGCATTTCTCCTGTAAATTTAATAAATCCTAGGTATTGGAGGATCCTGTCCATTCATCATAAAATCCCACTTACTCCTAAACATAAACACATGTCTATATTCACTCGTCCCAACAAACACCCTGTCATTTTTACTGAAAGGTCTATGTATACAAAGTTTTCCTATATGCTCAGCATCTATTGTTAGTTTTACTTGTTTCGTAATGTCAGTATAAGCATAATCTATTCCAGGCTTTTTATTCCCTTATCCATCTTTGCCTTTATTTCTCTTCTTCTGTCTTCTGTATTATATTAGAACGTATTTTCTGCTGATGTTAGTAAATAAGTTTAATTGTTACGATGAGCAAAGGCTGTACCAAAGGTTAATGTAGGTTCAAAGAAATCTCTCATAATCACTATGTTATTTTCTTTGGCTATTTTATTCAAATATCCTATGACAGGTACAAAAGACAATACCATATCATAGTTTGAATAAAAATGTTGAATATATTCTTGATTATAAAAGCGCGTTAGCAAAAGTCTGCAACTTATAGCATAAGTTACAGGCAGGCTATGATAAGTAGTGCCTCCTTCCACTGAAGTCGGAATCTGTGTACATACATAACAATCAGTCACATCCATCACCTCAACATACTCATGCAATAAGAGATAGAAAACATTAGAAGAAAGCTCTTTCTCTCCGTGTAATTATTTTACATCTATCCTAAATTTATCTTTTCTTAGTGACTTATCAGCCAAGTTTAGAGAACTTATTTTCGCAGTCTGATTAGCTCCATCCATCTCATAAACAGACACCCCTACGAACAAAAACAGACATATCAAAACACTCATTACTGCTAACCCAATACCAAACACTTTTTAACGACTAATCCCACAGTTCTGTTTATGTGAGTTACTCATTTTCTTGTGTTAGTGAAAAATGAAAAAAGAAATTCAAAATTCCAAAAAAAAACACTTCAAAAATCCCTCCTAATTCTTTTTTTTTCTAATGAATTCATTCAATTTTGGACAGTTCCTTTGTCAAGTTCGGTATAGCAGCTTATCTAATTCAGTAATTCATTTGTCTTTTCCAGTATTTTTTATTATTTGTCTCTTCAGTATGAGTTTCGTTTCTCAACTGTCATTTTCTTTTACCCAAAGTCTCTTTCTTGTGAATCTTCACGTTCCAAAGTCAGGATTTTCTAAGTCTCTGTCAAAACAATAACCCAAACATTCTTCTTGCCAGTCACTTGTATTTAAGTATGGCTATTCAGGTCCAGCGTATCTCCTACTTGCAACTCTTTTTCTTGTCAGTCGTCTTCCACTTTCACTAACTTTTCCACTAGTGTGTTATTCTACAGGCAATTCTTTCTCTTCTGGTATTGATGGTATTACATCAACTTTTTCCCTTTGTGTAGTTTTCTCTGGTCAATTGTCTCCTTTCAACGTTCCTTTTGTCAGTAGTCTTCTCAAAATCGAGTCTTCACTTGCCTTTGGACCTTTCTCTTCGGACGTTTCCGCAATTGGTTTTGAAAGAGTATAATCCACTTGGGCTGGACTATTCTCAATTCCTTTCCCATTGGGGTCTGTCTCTTCTTCAGTTTGGTTTGTCAAACCACCTACTACTGAGGTCACCCTCCTCTGAGCAGATCTCTCCTCTGTTGTTTCTTGTTTTTTACTCTCATTCGAGGACACCCTCCTCGGATCAAAATCAGTCTTATTTCTTTCTTCTTGGACTGATTCTTCTACTCCTTTTGCGGCTTGTTCAACTTCTTCACTACTCTGTTCTCTTTCATCTTTTATAGGAGTAGGTACGTCTCTGTCATTCTCAACATTTTGCTCACATCCTTTTTCCCAGTTTTCAGTGTTCTCAACTGTTGGTAATTTCAACAGTTCCTCTTGTCTTTCTGTTGGATCATTCACTTTTCTCATATGGCTCGCATGCACCCAATTTGGCAAACCAGCACACTTCACAGCAGTCGTCGTAGTGAGCATGATCTGATAAGGTCCTTTCCACCGTGGTTCAAGGCAAGACTTTCGGACGTGCTTCTGTATAAGCACCCAGTCTCCGGCTCTCAGACTATGACCCTGACCTTGCGTTTGTTGAGCTGCTGCAACTTCCACCTGATGAGAAAAAGACAGAACCACATCAGCCAGGCTCTTGCAGTAATCTAGCACCATGTCATCTGTAATATTCACAAGTGCATTTGCACGTATTGCTGGCAATCTCATCGCTCTCCCGTCAATATTTCATGCAGAGACAACCCAGTGTTTTTTAAATGGAGTTCTCCTCATCGACATTAGTACTTTGATGCACACACTTTGGCCAATCGTGATTTTAGTGTTCCATTCATTTGGGCCACAAGACCTGAAGCTTCTGGCCGATAGCTGCAATGTAATCTCTGCTGGCTATTTAATGCTGAGAAAAGCTATTTTATCACCTCATTATTGAAATGTGTACCCCTATCTGATTCAATTGAGACCAGAAAACCAAAACGTGGAAACGTGGAAAAGCAATTTAGCCACACTGAGACTGTCATTCCTCCTTGTTGGGTAAGCCTCAATCCAATGCCTAAAAATGCACACAATTACCAACACGTATTTCAATCCAGCACATGCAGACATCTCAATGAAATCCATATGCATTCTACTGAATAGACCTCCTGCCATACCTATGTGACCCATGTTGACAATTGTTTCTTTGCCAACATTAATTTGCTGGCAAATTATGTACCTATGGCACACCAGCTCTGCCAGTTGGCTGAATTTTGGATTATACCAGAATTGTTTAAAACTCCTGATCATCGCATCTCTTCCAATATGTGTTTGACCAGGGTAGTACCTCGCCATTTGTGTCAGTAGACTGTTTGGCAAGACTACCTTTCCCTCTATTGTTACCCATATCTTATACTCCCGTTGTATGCATTGATGTTTGACCCAATCTCTCCTTTCTTCTTCTGGAACATTGTTTTGTATTGCTTTCAACTTATCTAATGTCTTCACTATTTTCATAGTGAAATTTGCATAAATTTCTTCATTTTTACACATTAATTCCCAATTTCCTTTTAATGAAATTCCATTTAGAGCACACAATTTTACAACAGGACCTGCACAGGCATTTCCCAAAGTTACATAATCTTGTCCTCTCTGGTGTGCACTGCATTTAACCATGGCAATTTTCTCAGGTTCTTGTACTGCTTGTAGCAAATCATGTATTCTTTCTCCATTTTTCAGGATGTCAGGAACCCTCTTTGTGACCAAATTGTCCCAAAATCATGTACAATACCAAATCCATATTGGCTATCAGTGTAGATTGTCACTTTCATTTGATCTGATAATTGACATGCTCTAGTAAGAGCCACCAGCACTGAGACTTGTGCAGATATCACTCCCCTAAGCCATGAAGCTTCTGGTATGCCTGTGACTGTACACACTGCATACCCTGCTCTTAATGCACCTCTGTTGTCTGGTAAGCAATAACCATCAACAAAGAGAATTTGATCATCATCTTCCAGGCAAGTGTCTTTGATGTCATCTCTTGGTTTTGTACATAGTTCTGTCACTTCCAAACAATCATGTTCAACAGCATCTATGTTAGACAGATCTTCCCCCTCAATTGGTAATAGAGTTGCCTGGTTAAGCACTATGCACCTTTTTATTGTCAGATTTGGTGCCCCAAGAATGACTGTTTAATATTGTGTCAGCCTTGCATTTGTCAAATATTATGCCTTTGACCTGGTCAATAGAATTTATACTGAATGAGTTACCATCACTGTCAGAGGACAACCCATCACAATATTTTCACTTTGAGTTATACTCTGTTTAACTGCTGTAATTGCTCACAAGCATCCTCGTAAAGCTGTTGTAACATTATCCAAAGTAGCTGAAAAATATGCTAATGGACGATGGACACCACCATGTTTTTGTGTCAAGACGAACAAGGAACATCCATCTCTTTCATGACAAAACAATTGGAAAAGTTTTGTGTAATCAGGCATACCTAAAGCTGGTGCTTGACAGAAACTCTCTCTTAGTTCAGTAAAAGCTTTCACACACTCCTCTCCTCATCCATCATCATAGGATCTGAAACATCCTTAAGTGTCAATCTTTGTAATGGCTTTACAATGAAAAATGTGGGATCCACTGTCAGCAATAACCTACCATTCACAAAAACGTTTTCAACTCTTTTTGTGAACTGGCCATTTTCATTTTCATTATTGCCTCCACTCGCTCTCTGGAAATTCTCCTTGACCCTGTCTCAATAAAATGTCCCAAATATTTCACCTCTTGCTGACAATACTGCAACTTAGCAGGAGAAACTTTATGACCATTGTCTCCCAGAAAGTTCAACAATGCAATCGTATCCTCTTTGCACCCTTCCTTTGTTTTTGAGGCTATCAACAAATCATCAATGTACTGTACTAAAGTCGACTGATAAGGCATTACCAATGACTCCAGGTTATTTTTCAAAATCTGATTGAAAATCGATGGTGATTCTGAAAACCCTTGTGGAATCCTACACCAACAGTAGACTTTGGTCAGGAATTTGAAACAAAAGAGACATCTTCTGTCCTCATGTAGAGGTACTAAAAAGAAAGCTTGGCACAAATCAATGACTGTGAACCATTCTGCATCACATGGAATCTGAAACATTATCACTGCTGGATTTGGTACCACTGGACAACATTTCACCACAATGTAATTTATTTTTCTTAAATCCTGAACCAAACGTATTTTTCCATTTGGCTTTTTCAGTCCCATAATTGGTGAATTACTTGGACTGCTCATCACCTCTGAAAAAACTCCTTGCTCCAAAAATTGTTCTATCGACTGTATTATCCCCTCTATTATCTCATTTGTCATCGGGCATTGAGCAGTTTGTGGAAACACCACATTCTATTTCACTGCCACTCTGACTCCTTCAACTCCTTTAATCAAACCAATGTCTTTTCCTGAAAAGTCCCAAACCTTCGGTCCGACCCTTTCCTGCAAATCATTCAGCAAATCCTTCTTTTCAAAAACTGGAAAGAAATTGATTAAATCTCCCATATTGTGCTCTTCGTTTGTCTCTTCCTTGTTGATTGCCTGACCATCCTCAACATTTAGTAAAGCTAATTCACAAGACATCATCCTTTTCTTTTCATCAACTGGCACATCTTTCTCATCGTCACTAAAGGTCTCCATCGTGATTCCCTTTCTTGAACACATAATTAACAATGTATCTTGCTCAGCAAGCTTTTCCCCAACAGTGACACTGGACTAGAACTGCAAACAACAAAACTATGATAGTCTCTCAAATTTCCAATTTTCACAAGAACTGGTTCTGTAAGAGCATTAACCAATTGTTTATTTGCAACACCTACTATCTGCACTGTCCTTTCGGAAACAGGTATGTCTGGAACCTCTGTTGTCCTTATCATTGAGCGTGTTGCTCCTGTGTCAACCAACAAATTTACCTCGTGACCAAGCACTTTACCCTGCACATAGGGACCTCTCTGATCCACATTTAATAATGCAGCCATCATATACTCCTCCTCATCTGAACTATCTCATGGCCGTTCAGAGTTTATTTCATTCTCACTTTGTAAGGGAAATTGTTCAACTGTTTTTGCATTATTGCTTTTACTCTGATTCATGACCACTTGCAAAAGCATAACCTGTTGCTGTTCCTTTGGGCTCTGTATCATTTGAACCTGTCTCTGTACGTGCATTTGCTGTACAGGCACCATCTGTACCTGTGGCTGCATTTGTTGTAATTGTGGCATTTGTACCTCTTGTACCTGAGGTTGTACATTTTGCATTTCTTGCACCAGCTGTAAAGGCTGAAAACCTTGCATATTATTTACATTATCCAGAAAATTTCTATTTTGACCTCCCTTTCTAGGTCCTCTCATGCCCTGAAATAAATTGACACCATCTGTTGCTGAACCATTCCTCCCTGATTCAACATTGGACACTGCCTTTTCCAATGTCCCAGCAATCTGAAATATGACAAGGTAACACTTTTTGCCGCTGCTGCTCATGCTGCATCACCACTGAACTCAAATCCACATTTCTGTTAACCACTGGAAGCATCATTCCACCTTGACCTCTACCACGACCTTGACTCGGAAACAAACCATTTCCATGTGGCAGTTGTTGAAAACTTCCTTGCAATCCCGTTTGCGCAGCTTTAATCTGCATCACCATTGCCTTTTCTTTCAGCTTCTTCTGCTTCAGCTTAATTTCATCACTACAGTATTTAGCATACTGCAAAACATCATCAATAGGCTTTGCTTGCCAACATATCAAATGATTCTTGATCATTTGACTCACTTCTGGTTTCAACCCATCAATAAATCTGAAAACCAAATGATTCATGTTTTCTTTTTCAATAGTTTCTGCACCACTAAACTGTTTGAATGCCTTCAACAATCTTTCGTAATATGCATGAATTGACTCCTTCCCTTCTTGCGTTGTTCTATCTATGTGCTACCAATCAGTACTTTTCAGCGAAACTCTCGTTTTCAGAAACTCAATGACTTTATAGTAATATTTCATTACTTCAGGAGACAGCGCAACTGTTTTCAAATCTCTCTGCGGTTCACTCATCGGCCAATTGACACTCCTTTTACATTCGACCCACAAATCTGCTGGAACCACAATGTCAAAAAGTGTATTCAAGTCTTCCCACAGACACTTGAAGTTTCACAAACCTATCTGTCTGCTGATACCACTCCATTGGCTTCTCTCTCAGTCTTGGACAATCATTTGTAAAGCTTGTAATATCACTTCTGTTCCAGGGTACAGGTATAACATTCCCTCCTGGCCTTTCCCTCATTGGTAACATTTTTACTGCATCTCCTGTCTGTGACCCATTGTCTTTCTTTGGTCTCTCTCTTTCCCTGTCCCATTTACTCTCCCATTTGTCCAGTGCCCTCCAAACCTGTACTTTCTCAAGTAATTCTTAGAGATGTGTTCTCATACCTGCAGATGTCATGTGAACAAAGTCTTCTTCCTCCTGCTTTAATCTATAACTCCTTTTCAGTGTTTTCATTTTTGTCAAATCAATGTTGTAATCATCTGCTACGTCTTGTAACTGTTGATAAATTCTGTTTGCTCCCTTCGTAATGACTTTACATAGCTATCTCAATTGCCCTTCGGTATAAAAGTCAAATCTGTTCACCCCCATGTTTCCCTCTTAAAGTTCGCTCCCTTCCATGTTTAATTTCAATCTGTTTATTGTTTCTTCCTCTTTTTCCTTTCTCTCCTGTTGTTTTGGGGGATTTAAATCTTCCAACCATTCTGTGATTTCTTGTACAGACAAATCTTTTAGTGACACTCCACTGGCTTGCGCACATGCTCCTCGCCCTTACCCTGAACTCGTACTTGGTTGTGGAGCCATTGTTCCCAATGCCTCAACAGGTGACAAATCTGTCAAAGAATTTGTCTCATTTAAACTTGGTCCCTGTCTATGCTGCATATTTATCAATGAATTCTCTCCACTATTGTCCACTCGAACATATAATGGAGTTACTGGACACGTCGTAATAGGTACAGTAATTGTATCCGGATTCATTAGTGTTCAAGCTCTCGGTGTCTGTCCTGCATTCATGCTCTGCATCTATGGAATCTGTATGTGTACGGGTTCTCTTATATTTATCCATTGGCAACCCTGTGACGGTACGATATTCGCAGTTGTTCTCACTGTCTGGACCTCTGGCTGCATCTCAGGAATGTTAATTTCAAACTGTTGTCTGTTGCTCAATAAGTCTTTAAAACTACTCTGCATCTGAACTCTCTCATGACTCAGGTAACTCTTTGCTGATTCTGAAGCTAATGGTGCAGTAGGAATTATATTACTCATACCGCTCCCATTTAATTCATTTCCATTCTGCTGTCTCATAACTGGTGGAAGATATGTGTGGGGACGTGCTATTTTTGGGAACTCTGACCCGGGACTTGCTGTTCCTAGGGTGGCACTACGTCCCCCAGGCTCCTTTGCTGCTGACTTGCGCATACAAGCGCTACTATGGCCCGCAGCATGGGATGCGCTATTTCTGGGAACTCTGACACAGGCCTTGCTGTTCCTGGGGTGGAACTACGACCCCCAGGCTCCCTTGCTGTTGACTTGTGCATATAAGCGCGACTAGGCCCCTGCAGCACGGGACGTGCTATTTTGGGGAATTCTGACATGGACCTTGCTGTTCCTGGGGTGGGACTACGTCCCGCCAGGCTCCTTTGCTGCTGGCTTGCACATATAAGCACTACTAGGACCCCGCAGCGCAGGATGCGTGCAGGATGCGTCTGGGCGAGTGCCCGGACGAAGACCAGGATAGACGGGCCTGTCTTCGCCCGTCATCACCCAAAAGAGGCTGGGCTGGGTGTTTCTATCTGTTTGTTGAGAAGTAAGTTCTCGCTCCAGAATTTGCTTTCAGCTTGATTCACTTGCTCTTGTTTACTCCTCAATGCCTACTCCTCACTGCTATTCAGAGATGGGGAAACGTAAAGCTGTGGATGGTCTTGCTCATACTAGTGGCCCAAAAAAAACTAAAAAATAGCCAAATAATAAAACAAGCTCCATATCCAATCAAGGAAGTCACTCCCTAGAAGAAATTGATTTTCTAATCGAAGAAGTGGAGGCCATCTTGAGAAGTAATTCCAATTTACTTTCTTCAAAACAGGGTACCCCTGTTACAAAAATCCCTGATATATTTAAGAAAAGGCAGCAGCTGTCTAATCCCTCAAGGGAGACTGAACAAAAGGTTATTCCCCAAGTTTTAAGATCTGAACCATCCTCTGTGCCGAACGTTACCAAGCGTAGTGGGTTGGATGCTGCGTTGTGTGTTACAGGTGGCCTTTCTGCGGGGATGAGGCCTTCTGCCTTCCTTTAAGTCTTAAGGCTCTGCTGATTCCCAATATCCAGTGTTTCAATCTGTATGGGCCTCTGCTGGAGAATGAGGGGTCCTGCGATACTGCTACACATGCATACACTGGGGTATGTGTTGACGTTGATGCTGCGGCTAATTTATCCTCGGCCATGGAAAGACTGCCGATGCCATCTGGCATCCTTGACTTGTCCTCTGTTCATCAGAAGCTGGACAAAGTAAAGAGTCTGGTGTTGACATTGATGAATAAATTAATGGGGGAACCTGGGCTGTTGTGTGGTTGTAGCTGCTAAAGGCCAAGTGTGGATGGGCCCTTGCTTGTTATGGGGGGGGGTATGTCTACTCTCACTGCTGTATCTGAACCCGGGCCTCAATCAGGCAATCAATATTTACGGCCTGCTACCACTCCCCTGCTTATACATTCAACTGTTCCCCATTTGAAGGTACACAGGCCCCTCCTGAGGCAACTAGGCGTAAGTTTAGTATTGGCACTAAGGGCAGGATCCTTACTGGGTCTGATAGGCCAGTTGAAACTAAGGGGGTCATTCTGACTTCGGCGGGCAGCGGAGGCCGCCCGCCAAAGTTCCACCGACAGAATACCGCTGCGCGGTCAAAAGACCGCCGCGGTAATTCTGAGTTTCCCGCTGGGCCGGCGGGCGACCGCCAGAAGGCCGCCCGCCCAGCGGGAAACCCCCTTCCACAAGGATGCCGGCTCCGAATGGAGCCGGCGGAGTGGAAAGGGTGCGACGGGTGCAGTTGCACCCGTCGCGATTTTCAGTGTCTGCTATGCAGACTCTGAAAATCTTGGTGGGACCCTGTTAGGGGGCCCCTGCAGTGCCCATGCCATTGGCCAGGGGCCCCACGACACCCGTTCCCGCCAGCAAGGTTCTGGCGGTCAAAACCGCCAGAACCAGGCTGGCGGGAAGGGGGTCGGAATCCCCATGGCGGCGCTGCCTGCAGCGCCGCCATGGAGGATTCCTCAGGCCAGGGGAAAACCGGCAGGAAACCGCCGGTTTCCCTTTTCTGACCGCGGCTTTACCGCCGCGGTCAGAATTGGCCTGGATGCACCGCCAGCCTGTTGGCGGTGCATCCGCGGTCCCCGGCCCTGGCGGTCTATGACCGCCAGGGTCGGAATGACCCCCTAAATCTTTTGACCATACTAAGGGTCTCAGGGGGGAGGTTGGTTCCCAGGTGCCGGCTGGAGCAGACATTTCTCCAACTTACTATATTAAGCCA
The DNA here is from genome assembly GCF_031143425.1 of Pleurodeles waltl. Lineage (NCBI taxonomy): Eukaryota > Metazoa > Chordata > Amphibia > Caudata > Salamandridae > Pleurodeles > Pleurodeles waltl. The sequence continues at coordinate 1,087,625,588 of NC_090440.1, forward strand.
CCTGATGGTGCTTAACATCAGGTTGGAATGAGATGGCCAGCATTCAAGAAACAGGTCCGAGCCCCTGGGAACAAAGGAGGTACCTTATTCATGGTTGGGGTACCCCAGCTGCCTCTAGGGTCTGTGGAAACTCAGGATTCCTTGATAAGTAAGGTCATCTTTTGGTTGAGAGTCCAGCAAAATTGTCTATCTGTTATTCGGGGAGATATCTTAGAGGTGGGAAGACACTGTCAGTTTGGCTCCAACTTCGATTTGATTTCTATCTGCTTTGCAGACAGGCTGTTAGTGGATAACTTATTTATTTTGAACTGCATACATGCTATCCTAGGAATCATAAGGGGGTAAGGGGGTTGGTATTAGACTTAAACCTACAGTTAGTTCATCCACAAAATTGGTGAAGACAGCTGGTGGGAAGTCCGATATTAGCCACAAGCATGCTTCTGCCTTGGTAGCAAATAATTCCCATTTACTATCAGACATTGACTGACTATGCATTGACTCCAATCTAACAATCCCTATCCTGGGTTCTGTGGGTAGGCTTGGGGTGTCTGATGAGCTTGTCAACTGTGGGGAAGTCCAGTGTCTCAGGCCTAGAGTTTTGGAAACTAGTGCTGAACTTTCTATTATGTCCTGGAATCTTGCTGGGCAGGATCTCCTGGATCCTGAATGGGTTAATTATATAAAGAAGCAGGATATATGTTTTTTCCAGGAAACCTGGGCCGTGGACCCTGTCCTCCTGGAAGGGATTTTATCATATCATGTGACGGCACAACGTGCAGACAGGGGTACTGGTCGAACCAATGGAGGTTTACTGATATTGCTAAATAAGAAATTGCTGTGCGGCCATTCTGTACTAAAAATTGCTTCCCCCGATTTATTAGGTGTTCAGCTTGTATTTAACAGAGGTTTTAAGGTAATTATAATTAACACATATGCTCAGTCAATGCCGCAGGGATTGGAGTCCAAGACCATGGCTCAGCTGTTTGAATATTTAGACACTTTGAATCCTACCACCAACTTAGTGGTTGCAAGGGATTTGAATTGCACATTTGAACCCTCATGTTTAAGCAACAATCTAAAGGTCGAACAGGATGAATACAAGGGTATCCCACAGATGATGAATGAGCGATTTTGTACCCACTCCCGTGCTGCCCTACAGTTGACATCACTGTGCCTTAAGTATGGACTGAGGCTTGTAATGGTCACATGCGTTCCGAACTAAGTATTGTCCCCACCTTTAAATGAGGCCAGTCGTCTAGTGTTATTGATTATTTTTTATTGGATTTCAGGCTGTGGCCAATGTTGGAAGATATGAAGATGGATTTCCGCCACGACAGTGACCATAACTCTTTGCTTTTTACCTTACATAGTGTTGAATTTAGGAGGTCCCAGAATATCCATTATACTGCTGTCCCGGAGCCACTCTTGGATAATAGCTATGTCTGTATTAGCTGGCCACAAGTGATGTCTAATCCATATATGATTTAGGAGATTTATAAACTATTTGTTGACACATTGGCTAACTATGAGGAACACGAGGTCACTAATATTCCAATTCTCATGATTCATGCGATAATGATAATGACACACAAGCTACAGAACATCTTTTATAATAAAACGCTCTACTGCGTAACTTAATGCCACATATAAAATCAGGGAGTGGTTTAACAAGGATTGCTCTAAGGATAAACTTGCATTAAAGCTAGCCATTGTGTCCCGTTCACAGGGGGCGATCAGAACAGCTAGATCAGCCTATAATAAAGCCATAGCACAGGCAAAGAAAAGTTGGAATGATTCAATTTGGCAGAATCTGCTGGATGCAACTAGATATAACAACAACGTGACCTTTTGGAAATTATTGTCTGATAGACATAGAGATAGTAAGATGAATAATTCGCACTCATATTCAACCTGAGAGTTGAGTTGATTACTTTTCTAATCTTTATGCTCTGCCCTGTAATTTTTCCACTCATTCTTTCTCCCAGCAGTTGGCTAAAATGTTCCCACCATCCGACGAGTTAGGAATGGATGTTCACAGTCAGGATGACCACATTGTATTTACTTTGGAGGAACCAATTGCTGTAATTAATTCCCTTAAACCTTCTAAAGCCCCAGGCCCAGATAAGGTACTGAGGGATTTATATAAGTCTGAGCCAGTGATCTGGTCCAGTTATATAAACATGATATCAAATGCAATAGCAGCTGGGGGTCCAACACCCAGTACTTGGAAAGGGGCTGAAATAATTAAATTTTACAAAAAGGGAGGTGTTAGCTCTTCTGCTAACTAGAGACTCATTAGCCTTATTGATACTCTCCCAAAAATGTTTGCTACACAGCTTTTGGATAGGCTGCTGGATTTGGCTGATACCCATTATGTGCTCAAAGCAGGCGTTAAAGTGACTCACCCATTGTAATCAATAGGCCTCCTTGCACTTTGCTGTACTCGCATCAAACTTTTTGATGTGAGTGCAGCAAAGCAGCAGAAATGGCCTAACATGCACCATGGTGAACGGCATTGTAAATATGGCGCACCCATGGTGTCATTAGGTGGGGCAGAGGCGATGCAAGAAAACTGGCGCATCAGCACTGATTCACCAGTTTCTTGTAAATCTGCCCCTATATTTCACAAATATAGGCCTACTACAGTGTATTTCAAATTTGTACACATGCACCATTTTGAAAACACAGAACAGAGTACCACAGTACTACCTAGAAACCACAGTGCTACTTACAAAAATTGTAAACAAAATTTAATTTGTAAAAAAAATTACACTGTACCATACCATATCTCAAAAATACAGTGTACTATGCTGTATTGTTTAATTTTTCACATATTTACTTTTTTATTTTTTGTGTAACTACTGTGGTTCTTTGTAGGTACTAGCGCGATACTACGTAAACTGTTTAAAAAATATATACAAAAATATTAAGAATTTTCCCGACCTATTAGTACTCTAATTACGTGGAAATAGGTAGGGAAGAACAATAAAACCTACTACTTCTCTATATCCAAGGCCCTAACTCAGAACATAGTAAAAGTGTGATGAAAACTACATGGCTTCCTTCTAAGTTTCTAAAGATAGCAATTAGGCAAATATATATTTCGTTGTGATCTACATTTACATCCTTGCTAAATTAACTATAACTTGAGCCTTTGCGATGCACTGCTTTTACTCTTTCATATTACATCACTTATACTATAGATTTCATGAAACACTTTTTTGTAACAACACTGCTTCGTTAAGGCACACGTTATAGTCAATGTAGTGCTGCTAGTGAGTTGACAACACTGTTTGGATGTGAGTGAGTTATAGTAATTTAAGGAAGTGCATGAATTATAAACTTATGGTATAGCTATAACTTTGGAAAATGTCTAATGTTTGTTTTGTATAGCAAAAAAAAGAACGTTTTTCTAACTATAACTATAGTTTAATCTTTGTTTTTGTGACCGAATATATATATATATATATATATATATATATATATATTCATAGAGAGATAGAGAGACCTTTATGTTTATATATATGCAAATACAAATACATATATAATGCTATGTTAAAGCTAAACATCCAAGCCACACCATCAGCAGCTTTAAAGCTTTATTTTATAGGACGAACATGTGTTTTGAACTTACTTCGGTCTTGCTCTTCTCCTCGGTGATTTCCTGCACATAAATACACAGATGAAAAAAAGAGAAAAAATGCTTTTGGTAAACATAGAAAACGTCCTTGGAGGATCGTCATGGATGGTAGAACTAGTGAAATCAGACTATGACATTCATTACATTGATAGCTTGGGACAGATTTGGATAAATCTTTATAGTTACAATTAAAGTGCAGGTTTGGAATTTAAGCAGCCCAAAGAGTAACTTAGTTTTAGGATCATGATGTATTTAATAAATAGTGAAAATAGAATCATGGCGCATCTTAAAACCAACCCACTTTATAAAATTAAACTGCAAACGTAATAATAAAAATAGCTCACATAGCAAAATTTATCTCAATCATAATTACTTGGGCAGTTTTAAAATTAATCTGATGATCCGAGCTTGTGCTATGTGACATAGATACAGAAAAAAGGCTTCTAACCCTCAAGTCTTAAAGCTAATTCACTTTTGTAAGGTCAAATTTCCAAGTCAATAAGGGACATCATCTCCTCAACTTGTTCCATCTCAAATGTTATTGCAAAGTGCCCTCTAATATTTTGACAGTTTAAAATAACCTATTGATCAAATTGCAGTCAATATGTTATGATTAGGAAAGCATGTTAATAAGCACTCAAATATTAGAACCAGCTCATTTGATAGCATAAATTGTCAAAAGTAATAAGATGCATAATAATCGCAATTAGATGGTTCAGTAAACATGGGTTTGTGCCAGAATGATGTGCCTATCAAGGCTGGCAACATCAGGAGAAATATTGCAATTAATTATGTTTATTTCTCCTTGTCACTTCCTCTTTGCATTTGTACTGCATTGTGTTGAACACATACACAGAGGAATAAGGCTCAACTTTTTTTTAATACATAGGAAGGCACCTCTTCCTGCACATAATGTTTTTGACCACAATGCAGGTACCCTTGCGGGTTGGCACAAGGTGCCCGTATTGTGTCAAATGTTAGTAAATCCAGGCCCACATTGTTTTAATGAAAGCTTTTGCGTCTGGGACATATGACTGGGGTCTCTTTGCAGAAGGAATAGAAAATGATCCACATAGATGGAAATATGTTCTAAAACACTTGCATTTAATGAAATGATACATGGTGGTTTCACTAGATTCGTATGGACGTTTGGGAGTATATACAAAGTAGTTGCAGCAGATGTATCATTTCTCAATAATTTAATTCTCTTACCTGCTATGATACCTCTATTTTGCCGTTCAGTAGGTCAAACCATTTGCTGGTCTTGTAAGTCTGTCTAATCCTATTTGTCCATCTTGACATAACAATGTCCATCATTCAACTGTCTCAATGGTACAGTTATGAAATCCTCCCTAGCCGACACAACTACATTCCCTTTCTTAGCCTGTGGTTTAATAATGATGACATCCTCGAACTCAAGAAAGTGTAAAGCATCATTTTGAAACTTTAAATTTTCAGTTCAGGGTCTGGTACTGGGTGATGAACATGAGCATGATTTGTTGAATGAGGATGCAGGGATAGGCAGATCTCTTTCCAGGGAGCGACCCAGAAGAGGGGCAGAGAACCGCTTGGAATCTGCCCACTCGCTGTCCTGAGAGGTTCTTTGCAGCAGTGGGCCCGATTTCCCTGATGTGCACAGATCTCCTGAGACTGTTTTTTTTTAAACGTGTGCAGCGTGAAGGACGCATAGGTCCAGATTTAAGATCTAGCGCCATTTAACGACACATTAGGATATTTTTTTTTATACTAATGTGACATTAGATGGCCAAAAACGCCATACCATATTTACAAAGTGCCACAATGCATGCATTACGCCACTTTGTAACCCCTTGCACCACAAAATGCCTGTGCCAGGCATTACGTATGCAAAGGGGGGCGTTTACCTGTTGGGGTTGGCCGAAAAAATGGCGCACAGAAATTGGTCATTTTTTCTGGCATTTTTAACACCTGCTCAGAGCAGGTGTTAAAGGGTGTCACACCATTGGTTTCAAGGGGCCCCTATGTACTGTTCAGGGTTAGTGAAAAGATTTTGGCGCTAACCCTGAACAGTACATGAATAGCGTAAAAAATGTTGATGCTATTGCCCTGCTACCCTGCACCATGGTGTGCAGTATTTTGAATATGGTGCACACATGGTGGCGGTAGGGGGGTGCTAAGGGGCACAAGGACTTTTTTTTAATATGCCCCATAGTTTTCCACAAAATGCAAACTTGCCACAAGCAAGAGGAAATCTCACACTCATACAATATATATTTTCTTTGTGTTGTCTTAGGACCTGCGTTTTAAAAAACAATTTGTATGTTGCAGTTCTATATTTATAAGATTTTGTTCAATACTTTATACATCTTAAAAATAAGTTACTAATTTAATTTGTTTCTCACAAGTGCGGGAATGTTTCAGGCCTCTGGGCACAGCTATCTGGAATGTACATTGAGTTCTCTTCATAAATACAAAAGACCAACAATAATTGTGATCTGAACAGACAATGCTTCGCCCCAAGGCTTAGGATGCTGCCTCAGTAAAAGCCCCCGGTCTGCAACCCGGGAAGCAAGGGAATGGTTGTTCGGCTCAACAGTAGAGTGAAATTAAAGAGTAAGACAAGATGATATGAAAGGGTATTTTTCTTCTTTTGATTGAGTAGGGACTCCTTTCGGCCCTCGGCCCCTTATGTTATGTGATGCACATGACAGAAGACTCAAATGTACAGGGTCTTTGCCAGAGGCTTAACGTGCAGCCAAGTCAGCATCTGCAGAAGAGATTAATTTGTCTTTTCTGATTTCTGCTCCACTGCTGCATTTTTAATAGGAATGTGTCAATACATACTGTATTCTTCATAGGTCGAGACAGACTGAAGTGATATAAATATCTTATTTCCAGAGTGCTCCAGCTCAAGTTTCCTAAAAATGTAGTGATTTATTACATTCAAAACAAGGGGATGAGTGTAAGGAAATGCCTCCTTGGCCTTGGCATGGTTACCCCCTGACTTTTTGCCTTTGCTGATGCTATGTTTTGAATTGAAAGTGTGCTGAGGCCTGTTAACCAGGCCCCAGCACCAGTGTTCTTTCCCTAACCTGTACTTTTGTATCCACAATTGGCACACCCTGGCATCCAGATAAGTCCCTTGTAAGTGGTACACCTGGTACCAAGGGCCCTGATGCCAAGGAAGGTCTCTAAGGGCTGCAGCATGTCTTATGCCACCCTGGAGACCCCTCACTCAGCACAGACACACTGCTTGCCAGCTTGTGTGTGCTGGTGAGAACAAAATGAGTAAGTCGACATGGCACTCCCCTCAGGGTGCCATGCCAGCCTCTCACTGCCTATGCAGGTATGGATAAGTCACCCCTCTAGTAGGCCTTACAGCCCTAAGGCAGGGTGCACTATACCATAGGTGAGGGCACCAGTGCATGAGCACTGTGCCCCTACAGTGTCTAAACAATACCTTAGACATTGTAAGTGCAGGGTAGCCATAAGAGTATATGGTCTGGGAGTCTGTTTTACACGAACTCCACAGCACCATAATGGCTACACTGAAAACTGGGAAGTTTGGTATCAAACTTCTCAGCACAAGAAATGCACACTGATGCCAGTGTACATTTTATTGTAAAATACACCCCAGAGGGCACCTTAGAGGTGCCCCCTGAAACCTTAACCAACTATCTGTGTAGGGTGACTGGTTCCAGCAGCCTGCCACACTAGAGACATGTTGCTGGCCCCATGGGGAGAGTGCCTTTGTCACTCTGAGGCCAGTAACAAAGCCTGCACTGGGTGGAGATGCTAACACCTCCCCCAGGCAGGAGCTGTCACATCTGGCGGTGAGCCTCAAAGGCTCACCCCTTTGTGCCAGCACCGCAGGACACTCCAGCTAGTGGAGTTGCCCTCCCCCTCCGGCCCTGGCTCCCACTTTTGGCGGCAAGGCCGGAGAAAATAATGAGAAAAACAAGGAGGAGTGGCCAGTCAGGACAGCCCCTAAGGTGTCCTGAGCTGAAGTGACTCCAACTTTTAGAAATCCTCCATCTTGCAGATGGAGGATTCCCCCAATAGGATTAGGGATGTGACCCCCTCCCCTTGGGAGGAGGCACAAAGAGGGTGTACCCACCCTCAGGGCTAGTAGCCATTGGTTACTAACCCCCTAGACCTAAACACGCCCTTAAATTTAGTATTTAAGGGCTCCCCTGAACCTAAGAATTTAGATTCCTGCAACTTACCTGAAGAAGAAGACTGCTGAGCTGGAAAACCCCTGCAGAGGAAGAACAGAAGACACCAACTGCTTTGGTCCCAGTCCTACCGGCCTGCCTCCTGCCTTCCAAAGAAACCTGCTCCAGCGACGCTTTCCAAGGGACCAGCGACCTCTGAATCCTCTGAGGACTGCCCGACTTCGAGAAAGACAAGAAACTCCCGAGGACAGCGGCCCTGCTCCAAAAGAACTGCAGCTTTGTTTCAAGTAGCAGATTTAAAGACCTCTGCAACTCCCCGCAAGAAGCGTGAGACTTGCAACACTGCACCCGGCGACCCCGACTCGACTGGTGGAGAAACAACGCTTCAGGGAGGACCCTCCGGCGACTCTACGACTGTGAGTAACCAAAGTTGTCCACCCTGAGCCCCCACAGCGACGCCTGCAGAGGGAATCCCCAGGCTCCCTCTGACCGCGACTGTCTGAACTCCAATTCCCGACGGACTGGAAAAGACCCTGCACCCGCAGCCCCCAGCACCTGAAGGATCGGAACTTCTGTGCAGGAGTGACCCCCAGGAGGCCCTCTCCCTTGCCCAGGTGGTGGCTACCCCGAGGAGCCCCCCCCCTTGCCTGCCTGCATCGCTGAAGAGACCCCTTGGTCTCCCATTGAAACCTACAGAGAACCCGACGCTTGTTTACACACTGCACCCGGCCGCCCCCGCGCTGCTGAGGGTGTACTTTTTGTGCTGACTTGTGTCCCCCCCGGTGCCCTACAAAACCCCCCTGGTCTGCCCTCCGAAGACGCGGGTACTTACCTGCTGGCAGACTGGAACCGGGGCACCCCCTTCTCTCCATTGAAGCCTATGTGTTTTGGGCACCTCTTTGACCTTTGCACCTGACCGGCCCTGAGCTGCTGGTGTGATAACTTTGGGGTTGCTCTGAACCCCCAACGGTGGGCTACCTTGGACCCAAACCTGAGACTTGTAAGTGATTTACTTACCTGACAAAACTAACATTACTTTACCTCCCCCAGGAACTGTGAAAATTGCAGTGTCCACTTTTAAAACAGCTTATTGTGTTTTATGTAGAAATTATACATGCTAATGAAATGATTCAAAGTTCCTAAAGTACTTACCTGCAATACCTTTCAAATGAGATATTACATGTAGAATTTGAACCTGTGGTTCTTAAAACAAACTAAGAAAATATATTTTTCTATAACAAAACCTATTGGCTGGATTTGTCTCTGAGTGTGTGTTCCTCATTTATTGCCTGTGTGTATGTACAACAAATGCTTAACACTACTCCTTTGATAAGCCTACTGCTCGACCACACTACCACAAAATAGAGCATTAGTATTATCTCTTTTTGCCACTATCATACCTCTAAGGGGAACTCTTGGACTCTGTGCATGCTATTCCTTACTTTGAAATAGCACATACAGAGCCAACTTCCTACATTGGTGGATCAGCGGTGGGGTACAAGACTTTGCATTTGCTGGACTACTCAGCCAATACCTGATCACACGACAAATTCCAAAAATTGTCATTAGAAATTGATTTTTGCAATTTGAAATTTTTCTAAATTCTTTAAAGTCCTGCTAGGGCCTTGTGTTAGTCCCTGTTAGCATTGCTTTTAGAGTTTAAAAGTTTGGTAAAAGTTTGAATTAGATTCTAGAACTAGTTTTAGATTCTTAAAAAGTATTCCAACTTTTAGAAGCATAATGTCTAATACAGATGTGAATGTGGTGGAACTCGACACCACACCTTACCTCCATCTACAGATGAGAGAGCTAAGGTCACTCTGTAAAATAAAGAAAATAGCAATGGGCTCCAGACCTTCCAAACTACAGCTCCAGGAGCTGTTGGCAGAGTTTGAAAGAGCCAACCCCTCTGAGGATGGCAACACAGAGGATGATGATAGTGACTTGGAGGGTGATTCCCCCCCACCAGTCCTATCTAGGGAAAACAGGGCCCCTCAAGCCCTGACTCCACAAATAATAGTCAGAGATGCTGGTTCCCTCACAGGAGGGACCAACAACTCTGAAATCACTGAGGATAACTCCAGTGAAGAGGACATCCAGTTAGCCAGGATGGCCAAAAGATTGGCTTTGGAAAGACAGATCCTAGCCATAGAAAGGGAAAGACAAGAGATGGGCCTAGGACCCATCAATGGTGGCAGCAACATAAATAGGGTCAGAGATTCTCCTGACATGTTGAAAATCCCTAAAGGGATTGTAACTAAATATGAAGATGGTGATGACATCACCAAATGGTTCACAGCTTTTGAGAGGGCTTGTGTAACCAGAAAAGTGAACAAATCTCACTGGGGTGCTCTCCTTTGGGAAATGTTCACAGGAAAGTGTAGGGATAGACTCCTCACACTCTCTGGAAAAGATGCAGAATCTTATGACCTCATGAAGGGTACCCTGATTGAGGGCTTTGGATTCTCCACTGAGGAGAATAGGATTAGATTCAGGGGGGCTCAAAAATCCTCGAGCCAGACCTGGGTTGACTTTGTAGACTACTCAGTAAAAACACTAGATGGTTGGATTCAAGGCAGTGGTGTAAGTAATTATGATGGGCTGTACAATTTATTTGTGAAAGAACACCTGTTAAGTAATTGTTTCAATGACAAACTGCATCAGCATCTGGTAGACCTAGGACCAATTTCTCCCCAAGAATTGGGAAAGAAGGCAGACCATTGGGTCAAGACTAGGGTGTCCAAAACTTCCACAGGGGGTGACCATAAGAAAGGGGTCACAAAACCTCCCCAGGGGAAGGGTGGTGAGACAGCCAAAAACAGAAATAGTAAAGAGTCTTCTACAGGCCCCCAAAAACCTGCACAGGAGGGTGGGCCCACAGCCTCTTCACAAAACAATTCTGGGTACAAGGGTAAAAACTTTGATCCCAAAAAGGCCTGGTGTTGTAGCTGTAGTCAGTCTGGACACCAAACTGGAGACAAGGCCTGTCCCAAGAAAGATACCACTTCTAACTCCCATCCAGCTAAAACTGGAATGGCCAGTCTCCAAGTGGGATCAACAGTGTGCCCAGAGCAAATCAGGTGTCACACTGAAGCTACATTAGTCTCTGAGGGTGGGGTGGATTTAGCCACACTGGCTGCCTGGCCCCCTAACATGCAAAAATACAGGCAGCAGCTCTTAATTAATGGGACAAGTGTAGAGGGCCTGAGGGATACAGGTGCCAGTGTCACTATGGTGACAGAGAAACTGGTTTCCCCTGGCCAATACCTGGCTGGACAAACTTATCCAGTCACCAACGCTGACAATCAGACTAAAGTACATCCCATGGCTATGGTAACTTTAGAGTGGGGAGGGGTCAATGGCCTGAAACAGGTGGTGGTCTCCTCAAATATCCCAGTAGATTGTTTGCTTGGAAATGACCTGGAGTCCTCAGCATGGGCTGAGGTAGAACTGAAAACCCATGCAGCCATGCTGGGTATCCCTGAACTGGTGTGTGTCAAGACAAGGGCACAGTGCAAGGCACAGGGTCAAAAAGTAGAGCTGGAGTCTGGAAGAAAGGCCCAGCCTACCAAGAGAAAGGAAAGTCAGCTGGGAAACCAGCTGCAACACAGCAAGAAAAAGAGAACCTCTCTTCTCAGGAAGAAGTTCTGCCCTCTGAGGGAACTGAGCCTATGGAGCTGGAACCTTATCAGGTTGAGCTCTTAGGCCCAGGGGGACCCTCAAGGGAAGAGCTGTGTAAGGGACAAGAAACCTGTCCCTCTCTTGAAGGCCTTAGGCAGCAAGCTGCTGAAGAGTCCAAAGGCAAGAACAATGGAACACATAGGGTCTATTGGGAAGATGGACTCCTGTACACTGAGGCAAGAGATCCCAAACCTGGTGCCACTAGGAGAGTGGTAGTGCCTCAGGGTTTCAGAGAGTTTATTCTGACCTTAGCCCATGATATTCCCCTTGCTGGACATTTGGGGCAAACCAAGACGTGGGAGAGGTTAGTCAACCACTTCTACTGGCCCAATATGTCCCAGAAGGTTAAGGAGTTGTGCCTCTCCTGCCCCACCTGTCAAGCCAGTGGTAAGACAGGTGGGCATCCAAAGGCCCCCCTCATTCCACTTCCAGTGGTGGGGGTCCCCTTTGAAAGAGTGGGTGTGGACATAGTTGGCCCACTAGAACCTCCCACAGCCTCAGGAAATATGTACATCCTAGTAGTAGTGGATCATGCTACTAGGTATCCTGAAGCTATTCCCCTTAGGTCGACTACTGCCCCTGCAGTAGCCAAGGCCCTCATTGGTATCTTTACCAGAGTGGGCTTCCCTAAGGATGTGGTGTCTGACAGAGGAACCAACTTCATGTCAGCATACCTAAAACACATGTGGAATGAGTGTGGAGTGACTTATAAATTCACTACACCATATCATCCACAAACTAATGGCCTTGTTGAGAGATTCAACAAGACATTAAAAGGCATGATCATGGGGCTCCCAGAAAAACTCAAAAGGAGATGGGATGTCCTCTTGCCATGTCTGCTTTTCGCTTACAGAGAGGTGCCTCAGAAGGGAGTAGGATTCTCACCCTTTGAACTTCTGTTTGGCCACCCTGTAAGGGGACCACTTGCTCTTGTTAAAGAAGGCCGGGAGAGACCTCTTCATGAGCCTAAACAAGACATAGTGGACTATGTACTTGGCCTTCGCTCAAGGATGGCAGAGTACATGGAAAAGGCAAGTAAAAACCTTGAGGCCAACCAACAACTCCAGAAGTTGTGGTATGACCAAAAGGCTGCACTGGTTGAATTTCAACCAGGGAAGAAAGTCTGGGTTCTGGAGCCTGTGGCTCCCAGGGCACTTCAGGACAAATGGAGTGGCCCTTACCCAGTACTAGAGAGGAAGAGTCAGGTCACCTACCTGGTGGACCTGGGCACAAGCAGGAGCCCCAAGAGGGTGATCCATGTGAACCGCCTTAAGCTCTTCCATGACAGGGCTGATGTAAATCTGTTGATGGTAATAGATGAGGACCAGGAAGCTGAGAGTGAGCCTCTCCCTGATCTCCTCTCATCAGACCCTAAAGATGGCTCAGTTGATGGAGTGATCTATTCGGACACCCTCTCTAGCCAACAGCAGTCTGTCTGTAGGAAGGTCCTACAGCAGTTTGCTGAACTCTTTTCCCTAATCCCTGGTCAGACACACCTGTGTACCCATGATGTGGACACAGGGGACAGCATGCCTGTCAAAAACAAAATATTCAGACAGTCTGACTGTTGGACTTTTGCTTATGCAGGGTCATCCCCAGACTTTTTTGCCTCCTGCCTCCTATTTTTTTCTGACATGTTGCTGTTGGCTTTTCAACTCTGAGCACTTTACCACTGCTAACCAGTGCTAAAGTGCATATGCTCTCCTGTTTAAATTGTATGTGAGTGGTTTATCCATGATTGGCATATTTTATTTACTAGTAAGTCCCTAGTAAGGTGCACTAGAGGTGCCAGGGCCTGTAAATCAAATGCTACTAGTGGGCCTGCAGCACTGGTTGTGCCACCCACATAAGTAGCTCTGTAATCATGTCTCAGACCTGCCACTGCAGTGTCTGTATGTGTAATTTTACACTGTAAATTCGACTTGGCAAGTGTACCCACTTGCCAGGTCTAAACCTTCCCTTTCCTTACATGTAAGGCACCCCTAAGGTAGGCCCTAGGTAGCCCCAAGGGCAGGGTGCAGTGTATGGATAAGGTAGGACATATAGTAATGTGGTTTATATGTCCTAACAGTGAAATACTACCAATTTCGTTTTCACTGTTGCAAGGTCTGTCTCTCTCATAGGATAATATGGGGGCTACCTTTAAATATGATTAAAGTGTAGATTCCCCTAGAGAGTAGATGGACATGTGGAGTTTGGGATCCCTGAACTCACAATTTAAAAATACATCTTTTAGTAAAGTTGATTTTAAGATTGTGAGTTTGGAAATGCCACTTTTAGAAAGTGAGCATTTTCTTGCTTAAACCATTCTGTGACTCTGCCTTGTTTGTGGATTCCCTGTCTGGGTCAGTTTGACAGTTGGGTTGTTTTTCACCTCGCACCAGACAGTGACACAAAGGGAGCTGGGGTGTAATCTGCATTTCCTGATTAGCCATCTCTGCTAGGAGGGAGGGGTGGAGTGGTCACTCTCATCTGAAAGGACTGTGCCTGCCTCTGACAATGCTGTCTCCAACCCCCTGGTGTGTGTCTGAGGCCTTGCCTGGGCAAGGCAGGGTTTCACAAGAAGGTGTGAGTCCCCTTTGAAGGAAGGTGACTTCAAAGACTAAAATGGGTATAAGAAGGGCACCCAAACTTACAAACTTTAGAAACACTTCTGGAACCAAGGGGAACCTCTGCCTGGAGAAGAGCTGATAGCTGAGGAAAACGTGCTGCCCTGCCTGTGACTGTGCTTTGTGGAGCTTTCCTGCAGTGCTGCTTCTGCCAGAGTAAGAGGGCAAAGACTGGACTTTGTGTGCCTTCCATCTTGAAGAAGAAACCTCCAAGGGCTTGATGTAGAGCTTGCCTCCTGTTGTTGAAGTCTCAGGGATAGCAAAGACTTCTTCCTGCCAGCACCTGGAGTCTCTGGAGAGACCCCTACTCTGCTCTGTGGTGCCCTTCCAGTTCCTGGGACCCTGAAAGGAGAGGCTGGCAGCCTAAGGACCAAAAATACACGCACCGAGCGCCGTGCGGAGAAAAGATCGACGCGAATCCGATCGCGGCTGAGAAAACGACGCGACGCCGGTTCCGCAGCTGAGAAACGACGCCGCGGGAAACGCGACCGAAAAACCGACGTCCGGAGCAGGAGAAACGACGCGCAGCATCGCTGACGGAGGCTGAGAGATCGCACCCTGCGCCGCGGGACTTTCGGATCGTCGTGTGGCTGGCTTTTTCAACGCGCACCGCCGTGCCGAGTTGTTTTCGACGCACACAGCCGTGCAGGGTTACTTTCGACGCACACCGCCCGTGCGGGGTTATTTTTGACGCAAACCAGGTACATTTTCACGCTAGCAGCGCTAGTGTGGTGTTACAACTACCTAAAGACTCTTTTTATTTTAAACCTTTAAAAAAATCATAACTTGACTTGTGTATGTTGGATTTTTGTCGTTTTGGTCTTGTTTTGTTTAGATAAATATTTCCTATTTTTCTAAACTGGTGTTGTGTCATTTTGTAGTGTTTTCATTAAGTTACTGTGTGTGTTGGTACAAATACTTTACGCCCAGCACTCTGAGGTTAAGCCTACTGCTCTGCCAAGCTACCAAGGGGGTAAGCAGGGGTTAGCTGAGGGTGATTCTCTTTTATCCTAACTAGAGTGAGGGTCCTTGCTTGAACAGGGGGTAACCTGACTGTCAACCAGAGACCCCATTTCTAACATTGGTGACCAGCGGTCGGGATTGGACTTGTGTTTGTACTTGACATACAGTAATTAAGTGTACACTACTGTTTTGATCTCAGACCACTACGTGACCACATACTACTTGTTTGGTGATCTTTTGATTTTTCTCTTAAGGACTCTTTTTATTCTACTTCCATGATTTTGCTGATCCCTTGACTGATTCTTTTTACTTCATTGGGAAATTATTTTTTTTCTGCCTTTTGGAACTTTGCACTTGTGACCATCATGTCTCAATCTGGAGATGCAACAGCTGGAGCTGTGTTTGAAATGGAGAAACTGAAGGAGTACTCAGTTGCTCAATTGAAACAGTTCCTTAAAGATCTTGACTGTCCCACTGAGAGCTCCACCAGGGAGGGGGAGCTGCAACAGGCACAGAGGGCCTGGGTGACAATCAAGAAGGCTGGAAGGCACACAGAGGAGGAGAATATGGGGGGGGGAAGTGCAGAGGATACACAGTGGTGTAGTGGAGGAACCTGTTACGCCTGGGGGGAGGGTCCCCAGGAGGGATGGCAGGGTGTCACCCAAGGGTCTGACTCCTGAAGAGTTACAGGACAGACAGGCAGAGAGGGAGTACCAATGGGAGCTGAAAAAGCTCGATTGGGAGTTGGAAGAAAGGAGGAGGAACTTAGAGATTAAAAAAATGATTTATGCTTACGAGCTTAAATTGAAAGAGCTGGAAGTCATGAGGGCTGAGTCCAGCTGGAATGGTGGCAGCAACAATTGTATATCCAGTGATGCTGCAGAAGTGCACATGCCCAGAGAGGTGGTGCCCTACTTGAAGGAGGGAGTTAACACACGCCAGGAGGTTCAGGGGTATGAGGTAGCTCCAGTGATGCACAGGGTCCCTGAGGTGGATTGGGGAACTGGCATGGGGAGTCATATTCCTACTGGTGGGAGGGACACTCTACTGACTCTAGGTGAGAGTGACAGGGAGAGGGGTTCCCCCCAGGTAGAAGTCCTGGTTATGGAGTGTGAAGACATCCCAGAAGAGTGTGGGTTGAGTGTCAGGGACAGTCAGGTACTGTCTCACCAGTCTCAGGAGGGTGATGTGGGGTGCTTTGTCAAAGCAGAGTCACTGGATGATTGGGTGAAGGGTACTTTGGTTAATTCATGTGAGGGGCTGAGTGATGTAATTGCTGGAGAGCATATGTCTAGTCCTTATTTTCCAGAGCTATGCCAACACCAGGTGGAGTGTGAGTTCTCTGACCCCAGGGAGCTTACAATGGAGGCAGACTTCTGGGTGAGTACCAGAGAGTCTGAAGAGGCATTTGGGGGTGCTCCTGAGAGGAGTGGTCTAGGTAGTTCCCAACCAGGTGAGGTAGGGAAGGATTGTAGTGTCCCAGGTAGGTCCCAGTGTAGTGGGATGGGTGAGGGACCCCATGTCCAGTCTCAGAGGAGAGGGAATGGGGATGGGTTGAGGCCCAAGGTGCCCGAGATCCGGTCCCAGGTCCAGGAGGGTTCCCTGCGGGAACACCAGGAGGGGAGCCTAGCCTGTACCTTAGGGCCATCTGTTGAGGGAGACCCCACAGTGTCAGGAGAACTTGGGGGGGCGGCTGTAGCCAGCGTCCCACCAGTTCTGGTGTCTGGCAGTACCACTCCTAGTGAGGGGGTGCAGAAGTCCAGACAGAGGGTTGAGAGGGGGTTGCGGACCCCAGTGGAGAACCTGGAGGGTCAGGGGTCAGCTCTGAGAGCAGAGCCCCCCATGAATGACCTTGGTGAGACCATTTCTGGGCTGGGGGGAATCCAGACTCTGTCAGATGGGCAGAGGTCAGGAGACCTGCGCCAGCCAGACTCTTGTGTGGCCCTTCGGGACAGTGTGTCCCTTGAGGGGGGTAAGTGTGCCCCCCTGGAAGTCCTGGTGTGCCAGGCAGTGGTTCAACCGCAGGGTGGTGACCCTGGGTTGGATGACCAGGTTCAGAGGGTAAACTCTGACCTGGTGGGGGGTAGGTATGCCCCCCAGGAAGCCCTGGTTTGCCAGGCAGTGATCCAGTCTGTGGGTACAGACCCTGGATTGGGAGGCCAGGTTAAGGGTGTCCCCCCTGACCTGGAGGAAGGGGCTACTGCTAACAGTGCCCCTACCATGTTGTCTTCTGGGGGGGCCACTCCTAGTTGGGTGGTTCAGGACCCCAGAAGAGAGGGCAGGGGGAGGGAAGCCTCACCCCTGGCCCTGGTCCAACCTGAAGGTACAGACCCCAGGTTGGAGGATCAGTTGCAGGTTAACATCCCTGCACTGGTGGAAGAATTGTGCAGGACTGCTTCTACAAGCACCCTGACAGTTTTTGACTCTGGGGGTGCCGCTTCTGCAGGGAGGTTACAGAGCCCCAGAGGGGAGGACCAGGGTCAGGTTGTCATCCCTGACCTGGTGGAAGAGAGAGTGGTCAAAGGGTGCCAGGCACCTGGGGCTACCACCCCCCACTCTCCACAGTCACAGTGGTTAGAGAGGCCTGAGGTCGGGCTCTCATCCCTGACAGTTGTCTGGGGCCACTGTGGCTTGCTGTCCTGGTGGACAGAGTTGCCCCTGGGGGGGGGAGGACGAGAGTCACACCCCGGGGGTGGAGTGGGCAACACCACTGTGTTGGCCCTGGTGGTACTATCTGCCCATTGCAATACATCTGTGAGCAAAGTAAAGTTAGGTGTTGCACAGATGGTGTCTGTAGATGTGGAGAAGGGTTCCCCATGGGTTAGCTTAGTGGGCCCTGAGAGTATGGACAGAGGGATCCAACTGGAGTCAGGAAGGCGTAGAACTGGAACATGCCCCTGCTGTTGTGGGCCTGGGTCCCTGTTCTATCGCCCCAATCAGGGAAGTACATCAAGGTATTGATTGTTCTCCCCTGGCTTTAGGCTGGTAGGGGGTCGTGTTGGACTTTTGCTTATGCAGGGTCATCCCCAGACTTTTTTGCCTCCTGCCTCCTATTTTTTTCTGACATGTTGCTGTTGGCTTTTCAACTCTGAGCACTTTACCACTGCTAACCAGTGCTAAAGTGCATATGCTCTCCTGTTTAAATTGTATGTGAGTGGTTTATCCATGATTGGCATATTTGATTTACTAGTAAGTCCCTAGTAAGGTGCACTAGAGGTGCCAGGGCCTGTAAATCAAATGCTACTAGTGGGCCTGCAGCACTGGTTGTGCCACCCACATAAGTAGCTCTGTAATCATGTCTCAGACCTGCCACTGCAGTGTCTGTATGTGTAATTTTACACTGTAAATTCGACTTGGCAAGTGTACCCACTTGCCAGGTCTAAACCTTCCCTTTCCTTACATGTAAGGCACCCCTAAGGTAGGCCCTAGGTAGCCCCAAGGGCAGGGTGCAGTGTATGGATAAGGTAGGACATATAGTAATGTGGTTTATATGTCCTAACAGTGAAATACTACCAATTTCGTTTTCACTGTTGCAAGGTCTGTCTCTCTCATAGGATAATATGGGGGCTACCTTTAAATATGATTAAAGTGTAGATTCCCCTAGAGAGTAGATGGACATGTGGAGTTTGGGATCCCTGAACTCACAATTTAAAAATACATCTTTTAGTAAAGTTGATTTTAAGATTGTGAGTTTGGAAATGCCACTTTTAGAAAGTGAGCATTTTCTTGCTTAAACCATTCTGTGACTCTGCCTTGTTTGTGGATTCCCTGTCTGGGTCAGTTTGACAGTTGGGTTGTTTTTCACCTCGCACCAGACAGTGACACAAAGGGAGCTGGGGTGTAATCTGCATTTCCTGATTAGCCATCTCTGCTAGGAGGGAGGGGTGGAGTGGTCACTCTCATCTGAAAGGACTGTGCCTGCCTCTGACAATGCTGTCTCCAACCCCCTGGTGTGTGTCTGAGGCCTTGCCTGGGCAAGGCAGGATTTCACAAGAAGGTGTGAGTCCCCTTTGAAGGAAGGTGACTTCAAAGACTAAAATGGGTATAAGAAGGGCACCCAAACTTACAAACTTTAGAAACACTTCTGGAACCAAGGGGAACCTCTGCCTGGAGAAGAGCTGATAGCTGAGGAAAACGTGCTGCCCTGCCTGTGACTGTGCTTTGTGGAGCTTTCCTGCAGTGCTGCTTCTGCCAGAGTAAGAGGGCAAAGACTGGACTTTGTGTGCCTTCCATCTTGAAGAAGAAACCTCCAAGGGCTTGATGTAGAGCTTGCCTCCTGTTGTTGAAGTCTCAGGGATAGCAAAGACTTCTTCCTGCCAGCACCTGGAGTCTCTGGAGAGACCCCTACTCTGCTCTGTGGTGCCCTTCCAGTTCCTGGGACCCTGAAAGGAGAGGCTGGCAGCCTAAGGACCAAAAATACACGCACCGAGCGCCGTGCGGAGAAAAGATCGACGCGAATCCGATCGCGGCTGAGAAAACGACGCGACGCCGGTTCCGCAGCTGAGAAACGACGCCGCGGGAAACGCGACCGAAAAACCGACGCCCGGAGCAGGAGAAACGACGCGCAGCATCGCTGACGGAGGCTGAGAGATCGCACCCTGCGCCGCGGGACTTTCGGATCGTCGTGTGGCTGGCTTTTTCAACGCGCACCGCCGTGCCGAGTTGTTTTCGACGCACACAGCCGTGCAGGGTTACTTTCGACGCACACCGCCCGTGCGGGGTTATTTTTGACGCAAACCAGGTACATTTTCACGCTAGCAGCGCTAGTGTGGTGTTACAACTACCAAAAGACTCTTTTTATTTTAAACCTTTAAAAAAATCATAACTTGACTTGTGTATGTTGGATTTTTGTCGTTTTGGTCTTGTTTTGTTTAGATAAATATTTCCTATTTTTCTAAACTGGTGTTGTGTCATTTTGTAGTGTTTTCATTAAGTTACTGTGTGTGTTGGTACAAATACTTTACGCCCAGCACTCTGAGGTTAAGCCTACTGCTCTGCCAAGCTACCAAGGGGGTAAGCAGGGGTTAGCTGAGGGTGATTCTCTTTTATCCTAACTAGAGTGAGGGTCCTTGCTTGAACAGGGGGTAACCTGACTGTCAACCAGAGACCCCATTTCTAACACTGACCAAGTTAAGGAAAGCATCAAGGTGGAAGTCCACAAGATGCTGGAATTGGGAGTAATTGAGTACTCTGACAGCCCCTGGGCTAGCCCAGTGGTCTTAGTCCCCAAACCTCACACCAAAGATGGAAAGAGAGAGATGAGGTTTTGTGTGGACTACAGAGGTCTCAATTCTGTCACCAAGACAGATGCCCATCCCATTCCTAGAGCTGATGAGCTGATAGACAAATTAGGGGCTGCCAAATTCTTAAGTACCTTTGACTTAACAGCTGGGTACTGGCAAATCAAAATGGCCCCTGGAGCAAAAGAAAAGACAGCATTCTACACACCTGATGGGCATTATCAGTTCACTGTTATGCCCTTTGGTTTAAAGAATGCCCCTGCCACCTTCCAAAGGTTGGTGAATCAAGTCCTTGCTGGGTTGGAATCCTTTAGTGCATCTTATCTTGATGATATTGCTGTCTTCAGCTCCACCTGGCAGGATCACCTGGTCCACCTGAAGAAGGTTTTGAAGGCTCTGCAATCTGCAGGCCTCTCTATCAAGGCATCCAAATGCCAGATAGGGCAGGGAACTGTGGTTTACTTGGGACACCTTGTAGGTGGAGGCCAAGTTCAGCCACTCCAGCCTAAGATCCAGACTATTCTGGACTGGGCAGCTCCAAAAACCCAGACTCAAGTCAGGGCATTCCTTGGCTTGACTGGGTACTATAGGAGGTTTGTGAAGGGATATGGATCCATTGTGACAGCCCTCACAGAACTCACCTCCAAGAAAATGCCCAAGAAAGTAAACTGGACTGTAGAATGCCAACAGGCCTTTGACACCCTGAAGCAAGCTATGTGCACAGCACCAGTTCTAAAAGCTCCAGATTACTCCAAGCAATTCATTGTGCAAACAGATGCCTCTGAACATGGGATAGGGGCAGTTTTGTCCCAAACAAATGATGATGGCCTTGACCAGCCTGTTGCTTTCATTAGCAGGAGGTTACTCCCCAGGGAGCAGCGTTGGAGTGCCATTGAGAGGGAGGCCTTTGCTGTGGTTTGGTCCCTGAAGAAGTTGAGACCATACCTTTTTGGTACTCACTTCCTAGTTCAAACTGACCACAGACCTCTCAGATGGCTGATGCAAATGAAAGGTGAAAATCCAAAACTGTTGAGGTGGTCCATCTCCCTACAGGGAATGGACTTTATAGTGGAACACAGACCTGGGACTGCCCATGCCAATGCAGATGGCCTTTCCAGGTTCTTCCACTTAGAAAATGAAGACTCTCTTGGGAAAGGTTAGTCTCATCCTCTTTCGTTTGGGGTGGGGGTTGTGTAAGGAAATGCCTCCTTGGCCTTGGCATGGTTACCCCCTGACTTTTTGCCTTTGCTGATGCTCTGTTTTGAATTGAAAGTGTGCTGAGGCCTGCTAACCAGGCCCCAGCACCAGTGTCCTTTCCCTAACCTGTACTTTTGTATCCACAATTGGCACACCCTGGCATCCAGATAAGTCCCTTGTAAGTGGTACCCCTGGTACCAAGGGCCCTGATGCCAAGGAAGGTCTCTAAGGGCTGCAGCATGTCTTATGCCACCCTGGAGACCCCTCACTCAGCACAGACACACTGCTTGCCAGCTTGTGTGTGCTGGTGAGAACAAAACGAGTAAGTCGACATGGCACTCCCCTCAGGGTGCCATGCCAGCCTCTCACTGCCTATGCAGGTATGGATAAGTCACCCCTCTCGGAGGCCTTACAGCCCAAAGGCAGGGTGCACTATACCATAGGTGAGGGCACCAGTGCATGAGCACTGTGCCCCTACAGTGTCTAAACAATATCTTAGACATTGTAAGTGCAGGGTAGCCATAAGAGTATATGGTCTGGGAGTCTGTTTTACACAAACTCCACAGCACCATAATGGCTACACTGAAAACTGGGAAGTTTGGTATCAAACTTCTCAGCACAATAAATGCACACTGATGCCAGTGTACGTTTTATTGTAAAATACACCCCAGAGGGCACCTTAGAGGTGCCCCTGAAACCTTAACCAACTATCTGTGTAGGCTGACTGGTTCCAGCAGCCTGCCACACTAGAGACATGTTGCTGGCCCCATGGGGAGAGTGCCTTTGTCACTCTGAGGCCAGTAACAAAGCCTGCACTGGGTGGAGATGCTAACACCTCCCCCAGGCAGGAGCTGTCACACCTGGCGGTGAGCCTCAAAGGCTCACCCCTTTGTGCCACCACCGCAGGACACTCCAGCTAGTGGAGTTGCCCGCCCCCTCCGGCCCCGGCCCCCACTTTTGGCGGCAAGGCCGGAGAAAATAATGAGAAAAACAAGGAGGAGTCACTGGCCAGTCAGGACAGCCCCTAAGGTGTCCTGAGCTGAAGTGACTCCAACTTTTAGAAATCCTCCATCTTGCAGATGGAGGATTCCCCCAATAGGATTAGGGATGTGACCCCCTCCCCTTGGGAGGAGGCACAAAGAGGGTGTACCCACCCTCAGGGCTAGTAGCCATTGGCTACTAACCCCCCAGACCTAAACACGCCCTTAAATTTAGTATTTAAGGGCTCCCCTGAACCTAAGAATTTAGATTCCTGCAACTTACCTGAAGAAGAAGACTGCTGAGCTGGAAAACCCCTGCAGAGGAAGAACAGAAGACACCAACTGCTTTGGCCCCAGTCCTACCAGCCTGTCTCCTGCCTTCCAAAGAAACCTGCTCCAGCGACGCTTTCCAAGAGACCAGCGACCTCTGAATCCTCTCAGGACTGCCCGACTTCGAGAAAGACAAGAAACTCCCGAGGACAGCGGCCCTGCTCCAAAAGAACTGCAACTTTGTTTCAAGTAGCAGATTTAAAGACCCCTGCAACTCCCCGCAAGAAGCGTGAGACTTGCAACACTGCACCCGGCGACCCCGACTCGACTGGTGGAGAAACAACGCTTCAGGGAGGACCCTCCGGCGACTCTACGACTGTGAGTAACCAAAGTTGTCCCCCCTGAGCCCCCACAGCGACGCCTGCAGAGGGAATCCCCAGGCTCCCCCTGACCGCGACTGTCTGAACTCCAATTCCCGACGGCTGGAAAAGACCCTGCACCCGCAGCCCCCAGCACCTGAAGGATCGGAACTTCTGTGCAGGAGTGACTCCCAGGAGGCCCTCTCCCTTGCCCAGGTGGTGGCTACCCCGAGGAGCCCCCCCCTTGCCTGCCTGCATCGCTGAAGAGACCCCTTGGTCTCCAATTGAAACCTACAGAGAACCCAACGCTTGTTTACACACTGCACCCGGCCGCCCCCGGGCTGCTGAGGGTGTACTTTTTGTGCTGACTTGTGTCCCCCCGGTGCCCTACAAAACCCCCCTGGTCTGCCCTCCGAAGACGCGGGTACTTACCTGCTGGCAGACTGGAACCGGGGCACCCCCTTCTCTCCATTGAAGCCTATGTGTTTTGGGCACCTCTTTGACCTTTGCACCTGACCGGCCCTGAGCTGCTGGTATGATAACTTTGGGGTTGCTCTGAACCCCCAACGGTGGGCTACCTTGGACCCAAACCTGAGACTTGTAAGTGATTTACTTACCTGACAAAACTAAAATTACTTTACCTCCCCCAGGAACTGTGAAAATTGCACTGTGTCCACTTGTAAAACAGCTTATTGTGTTTTATGTAAAAAGTATACATGCTAATGAAATGATTCAAAGTTCCTAAAGTACTTACCTGCAATACCTTTCAAATGAGATATTACATGTAGAATTTGAACCTGTGGTTCTTAAAATAAACTAAGAAAAGATATTTTTCTATAACAAAACCTAATGGCTGGATTTGTCTCTGAGTGTGTGTTCCTCATTTATTGCCTGTGTGTATGTACAACAAATGCTTAACACTACTCCTTTGATAAGCCTACTGCTCGACCACACTACCACACAATAGAGCATTAGTATTATCTCTTTTTGCCACTATCTTACCTCTAAGGGGAACCCTTGGACTTTGTGCATGCTATTCCTTACTTTGAAATAGCACATACAGAGCCAACTTCCTACAATGAGTTGATGTTAATTTTTTGCAATTAAGAGTAGGAGAGACATATTGCACATGAAAAAGGGTATATTATGTGGTAAGGGTATTTTTAGGGTTTAAGGTGGGCAAAGGTATTTGGGCGGCAAGGGTATTTTAGGGCGGGTAATGGTATTTGGGTGACATGGATATTCGTAGGGTTCTTGGTGGGTAAAGGCATTTGGGTGGCAACAATATTTTTAGAGCTTAAGGTGCCTAAGTGTATTTGGGTGGCAAAGGTATTTTTAGGGTTTAGGGCAGGTAAGATTATTTTGGTGGCAAGTGTATTTTTAGGGTTTAGGGTGGATGAGGGTATTTGATTGGCAAGGGTGTTTGTAGAGTTTAAGGTGGGTAAGGGTATTTGGGTGGCAAAGGTGTTTTTAGAGTTAAGGGTGGAGGGGTATGTTAAGGGTTCATGGTGGGTAAGAGTTTTTCGGAGTATGAGTATACAGGGCTTAGGGTGGAGAATAGTATGTTAGAAATTGGGTCTAGAGTTGGCAGGGGTATGCACTCCGTCCAAGTATGGACAACACTCTTACTCTTACTCAGGATAAGTCAATTACACTCCCTAAATTAACCTGCACTCACCCTTTGGTAGCTTGGCACAGAGCAGTCAATCAATCATTCAATCAATAATTTGTAAAATGCAGCTAATCACCCATAGGGTCTCAAGGCACTGTATGTGAGTGTGCTGCTCAGTCTAAGAGCCAGGTCTTGAGGTCCTTCCTGAACTGCTTCAATGATGCGGTCTTCCTGAGCTTGAGAAGTATTGCATTCCATGTCCGGGCTGCTGGGTAGGAGAAAGATCTTCCTCCAACTGTACTTTTCTGGATCCTGGGGACGGCTGCAATTGCAAGCTGGAAGGAATGGAGACATCTGTTGGGTACGTAGAAGGTGAGGCGGTGGTTGAAGTATGCTGGTCCTGTTTTGTGCAGTGCCCTGTAGGTGTGGATCAGGAGTTTGTATGTGATGCGCTTGTTGACAGGGAGCCAGTGTAGGTCTCTAAGGTGGGAGGAGATGGGGCTGTGCCGGGTGATGTCCAGGATGAGTCTGGCTGCTGCATTCTGGACTCTTTGTAGTTTTGATTGAAGTTTATCTGTGATGCCGGAATAGTGTGTGGGTGACTGTCTTCCTTGTGTTGAGGGGAATCCATTTGAAAATCTTCCACAGGAGTCAAAGGGTGTGGAAGCATGACGAAGAGATGGCATTGACTTGGTGGGTCATCGATAGAGAGGAGTCGAGGATGATGCCCAAGTTGCGCACATGGTCAGTGGAGGTGGGGGCATTACCCGGAGTGGTGGGCGACCAGGAGTCGTTCCAGTCAGAAGGGGGGAAGCCAATCACAAGGATATCTGTCTTGTCTGAGTTGAGCTTGAATCAGCTGCCTACCATTCAGGTGGTGACTGCTCTCATCCCATTGTGGAAATTCCTCTTGGCTTGAGCAGAGTCCTCAGCCAGGGAGAGGATCAGTTGGGTGTTGTCAGCGTAGCAGACGATATTTAGCTTGTATTGTTTGGTGATCTTGGCAAGCAGGGCCATGTAGATGTTGAAAAGCGTCGGGCTGAGTGAAAATCCTTGGGGCACTCAGCAGCAAGCATCTTTAGGTTCTTATGTGAACAGTGGTAGTCTGACACTCTGTGTTGGTCTGGTGAGAAAGGACCTGGTCCAATCCAGGGCTTTGTCTTGGATGCCTGCGTCGTGAAGTTTGCCACAGAGGGTGGAGTGGGAGATGGTGTCAAATGCTGCGGAGAGGTTTAGGAAGATGAGTGCGGCTGTGCCTCTGAAATCCAGTATGATGCGTATGTCCTCGATGGCTGCTAACGATGCAGGTGCCGTGCTGTGGTTGCTTCTGAATCCGGACTGGATGGGTCTATGATACGGTGTGTCTCAAGGAATTCGGTGAGCTGCTGGTTGATGGCTTTGTCCATTACCTTGGCTAGGGAAGGGAGCAGAGACATGGGTCTGTAATTCTTCAGCTCTCTGGGGTCGGTGGTGGGTTTCTTGAGTAGCGGGCTGATTTTGGTGTGCTTCCAGTCTAAGGAGAATGTGGCAGTCTTGAAGGATTGGTTGATGGTTCAGCAAAGCTCTGGGACTATTGTGGCACTGGCCAGGTTGAGGGTGTGATGAGGGCATGGATCTGAGGATCCGGGGTTTGTGAGCTCTTTGACGATGGTGGAGAGCTCTTTGCTGTTGTGAGCGCTGATGTTGATGTGTGCTTGAAAGGTTGCTTTTTGATGGTTCTGATGTTCTGGTGGAGCGTGGTGACTACATTTTTGTAGGATCTGTGGTCTTCGGTTGATTTGCTGACCCTCCATTTACATTCCAGTCATCTGCAGGAGCGCTTGGATTCCTGTGGGTCTGTCTTAAATCACTTAGGGGCATATTTATACTCTGTTTGCGCCGGAATTGCGTCGTTTTTTTTTACGCAATTCCGACGCAAAACTAACTCCATATTTATACTTTGGCGTTAGACGCGCCTAGCGCCAAAGTCCATGGAGTTAGTGTCATTTTTTAGCGTGGACACCTACTTTGCGTTAATTATATGCAAGGTAGGCGTTCCCGTCTAAAAAATCGACTCCGAGGCATGTGCGTCGGATTTATACTCCCAGGCAAAAATCACGCCCGGGAGTGGGCGGGTCAAAAAAAATGACGTACGGCCGCTTTTGCGCCGTTTTTTAGCGCCTGCAAAAGGCAGGCGTTAAGGGACCTGTGGGCTCTGAAGGAGCCCAGAGGTGCCCTCCCATGCCCCCAGGGACACCCCCTGTCACCCTTGCCCACCCCAGGAGGACACCCAAGGCTGGAGGGACCCATCCCAGGGACATTAAGGTAAGTTCAGGTAAGTGTTTTTTTTTATTTATTTTTTGTGGCATAGGGGGGCCTGATGTGTGCCCCCCTACATGCCACTATGCCCAATGACCATGCCCAGGGGACAGAAGTCCCCTGGGCATGGCCATTGGGCAAGGGGGCATGACTCCTGTCTTTGCTAAGACAGGAGTCATTTCTATGGGGGTTGGGAGTGAAAAAAAATGGCGCAAATCGGGTTGAGGCGAAAAAATTGCCTCAACCTGACTTGCCCCATTTCTTGACGCCCAAACCCCATATCCCCCTACGCCGGCGCTGCCTGGTGTACGTCGTTTTCTTTAGCGCACACCAGACGGCGCTGGCGGCTAACGCCGGCTAACGGCGGCTAACGTCATTCAATAAATACGGCGCCCGCATGGTGCTTCAAAATTGGGTTTAACCGGCGCTAATTTTTTTGACGCAAAACTGCGTTAGCGCAGTTTTGCGTCAAAAAGTATAAATATGGGCCTTAGTTGTTTTGCTCTGTCGATTCCCTGCTGTTTTCCTTAGGGGGCCTACGTTGTCGGTGCAGTTGAAGACCCAGCAGTGTAGGGTACTTCCGGCTTCATTTGCGTCCTCTGCGTCCAGTGGGAGGGAGTGGTTGAGAGTGTTGGTGAGCTGTGCTTCCGTGACTTTGCCCCAGTGTCTGCCAGAGGGAAAGGGTGTGTGGTGGCGTGCAGTGTTCTTTGTGTAAGTGAAGTGGATGCACTTGTGGTGGGTCCAATGGTTTTCAGAGGTGTGGGAGATGGTGATGTAGTCCCCTACAAAGAAAACGGGGTCAAGAATGTGTCTGGCTCTGTGGGTGGGGACATTGATCAGTTGTTTGAGGCTGAGAGTTATGAGGTTGTCCAGGAGGTTTGAGGTGTTGGGGTCATCGTGGGTATCAGGGTAGAAGTTGAGGTCGGCGAGTAGGATGTAGTTGGAGGAAGTGAGCGCTTGGGGGTGACTAGGTCGGTGATTGCAGAACTGGGGTCGGGGTCCGGGTGGCCTGTAGATGAGGGTGCCGCCTAGGTAGGTGTTTGGGTTGGTCTGAATCTGGAAATGTAAGTGCTTGTGAGTTGACTGAGACTGCGACTTGATGGTGGTAGTCAGGTGGAGGCTGTTCTTGTAGATTATGGCAATGCTTTCTCCAGACCAGTTGGCTCTGTCCTTGTGCATGATTTTGTAGTTGTTCGGGATGGCCGCGGCAATGTCTGGGGCAGCCGTGGGGGTGATCCAAGTATCCGTAAAGAAGGCGACGTCCGGGGCTGTTGAGTTAAGGAGGTCCCAGACGTCTACCATGTGCTCGATGAGGGAGCTTGTGCTGAGGAGTATGCACTTGAGGTGGCTGTCTGTGCTTGGTGTGGGATCATGGGGTGGACCTTGGAGGGTGCTGGAACAGGCGCAACAAGAAAAAAGTCCTTGGATGATGCTGGGGTCGGCTTGCCGGCAGCCTGATGATCCTCCAGGTTTACGGTGCGTAGAGTGCTGGTGTTGAACTGGCAGATGTGGCGAGAACTAAGGTCCCTGGTCCTGAGCACGGTCCAAGAGCGGACGGGTGCAGACAGACTTGGCCCTTGGCGCACTTTTGGCGTGCCATTGGTGCAGTCGCGCTGCAGCCACCATTAAAAAGGGAAGGGAAGCAGGGGGTCCGGTAAGCTTGGAGGCAAAAGGGTGGGTAAAGCGATTCACGGGGGAAGGCCGGGGCCACAGGGGCAATGGTGGCGTGGGGAAAAATATGGGAGGGAAATTTTTTTAAAAGAAACATAAGCAAAAAACTGAAGTAAAAGGCAGGAGGAAATAGAGAGAGAAGATAATTATTTGCAGATGGCCTATAGGCCACCAGGGATAAGGCGCATCCGCGAGTGGAGGTGGGCCTCGAACTGAGAGTCAGCCACGCTCTCAGTTCGTCCAAAGCAGCAGCTGCAGCAGCAGGAGGAGGAGCTGCACTGGGGAGTGCAAAATATGCTGACCAGGAGGTCAGAGGAGTCACCCTCTCACAGCGCTGCAGCCTCCATTAAGAAAGGGAAGCAAGGAGTCTGGTCAGCTGGGAGGTGGGAAACGTGCTTCACGGGGAGGGGCCACAGGGGCAGCAGCAGCACTGGAAAAAAGCAGGAGGGAGAAAGAGCCAAGGGAGAGAAAAATTAAAAAGAGACTGAAAAAGAAACAGAAGTAAAGGCAGAAGTAAAAATGAGTGACGAGAGACAGAAGATACTTACTTGCAGATGGACACTAGACCACCAGGGATGAGGTGCAGGCAGGAACCTGCGGGTGGAGGTGGGCCCTGAACTGAGAGTCAGGCAGCATCTCAGTTTGTCCAAAGCAGAGGCAGCAGCAGGAGGAGCTGCACTGGAGAGGGCAACAGACGCTGACCAGGAGGACAGAGGAGTCACCTTCTCACAGTGCTGCAGCTGCCATTGAGTAGGGGAGCGAGGAGGGGGCCCGATCAGGCGGGAGGGCGGGAAAAGCGATTCCCAGGGGGGAGGGGGACGGGGCTGCAAGGGCAGCAGTGGCGCAGGGGAAAACACAGAAGGGAGAAAAAGCCAAGAGGGAGAAAAATGAAAAAGAAACAGAAGTAAAGGCCAAAGTAAAAGGCAGGAGTAAAAAGAGACAAAAGATACTTACTTGCAGATGGCCACTAGGCCACCAGGGATCAGACTCAGGCAGGAGCCTGCGGGTGGAGGTGGGCCTCAAACTGAGAGTCAGGCAGGCTCTCAGTTCGTACAAAGCAGAGGCAGCAGGAGGAGCTGCACTGCGGAGGACAAAAGACACTGACCAGGAGGTCAGAGGAGTTGTCTTCTCACAGCACTGCAGCTGCCATTAAGGAGGGGAGGGAGCAGGAGGGTCTGGCCAGCTGGAAGGTGGGAGGGTGGGAAAAACGCTTTACGGTGTAGTAGGTGGGGCATCAGGGGCGTAGGGGCAGCTGTGGCACAGGAAAAAACGCAGGAGGGAGAAAGTACCAAGAGAGAGAAAAATGAAAAAAGACAGAAAAAGAAACAGAAGTAAAAAACAGAAGTAAGGCAGAAGTAAAAGGCAGGAGTGAGGAGAAATAGAAGATACTTACTTGCAGATGGCTACTAGGCCACCAGAGATGAGGTGCAGGCAGGAGCCTGTGGGTGGAGGTGGGCATCGAGAGTCAGGAAGGCTCTCAGTTTGTCAAAAGCAGAAGCAGCAGCAGCAGGAGGAGCTGCACTGGGAGGGCAACAGACGCTGACCATGTGGTCAGAGGAGTTTCCCTCTCATGGCGCTGAGGCCGCCATTAAGAAGGGGAGGGAGGCAGGGGTCCAGTCAGCTGTCAGGTGAGAGGGCGGGAAAAGTGCTTCACCGGGAGGTAGGCAGGGTGGCAGGGGCAGCAGCTGCGCAGAACAAAACACAAGAGGGAGAAAGAGCCTAGAGGGAGGAAAATGAAAAAGAGACAGAAAAAGAAACAGAAATAAAAAACAGAAATAAAAACAGAAGTAAAAGGCAGGAGTAAAGAGAAACAAAAGATACTACTTGCAGATGGCCACTAGGTCACCAGGGATGAGGCACAGGAAGGAGCCTGTGGGTGGAGGTGAGCCTCGAACTGAGAGTCAGGCAGGCTCTCAGTTTGTCCAAAGCAGAGGCAGCAGCAGCAGCATGAGGAGCTGCACAGGGGAGGGCAACAGATGCTGACCAGAAGGTCAGACAAGTCAGCTAAACTTAAGAGGCAATGAGTAAAGTATTTATGCAACACACTTGAAACAGAGTAACTCAATGGAAACATCACAAAAAACTCAACTTCAATTTAGAGGAATAGAGTATATATACCGGAGTAAAACAAGACCAAAATGAAAAAATTCCAACCAGGAGAAGTCGAGATATGTTTTTTTAAAAGATTAAGGGCCTGATTTAGATATTGGCGGATTGGTTACTGTATCACAATGGTGACGTATATCATGGTCATTGAAATCTAAATCCCTTTATGTCCAATGGGATTTAGCTTTTAGCAGACAAGATATCTGTCACTTTTGTGATTGTGTAATCCACCCCCAACATCTAAATCATTCCCTATGGGACAGATGTACTAAAAAGTGCTGCAGAGATGTGCTGTGGCAAAATTTGCAGTGCTGCATTGTGTCACTTAGAAAGGCAGGGATGCACCATATTTACAAAAATATGGCGCACCCCTGTGTTTTCCCCTGTGTCAGTGCTAAATTTAGCTGCCAGCACCAACACAGGCACCCTGGCATAACAGTGCAAGGGTGTCTGCGTTGAGGAGATTGATTGTTTATGAGCAGGAAGGTGCCCTTACCTGCACATAAACAATGTACAATGGTGATTTGGAACTGCAGCACATATAGAAGTAACAAATCATCATTTTTTAATGATTATTTATATGCAGGAAGCGACACCTTCTTGCACATAAACATTCATTTGTGGCCCTTTGCTCTTTCTATGTGTGCTGCAGAATGCAGAACACATGGAACAATGCAAACACGAGGAGGAATAAAAGTATTCCACCTTGTTGTGCCATGTTAACCCCTCCCCCAGATTTTTGGTGCTGATACAGAATTTAGCTTTCTTGTAAATCTGGGTCAGAGTCCAAAACAATGGGTGTTGCAGTAGAACTCACACAGCAACACCCATTGCATGCCCCTCTGATGCAGAAAACTGCATAATAGGGACCCAAATTCATAAGTTGGCATTAAACCACAAAATGTGGCTTAGTGCCGTGTCGCAAATGTGGCGCACTGCACAGCGCCACCGGAGAGTCACAAAAAGTGATGCTCTGGTAGCACTAGGGCCTTGTAAGTCTGGCCCTAAATGTGAAAACTTTGCTTTGAAGTCACTAGCAGTCAAAAGGTTGCTTGAGGTCACACAGAGCATTGTTGTGAAGCTGTGCAGTCTGTGAATCCCCAGTCATTGTGCAGCTGCTGCATTGCATCAATGAGGGATGCCCCAATTTGTATCCCACATTTAGGGTGATGCATTACTTTTTTGCAGGTCTTAGCTGTTGAATCCCCTTCTTGGACCCAGGACTGGAGGGGAACACCTCAGGCAAGGATAGGACCCACAGATGGCAGAGTCCAGCAGCACCAGGAGAGTTGCAAGCAGTCTGAGACTGCAGAAGAACAGGGGGCAAGCCAGCAAGCCCTTGGAGACTCTTGGATTCGAAGATGTAAAGAACAAGTCCAGTCCTTTTCACTGCAGACAAGAAGCAGCAGTCAGCAGGCCAACAAGCAAAGCAAGTAGCAAAGTGGCAGCCCCTACTAAAGCACAGCAAGCAGTAGGCCAACACAGCAATGCAGTTGCAGAGTGGCAATCCCTCCTGGCAGCACAGCAGTCCTTCTTCCTGGCACAGTGCCCTTGGTTCCAGTCAAGATCTGATTTTGTGGGGTTTAGGGTCCAGCATTTATACTTTGTTGCCCTGGTTCTGGAAGGTGTGAGAAACTTCCAGGCATTCCATTAAAGTCCACAGGATCCCTGTCCCTTTTACCCCCGCCCTCCAGACACTCTACAGGGGGGTTATTCAGGCCTTTGTGTGGGAAGATGCACTGCCCTATTCAGATGTAAGTGGCAGCCTGGTGATGTGCCATCAGTATGCAAATGTCACACCCAAGCACCCTTTGTGTGTGACTGTCTAGGGGGAATACACATAGCCCTGCTTTCATCTACCCCAGATGTGTTTTCAGAAACAGAGACACAGAAAAAGGTAATAAAATCCAACTTTCTACAAGTGCCATTTTCAGACTTCCAAATTACAATCCAACTTCGCCATAAGCTGTGATTTCACATAGTGAGCTCGGAGACACCAAAATCCATATTTACATCTTTTCCCAATTGGAAATTACATTTGAATAAGTTTTGAGGCAATCTCAATGTTATTCTATGGGAAAGATAGACCTTGCAATACTAAAAAACTAATTTAAGAGTTTTACCTGGACATGTTACACTTAAAGGTACACTGTACCCTGCCATTGGGGCTAACTAGTACCTACCTTAGGGGTGCCTTACAAATAATAACAAGCATTTGCAACTCAATAGGTGTCGCATTTTCTTGAGTTAGAGTTATTGGCATCGTAAATTCAGAACTGGACTTTTCTTGTAACATAAATTGGTCAACCCTGTTTCACAATTTCTTTTTTTCCTGCCATGGTTTGGTGGTCACTGGCGCTACTGACATCATAAATCACAAGCCCTTGAGGAGAGATGAGAAGATGACTGCGCTACCTCACGTTGTATAAAGTCTGAAAAGAAATTGGAAAATAAGGCTGGAAAGGTATTTTCTTTTTTTTAACAGAATGAAAAGTCTTGCAAGCATTCTTGCCTCACATTTCAACAAGCAGAGCAGCTTGAGGAGATTTATGGCCCCAATAAAGGAGATAAGCAATGCTCTGTGTGCGATGTCGTGAGTGCTGGCAGGGAGGGGCTCTGGAGAGAGTGACTCGAGATGCGATGCAAGGCTAAGCAAGTTTCACATCATTGCTTCGAGGTTTAGCTACATTCTGCCAGAAATAGCATGTTGTGGCTTTTGGCAGCAGTGAGCTAAACAACCAGATGTTTGTTATGTAAAATAAGCTTACTTTAGGAGCCAGAGGTAAACGAGAACAGCACAGGAACACAGCCAAAACAAATATCAGGGACATAGGAGGAGATGGGGGAAGGGAATGCTACAATAAAACGTAGGCAGCTACCTGCCTAAAACACCCCCAGTGACAGTGGAGCACCAAAGATATAACAAACATAGTCCACCACAGCAACAGTTAAAGAAACCAAATAATACAGTAGTTGGTCACTGATCTGAAACAGAAAAAAGAGGGAGAAAAAGGCAGAACTGTCCACTGGTGTGCAAGAATTTTTAACGGACACTGCAACCAACAAATGACATTGCTTTAAGCCACAAGAAGTATGCTAACAGTATACATGAGGTTGAATGCTTACGTTCAAACTAAAAAGGAAGGTTTGGGCCTGGCAAGTGGGTGCATTTTCCAAGTCAATATGGCACTTCAAAACTGCACCCATACAGACTCTGCAGGACTCAGACATGCTTGAAGGGCTACTGTAGAGGGTGGTACAACCAGTGCTGCAAGCCAAGCCCACTAGTAGCATTAAATGTACAGGCCCTGGGCATATCTAGTACACTTTACTAAGGACTTACAAGTAAATTAAATATGCCAATTGTAGAGAAGCCAAAGTTACCATGTTTAGAGTCCAGAGCACCTTCACTTTAGAACTGGTCAGCAGTGGTAAAGTGCCCAGAATCTTAGGTGAGTTCAGGGGTTATGGGTGGCGAAGAGAATACACACACACATGTATATATATACATACATATAATATAAAGTTATATGTATAACTTTATACTAACAAATGTTACAGGAAGGCTCACATTTTAAATGTACAAAACCATAGAAATTCACCTGTTACAGTTAAAGTTATCTCAAGGAACTATAACTCGTGCCCTAAGGTAACTATAACTTGCACCCCCTTCGGCCAGGCTCTGCAGCCAACCCTCCTAACCACCTAACCACAAACTGCGTATGACCTTTGGCCATGTGCAATGGGAGTTGGCCCTATATTCTGTGGCCCCCCTCCCCTGGTCGATTTCAGCCTCAGGGACTCCATCCCCTAGTGCCCGGCCTTCTAAAATAGTGTTTTGGGAGGGGGGCCAAATGGCCCACCCACCCTAGCTGATTTTACCCCTGGGACCCCATCCCCCAGGGCCCAGCATTCATATATATTTTTTTTGGGGGGAAGGGGCTGCATGGCCCACCTCACTGGACCGATCGTGGACCTGGGGACCCCATCCTCCAGGGCCCTGCAAACATTTTATTTTTGGGGGCAGGGGGGCCACACAGCCCCCCTCCCTGTGAAGATCTCATTCGCAGGGACTCTACACTGGGACCCAGCCTTCTAAAAATATTTTTTTGTGGAGAGGGACCACACAGCCCCACTTGGCTGATTTTGGCTCCATTGGACCCCATCCCCCCTGGGCCCAGTGTTATTATATATTTTTTTTGTGGTGGGGGCCACCTGGCCCCCCTTCCTAGGCCGATCTAGCCCCTGGGACCCTATCTTTTGCGGCCTGTCTAAACATTTTATTTTTGGGGCGGAGTAGGGCCGCGCAGCCCCCCTCCCTGGACAAATCTTGGCCTTCGGGACCCCATCCCCTGAGGCCAAGCCATGTCACCTGGGTGCCTCCCAGGGCACCCAGTAACCACTGTTGGGGACCAGAGGGGGAGCCTGAAGGCCCCCATGGTCCAGGCCGGCTCCCTGCCTCCTGTGGAAGCAGGCATTGCTGTCACAGATAGGGAGCTGCTAAACATGCAGCTCGCTGGTTGTGAGAACAATTGTTTCTTCTGTTTCCCAGCCCGCATCTCTGCAGCCAGGGAAATAGACAAAACCTCCGCTTCTGGCAAGTGAGAGCAGTTTGACAGCTGACGCTTGCAGGAACTGGACTGTTTGCTCTGACTTGGCGGGTGCTGCCTCTAAGTGCACAGGGCAGTAAAACACCATAAGCATAATGCCAACATTTGGAACCAAGAAAAAGGGACGTTTCAAAAAAATCACTTGCATTGGATTGGAAGCAATTTTAGGTAGGAGTCAGCTAAAAAAAAAAGCTGTATTTGGTTTAAAAAATCGTGAGTCACCCTGTTCAGAAAGATTTGTTGCCACATATGACATGGGTAGAAATGTATGTGCGTGCAAATATTCCTCAAAAGCAGAAATGCTTTGACAACGGGGCCAACATGCTTAGGGGTGCTAACCAGTACTGCAGGTGGATAACAATGTTTGAAGGGGTTCCCTAAGAAAGGCATGGGCAAAGAAGTGTATCCAGGTCTGCTTTAGTAGATGCACTGCCTTAGTAATGCAATACAATCTACACAAAAAAGACCTTTCAGACTAATGTCCTTGATTGAGACACAAGCACTCAATGCACTCTAAAAAAACCTCTGTTATAAAACATGCAGATAAGGGATTTGGTATTATGGATTGCATACCTTATGACAAAGAAATTCTGCAAGAATTACCCCTTTCCAAGCAAGGACACTTTCTCTAGTCAAGGTAAGTCACACACAATCCAAATTATCCTGTGCCCACCCTGTGATAGCTTGGCACTGAGCAGTTAGGCTTAACTTAGAAGGCAGTGTGTAAAGTATTTGTGCAATAACTCATGCAATAACACAGTATAAACACCACAAAAATACCCCACACAGGTTTAGAAAAATATAGACTATTTATCTGGATAAAATAAGGTCAAAACGATCAAGATTTTATAAGTACATGTTGAAATATCACTTTAAAGAATGGTAAAAAAGAGTCCTAAGTTCTTAAAAGTTCTTAAAAGCAGTAAGAGTCTGTGGCAAGCACAAAGTACCTGGTTTGCTTCTAAATTATCCGTAAGGGACCGCAGAGGAGGAGATGCGTGGAAAACGAGGAGGTGTGAGTCAGGTTCTCCGGGCGCACACAGATGATACGTCAATATTTTTCATGCAGTCAGGGCCTTATGTCGATTTCCAGCACGCAGACTTGTATTGGGTTGGGGGTATTTGGACACACAAGGGCCTGGGAATTCCACAATTGTGTATCTTGCATAGTCAATGGTTCAAGGTCTTGCTAATAGCAATGTAGCTTTACACAGATATCTGTTACATAAAACTACAGTGGTGCCCCAGCAACAGGCTGAAGGCATCTTTGGCAACAACTAGGGCCCAGCAAATCTGGCAAATTTGCATTGGAGTTCTTGCTCTCCGTAATCTACGTGTTCTGCATGCAACACCTGTGTCTGGCAATTCAAAGCCCCCCCATCTCTTCTGATGTGTCCTGTCACATCACCTTTATTCTTTATCCCCAAGGCCACCCATGCTTGCCAAGTCAACATGAACTCTACTCCAGGCAGGTCAATCTCTTCTACCCTCCTCCTCTACTCATTCCGACCTAGTATGTGACAGTCACTCAGCCGCCCAACCACACTCCAAAGTTATGTACCTCTCTCCAGTACCCAACCTTGGCGCTGCACTGTTCCGGACAAAGAATAACGGATGCTGTGGCCTAGACGTGCTGCAATATTTTGTTACTTGCCATTGGTGGATGTTGATTTTTCTTCTCTGAGGTAATTTGCATGGCTTTAGTAGTGTTTACTTTCTGCATGTGCTTCAAGGAATTCTAAAACATTAGACCGCATTGTAGAAACACTGACCATGTTGGGTGTGACAAAGGGAACAACATCCTTTGTGCAAGGGTAATTCCTTGGTCTTTGCTGAACACGCTTACAGCTAAATTAAATTGTGACAGCAGTGTTAAGAATTACTTTTTGATGAAGAAATTTATGACATCAAATCATCATCTCTTAGCCACATCCACACGTCATTAAGTCTGCCGGCACGTCAGATGGGAAACTTATGATTGCTGGTCGTTTAAAGCCTTTCAGCAACATCGCTATGTAGTGTCCTTCCTGGAGATGCCACAGCTGTTAACAGCTGGGTAGCAATGCTTGGTCAGGGCATAAATGAGGTCCCTGTATGCAGCTGGTGTTTCTTTAGCTAACTCTCCTAGTCTTTCAAGCAAAGGAGGGCCAAGATGCCGAACATCAAGATATTGAGCAGCATTTCTCACTAGGACCTATCCCAGAAGATCTGTGACCACCTGGGACAGGGGGTAGGCATGGTGGTGACCAAGACGTTCAGTAATCAAGAGACCTGGTAGTGTGAAAGCAAAACTGTGCCAGCTGCCAATGGTAACTTACTGTGTTTTGGGGAATGTAGTCTTTTTTTCTCTTTGTACTGTCTGGAAGGTGGTGGCTGTAGCAGGGTACTACATGTCCCATCAATGGCAGGAGTTGAGAGGCCCGTAATGAGATAGCTGCTGATAAGCATGGGCTGTGGGCGGTTCCATCTTAATCCACTAACCCAGGGGTTTACTGTCAACTGAAAAAGTGCTTTGTTGCCTCAGTAGGGACAGTAAGCACTATAGTATTTGCAATACAGTTACTGCAAAATAAACAACAATGACTTTGAGAGACGGCACGTTTAAGAGGAAGCGGGACTAGGTGGACAGCTATCCAAAGAGTCATGGAATGGGGTGATGTTGGCTTCTACTTCTTCAGCTTGTTGGCTGGACCTCTACAAAACTAGCCACTACTTCCCTGTGGGCATAATTCTGGGGCAATATGCATTTTTCTAGGCTTTGAGGCCGAATATGATTATAATGCCTTCATCTGCTTCATTCAAATTATTTTCATGGAGAAAAATGTAAGTAATCCCAAGGCTGAACTTACATCCCCCCACCTGCCCAAAAAAGTAACATAATGAGGAGCTGCAGTCAATGGCCAGTAGGTCAAGGGAGCCTCAGGTCAAATACGTTTGGGAACCACTTCCTAAGTGGTATGATGTTCATGCATGCATGATTTTTTACATGCCTATTTATTTATTTATTTTACTGCAACGCGAAACCTTTTGGGCATTTTCACTTTTTCATGTTTGGAAATCCCATGTATGTACAAGACATAGATGATCTGCATTTCTCACTGCAGGATAGGATGCTTTCCTATTGGAGGGGAGTTCTAGCGGTGTTCAGGGACACACAGTGATCTGTGTTGTATCTGAATTCTCATGTTGACACTTCAGAAAAATTAATGCAAAATTGTCCATGGTGATATTCATTTTTCTGATAGTTATGCAAGGCAGTGAAGAAGAATGTGAATTCCCGTATACCCTTGAGGTTCCAATTACATGTTGGTTGGAGCGGTATCCCAAGGTGGGATACCCTTCTGCTTCATTATAACTGGCTCAGTGTTCCTGCACACAGCTTTCCTATGTGAAGGAACACTCAGCCCGGATTATCAACCCGGTAAAATCACGAGTCTCAGGCTGAAAGCCCAACTCGACTCCTGCTTCTCTGCTAGAGCACGGGAGAGCATGGAATGCTTTACAACTGCCTTACGCCAGCCTCCTCCGCCCGGTCAGTCTCCCAACCTCTCGCTAAGCACAGCTTCTGTCTCTCTTACAAACTGCTCAGAGCAAAGGAAATGCCATGAAAAATGTGATCCACGTGGTTATTCTTCATTTTATGGGGATTCACTTGTAATTGCACAGTAAATGCTAGATAAAAGCCATTGTATCCCTTACTTCTAAAAGGAAGACAGCTTCCACAAAAAAAACGGAATTTAGTTCTGAAAATGCTAGTGTTAGTGTGAATTCGTGTATGATGAAATGCAATGCAGTGTGCATGCATTTAGAGCACTGAGAAAACAAATAAAAATAATTTTAAAACGCGTGCTTGTAAAAAAACTTTTTAGTTCAACAATTCCATAAGAGGTTTAACAACAATAGCCCAGACTTGCTACGCCATTTCTACCCTGCAACCCCGCTGCAATACCGTTCGAAATGTTTAAAATGGTGCAAAATAAGGGAAGTGTTGTTCTATCACCACCAGGCACACATTTCCCTCACTGTGGGGCATATTTATACTCCGTTTGCGCCGAATTTGCGTCGTTTTTTTCGACGCAAATTAGACACAAAACTAACTCCATATTTATACTTTGGCGTTAGACGCGTCTAGCGCCAAAGTTCATGGAGTTAGCGTCATTTTTTTGCGTGAACACCTTCCTTGCGTTAATGATATGCAAGGTAGGCGTTCCCGTCTTAAAAAATGACTCCGATGCATATGCGTCGTATTTATACTCCTGGGCAAAAATGACGCCCGGGAGTGGGCGGGTCTAAAAAACCCGCATTAGCGCCGGATTTTAACGCCTGGGTAAGGGCAGGCGTTAAGGGACCTGTGGGCTCAGAATGAGCCCAGAGGTGCCCTCCCCTGCCCCCAGGGACACCCCCTGCCACCCTTGCCCACCCCAGGAGGACAACCAAGGATGGAGGGACCCACCCCAGGGACATTAAGGTAAGTTCAGGTAAGTATTTGTTTTTAAAAAAAATTGTGGCATAGGGGGGCCTGATTTGTGCCCCCCTACATGCCACTATGCCCAATGACCATGCCCAGGGGACAGAAGTCCCCTGGGCATGGCCATTGGGCAAGGGGGCATGACTCCTGTCTTTGCTAAGACAGGAGTCATTTCAATGGGGGTTGGGCGTCGTAAAAAAATGGCGCAAATCGGGTTGAGGCAATTTTTTTGCCTCAGCCTGACTTGCACCATTTGTGGACGCCCATACTCCATTTTCCCCCTACGCCGGCGCTGCCTGGTGTACGTCGTTTTTTTTAACGCACACCAGACAGCACCGGCAGCTAACGCCGGCTAACGTCATTGAATAAATACGGCGCCCGCATGGCGCTTCAGAATGGAGTTAGCCGGCGCTAATTTTTTTGGCGCAAAACTGCGTTAGCGCAGTTTTGCGTCAAAAAGTATAAATATGGCCCTGTATATCTTGCTATATATTAATCCACCATCTTCCTCAATGCCTCCTAGTTTCAACTGGGGATAGAGTGGCATGAAGTGACACTGCGTCATAAAAAGAACCCAAAAATAACTTAAATTAAAATTT
Source organism: Pleurodeles waltl (assembly GCF_031143425.1). NCBI lineage: Eukaryota > Metazoa > Chordata > Amphibia > Caudata > Salamandridae > Pleurodeles > Pleurodeles waltl. The sequence goes on from NC_090440.1 coordinate 1,087,666,045, forward strand.
TAAAAAAATCAGACTGATCCCCTAAGAAACATGTAGAATAGGCGCCAAACAAGGACTTAAAGGAGGAATTATCTGCTAGATTTCAAGTGGAGAATCAGTTGCCCAGGGCCTTCCTGCCTAAATTCACTTCCGGGCCATCATGTTATATTCTGCTAAAGCTAGTCTGCAGAGCTAAGTTTTCTTCCCCTGATGAAAAACTGCTTCTGATTCCAATGGGAACTTTGTGGTCACAAGCACATACAGTCACAGAGTGAGCCATTCATGACATTGCTGTCTGCATGGTGTTGATATGTTTATGGAAAAAATGTTTGGGTGGGTTTCACACACTTAAAAGAGCGAACAATAATCTTTCTCCGTGAGTCATATGCGGCCTTTTTGATTGTCGTGCTACGACGTCGCAAAACACAGCAATCTCGCCTGCGTGGGAGAGCTGCAGCCGTCTACTATACAGTATGTAAATCGCTTGCATGAAACATTACCCATTCTCTTCGGATCAAATTTGTCGCCCTCGTCCAGCGCTCTGGACAGCAGCTGTTTGCTTCGCTTAAATCAAGCCTACAGCTACACTTCTCTGATAAAAGAGCGCGTGGTATCTACCAGCGCACCCATGTTTATTCTGTCTGAGAGAACAGATGTGAGCAGATCGCATTAAGTCGGACAATGGCTGTCACTCAGGGCTTCATTCTGTAAAATTCAGAGGAGTTGTGCACAAACAACACATTGCCTGGAACGTCCATTGTGTGGGATTTAGTGTACGTTGAAACAGAGGCCCAAATTTAAGAAGCAAAACATTATTTACAAATGCACGTGTTGCGCCACTTTGTAAACCCTTGCGCCACATTAAGCCTGCACCAGGCATAATGTTTGCAAGGGAGGCGTTCCCCCGATAGGAGTCCTAGAAAAATGGTCAAGTAGAATCTATGAGATTCCACTGCGCCATTTTTAGTGTCATGTTTAACGCCTGCTCAGAGCAGGCGTTAACCGGTTCTGTCCCGGGGACGTAACGGTTATGTCCCGTGGCACAGTGCTGCTGTGCCGAGGACGTAACCAGTACGTCCTCGTACTAGAGCATGGGGGGAGCGCTAGCGATCCCCTGTGACCCAACCCCACCACCCCAGGGCAGGGATGGAAGGCAATCACTTACCCTTCCATCCTGACCCCATGACCCCTCCAGTGACATCTGATGACGTCAGCGCACATTTGCGCTCTGACCTCATGAGAGGTCACCTCCCATCGCGCTGGGACCAAGGAGAAACAGATTAGTTTCTCCTTGGTATGGGGGCAGGGGAGGTAAGGGAGGCATGAAAAGGGAGGGAAAGGCTCTTTTTCCCTTTTCATGTCTTTCCGAGCATTCCTGCAGCAACCCTTTTCATGTCTCTCCGAGCATTCCTGCAGCACAATCGCGTAGCGATCGTGCTGCAGGAATGCCCACTAGACACCATGGAATTATTATTTTTTTTTTTTCTTGTAAGGGGAGTGACCCTTTAGGCAAGGGTCGCTTCCCAGGGGGCAGTTTTATTATTAGGCCTTTTCTGCCCTCCCCGGGGGCAGATCAGCCTATATTAATTAGGTTGATCTACTCCCAGGGGTGGCAGAAGCCACTAGACGCTAGGGATTTTTATTTTAAATTGTCATAAGGGGAGCGACCCCTTTGGCAAGGGTCAATCCCCAAAGGGGGGGGCATTTTTTTCTAAGGCCATTTCTGCCCCCCCTGGGGGCAGATCATCCTATATTAATCAGACTGATCTGCCCCCAGAAGTGGCAAAAGCCATTAGACACCAGGATTTTTTTTAAAATTATGTTTATAAGGGGAGTGACCCCTTAGGCAAGGGTCGCTCCACAGGGGGCAATTTTATTATTAGACCTATCTGCCCCCGGGGGGCAGAAGCCACTAGACACCAGGGATTTTTTTTGTTTTTTAAAGTGGCATAAGGGGAGCAACCCCTTTGCCAAGGGTTGGTCCCCAAGGGGGGGCATTTTTCTAAGATCAATTGGGCTGACCTGCCCCCAGGGGGGCAGAAACCACTAGACACCAGGATTTTTTTTTTGTGCCAATTTCATGCAAGGGTAGAGACCCCTTAGGCAAGGTTTGCTCCCCTGCGGGGCACATTTATTTTAGGCCGTTTCTGCCCCAGATCAGTCTATTTTTGTAAGGCCTATCTGCCCCGAGGGGGGCAGAAAGTCCACCATAGGCCAGGGAAGATTTATTTTTCAAAAAAGTGGGTGGGGGCAGAAAGCCTACTAGATGCCAGGGAGCTTAAAAAAATAAAAAATAGTGGGGTGGTGGCTACCAACCAGTATGGGCATGGTTATGCCCCCCCAAACTGAAGAGAAAGTGAGCATTTCTCTGCACTTAAATCTTTCTGTGCCTTACATTCCACGTCTGGCTCGGTTTAGTTGACAGCTCCTTGTGCATTCACTCAGACACACCCCAAACACAGGATAATCAGCCTCACTTGCATACATCTGCATTTTGAATGGGTCTTCTTGGGCTGGGAGGGTGGAGGGCCTGCTCTCACACAAAGGACTGCCACACCCTGTAGGAGGCTTGCCTGGCTTATAGTGGGTACCCTGTGGTACTTACACCTTGTGCCAGGTCCAGTTATCCCTTATTAGTAGAATAGAGGTGTTTCTAGCAGCTTAGGCTGTTAGAGGTAGCTATGGCAAGCGCAGTTTAGGCTGAACTAGGAGACATGCAAAGCTCCTACTATACTACGTATATCATATAGCACATTATCATAAGAAAACACAATACTCAGAGTTACTAAAAATAAAGGTACTTTATTTTAGTGAAAATTACACCAAAAGTATCGCAGAGGATACCCTCACTTAGGAGGTAAGTAATATACACAAATTATATGTACACAAACCAAAATCAGGTAATTAACAGTTAGAAAAGTAGTGCAAACAATGTAGAATCACAATAGAATGCAATAGGTAGACATAGGCCCAGGGGCAACACCAACAATATACTCCAAAAATGGAATGTGAATCACAAATGGACCCCAGGCCTGTGGGAAGTTGTAGAGAGTCGCTGGGACTGTGAGAAAACAGTAAGGGTGTCCAAAATACCCCACCCCAAGACCCTGAAAAGTAGGAGTAAAGTTACCGTACTACCCCAGAAAGACAGTATAGTCGAGATAGGGGATTCTGCAAGAACTACAACTGCTACCAAAGCACTGAAGACGGATTCCTGGACCTGAGGACCTGTAAAGGAAGGGGACCAAGTCCAAGAGTCACCCAAGTGTCCAGGGGGGGCAGGAGCCCACTAAACCCCGGATGAAGGTGCAAAAGGGCTTCCTCCAGGTGGAAGAAGCCAAAGATTCTGCAACAACGGAAGGTGACAGGAACTTCTTCTTTGACCAGAAGATGTCCCACGGCGTGCTGGAGGATGCAGGAGTGTTTCCACACAGAAATACTGCAAACAAGCCTTGCCAGCTGCAAGAGTTGTGGTTGAGGATTCTGGGTGCTGCTGGGGATCAGGAAGGACTAGGATGTTGCCCCTTGGAGGAGGAGACAGAGGGGGCGCACAGCAACTCAGAGAGCCCCCACAGAAGCAGGCAGCACCCGCAGAAGTACAGGAACAGGCACTTAGAAGACCTGAGGACAGCGGTCAACTCAGAGTCACAAAGGAGGGTCCCACGACGTCGGAGTCCAACTCAGCGAGTTGGGCAATGCAGGACAGAGTGCTGGGGACCCAGGCTAGGCTGTGCACAAAGGAAGTCCTGGAAAAGTGCACAGAAGCCGGAGCAGCTGCAAATCACACAGTACACAGGTTTGCTGTCTGGCATGGGGAGGCAAGGACTTACCTCCACCAAATTTTGACAGAAGGGCCACTGGACTGTGGAAGACACTTGGACCCAGCTCCTGTGTTCCAGGGACCATGCTCGTCAGGATGAGAGGGGACCCGGAGGACTGGTGATGCAGAAGTTTGGTTCCTGCGTTGGCAGGGGGAAGATTCCGTCGACCCACGGGAGATTTCTTCTTGGCTTCCAGTGCAGGGTGAAGGCAGACAGCCCTCAGAGCATGGAAACAGCCAAGAAAGCTGGCAGGATGAGGCGCTACAATGTTGCTGGTAGTCGTCTTGCTACTTTTCTTGCAGTTTTGCAGGCGTCCTGGAGCAGTCAGCGGTCGATCCTTGGCAGAAGTCGAAGAGGGAAGTGCAGAGGAACTCTGGTGAGCTCTTGCATTCGTTATCTGAGGACATGTCTTTCCCAAGTTTTTGTCGGGCCCAATTGCCCAGCCAAAGGAATGTCATGTGCCAGGGTAAGAAGAAACACTCTGTACTGCAAGGGAATGACCAATCTCCTGGCAGCTCCAGGTTTAGGGTCCCTTGACTCTGTATACAACAGGTTATCTTCCCAATACACCCTATGGCTATCACTGACATCCCCATTCCGCTGTTTGACAGCTTGCTGTCTTAAACCCTCTAATGTGGGACAGGTTTGCCGTGCCACACTCAGCTCTTCACCGGCAGGCCCCACTGCACCCAAAAGCTCAGCAGTGTCTGCTGCCAGCTCCTCTGGTGTAGGTTCTGCACAGGGAGAGGATTCCTCTTCCTCAAAAGGGGAATCATCTGTAGAGGGAGGGATAGTGGGCAGAGATTTACCCTTTCTACCCCTAGTTTTTGGGAGCACTTGGTCCATGGTTCCAGGATCCATGTTTCCCTGTCCTTTTTGCTTTTTGGCCTGAGCCCTTGTCAAAGCAAAAATATGCCCAGGAATGCCCAGCATTGCTGCATTAGCCTCCAACTCTGCCCAAGCTAATGTTTCCAAATCATTGCCCTGTAAGCAATCTACAGGTAATTCAGTGGCTCCCACAACTTTCTTTGGGCCAGTAACCTCCCGCAGTTGACATTCACAACAGCCATGGGGTGGCTAAGGGTGTTGTTATGAGCATCAGTCACTTGGTACTGCTGACCAAGTAGGTGTTGATCAGGTTGGACCAGTTTTTCTATCACCATAGTTACACTGGCTCCTGTGTCCCTGTAGGCCTCAACCTCAACACCATTGATTAGGGGTAGTTGCTTGCACTTATCCATATTAAGGGAACAAGCAACCAAGGTGGCAAAGTCAATGCCACAATCAGAGACTAAAACAGCCTCTGTGGTCTCCCTAACAAGACCAACCCCAACTACATTACCAATAGTGAGCCCAGCTACACCCTTGGATTGGCTATTTGTAGTAGATTTCCCACCAGCACTGCTATTATTAGGGGCACTAGAGGTTGCAGTTGGGGTTGTGGTGGTGGAGGGTTTGGTGTTTTTCTTTGGACAAATGGAATCACTTGCCCAATGGCCTTTTACTTTACATAAATAACACCAAGGCTTTTTCTGATTGTTTGAAGAGGATTTGAACCCACCACCCCCAGAGGTTTTTTGTGGGCCTGATGAAGACTCAGAATGTTTACGTTTGTCCCCACCCTTGTCAGAAGACTTATCACCCTTCTTCTTGCCATCCTTGTCACCCCCTGTATGAACTGTTCTGTTCACTCTTGTTCTGACCCATTTGTCTGCCTTCTTTCCCACTTCTTTGGGAGAGGTCAGATCTGAGTCTATCAAGTACTGGTGCAACAAATCAGACACACAATTGTTAAGAATATGCTCTCTCAGGATAAGATTCTACAAGCTTTCATAGTCAGATACGTTAGTGCCATGTAACCAACCCTCCAAGGCCTTCACTGAACCGTCAACAAAATCTATCCAGTCTTGAGAGGACTCTTTTCTGGTGTCTCTGAACTTAATCCTGTATTGTTCAGTGGTTAAGCCAAATCCATCCAAGAGTGCATCCTTCAAACATTTGTAATTATTGGCATCACTTTCCCTGACAGTAAGGAGCCTATCCCTACCCTTTCCAGTGAAAGATAACCACAAGATAGCAGCCCACTGCCTTTGAGGGACCAACTGGACCATACAGACCCTCTCCAGTGCAGCAAGCCACTTGTTAATGTCATCCCCCTCCTTGTAAGGGGGGACTATCTGACGCAGGTTTCTGGAATCTCGCTCTCTAACAGGATTGCTATCAGAATCACGGCTGCTGCCACCATGTGGGACTAACCCCATTCTCTGTCTTCCCCTCTATATATCTAGGGATTCCCTGTTTAAGGCCAGCTGCTGCTGTTTAAGCTTCAGTCTGGTCTCTTCCAACCTCAGCTTTCTGAGTTCCCTTTCTATTAAGTGATCCTCAGGGTAGGAGGCTTGGGAATGTTTGGATACAGAGGAAATGTCAGAATTGGCAGAGAGAGACCTGTCCCTAACCGGCTGGACCCTAGTAACCTGGCCTTTAGGAGTGAAAGATGCCCTAATAATGTGTGAACCTCTCCCCCTACCAGTGTCACTAGGAGGCCTGCTAGAGGGCAGGTCTTTGTAAGAACCCTCCCCAATCTCTTCAGGGAAGTCCTCTGAGTCTGACTGGGCACCTTCCCCTCCTACCCCCTCTTCTTGAGATGGGCCAGACTGGTTCTGGTCACTTTCTAAGAGCAGGTTAAAGAGGAATTATTTTGTAGGATTCTTCCCAATGCTTACACCTCTTTCTAAGCAGAGACCCCTCAAACTTTTGTAGTTCAAACTCTCATAGGTTGCCTGAACAACTTTGGGAGTGAGCTCTACTGAAGACATGATAGAAAAGTTTAAGACAGAGAGAGAAAAAGTTTTAGAACTTTTGAAAACACGGAGAAAAAACTTTTTCAAAATTTTGGAAAACTTTTAAAAGTTTTCAGAACTTTTCAGAAACTTAGTAGAAGGTTTTAGAGCAGAAAAGTAAACTGTTTTGGTTCAATGTACATATATTGAACAATTTGGATAAGATATTCTTATGAAAAGCACCAAATGACAAAGTGGTAAAGCAGTTACAAGTTCGTATCCCACCGCTGCACCACCAATGTAGGAGGCTGGCCTGGCTTGTAGTGGGTACCCTGTGGTACTTACACCTTGTGCCAGGTCCAGTTATCCTTTCTTAGTAGAATGGAGATCTTTCTAGCAGCTTAGGCTGTTAGAGGTAGCTATGGCAAAGCAGCTCAGGCTGAACTAGGAGACATGCAAAGCTCCTACTATACCACTTCTATCATGTGCTACGTTATCATAAGAAAACACAATACTCAGAGTTACTAAAAATAAAGGTACTTTATTTTAGGGACAATATGCCAAAAGTATCTCAGAGGATACCCTCACTTAGGAGGTAAGTAATATACACAAATTATATGTACACAAACCAAAATCAGGTAAGTAACAGTTAGAAAAGTAGTGCAAACAATATAGAATCACAATAGAATGCAATAGGTAGACATAGGCCTAGGGGCAACACAAACCAAATACTCCAAAAGTGGAATGTGAATCACGAATGGACCCCAGGCCTCTGGGAAGTTGTTGAGGGTCGCTGGGACTGTGAGAAAACAGTAAGGGTGTCCAAAATACCCCACCCCAAGACCCTGAAAAGTAGGAGTAAAGTTACCCTACTACCACAGAAAGAGAGTATAGTCGAGATAGGGGATCTGCAAGAACCACAACTGCTACCAAAGCACTGAAGATGGATTCCTGGACCATAGGACCTGTAAAGGAAGGGGACCAAGTCTAAGAGTCACGCTAGTGTCCGGGGGGGAAGGAGCCCACTAAACCCCGGATGAAGGTGCAAAAGGGCTGCCTCCGGGTGGAAGAAGCTGAAGTTTCTGCAACAACGGAAGGTGCCAGAAACTTCTCCTTTGGTCAGAAGATGTCCTCGCATGCTGGAGGATGCAGGAGTGTTTCCACGCAGAAATACCACAAGCAAGCCTTGCTAGCTGCAAGAGTTGCGGTTGAGGATTTTGGGTGCTGCTGGGGACCAGGAAGGACCAGGATGTCGCCCCTTGGAGGAGGAGACAGAGGGGCGCTCAGCAACTCAGAGAGCTCCCACAGAAGCAGGCAGCACCCGCAGAAGTACCGGAACAGACACTTAGAAGACTTGAAGATGTCGGTCAACTCAGAATCACAAAGGAGGGTCCCACGACGTTGGAGTCCAACACAGCGAGTTGGACAATGCAGGACGGAGTGCTGGGGACCCAGGCTAGGCTGTGCACAAAGGAAGTCCTGGAAAAGTGCACAGAAGCCGGAGCAGCTGCAAATCACGAGGTTCACAAGTTTGCTGTCTGGCGTGGGGAGGCAAGGACTTGCCTCCACCAAATTTGGACAGAAGAGCCACTGGACAGTAGGAGACACTTGGATCCAGCTCCTGTGTTCCAGGGACCATGCTCGTCAGTATGAGAGGGGACCCAGAGGACTGGTGATGCAGAAGTTTGGTGCCTGCGTTGGCAGGGGGAAGATTCCGTCGACCCACGGGAGATTTCTTCTTGGCTTCCAGTGCAGGGTGAAGGCAGACAGCCCTCAGAGCATGCACCACCAGGAAACAGTCAAGAAAGCCGTCAGGATGAGGTGCTACAATGTTGCTGGTAGTCGTCTTGCTACTATGTTGCGGTTTTGCAGGCATCCTGGAGCAGTCAGCGGCCGATCCTTGGCAGAAGTCGAAGAGGGAAGTGCAGAGGAACTCTGTTGAGCTCTTGCATTAGTTATCTGAGGAATAGCCCAGAGGAGAGAGCCTAAATAGCCCAGAAAGGAGGTTTGACTACTGAGAAAGGAGGCTTGGCTACTAAGAGAGGTAAGCACCTATCAGGATGGGTCTCTGACGTCACCTGCTGGCACTTGCCACTCAGAGCTGTCCATTGTGCCCCAACACCTCTGAATCCAAGATGACAGAGGTCTGGGACACACTGGAGGAGCTCTGGGCACCTCCTCTGGGAGGTGCTGGTCAGGGGAGTGGTCGCTCCCCTTTCCTTTGTCCAGTTTCACGCCAGAGCAGGGCTGGGGGATCGCTGAACCTGTGTAGACTGGCTTATGCAGAGATGGGCACCATCTGTGCCCATCAAAGCATTTCCAATGGCTGGGGGAGGCTACTCCTCCCCAGCCCTTCACACCTATTTCCAAAGGGAGAGGGTGTAACACCCTCTCTCAGAGGAAATCCTTTGTTCTGCCTTCCTGGGACCAGGCTGCCCACGCCCCAGGGGGGCAGAATCCTGTCTGAGGGGTTGGCAGCAGCAGCAGCTGCAGTGGAGACCCCGGAAAGGCAGTTTGGCAGTACCCGGGTTCTGTGCTAGAGACCCGGGGATGCATGCAATTGTCCCCCCAATACCAGAATAGTATTGGGGTGACAATTCCATGATCCTAGACATGTTACATGGCCATGTTTGGAGTTACCATTGTGATGCAACATATATGTAGTGACCTATATGTAGTGCACATGTGTAATGATGTCCCTGCACTCACAAAGTCCGGGGAATTTGCCCTGAACAATGTGGGGGCACCTTGGCTAGTGCCAGGGTGCCCACACACTAAGTAACTTGGCACCTAACCTTCACCAAGTGAGGGTTAGACATATAGGTGACTTATAAGTTACTTATGTGCAGTGAAAAATGGCTGTGAAATAATGTGGCCGTTATTTCACTCAGGCTGCAGTGGCAGTCCTGTGTAAGAATGGTCTGCGCTCCCTATGGGTGGCAAAAGAAATGCTGCAGCCCATAGGGATCTCCTGGAACCCCAATACCCTGGGTACCTAGGTACCACATACAAGGGAATTTTAAGGGTGTTCCAGTGTGCCAATAAGAATTGGTAAAATTAGTTACTAACCTGCAGTGACAATTTTAAAGCAGAGAGAAAGCATAAACCCTGAGGTTCTGGTTAGCAGAGCCTCAGTGATACAGTTAGGCACCACACAGGGAACACATACAGGGCATACATTATGAGCACTGGGGTCCTGACTAGCAGGATCCCAGTGACACATAGGCAAAAACAAACATACATACAGTGAAATTGGGGGGTAACATGCCAGGCAAGATGGTACTTTCCTACACACCCCTACTGGGACCCTGGCACACAAGATTGAACTGAAAGGGGACCTGGTGCACTTCTAAGCCACTCTTTGAAGTCTCACCCACTTCAAAGGCACATTTGGGTATATGAACAGGGCCTCTGCCCCTTCCAACTCAGACACTTCCTGGAGAAGAAAACTGGAACCAGAACCTTCATCCTGCCAAGAAGAACTGCCTGGCTGCCCAAAGGACTCACCTGACTGCTTTCTGTGAAGGACTGCTGCCTTGCTGTTGGCCTGCTGCCTTGCTGCTCTCTGGCTGTGGTGAAGAAGTGCTCTCCAAGGGCTTGGATGGAGCTTGCCTCCGGTATCCTGAAGTCTAAGGACCAAAAAGTCTTCTCTCTTTCAACTGAATTACTTGTGTGGTGAAAATTCTACGCACAGCTTGCTAAAACCGACGCACCGCCTGCCCCGCGGTGAGAAATTCACCTCAAGCCAAACCGGAACGACACAGCGTGACTTCGCAAGGAGAAGATTGACGCAGTGCCTCCATAGTGACCGGAACATTGACGCATGGCCCATCGGATGGATACACAGCCGACCTGGGACGACGCAACTAGACTTCCAGAGGGGAAATCGATGCAGTGCCTGCTGTGCAGCAGAAAATTCCATGCAACGCCCACCGAATCAACACAGCGCTTGTGACTTCGCTCCGCAAGCCCAGGATTCCACGCACGGACCCCGGGGAGTCTGACAACCCCTCAACCCGAAGAGGATCCACGACCAAGCACCGGGACTCGATGCACAGCCGTCCCTGCATGGAAACTTAATGACGCACCACTGTGTGTGGCCCAAGAAATCGATGCACACCCCTTTGTTTCCACGCTTCTTCTCCCTTGTGGCTCTTTGCGGAGACTTTTTCACGCAAACCAGGTACTTTGTGCTTGAAAGAGACTTTGGGGGTGATTCTAACCCTGGCGGTCGGTGTTAAAGCGGCGGCCAACCCGCCAACAGGCTGGCGGTAAAAAATATGGAATTCTGACCCTGGCGGGAACCGCCAACACAGACAGCCACTTTAACACTCCGACCGCCACGGCGGTACAAACAAACAGCGCGGCGGTCACCGCCAACAGCCAGGCGGCAGACAATGTACCGCCCACCCTATCACAACTCACCAATCCGCCACCTTTTCCGGGGCGGGAGCACCGCCGATAAAAACACGGCGGAAACAGACTACGAACGGGAAAACGCTCACCACTACGCACTCCAGGAGGAAGGAGTACAGCATGGAACCCAAATTAAACATCCTACCTGCTCTCGTCTACCTTCTCATCTACCACGAGTACGAAGTCCGGCGCAGACGACAACAGTGAGTACTGCACCTACGACACACGGGAGGGGGGAGGACGAAAGGTTACGGGCACACACATATGCGACCCCCCCCCCCCAACTATGTACACACCAATGCAGAGCAACAAGTCACAGTGACACCACCCAAACACCCCAGAAAAATGCTAGGACATAATCAAATTTGGAATAAATATTTATGTACCAAAAAGCTCCTGAAAAATATCGTACCACCATGAAAGATATTCACAAGAAAACAAATGACATACACATCAGTGTATAACTGAAGTAACAAGTCCTGCACATCCTACGAATTCATCATGTCCGTGGGCCAAAGTTTTGAGTAACAAGGGCAAAGCCCACACAGGAGACCTGAGTCCTTTGGAGAGAACACTGCAGGGGCATCAGATGTAAAAACTACAGGCACCTCAGGGGGAAGGGAAGGGGGGGGCACCACAGCCACATGAGTCCACGACGCCAGATCCACGAGGAGCCACCATGCCCACTGTACCATCCTGGGGAGTGCAAAGCCACAGTCTCTCAATGTCTCTACAGTGGGTGGGCTGCCCACTGGACCATCCTGGGGAGTGCAAAGCCACAGTCTCTCAATGTCTCTACAGTGGGTGGGCTGCCCACTGGACCATCCTGGGGAGTGCAAAGCCACAGTCTCTCAATGTCTCTACAGTGGGTGGGCTGCCCACTGTACCATCCTTGGGGAGTGCAAAGCCACAGTCTCTCAATGTCTCAACAGTGGGTGGGCTGCCCACTGTACCATCCTGGGGAGTGCAAAGCCACAGTCTCTCAATGTCTCTACAGTGGGTGGGCTGCCCACTGGACCATCCTGGGGAGTGCAAAGCCACAGTCTCTCAATGTCTCTACAGTGGGTGGGCTGCCCACTGTACCATCCTGGGGAGTGCAAAGCCACAGTCTCTCAATGTCTCTACAGTGGGTGGGCTGCCCACTGGACCATCCTGGGGAGTGCAAAGCCACAGTCCATCAGGTGGATGACAGTCTCCACTGGTCAAGGAGGAGGCATGGTGGGCACAGTGAACCATAAACAGTGATTGAGACGGCGGTGCCCAGCGGAGCGGTGCTTGAGAAGAAGGGCCCAGCGGAGCGGTGCTTGAGATGAAGGGCCCAGCGGAGCGGTGCTTGAGACGGCGGGGCCCAGCGGAGCGGTGCTTGAGATGAAGGGCCCAGCGGAGTGGTGCTTGAGAAGAAGGGCCCAGCGGAGCGGTGCTTGAGATGAAGGGCCCAGCGGAGCGGTGCTTGAGACGGCGGTGCCCAGCGGAGCGGTACTTGAGAAGAGGGGCCCAGCGGAGCGGTGCTTGAGAAGAAGGGCCCAGCGGAGCGGTGCTTGAGACGGCGGGGCCCAGCGGAGAGGTGCTTGAGAAGAAGGGCACAGCGGAGCAGTGCTTGAGAAGAAGGGCCCAGCGGAGCGGTGCTTGAGATGAAGGGCCCAGCGGAGCGGTGCTTGAGACGGCGGGGCCCAGCGGAGCGGTGCTTGAGAAGAAGGGCCCAGCGGAGCGGTGCTTGAGAAGAAGGGCCCAGCGGAGCGGTGCTTGAGATGAAGGGCCCAGCGGAGCGGTGCTTGAGACGGCGGGGCCCAGCGGAGCGGTGCTTGAGATGAAGGGCCCAGCGGAGCGGTGCTTGAGACGGCGGGGCCCAGCGGAGCGGTGCTTGAGAAGAAGGGCCCAGCGGAGCGGTGCTTGAGAAGAAGGGCCCAGCGGAGCGGTGCTTGAGATGAAGGGCCCAGCGGAGTGGTGCTTGAGAAGAAGGGCCCAGCGGAGCGGTGCTTGAGATGAAGGGCCCAGCGGAGCGGTGCTTGAGACGGCGGGGCCCAGCGGAGCGGTGCTTGAGATGAAGGGCCCAGCGGAGCGGTGCTTGAGACGGCGGGGCCCAGCGGAGCGGTGCTTGAGATGAAGGGCCCAGCGGAGCGGTGCTTGAGAAGAAGGGCCCAGTGGAGCGGTGCTTGAGATGAAGGGCCCAGCGGAGCGGTGCTTGAGACGGCGGGGCCCAGCGGAGCGGTGCTTGAGATGAAGGGCCCAGCGGAGCGGTGCTTGAGAAGAAGGGCCCAGCGGAGCGGTGCTTGAGATGAAGGGCCCAGCGGAGCGGTGCTTGAGACGGCAGGGCCCAGCGGAGCAGTGCTTGAGATGAAGGGCCCAGCGGAGCGGTGCTTGAGACGGCGGGGCCCAGCGGAGCGGTGCTTGAGATGAAGGGCCCAGCGGAGCGGTGCTTGAGAAGAAGGGCCCAGTGGAGCGGTGCTTGAGATGAAGGGCCCAGCGGAGCGGTGCTTGAGACGGCGGGGCCCAGCGGAGCGGTGCTTGAGATGAAGGGCCCAGCGGAGCGGTGCTTGAGAAGAAGGGCCCAGCGGAGCGGTGCTTGAGATGAAGGGCCCAGCGGAGCGGTGCTTGAGACGGCAGGGCCCAGCGGAGCAGTGCTTGAGATGAAGGGCCCAGCGGAGCGGTGCTTGAGACGGCGGGGCCCAGCGGAGCGGTGCTTGAGATGAAGGGCCCAGCGTAGCGGTGCTTGAGAAGAAGGGCCCAGCGGAGCGGTGCTTGAGATGAAGGGCCCAGCGGAGCGGTGCTTGAGACGGCGGGGCCCTCTTCAGCGGTGCCTATCTTCACGGCGGGGCCCTGTTCAGCGGTGCTCTTCTCCACGGCGAGCCCTGTTCAGCGGTGCTCTTCTCCACGGCGGGCCCTGTTCAGCGGTGCTCTTCTGCACGGCGGGCCCTGTCCAGCGGTGCTCTTCTTCCACGGCGGGCCCTGTTCAGCGGTGCTCTTCTCCACGGCGGGCCCTCTTCAGCGGTGCTCTTCTCCACGGCGGGCCCTGTTCAGCGGTGCTCTTCTCCACGGCGGGCCCTGTTCAGTGGTGCTCCTCTCCACGGCGGGCCCTCTTCAGCGGTGCTCTTCTCCACGGCGGGCCCTGTTCAGCGGTGCTCTTCTCCACGGCGGGCCCTCTTCAGCGGTGCTCTTCTGCACCGCGGGCCCTGTTCAGCGGTGCTCTTCTCCACGGCGGGCCCTGTTCAGCGGTGCTCTTCTCCACGGCGGGCCCTCTTCAGCGGTGCTCTTCTGCACCGCGGGCCCTGTTCAGCGGTGCTCTTCTCCACGGCGGGCCCTGTTCAGCGGTGCTCTTCTGCACCGCGGGCCCTGTTCAGCGGTGCTCTTCTGCACCGCGGGCCCTGTTCAGCAGTGCTCTTCTCCACGGCGGGCCCTGTTCAGCGGTGCGCTTCTCCACGGCGGGCCCTCTTCAGAGGTGCTCTTCTGCACCGCGGGCCCTGTTCAGCGGTGCTCTTCTCCACGGCGGGCCCTGTTCAGCGGTGCTCTTCTCCACGGTGGGCCCTGTTCAGCGGTGCTCTTCTCCACGGCGGGCCCTGTTCAGCGGTGCTCTTCTCCACGGCGGGCCCTCTTCAGCGGTGCTCTTCTGCACCGCGGGCCCTGTTCAGCGGTGCTCTTCTTCACGGCGGGCCCTGTTCAGCGGTGCTCTTCTGCCCCGCGGGCCCTGTTCAGCGGTGCTCATCCAGCAGGTCAAGGGAGCCAGACCTGGCCTGGACTCCCTGCTCAGTCGCCCTCGGACCGTGACGTTTCTGGACCCTTCGGGGACGGACTCCTGGCCTCCTTAGTGTCCTCCTTCCCAGCTGGGATGTGACATGTGGGGTCCACCTTCTCCGCGCTCCTGCTGCCCTTCCGCTCCTTTGATGGGGCTCTCGGGCCCTTGCCTCCCCTAGATGGTGTGGGTGGTGAAGTGGCCGCACATTGCTCCTTGGGGGCAGCCCTGTCGGTCCTCGCACGGCGGCCCTTGTTTTTGCGGGTCCTCTTGCCGGGGGGGGGGCTGGACGTGCCCTTGCTGCTGATCGATGTGTCACTGCTGGCAAAGGGTGGGCTCCAGAACCCATTCACAACAGTGACACCCGAAGCTGGGCTGGTGGTGGCTGCGGTGCTCTTGGGACTCTTTGAAGATGGAGGGGGGAGCCCATCGGAGGGAAAGAGGTCAAGGTTAGCAAGGAAAAGTTTTTTAGGGCCAAGGTAAAGGGTAGGAGAAGTGGAGATGGAAGTGGAGGAAGAGGAGGTGGTTGTAGGAGAGTCAGGTGTGCTGTCATTGGGTGAAGGTGCTGGTGCTGTAGACTGTCGTGAGGTGGATGGCTGTTGGGTGGGTGGCTGCCTGCGTTTGTGTGTCTTGGAAGAGGGGGTGACAGACACAGTGGGAGAGGACACAGGGGACGTGTAAATGGCAGTGGGGGTGGTGACTGCACGAGTGTGGACTGTACTGGAGGGTGAGGTGGTGATGGAAGCACTGGCTGATGTTGGGGTGCATGCAGGTGTGAGTGTAGACGTCACAGGGATGGAGGAGGGAGACGAGGAGGAGGGGGACACAGGGGTGGCAGTGGCTGTTGGCATGTCTGCATCTGTGTGTTGCTTGGGTGAGTGTTTGTGGGATCTGTGGTGCTTGTGTCTGGATGAGCTGCTCTTGGGTGTTGAGGTGTGTGCAGGCTGGTCTGATGGTGTGGATGGGATAGGCTGAGGAACAGGAGACAGAGAAAGGCTGGAGGCAGTAAGAAGAGGGAGGCTGGAAACAGGGACAATGGCTGCCGTCAGTGCTGAGGCCAGAGCAGTGAACGCTCGTTGATGGGCAGCCTGACCCGAATGAATGCCCTCCAGGTACGCATTGCTCTGTTGCACCTCCCTTTGCACACCCTGGATGGCATTCAAAAGGGTTGTCTGCCCAACAATGAGCGTCCTTACCAGGTCAATGAGCTCCGCACTGAGGGCAGCAGGGGCAACAGGGGCAGGGGCTGAGGTGCCTGGGGCGAAGGAGACGCGCGCCTTCCTGGGCGAACGGGCACGGAGCGAAGACTGAGGGGCTGCTGGGAGGGCGGGGCTGGTGCGCTGGGTGGCGGCTGTACCTGTAGAGGCGGGGGGCACAGATGTTGCCGCCACCGCTAGGGAGCTCCCATTCGAGGACGTGTCGCTGTCGCTGCTCTCACCAGCGGTCCCCGTCGTGGTGCTCCCCTCGCCCTCCGGATCACTGGTGCCCTCGGTGTCTGTTCCTGGGCCCACCGGGGCCTTGTGTCCTGCAGCTCCCTCGTGCTCCGATGCCAAATCTCCTCCGCCTGATGATGCTAATGCACACATGCACAAGAAGATGAAGAGAAAGGGTGGGGGGAGAAAAAAGAAGACCAGGTTGAGTGCATGCAGTGTCAACACCGTTGGCGGAGAGGACAGACACAGGAGCCTATGGCACTAAGCCGCGCATTCGGGGTACACTACTCAGTACTACTGACTAGGACAACAGGCCAAGAGACGTCAAACGCGCACATGGGAGATGCTGGACCTTCAATGGCTGTACTTGTCACCCTACAGAGGTGGGGGCCGGGGGCACAGGGCCATGCCTAAGGGAGAGGACTACACTACAGAAAGCGCCCTGGCCTAATGTCACCCACAGCCCTCCTCCCCCACCCAGACGCCTCCACTGCGCAGAAAGATAGGAGAATGTGCTGATACTCACCCCCTTGTGTCTGCTGTTATGTCTTAAAGCGCCCATCCAATTCAGGGTAGGCCACCGCCAGGATCCGGGACATCAGGGGGGTCATGGTGCGACTGGCACCCCTCCTAGGTTGGGAGGCCATCCCCAGCAGTGTTTCTGCGGTCTTCCTTGTTCCGCAGCGGATGTCCTCCCACCTCTTGCGGCAGTGGGTGCCCCGTCTGTTGTGGACCCCCAAGTTCCGGACTTCCTTGGCGATGGCACGCCAAATCTCGATCTTCTGATGGGCGCTGACCTATTTGACATGTACAGGGTGGAAAGGAGGAAATCATCAATGACCTGCATGTTAGATGTAATTGGCCCCCCCCCCACCAACTTTGCCATATGGCACATGCTCTCATCTGTCGGGCGTTGCACTCCTCATTCGCCCCCCACCCCACCAACTTACATCCACCCCAATCCACACAGGAATAGCCCATTCCATGTGCACCCGGTGTACTCACTTGTTGGTCTGGAGGACCGTAGAGTAGCGCATACTGGGGGAGGACCCCATCCACGAGCTTCTCCAACTCTTCAGACGTGAAGGCAGGGGCCCTTTCCCCAGTCGCAGCAGCCATTGTATCTTCCAGACCGAGGTCACAGCAGCACTTGCAGTATAGGTCCTCTCCTGTGGATGATCAGGTCTCGAGTGATTAATCAGATAGAAAATGGCGGTCACGCCCGCGGCGGTGCGTACCGCGGTGGTGCGTACCGCGACCGCCGGCGGACATCGTCATTGGCTCCTGAAACCCATAGGCTTCAATGTTAACCAATGCGGCTTTGCGCCGCGGTCTTCGACCGCCTACCGCCACGGTGTGCCCCGCCAGCGCATTGACCTCACATCCCATTGTCCCACTTCACAGGTCAGGCAGCCGCCATTTCAAGGGCCTACATGGCTTAATTTTGACTGCAACACACAGGCCTAGGCCTTGCATTGCCACACATACATGCCTTTCAACCCATTGCCATTCTTTAACTGTGCAAGCTGTCTGTACGTACCTGTGGTTTGCCTGACTCTGTGCTCCATGTTGTCCTTCCTAGGCACCGTCCGCTGGGACTTGCGATGAGAAGGAGGAATCCTCGCGTGTACCGACCGCTGGTGGACCTGTCGACAGTGGAAGAACGCCATATAATACTTCGATACAGACTTGACCGTGCCACTATCCATGAACTGTGTGCCCAGCTGGAGCCAGCCCTGATGTCCCCCATCCGCCAACCCACAGGGATTCCCCCTCTGGTGCAGGTTTTGTCAGTCCTCCATTTTTTGGCAACTGGGTCATTCCAGACCACAGTGGCCATGTCATCTGGAATGTCTTAGCCTATGTTTTCTAAGATTTTGAGCAGAGTGTTGTCTGCCCTGATGAAACTCATGCGGAGCTACATCATTTTCCCAGAGGAGGGTGACTTGCCTACAGTGAAGGGTGATTTCTATGCCCTTGGACATATCCCCAACATCATTGGTGCCATTGATGGGACCCATGTGGCTTTGGTACCCCCAAAAGACGATGAGCAGGTGTACAGAAACAGAAAGAGTTATCATTCGATGAATGTCCAGGTGGTCTGTTTGGCTGACCAGTACATCTCCCATGTAAATGCCAAATTCCCAGGGTCAGTGCATGACGCGTATGTGATGCGAAATAGCAGCATCTCCTATGTGATGGAGCAGCTACAGAGACAACGTGTGTGGCTAATAGGTGACTCTGGTTACCCCAACCTGCCTTGGCTACTGACCCCAGTAAGGAATCCCCGGACCAGGGCAGAGGAACGGTACAATGAGGCCCATGGGCGAACTAGGAGGATCATCGAAAGGACCTTTGGCCTCCTGAAGGCCAGGTTTAGGTGCCTGCATATGACTGGGGGATCCCTGATGTACTCACCAAAGAAGGTGTGTCACATCATCGTGGCCTGCTGTATGCTTCACAATCTGGCATTGCGACGTCAGGTTCCTTTCCTGCAGGAGGATGGTGCAGATGGTGGTGTTGAAGCAGCTGTGGAGCCTGCGGAGAGTGAAGAGGAGGAAGACTCAGAGGACGACACAGACAACAGGGACAGAGTAATAGAACAGTATTTCCAGTAGCACACAGGTAATAATCACCCATGCCATTTTACATTTCCTGAAAGCCTCCTGCATCTCAACTTTGTCGATTTCCCCCCAGACCTATAAACATGATGTTTGATTTTCCCTTCCCTTTTCTGTGCTGTATGAGCCACTGCGTGACCTCGGCTTGGTTGGCCCATGGACTAATGCTAAGTTACCTCGGTATGTGTAATTCACAATGTTAATTATACGTAATTGATATGTAATGTGTCATACATTTGTAAATAAGACAGGCTGAGTCCTGATTGATTTCAGTGCAATGTGTGATTTATTATTAGTGCATAGATATTGGTACATGATAGTGAAACAGTGATGGGTGGGGGTGGAGTAATGTCCATGGCGGAGTCCAGTTCTCAGTCTCACAGGTGCATTGTCCATATGCCTGTGGCAGGATGGAGCAGGGGCAGTTCAATGTTGGACAGGGTGGCAATGTGGAACAGTGGGAGGACTTCAGGGGGTTTATGATGCTGGCGGGGACTTGACATCCTACTCTGTCGTTTTTTTTTATCTCAGGCTCCTTTTGCGGGGCGGTTGTTGTTCAGCAGGAGGTGGGGTTCTGGTGGGCTGTCGTTGTGGTGGGGCCTCCTGTCCACTAGCGCCGGCGGAGGTGGTAGGCTGTTCCTGTTCCTGGCTAGTGACAGGGGCCCTGTGTGATGCCACATGGTCCCGAAACGTGTCCTCTATACGGTTCAGGGCCTGGACTATGTTCCCCATAGCGGTTGAGATGTTGCTGAGTTATTCGCTGAATCCCATGTAGCGTTGCTCCTGCTGTGCCTGGATCTCCTGGAACCTGGCCAGTACCGTCGCCATCGTCTCTTGTGAGTGGTGGTAGGCTGCCATGATGGTGGTGAGGGCCTCTTGGAGAGTGGGTTCCCTGGGCCTCTCCTCCCCCCCCTGTCGCACAGCAGCCCTCCGAGTTGCCCTGTTTCCCTGGGCCTCTGTCCCCTGGACGGTGTGCCCACTCCCACTGCCCCCAGGTCCCTGTTGTTGTTGGGTTGGTGGGTTACCCTGGGGGCCCTGTAGTGGTAGACACACCGCTGCTTGACCTGTCCTAGAGACAGAGGCATGGGCCCGCTGGGTGGGAGCTGTGCTGTTGTTCCCAGAGGGGGTTGGGTCTGCAGTGGCCTGTGTCTGGGTGAGGGGAACCGACTGCCCAGAGGTCCCCGATGGTCCGGGCTGGTTGTCAGGTTCACGGTCGACAGAGCTGCTGTCATCACTAGGGGCCTGTTCCGGGGGTGGGATGGACATTTCTGGTCCCTCCTGACCGGTGTGTTGTCATTCGGGTCCTGCATGGGGTAAGAGGGTATGGTTATTGTTTCTGTGTGTGCATTAGCTTGCGTTTTATGGGTGCCCTTGTCCCCCAGTGCTGGCATTCCCTTGGGGGAGGTGATAGGTATGTGCAGTGGTCATGCTTAGGTGATGGGTGTCCATAGTTTGGGGGTGGCATGCAGGGGTTGGTGTTGGGTGGGTTGTGCTGGGGAGACATTCTCAGGGAGGATGTGTGCTGGGGGGTTGGGGGTGAGGGTGGGGGTTAGCATGCTGGGGGGGGTGAAGTGGTTGGCCTTGTACTTACCAGAGTCCATTCCTCCGTGTACTCCAGCAAGGCCATCGGGATGCAGGATGTTGAGTACCTCTTGCTCCCATGTTGTGAATTCGGGTGGAGTGGGTGGGGGTCCCCCGCCAGTCTTCTGCACTGCGATGTTGTGTCGCGAGACCATCGAGCGCACCTTCCCCCGTAGGTCGTTCCATCGTTTGCGGATGTCCTCTCGATTTCTGGGATGCTGTCCCACCGCGTTGACCCTGTCCACGATCCGCTGCCAGAGCTCCGCCTTCCTTGCTATGGTGGTGTTCTGGACCTGTGAGCCGAAGAGCTAGGGTTCCACTCTTATGATCTCCTCCACCATGACCCGGAGTTCTTGGTCCGAAAAGCGTGGGTGCCTTTGTGGTGCCATGGGGTGGTGTGTATGAGGTGTGGGGTGGTGTATGTGATGATGTGTGTGTTGGTGTGTGGTGCTTTGTGCTTCTATGTGGTGTGTGTGATGTTGCGGTGTGCCTCTGTGTGTCTGGCTCTCTATTCTCTGATGTGTCTCTCTCTCTCCTTCGTCTCTGGTTTTTGTTGGTAGGGGTTTGTGGGTGATGTGGGTGTGTGTTTTATATGGTATTGGATGTGTGGGAGTGGTGTGTTTATGTGTTTCAGGTGTGTGCCTTTCAAATTGTCCAATGTGGTAGGGGTTTGTAAAGGTGTGTGTATTTTGACCGCGGCGGTGTGTACCGCCAATGGAATACCGCGGTTGAATGCCCGCCGCGTCGATTTGCGGGTCATAATGGGATGGGCGTATTTCTGTTGGCGTGGCGGTGGAGGTTTGGTCTTCTCCAGTTTACCGCTGGCCGCTGATGTGGCGGACTGCAGTGGAGGGCGGATTTTCGGAGGTTTTGCAGTTGTGGGTCAGAATGTCCGTGGCGGCTGACCGCGGCCGCGGCGGTATTGTGGCGGCCTTTTGACCGGCGGTAAGCGGCTTTTACCGCCGAGGTCAGAATGACCCCCTTTGTTTTCTTTGAAAAGACTTAAGACACTTTGGCCCTCATTATGAAAATGGCGGTTTGGCCCGCCATGCCGGCATTGGCGGCTGAAGACACCAGCCGGCATAGCGGGCCAAACCGTCATCTTCTGAACATGGTGAGGAACGCCATCGGCAGCCCTCACCTACCGCCAGGCTCCCGCCATCAGGCAGCATGGCGGTGAGTTGAAACACTATCCGCCAGGGTAGCTGCGTTACCCTGCGGATAATGTTTCCATTTCCGCCAGCCTTTTCCTGGTGGGATATCCTGCCAGGGAAAGGCTGGCGGACGGGGTGCCCCTGCACTGCCCATGCACTTTGCATGGGCGGTGCAGAGGCCCCGGTGCAGAGCCCTGTCCTGCAGGTCACTGCACGATTTTTAGGCAGAGATCTGCGCGACGGATGCAATTGCACCTGCCGCACATAGGCATTGACGGCATGTGGAGCCGCCGTCAATGTCCCGGCCGGGCCTTTCTGTGAGCCGGCGGGCGGAAACAATGTTTCTGCCAGCCGGCCCACAGAAATGTTCATAATTTGGCCGTTGGGGCTCCGGGGTCGCTGGTGGTCAATGTTTTGACCGCCAGCATGAACACGGAGGTTGTTACCGCCATGTTCATAATGACCCCCTTTATATCGCTTTTCAGTGATATCTCTACATTTACTTGTTGCATCTTTGATTGTTTTGACCTGCAAATATCCAGTGTTTAGATTATATATTTTTCTAAACACTGTGTGGTGTATGTTTGTGGTGCTACATGGTGTTCTTGTATGATTTCTTGCACAAATACTTTACACATTGCCTTCTAAGTTAAGCCTGACTGCTCAGTGCCAAGCTACCAGAGGGTGGGCACAGGATAATTTGGATTGTGTGCGACTTACCCTGACTAGAGTGAGGGTCCTTGCTTGGACAGGGGTAACCTGACTGCCAACCAAAGACCCTATTTCTAACAGTTTGGGTAGACGGAGTCACCTGCAAGTATTGAGGAACAAACATTCGCCTTACACAATGGTATGGCGTCAACACTAGAAGGCATACACTGACATACATTGGATGGGGACTCAGCATCCCCAATTAACCAAACCCTGTGCCTCTGCAGTTGTGCCATCACATGTGAAATGCTGTTATCCCTCAGGACAAAGGCGTCATGCACCAACCTAGAATACTTGGTAGTGACGTGGGAGATGTACTGGTCAGCTAGGCACACCGTTTGCACAATGATTGAGTGGAAACTCTTCTGATTCCTGAACACCTGCTCATTCTGGCAGGAGTGACAAAAGCAATATGTGTACCATCAATATCCCCAATAATGCTGGGTATATGTCACATTGCATAGAATCCTACATTCAGAGTGGTCAAATCTTCCACCTGGGGTAAAGCAAAGTAGCTGCACATGTGTTTCACCAGGGCAGATAAAACCCTTGCCAGCACGATTGAGAACATTGGCTGTGACATTCCTGCTGCCAAGCCCACTGTCACTTGGAATTATCCAGTTGCCAGGAATTGGAGCACTGATAGAACCTGCACTAGAGGGGGGATCCCAGTGGGATGATGGATAGCTGATATAATATCACGCTCCAAATGAACACATACCTCTATGATTGTGGCCCTGTCCAATCTATATGTGAGTATTATATGCCTCTCCTCTAGTGTAGCCAGGTCCACAAGGGGTCTGTACATGGGGGCTTGTCTCGTCCTCCGTTTCCTCCACAGAGATAAGTATCTAATGGACCCAAGAGTGAGTCGGGTGTCACAATTTAAACAATGGATCCACCACCACAGTGTACATAGAGCAGGAACATGATGGCACATTGGTAATGGCAATGTATTTGCAAAAAATCGAAAAGACGCAGGGCCATATTTATACTTTTTGACGCAAAACTGCGCTAACGCAGTTTTGCATCAAAAAAATTCGCGCCGGCTAACGCCATTCTGAAGCACCATGCGGGCGCCGTATTTATTCAATGACGTTACCCGGCGTTAGCCGCCGGCGCTGCCTGGTGTGCGTGAAAAAAAACGACATACACCAGGCAGCGCCGGCGTAGGGGGATATGGAGCTTGGGCGCCAAAAAATGGGGCAAGTCAGGCTGAGGCAAAATTTTCGCCTCAACCCGATTTGCGCCATTTTGTTCGACTCTCAACCCCCATTGAAATGACTCCTGTCTTAGCAAAGACAGGAGTCATGCCCCCTTGCCCAATGGCCATGCCCAGGGGACTTCTGTCCCCTGGGCATGGTCATTGGGCATAGTGGCATGTAGGGGGGCACAAATCAGGCCCCCCATGCCACAAATCTTTTTAAAAAAAATACTTACCTGAACTTACCTTAATGTCCCTGGGATGGGTCCCTCCAGCCTTGGGTGTCCTCCTGGGGTGGGCAAGGGTGGCAGGGGGTGTCCCTGGGGGCTTGGGAGGGCACCTCTGGGCTCCTTCCGAGCCCACAGGTCCCTTAACGCCTGCCCTGACCAGGCGCTAAAAAACGGTGCAAAAGCGGCCGGACGTCATTTTTTTTGACCCGCCCACTCCCGGGCGTGAATTTTGCCCGGGAGTGTAAATACGGCGCACATACCTCGGAGTAAATTTTTTAGACGGGAACGTCTACCTTGCATATCATTAACGCAAAGTAGGTGTCCACGCAAAAAAATGACGCAAACTCCATGGACTTTGGCGCTAGACGCGTCTAACGCCAAAGTATAAATATGGAGTTAGTTTTGCGTCGGAATTGCGTAAAAAAAAACGACGCAATTCCGGCGCAAACAGAGTATAAATATGCCCGCAGTTCTCGATTATCTCAATATTGTCAACAACCATAAAATGTCTTCCGCCTGTTTTGGATGGAGGGACAGGTGGAAGTGAGGTAACTCTGCCGGCATTGCACGTCATGGTGTAAGGCGGTCTTGCACCGCCGTGCTATTCCTCATTGGATAACATGGGGCTCTATAGAGTACAGTGGCCAATGGGGATCACTGGCGGCGATCACAGTGTGCACCGCCACAAATGTGACAGCCATTTTCTGTCCATAACCTCACTCAATTACTGACTTTCCAAAGGGCAACAGCTACACTGCTTGTGCTGCTGTGACCTGTGTCTGGATCCTGCCATGGCCCATGTGACTGGGTAAAAGGACCCCAGCCTTCACTTCGGAGGAGTTGGAGCGTTTGGTGGATGGGGTCCTACTACAGTATGGGCAGCTGTATGGGCCTCCAGACCAACAGGTAAGTACACCTTGGGCACAATGCATGTGACGGGGTTGCATGGAGATGAGTGTGCAAGCATTGTGTCATTTGGGGGGGTTGTATGTCTGGTGGTGGTGTACATGGTGGGCGCTGAGTAATGTGTGCGCCAATGGGGATGGAAGGGGATTTGTGGCTGGATTGTATGTGTAATGGTGTCCTCGTGTCTGCATTTCCTCTGCAGGTCAGCGCCCATCAGAAGAAGGGATTGTGGTGTGCCATTGCCAAGGACATGCAGACCCACTGTAGGGAGAGGTGTGAGGACCTGAAACGCTGGGCCCAGAAGACCTCGAAGGCCCAGCTGGGGATGGCCTTCCAACGAGGGCGGGATGCCCTTCGGAACCTGACCCCCCCTGATGGCCTGCATACTGGCTGTGGCCTACCCAGAGCTGGATGTGCGCTTGAGGACATCACAGCAGCCACAAGGGGGTGAGTACAGTGTAAGTTACAACTATGATTGGTAAGTGGTATGGGAACCTGGTGGTGGCTATCAGTTAGTGGGTGCCCCTCAATGCCAGCTCAGAGAAAGCAGCGTGATCCAGCTCAAGGGTAATGGGTGTATTGCTAAATCTGGTAACAGAGCTAGGTTGCATACCATGTCAGACAGGGCATAGGGGGTCCCAGGTGGGGTGCAGTTGGCAGTGTTTGGCTCTCATCTTGCTGTGGTTCCTAGCCAATGTAATGCCAGTGCAATGCATGGGACACAATCCTGATTTCTATGTGTGATGGTAATGTGTATGCCATCTGTGGTGTCGGTGCTGGAATTGACCCAGTGCTCCCTTTCTCCCTACCCCCTTTTTTCTTCTGTCATCCTGCCCATGTGTGCATTAGCATAATCTGGCGGAGGAGCAGTGACACCGGCGACAGAGGGAGCTGCATTCCACAGGACCCAGGAGGCAGAGTCCACCGACGTGGAAGGGACCAGTGGGACAGAGGGCTAGGGGAGCACCATGGCAGAGACAGGAGGTGACAACACTGACTCTGATTCCTCCTCCGAAGGAAGCTCCCTGGTGGTGGCAGACACCTCTGGACCACCCCAGCTCCAGGTACAGCTGCTACCCCCGTACCAGCACTGCCCTCCCAGTAGCCCCTCACCAAATTGCCCATGCCTGTACATCCAGGAGGGTGGGCATCTCCTTTGCCCCAGGCACCTCAGGCCCTGACCCAGTGAGCCTTGCTGCCCTCAGTAGGGAGGCTATTGACCTCCTGAGAACCATCTCTGTAGGGCAGTCATCCATTGTGAATGCCATCCAGGGGCTGGCATCCCAGATGCAGCAATGCAATGCATTCTTGGAGGGCATTCACGGTGTATTGGCAGCCCAACAGAGATCGTTCCAGGCTCTGACCTCCTCTCTGATGGCAGCCATTGTCTCAGTTCCTACCTCCAATTACCACTTCCCAGTCCCAATCTCCTCAACCCCAACCCACCCCATGCACAGATACAGACAAGCATGCACATAAAACATCACAAAAGAGTGTCACAGAAAAACACAGACAGCACACTTCAGGCCACAAGCACTCACACAAACAACAGACAGTTGCACGCACGACAATATCCACTGGCTCCACTGTCTCTCCCTCTTCCTCCTCCCTCCCTGTCACATCTGCACTCACACCTGCATGCACTGCATCAACAGCCACCACCACCATCACCACACCAAGCAGCACACACACCTCACTTGCAGACACCTCCACAACATATAGCCACACATCCCCTGTGTCCTCTCCCACCCTGTCTGCCCCACACCTCCTAAGAGACACAAAACACATGCACACAGACACCCAATAGCCATCCACCTCACATCAGCACACTGACCATGCACCTGCAAGTCGAGCAGACGTACACCTCTGACAACCATTCCCTCAACCTCCACTCTCATCCCTCCTCCCTCATCCCACCCCACCGCCCCTAAGAAGCTTTTCCTTGCCCAACTTGACCTCTTCCCTCCCCCTTCACCCCCCATCCTGCCAGGAAGAGCAGGGTCCCAACGACCCAGCCCAGCACCTCAGCCAAATAGCCTATGGGGACAGTGGAGGCACCTCCAGTCGTGGAGGCTGGAGTGGGTAGGATCCCACTAAACCACCAAGGGAGGGAAGGATCCCACTCCAAAAGCCAGGAAAGGGAAGGATCCCACTCCACCAGCCAGGAAAGGGAAGGATCCCGCTTCCCCCCAAAAGCAGTGGTCAAGGAGGCCCCTCCAGAACCAGAGTGCATGTTCCCCACCTCAGAGACTGTAACCTTGTACTCCCCAGCAAAGCGAAATGGGCATGGAGCCCCCACCAGAACCAGTGGGCAATTTGCCCAACTCAGAGACTGTGACCTTGCTCCCCCCAGCATAGGAAAATGGGCATGGAGCCCCCTCCAGAACCAGTGGGCAGGTTCCCCTCTTCAGCTGTGGTGCCCCCCCATCCACCTTCCCCTGAGGTGCCTGGCCATTCCCACTATGATGCCCCTGCACAGTGTAGTGTGGATTACGTCAGGGAAAGAGTTGGGGCTTGGACTGTGTCCTGTGGCCGTGTGAGCCTTTTTTGCTTTGGACTGCCCATTTACCCTTTCTGCACAGTGACTCATGTGTATTTTGTTACCTGGACAATATGGTGGCTGTTTTCATCCAATTACACTTTCAGTTCTGGAATGCTGTAGGCCTTGCATTATTATGACGTGGGTCTGTGACATTGTTTTTCCTCTGCATCTGGAAGTGTGTATGGTGTGTGTGTGAAAGGTGTGTGTTGTGCGTGTGTGTGTCACTCTCCTTTTCCTCCTTCCCTCCCTTGTGTGCTAGGCGGCTGTACTCACCGTCGTCCTCTTCGTCGGTGTTGGTGTTCCTGGTGGAGCATGGCGTAGAAGAGCATCGGGAAGACTTGAAGTTCTGGTTCCATGGCAGCCTTGTTCTTCTCTGTGTCTCTGAGGGTGTCTTTCGTCTTCCGTGTTCTGGTTCTGCCAGGCTTTTGATGGCGTTGGTACCGCCCCGGAAATCCTGGCGTTGTGCTATGTCATAATATGGTGGGCGGTACCTTGTCTTCCGCCTGGCTGTTGATGGCTACCGCCATGGTCAGTGGTGTTTACACCCTGGCGGTTGGTGTGGTACATTGGCTGTCTACGGGACTTATCACTGCCATGGTCATAATTTGGCAGTAATTACCGCCAGCCTGTTGGCAGTATTACCGCCACTTTATTACTCACCGCCAGTGTCATAATGACCACCTTAATATCCCCATGCCTAAAACGAAATTGAATGTGTCCTTGTGTAATGTAACTTCAGTACCTTTGTGTCAAGTCTGCGCTTTAAAAAACTGCAAAGAAAGAAATTAGGAGCCCTTTGCACCGCTGGAATGTCACTTTTAATGACGGTCCGGCTGTGCACACTGCAGGGACATATTTACAAAGCCACTTAAAGCCACCCTTTGTGGCTTTTCATGGCTTTCTAAATATGGACTGAGTCAATGTGGCGCAAGTCACATGGGGCATGCCATGGGCATACCTTTATTTCTACTCATTTTTCTTTTATCCTCTCCATCCTCCTGCACATGTAGAAAGAGGATAATATCTCTCATGATTGTTTTTATGCAGGAAGGTGTGCCTTCCTGCTCAAAAACAATCATCCCTGCAATGCAGACACCCTTACACCATGATGCAAGGGTGCCTGCATTGGAGCATGGAAGCCCATTGTGCACCAGCACAGGGGAAAAGGACAGGAATGTGCCATATCTTGTTGATACGGTGCACTCCTGCCCTTTTCTTTCGATGCAGGGCATTGCAGCAAGAAGATTTGCAGCATACCCTGCATCCAAAGATTATAAATATGCCCCTAACGGTTTTGCAAATGTCTGTTTCTCTCTCCCTAATCTCTTCATTTACTGTAGTATCCTCAGTAGAAAATGCTTTCAGTTTTTGACTTCCATTCCATGAAGATGGTGTTCAGATGTGTCGCACTTTTAGAATAAATTCAGAATGTTAGCACTCTAATTGCTTATTACAACATTGTAGAAATGCCGCTGATCACCAGGGAGTTCACTGGCAGTCTGCTGCTGGTGTTGAAAGTGCATGTTTCAGTCTGCATGTCAGAATGTTTTAATGAAATAGAAGAGGAAGATACTTGAGAACTCACTTAAAAGGTGTCCTAATTTCCTTTCTACAGCACTAACCATAATTTCTATGACAAAATGAAACCCCCCATTTTGTTCCTTTCTAAAGTAAATGTTTTAAGTTTTACCAGTTTGATTCAATC
This sequence comes from Pleurodeles waltl, assembly GCF_031143425.1. Classification (NCBI taxonomy): domain Eukaryota; kingdom Metazoa; phylum Chordata; class Amphibia; order Caudata; family Salamandridae; genus Pleurodeles; species Pleurodeles waltl. Next base: position 1,087,694,855 of record NC_090440.1, read on the forward strand.
AAGATGGTGTCAATGCTGAGTTTATTAACAAATATTCATGTATTTTCAGTGTTAAATTTGCTTATAAAATGTATTAATTGTAAAAAAAAAATAAGGCACGCATTTGCAGGTGCGCCCACTAGAGTGTCCCCCAATATTCACTAAGTGTACTTATTAATGGCTTATTAATATGAAATGTTGAGCTTATGTTTGATTAATGTAATAATATGTCATACTAAAGGTTATGCATTCTGTATTAGCTTTATTAATCGTAGGCCTTAACTTAGCGAGGTCTTGGCCTAGTTGCATGGCCTCATGTCAAGCTGCATTTCTTAGGCATTTTATAAAATGGGTGCTTAGAGAATTAAATTGTGATTTTCTACTGTACTGACTGTGCTCGTAGCTGAAGTTCTTTCTCATGACAAACTGCTTGCTAGAAGTTGCAGTTCTTGCTAGTGAAACAATATATATTGTAGTATGTGTAAAACTGACCTTCCCAGGAAAAGACAATGAATGCACTGACTTGATTATATTGCGATTCTTTTGCCGCTTTGGTCAGCCTATATTGATTCTGTATGTGTATCATTTGATTTTGAGACTGGTATGTGACATCAGCATTGTTAACATAGGGAAATAAACATTCTAACTACTACAGAAAAGGTGTGGTTATTCATGACTGCAAGGTCATGGTGAGTGGAATTACTGACTCTCATTGATGATTGATGTCATTGATTGTAGATGTTATTGATCTGTATTGCACGGGAGATATGGTGGGAAAAACTCGATGCACAGTCAAAAGGTCCATCGGCCTATTCGCGACTCCCTTGTAAGTTTACTTGATAAGGCCTGACGTGCTAACAATGGCTTCAGGTGTGTCACACTTTTGTCATAATTCAGACTGTTAGCGCTCTCAGGAGCATATTCATACTTTGTGCCGAATTTGCATCATTTTTTTACACAAATTCAGCGCAAACCTAACTCCATATATATATTTTGATGTTAGACATGTCTAATACCAAAATATGGGAGTTTACACCTTTTTTTTGATGTGTCAATGAGATGCAAGATAGGCATTCCCATCTAAATAATGGTGCTATCCCCCTAGCCCCAGATTTATCACCCCGTGATAAAATGACGCATGGGTGGGAGGAGGGGCTAAATAATGGTGCTAAGCTTCCACCAGTTATAGTTATCTCCAGTAACTATAACTTATGCAGTAAGGTAACCATAGCTTGTGCCCTTGCCATGCATTGCTAATTACTCCACAAATGACTGCACTCATGACATCTTTGGTAACATCATTGATAATATCAATGTAGTATTTGCAGTAAACTCTTTGACGTAAAAACTGTACATGGCGGGGGCTCAAGTCATAGTTACTTTAGGGCACGAGCTATAGTTACTTAAGATAACTCTAAATATAACAGGTGAATTTCTATGGTTAGTACATTCACAATGTGAGCCTATGACATTCTCTGTAACCTTTGTCTTTTTAAGTAAATTTCTATAGTTTTATATATTTATATACATATATATATATATATATATATATATAGAGAGAGAGAGTGAGTCAAGGTACATAGACTTGGAGTTACTTATTGAAAATTGATACATACGTACCTTTCGATATTTTGATCCTCAACATTTTGGCCATGATATCAGTGCCCCACGATATCCTGGGCTTGATATTTACTAGCCACATTGCGTGAGACAAAGAGATTTAACAGCCACTCTGCATATTGCTGAGGGTACCTATTCATCATAACTTGATGATGATACACTTTCTAGACCTAATTCAGAGGCACCCGTGCATTAAATTCATTCAGTTTGATTTTATTTGGGAACCCATTTTAGTGAATGTTTGATCGCTTCTTTCATCCTATTTCGAAAATTTAATTTTCACTGATCGCTCTTTCAATGTTGTTGCTGGTGTCAATGATCCGTGCCTTCATTGTCTTAGACCTCACAAGAAAACTAATACTCACTCCTTAAAGTTGTGAAAACCTGAGAGCTTTAAGATTGATGAGTGGCACATCACATTTCCTGCGGCCACCAGCACAACTTCTGTTTCATGAGTAGGGTTGCTGCCAGGCCAGTAATTTACCAAAATTGCTGGTATATCTTTTAAGTCAAGATGGTAAAACATGGGAAAAACAGTCACAACTGGAGCTTTTCTGCATGTAATACAAACATTAAGAGCAAATGTTAAAATAAGTCACTTAAAAAGTATGGTATAGGTTGATGAATATTAAAATTGTTCATTCTACAGTTTCAGATTCCTCTTTGATTCGTTTTTCACCCTAAAGCCTTAGACTAGAAAACTTACCCCCACTTGTTTTATGGCCATGAAAATACTGAGGCAAGTTGTTCCTTTGCTATTTATGGGACATCAAAAAATTATGTTCTTGCACTAATAACTTTTAGGGACTGTCCAAGTCACAGAAGGCTTGGGTCAGATGCCTAGATCTGGTTTATCTTGAGATACTCTCGGACCCTCGCTTAAAACAAGCTGAATTTTCAAGTAGCTTCCTCTTGCCATATACGCTTTAACCTTATATGATATGAATTAAAGACAACATATTAACCTTTAATGTAAAACAAGAGGCAGAGATAACAATCTAGTGGCTGATTTGCACAATGTGAACCCAGGAAACCTGGGATCAATCACTGCTTCTGAAGGAGCGAAGCTTGGCCGTGCCACTACATTTCTGGGCAAAAGAATCTAAAGGGGTGATCATTTTCTGGTGATGACAAGGAAGTGGCCACATTTTGGGGAACATTAAATACGATTCATTTAATTCCTGCACTCCATTGTATGTGAGTGGCGTGCATCTTTGTTTATGGTACATAATCAACACATCATAATTATCTTTTCAAGACTAATGTTTGAATAGTATTATTTTGCATACCCGTCTTGTATGGTCTTATAGGTAGCCTTTAGAATTCATGAAATTTGAAAATATATTCATGTTTTGTTAACTGAAGGCCTGCTCATATAATTGTCTTTTTCCACTTAACATTAATTGTGGAGTTGCTTTCTTAAATGTTTCTTCTGTGATGCAGGTGTTAGGAGCAGAGACAGAGTCAACAAGAAGCTGATTGTGTGTGAAAGATAAGAAAGCCTGGAACGAACTATGCAAGGACGAAGACAGGAGTGTTCTGAAAGCTTGGCAGTTGTAACTCTTTTGAATTTGCTGAGACTGAAGAGTATCAAGATGGGCTGCATCAGGGGTTGGAAATTATAACTTCCAATTAGATTTAATTAGGGTTTAATTCGAGAAGCTTTGACTGTGATGTCATTGTCCAGGGAAACGGTGATTTAAGGAGGTTTAGTTAGTAAAGATTCAGACTCTTTCCTACCTTTAGAGCTGAACTGACACTTCTGAGGTATAGATCTCATATTTGTGTGGCTTCATGCCATCACACCTTTCTCAAATATTTTTAATATTAGGATAGTTAGAGTTTTGTTCAAATGGTTAGGCAGGAGAGTTTGGTTCTCATGACCAAGAACCATATGCTTTTCATGGTCTTTTGTATTGTTGCAATAGAAGTTTTAGTCTTGTATATGCTAACTAGGTTTACCATTGTGCTCTGCTTGAATTCTCTTTTAGTGATACTATGGCCATATTTATACTCTGTATGTGCCGGATTTGCGTCATTTATTTTGGTGCAAATTCAGCACAAACTTAACTCCATATTTATACTTTGGTGCTAGACCCGTTCAGCACCAAAGTTATGGAGTTTGAGTCATTTTTTTGTACGTGAAAACCTACCTTGCGCTAATGACATGCAAGGTAGGCATTCCCGTGCAAAAAACGACTCTAAGGCATGTGTGCCTTATTTATCTTCTGGCGTCAAAATGATGCACAGGAGGAGGCGGGCCTTAAAACAAGGCGCCCAGCCGGATTTGTGCAGTTTTTTAACGCCTGTGTCAAGGCAGGCGTTAAGGGACCTGTGGACTCATTTCCATGGTGGGAGACCATGGAAGCAGTCCACAGGTGCCCTTCCCTGCACCCAGGGACACCCCCTGTCCAACCCTGGAGGACACCCATGGATGGGGGGGCCCATCCATGGTGAGTGCAGGTAAGTATATATATATTTTTTATTAAGTGGCATATAGAGGCCTAACATGGGCCCCCTTACATGCCACTGTGCCCAATGGCATGACTCCTGTCTTTGCTAAGATAGGAGTCATTTTCATGAGGGTTGTGTACCAAACAATGTCGCTAGTCAGGTTAGAGCCAATATTTTTGACTCTAACCTGACTTGCACCATTCTTTGGCGCACAACCCCCCAATCTTCCCTTCATCTCTGCTGCCCAGTTACCGTCATTTAGTTTGACACTAACCAGGCCGCAGCGCTGGCTAACGTCATTCCATAAATAAGGTGCCCGGCTGGAGCGTTGGAATGGCGTTAGCCGGCGGTAAACTTTTTGACGCGAATCTGCACTAGCACTGATTTGAGTCAAAAAGTATAAATATGGGCCTATATGTTTATACTATGGTTTTGAGACTCATTTATGTAACGTTGACTTTGAGTCTGTAATAAACCCATTTAACCCTATGAACTGACAGTGAATAATATTAGGTGACATTTGGGTTAGAAAGCAACTGTTTGATGAAATTGAATTTGGTTACTCTTCACCTCTCAGAAATGAGAAGAAAAGATTAATCGGCCCCCAGAATTAGAGAATTAGAGAAAGGGCCCCAGGCCCTGTCTCACTTCCATGTTTGACCAAATTATTCCATGTTTGACCAAATTATACAATCCAAAGCAAATATATATAGTAGTGTGTCTCCTTTTTCTTTATCACATATTAGAGCACCTTCCAATGTGAGTTCAGGATGTGTACTGAACAGAAAACTCATGTTTAATACACTATAGCACTGCTTCAAGTATAATAAGAATGTAGACGACATATGGTACAAGGTTCAACTGACTTGCCTCTTAGTTCACTAGTGACATTGTCAGGTTTGGGGGCTAAATGTTTCTTAGGTCATGTTTAAAAAGTATCATTTTTATTAAATACGTCTAAATTTCGTGATAATATCTGATTTATTAAGGATAAACACTTCAGCATGTTAAAGTGATACACTTTTTTGAATGTTGAAGAGGTTTTACCATACTTTTACATATTTTTTAATGCATAATTTCTATGGCAAACATTTTCATAACTCTCCACATTAGCAGGCTTTTATTTCCAAGCCCGAACTTTGGCTCTGCTATGATTCAATTCTCCGTGTTAATTTAGTGACTTGCTCACTTCTATTAACTTGTCACCTTCATAAAGGGAGTTCAGTTTATTTGGGTCTTCCAAAATACTGCAGCTCGCCTTGACACCATTCAAAACTAAGGGGCATATTTATACTCTGTTTGCACCGAATTAGCGTCCTTTTTTTTAACTCTGATTTGGTGCAAAACTAACTCCATATTTATACTTTGGTGCTAGTCCCGTCTAGTGCCAAATTTATGGAGTTAAAGTCATTTTTTGGAAGTGGAGACCTACCTTGCCTTAATGAGATGCAAGGTAGGCGTTCCCATGCACAAAATGACTCAATGGCCTGTATCACAAGTCACAATGCTAGAGAGGGCACACTGTACTGCAAATCCCAAAACATACTGCTGACAACCGGTCAGCAGCCAAACACTCGTTCAGCCAAGGAAACAACACAATGCAGATGGTACATCCTACAAGCCTAGGATGCTACATTATAACACAAAAGAGTCACAGACAACACAAGACAACTACTGCCATGCAAGGTCATTTCAATAGGGCCAGCTCCATCAACATGATCCCATTCATTTTCTCTTGCAGCTGATCAGGGGGATGGCATCCAGCCATTGATTATGACACCTATTGGCAACCTGAGTACTGCTGCAGAGCGTGCCTACAATGACGCACATAGGAGGACACGCAGCATAGTCGAGAGGACCTTCGGCATCCTCAAGTCAAGGCTCCGGTGCCTCAACATCACTGGTGGTAGCCTCCTATATTCCCCAGAGATGGTCTGTAAGATCATCCTAACATGTGCAATATTGCACAACATTTGCATCAAAAGGAACATTCCCCTCCTGGAACCAGAGCCACACATGCCTGAAGAGGAGGAAGAGGAGGATGCTGGCCTGCAACATGAGGGGGAACTACAGAACACGGCCGCTGGTATACGCAGGCGGCAACATATCGTCAACAATTTCTTTTAAATATAATCACCTTCACCACTTTAGTTAACTAATTTAAATAAACACCTATAATAATCACCATATCATGGTCTGGCTATTCATTTTTGCACACCTTCATCTCTACTTATCAGAATAAGAGTGTTGCCTCATGGAGCATTGCTGAGATACTGATTAGGACACTGAAAATCCCAGAGCTAATGTGATGCCTAACATACAATGGTCACATACACACACACTGTAAATGACATATATCATGTACATTTCTCCTTTGAAGGCCAATAGCAGAGGACCACACCTATTTCACACATACATGTTGAAATCAAGGTCCAACGCAGCATATGGCACACAACTAAGACACCATCACTCAATAAGGGGAAAACAAGACTCATACATGAGGCAGTCGATGTGCTTTTGCATCAGTAACAGGAATGTCTGACCAGACCCTTGACAGCAGGAAGTCCAACTGCATCCAATATTTGCAAGGACTATCTGTGACCAGAGTTCCATAGAAGCAGAACATAGACAGCGCAAGTGCCACACATATGAGCAGCATTGCACACATGACATTCCATGTACATGTCAGCCCATTTCCTAACTCCTGACACACCCATGCACCTGGTCACAACCCACCTGTCGGAAGAGGTCCCTGGAATACTAAGATGTGTACCCTGATATTACCTCCTCTACACACACAGACTAACAATAGCAATCCAGTGTGCTACACCCTTTCCTATGGTATGCCATTGCCATAGAACATCTGACTGCATGGACGTCAGGTTAATTTATACATTGTCTTCTAGTTTCAAAGCCCTGTTAGCACCTGCAGATTGCTTCCCGTGTGAAAATGTCTGTTGGCCCTTAGATCTTAAATCTCACGTACAGGACTGGTGAGAAACAGATGCAGCCCACACCTGTGATCACCTCCATGCACACCACCCATTTAAAAAAGCACTGCCCCTGCTGATGCCTGGAACAGCATAGGAGTTGCCATTTTGTCAAATACACCGTTAAGCATTGATACTAATCAAGCTGTGTAACACAGCCCTTGGGTTCATTTGTCACCTTCAAAAACACAGGACGTACACTGTTTGACATGTCAACTGTCTATTTCGTCCTCCAAACAGTCTGAGTCAGACCACTGATTATGTAACTTGTCAAATTGCTGGATCCTGAATCACCCTGCATTCTGTCAGCCTGACTGGCATCTGTCTGTGCGTCACACTAAAGTATCCCTGTGTCTACATACGTACCACACTTGCGTTAGCAAACCTCTCATTCATCAGGGGGTATTGGGCATGGGCTTCTTCAATGCATACCCAAATACATTGTATAGCATCATCTGCCTTTTAACTGTATCATTTGAGTAAAATCCTTTGGGAAAAGCAAAATTCATGGCCCATCCCTTGTCTGGGTCTCATTTATGCATGAATGACAAAGTGTGACAGTTTCCCAGGGCCATAGGTAGGGATTGGGTACGGGGTTTTCAGCAGAACCAGCAACCTCTGATAATGTCCATGAAAAATACACACATGTCAGGACCATGACAGTTCACACACAGAATCACAGTGCTCACAACATATTGATGGTGTGTGGTTAATAGCTGTGAGAATAATGAGCACAGAGGCTATGATGTTCCCAGATGCAGTGGGACTTGCAGAGGCTAACCTGTGTACAAATGTTGTAATGACACCTGCCGGAACATAACACCTGAGACATTATCTCACTCAGAACACCAAGGTTGCCCTGTTGACTGTCTCATTACATGTCTTTAATGACAGGGTGGGACCATCCCCATGTAGGTTCACATGTCCTCATCCACTTTACTCACATTGATCAACCAAGGATACTCAGTAGATACAGGAATAGCTGCCACTGACTCATGATGAGTCCTGGACCGAACTGTGACAAATTACACCCCAAACTATATACAGGATCATAATTGGACCACACACATGAACAAGACACCTATGTGCAATTGATCACTGGAAATATGTGGACACGTGCTGTCTTGTATGCTGGTCCACCACAGCCACTTGATAGTTGGGGCTCACTTCTATGGCCTCAACTGTGGTGTCATCATACATTTGAGATTCACCCTTGTCTGTCTGTGCAAACAACATGGTACCCACTTCCTCAGTGCATGTGTATGACTCAATGTGGGATTCACCAACTAGTGCCTAGGAAGCTGTTACCAATACTCTAGGACATAGGATGTTAAAAATGTGGACGATTGACATGAACAAGAATCTGCCATCTATCTGGTGCATGCTTTGTCACATGTGGTGTCTATGTTACCCTAAATCTTGGAAGTCCACATTACGGATGTTGCTATATGTATGTCTAACACATGCCCTCTCTCATTTCCACAATGACTTGCATCTAAGGATTGGACACATGGACGTCACATTCATACGAGCATATGTGCAATAATGCTTCATGTGATACACACACACTTGGTCAATAAATACATTAGTTGCCAAAGCACACACTTTGAGCCAAAGGCATTTAGGTATTGTACATATGTGCGTCACATTGCTATCCTCTCCTTATGCCAAACATGCTAAATTTGTGCAACACATTTATGTAGGCCACAATTATGACCAACTATTGCATCAGCCAACCGTAAAAATACTGTGAAGGGAGTAGCGGATCATGGTCCACTGCAGTATGATGTCACACATGTGAACATACACCATAGTGTGTTCAATCAGCCTATCTCTGATGTGTCCCAAATGTAACATAACAAAAAAACAGAAATATTGCCCAAAACCAGTTAATGCACTGAAACTTTGACGTTCCTAGCGTTATGCGTCATTTTTTGCCCACCAATACTGTATTTGCGTCATGTTTTTGGACGCACAGGAGTGAAAATTAGCCCGCATCCAGATATTTGTACAGGCCATGTACTATTATTTGGATGAGGGCTAATTTTCACTCCTGTGCGTCAAAAAAAATTACGCAAATACAGTTTTGGTGGACAAAAATGACGCATAACGCGAAAAAGGGCGGACATTTCATACAGGAAGTGATGTAATAGGATATCCTGTTTACAGATCATGTACAGTGGGTGTACTTTCACTTTCACAGTCTATGATCCTTCTAGACTGTGTGGCTGTGTAGAGAGTGGTGTCCTGAGATTTTGTGCTTTTTTGTCCTGTGTGCTATCTGTATTGTCCATTTGTGAAATAAATATTGTTGGTGTATACTGTACTACTGTGTTTTGTGTACATTTGTCCATTTATCTAGTGTTTTTGTTGTTTGTGGGAGTCTATTGTGGGTAGTGGTAGTTTGGGGATAGTTGGGCTCTTTTAGTGGTTAAGTTTACTTTTCATCTGAATTTTTACCCCTACTTTCCCCCTTTTCCACTTTCTATTTCTTTTACCCCTATTCCCTTTCAAATTTCCACCATGTCTGGTAGGCCACGTCTTGGCAGGATGGGTGAAGAGGAGTTGGGGGGGTTCATATCGCTTGTGTGCCATTTCTTGCCACTCCTGATCGAGGCAGGTGGCATGGTGATACCAGGGGTATCCAACAGAGGCGCGCAGAATCCAGTGGGGAAAGGTGCTGCATCACCTGCAGTGTGTGTATGCCAGCCAGAGGAGTGACCACCAGCTGAAGCACCGGTGGGCTGACCTCATCACCAGGGAGCAGGATCTCTTGGACCACCTGGAAATCGTGATTGGTGGCACTGTTGGTGAGTACTAATCATGTAAATGTGCACGATTAAATGCTCTGTACTGACATCCAAGGATTTGTACTATGTCTGCCAGCTAACTTGCTGACTGTGTGTAATCCTGGGGAAACATACAGGGATATTTGATGCACTATGGTAAGGATCACAATTGCTAGCTGTCTGGTAGCACATGCTCAGCAAACTTACAGTATACTTTTCCATGAAGTAAATTGGTGCAGCCTTTGTGTCAGACAACCAAACAAAATAGGAGCCAATCACGTCTATATAGGGTACTATTGACAGAGAAGTAAAGATGTACCAATAAATTGGCTAACTTTGTTGACGCAATAGCTAGACTGACCTTAGAAACACTACCTGATGCTGAAAATGAGTGCTGCCTTCACGTCAATTGATAATAGCAAAGTGGCTCAGACATATGTCTCATGTGAGTCTGGTGAGTGTGGAAGGAAAGCGTTCACGGAAGTACTATGAATGTTTGCGGTTATTGTGTTCCTTGATCTTTTTGGATACATGTCAGATCTGGATTTGAAAACATCGTGATAAGGTGTAAGGTGCCCTCAGCTAACATCTTAGAATGTTTGTTGGAGTTAGTTGTGCCACATTCCAAATATGGATGGCAGTCCAAAGGTATGCACATGGCTTCACATCTCCATGTGTGGTGCAAAACACCATAGCTGGGCCACATCAATTGAATCAAAAGTAACAACAGGAGGGCTTACAAAAGTCCATGTCCCTCTCTCTGTACATTGTACCTATGTGTAATAAATGTGTCATGGCCACAAGGCATGTTTGACTGGTAATGCAGTCCTCAAGTAACCAGGCTTTGGATGTCTTTCTTGGATGCACATGATGAGACGATTACACTCCATATTTTTTTCTGGTCACCAATTATGGGGCATGTTTGCAACCACATGATAGTTAGGGCCAATGTATGTGTGCAGGTATGTGTGTAATTGTCACAGGAGACCCATGCTATGTACAAGTTGGCCGTGATATATCAGATGCAGTATCATCATGTCTGAATGGCTGCCATTTCCTAATTCACCCTACACATTGTATATGTTTATGAAATTGTTGCTCTGTGCACAGATTTTGAGCACATTTTCTTCCTTCCATACCTTACAGGTGGACTGGCACCCTACACTGTGGGAGAGTTGGCGACATTTGAGGACCCCGACCACTCCAGTAAGTGTTGATATGTCTGTTATGTGTAGTGTTTGCTGTTTATGGACTCGTGTGTGTTGAACGCATAGCAAGGTGTGATGCGTTGGGCAATCATTTATCTTGTTCCATCAGTGGGATTTCAGTTTCTCACATGTTTTGAGTTGGCCAATGCGTATCCAATGGTATTATGTAGGGATTGTAGGCCATTCCTGTAGGCCCCACTGTGAGTACTGGGGTTAGTCATGTGGATGACACTTGTATCAACAAGAGTCGCACTGGAAGTCAGCTCCGATTTAGTCAGCCTGTCAGACCCACATTCTCCAAGATTGGTACAGCAAATTGCTTTCCAATAGACTTCTGCTTCCCTATTTTCCAACGTAATTATGAAACTGTAGGTAGAACCTCCTAGCAGCATGTACTTCCACACGTAGTGCTACAAGTATGTGGAACTTGAGTGCAATGGCCTAGGTGTGCATGCAATTCATGATCATGGGTGTTCTTGCAACTCTGTGTCTGATGTAAGTCAGGCCTTACTAGAAGTATATGTTGTGTACCAAGTTCTGCATTTCCTGACATGTGTGGCCCTATGATTGGTCTAGGGTTTGCTGACTCCTAATTGTTGATAGACCTTACCTGTGGTGTGTGTGTAGAGCCAAACACGTGTGGAGTTTTCTATACACTCCTCGGTGTACATGTTGTTGGAAATTGGTAGTTGTTTATCCACCCCCCCACCCTCAAACACAGGCATGGGTTTGTGAATGGGGTACCTAGTACTGATGCTACCAGTATGTTACACATACATGTGAATAAGTGACTGGTTGGAACCTAGTATACACACTCAGGTATGGCACTTGGTACTATACTGGCAAGTCCAGTTACAACTTGCAGACCATGTGGCTTTAGTTTTGCATTCCGTACACTGACATTTGTAGCCCAGGTCTTGGCGGTGAATATGCAGCATGAGTCTTAGCTGATAACTGGCAGAACTCAGATGGCAAGTCAAAGCCAGTTGTTACCCATCTTGTAGGTTATGGATGTGCTATGTGTGATGTGACCTTTGTAGTCTGGCCTGCCATGTACTTCCTCAGGGACATTCAATGATCTGTATTGTGATATGAGCTGTTACAAGTACTGTAGATGTATTGTCTGATTAACTTCTTGTGCCATTTCGCACAATGCAGTTCCTAATGTAGATTATTTGTCTTCACAGCTGCAAACATGACTCCAGACCAGGTCCGTGAGTTCCAGCGGCTGGCCATGAGATACCAGCACATCCTGCTGGTGGAGTCGGAGTTCAGGAGGATGGCCCGGCGATATCGCCATGAACAGGCCTCCGGGGCATGGAGAGCCTTCCCACAGGGTGGGCCTACTTTGCCCACCACAGCCACCACCAGCACAACCACCACTTCAAGCCAGGTGGCCCCACCCACAGTTGGGACTGTGGTGGCTACATCTGCTGGACTTCCAGGCCCCAGCATTGCTACCGATGCAGGACAGCCCACTGGGCCTGGCTCCACACACATTCAGACCTCCTCCACCGGTACCCAGACTGCCACAGCTCCATCTGTTGACCCTGCAGCCTTCCACAACTTGGAACGGAAGATGGACCATGTGCTGCGCAAGTTGAGCCACCTGAGCCAAGATGTGCACCACATTAACCGGCGTGCTAAGTCTATCAAGAGGACCCTCCGCAGGGCCAACCTCTAGACCGTATTTGAAATGGACATGATTCCCTCCCCTCCCTCCTCTTTCCTTGTTCTTATAGTTAGTGGGCTTAGGGGGCTTAGTGTTAGGTTAGTATAGGCTGTTAGTTTAGTTAGTGTTAGTGGGTGAGGGTGGGGGGTCCTGATTCTTTACATTTTTACTTATTAAGTGTGTGCGTGGGTGGGTGGTGAGCTATGTTGGGGTTCTTGTGTGTTTAAAAAAAAAAAAAAAAAAATACAAACAAATATATATATATATATATATATATATATATATATATATATATATATTTGTTTAGGATAGTATAGTATGTGTTTAGGTTAGTATGTGTTGTCCTCATTGTGTCCCGTCTCATAAGGGGGCGGGGGGTAGATGTTTAGAACATTTCGTTACATGTGATAAGTAAGTGTAGCTTAGGTTAGTTAGGGACAGTTGTGGGTAATGAGTAGTCAGGGTAGATTAGGGTAGGTAAGATTTTTCCCTCAGTTTCCTCTTCTGTGATTAGCATTTAATAAATATTTGGTTAACCCTTAATTGTATGTGTTAAATGGTACTTGATCGTGGGTTTGGGTTCAGTGTACATAAATTTTGTACTATTACATTTGTGTCCTATGCTACAATCAAATCCCAACTGAGGTGTACGATTGGCAGCTAGCCCAGAGCTACCGTGCAAAGTGTCCACCCTTCGTTGCAACCACCAATCACAGTTAATATGGATGACAATGTGTTTCTGTTGATAAGTGTGTTTTCAAAGTCACAAACAGTGCTTCCAGACTTGGTATTGGGGGAACAGTTTTAGGTCTGACTGCAGTGTGATGATCAAGGACACCCTTATAAGATGATTTCTCATTGGCACTCTTGTATTCTTGTCTTCATGTCTCTCATACGTCATTTGTGACACAGTTCAGCATGATTACCTATTTGTATGTAAACTCAGACACCTTCATTTAAGCAGTTTTTGTAGGGTTTGCTTAGATTAGTGCGCACTGGTATACGTGTTATTATTGCATGTTGACAACATTTTGCGGCCACTATTTGATGACTTAGATGTCCCTTGAGGAAGCATTATTCTGCCCAACACAGCATGATGGTGTATGGTTTCTCCCTTCATCAGATATATCCCTCAGGATGGGCAGAGTATGATGCAATCATGGGCACTGTGCAGATTTCTCTGACTACATAATATCAGGACAGTTGTATTGACAAGCTACGTAATTTGACAGTAGGCACATTTCAGTTATCTACTGCACAGTTGATATGTCACATTACCCAGAGACATATTTGTTGTGTAAGTGCTATTTATTGAAACGTGCTGTAGTGCTATCTGTACATTGTCCATGATTGTGAGTCCATTATAGTGACATCTTACATTGTGATCCAACACAAGGGTTTACCGAAATGCTTTTGACATGCTGGGGTTGATGTTTCAGACAGTGCAGAGGGACAGAATTTGCCAATGAGTAGGAGAGAGACAATCACTGGGCTGGGTGACAAGATATACAGTGGTTTGCAGAACCGTGCTTGATTACAGTTGTTGCAATACTGGCAAGTTACAAAGCGCAGGACCTTGGTAATAGTTGGCCATGTGGCAGGGGCCAGTGCTTCTGGGTCATTTTCCTTGTGAATGTGATCTGTTCCATGTCTTCTTCTTCTGATGTGTGTGTTGCCTCCTCTGTCCTTGTTGTTGTTGGTTGTGAAGGGGCAACACACACCTCAGTGTTAGAAGACATGGAGTCAGACATCCCGGTCGCTGCTCCCTGTGAAGGTCTTAAGGGCAGTACTGCAGCAAGGAGTATCTGCTGGTTCTTGAGAATAGCAGCCACATCACAATGGTAGGCAGCCAGGTCGGCCCTGAGGGGTTCAATGTTGCATTTGTGCACGCGTTGACAGGATTGCTGTTGTAGGTGTTGGGTCAACTGTAGTACAGCTGTGCTGATTTCCTTCTGGGTTTTCTGCAGTTCCTGCAAGATAGATGTTAGGGCTGGCATAGCTGCTGCTTGATCTGCAGATGACATCATGCACGAACGCACCCCCTCTAGGCTGGCTGCCATATTTTGCATCCCCACCCGCACCTCCTTGGCCAGCTCCCGCTGTACTCCAACCACAGTTCTCTCAAAGCTGGTGCCAGTGTCGTCTGAGTCCTCAGCTGTATTGGAGCTGGCAGGTCTTACAATTGGGTGGTGGGTGGATCCTCTGCGATGGCTGCTTGTTCTGTGCTCATCCTTGTGACTGAAGGTGGGGTCTGGAGGGTTTCAAGGACCTTTTGGATAGTCTCCTGGGGAATATTTATCGGCTCGTCATCCATGTCATCAGGATAATCTGGGACAGGCGTATCCGCAGGAGATCCATCTTCCTCTGCAATGAAACAGGTTACATTTAGTGTGTCTGTGTTGTGGCAATTTTGATGTGACATGCCTGCCTTTTGATTAATCCACTTTGTGATCTTGTTTCGTGTTAATTGCTCCAGTCCTTCAGATGGGCATTCTTCCAGGCCTATGGCCCACCTGCATGTCACATGTATGTTATTGAGTTATTAGACTTGTCAGCATCATCGCCTCTAGGTGTTGGTTTAGGCCAAATAGAGAATTGCCACCTTCTTGTCCTACTCAAGCCTCCGTCTACATCCATTCTCATGGTGAGACCTTTCACTGGCTGTGGGTGTTCTGATGGCCCTGGCAGCACACTTAACAATCTGGACCTGCCCCAATCTCTGATCTTTCACATCCACTTAAATGTATTTGACATGTGGCATATGCTATGCATAGCAATGTTATGACACGATATGGATGTTGGCATTGGTAATGTGTACTGCTGATGTTGGGGAATGTGTGTTACATTGGATTGCCCTGATAATCGTCTCAGTGTCCTATTTCCTCCTCTGACTGTGCAGGTGTATTTCAGTGACCAGTTACATGTGTCCCCCCTCAATGCTGTTGTCTGAGCAGTATGACATTTGGGATGTTCCATTGTTACCCAGGCACAGGATGGACCCTGACATATGCAGCATGGGTGTGTCCTTAGTGCTGTGTAGGTCCTATTCTTGTTTACTTTGGCTGATGTTTGCGACAACTATGGGCATTGACATTTGATAGTACTTGGGCCTTTGTATTGTTTCTGGGGCTTGTTGAAGTTGTCATCCTCACCCCCTAATTTAGGTGTGTATGATCCATGGGGAGGTTACTGCCATTGGCTACTTGAGCTGCACACAGAGCGGAGGTGGTAGTGGCAACTGTTGTCGCAGTTACATTCCAGTTGTCGGTATGGCTAGAGGTTGTTAAGAGGGCCCTAGTTAATGTAGGGGGTATGGTGGCTGACGTGTGCCGGGATGTCAGTTTGACGTTGTGGCCTTCCCTCCTGGCGTGCCTTTCCCTTTGCTCCATCGTTGGCAGGACAGCATGCCCCCATGGGACTGTTGTTGGTGTTGTGTAATGGTGTGCCCCAGGTCTTCTCAGAATGGGCCATGCCCCCATGCCATACCCCTTTACCCATTCCACTCCATGTATATGATGACTTCCATGCATTTTGTGGTCGGTATCCCCCCCTGCTCACAGTTGACATTATTGCATTATAATTCCCCATACGACTTACCCTGCATGTGCGTTGTCTCCTGGTAGTCTGCGCTGTCCTGTGCTTGAATCCCTGTGACGATCTCCTCAGGGATGACGGCTGCGACCATCTCCTTCATGTGGTCCAGGGCCTCCTGGTGTGCTGGACTCCCACCTCCAGTCTGCAGTGCTGCCTTCCTGTTCCTGGCCATCTTTTCCTTGGTCCTGCGCTTGCAGTCATGCCAGCGTTTCTTGCACTCGATGACTGTTCTGCGTACTTCAGCCACACTGTTAATCTTGTCGACAATTTGTTGCCATATAGCCTCTCTCCTACTGATTGGCAACTTTGAGGTGACAAACAGTTGGTGCTGGTGTGTTCCATCACCTCTTTAACCAGAATTTCCTGCTCCTCTGCACTAAAGCGACACTTTCTTTTCTTCTTAAAAGTGTCCTGGTTCTTGTGTGGGTCATCCTGGCTGGTTCCTGGTCTGCTGTCATCTTCCTGGGGTCTGTAGTGGCATCTGGGATCCATTTTTGCTCTCCTCTGGTGAAATGGCAGTGTTCGCAGTTTTTTTTTGACGCTATTGCGTAAAAAAAACGGCGCATATCTGGTTAGCGGTGTCGTAAATCGACCCACAGTCATTTCCACCGTGTTAACGTCGTTTTGCTTTACGACATGACGCTGCGGTGTGCGTAAAAAATAATGACTCCCACCTGTGGTTTGCGCCGCCGTGCGTCAAAGTATAAATGTGACGCCCGCACGGCACACCAAAATGCCGTTAGCCGGCGGTAATATTTTTGACGCAAAACTGCGCCAGCGTAGTTTTGCGTCAAAAAGTATAAGAGTTACATGGGTCCCATCAATGGCACCTATGATGTTGGGGATATGTCCAAGGGCATAGAAGTCACCTTTAACTGTAGGCAAATCCTCCACCTGAGGGAAAACGATGTAGCTCCGCATGTGTTTCAGCAGGGCAGACAGCACTCTGGACATCCCTGATGCTATGGCCACTGTTGTTTGAAATTACCCACTTCCAAGGAAATGGAGCACTGATAGCACCTGCACTTGAGGGGGGGATCCCTGTGGGATGGCGGATTGCTGACATCAGGTCTGGCTCCAACTGGGCATACAGTTCCTGGATTGTGGCACGGTCAAACCTGTAGTTGATGATCAAATGTCTTTCCTCCATTGTCGACAGGTCCACCAGCAGTCGGTACACTGGAGGATTCCGCCATCTCCTCACATGTCCCAGCGGACGGTGCCTAGGAATGACAACAGCGACCACAGAGTCAAACAACTCAGAGGTATGTACGCACAGTCTACACAGAACACCATTCATACACAAAATCTGGCCTGTATTTGTGTTACGCGACAAGGCCTAGGTCTGTGTGACACAGTTGGTAATGAGGCCATGTGGGCCCCTGAAATGGCGGCTGCCTGACCTCTAAAGTGGGACAATGGGATGTGAGGTAACTGCGCTGGCGTTGTACACCGTCGCAGTAGGCGGTCGCAGACCGTGGCACAATGCTGCATTGGTTAACATTGGACCCATGGGTCCCAGGAGCCAATGACGATGTACGCCGGCGGTGATGGTACGCACCGCCGCGGACGTAACCGCTGCGGACGTGACCGCCATTTTCTATCTGTTGAATCACTCGATACCTGATCTTCGACAGGAGAGGACCTACACTGCAAGTGCTGCTGTGACCTCGGTCTGGAAGAGACAATGGCTCGTGTGTCTGGGGAAAGGGCCCCTGCCTTCACTGCAGAGGAGTTGGAGAAGCTTGTGGACGGGGTCCTCCCCCAGTACACGCTAATCTACGGTCCTCCAGACCAACAGGTAAGTACACAGGGAGCACGTTGTATGGGCTATGCCTGTGTGGAGAGGGCTGGTTGTAAGAATGAAGGGGGCACAGCTCTGCGTGCATTAAGGGCTGTGAATGCATGTGCCACATGGCAAGGGTAGGGATGTGGGCCACTCACTTCAACGGTGCAGTTGGTAATGACTTCTCTTCTTCCCCTGTACATGTCATGTAGGTCAGCGCCCACCAGAAGAAGGATATTTACGTGCCATCGCCAAGGATGTCCGGACCCTGGGGGTCCACCACAGACGGAGCACCCACTGTCGGAAAAGATGGGAGGACATTCGCCGTTGGAGCAAGAAGACGGCGGAGGCTCAGCTGGGGATGGCCTACCATCGTGGGAGGGGTGCCCGTTGAACCATGACCCCCCTGATGTTCCGGATCCTGGCGGTGGCCTACCCTGAGTTGGATGGGCACTCGAGGGCATCACAGCAGACACAAGGGGGTGAGTACAACATCATTCAGCGGACTTTGCGAGCAGTGAAGGTGTCTGGGTGGGGGAGGAGGGCTGAGGGTTTCCCTAGGCCAGGGCGAGTTCCGTAGGCTAGGCTCCTCTGTAATGCAGGCCATGTGGCACCCCGCCCCACCTCTGTAGAGTGCCAAGTACAGGTATACATGCCCCTGTGTCATCTATGTGTGCAGATGTCGACCATAGCCATGTAGGACATATCCCAGGAATTGCATCTGTAGAGCCCAACAGCGCGACGTAGTGCAGGGGGCTGCTGTGTCTGTCTTGTCCGCCAATGGTAGCGGTAAGTCATGCACTCAACCTGTCTTTCTTCTGTTGTCGTCCCCTTTTTGTGGTCTCCCTGTTCTTGTGTGCATCAGCATCATCAGGCGGAGGTACAGTGGCACCGGAGCACAAGAGAGCTGCATCCCACATGGCCATGGAGGGCCACACCACGGACTCGGAATACACCAGTGGGACGGAGGGCGATGGGAGCTTCACGGTGGGGACAGGATCAGCAACCAGCGACACGGACTCGTCCTCCGATGGGAGCTCCCTTGTGGTGGCGGCAAAATCTGTGCCCCCCACTTCTACAGGTACAGCCGCCACCCCCCCTACCAGCACCGCCCTCCCAGCAGCCCCTCAGCCTTCGCCACGTGCCCGTTCACCCAGGAGGGTGGGCATCACCTTCGCCCCAGGCACCTCAGCCCCTGCCCCGTCAACTCTCCTGCCCTCAGTGAGGAGGCCATTGACCTCCTCAGTTCCCTCACTGTTGGGCAGTCTACCATTTTGAATGCCATCCAGGGTGTAGTAAGGGAATTGCAACACACAAATGCATTCCTGGAGGGCATTCATTCTGGTCAGGCTGCCCTTCATCGAACCCTGCAAACTCTGGCCTCAGCACCGATGGCAGCCATTGTCCCTGTGTCTAGCCTCCACCCTCCAACTTCCTTCACCCAGGCCCAATCTCCTGTACCCCAAGCTATCCCAAACACACCATCAGACCAGCCTGCACACACCTCACCACACAAGGGAAGCTCAGGCAAACATAAGCACCACACATCCGACAGGCACTCACGCAAGCATTACACACATACAGACACACCAACATCCACTGCCTCCACTTTGACCCCCTCCTCGTCGTCTCCCTCCTCCCTCCCAGTCTCGTCTACAATCTCACCTGCATGCACTACCTCTACAGCCACTACGTCCCGCACCAACACGCCCTCCACCACACCCCGCTCACGTGCACTCACCACCCCCACTCCCATTTACACGTCCTCTGTGTCCTCTCCCAGTGTGTGTGTGACGCCCCCTCCAAAGATACACAAACGCAGGCACACACCCACCCAACAGCCATCCACCTCACAACAGCCTCCAGCGCATGCACGTTCACCCAAAATCACCAAACGTACACCTCCTACAACCACTACCTCTTCCTCCACTCCCAAACCCCCTTCAGCTACCCGTCCCAGTGTTCCTAAGAAACTTTTCCTGGCCAACCTTGACCTCTTTCCCACCCCCCCTCCAACTCATAGGTCCCGTACTAGCACCTCAGCAAAAAAATCGCCGGGACCAGTGGTGCCTGTTACAGGTATGTGGAGTGCACCGGCCACCAGGCCAGCCAGTGTGGCACGGAGCCACAGCACAGCCAGTCCCCCCCCTGTGAAGCACCAGAAGTTGGACAGTGCCCGGCGGGAGAGGGGGAAGACTCCAGCCAGAAAAGCCGCTCACAAGGGTCCCAGGGATAGTGTCGACTCAGCTGTGACTCCTCCCAAGGTGGGGAAGGGGCAGAAGAAATCTCCAAAGTCTGGGAGGGGCAGCACGGCGGAGAAGACCGCCATCATCCCCGCTGCCCAAGAGGCCACCGCCAGGCCAATCGACACTGGCCAGGAGGCCACCACCGAAGTCACTGCCCAGGAGGCCAGCCTAATCGTCACTGGCCAGGAGGCCACCGCCGGAGTCACTGCCCAGGAGGCCAGCCCAATCGTCACTGGCCAGGAGGCCACCGCCGGAGTCACAGCCCAGGAGGCCAGCCCAATCGTCACTGGCCAGGAGGCCACTGCCTGAGTCACTGCCCAGGAGGCCACCGCCAGAGTCACTGCCCAGGAGGCCAGCCCAATCGTCACTGCCCAGGAGGCCACCGCCGGAGTCACTGCCCAGGAGGCCAGCCCAATCGTCACTGGCTAGGAGGCCACCGCCGGAGTCACTGCCCAGGAGGCCACCGCCAGAGTCACTGCCCAGGAGGCCAGCCCAATCGCCACTGGACAGGAGGCCACCGCCGGAGTCACTGCCCAGGAGGCCAGCCCAATTGTCACTGGCCAGGAGGCCACCGCTGGAGTCACTGCCCAGGAGGCCACCGCCAGAGTCACTGCCCAGGAGGCCAGCCCAATCGTCACTGGCCAGGAGGGCCCCGCAAGCCACAGCCCAGCTGACCCATGAAGGACCACCAGCCACAGGTCTGCTGGGCAATGAAGGACCGCCTTGGCAAGCACCGCTGAACAGGCCAGGGACTGCTGAACAAGGCAAAGACCGCCATGGAAAGCACCGCTGAACAGGGCAAGCACCGCTGAACAGGTCAGAAACTGCCAGCTCAAGCACTGCTGAAGAGGGCAAAGACCGCCATGGAATGCACCGCTGAACAGGGCAAGCACCGCTGAACAGGCCAGAAACTGCCAACTCAAGCCCCGCTGAACAAGGCAAAGACCGCCATGGAATGCACCGCTGAACAGGTCCGAAACTGCCAACTCAAGCACTGCTGAACAGGGCAAAGACTGCCATGGAAAACACAGCTAGCCCATTAGCGGCAGGTGGAGTGACGCAACAGGGACCGTCACAGGTTGAGTGCAGCACTCTGGGCACCAGTCCCCCTCCAGAACCAGTGGAGACATGCATCCACTCCGTCTGTCCTGCACAGGATGAAGCACTCTGGGCACCAGTCCCCCTCTAGAACCAGTGGAGACATGCATCCACTCCGTCTGTCCTGCACAGGATGAAGCACTCTGGGCACCAGTCCCCTACCAGAACCAGTGGATCCTGTAATCCACTTGAGAGACTGTGGCTTTGCACTCCCCAGGATAGTACAGTGGGCAACCCACCCACTGTATAGACTTGAGAGACTGTGGCTTTGCACTCCCCAGGATGGTACAGTGGGCAAGCCACCCACTGTAGAGACTTGAGAGACTGTGGCTTTGCACTCCCCAGGATGGTACAGTGGGCAAGCCACCCACTGTAGAGACTTGAGAGACTGTGGCTTTGCACTCCCCAGGATATGGCAGTGGGCAACCCACCCACTGTAGAGACTTGAGAGACTGTGGCTTTGCACTCCCCAGGTTGGAACAGTGGGCAAGCCACCCACTGTAGAGACCTGAGAGACTGTGGCTTTGCACTCCCCAGGATGGTACAGTGGGCAACCCACCCACTGTAGAGACTTGAGAGACTGTGGCTTTACACTCCCCAGGATACATCAATGGGCATGGAGCCCCCTCATGGATCTGGCGTCGTGCACTCATCCGGCTGAGGTGCCCCCCCTTCCCTTCCCCCTGAGGTGCCTGTTGTATTTCTGTCTGATGCCCCTGCAGTGTTCTCTCCGTTTTGATCAGGTATCTAGTGTGGGCCTCGCCCATGCATTTTGGGCCCAGTGGTCCATGGACAATGAATGGTGCATTACCTGCACTACTAATCGTGGTGTATATTTTGTTTAATGTGTATATATATATATGTATATATTTGGTTACTGTATTTTGACATATTACAATGGTTCAACTCATTTCCTTTTGTCTTTGCATTCTTCCGGGGGGGTTGGGGATTGTTACTGTAATGTTTGGTTATGCATTGGTGTGTGTGTTGTAGTGGGTGAGGGTGGGGGTGGGGGTTGTGATGTTGGTTGTGTGTGTGTCTGTGTTTTTCCCTCCCCCTCCCCTATGCCATAGGTGCAGTACTCACCGTGGTCTTCGCCGACGGCGTTGTTGATCCTCGTATAGAAGCAGGAAGACTATCGCAGGGAGAATATGGAGTTCCGGGTCCATGGCGTCCGGATTCCTCGTGGGGTGTGTAGAGGTGAGCGTTTTCCCTTTGAAATGGCTGTTTCCACCGTGTTTTTATCTGCGGTGAATCCGCCCCGGAAAAGGTGGCGGATTGGTAGGTTCTGATACTGTGGGCGGTACATTGTGCTCTGCCTGTCTGTTGGCTCCTGACAAGGTCCTATGTATCATAAAAATAGATTTCTTTGAAGACATCCGCAATTCATTCACTGTTGAAAAATGGCAGACGTAGGCCCAAGCAGATCCCAAAAGGTCAATCAAGCAAGGATTACCCTTTCATGACGCTCGTTTGTTCGTGCCCACTACCAAACTTTGCAAGATAGTGTTTCATTGGTTGCATGTTATACCTACGGCAGGTCACCCAGGTACTCCTAAAACTATTGAATTAATCCAACGCTATTTTTGGTGGCCTACCTTAACAAAAGATGTAAAAACAATGGTAAACAACTGCGAAGTCTGTGCTCGCACTAAAACAAGTCATTCAAAACCGAAAGGGTTGCTACACCCACTACCAACCCCAAGTCGTCCGTGGGAGCTCATTTCTTTAGACTTTATTACTGGTCTGCCAGTGGTTCAACAGCATTCAGTAATTCTGGTGGTAGTAGATAGTCTTACGAAATATGGACATTTCATTGCCTGTAAGAAATTGCCCACCTCTAGTGAACTGGCAACTATCTTACTGAATAGAGTGGTTCGTTATCATGGACTGCCAAAAGTGATCCTCTCCGATCGGGGGTCGCAATTTGTCTCCAACTTCTGGAAGACATGGTGTAAAACACTCCAAGTGACATCTACACTATCTACTAGCCACCATCCAACATTTGCATCAAACCCAGAAATTGATTCAACAGCATTTAGAAAAAGCCAAACAAAAATACAAAAAGCATTATGACAAGAAACATTGTGATGGACCGCAGTATCAACCAGGTGACAAAGTGTGGCTTTCCACAAAACATTTAGGTGGTCATTACAACCCTGGCGGTCGGTGTTAAAGCGGCAGTAAGACCACAAACAGGCTGGCAAATTTTTTTTTTATTATGACCATCCGCCACTTCACCATTCCGACCGCCATGGCGGTGAAGACCGCTGGGCTGGAGATTGCGGTCTCCAGCCTGGCAGTCGTCACTAGACCGCTGACGGTATCAGGACCCTGCATACCGCCATGGATCTCGGGTGGTTGGGAACCGCCATGAGATCCATGGCGGTAGGCACTATCAGTGCCAGGGAATTCCTTCTCTGGCACTGATAGGAGTCTCCTCCACCCCCGCTACCACCCACAAATCCTCCCCCACACCCTCCACCCCCCTGCTACGCCCCAAAGGTGGCACAACCCCCCTCCCCACCCTGACCCCGAACATGCACATATACACACCCCTACACGCACACACCCCAACATGCACATTTACACATCCCTACACGCACACATACACCCCGACAACACATACCCGCACACATACAAACAGACATGTACACCGTCCGACCCGCACACATTTCCCATACACACAGCACCCCCGCATTCATACACTCACTCACTCACCCCCTCTACACTCTCACACGCACACCTCCATGCACGCACACAACACACAACACCCCCCACCCCCTTCCCTAACGGACGATCAAGTTACCTTGTCCGTTGATCCTCCGGGAGGGGACGGGATCCATGGGGGCAGCTCCGCCACCAGAACACCGTCACCAGAACACCGCCACACCGAATCATGGGTCGTGATTCAGTGGGCGGTGTTCTGTTGACTTGGCGGTGGAGGTTGAGCAACCTCCACTTTCCCGCCATCCGCCAGTATGGCTGCTGGTGGCTTTCCGTACGAAAAAGGACGGCGGTCTGCCTGCGGTCATAATACGCGGCGTGGAAGACCGCCACCACTGGCGTTCTTCAGCACGGCGGTACCTCAGCGGTCTTGCGAAAAGACCGCCAAGGTCGTAATGACCCCCATAGACTTCAAGAAGAAGCACATGTTCAACCCCAAATTTATAGGTCCTTACACTATCCTTCAGCAAATCAATCCCATGACCTATAAACTGCAATTGCCCAGATCATTACGGATTCATCCAGTGTTCCATACTTCCCTCTTAAAAAAGGCAGTCCAAAAGGTCCGCCCTCATCCAGATCCTGTTCTAGTACATGGAGAAGAAGAATAGGAAGTCAAGAAAGTGCTGGATTCTAAATTGAGAGGGCGTAACCTATGGTACCTAATCTCATGGAAAGGTTATGGTCCTGGAAGTAACTCATGGGTTTCCGCATCTGATATTCATGCTCCAGTACTTGTAAGTCCCTTTCATCGTCTCCATGCAGACAAACCAGGCCCTAGAGCGCGCCTTGTAGAGGGGAGTACTGGCAACACCAGGACAGTGCGCACCGTTCGGGCGACTAGAATGCAAAAACCCAACACTCTCAAGATAATGTAACTTATACATTGTACTGATATGTTATTATTTAACCTTTTTCATTGCAGAATTCAATCCAGAAGATTCATTCTTAAGGTGCTTATAAATACTGTTCATTTGCAATGTATTGCTGCAGGCTTTCAGAGTGAGTCAGGGTGTGGTCCCTTTCCAGGGCCTTCTAGAAGCTTTCCCTGCAGCATGCCTGGGTGTGGTTGTGGGCTGGTCCAAGACTCTATAAAAGTCAGCCAGACCAGCTCCACGTGCTCACTGTTCAGAGGTCCCGGTGCAGAGCAGCAGCAACTCTCTGAGCTCCTGTTCCGGTGGCATACCTTGACCTTCCAGGCCTCTGCGCTTCATACTACAGTGGTGATCCTTAGTAAGGGCGGTAAGACGGAGGTTGGGCTGGGCCCCCGACCCCGTAATCGAAGACGCTCGAATTCTTGGGCCTAATTCTTCATGTTAAACAATTTGCTCTTGCGCGTGTAATTGTGGGTTTTGGACTTTTCATGGCATTTGCATGCTCGTATTCGAATCGGCCAGATGCGCGATTCCTTCCTTGTGATTAATTCATGATATTCATTGTGCGCTACCATTCTTTGACAGTTATATGGTGGCCTTCAAAACAGCAAGACGCGCGATTCGTTTCCTAGTGGTTTAACCCTTGATGTTCATAGTACGCTACCATTTCCTTGGCAGTTTCATGGTGGCATTCGAATCGACAACACGCGCAATTCTTTCCTTGTGTGTAATTCTTGATATTCATTGTACGCTACCATTTCCTTGGCATTTTCATGGTGGCATTCGAATCGGCGACACGCGCGATTCTTTCCTTGTGTGTAATTCTTGATATTCATTGTACG
Organism: Pleurodeles waltl; assembly: GCF_031143425.1. Classification (NCBI taxonomy): domain Eukaryota; kingdom Metazoa; phylum Chordata; class Amphibia; order Caudata; family Salamandridae; genus Pleurodeles; species Pleurodeles waltl. The sequence goes on from NC_090440.1 coordinate 1,087,720,735, forward strand.
CTCCAATTTCCTTGGCAGTTTCATGGTGGCATTCGAATCGCAACATGCGGGATTCTTTCCTTGTGTGTAATTCTTGATATTCATTGTACGCTACCATTTCCTTGGCAGTTTCATGGTGGCATTTGAATCGGCAAGACGCGCAATTCTTTCCTTGTGTGTAATTCTTGATATTAATTGTACGCTACCATTTCCGTGGCAGTTTCATGGTGGCATTCGAATCGGCAAGACGTGCGATTCTTTCCTTGTGGTTAATTCATGATATTCATTGTACTCTACCATTCCTTGGCAGTTGCATGGCGGCATTCGAATCGGCAAGACGCGCGATTCCTTCCTCATGTTTAATTCATGTTATTCTTGGTGCGCTACCATTTTTTGGCAGTTACATGGTGGCACTCGAATCGGCAAGATGCGCGATTCTTTCCTTGTGTGTAATTCTTGATATTCATTGTACGCTACCATTTCCGTGGTAGTTTCATGGTGGCCTTCGAATCGGCAAGACGCGCGATTCTTTCCTTGTGGTTAATTCATGATATTCATTGTACTCTACCATTCGTTGGCAGTTGCATGGCGGCATTCGAATCGGCAAGACGCGCGATTCCTTCCTCATGTTTAATTCATGTTATTCATAGTGCGCTACCATTTTTTGGCAGTTTCATGGTGGCACTCGAATCGGCAAGATGCGCGATTCTTTCTTCGTGCTTAATTAATGTTATTTACTGTGCGCTACCATTCTAAGACATTTCCTTGGTAGTATTTGAGTTGACAAGACGCGTTATTTATTCCTTGAATCTACGTTGTGTTATTCATGGTGCACAATCCTTCTATGGTGTTTAATACTTATATAAAAACCTGCAATGTGGGCAATTCACTTTCCAATGTTTTGAGAGAACACAAAAAGACCAGAGTTCTAGATGTAATGCTGTGTGTTCCTGATATGTATTCTTAAAATAAGATTCATATGATGGTTTAGAAATTACTCAGATTGTTTCCTGATTCTCATGCTAAAGAAAGTACTTGAATCTGAAAGTTTTATCTAACTTCTCTTGCTTCCCCCATAGGTATTCAGTCATCTTAAAGCCTAGTTATTTTAAGACTATTCTAAGGTTGTTGATGTTTTCAGAATGACGATGCTTAGAGTCATAGCATAGTACTGATTTCATGAGATGTAATTTTGATGTTGTGTGTTTTGACCTTTTGCTTCCTACAGGTCTCCTCCCCGTGGGTACATTTCAAGCACTCGCTTAGCAAAATACATTAATACATTTTCTATGTGGCATTATTACGCATTAGTTCATAAACATTTCATGTTAATACTGAGTATATAAACTACGCTCTCCCAGTCCCTCCTCTGATGACACTTGTCATCACACAAAACTTTTCCCTTCACAACCTTTCATTTTCTTTAAGTTGCGCATCTCAATTTCTTCCTCCCTATGTGATCTTTCCCAAATTTCTTTGAACATTTTCTCTTTTTCTTTTTCTTCTTTTCTCTTATTACGTTTTGCCAGGTCTCTTTTAATTCTTTTAATAATTTTGCATGATAACCATAATCCCAATAGACAAATTAGGACAATCAATAGACCCCCTAATATTTTTGCTAGAACCCCAGTCCAAATACTACTAAACCAATTCCCTACTTTTGTAATTCCTTTCCCAACTTTTTCCCAAACTCCAGGTTCCTTCAGCTCCTTCAAATCTGCACTATCTCTTGTTAGGTTAGTAAGCATGCCTCTAATCTTTTTACTATTATCAGGAATGAATGCACAACAATGGCGCTCATTAAGCATCTTACAGACTTTGCCACTCTTCACTAAAAGAATGTCTAAAGCAAGCCGATTTTGAAGAGACATAGCTCTTTCCACAGCAAGTTCAGCATCCATCAGGAGTATAGCTCCTGTGAAGTTTGTCAGCATCTTATCCACAATAGTAGATAACTTTCGAATCTTTATGGAGTTTAAGATAACCCCTACTGAAGGAATTATGGCTCCAAATATGTCACCAACGACAGCAGCCGCTGTCTCTCTCTTTTGTCTAGTATGTTGTAATTCAGACATTTTAGGAATTTGCTTTAAGTCATCAATCTGGTAGATCTTTGGGAAAACTATTCCCAAATAACGTGTCCCATACCATCCCTTTGGAAGACGGTAATAAGCATTAAGCCCACATATATAAAAGATCCATTTAACATGAATGTCCATTTACTCAGAAACAAAAACACATGCCTGCACTCACTCGTTCCCACAAATAAAGTGTCATGCTCAGATTTCGGCCTATATATACAAATCCTACCTACGTGTAATGCATCTATAGCTAATTTACCCTGTGTCTTTATAGCAGTGTAAGCATAATCATTTGCAAGCATGCGTTTCTCTAGTCCTTTTTCTAGCCTTTCCTTTATTGCTTTCCGTCTATCATCAGTGTGATCTAAGAAGCTCTTTTCTACAGGTGTTAGTAAGCAGGTTAGATTATTGCGGTGCGAATAAGCTGTCCCAAATGTCAGTGTCGGCTCAAAGAAACCCCTAACTAATTTTATGCTGTGTTCTTTAGCTAATTTATTTAGAAACTCAATCACGGGCACAAAGGAAAACACTATATCTAATTTAGAATAGACGTATTGAACATGTTCTTGATCATATAATCTTATTAATAGCAAAATACAGCTTATCCCATAGGTTAATGGCAGACTATGATAAGTAACCCCTTCTTGTACTGATGAAGGAATCTTTGTGCACACATAACAATTCTTTGCATCCATTGTGTCAACATACTCATTCAGCAAGTGATAGAAGACATTAGTAGATAGTTCCCCTTTTGGATTAGTTCCCTCATGCAAGTATTTAGCATCTTGCTCAAACTTCTCCCATGGTGTTAGTGTAGCAGTCTCAGGATTTGAAGCATTGTTAGTCACTTTTTTATCCACTTTTTTATCCACCAATGGCATTCCCACAATAACACGTATAATTATTATTGCACAAACAATACCCAGAATAGCACTCAACCAACCACACATCCTACCCTTATTACTATTATCTCTAGTGTAACTCATGATCTGTAAAGAATCAGGTAGCAGAATAATACAAGCAAACAATCAACTTGAGGACGATATAAAAGCTCTTTTTTTTTTTTCTCTGTGCAAAGTCTCTCTCTTTCTCTGCGAGTATTTACAGCGTTTCACTCACTCAAGGACCCCTTTGTCAAATCAGGTTAGCAGTTTGTCATAATTGGTTTTTTAAAGTCAATTCAGGTTACCAGTGTCACATCCGGTAATTTATCAGTCTCTTTTTCAGCTTTTAATTTTTCAATTTCAATATAACACAGTCTCTTTCTAAGATTGAATTCAGGTACCGTAGTATTGACCTGGAACCTCTCGATCAAAACAAAATGCCAAGAATTCTTGTTGCCATTCAGCTGATGTTGCATACGCCCATTCAGAACCTGCGTACCTTCTGTTTGCAACTCTCTTTCTTTTCAGTTTACGTTCACCCTGCAACTCTCCTTCACTAAGATCCTCTTTCCTGGTTGTGTCAACTTCTTCCTCTATTGTTTCATTAGGGATCACTTTTTCTCCTGTAGCTTGTGGCTCCGGCAAATTACCTCCTTTAAGCGTTTTCTTTCTGCCTGGCCTTTCAGGACGTTGAACAGCGCCTCCTCTTGTGCTATGGTGTTTTCTCTTGATGGCTCTGCAAGCGGCTCAGGAGGAGTCAGAACACCTCGATTTCCTTCTGCCTCACTCCCTTCGCATTCAGGGTCTGTTATGGGCTCAACTTCAAACCCGTATCCGTCTGATTCTGGGAGACCCTCTCTTTGCGTTGGTTCCTCTGTTACCTCAGCTGAGATAGGCTCACTGTCACTCCTCTGGAACTCGTGTTGAGTGACTAAGCCGTCCTCAGCGGGTCCTCCTTCAGTGTCAGTTCCCCTTTGACTACTCTCCGGCCCTGAGACTTCCTTCTCTGCAGCTGTTGTTTTGGACACTTCAAGTTCCTCATCAGTCGGACACGTCACCTTCTTTGTGTGACTGGCATGTATCCAATTTGGAAGACCTGCACATTTCACAGCAGTAGTGGTTGTCAGTATCACTTGATATGGCCCCTTCCAACGTGGCTCCAGACATGATTTCCTCACGTGTTTCTTGACAACCACCCAGTCACCGGCTTTCAGGGTGTGACCTGGATCACTTATCGGTGGCAATGTGGTAGCCTCCACCTGGCGAGAAAAAGAGCGGACCACGACAGCCAGAACCTTGCAGTAGTCCAACACCATATCATCTGTGATATTCACAAGAGCATTTGCAGGTACTGCGGGCAATCGCATAGCTCGGCCCATGAGAATTTCATGAGGAGACAGTCCTGTTTTCTTGTTAGGTGTATTTCTTATTGACATCAGTACTAAGGGCAATGCATCTGGCCACTTCAAATTGGTAGCTGCACACATTTTTGCCATTCTCGATTTCAAGGTACCATTCATCTGCTCCACTAGTCCTGATGCTTCAGGGTGATAACTACAATGCAGCTTCTGCTCAATGTTTAATGCGGCACACAAGAGCTTAATCACCCCATTGTCGAAGTGTCTGCCCCTATCTGATTCTAAAGAGATCGGATACCCGAAACGTGGTATTAACTACCTAAGCAGCAGTTTTGCTATTGTGAGACTGTCATTCCTACGTGTAGGGTAAGCTTCAATCCAGTGACTGAAAATGCACACAATCACCAACACGTACCTCAATCCTCCACACACAGGCATCTCAATAAAATCCATCTGCATCCTGCTAAACGGACCTCCAGCTCTCCCAACATGGCTCATATTCACCACAGTCCTTTTGCCTGCATTCATCTGCTGACAGATGATGCACCTGTGAAAGATAACATCTGCAGCTTGTCTGAATTTTGGATTGAACCAATCGATTTTGAATAACCTGATCATTGCGTCTCTCCCAACATGGGCTTGACCATGGTGAAACCTCGCAAATTGTGACAAAAGACTGTTTGGCAAAACCATTTTTCCCTCCTCTGAAACCCATAAGTCATCAGATCTCTGTACACATTGCATTCTCTGCCAGGAACGTTTCTCCTCTTTACTAGCACGTCCCTGCAGTGATTTGAGCTCATCTAATGTGTCAACCACCCTTAATGCAAAGTTTAAGCATGTTTCATTTTCACTTTCAGGTAACAATTCCCACTGATCTCGAAACGATATACTGTTCAATGCACAAAACCTTGTGACTTCATCTGCATATCCATTTCCCATTGACACAAAGTCCTGTGACCTAACATGAGCATTACATTTCACCACGGCAATTTCAAGAGGTAACTGAATTGCGTGCAACAAATTCTTAATCTTTTCGCCATTTTTCACTGGATAACCAGAAGAGGTCATGAAACTTCTCTGTGACCATAACTGGCCAAAATCATGTACAATTCCAAATCTATATCTGCTGTCAGTATAGATAGTGACTTTCAGGTTTTTAGCTCTTTTAACTCTTAAGGGACACATTCGGAGACCCCAGTATAACTGTCTCATATTTTGTAAAGCATGCATTCGTCATATGCTGCGTCTTGGTTTGGGTTAACAGAATTTCAACTGAATGGGGGACCATTACTGTAAAAGGGTGTCCCATCACTATTCCTTCACATTGTGTGAGGCTTTGACCAACTGCTGCAACTGCACGCAAACAACCCGGTAAGGCTGCTGCGACTGGGTCCAAAGTAGCGAAAAATATGCTACTGGGCGGTTTGCACCTCCATGGACCTGTTTCAGGACAGACAAAGAACAAGCATCACGTTCATGACAAAACAGTATAAAAGGCTTTGTGTAATCAGGCATACCTAAAGCTGGTGCCCTGCACATACTTTCCCTCAACTCCATGAATGCCTTCATTTCTTTCTCGGACATGGTTATCGCACCCGGGCCATCCTGAACTTCTTTGACAGTCAATCTCACCAAAGGTTTAGTGATAATCGAGAAGTTGGGAATCCACTGGCGACAGTAGCCCACCATTCCCAAAAACATCCTAACATCTCTTTGTTGTTGGGGGATTCATCTGCAGTATGGCTGTTACCCTTTACTTGGATATTTTCCTCGACCCTTTCTCAATCAAGTGACCTAAGTATTTCACCTCTTTCTGACAGTATTGCAGCTTCTTTGTGGACACTTTGAGGGTCATTCTGACCCTGGCGGCCAGTGGCCGCCAGGGCCACCGACCACGGGAGCACCGCCGACAGGCTGGCGGTGCTCCAATGAGCATTCTGACCGCGGCGGTTCAGCCGCGGTCAGAAGCGGAAAGTCAGCGGTCTCCCGCTGACTTTCCGCTGCTCATTGGAATCCTCCATGGCTGCGGAGCGCGCTCCGCAGCCATGAGGATTCTGACCCCCCCTACCGCCATCCAGTTCATGGCGGGAAAGCCGACATGAACAGGATGGCGGTAGGGGGGGTCGCGGGGCCCCTGGGGGCCCCTGCCGTGCCCATGCCAATGGCATGGGCACGGCAGGGGCCCCCGTAAGAGGGCCCCAAAATGTATTTCACTGTCTGCCTTGCAGACAGTGAAATACGCGACGGGTGCAGTAGCACCTGTCGCACCTTCCCACTCCGCCGGCTCGATTACGAGCCGGCATCCTCGTGGGAAGGTCGTTTTCCCCTGGGCTGGCGGGCGGTTTAACTGGAACCGCCCGCCAGCCCAGGGGAAAACTCGTAATACCCGCCGCGGTCTTTTGACCGCGGCGCGGTAATTTGGAGGGCGGGATCCTGGCGGGCGGCCTCCGCCGCCCGCCAGGGTCATAATGAGGCCCTTTATGTCCGTTCTTTCCCAAATGGTTCAGTAAGGCAATTGTGTCATACTTGCAGTCATCTTTTGTCCTGGACGCAATTAACAAGTCATCAATATGTTGCACTAATGTCAAACTGAAAGGCAGTTCTAATGGCTCCAAATCTTTCTTCAATATCTGATTGAAGATGGAAGGTGACTCAGAAAACCCTTGAGGAATTCTACACCAACTGTACCCCTTATCCAGGAATTTGAAACTGAAGAGAAATTGGCTATCCTCATGAAGAGGCAACGAAAAGAATGCTTGAGACAGATCCACAACCGTGAACCACTCTGCGGAACCTGAAACATGATCACAGCTGGATTTGGCACTATGGGGCAACATTTTACCACAATCTCATTTATTTTCCTCAAGTCTTGAACAATTCGAACTTTCCCACAAGGCTTTTTCAGACCCATTATTGGTGAATTACACGGGCTACTCAGCACTTCTTTCAGAACCCCTTGCTTCACAAAGTCTGCAATTATTTGCTCTACTTGAATGAGGACATCTTGTGCCATGTGGTACTGTTGCACCTGTGGAAACACTGCATTCGGCTTCACCTCTACTTTAACCGATTCTACTCCTTTTATTAGTCCCACTTCCTTTCCTGTCAGGTCCCACACTTTCTCTGTCACTGTTCCCTGCAACTCAGGTGGTAAGTCATTCACTGTAAGCATTGGGAATAATGTTATCAAAGGGTATTCCTCATTTGCGGTCTCCGTCTCTAACTCTAGAAACTGGCCATCATCTCCTTCATCATCGCTGTTTGTCTGCACCTCAATCCCTTCATTGGAACAGGTAATCGAACACCTTGTTTTGCACAGTAAGTCTCTTCCCAGTAGGGATACGGGACTAGAATCACAGACTACAAATTTGTGTAATCCCTGGAAGTTGCCAATCTCAACTTGGACCAGATCTGTAATCGGATTTGTCAGGAACTGATTTGCTACCCCTACCACTCTCATGGTACGCCCTGAAAGTGGCAATTTCGGAACCTCTGCACTTCTGACTGTAGAGCGTGTAGCTCCTGTATCAACTAGGAACGAAACTTTATGACCCATCACCTTCCCCTCTATATAGGATCCCCTCTGATCTACTTCTAGGGACGCTGCAAGCCTATACTCCTCACTGTCTGAACAATCATCTCACCATTCATCATTTATTCCATCCTCACCACGCAATGGGAACTGCTGTACTGTGTTATTTTGACTCATTGTTTGACCTGTTGAGGAAGCATCACCTGTTGCTGTCCCATTGGAGCTAATGGTATCTGCATTTGCTGTCTAGGTCCATGGAAATCTGCTGTTGTGCCTGCTGCATTTGTGCTGGTTGAACACGTGGCATTTGCATTTGCTGCATGGGCTGTAACCCCTGCATCTGAACGATGTTATTCTGGAAGTTCTGATTTTGTCCTCTCACTTTTGGACCTCTCACATTTTGGAAGGTACTGACATCATTGCTTTGTTGAACAACACCTTCCTGCACCACCATTGGGCATTCCCGCTTCCAATGCCCCACGCCCCCGCACGCGTGACATGGTGACATCTTTTTCATCCCCTGCACATTGTTTTGAACCACGACAGTATTCAAGTCTGGACCACGGTTCACAAAACCCCCTTGTCCTCAACCACTTGGTTGCGCCTGAAACATTCCAGTTCCCTGGGGTTGCTGCTGTACCACCTGCTGTATTCCATTTCCCTGCAACCCTGCTTGCACTGCCTTAATCTGCATCACCATCACCTTCTCTTTCAACTTTCTCTGCTTCAACTCAATCTCGTCACTACAGTATTTCACATACTGCAACACCTCATCAATCGGCTTTGCTTGCCAACAGATCAAATGATTCTTAATCATATGGCTAATCTCTGGCCTCAACCCTTCAACAAACCTGAATACAAGATGATTCATGTCTTTTGGCTCAATTACCTCAGTGCCATTGTAGTGTTTGAATGCCTTCAACAATCCCTCATAGTAAGCATGAATCGACTCTTTGGCTTCCTGTGATGTTCGATCAATTTTCTGCCAATCAGTCACTTTCGGCGACACTTTCTGCTTCAAAAACTCAATCACTTTATGATAATACTTCATCACTTCTTCAGATGGTGCTCCAGTAACCTTATCCCTTGCCGGCTCTTCTGCCGGCCAGTCCACACCCCTCTTGCACTCAAGCCATAAGTCAGGTGGAACTATTATTTCAAACAGGGTATTCAAGTCCTCCCAGAGACATTTCGAAAGCTTCACAAATCTGTCCGTCTGCTGGTACCATTCTATCGGCTTCTCCCTCAACCTGGGGTAGTCATTTGTGAATGGCAGGATGTCACCCCTAAACAACAGTACATGCACTAGCACCCCTCCAGCTGTTTCTCTCATTGGTAAAATTTTTATTGTCCCCGTGTCCGGTGCAGCTTTAGCCTGCTTTGGTTCTGGACCATCACCTTTCTCTTTGTCTCTCTTCTTCGCCCATCTGCCTTCCCACTTCTCTAAGGCTCCCCAAATTTGAGCACTCTGCAGTATTTCTTTGAGATGTGTCTTCATTCCGGTAGACCTCATGGGCTCAAAATCTTTAGGCTCAAAGTCTAATCTTTAACTTCTTTTCAAATGTTTAGTACTCTCAATGTCTATGCCATATTTATCTGCCAGGTTTGCCAACCTCTGATGTACCTTGCTCACTTCTTTAGTTATTTTGGGGCACAGATAACTCAATTCTGCTTCCGTGTATGACTCTAGTCTGTTCACCCCCATTGTTCCTTCCACTAGTTCCATGGCTTCTACACCCAGTCTCACAAAATTCAGGTATTCGTCTCTTTCTGACCTCTCTACGGCCACTGTAGTAGTCTGCGGAGTGTTGAGCTTGTCTAACTACTCATTCAATTGTTGCGCTGTTAAGCCTTGCAACTAGATATTTCCAGACTGGACCATTGGTGTCTGCGTCGTATTTGTACTCATTACCTGTGGGGTTAGCGTTCCCAACCCTGCTTGCCTCATTGTCTCCAAAGGAACCCCAATCGGACTAAAGTCTAAAAAGGACCTAGATCCTTCTGCTGCCTGTCTCATTCCTTGGGAAGTTCCTGTGAACCCTCCTCTTATCGCCTCTTGAGTCATCACTCCCTGATTGCATACGCCAGGCTTACCTTGCACATACAGCGGTACGGGTGGACCAACAGTAATTGGCAATGATATAGCAGCTGGTGACTGTCCGAGTCCCAAACCCTGTGGAGCATTAACTCCCATAGCTTGATTTATCATTGGTGCTGTAGCTACTGACTGCGGTCCTGCAACTGAAGTGTAACTCAGAACCAGCTGTTGCTGCGGCTGGGGCAGCAATTGCAGAGTTGGCTCAATCTGCACTAACTTTGATATCATGTATACCGGATCAGCCAGCACCATCAGACTCGTAGTCTTTTCCAATACTGGAACGTCAGGATAAATCCTTTGAATCTGTGGTGGCTGCAACTGTATCTGTGTGTCTGGCGCAGTGGTTACACTGACACCATTTTGTATCAAAACTGTATCCTTTGGCTTACTAGAGCCCTTGTTTGTCTTACAAGTAGCCTTCTTTCCCTGTGTCTCGTCTTCTTGTGTTATTGCCAGAAACATTTTAAGTCCATCAACTATTCCCCTTCGCCACATCCTGCTCTCATTATCCCATCTAGCCTCAGCTATGGTCTTTTCTGCTCTTTTCATTCTCCTCTCAAATTTCTGCTGTCTCTGTCGTATGGCCATCAAATCCCAGATTGCTAATGCTTCATACTGAGCTGGTCTCGGAGGCGGTTTTTGCACACTTAACATCATTCGCAAGTTCTCCAAAATTCTGGTATTAAACGTTCCGTATTCCGAAAATGCTAAACATCCCTCCTTCTCTGTCAATTTGCACCACTGTTTTATCCAGAGACATGGCGTGACTCCCTTCTCCTCCATTACAATATAAGCTGGAGTACCCTCAGGCGGTGTAGGCTCCCCCACACTTGCTTTAATGTATGTATCTCCCTTCAAAGCACTCTTTAGAGCCTTGATAAACTTCATTTTTGCGTCTTTTATTTTGTTTAGAATCTAATCAGGAAGTGACTTTAATTCCCAGAACACTCTTCACCCACCTTTCTCAACCAATTGCTTCTCATGGATGGCTGCCAATCCGTGCGCGACCCTTCTCAGCAACTGACCTATCCCAGCGCAGCACCCCTGACGTCACACTCACACACACTGCAGCTGACAAAGCCTTGCGGCTTTTCCTCCTCACACAAAACTAATGCAATATATTGCGAGGACCTTTAACAACAAAACCCCAAATTTGCCGGTTTACTACAGGAAGGGTAACACAATTGCTTCAGAACTTTACAGAGATTTCACTTGAAGCCTCGGCCGCTACTCTCTCCTTCTCAGCTCCCGCACTCGCAAGCAGAATTCGACCCGCAAATCCTACTCTCGACTTGTCAATGGTTCCTTCTAGTGCACTTTGGACCTTGCCAAATCTCCATCGAAGGTTTCACTCACACAATTTGACTCAAACTCAACTTGTCAACCACTCCCGATTGACCTATTAAACTGCACAAATTACAACATAAACCCTGGTGTCTCCTACACTTGTCAATATACTCCAGAGTCTTAGACCACGACGGGTCCATACATCACCAACAACAATGTGGATAATTTTTTAGCACAAAGCGCCACACTCACATGAAGTTCGCCGACCTCCCTACTCTCATGCTGCGGAGTACGCCCAATCCTACTAAAACAACATTACCCGGCCTAAATCCACACAAGCTTCACAAACCACCTCCAATATGCAAAAGCTGAGCAAGAGCAAATTCTACACCACACATGCTAAAACGCTGAGAACATACTCAACTCACTTAGGCGAGCTCGGAGATTCCGGGAAAGTCATGGGGAATTTAGAAACGCATCATACCTCCAATTTGCATTATCTCGAAAAACACTTTTAAACATTGGTCCTTCGTCCTAGGGCCCGAAAGGGCCTAAACCGTTGCTCTGCTACCAGAACTGCTCACGCGTCCCTTTATGATTAATTTACTCACTTTGGGACTCGTTTTAGGCCATTGAATCTTTTGACCCTGATTGAAGACACCTTAGGACGAGATAACTAATCAGCATGTCAATCAATATGTCAATAACGTCATCAAGGTTCACCGTAATAAGACAATTCAAATTAGTCAAAGACATTAATAAAACTCAGAAACCACCATGACCTTGCAGTCATGAATAACCACACCAGTTTAGTACTATTATTTAAAGTTTATTCCCTATTGATTACAATTCTACTAGCAAGTTTATTAGTCTCAAAACCAAGAAACACATTAGCATAGTCACAATATGACAACTCTGATAAGAATTCATCAAAGCAAGAATCAAGAATATTAGAACATAGCACGGCGTCAACATAGACTATCCTTAGCAGAGTATCATCATCACGTTATTCAACAAAGCATAGATTCAGTCATTTGTCTATTTGCGTTAGTTTAGTGAACCCCTCATCTAACCACGAATTAGCATTGGCATGTTGGGCTTCATGCAAAACAATTTAGCAACACCAATTTGAAAAACATCTAACTTTGGTCTCTGTCAAAAGAAGCAGTTGGTACCTAGAAAGGAAAAGCAAACAGACAATTACAATATCATTGTCATATAGTTACCCTCCGTATTGGGTCAGCATTCAGGTTCAGTCTTCGTCCTCAGGGCATCAGTTGATTTGCCAGCCAGCAATTCAGCAATCGGGTAAAAGGAGGTAAAGTGTAAATGGACAATATAAGGCAAGGATGGTTTTAAGAACCAAACAGCAAAGTCTCTATGCAGAGTGACAAAGTGTCTGGGTCATAGCAAATCGCATCAGCATCTCCCTACCTAACTCATTTACTTGTGTCAAGGGTTTTTATCCCATTTCCGTTGTACAGTCCCCTGATTCTTCATTGGTTGAGGGGTTGCACCCCACTATCTCCCTCCAATAGAGTTTCAATTAGCTCATCAAATTTGTCACCCCATAACTGTTCTCACATAGTTTATTGGTCCTTTTGATTGACGTCTTCAGCGGGTAGAATGTCTGGTATGATTTCATACTCTCGTGGTCTTCTTCGCATCTTTAGTCAGTGATTCCATTGTCTGTACCGGTTCAGGCGACCTTGTACCTGCAAGTAGTCTACACTGTTGCATTCAGCAAGAATGTTTCACTAAGCCAGTTGAATTTCATGAGAACGGATCTACTACAGTTACATTCATCTTCTAGTTTGGAAAAAAAAGAGTTCATGTCCTTCAGCAAGTCAGCACACTGCACGTTAGAAAAACACATTTAATATGAAACCGGGCAGCTAGGCCTCGACTCGTGCTAATTAAGGCCTAATGATTTATTAGCAAAATGTTAACATAGAACCTTTTAATATTAGTGCAACATCATATCCTAGCATAACATTTTATCATTATTAGTCAGTTTCATTAGTCCCCGTATGAATTGGCGGCCACTCCTCGTGAGCACACTTCAAGCACGCGTTTAGCAAAATACATTCATACATTTTCTATGCTGCATTATTACGCATTCGTTTATAAACATTTCATGTTAATATTGAGTATATAAATTACGCTCTCCCACTGGCAACAGCTAACAGCCCTCTCAGCTATTGGGACGGAAAAGTCCTCTGCATGAACAGAGATATGTACCCCTGCCCTGAGTGCCTAACTGTATTGTGGTGTGGATCTCTAATGCTGAATTTCTGTCACAGGGGAACATGGATCTTGAGTGTGTGCCATGACATAGGCCCGTCTCATTGATCGCAGTCCTGTAAGCCTGGGAGGGGCACCCAAAAGTGCTGCCCTCATAGTGGTGATAACTACTACCTTCACCAGGAGTTAAGCAGCACAAGCGCAGTGGTGGCAGCATACTGTGTAGTGGTCAATAGTAGTGAACGGGACCTTTTTACCCTGTGTAACTGGAATGAGGCTTGCAGGTTCACTCCCCTTTTTGAAGGTTCCTCTGCTGTGTACTTAATTCACCCCAACCAACATCAGGTAAATGTGGAAGGGTGTGCATGATGGAAACATGTGCTGCGTGCATGTGTGCTTGCAAGAAGTACACTACACAAGGGGTACAGTGTGGTGCAATGTGTGCAACGTAAATGTGTGAATGCTGGCAGTGTGTGTTTTTAAAATGACACTGTAACAATATAGAAAGGCTGAAGTACTGAACAGTGTGCACAAAGTAAATGTATTTGCTGCATGCAGTTATGCGTGTGGTGCAATAATGCATGAGGGTAAAAGTGATATGCAGAAAGGGTGCTGTGGTTGTACACTGAGTACAAGTGTGCCTGCATTGTGGCATTACTTGGAGGACCTTGGGTTCATCTTGGGAAGCCCAGGCCTGTCTGGTGAAAAACATGAGGAGTGGAGGAATCCCACAGACAGATTTGTGTATTGCTGCATTCCTGTAATCTGGGAGGGATATTCACTGGAGGATAGGGGAGCCAGGCTCTCCTGCTGTGCATTTCAAAGGGTCCTTTGATTCAATGACAGATCACAAGGAAAGGGCATGGACACATCTCAGGAAGAAAGAGATTAGGCTGATAAGGGAATCATAAAGAGTTTGGCTGAGTACCCAGGATTAACCTTTTGATGCACTCATCCCTGTGGCTGACATTTATGTGTGAACTCTGGTCACTCCCATGAGACTTGGTGTGGGTTAATCAGCTTTGGAGTCCTGTCTGATGAGACAGATATCCTTCAGGACGAAAAAGAAATGGAAAGATGTTGATTTCAAAGATGCAGAACCTCAACATAAAATGTCAAAGACTCAGACATTAAATTGCATCTTGTGTGTGGAAAAGGACTATAAGTAAGGATGTTTGAGCCCCCAAACTTTGTTATTTGTTGAGCAGCCAGACGGTCTGCGTGAAGAGGGGAAGTTATTCAAGACGTCTGCCTGTGACCAGTACTGAGGACCCAGGGCTGCTATTCTCACTACTGGGTGAAGGAACATCACCCAGGGAAACCAGATATAGTGTACATTCCCTGGAAGAGGCCATCAGTGAATGGAGAATAATATCGACCCATTTGCTCTGAAGTTAGTCAGACATGGAGTGACCTCACAACTGCTAGAGCCCCAACCTCAAGGGGGATAGTGTTATTTTTTTTATGTCATTTACCTTTGCATGTGTAGAATTAGAATTAAAATACATCTTTTTATATAAATTGAGTTATTGTTTGCTCTTCTTGCACTTTGAGTTATGAATCGTGTCCACTGATTTGTATCTTTGGTTACTCTCGAAGGAGTCTTGACTGCTCGTCCAATGCTACCTAAATGAGAGTCAGGTTGAGAAGGAGTGGTTAACCCAGTTGAGCAGGATCCATAATAAGTCAGGCCCAGGAACAGCAGGAGTAAAATACCTCAGTCACCATGGGTGGGTCCAGTAACTCCTGTTTGCCCCATGGCCCATTGAAAGAGATTCAAACACCAACCATAAAGTTTTACAAAAGCATCAGTAAAGCATAAATGCAAGCAACCAATGCCAGACCAACTGACTTTCCTTATGCTTGTTCAATGCTTGCAAATGGTTCATATTGCCATTATCCTGAATCAGCACAGAAACGATTTAAGGATGAGTCTTAGTAGCATGCAGGTACAGAATGTAGATTCATTGCTCCCGTCTTATTTTGCATCAGATGTCCTGTTTTTCTTGTAATGAGCACCATTTTTATCTAATTTACTCTTTTTGTTTTGCCGTTACTAAAGAATTAATTTCATCCCCATAAAATTACTGGCTGCACACTTAGTGGTGTGAGCAATAAATCAGATTACTAAAATACATTATTTGCAATCTCTTTCCCCTACTCCTGCTGGTCCATTAAGCAAATGAAAAAGGGCCGTCTAGATACTCCATTTATCCCTCCTTGTGATTAAGGACATAATAAAAATGATATTAAGTGGGTATACATTTTACAGAGTCGGAACGAAGTGACAGACCATTAAAACTACAACAATAAACAAGGGTCACAAATTATCCTCGTTATTGCCAAACCGAAATAAAGTGCTGCAACGGTGCTCGCGGTTCAGCCCACACCTTGGTAGTCATCAGGCAAAATATACGGTCTTCAATAATAATAAGACAAGTCTATGAATTAATTGCATTTGATGTAACGACTATAAAGATCAGAAAGTTGGCTATACTGTAGTTAAGAATGCCACCTCAGTTCATTTTAACGGGTTTTATGCATAACAATGCAATTACATTTAAATGTGTTTGGTGTAAATTTCTGTTTCTTTTTTTTTATATATTGATCCATCTGCTATGTACTCATTCGACGCTCATATGTGCAGCAGTTTTTGAAGAACTGGCATGAATTGCGGCCCTGCTGCCACCAGCCCTCTGCTTCTTACCTTCGCCTTCACCTAACTACTGCCTTGATTGTTTTACTTGTTTTAAAAATATTGCTAATTTCATTAAAATCACGAATTTCAATTTTGCTGAATTTTGAAAAATTTAATTTTTGTTCAAATGGTGCCTTGTTGGCAAATACAAAGTAGTGGCTGTGATTTTCCTCAAATCTACAATTTTACAGTAGCAAATGTGATGTATCTTTTCTCTTTTTACTCCACTTTTCACTGCTCTGAGACGCCCAAATCACACCACCAGGCGTTGGGCAAATCTCAGAACGTCCCTTCTATGTGTTCATTCTTAAATTTAAAGCACTAAGGGCCACATGTACAAAGGATTTTTCAAGTCACAAACGGCCATGCTTTTTGGGATTTACAAAGCCCAAATTCCAATTCAGTAACTTGTTACCCCGAATTCAAATTTGTGATTCGGGATTAGGAAGGGGTGTGCTCAGGGTGCCCCTTCCTAATACCGAATCTGAATGGTATGTATGATTGTTTTGTGACAGTGAATGCAGTTGCAAAACAATTGCAGTAAGCACCAATTTGAAATTAGTGTTAATCCATTCTCAAAGGGGAAGGGACCCCCAAGGGACCCCTTGCACTTTGAATCCATGCAAAACGTTTTTTTAAAGCAGGCAGTGGTCCCACAGATCACTGCCTAAAAATTTGAACTGAAACTTTTTTTTTTTAATATTCAAACGTATCCCATTTTCCTTTAAGGAAAACGGGCAGCATCAAAAAAACAAATTTCTTTATTTAAAAGCAATCACAGATATGGTGGTCTGCTGATCCCAGCAGGCTACCATCCCTATGATTTTTGAGATTCCTAGTGGGTCGCAAATTGTGACCTACCTGATTGATATTAATGAGGTAGGTCTATTTGCGACCCACCCAGAATCGCAAAAGAAACTCAGTGGACTTTTTTACATTTGGAATTGCGATTTCCTAATTGCAACTCACATGGAATCGCAATTAGGAAATCTCAGTTCCAAATGTTTGTACATGTGGCCCTTAATTCACCAAAAAGAATTCACAAATTACCGGATTTGTGGATTTAACCAATAATAAATACAATATTGTTACCCCTTTCAAGCCCACCTGGCTACCTTTGGCATCTTATTGTAAATATAGTTTTTGAAAAACTACTAGGACTGTAGTATGTAAAGGTACAAAAAGCTACCTTTGTCCTTTGGCTCTTGGCAAAATGCTTCAAATGACCAGCACTTTTTCACTGTTCTTAAAAGGCCAGTGGAATACAACCCATCCCTGCCCTGTGGCAAGATTGGGTGGCTAACAAATCAAGAGTAATAATCCAGCTGTTACTGTGATCATACACCTGGATAGGAATTGATATACTGTTTTTTCACAAAAGCTGTGTTTCAAAGAAGAAGCCAAGCAAGAGGACATAATTTTTCATCCCACATTAGCACAAGAATTGAAATTACTAGATCTCCCGTCATCCATCTACACAGGAAATTACATCATTGAATTTCCCATCATCCATCTCTACAGGAAGTGACTTTACTGCTTCTCCTTCCAAAACCTTCTTTACAAGAAGAAGCCAAGCAAGAAAACATCATTTTCCTTAACCCATCAGCACAGAAAGTGACATCAGTAAATCTTCCATTACGCATCAACACAGGAAATGACATTAGAGCACACTGTAATTCTCCCCTCTCCCAGGACCTACTTATTGGCAGCTGCAACATATAGGCACAGCAGACGACCACTGCCATGCCAAAAATGTGCCAAAGGTTAGCTCGTCTGTGCCCGTTTGCGCCTAGACTGTACCTACTGATGCTCTGCAGCACTTCTTAGGTACCTAGACCCCCAGACATTGTTCCCCCATCTGCTGCTGCTCCTCACACCATGGTAGGAGCTTTCGGCTATACCCATTGGGGTTCTCCAGCAGCCACACATCCACAACCCTTACACAAATGCTAACAACACCCTCAACACCCCCTCCCAACACACATGCCACACAAGCACCAACAATGCCTTCACCCCCACTCTGCACCCCACACCACAGCAAACCTGCACATATTCACCCACTCACATGCATGCTTTTCAACACACAATCACTCAGCAAACACACAACCGAAAGATGGACCCTGCTGCGCAGTGATGCACCTGACACCCTCTTTATCACAAAGACCTGGCTCAACTTCTCATCTGCTTCCGACACTGCCACTGCAATCCCAGCAGGCTACAAGATCGCGCAACAGGACTGCCTTCACACACCAGAAGGAAGACCCTATATCATCTACAAGGAATCCATCAAATGAACAACATCCACAGAGAACACCACCTTATTCATGGAACACCTGCATTTCAAGCTGAAATTTTCCAAAAAGTTCACCCTCAACGGAACCCTTGCTTACGGACTACCTGGACCACAAGACATCTTTACCAACCCCATCAACACCTTCATAGTTCCGCTCACCGTCGACTCCAGAGCCTACATTTTTCTCTTTGAACTCAACTTTCATCTGAAAGACCAAGAAGACTACTGCTCCACAGCACTCCACAAAAGCTTGTGCAATATCGGTTTCAACAAGCTCATGCCAGACCAACTCACCACAGGAGACATACACTAGACCCCATCTTCAAAATAAGTGACAGCATCAAATACAACTATGCCACACTGCTTTTATGGCTCGACCCCTCCATGATCCACTTCCACATCAACACACCTCAAGTTAACACCTCTACCAAGTTCAGCATTCCAAGCAGCAGCTGGGGCAAAGTCACAGAAGCAGACTGGCTCAGCACCATCAGCATGAATCAACCTAGTCCAACAGACAACCTCGACAAGGACTTCAACAACTTCAAGAACTCAATGAAGAACTGTGCGGTCTCCCTTGCACAAATCAAACCCAACAAGTAGATCATACAAGAAGGATAGCAGGTACACAGAAGACATCGACATACCAAACAACACTGAAAACAGCTAGAAAGGAAATGGAGAGCCAGCCACAACACCACGAACAGAACTACCCACAAGGCTGCAGTCAGATTCTATCATCACCAAACAAGAGACACCATGAAAAAAGCACTAGTGGACCGCAATGAAAGAAATTTCTAACAGCTACAAGGAGATCCTCTTGATCATTAAGGATTTCACCTCACCCTCAGCCACAGTCACCAACATCGCTACCTCCTAGCTGCTCTGCGACAACCTATCAAGCGTCTTCCACAACAAAATCACAAACATTTATGGCAACTTTGCACACCAGCCTAACCCCAGAGAACTTGTTACTAAACTACTCACCAGCAACTTAGACAGCCACTTGACTGAGTGGACAACCCTCACCAGAAACGACCAGGCAGCAATCCTACAGACCATCCATTCAGGGGCCACAATGTACCCATGCCCTCATCACATTTACAACCTGGGACCATCAGCAATCAGCACCACCCTGACCCATGTCATCAACACCTCCATCATGTCTGCCACTTTCCCAGATGAATGGAAACTTGCAGAAATCAACACCCTTCTCAAGAAGCCCACAGCCAATTCAAATCAACTGAGCAACTTCTCACTGCTTCCCTACCCAGCCAAAGTAATTGAGAAGATTATCATCAAGCAACTCATAACCCACCTTGAACTTCACCATCTTCTAGACAACAGTCAATCAGGATTCAGAAAGAACCACAGCTGTGAAACAGCACTCATGGCCACCAATGGAATTCGATCCACCCTGGACCCAGAAGAAACAGCGGCCCTTATCCTGCTCCACGTCTATGTGGCTTTCGACACTGTCTCCTTTAACAGCCTGTTAGATGACTCCTGTGATTGACATACAATGATCTGCTCTTAAATGGATCTGTTCCTTCATCACAGGAAGAACTCAAAGGGTGAGGCTGCCACCCTTTATATATGCGACCAAGAAACTGAGTCCCACATGGATCGTCCCTCAGTCCCACCCTTTTTAACATATACATGACACCACTCTCCAACATTATCCGATTACAACACATCACAATCACCTCTCACACAAATGACACCCAGCTCATCCTCTCCCTGATGCAAACCAACTGCCTTCAGCTCAGTTCCAAAAAGATGGAAGTACTGGTCTTCATGCACAAGACATCCCCATGGGACATCACCAGATGACAGTCTGTGCTAGGATCAACACCCGCAGACCAAGCAAGAAATCTATGGATCATCCTAGACATGATGGGTCAAGTCAATAAAAAAGTGTGCATCTCCTGCTTCCACATCCTACGTATGCTGCAAAGAATCTTCCAATGATTGCCTCAGAAACACCAGATGGACCATCATGCAAGCACTCATCACCAGCAGGCTGGACCACAGCAACATTATCTACACTGGAATCTCAAAACAACTCCTACACAGATACCAGACTATCCTTGAAACCACTGTAAAACTCATACTTGGCCTCCCACACCCACATCACTGCACCTCAGAAAGCTTCACTGGCTCCCCATTCACAAGCATAGCCAATTCAATCTTCGCACACACACACATACAAAGCCCTACACAACACAGGACCAGAATACCTGAACAGCACATACACTTTCCTTTTACCAACCCATCAGACAGCTAAGCTCTGCCTCATTCTCACCCACATACATTTCCCGCATCTGCAAAAGCAAAACTGGAGATAGCTAATTCTCCTACCTCACACCCAAGACATGGAGCGACCTCCCTCAACACATCAGAGTATCCTCCTCACTTCTTGAGTTCCACAAGAAGCTGAAGACCTGGATCTTTGTATAAGCACCTTAGGGACAACAAATCTACACACCTGCCCAAGTGCCTAGATACCCTGTTCGGTGATTGGTGTGTTATGAAAATCAATATAACATAACATAACCATCTCAGTACTTTTTCCCCACTAGGAACTGAGATGGAGCGATGCCTGATACAGCCAAAAGCTGTCCAAAACCTTCTTCACAATAGTAAGCAATGATCTAAATAGCCTGTCATCCTTGCCATGAAACCTAAGGAGATCCATGGCATATATCCCAGTAAATGATTTACAAATGCAGAATAGGTGCCAGGTCACTTGTCAACCAGCCCAGGCTTCTCTCACCCTCCAAAGATGATGCTGCAGGTGCTGCAGGAGCAAAATGGGCAAAGGGCAATTCATACTCTCTCCATATATTCAGAGACATGTATCCAGAAAACGCAATGGTATTTTCTGAAAAACCTACAGTTAATGGTAAGTTACATTTGAAGGGAGGTAATTGTTTGAATACAGCACAAAATGTAAAAATGTTTGACATTTCCAAGCAAGGTCCTACACTAAACTTAACTATGCTTACATCAAAACTATACTTATATAACGTCAAATTCCAACATGACATAACTTTGTTTACAACATCGTTCGGATTTTCTGACATTGCATTATTAACAAAAACACAAATTACAGCCTTAAATAATAGACAAAGACATAGACTTTCAACCATGCATTACACTACTTATGTTTAACTAACACCTTTACATGCAAAAATATCTCTCCAGGTACATATTTACAGGGTCATGAATGCTGTAGGACATGACTATCTTTTACATGGCATACCTCCATATTTTCACCTTCTCTGGTTTTGTTGACTATAGAACTCTGTATACCTTACCCCTGCTAACAAGTGGTAGTGTCTGTACTCCTTCTTTAAACATGATAAAATTGGTATACTCCTAATTGGCATATATATCTTACCTATACGTCCCTAATATATGGTAATAATTGTATGTAGGGCCTCTCAGTTAGTGGACAGCAGCGCCCACTGTGCATTGTATTTAAACAAAGGAAATGTAGATATTTAATGTTACATATGTTCTTCTTATGAAAAGGCCCCAAAAGCTGCTTTCACTATAGCAAGACATGCCATTTCACATTAAAAAATGTTTTCTCTGGGTGAGAAATGCTGGAAATTGTATTCCTGGACTCTTTGTAATATTTATTAAAACCCCAATTCACTGGCGAAGGTTGATTTTTAATTAATAGAAAGGAAAAAACACTATTAAAAAGTTACCTTTTCCCTGTGTAAAGTCTCTAGACGCTAATTTAACTGCAACCCTTTGAGGGGTTACCCCTGAATGAGGTGTGAACACTTCTCCCATAGCAGGAGACGGAGGCTTGGTGTGGGGGAGGTGTTTCAGTTCCTTTGGCAAAATTGCCATTTGGGCAGAGACTGGGAACTTAATTACCTACAAAGAAGCCTCCCCTGTTACAGGCAGATGTCAGATGACACATGCCCAGGCCCTCTTTTTGTTCCCCCATCAGGAAGGCTCCTATCACAGCGAGGAAGGAGCTGCCCCTAGAACGTGTTTAAAGTGGCCACAGAGGAAGGGATTGCTCATTTCACTGACCACATCTCTGAAATGGGCACGCAGGCTATGCACAAGGAAGAAAGGGTTTACCATCTTGGATTTAGTCAGAGAGGGCACTGTGGGATTGTTTACAGAAGGACAAAGAGAACATGCTGCTAAAGTGTGTAGGGCAATCCATACCCTTGGGAACCTATGGGAAACGTTTATCATATTGCTTAGTTAGGAAACAGGAGTCACCCACAGGCTGGTGCCATGCATAAATGTGGAATCGCCAGTACCCTCTTGAGAACACTACTTGAATTGGGGACGATATGAAAAGACTGAACCTGCTGTCTGAGCCCTGAAAAGAGCCCTCAAATTGGGATCAGCTCTCCCTCTTGTACCCATTAGAAGAAGTGGACTCCAAGGGTCAGAAGGCTGACCTTCTGTTTAAGCTACAGGGGTGCAACAGCTACAAGACCAGTTTCAACTGGACCTACCCTGGACCTGCTAGAGGCTTCTGCTAGAGTCAATCTTAACCCCCAAATGCTTTTCCAGCGAATCTGGAACCCTGGACCGTTTAAAAGCCTACTCCTCCTAATATCCTGAGAATCCTGGACTTAGAAACTTTTTGGCTCCAAAGACCTCCAGAGGACCAGGACTAACCTGCCAAGCCAAGCCAACCATGGTGCCTTACTGCTGGTCCTGAAGATTCAGCTCCCCTGCTCCCAACCCTTGGAGCAACAGCCCTTTTGAAACAGTAGGACTGTCAAGAATCACCCTTGGCTTACCGTCTGTATCAGAGAGGGATGGTGTGCGGCCCTGGTTCCTGCGCGACCGTAGAAAAGGGCCTCTGCGTGCTCCGCGACCCTTAACACGGGCCGCGGTTCCCACAGCGGTGCGCGGACGGAAAAAAGAGCCGCGCCGAGCTCCGTGACCCCCAACACGCTGCGCAACAGTAGGTCCCCCCCGAGGCCCCAGGTTTGTGAGGGAAAAGACAGAAAAGACGACGGATCAGAAGAGGGGCCTGAACCGAAGATGCATCTTTCCAGGAGCATTCACTCATAGGGTAGCCCTTCCAATGAATGAGGTATTGGAGACGACCACGGAAGACTCGAGAGTCACAGATTTCCTGGACCTCTTATTCAGGCACGTTGTCAACCAGTTGAGGAGGAGGACAGGTGAATTGTCTGCGAAAATGATCAGGGACATAGGGTTTAAGCTGAGATACATGGAACACAGGATGTATTTTCCAAGTCTGAGGCAAACGAAGACGAACAGAAACGGGATTGATCTTTTGAAGAATCAGAAATGGACCATAATACCGGGGTTTGAACTTATTTTGGGTTAAATGAAGAGGTAAGAATTTAGAGGAAAGCCAGACTTTATCGTTGATCTGATAAGGCGGGGCTTCACAACGTTTCTTGTCAGCCATTCTTTTCTTGCGTGTTTTTGTGGCTAAAAGATTCGAATGTATGACACGTTGGATACCCCGTAGTTGCCGGACGTATGAGGTAATGGCAGGGAGAGTAGATGTGTCCTTAAGAAGAATAGGAAAGGCTTTCGGGTTGGAATCCATAAGAACAATAAAAAGGAGAGACTTTCGAGGCACTGTGTACCGAATTGTTGTATGAGAATTCGGCAAGTGGTAGGTACGTAGACCAATTGCTTTGCGTAGCATTGCAAAAACTACGTAGGTATTGTTCAAGGTCTTGATTCAGACGTTCTGTCTATTCATTAGTTTGGGGATGGAAACGAAATGATAGAGCTACCTCTATTCTTAGGGCCTTATTTATACTTTTTGGTGCAAAACTGCACTAATGCAGTTTTGCACCAAAATGTTTTGCACCGGCTTGCACCATTTTTTAGCACCAGCTGGGCACCATATTTATGGAATGGTGCAAGCCGGTTGAAAGGGTAGGCTAGCTTAAAAAAAAAAATCACGTTAGGCAGGTTTGAGTCAAAATAAATTATTCGGACCAGATTAGCATCATTTTTTGACGCTAAGGGGCATATTTATACTCTGTTTGCACTGAATTAGCGTCATTTTTTTTTTTACTGTCATTCAGTACAAAACTAACTCCATATTTATACTTTGGTGCTAGACCCGTCTAGGGCCAAATTTATAGAGTTAAAGTAATTTTTTGGAAGTGGAAACCTACCTTGCCTTAATGAGATGCAAGGTAGGCGTTCCCGTGCAAAAAATGACTCTATGGCCTTAACGCCATATTTATACTCCCATGCAAAAATGGTGCGAGGGAGGGAGGAGGGGTCAAAAAATGGGGCAAAGCTTGCTTTGCCCCATTATTTAAGACCTGGGTCAGGGCAGGCGTTAGGGAACCTGTGGGCCTATTTCCATGGTGGAACACCATGGAATAAGCCCAGAGGTGCCCTCCCTAGGCCCCAGGGGCACCCCCACCCACACTAGAGGGACTGCGAGGATGGGGGACCCATTCCCAGGTAAGTACAGGTAAATGCATTTTATTCTGAAAGTGCCATAGGGGGCCCTGAAATGGGCCCCCATACATGGCACAGGGTGTAGTGGCCATGCCCAGGGGACCCCTGTCCTCTGTGCTGGCCATTGGGGTGGTGGGCATGACTCCTGCCTTTTCTAAGGCAGGAGTCATGTGGCATGGTAGGTTTAGCACCATAAAATGACGCTAATCTGGTTAGAGTGTTTTTTTTTTACTCTAACCTGCCTAAAGCCATTTTTTGGTGCTAAACCGTCTTCTTCTAAACTGCCAGCCCCACCCGACTAAAGTCATTTTTTTAAACTCTAGCCTACCCTTTGCACTGGCTTGCACCATTACATAAATATGGTGCCCGGCTGGTGCACAGAAATGGTGCAAGCCGGTGCTAAACTTTTTGGTGCAAAACTGTCTTAGTGCAGTTTTGCAGCAAAAAGTATAAATAAGGGCCAATATTTTGTAAGTTTGCGCCACTTTTGCATCAAAAAATGACGTTAATGCGGCGCAAAAAAGTATAAATCAGGGCCTAGGTGCCAGAGAGGTCTAGCACCAAAGTATAAATCTGGAGTTAGATTTGCACCGAATTAGAGTAAAAAAAATGACGGTAATTCGGTGCAAACAGAGTATAAATATGCCGCAGAGTATAAATATGCCCCTAAATATGGCGTTAAGGCCATAGAGTCATTTTTTTGCACGGGAACGCCTACCTTGCATCTCAATAAGGTAAGGTAGGTCTCCACTTTCAAAAAATGACTTAAACTCCATAAATTTGGGGGCATATTTATACTCCGTTTGCGCCGAATTTGCGTCGTTTTTTTCGACGCAAATTCGATGCAAAACTAACTCCATATTTATACTTTGGCGTTAGACGCGTCTAGCGCCAAAGTTCATGGAGTTAGCGTCATTTTTTGGCGTGAACACCTTCCTCGCGTTAATGAGATGCAAGGTAGGCGTTCCCGTCTTAAAAAATGACTCCCAGGCATGTGCGTGGTATTTATACTCCCGGGCAAAAATCACGCCCGGGAGTGGGCGGGGCAAAAAACCCCGCATTTGCGCCTCTTTTTAACGCCTGGGTCAGGGCAGGCGTTAAGGGACCTGTGGGCTCAGAATGAGCCCAGAGGTGCCCTCCCCTGCCCCCAGGGACACCCCCTGCCACCCTTGCTCACCCCAGGAGGACACCTAAGGATGGAGGGACCCATCCCAGGGAAGAAAAGGTAAGTTGTGGTAAGTATTTTTTTAATTTTTTTTTTGTGGCATGGGGGGCCTGATTTGTGCCCCCCTACATGCCACTATGCCCAATGACCATGCCCAGGGGACATAAGTCACCTGGGCATGGCCATTGGGCAAGGGGGCATGACTCCTGTCTTTGCTAAGACAGGAGTCATGTCAATGGAGGGTGGGAGTAAAAAAAAATGGCGCTAATCGGGTTGAGGCAGATTTTTTGCCTCAGACCGACTTGCCCCATTCTTTGACGCCCAAGCTCCATTTTCCCCTACGCCGGCGCTGCCTGGTGTGGGTCATTTTTTGACGCACACCAGTCAGCTCCGCCGGCTAACGTCATTCCATAAATAAGGCGCCCGCATGGAGCTTTGGAATGGCGTTAGCCGGCGTTACATTTTTTGACGCACAACTGCGTTGGTGCAGTTGTGCGCCAAAAAGTATAAATACGGCCCTTAGTGTCTCACAAAATTGTCTCCAAAAACGTGAGATGTATTGGGGACCCCGGTCTGAGATAATGACTTGCGGCAGGCCATGAAGCCGAAAGATCTCCTGAATAAAGATTTGACTTAGTTCTTTTGCCGTAGGTAGTTTCCTTAATGCCGTGAAATGTGCCATTTTCGTGAAGGAGTCAATTGTTACCATTATTACCTGATTCCTAACTGAAGGAGGCAAAGAGCACATAAAATCAGTGGATATAGTGTGCCACGGACCTGGTGGAACAGGTAAAGGACGGAGTAATAATACTGGTTTATTACGAGGTGTTTTTACTTGTGCACAGATGGGACAAGAAGTCACATAGTTTTCAGTGTCTGTTTTAAGTGTGGGCCACCAAAAAGAGCAAAGCAGATCTTGGGTAGCCTTCATACCACGATGACCTGCGATGGGGGAATCCTGGCACATTCGCTGGGCCTCTGTTTGGACTATTTTAGTAGGTAGGAACAATGCCTTTTTATGATAGTAGTAATCCTGATCTTTATGGAGCTGTGGTCGTAAATTGTTCATCTCAGTTGTTTCAAGGTTGGAATACTCAGGGGCATATTTATACTCTGTTTGCGTCAAATTTGCGTCGTTTTTTTCGACGCAAATTCGACGCAAAACTAACTCCATATTTATACTTTGGCGTTAGACGCGTCTAGCGCCAATGTTCATGGAGTTAGCGTCATTTTTTGGCGTGAACACCTTCCTCGCGTTAATGATATGCAAGGTAGGCGTTCCCGTCTTAAAAAATGACTCCGATGCATATGCGTCGTATTTATACTCCCGGGCAAAAATGACGCCCGGGAGTGGGCGGGTCTAAAAAACCCGCATTAGCGCCGGATTTTAGCGCCTGGGTCAGGGCAGGCGTTAAGGGACCTGTGGGCTCAGAATGAGCCCAGAGGTGCCCTCCCCTGCCCCCAGGGACACCCCCTGCCACCCTTGCCCACCCCAGGAGGACACCCAAGGATGGAGGGACCCACCCCAGGGACATTAAGGTAAGTTCAGGTAAGTATTTTTTTTTATTTTTTTTGTGGCATAGGGGGGCCTGATTTGTGCCCCCCTACATGCCACTATGCCCAATGACCATGCCCAGGGGACAGAAGTCCCCTGGGCATGGCCATTGGGCAAGGGGGCATGACTCCTGTCTTTGCTAAGACAGGAGTCATTTCAATGGGGGTTGGGCGTCGTAAAAAAATGGCGCAAATCAGGTTGAGGCGATTTTTTTGCCTCAGCCTGACTTGCACCATTTGTGGACGCCCATACGCCCTTTTCCCCCTACTCCGGCGCTGCCTGGTGTATGTCGTTTTTTTTAACGCACACCAGACAGCGCCGGCGGCTAACGCCGGCTAACGTCATTCAATAAATACGGCGCCCGCATGGCGCTTCAGAATGGCGTTAGTAGGCGCAATTTTTTTTGCCGCAAAACTGCATTGGCGCAGTTTTGCGTCAAAAAGTATAAATATGGCCCTCAGTTTTCACTTTGTCAAGGAATGATTGTACCAACCCAATGATCCGATTATTTTCAAATAGGTTTTGCACAGGAGAATCAATACACTCAGGATAGCAGCGTGACAGGGCATCTGCCAAAATATTTTGGGAACCAGGGATATATGTGATGTAGAAATCGTCTTGACTAAAAAAGAAAGCCCATTGAGCCTGCCGACTATTTTGGCATTGAAAGTTTCTCAAACACTGTAAATTCCGATGATCTGTCCGTGCCTCAAAAGGTTCTTTCGATCCCATAAGAAAGTGTCTCCATTCAGTGCAAGCTGTTTTCAAGGCGAGTAGTTCTCGTTCTAAAACCGAATAGTTACGTTCGGAGTCAGATAGTATGTGTGAAATGTAGAATACGGGGTGCTCTAACCCATCATCATCTTGTTTTTGTAGCAAGGCAGCCCCGATTGCTCTTTCTGAGGCGTCTGTAACAACAATGAACTGTTTGGTGGTGTCTGGATGCCGCAGAATGGGAGCTTGAATGAAGACATGTTTTAACTCTTGAAATGCAGATTCTGCGTCTTTGGTCCAACAAAAACCCTTCCGTAGACTTTCCTTCTTAAGGGTTTGAGTAATATAACTGGTTCGCCGGGCAAAGTCGGCTATAAACTGACGATAGAAACTGGCCAATCCTAAAAAACACTGAGTTTCCTTGATAGAGGAGGGGGATGGCCAATCCAGAATGGCTTGGATCTTGTCTGAATCAATGGCAACACCTACTTGATTGATGCAATACCCCAAGTATTTTACTTCAGTTTGATCACATTTTTCTGGCTTGCAGAATAGATGATGTTGTCTAAACCTTTCTAATACTTAGAGTACATGTTTAGTGTGTTGTTCTGGGTGAAGAGAGAATATCAGAATGTCATCCAGATAGACGACCACTGTCTGGTGTAGGAGATCAGAAAAAATAGCGTCCATAACTCTCTGAACGATGGAGGGAGCATTGGTTAGTCCAAAGGGCATTACCCGATACTCATAATGGCCGAAAGGTGTTCTGAAGACGGTCTTCCATTCATCACCTTCTTTTATCCTTAAGAGATGATATGCTCCCCTAAGATCTAACTTGGTGAATTTCTTAGCCCCTCTGATGGCTTCTAAAATATCCTTAATGAGAGGCAGAGGGTAGAGGTCCTTAGTAGTGATTTTATTCAATCCGCGAAAGTCTATACAAGGACGTAAATCTTTCATCTTCTTTGGTACGAAAAAGAGGGGAGCCCCTGCAGGTGAAGAGGAAGGGGCAATCAGACCACTTTGTACGTTTTCCTCTAGATATTCCTTGAGGATCTTTTTCTCAGGCTCGGTTAGAGAATACATTCGCCCGAAAGGAACCACAGCATCTGGTTCCAGAGGAATGGCACAATCGTATTCTCTATGAGGTGGCAGTACAGGCTTTTCTGGTTTCTGGAATACATCTGCATATTCCAGATAATGTCTGGGTACTCCTTGCAGAAAGTTGATGGAACATCCTACTTTAGGTGGTGTTAGTAAGATACTCTTCGGGGACCAATAAGTTCCTGCCAAATAACAATGCTGTTGGCAAAAGTGGGAGGAAAGAGAAATGGTTCTAGTTTCCCAATTAATATAGGGATTATGCCGGGTTAGCCATGGAATACCTAGAATCATTACGTGATGCGGTGAGGATATCAAGTCGAAGGATATGTTTTCTTCATGTTTCCCGAAATGCAAACATAACATAGGAGTGGTATGCCTGACAGGTCCCAAGGCTAGGAGGGAACCATCCACCGTGTGGACTTGCTCTGGTACGTCCTTGGGTATCCGAGGAATCTGTCTTTCCATAGCCCTCATTTCGTCTAGGTAGATACCACTGGCTCCACAATACAACAAGGCCAGTGCTCTTTCTTCACGGCCATCTACTAATTGTAAGGTGATGGGTAAGAGGAAAAGAGCAATTATTTCTTCTCTGGAAGAACAGATGGAAGGTATCTCGGAATATCCCGTCCTCACCCTTCTCACAGAGGACGGGAGCTGGCATTTCCCAAGGGCTTTGCTGGACGGATGGGACAGGTACGGAGTAGATGACCAGAAGCACAACAATCAGGGCAAAGTCCTTTCCGTCGCCTGTTTTCACGTTCACTAGTTGATAACGGACCACGCGCCATATCGATTTGCATAGGTTCCTCATCAGTAGGCCCTTTAGTTTCAGAACGAGTCTCCTCGGAACAATGAAGAATGGCGCGGGAGGTCACTGAGTGTGATGGTATACGATTCCTTTTCTTCTCCATTCTTCACTCATTTAGACAATGTTCTATCAAAAGTGTCAAATCCATTAAACCCTTGAGGTCCTCCACTCTGGCGGAGTGCACTAGTTCATCTTTGATTTCATCCCGAAGACCTCTTCGAAAAAGGGTCACAAGGTACGCTCCACCCAAGAGGTTTCAGCTGCCAATTGTCTAAACCGTGTGATGTATTGTAGGACATCCTGACTTCCTTGTTGAATATCGCATAGAGCTTCTTCTGCCGAGGATTCAAGTCCAGGACGCTCAAACATTTGTTTAAAGGCGGCGATAAAGGCTGAATAGTTAGACAGGCTGGAATCATTGCCTGTCACCAGGGGGGTTGCCCAGGCTAAGGCCGGACCAGATAGAGCACTGATCAAATATCCGACCTTAGTTTTATCTTGCATGAACTGTGAAGGACGGAATGCGAAGTAGACTGTCAAGGCATCTAGGAATTCTTGCAATTTGTTAGGATCCTCAGAGAAGCGATGTGTAGTTGCAGAGATAGCAGGGACATCAGTGGCCCTAGAGGCTAGGGCCTGTCAGAAAGCCGTATTTTTGGTTCTTAGCTGTTGGAGTTCTTGGGCTTGTTGTTGGATAGTCAAGAGCAACGTTTGGCTTGTTGGTTCCGTACTCATCACAGGATTCTCCATGGTTCCGGATCACGACTGAAGTTTTGGGCGTTGCAATCTGTCACGATTCACCCTTGGCTTACCGTCTGTATCAGAGAGGGATGGTGTGCGGCCCCAGTTCCTGCAAGTCCTACTCTGACCAAGGTAGGGGCGACCCCTTCCAGTAGCCACAGTGCTGTTGACAATAGTACGCCACCACAGTCTGTGCCCTCCAGAAGGAGTCCCAGAGGAAAATCCCCAAGGGGAAAAAACCTCCAACAGGAACTCCCTGGAACAGAAGGAGGACACAATGAATTAGCGCTCAGAAGTCTGGAAATACTGGAAAGCAGAGGAAAAATCAGGAACAACTGGAGTCCAAGCGAAGACCAGCCGGAGCGTGACCACCACAGCAGAAGTGTTGCAACACAATGAGAAGAAGAATTGATTCCCCTTATATACCCCTATACAGGAAGTGATAAACAGGAAGAAGTAACACCACCATTTTGGATTGGGAAGGGGCTATAGCAATAGATAGGAAAAAGGCACCATAGTAAAAAGGGAATAGATGCATGCAGGGAAAAGAGAGGTGCAAGGTGTGCTGGGAAGGAGAAGGCATTTCTCCAGGAATCATGAGGAAAAGGAAGGCCCTGAAATGGGGCACCCGGTAAGTTTGTGATGCTAAGGGGGGGTGCAGACACGCCACGACAACACCCACGTCGCGCTGTGCGTGACCAGAAAAAAGGACCGTCACGGGCTCCGCAACCCCCAACACGGGCTGCGGCTCCCGCCGCGGACCGGCCATGAGTTGCCACGGGCCGCGGCGGCGCGACAAGGACCTCATGGAGAAGGCATCTGGCCTTGTGAAGCCTTCTTATACCTTACTGCCTTACCCTGCTGGAGGAATCTGATCTACAAAAAAAGTGACTAAGGGGCGTAGTTACAAGCCCCTCTGCGCCACCAGAATGGCGCTTTTAGTGATGGTCTAGTGGTACACACAACAGGGCCATATTTACAAAGCCAATAAGGCCACTCTGCATGGATTTTCATGCCCTTGTAAAAATGTACAGAGTCAACGTAGCGACCCTGTGACAGGGAGGCATACTGTGGGCGTTACGGTGGGTGTTCCCAGGTAACATTCATTTTAGCTTTTGACACATTCCCAGGTTTATAAGATTTCGTAAACCTGGGAATGTGTCAAAAGCCTCCGATTCCCCAGGGGAGGCATAAGGGAGGCAGAACGAGGAGAAATACCTTTATTTCTCCTTGTTTTTCCCTTTTCTATATGTGCTGCATTCTGCAGCACACATAGAAAGTGTGAAATACATCTTTTGATTGTTTTGGTGCACAAAGGTGTTCCTTCCCACAAAAAACAATCATTTGTGTAACGCAGGTACACTTGCACCATGGTGCAAGGGAGCCTGCATTGGCTCATGGTATCACATTCTGCGCCAGCACAGGGGAAAAGGAAAGAAATGTGCCATATCTTCTAGATATGGTGCATTCCTGCCCTTTTCTTTTGATGCAAGGCACCACAGCAAGAAGGTTTGCAGCACTGCCCTGTGCTAAAAACCTGTAAATAAGCCCATAAGTGTGAATGTAGAAAAGGATGATGGACTGAGTGCTGAACAATGCAAACACTCACCCTAGTCACAGATTTGGGCTTAATCCATCGTTCTTTTGGTCACCATGCCACCCCAGTTTGGACCCAGCCATATGCAAATCAGTCGTGACCCTGTTCCGCATGGGAACAGTCCAACCCGAACTGCCAAGCCTGGTCTTCCCTGGACCAGAAAGAAGCATCCTGGGACCAGTTTCACCCTTCATCAGCCAGGCTAGCTTGAATCCAGTGGCACAGTGAGCAAGGGACCCACGTCTGGGCATACTCTTCCCACATAGGGCAACTTTTGCAACACAAAAGGATGATGGACTGAGTGCTGAACAATCCAAACACTCCCCCAAGTCACAGATCTGGGTTTAATCCATCGTTCTTTTGCTCACCATGCCACCCCAGTTTGGACCCAGCCATATGCAAATCAGTGTTGACCCTGATCCTCATGGGAACAGTCCAGCCCGAACTGCCAAGCCTGGTCCTCCCTGGACCAGAAACAAGCCTCCTGGGACCGGTTTAAGGGTTTCACCCTTCATCAGCCAGGCTAGCTTTCAGTGCCACTTTCAGTCACAAGGAGGAGCACAGATGTAGCAGCCATCCCAGAGGAACCACCTCAATAGTACAACCTGCCAGCTCAAACACAGCTGAGGACTCTGATGACACTGGGACCACCATTGAGAGGCCAGGTGTGGGAGTACAGAGGGACCTGGCCAAGGAGGTGCGGTGGGGATGCAAAATATGGCAGCCAGCCTTGAGGGGATGTGCATGTGCATGATGACATCCGCAGAACAGTCAGCAGCCATGAAAGTTCAACAATCACTACTGCAAGGACTACAACAGTGTGTGAGGGACTTCACCACTGCAATGAGGGAGTTGCCACAACACCAGGCCTCCCAAACTTTTCACTGCATGCATGACAACAATCAGGACTCCCTCAGGGCCGACCTGGCTGCCTACCACAGGGATGTTGCTGCTATACTCAATAACCAGCAGCTCCTCGTTGCTGCAGTAATGCTTTTAATAGTTCCACAGTTGGGAACTACCGGGAATTCAGAGCCCACTTCTCCAAACACTGAGGTGTGTGTGGCCCCCTCAAACCCACCACCTCCAAGGGCAGAGGAGACGACACACACATCAGAAGATGAAGATGTGGAACAGATCACCTTCATCCGTAGGAGTACCCGGTAGCACCAGCCCATGCTACAAGGGCAGTGATTTTCCTATGTCCTGTGCTTAACAACATGCCAGTCTTGCTACAGTTGGTAGCATGCACTGTTCTCCGACACACTGTTTACCTTACCACTATGGACTACTACCCAATTGGCAATTCAGGTTCCTCTGCACCGAATGACACTCCATCGCAGCATGTCCAATGACAGGTCCCTCAACATTGCACTTGTGTTACGTTACAATAGAATGCGTCACACCAATGGACTTACAAACCTGGACTATGTAAATATTGCACAACAGCACTTTAAAATAAACAGCACCTACACAACCACTTTGTCTCTGTGTAATGTGACACATCTACTGTGCAGGAGTTTTGTTATGCATGTTACATGGCAATGGCCACAGAATGTCAATACAATAGCGTAGAAAGAATGTGGGCTGAGGTCTAGATTTTACAATCATCCGCGCTGCTTGTGGCTCATTTCTGAAGTTAAAGCACCACAAACAGTATAATGCTGTGAAAAAATTGTATACGTGAGGCACAAGGTATCTACAAGATAAAACTCAATGCTGCCCACATCCCCTTTAAGACAATCATCGTGTATGTGACATATGACTCTAAACATAAATCCCACAACCACACCATACAGCAGGAATTGATGTGTAAGAGTGTTTGGACAATAACATCACCTGGGAGTACAATGAGAAAACTAATTGGTTTGAATTATGTATACTGAACTTCATAAGATTATAACACCACTCAGTTTATTAGGGTTCACATGAACATCAGGCTGCAGGCAGACGTCCCACAGTGCCCAAGATTCCAACACAAGACCCAAACAATGACAGCTTTAAAATCACACCTACCTCTCCAATACATGGGACCCATAGTCACCTTGGGTGGGGGGTTCAATGGATGGCAGATGCATTGACATGTAGCTTTGTTGTAGCTGCCAATGTGACAGCTCATTTGGAAGTGGGAATAAACATGTCAAGAATGGAATGTGGATGCAGGATGGAATACGCAGACAAACACAAATTTGCCACTGTACACTCATGCAAATGCCCAGATCCCCAAGCATATGACACATACCTTAAAGGAGTACCTAAAACATTATTACATATGTATGAAAGAAAACTTAAACTATGTCACACACCTATAATAACCTAACCTATCCTATCTAAACATTACCCACAACTGGCCCTAACTTCCCTATGCTAACTTACTTACCACATGTAACTAAACACTCTAAACATCAACCCCCCATATATGACGGGACATGTGTATGACAACATATACTAACTTAAACAGATACTGACTAATACTAAACAAATATATATTTTAAAAAAACAAAAATACTGGAATACACATAAACCTCAACATCAACCCCCACACAAACTAACATGTAATAATATAACTCCCCCCACCCCCAACCCACTTATCCTATTTAAATTAATAGCCTACCCTAACCTATGACTAAACTCCCTAAACCCACTAAAAAACAGTATAAGGAAAGAGGAGGGAGGGGGCGGAAGTAGGGGTAAGGCAAAACTGGACTCAAAGGTTTGCCCTCCGCAAAGTTTTTTTTAATAGACTTCAGTCTTCTGCTGTTGTGGGCCACCTCTTACTGGAGACTACCCATTCGCCTGATAACCCTTTGCATGTCCTGTTGTAGCTGGTGCAATGCGGCAATGTCCATACCACGTTCAATCACGATGAGGTAGGTCTCATTTTTAAAACCCCTTGGGAATGGGGGCACTCACAGGAATGCTGGCCTGCTGAGCTCAGCAGACCACCATGTCTGTGACTGCCTTCATATTGAGATGTTTACATTTGTTGAAATGCAGCAATATTTCAATAGGGGTGTACAGAAAGTAATTTAACAACCTATTTCATCACTAAAATAGAATTATGGAAGCAGTCAGTGGTCCCTTGCAGAACTTCATGCTCAGAAATAGTTTGTGGCCATGCAATCACAAAGAGGAGGGATCCTACGCTGACCCTTTCCCTTTTGAAAATGGGTTGGCACCAATGTGACACAGATGGTAACTGCAATACCTCAGTCCTGGCAATTGTGCCCTATAAAAAAATGTCGTAGGGGCCTCAATGATAGGATTTCTAATCCTAACTCCCACTAGAAAACCCTGTTTTGTGATTGTGCAATCTGGTAGCATAATGGGCCATTTGGGTTTGTCCATGTGAATGATTATTTGTCCTGACGTAAACACAAGAATTCAGTGAACTTAGGCTCAGATGTATACTTTTTTTAGCGCCGCATTTGCATCATTTTTTGATGCCAAAGCTGCACAACTTTGCAAAATATATTTGTATTTTGCAAGTTTGCGCAGCTGTTGCATAAAAAAATTACGCAAATGTGGCGCTAAAAATGTTTAAATGTGGGCCTAATATATTAGTGAAGGTTATGAAGAGCTTGGAACATATGGCTCTGAATACTGTTCGGACATGGCTCAAGGAAACTGTGGACTGCATTGTTACCATGTATTACCATGTATAATACATCACATTCCTGGTGCACTTACAGTTTGTTCAACTTGCATTCAACATTGCCACAAACATTGCATGCAGCATGTCAAGACATCTGCTACTGTCACTCAGGAGCATTTTACTGTACACATTTGTCAATGTGATACTCACCAACAGGGCCACCAATCACCACACCCAGGTAGTCCAGCAGGTCCTGTTCTCGGGCCACCAGGTCAGTCCAGGGATGCTTCAGCTGGTGCTCATTATGTGCAGTGTTAAGTATCCTCCTCAGGTGAAACAGCACCTTTGCCCAGCGCAGCTGTCTTGCCACCGTGTGATACCCCTGCATCACACGGCCCCCAGCCTCCAACATCATGGGGAGGAAGTGGCACACCAGCCACACAATTGCCCCAAGCTCCTCCTCACCCATGTGCCCCAGCCGTGCCCTTCCCGACATAAAACAAAAAACAATTTCTTACAGTAAATAGGGAAAAACAGGGAAAGGAGGTAGCAAAAAGGAAACGTATAAAACCCAATTAAAGACCCAAACTACCCAAACTAATCCTACCCACAAACAGACCCCCCAACAGTATAAATACAAATCTAACAACAATAAAAGACACAAGAATACACTTACACAGGTACAAAATAAAGTTACTAAACACCAAAAGACAAAATTTTGATCACACAGGAGACAAAAATACAAAATCCTCAGAAGAGCAAGCCAACACACAGCCATACAGTCTAGAAAAATCACAGACTGCAAAGTGAAAGTGAAAGTACACCCACTGTACTATTTCTGTGAACAGGATATCCTATTACATCACTTCCTGTCCCATTTGTGGCCCATTTTCTGTCTTGCGTGTAATATTTTGACGTCAAATCCTGCCCTCTTAAGAGGCCGAGCCAGTACATCTGTTAAACATTCAAGGGTACCTTGAGAGTCCCAAACCGGAGCCCCCAAACTATAGTATTCTATTTTAGCAACTCGACGCACCTCAAACCAGACCTTAGCAGCATCTTGTAGTATTTTCAATTTCACTTTCTTGAAAAACTTGGGATCACCAAACTTATATAAGAAATACTTTGTGCCACTTTCTTCGGTAGCTACCATAGAGTTAAACATTGTGCCCACTACTGACAGATCTGGAGAGGAAAACAACATCCTAATATTCTTAAGATTATAAACGCCTACGCATAATATTGAATATCCAGGAGCGTCAAACCACCCTTCTCTCTTCTTCTACGCAGTTTCTTCCAAGCTACCCTAGGACCCTTATGCGCCCATATAAAGGAGTTGGCACGTAGCCAATAAAACTCAAAAGATGAGAAATAAAACGCTTTAAGAGGTTCTAAATCATTGCAGTTAGGACCATAATATCCTACCAATGTTAATGCCCTACCACCCAGTTGCAATCTAAGTATAATCCATCTCCCTAACTTATCTGTTAACACCTTGGATAGAATTACATTCAACTGACGGTTAACTAAAATTTCCACTCCCTTCGTATTAAAATTATACTCAGTAGTAACAAAGTCCCCTATCCATTTTTGTGTTCTAAACAGAGTTACGCTTTCATCCTTGGTTAAGTGTGTTTCCTGTAAGATTATAATATGAGCTGGGGAGCCCCTAAGAAATTGCAGAACTCTCCTCGCCCTAGCTCTCACATGCAACACATTAACATTCAATGACATCAATTGTACCAGTCCTTTCCTGTCTCCCGGGACCCCCTGGTCCTTATCCAGGTGAAGATAGATCTGAGGTGTATGAGGTTACTTTTTTTTTCTAGATGCCTCCCCCTTAGTGCATCCCAAAACCCCCCTATTGTGCCCCTCCCCACCCTCCTTGGGAGAACCCCCACCACTATTGATAGACCCATTGGCCCAATTAAGAAACGCCATGAGCTCCCTGGTTTCCTTAAACCATGTTCCCCTTCCTTATGGTTTCTATAAGATCATCCACCGCAGCTGGGTCCCTAATGTTATGTATTTTGTTATTAAACATCACGCGCAAATTAGCTGGAAATGTTAGTTGAGCTACCGCACCCAAATTTTTAAATTCCTCCAAATGTTTTCCTAGCTCCCATTACCTGTTCAGTGTTAATCTAGAGAGGTCAGACCTAATTTCAAATTTCATTTCTCTGCTATCCAGGAATCTACGATCTAAAGCCTTTCCGAGAATTTTTTCTTTCAGCAAATAAGTTTGAAAGTTCACCAAAATCCTCCTCGGTTTCTTGATATTCAGGTTCCTACTAAAAGGATCGCGGTGAACTCTCTGGATATCATTGATAATATGAGCCTCTGTCTCATCCAAAGGGATTACCTTTTTAATAAGAGAAGGCATATACTTTTTCAGATCCAACCCTTCCACACCCTCCAGGATGTTTAAAATTGAGTTAATTTCTAGGTGTTCCAATTTCTCCTGCAAGTCTCGTTCCGTCCCTTTTAACTGTTGGATCTCTTCCTCAAATCCTCTCTCATAGTCTTAACCGACTCTTCAAGGGCCTGAGTTCTCAGTGCCAAAAGATTTATTTTTTTCTTCAAAGATTCACAAGCTAAACTTATTTCAGCTTGGTTTGCCTCAGAAGTTAAAAAGCCCTTTTTTATACTTTCCGTCAGTGAGACAAGCATACTTTCCAAGGCACTAGGCTCTGATGCTGTAATCTGAGCTTGATTGTCAGACAAAAGTAAGGGCTCTATAATTTCTGCCCCTACCAAGTGATGCAAAATTTCCTCCATCCCAAAAGTATCCCCCTGCTACCATTTTCCTCTTGAGACATAGGATGCAAAACCGAAGATAGGTTAGGGGGTAAATCTGCTGAAGAAGTAGGTGCGGATGCCCCCTCCCTAACCCTGTCCTGACTCATTGATAAATCAGGAGTAGTAGATACTATAGGGAGAGCTCTAAAATATGCCCGTAGAGAGGGGGGTGATCTTAGTAATGGTCGTGGCAGATTTCTGCTTCAATTATGTTTTTTTTTCTATTAAGGTCCTCTTCCTCGTGAAGACTTCCTCGTGTATTCACCAATTTCTGCGTCCCCCCTCCACTGTCCCGGTCCATGTGCAAAGTTTTGCCCTTACTTACACCTCCCATCGGTCCAGCCATAGTAACTAAAGAATTTCTTACCAGTGGGGGAATTGAGGTGGGTGTCACAGCCTCCAAAACCGGCTTCCTTACCCCTCACACCGGCTTCGGTAATGCTGGAAGCCCTTGAGACGCTCCTACTGCATGTGTAATTACAGAGCAGCTAGTGCTGCCTCTGCCAACATTCCCCCGGAGGGGAACACATGACGCTGCCCGGCAGGCCCTTTGGAGCTCCAGTGTGGCTCGAATCCAATTAGCTGCCCCGGACTCCTCTTCGATCCACGAGCGTCTTCCTGCGCTCATGCGCTTCCTCGACAGCCGCAGCGAACATCCGAAAGAGGGGAATAAAACAAACCCGAAAGATCTCAGCCGGGGAGCTCAGGTTGGCGTTTCAGCGCGCGACCGTTCTGCTGCCCGCCATGTTTTCCTTGCGTTCCATGATGCCAAGGTTAAGTATTTTGCTGTTGCTTGCACCAGGAATGTCATTTTGCATGGCAGTTGTTATCTTGTGTCGTCTGTGACTCATATGTGTTTGTGATATTGTGTGGGATCCTGGGCTTATGTGAGTTTCTTTCTGCATTGGGTTGTTTGACTTGAAAAACTTGTGTTTGGCTAATTGACCTGATATTTCTGGTATATTTTCAAACTTGCAGTTCAGTGTGTATCTCCCATGCCTTATGTAGTGAGCAAGATGTTTTAGTGTGTGTTCACTTGAGGTGACATGATACTTCCACACACACAATAGATTCCACTGTGGTGGTGACATGGTTGAACTACATGGCCTGGACATCCCATCCAATTAGACATATGTCATTGCAGATGAAATGCCACAGTGAGGCCCTTTGATTAGGGTGGGTGACAATGCACAACACATCTACATAAGTAGGGTGCACTGATGTGTTCAGTGTTAACAATGCACAATTGTCCCATGTGTGACTAGTTCTGTGCAAAACTTTTTTGTTGTTACCTCTGCCAGTGGCTCATGTGCAACCGTGCACCTACACTACTGAACTTGCTCCAGGTGAGCTCGCTTACTTGGTTGTGGAGGTGGATGTATTTGTGTAGGAAGGTCCATCTCCCTGTACATCTGTTATGTAGATGGGGAATTGTCTCTTTCTGTATGTGCAGCAATGTGCACTTTGCATTAGTGTCACATCAACATGTTTTCAAAGTACAGTTCACTTCCCTATTGCTAGCTGGCAATGTCACCCCCAGGAGTAATGTGAAATGTTGGTACTGCCTCAGTAATTCCATGTCAACTTCATTTGAGTCAGCATCATCATGCTATGGGGGTCATTCTGACCCTGGCGGTCTTGGACCTCCAGGGCAAGAATGACGGAAGCACTGCCAACAGGCTGGCGGTGCTTCATTCCCCATTCCGACCGCAGCGGCGCCGATTTTCCCCCGGCGGTGATAATCCGCCAGGGCAGCGCTGCCCTGGGGATTATGACCCCCTTACCGCCAGCCTGTTTCTGGCGGTTTACACTGCCAGGAAGAGGCTGGCGGTAAGGGGTGTCCTTGGGCCCCTGGGGGTCCCTGCACTGCCCATGCCACTGGCATGGGCAGTGCAGGGCCCCCCTAACAGGGCCCCGGCCTGTCCATGCAGACAGTGAAAAGCGCGACGGGTGCAACTGCACCCGTCGCACGGCCGCAACACCGCCGGCTCCATTAGGAGCCGGCTCCTGTGTTGCGGCCTCATTCCCGCTGGGCCGGCGGGCGCAAACATGGTTAGCGCCCGCCGGCCCAGCGGGAATGTTGGAATGGGGGCCGCGTTATTGCGCCGCATAGCGGGCGCTTGGCGGTTCCCACCTGGCGGGCGGCGATAGCCGCCCGCCAAGGTTGGAATCACCCCCTATGTGTCTCATGGTGTTTGACCTATAGCAACACACATTGCACACCCCTCACACAGTATATATTGTTTGGAAGGGTGTGGAATTGACTATGTGGCCTTATGTGATATTGAATGGTCAATCTTCCAAGTGGTACTGCCAGTGGAGGACATGTCATTGTCACTGTGTGGTTTTAAATTGGTCCCTTGTGGCTCTAGAGTGGCATCTATTGTCATTGGCAGCTGTCATTTGCCCATAGGTATGAATCCTATTGGGTCAGGATATCAAACATAATTACCAGTGTCACACCTCAGTGTCTTCCTGCCCACGTGTCAATGTAGTGGTATATGTCTTGTGTGTCCTACAGGGTTGCTGTGTGTATATTACTAGGTTTCTGGACTTACCGACAAGAAGGCCATTGCCATATCGTCCATCCTGGAAGTGCTGATAGATGGTGCTGTGGCGGAAGATGAAGGAATCATGTACACTCCCAGGATACTGTGCCATGATGTTGGTGAACAATCCCTGGTGATCAACAATGGCCTGCACATTAATGGAGTGGGTGTGCTTTCTGTTGCGGTATAGGTGCTCGGTTGCAGCAGGTGGTACAATCCGGACATGTGTGCAGTCAATGGCACCAAGCACATGCGGGAAGCCATTCATTTGGTAAAACCCCTGTTTGGTCTCCTGCTGCTTCTGCTGTGTGTTGGGGAAGCTGACGTAGCGGGGTGTTAGGGAGATGATGGCATCAAGAACCTTGGGAAGGAAGGAAGAGAATGAGGGCTGTGAGACCCCAGCAACCAGGGCACCCGTAGTTTGGAATGAGCCACTTTCCAACATGTGCAGCACAGCTAGAAGCTTGGTCTCCGGTTGAATAATGTGGGGTGTCTGCAGGCTGGCTGTTAACTGTGACTCAATTTGGCACAGCAGCTGATGTGTGGCTTTCCAGTGGAGTCTGTACCTCTGGATAATATCCAGTTCCCTGAGGCCCAGGAGGGTTGTCCTGGTCCTGAATAGCCTCTCCTAACTTCTGCTTTGCTTTTGGGGTCTACGTTGGTGTGGTGGTAGCTGCTGCTGTTGGTCCTGTGCTCTGCGTCATCTGGCATGCTGCATGAGTAGCACCTCCATGTCATCCTTCTTGAGCAATGATGTTACTTGTGTGAGTTTTCCTTAAGTAGTGGTGTGTTTGCCCCATTTTAACCCCTGCCCTGACCGAGGCGTTACAATTTGACGCAAATCGGGCTTTGTGTAATTTTTTGGGTCCGGTTCCCAGCCGTGCATCATTTTTGCCCGGTGGATAACTATGGCGCACGGGTGCTTTAGTCATTTTTTGGACGGGAACCCCTACCTTGCATCTCATTGACGCAAGGCGGTTTCACACATCCAGAAAATTACGCAAACTCTGAAATTTTGATGCTAGACGGGTCTACCGTCAAAATATAAATATGGTGTTAAGTGTGCACCGAATTAGCGTAAAAACAAATGACACTAATCCAGCACAAAGGGAGTATAAATATGGGCCTTAGTATTTCCCTGATATCTGCCTCCACTGCCCTATTTTTGCTGAACCCATTTTTGTTTGCATTAGGACCTTGCACACTTTATTTCTGCTAACCAGTGGTAAAGTGTGTGGGCTCTCCCTTCTAAACATTGTAAAATTGGTGTACATCTGATTGGCGCATTTAATTTCTTTAATTTCTTTCTGTTTTCCCAGTAAATAGTACTACACCTACCCATGGTCTGTGGATTAAATGCTACAAGTGGGCACTCATTGTGCCAACCACTAAAGTAGCACTGTAAAAATGCCTTGAGCCTGTATGCAGTTTAAAACTGCCAATTCCAAATGGCAAAATAAATCTTTTCAGAAGCCTAAACCTTCATTTTTCAATACATAGAAGTCACCCCTAAGGTAGGCCTTAACATTTCCTAGGGTAGGGTGCATGGTATTTAAAAAAGTAGGGCACATGTATTTAGGTTTTATGTGTCCTGGCAGTGAAAGTCTCCTAAAGTTGTCTTTCACTGTAGCATATCAAGCTCTCTCTTAGACTAACCCAGGGTTACCTTATCAT
The DNA here is from genome assembly GCF_031143425.1 of Pleurodeles waltl. Lineage (NCBI taxonomy): Eukaryota > Metazoa > Chordata > Amphibia > Caudata > Salamandridae > Pleurodeles > Pleurodeles waltl. The sequence goes on from NC_090440.1 coordinate 1,087,763,946, forward strand.
ACTTAATAAGTGACAACTTTAGTTTGGAAGCAGATAGAGAATGCAGCCCACACCTGGGCTTGCCTGCCCTTTGTTCCTATAGACAGATTGGGCCAAACCCAGAGTAAGGGGAAGAAATTACTAAAACCAGTGTAGGATTAAAAGAAAAGGGCGACTTCCACACATAGGCTGGCATTAAGTGTAATAATGTCAGCATCAGAACTTCTCCTCAGAGCCCTCTTCGACCTATGGAGACTCAAGAAAAAGGACTGCCTTGCTGTCTGAAGAAGGAAGACTGGACCCCAGAAGTGAACCCAAGGGTCACTTGGAAGACCTCCTGTTTGAGGGTCAAGGAAGCATGTTTCCAGAGGTCTTCCCTGCAACTGCCCATCTTACCAGCCCCGACTGGTCCTGCCTGGACCTTGCTCCTGGCTCCTGTTGGAGTAAGCCTTGACCCCAAGAGGTGCCTACCCAGGTCATGTACCCTTGGCTTGTGGTAAAGTGGACTCCTCCAATCTACAAACTGCACGAACTGGGCTCCAGGTGAAAATCCAAACTTTATGGACTGTTTGCGCTGAAAAGAATTGCCCCCATTTTCCTCACAAACACAAGCAGATTTTTCTTGACGTCAAAGCAGGACCTGCATCTGACTACTGACAAGCCCTACCCAGATACAGGTTTCAGACTTCACTTGCACAGTGAGTACTCTTCACAACAACCTCCCAATGTTTCCTGCCAAGCGAAGCTTCTCTCCAAAAGATGACCTGCTCTTTATGCCAACAACGATCACCTTGCTTTCCCCTGCCAATGCAATGCTCTGACTAAGGATCCCCACAGGGAACTGAACTAAGTAAGAAGGTAAACCTTCCACCATGATGAACCAAGTCCCTCTATCTGACCTCTACTCCATCACGGTCACCCTGAGCTTTTGACTTTGACCCTGTTCAGCATGATCAGATGGCCATGACTATTTTGACCTAAAATATGAAAAATCTATAGCTCCAGTTCTACTGATTCAATTTTTTGTCATTTACATGTTTACTTTCTAAATTGGATTGGGATTTATCTGGCATTGTGCTTTCATTTTATTGCTGTTTGAGTACTGCATAAATACTTTACACACTGATCTAAGTTAAGCCCAAATGCTTTTGTGGCAAGCTAACAGAGGGTTAAGCACAGGTGTATTGATTGACTTTTGCAGTTCACCCCGTCAAGAATTATGTTTATTACTTGAGTGAGGCTCTCACCCCTTTCAACTAATGTCCCTATTCCTTACATTGGGGTGCAGTGCTGGCATCAAGAACTTCCATTTGTTCAGTGCCACTCAATGACTGTGTAAACCATAAATCTCTTGTTATAATCTGACATAAAAATAAATTTTCTAAAATTTCACCTCTTATTTGGGTCAATTATTTCCTTTTTCAAATTCAGTTCATTACTCATACTTTGCACCTGTGATATTTCTTTTACAAAATGTAAGAAGACTACTGCAACGTTGAAGCCTATCACCTGGTGGAGTTAAAAGTGTTGTTGAAGGTTAGTGGACTGAAGCTAGCCAAGGTTTCCAGGAAATTGAAGTACCAGATAGCCCTTAGAGCCTGGGAAGATGTCCGCCTGCTACAATATGCATCATAGGAACAGGAGGTGGAGGTTAATTATTTGAAGGGGAGATAAAATGGAGGCGGAGGAGGGAGACAAACTTCTAATCATGGCCCCACAACAAGAGGAGAGAGGAGACACCACAGGAGTGAGGTAACCTGCTGGACATAGAGCAGGAAGCAGTGTGGCCTCCTGCAACCTGATTCCTGAGGAATTGGAGGACAGGAGGGCTGAGAGAGAGTTGAGACTGTGGCTGAACAACTTGAAACTGGCTGTACACGATTAAAAGGCTGGAGCAGAGAACTTTAGTAGAGAAGGTGGCTAAGGTTCAGAGGTCTTGAAGGAATAAAACTACCTCTGAAAGAGAAGAAAACATCTCTGGCTAAGGAAATGAGTCAAATGAAACTGGACTTGATGGCCAAGAGACTCACGGAGTCCAATCATATTGGTGGTAGCTCTATTGACGTGCCTAGAGGAGGTTTCCAAAGACCTAGCTCCTGGCTATGATGGTGAGGGATGACTTTGAAAAGTGGTTTCCGACCTGTGAGGTGGCCTTAGAAATGCACAGAGTCAATGTGGAGGATTGTGGGCTTAGTCAATTAAAAAATATGCCCAATCCATGGAGGGATACTCTCCTGGGCATGGTAAAGAGGGACAGAATGAAGTATTCCATGATAAAAGAAGCCCTGATTGTGAAATATGGTCTTACCTCCAAAAATATAGGCTTTAGCTTTGACACAGTCAGAAGCAGTCACACCGGTTTTGGGTGGATTTCCAGTAAGGCATTGGATGGATGAGTGCAGGGCAGTAAAGTGAATAATTATAATGAACTGTACAGTCTTTTTTTTTTGAATGAGCAGATGTTGAGAGCTGTGTCAAAACCAAGTAGATCTCAAGCTCACTGTACCCAAGGTTTTACAAGGGAGCGGACCTATGGCTAACTACCTGGGTCCACAAGAAGGTACCAGGGGGGAGATCATCAGAAGGGTGGACAGTGTCCCCGCCACAAGAAGAAGGAGAGGGAGAACATGAAAAACCTTAAGAGTTCTCAAAAGGCCCCAAATTAAGTTTCCAAGGGAAGGTTTCCCAGTTCAATCATGGGCAAAAGAAGGTTTATTTAATGAGAAGAAGCTCTGGTTACTTCAGGTCCAAGCGCCATGAGTGCTACCAGTATAGCTACTTTGAAGGGGATCCAATCTGCCAGCACAGGAAGCGTCCACCACTGGAAGCTCACCCCAGGGATAGCTATTGTAGAGCATGAGGAGGAGGTTGCCCCAGTTAGTGTTAGGAGAGAGTGCTGAGGTGACCCTTGTATCCTTGGGTGACAAGGAGACAGTGCCAAATACTCCCATGCATGTCAATACCAAGAAGTAGAGGAAGTGGATCATTATCAATGGGCAGAGGGTAGAGGCTGCAGTCGCCAAGGCAATGATGGGGATATTTACCCGTATGGGTATAATCATGCCCTATTAGTCCCCAAGAAGTGTAAATGGGACATCCTCTTACCATGCCTTCTCTTTGCATACAGAGAGGTGCTCAGAAGAGAGTGAGGTTCACTCCCTTTCAGTCTGGCTACCCTGTACGTGGACCTATCAGTCTTGTAAAGGAGGGGTGGGAGCAAGCTCCCAAGATACCCCCTCAGGATTTAGTGAGCTACTTGTTTGTCCTCTGGTCTCACATAAAGCACTTCTGGAGCTGGAGGCCAGCCAGGATGTCATGAAGTACTGGTACCATCAAAAGGTCTCTTTGCTAAAGCATCAGCCTGGCCAGAAAGTGTGAGTGATGGAGCCCGTGGAGCCACAGGCCTTAAAGGTCTGACAGACAAGGCCCTATGTGATAGAGGAGTGGAAAGGGGAAGCCCCCTACTGGTGGACCTCAAGACGTCTAGAAACACTGAAGGGTCCTATATGTGAACAGGCACAGGTCCCACTTAGAGAGGTCAAAAGAGAGAGGTCAAAAGTCACTTTGCTCTTGTTGACAGATGATGGTCAGGAGAGGGAGAGAAACCACTCCCCAGACTTCCTCTTCTCCAAGGCACAAACTGTGTCAGTGAAAGGAGGTGTCCTCTCCCCTACCCTGACCCTATAGTAACACAAGGACTTTTGCTACTTGTTGGCACTGTTTTCATCTTTGTCCTCACTGACCCCTGGGGCTCACAGATTGATGTACCTATGACATAGATACGTGAGACAGAATGCCTGTCGAAAACAATATTTACATGCTGTCTGACAAAGTGAGAGCCAGTATTAAGGATGAGGTGACCAGAATGCTGAATGTTTGGGCAACTGAGCTCTCCTGTACTCCCTAGTCTAGTCCAGTGGTATTGGTACCTAGGATTACACCACCAGACACCACTCCAGAACTGCAGTTCTGTGTGGATTATAGGAGTTTCAATTCAGTCACCAAGACTGATGTTAAGCCCGTCCCCAAAGCTGATTAGCTCATTGATCATCGGGGAGCTGCCAAGTTCCTGAGTACTTTTGATCTTACATCAAGGTACTGGCAGATTGCCTGAACTGAGGGGGCAAGGAAAAGTCACATTCTCTACCCCGGAGGGATACTTTCAATTAGAATGATGTGCTTTGGTTAAAAGAATGCCCCTGCCACCTTCCGGTAGCTGATCAATTGGACCCTGGTTGGGTTGGAGAACTTCAGTGCTACCTACTTAGATGACATTGCCTTGACTATCAAGGCCAGTAAGTATTAGGACAGGAATCAGCTGTGTACCGGAGTCACTGATTCATTGGTGGCAAAGTGCAGCAACCTGGCCCAAGATACAGAAAATCCAGGCTTGGGAACCCCCTGAAATACCCAGACCAATGTGGGAGCCTTCTTAGGCCTCACTGGAAATTACAAGAGATTTGTTGAATAGTATAGCACGATTGTTGCTCCCTTAACTGAGCTGACATTCTAAAAGCAGGTCAAGAAGGTGATCTACATAGAGGTTTCCCATAAAGAATTTGACACCCTGATGGAAGCCAAGTGGACAGCACCAATGTGCAAGGCACTTGGGGCCATATTTATACTTTTTGACGCACAACTGCGCCAACGCAGTTGTGCGTCAAAAATTTTAACGCCGGCTAACGCCATTCCAAAGCGCCATGCGGGCGCCTTATTTATGGAATGACGTTAGCCGGCGCAGCTCACTGGTGTGCGTAAAAAAAAATGACCCACACCAGGCAGCGCCGGTGTAGGGGAAAATGGAGCTTGGGCGTCAAAAAAAGGGGCGTCAGGTCTGAGTCAAAATATTGGCCTCAACCCGATTTGCGCCATTTTTTTTTACTCCTAACCCCCATTGAAATGACTCCTGTCTTAGCACAGACAGGAGTCATGTCCCCTGGGCATGGTCATTGGGCATAGTGGCATGTAGGGGGGCACAAATCAGGCCCCCCTATGCCACAATTTAAAAAAAAAAAAAATACATACCTTAAGTTCCCTGGGATGGGTCCCTCCATCCTTGGGCGTCCTCCTGGGGTGGGCAAGGGTGGCAGGGGGTGTCCCAGGGGGCATGGGAGGGCACCTCTGGGCTCCTTCTGAGCCCACAGGTCCCTTAACGCCTGCCCTGACCAGGCGTTAAAAAATTACGCAAAAGCGGCTGGACATCATTTTTTTTTACCCGCCCACTCCTGTGCGTCATTTTTGCACGGGAGTTTAAATAAGGCGCACATGCCTTGGAGTCATTTTTTAGACGGGAACGCCTACCTTGCATATCATTAACGCAAGGTAGGTGTCCATGCTAAAAAATGACGCAAACTCCAAGATCTTTGGCGCTAGACGGGTCTAACGCCAAAGTATAAATATGGAGTTAGCTTTGCGTCGGATTTGCGTTTAAAAAAGACGCAATTCCGGCGCAAACAGAGTATAAATATGCCCCTTGGCTTTTTCAAGGAATTTGAAGTACAGACAGAGCTTCAGAGCATGACATTTGGGGCTGTCCTACCACAGCTAAACAATGAGGCCTTGGACCAGACTGAGGCCTTCATCAGCACAGGAGGCTACTTCTCAGGGAATAGATGTGGAGTGCAATAGAAAGGAAAGGCATTTGCAGTGGTCTCGGCACTTAAGATGTTGAGACCATACTTGTTAGGCATTCACTTCCGGCTTCCGACAGACCACAGACTGCTCATGAAGGATGGGAATCCAAAACTAATGATGTGGTCTTTCTCCCTAAAAGGAATACACTGTACATCTCCCTGAGCCTGAGCACACCAATGCCTTAACAATGAGAACTCCCATGAGAGTGGGTTGTTCTCCCTGCTTTCTGCTGGAGGGTAACACATGTTGGAAAGGACCACCTTCTGCATGGAATTCCCCCAGATGTTTGCCTTCACTCCTATTTTTGCTGAACCCATTTTTGCTGGCATTAGGGCTCTGCACACTATACTCGTGCTACCCAGTGGTACAGTGCATGTGATCCCCGTTCCAAACATGATAAAATTGTTAAAAACCATATTGGCACATTTAATGCATTTTTTTAAATTTATTTATAAGTCCCTAGTAAACAGTATTACACATACCATGGGCCTGTTCAATTGCTACAAGTGAGCGGCAGAACTCTTTGTGCCACCCACTAAAGTAGCACTGTTAAACATGTCCCAGGCTTGCAACTGAAGCCTGTAGTGCAGTTTTAAAATGCCATTTCAACCTTGCAAAGTACATATTTTTCTTTGTCCAAACCTTTGTTTGTAATACTTACAAGTCACCCCTAAGGTTGGCATATAAATCTCATAAGGCAGGGTGCACGGTATTTAAAAAGTAAGACATGTACTTAAGTTTTAGATGACCTGGCAGTAAAAGACTCTGACAGTCTTTTTTCATTGTAGCAAGGCTGGCTCTCCCATAGACTAACACTAGGTTGCCTTATTACACTTAATAAGTAATGACTTCCATTTGGGAGCAGATAGAGAAACATTACTTCCTTTTAGTGGAATTGCAATTTAAAATCCTCTTGAATGGTAAAGTCTGTTTTTGAGTGACTATTCTGAAATGCCACTTTTATAAAGTTGTCATTTTCCTGCCTAAATCAAATGTGCCTTTCTGCCACTGCCCAGGGTCACAGGACTGTTAATGGCTCTCATGTGGTGGGATGTGTATTTTTACCAGACACAGGATAAAAGAGCCTTTGGTATGGAGAAAGGTGGCCCTCTTCTGAACTGGTCTTGGAGATTTTATTGAGCCCTTCCTGAGCTTGAATGGATAGATTGAGGGCTGTGCCCACCCACCTCATAACTTCTGAAGGTGCCAGCCCTGTCACTAGCAAATGCAGCCCACACCTTGGCCTTTCTGCCCTTTGTATCCCTAGACAGGAAGGGGAAGAACCAGTGTAGGGTTAGACTCTCTCATCAGAGCACTCCTGGACTTGTAGAGACAGAAAAAGGAAAGCTCTGCTGCTTTAAGGTGAGTGTAGTTTTTTTCATAATATTTTTCAAATCCAGGGAACACCTTGGGCCGAATTTAAGAAACGGTGATGCTAGTGGAACAAAGTGCAGGGGGGCCTATTGATTTTAATGGGTGCATCCTTTTAACGCCTTTGAGCAGGCAAAATGGCGCAATTAAATATTGAAGTTTTTATTTTGCCATTTTTGCAGGCCACCTTGCTCCCAGGTGTATGTTTGGCGCATGTATTATGTGGTGCAAAGGGTTACAAAGTAGCTCAATTTATGACTGCAACGCCGCACTCAGGATCTCATCTTGAGGATCACAACGCTCTACATTTCCAAGGTACTGTTTGCGGGTATTCCCGACACCGTAGCTGGCCTGTGACGCCGCGGCCGGCCTGAACTGTTGGATTTGTTGTTCACAACACTGTGGTAGCCCCGGACAGAGCTATTGACTACAAGGAACTATGGCCCATTTTTATACTTTTTTAGAACCGCATCTGCATAATTTTTTTACGCAAAAGTGGCGCAAACTTGCAAAATACAATTGTATTTTGTAAGTTTGCGCCGCTTTTGTGTAAAAAAATGACGCAAATGCGTTGCTAAAAAAGTATAAATATGGACCTATATTTTTAAGTTAATTCTTGCAAAATGTATATCTTTATTACTAAATGTTGGATTTTTATTGTTTTGGTCTTGTTTTACACAGATGAATATTGGCTATTTTTCTAAAACTGGTGTGGTGTCCTTTTATAGTGTTTTCACTGTAGAGCTGTGTGCTATGTGCAAATGCTTTACACATTGCTTCTTAGATAAGCCTGACTGCTCATAGCAAGCTACCAAGGGGGTGAGCAGGGGTTATCTGAGCTGGGTATCTAACTTATCCTGACTAGAGTGAGGGTCCCTACTTGGACAGGGTACAAACCGACTACCAACTAGAGACCCCATTTCTAACAACCTTGAACTGCGGGTGACAGAAACCATGACCTGAAGCACTGAATTCTGCAACACACAGAAGACATTGACAGATATTTTATGGTCCCAGAGTCCACAGACATGCAGGATGTCCCTCAGTTCCTTCAAGTCTTCATTACCCAGCTCCTTGGCTTGACCTCATTCCAGCTGAAGTTTGGGTGGGCACATAACACCTTGGTTCTATCCTTGTCAACTCATAAGGACTTACACCAATTATTGTCTGCCTTGTTTGCCACCAGCAACTGAGAATGATCCTTCCAGAGGCTCAAAAGTATGCTCTGTATTCTTATAATGGCAACAAGATTACCTTCTCAGCGGACTACTCAGATGAAATGCACATACTACGGAAAACCTTTTGGACTTTGTGTCTGATGCTCCAGAAATTAGACCTCCAATATGGACTGATGGAACTGGCCACCATGCTGAAGACAGTTAATTGCACAGCCAAAGAATTCCAAGATCCTGCAGCATTGGAGCTTTGGATAGAAGCTGTGGAGATATTGCCCTCATCCAGGAAATGCATCTGACAGTCAGAAAATGGGTAAAATCATTTTTTCAACAGTATCTGATAAGGTCTCACTTGGAAACCATCCCAACACACCTCTGGGAAGAAGGGAGTGGCCATTTTATTTCATAAACAACTTCCGGTTCATGTTTTGAAATCATGGTCAGATGAACACAAATGATACATCTTTGTATGGATTCAAATTTTTGATCAAGTTTTTGTCATTGGCCCAATCTATGCTCCTGTGGGTATGAAGCACCTATAGCTGACCATCCTTCACAAAATAGCTGGTGGAATATTTTTCCCATTAACTCATTATTGGTGGTGGCTGGAACTTGATTCTGGATCCTTTCCTGGATAAATCAGGCAGGCCACATATGAGGTGCAACAGTGACTGGGCTGTGCTTTGGAATTTGATGGCTGAGAATTCTTTGCATAATCTGTGGCACCTACTGCATTCTACGGATCTCTCCCCTACCTATGACTTGGTGTCTCTTTTACGCCTCTTTATGACAAATACTGTGGCATTGTCGCTGACTCACATATGCCACATCGATATAGGAGCAATCTAGGATCATACTCCCATTGCCCTCACCCTGGATTTATATTTGACTTTACCTATGTCCGAAACGTGACAGTTCAACACTTCATGACTCAAATCGCCAGATGAGAAAATTAATTGAAGGCCTTTCTTTGTGACTACTTAGAACTCATGGAACTAACAGAGACATTCAAGCAACTCTTGTGGTCTGAGTAGAAGGAATACTTACATGAAATGCTAATGAGAGATGCTGGTATTGGATGATGTGAGGCAGTTATTAGGAAGACAACATTAGAAAAGGATATACAAAACTCTCCTAGAGAACCACCAGGACTGCCCTACTCCAGCCGGTATGCATACTCTCATGACAAAAAACTCACACTCAACAGTATGTACACATTGGATTCAGAAAAAGCATTGTCCTGAATCAGACAGAAAATCTACGAACATGGAGAAAAAGCGGGCACCCTCTGGCAATGCAATGGAAACAGAAGGAAGCACAATCGGCAATCCCAGCTTTTCAAAAAGCCTCTAGAGCCACCTTTGCTCATTCATTGGACATTGTGCAGGAAATCTCTTGATGCTATATGATGCTTCACACAGCAGACCGTCAGGCTGACACTGCACATGAACATGTTCACTCCTGACTCTTCCTGTGAGAGACCGGAAGAAAATTGAATCGTCTATCTTGGAGGAGGAGGAGGCTGCTGAAGCCATCAAATCCTTAAACATGAGTAAGACACCTGGTAAGGATCGCCTTCCTCTAGAAGTTTACAGGGCTACTAGTGACCTAATTGTTCCACATCTTACCGCTATGCTACAGGAAGCTACAACCTCTGTTTCTCTTTCAAATCAATAGAGCACACATATCCCTCATTCTGAAACCAGGAAAAGATAACTTCTACTGTGCTAACTACCACCTTATCTCACTTCTGGAATGTGATATGAAAATTATTGCTAAGGTTCTGGCACCAGACACGGGCGAGTGATCAGGTCACTGATTCATGAAAACGAGGTGAGCTTCGTCCCATGCAGCATATCCCAGAATCATCTGTACACACTGGTGCACGTCATATGACATACCAAGTTGTGAAAAACTGCTACTGTCCCTTGATGCAGATAAGGTATTTGACTGAGTTAAATGGCCACAACTGATCAGGACCATGGCTAGATTTGGAACTTGTCCCAAATTCATCCACATGGTTCGATGACTCTATCAGTTCCCTGTGGCAATGATCAGTTGCAATGGCATCCTTCCTGAGAGATATCTATCACACGGGCCCAAGACAAGGTTGTCATCTATAGCCCCTCCTCTAACTCCTGGCCATAGCTATTCAATCATTAGCAGATGTCTTGGGCATATAGATGGGGGCAGGGGAATAGAAATTACTGCTGTACCCAGAGAATATCCTCTTGACCATGGGCAAAACTGGAGCATTGATCCCAGTACTCATGAACCTTGTAGTCTCTTCACTTCTTGGGCTACAAGATTAATTGGTCTGAAACAGAGGCAATAACGCTGACTTACCAGACCTCAGAACGCTCTCTTTTTCAATTACTGGTGACATGTCTCCTGAACTTAGACTTAGACTTAGGGTCTGATTTACGGCTTGGCGGTAACGGGTCTGCCGCCACTTTTTCAATGTAAAACCCATCTGCTGACTTGGCGGTCCACCTGCCCGATTTAGATGTTGACATTGTGACTTTGGCCCTCATTACAACATTGCCGCTAAAAGCCGCTTACCGCCGTGCAGAAGACCGCCAACACACCACTGCGGCCGTGGAAATCCGCCACAGCTATTATGACCCACAGCTCGGAATCTTCCAAAAATCAGACACCCACATAAGTCCGCCACACCAAAGGTCAGTGCTAAACTGGCGAAAACTAAACCTCCACTGTCACGCCAATAGAAATACGCCCACACTATCACGACACACGCGGCGGTCTTTCAAACGCGGTATTCCATTGGCGGTACACACTGCTGCGCTCAAAATACACACACATTTACAAAACACAGCCACATTGGACAATTCGAATACACACATCTGATACACATTTACACACCACTCCCACACACCCAATACAATATAAAACACAAAACCACATCACCCACAAACCCTTACCACAACAAATCACGAACGAAGGCCAGAGAGAGACACCACCATCAACAACACTAGCATCCACAGGCACACAACACCATCACCCACATAACTTCCACGCACCGCACACTACACACCACTACATATCAGCACACTTATCACCCCAAACACCAACCCACACATCACTTACACCACCCCATGGCACGGCAAAGACACCCCAGGTTCTCGGAGGAGGAGCTCAGGGTCATGGTGGAGGAAATCGTCTGGGTAGAGCCACAGCTATTCAGATCACAGGTGCAGCACACCTCCATTGCAAGGAAGATGGAGCTATGGCGAAGAATAGTGGACATGGTCAACGCGGTGGGACAGCACCCAAGAAATCGGGAGGACATCAGGAAGAGGTGGAACGACCAACGGGGGAAGGTGTGTTCCTTGGTCTCAAGACAACTAACATAATGGGAGGAGCAGGTCTTGGCGATTCTGCATCCTGAGGGCCTCGCAGGAGTAGGTGGAGGAATGGACTCTGGTAAGTAAAACCTTAACTATTACATCCCCCACCCTACCTGCATGCCAGCACATACCCCCACCCTCACCCTCACCCCATCACTCTAACTCCTCACAAATATCCCAACATCACAAACCACACATCCTAACACCAAGCCCTGCATGCAACAACAAAGCATGGACACCCATCACCAAAGCATGCCCACTGCACATACCCATACACCCCCCTAAACCATCATCACACGAGGTCCCACACAGGAATGCAAGCACTGGGGTACACAGTCACCCACCCATTGCACACCATGCCACACACAGATGTAATAAACATCCTTTTATACCCCTGCAGGACCCCTACCCAACGTCAACGGACAGGAGGGTCCACACATCTCCACACCACCAACAGAAGAGGCCCACAGTGATGACAGCACCTCTGTCCAACTGGATCTAGATGACCAGCCCGGCCCATCGGGGACCTCTGGACAGTCGGTTCCCCTGACACAGTCACAGGCCACTACAGAGCTTCCCCCCTCTGGAAACACCAGCACAGCGCCCACGCACCCAGTGGACCCATACCTCCATCCCCAGGACACGTAAATCAGCAGTGTGTCCACCACTACAGGGAACCCAGGATAACCCACCACCCCAACAACAACAGGGACCTGGGGGCAGTGGTAGTGGGCACACGGTCCAGGGGACGGAGGCCCAGGCACACAGGGGAACTGGGAGTGCTGCTGTGTGACAGGGGGCGGACAGGCTCAGGGAACCCACTCTCCACGAGGCCCTCTCCTCCATCATGGGAGCCTATCACCACTTCCAGGAGACAATGGCAACGGTACTGGCCAAGTTTCAGAAGACCCAGCGCCTGCAGGAGGAACAGTATATGGGCTTCAGGGAGGAACTCAGAACCATCAACTCCACCCTGGGCACCATCGTAGGGGTGCTGAAGGAACTCGTGAACACCAGGAGGGACACTGTGGCACTACAAGGGGCCCCTGACACTAGCCTGGACGATGAACTGCCCACCACCTCCGCCGGCGCTAGTGGACAGGACGCCCCGCCACAGGACCACCACACCAGCACCCCACCCCCTAGAGAGGGAGAACCACTTCGCAAACGGTCCCTGAGATCCAGGAACTAGACAGAGAACGATGCCAAGACCCCCGCCAAGAAATGAGACCACCCTGATTGTCATCCTACTGTCCCACTTTGTCACCCTGTCCATCCTTAAACTGCCCCAGCTCCACTTCCTATGCCCATATGGGCAATGCACCTGTGAGACTAATAGACTGGACTCTGCCATGGACATTCTTCCACCATCACGCCTCACCATTTTACTACCCCCTCCAATATTGAGCACTTAAATAAACACCCTTAAAGCACAAAACAATCTGGAGTCTGTCTGTGATTTCGGAATACGGTATTAGCAATAACTGTGTCAAAAAGCTTTTTCATTGGTAATGTCAACATACGTATGTCACACATCTCTAGTCCATGAGGAATCAAAGCAGATGTCACACAGTGGGACCCACATCTGTGAAATCGTAAGGGAAAGTGACAACTCAGTGACCATACACTGGGTGAAAACGACAGACAGTAGAGAGGCAGTAGTGTGTAAGTACATGTAGTAGGCAGGTCTGTATTCTTACCTTTGTGTCACTGGAAATATTGCTGGATCACTGAGTCCCTGTTGTCCATGTCTTCTTCCTCTGCTTCCTTGTCTTCACTGTCCACAGGCTCCACAGCTGCAACAACACCGCCATCTGGACCATCCTCCTGCAGAAAAGGCACCTGTCGTCGCAAATCCAAGTTGTGAAGCATACAGCAGGCCACGATGATCTGGCACACCTTCTTTGGTGAGTAGAATAGGGATCCACCTGTCATATGGAGGCACCTGAACCTGGCCTTCAGGAGGCTGAAGGTCCGCTCGATCACCCTCCTAGTTCGCCCATGGGCCTCATTGTAGCGTTCCTCTGCCCTTGTCCTGGGATTCCTCACTGGGTCAGTAGCCACGACAGCTTGGGGTAACCAGAGTCACCTGCAAATGGCGAGGGACAACTGTTAGACACACACTAACCTGTAGGGATATCCCCAGACAACCGTTCCCACTGACTTGCTTCCAGGTGCTCACCTAATAGCCACACACGGTGCCTCTGGAGTTGACCCATCACATAAGGGATGCTACTATTCCACAGGATGTAGGCGTCATGCACTGAGCCAGGGAACATGGCATTCACATGGGAGATGTACTGGTCTGCCAAACATACCATCTGTACATTCATTGAGTGATAACTCTTCCGGTTTCTGTACACCTGTTCACTCCTGTGGGGGGGGGGGGACCAAAGCCACATGTGTCCCATCAATGGCACCTATGATGTTGGGGATATGTCCCAGGGCATAGAAATCACCTTTCACTGTAGGCAAATCCTCCACCTGAGGGAAAACGGTGTAGCTCCGCATGTGTTTCAGCAGGGCAGACAACACTCTGGACAACACGTTGTAAAACATAGGCTGGGACATCCCTGATGCTATGGCCACTGTTGTTTGAAATTACCCACTTGCAAGGAAATGGAGTACTGACAGAACCTGCACTTGAGGGGGGATTCCTGTGGGATGGCGGATAGCTGACATCAGGTCTGGCTCCAACTGGGCACACAGTTCCTGGATTGTGGCACGGTTAAGCCTGTATGTGATAATCACATGTCTTTCCTCCATTGTCGACAGGTCCACCAACAGTCGGTACACCGGAGGATGCCGCCATCTCCTCACATGCCCCAGCGGACGGTGCCTATGAAGGACAACAGCGAGCACGGAGTCAAACAACTCAGAGGTACGTACCCACAGCTTACACAGAACACCATTCATAATCTAAAAAGTGGCCTATATGTGTGTTGAGTCTAGGCCTAGGTATGTGTGACACAGTTGAAATTATAGGCATGTCGGCCCCTGAAATGGCGGCTGCCTGACCTGTAAAGTGGGACAATGGGGTGTGAGGTAACTGCGCTGGCGTTGTACACCGTCACGGTAGGCGGTCGAAGACCACAGCGCAATGCTGCATTGGTTAACATTGGACCCTATTGGTCCAAGGAGCCAATGACGATGTACGCCGGCAGTGACGGTACGCACCGCCGCGGACGTGACCGCCATTTTCTATCTGTTCAATCACTCGATACCTGATCTTCGACAGGAGAGGCCCTACACTGCAAGTGCTGCTGTGACCTCGGTCTGGAAGACACAATGGCTCGAGTGTCTGGGGAAAGGTCCCCTGTCTTCACATCGGAGGAGTTGGAGAAACTCGTGGACGAGGTCCTCCGCCAGTACACGCTACTCTACAGTCCTCCAGACAAACAGGTAAGTACACTGGGAGCATGCTGTATGGGCTATGCCTGTGTGGAGAGGGGTGGATGTAAGAAGGAAGGGGGTAGAGTGCGGCGTGCATGAAACGACGGTGAGTGCATGTGCCACATGGCAAGGGTAGGGATGGGGGCCAATCACTTTGACGGTGCAGTTGGTAATAACTTTCTCTTCCCCCTGTACAAATCATGTAGGTCAGCGCCCACCAGAAAAAATATGTTTGGCGTGCCATCGCCAAGGATGTCCGGAACCTAGGGGTCTACCACAGATGGAGCACCCACTGCGGGAAAAGATGGGAGGACATTCGCTGCTGGAGCAAGAAGACGGCGGAGGGTCAGCTGGGGATGGCCTCCCAACGTGGGAGGGGTGCCCGTCGCACCATGACCCCCCTGATGTTCAGGATCCTGGTGGTGGTGTACCCGGAGTTGGACGGGTGCTTGAGGGCATCACAGCAGCCACAAGGGGGTGAGTACACTCTCATTCTGATGATTTTGCGTGCAGTGGAGGGGTCAGGGTGGGGGAGGTGGGCTGTGGGTTTCCCTAGGCCAGGGCGAGTTCCATAGGCAAGGTCCCTCCGTAAGGCAGGCCATGTGGCACCCCACCTCTGTAGAGTGCCAAGTACACCTAGTCATGCCCCTGTGTCATCCATGTGTGCAGATGTCGTCCATAGCCTAGTAGGCCATTTCCGAGGAATTGAACAGTGGAGCCCAAGAGCGCGGCGTAGTGCAGGGGGCTTGTGTGTCTGTTGTGTCCGCCAACGGTAGCGGTAATGCATGCACTCAACATGTCTTTCTTCTGTTGTTCCCCCCTTTTTGTGGTCTCCCTGTTCTTGTGTGCATTAGCATCATCAGGCGGAGGAGCAGTGGCACCGGAGCACGAGGGGGCTGCATCCCACATGGCCATGGAGGGCCACACTACGGAATCGGACTTCACCAGTGGGACGGAGGGCGAGGGGAGCTCCACGGCGGGGACAGGAGCTGAGACTAGTGACACGGACTCGTCCTCTGATGGGAGCTCCCTTGTGGTGGTGGCAACATCTGTGCCCCCCCATCTACAGGTACAGCCGCCACCCCCCTTACCAGCACCGCCCTCCCAGCAGCCCCTGAGCCTTTTCCCTGTGCCCGCTCACCCGGGAGGGTGGGCATCACCTTCGCCCCAGGCACCTCAGGCCATGCCCCAGTCACCCCTGCTGCCCTCAGTGAGGAGGCCATTGACCTCCTCAGGTCCCTCACTGTTGGGCAGTCTACCATTTTGAATGCCATCCAGGATGTAGAAAGGCAGTTGCAATAAACAAATGCATTCCTGGAGGGCATTCATTCTGGTCAGGCGGCCCTTCAGCGAGCATTTCAGACTCTGGCCTCAGCACTGATGGCAGCCATTGTCCCTGTGTCTAGCCTCCCCCCTCCAACTTCCTCCACCCAGACCCAATCCCCTGTACCTCAGCCTATCCCAAGCACACCTACAGACCAGCATGCACACACCTCAACACACAAGGGTAGCTCTGGGAAACATAAGCACCACACATCCCACAGGCATTCATGCAAGCATCACACACATGCAGACACACCAACATCCACTGCCTCCACTGTGTCCCCCTCCTCCTCGTCTCCCTCCTCCCTCCCAGTCTCGTCTACACTCACACCTGCATGCACTACCACTACAGCCACTATTACCATCTCCAGCACACCCACCACCACACCCCGCTCATGTGCAGTCACAACCCCCACTACCATTCACACGTCCCCTGTGTCCTCTCCCAGTGTGTCTGTGACGCCCCCTCCCAAGATACACAAATGCAGGCACACACGCACCCAACAGCCATCCACCTCACGACAGCCTCCAGCGCATGCACCTTCACCCAAAGTCAGCAAACGGACACCTCCTACAACCACAACCTTTTCCTCCACTCCCAAACCCCCTCCAGCTACCCGTCCCAGTGTGTCCAAAAAACATTTCCTGTCCAACCTTGACCTCTTTCCCACACCCCCCCACCCCGGCCGTCTCCTAGGGCCTGAACTAGCACCTCAGCCACAACATCTCCGGGACCAGTGGTGCCTGTAGTCACCGGAATCTGGAGTGCACCGGCCACCAGGGCAGCCAGTGTGGCACGGAGCCACAGCACAGACAGTCCCCCACCTGTGAAGCATCAGAAGTTGTCCAGTGCCCGGCGGGAGAGGGGGAAGACTCCAGCCACCAAAGCCGCTCCCAGGGGTACAGGTGGGAGTGTGGAGTCAGCTGCGACACCTTCCAAGGTGGGGTAGGGGCACAAGAAAGTCAGCAAGTCTGGGAGGAGCAGTACGGCGGAGAAGACCGCCATCATCCCAGCTGCCCAGGAGGCCACCGACAGCACAAGCCCAGCTGCCCAGGTGGCCACCGCCAGCACAAGCCCAGCTGGGACAGAGAGGACCTCCAGCAGCTGAGTCACTGCAAAGGAGGCCGCCTCTCCAAGCACCGCTGAACAGGGCGCCGCCGTCTCAAGCCCCGCTGAATGGGGCACCACCGTCTCAAGCACCGCTGAACGGGGCACCGCCGTCTCAAGCACCGCTGAACAGGGAACCGCCGTCTCAAGCACCGCTGAACAGGGCACCGCCGTCTCAAGCACCGCTGAACAGGGCATTGCACCGCCGTCTCAAGCACCGCTGAACAGGGCACCGCCGTCTCAAGCACCGCTGAACAGGGCACTGCCGTCTCAAGCACCGCTGGCTCATGAACGCCAAGGGCACTAACGCTACTGACTCCGTCTCCGGAAGGATGAAGCACTCTGGCACCATGCCCCCTCCAGAACCAGTGGAGACTGTCATCCACTACCTCTGTCCATGGCAGGATGAAGCACTCTGGGTACCATGCCCCCTCCAGAACCAGTGGAGAGATCCATCCACTACCTCTGTCCTTAGCAGGATGAAGCACTCTGGGCACCATGCCCCCTCCAGAACCAGTGGAGACTGTTATCCACTTGAGAGACCAGGATTGAACAGTGGGCAAGCCACCCACTGTAGAGACTTGAGAGACTGTGGCTTTGCACTCCCCAGGATTGAACAGTGGGCAAGCCACCCACTGTAGAGACTTGAGAGACTGTGGCTTTGCACTCCCCAGGATTGAACAGTGGGCATGTGGCCCTCTCGTGGATTTGGCGTTGTGCACTCAACCGGCTGAGGTGCCCCCCCTTTCCCTCCCCCTGAGGTGCCTGTTTGCTTGCTCTCTGATGCCCCTGCAGTGTTCTCTCCGTCATGGTCGGGGATCTTGTGTGGGCCTCACCCATCCCGTGTGGGCCCAGTGTTCCACTGACTTAATTGGAGCACTACCTGGACTACTATGCTTGGTATATATTTTGTACATGGTGTAAATATATATTTTTGCCTACTTGCTTTTAAAATATTACAATGGTTACACTCATTTTCTATTGTCTTTGCATTCTTCCGGGGGGGTTGGGGGTGTAACTGTGATGTATCATGCTGTATTAGTGTGTGTTGTAGTGGGTGGGGGTGTTGCGTGTGTGTGTCCCTGTTTTTTCCCTCCCCCCTCCCCTGTGTCGTAGGTGCAGTACTCACCGTGGTCTTCGCCGCCGGCGTTTGTGCTCCTGGTTGAGGAGCAGGAAGACAATCGCAGGGAGTATGTGGAGTTCTGGGTCCATGGCGTCTTGGTTCCTCGTGGGGTGTGTAGAGGTGAGCGTTTTCCCTTCGAAGTCCTGCTTCCGCCGTGTTTTTATCCGCAGTGAATCCGCCCCGGAAAAGGTGGCAGATTGGCCTGTTGTGATACTGTGGGCGTTACATTGTCCTCCGCCTGTCTGTTGGCGGTGACCGCCGCGCTGTTTGTTTGTACCGCAGTAGCGGTCGGAGTGTTAAAGTGGCTGCCTTTGTTGGCGATTTCCACCATGGTCGTAGTTGCAAAATTTTTACAGCCGGCCTGTTGGAGGTCTTACTGCTGCTTTAACACCGACCTCCATGGTTGTAATGACCACCTTTGTCTTCCTAATCCTTATGCCCTCTCAATAGACAGTGACTTATAGTCTCCTCATTTCCCTTTGTTTATTATGATAAACTTCTCAGTTCTCCAGCGGACATTGTGAGTTCACAAGATGACTTCTTATACTGTTGTTGAATGTTATTGGCATTCCTTGCAGGTGGTTTCGCATATATATGCTATGTTGTGTGTATTTTCTGCTGGAAAATTCAATAAAGAGATTTAAACACAAGGTTCAAAGAGCTGAGGCTGATTCTCACTGTATCATGTTTGCTGTTCTTGATAAATAATAGAAATTCTGTCTTGGTTGGATTGAACTTTAAGTAGGTGCTGGATGTTCAGGGCTGGATGATATGCAGCAGTGTTGGATGTCTTAGGCAGAGGAGATTTTCAAATAGAGCTGTGTGAAACCCTTGGGGATTCCTTAGGAGATATTTTGATATGTGGAGGTGTCTATGTGAACAAAGTGGAGTAAATTGGAAGGATAGGAGGAGAACTAGATAAAGGACATTACTGTTAAATCCAATTTGAGACTCTAGGATGCTTAAAAAGATGGGTGGTTTTGAAGTCAGTGAGGTGGTCCAACAATATCAGGAGGCAGAGGTCCTCTTCATCTATGTTCAGAGGGGCATTGTCTACAATGTGTAAGGTATTAATCTCTATGTTGCAGCATGATCTAAATCCAGTTTGTTAGTTGTGCAGGAGATGGTTGACACTGACGTGATCATGGAAATGGGCACAGACTGCCTTTTTTAATTAACTTTCTGCTTAACAGTAGGAGAATAATGAGCCAGCAGATGGCAAGGGCATCAGCGTCTAGTGCAGGTTTCTTAAGGGGTTGAGTGGATCGGGCCTGTTTTGAGAGCTTCTGGGAAGATGCCTTGGGTGGGAAAAGCATTGGCAATGGTGAATACAGAGAAGTGAGTGTTTCCAGAGAAGGCTTTGATGAAGAATGATAAGAAGACATCGTCTTCATAAAAAGTGGCTTGAGGGAATTGAGTATGTCAGCAAGAACTTTAGGAAATTGTCCATGCATCATAGAAATTCCCAAAAGAATGGTAGGGAAGCTTGCCAATTGCCTCTTCACCCAAATGAAGCCAAGACCTGGAAGGCTGTAGGACCATTTGTTCCCTCATGAGAAGCCACAGGAGAATTAGTAAAAAAATGAGGACCAGTATTGAAAGTCAGGAGCAAAGAAGAAGTCAACCCTGGGAGAGGACCACAATCCTCTTGGAATGAGGAATGCATCAAAATGGTTCATACATGGGGACAAGGAAGGCAAAAAGGGAAGGGGAGGGAAGGTAGTGGTGCTGGGCTAGCCATGAGTAGATGAGGAGTCCTTTTTTGGTGCTGATGGGGAATGCCACCCTGGTGAGGCTCCAAGGCTGCAGAGGGCTCTCAGCCCCCTATTAATTCTTACCACGTGGCTGCACAATGGATAATGCCTCTTTCTGGAGGCAGAGGAAAACTCGCCGACAACCTGACTGCAGATGTTCCTCCAGGGCTGCCTCTGTGCCGATAAAACATCTTGCCCACTTGTGTGGCTGGGCCTAGTGCCACGACAGGGATGGCTCAAACTAAGGACAAAGGGAGCCCTTCCGTGGAGTCTCCTGTTGACCTCAGTTGGATCTGTTCCTGTCACTGACGCTAGGGCCAGCCACACAAGTTCTTATCAGCACAGGTGGGGCAATGCTAGGTGGTAGGAATTTAGTGGATGCCTTTGGATTCCGAATGTTTCCATCTCTCAAATGTAGGGAAAATGGGTGACTTCAGGCAAAGTTGGAAGTTTGCAGGGCATTGTGGGTAAGAAAATGGTGTAGGGTGCATGTAAAGCACGCCAACATGGACTCTCCAGATGTCTACTTTTCAGAAGTGTCAGGGTCTGGCAGGTTTTTCTAGGTGGCATCCTACCCAAGCCCAAAAAGTACAACCACTCACCATTGTAAGTTGGACAGGATTGTTAGGCAAGCTCTCCTGGCCCATAGGTAAAATCAACACACAAAAGAGTCAAATGCCCTACGATTGGAATGAGATGCTTTAGACTGCAGAGGGAGCAGAAAGACTGTTGCTCCTTCAGCTGAGGTGGTGGCAAAACCACATCCATTGTGGTAGGTGCCCACAACCTTCTATTTTTTTTCAGTTCTCTGGTGTATAGTGGGCTGTCTGTTACCCTAAGGGGTGAATCAGGGGTAATTATCCCATCTGCGCCCCAGGAGGTAAAAATACTTTGTCCCCATTTACTTGGGGTGGGGGCATATTTTTGCATAATCATCCTGGAGAGATGGGAGTCCCTTGGGCTCAATGCATCTTAGGAGGAGGGCCCCAGGAACCCCTCCTGCTTTTTAAAATAAATGCCCCAAGACCTGGCACACCTGGGGGATCTATTCAGAACAAGCACAGGCTCATTTTACTTTTTTAATTTTTTTTGCAAGACTTGCAGATCTGCCATAATTTTCAGTAAAAATTTAAAAATAATTTTTTTTGCCCTGGTGATGTCCATCTGGAGCGCAAACACCAGAGCTAAGGGATATTTTTTTACGGTGTTTCTATATAAAAAAACATTTAATCACTTGCCTATATCTTTGCCACCGGTTGATGAATTTTTAAAAAACGTTCCAAAAATTTTTGGCAGTCACATCAGCTGCTGTCTGGAATGTTTTGGAGTGAAGCCGAGTCCCAGAAAAAAGAATACAAAATATAAAAGGGGCCAGGGTATGAACATCCTGGCCCCTAGCTCTGGTGCTGGGTCCCAAAGGGACCCCCTGGCTAAAAAGCAATTTTTAAACTTTTTTACTGTGATTCTCGGCTGATCCATGGATCCGGTGGAAAAAACAAATGAACCTGCTTCATCTTTGTCAAGCCCCTGGGTGGGCCAAGTCCTGGGGGCAATGTTTATTTATAACAAGGGAGCTGTCCATTCCCCGTGCCCCAGGGATCACCACTTCCCCAGGGCTATATTTAAATTGTCTGGGCGAGGCCTTTAGCCTCCCCCACAGCCCCAGGAACCACCACCCGCCCGGTGCTTTTGGCAATACTAATGCAGAGAGGCTGGCACGGCACCCTTTCAGCCCTGGGGACCACCACCTCCCTGGGACTTTAAATATGTAAACCACAGGGGGACTTCACCCCCACCCCCAGCGCCAGATTATGCTGTGTCCCAGGATGCCCACCCCCAGGACATAGGTGTTTGATGGGGCTTGGCTTCAGCTTTGACAGCTGAAGAAAAGTCACAGCACACACTCTGCTTTTTGACAGCAGGACCTGTCAAACAGGTCTTGCTGTCAAAAAGTGGAGTTTTTATCTCAGGCAACAGAGATAAAAGCATTTTGCAAGCACCCAGGCTGCTGCTGTTTGAAGCAGCTGCGTGCTTGCTCGAGCAATGGGACTGTAGTGGATCCTATTTAGTTTTATTGGGACTCTGGAGGTTAGCATAGCCTTTTGACTTGCTGGCCTGTGCCCCCGTCACCTAGTGACTTCTAACCTTCTTAACTTGCTCTGTTTTAGCCCATTTATTTTATTATTTCTTTTAAGATGGCTGCCATTGTTTATAGTTAGAGAAACATTTGTATTTACGTTATCATTGACATGCTGTGAAGGAGTCACTATCAGCATCATAATCAAGTGATGTACGTAGGTATTCACATCATGCCCTCTTCTCACTTATGTGTGACAGAAACATAATGTACACTTGTTGGGAATTATTTACATAATTGCTGCCACAAATATGCCTCCTTATCTATTGTTTGGGAACATACCTCTGTCAAGTGTCCTACATGATCTGTACAAATACATCTCACACAGACAAGGTTATCTGAGGGATTTCTACCAGATACCACCTACGCCATCTATGCAGCACGTCACCTCGCTGCAGAACCCAGCCTTTGTGTCACCACGGAGTCTGACCGAGAGACCTCATTCCAAGGTCAAGAAGGTTGGGGGGGGGCGCTTCTCACGGATATGGTACTGGTAGAGTAGATTTACGATACCTAGCTCTTATTAGGTTAGAGACGAGGTTCTCTATGCTATGGATTTTACACTTCAAGTTTATTGCAAGATGATGGGGGTCTTTGTATTCATGACTCTCATCTTCACAATTATGCTTCTTTTATTGTTTGTTACCCTGATAATTGCAGCTCCTGCATTTTACCATAGATTGCAGTCTTTAAAATTTTTTTAAAACTTTTATGCATCTCCTTCATTGCCTGTGCGTGACTGAGACTTATTGCTAACGTGAGAAAAGGGTAACTTTTTCGACCCCGGCTCCCCTGAGATGTCACAATCTAAAGTCCATGAATAAGGCTGCCAGAAATCACATTTTACTTTTTTGAGTTTTTGGCGAGGTACTGCTTGTGAGCCAGGAGGTTTGGGCCAACAGTTGTGACTTGCTGTAGGATTGGCTAAGTTGCCTACAAACAAAAGTGCTGGCATCTCTAAATCAGCAGTGTCACCTAGGAGCGAGAGTCTAACTACTACATTACGCCACCAACAATGGTGTTTTGGCATTTATTTAAGAATATCCTGAGTATCTCTGTCTCACACACAACAGGTACCCTAAGTATACCATTGTACAGAGACATCCATGGTCTTCTGGATAATCCTCCTCAGCTGAACAGGGAGCACCTAACTAGGCTGTAGGTTGTTCAAGCTTGAACTCTCAAAAGGACCTCTGCCCAATTGGTTTCCATATCTGCATTAGACATTTCAGAAAATGTCAGACACGCATTAACACAACATCTAGAAGCCCATGGCTTTCCAGATGAGGGTGGGGATGTCACATTCATCGTGGAAGCTCATGAAGCTTATCAGACAGAAACATTCTATTGCTGGGTCACCTTTCCTGAAAAAAATGACAGAACGCTTAAGCTCCACACATACAAGGTAGAGAACGTACCGCAGTGGTACCAAGCCTACCGGTAATTAGAAATACTGCTTTCCTATCAAGAACATAAAAATTGGTTCAATGGCACCCTACCACGTGTAATACAACCGGTGAGATTTGGTCTCTTAAGTAATGATGGACCAAAGTGGCCTATGTTTGCCACATACACACCACATCCTGGCATACAGGCTATGCAAATATCTGTTGTGTGCACACTTTACAATAAGTTAGTAATAGTTTACAGGCGATTAGTACAATTCACTATGCCGACCTTAAATACTGCCCCAGCATGGGCTGCTCCAGCTGGTCACCATTTGGCCTTTACTGGAATTAAGCTACAAACAGTACATTCTATCATGGGCCCACAGAACGCGAGAAAATTCCGTTCGGGATAGCACAAAAAATTAACCAGCTGGAAGCAATGTTTTCCCATACGTGACCCCAAGATAGACATAGAATTCTCACAATGTGCTTGCCATTCAGAATGGTTACCTCACTAGACGACTGCACCTCATGGGGTACAGTCTTTTCTGCAATTTACACTACCACACATGGTACCCTGACACTTGCCAGTTTACCTGAAGTGTTAAAATTCTGAATGAGCATGGGCTGCTCCAACCCTGGACTTGGTGATGAAACTGATGCATGACTTTGACACAGTCTCCTCAATAATACACAGTAATATTGAAGGGGAAGCAGTAGCATTGGCTATACGTAAGCAGCTCCGGCAGATTCCACAGTTGAAACAGGAGCGTCAACTACCGAAAATTATTTCTGACACCTATACTAGGATAGGACGGGTTAGTTTGGGAATCAAGCTGTAAAAGCCTGAAATTCAAAGTACGACCCCTAAAGATGGTACTAAACGAGCACAAGAGGGTTCTAAAAGACAAACACTTGGATACACGAGAAAAAAAATAAAGACAGTAGAAGTCAAGAGTGGTTTGTCTACATCCGAAGAGCTCTGAAATGAGATATCATCTCAGAAATAGAGAAACTTTAAAGGCTCCTGACAGATATACATTTTCACTACCCTCTTGTTCCTTTCATTACACACCAGATAGATTCAGTGAGAGAGTGAGCCAGTCAGAGCAACTTCCTGACTTAGTGAACAGAAGAAAGTCTTACAGCAGTCTTCAGATAAGAAAAAGACAAATCCCCACAAAAAAGCTATAATTTAAAAAGACTTACATTCGTGCTCGCACTCACTTCCACATTCATATACACACTCACTTCTACTTACCTACACGCATTCAACCACGCATACATACATTCATGCACACAAGCAGACAACACCCACTCACACACACAAACACAACACCCCCCACCATCCCAACCCCCTCCCCTGTCGGACGATCAACTTACCTATTCCGGGGAGGAGGTCGTCCAGCAGGGAACGGGAAGGGACGCTTCCACCTCCGGCAGTGCCCCGCCAACAGGACACCACCTCGCCGTATTACTGCTCATCATACGGTGGGCAGAGTCCTTCTGGCAGGGCAGGGCCGGTGGTGGAACTGCCCCTGCACCTCTGCCCGCTAGCACAACTACTGCTGGATTTCCACCCAAAATGTGGCCGAAATGCAGCAGTACTCGTAATATGGTGGGCGGAAAACCACCAGCACTGGCGGTCTTCTTGCGCCCGTGGCTTTGGCGGTCTTGCAAAAAGACCACCAAAGCCATAATGAGGGCCATAGAGTGCACCATTAGTGTTATATTTTGGGAAGAACTTAATTGTGATATCCTTTTGGCAGAAAGAGATTGGACACCCAAACACGTCCATAAGTTCCCACATGCCTTCTTTCTCAGATCTTGTTCCGAAGACGGTAATAGACGTCTACTCTGTTAATTGGCACAGGCACCTACGCTATACTACAACCATGTAGAGTGGGATAAGGATTCCCCCTACCATGTAACACCTATCAGGTGTGCACCACAGCCTCAGCCCCAGTATCCTGTTAAACAAGAGGCTAAATCTTCATTGAGGGAGATCCTCACTCAGCTTGAGAAGCAGAGAGAAATAGAGCCTGGTGTCTCTGCAATGAATAACCTGTTATTCACCATTGGAAAACCAGACCATTCATATAGAATAGTCTTAAATGACAGACACCCAAATAACTACACATGCATATAAACAATATAAAATTCACACAGCACTGCACTAATTAACAACATAGTGCATAAAAAATAGAAAACAACCTTGGATATTTGCAATGTTTTTTTCTGCTAAAATTCACTGCATGAAAGTCAGTACCTGAGTGTATTCTTGTTTGGCTCACAGAAACGCTTTTGGCATTTGCCCCCGGGGTATAAGATGTATATTTAATTAAAGTTCACTTACTTGAAAAGTGTCCGCATTCAGCTTACTTCATGTGGCGATGAGCTGAATCACCCCACGCTAGAAGCCATGGATGATCACGGCAATAATTGAACAGATCAATTGAGTCACAGGGAAATATGTCAGGAAATCGCAGACCAGGATTAAGCAGTAGGTGCTGTACATGTGAGCAGCAATCGTGTTTCCTGTATATGGCTCATGCAAGCTTGTGATGGACTGGGCTTGCGCAACAGAATATAGGAGTTGTGCTCAAAGGCAACTTCTACAGGTTGTAGAAAAATGTCTTCATAGTTCTAGTGACAATGCTGAGTGGCCATTTTAGAAACTAGCCCACAGAGGCCATCTTAAAACCTGTGGTGGTCATCTTAAAGCAACAAGCTGGCCGTTTTAAACCTATTTGTGCATAGTTAGCAGCGAGCTTGTTTCATTTTGATTTTCAAGTTTTGTTAACCATGTGTAAACATGTTAGCTCATTCAGGCTTTGAATAACAAAATTAATATATATTTCTAGTACAGTATTTATAAATCATGGGGATTTAGACATTTTCATATGCAATTTACTTTGAATTGAGGTGACTTTTATTCCTTCTATAGACAGTGGAAAATGACTATAACATCGTCTCACATATTTATGTAATCCTTGGTATATGTTTTTCAACGTGTGGGATATGTCTTATGACAACACAGTGGGACAGTTATTCACTATGTGGCAAATATTCCTCTAGAAAAATTGTCAGATACTGTCAGCTAGCTTAATAATACAGAAATGCAATCTGCAAACCCTCCGTCATCATTATTTAGATGCACCAGGGAAGCCAGCAATACCATGAAAGCAATGGTATGATGCATTTGAGACGTACCTAGGAGCAATTTAAGCATCAAGGTTCAGACCTGAAAGGAAGACATTTTTATTGCTGCATTTGTTGGGGTTCGAAGGCAGATCACACTTTGAACACTTACCGGATATTCAACTGGTTGATGGGGAAGAACTGGATAAATATGAAGAAGCATTAAAAAAAATAATTACCATATTTGATGCTCCACCAAGCCCTGTAGTAGCGAGACATACGCTTTTTAGAAGGGAACAGAAAAATGGCGAGGATGTGAATACATATATATCTGTTCTACAGAAACTTTCTTCAGAATGTCATTTTGAAGCATTTGGAGAACAGTTGATATGTGATCAATTCATATGTCACTGTACTGATAAATTCATCAAACAGAAGTTATTTTCAATGAGAAATCCATTGTTAGTTGACACTATTAGAGTCACCAGGAGCATTGATACAGCAATTACATTTGCAAATACATTAAAAGACAAACATGTTGACCAAGTGAATGTGGTTCATCATAAAGATGATAAACGTAAAGCAATTAAAACGGGATCTCATGACCTGGAACAAAGCAGACAAAATGTCTTTTTCAAACAAACAAATGTATGTTTCAGATGTGGGAATCCACCACATCAGAGAGGGGGTAAAACATGTCCAGCAAAGAATGTCCAATGTAGACTTTATGACAAAATTGGTCATTTTGCCAAAGAGTGCCAAAGTATCAAACACAAAAACACAAATGTAACAGCAGTGTTGGATGAGGGTGAGGATAAGATTGATGATCTAATGTGTGAGATGCAAGAAATGGTTTTAGTTGTTGAGGATGAAGCTATAAAAAGTGGAAGTCCTGGACAGTGTGTTGATCTGTGTGTAAATGGACAGTTTGGCAAAAAACAAATAAGGTTATTAGCCAATTCTTCATCACTATGATAACTCAGGAGATTTTTCAACAAAATTAGGCTGCACATAAATTGAATCCTCCAAACAGGTCACCTGTCTCATATGAGGAAAATAGGATTGATCGCCAACGTTTTTTTGAGGACATTCTAGTGTTTAAGGGGAGATGGATTTATGGGAAAATATCTGTAGCAGTCAAAGGATTAAATATATTGGGTTGGCTCCATCAAGGTCTGTTTGGGAGGTACTACGTCCTGGTATGAGTGAACAAGTAACAGTAATAACAGATTCTACTGAAATTGCAAATTTGCTAAATGAATTCCAAAAGGTTTTTCAGGAGAATATAGGAAGATAAATGGCTTCAAACACAAAATAAAAATGAAAGAAAAATGCTATTCCTATCAAACACAAAATGAGAGGGGTACCTTTCGGTGTCAGGGATGAGCTAGAAAAGGAACTAGAGAGTTTGTGGATCAAATGCATCATTGAACCTGTAGAGTCCTCGTTGTGGCTTTCTCCTTTGGTGGTAGCAACAAAGAAGAACGGAGAACAAAGGGTGTGTGTTGACTTGAGAGCTCTCAAAAGAGAGATTTGGGTAAAATTGCATCCTCTTCCAAGATTAGTGAAATGCTGTCTAGCATATCTGGAGCAAAGTTGTTCACAAAACTTAATTTAGCATCAGTTTACAACCAGATGGAATTAACACCAGACTCCCATCATTTCACAGCATTTGTGTTTCCCTAGGGAACATATCAGTACTGCTGCATGCTAGTTGGCCTTGCATCAGCAGCATCAGTCTTTCAGAGAATAATGTCTATATTACTCAAAGGTATGCAAAAGGTATCTGTCTTTTAGGATGACGTGTTAATTCATGCATTTGATCATCACAAACATGATGGGATTTTACATCAAGTGCTAACCTTTTTTGATACTGCTGATATGGTACTAAAAAGGGGAGAAATGTCAGTTTTTTAAGCTGTCTGTTGAATATCTTGGTCACATAATTTCATCAAAAGATGTGTATTCTATGCCAGATTTAGTGGAGGCGATTTAGAGTGCACTTCATCCCCCAGATAAAATATGTCTCAAAACTTTTTTTGGGCTCTGTGAGTTCTATTCAAGGATCATTCAAAGTTTTTCTACTGTGATTACACTGATTTCAAATTTGTTGAAAAGCAAAACTGTTTTTTTATGGAATTCTGACTGTGAGAATGCTTTCAACAATATCAAACAACAATCAATGTGAATGTTTTGCAATCATATGATCATAATCTTAAATGTTGTTTGACTGTTTAACCTAGCAAATGTTGGTGTGGGAGCAGTATTAACGCAAGGTAGTGGTGAGCATGAACACACCATTGGTTTTGCTTCTAGTGTGCTTAGAGAAAATTAATCACACAATTCTGTAATAGAAAAAGAACTATTGGCATGGTGGTGGACCAACACAAAATGTAAATGCTGTAGCTGGGGCAGGCATTTTATTTTTCAAACAGACCAAAAACCACTGGTATCAATTCTCAATGGTACTAATGTTTGAATTAGCGCTCTAAGGTTTGCAAGATTTGCTGCTAGATTGTTACAGTTTGATTTTGTGGTGGTTTATATAGCGGGCGGGAAGAGCGTGAGGGCTGATTACCTCTCTAGATATCCTGTTGAGAAACAGGATGAAAAATGTTTGATGGCAGCTCTAGAAGTTAAGCATACTGATTCTTTCTCAGAAACAGAACGGAAGAGAGCTTCAAAAAATGATGCACATGTTGTGTATGGTTATGACTCATGTTTATGAAGGATGGCCCCATGAGAAGCCTTTAGATTTAAATTCTCAACCGTTTTGCAAGGTTTCTGATGAATTAACAATTGAAGCTGGAGTGCTAATGAGAAGTGATAAACTAGTACCCCGTTGGTCATTAGACATGGCATCTGGAAAAGCACGTAAAAGGGAAATATGAGTTCCACTCATACCAAAAGGAGGATAAGGGAGTACTATTGGTGACGACAAATGGACAAAGACATTGATTCATTAGTCAATGATTGCCTAATTTGTGCCACCTGTGACAACATGCACACCTCCATTGAAGCCAATAGAATGTCCTTTGTATCCATGAGAAAAAGTTGGGATTGATCTGGTAGGACCATTTAATTTACTTCCACAAAAGTTGAGATACACATATGTTCTGGTGGATTACTATTTTAAATGGCCACATGTAAAGTTTATGAGTGAATCCAATTCTAAATCTGTAGTGACTTCTCTCAAAGATATTTTTATTTGTAAAGGTTTTCCAAAAGAACTGGTCTCTGACAATGTGGTGCAATTTGTCTCCACTGAAGTAGAAGTTTTTTTGAAGGAAAGTGCAATTAAACATTTGAATAGTTCACTATACCAGCCACAAACGAATGGTTTAGTTGAATGTTTCAATCGTGTTTTAGGTGAATGCGTACAATGGGCTTTAGCTAAAGGGTGGGTGATTGAAGCTGCAGGTTCAATAAATGCTATGTTTCTGCAGAACCACACCCCACTCGAGCATGGGAATATCTCCGTTTGAAGCTCTCAAAGGAAGAAAAAGCAGTCACTCTATTAAGGCCTGCTTGGATGTCCAATGTTTTGAAAAAACAAGCATCTAAGGGAGATCTTGACTTTAGTATTCGATCTAATGTTAAGAAAGCTCAATGCAGATCAAAAACATACTATGATAAGAACAGAAATGTGAGGCATCATATAACAGTGGGTGACTGGGTACGCATAAAAAAAAGCTGTTTTGTCAAGAAGGGTGATCAAAAGTATTCTGAACCAGTAAAAGTTGTGTGTGGGAATGCTATTCAAGTAAATGGACGAAACTGATGGAATATAGGGAAAGCAGCCAAGATCACAGCAGGAACTAACAGGAACAAACACCCACGAGACAAAATGTATCTGCACCAGGATTCAAAAATACCAATGTGCCCAGTGAAGGAAAGGGAGATGTAAACAGAGGTGCTGATCCTACATTCCTTGTTAGAAGGAGTGTCAGGTCTCACAAACTACCTTCGTGATATCATTAGATAACATTAGAATATTACAGTTTACAAGATTTATGTATTGAAAGTATTTTTGCATCAACATGTTCTCTTTGGTTGTATTTAACACAAGAAAGTGTAGTGTATTATGTGGAAATTCATTGTATTTAAGGCAAATTGATTTTTGCTTTTTTTCATTGCCTATCTTATATATTAGTTTAAGGAAACGTTAGATTTTTTTTTAAAAGAGGAAAACTAAATGTAGTATTCACTACTTGTATATATATTAATATTTAAACTGGTGAGATCCTGTCAACAGTCTTTCTACTCTTTATATGACTTCTATTTCATATTGTGGAGGATCTACCATGTAATGGCAAACCGAGCTGATGAAAGCGGTGATGAGTGAGAAGCTCGGAGTGGACTTGGGTGATTTTTACCTACATGTTGAATATTTAATTAATGTGCACTCCCTTCAAAAGTCTCAGTGTTCAACTTACTTCAGCCTGGCCCCACACTTTAAAAATAAAATGTACTCAACTTCAACCACCAAACACTATCAGGAAACTGCAGTCTTTACTTGGTTTCTTTAACTTTGGCAGAATTTACATTCCAGATTAACACAATGCATCAAACCACTCTAGGGTCCAATTCACCCAGATTTCTCAAGCAGATACTGGACAGTTGAACACATGCATCCTTAGAGGATTGCAGCAGGACATGCCAGAAGCAAAACACTTACACACATATGACAACAAAACTTGGCAGTTCGGGCTGGACTGTTCCCATGGGGAACAGGGTTAAGACTGATTTGTATATGGCTGGGTCCAAACTGGGGTGGCATGGTGAGCAAAAGAACGATGGATTAAACCCAGATCTGTGACTGGGGATGAGTGTTTGCATTGTTCAGCACTCCGTCCATCATCCTTTTGTTTTAACAAAAAAATGTGGTCATCAAAATAATTGTTGGTGCCACTGGGTTCACCTTTGTCATCTTTAATGAGGGCGGCACGGTGCCCTTAGCATATATATCTCATTTATAGTCCAATGCAGAGCAATGCTTTGCACCCACAGAAATTAATCTGACTGCTGTACAGATGGCTGTCATCAAGGAGAGGCAACTTGCCCGAGGGAAACACATTATTGTTGTTACTACAGTGCCAAACTGAGAGGTCATCACCCAAGTAAGCGTTCCTCACACTAAAGCATTACATCCACGCTGGATTCAATGGGCAACCTCTGGCTGCCACTGATGTGGATTTCATTTCTGACCCAAAACTTCAAACACAAGAATTTCTCCAATACGAACAGGAGTACCCCGCACCTCTTAACATCTTGCCACTTGACAGATTGGTATCATTTACACTGATGGTTCAGCACAACCACCTGTAGGTGCAAAACATCAATACTCAGCAATTTGCCCAGCCATGAGCGGAGTCATGAAGGATGGTGTATTCCACCCTCAAAATACCTACACACAGACCCAATTGACTGCACAACACACTTGGCTGAGTTTAAAGCTCTCATCTTGGCACTGAAAAATATGGATCTAAGACACCTCACATTGATTGTGTGTGAATTGCACTACTATGGCCCGTCCTACAATAATTATTTTAATCATTGGCAGTTGAACAGGTTCAGAGACTCAAAGGGGAACACCACCAAACACAGAACTCTGTGGAGGAGAGTGGCTGATCTTAAGGATAAGCTACCAGATGCTCTTGTAGTATACACATTGGGCCACCAAGCTGTAGCAGTACACGTTATTGGAAAAACCTTGGCTGATGAAATGGCCAAATCCGCAGTAGCTATGGATTCTGTCGCTGCAGTGACTCGTTCCCACACGAGATTGGATAATGAAATTCAGACTGCTGTGAAAGCTTTGGCTGAAAGCAAGCCTCTTCCAGAAGCATACCCTACTAAATATTCCTACCATATCAGTGCACAGTATGTTGCCTCTGTGAAAGTTACTGGGGTGGCAGATCGAGTGATCCCCAACCAAGACCACAGATTGGATCCCATCAAAGCATCACATGAGGGTGTCGCATGTGCTCATTCTCAGTTTGTGGCCATAATAACACTCCTGCAGAAATGCTTCTGGTAGCTGGGTCTATACAAATAGACAAAGCAATATGTCTTTGTTGTGACATTTGTAAGCAAATTAAGGGCTCAAACATCAAGCGCCCACCACAGACATCCCGCTTAGTGTCCAACAGGCCACTTCAGTGTGGGTACCTAGACCATTGTGGTCCATTACAACCTGATGGTGCATACACATACAGTACATCTTAATCACTAATGATTCTTGTTTGAGATTCCTGTGGGTATCGCCACAGCAGTCGGCTAATGCTCGAACTGTTATAAAAGAGTTGCTGGTCTTTATTGGTACATATGCGTTTGCAGCATTCCACTCGGACCAGGGCCCTGCTTTTGCCTCTAGGACATTCAAGGACACCATGAGGACGATGGGTGTTAAACTACATGACTGTTCTCCATATCATCCTGAGAATAATACTGTTGTGGAGAGGAGGAATTGTGACCTAAAGCAGTCATTAACAGCTAGAGTATTAGGTTCAGGCTGCAGTTGGCTTTTTCACCTATATGGGGTCCAGAGAGCACTGAATAATCTGCAAAGACAGTCCTTGGGAGGATGCACTCCTTGTGAGGTCCTCCTTGGGATTCCTATGCATGTCTCAGATCGAAATGGCCCTGGTATGGTAGCAGGAGACTCACCTTTTGACATAAATGAATGTCTCACTGTCTTACAGGAGCTTCAGCAATTTTGTGATGACAATTCATCCGCCAGTACTGCCACCTTAGGAATAAGGGATTTGCCAACAACTTGTACAGAATGGAATCCTAAAGTTGGGATCTGGTTTGTGAGAAGGTTGCTGTGAAGAAGGAATTGGGCCCATCCTACAGAGCACTGGTTCTAGTCCTGGGAATACAAGGCACAAAAATTGTCATCCTACCACTTTGCCCAGGCACCAAAGCAAATAGATTCATCTCAATTGACAACATCAAGGTACATCATGAGGCTGATACTGCACAGTAGACCCTGATCTTCCTTGGGTAGTCCCCGTTCCCCTCTCACTATCTAATAGTACATACCTCTCAAAAGAAGAAACATCAACACTCCTGAATAAATGAACATGCACAACAAAGCTATAAATGCCTCCTCGAGCATCGAGAGGGCAGAAAATTAACTTCTGCTGATCCCTGTTACCACTTCACTGACAAGACCTGTCCAAGATGTGGCTGCCTTATACTTCAATGCAATGCAAACTGACAACATTGTTTACTATGAACCTCCACTCAAACTGAATCCATCTACCAGTACTGCACCGGCTTATGTGTTTCTGGTTACTTCATCGACATTGACCACCTTTTTCAACTTCAGCTGGACCTGCTACTGAAAATGTTTCAAAGACATGTAAGTTGTACATATGGCTTAAAAATAGCTAGTTTGTTTATTCATGGTATTATCTGTGGATTTTTCTGATATTGCTTGCCTTTCTGTTATGGATTGGTTTTGTAACGGTTTTCTGCCACTTAATAAATGGTCATTATCTTCCTGAACGCTCTTCTGTCAAGCTAGTGGATGAAGTTCTTAACACCATACCTTTCCTTACATAAGGTCCGAAGAGACTTGTCTCTTGTGAACATTTCAACAGTGCCAATTCCAGATGGGATTGTTTGGGATAAAGTTCCATTTGATATTTTCGGGCCTACTTAGTTTATCCAAACTCCATATGTGTTCAAAATCTCACTAACTAATGTAATTATACCTGTGTTTTTTCTGATGACTTTCCAGACTCAACAGGTGTTTTTGTGGCCAATAGACACAAATGGGTGTCAGGCGCATTATTTTAATTCCTCAAGGGGTTTCAAGATTAGCTGGCCGGACACTTGCTTTGTCTCAGATCAACACTCGGGTATAGTTACCACATACAGTGTGGTTAAGCTGTGCCACCAATGGTTGCAGACTAACACATAGCAGCAGTTCAAGAACATCTCAATCTCCTAGCAGAGGAAATAGACTAGCAGGATTTCTTGCTAGGTCCAAGAAAGTCCCGCTCTAAACAATTCCTGTATGCTATATACAATGAGATATAGAAGCTTTTGCAAATGGGAGTGGCTGCACGTTTAAGGCAGATACATGAGAAAAATTTGGAAAAGGCTTTAGCTGTTGTCGATAATGGCATGAATACTCTGTCAAACAGAATATACACTGTTAATAACATAGTGTCATCTGCTACTAATATCATACAGAATGACATGTCCCTTCTACAACATGGGAAACGTCAGCTGCGCTCCATCATGCAGTTGGGTTGGACATTATAGATTCTGAAAAATGACCACATCCAATGGAAATACATCAACAGTAGTGACTTGTTTTCTGCTTTTAATTTATCCAGGGAACAACAGATAATGGCTAAAATTGAAGTAAAATACCCCATGCTCAACATAGAAATGTTAGAAAAGCTGGCTTTCACTGTACCAGAGACACCATCAACAGTATGGCTCGTACATGGCGTTATAAATCTGCCAATTTCTACCTTTTGTTTCACAAAATGTTTGAAACATTTTGTTGTGGGCAAATACGAGTGGCTAGGAGATAGCTACCTAAAAGAAGAGTGGGAGTTGCCTTTTAAGTTCAAATGTCTGAAAGGCAAATCAGAGGTCTTTCTGAGTGGAAGCAAATGCAAGACTACTGTTAGTCATTCAATGATGTGCAAACAGGTGTCACATCACAGCCTTTGCAATGCGGGGGTCACAAACTTGGCCTGCTTTCTGAAGGGTACTTCTG
The DNA here is from genome assembly GCF_031143425.1 of Pleurodeles waltl. Classification (NCBI taxonomy): domain Eukaryota; kingdom Metazoa; phylum Chordata; class Amphibia; order Caudata; family Salamandridae; genus Pleurodeles; species Pleurodeles waltl. The sequence continues at coordinate 1,087,799,586 of NC_090440.1, forward strand.
TCCCTTTCATTCATCCAGCATTTCATATACTTTCTAATGAAAGTTATGTGGTCCTGAACCATCAGAGCTGTTGCGGAATGAGACCAGGAATTGCCTATGCAGTTTCAGTATCTCAAATTGTAACTTGTTGTGGACATGTTTTATTCCCTCCCCCACACACAAGAGGTAAGAGTAGCAGAAAGGTGGCCTCACATTGATACTACTAATGTAAATAAATGCAAGCTGAGCAGACTAAAGGTGCTACTGTTCCAAAAACAAGCGGCGTTGACATCAGCTACAGAGATGTATGCTCACTGGATAGCAAGATCATTAGTCGAGATACAATCCCTATTAAATACCAACTTCCCCAAGCACTTTGGAGAGCTGTTTTCCAGAATATGCAACGCCTCGAGAACTACAGGGATTGTGTACTTCTTTAAGGCTGTTGGGCCTGGATTCGTTTCCATCTTCCAGACTGTCTTCGGAGTCATTACATAGCTTTCCATTCATTCTTTTCACATGTGTTTGGTGGCTGTCCTGTGACTTTGGTGCTGATTGGCGGGATACTGCTGCTGCTATTCCAAAGACGCAGAAGTTGTGCTTCTCTGCTACGCGGAGTGATGGAGCTACTACCACCAGCCCAACTGTGCCGTGTTCACATGGTACAGTTCTTTGGTGCTTTATTGCTGGAATAATTGGAGCATGATTGGTCACTGTCATTCCTGTCTGTCATTGCACTTGGTGCCTCTTCAAGTGTCTACCATCAGTGTGTCTTGCTGTTCCGCCGGTGCCTCCTGTGGACAAGGAACTGCTGATGTTCCCAATGAGGGTTCATTCACGGTCATGCCCCATGAGACTGAGGCTGATTCACGAGGCCACTTATGAGCCACCACTGGTGATTTATTTGGCTCCACCAGGCTCTATGGGTGATCCTGCTCTTGAGGCCTCTGCGCACTTTTGCTCCGTGGATCCATATGCCAATTCAATCATCGATCTGACAATGTGCTGTCATTCCTGAATGCAGTTGCTTTCAATGACTTGGGAGACATTCTTCAAGATCACAATTATTGCTAAATAATTTGTTCATTGGCTTTTTTCCAAAGTTTTAAAGTTTATGCCAAAATGGCTTATTAATTTGATTCCCATTTGGCCTGCTGTGCTTTTCATGGTTGACATTTGATCTATTTGTATGTTTTTAGCTAGTTTTAAAAAAATTTATGAGATTTTAGTATGTTTTCAGCCCTGAGCATTTTAGCTTGGACTCATGCGCCTTCTATGGTGTCATCCTTATGGTGTCATCCTTCTTCCGGCAATGGGGAGGGTGTAGTGGATCCTATTTATTTTATTGGTGCTCAGGAGGTTAGCTTACCCTTTTGGCTTACAGGCCTGTTCCCCTGCCACCTAGTGACTTTTAACCTACCTCGCTTGCTCTATTTTAGCCCATTTATATTATTATTTCTTTTAAGATTGCTGTCATTATTTATTGTTAGGGAAATGTTTTGATTAGCGTCATCAGTGCCACTCTGTGAAGGCGTCACTTTCAGCATCATAATCAAGTGATCTATGCAGGTATTCACATAATTTACACTTTAGCGCTAGACCGGTCTAGCACCAAAGTTTTGGAGTTAAAGCCTTTTTACCGGAAACTACCGCGCATCAATGAGATGCAAGGTAGGTGTTCCTGGGCAAAAAATGACGATATGGCCCTAGCGCCATATTTATCCCTGTGCTAAAATCAAGCACAGGGGGAAGGGGGCCTTATATAATGGCATCAGGGCAAGCATTAGGGGAATTGTGAGCATCTTTCCATGATCAGAGACAATGGAATGGGCCAACAGGGGCCCTCCTCTATCCCCAGGGACACCCACACCCACACCAGAGGGATGCCAGAGGATGGAGGATCCCCATCCCAGGTAAGTAAGGTAAGTACAGGTAAGTATTGTTTTTTATTTTCAAAAGTGCAATAGGGAGGCCTAACTCGGGCGGTCCTACATGGCACTGGGCCCAGTAGCCATGCCCAGGGGGCAACTGTCCCCTGGGCCTGGCCATTGGGGTGGTGGGCATGACTCCTGTCTTTACTAAAACAGGAGCATGTCCATGGGGGTTTTACATAAAAAAATGACGCTAGGCTGGTTAGAGGTATTTTTATGCCTCTGCCCAAACTAGCGTCATCCTTTGACGCACAACTTCCTGTTCCCCCTATACCTCCTCCACCCGACTTGCGACCTCTTTTATGACGCTAGCTGCCCCTGACCAACAGCTACTATCATTCTATAAATATGACACCCGGCCGGCGTCTTGGAAAGGCGCTAGCTGGCGGTATACTTTTTCACACAACATTGCGTTAGCGCAGTGTTGCGTGAAAAAGTATAAATATGCCCCCCATGTTTATTGCAGTATGGTGGGGGTCTTTGTATTCATGACTCTCATCTTCACAATTACGATTCTTTTATTTTTCTGCATCCTTTTATTGTTTGTTATCCTAATCATTGCAGCTCATGCATTTTACCTTAGGTTGCAATCTTTTCAATAAATATATTGAAAACTTCCCTGCATCTCCTTCATTGCCTGTGCGTGAATGAGACTTATTGCTAACGTGAGAAATGGGTAACTTCCGTTCCACCACAACTTCCCTGAGATGTCGCAATCTAGAGTCCACATGTAAGGCTTCCAGAAATCACCTTTTACTGTTTGGGTTTTTAATGAGGTACTGCTTGTACACCAGGTGGGTTGGGCTGACAGTTGCGACTTGTTGTAGGATTAGCTTAGTTGCCTACAAACAAAAGTGCTGGCATCTGTAAACCAGCAGTCTCGCCTAGGAGCGAGAGTCCAACTATGACTGGACCACAGTGGAGGCCTTGAGGCTCCCCTCCAGTCCCATACAGGTTATAAGGGCATATTACAACATGAATAAATAAATGTAGACAGGGACCGTGGGGGAGGCCTTGATGCTCCTCCCATTGTCCCAGAAAAAGTGCATATTAAAAAAACAATAAATAAACATACTCAGGACCTACAGGGGCGGCCTTGAGGCTCTACACCTGTGGTCCCAGATAGCCCATAAAGGGCTCAAAAATATATATTAAAAAAAGCTCAATTGTGAAGTTCGCAGTATTTCATACTGGGAGTTGAGGGTTCAAATCCAGGTGTGTCCCTGGTCGTTCCCCTTCTTTATCTTTTTTTTATTCAAATGTTTAGGGCGCATACTAAAAAAGGTGATCTTACTCTTTTTAATTGACAAATAATTTTTTCTTTTCCAATTGTGAAGACATCTCATTTTAAGTATATCATACATCAAAGCCTAAAAAACTCTCTATCTCTATCTCTCTCACTCTCTCTCACACTCTTTCTCTCTCTTTCAATCTCTTTCTCCCATTCACACACCCACTCAGACAATTATGCACCCATTCACAGACCCACTCAGACACTCGTGCACCACTCACAGACCCACTCAGACCCTCGTGCACCCACTGAAAGACCCACTGCGACTCTCACGCACCCACTCACAGACCACTGATGCCCTCACACATCCCCTCACAAACCCACACACACACTGCCGCACCCACTAAAACACTTATGTATGCACTCTCACACTCAGACAGACACTCTCACAGCCATTCTCACCCCCAGATACACCCTGTCACAGTTATTCTGACACCCAGAGAGGCTGCAGCTAACACCCATTGAACACGACCAAAGGGCTGTGTGCAGCGGGAGTTGGGTTGGTAGGAGAGTTGGCCACAGGCAACCTCTGCTGCGCACGGGAAAAGGCTGTCCACAGTGCAAGGCTGGCCAGGCCTCTGCACGTCGGTAGTTGGATTAACGTACAGCAATGAAAATTACTATACATTAAAAAAGCCATAGAAAGTCTCTTGAAAAACCAAAGGTTATGGGAACGTTATAGTTAGGCTAATGTTTTAAACATAAGAAACCATAAAAATTCACCAGTTACACTTAGAGTTACCTCAGGTAACTATAACTTGTGCCCTAAGTTAACTATAACTGGTGCCCTCACTATGCACTATTACCCCACAAACAATGGCTTGCATGACATCTTTACTAACATAATTGATAATATCACTGTAATATTTGCAACAAAAAAAATTGACGAAAAAACTGTGCATTGTGCACTGCCATGACGGTGGCATCCCCCTCACCACAATACAAGATTACCGATGGTCTGACCTGACTGACTGGTGGAAATCTTGAAATAGAGCATTCCTGCCGGTCAGACCAATGGGAACAGTGCTACAAGATAGCACTCGCCTCCCTTAAAAGCTTTATAGCAGAAAGTGTGCATTCCAATGGTGCTGGGCAGGGGGGCCCCGGCGCTGCCCACAACATTGTCATGGGCAGTGCAAGGGCGACCCTGTGGCCCCCTGCACTACCTTTCCACCCACCTTTTCATGGCCGGCTTCCCGCCATGAAAAGGCTAGTGGAATGTGAGGTTGTAATCAGCCATCTGGCGCTGAGATCAATGCTGCCATGGCTCAATACAATCCCGGCCCCCGTCATGCCATGGGTAATCATGTTCCCGGTAGGGACAGCGGACCTTTGACAGTCCAACCGCAAAAGTCGTAATTTGGTGGTCGAATCGTCAAAGACCGCAGGACTCGTAATGAGGCCCTTAGCCAAGATTGCAAGACTCCCCTTAAGGAATGCAGATAAAAGATGATAATTTGTTATTACAGCCAACTCTTTTCAAGAAATTCTTTTTTCATCTCATCTACTGAATTCCAGATTGCTAGCCATCAAATTATGGCATCCAATAAAAGCTTTGCATATTAGATGGAGACCTCACCACTTGGCTTGAGAGTTATTTTCTCCAAATAATTAACTACCTTTCTGAAAAAATCACTTAAGTCTGTCAGGATATCCTAATCTTGGTTGCAACCCAATCCAGAAAGCATCTTCTAGATGCAATTTGATAAAAACAAGTTTGAATCCTACCTCTACTTAATTCACTTGATTGACTACTTTGGTATCCCCTTGTACATCAAAATCCCTACATTAGAACCATAGCTATTTTAAAACAACCTCATGAAACTGGTCAAAACTGATGATCACAAACTTATTTTTCGCAAAATATCTTGAGGATACACACCACCCCACTTTTACAAATGACATAACTCTTAGAATAGAGGAATTAGTAAATTGTTAGACAAAGTTTTATTACTCAGAACACCCCTTTTAAGAATCATTATCAACACTATAAGTCATTTTTATCTCAATTGAATTCACACATACTTTGGCTTCTGGCAAATTAACAGAGGTCCTATAATACTGAACCTGTTTCGCAATCAAATGTCTTGATCTAACAAACATCCCAGAAATATAAACTAATGATACTTTTCAGCATGGCTCTCAGTAAAAATTTCTGCCCCATAGTTAAGGTTTGCTGGATACATATATCCTTTGGGGCAAGACCCAGACTTCTACTCCATTTCCCATGCTGTACATCTAGATTCTTTCAGTTAAGATCCAAAAGTAACCTGTAAACAATTGTAATTTTTGTTCCAACTTCCACCATCAGAGACTCGATCACTGCTATTTTACCCAAAGACAACATTCCTTTTTTCAATTTTTGAATAAAGTCTCTTATTTGCTGCAGCAATCCATATTTTTGGTGCGGTGCTGTGAATGTGAAAACTTTAATCTAGTATAAAACATCCCCCAATTTCCAGATAACTATCTTCTGCCATACTGAACAGTTTTCATCATGGAAAACTGACAGAATCAAAGTGGGCCCCCACAGTAAAGTATAAACACTGTACAGGCAGTAGAAAGTTTACCCTTCAATGACTCTCAAATTTTATATTCAGCTTCAACAGTTTTAAATAAAACTTTTTTATAATAGCTCCAGATTTCTCTGAAAACACCCTTTGGAGTCCCTCTCTATTGGGAGAGTTATAAACTTCAACACACTTTTCACACTTTCTACTTCCAAATAAAATTATTACAAATTCTGTCCAGTTTCTTTAGCCACTCATTCCTTACTGTTAATTGAATTGTCCTAAATAGGTAAAGAACTTTATGGAGTACCAACATCTTAATAACAGTGAATCGACCTATTATCGTCCAATGGACCTATTGATACAACCTAAATCCTTCTTGATTTGGGCGAGAGGGGGTCATGATGTAACGGAATACCATAGTAGAGGTCATTATAACTCTGAGATAGGTTGCCATAACCATCTTGCCATTATCACTTGCATGATAATCTTAGTTACATATTGTGAGACATTGGGTCGTTGGTTTGCTGATGCGAGAGTCCTGGTCAAGCAGCAGTCACAATCCCTTGCAGGGTGAACCCCAATAGGTCACTAATTTAACCTGTGCTTAACCCTGGGTAGATTGGCTCAAAAAGAAGTCACACTAAACTTAGAGGCAATGTGTTAAGTATTTATGCAGTACACAAACAGCAATACAATAAAAATCCCAAATCAGTTTAGAAAAATAGAGTAAATTTTAAAAATTATTTGACACCAAAAATATCATATCCAATTAGTAGAACCGGAGTTATGAAATTTAAAGGTTAAGGCTCAAAAAAGCAAGACCTCAGTTTTAGAAAATGGACACCTGGGCACCATAACCAAGGGTCCAGGAGCAGATGGAGACCTCTTAAGGGTTCAAGACTCCCACAGGCTGGGTCCAGGTGTAGGTTCAACATGGTGGGAGCCTGTTATGTCCCTGGGGCTCTGAACAGGATGCCAGCTAAACTAGCCCTTGGAGACATTTCTGAAGTTCTGGATGCAGGTGAATATGCAGGGCTCCAATACAGGGCTGGACTCTGAAGGTTCAAGGCAGGCTCCAGGCAGAAAAGCAGTCCTTCCAGGTACAGACGCAATCTGGTAGATGCACACCAGGTCACTGTAGTCCTTTGAGAGACCTTCCGCAGGTCCAGTAGTGAACTGAAGAGTGGGTTTGAGAGCCCTATTTTTATACCCTAGTGTCCTGTTCCTAGACGTTGGGAGACATTTTCAGAAGAGTTCTTTGAAGTTCCAGGAGTTTCCTGCCTCCCCTGCCCTGGCACCTAAATGGCTGCACTGACACAGAGCCGCTAAGCCTATTGTGTGGTGCCAGAGCCCAGCCTATTAAGGTGCTAGTGGTGCTGTGTTTAGCTACAACCCCATCAAGTCAATAAATGGCCCATTCAGGCACTGCTAATCCCACTATTGTGTGCCTGTTTAAGGTGAAAGCACAAAGTCTTAACTGTCATTTACACCCAATCATGTGACCTAAGGCAAGCTGCAGACACCAAGGGCTAAGAGCAGGAAATTGCCAACTTTATAAAAGTGGCATCTTCAAACCTGTAGTGATAAATCCACCTTTACCATACAAGAGGGTTTATCATTGCACGCTCTTAGACACCAAACATGAGATATCTTCAACTTCGGGTTTAGGAATTACAGCTTATTAAATATAATAAGGAATCTATAATGTTATCCTATGGGAGGGGTAGATCTCCCAATAGTGAAAAATGAATTTGGGAGTTTTTCACTACTAGGACATGTAAAACTAAAATGTACATGTCCAACTTTTCAATTACACAGCACCCTGCCCTATGGGCTACCTAGGTCCTACATTGGGGTGACCTATATGTAATAAAAAGAGAGTCAAAGGCTTTGCAAAGGGGTTTAAATGCCAAGCTGATGTGGCATTCAGGCTGCAGTGGCAGACCTGGGACATGTCCTAAAGTGCTACTTAAGTGGGTGGCAAAGTGCTGCATGCCAGCTGGTAGCATTTCATTTATAGGCCCTGTGTATATGGTATCCCACTCTAAAAGGGGCTTACATTGAAATTAAATATGCCAATAAGATATATGTAAATCAAATCATGTTTTAGAGAACAAGAGCAGGCACTGTAGCACTGGTTAGACATGACAAAGTACACAGAGTCCTAAGTACAGCAAGCAAAAATCCAGCCAAAAGTAGGAGGCTGGAGGCAAAAAGTTTGGGGATAACCCTGTATAGAGGGATATTTCCAACACATATAGGGCCATATTTATACTTTTTGGCGCACAACTGCGCCAACGCAGTTGTGCGTCAAACATTTTAACGCCGGCTAACGCCATTCCAAAGCGCCATGCGGCACCTTATTTATTGAATGACGTTAGCCGGCGCAGCTGACTGGTGTGCGTCAAAAAAAATGACTCACACCAGGCAGCGCCGGCGTAGGGGAAAATGGAGCTTGGGCGTCAAAAAGGGTGGCAGGGGGTGTCCCTGGGGGCAAGGGAGGGCACCTCTGGGCTCCTTCCGAGCCCACAGGTCCCTTAACACCTGCCCTGACCAGGCGTTAAAAAATGATGCAAAAGCGGCTGGATGTAATTTTTTAAGGCCCACCCACTCCCGTGCGTCATTTTTGCACGGGAGTTTAAATAAGGCGCACATGCCTTAGAGTCATTTTTTAGAAGGGAACGCCTACCTTGCATATCATTAACGCAAGGTAGGTGTCCACGCAAAAAAATGACGCACACTCCAAGATCTTTGGCGCTAGACGGGTCTAACGCCAAAGTATAAATATGGAGTTTGCTTTGCGTCGGATTTGCGTAAAAAAAAACAACGCAAATCCGGCGCAAACAGAGTATAAATATGCTCCATAATTTGGGTCTTCCCATTATCAAGAAGATTTCCTGATATCTGCTCAAACCTGACTCCTTCCTCCTCACTTTCACTGATAGCTCCATGCGGAGCAGTAGTTACGATAACAAAGTCATAAGCATATCCTAGCACTTTAGTGCCAAGTACATTTTCCACTACAGACCTTTTAACTGGACTATTAATTATTTTACCCAAGAAGGGATTAATATAGACAACAAATAGTAGGGGAGAACATGAGCAGCCCTGTTGCATTTCCATGTGATCTTGATGCTCTCAGACTCCAAGCCTTTCAATTGTATTTTGGCTGCTGGATTGTTATACATAACTTGTATGGCCGCCAGATGGCCCGAACCGACACCTACCCTCTGCAGTATCTCCCATATGTATACCCATGTAACCCAGTCAAAGGTCTTTTCTGCTTCAAACTGGATATTTGCAATAAGCGGCCTCGCAATGTCTGCTATGTCAAACAATGTTATAGCCAATCTAATATGGTCTGTTATGCCTCGACCTGGGGTAAACCTCTGCTGCCTAAGAGAGCTCAGACTGACAATGACTTGGCTCAACCAGGTCTCTAAAATCTTTTAATACATCTTAATGTCACAATTGATTAGCTATATGAACCTGTAATTCCTGGGATTCGGGGAAGGGTCCCCTTTTTAAAAAATACAACTATATTAGTATTCTGCCATGGGTCTATAGCCCGTTCCCTGCTCCATTTATCCAAAAAAGTGCTGAGCATATTGACTGACAAAATCCTAAAAAAATTAAGCCCTAGTTGAAATTTACTGGGTCCTTCTTGAGTGCTAGATAATTCACTGCTTTCCTTAACTCATCTAGTGTAAATGGTGAATCAAGAGAAATCCTATTGTCTTCACTCAGATCTTTGAAAGCTACTTGGTCTTGATTATATCCTCTGAGGGCTCTAACCCCTCCTGATGCAAAGTACCACAAAATTCAATAAAACTCCAATAACCTCTATAGCATTCTTATTTATCTGACCTTGCCTATACTTGATAGAGGCAAATTCCACTCTGTGTTTCTTTATGTCTAATCCTCAGGGCTAGTTGTTTCCCTATGCTATCACTAAGTTCATAACTCCCAGTCTCATAAATGCCTGATACTCCTCTTCAGTGTTAGGTAAATAATGTTTGCACCCTTCCAGGAGCAATGAAAGAAACACACAATACAAAGCAGTTGCCCAGGAACAAAATTAATTATATTTCTAGGTACCATAGCATGCTTGCTGGCCAGCAAGGAACAAGAGCAAACACAAAAACATATGCGTAATACAAACAGGCTTCTTTCCTGAGTGACTTGTTTTTTGGCCTTATATGCAGTACATAAATGTAACATAATCACACCCAAAAGGTCACAGTGCCAAACATGGGCAAGCATAGAAATGCAACATAGGCACAGTGCCAAATATACAGAAATGCAGTGTAGGCATAAAGGAACAAGGTGATGAGCAAAACTAACGTGGAAGTCAGGAAAAGCAAAGTGATCTCTAAGTGGGCTTTGGTCAGCTGTCGAAGCTTGTCTAGGCAAGGTCAGATTTGGAAGCCTTTGCAGCTCTGGGCAGCTTATTATAGTGAGAAGTGAGATAGTTTAGGTGAGAACTATATCTAAGTATATCTATGTAATGTATACATATTGAGGATATACATGAATATATATATACATTTCCCCAACATGCAGCCCTTCTGGCATGAAAGCTGTTGATCTCTGCTTTAACCTCTACTATCCTCAGAAGAATCTCATCCTCTACCCCACCCCTCCCATCTGGCTGGTCATATTCACCTTTACATTAGCCAATTGCAATCTGCCTAATTCCTCTTGGAATACCTTGATCTTTTTATAGCTAACCTTTGGATTATTGAGACTAAAACTAAGTGTTTCCCCACTGATCCCAACATGAAGGACATCCTATACTGTTAAGGCACTTCCTCTATTTATAGTTAAGAAATCAACCAAACACTCTCTAGATTGCCTTACAAAATCAAGGTTCAACAACAATGCTGTATTCATTGACCACAAATGTATTGGTCTAGCCATAGCAGAGTAACATACTTGCAGAATCAGAAGGTTATGGTCAGAAAATAATCCAAGAACGTGCTTTTTATGAAGATAAGAATAATATGTAAACCCTGTATTGAAGGTCTCCAGGGGCATCTGTAGATCAATTGACCCATGCTAGCCCATACGTTGTTTTAAAGCACAATAAACCTTGGATTTCCCCCCACACAATTCTGACATGGCAGGGTGTACCATTAAGATCTCCACACAAAACTGTAGGTGTAGGCCAGGACGTTAATTCTAGGTACATGCTATCTATGACTGCTTCATCAAGACTGGACCCAAAGATGGAGCAGAGGGAGACTTGGTATTTGACTACCATCCATCTGCCCAGTCTGTCTGAGGCGATCCTTTTGTTACTACTGAAGCAGGCTTTGGCTAATATGGCTACCCACCTTTCTTTCTTTTTTGAAGAAGCCTTTTTTTATTTCTTTAGGATTGAGATGAGTTTCAGGGTGAACTATGCAAGTTCAGAAATAGGCAGGGGTAATCATCCTGGGCACTTTTTAAACAGATTTCTGAACCTGTCCAAGCACTGAGAGTGTCGCCTTACCACTCCATGATGATCCTCATGTGAACATTGATTGTTGGGATGTCAGAATGCTAATATGGCCAGGCATTTCAAAAATGCATGCTCCAAGCATTTTCCTTGCAATCAAACAGAAACGGACAGCCTGCAGGATGGACTCAGCACACCCAATTATGTTTTGTTGTTTGTTTAAATGAGTTTATTGAATAATGAATTGAACAATACAGTTGTACAATAGGTAGAATGAATACGACATGATCTCCATCTCAGCAAAAACAAAAGAGAGAATTGGAGACTAATCAGAGCAAAGCACTCAATGAACATAAGGAGCTGCAACAAACGTAAGAAATGTAACAGCAGACAGGGCTGTACGCATTCAAGAACAACATCAAGCTCAACAGAGTAGCCCATTACAGTCCCTGCACTTAATGGTAGAACAGCGTCCTATGAGGTGGTTGGTGTGCTAGAGGGGTTATGAAAACTCAGGTATATGATCCAGGCAACAAAGGAAGGGAGGAAAGAGAAGGCAATGCTGTTGGGGGATGGAGAGGAGGGAAAGGGGAGGAAATTATTCAGCCCGTCGGCCCATCATATGAAACATAAGGAGTGGGGGGAGATGAGCAGATGGTAGAAGGAAATGAAGGGGTGAGAATGCATGGACATGTGGAATAGAGGCAATAAAGAGGGGTCCATCAGGTATCCCTCTCAGAGACCAGGAAGGGGCAACAAATGACATTTGTTAGAAATTGAGTTGGCCGAGGTATGCACTCTGTCCAAGTAGAGACCACAATCCTAGTCAGAGTAAGACAGGTGCACAACCTAAATTAACCTGTCCTCACCCTCTGGTAGCTTGGCATAGAGCAGTCAGGCTTAACTTAAAAGAGACAAAGGGGCATATTTAAGATCCCCTAGCACCATCTACCGACACATTAATGTCATTTTGTTACACTAATGTTTCGTTAAATGGCCAAAATCCCCACACCATATTTACAAAAGTCTGCAATGCATGCATTGTGCCACTTTGTAACACTGTGCGCTACACTATGCATGTGTGAGGCATAATGTATGCAAAGGGGGTGTTCCCCCATTAGGGGGGGGGCGAAAAAATGGCACAAAGAAATCTAACAGATTTCCTTGCTTCATTTGTTCACTACTTTTAACGCCTGCTCAGAGCAGGCATTAACAGGGGGCACACCATTGTTTACAATGGGCCCCTATGTACTCTGCAGGAGTAGCGCCAACATTTTAGCGCTACTCCTGCAGAGTGCATCAATAGCATCATAAAAAATGATGCCATTGCCCCCTACCCTGCGCCACGATGCACCGTATTTTAAATAAGGCTCACACATGGTGGCAGTAGTGGGGCTGTAAAGGGTGCAAGAAAATGGTGCTGCACTGTGTGCAGTGCCGCTTTTCTTAAATATGCCCCAAAGTGTATAGTATTTGTGCAACACTTAATTTACAGTAACACAGTGAAGTCACCACAAAAAAACTGCACACCAGTTTTGAAAACTAGAGACTATTTATCTGATTAAAAGAAGACTAAAGCAACAAAAGTCCAATAAGCAATAATTGAGATATGATTTTTTAAAGATTAAGGGCCTCATTACAACTGCCAGACTCGTGGTGACAGTAGGACTGCCTCACTCTAGGTGGTCCGACCATCAAATTACAACCCTGGTGGTCAGAGCACCAGGGGACCGCTGTCTCCACCAGGAACATGGTTCACAGCAGCTTGACATCAGTTGGAGTCGTGGTCAGCCACTGTGGTGCTGTGTTCAGTGCCGCCGCACTGATCATGTGTCCTGTGTCTGCCAGCCTGGGACCGCGCCATGGAAAGCCTGGCTGAAACACAATGAAGTTAGCCACAGTGGGGCCCCTTCCACAGCCCATGACCACGGGCCAGTAGAGGGCCCCCCCTGCCCAGCACCCTTGGAATGCACACTGAATGTGGTGCAGACAGTGAGTAGTCCGAGGGTGCCGGAGACCCCCTCTGTGCGTCCAAGACCAATGCTACTGCATGGCTTCCGCTGGGCTTCCTGCTGGAAACCTCTGACTTCAGAGGTCTGCGCCAGTCATTCCAGTGAAAACCTGGGCCCTGGGAGACCGCTGACTCCATGGTGGTATCCTCCCCATGAGTTTGATGTTCTGCGTGTCCTACCCCCAACGTGAAAACAGTGCTTAGAGGTCCCTAGCAGTCAAAAGGTTACTTGAGGTTCAAAGGGACCAGTGCAAATCAAAAGTTCAAGGTAACCGCAATGGAGGGTAGACTAGATGCAGAATCAGTACCTTTGATGGAGTAAAATGTTGATGTTCAGGGGAAGATCCATTGGTTTTTGCAGAAATCAGCTGCAGAGCTCACTTCTGAGGTGCAGGATTGGAGAGAGGACCTCAGGGGAGGGTAGGACTCACAGATGATACAGGGGGAAAGCCAACAAGCCCTTGGAAATTCTTGGGTACAGGTTGTGGTGAGCAAATCCAGTCCTTCTCACTGCAGCCAAGAAGTAGGAGGAAACAGGCCACAACAGCAAAGCAAATAGCAAGGTGGCAGTCCCTCCTACAGCACATCACACAGCAGGCCAGTTACAGAGTAGCAGTCTCTCCTGGCAACACAGCAGTCCTTCTTCCTGGCAGTGTTTTTTTGGTTCCAGTAGAGTGATGATTTGGTGGGGTTTGGGGTCCAGTACTTATAACCAAATGTGCCTTTGAAGTGGGGAAGACTCCAAAGAGGTCTTTGAAGATCACAGGGTCCCTGCCATTTCCTCCCTGGATCTAGATACTCTACAGGGGGCTATGCAGCCCTTTGTGTGGGGAGAGGCACAGCCCTATTTAGGTGTAAGTGAGGCAGTGCTAAGCTTCGCCCTCCATGAAGCCAGTTAATGGCCCATTAAGGTTCATTGTCACACCTAAGCTCCTATTGTGTGTGACTGTCTAAGGGGAATGCACAAAGTCCAGCTGCCACTAACCGCAGGTGTGTATTCAGAGATAGGCAGAGACACATAACGGTTAAACTAAGAAAATGCCAACTTTCTGAAAGAGGAATTTTCAGGCTTACAATTTAAAATCTGACTTCAACAAAAGTTTTGATTTTTAATTGTGAGTCTAGAGACCAAACTCAAAATTTCTATCTTTTCCCAATTGGAAGTTACACTTAAAGGGTGCTTCAAGGTAACCCCAAATTTAACCTAAGTGACAGAAAGGCCTTGCAGTAGTGAAAAATGAAATTTAATAGTTTCTCACTACCAGGACATGTTAAACTTAAAAGTACACGTCCAACTTTTTATATACACTGCACACTGCCCTTAGGGCCTTCGTTAGGGGTGACATTTGTAACAAAAAGAAAGGTTTGGGCCTGGCAAGTAAGGCACTTGCAATGTTGAGATGGCAGTTTAAACTGCACACACAGGCTCTGCAGTGACAGCCCTGAGACACGTTTGAAATGCTACTGTAGTGGGTGGCACAATCATTACTGCAGGCCCACAAGTAGCATTTAATTTACAGGCCCTGGGCACACATAGTGTACTTTCATAGGGACTTACATGGAAGTTAAATATGCTAATTGTGGAGAAGTCAATGTCACCATGTTTTTGGGTGAAAGCACAAGTATCTTAGCACTGGTGAGCAGTGGTAAAGTCCTAAAGCAAACAAAAACATAGTCAGAAAATGAGATGGAGGAACATGTAAAGTCTGGGGATGATCCGGGGGAAAGGGCCATTTCCAACAACATTGAATAAGTCGGCTTTGTCCTGCAGCCAATAGACAATTTGCTCATAGGTTACTACTTTGAATATTTCAGCTAGCCACTCGTTGTGAGAGGGTATGTGAGGTGAGCGCCAGTGGCATAAGACACAGATTTAAGCCATGGCTAGTGCTGTTGTCAAGATTTGTTGGGTATAACTTCTGAATCATGACTTATGATCAAAGGTGGTGAAAACGGGAAGGGTAATTCAAGAAAAAGGCCAAGAGTATTACCTATTTGGGACTACAGGTGAGAGATAGAAGGACAATCATAAAGAATACTGTATGTATTGCATCATGGTCTGGGTCGAAACACCACCAGCATGCCCAATGGGGCTTGACGTTTGGCTATGGCCCTTAAGAGCAGGAAGAGGTTAGTCTGTTGCCCCCCCTTAAATGTAAACCTTTAAGTTTGGAAACGATAACTTGCAAATTTGAGAGCATCTAAGAAGTACTTATTCAGCTTTTAGAGAATTTTGGACAACAAAGATAAGGTGCAAATGCTACTCAAGTAAAACATAACCTCATTGGGCAAAATGTTACTTTCCCCTTCTGAATTTTTCCCTGCATTTGCAGCTCTTGTGGAACAACAGAACTACAGCAAACCACTATCCAACCTGCAGAACTTAGGATATGTAAATTAGGAGATGCTGCCAATTTTCATATACCAGTTCCAGTCTTCCCCCACAGCAGGATATCAAGCATTAGAAAGCTGACCCTCTGAAGACATAGACAACAAGAGTGAATAGGGTACCAAAGTGACCTGACCTGAGCAGAGAGAGGATTTTTGTTGGTACAGTTTTCAAGTTTGTCACATTCAAAGTTTTTGAAGCCAAAACTCAAGGCTTACGCAGGATTCTGGATGTCGTCATCACGCACTCAGTGGCACAATGTCCTGTCTTGCCCTACTGAAGGAATTTTATGTCCAGGAAAGTGAGAAAGTCAGTAGGTAATACTATTGACTTGGTATACTATTAGACTTTGTCTTACCCATGTTCCATTGAGGTCACGCTGAAATTGC
This sequence comes from Pleurodeles waltl, assembly GCF_031143425.1. Taxonomy (NCBI): domain Eukaryota; kingdom Metazoa; phylum Chordata; class Amphibia; order Caudata; family Salamandridae; genus Pleurodeles; species Pleurodeles waltl. The sequence continues at coordinate 1,087,815,529 of NC_090440.1, forward strand.
ACAGACTCCAGTCACAAATACCACATAGACTAATACTGACTTTGGCCTACCCCTTTATTTTTTATGGATGTTTTTGGCTTTTTGTGGAATGGGTGCCCCTTTGCTTCTGCCTGGGTGTCCATGGCCTGACATGAGTGAGAATTTAGGTTGCATGACCAACGTTTCTTGTACCACTCATGTTGTTCCTGTGCTGGACTGATTGTGGTACCCATCCACCTTTAATACCCCTTTAATATGGATAAACAAGATCATAGGAAGCCCAAACTGACATTTAGCAATAAATGCCCCTCTAGTTCTGCAGATTTGGACCATGGGGGATGCCTGCCATTCACTAATAGACCCGACCACATGAAGGAGAAACTTAATAAGCGCAATTACCTTTTTGACCACTTTAAGTTACATGTCTGATGTCGAGGACTACCACACGATCACTAATACTTGCTACATATGGAGAAAGTCTTGGAGGTCTTCAAAAGCAAGAATGAAGACCTTAAAGCTAGATCTTAGGGCAGGAATATCCACATATTTGACATACTGGAGCCCACCACTATGGATAAAATGGAAAATTATGTTGAAACTATTCTTCGTTCTTTGTTCAGAGATGACGTAGCATTTCTGTTCCCATTGGAGCAAGCACACCATTCTATGGCTCCTTGGCCTTCTTTGGGTGCATGGTTGCTGCAGATTCTTGCCCGCCTGCTCAACTACAGGTATAGAGACACTGTCCTGAGACAGAGAACAGAAGAAAATCCAGTATGAAGATAATGTCATTGCCCTGTACCCGGACTTCAACTTTGTGGATCAGGCTGCACGGCATGAGTTTCTGCCTGTCAAATGTCTCCTGAAAGTGTGAGCCAATTACTCTGTGTCAACATAAAAGGCAAAACCCATCATTTCACTCATCTGAAGGCTGCTGCTAAGTTTCCCACAAACTTCCGGTTCCCACAGCCAAGGGCTCAGTCTTGACTGAAAGAAGTTCTGGAAGCCACCTTAATGAAAACAACTGATTGACAGGCCCTGACCTGAGCCCTCAGATACACAATGTGATCTGCCTTGACTGTCCGTCCCTCTTATGTGCATGAAGGCAATAACTCTGGTGTTACCTGACTGGGTCTCAGCACTACCGTAATGGCTCTATACCCATGTATCAGCGGTGGAACCACAGTTCATACTCTAAAATGTTCTAGCGAATATTAGTTTCCTTAACTGGCCTATTACTGATTTCCACTTATGCCCTCTTTCTGGCTATCACTCTCAGCCACACAGCTCTTGCTGAGCCAGTCAACTGCTTGACTGTCTAGTAGGATATTGGATGAATCCTTTTGCACCATTCAAATGTAAGGATGTGGAGTTGGGGTCGTGGTTGGGATGTTGTTGTTCTTCTAGTTCAGAGTGTTGGATTGGGTGGGGAGGGTATTTCAGTTGATATAAACATATAGTTATCCACAGCAAGGGACAGCTGTGGTTTCCCAACATGACTACTGGGTGTTGCGCCGCGTGGTGCGGCACGAGCCGAGCATTCGGCTCACGCCGCGCAGCGCGTTCTCAGGACGCGGCGCGCCCCGAGTCTTCTTTGTACAGCGCGAGGCCCCAGATATTATTTCGGGCCTCGCTCTGCCTTCTGTTGTGTCCCTGTTCTCCCCTGACCCATCCTTACCTGTTTCTTTTTCTTTCTTCTTCTTCTTTTTCTTCTTTACTTTTTCGAGGCATTTTCTGTCCTTTCTTTATGTCTTTCCCCCTTCCCATGTTACCTTTTTCTTCCCAGCATTCCTTGGTCCCTATTTTCTATGGTTCCTGTTCTATTCTATCCTATGTACTTTTTCCCTATCTAAAATGGTGTCTTTTTACTTCCTGTTGGTCACTTCCTGTTTCTTGGTATATAAGGGCTCTGTTTTCTCCCTTTCCTTGCGCTGCATCACTTTCTGCTCAGATTGTGTCTTCGCTCCTGATTCTTAGCCTTCGGTTCTGAATCTTTTCAATTTTGCATTTACCTGCATTTTGTTCCTGTTTGATTCCTGGTTTTGTTTTCGTTTCAGGAATCCATTTTTTGGAGGTTTTTTCCCCTTTATTGGGGTTTTTTCCCTCTGGCACTAATTCTAAAGGGCACGGTCTGTTCTTGGCGTTTCCACTGCCTGCAGCACCGTGGCTACTAGAAAGAGTCGCCCTTTTCTGGGCCAAAGCCGAACCCTCAAGACCTACGCCACTAGATCTGCGGTTTCCAGGCGCCAGCAGCACGTGAGTCGTGACAGAATGCAGCGCCAAACCATTCCGACATCTTCTGATACTATGGATGACACAGTGGCGGCGGCTGCAGATCCTGATTCATCTTTTTTGACTACTATTCAACAACAAGCTCAGGAATTGCAACAATTGCGCAACGAGAATGCGGTCTTACGACAGGCTTTGGCCCTCCGCAGTGGCGATGTTCCGACTATCTCCGCCTCAACGCCTCGCTTCTCTGGTGAACCAACTAAACTGCGTGAATTCCTGGATGCATTAACGGTTTACTTCGCCTTCAGACCTACCCAATTCTCTCATGACAGGACAAAGGTGGGATATCTTATTAGTGCATTATCCGGTCCTGCCTTGGCCTGGGCAACCCCGATGGTGTCATCCAACGATCCAGTATTGTCGGACTATTCTGCCTTCGTGACCCGCTTCAAACAAATGTTTAGTCGCCCAGGATTGGAAGCCTCGGCAGAGGAAGCATTATGTGATATCCAGCAAGGTTCCCAGGATGTCCTCCGATATATTACACGTTTCCGTCAATTAGCGGCAGAGACCACTTGGGTGGAGCGTACCCTGGTAACTTTGTTTCTCAGAGGACTTAAGGAAGAAATTAAGGATGAATTAGTACATTCCACCAGAGTTGAAGATCTTCGTGGCCTCATGGATCAAGCACTTTCCATCGAGTATCGTCTTCAAGAACGACGAATGGAGAAGAGAAGGAGTAGAGGAGCGTCTCAGCCAAGCTCTTCACGGATGTATCCACCTCATCCTGAGGAATCTCGTCCTCCTGCTAAAGATATAGAAGGGGAACCCATGCAAGTGGATACTGCTCGAGGGCCACTCTCTGCTAGTGAGAAGGAAGACAGACGGAAGAAGGGATTGTGCCTCTACTGTGGTTCTGCTGGTCATATGCTTCGTACATGTCCTGTACGTCCACCTAGACCCTTGGGAAACGCCACCTCCCGTCCTCTGTAAGAAGGGAGGGGACGGGATCATCGGCTATACCTTCTATCAGCTCATTCAACGACAATACAACTTACTTGTTCGTGTTACCAGTCATATTACAACTACCTGATGGCCGCCAAGAAAGAACTATGGCATTATTGGATTGTGGTGCTAGTGGGATATACATGGATAAGACATGGGCCACTAATCTGCAAATTCCCACTCAACCCAAAGACATTCCTGAACAAGTACACACCGTGGATGGATCTTTAATATCCTCAGGTCCAGTCGATACTACGACCTTGATGTTAAATTTACAGTTTGGTAATCATCAAGAACACCTCTCTTTTGATCTCATTTCATCTCCCAACCATACCATTATTCTCGGAATTCCATGGTTTACTAGACATAACCCATATGTGAACTGGGTAACCCGGACAATTTCTTTATCCTCACAGTTTTGTCAAGAAAATTGCTTTGCTTCCGATAAATATTGGTCACCAAACAGATTAACACCTATGAAAAGTACTACGGAGTATTCCATCAACACTATCCAAGGGGTTCCTGAACATTATTTAGAGTTCCAAGACGTGTTTCAAAAACCATCCAGACCTGTATTACCTCCACATCGAGAGTACGATTGTGCTATTCCTTTGGAACCTGGAACAGTCGTTCCCTTTGGGAGGATGTATTCTCTCACGGAACCTGAAAAGGAAGTTCTTAAGGAGTATCTGGAGGAAAATGTACAGGGTGGTCTCATTGTTCCATCATCTTCTCCAGCAGGGGCTCCTCTCTTTTTTGTACCTAAGAAGACCAAAGATCTTCGTCCTTGCATAGACTTTCGAGGCCTAAACAAGATAACTATAAAGGATCGTTATCCTTTGCCCCTCATTAAGGATATTTTAGAGGCAGTCAGAGGGGCTCAACGTTTTACCAAGTTGGATCTTCGGGGAGCTTACCACCTTTTACGTATAAAAGAAGGAGACGAGTGGAAAACAGCATTCAGGACACCGTTCGGTCATTTTGAATATAAAGTCATGCCCTTTGGTCTTACGAACGCTCCTGCTATATTTCAAAGGTTTATGGACTCAATATTTTCCGATCTCTTGAACCAGACACTCGTAATCTACTTGGACGACATCCTTATTTTTTCCAGACACCCCGAACTCCATTCTTCTCATATGAAACAAGTCCTTCACAGACTCCGAGCACATCAACTATTCTGTAAACCCGAAAAGTGTGAGTTCGATAAGACGGAAGTCAAATATCTGGGTTATCATTTAAGTTCCACCGGCATAGCTATGGACCTAGAAAAGGTACAAGCAATTCTAGAGTGGCCTTCTCCCTCTTCTATCAAAGAAACACAATGTTTCCTAGGATTAGCAAATTTTTACCGACAGTTCATTCAAGACTTTGCTAAACAGACCAGCCATATAACCCATACCTTAAAGAAGGAAAATCTAAAACAGGGGTTTGTCTGGACCAAGGCGGCTGAAACAGCTTTTCAAGAATTAAAGAAGGCATTCACTCAAGCTCCCATCTTGAGACATCCAGATACCAATAAACAGTTTATCGTAGTTACCGATGCATCCGAAAAAGCTATTGGAGCAGTCTTGCTTCAACTTCAAGAAGATGATGGTCTTGAACATCCTGTTTTCTATTTGTCCCATATTCTCTCTTTAGCTGAACAACATTACTCTGTACTAGAAAGAGAGTTGTTAGCTCTGAAGACAGCCTGCATCGAATGGAGACAGTTTCTGATGGGATCCAAGGAGCCTTTCGAGGCGAGAACAGATCACCGTAATCTGCAATGTCTACGTAATTTCGTATGCCAAAATAGTCGCCAGGCGCGTTGGGCCTTTTTCTTTAGTCAGTATGACTTTTACATCACCTATATTCCTGGATCTCAAAACATTCTGGCTGATGCTCTGTCTCGACGCTATCCAGATTGTACTCCTTCCCCATCTCAGTTTCTACTGGAGCCTAGTAAGATCATTGGAGTTGCTCAATCTTTTCTGGATGAGGTACAACTGGAGTATTCCAGCCTGTCTAATAGCGAAATAGAGAAATTAAGAACCTTTTTATGCAAGAAAGAAGGATTCTTTTTTCATCAGAAGCTGTTATTCCTCCCTACTAACAGAGTGCGAGACAAAGCATTACAGATGTGCCATGATTCACCGGTTGCTGGACATAGAGGTATTAAGGCCACACAAGAACTTCTTTCGCGATCTTTCTGGAGGCCTACCTGGAAATCAGATGTCGAAAGATATGTTCAGGCTTGTCCCATATGTGCCCAAGTCAAGATTCCCCGTAGCAGACCTGCAGGATTACTACAGCCTTTGCCAGTTCCACCAACGCCATGGCATACTATTTCCACTGACTTTATGTGTTCACTTCCGCCATCAGCTGGAAACCAGGTTATCATGGTCACTGTTGATTCTTTCACTAAGATGGACCACTTTACTGCTCTAAAGAAATTACCAACATCCCAAGAATTGAGCCAGATATTTATCGACCATATTTTCCGTCTCCATGGACTTCCACATACCATTGTGTCTGACAGGGGTCCCCAGTATATTTCCCGGTTTTGGAAACATTTTTGCAAGACACTGAATATCAATATAGCACTATCATCCGGTTTCCATCCTCAGACCAATGGACAAACTGAGCGTTTGAATCAAGGACTAGAACAATACCTTCGTTGTTTTTGTAATTCCACCCAAAGCAACTGGAACACTTATCTTCCTATTGCTGAATATTCCTACAACAACTCTGTCCATAGTGCCTCCAAGGTCACTCCCTTTTTCTGTTCCTATGGCTATCATCCGACCTCTTTTCCTACTGCTCCTCAATCTACCTCTCCTCTGCCTGCCATTACATCTTTTTCCAAACGTCTCCTGCAACTCCATAAGCTAATTAGATCTAATTTATTGCACACTAAGAGATATATGAAGAAGATCGCTGATAAGAAACGTGGACCCACTCCTGATTATCACCCTCAGGATAAAGTCTGGCTTTCTTCCAAATTCTTGCCCTCTCGCCTTTCTCTGAATAAGTTCACGCCTCGCTATTATGGGCCTTTTCGTATTCTTCAGTTGCTCAATCCTGTCACTGTTCGTCTTCGCTTGCCTCATACTTGGAAAATTCATCCGGTCTTTCATGTATCCCAACTCAAACCTTATGTCCCTGATCCTTTCTCTCGTCAGTTTCCTTGTCCTCCTCCTGTGTTGGTGAATGATGTCCCTGAATATGAGGTTCAAGAAATTTGTGACTCTCGCCTTTTTCACCGGCGTCTTCAGTATTTGATTCACTGGAAGGGTTATCCTCTTAGTGAATGCTCTTGGGAAGATGCTTCTTCTGTTCACGCCCCTCTTTTGATTTCTCATTTTCATCGTTTGTTTCCCTTCAAACCTAGACCTTTGGGGGGGGGACCTACTGTTGCGCCGCGTGGTGCGGCACGAGCCGAGCATTCGGCTCACGCCACGCAGCGCGTTCTCAGGACGCAGCGCGCCCCGAGTCTTCTTTGTACAGCGGGAGGCCCCAGATATTATTTCGGGCCTCGCTCTGCCTTCTGTTGTGTCCCTGTTCTCCCCTGACCCATCCTTACCTGTTTCTTTTTCTTTCTTCTTCTTCTTTTTCTTCTTTACTTTTTCGAGGCATTTTCTGTCCTTTCTTTATGTCTTTCCCCCTTCCCATGTTACCTTTTTCTTCCCAGCATTCCTTGGTCCCTATTTTCTATGGTTCCTGTTCTATTCTATCCTATGTACTTTTTCCCTATCTAAAATGGTGTCTTTTTACTTCCTGTTGGTCACTTCCTGTTTCTTGGTATATAAGGGCTCTGTTTTCTCCCTTTCCTTGCGCTGCATCACTTTCTGCTCAGATTGTGTCTTCGCTCCTGATTCTTAGCCTTCGGTTCTGAATCTTTTCAATTTTGCATTTACCTGCATTTTGTTCCTGTTTGATTCCTTGTTTTGTTTTCGTTTCAGGAATCCATTTTTTGGAGGTTTTTTCCCCTTTATTGGGGTTTTTTCCCTCTGGCACTAATTCTAAAGGGCACGGTCTGTTCTTGGCATTTCCACTGCCTGCAGCACCGTGGCTACTAGAAAGAGTCGCCCTTTTCTGGGCCAAAGCCGAACCCTCAAGACCTACGCCACTAGATCTGCGGTTTCCAGGCGCCAGCAGCACGTGAGTCGTGACACTGGGTGCCTACGTCATCTAGACATTGCACAGTACACACAGTCACTATAAACAACCTTGGACACACACATGCTACACTTGATTATATGACCACAATTAGATATTTGACCTGAATATCAGTGAAATGAACGAGTCGTGAAATGTGAGGCAGATATTCCCATATTTGAATCAGCACAGAATCAAACTCAGCATCCTTCAGAAGCTGTATCTGAAAAACACCACAAAATCTTGGTTATGCGTTGATTGAATTGCAAAGTGGCATGTTACCATCTACATGAAGTAAGCCTGAGGTGTTGCAGTGATCGTCCGTAAAAAACAGTTTGGCACAGAAATAGGAATATTTGTGACAAAAAAGGTAGATTTTTAACTATGCACAGAGTACTACATGGCCAGACTTTCACCCTTACTTCCATATAAAGGCCCAATTAGGATAGTCTTGACTTTTTTACAGACACATGGGGCCATATTTATACTTTTTGACGCAAATCTGCGCTAACGCAGTTTTGCGTCAAAAAAATTAGCGCCGGCTAACGCCATTCTGAAGCGCCATGCAGGCGCCATATTTATTCAATGACGTTAGCCGGCTTTAGCCGCCGGCGCTGCCTGGTGTGCGTGAAAAAAAAACGACGTACACCAGGCAGCAGGGGATATGGAGCTTGGGCGCCAAATAATGGGGCAAGTCAGACTGAGGCAAATTTTTCGCCTCAACCCGATTTGCGCCATTTTTTTCGACTCCCAACCCCCATTGAAATTACTCCTGTCTTAGCTAAGACAGGAGTCATGCCCCCTTGCCCAATGGCCATGCCCAGGGGACTTCTGTCCCCTGGGCATGGTCATTGGGCATAGTGGCATGTAGGGGGGTACAAATCAGGTCCCCCTATGCCACAAAAAAAAAAAAAAAAAAACACTTACCTGAACTTACCTTAATGTCCCTGGGATGGGTCCCTCCAGCCTTGGGTGTCCTCCTGGGGTGGGCAAGGGTGGCAGGGGGTGTCCCTGGGGGCTTGGGAGGGCACCTCTGGGCTCCGTCCGAGCCCACAGGTCCCTTAACGCCTGCCCTGACCAGGCGCTAAAAAACGGCGCAAAAGCGGCTGGACGTCATTTTTTTTGACCCGCCAACTCCCGGGCGTGATTTTTGCCCGGGAGTGTAAATACGGCGCACATGCCTATGAGTCAATTTTTTATACGGGAACGCCTACCTTGCATATCATTAACGCAAAGTAGGTGTCCACGCTAAAAAATGACGCAAACTCCATGGACTTTGGCGCTAGACGCGTCTAACGCCAAAGTATAAATATGGAGTTAGTTTTGTGTCGGAATTGCGTAAAAAAAAACGATGCAATTCCGGCACAAACAGAGTATAAATATGCCCCATGGTGTCAGAGTCTTGGCTACAGGGCAATGCACCAGGCTTTGGGGAGGGGGCTTCAGTATGTTTCTCAATCACTCCCAGGGACATCTTAAGGATTTTTAGGTATCTAGGTGCTAGCCCGCCTTATCCTTAGTAAGTAAACTTACAAGGGGATGCGTATAGGTCGATGAATCTTTTGGATCTCATGGGGTATCCTAGTCAAGTATAGCGAGTAAAATAAACTTCAACAATCAATCTGATCAACTCAAATTACAATGCACTAATCTAATCAGGAAAAACCACCATGACTCATATGAAAGTTAGTTCTGTTTATTCCCTATTAGTTACAACTCTAATCATAAACCTCTATTCAACAATATCATGATTTCCAAAAATTTTATTAGCATCATAAGCAATGAATTCTCATCACATTATTAATATGCAATCAACGTTAAACAAAGCAATAGCAATTCATGAGATATTGAATGATTCAGCAATATAAGTCAGTCAGTCTAAGTCACCCTAAGTCACCCTTGTCAGCCTACCTATCTCCAGATTAGCATCAGCATGTTTGTCTACATGCTAAAACAATTTAGTCAAAAATCATTAATTTGGAAAATCTATCTAGTAAAGAAAACATTTAAATCAGCGCAGTTGGTACCTAGAAAGAAAAGCATTCATTAACCAGTCTTGTTATAGCTACCTATCCAAGATAGATCAGCAACAAGTCAGACTTTGTCTCCAGGTCTTCAGTCATCAATAAGACTCGGGCTCACAAGAAGCAAGCCCAATTTTTAGCACTTCGGACTGCGTCTCCTGACGTCATCAACTTTCGCCTCTCCGTTCTCACCCTCCGTTCTGATTTTTCCCCCTCATGTCATGACTTTTTAATAGGGTCTCTCAGTCCGTCCCACAATTTGCCCATTGGTCAACCTTATCAGGGGTTATGACTCTAACCTATAATTTTTGTTTACCACTTGTCAACGTTATTTTGAGAGTCAAGTTTCATTAACATGATTGGTTCTTCTGTCGATAAGAACATCATCTGATTCTTCAGGTAACAAAATTGTTGCTCCCAGCTCTTAGTCTGTAGCTCCATTGTTCAAGTCCTGGGAAAGTACGTTTAGCCTACTCTACACATAATTGTATCAATTTGCTCTGATCGTCTCATGTCCGCTGGCGATTTTGCAAATTCTTCTCTAGCAATATTCATCGTTGAACTCTGTACAGTTCAAGGTCCTTCTCTCCAGTTCCAGTCTGCGGCAGCTCATCGCGTCTTCATGTTTAAGCAAGCAAGGCCCAGAGCCAACTAGGCCTTTGGCTAAACTAAGAACATATGGCATTAAAAAACATAGATTATATCGTTAATTATGATATATTAATACCAACTTTAAAACATTTCACATTATTCAGTACTGTTAACACAGATGGTGACCACTCCCCGTGGGCACATTTTGCACATTACACGTTAATTTCACTCATTAATATTGTTCCTCTTATTAGTATGTATACGCAAATCATTAGCATATTCTCATATTAGCATATCTGCTGCAACAGTCCCTCCTCTGATGACTAAATATGTCATCACACCTTTCTCGTCAAGCATTTACAAGTCCGTCTTTCGCCAATATTATGTCTAAAGCAAGTCTGTTTTGAAGCATCATAGCCTTATCCGCAGCTAATTCAGTGTTTAGTAATAATATAGCTCCTGTAAAATTAGTTAGCATACTATCTACTATTGTTGACAACTTTCGAATCTTGTTCGCATTTAGTATAACTCCTACTGAAGGAATTACCACTCCAAAAATATCCCCTACTATTGCACAGGCTGTTTCTCTATTCTGTCACAACTGGTGTAATTCATTCATTTTTGGTATCTTATTCAAATCATCTATTTGATAGATCTCAGGGAATAGTATTCCCAAATAACATGTCCCATACCATCCCTTTGGGAGTCGGTAATAAGCATTGAGTCCACAAATATAATAGATCCCAGGAATCACAGGTTCCATGTTCAACATGAACGTCCATTTACTCTCAAACAAAAACACATGTCTGCATTCACTCGTTAAAACAACAAGTGATGGACGGAATGCTGAACATTGTCAAACACTCACCCCCAGTCGTAGATCTGGGTTTAATCCATCGTTCTTTTGCTCACCATGCCACCCCAGTTTGGACCCAGCCATATGCAAATCAGTCTTGACCCTGTTTCTCATGGGAACAGTCCAGACCGAACTGCCAAGCCAGGTCCTCACTGGACCGGAAACAAGCATCCTGGGACCGGTTTCGGGGTTTCACCCCCTCATCAGCCAGGCTAGCTTGAATCCAGTGGCATGGGAAGCACGGGACCCACGTCTGGGCATACCCTTCCCACTTAGGGCGACAAAGCAAAAACAACAAGTGATGGACGGAATGCTGAACATTGTCAAACACTCACCCCCAGTCGTAGATCTGGGTTTAATCCATCGTTCTTTTGCTCACCATGCCACCCCAGTTTGGACCCAGCCATATGCAAATCAGTCTTGACCCTGTTTCTCATGGGAACAGTCCAGACCGAACCGCCAAGCCAGGTCCTCACTGGACCGGAAACAAGCATCCTGGGACCGGTTTCGGGGTTTCACCCCCTCATCAGCCAGGCTAGCTTGAATCCAGTGGCATGGGAAGCACGGGACCCACGTCTGGGCATACCCTTCCCACTTAGGGCGTCAAAGCAAAAACAACAAGTGATGGACGGAATGCTGAACATTGTCAAACACTCACCCCCAGTCGTAGATCTGGGTTTAATCCATCGTTCTTTTGCTCACCATGCCACCCCAGTTTGGACCCAGCCATATGCAAATCAGTCTTGACCCTGTTTCTCATGGGAACAGTCCAGACCGAACTGCCAAGCCAGGTCCTCACTGGACCGGAAACAAGCATCCTGGGACCGGTTTCGGGGTTTCACCCCCTCATCAGCCAGGCTAGCTTGAATCCAGTGGCATGGGAAGCACGGGACCCACGTCTGGGCATACCCTTCCCACTTAGGGCGACAAAGCAAAAACAACAAGTGATGGACGGAATGCTGAACATTGTCAAACACTCACCCCCAGTCGTAGATCTGGGTTTAATCCATCGTTCTTTTGCTCACCATGCCACCCCAGTTTGGACCCAGCCATATGCAAATCAGTCTTGACCCTGTTTCTCATGGGAACAGTCCAGACCGAACTGCCAAGCCAGGTCCTCACTGGACCGGAAACAAGCATCCTGGGACCGGTTTCGGGGTTTCACCCCCTCATCAGCCAGGCTAGCTTGAATCCAGTGGCATGGGAAGCACGGGACCCACGTCTGGGCATACCCTTCCCACTTAGGGCGACAAAGCAAAAACAACAAGTGATGGACGGAATGCTGAACATTGTCAAACACTCACCCCCAGTCGTAGATCTGGGTTTAATCCATCGTTCTTTTGCTCACCATGCCACCCCAGTTTGGACCCAGCCATATGCAAATCAGTCTTGACCCTGTTTCTCATGGGAACAGTCCAGACCGAACTGCCAAGCCAGGTCCTCACTGGACCGGAAACAAGCATCCTGGGACCGGTTTCGGGGTTTCACCCCCTCATCAGCCAGGCTAGCTTGAATCCAGTGGCATGGGAAGCACGGGACCCACATCTGGGCATACCCTTCCCACTTAGGGCGACAAAGCAAAAACAACAAGTGATGGACGGAATGCTGAACATTGTCAAACACTCACCCCCAGTCGTAGATCTGGGTTTAATCCATCGTTCTTTTGCTCACCATGCCACCCCAGTTTGGACCCAGCCATATGCAAATCAGTCTTGACCCTGTTTCTCATGGGAACAGTCCAGACCGAACTGCCAAGCCAGGTCCTCACTGGACCGGAAACAAGCATCCTGGGACCGGTTTCGGGGTTTCACCCCCTCATCAGCCAGGCTAGCTTGAATCCAGTGGCATGGGAAGCACGGGACCCACGTCTGGGCATATGGCTGGGTCCAAACTGGAATGGCATGGGCAGCAAAAAAACGATGGATTAAACCCAGATCTGTGACTGGGGGTGAGTGTTTGCATTGTCAGCACTCCGTCCATCATCCTTTTGTGTTGCTAATGCATTCACTCGTTCCCACAAATAAAGTGTCAGTGCGTGATTTTGGCCTATATATACAGAGCTTCCCTACGTGTAATTCATCTAAAGCTAACATTTTTGTACGTCCTTTTCTCCAATCCTTTTTCTAATTTTTCTTTTAATGCTTTTCTCCTATCATCAGTATGCCCAATAAAGCTCTTTTCCATGGGAGTTAATAAGCAAGTCAAATTATTACGATGCGCATAAGCTGTGCCAAACGTTAGTGTAGGCTCAAAGAATCCCCTAACTAGTACTATATCGTGGTCCTTAGCTATCTTACTCAAATATCTAATTATAGGAACAAAGGAAAATACTAAATCATAATTAGAATAAAAGTATTGAAGGTACTCCTGATTATAAAAGCGTGTTAGTAACAGACTACAAGTTATACCATAGGTCAAAGGTAGACTATGATAAGTAACCCCTTCTACAGATGAAGGTATTTGTGTGCACACAAGACAATCCTTTGCATCCATCGTTTCCACATACTCACTCAATAAACAATAAAAGACGTTAGAAGACAATTCTCCCCATGCGTTAGTATAATCATGCAAATATTGCTCATCTAATTTGAACCTTTCTATAGCTGTTAGTGTAGTAGTTTCATGCACAGATGTATCTCTCATTTCTTTCATTTCATGAATCGACATACCAACAATCATTATTATAAACAATATTCCACACACAATCGACATTCCTACACTCAAATATCTACAATACCTAATGAGTCTCACGTTATTTTCTAAATTAGCCATGATCTGTAAAGAATCAGAAAGCAGAATTTTCAACTCCCACCTAATATGCAACAAAAAATCAAAAATATCCTTCTTTCTTCACACTTTCAATTTCACATGACAAGACCCCTTCTTCCTTTGTCAAAATCGGTTAGCAGCTGGTCAACTCTAGGTTTTAAGTGTCATATCAGGTTATCCAAGTCTTTTCCAGTAAGTGATTTCAACTTTTTCTTTACATCAACAATACAGTCCATCTTTTCTTTTTCTTCAGGTTGCATCAAAATACTGATTTGGGACTTCCCTGTCAAAACAAAAAGACATAAACTCATTTTGCCAATCACTTGTCGTGGCGTATCCCACTCTAGTCCTGCGTATTTTCTATTGCCACTCTCTTTCTTTTCAACCTCCTTTCCCCTGTCAATTCTCCATCACTCAGTTCATCTTTCCTTGTGGTGTCTTGTTCTTCCTCTGTTATTTCATTTATCACCAAGTCTTTCTTCTTGCCTATCTGAGGTTCAAGCCAATTATCCCCTTTTCTCGCACCTTCTGTCAGCAATCTTTTCAAGATAGGACTTTTCTCCTTCACCTTGTCTGGTGTGCCTTCTCTTGATGGACCTGCAATGGGTTCAGGAGGAGTCAGGTCACCTTTGCTTTGACCTGCCTCAACTCTTTCCCCTCAGGTTCTGGCACCGTGTCTCTTTGTTTTTCACTCTCTTTTTCTTGCAATAACACTTCTCCTGTGCATAGGTCTCTTGGCGTATTTTCTGCACCGCCTGTGTTTTCTGCCTCTTGATTTTCCACACCCTTGTCTCTTACTGGGGTGATTGATCCCTCTTCTGCCAATTCTGGATCTGCCTCCGGCTCAACTTGTTCTGGTTCTGATTCTGGCAGAACTACTCGCTTCGCTGCTCCTTGTGTTCTCAGCAACAGCTGATCCTGGGGACTCACCACTTTTTTGTATAGCTTGCATGTATCCAATTAGGCAATTCTGCACATTTTACAGCTGTAGTAGTTGTCAACACCACCTGATATGGACCTCTCCAACATGGCTCTAGGCAGGTTTTTCGTACATGCTTTTTGATCACGACCCAATCTCCAGCTCTCAGGTTGTGACCTGGGTCATGGATAGGTGGCAGGGTAACGGCTTGTGCCTGCTGAGAAAAAGATCGAACCACATCAGCTAGACCCTTGCAGTAGTCTAACACCAGATCATCTGTTATATTGACAAGAGCGTTTGCTGGTATTGCTGGCAGTCTCAGTGCTCTCCCCATAAGAATCCAGTGTGGGGATAACCCTGTCTTCCTGTCAGGTACATTTATCATTGACATCAACACTAAAGGCAACGCATCTGGCCATTTCAAATTTGTGGCTGCGCACATTTTGGCAATTTATGACTTCAGGGTACTGTTCATTTGTTCTACCAATCCTGATGCTTCTGGTCAATAGCTGCAATGTAGCTTCTGTTCAATATTCAGGGCTGCACATAGGTGTTTGATCACTTCGTTATTGAAGTGTGTTCCCCTATCTGATTCTAAAGAGATCGGAAATCCGAACCTTGGTATCAGCTCTCTAAGTAATTACTTTGCGAATGTGAGACTGTCATTTCTGCATGTGAGGTATGCTTCTATCCAATGACCAAACATGCAGACAATCACCAACACGTACTTCAGTCCACCACATGTAGGCATTTCAATGAAATCCAATTGCATTCTGCTGAATGGTCCTCCTGCTCTTCCAATGTGGCTCAGATTTACCACTGTCCCTTTTCCCACGTTCAACTTCTGGCAAATCACACATCTATGGCCAACTGCCTCAGCTGCTTGTCTAAGTTTTGGATTAAACCAATCAACCTTGAACAACCTAATCATGGCATCCCTTCCAATGTGTGCCTGACCATGGTAATACTGTGCCATCTGAGATAACAAACAATTCGGTAACACCATCTTGCCCTCCTCAGATACCCAGATTTCATCTGACCTCTGCATACACTTCAACTTTGTCCACAACTTTTTCTCTGCCTTGTCCGCATTTTCTTGCTAAGTTTTCAGTTCCTCTACAGCGTCAATTACCTTTAGAGCAAAATTTGCACAATTGGTCTCTTCTTCTTGCATTAATTCCCACTTATCCTTGAACGATATACAGTTCAGGGCGCAAAATCTTGCTACCTGATCTGCATACCCATTTCCCAAGGAAATGTAGTCTGGTGTTTTCTGATGTGCACTGCATTTGACTACAGCAATTTCTTCAGGTAACTGTATTGCATACAACAACTCTTTTATCTTGTCACCATTTCGTACTGGGGTTCCACTGGAGGCCATGAACCCTCTTTGTGACCACAATTGACCAAACTCATGCACAATTCCAAATCCATATTGGCTACCTGTATATATTGTCACTCGCAGCCTGGTAGAGACACAACATGCTCTAGTGAGAGCCACTAATTCTGCCACTTGTGCTGAATACACACCAGGAAGCCAAGGTGCTTCTAGTGTTCCTGTAATTGTACACAGAGCATATCCTGCTCTCAATGTGCCTGTCCCATCTCTAAGACATGAACCATCAACAAAAACATTTTCTTCCAGTCGAGTGTCTCTAATATCAGGTCTAGGTTTGGTACAGAGGTCCATAACCTCAAGACAATCATGCTCTATGTCTTCCTCTTTTTCAGCTTCAACAGTATCGCTTGGCAGTAATGTTGCTAGATTTAACACTGTACATCTTTTCAATGTCACATTTGGAGCTCCCAATGTGCTCGTCTCATACCTTGTCAGTCGTGCCCCCGTCAAATGTTGGGTTTTTGTTCTTTTCAGCAAAATTTCAACTGAATGTGGTACCATTACCGTCACTGGGTATCCTATGATTACCCCTTCACATTGGGAAAGACTTTCACCAACTGCGGCTACTGCACTCAGACAACCTGGTAAAGCTGCTGCAACTGGGTCCAAGATAGCTGAAAAATAGGCTACTGGGCGATAAGCACCTCCATGGACCTGTGTCAAGTCAGACAAAGAACAAGCATCACGTTCATGACAAAACAATGTTAAAGGCTTTGTGTAATCAGGCATTCCCAATGCTGGAGCTCTGCACAAACTCTCTCTCAATTCAGTGAAAGTCCTCATCTGATCTTCATCTAGAGTAAAGGGATCTGTAACTCCCTTATGAGTCAACAGTTGCAAAGGTTTGGCAATCTCAGCAAAATTTGGAATCCATTGTCTACAGTATCCTACCATTCCCAAGAACATGCGCACATCTTTCTGGGAAGTCGGTGGATTTCTCTGCAGTATCACAGTATTACTGTAATTCTCTCTCGGGAAATTCTCCTCAACCCTTTCTCAATCTGATGCCCCAAGTATTTGACAGACTTCTGACAGTATTGCAATTTTGCAGGTGAGACCTTGTGACCGAAGTCCCCCAGATGATTAAATAGGACAATCAAATCATGTTTACACTCTTCCCTCGTTCTGGACGCAATCAATAAGTCATCAATGTACTGTAGAAGAGTCGATTGGCAAGGTAATTCCAATGACTCCAAATTCTTTTTCAAAATCTGGTTAAACAAGGATGGTGCCTCTGTGTACCCTTGTGGAAGCCTACACCAGCTGTAGACATTATCTAGGAATTTGAAACTGAAAAGAAACTGAATATCCTCATGAAGTGGTACTGAAAAGAAAGCTTGTGACAGATCGACTACTGTGAACCACTCTGCCTCACATGGAATCTGAAACAGTATCGCCGCTGGATTGGGTACAATCAGGCAACACTTAACCACAATGTCATTCACTTTTCGCAAATCCTGCACAATTCGCACTTTTCCACAGGGCTTTTTCAATCCCATTATCGGTGAATTACATGGACTGCTCAGCACTTCTTTAAAAACACCCTGCTTTAAGAAATCCCCAATTATTTCTGCCACTTTCATCAACACATCCTGTGGCATATTGTACTGTGGAAGTTTTGGAAACTCAACATTCGGCTTCAAAGTTTTTAATTGGCTTCGCATCCTTGATCAAACCTACTTCTTTCCCTGTCAAATCCCAAAACTTCTCTTTCACTGTTCCCTGTAAATCTGCATGTAATTCCTTCAAAATAAACATTGGAAACATCTCAATCAAAGGGTACTCTTCAAAAGCGTTATTAAGAACCATAGCTGATGCCTGCTCTTCCTCATCGTCACTATTTGTCTGAACTTCTATTCCTGCATCTGTACAATTTATGGAGCACTTAGTCTTGCACAATAAGTCTCTGCCTAACAAAGATACAGGACTTGAGTCGCATACCACAAATCTATGCAGTCCTGTATAATTTCACAAACCTCTCTGTCTGTTGGTACCATTCAACTGGCTTTTCTCTCAATTTCGGATAATCATTGGTGAAGGACAATATATCACTTCGATGCCAAGGAACATGAACAAATTGCCCTCCTGGAATTTCCCTCATTGGTAGCATTTTAACCGCTTCTCCTTTCTCTCTTCCTTCTGTTTCCCCTTCTGAGTCTCATTTCCGTTTATCTTTCCTTTTCGCCCATCTGCCTTCCCTCTTCTCTAGTGCTCCCCAAATTTGCGCACTCTGCAGTAAGTCTCTTAGATGTGCTTTCATTCTTGCTGATCTCATGTGTTCGAAATCTTTTACCTCAAAATCTAATCTGTAGCTTCATCTCAAATGTTTTGCTGCCTTAAGATCGATGTCATGTTTTTCTGCTACTTCTGCTAATTTCTGGTGTATTTTCCCCACCTCATTTGTAATACTCGGACACAAATACCTCAGCTCTTCTTCAGTATATGAGTTTAATCTGTTCAATCCCATTGTTCCTTCAACCAATTCATTTGCCTCAATATTTAGTCCTACCCAATTCAGCTGCTCTTACCCCCTTGAGACACCTTGTGAAGAACTCAAACTATCCAGCCAACTAGTTTACTGCTGTGCTGTTAACGCTTGTAATGAAATGTTACTCGCATTAGTTGCTGGCAGCTATTGCATCCCTGTCCCTACGGCTTGTGGTGTCAAAAGTCTCATACTCTGATTTGCATCTGGTAATGCCACAAGAGGAATAAATCCCACAGGAGATTTAAGCTCACCCGGACAAGTACTTGATGATGTTGTCGATTGTACTAAGGGCCAGATGTAGGTAGGTCGAAAATTGCGACTTGCAATTTGCGAGTCCGTGCGACTCGCAAATTGCAAGACACAATTTGCTATGCAGAAAGGTGTCTCAGACACCTTCTGCAACTCGCAATGGGGTCGCGTTTTTTGCCGTTTGCGAGGCGCAAATCCTTTCCTACATCTGGCCCTAAGTCTCCTGTTCCTCATCTCACCAGACTCTGTGCCATCTCTGTTTGTCCCTCTGCTTCTGATTTCTTTTGAGCATATAAGGGTACCGCTGGACCAACAGTAATCAGTAGCGATATTGCATCTGGAGCTACACTAGAACCCGCACTTTGTGTGAGTGGTACTCCCATTGCCTGATTCATAACTGGTGCTAGATCCACTGATGTCCCCATTATCTGATTGGGTCTCGGCATATTCTGTGTCTGTGCTGACGGTAGTAACATTGGAGTCGAGTTGGTCTGAACTAGCATTGCTTGTGGATGCACCTGCTCCCTCGGCACCACAATATTTGAAACAGTCTCAAGAGTGGGTACATTTAGGTAAATCACTGGTGAAGAAGGTGTAGGCACCTGCACTTGAGCTTCTGCTCTTGTTCCTGTAACTGGTGTACTCTGCATTACTCCTTGTATCTGTCCTTCTTCTGTTTGCACAGCACCCGCGGCTCCCCGGGATGTCCTAGGAGTAGTTGGAGGGGCTGTAGCAATGTTCCCTGGACCCCCTGCATAAGTCGTCATAAGTGGAGGTCTATCTCTCAGCAACTGAGTAATGTTTCTTTTCTCCTCATTCTCCTTTTCCTTGTTATCGTCTCCCTTGTCTAAATCATCTCCTTCTGTGATTGCAGGGAACATCTTAATCTCCTTTATGGTTGCCATTCTCCATCTTTTTTGTTCCCAATCCCACCTAGATTCGGCTAGTGATTTCTCTATCTTCTTTATCCTTCTATTGGTCTTTAGCTCATGCTGCTGTCTGGCTACTAGCTCCCAAACTGATAAAGCCTCAAACTGTGCTGGTCTCGGTAATGGTCTCATGTCATACAATGATAATCGCAGCTGGTCTAGAACCCTTAGATTAAACGTTCTATGCTCTGGAAATGCTAAGGTTCCTTGATTCTTAGTCAATGCGCTCAATTGCTTTAACCAAAGACAAGAGGCAATGCCTTTTTCTGTCATTACGAGGTGTGCTGGACTATCCTCCAAGGGGGTTGGTTCCCCCACTGAAGCCTTAATGTAAGATTCACCCTTCATTGCACTCCTAAAAGCCTTAAAAAACTTCATTTTGCCTGTTTTATATATTACAATTTAATAAGTGAAATTACTTTTACTCCCAATATTCCCTTCACCCGTTTGCTCCACCAATTGCCTCTCACGGACAGCTGCCAATCCGGTTGCGGCTCTTCTCAGCAACCGACCTATACCAGCGCGTCACACACTGACGTCACATTAACACACAGCGGCTGACAAAGTCTTGCGGCTTCACCTCCTTCTGCTCAAATTCATTCAACTAATGCAATTATGGCGAGCATCTTTATCAAATAATAACAAAAACAAATCCGCCGGTTTACTACAAGAAGGGACACAATCGCTTCAGGGACCTTACAGATTTTCACTAGAAGGCGCACTCTGGGACCTTAGCTATTCCTCTTTCTCAGTCCCCCACGTTCGCAAGTAAAATTCGACCTGCAAACTTTACTCTCAACTGAGCTTTGGGTCTGTCCTGGTGCACAAAGGACTTGCCAAATCTCAGTAGAAGCTTCTTTTATTCAACGTACATTCATTCAGACTTGTTGACCACTCCCGATCAACCTACTAAACCAGACAGATTACAGCATATACCCAAGTGTCTCCTACACTTGTCAATATACTCAGGAGTCTTAGACCACTCAGGGTCCGTACATCACCAACAACCACGTGGACAAATTTTGAGCACGAAGCACCACATACACATGAAGTTCAACAACTTTCCTACTCTCACACCTTTTGGAGTACGCACACTCCTACTAACCCTAAACTGGAGTACGCAAACTCCCTACTCTTTACCTCACATACATCACAATTCACCTGCTGTCCGCTTAAGCTTAGGCAAGCGCAATTATACCACTCTCATACTATCTCAAATACGCCGGGAACATACCCAATCTTACTCAAGGGATCCAGGATCTGGGAAAGTCATTTCTGGGCTTCAGGGAACATCATCTCTGCTACCATTGTCAGTTCAGAAAAACAAAATTCAAACCTCATAAAATCAAAACAACTACATTCAATTTTAAACTACCACCATAACCTTTACTCACCACTTAACTAGTTCCCTAAGGAAACTAACCATCAAGCTGCTAACAAAAACTGCAAGCGCGCCTTATCCTTAGTAAGTAAAGTTACAAGGGGATGCATATAGGTCGATGAATCTTTTGGATCTCATAGGGTATCCTAGTCAAGTATAGCAAGTAAAATAAACTTCAACAATCAATCTGATCAACTCAAATTACCATGAACTGATCTAATCAGGAAAAAAGACCATGACTCATATGAAAATTAGTTCTGTTTATTCCCTATTAGTTACAACTCTAATCATAAACGTCTATTCAACAATATCATAATTTCCAAATTTTTATGAGCAACATAAGCAATGAATTCTCATCACCTTATTAATATGCAATCAACGTTAAACAAAGCAATAGCAATTCATGAGATATCGAATGATTCAGCAATATAAGTGAGTCAGTCTAAGTTACCCTAAGTCACCCTTGTCAGCCTACCTATCTCCAGATTAGCATTAGCATGTGAGTCTTCATGCTAAAACACTTTAGTCAAAAATCATTAATTTGGAAAATCTACCTAGTAAAGAAAATGTTTAAATCAGCGCAGTTGGTACCTAGAAAGAAAAGTATTCATTAATCAGTCTTGTTATAGCTACCTATCCAAGATAGATCAGCAACGAGTCAGACTTCGTTTCCAGGTCATCAGTCATCAATAAGACTCGGGCTCACAAGAAGCAAGCCCAATTTTCAGCACTTCAGACAGTCTCCTGACATCATCAACTTTCGCCTCTCCTTTCTCACCCTCCGTTCTGATTTTTTCCCTTCATGTCATGACTTTTTATTAGGGTCTCTCAGTCCGTCCCACAATTTGCTCATTGGTCAACCTTATCAGGGGTTATGATTCTAACCTATAATTTTTGTTTACCACTTGTCTACGTTATTTTGAGAGTCAAGTTCCATTAACATGATTGGTTCTTCTGTCGATGAGAACATCATCTGGTTCTTCAGGTAACGAAATTGTTGTTCCCCGCTGTTAGCCTGTAGCTCCATTGTTCAAGTCCTGGGAAAGTACATTTAGCCTACTCTACACATAATTGTATCAATTTGCTTTGATCGTCTCCTGTCCGCTTGTGAGTTTGAAAATTCTTCTCTGGCAATATTCATCGTTGAATTCTGTACAGTTCAAGGTCCTTCTCTCCAGTTCCAGTCTGTGGCAGCTCATCGCGTCTTCATGTTTATGCAAGCAAGGGCCAGAGCCGACTAGGCCTTTGGATAAACTAAGAACATATGGCATTACAAAACATAGATTATATCGTTAATTATGATATATTTATACCAACTTTAAAACATTTCACATTATTCAGTACTGTTAACACAGATGGTGACCACTCCCCGTGGGCACATTTTGCATATTACACGTTAATTTCACTCATTAATATTGTTCCTCTTATTAGTATGTAAACGCAAATCATTAGCATATTCTCATATTAGCATATCTGCTGCAACATAGGTGAAACATACTTTGTGGCACCCTGCTTGGAACAAATCTGAATTTGTTATCCATTTTCAGTTCATTCACAAACTCTAGTCAGATCATCGACAACCCTTTTCATTGGCAATCCCTCATCTGGGAACAAACAATCTCTGTCTCACTGATGCGTACCAGAGATTCAGAAAAAAGAGTGGTCTAAAGAAATCCTTTGCATGTGGTGCTGTGGACTGGTGCCTCATGCAGCCTATCATGAGGCTCTACCTTGGTGAAAGTGGTCTTCAGCTGGACTGTGCCAGAAAAACAGAAGTACAAGTGAAGTGGTCCAATTGAGCCTCTTATCCACAATGTGTAGTGTAACTGGTCTGTCAGCACCATTAGGGCATACAGTGCTGATGGATGCTTTTGTTTATTGCACTGCCTATGCTGCATGAGACTGGTAATTGGAGTCAGGTGGCAGCAAAGTATTATTGCACTAGTTTGGCAGAAGTTCAACAAGGATAATGCAGTCACAGAGATAGCACACAATTCAGAAACAGTAGGTTTCGCATGTAACATAAAAGCAAAGGCCTGTGCAGTTGGACTGGACACATGCACTTTAAAAGGTTAAATCACATGCTGAATCTAACCAGAATTTAAGAGGCATTTTTCTTTATTTCTCACTATCTCTCAGGTGGGTGGATTTCTGGCTGGACATCATGGGCTGGAAAGAAAAACTGAAAGTAAAAAAAAACAGGTCATTTTAAAACTTCCACACAGTCTGGTACTGTCCTGAAAGTTTAATGATGGGGCCCTTAGGAAGCCACCCAATGACAGCCACTCAAATACATACTATCATTCATCACAAATACTGTGTAGATATATGGAGAGCTAAAATGTTGAGAGTACAGAGGGCATACGCATTACATACATGTATAACACTTGACGCAGGATAGACTTTTGGTTTGTCCCCAAGGGAGACTCATTACCTGGGCAAAGAGGCTTTGGCTAAGAGATATGGAGATGGAGACACGGCAAGAAAGACACTCCCTAGAATTTTCTGGAAACAATGGACTGGTGATTATTTTGCTGAATTGGTGGATGGCCAAAAAACCATCTGCACTCGCACTGATAACATCAGACGTACCAGGACACCTTTGTACACTGACCTATACTGGATGACTGTGGAGTATGACCCTGCTACTCTGCGCAAGTTTTTTGACTTGATCAAGATCCCCTGGCTGGACTGGCTGGAAGATGCACAGATGGATGAAAGAGTACCGGTATCTCGGTGAGAGGTTGTAGGTTGGTTGAAAAAATAGATACAGTAAGATTACTTCTTACTCTTCAAAATATATATTTTAGAACTGAAAAAATTCCACAGATCTATAAAATGTTGGAGTTGGATTAATTACTCAATATTCTTTATTAGGCATTGATGACAGAGAGTCACTGAAGCAAATACCACTCAGACATTGAACAATTGAAGTAAGAATCGATCCTGAGTTAATATCAACAATGTTTCAATGCGCATCTCAACTTTTAAGATTAATATTGATATATATTAATTTAGGGCACATAGGTTCTTTTGTAATAAATCATCTCATTCTGTGTACAGTTTCTTGTCTCTAGAACAGTCCTTTTGGATGTCAAAGTTGAGTAAATATTTAATTGCATAAAATCTTCATTACAAATTATGTTACATGCTCTATTACAGTTTGGAATATCTATTTCAATCTCAAAAAATGTGTCTGTTACAATGAACGTAAATATTACTATCCAAATGCCTCTCATAGTCAAAGGTTAAAGGTTTAGTTAGAAACAAACATTTGAAACAGATCATTGTGATTATCAGAAAACTGTTGATATTACAGAAAGTCGCAAACAGAATGATTTATTATAATAGCTGAAATACGTATACAAATGAAAATGGTCTATAAGTGATGTGAGTTACATATCAACCATCACTTAATATTCAAACGCTGGCACTCCATGCAGTTACTGTTCTTTATTCACTCCAAGAATCCATTCCATGTCAAAAAACCATCATAACAAAAAAACAACAAAAATAGGGCAACGCGTTTCAACCTTAGCAGCCTTCTTCCTTGGCCCACAAAGAGTAGAAAAAAAGCACAAACCATGTGGCCCCTCCTATTTCAAACATAACTATCACCCCCTTCATGGACATAGAAGAAATTTCGCCTTTTTTTTTTCTTCTTCTCTTTCTTTTTTCTCTTCCCACATATATCATGTATTCCCTATTTTCTTTCTGTTGTTACATACTTTTAATCTCATCTATCCCATATACAAAATACCAACATGCCAACAATGTTGCTTACTTAACTGATTAGATGCCACATGGACCGTACTGTAAAATAAAATTAGAATGCAAAATAATCTAGACTCCTGAAAAACTCCACTCTGTCATACCTCAAAAAATCTGACTAGCCAATGTGAACAAACAGTTCCTCATCCTTGTTCAATCCCTAAGGATGACGACTATTTAATTGAATAATGTATTCCGATTCCAACTTCCTCAATTGCCTCTCTCTATCTCCACCCCTTGGGGTATTGAGCACCCTGTCAATACCAAAAAATGTCATCTTTTCCACCTTCCCACCATGAGCCAGATTGCAGTGGCGAGATTGCAGTGGCGAGCAACTGGGTATGTTACATCATTCTTCACTATTGCTCTCCAATGGAGAGAAGGCGGAGAAACAAAAAGACCAGGAGAGGTAGCATGTCAGCAAGAAAGCGAGAAAGCAGATGGCAAAAATACGCGTCAGAACAGGAGGAAGAAATAAAGAATGATAGAATACTGACAGTTGTCAATATCTCATCTCACGTATTGTCTCAGGATGAAAGAACAGTATTGGAACTAGGTTTATCTTTTTGCCCGACAGCCAGCATCACCTATACCAAAACACAAATTGATGTTTTTCATCTAGTAAGAAAATTAAAGTTAATGAACCGAATTTGCCAAGTGGAAAAAACATGTTTTTAAATTTTTATAAGGCACACTTAAAGTGTGTCTTGTAAGCCCATAGGGCAGGGTGCTGATATGCAAAAAAAAGGCACACTACATATTGGCATTAGTGTGCCCTCACAGTGAAATAAAAGTCAAAAGCCATTTCACTTTGCAGGCCTGGCGAGACTATGCTCTAATAGGTCCAATTAAAAGCTTTATTTCCCAGATTCATTTAGGAAAGGGATAGTAAACTACTTCAAAGTTATTCCCTGTTTAGTTTTTAAAATCAGACTGAATTGTGAAATCAGGTTTTTGAAACCTTAAGCAGAAAAGTAGCTTTGTAAAAATGTACCTTTGGCTGTTTCCAATTCTGTCAATCAGCGAAATGTCAGAGCTGGAATACATATCCTTGACTAAGAGACTTAGGGCCTGATTTAGATCTTGGGGAGAGGAATACGCTGCCACAAATGTGATGGATATCCCGTCCGCCGTATTTCAACCTTATTTTATATCCTATGGAGATCGTAATACAGCAGACGGGATTACCGTCACACTTGTGACTGAGTGTTCAATCCACGGATCTAATGGCCTTTAATGACCCTGGATGACAGGACAATGGCTTGCTTCCAGGCGTGTGAAAAAAAACAATTGGTGCTAATTGCTGACCACTAAACAGAAATTAGCTAACTGTGAGTGGACAAGAATAGTTGACAGAACAAAGGGCAGCTTTGACACTATCATTTTTGCCTTGGAGATGACAAGGAGGGTGTCTTCTGCTCTGGGACCTCCTTAGACAGTTAAGCTCCAGTCACGGCAGGAGAGAAAACCAGTTTTGATCCTGTCAGGTAGGGGGTGCAAGAAGTTGAAGACAGGTTTGTCTGGTGCAGCTCCTCTGTCTATCTTAAAACAGGGGTTCCTGTACAACTTTACAGTAATGCCCATAGGAAGTAATGCAAAAGGACAAGGGATACTGTGACAAAATTGATAGGATTGGGTGGTAGAATTCCTTTGATCACTGCCTAGTTCACATGATAAATCTAGCATCTCCACCACCGCCACCTCCTTAGAACATTCCTGGACTTGATAAGATTCCATTAAAGAAGAAAGACTTGCTGGAAGAAGAATCTTGGCTCTTCCTAGAAGGACCCTAATTCCTACTGGCATCCTGGAACTGGAGCTGCTGGTGGTTGGCCCCCTATTTACTTGCTTCAGTGACACAAAAAGTAGAAGTACTCTTGACTCCAATAAAACCCAGCTGACTAAAGAGGACTAGACCCTGCGGGAGACTTGGCTGGAGGAAGAGAGAGACCTGGTCACCAGAAGTCTGACTTGAGGAGCTAGTGCTTTAGTACTTACCAGAATAAGCTTTCCCAGCAGCTGGATACTAAGGGCTTTATTAAGAGCTTGGAGATGGGTCACTCCATCACAAATGTGGTGGATATCCTGTCCCCCTTATCACCAGTGCATGATATCCTGTGGCACTTGTATTATGGGAGATGGGATATCTTTTCCATTGTGGTGAAGTAACCCCATCTGGCAATGTGTCAATAAAGCCCTAAGTCTGAAGGTAAAACCTTTGACCAGTGCGACTCGATTGTTGTATCCAACCTCTGCTCTATCATGGAAAGTGTGAAATTGTGCATAGGTCCCAGTCCACTGCTGTTACTCTTTTCATTGTCCTTGACTTTTTCTATGCACTTTTTGACTGAAACCTTTAAAAAATCATAATGTGATTTCCTTTAACATACTTTGAAAATCTAGGTGTTCATTTTTCAAAGTGTTTGGGAGATTTTGTGTTTTATTCTTTTCTTTAGAATTGTTTTTACTGTTCAAACTTAGCATGCACTTCTCTGGTGATTGCTGGTTTGTGCCACAGCTACTGGGGGTTGAGCACAGGTTCTCTCAGAACTGTGTTTTTACCTAACCACAATGGGTTTTTTCATTTGGCAGGCGTGCCACTCTCCCAAATTAATAATCCTGTTTCTAACATTCCTAGCATTTCTTCTTGAAACTTTATAAATGAAACCATGTATTGGGCATTTGTGAGTGCGTGGTGCATATCCAAAGTACTTGACTGAACTTGGTTTAATAATTTATTTGAATTGTACATGCAAGTTCTGGTGTGCAAAACTACTGCACCATAAATGTATGAAACATAACTAGAAAACTGAGTTCTAACCACTGCAACCAACAGGTGATTTTTCATCATGTTGCTATTAGTCTACACATATTTATGAACTGTCAACCTAGACACCCAACAACTTCAACCCCACCAAACACAGCAGTTTCTATTAAATTTAGTCAGATATAAAGTTCACTGATTTTCCTCCGAATTCCAGGCGTGACACTGACTTTCCATCCCAAATCGAATTCACTTTACAATCCTTCAAGTGATCGAATTCAGATAAACTTATCCAGTGGAATACTTTGTTCTTCCAAATTGTTACATATGGTGCCATCTAGGATCAGACTGGGACAAAAAATATGCCCAGGTACCTAAATTAACGTGGCCCCCTTTCATGTATTAGATAGCTGAAAAAAGCGGCCCATGTTTGCAAATTGAGGCAATATTGAATTTGTAAAGATACACTAAGTATTTTTCAATGTATATGAGACTGCTAGGTTTGAACTTGCTGCAGGCTATGTTTGTTTAAATATCAGACAAATCAAAAGTAACATCGGGCCAACAGACATTAAATCAGGCCCACACATATTTAAATAAAAAACTTACTGACCAGTTGGGCACTGTCTTATAACCCTATGGGCATGACCACTGGAATTTAGCAATTGTATGGCTGCGTTGATTTTCGCACAATTATAGATTTTCCACATTTGCCACATAATCCATCATCTGCCACATAATATGCAGATTTTAACAAAAAAACTAGCATCTAGCTCAAACAGTTCAAACATTACTAAAAAATGCAGCAACACATGTTGCCATGCAGTGGAAATTCCTTTGCAAAGCTGGACTGGTCATCTTTCTGTTGCTTGCTACTATTTTTGGGTATTAAATTGGTACTAATGAGGTGCATCCAATGCCCAGACAGTGTTAACAAGTTTAAAAATGATGAAATAATGAAGAAATAATGAAATAATACTATTACAAATATGCCACATTATGCTGCATAATTTGCCTCTTTCTGTCGCATAAGGTACTAAACCCTGCTGCATAATTCAACACTCTCCTGCAGCATAATTCCATTAGCCCTGCCTAAAGGCCAGTCCGACCCCAGTTCCACCCCACTGGCTGTAATCTGAAGAGAACCTGCCTTTGGGGCTGCAAGTGGCTAATCTGTGCAATTTACTTCCAGAGAGCCACAAGAATGAACATTGTCCTCTTCAAATTCAGAAGACTTTTAAGAACATGAGTATAGCTGAGTAAAGTTCCTTCTGTGTCCACAACTGACTGTTTTTGGGATTCTTGTTATTTTGATGGTGATATTTATTCAGTGAAGGCAGTTTCATGCCTTGATAAGCTAAGGTCACAGAGAGCCCATAGCTTTACAGGTCTTCACGCCCACAAAAGTGAAAGCAATGCTCAGCTGCAAAAGCCCTTCACACGGTGCTTAGCTACACAGGCTTTTAAGGCCAGTATAATTCAGTATAAACTTCTTTGTTGGCTTAAAGCCTGCCTACTACTTTGCATTTGTTTTCTTCAGTTTCCTTCAAAAATCCTTGCTTGCTAGTGGTCAGTCCATCCCCTTTGTCTCTCCTTTTTGATTTTTGTTTCCTCCCAAGGAACAGGGACCACGTACTGTATCTTTATGCTTTGGTTCCTTATATCTCAGTGTGAGGGACTACTTTGTTTTTTTTCCTGCCATCCTTCCTGCACCTCCTCCTTCATTGTTTGTTCTCTTTGGAGCTGAGCAGGAGCTGCTAACAGTAACCTTGCAGGCAAGCAGCAGCAGAGACAGACATGATGAAGAGCAGAGCTCATTACCAAGTGCTCCGGACAGACTCCTGCAGGCAGCGAAGGAGTTGGGGTTGCCTGCCAAAGAGGCTGAGCACAGAGTAAAACACTGCATGCTGCTGCAGAGCCCTTGACCAAACACATCCTGCAGTCTTGTATAATGGGTGATTAAGACTGCCCGCTCACACCTGTGAACATTTCTCTTCAGAAGTTAATCACCGTGCACTTCAGGATACAGGATTTCATGTCACCCTTCTGGCTCACTGCTGCCACTTTCTGACTTCTTTTTTTTTAAATATGGTTTGACCCTTTCCCTTCCTATCCATTTTTTAGATTTTACTTTTCTAACACTGCCTATTTCATTCCTTGTTCAGTCCATATTTCTGCTAACCGACGCACACCGTGATCGCCTTTCATGTGTGCTACCTCCATGCAGTCCGGTTTTTTCTTGTCAACGGCACTTGAAATGCTGGTCTTGCATAAGCTGGGGCTGCCTGCCAAAAAGGCGAGATAAGAGTAAACATTGTGAGCTGCTGCAGAGACCTCGACACAAGACATCATGCAGTCTTTTTTAATGGATGATTAAGGCAGTCCCCTTACACCTGTGAATGTGTTAATTGTGTTGCATCATGTAGGAAAGTCCTCCTTTTTGCACTGTTCACCCCCAAACTTTTTGGACAGATACTGGTGGTTACTGACTCTCGGCTGTTCCCAGGGCCAGTGCTCTGTGTAAAGTGGATATACAAAGTAGCCTATATAATTGGCAGTATCAACCTACCTATAAGTCTTTAGTATATGGTAGGTCATGTAGGGTTAGGAACTCCAACATAGGTAGTGCAACCAAAGGTGCACTGCTGTGGTGCCCAGTATCATTTTAAAGGCAGCCCTTCCTTGCTGGCTGCTTTTATGCTAAGTAATTTGACTTTGGAATTAAAAGTACTTCCAAAGTCTTAAACTTCCTTCATTTTCCATATGTCACCCCTAAGGTGTGCCCTATGTACCCCTAGGGTTGGGTGCCATGTAAATATAAGCAGGGACCTTATGAAAAATTGTTTTGTATGCCCTGAAGAGGTGAAATAGCCAATTCTGTTTTTCCCTCACTGTAGTGAATGGCCTCCATAGGCTAACATGGGGAGACTTTATTTTAATTAACAAAGTCCCCATAAGAGACAGATACCTTAAGTTTGGTATCAAATTAATCACTAATAATAAATCCCACAACTTGCCATGGTGGATTTAATATAACTAGTTCAGGTAAAGAGTTTTAAAACTCTACCCGAAAGTTGTCCACTTCAGCCCTGCAGTCCTCTTCTCTGATTGGCCAGTCTCTGGTAGCCTGGCAAACTGCCTTGATGAGGTGTGAAGTGGCCTGGGCAGAACACAAAGGATGTGCCTGGGGGAGGACATCTGCCTCAGCAGATGGAGAAACAGGATGGGGGGATAGCAGTCAAACTGGTCTTCAAAGGCAGCTCAGGATCTCCCCCATTTCCTGCAACCCCAGACAATTAGGTGCCCACTTAAATTAAGTTAGGAGAGGGCAGGAGAGGGGTGTGTTTATGATTTTTAGCCACACGAGTGGGTGTGCTCAGCCAGATCTAACCTCCAAAAGTCACTTTCAGCCATGTTGGATTTTTGCAGACTTCAACTGGTTCAAGAAGGGACTCCCTGCTTGCTACAGGTGATAAATAGCTAACCAGAGTCCCTTGCATTAAATCCTGAAGAAACTGACCAGCTGACCACTGTCCAGTGGTCCTTTTGCCATTTGAGCCAGGTGCATTCTGGGAATTGGAGTCCTAACCTTCAAGGAGCAACTTAGAGCTTCTGAAACCTTGGGGTGAGCTGTGGACTCCTAAATGACCTTCAAAGGCCTTCTGGAAGAAGATCCAGAAGTTTGTACCAGATTGGAGAACTTTTGGTAAAAAGTTCCATAAAGGGACAGACCCGCCATCAAGAGTCAAGCCGGCTTACGTCTACCGCGACCAGGCCTGACTTGAAGGTATGTCCCCCTGAAAAGCTCCAGAGTCCCAGACTTCCTGGATTTCACCAGGGGCTCCGGGAAAGGCAATCCTGCGATGTTGACTCGAAATCGGCTTGCTGCGGAGGCTCCAAAAAAGTGACTAAGTTTAAAGGTAAAAAGTTGACCCAGACTTCCTGCGCAGCACATCTGAGGAGGGCTCCAGGGACATCAGATCAAGATTCAGCTTTGGCCCGGACAAAGATTTTCATCCCCAAAAATCATCTATGTCCAAACGTAGAATTCTTCACCAAGGTCTCCTGCAACGCGTATTCGAAGAGGGCTCCAGGGAGGTCGGATCGGATTTGTGACTTCGTCCTGCTGAAGAAAATGATCAAGAAAACGACTTGAAGTCCAAAGGTAAACTTTTGACCTAGGCCTCCGCTTGCTGTAGCTGAGCAGGGCTCCATCGCATTTGCCCTGAAACTTTGATTTTTCCCCGGTCAAGATGCGACCAGTTGACCAGATTGGTGTTTTTTGTTTCTATGCGCTAGAACACATTAATCCTTTAAAAAATCATATCTCTTGTACCCTTATCTGATTTTATTTGTTTTGGTGTCAAGACTGGGTTTGGATTTTTAAATTGTTTCCTGTGTTTTATTTAATTACTGTTTTCTGATACTTGAATGCTTTACACACTTTGGCCCATATTTATGAAAAATGAAGCAAAACTGTGCTAACACACTTTTGCGCCATTTATCTTAACGCTGGCTAATGCCATTCCTTTGAGCCATCTGTGTGCCATATTTATTAAATAATACAAGATTGCGCTAAGGAATGGCTAGCATCTAAAAAAAAGACATTAGCCAGTCAGGTATTGGGGTAGGGAAAATGTTGAGTTAGGTTAGCACAGTTTTAGCACCAAAATTAATGGAGCTAAAGCAAAGCTAACGATCCATAAATATGAGCATTTGTCTCCTAAGTTAAGCCTTGTTGCTCATTGCCAGGCTACCAAGGGTTGAGCTTGGGTTAATTTATTGAGACCTAACTGAACCTAGCGGGGGTTAGTGGCCAATTGCTAAGTGTAGGTACTTACCTGCCCTTGCCAATAATCTACTTTCCAAAACATCAGAAGTTAGTTGCCATTCACTTTTGGATCCAGGATTTCATGTCATGTTTCTGGCTCACCGCTGCCAGTATCCTACTTCTTTAAAAAAAAAACAGTTTATGGTTTCACCCTTTGCACACATATCCATTTTAGAGATTTTACTTTTCTAACACTGCCTATTACATCCATTTCATTCCTTGTTCAGTCGATGTTTCGGCCGAACGACGTGCACCATGCACCCCTTTCATGAGTGATATCTTCCTGCAGTCTGGTTTTTTTTGCCAACTGAACTTGAAATGCTGGCCTTTTTGTGAATATGCTGATGAAAACTACGTGCTCCAGAATGCAATTTGCATCGGACTGGCACACGGTTAAGGTTTCCCCTGAACTTATCTAAATGATTAAATCTAGCAACATCATGGTGAGTTACTCATCAGTTCAGCATTTACCTTTGCATTCCTGTTTATGCTTTTAAAAATGTGGGACTAAGATAGCCAGAATTAAGATTAAAACTGGTCTCTGTGATCTACAGAGGAGTCTTTTAGGAGGTTTTTAGGGGAGCACATAAGGGGCCACAGAAATAAAACAGATGGTGCTGCCTGTGACTACCAAACGTGAAGACTGCACAGCACAGGTGCATTAGTATTGAGTACCTATAAATTATCCTGTTAAAAGCTGTCAGGGGGAAGAAACCTAATTGCTTGGCTTGTGTGCGAGGGTGCTCAACTACCTAAGGGTGAGGTATGCTTCACTCTCCTGAGACCGCTGTCTGGAGGTCAGAAAAGAAGCTGCAGGCAGAGCCATCATAAAAAGCTGACATCCGTGCTAATTTTAAGAGATATATACAGCCACCCTTTGCAAGAGAAGACATTCATCTACAAGTGCAAAGATTGAAAGATTTCACTTCAGGCCTTCTGAGCGTCTTTAGCACTGGTGGCGCCCAGTGAATACTGATTGTGTTTACGGTTTTTGAAGACAGCTTCTCGAGCGCACGTCCAAGACACGTTCGCAGCCCCCCATTGCTTTGTTTACTTTGTCTGCATTCTTGCTTTCCAATGGTGTATTTATAGGGCCCAGGTCAAGTCATTTAATCTTTATGGCTGTTGCCAAGGAAAATTTAAGTACTGGTGGCTTGTGTTTGCTCCTTGAGC
This sequence comes from Pleurodeles waltl, assembly GCF_031143425.1. Taxonomy (NCBI): domain Eukaryota; kingdom Metazoa; phylum Chordata; class Amphibia; order Caudata; family Salamandridae; genus Pleurodeles; species Pleurodeles waltl. The sequence goes on from NC_090440.1 coordinate 1,087,849,029, forward strand.
GCCTCCTCACATCTGCTGTTGCATTAACGAGTTTGTGTGTGTAAGAGACATTATTCTTGCTTTAAGTGTTCTATTTTTTTCCTTCTCGCCCTTGTTTTGTTTATAATTTTCGCACGTGCTCAATCTTTATTTTCTATCGTTTTTCTCCTTCTGTTATTAAACCACTAACTCTATGACTTCATTGATTTCTTTCCCTATGTGACTCATAAGGTATCCTTCGCTATACAGGCCATGTTTTATTTTTTGTTTCATTTTTAACCATGGTCTGTGTTCATTACTAACTCCTCCTCCATAGATTTGGAAAGCCATAATCCCGTCATTTACTGCTTCAAATTATTTACATTTTATGTAAAAATCACAGCCTTTCTCGTCCACTTTCAAATGTTTTCTTCTCCATACCATTGAGAAAATGTGGCTGCTTGTTTCAAGCTTGTTTTTAGAAGTTCAAAACTACACCGATTTGTAAATGTGAGCCACCTTTTCAGCTATTTAATTCACTAATAGGGGTCACTTTTATTGTGGTGCCTGCTCACATTCTCTATCCCAGTGCAAACCTGATAGTAGGCAGCCCACTAACAACACCTTTGATATTTACGGAACAGCAGGAAGTTGCAGTAAACCTGCTACCTGCTATAAAAATGGGTGCTTTTGACACGTAATGAACTTCACACATGAAATTCCATGTGTTTTCATTAGCATAATTAAGCTGGTTGTTGGTGCCTCATTCTTTCAGTTGGTGATTTTCAATATCTAGATTTTCACATTTTTTGTTTGCTGGACTCTCCTGCTAGTGTTCAGCAGGAAGCTTTTGGATCTCGTCAACTGACATCCATTAGTATTGGTTCTTGGTTTGTGAGTTCTTTTGACTGCGTAACGTTTCTTCACTACAACATTTGTTTTTGTTAGAAATGGAAAGAGATTGAGCATTTTGCCCCTGAGTCCAGCCGGGTGTGGAATGCCCATACAGGGTACCTGCACTTACATCGAAGAGAATATCGGCACCAGTGCAAATACTTTGGCAAAGCCAATAGCTCTGGGTGAACACTCATAAGGTCCCAAAAGCGAGACACATTGGCTATGTCAATGCTTGTTATTTTTGTATTAACTCGGTAGGCAGGGGCTGCAGTTAAATTGAACGGATTAATGATGCATTGGGGGAGTGGGGCCAGGAGAGTTTAAGGCTAAGGTCAGAGATGGGCAGTCTGAAGAAGCTAGTCGAGGCTTGGCTTGTTTTGATTTGAGTCTCATTGGTCACTTCAGTGGCACGCCTGCCTATATTCTAATGTAGTGCATTCTCTGAGCTGTCAAAATTCCCAGGCCAATACAAGAGCAGATCAACCAGTCCTGATATTGCTTTTGCATTCTGGAACTTGTAGACCTGTTTATTGCTGATAAAATCTAGACTCATGTTCCCAGGACGCAAAGCAGAACCCGGGTTGTATGAGCTACTCATGCATGGTCCTAGGAAACTTCAAAGCTCTGAGCTCTACATGTCCCTGCAGCAACAAGCATTGCAGCCGTGTTCAAGGCATGGAAATTTGCTGGAGCTGTGTAGCAGCAAAAGAATTCAGGCCCAGATTTACAAGAATCTGGTGCATCAGTATTGATGCACCAGATTTCTTGCGCCCCCAACTCCCCACCGCCACCAAACGACACCATGGTTTTGCCGTATTAACAATACGGCACACGTTAGGTCAGTAGCATCAACATTTGTGACGCTATTGTGGCTCTTTGCTGTAGTAGCGTAAAAATTATTTTACACTAGTGCAGCAAAGTGCGAAGAAGCCCATTGACTTCAATGGGTGCGCCCTGCTTTAGGAAGGCTTTAAAAATGACGCCAAAAATGGCGCAATGAAATCTTGTAGATTTCATTGCACCATTTCGGCATGCCTCCTAATGCAGGAACGTCCCCCTTCAATACATTATGCCTTACACTGGCATAATGTGGGTAAAGGGATCGCAAAGTGGCACAATGCATGCATTGTGCCACTTTGAAAATATGGCGTGGCGATTTGTGCCTCGTTGAGCCACATTAGCATAAAAAAATTATGCTATTGTGGCATAAGGATGCTCTAGGGCCTTGTAAATCTGGCCCTAAATCTACAAATATTCACCCTGTTTATGCCAGACCCTGCTTTCAGGCCCTCTTCACCTACCCATTACTTATGACTCTGCACATCCTTAAATTCTACTACTGATCACACCCACTCAACAATTACTGGCACATTTATTACCCACTTCGAAGACAATAGCTTTCTGAGTTGTAATGCTGGCCTGATTATTTCAGCTTGGTTTGTGATGATGGCCCTGGCAATACTGTAGCATAGCCCAGTCAATAAACCTTGAAAGAAGAAATGGAGGTTTGAGAGAAAGCAAGCTGCCTTCTGCATGTTCATTTTCCACTATTGGTACTCTGCAAACACAATGCTCTATTCAACTTCACCTCAAATTTTCTCAAACCAAGGGCACGGTGGAAGTATCTGGGATGCATTTCCCATTTATTTTGTTAAAACATACTTGGTCGTGTGTGAGGCCGATTGGAAGACTGACATTTTCCTAAAAACCCTGTCTAAAACAATACTAAATTGAAGGATTCCACAGAAAATAAAAAATTGCCACAAATGCCTAATTTGCAATACTATACAGAATGAGTGGAAATGAGACAGAGAGACTGAGTGAGTCTGAGTGAGTCTGAGTGAATCAGAATGAGCAGAACTGGATGAGTCTAAGCAAGAATGAGTGAGACTGAGTGGATTAGAGTGAGAATGCATGAGTCAGTGAGACGAGTGAGACTGAGTGAGTCTGAGTATGTAAAAGTGAGTGCATGTGTGAATGAGAGTAAGTGAATGAGACTGAGGGAGATAGTAAGGCTGAATGCAAGTGCGTGTGAGTGTACTCCCTGAACCCTCTAAGAAGAAGTCAGTCTTGCACACTGGAATTGGAGCCAAGGATTATGCTCTACTACATTTACAAGTCACTAGCCACCACTGCTGGGCACATACAATTTAAATGTTCAATTGTTTTCCCTCACAGGGAATGAAAGCCTATAGGAACAAAGTTATTCCCCAAGTTTACAGCATGCTGTGTATTAAGGAAGCTAGTTTTCAGCTCAAGACCCATGCAACATGGGCACAAGGTTCATCTCACAGCTGGAGGAGTTTGAGCTGTATGCCGGAACTGGCAAAAGCAGCCAGTGTTTTTGGACACACATGGTAGCCATGCATAGGCATATATTCTTATGAAAGACTGTATGGTAGGTGTGATCACACAGTTTAGGATACTACCAGCTAGATAGCTTCAGATGGAGCCAGAGGTGATCCGGGGAAGGTTGCTTCTGTTACGCAATACACAGATTAGTGGGCACTGGCGTGGTCACGTGCCTTGCAGGGCTGAAGGCGTGTGGTGTGCAGTGAAGTCTTGAATTGCACAGAATTCAGTCAGACACCTTGTTCTACGGGCCTTTGTAATGAAAATGCTGCACTGAACACAGCCTTTTCTTTCTTTGATAAACCTGTTTTAAGATTAGGCTCTGCTCCAAATAAATGCCAACACGTTTATCAGCATAAAAGTAACATTGCTACGATATTGGAGAATATTCTGCCTTGAGACAACTGCGAGTAGAATTCTCACAGTCAAGAGATGCCCTTCTGGGTCTGGTAGCTTAGTAGACTAATGCTCCCACTGTAGGGGCCTGTTCTCGACCTTATGGCCACAGGTACAAATCCCTCGGTGCCCACTCTGCCTTTCGTCCTTCTGAGCTCGTTAAAATGAGTAACAATCAATATCTATTCTTCCGTGCCAATATACCCGGCTGGGTGAACACTCATTTTACACATCTACATGTTATATTCACCGAAATCTAAGAACATTCCACAACCCCTGAAAATGACTATGCATAACAGCACCACAACCCCCATTAAAACTAATGAGATGCATGGAAAACATAAGAATGTAAAATATATTAAAAACATACGAAGTCAATTTTTATTAACTAGATCAAAATGTCATCATACAGCAATAGTAGTAACATTAAAAACACATGATACAATGTAAACCAAACTCAACTATACCGTTTATTGAAAAACCTGTGATTCAAAAAGTCTTACCTTTGATATATGTCTTGAGAATTTCCCACAAACCAGTTAACCACCTTCTGCTCAGTCATTCTCGCCTTCCTTCACCAACTAAGACGTAATCCACACATCGCCCAAATCCAACATCACACTACTTTTCACCTCTGTAATTTTAAAAGATGATAAATAAGGTGGCTTCTCCTTTTTCACCAATCAGGCGTCTTAACTAGTTCTATGACCATATCGCCGCCTCTTTATCACACAACTTTGGTCCTGTGATGTTCATAACACCAGATTTTGTACTCCTCCTTATATATCCTTATCCTTTTCTTGTTTACACATCTTTCAACGCCTCTCCTTTCAGTCTTCACACACAGAGGGTTCCGTTTTGAACGTGCTAACTGACCCCTCATCCGAGCAAACGGTGAAACAGCACTAACACAATTGTCATGCAGTGTCAGTAAATAATGCAAATTTACCGTTCTCTGCGTACAAATCTTTACCAAACTATTAATTCTTTTAGCTCGACCACCAGCTTGAGATGAGTACAGGCCCACCCTATCATATTATGTTGCCAAGCTATTCAAATATTTTGCATTTTCACTGACACAAGTTGAACACCATTGTCAGTGACAATTTTCTTTGACATGAATATAAGTATGCATAACCCCAGTGCACTATTTATAGGTGTTCTGAATTTTGGCAAATACGTGAATGCACACACATATATTTTCAAATATATTGTTGTTGGTACAGAGTCATACCTATGTTCTGCAGAAAACCACTCAGAGGTTGGCCGAGTTCATCCTAGCCCCACTCAATCCTTCATTCAAACATGAATTCCAACACAGTTACGGAGAAAAGCGGGAGCCTTTCCTGATCCACCTTTTTGCCAGCAAGGAAATGCATAAAGATGTTAATGACATGTTTTTCTAAGTTACAGGAAAGGAAACAGAGAAACCTGAAGGACTGAAAGTGTTAGATAGTCCAGGCCTTAAGGTTCCAAGGCAAGCAGGCATCATTACACTGTCTGCCTTTGAAGAAAGAGGCCCAGAGGAGGGTGGAGAGAAAGGTGAAAACAAAGACATCCCTCACTCACTAAACTATTTGAATGCCACTGAGGGCTGTGGCTGTGTTCAATGGGTTGGGACACTGTTGGACTTTTTGCAGGGTCATCCCCAATCTTTTTTCCTCCTTCCTCCTATTTTCTTCTGACCTGTTATTGTTGGCTTTAGGACCCTGGGCACTTTACCACTGCTAACTGGTGCAAAAGTACATATGCTCTCTGTGTGAATTGTTTTGGTGATTGGCTTATCCATAATTGGCACATTTGATTTACTAGAATGTCCCTAGTAAAGTGCCCTAGAGGTGCCCAGGATCTGTAAATCAAATGCAACTAGTGGGCCTGCAGCACTGGTTGTGCCACTCACATGAGTAGTCCTGTAAACATGTTTCAGACGTGCCACGCTAATGTCTGTTTGTGCAGTTATAAACTTCCAATTCGACTTGGCAAGGGTACCCATTTGCCAGGCCTAAACCTTCCCTTTTTATGGGCGAGCACAAAGTGGCCCGTCCATTCTGTAATCTCTCTTTCGGCATGAAACAACGTCCATGCCATGTCAGTCACTTACATTGGTTCGTGGGCTTGCCTTTTAAAATCCACTTGCTTTCATTTGTGAAAGGCATGCACACGTCATGCCTTTTCTGGTGTTTAGCCCACCTACAAAGCACCGGTAAAGTACCAAAAACATACAAGGCTCGATGTTTTCAGCCTGGAGTCTGGACTCCTTTAACTGTTTTTTTTCCACGCAGCGCGATCGCGCTGCATTTTACATAGTGCGATCGCGCTGCGTTTTTTTTGCTTTACAACGCTAATAGCTCTAACTCGAACAAATGCAAGACCCGTTGCATTGAAAATGCTTGTTCTACATGTAAGGTACCCCTAGGCCCTAGGTAGCCCTGTGGGTAGAGTGCAGTGTATGTTTAAGGTAGGACATATAGTAATGCGTTTTATATGTACTAACAGTGAAATACTGTCAAATTCAGTTTTTACTGTGCAAGGCCCATCTCTCTCATAGGTTAACACGGGGCTGCCTTTAAATTATATTAAAGTGCAGATTCCCTTTGGGAGCAGATGGAAATATGGAGTTTAGGGTCTCTGAACTCACAATCTAAAAATACATCTTTTAGTAAAGTTTGACAGTTGGGCTGTTAGCGCCTGTCCTCTAGACAGTGACACAAGGGGAGCTGGAGTGAAGCCTGCATATCCTGATGAGCCATCTGTGCTGGGAGGGAGGGGATGAGTGGTCACTGACACCTGAGAGAGCTGTGCCTGTCCTCACACAACGCAGTCTCCAACCCCATGGTGTGTGTCTGGGGCCTGGCCTGGGCAAGGTAGGATCTTACAAACAAGAGAGACTTTCCTTTGAAGTTTGCCTACTTCAAAGGCAGGAAGGGGTAAAACTAGTGGACCCAAAACCCTTGAAAATGAGATCACTTCTGGAATCAAGAGGAACCTCTGCCCAGGAGAAGAGCTGAAGAGCTGAGGAGAAGTGCTGCCCCTGCCTGTGACTGCACTTTGTTGGGCTATACCGCAGTTGCTGCTTCTGCCTGTGAAAGGGGACAAAGACTAGACTTTGTTGTGCATTCCTGCTTGTAAAAAATCTCCAAGGACTTGAACTGAGTTTGCCTCCTGTTGTTGAAGTCTCAGGGCTGTCAAAGACTTCCCCTGCAAGCACCTAAACTCTCTGCTGAGACTCCGGCCCTGCCAAGTGGTGCCCCATCCAGTCCCTGGGCCCTTGAAAGGTGAAGTTGGCAGACAAGAACTGGAAATCCACACACAGAATGCCCTGTGGGGAAATTTTCGACACACCTTCTGCAACGCAGCTGATAAACAATGCACCGCCAGCTTTGTGGAAATAGAAATGTCTACAGTAACTCCATCTTGCGAACACAGTCCATCTTGTACAAAAAATATGCATTAGGCAGAAATAGACTCACCAGTAAAGTATGTGCTGAAACCAGAGTTTTAGTACAAGTGCTAGTCACAGACTCCATCTTGTACAAAAATCATATACGTGAGACAGAAATAGACACGCCAGTAAAATGTGCTGAAACCGGAGTTTCGGCACATGTGATCGTCACAGGTTGAGGGCTGTGAACTTTTGGTGCAAAGAATACAAACTGGTCCAGGAAATAACCTACTTACCTTTGTACTCAGATGAGCATATATGGCCTAGAGGGAATTAAGGGGCGTATTTATACTCTGTTTGCGCCGGAATTGCGTAGTTTTTTTTTACGCAAATCCGACGCAAAACTAACTCCATATTTATACTTTGGCATTAGACCCGTCTAGCGCCAAAGATCTTGGAGTTTGCGTCATTTTTTAGCGTGGACACCTTCCTTGCGTTAATGATATGCAAGGTAGGCGTTCCCGTCTAAAAAATGACTCCGAGGCATGTGCGCCGTATTTATACTCTCGGGCAAAAATGACGCCCGGGAGTGGGCAGGTCAAAAAAAATGACGTCCAGCCCCTTTAGCGTAATTTTTTAGCGCCTGGTCAGGGCAGGCGTTAAGGGACCTGTGGGCGCGGAAGGAGCCCAGAGGTGCCCTCCCTTGCCCCCAGGGACACCCCCTGCCACCCTTGCCCACCCCAGGAGGACGCCCAAGGATGGAGGGACCCATCCCAGGGAACTTAAGGTAAGTTCAGGTAATTTTTTTTTTTTTTGTGGCATAGGGGGGCCTGATTTGTGCCCCCCTACATGCCACTATGCCCAATGACCATGCCCAGGGGACAGAAGTCCCCTGGGCATGGCCATTGGGCAAGGGGGCATGACTCCTGTCTTTGCTAAGACAGGAGTCATGTCAATGGAGGGTGGGAGTAAAAAAAAAATGGCGCAAATCGGGTTGAGGCAGATTTTTTGCCTCAGACCGACTTGCCCCATTCTTTGATGCCCAAGCTCCATTTTCCCCTACGCCGGCGCTGCCTGGTGTGGGTCATTTTTTTTTACGCACACCAGTCAGCTCCGCCGGCTAACGTCATTCCATAAATAAGGTGCCTGCATGGTGCTTTGGAATGGCGTTAGCCGGCGTTAAATTTTTTGACGCAAAAACTGCGTTGGCGCAGTTGTGTGCCAAAAAGTATAAATACGGCCCTTAGTGTTTAGCACAGGCATGAATAACTGTCACTCTCAGTTCAAACAGGATGGTGTGACTTTGATGATCAGCAGATGTGCTTGTGATGAGAAATGGAATGTGGCAGGGAGCACACCATGCAAATCATCGTGTTTGAAATCTATATAACTTATGTGCAGTCAGATATGCCTTGAGACTTGCAGAATGTGTCTTTGCATGCAATACTTCAGCATGGTTCCCGGATGTAAATTAAAGTGATCCTAAGAAACCAAGAGGGAACATTGGAGTGATTTTTGATGGGCAGAGGGATATAAAAGTCCAAATTTTTTCAGTTTTGTGGCTGAAATCGACACTCCACTTGTTGGAGGTTGATGGCGGCGGTGTCCGGGTCGGTCGGGTTGGTCGGCGGGTTCTGGGCGAGGGCGCTGGTTAGTTGGTCTTCAGTGACTTTGCCCCAGCAGCGGTGCGGAGGTAGTGGGTTGCGTTGGTGCTCGGTGTGTTTCTTGAATGTGAAGTGGACGCAGTGGTGGTCGGTCCAGTGGAGTTCGGTGGTGTGGCTGAAGGAGATGTGGTTGCTTGCAGTGAAGACTGGGTCTAGCGTGTGGCCGGCGATGTGGGTGGGTGTGTTGACCAGTTGTCTGAGACCGAGGTTGGAGAGGTTGGTGGCCAGTGATGCGGTGTTGGCGTCGTTGTTGTTCTCCAGGTGGAAGTTGAAGTCTCCAAGGAGGATGTAGTCCATAGAGGCGAGGGCGTGGGTGCTTGTGAGGTCGGCAATGGTGTCACTAAAGGGGGCTCTTGGTCCTGGAGGATGGTAGATGAGAGTTCCTCTGAGGGTTGTGTTGGGGTCCGTGTGGATCCGGAAGTGAAGGTGTTCAGCTGTCTTGAGGGTGTCGTCCGTGTGGGTGTGGATCTTGAGGGTGGATTTGTGGACGATGGCTATTCCTCCTCCGATTCCGTTGGTGCGATCTCTTCTGGTGATCTTGTAGCCGTCAGGGATGGCGATGGCGATGTCTGGGGCTGAGGAGTCGTTCCACCAGGTTTCGGTCAGGAAGGCTACGTCTGGGGCGTTGGTGTCGAGCAGGTCCCAGAGCTCGATGGTGTGCTTTCGTGCGGAGCGTGTGTTGAGGAGAATGTAGTGGAGGTGGTTGGTGTTGGTTGTTGCTGGCTTCCTTGTTCTGTTTCAGGTGAAGTAGCAGGCTCGGCAGGAGAAGGGTCCTTTGGTGTGCTTCGGAGTGGCCTGGAAGCAGGCTGTGGAGGAGCCAGGGTTGAGGGCGAGGAGCTCGCTGGCTGAGTATCGAAGTCTGGTGGTGCGGGGGGCGTGCGGACCGGGGGGGTGGCTCTGGGCGCGGACGGGCTTGCATCTGGCATGCCTCCAGCGCCCGCTTCGCGGACGCGCAGCGCCAGCCATTAAGAAGGGAGGGGGGAGGGAGGAGCAGCTGGGAGGCGGGAGGCGGGAGGGAGTGGCGAATGGGGGCATGAGGGGGGCGGGCCGCAGGGAGGCAGCGGCAGGGGAAGCGTCAAGGGGGAGCGCCTAAGGGGCGAAAACCAGGCTGAAAAAGGCACAACAGTAAGAAATAAATGGGGGCAAGAGCGTAAGGAGGCAAGGCGCTGAAAAGTAAAAACACTTACAGATACGGCGAAAGCGGCACAGTGCACACGGGTCTAGCAAAGCTTATCAGAGCCCACTAGACACCAGGGATGAGGCGCAGGAGGATGCCTGCGGGTGGAGGAGGGCCTCGAACACGCTAGCAGCAGCGTGGGCGGGGGTCAGGGACACGAGACAGCAAGGTGGTGCTGCGGACGTGGGGGGCGAGCTCTAGACCAAAAACAGGTCAGAGGTCGCTCACCCTCGATGCGCAGCGCCAGCCATTAAGAAGGAAGGGGGGAGGGAGGAGCAGCTGGGAGGCGGGAGGTGGGAGGGAGCAGCGAATGGGAGCGCGAGGGGGGCAGGGCCGCAGGGAGGCAACGGCAGGGGAAGCAGCAAGGGGGAGCGCCTAAGGGGCGAAAACCAGGCTGAAAAAGGCACAACAGTGAGAAATAAAGCACAAGTCAAAACAGTCACAAAAAGTACATCAACTTTGCATTCTTCATGGAAAGTTTCATGCAGATCTGTAAAACAGTGACCTAGAAATAAAGGCCAAGACCGAAAGTGGTATTTCCCATTTTAACTTCCATAGTATTCTTTGCTCATTCATACAGAAAAAATGTTTGAAAAGCAGTACATGAAACTTGGGATGAATATTACACTATACTCAAAGAGCTGCCTTTATTTGGTTTGCAAATCTGATCTGCAGTTTTCAAGATATTAGTATTTTAAAAAGTTCTGATCCGGACATAAAGGAGCAGATTATTTTTGGAAAGTTTTGTGCAGATTCAATGAATGTGCCAATGTTATTAGCAAAACAAAAATTTGAATATGTTTTTAACAACACAAAGGATGCCTCGTCTTCACTTTTACCTGCCTATATCTATATAATTATTGTTTTCTTTTTTCTCTGTAGACAACCAAACACAATGCTATAGTATTTTGCTTAGTATTTTCAAAATACTATCCCTGTATAAACAAATACAGGTCCTCTCATGCTAAGTACCACAAAATAAATATGTAAGACACTCCTTAGGTAATATGTTGCCATCTTGGGGCCCTGGTGACATTTGTAAACCATTTAGCCTTCAACTTTGTTGTTTATAATGTCATCAGAATCCTTCAATGGCATTACAAGGCCACATTGCAATGTTGTCTGTCTCATAATCACTCTTTCTCCTTGTATATAAATGTACACATTTATGTTACACAGTGACAGCCACAGGCTTAGTCCTGTGGCCAACCCCTGCTGCAGGTGAAGTACCGGGCCTGGCCACAGCCTGGGTTGGAAATTATGTACACCAGAAAAAAACCAATGAATTTCCCTTGAAAAACACTGTTACATTTAACATATGGCTGTGACAGAACACACAAATTATGCCTTGGGTTGTGGGCATTGGTATCAGGTATTGGCAAAGCCTACAAGTCTTGCCTATTAAAACATTATTGGCATTGCCAATGTCTTTTAGCCATGTTATAAACCAGCTGCTCTTCAGCATAGCTAAAAGATAATGCCATAGAGGCGAATGGTGTGGAGTGTTGTAAAGTGGAATGGCAAAAGGCGGAGTAGAGTGCTATAGAGTGGAGTGCTATAGAGTGGAGTGGCATAGAGTGTTGTGTACTTGAGTGGGCTAGAGTGGAGTCTCGTAGAGTGGCGTACTGTAGAGTGTCATGGAGTGAGCTAGTGCAGAGTGCTGCAAAGTAAGGTGGCACAGAGTGCAGAGGTGTATAATTCAGTGGAATACAATGCAGCAGCGTAGAATGCAGTGGTGCAGAGTGTTGCACAGTAGAGTGCCGCAGCGTAGAGTGCAGTGGTGTAGAGTGGCATACAATACAGTGACATAGAGTTAGTGGTGCAGAATAGAGTAGAGAGGCACAGAGTGCAGTGGCATAGAGTTGTGCAGAGTAGAGTGCCATACAGTGGTGCAGAGTAGAATGTAGTGCCGTAGAGTACGGCGGCATACATTGCAATGGCGTGGAGTGCTACAGAGGGCAGTGGCAGAGAGTGCATTGGCATAGAATGCAGTAGTGTGGAGTAGAGTGGCATAGAATGTGGTGTTGAAGAGTAGAGTGTCACAGAGTGCATTGGTGCAGAGTACAGTGGCATAGAGTGGTGTTGAGTAGAGTGACGTAGAGTACTGCGGAGGTGAGTAGAGTGGAGTTGCATAGAGTAGAGTGCACTGGTGTAGAATGCATTGGCGTAGAGTATTGCAGAGTATAGTGATGTAGAATGCGGTTGCGTACAGTGCAGCAGCATAACATTCAGTAGCATACAATGCAGTGTCATAGAATGTAGTGGCATAGATTAGAGTGGGCATTGTACAGCGCACTGAAGTGGAGTTGAGTGCCATAGAGTGGAGTGGTACAGAGTACAGTGGTATAGAGTAGAGTGATAGAGAATGCAGTGGTGTTGAGTGATGTAGAGTGGAGTGATGCAGTATAGAGTGGCATGGAGTGCACTGGCATAGAGTGCAGTAGTGCAGAGTAGAGTAGCATAGATTTCAGTGGTTGACAGTACAGTGTCATAGAGTGCAATTTTGCAGAGTGGCATAGAGTGCAGTGGTCCAGAGTAGAATGCAGTGCCATAGAGTAAAGTGCCATAGATTGCAGTGGTTTAGAGTAAACTGGCATAGAGGGCAGTGGAGTGAAGTGGATTGCAGTGGCATAGAGTGTGGCTTAGAATAGATTGATTCAGAGTAGAGTACAGTGGCATAGAGTGTATTGTCATGGAGTAAAGTGGTGTAGAATGCAGTGGCTAGAGTAGACTATATTGGCGTAGAGTGCAGGGCCATAGATTTGAGTGTTACAGAGTAAAGTGCATTGGTGTAACGTGTATTGGCATAGACTGCTGCGGCGTATAGTGCAGTCTTGCAGAGTGGCATATAATGGAGTTGTGCAGAGTAGACTGAAGTGGCCTAGAGTGGAGTGGTGTAGAGTAGAGTAGAGAGATGTAGAGGGCAGTGGAGTAGAGTACAGTGGTGTAGAGTAAAGCGGCAGAGAGTGGTGTAGAATGGAGTGGCATAGTGTAGAGTGATGCACAGTGCAATGGGATAGAATGCAGTGATGCATAGTAGAGTGGCATACAGTGCATTGTCATAAAATGGCTGACAGTGCATTGTTGCAGAGCAGTGTCGTAGAGTGTAGTGGTGTAGAGTTGAACAGAGTGCAGTGGCATAGAGTAGGATGGCATAGAGAACAGTGACATAGAGTACATTGGAGCAGGGTAGAGTGCAGTGCCCTAGAGGGCAGAGCTGTAGAGTGCTATGGTTTAGAGTGGAGTGAAGTAGAGTGCAGTGGTGTAGAGGTCTGTGGCATAGGGTGGATTGTTTCAGATTACAGTGAAGTGGTGTAGAGTATAATGGTATACAGTAAAGTGTAGTGGCATAGAGTGCACGGTGTTGCACAGTTGATTACAGTAACATACAGTGGATTGGCGTATAGTGGAGGGGCATAAAGTTGAGTGTTACAGAGTAGAGTAGACAGGTGTTGAGTGCAGTGGCATAGAGTGGAATGGTGCAGAGTAGAGTAGTGTGCAGTGGTGCAGTGTGCAGTGGCATGGAGTGGTGTAAATTAGAGTGGTGCAAAGTAGAGTGCAGTGGCTTGGAGTGGTGCAGAGGAGATTGGAGAATGCCTGGTGTAGTAGCACACTGCCATCAAGACAGCATATTTTTAATTGAAATGACATGTACATTTGCACATACAGTTTGACTAATACAACTATACACCCCAAAAGCAATAATGTGTGGAAATAGCATCACCTAGTGTATTGATTTATTTTGACCACGTTAAGGTATTTGTTTCCAAAACACTTCTGAATTTTAAAAAATGGGCCTCATTTGTGTGTCCCTAATTCTGATATATTTTTAAATACTTGCACAGTTCATTTACATGCTGTTGTGTGCTAGAAAAAAACCCTCTTCTACCCCTATTATCCAGCAGGTTTGTCACATATATCCTCTCACTTTGAAGCCAGAGAAAGAAAAGAAAACACAAAGCTCCCTCAGAAGATAGAGGCTGACATTTGACCTCTGACTTTGAATGTGCAGCAAATGTGACAAGATTTTCAGGTTTGTTTACAGAAAGGAGTACTCTTGCAAGAATACAAAGAAAGTTGGTGTGAAAAGATTTTGGCCTTTGGGAGGGAAGAATTCACCCTGGACAGCCTAAAACAAAGCCGGCAAATAGAAAGCCAGAAAAGTGAGTTACAAACCACAAAGCCAATAGTAAGAAGCAAGCGGGATGGATTCTCAGGGAAGCATTCTGAATGTTGCCAAGATGTCTTTAGCAAACCAGACAGCTGAGCTGACTAGTAGATCTCAACCTAAAAATGACTGAGGAATTTCAGTGGTTTACGCATTTGAACATTTTTAACCATATCCAGAGCACAAGAGGCTGTAACAATATATGAAACATGTTTATGATTATGAGCACATTTTTTCCAAAAAGCATGTATTATATTTATTTATACCATGACATTAAAAAATAAATGTGACCCTATAAAACATGTTATTTGGTGCAAATGTAATACAGAACACAGATTTATACATGTATTACTACAATGTCTATGATGCAAAGATAATTAGTACCCAATATTTAGTTGAGATATAATTCTGGCAATGATAGCCTGGTACCACAGTGTTAGACCTGGCATCTTCTGGTGTGGTTTCCCCTGAAGTTTTACTTTATGACCCCCTGTTTTAACTGTGTGCTGAACTTCGTTTTTGCTGGCTTGAGGACTCTGTGCAATTTACTACTGCTATCCAGTGCTAAGGTGCATGTGCTCGCCCCGTAAGTCAAATGCTACTAGTCGGCCTGAAGCGCAGGTTGTGCCACCTGCCATGGTAGCCATTGCAGAGCCTTTATGTGCAGGGCCTAGGCATAGGCTAATGTTGGGCTTACCTTAGAACATCTTCTAAGTGTTAGTTCCAATTCAGAAAAGATAGAAAAATTTAGTTTCGTGTCTCTGGACTCACTATTTAAAAATACATCTTTTGCTAAAGTTGGTTTTTAAATTGAAGATCTGAAAATTTAATTTTTAGAAAGTGGCATTTTCTTACTTTAACCATTCGGTGCCTTAGCCTGTCTGTTAATAAAGATCTGGGTTGAGGTGACAGCTACATTTGTGCATTCTCTCCAGACAGCCACAAATAGGAAGGGCTGTGTGTGACAGGAGTTACTCTATATTCATCTACATAATAGTCCTCCTGGACAGAGAGAGTCAGTTCAGACTTATATCTGAATAGGCTGTGTCCTGCCCTCACACAAATTGCTGATAAGCCCCTACTGGAAGTCTTGAGCCTGGGCTCGGTTGAAAGGGAACCTTTTGCACTTTGGATAATTTTTTTGAAGTTACCCCTACATCAAAGGCCATTTTGGGTATAAGTACTGGGCCTCTGACACCATATACTCTGAACTCTTATGGACTGAGGACATTTTACCAGGGAGAAGGACTGCTGTGCATTTCACGAGTGACTGCCACTTTGCTGTTTTCTCTGTTGTGTTGGCCTGCTGCCTGGTACCGCTTGCCTGGGAGTGCAAGGAATGGATCTATCTCTCTACATCCTGCAATCTAAAGTTACTCCAAGGGCTGACTGAGCTTGCCTTCTGTTTCTGAAGTATCAGGGATACCAAAGACTTTACCTGCATCTTGCTACCAGCATTTGGGCTCCTCTGTTGTGAGTCCAGCTTTGCCAGGTGGTGTCACATCCAGTCATGTGCCCCTGGAGGAGATTGTGATGCTGAAACACAAGAAGTGATGCAACAACACCAGTGGATCACCTGGAACCAACGCATCCCGCTGCAGAATCGTTGCTTTTGCAGCTACCTCCACTGCAGCCGCAGACACATCTCGCCAACTGTGCAACACAATGACCCTGCTTTCCAATGCAATCCCAGCTTAGCTGATGCAGCACCGACACATTGGAATCAGTACTCATCACTTCTGGACATCGATGCATCAATGACGTTGCCCGATCAGGAAATAACACATCGCCTTCAAGTGCTGCACATCCCCTCCTCTGGATCAAGGGATCCCAAAGAATTCTCCTGCTTCTTGCTACCAGCACCTGGGTTCCTCTGTTGTGAGTCCTGCTCTGCCAATTGGTGCCAAATCCAGACCAAGAGCTGCACATCCTCTCCTCTGGATCAACACATTGTCACCAAGCATCGACGCAACAAAGATGCTGTCAGCAGTACTGTACGACACCTGTACCCGGTCCATGCTCAATCGCGGTCGGACTGCATTTTTGGATTTGCCCCGATACAGTGCAACCAGGTAGCCCTGGTTGGAACTACAGTCTTCCAAGCACTGCAGTTTGATTTATTCTTTGAAAATGCATATCTTGACTTCTGTATGTTTGATTTTTGTTCTTTTGGACTTGTTTGACTGAGATTAATATTGACTATTTTTATAAACTGGTGAGGAGTCCTGTTTCGGTGTTTTCACTGCGTTACTCTGTGTGTGCAAAAATACTTACACATGGCCTTTTTAGTTTAGCCTGACTGCTCTGTGCAATGCTATCAGAGGGAGAGAGTACATGTAAACTTTTATTGTGTATCTTAGTTGCCCTGACTAGGATTGTGGTCCCTGCTTGGACAGAGTGGAAACCTCTGCTAACTAGAGACCCAATTTCTAACACACTTAGATAATCAACCCACTGAACAAGTTTATTTCACCAACCTCACTTTTCTACTGCTGGTCATCTCTTTTCTTAGGTGTCTCAGCATCCTTTGTTTTCACCTGATCATGTAACATTCATGGGGAGCCCTGAAATCTTGCAGTAAGATAACGCACAAGACCTCGCTACTCACCCAAGTCAAACATCTTACTTTGCAATAGTGTTAGGGCTGCAAAATGTTATCTCAAAACAGTGTCTGAGTTTGCTGATTCCTTAGCTGTCTGATAGGTCAACAGATTTAAGCAAGAAAACATGGAAACGTTGCAGATGCGGGTGGTTTGTGCTCAGATCCGAATAAATGTGTCCTCAGGTTTAACTCACATGTACATACAACTGTTTTTGTTCTATATGGATCATTTTCTCTCTTGAACAACTGCTTGGGTAGATTGTAAACAGGTAAATTATTCCCAACTTCAGGGCTAAAGTCTATGAGTGGCTGGTAGCCAGTTTCACTTGCCAGTAAAATATTGAAACCAGCTGTATCTCAACTGAGGAAAATCGTGACCAGCAGCCAAAGTATCCAGGCGATATTCCCCAGTAAAACCACTCCTTTTCTGGGGCAAAAAATATAGATTTAAATTCTGACAGATTCATTGGGGACACATCTAGTAATCTGCTTTGCCTTAAAGCAGCACATCAAAGAGTGCAACCTATTAATTCCCATCCTTAGGGAACAGAAGGTGTTTATTAAAATTCTTTGCTTGCTAAGTGTGGTTGGGAGGGAGCCAGTAAGAAGCCATACTCGACGGAAATAAAAACACGGTGTATAAATAGACGCATTAATGGTTTCTTGCAGGATGGATTCCAAGTCTTGTCCGGCTTTGTTTAAAATGAGATCAGTTGAACAAAAGCCATGTTGGCACAGGTTTGCAGGCATTTACCACGTGAGTAAAGGTGAGACTTGTGTTCTATGTTCTTGTGCATTCAGTGGTTATTGGGCAGAATCGAAGAAAGATAATATGTTATTTTACCACAGGGCGCCTTAATGCCGGCTATCTGTTGCACTCTAAATGGATAACAAAAATACTACTTTAAAATACTCGATTCACTAAGGGCAGAGAAGGTGAGCTGTCATGGCTGACTTCAGTAAGTGGTAATTTTAAAAAGAACAGGAATTTTATATGCATACAGGAAAGTGGAAAAGTTAAAACATGGAGCACCGTAAAAATCCAGAAGCTCAGTTATAGTGCTTAAAATTAATAACATATGTCCGTGTAGTGATCGTTATTCCATTTGAAGGGATTCTGGTGTCCTCAGCTAACCTCAGGAAATCTCGGGCCTCGTTTACTAGGTTTTGGCATAGAGCAAGCCTTTTTTCTGTGTCGCCCTGTGTCAAAACAAAAAGGCAGGAATGCGCTGTATCTATAAGATACAGCGCATTCTTGTCCTTGTCCCCTGAGCTGGTGCACAAATTGCTGCCTAGCCCCAATGCAGACACCTTTGCACCATGGTGCGAGGCTATCTGCATTGCAGGGATGATTGTTTGAAGGGACACCTTCCTGCACAAAAACAATCATTAATTGTGTTTTCCTCTCTCTATGTGTGCTATAGTATGCAGCACACGTAGTAAGAGGCAAAAACGGGA
Source organism: Pleurodeles waltl (assembly GCF_031143425.1). NCBI lineage: Eukaryota > Metazoa > Chordata > Amphibia > Caudata > Salamandridae > Pleurodeles > Pleurodeles waltl. The sequence continues at coordinate 1,087,867,083 of NC_090440.1, forward strand.
AGACATTTTTTTATTCCTCCCCACTGCACCACTTTAACGCCACTCCTGAGATCCCATAGGAATTCTGTCAGATTCCATGGGTGTTGTATGGGAGCATCCACAGCAACACCCATGGAACGCCCCTTTCACGCAATGTTATGCATGAAAGTGTCCATATTTCCAAGGCCATGAAAAGCCACTCAAGGTGGCCTTGCGTGACCTTGTAAATATGGCCCAGCACACTGGAACGTAAAAAAAAAAATGGCGCTGCAGTGACGAAGTGTGCCGATTTGGCCCCGTAAATACATTTGCCATGGACTTTTTTTTTTTTTTTAGAAATCATAGCCAATGGAGCAAAGGAGCCATGAGGATGCAATATTGAATGAAGCTTGCTATTGCTTTTGAACTTGCCACAATTTTTCAGTAGCTTGGGTTTGAGGACAGATATGTGCGAATCAGTCTGAAAATAAGATATGTAAAATCCAACACTCAGCTAGAACAGAGGATACTTCTTAAGTCGAAGTGTTGCTGCACGATTAATGCTGCCATTTATTTGGCATCGGGTAGGTTGTGTTTTGGGTACTGGACAGAGTTATGGGGAGAGCAGCTATGGGTCTAACTAGTTCCAAAGTAATTGTCAACTCATGGGCATGAATGGTGGTAGAGCCTGCTGGCACCAAAGCATATTAACGGAGTGAGCTAGACTTCATAGTTCTGTATCTTTAACTGTATAATTGAAGCCATGTTTTTCAGTGGATGAGACACCCAAAAGAAAGGGGTCACAGTAGCCACTGGTTCACCAGCTGCACCTGGGAAGCTTGTTGTGTCATCCTAAGAGCCAAACCAGCATATCTTTGGAAATGTAAGGATTAAAAGCATTATTTAATAGGCTCTGGAAACGTACTACTTTAAGGACCACCATGAGGATGAAAACACTCTGTGCCACTCTCTGATTAGAAAAGAACAGATACTAGTGAGGGTACACTGGCAATGCTGTATTGCTCTTCGCAGTTCATCATCCCTTCTTAACGATGTTGAAGTTTTGTTCATGGCATGGTTGTTGCCAGTGAGGCACTAATTTCTTGTTGGTTTCTGGGCAACTCCCAACTTCAAGATGACCCTCACAGAGACATCAGTCCAGTATGTTATGTATTAAAAATTGGGCATTATTCAATGTGATCATTATCACACCTGCTGAAAACCCATGCAGATGTGTTCAGTGTTTATAAGGTGTGATTGTTATTGCCAATTATGATTTTCTGAGGCACAACATGCAGTTTGTTGGCGTTTATGGCACCAAAATCCACATGTTCTGGTATAAATTGGGTATTTACCTCTGATAAACATCTGCAAGTTTATCCTGTGGCTATTCATCTCAAACGTCATAATGTAGTGTTACTACATATATCAAAATGTAGTGGTCCACTCATAATGCGGGCCTCTGTCTTTTTCTTTGTCCAACTGGTTATGGGTTTGTTCCTCTTCACGTTCAATACAGTTTCCTGGTCTTCCAGTGCAGCTTACAGTACTACAGCATATTAAAGAATCTTAATACTCTTGTTCAGGTGAAACAGCAACGAGCATAGTTTGGTTCCAAGAACTGCTGTTCAAGCTATTGTACTCCTGTGCTCCTGTATCTGCATGGTGGTAATGCTCTACTCCATGTCTTTCGAGACTCTATAACGGCCCACCATAGGCACATCCTACATGCTTAGGCATGTCTAATCCAGGGCCCAAAGAAATATAATCACATTACCTGATGGAACTCATTTGCCTTCTCTTGCCAGTTAGCACCATCTTGAAAACAAGCTGCATCATTTACAAAGCTATGACGACCAGTACCCACTTCATATTTTGAGGACAATCTCACCATCTGTAGTGACTCTCAGCACAAACTCATCCAGGACACCATCAGACTAAGAAGTGTAAAAAAAGAAAAAAACAAGACAGCAGGCCTTTTCCGTCTATGCACCAAGGATCTGAAACAACATCCCTGTATCCATTGGACTGCCAATTTCGGAAAGCGTTGAAGATTCACCACTTTAAGGACCACTAAATTACAATGCATTAATTATCCACAACCCAGCCATTGTTCATATTACTTGTTTTCTCTATGCTTATCTTTGACCGTAGACAGTGTTTTGCTTCCTTTTGGCTAGGTTTGTGCTATAGAAATACCATATGCATACATACACCCAAGGCCATTGGAGTTATGTGATTATGCAGCAGCAGTATTTTTCGCATAATTATAGATTTGTCACATTTACCACATAATCTTTCCTCTGCTACATAATCTGCATATTTTAACAAACAAATATAGCTTTCAGCTGAGATGGTTCAAAAGATACTAAAATGCAGTGATGTGTTGCTGTGCAGTGGAAGGCCCTATGCAAAGGTTGAATGGTCACCTTCCTGTTGTTTATTGGTATATTTGTTTATTAAACTGGAACTAAGGAAGTGCAACCAATGCCTAAACTGTATAAAAATGACAAAATAATGACTACTATCACAAAATGTGCCTCATTATGCCACATAACTAGCATTTTCTTGCTGCATTATTTACTCAACCCTGCCACATAATTTGGCCCTACTGTGACACATAATTCCAATGGCCCTGCGAACATATACACATGCACACATACAAAAAATGTCTACAGACTTTCACAACAAGTTCTAGTGTAGGCAATGTACAAGTTACTGATTTAGGAGTGCTGCTGTACCACATGGTATAATTTGCCTTGCAGCAACAACAGCTTTTATAACATCGACACAACATTTGCAGTATTTTACTATAATCCTGTTTCCATTCAAATATTGTAGATGAAAGTATCTGTGACTTATAAGTGAACGAGGGAAAGCAGTGGGCAGAAAGAGAAATGCTGGGACAGAAAAGTCCGACAAAGTGATGCAGCATGCTGCAAAGTGGAGCAAATGGTTGATCATCTATTTAATTTCCAGAGTAAAACTTTATGTTTGCTGGAAAGTAACCCTGCATGTAACTAAAACAGAGATGTGTGCTGCTTTGCAATAATTTGCATTAGGAGGGTGTCCCATGGGTGGTTCATGGCTACTAAAATTGGTGGACAGGATTTGGCACCAAAAAATAATGCTCCTTGAGGTCAGTATTATCAAGGAGAAATATTTTGTTTCACCCAACTTTTCAAACATTGCATATGTGCTGCACTGTGCATGCAATGTGTGAACATTTTTAAAGTTAGTCTAAGCATAGTATTTTGTACTGGAAGGATAACCTTCCAGTACGAAACCTGAGCTACACATCACATACAAACCTTTGCACTATGATGAAAAGCTGCATGTGTGGTGTTATGCAGCCTGTTTGTGCTTCATTGTTGGGAAAGAGAACATGAGCACCATATTTTAGTAGATATGGTTCTGTGCCGCTCTTGCCTCCTAATATAATGCAATACAGAAACATTACTGTGCTATGCTATGAAACTTCTTAAGTGTGGCCTAAGACAACTTTAGCTGTCTTGGCAGAGTCATATTTTCAAAAAGACTACAAATGGTTAAAGACAATGCAATAAATTTGTTTGAGGTCCCAGTACATGTCTTTGACTAGTTGGAGCTCAACAGAGCTTCGCCCAAGGAATACCACACATGGTGTAAGGTGGGTAGATGAACAGTTTGACCACAGGCACAGAGCATGAGAAAGGCATTTAGTAGACCATCTAGGGAGGCAAACTGAAGAACGTACAAAGGTTGTAGCACATGTGCAACGGTATGTGCTTTCCCAGGGGACTGGATCGGAAGATAGCCCTGAGTTGGTAAGAGCAGGATTAGAGTTGGATGTCGAAGACATAGTGGATATCCCGCATGAAGGTCTTTATGTGAATCTTATTACAGAAAAGGGTATGCTAGACCACTATAGAATTTCTGATAGATATTTCATGGGCACCTCACTGGTTATGCTTTTTTGGGTTTGGGACTGAGGTGGGGTGGGGATGAGAAAGCAGGCAGCTGTTGTGGGCCCCCGAAGAACTGGGTTTTCACTGTTAATTTGTAACTCCTACAGGGTACTCTCTCCTGGCATGTTAGTGCGATAAAGGTCCAACAGTGATGTGTTCATGTATACTGTTAGCCTGTTTGAAAACATAATAATATACTTTGTTATGTGTGTGTTGAGTTGAAAGAATTGGAGAAAAACTGTCCTTCAGATATTTATCTGCACCATAGTATGTGTGATTGCTATATCAAGAAGGGATCATTTAGGGATCCTTTCCCTTAGACGTGAGATGTCGAGCCTTTTGATTGGCTGCTGGTGATGATAATGTGTGACCTGCCAGAATGTTCAATATCTATAGTTGTGTAACATTGAATATGAGGGTTTGTATAAAGCATAAGAAACCCATCAATATTGAATGTGTGATGCTACCAGATGCAGATTAAAAGCAGGTTAAAACAAATGAACAACGTTATAATGCCAACGGCTTCCCTCTTTCAATGGTACCTCTTAAAAAAGAAGAAAGGTTAAAACAAATTGTGGGAGAGTCTAGGAATTGGAGATACACCAGAGCAGACTGGGATGAGCGAATACCTTGCTTCCTGATAATAGGGAGTAAGTATAGTTTAGAAAGGTCTTGGTCAAATTCCCAAAAGAAGGCAAACTGAGATAAGCTTTGCGACAAGAACTCATCGCATGGACATATCATAATGCAAGATGCATCAAACTGCCCCAAGGAAAAGCTCAGGTGGCATCTTATGAAACCTCATCTGAACCGCATTAATATCATTCTCTCCCAGGTAAAATCAATCCACCTCAGATAAGCTGCATTCCTAGGATGTTATTTAGGGCTTCATAGACACTCACAATAGATTTGGAAGATTCCTTTGCTGCCCTGTGATTCAGTAGGTACATTGAAAACAAAGATTTAACCTGGGTCACACCTTGCTTAGACAGGGTTTCTGGATTATAACAAACACTGAAATCCCCAGATCATCAAACACAGACTTCACATGGTTGAACCAGGGAATTTTTAGTCACATGCTAGGCATTCCAGAATAATATCCCTGTTGAAGGCAGTGTGAGGGCTGGTCCAAATCGAGCACCAGGGCAACACAGGGGCAAAATAAATAGAATCCTCCACGTGCTCCATAACTAACCCCTGATGCACGATAAAGATGGAGCAGGCAGATGGCATGCCCCAGAGCCTCCTCGGTGCTCTGTATTGCACCCATGAAGTATCTTGGAGTTACTATAACCCCAAACACCTACACCATACATCATGATTGGAGTCATTTCCTCCTATATACCCACAAAAGGGGAGCCATGGGTCTTTTCCTAATACATCTGGCTAAGTAGAAGACGTACTCAACAGAGCCTGAGAATTTCCACCGAACCTCTAATAGACATGGCCCCCAGATCCCCTTAAAATTGAAGAGCACACCTAGGATCGTGAAGTCCTTCATATATTAAGGATACAATGCATATTTTGAGTATTCTCAGTGATGTAGAAGGGGAAGAAACTATGTTACTGGTTACCCTGGATGTGGTCTCCCTATATACCTGTATTCAACATAATGTAGGCTTGGAAGAGTATTTTTTGAATAAGCAACCTGCCAATTGGTGGCAACACACAAGGATGTTACTAGATATGACATCCCTGATTCTTGACAATAACTTCTTTATTTTTGAAGATGATTGGTTTAGACAAAAACAGGGGGTGGCTATGGGCTCCAGATTCTCCCCATCTTATGCAGGACTATTTATGGGCCTGTATGAGGAGAGGTGGGTCTGCGGTCCAGGAGCGGCTCAATGGCAGACATATATTCTTTACTGGGGTCGCTACATAGACGATTGTATCATGTTGGGGACGGGAGGAGTCAACCAATTATTGAACTTTGTTGACTATTTGAACTCTAACAACATAAATGTAAAGTTTACATGTCAACATAGTGCTACACGCATAGAATTTTTGGATGTAGAGTTGTATATTGATGAGGGTCATATTGAAAGTAAACTATTTCGGAAATCTACTGCGTGCAACTCAGTGTTGCATGCGGAAAGTGCGCACCCTAGACATCAAATAGAATCAATTTCCTATGGTGAGATGATTAGAGCACGGAGGAACTGCAGTAAAGACTTGGAATTTGAAAAATGTATTGAGGACATGGGAAATCGTTTTAAAACAAGAGGATACAGGCAAAATATAATCAAAATGGCGCAAGACAGAATAAGACAGATTCCGAGATATATGACACTGAAACCAAAAAATCAGAATGCACGGAAGGATAAAGAAAGTGGAGTGAGATTAATTATGGACTTCACAGACTGTACTAGGTTATTTAAGAAGTATATCACTAAACATTGGCATATTATACTCCAAGATGATTTCATAACAGAGTTTGTGACTAACAAACCAACTTTCACTTTTCGTAAGGGGAGATCACTTAAAGAAATTCTCAGTCAGAGTTTTCCTAAAATTACTACTAAGGTAGATTGGCTGTCAGCACAGAGAATAGGTTTCTACAAGTGTGGAGATTGTGGACTCTGTAAGTGGGCGTGTCATGGGAAGAAAGAGTTCTCTAATTCAATCGGTGAAACGTTTACTATCAGATCAAGTATGAACTGTAATACTTCATTTGTGATATATATAATTGTTTGTAAGTGTGGGCGATATTATGTGGGGAGTACAATCCGACCCCTAAAAGTGAGAATTGGAGAACATGCGAGAGCCTTAGGACAACAAGATATCAGATACCCCTTGGTGGTACATATGATGAACTGTGAGTCTCAGAGTACTAGATTAGGTTTTACTTTTTTTGGATGTGAACAGATAATGAAAGACCCGAGAGGGGTGAATAGGGAACTGACACTACGGAAAAGGGAAGCCATGTGGATATTACGCCTAAGGGCAGTGGAAGATGGATTGAATACAGACAGGGAATTAGAGTACTTTTTGGGGACCTAGATACTGTCATGTATAGGCATTAATTTAATGGATCACACTTTCTGGGGTACAAATCAAATCACGATATAAACCAAGTAAAAAGTGGATTAATTTTGCAATGCTCTTTTCCACCAAACTAAGAGTTTTTTTGTAGTGAATTTTTTGTAGTGAATTGTTATGGATTGGAAGAGAACGATGTTAATATTTTGACCTCATTGGGATTCAAATTATTGTGTAATTATAGTGTTACTGTTCACAGTATATCTCTTTTAGTGGGTTGATGGTACCCAGAGTCTTTGTAGCTAGGTGGTAAAGATTGCTAAAAAAATCATTTGCTGTATTGGGAGCATTGTGCATTGAAATTCTCTTTATGATTGAATTAATATTTATTCTATTCACTCTTGTGATTCTCTTTTATTAATTCTTTCTTTTTTATTTCTGATATAATAAATTGTCATTGTCACGCTATAGCTATGCTAGTCTAAGGATACTCAGGAGTTATACAGGGGGCAATGGTCCAGTTTGATTAGAAATTAAGGTGCAACCATATAGGGAATATTGGTCAGCACAGATCTGTGACAGGATGGAACAATGTACTTGGAGGTATGGTGTATGAGTACTTAATTGGCATTATAGTGAAAATTGCAGTCCCCTCCCTTAGTATACTTGCGGTGAAGAACGGTGAAAAACTGTTCCTTCTTCTATATTTGCTAAGGAGTCAGGGGCTTTACTGTTTGAAACATAGTCCTTCTTTTATTTTTAGGGTAGGACGATGAAAGTTGGTCCTTCCTCCATGTTGTTGGACATTTGGGACACTGCAGAGACATGCATAGTCCCCTTTTTATTTCGAGTGATGGAGGACTAAAGAAATGTTGGTCCTTCCTTTATTTTGGTGTCAGTGCAATAAGTTAAATGGTGGCTACAGGGACGTGTGGCACGCAGTGAATATGCGTGTTCCTGTATTGTTACACGGAAGCAGAGGATACTTTGACAGTTGCCGGACGACAATCAAGTTACTTAAGGTACTAATTTTGAAGTAGGACGTATGTATGTGTCCATCTTGAAATGGGTTTTTACCATTTTAGTATGGCTGTTCATGACAGTGCATGTGCAGCAGGCACCAAAAAAGGGACTTGTATTACTTGAACAAACATTCAAAAATGGCAGCAGGTGATGTCCGTGCATCCAAACGACCATCTTTGAATGTTTTTTTTTCAGATTTTAAAAACATAATTAAAAATGGCCAGAGCAAATTCTTGTGAATATACTGTGGTCATATTTACATTGGTTTGGTTAAATATTGCATATTCATTCAAAGATGGCCACAATGGAGCACATGCATCCATAGAGGTCTTCTTTGAATACATTTCTATTCTTTGAACTCATCCATTTAAAGATGGCTGCTGGAGATACAGATGTATCCATGGTGATTTGTTAACACAAAATGCACTGGCAAAGACTATCGATTTTACTGCTGATAGGTATTGGCTTTGCCAATGTGTGGTTTGTTACAGCTTCAACTGTGCCAATTAGCAGAAAAATGAAGACCTGTTTTTTCCCTCAGAAAGGTTCCAACAAGTACAAGGACTGTAGGAAAAAGAGGGGTTCACTATGCAAGAATATCACTGCTATAGGTAACTGTTAAAGCAATAGGGCCTGGCTGTTTTGTATATGGTGCTGGAAAAGGTCCCAACACTGTATCATACCTTATTAGGCTACGTAGATCTCTATGGAGAAGATTTTCTGACTTACAAGAAATATTTGCCTGGAACTATTAGTCTAAAGCAATGAATTAGAATACACTGACTTACTGGTCTGCAGTTTACTTAAGTATTGCTTTTGGCTAATCCTTGTGGTGTATCTTAGAAGTTGTAAGGGAAATGCAATGCATTGTAAATGTGTATGTATCTACTCAGATGTTTCTATGTGTGTTTACAAAAACACCAAATAGTGATTTTTTGGGAATCTGTAGTTGGTAATTGTTATTACTAATGTACTAAGGGGTTATCTAGCCCCTATTCCCTAAATAGTGATTCATAGTTGGTTGCAAATAGACTTTCCTCATGAATATTAATAAGGTAGGCCGTCATTTGTGACCAGCTGCTGGGGTCAGCAGACCACCATGCAGGTGATTACTTTTAAATAAAGTAATTTGTTTTAAATGCAACCCAGGTCCTTAAAGAAAAAAGGGTGTGTTTAAAAATATTTCTTTAAAAATTCTCAAAGGGGAAGTGGTGAGTGGGTTACCGCAAACTTTGAGTTGGTGGTAATGTGCTAATGTTTTGCCACCACATTTTGATGACAGAACATCCCATTCTGAATCAGTATTTGGAAGAGATTCTCAAAGGGGAAGTGGAGAGTGGGTTACCGCAAACTTTGAGTTGGTGGTAATGTGCTAATGTTTTGCCACCACATTTTGATGACAGAACATCCCATTCTGAATCAGTATTTGGAAGAGAAGCCCTAAACACGGCCCTTCCAAATATCGAATCACTATGTATTCGCAATTCCAAACTACGATTCGGTAACATGTTCCCGAATTGCAATTAGGGATTAATACATTCCAAAATGCATTTTTGCCATCTGGAATGGCACGGTTACGTAAATTGTGTTATTTGTGACTGCAGAAATATTTTGTACTTTTATCTCCTAGTAAATATTATTGGCAAATATTAAACTTACAAAGTGGTGGGGCATACATACATTCTCTTTTGTATGTTTGGGGGCTGTGGCAATGAGTCCCCATCACAATGTTGAAAAATTGAACCAAATTGTGCACTTTCTAGCACAATTTCACCAACAAATTTTCCTGAAAGCATTATAATTTACAGGCAGTTTTGAAAAACTGAGAACAAGAAGGCTTGCCTTTAGAACTCGTCTCCTTTCACTGTCCCTCTGTTTCTCTAGTACATTTTCTTTACCTCTATTTATACTGTAAACTTGTTTCCATTATGAAATACTTCTTTCATATTTCCTCTGTTTCTTTTCACTTTCTCTTTCACTCTCTCTGTCTATTTTGCTACACGTTATTCTTGGGATTTTTTTCTCTCTCTTCGTGTCACTGTTTCACTGCTTATCTTAGTTGACTTCTCCCTCATTTCTATCACAAATTCACATACATCTTGACTACTTCCACCTTTCACTCATATGCAAATGTGCTGCCTCCACATCCCCTTAACTACCCACTTTATGTCAGCTATTGATTCCCTACCTTGCTCTCCCACATTCATATTTGCCTCGCTCCCTTTCCCATACCTCTCTTCCTTATCCTGACTCTAAAACCTTCTACCTTTTTTAGTTTTCTGAGTCCATCTTGAATCACATGTCTTTCTGAATCATGCTGTATCATCACATTGGTTCATCTAAAATTCTATTCACTTCATAATTGTAAGGGTGAAGCCTGAGTACCACTTTTGGTGCAGCCACCTGTGTTACATAACCCCAATAGGTATAACTATATACAGGTAATGTATAAGAGTTATAAATTAAATCTATTGTAACATATTATGCCCTTTCGTTTAAAACATGAATAATCAAGGTAATTTGTAAAAACTCAATTTAAAATTATGAAACACAAATAATTCTGCTGCAATGTATCATTTATTAGATTGAGTGTGGTGGGTGAAGATCCACTTTACTGCATTTGGTCATAAACAACAATATTATAGATGCAGCATGTCTTAATTTAGTGATGTTCCCTACTGTTGATGGGAGGTCAGGAGTATACATGACGACTAACGTCTTGATCACTGTTTTTAGCTTCAGAAATGTGAAAAAAAACATATTGGATTGATTGCAGTTATGTTGTAGCTCGGCAAATGTGAAAGGGTTGGACCGGGTCCGCAAATTGCTAATTGTATAGATGCCATTTTCTGCCCAGCTATCCCTGAAGATTGTTTCATCATATAATTTGACGTGTTTGTTATACCAAATGGAGACATTTTCTTATTTGTGCTTTTTCTGCAACAGTTTTCTGTATCGTACACAAGGAATCAATAGTACAAAACACAATATTAATTAAGTGTAATAAAGGCTATTAATGTTGTGCATCATAACTAATGTGAGTAAGGGGAGATTTTATTTTACAGATTTATCTATAGGAACTCAGGTAGGTGCCATCCTTGGCTGGATGTAGAGGCTGTTTGATATCTACAAAAATCTGGAAATTTGACACCACATTCTTTCTTCTCCACCCTAAGCTTTTTAAATGAGATCCTAGCTTTTTTATTTTTCCAAGGGAAGCCTGTCAGCATTGTACCAATCGTTGTAAAGAATTTATGCAATAGTTTAAGAGGCTTAGAAAATTTGAAGGGTTTTTTTATGGGTGTAGGTGCTCACTGGTTCTCACCAAATTACAAACCCAAATTGTATAACTAAATGGTGCTCCTGGAAGGGGAGATTCAACCTACTCACCCAAACCGTCCCAAAAAAGGGGGGTAACAATTAGAATATAATTCAAGACACATGTTCAAAGTCAGATTTAGGTTCAGTAACATCAAATAGTTGGTCATTTGATTTCAACTCTTGTTTATTTCATGCTTGTGGTATTCTCTTCGTGTTCTTCATAAATGTCGTTAACGTTCCAGCCAACATGTGTTTCATCATTCGAATATAATCGCTACAACTTAGTTAGGGCTGAAACGTAAGCAGACATATTTCCCATTGTAACCTTACAGATATGTAGATATCATTAGTTCAATTTCCTAACCCTCTGTCAAAAGTACAGGATATTGCAGCCTTGAGTGGAAACCAAAACACTTATCAGACCAAAGCATAATATAAGCATTCAGTGAATCATATGCATGTATTGTGCTCAGTTTTGCAGAAAGTACCAATTTGTGTATACAAGTAACCAATTTCAAATTATGTGATAAGTCATATTTGATAATAAGAAGAGAAAGTAAAGAAAAGATCAAAACTCCTAATGTGCTTGACCCATGAGAGAAAAAAATATATATATATTAGCCAGTCATCATTAGTCCGCATAATCTAACACGCAGGTGTCATAATTCATAGTGACCACAACCAGCTCTTACTTTCCTACTCAAAATATCCTCTGAGATCATTAATTCTTGATATGTGTCACGTTTCACCATAAAAATCTCAGGCCTGCCATTGCAAGGCCTGTGTGTGTGGTTTCTCTGCCACTTTGACTTGGCATTTAAAAGTACTTGCCATGCCTTAGACTCCGCTTTTTCTGCATATAAATCACCCCTAAGGTAGGGTGCACTGTAGGTAAAAGGCAGGACATGTACCTATGTATGTAATAATATGTCCTGGTAGAGAAAAACTCCTAACTTCGTTTTCCACTACTGTGAGGCCTGTTCCTTTCATAGATTAGCATTAGGACTGCTCACATGTACTTTTTGAGTGGTAGATTCTGATCTGAGAGGGGTAACTGGGTCATTTTTAGTATGGCCAGGATGGTAATAGAAAATCCTGCTTATTGGTGAGGTTGGATTTTATACTCCTATTTTAGAAATGTCACTTTTAGAAAGTGAACATTTCTCTGCACTTAAAAACCATCTGTGCCTTACTGCCTGGCTCCAATCAACATCTGGGCTGGGCTGGTTGACAGCTCCCTTGCGCATTTCACCTATACAACCACAAACACAGGACACTCAGTAACACCTGCACTCATCTGCATTTTGAGTGGGTCTTTCTGGGCTGGAAGGGTGGAGGGACTGACACTTACATTTCAAAGGCTAGTGGCCTGCCCTCACACAATGGACTTCCAAACCCCCTGCACTGAAAGGGGAGCTTGTGCACTTCAAAACCACTCTTTGAAGTCTCTCCCACTTCAAAGGCATTTTTGGGTATGTAAACTGGGTCTCTCAACCCACCAACCCAGACACTTCTAGCCCTGCACCTGAACTCTGTGAGAAGACCTGCCTGGCTGCCCAAAGGACTCTCTGGACCGCTTTGCTGCAAAGGACTGCTGACCTGCTGTTGTCCTGCTGCCCTGCTGGCCTCTGACTGTGTTGGAAGGACTCTGCCTTCCCCTCCAAAGTGCTCTCCAATGGCTTGGATTGAGCTTGCCTTCCGTTCTGGGGTCTCAGGGACTGCAAAGACCTCCACTGCTAACTTTTTGCTAGTACACCGACTTCAGCGACTTTGGACCAACTTCAGTGACGCCAGATACGCTGCAGCCTGCTCCCGCTCTATGGACGTCGCTGCACGCAATTACTTCGGCCTGCAACGCAAGTCCAAACTTGCTGTGATTCTGCTGACGTCCCTTAGGATCATCATGACACTGAGAATTCGACACATCATGTCCTGTCAAATTGTAACCAGCGACCCTGCCGGGTCACAAGGAATCGATGCATCGCAGATGACACCGCATCGTCTCCCACTACATCTGGACAGAGCCAATCCCACACCTCCACCTGCCCCGCAGCGCGGCACTGACGCCTGTCCGTAAGGGACTGATGTCACACCCACTCCACCGATGCCTCTTTCCAACTCTGCGCAATGTCCTTGTTCTTCGTTTTCAAAAGATACTGTACCTGAGGGTCTGTGTAACTCCGTAACCCGCACGGGTGGTGTCGAATTCTTGGGAACAACTTTGTCAACAACGCTGTATTCAATCTTTAAAAATTCATAACTTTGCTTGTGAACATTGGAATTCATTGTTTCAACAGTATTTTATTCAAATAAATATTTTCTCTATTTTTCTACACCTGTGTGGTGTCTTTATGAGGTGTTTTTATTGTGTTACTGTATGATTTGTTGCACAAATACTTTTCACATTGCCTTCTAAATTAAGCCTGACTGCTCAGTGCCAAGCTTCTAGAGGGTGGGCACAGGATAATTTAGATGGTGTGTGACTTACCCTGGCAAGGATTGTGGTCCATACTTGGACAAGGGTGTATACCTCTGCCAACTAGAGACCCCATTTGCAACACTCATGCCATCTCAAGATACACAGTATAATGTCCTTCTACACTGCATACCTTGCATTATGAGAATAAAGAACAATTTCAATTAACTTTAAAAAATCAAGGCTCACAGCTCCGTTCAAAATGAAAACCTTAAAGGGCATTATCATTGAGATAACTGCCTTCCTCCCTTGCTACTTTCCTGAGTCCTGAGCTTAAAATGCATCATGGGGCTGGTAAATTTCTCAAGGTAAAGCCCTATCGGATATTCATTAATATTTGTTGAGAACAAGAGGTTCCCTTTCACAACTTTAAACTTTTACCAACAATTTTGATTCTAATGTTTTGTACTAGGATCTGGAAGTGGAGCAAGACACAACGGCCATTTTTGCACAGTAGGTATTTGCAGCAGTTACAAGGTACCATTCATTCTGAAGTGACGTATTTCGTGGGACTCAGTCAAACATAATAAAATCTTCAGTGTGGAAATAGAGTAATTAATTACAGCAATTAAATACATGCATTACCCTAATGGCAGTGTTTTGGCACTGCATGCAGAGCCGCAGGTGCTCTATTTTCAGTTTGTTTTTTTGCATTGCCAAGGATGTAAATATGAATTTTCTTGTCAGTTCTTAGCTTTCAGCTAATTCTAAATTAAAAATACAGTCAGTGAACCCTATAGTGGGGAAAGGAGCATATTTGACGGCGCAGAAAAATACCTTTGCGAAACACTAAAATGGCACCACTAAATGAGTAGGAGTCACATTACGTACCTTATACTTTTATTTTTTGTGACTCTACACTATGATTCCATTTCAATCAGTTTCTGTTTATCCTTTCCGTACAAAAAAAACAACAACAAAAAAAGTATGATTAAATAAAACATCATAAAGTGATGTGTACACCGCATAAAAACTATAACCCCGTTTTCTCAAAAAATGCTCACTTTGTCACGAGACTCCACAATCACTAGTATAAATGTGACATGAATAGTAAAATTAACCGCTGGAAACAGAACAATTCTGTGCTTTCGCCAAGAGCTACGGACAACGAAAGCCTCTGCAGTCCCTGTGAACAAAACTGAATACCGTGGTAAGAAACTGGAGCACAACGAATATCATCTCAAAACCTGCGTGCATTTTAATCCACAAAAATGATTTAAACACAGGCAACAACATCATAAACTATTTTTCACATTACTGGGAAGGTCGATCCAATTTTTCTCCAACACCTTTGTGAATTTCCAAAGTGACATGAAAGAAGTACCCATTTTACAGGGAGACCCTAGATCCTTCAGTCCAACTGCGAACTGACACAATGGAATGGATGGATAAACACGAGAGTGCCGAACCTCAATTTTCTCTCTGATCAGCAGCCACAGATTTGTTGGCCATAACTCCAGTTTATTGAGACATTAAAACTTCTGAAAGTCCCTCAGAAAAAGATTAGCGGCACTAGTGTCAAAACTAGGCTTCGAATCCTCCACTTTCAGGGTAGTACTGCTAACTACTAACCTCTAAAAGGGTCTCTCTGGTCTAGGAATAAAGAACCATTCATACAGGTCTTTATTAGAGTACTGGCACAGTAACACGGAGGAATGGTTTCTAACACAAAAGAACCAAATAGCTAAATCCAAAAAGGATGAAAAGCTGAAAGAAGACCTGTCCACCTAGAGCAAACTGTTGCATGCATTATTGTACCCACTCTCACCATGCTGCTGTGATAACGTCTCTAGAGGAATCTGATACTAAAGATAGTTGTGAGCAGCACAAATATATCTGCTTAGTTCATGTTTGTAAATTATAGTTATAGCGGGCAACAGTTTGCCACACAACCTTTTTTATGACCTAGAGACTGCTTCGGCTCTTAAGCTGTCTGCCAAACTCTTGCATTCACAAATGCTATTATATGGAATAAAGTACTCTGCTACTGTGCCTTGTAAGGATATTCCAAGTCACAAATGAGTTTCATGACCAGACAGGGGCAACGGCCCAGAGTCTTTATAAGGTCATGAAACTCCGAGGTGACTTGCAATATCCCCATGAATGTAGCCTATGGGGTATTTTACCCCCCTTGTCACGTGAACCGTTCGCTTTTTAAATGATCCTTAACAATATTTCTGTGAGGGAAAGTCATATCTCTCAAGATTTCCAAGTCCATGTGTGGGTAGCTCACCCAGGTATTTTTCATAAGTCCAAATCTAAAAGTTCGAGAGTTCAAGTAAAATCTTTGAACGTAGGAGCTGTTCTTCCATAGATCTGGAAAATGTGATTGCTATGAGCTCTCTACGAGTAGTTTTTCTAATTCACATTCTCATTTCCCCGCTTCCTCCTCTAGGGACAGCCTTTCGCTGTGCAGTGCTCCTGGTTTAATTTTTTTATGCCTAGCATTGAGCTCCCCATTCTCTCTGTTCTCTCTCCCCTGCCTTTCCCCCTTGCCAGATTTGTTTTACTTTCCACAGCTAGTGCTCTATGGACTGTGAAAATGGCAGATGAGAGCCTGATTTCATGTAGATAAAGTGAGGGAAGCTAGTGGCAGGGAAAACCTCAAGCACTGTTTCTGTTGCCTGGGCGCAATAACAGTGGTTTACAATGCTTAATTTGTAAACAGAAACGTGCCGGTGCCCAGAGCTCTCCCGCGAAACACGGCCTGCTTCAATCAAATGTGCTAGCACCTAATACGGAGGCAGTGTAATCCTGAAGCCATCTAGGGCCTCTTTAATCCATTTATAGCCACTCCCTGACTCTTCAGCTCACTCTTGCAGGCTCCTTGTGACGACTTTTCGTTTTTTAGGGTCGAGCCTGCGTTGCATGCGCTCGCGCATGCGTATCGCAGCGAGACGCTTTAGTATTTAGAAAAGGGCTCGGAGCCCTGTTAACTTCAAATCAGTGTTTTTTATTGGTTCGTGGGCTTGCTTTGATTAGTCGAAGGCACGCATATGTCATACCTTTTCCGGTAGCAAGCCCTCCTCGAGCGCAGCGACCAAGTACAGAAAACATGCGAGGCTCAAAAACATGCGAGGCTCGCTGTTTTCCATCGGGCTCGTGGACCTCTTTTTCTCTAACGAGCGTGATCCCGCTTGGCAGAAGTCGAGCGCTTTACATAGTCAATTTCACTTTTTCGTGTTATGTACAGAAATACACTTTTGCCCGATAGGTGAAAAGTCGGGTTAGGAGTTTACAACGCGATCAGCTCTAACATGAGCAAACGCGAGACCCGTTGCATTGTAAATGCTTGTCTCTTCTTTCGTCTTTCCCATGTGTCTTTTGCTCGCAGTGAATTCCTGTCCCAGAAAAATAAGTGCTGGCCCTCAAAAACCAGTGCCGGTGCCCCACACCGGAAACCACTCAAATTAAGCACTGGTTTACGTGCTCTTAACAGAAAAAGTTCTGCCACTCTAAACCCTTCTCACACTGAGTCAAGATGGCTTTTTTGTAGGACAGCTGATGGTAACTTTCTTACACAGAACAAGGGATAGAGCCCATGGAGGATCACTGAGGAAGGAGGCCTCCTATAATCATAGCCAAACATATGCCTAAATTAGCCATTAATCAGTCCCATTGCTCAATAATATGTCAAGCTCACAGACTTAATTCGAGTGCTTGTATGCCTGATTATTTTTGTTATTTCTACAATAGGTATAACACAACACAATCCAGGCCTCAACACTAATTTGAAAAGTTCCTTTTTGCTAATGTGCCATTCATTCTACATGTAGTGCCAACCGTCAAAGAATAGGAAAACACAAATATAAACATGCATGTGAATTGTAGAGTTCGAATATTTTTCAGGAAATGTACATTCGTTTCACAACTCTTTTTCTTCTAATTACTTTCATCAAAAAGTCACTTTAAATGCAATGAATAAAGTCTCCAATGAGGGCTAGCAGGCCGATGAAATTTCCTATAGATTGCATGCGTCAATGGGTTAAGCTCGTATGGTCCCCGCTTTCAAGAATTACTCTTGTCCCTTGTCGTGTACTTCTCATAACATGCTGTCATAGCATTGTGACATTTCTGGTATCATCTATTTCGCGAAGGTCTTCTTTAGGACAATGTCCATCAAACTTAAGTGGCTGATGGGTCCTGATAGTAAACATTCGCTATCTATGAAAGGTGTTTTTATACTGGCATGAAAGTTATGCTCATAAAATTTAACAAAATGGGTAGTCTGCAATTGGAAGTGAAAGATGCCATTAATTTAGAAACTGAATGGGATTTACTGGTCAGGTGAAGCCCAGATCACCATGTGATTAGAAAGTTCTCACATTTAGTACTTGGAACCTCTTGACACAAGCATTGACAATGGCAAAAGTTCTGGTTTTGAAGGAAAGTTATATGGTAATGTGAATCATTACAACTAAATAGGGTATTTGTGTGGATGAACAGAACTGTATAATAATGTTGATGTAGGTTAAAATGTCAGATGGCAGTTGCAATGTCATGCCAGACCTTAATAATATCTGTGCTTTTACCATCTGTGCTGCTGCCAGAGAAAAGCAAAATGATTTATCTTGCTATCCTAGACACTTTACTAGCATCTCAATGTCATGTGTGTGCCCCTGAAAGTTCAAGCTTAGGCAGCTGGATAAATAAACAAAATGAAGCACACATCTGCCCAATCAAAACATGTATTCCTAGCTTCCAACATATGGGCGGAGCCAAAGCGCTTGTCGAGTGCTGCTCACATAATTGGCGACAGCTGCACTGTATTAATGCTGGATTTTACTAATGAATATTCATGTATTCTGAGTGTTGAATTTGCATAGAAAATGAGTTAACATAGAGAAATAATGCACACATTTGAAATAGCACCTACTTGAGTGGCCATCAATGATCACGAAGTGTACTTGTTAACAGCTTATTAATGTAAAATGTTGATTTCATGTTTGGATTAATGTAGTAGTATCTCATATTAAAGGCTATGTATTATGTACTTGCTTAATTTATAAGAGGCCTTAATTTAGCAAGGTCTTGGGCCTAGTTGCACGGCGTCATGTCAAGCTGCATTGCTTAGCTGACTTATAAAATGGCTGCTTAGATAATTAAATTGTGATTTTCCACTGCATTGACCCAGTGCTGGTAGCTGAAATTATTTCCCACGACAACTGCTTGCTAGAATATGCTGTACTAGCTAGGGATACATTCTATATCTTAGTGTGTGTAAAGACGACCTTCCCAGGAGCAGACAATGGATGCACTGACTGGAGTATAAGCTGATACAAATTTGTTACCTGACAAGCCCAACGACGGGAACAGGAGAAGAGGAGCCAATTATAGACATGTGAGTAGTGGACTAGTAAAATCTTAGATTTGGGTTTCTACTTTCATTGGACTAAATGTAAATGTGCGATTCTTTGACCAATAGTAATGTGAGAAGTAGTTTTAGGGAATCTAACTTAGCCAGACTGCACAGAGAGGAGATGCGCCATTCTTCCCATTCCTTTGAGTGTTTAGATGCTATTCTTTCTGAACTGCATGAAGAGAATTTACTTTCCTGAACTTTAATGCTGAATCCCGATGCCTTGCTGACCGAACAGATGTCCCGTTGACGAAGAATGTCACAGCTTGCTGAACCATACTGAGGCAAGGTATAAGACAATGTTCATGATTGTTATGTCTATTTGCTTTTGTCCCTTGGTACCAATCACTAATTTTGACAGAGCCATAGTTAGATGTTTTTCCACATTTGTGTTGACTAAATTGTTTTGCATGAAGTCCAAACATGCTAATCTAATCTGAAGGGAATTAGGGTACTCACTGATGATGCTCGCTACATGTAATAATAATTGATGTCTTTTCTTTGTTGAATCTAATGTATGCCATTTCGCTTGCGCAGTTATTCTGCTATTCATTTGTACTGTAACCTTAGAATGAGTAGTGGTCCAAACCTTGATTAAATTGCGATTCTTTAGGAGATTTGTGCAGCCAGTATTGTTTATGTATGCTTATCATTTGATTTTGAGACTAAGGGCCTGATTACAACTTTGGAGGACGGTGTTAATCCGTCCCAAATGCGACGGATATACCACCTACCGTATTACGAGTTCCATAGGATATAATGGACTTGTAATACGGTAGGTGGTATATCCGTCACATTTGGGACGGATTAACACCGTCCTCCAAAGTTGTAATCAGGCCCAAAGTTACATGATATTAGCATTGCTAATATAGGGAAATAAACATTCTAACTTTTAAGTACAGGTGTGGTTATTCATGGCAAAGAGGTCATGGTGTGTGGAAATGACTGATTCTCATGATTTTCGATGCTATTGATTGTTATTGCTATTGATTTGTATTATTACGGGGTCTAATGGCGGGAACTACTCTAAGCGCAGTCAGAAGGTTTATCAACCTACAGATGTAGATTAACCAAATAAGGTCAGATGCGCTAACAGAGATGGTAGCAGAGTGTGATGGTTAGTCTCCTTAAGAGCCCATCATAAAGGCCCGGTACATGGTTTGTCTCTTTAAGAGCCCATCAAAAGGTTCAGAGATAGGTAGAAGAGGATTTGGACCCAGAGGCTGTAAGCAAGAAATGGCAGGTTTTCCCAGAGATGGTAGTGCGGTAATGGTTAGTCTCATACAAGGAGCCAAGTTATCCACAGATTTGGTAGGAGAAAGTGGTGAAAATTAGGATTTTTTCAGATTCGAAGATACAAAGTAGAGAGAAAATGTGCCCCTAGGTACTTAGAATGACTTTCCCAGAAGCTTGGAGCTTGCCAGTGATGGTTTGAGGATGTTCTCAGCGTTCTAGTGATAGTGTACATGAAGTAGGTTTTGCGCTTACACAGCTTATGCAAATCACAGGTGAATTTTGATGTCTGTGAGGGTTTAGGGAGTTACGTACTCCAAATGAAGATGTAGAAGGAGTGTGCCTACTCTGAAGTGTGAGAGTATGGAAGTCGTCGAACTTCACATGTGTGTGGCACTTTGTGCTCAACAATTGTTCACGTGGTTGTTGGTATACAGACCCTGAGTGGTCTAAGACTTCGGAGTAAATTGAAAAGTGTATGAGACACATGGTTTTTGTTGTAATTTTTCTGGTTTAACAGGTTGATCGGACGTTGTCGACAAGCCAGAGTGTGAGTCAAAGTGAGTGAAATAATTTTTCGACTGAGATCTGGCGAGTCCTACGTGCACCAGGACAGACCCACTGATCAATTGAGAATATAATTTGCGGGTTGAATTTTACTTATGAATCGGGGAAACTGAGAAAGAAGGAGTAGCTGCTAGAGCAAAACGCCATCAGTGAAAAATCCGTAAGGTTTCTGAAGCCATTGTGTTACCCTACTTGTAGTAAACTGACAAATTGGGGTTTGATTTTGTTTGCATTAGTCTAGTGGAAATCTGATGTTAGGAGGACAAGCCACAAGACTTTGTCAGTCGCAGTACGTGTGAGTGTGACATCATTGGAGCCGCGCTGGGATAGGATGGTTAGTGAGAAGGGTCGCACATGGATTGGCAGACAACCGTGAAGTGCAATTGGTAAGAGATATTGCACCGCCAGAAGGTACACCAGCTCACATTGTAATCGAATAAAAGGGTGCTGCTACATGTCTTTGGCTGAAACAATGGTGCAAAGTGATAGAGAAAGATGGGAGTTTAGCGTTTCTTGCCATGGAACATTTAATTTGAGGAGCTTAGAGAATTTGAGGAGGGTGCTGTATGACTTGAAACCTCCTCCGAGCACAGCACAGTTCGAGGCATTAGCAATCTGGGAATTAGCATGCAGACAGCAACAGCAACAGAAGTTTCAGAGGAGGATGAGAAAGGCTAAACAGACACTAGTGGAGGCTAGATTGGAAAGTGATCAGAAATTTGGGAGAACTGAGACTTTACAGGGGATTACATTGTTTCCTGCAATTACACAGAACAGTGAGAGAGAAGGAAGGAAGCCACCAGAAAGACAAACAGGAGCCCTTCCGAGAGTAGGGAGCAGAGATCTAAAGAGTCTAGGAGATCTTTAACACTTGAGGAAGAGTCAGGTGATGATGAGTTTATTTTACAATTATTGAGATATCATCCCCCACCATATGAAGTACAAGAGAGCAGTCCGAATACCAGTGTAAACCCTTCAGCACCAACACCGATTAACGTGAAGACGAGTCCAGTACAGGTTAATCCTAGCATGACACAGAGCCCAATGCAGAGCAGTCTTAGACCCTCATTCTAACCGCGGCGGGCGGCGGTAGCCGCCCGCTATGCGGTAACCGCCATATGGCCACTCTGCGGTCAAAAGACCGCTGGGGCCATTTCAACTTTCCCGCTGGGCCGGCGGGCGCTAGCCAAGTTAGCGCCCGCCGGCCCAGCAGGAAAGGGGCCTGCAACACTGAAGCCGGCTCCGAATTGAACCGGCGGTGTTGCAGGTGTGCGACGGGTGCAGTAGCACCCGTCGCGCTTTTCACTGTCTGCTAGGCAGACAGCGAAAAGCAGGCTGGGGCCCTGTTAGGGGGCCCCTGCACTGCACATGCCATTGGCATGGGCAGTGCAGGGGCCCCCAGGGGCCCCAGGACACCCGTTCCCGCCATCCTGTTTCTGGCGGTAAAAACCGCCAGAAACAGGGTGGCGGGAAGGGGGTCAGAATCCCCATGGCAGCGCTGCTTGCAGCGCCGCCATGGAGGATTAGCCCAGCCGGGGGAAATCCGGCGGGAAACCGCCAGACCCGGTTTTCCGACCGCGGCTTTTCCACCGCCGTCGGAATGGGCTATGAAGCACCGCCAGCCTGTTGGCGGTGCTTCAGTCATCCGTGATGACCGCCAGGGTCAGAATGACCCCCTTAATCTGCATACTACACCAGTAGCACAAAATCAGATGCCACAGCCAAATGTCCAGAGAATTTACCCTGATGTACCTATTGTGGAAACTGCCAAAAACCTAATCGTGCCAACCAGACAGGTTTTCCCGAAACCTACATTGGTTCATACAGAACCAACTCCACTCTTACTGCCTCAAGTGCAGCCATAAGCCATCCCAAAGTACACTCCTGTAACAGGGACCCGGACAGACATGTCCATGCTGATGAGGCAGAATACAGGAATTTTGCACCCACAGAACCTGAATGTTAGACCAAGTCCTGACGCCATAAACGTACCCGTCACCATTGGCCCAATTGTACCTTTGTTTACACAGGAGAATAACAGTGGAAGTGGAGAGAGAATCCTGAGTCAGAATTCAATTAGGTGAGGACTCAATGAGAATACCCGAATAGTCTCTCCTGTGGGACAAACCTTTGATGGAAACAGGTCATTTCTAGACCTTAGTCCATTTGGAGTTCCTCTGGATATTGTAACAGGGTTAAACATCAGTCATAGCCTGAAATTACTGACACCACAGTGTCCAAATCTAGTTGTACAGCCGTTGCCAAATACTAAGCCCAACAACATTTCGCTGCAAGGTTTGACTGCCCAACAATTGACCGAATGGTTAGGCAAGATGAATACCCCACAGAGTGCCCCTAAGGGAGAGGAGTACTTGGACTATACTAGACTGGGAATGGAAGCAGGTGAGCTCATTGAAGGAACTATGGGTGTGTACAGACTTGAATCTTACACTGAATCAGAATTTAGATATTTGTGCTAAAAAATTACAAGGGAAGTGAGCAATGCGCATCAAAAGCTAGCAGACCTGGAAGAGAAGTATGGCATAGAAATAGAGAAGACAAAACATTTGAAGACGAGTTACAGGCTAGATTTTGAAACAAAAGATTTTGAACACATGAGAAAGGCAGGAACAAAGGCACACCTTTAAGAGTTACTCCAAAGTGTCCAGACGTGGAAGCATTAGAAATGTGGGAAGGCAGATGGGTAAAGAAAAGAGAGAAAAGAAAAAGGGATTCTGCGAATCTTACTGCGAATGTGCAGCAGGGAGAGGAGCTAGTGAAAAGTTTACCAATGAGAGAGATTCCAGGAGGGAATTTTGTTTATGTCCCTTGGAGCAGAAGTGACATTCTATCCTTTACAAATGATTATCCCAGGTTGAGAGAGAAACCAGTAGAATGGTACCAGCAAAAAGACCCTATTAGAGATAGTAGTCCCAGCTGATTTATGGATGGAGTGCAAGAGGAGTATAGATTGGCTGACAAAAGAACCAGAGAGAGATTCGACTACAGGTGCACCATCTCCCGACGTAATGAAATAATACTACAAAGTGACTACATTTTTGAAAACGAGAATTTCGCCCAATAACATTGACTGGCAGAGAATAGACAGTTCAGGAAGCTCAGGAAGCAAAGGAGTTGATACATGTGTATTGTGAGAGATTGTTGCGGGCGAGTAAGCATTACAGTGGTGCAGAAACGATAGAGCCGAAAGACATGATTCATTTTGTGTTTAGATTTGTGGAAGGACTGAGACCTGAAATTAGCCAGATGATTAAGAGTCATTTGTTTTGCTGGCAAGCAAAGCCAATTGATGAGGTATTGCAGTATGGAAAGTACTGCAGCGACAAGATTGAGTTGAAGGAGAGAAAGCTGTAAGAAAAGGCGATGGTGATACAGATTAGAGCGGCACAGACAGGGATGCAGGGAAATGTTCCATAACAGCAGCAGCAACAGGGAAATGTGGTATTTCACAATCAGTCAAGAGGTCGAGGTCACGGAGGAATTGGATATGGAAACCGTATTCCTGATTTGAGTACTGCAGTGGTTCAGAATGCGGTACAGGGAATGAAGAGATTGTTGCCATGTCACGCTTGTGGAGCAATCGGACATTGGAACCGGGAGTGTCCGATGATGGTACAGCAAGGTGTTGTTCAGCAAACAAGTGACATTGATTCGTCCCAAAATATGAGAGGACCAAGAATGAGAGGTCATAATCCAAATTTCCATTACAATGTGAATCAGATGCAAATGTTTCAACCCATGCAGCAGGTGCAAATGCCAGGTTTGCAAATGGCACAATCACAGCCCATGCAACAGCAGGTTCAAATGGTACCTAGACAGAAAATCCAAATACCTCAAGCCCCAATGGAACAGCAGAAGGTAATGCTTCCTCAACAGGTCACAAGTCAAAGGCTTACCCAGAGTAATAACACAGTACACCAATTCCTGTTACACAGGGAGAATGGAATAAACGATGATTGGGTGAACAAGAGCTCAGATGAAGAGGAATGTGTGCTTATAGCTTCCTTAGAAGTGGGTCAGAAGGGTGCTTGTGCGAAGGAAAAGGTGATGGGTCATAAAGTTTCCTTCTTGGTTGACACAGGAGTTACACGCTCTACAGTGAGAACTGCAGAATTTCCAAACCTGCCCCTTTCAGGAAAAACGGTCCAGATTGTAGGAGTAGTGAATCAGTATTTGACCAATCCAATCACAGTACCGGTTCAAGTTAAAATTGGCAACTTCAAAAGTTTACACAAACTCGTAATCTATGATTCATGTCCTGAATCCCTATTGGGATACAGTGATGATGAAGGGGACCCAGCTCCAGAGACAGAGTGTGAAATAATATAAGAGTAATACCCCCTGATTAGTTTCTTTCCACTCTTTACAGTAAATGATCTTCCTCCTGACTTACAGGGAACAGTGAAAGAGAGAGTGTGGGATTTGACAGGGAAAGACAGACAGAAGCAGATAAAGGGAGTTGAGTCTGTTAAAGTTACGGTAATGCCAAACACAATTTTTCCCCAGAAACCCCAATACCATGTACCACAGGACATCATTGAGAAGGTTGCTCACATAATTACAGAATTTGCAAACCAAGGGGTCTTGAAAGAAGTGTTGAGCAGTCCATGTAATTCACTGACAATGGGATTGAAAAAGCCCTGTGGGATGGTTTGGATTGTCCAGGATTTGAGAAAAATGAATTACATTGATTCCATGTGATGCTAAATGGTTTACCATCATAGACTTGTCACAAGCCTTCTTTTCTGTGCCCCATCATGAGGATAGTCAATTTCTCTTTTGTTTCAAATTTTTAGATCGAGTTTATTGTTGGTGTTGAATTCCTCAAGGGTTTTCAGAATCACCTTCCATATTCAAATAGATCTTGAAAAAGAACCTGGAGCCATTGGAAATGCCTTTCCAATCAACATTGTTTCAGTACATTGATGATTTGGTGATTGCATCCAAAATGAAGGAAGAGTGCAAATATGACACGATTGTCTTACTGAACCATTTGGGAAAGAATGGTTATAACGTGTTTTCATTTAAATTACAATACTGTCAGAAAGAAGTGAAGTATTAGGGTCACCAGATTGAGAAAGGAAGACAGAAAATATCCTGAGAAAGGGTCACAGCCATACTGCAGATAAATCCCCCAGCCATACAGAGAGATGTCAGGATGTTATTAGGGATTGTAGATTACTGTCGCAAAAGGATTCCCAATTTTTCAGTCATTTCCAAGCCATTGCAGAAGCTGGCTCACAAAGATGTCACTAATCCGCTAGTGTTAGACCAGACTTGTATGAAAGCATTTTCTGAATTGAGAGAGAGTTTGTGCAAAGTTCTGGCTTTGGGAATACCTGACTACACTAAGCCCTTTACGTTGTTTTGTCATGAGCGTGATGCATGTTCTTTGTCAGTCTTGACTCAGGTCTATAGAGGTGTAAACTGCCCAGTAGCATATATTTCAGTTACTTTGGACCCAGTTGTAGCAGCTTTACTAGGCTGTTTGCGTTCAGTCGCAGCGGTTGGACAGAGCCTCGCACAGTGTAAAGGACATCCCCTGACAATTATAGTCCCTCACTCCATTGAAGTTTTACTTCCAAGGACTAAAACGCAATGCCTGACAGGTGCAAAATTGACTCGTTATAAAACGAGCATCTTGGGGTCACCTGAGGTGTCATTGAAAAGATGTACAATGCTTAACTCGGCAACCTTACTCCCCAATGAAAATGTTGAAATTGAAAAATTGGAAGACATTGAGCATGGTTGCCTTGAAGTAACTAATCTGTGCACAAAACCGAGACCTGATATTAGAGACACCTAATTGGAAGAAAATTAGCAAATTATCTTTGTTGATGGTTCCTGTCTAAGGGACAATACGGAAGTACTGAGAGCAGGATATGCTATGTGCGCAATTTCTGGTATAATTGAAGCATTGTGGCTTTGAGGAGTATATTCTGCACAAATACCAGAACTGGTAGTCCTTACTAGAGCATGCCATGTTTCTGCACACCTTAAAGTCACTCTCTCTACCGACAGCCAGCATGGATTTGGAATAGTACATGATTTCGGCCAGTTGTGGTCTCAGAGAGGGTTCCTGACTTCTCCTGGTTCACCAGAAATGGTGAGAGAATTCAAGAGTTGTTGCAAGCTATGCAAATGCCTGAAATGGTGAAATGCAGTGCACATCTGAAATCGCAAGATTTTGTGTCAATGGGAAATGGATACGTGAATCAAGTCGCAAGGTTTTGCACACTGAACTGTATATTGTTCAAGGATAAGTGGAAATTGTTACCTGAAGAAGATGAGACATGTCCACGCTATGCATTACATGTAAAAGAGACATTGGAAGAACTGAGAACACTGCAAAATAATGTTGACAGGGAGGAAAAATGGAAATGAGGTCAAATGAAATGTGTACAGTGACAGGATGAACTGTGGGTTTCGGGAGAGGGTCAATTGGTTTTGCCAAACAGTTTGTTGACTCAAATGGCTAGATATTATCATGATCAAGATCATGCTGGGAGGGATGCCATGATTCGACTGTTCAAACAAAATTGGTTCAATCTGAAATGTAGACAAGTTGCTGAAGCAGTTTGCCATCATTGCATCATTTGTCAACAAATGAACTTGGGAAAAGAGACAGTGGTCAATTTGAGCCACATTGGAAGAGCAGGAGGTCCATTCAGCACAATGCAGATGGATTTTATTGAGTGGAGGATTGAGATATGTGTTGGTGAATGTCTGCATCTTTAGCCACTGGATTGAAGCTTACCCTACACAAAGAAATGACAACCTCACAGTAGCGAAACTACTGCTTAGGGAACTGATACCACGTTTTGGGATTTCAATCTCGTTAGGATCAGATAGAGAAAGTCACTTCAACACTGAAGTAATTAAATTACTATGTTCAGCCTTAAACATTGAGCAGAAGTTGTATTTTAGTTACTGCCCTGAAGCATCAGGACTTGTGGAACAGATGAATGGCACCTTGAAATCAAAGATGGTGAAAATGTGTGCGTCCACAAATCTGAAATGGTCAGACGCACTACTGTTAGTTCTGATGACAATGAGAAACACACCCGGCAGGAAGACAGGTTTGTCACCGCATGAGATCCTCATAGGCAGAGCAATGAGGTTGCCAGCGGTTCCTTCAAATCCTCTTGTGAACAGAACTGATGATATGGTGTTGGACTACTGCAAAGATCTGGCTGATGTAGTTCGCTCTTTGTCTCATCAGGCGGAAGCCACCTCACTGCAACCATCTCAAGGTCAAGGACACAACCTAAGAGCTGGTGACTGGGTTGTGATCCGAAAACACGTGAGGAAGACGTGTTTGGAGCTTCAGTGGAAAGGCCCTTTTCATATAGTTCTGATCACTACCACAGCTGTGAAGTGTGCTGGAGTTCCATACTGGATCCACGCAAGCCAACATGAGAAAAGTGGCATGTCCTCTGGACAGTGAAGAGGAGTTATTGAGAGTACCAACAATGACCAGACCAACCTCAGAGCCAGAAAGAGAAGAAAGAGAACTGAGACCAGATCTGAGCAAATTGAGAACTGTTCAAACTCTCCTGTGAGAGACGAAGGAGAAGATCTATAGGTAAGTCATAGCGAGCTAATCTCATTTGAGGCAGCAGGAGAGTCTAGTCAGAGGAGGGGTCTTTTAGAAGTGGACAATGTTTAGAGATAAACAGAGCAAACGCCAGACCCCGAGGGGGAAGGAGTTGAAGTGGATCAAAGCCAATGTGGTCTGACTCCTCCTGAACCAGTCACAGATCTGTCAAGAGAAAATCCTTTCAACACTGAAAAGAGCATTACCAAGGGTCCACTGAATGTAGATAAGTGGCCGGAGTCACAAGCAAAGCGAAAGGAAGCAATTAGTGTGGCAGCAATTGAGGAAGAAGTAGATACGACAAGGAAAAAAGATCTGAGTGAAGGAGAATTGAATGGAGATTCAAAGTTGAAAAGAAAGAGAATAGCAAGGACACGGTATGCAGGTACTGAATGGGCATATGCAACAGCGAGTGAACTGCAAAGGGAATTTTTATCTTTTTGTTTTGATCGAGACATTCCAGCTCAATCTTTTGGCACTTGAAAGAAATCAATGAACTGAACTGTTGAAACTACAAGCTGAGGAAGTACAGAGAAAAAGAGACTGTTGAAAGTAACTGGAAAAGACTTTTGAAAACCTGATTTGACAAGATAACCTGATTTGACAAGTTGCTAAACCGATTTTTGACAACCTTACCAATTTTGACAAAGGGTCCTGGAAGTGAGACTGAAAGTTGTAAATAACTGCTGAAAGAAGATTGAAGATTTAGTTTTTCATTTTTGCTGCATAAGTATTATTTTTCTCTTGTACTTTCTGATACTTTACAGATCATGAGTAACCTTAACCAGCAGTGTAGGAAAAATAGGTGCTGTAAATACATGAGTATTGGTTTGGCAATTGTGTGAGAGATATTGTGCCTGATACTGATTGTGAGAATGACTGTTCTTGACAAGAGTAAAGCAAACCATACTTCAGCTTTAGAGAGCCAACCACAATAACAGAAATAGAGAAGTTCTGGTTAGATGAGAAGTATATATACGTAGACAATGCACAAGAAGAACTTTCTTCTAATGGTTTCTATCACTTATTGAGTGAGTATCTTGAAACGATGGATGCAAAGACTTGTTTTGTGTGTACGCAGATACCTTCATCAGTAGAAGAAGGAGTTGCCTATCATAGTTTGCCCCTCACTTATAAGATAAGTTGTACTCTGTTACTAACGATATTCTATAACCAGGAGTATATCCAGTATTTCTATTCTAACCACAACATTGTGTTTTCGTTTGTCTCCATCATTAAGTACCTGAGTAGAGTAGCTAAGCAGAACAATATAGAATTAGTGAGAGGCTTCTTTGAGCCTACATTAACTTTTGGCATGGCATATGGGCACAAGAATTACTTGACATGCTTGCTTACACCACTAGAAAATAGCTTCTTAGATCAGACGGGAGAAAGGCACTAAAGGAGAAGGTAGAAAAGGGTTTAGAGAAAAGGGCTTTTAGAAATGATTACGCATTTAGTGAAATAGAAACACAAGGGAAGTTAGCTTTAGATGCGCCACACACAGGCAAGCTTTGTGTATATAGGCCTAAATCTAGTATTGACAATTTGTTTGTGGGAACGAGTGAATGTAGACATGTGTTTTTGTTTCAGATTAAATGGATATTTATGTTGAATGGACAAGATCCAGCAATTCCTGGTATATATTACATCTGTGGACCAAATGCTTATTACTGTCTTCCAAGAGGACGGTATGACACATGTTACTAGGGGATAGTTTTCCTAAAGATATTCCAACTTGATGACTTGAAAAGATTATTAAAAATGACTGAATTACATCACATTAAATAAAGGAGAGAGTCTCCTCCTGGTATAGTGGGAGATATATTTGGAGAAATAATTCCTTCAGTAGGAGTTGTTCTGGATTCTGTAAAGATTCAAAAGTTGTCTACTATTGTGGATAACATGTTGACAAATTTTTCGGGAGCCATGATCCCACTGGATACAGAAATGGCTGCTGGAAGATCTATGACTTTTCAGAACCGTCTTGCGTTAGACATTCTTTCAGCAAAGGATGGCAAGCGTGCAAAATGCTTAATTCAAAGCATTGCTGCTCGTATATTCCTGATAATAGGAAAACAATTAGAAGCTTACTTACTAATCTGACTAATGAAAGTGCTGATTTGAAAGAATTGAAATAAACAGGTGTTTGGGAGAAAGTTCGCAAAGGTTTTGCTTCAGTGGGAAATTGGCTCAGCAACATTGGGAAAGGGATAATATTGAAAATATTACAAGGGATATTGATTATTGTGATTTGCATAATTGTAGCATGGGGAATATGTAAATTGTGTTGCATGATTACCTTAACGGAAATTAATAATGATCAGAGGAGGGAGGAAATGAAAAGGGGAAATTTGTTGAGGAAACAAAGATTAAGAGGGATAGAAATGACAAATTTTAGCTGAAGCAAAAAATTTGTGTGGGAAGATATAGATGTGATGATATACTTAGCCATCAGAGGAAGGATTGTAACGCTGAATTTTACTAATGAATATTCATGTATTCTGAGTGTTGAATCTGCATTGAAAATGAGTTAACGTAGCAAAAAAAAAAGCACGCATTTGAAATCGCACCTACTTGAGTGGCAATCAGTGATCACGAAGTGTACTTATTAACAGCTTATTAATGTAAAATGTTGAGCTCATATTTGGATTAATGTAGTAGTATGTTATATTAAAGGCTATGTATTATGTACTTGCTTTATTATTAATAGGCCTTAATTTAGCAAGGTCTTGGTCCTCGTTGCACGGCCTCATGTCAACCTTCATTGCTTAGGCGACTTCTAAACTGTCTGCTTAGAGAATTAAATTGTGATTTTCCACTGCACCGACCAAGTGCTGGTCGCTTAAATTCTTTCCCATGTGTACTGATAGAATATTCTGTACTAGCTAGGGGTGCAATGTATATCTTAGTGTGTGTAATGACGACCTTTCCAGGAGCAGACAATGGATGCACTGGCTGATACAAATTCGTTACCTGACAAGCCCAACGACGGGAACAGGACAAGAGGAGCCAATCATCGACATGTGAACAGCGGACTAGTAAAATCTTAGATTTGGGGGTCTGCTGTTATTGGACTACATGTAAACATATGATTCTTTGACCATAGTAATATGGGAAGTAGTTTTAGGGAATCTAACTTAATCAGACTGCACAGAGAGGAGATGCGCCAGTCTCCCCATTCCTTTGAGTGTTTAGATGCTATTGTTTCTGAACTGCATGAAGATACTTTACTTCCGTGAACTATAATGCTGAATCCCGATGCCTTGCTGACCAAACAGATGTCCAATTGACAAAGACTGTCACAGGTTGCTGAACCATACTGAGGCAAGGTAGAAGACGATGTTGATGATTGTTTTGTCTATTTGCTTTTGTTCCTAGGTACCAATCGCTAATTTTGACCAAGCCTTAGTTAGATGTTTTTCCAAATTTGTGTTGACTAAATTGTTTTGCATAAAGTCCAAATATGCTATTCTAATCTGAAGGTAGTTAGGGTACTCACTGATGATGCTCGCTACATGTAATAAAAAATTTTGCTGTTTTTTTTGCTGAATCTACTGTATGCCATTTTGCTTGCGCAGTTATTCTCGCTATTGATTTGTACTGTAACCTTAGGATGTATAGTGGTCCAAGCCTTGATTAAATTGCTCTTCTTTACAAGATTTGGGCAGCAAGTATTGTTTCTGTCTGCTTTTCATTTGATTTTGAGACTAAGGTACATGATATTTGCATTGTTAATATGGGGAAATAAACATTATAACTCTTACATAAAGGTGTGGTTATTCATGGCCGAGAGTTCATGGTGTGTGGAAATTACTGACTCTTATAATTAACAATGCTATTGATTGTTATTGCTATTGATTTCTATTGGTACGGGGTCTCATGGTAGGAAGTACTCTAAGAACAGTGAAAAGGTTCATCAACTTACGGACTCGTCCCCTTATAAAATAATGTCAAATAACCAAATAATATCAGACACAATAACAACTGTGAAGCTGGACATTAAAAAGGTGTGGAGAAGAAAAAGGTTATTTTTATGTATTGCAATGGAAATTATCAGCTCAACAGTTCATTGGAAAGCTAACTTTCATTTCAATGTTGAATGAGAGAGTGACGTTTTTTTTCAAGGATGTTCTCCAGTGATTAAATCCCCATCTGAGTGGGTACACCTTGCAGTGTTCACTCTCAGTTTCTCAAGCTGATGTGTTTCTGCTCAGTGAGGATAAGTTCATGCTCATGCCACGCCTATGCTTACACTTACTGTCAGACTTGCTTAGGTGTTTTGGAGTGTGTAAGAAACTAAGGGCCAGATGTAGCAATTTTCGATTTTGCGATTCGGAAATTGCGAGTCGGTGCGACTCTCAATTTCCGAATCGCAAAATCGGATGCTGAACGGTGTCTCAGACACCGTCTGCAAATCGCAATGGGGTCACATTTTGCGACCCCATTGCGATTTCCTGCACTCACAGGGATGGTGGCCTGCTGGAGACAGCAGACCTCCATGTCTGTGACTGCTTTTTAAATAAAGCAGTTTTTTTTTTTTTTGCATTGCAGCCCGTTTTCCTTAAAGGAAAATGAGTTGAAATACAAAAAAAATTACGAAACCATTTGGTTTTGGTTTTTCAGAGTAGGCAGTGGTCTCTGAACAAAACATTTATGGCAACATTCACAAAGGGGAAGGGGTGACACTGGTGGTAACTGCGAATTGCTTTGCGACCGCGTTCGCGGTCACAAAGCAATCTAGCATCGCGGTGCGAGTCGCAAATAGGAAGGGAACACCCATTCCTATTTGTGAGTCAAATTCCCATTTTGCGAGTCGGGACCGACTCGCAAAATGGGACTGAGCATCACGATGCGCGTTTTGCATGGCGCAAACTGCGATTTCCGCAGTTTGCGTCATGCAAAACGCTACCTACATCTGGCCCTAAGTTATTAGTTGAGCGTCGTAAGTACACACCTCAAGTAATAACCATAGTACTTGTCATGGCAACCCACTAAAGTCACAAAATAAACCTAACCTCAACCTCTTGGTAGCTGTAGCACAGAAAAGATGCAGTAGTAAAACAGTAATAAAGTCAAAATGCAAACCAATAAAAAATCCCAAAACGAATCAGAAAAATAGAGTATATTTTAATGACAAAATGACAAAAAGCCAATAAGGGAAACCAGAGATATGACTTTTTAAAGTTTTAAGCAGAAATAGAGCCAAGAAGCGCAAAGTGCTAATGATAGTCTATGGTTGTGCTAAACCAGGACCTAGGCACAATGTGATGCTGACCATGATTGAGCGCAGGTCTGACACACTAACCAGGGTCATCCTGGTCAAAGATTTTACCTTCTGCCTTCAGTCCTTTAAGTTCCAATAAACCTCTAGAGTGTGCTTTTAAAGCCCTCCCAGGACCTCAGAGGAGGCTCTTAGTGTGTCTTTGGCATGAACAGAAGGTCAGTCTATGTTGCTTGGAGTTCACTTCTTTGCCTGGGTACACAAAGAGAGCAGATCCAGTCCTCCACGGCTCTTCTCAGGTTGCATACAGCAGGCTTAGTCCTCTTCTGATCTTCCTCAGTTCCAGGAGAGTGTTGAAATAGGTGCCTGGAAGTGCCACACGTATGCCTGGAACGAGCTACTGTGTGGAAATTACCACTAGGATGTTCTAACCAATAGGGTAAACATTCCTGGCTCAAATATCATGCCAATCAACCCACCATTTAGTGGCTCCCATGTTTATGACTCTGGTTCTTCTGTTTCTCTCTCCATTGTATGAACACTCCTGTGTATATAGCATGGCTTATAGTACAAGCATTGTCTTCCTGGGACTATCTTTCCCAGCAGCATCAGGCAGTGGCCATTGTCAAAGCCTTTGTATATAAGGAAGCCACACCTGCTGCTTCTTGCGCAATATTGAGAGGATGTCAGAGGAGTCCTGCACACCAGTGGTTTGGAAAGCTTGAACTTAGTGACTGCAGAGCTTGCCAGGAATGGGTTGTCCAAAGGGAGCAGGATGCCAAAGGACACAGGCCTCACCGGAAGGTGAATACATAAAGCACAGGCTGTTTATGTCACTCTGACCGGCAACCAAAATCTCAGGAGGAGCACAGATGCTCCAACAATTAGAATAGTATTAAAGGGGCAAAAAACCATCCTGCACCACGCATTAGACAACAAGAGTAATTCCCGCTTGGGTTGATTTAACGAGCAGAGGTTGTTAACAAACAACAGAGATCAGGGAAAATTGAGTACGCTGGAGATAAAACTGAGTTTATGCTATGCATAGTATCCAGAGTCCGCAGGAGAAATGTGTTAAGTTGTTGCTAGTAAACAATGACTAAACATTCAAGCTTGCTAAAGAACTGCATTAAAGGTGAACTGAGAGAGCACACTATAAACATAAATTACTTTTGAATTATGTGCTATTTAGGTGTAATAGAAATACAACAAGTTTTCAGGAAAGGCCATGGTGGTAAGTCCTTCTAATCTGTTTGTGAGAAAACAATCAAGTGTAAAACAAAGTTATATTGTTTTAAAGCTGTAGGTTGATCTAATCATCTTCCTTTGCATTGCAGCCTCTGTAGTGGGAGATTGATCCTTAAACAAAAGTGCTAAATAGAGGGAGATGGATCCTTAAACATAATCACTATATCACTCCGCCCCTGACATTTTACAGGTATTAAAAGGTATGTCATCCTAGAGTGGGTGAGTTGGGGCTAGTAAAGTCCTTATTTACCCCTTACTCTCTCTCTTGCCATTTCAGAGATCCCTTCCAGGTGCTCACCTCTCCATCACTCTACCCCTCACCTGGCCATTTCAGCATTCCAATATTTCATTAAAGATATCTTAACAGATTTTATGGGCCAAATGTAATTATATACATAGATGATATTCTGATTTTTTTCCTACCAATGAAAACATTGATGTTCAAAGTATTTTTATGGTAATAGTGGTTTTAAAGACACACCATCTATACTGGAAACTGGCTAAATGTGACTTCCCTGTAACAATTGTTGAATGTCTACATGTATTTATTTTGTCTACAGGTTTTAACATTGCAGAAAGCAAAGTACAAGCTATTAGCGATTGGCCAACTCCAAAGACTGTTTGTGATGTGCAATGTTTCTTGGGGTTTGCCAGTTTTTATTGCAATTCATTGAGTATTTTTCTTATGTCATTGTGCACATCACTCACTTACTAAAGAAAAAGAAAGTGCCCTTTTATTTGGTTCTCAGAAGCTGAGAAAGCCTACGATTGGTGAAAAAGAGCCTTATCAATAGCCCCAATCCTAGCTCACCTTAACCAACAAGGCTGAACGTAGTGAAAGCAGATTCTTCCAGTGTGGCGATTGGTGCAATTCTCTCCCACATTCATGAGAAATATGGCCAGTTGCATCCTGTATCCTTAATGTCCAGCAAACTCAACTCAGCTGAGTGCAATTACACAACTGGTGAAAAAGAACTGTTGGGCAGTAAAGAAGCAAATAAAGATTAGCAACATTATTTATTGGGGGCTAGCATACTGTGACTGTATTACAGATCATCATAACTTAAAATCTATGTGCTCAGCTTTTTGCAAAATATGACTTTGTTGTGATATTTATTCCCGGAGTACAAAAGAAAAAGGAAATGTCTTAAACCGACAAGATGAAAAAGGAAGCCACCACGTAAAAGAACAAGGCTCAACTCTACAACCTCACCAATCATTGGAACAACCAAATTAATGAAGTACAACACCTTTTTGGGAAAGTTTAAAAGGGGATTCCAGAAAGTTAATATACAGAAATGACTCAAATATCCCACTCACAAAATTATTGGAGGATCACCATTCCAAGAAAAAAGACTCTTGATTCCCAATCGTGAATTACAATGATTAGTGTTTCATTTACATCACAGTGCTGCATTGGCATGGAATCCTGGCATAGCAAGAACCTTGGAACTGATCCAGAGGCACTTTAGTGACCTACTATCTGGAAGGATGTGGCTTAAGCAGTTATGAGTTGTGATATGTATGCCAGAACCAAAACTGGCCATTCTAAACCGAAGGGGTTACTTCTACTCCTGGAAACGCCTAATTGACCATGGGAACATATATCATTAGATTACATTGTACTGTTGCCTAAAGAAAAAACCTTGATACTATCCTCCTGGTTGTGATAATTTGGCCAAAATGGCACCTTTCATCCCCTGTTCCAGATTACCCACTGCAAATCAGTTGGTACAGTTATTCCTCAACAATATTGTACTAGGCCATGGTCTACCCAAGAAAAACATTTCAGATAGAGATTCTCAATTTATATTTAAATTCTGTCAAGCCTGGGGTAAGGTTTTACAAATCAACATTGCTTTCTCTACTAGTTTCCATTCTCAATCAGACAGACAAATGGAGAGGGTCAATCATAGCTTGAAATAGTATCTGTACAGTTATTTGGCAGAATGATCTGGCTCATGGGTCAACCTCTTATGGTTGCCAATAATGGTGTACAACAGTGCTGAGCAGAACTCTACAAGATATTCTCTGTTTTATATTCTCTGTGGTAAATACCCATTTTTTTTAGTGTTCATCCAACCTCAAGAGAAGTCATGTGTCCCCCTCAGTGGCAGAACAAGCAAGTCACATATAGGATACCTTACGAACCATTCAGCAGAATTTACAACTTGCAAAAGGTAAATATAAGGCAAATGTTAACAAATATTGTCACCCTATGATAAAATACATCGTTGGTGACCGAGTATGTTCATCTACTCAGCACCTCTCCTTTCACGATCACACAAAATTTTGTCAATGCTTTATTAGACCCTATAAAAACATCCAGCAAATCAATTGAGTCGCCTGCGAAGTACAACTACCACCCGGCCCATCAATCCATTCAATGTTTCATACTTCCTTGCTAAAACTATAAAAAACACTAACATCTGCATGACTGACCCCTGTCTACAGAAATGGACAACCTGAATACAAATACCAACAGAAAGAATATTGCATCCTATAATTTGGAAAAGATTTGAACAGGAAGAAGTTTCATGGGAACAAGCTGCATATGTGCATGTCTCATGATTGTTAACTCAGTTCCACAGACTGTATTCGGCTAAGCCTGGCCCTATGAATCTGTCTTTAGATAGGGTTACTGTCATGACCAACAACCCACCATTTCATGACTCCCACATTTGTGGCTCTGTTCCTTCTCTTTCTCCAACCATCCTACTAACAGTCCTCTGTCTACAGCACTGCTTATAGAGCAAGCCTTGTCTTCCTGGGACTACCTTTCCCAGCAGCATCAGTAATTGGCCATCTTGGAAGCCTTTGTATTTAAGCAGGCCATGCCAGCTGCTTCCTACTCACTGCTGAGATGATGTCACAGGAGCCCAGCAAACCAGTGATATAGACAGCATGTGGTGCAGAGCTCAGAGAGGCTTCTCTGATGGCAGAGCTTCCCAGGAGAAATCATCCAAGTGGAGTAGGATGCCCTTGGACCAAGTGCTCACCGTAGAGTGAATATGTGCAGCGTGGGTAATTTCTGTCATCCTAACCTGTGACCTAAATCTCAAATAGTAGCACAAATGCACTCATAATTGGAATAATTGACAGAGTATTAGAGGGGTATGAAACCATCGTGTGCCACGCCTTAGACAACAAGAATGATTTTGGCTTTTGCTGAATTAACAAGCCAGGATAATTAGGAAACAATAGAGATCAAACTGACTACAGTAACCAGAGTATACCAGAGATGAAACTCATTCTGGGAAGTACATAATATCCAGAGTTCTCAAGAGGAATGTGTTAGGTTCTTGCAAGTAAACAATGACTAACCATTCAAGCTTGCCAAAGAACTGCATTAAATACTAACTGAGAAAACACACTATAAACATTGTGACATATAACTATGTCCTAATTAGGTGTAATAGAAAAATGTTCAGGAAAGCCGTAGTGGTAAATCCATGTAATCTGTATGCGAGAAAGTTATCAAGTGTAAAACAGAGTTGCATTGTTTCAATGCCATAGGTTGTTCTAATCATATTCCTTTGCACTGCAGCATCCATAGTGGGAGAAGTATGGGCAGATTTATTAAAATGTCCCACAACATGTTGCAGCAAGACACCTTGCTGCACTTTGCTGCATTGCATGATATGGAGAGGGCAGAAATGTGCCATATATAACAATATCAGATGCATTCCTGTCCTCTCTTTGCACTGGTACACTTTGTGCTGCAAAATGTTAAAGCAAGCAACCTTGCACCATGGTAAGGCCAGGCAAGCAGGATTGTTTTTGTGCAGAAAGGGACACCTCCCAGCACAAAAACAATCCTCAGGTGCATTTTCCCATTTCTACGGGTGCTGCAGAAATCACCACATGTAGAAAAAAGAAATAACAAGGAGAAATAAAGATTTTTCTCTTTGCTACGCCTCCTTTGAGAGGGTGTGCCATGAAGAAGCATTCCCAGGTTTACCACTCATAGTAAATCTGGGAATGCACCAAAATCAATGGAATGGATGGGTGGGAATACCCATGCTCCAGCCATAGAACACCCCCCTGGGAAAGATTAAGACAAGGCAGCAACTTGACCTGCCTTGCATTACTCCAGATTTACTAAGCACCGCAGGATCACGCAAGGTGGCTTTGCGTGGCTTGGTAAATCTGAATTTAGGGCCTTATTTATACTTTTTGGTGCAAAACTACACTATTGCACCGGCTTGCACCATTTTTTAGCACCAGCTGGGCACCATATTTATGGAATGGTGCAAGTCGGTGCAAAGGGTAGGCTAACTTTATAAAAAATGTGGTTAGGCAGGTTTTAGTAAAAATAAATGATTCTGACCAGATTAGCATCATTTTTTTACACTAAGGGGCATATTTATACTCTGTTTGCACTGAATTAGAGTCATTTTTTTTTTAACTCTAATTTAGTGCAAAACTAACTCCATATTTATAATTTGGTGCTAGACCCGTCTAGCTCCAAACTTATGCAGTTAAAGTCATTTTTTGGAAGTGGAAACCTACCTTGCCTTAATGAGATGCAAGGTAGGCGTTCCCGTGCAAAAAGTGACTCTATGGCCTTAACGCCATATTTATACTCCCATGCAACAATGGTGCAAGGGAGGGAGGAGGGGTCAAAAAATGGGTCAAAGCTTGCTTTGCCCCATTTTTTAAGACCTGGGTCAGGGCAGGCGTTAGGGGACCTGTGGGCCTATTTCCATGGTGGACACCATGGAATAAGCCCACAGGTGCCCTCCCCAGGGGCACCCCCACCCACACTAGAGGGACTGCGAGGATTGGGGACCCCATCCCAGGTAAGTACAGGTCAGATTGCATTTTATTTTTGAACGTGCCAGAGGGGGCCCTGAAATGTGCCCCCATACATAGCACAGGGTGCAATGGCCATGCCCAGGGGACCCCATGTCCTCTGTGCTGTCCATTGGGGTGGTGGGCATGACTCCTGCCTTTTCTAAGGCAGGAGTCATGTGGCATGGTAGGTTTAGCACCATAAAATGACGCTAATCTGGTTAGAGTCATTTTTTTAAACTCTAGCCTACCCTTTGCACCGGCTTGCACCATTCCATAAATATGGTGCCCGGCTGGTGCACAGAAATGGTGCAAGCCGGTGCTAAACCTTTTTGTGCAAAACTGAGTTAGTGCAGTTTTGCAGCAAAAAGTATAAATAAGGGGCAATATTTTGTAAGTTTGCGCCACTTTTGCATAAAAAAATGACGTTAATGCGGCGCAAAAAAAAGTATAAATCAGGGGCTTGGTGCTAGACGGGTCTAGCACCAAAGTATAAATATGGAGTTAGATTTGCGCCGAATTAGAGTAAAAAAAATGACGCTAATTCGGTGCAAACAGAGTATAAATATGCTGCAGAGTATAATTATGCCCCTAAATATGGCGTTAAGGCCACAGAGTCATTTTTTGCACGGGAACGCCTACCTTGCATCTCATTAAGGCAAGGTAGGTCGCCACTCTCAGAAAATGACTTTAAAAAAAAATGACACTAATTTGGTGCAAACAGAGTATAAATATGCCCCTTAGTGTTTTGTTGCCCTTGCATTACCTTGCATGATGCAAGGACAACACAATGATAAATCTGTCCCTGAACCTGAGACACAAGTGCTACATAGTGAGCGATTGATCCTTAAATATAAGCACTAAATCTGACTGCTGCTGACATTTTGCAGGTATTAAAAGGTGTGTAATCCTAATGTGGGGGAGTTTAGGCTGGTATAATCCTTAGTTAACCCTTACTCTCTCTCTTGTCTTTCCCAGCTGTTCCCTTCCCCAACATTCTACCCCTCACCTGGCCATTCCAGCACCCTGTTCAACTGTGGATACTATCAGGGAATTGGCTTTGCCTGGATCTCAGTCCATATAATCATCGCAAGGGTCCTGAGAATGCAAGTGTTTGTGTCAATACCCCTACTCACTTTGGGCATTTTCAAGATGGCTAAAGTATTCCACCACATCAAACTTTGGTACTGAGGGCTGGGTGTGTGTATAGGGAGTATATTATAGTTATCCTAGGGTTCTCCAAAATCGAATACTAAAATCCAGTTTTGTCAGTCCATGTACCCTAACAAATTCATAGAAAGACGTCGGCTAAAATCAAAGCTGAGCTTTCATCAACCAGACAGTAGATACATACAGTGTTTCGGCATTCTGTTTCCTTTCTTTCTAAGTGCACCCCATATGTTACATGTAAACGCTCAGCATACCTGTCAAGCAGTATGTGAAATTCATACAGAATGTATCAAATTCCTATATCAAAGAGGATGCCCACCCCTGTGGTCACTCTACACATGTCCTTGAGCAGTTCTTCTCCCACTAGAGTTGGTGCCTGCCTGGCTAGAAGGACAAAAGGGGAGGCAGGCACAGATGCTAACTACATTTACCTGTGACTAGGAAGGCCCTTTTGAAGTGCACCAAGGGCCTGGGCACAGTCCTCAGCCCATCCTGTTAAGAGGATGTCCGCTCCCCACAACTAAAGCCCAATGTACTTGTCCTTAGAACAGTTCACATTTCACCACAGGGGAGCCATAAAGCTGCCAGGTGACAGCTGAATACTTTCATTTGTTTTAGCGGGCAAAAGGTTATTTTTCAAAAGAAGTACCTTTTCTGTGATGGTTTGACCACATTTTACTATAACATTAAATTAATTGCTGCTTAGCTACTAAAAAGAGTCTTTGAAATATTTCTCTAGCTGTTAGCATTATGAGGCGTTATAATGTAAGTCGGCACTTGTCGATGAAAGCAGCCAGCATTACGACAGTGAATATAGTTTTTTTATGCTTTTTTAACTTTAAGAACATGCTGAATATTAAACGGGTATGTGTCCAAATACCATGAGCCCTACTCCATGGGCAACAGGGCCTATCTTAGGACTGACATTAATATTTAAAAGGAAGGTTAAATATGTCAAAAGTATTTATTTGGTAGGTAGAATTGAATGTTTAAATTCTCCCAGCTAGACAATAGTGGTAGGTTTGCAATCATATTTCCATTGTCACAGCAATGGGTGGCACAATGATTGCTGCAAACCACTGGTGGCTTTTAACTTACAGGCCCTCGGTGCCCTGTGGGTACCATATGTTAGGGACCTATAGTTAAGTCAAAAATGTAAATCAGGACTATGCTAATTGTACTATGCTCAAAAGGAGGAGCACGTGCACTTCACTGCTGGTTAGCAGGGGTTCAGTTCAGAGACTTCTATAGCAGAAAAATAGGATTCAGCAGATAATCTAAAAACATTCAGTGTGATCCAGCAGAAAGGACAGGTTTCCAACAGTGTGCATTATTTTAGAGACCCCAGGCACCTATACAGCCTGCAACACACCTTTTTACTGTTGTCTACATTTTAGATGATAGCAATAGCTGCTTGCTATGTCCAATAGTTAATAGATGTAGAAGTGTGGGCAGCACAGAACACACATCCATTTAATAAATCTAATGCTGGGTGACTGGGTCACAGGAGCACCCTTGATGTGACTGAATCTCAGTCAGGCTGGCAGCTGGCCCTGTCCTAGGGCATGGCAATGATCCACTCAGCTCAAACCAGAGGAAGGTGCCAAATGGGTGACTGAGGCTTTTGCTCTCTTCTGACATCCTTCAAGCCGAAGTCTTGTTTTTCCCACTAGTGAAGTGACATTACATGGTCCTGCATCTGCCAGTCCTCCCCCAGGCCACTAGTACAGTATATTTCAGGCACCAGAGAACAATTCAGAGATTTAGGAGGTCATTACAACATTGGCGGTAAATGCTGCTTACCGCCATGCAGAAGACCGCCAACACACCGCCGCAGCAGCGGAATTCACCACAGCTATTATGACCCACAGCTCGGAATCCAGCAAAATTTTGACACCCACACAAGTCCGCCACACCAAAGGTCAGTGATAAACTGGCGATAACAAAACCTCCACCGTCACGCCAACAGGAATACGCCCACACTATCATGACCCACGAATCCACGCGGCAGTCTTTCAACCGCAGTATTCCATTGGCGGTACACACCGCGCGCTCAAAATACACACACATTTACAAAACACTACCACATTGGACAATTCGAAATACACTCAACTGAGACACATAAACACACCACTACCACACATCCAATACAATATAAAACACACACCCACATCACCCACAAACCCTTACGACCACAATTGCGACTGAAGGCCAGAGAGAGACACCACCATCTACAAACTAGCATCCACAGGCACTCAACACCATCACTCACACAACATCCACGCACAAAATACCACACACCCCTAAACATCACCCCACACATCACAAAACACACCACCCCACACATCATCCACACCCCCCCATGGCACCGCAAAGACATCCCAGGTTCTCTGAGGAGGAGCTCAGGGTCGTGGTAGAGGAAATCATTCGGGTAGAGCCACAGCTATTCAGATCACAGGTGCAGCACACCACCATAGCTAAGAAGATGGAGCTATGGCGCAGAATCGTTGACAGGGTCAACGCAGTGGGACAGCACCCAAGAACACAGGATGACATCAGGAAGAGGTGGAACGACCTACGGGGGAAGGTGCGTTCAGTGGTCTCAAGACACCACATCGTGGTTCAGAGGACTGGCGGCAGACCCCCACCTCTTCCCCCACAACTAACAACATGGGAGGAGCAGGTCTTGGCTATACTGCATCCTGAGGGCCTCGCAGGAGTAGCTGGAGGAATGGACTCTGGTAAGTCAAATCTTAACTATTACACCCCCCACCCTACCTGCATGCTATCACATACCCCCACCCTCACCCTCACCCCATCACTCCAACTCCTCACATATGTCCCACTATCACAACCCACCCATCCCAACACCAAGCCCTGCATGCAACACCAAAGCATGGACACCCA
This sequence comes from Pleurodeles waltl, assembly GCF_031143425.1. Classification (NCBI taxonomy): domain Eukaryota; kingdom Metazoa; phylum Chordata; class Amphibia; order Caudata; family Salamandridae; genus Pleurodeles; species Pleurodeles waltl. The sequence continues at coordinate 1,087,910,910 of NC_090440.1, forward strand.
TCACCAATGCATGGCCACTGCACATACCCACACACACCCCTAACCAATTATCACACAAGGTCCCACACTAGAATGCAAGCACTGGGGTACAGGGTGTAGGAGGCTGGACTGGCTTGTAGTGAGTACCAAGGGGTACTTGCACCTTGCACCAGGCCCAGTTATCCCTTATTAGTGTATAGGGTGTCTAGCAGCTTAGGCTGATAGATAATGGTAGCTTAGCAGAGCAGCTTAGGCTGAACTAGGAGACATGTGAAGCTACTACAGTACCACTTAGTGTCATATGCACAATATCATAAGAAAACACAATACACAGTTATACTAAAAATAAAGGTACTTTATTTTTATGACAATATGCCAAAGTATCTTAGAGTGTACCCTCAGTGAGAGGATAGGAAATATACACAAGATATATATACAAAATAGCAAAAGTATGCAGTATAGTCTTAGAAAACAGTGCAAACAATGTATAGTTACAATAGGATGCAATGGGGAAACATAGGGATAGGGGCAACACAAACCATATACTCCAGAAGTGGAATGTGAACCACGAATGGACCCCAAACCTATGTGACCCTGTAGAGGGTCGCTGGGACTATTAGAAAATAGTGAGAGTTAGAAAAATAACCCTCCCGAAGACCCTGAAAAGTGAGTGCAAAGTGCACTAAAGTTCGCCTATGGACAAAATAGTCGTGTTAGAGGGAAAATGCAAGGAAAACACAAATCAGCAATGCAACAACGATGGATTCCTGACTGAGGGTACCTGTGGAACAAGGGGACCAAGTCCAAAAGTCACAAGCAACTCGGAGATGGGCAGATGCCCAAGAAATGCCAGCGGTTGGTGCAAAGAAGCTCTTACTAGGCTGAAGAACTGTGAATACTGCAGGAACGACAAGGGCTAGAGGCTTCCCCTTTGGAGGATGGATCCCCCACGCCTTGGAGAGTCGTGCAGAAGTGTTTTCCCGCCGGATGGACGCCAACAAGCCTTGCTACACGCAAATCGTGCGTTTGGCGTTTTTGGACGCTGCTGGGGCCCAGGAGGGACCAGGAGGTCGAAAATTGTACCTGCAGAGAGAGGGGATGTCGAGCAAGACAAAGAGCCCTCACTGAAGCAGGTAGCACCCGGAGAAGTGCCAGAAACAGGCACTACGAGGATGCGTGAAACGGTGCTCGCCGAAGTTGCACAAAGGAGTCCCACGTCGCCGGAGACCAACTTAGAAAGTCGTGCAATGCAGGTTAGAGTGCCGTGGCCCCAGGCTTGGCTGTGCACGAAGGATTTCGGCCGGAAGTGCACAGGGGCCGGAGTAGCTTGCAAAGTCGCGGTTCCCAGCAATGCAGCCCAGCGAGGTGAGGCAAGGACTTACCTCCACCAAACTTGGGCTGAAGAGTCACTGGACTGTGGGGGTCACTTGGACGGTGTAGCTGGATTCGAGGGACCTCGCTCGTCGTGCTGAGAGGAGACCCAAGGGACCGGTAATGCAGCTTTTTGGTGCCTGCGGTTGCAGGGGGAAGATTCCGTCGACCCACGGGAGATTTCTTCGGAGCTTCTGGTGCAGAGAGGAGGCAGACTACCCCCACAGCATGCACAAGCAGGAAAACAGTCGAGAAGGCGGCAGGATCAGCGTTACAGAGTTGCAGTAGTCGTCTTTGCTACTATGTTGCAGGTTTGCAGGCTTCCAGCGTGGTCAGCGGTCGATTCCTTATCAGAAGGTGAAGAGAGAGATGCAGAGGAACTCGGCTGAGCTCATGCATTCGTTATCTAAAGTTTCCCCAGAGACAGAGACCCTAAATAGCCAGAAAAGAGGGTTTGGCTACCTAGGAGAGAGGAAAGGCTACTAACACCTGAAGGAGCCTATCAGCAGGAGTCTCTGACGTCACCTGGTGGCACTGGCCACTCAGAGCAGTCCAGTGTGCCAGCAGCACCTCTGTTTCCAAGATGGCAGAGGTCTGGAGCACACTGGAGGAGCTCTGGACACCTCCCAGGGGAGGTGCAGGTCAGGGGAGTGGTCACTCCCCTTTCCTTTGTCCAGTTTCGCGCCAGAGCAGGGGCTAAGGGGTCCCTGAACCGGTGTAGACTGGCGTATGCAGAATTGGGCACATCTGTGCCCAACAAAGCATTTCCAGAGGCTGGGGGAGGCTACTCCTCCCCTGCCTTCACACCATTTTCCAAAGGGAGAGGGTGTCACACCCTCTCTCAGAGGAAGTTCTTTGTTCTGCCATCCTGGGCCAGGCCTGGCTGGACCCCAGGAGGGCAGCTGCCTGTCTGAGGGGTTGGCAGCAGCAGCAGCTGCAGAGAAACCCCAGGAAGGGCAGTTTGGCAGTACCAGGGTCTGTGCTACAGACCACTGGGATCATGGAATTGTACCAACAATGCCAGGATGGCATAGAGGGGGCAATTCCATGATCATAGACATGTTACATGGCCATATTCGGAGTTACCATGGTGAAGCTACATATAGGTAGTGACCTATATGTAGTGCACGCGTGTAATGGTGTCCCCGCACTCACAAAGTTCAGGGAATTGGCTCTGAACAATGTGGGGGCACCTTGGCTAGTGCCAGGGTGCCCTCACACTAAGTAACTTTGCACCTAACCTTTACCAGGTAAAGGTTAGACATATAGGTGACTTATAAGTTACTTAAGTGCAGTGTAAAATGGCTGTGAAATAACGTGGACGTTATTTCACTCAGTCTGCAGTGGCAGGCCTGTGTAAGAATTGTCAGAGCTCCCTATGGGTGGCAAAAGAAATGCTGCAGCCCATAGGGATCTCCTGGAACCCCAATACCCTGGGTACCTCAGTACCATATACTAGGGAATTATAAGGGTGTTCCAGTAAGCCAATGTGAATTGGTAAAATTGGTCACTAGCCTGTTAGTGACAATTTAAAAGTAATGAGAGAGCATAACCACTGAGGTTCTGGTTAGCAGAGCCTCAGTGAGACAGTTAGGCACCACACAGGGAACATATACATGCACACCTATGAGCACTGGGGCCCTGTGTGACAGGGTCCCAGTGACACATACATATAGGCCACAAACCTATGAGCACTGGGGTCCTGACCAGCAGGATCCCAGTGACACATAACAAACATACTGAAAACATAGTGTTTTCACTATGAGCACTGAGGCCTGGCTATCAGGATCCCAGTGAGACAGTGAAAACAGTGACAAAACCCTGACATACACTCACAAACAGGCCAAAAGTGGGGGTAACAAGGCTAGAAAGAGGCTACCTTCTCACACAACCCCCCCCCAAACGAAGGACAATAAGGCTAACCTTGGCCAGTTGAGACTTTATTGTCTAAGTGGTGATAAGTAGAGAGTAGCTCTGCAATAGACTGGTTACTCCCTTTATCATCCACTATATGGTTACTTCCCTGTGGGGATGTAAACCACCCTGTTTGAAGTTTTTTAGCTAACCAACAATGTGAAGATGTATTTTCAGAGTTTCTATCAGTAAGTTTTAGTTTAGAGCCGTGGGAATTATCCACTGAACCTATTTGTAATGATGGAAATGCCAGACAGGGATGCTGTCTCAGTAAAGCCATAGCTGGGCAAAAACTTTGTCCATTTGGCTGGAAGAGGGAACAGGGATGCTGTTTCTCTTGAGTTGGAGCAGGGCAGGGATGCTGTCCTATGAGCTCCACACTAGGGCAGGGATGCTGTCCTAAGTGTTGTGAGGCAGTACAGGGTTTCTGCACTAAAGTTTCTCTGGGAGGGTTGGAGGGATGCTCCATGTTAACTAAAATGGTGCTCTTTTTGTCACCAATGTTAGTTATCCCACAGAGAGGTACTTCTACCTCAGGGAGTCCAGCTATGCCAGCTGATGATTCCCTTGGAACAGGTGCCACCCCAGGAGAGGTTTCTCCCACCACAGGAATGGTATCCTGAATGGTAGGGTGGTTAGGGGATACTGTGATACCCTTTTTACCTGTTGATGGAGAGGGATCCTGAGTTTTCAGGCCTTCTCTCCTTTGCTTTTTCATTTCAGTAGAAATGAGAGGGAACAATTCCTCAGGGATGCCCAGCATGGCTGCATGGGCATAAAACTCTACATCAGCCCAACCTGAGGCCTCTAGGTCATTACCTAAGAGACAGTCTACAGGTAAGCTAGGTGATACCACCACCTGCTTAGGGCCAGTAACTCCACCCCAACTAAACTGAATTATAGCTAAGGGAAGAAACTTAGTGGAGTTATGGACATCAATAATCTTATACTGTTGTCCAATGATGTGTTGTTCAGGAGGCACTAGGTTTTCAGTCACCAAAGTGAAACTGGCACCTGTGTCCCTGTAGGCCAAGGCCTCAACACCATTTATTGAAACTGTCTGCCTGTACTTATCCATTGTAAGGGGACAAGCAGCCAGTGTGGCAAGGCCAGTGCCACTAGGTGTGACAGAAACTGTCTTGGGACTGATTACATCAGTTTCCACTATGGACCCATAAGTGAACCCAACTACACCCTTTGCTTGACTGTTGCCAGCAGTCCCACCACTAGTACCACTACTGCTAGGGGCACTAGAGCTTGATGTATTAGTGGTGGTAGGCTCAGGGGGTTTACCTGGACAGGACTTATCCCCTGGCCTATGGCCTCTATTTTTACACACAAAGCACCAAGGCTTTTTAATGTGTGCAGGTTGGGAAGAAGAGGAAGAATTTGTTTTATCCCCACCCTCTGAAGAGTGTTTAAGATTTGAAGTGGGATCTTTGGTTTTACCCTTATCCCCATGCTTATCTTGAGATTTTTCACCATCTTTCTTCTTATTGCCATCTTTGTCACCCCCTGTATGAACTTTTCTGTTCACCCTTGTTCTGACCCATTTGTCTGCCTTCTTTCCCAATTCTTGGGGAGAGGTCAGATCAGAGTCTACCAGGTACTGGTGCAACAAATCAGACACACAATTATTAAGTTTATGCTCTCTCAGGATTGTGTTATACAGGCTTTCATAATCAGTAACTTTACTGCCATGTAACCACCCCTCCAAGGCCTTCACTGAATGGTCAATGAAATCAACCCAGTCTTGTGAAGACTCCTTTTTGGTCTCTCTGAACTTTATCCTGTACTGTTCAGTGGTTAAGCCATAACCATCCAGGAGTGCATTCTTAAGAACTGTAAAATTATTGGCATCATTTTCTTTCACTGTAAGGAGCCTATCCCTACCTTTTCCACTAAATGATAGCCATAGGATAGCAGCCCACTGCTTTTGAGGGACATCCTGTACAGCACAGGCCCTCTCAAGTGCAGCAAACCACTTGTTAATGTCATCCCCCTCCTTATAAGGGGGAACTATCTTGTGCAGATTCCTGGAATCATGCTCTTTTGCAGGATGACTATGGGGAATACTGCTGCTGCCACCATGGGTATCTAAACCCAACTTCTGTCTTTCCCTCTCTATTTCTAAAGACTGTCTATCCAAATCCAGCTGTTGCTTCTTGAGCTTCAGTCTGGTTTGTTCCACTCTCAATCTATTGAGCTCCCTTTCTAACAATCTGTCATCAGGGTGGGTGGGAGGGACATTTCTAGATACAGAGGTATGATGGGAATGAACAGAAGGAGACCTGTCCCTTACCAAGGGCACCCTAACAGCTTGGCTACCAGCATAATGTGAGAGCACATCATCAGTATGATGTGATTCAACCTCTGTACCAACTATGCTAGACTGTCTAGTAATGGGCAGGCTGAGAAGTTTCTTTCCTGAACCTTTTCCTGGGGGAGTCCCTGGATCAGATTGAGAACCATTAGCTACTTTTTCTACAGATTGGGCACTTATGGCCTTATCCTGTACTCTAAGCATATTAATTAACAGTTCTAAGGAAGGATTCTTCCCTACACTCAAACCTCTCTCTATGCAGAGACTCCTTGCTCCTTTCCAGCTAAGGTGATCATATGCAAATTTGGACAGTTCAACTTTTTGGCCTGTGCCAGACATTTTTAGAGAGAGTTAAAGTGATAGACAAAGAGAAAAAAGTTTTCAGAACTTTTTGGAAAGACAGAAAAAACTTTTTAAACTTTTAAGAACTTTTTGAAAGTTTAGAAGTACTTTTCAGCACTTAGAAAAGAGTGAAAAGAGGAATTGCAAAACTTTTTGGCTATGTGTATATACACTGACCTTGTTTTGTATATTTTTCTCTTATGAAAAGTACAATGACAAGAGTGGTAAGTAGTCTCAAAGCACTTATCCCACCGCTGCACAACCAATGTAGGAGGCTGGACTGGCTTGTAGTGAGTACCAAGGGGTACTTGCACCTTGCACCAGGCCCAGTTATCCCTTATTAGTGTATAGGGTGTCTAGCAGCTTAGGCTGATAGATAATGGTAGCTTAGCAGAGCAGCTTAGGCTGAACTAGGAGACATGTGAAGCTACTACAGTACCACTTAGTGTCATATGCACAATATCATAAGAAAACACAATACACAGTTATACTAAAAATAAAGGTACTTTATTTTTATGACAATATGCCAAAGTATCTTAGAGTGTACCCTCAGTGAGAGGATAGGAAATATACACAAGATATATATACAAAATAGCAAAAGTATGCAGTATAGTCTTAGAAAACAGTGCAAACAATGTATAGTTACAATAGGATGCAATGGGGAAACATAGGGATAGGGGCAACACAAACCATATACTCCAGAAGTGGAATGTGAACCACGAATGGACCCCAAACCTATGTGACCCTGTAGAGGGTCGCTGGGACTATTAGAAAATAGTGAGAGTTAGAAAAATAACCCTCCCGAAGACCCTGAAAAGTGAGTGCAAAGTGCACTAAAGTTCGCCTATGGACAAAATAGTCGTGTTAGAGGGAAAATGCAAGGAAAACACAAATCAGCAATGCAACAACGATGGATTCCTGACTGAGGGTACCTGTGGAACAAGGGGACCAAGTCCAAAAGTCACAAGCAACTCGGAGATGGGCAGATGCCCAAGAAATGCCAGCGGTTGGTGCAAAGAAGCTCTTACTAGGCTGAAGAACTGTGAATACTACAGGAACGACAAGGGCTAGAGACTTCCCCTTTGGAGGATGGATCCACCACGCCTTGGAGAATCGTGCAGAAGTGTTTTCCCGCCGGATGGACGCCAACAAGCCTTGCTACACGCAAATCGTGCGTTTGGCGTTTTTGGACGCTGCTGGGGCCCAGGAGGGACCAGGAGGTCGCAAATTGGACCTGCAGAGAGAGGGGATGTCGAGCAAGACAAAGAGCCCTCACTGAAGCAGGTAGCTCCCGGAGAAGTGCCAGAAACAGGCACTACGAGGATGCGTGAAACAGTGCTCGCCGAAGTTGCACAAAGGAGTCCCACGTCGCCGGAGACCAACTTAGAAAGTCGTGCAATGCAGGTTAGAGTGCCGTGGCCCCAGGCTTGGCTGTGCACGAAGGATTTCGGCCGGAAGTGCACAGGGGCCGGAGTAGCTTGCAAAGTCGCGGTTCCCAGCAATGCAGCCCAGCGAGGTGAGGCAAGGACTTACCTCCACCAAACTTGGGCTGAAGAGTCACTGGACTGTGGGGGTCACTTGGACGGTGTAGCTGGATTCGAGGGACCTCGCTCGTCGTGCTGAGAGGAGACCCAAGGGACCGGTAATGCAGCTTTTTGGTGCCTGCGGTTGCAGGGGGAAGATTCCGTCGACCCACGGGAGATTTCTTTGGAGCTTCTGGTGCAGAGAGGAGGCAGACTACCCCCACAGCATGCACAAGCAGGAAAACAGTCGAGAAGGCGGCAGGATCAGCGTTACAGAGTTGCAGTAGTCGTCTTTGCTACTATGTTGCAGGTTTGCAGGCTTCCAGCGCGGTCAGCGGTCGATTCCTTATCAGAAGGTGAAGAGAGAGATGCAGAGGAACTCGGCTGAGCTCATGCATTTGTTATCTAAAGTTTCCCCAGAGACAGAGACCCTAAATAGCCAGAAAAGAGGGTTTGGCTACCTAGGAGAGAGGAAAGGCTACTAACACCCGAAGGAGCCTATCAGCAGGAGTCTCTGACGTCACCTGGTGGCACTGGCCACTCAGAGCAGTCCAGTGTGCCAGCAGCACCTCTGTTTCCAAGATGGCAGAGGTCTGGAGCACACTGGAGGAGCTCTGGACACCTCCCAGGGGAGGTGCAGGTCAGGGGAGTGGTCACTCCCCTTTCCTTTGTCCAGTTCCGCGCCAGAGCAGGGGCTAAGGGGTCCCTGAACCGGTGTAGACTGGCTTATGCAGAATTGGGCACATCTGTGCCCAACAAAGCATTTCCAGAGGCTGGGGGAGGCTACTCCTCCCCTGCCTTCACACCATTTTCCAAAGGGAGAGGGTGTCACACCCTCTCTCAGAGGAAGTTCTTTGTTCTGCCATCCTGGGCCAGGCCTGGCTGGACCCCAGGAGGGCAGCTGCCTGTCTGAGGGGTTGGCAGCAGCAGCAGCTGCAGAGAAACCCCAGGAAGGGCAGTTTGGCAGTACCAGGGTCTGTGCTACAGACCACTGGGATCATGGAATTGTACCAACAATGCCAGGATGGCATAGAGGGGGCAATTCCATGATCATAGACATGTTACATGGCCATATTCGGAGTTACCATGGTGAAGCTACATATAGGTAGTGACCTATATGTAGTGCACGCGTGTAATGGTGTCCCCGCACTCACAAAGTTCAGGGAATTGGCTCTGAACAATGTGGGGGCACCTTGGCTAGTGCCAGGGTGCCCTCACACTAAGTAACTTTGCACCTAACCTTTACCAGGTAAAGGTTAGACATATAGGTGACTTATAAGTTACTTAAGTGCAGTGTAAAATGGCTGTGAAATAACGTGGACGTTATTTCACTCAGTCTGCAGTGGCAGGCCTGTGTAAGAATTGTCAGAGCTCCCTATGGGTGGCAAAAGAAATGCTGCAGCCCATAGGGATCTCCTGGAACCCCAATACCCTGGGTACCTCAGTACCATATACTAGGGAATTATAAGGGTGTTCCAGTAAGCCAATGTGAATTGGTAAAATTGGTCACTAGCCTGTTAGTGACAATTTAAAAGTAATGAGAGAGCATAACCACTGAGGTTCTGGTTAGCAGAGCCTCAGTGAGACAGTTAGGCACCACACAGGGAACATATACATGCACACCTATGAGCACTGGGGCCCTGTGTGACAGGGTCCCAGTGACACATACATATAGGCCACAAACCTATGAGCACTGGGGTCCTGACCAGCAGGATCCCAGTGACACATAACAAACATACTGAAAACATAGTGTTTTCACTATGAGCACTGAGGCCTGGCTATCAGGATCCCAGTGAGACAGTGAAAACAGTGACAAAACCCTGACATACACTCACAAACAGGCCAAAAGTGGGGGTAACAAGGCTAGAAAGAGGCTACCTTCTCACACAGGGTCACCCACCCATTGCACACCATGGCACACACAGATGCAATAATCATGCCTTTAAACCCCTGCAGGACCCCTACCCAACGTCACCGGACAGGAGGGTCCAGTCATGTCCACTCCACCCACAGAAGAGGCCCACAGTGATGACAGCAGCTGTGTCCAACTGGATCTAGATGACCAGCCCGGCCCATCTGGGACCTCGGGACAGTTGGTTCCCCTCACACTGGCACAAGCCACAACAGAGCCTCCCCCATCTGGAAACACCAGCACAGTACCCACCCAGCGGGCCCATACCTCTGTCCCCAGGACACGTCAAGCAGCAGTGTGACCACCACTACAGGGAACCCAGGCTAACCCACCACCCCAACAACACCAGGGACCTAGGGGCAGTGGTAGTGGGCACACGTTTCAGGGGACAGAGGCACAAGAAACTAGGCCCTCTCCAATTTCATGGGAGCCTACCACCATTCCCAGGAGACAATGGCAACGGTACTGGCCAAGTTTCAGGAGACCCAGCGGCTGCAGGAGGGACAGTATTTGGGGTTCAGGGAGGAACTCAAATCCATCAACACCACCCTGGGCACCATTGTAGGGGTGCTGAAGGAACTCGTCAACACCAGGAGGGGCACTGTGGCACAACAAGGGGCTCCTGACACTAGCCTCGATGACGAACTGCCCACCAACTCCGCCGGTGCTAGTGGACAGGAGGCACCGCCACAGGACCATGACACCAGCACCCCACCCCCTGCAGATGGAGAACCACCCCGCAAGCGGTCCCTGAGATCCAGGACAAAGACAGAGAACAATGCCAAGACCCCCGCCAAGAAATGAGACCACCCTGATTGTCATCCTTCTGTCCCACTTTGTCACCCTGTCCATCCTTAAACTGCCCCAGCTCCACTTCCCATGCCCCTTTGGACAATGCACCTGTTAGACTAATAGACTGGACTCTGCCATGGACATTCCTCCACCATCACCCCTGACCATTTTACAACACCCTCCAATATTTAGCACTTACATAAACATCCTTAAAGCACAAAACAATCTGGAGTCAGTCTGTGCTTTCGAAAATGTGTATTTGCAATAACTGTGTAAAAATGCTATTTCCATTGTATTGTTAACATACCTATGTCACACAGTTCTAGTCCATGCGGAAACAAAGCAGATGTCACACAGTGGGACCCACATCTGTGAAATTGAAAGGGAAAGTGACAACTCAGGGTCCATACACTGGGTGAAAGTGACAGACAGATGAGAGGTAGAACAATTGTATCACATGTAGCAGGCAGTGATGTCTTCTTACTGTGTCTCACTGGAAGTATTGATGAATCACCGTGTTTCTGTTGTCGATGTCCTCTTCTTCTGCTTCCTCTTCTTCACTGTCCACAGGCCCCACAGCTGCCACAACACCTCCAGCTGGACCATCCTCCTGCAGAAAAGGCACCTGTCGTCTCAAAGCCAGGTTGTGAAGCATACAGCAGGCCACGATGATCTGGCACACCTTCTTTGGTGAGAATAGGGAACCACCTCTCAGATGGAGGCACCTGAACCTGGCCTTCAGGAGGCCAAAGGTCCTCTCTATCACCCTCCTAGTTCGCCCATGGGCCTCATTGTAGCGTTCCTTTGCCCTTGTCCTGGGATTCCTCACTGGGGTCAGTAGCCATGACAGGTTGGGGTAGCCAGAGTCACCTGCAAATGTCGAGGGAAATCTGTTAGAGACATACCAGCTCTTAGGGACATCCTCAGACCGAGACAACTATTCACACTGTATAGGGTCCATGTCCTCACCTAATAGCCATACACGGTGCCTCTGGAGTTGCCCCTGCACATAAGGGATGCTGCTATTCCTCAAAATGTAAGCGTCATGCACTGAGCCAGGAAACTTGGCGTTCACATGGGAGATGTACTGGTCGGCCAAACACACCATCTGTACATTCATTGAATGGTAACTCTTCCGGTTTCTGTACACCTGTTCACTCCTGCGGGGGGGACCAAGGCCACATGTGTCCCATCAATGGCACCTATGATTTTGAGGATATGTCCCAGGGCATAGAAGTCACCTTTCACTGTTGGAAAATCCTCCACCTGAGGGAAAACGATATAGCTGCGCATGTGTTTCAGCAGGGCAGACAACACTCTGGACAACACATTGGAGAACATAGGCTGGGACATCCCTGATGCTATGGCCACTGTCGTCTGAAAAGACCCACTTGCCAGGAAATGGAGTACTGACAGCACCTGCACTAGAAGGGGGATACCTGTGGGATGGCGGATAGCTGACATCAGGTCTGGCTCCAACTGGGCACACAATTCCAGGATTGTGGCACGATCAAGTCTGTAGGTGACAATTACATGTCACTCCTCCATTGCCGACAGGTCCACCAGCGGTCTGTACACCGGAGGATGCCGCCACCTCCTCATCTGCCCCAGCGGACGTGCTCTATGGAGGAGAACAGCGAGCAGAGAGTCAACCAACACTGAGGTATGTTAACACAACTTTATTCCTCAATTTTTTAAAACCGCTATGTGCCTGTATTAGTGTGTATGCAAGGCCTAGATATGTGTGACGCATTTAAAATTAATGCCATGTGGCCCCCTGAAATGGCATCTGCCTGACCTGTAATGTGGGACAAGGGGATATGAGGTAACTGCGCTGGAGTTGTGCACCGCTGCTGTAGGCAGTTGAAGACCGCGACGCAATCCTGCATTGGTTAACATTGGACCCTATGGCTCCCAGGAGCCAATGACGATGTACGCCGACGGTGACGGTACACGTCGCCGCGGACGTGACCGCCATTTTCTCTCTGTTCAACACTTGATACCTGATCTTCAACAGGACAGGACCTACACTGCAAGTGCTGCTGTGACCTCAGTCTGGAAGAGACAATGGCTCATGTGTCTGGGGAAAGGGCCCCTGCCTTCAGCATGGAGGAATTGGAGAAACTAGTGGATGGGGTCCTTCCCCAGTACACACTACTCTACGGTCCTCCAGACAAACAGGTAAGTACACTGTGAGCATGCCGAATAGGCAATGCCTGTGTGGAGTGGTGTGGATGGAAGATAGGGGTGGGGGAATGAGGCGTGCATGAAACGACAGTGAGTGCATGTGTGTCATGGCAAAGGTAGGGATGCAGGCCAATGACTGTGACGGTGCGGACAGTTATATATTTTCCTTCTCCCCTGTACAATTCCTGTAGGTCAGCGCCTACCAGAAGAAAGATTTTTGGCGTGTCATCGCCAAGGAAGTCCGGGGCCTGGGGGTCCACCACAGACGGAGCACCCAATGCCGTAAAAGATGGGAGGACATTCGCCGCTGGAGCAAGAAGACGGCGGAGGCCCAGCTGGGGATGGCCTCCCAACGTGGGAGGGGGGCCTGTCGCACCATGACCCCCCTTATGTTCCGGATCCTGGCAGTGGCATATCCGGATTTGGATGGGCGCTTGAGGGCATCAAAGCAGCCACAAGGGGGTGAGTACACTCTCATTCAGCTGATTCTGCACGCAGTGGAGGTGTCTGGGTGGGGGAGGTGGGTTGTGAGTTCCCCTAGGCCAGGGCGAGTTTAGTAGGCAAGGTCCCGTCGTAAGGCAGGCCATGTGGCACCCCACCTCACCTGTGTTCAGAGCCAACTACACCTAGTCAGGCTCCTGTGACTTCCATGTGTGCAGCAATCGGGCATAGGCCTTGTAACCCATGTCCCTGTGATTAATTAGGGAACTCAAAGTGCACGGTATAGTTCAGGGGGCTTCTGTGTCTGTAGTGTCAACCAACGGTAGCAGTATTGCATGCACTCAACATGTCTTTCTTCTGTCTTCCCCCCCTTTTTGTGGTCTCCCTGTTCTTGTGTGCATTAGCTTCATCAGGCGGAGGAGCAGTGGCACCGGAGCAGGAGGGAGCTGCATCCCACATGGCCCTGGAGGTTGAGACAATGGAGTCTGAAGCCACCAGTGGGACGGAGGTCAAGGGGAGCTCCACGGCGGGGCCAGGAGCTGAGAACAGCGACACAGACTCCTCCTCTGATGGGAGCTCCCTTGCGGTGGCGGGCCCCTCCGTGCCCACCGCATCTACAGGTACAGCTGCCACCCCACCTACCAGCACCTCCCTCCCAGCAGCCCCTCAGCATGTGCCCCGTGGCCGCTCACCCAGGAGGGTGGGCATCTCCTTCGCCCCAGGCACCTCAGCCCCTGCCCCAGTCAGCCCTGCTGCCCTCAGTGAGGAGGTCATTGACCTCCTCAGGTCCCTCACTGTTGGGCAGTCTACCATTTTGAATGCCATCCAGTGTGTAGAGAGGCAGTTGCAACAGACCAATGCATACCTGGAGAGCATTCATTCTGGTCAGGCAGCCCAACAGCGAGCTTTTCAGACTCCGGCCTCAGCACTGATGGCAGCCATTGTCCCTGTGTCCAGCCTCCCCCCTCCAACTTCCTCTACCCAGACCCAAACCCCTGTACCTCAGCCTATTCCAAGCACACCATCAGACCAGCATGCACACACCTCAACACACAAGGTAAGTTCTGGCAAACATAAGCACCACACATCCCACAGGCACTCACACAAGCATCATACCCATGAACACATACCAACATCCACTGACTCCACTGTGTCCCCCTCCTCCACGTCTCCCTCCTCCCTCCCTGTCTCGTCTCCACTCACACCTGCATGCACTACATCTTCATCCACCACGTCCATCACCAGCACACCCATCACCACACCCCGCTCACTTGCACTCACCACCCCCACTACCATTCACACATCCCATGTCCTCTTCCAGTGTGTCTGTGAGCCCACCTCCCAAGGTACACAAACGCAGCCACACACCCACCCAACAGTCATCCACCTCACGACAGCCTCCAGCCCATGCACCTTCACCCAAAGTCAGCAAATGTACACCTCCTACAACCACTACCTCTTCCTCCACTCCCAAACCCCCTCCATCTACCCATCCCAGTGTGTCCAAAAAACTTTTCATGTCCAACCTTGACCTCTTCACCTCACCTCCCCCACCCCTTCAGTCCCCTAGGGCCCGCCTTTCCAGGTCCCAACCCAGCACCTCAGCCACAACATTAGCGGGAACAGTGGTGCCAGCAATAACCGGCTTCTGGAGTGCGCCAAGCAGCAGGGCAGCCAGTGTGCCAAGGAGCCAGACCACGGACAGTCCATCACCTCAAAAGCATAAAAAGTTGGCCAGTGGCTTGCGGGAGAAAGGCAAAACATCTACCACCAACGCCTCTCCCAGGAGTACAGTTGGGAGTGGGAAGACAGCTGCGCCACCATCCAAGGTGGGGAAGGGGCACAGAAAGACAGGCAAGTCGCCGAAAACCTGCATGGCGGACAAGACCGCCACCAACACCGCTGCCAAGGACACCGCCACCACCAGCACCGCTACCAAGGACACCGCCGCCACAAGCACCACTTCATAGGACACCGCCGCCACAAGCACCACTTCACAGGACACCGCCGCCACCAGCACCACTGCCAAGGACACCGCCGCCACCAGCACCGCAGGCCAATGAGCGCCAAAAGCTCCAACGCTACTGGGGCCGCCACGAGCAGGATGAAGCACTCTGGGAACCAAGCCCCCTCAAGAACCAGTGGAGAGATACATCCATTACCTCAGTCCTTGGCAGGATGAAGCACTCTGGGCACCAAGCCCCCTCCAGAACCAGTGGAGAGATACATCCACTACCTCAGTCCTTGGCAGGATGAAGCACTCTGGGCACCAAGCCCCCTCCAGAACCAGTGGAGTATCCCATCCACTACCTCAGTCCTTGGCAGGATGAAGCACTCTGGGCACCTAGCCCCCTCCAGAACCAGTGGAGTATCCCATCCACTACCTCAGTCCTTGGCCGGATGAAGCACTCTGGGCACCAAGCTCCCTCCAGAACAAGTGGAGAAAGGCATCCACTACCTCCGTCCTTGGCAGGATGAAGCACTCTGGGCATCAAGCCCCCTCCAGAACCAGTGGAGAAAGGCATCCACTACCTCCGTCCTTGGCAGGATGAAGCACTCTGGGCACCAAGCCCCCTCCAGAACCAGTGGAGACTGTTATCCACTTGTGAGACTGTGGCTTTGCACTCCCCAGGATAAAGCAGTGGGCAAACCACCTGCTTGAGAGACTTTTGAGACTGTGGCTTTGCACTCCCCAGGATAAAGCAGTGGGCAAACCACCCACTTGAGAGACTTGTGAGACTGTGGCTTTGCACTCCCCAGGATAAAGCAGTGGGCAACCTACCCACTTGAGAGACTTGTGAGACTGTGGCTTTGCACTCCCCAGGATAAAGCAGTGGGCAACCCACCCACTTGAGAAACTTGTGAAACTGTGGCTTTGCACTCCCCAGGATAAGGCAGTGGGCAACCCACCCACTTGAGAGACTTGTGAGACTATGGCTTTGCACTCCCCAGGATAAAGCAGTGGGCAAACCACCCACTTGAGAGACTTGCGAGACTGTGGCTTTGCACTCCCCAGGATAAAGCAGTGGGCAAACCACCCACTTGAGAGACTTGTGAGACTGTGGCTTTGCACTCCCCAGGATACATCAATGGGCATGGAGCCCCCTCGTGGATCTGGCGTCGTGCACTCATCCGGCTGAGGTGCCCCCCCTTCCCTTCCCCCTGAGGTGCCTGTTGTATTTCGAACGGATGCCCCAGCAGTGTTCTCTCCGTTTTGATCGGGTATCTTGTGTGGGACTCGCCCATGCATTTTGGGCCCGGTGGTCCACGCACTTTAATGGTGAAATACCTTGGACTTGTATTCTTTGTGTATATATTTGTTTATAGTGTTTATATATATTTTTGGGTACTGGATTTTAATAGATTACAAACGTTCAAATCATTTCCTTTTGTCTTTGCATTCTTCCAGGGGGGTGGGGGGTGTAACTGTAATGTATCATGATGTATTAATGTGTGTGTTGTCGTGGGTGAGGATGGGGATGGGGGTGTTGCGTGTTGCTTGTGGGTGTCACTCCCTTTCCTTCCCCCCTCCCCAGTGTCATAGGTGCAGTACCCACCGTGGTCTTCGCCGCCGGTGTTCGTGCTCCTGGTAGAGGAGCAGGAAGACAAAGGCAGGGAGTATCTGGAGTTCCGGTTCCATGGCATCCTGGTTCCTCGTGGGGTGTGTAGAGGTGAGCGTTTTCCCTTCCAAGTCCTGTTTCCGCCTTGTTTTTGTTCGGGGTGAATCCGCCCCGGAAAAGGTGACGGATTGGACTGTTGTAATAGTGTGGGCGGTAGATTGTCTTCTGCCTGTCTGGTGGCGGTACCGCTGCAGTGTTTGTTTGTACCGCCGTGGCTGTCGGAGTGTTAAAGTGACTGTCTATGTTGGCGGTTTCCGCCACGGTCGTGATTCCATTTTTTTTACCACCGGCCTGTTGCCAGTTTTACCGCCACTTTAACACTGACCGCCAGGATTGTAATGACCACCTTAGTCATTTGAGAAACAATAGGAACATAATATGAATAAATTGAAACTCTGGAGATATCCAAAGAAAGCTGTGAGAATACCTTACAAGAAGAACAGAAATGAACCCTGTGAATGTCCAGTAACCTCACAAAACTAGAAAAAAGAAAGACTAATGGTTATTTTGAAATACAGTTTGTTATCAAACCTGATTCATAAATCATGAAAAGGAATTAGAAGATGCTAATTGTATTAAAAAATTAGATTCCACCACCTCGAGTTATGTTGAAGCAAGGTTCAAGTCTGAGACAAGCTAATATACACTCATTCTGTGTATATTACTCCTCTAGACCTACAAATCACATTGAGCGGTTCTCCAGAACGGTGACACACACCACTGTGACCAATGCACAGTGCACTTCGTGACATAGTAGAAAATTAGACTTGGATACAAGAAAACTATTAATATAAAAAACTGCGCACATTTTAGAAGATGCATTGTAGTCTATTTCTTAAAATGCATTTTATGAAATAGACTACAATGCATCTGCTAAAATATCTATCTGTTAAAATATCTGCATCTGCTAAAATATCCCTAAATATGCAATGAAAACAGTTAAAACATTCAATAAAAACATAATAAAACATTAATACATATAATTATTCATCTATTACCATAAACCTATACAAAACACTCCATTACACATTTTAAATTTCTATCTCTTAATAGCCTAACTCAATACACTTCACAAAAATGTACCACACAACTGATATTGCTGAGCTAAAGGCACTCAGGATTCACACCTTGATCTCCAATTACTTTCCATTTATTTTGCAAAACTGACACATACCCCCCAATGTGGAGGAGGCTCCTCAATTGAGAAAAACCAAAATAAACATATTGGTCTGCTTTCCTGCACACATCTAAGCCATCATCAAAAGAAGCATGCTGAACCATAATCTTTGCATTTTAAAAACACACAAACCCCAGATTTATAGGGTTTTGGCACAATCACCTTGCTGAAGGCAGAAATGTGCTGTATCTACAGCATACAGAGCATTCCTGTCCATTCCCCCTGCACTGGTTCATAACCATGGCACAAGGGTGTCTGCTGAGAATGCAGGACTTTCTGTGCAGGAAGAGTCACCTTCCTGCACAAAAACAATCCTGGGAGGCATGTTCCTCTATGTGTGCTGCATTCTGCAGCACACATTGGAAGAGGAAAAACAAGGCGAAATTAAGCTATCTCTCCTCATTGCACCACCCCTGGCGACTCAAAAAGTTTTGGTGCATCCCCAGGTTTACAAGCTCTTGTAAATCTGGTTACGCGTCAAAATCCATGGGTGTTGCATGGGAACACCCACCGCAATGTCCACGGAACACCTCCCTAACGCAAAGTAAGGCAAAGGCAACATAGCAATTTAGGCTGTCTTGCCTTACTCCATATCTATGAGACCGAACTTGCATGGCCTCATAGATATTGTTGAAAGGTTTGCACCACTTGCAAGCCTCTCCTAGATATGCCCCACAGTGTGTGAATCTATTTTCTTCATTTCTGGAATACGCAATTGGATTTTGATTTTATTTATAATTTTATTCCATTGAGTCCACTTTGAGTTTGCCACATACTTTTTTCAGCACATAGCTAAATGAATCATTATCAGGTGGCATACCACAATACCAATAATTTAAAACTCTTTTGTAGCTGATACCACCAAAACCCACTTTGAGTCTCAGAACATAGGCCCTCTTTATGTCCCTGGTGGTCTTCTGACCACCAGGGATAATGTGGCAGTATGACCGCCAACAGGCGACCAGGCCAACAGGCTTACCGCCACAATATGAGATTGGCAGGTTGGCTGCAGCCAACTCGCAACTTCTACACTCATACTGCCATGGTGGTATGAGTCGCCGGGCCGGAGATGTCAATCTCCAGCCCGGCAGCCGGCATAGTACTGCCCATGGCATTATTAGCCGGCTGACCACCATGGTTTTCATGGCATTAGCAATGCCACGAAAATCATGGCGGTAGGCCCTTCCAGTGACAGGGAATTCTTTCCCTGCCAGTGGTCGGTGGCTCCCCCAACACTCACCTGATGCCCCCACACCTGCTTCATCAAAACTCACCCTCTCACCCACCCGATACACATACTAACCCACCCACCCCCTCCGATCCACTGACTCACCCCCATACAAGCACACACCACAAAAATGACCCCACCCCTACAGCCACACATGCACACATCACCCCTTCCCTGTAGGAGGCTGGCCTGGCTTTTGAGTGGGTACCAAGGGGTACTTACACTTTGTACCAGGTCCAGTTATCCCTTATTAGTGTAGAAGAGGTGTCTAGCAGCTTAGGCTGATAGAAAAGGTAGCTTAGCAGAGCAGCTTAGGCTGAACTAGGAGACATGCAAAGCTCCTACTATACCACTGGTGTCATATGCACAATATCATAAGAAAACACAATACACAGATATACTAAAAATAAAGGTACTTTATTTTTATGACAATATGCCAAAAGTATCTCAGTGAGTACCCTCAGTATGAGGATAGCAAATATACACAAGATATATGTACACAATACCAAAAATATGCAGTAATAGCAATAGAAAGCAATGCAAGCAATGTACAGTCACAATAGGTTGCAATGAGAGCCCATAGGTATAGGGGCAACACAAGCCATATACTCCAAAAGTGGAATGCGAATAACGTATGGACCCCGAACCTATGTGAGCTTGTAGAGGGTCGCTGGGACTGTAAGAAAACAGTGAGGGTTAGAAAAATAGCCCACCCCAAGACCCTGAAAAGTAGGTGTAAAGTGCACCTAAGTTTCCCAGAGAGCACAGAAGTCGTGATAGGGGAATTCTGTAAGGAAGACCAACACCAGCAATGCAACAAAGATGGTTTCCGGACAAGAGTACCTGTGGAACAAGGGGACCAAGTCCAAGTGTCGCGACAAAGTCGAGATTGGGCAGATGCCCAGGAAATGCCAGCTGAGGATGCAAAGAAGCTGCCACCGGATGGTAGAAGCTGTGGATTCTGCAAGAACGAAGAGGACTAGGAACTTCCCCTTTGGAGGATGGATGTCCTACGTCGTGAAGAAGCTTGCAGAGGTGTTCCCACGCAGAAAGGGTTTTTGGATGCTGCTGTGGCCCAGGAGGTACCAGGATGTCGCCACTTGCGTGAGGAGACAGAGGGGGCGTCCAGCAAGGCAAGGAGCCCACTCAGAAGCAGGCAGCACCCGCAGAAGTGCCGGAACAGGCACTACGAGGAGGAGTGAACCAGAGCTCACCCGAAGTCACAAAAGGAGATCCCACGACGCCGGAGGACAACTCAGAAGGTTGTGCACTGCAGGTTAGAGTGTCAGGACCCAGGCTTGGCTGTGCACAAAGGAAATCCTGGAAGAGTGCACAGGAGCCGGAGCAGCTGCAGATCACGCGGTACCCAGCAATGCAGTCTAGCGTGGTGAGGCAAGGACTTACCTCCACCAAACTTGGACTGAAGAGTCACTGGACTGTGGGAGTCACTTGGACAGAGTTGCTGAGTTCCAGGGACCACGCTCGTTGTGCTGAAAGGGGACCCAGAGGACCGGTGATGCAGTCTTTTGTTGCCTGCGATTGCAGGGGGAAGATTCCGTCGACCCACTGGAGATTTCTTCGGAGCTTCTAGTGCAGAGAGGAGGCAGACTACCCCCACAGCATGCACCACCAGGAAAACAGTAGAGAAGGCGGCAGGATCAGCGATACAAGGTTGCAGTAGTCGTCTTTGTTACTTTGTTGTGGTTTTGCAGGAGTCCTGAGCAGTCAGTGGTCGATTCCTTGGCAGAAGGTGAAGAGAGAGATGCAGAGGAACTCTGATGAGCTCTTGCATTCGTTATCTGAAGAATTCCTGAAAGCAGAGACCCTAAATAGCCAGAAAGGGAGGTTTGGCTACTTAGGAAGGAGGATAGGCTAGCAACACAGGTAAGAGCCTATCAGGAGGAGTCTCTGACGTCACCTGCTGGCACTGGCCACTCAGAGCAGTCCAGTGTGCCAGCAGCACCTCTATTTCCAAGATGGCAGAGGTCTGGAGCACACTGGAGGAGCTCTGGGCACCTCCCAGGGGAGGTGCAGGTCAGGGGAGTGGTCACTCCCCTTTCCTTTGTCCAGTTTCACGCCAGAGCAGGGCTGGGGGATCCCTGGTGTAGACTGGCTTATGCAGAGATGGGCACCATCTGTGCCCATCAAAGCATTTCCAGAGGCTGGGGGAGGCTACTCCTCCCCAGCCCTGACACCTTTTTCCAAAGGGAGAGGGTGTAACACCCTCTCTCTGAGGAAGTCCTTTGTTCTGCCTTCCTAGGCCAAGCCTGGCTGGACCCCAGGAGGGCAGAAACCTGTCTGTGGGGTTGGCAGCAGCTGCAGTGAAACCCCGGGAAAGGTAGTTTGGCAGTACCCGGGTCTGTGCTAGAGACCCAGGGGATCATGGAATTGTCTCCCCAATGCCAGGATGGCTTTGGGGTGACAATTCCATGATCTTAGACATGTTACATGGCCATGTTCGGAGTTACCATTGTGAAGCTATACATAGGTAGTGACCTATGTATAGTGCACGCGTGTAATGGTGTCCCCGCACTCACAAAGTCTGGGGAATTTGCCCTGAACGATGTGGGGGCACCTTGGCTAGTGCCAGGGTGTCCACACACTAAGTAACTTGGCACCCAACCTTCAACAGGTGA
The DNA here is from genome assembly GCF_031143425.1 of Pleurodeles waltl. NCBI lineage: Eukaryota > Metazoa > Chordata > Amphibia > Caudata > Salamandridae > Pleurodeles > Pleurodeles waltl. Next base: position 1,087,932,355 of record NC_090440.1, read on the forward strand.
AGGTTAGACATATAGGTGACTTATAAGTTACTTAAGTGCAGTGTAAAATGGCTGTGAAATAATGTGGGCATTATTTCACTCAGGCTGCAGTGGCAGGCCTGTGTAAGAATTGTCAGAGCTCCCTATGGGTGGCAAAAGAAATGCTGCAGCCCATAGGGATCTCCTGGAACCCCAATACCCTGGGTACCTCAGTACCATATACTAGGGAATTATAAGGGTGTTCCAGTATGCCAATGTGAATTGGTGAAATTGGTCACTAGCCTGTTAGTGACAATTTGTAAAGAGAGAGCATAACCACTGAGGTTCTGGTTAGCAGAGCCTCAGTGAGACAGTTAGGCATCACACAGGGAACACAGACATATAGGTCACAAACTTATGAGCACTGGGGTCCTGGCTAGCAGGGTCCCAGTGACACATAACAAACATACTGAAAACATAGGGTTTTCACTATGAGCTCTGGGCCCTGGCTAGCAGGATCCCAGTGAGACAGTGAAAACACCCTGACATATACTCACAAACAGGCCAAAAGTGGGGGTAACAAGGCTAGAAAGAGGCTACTTTCTCACACTCCCCACCCCACTACAGTCACAGCACCCCTCACAACACCCCCCTCCCTGCATATACACACACAGACACCCACACACACCACGCATAAACCCATTCAATTACACTTGCAGACATGCATTCATTCACACATTGACATACACGCATTCATTCCCACACTGACATACATGCATTCATTCATGCATACTTCCAGACATGCTCACACACATTCTTACACACAATCACACTGACATGCAGACACGCTCTCACTTCACCATTTTTACACGCATTCACTACATGCATACACCCGTGCAAACAACACACACAGACGCATTCACACACACACTCAGACATTCATGCACACACTCAGACACATACACAGAACACCATCCACCCTCCCACCCCCTCCCCTATCGGAAGCACGACTTACCTTGAGCGTGGAGGTCTTCCGGCAGGAAACGGAAGGGGCACTGCAATCGCCAGCAGCGCCCCCCACCAGCAGAACACCACCAGGCTGTATTACTGGTCATAATATGGCTGGTGGCGTTCTAATGGCATGACGGTTCTGGTGGTAGCAGCGCCAGCTTACCACCATGAGCACTGCCGGATTTCTACCTTAATTGTGGCGGACATCAGGCAGTGCTCATTATATGGCGGATGGATGGTAGCCGCGGTGGCGGTATTTTGGTGGTCGTCGCCACAGCGGTAGGCGCTATGTGCCACCGATCTTAAAATGACCACCATAATCAGCAGTACCTTGAGGCAACCTATCCATTTCATTCAGCTAGACATATCAGCTGCTTGTATTTTCTAAATTCCCTTATGCCAAACATTTCACTTCCATATGGAAGAAGGCTTACAGTGTTCATCTCATGCGTTTCATTTAAAACCTGAAAATATTTTTGCGCTATTTTTTCATCTTGTTTACCTAAAGCACTGGTGACAGTGTTAGCATCACCTGCAACACTACCCACATGCATAGGTTCCAAGGAAAAGTTACACCCAGATACACATGCAAGCTATTTCCAATTCCTGTGAATTAACCTTCCAAAGAATGCTACATTTTCATTCCCTGCTATGAAAAAAACATTGCTTTTTTCACTTTATTAATTCTTGTGAATAGTTTTGTTTAGACTATAAAGCAAACATATCCCGTACTCTGTGGAGGTTAATCGGCTTCAGGTCCAAAAGCATTGTGTCATCTTGAGTCGCTTGATTCCAATGTACAGAGAAATATCCATTGATTCTTCTTGATTTTTTATACATTGGTCATCATAAAGTAGCATCACTATCTAGCATTATGGTGGAATGTAAACATTAGTTATTATAAAGTTATTTTCCAAGACTCAAGAGTGTTGTATTCTATGGTATTATGTTTTTGAAAACATGATATGTTAATATAGCTTTAAAGAAAGGGATATTCAAGGTTTTGGAATGTTGCTCTCTGACATGATCTGGGGATTCTTTTCTGACGCAGTTGCATTGTCAGAGTTGCTTAAACCAAATGTAGTCCTTCAAATAAATATTTTACTAAGAATAGTACTGATTTATTTACTGGTGACTGGGAACTCCAAGGACACTATGAACCGCATCTGCAGTCGTTCTGAGCTGTGAGTGATAGCTACAAGCCAAAGGACAGTGCTATAAAGAAAATAAAAGGGTCATCCAATGGGGAAGTGGTTTGTCTGTAATTGGACTGTCGGCCCCACCTGCTTTTCAGCCCAGGAGCAAGGGTAAATATGGCAGAGCTGCACCCAAACCTTAGATCCCTACAAGGAAGAACATCAGAAGAAGGACTGACGCAATTGCATTGTCAGAGTTGCTTAAACCAAATTTAGTCCTTCAAATAAATATTTTACTAAGAATAGTACTGATTTCTTTACTAGTGATGAGGGAACTCCAATGACACTATGAACCGCATCTGCAGTCGTTCTGAGCTGTGAGTGATAGTTACAAGCCAAAGGACAGTGCTATAAGAAAAATAAAAGGAAGTGTACCACCTTCAGCAGAAAAAGGTTTGTGGCAGAAAATAAATTACTTTGCCAGCACTTGCATGTGATTACATGTGTTCAACCTAATTACGAGGTGACCTCATAAATCAACATAATGTGAGATGGGTGCCTGAGCCGTGCTCAAACTATGTGCAGGTGAACACGGAAATATAATAGCCTACTTGAAAAACAAATTAATATTTCTGCAAAGGAGACCTACATGTGCACCATTTGATCACAGCGTTGTGGAGTAAGGGGAATAGCCTACTGTAAAAAGGTGCAGAGCTTCAACATCTTGTTTGTTGGAAGAAGATCATGTTACAAAATGTCCTTGATAAATTCACTCTTTTATTTTGCCACATTCATCACTCTATGGGGCATATTTATACTCCGTTTGCGCCGAATTTGCGTCGTTTTTTTCGACGCAAATTCGACGCAAAACTAACTCCATATTTATACTTTGGCGTTAGACGCGTCTAGCGCCAAAGTTCATGGAGTTAGCGTCATTTTTTTGCGTGAACACCTTCCTTGCGTTAATGATATGCAAGGTAGGCGTTCCCGTCTTAAAAAATGACTCCGATGCATATGCGTCGTATTTATACTCCCGGGCAAAAATGACGCCCGGGAGTGGGCGGGTCTAAAAAACCCGCATTAGCGCCGGATTTTAGCGCCTGGGTCAGGGCAGGCGTTAAGGGACCTGTGGGCTCAGAATGAGCCCAGAGGTGCCCTCCCCTGCCCCCAGGGACACCCCCTGCCACCCTTGCCCACCCCAGGAGGACACCCAAGGATGGAGGGACCCACCCCAGGGACATTAAGGTAAGTTCAGGTAAGTATTTTTTTTTAAAAAAAATTGTGGCATAGGGGGGCCTGATTTGTGCCCCCCTACATGCCACTATGCCCAATGACCATGCCCAGGGGACAGAAGTCCCCTGGGCATGGCCATTGGGCAAGGGGGCATGACTCCTGTCTTTGCTAAGACAGGAGTCATTTTAATGGGGGTTGGGAGTCGTAAAAAAATGGCGCAAATCGGGTTGAGGCGATTTTTTTGCCTCAGCCTGACTTGCACCATTTGTGGACGCCCATACTCCATTTTCCCCCTACGCCGGCGCTGCCTGGTGTAAGTCGTTTTTTTTAACGCACACCAGACAGCGCCGCCGGCTAACGTCGGCTAACGTCATTCAATAAATACGGCGCCCGCATGGCGCTTCAGAATGGCGTTAGCCGGCGCTAATTTTTTTGCCGCAAAACTGCGTTGGCGCAGTTTTGCGTCAAAAAGTATAAATATGGCCCTATATTCTTGTGAATGTTGTTTTTTGTAACCTGTTTTGTGGGGGCTGGTTGGACGAAACTCTTACTATGGTAATTAAAGCTTGGAAGTTCAGCTTTAGTGGATGTGTTCAACAGCTTTTTCTCTTTCAATACAAATCTCTTCTGCTTCAGTTCTGTGCATAGTTTCGACCCATGTACCAGGGCATCTAGTGGATATGTGTCTATTTCATTATCCACATAGTGTTTGCTCACTAAGTTGTGTAGTTGCACGAGCTCAGTCATTTCAAAGGGGTTTCCTTGCTGCTGCAATAAATGAAGAAGGCTGTCAGCATGTTTATTATAATGTTCCCCTCTCTTTCCCACAAGTTTGTGGGGAGGAACAGTTTCACGATGGTCCATTAATTTTGAATTTCCCATCTCTTTGGAAACATTACAAATAAAAAGGTGTTCATGGTAAACTGGCTGCCATTGAACAACGTTTTCACTTTTACATGTCTGACCAACAATTCCCTTGGAGCTTTTCTGTGATCTCTATATCATCTGTTCCAGTTTCATATCTGGAGCCACAGCATTGAACCTGTCCTCTCTATCTTTCACCATAAAATGTCTTTGGATGAACTTTCTGTAAAGGTATGTTTTTTCCACCGCTAGCTTCTTCACTCTTTCTAAATACCAAGGCCCATATCTCAGGTGGTTCATGTAATTGAATTCGTGAAACACAGTAATCAGTGACTCCACAGTCTTCACGTGCAGCTCCCAATCACCTTCCCAATCAGCATGTACCAAGTTTTTCACCAGAGCTATCATATGTAAAACATGTCCCCAATACTTGCAAACGTCAGATTTTTCTTAACATTCTTTGACAAACTCTATGAACTTGGTGGCATATTAAAGAAAAGTGGCACTGCACACAGTGCAGCACTACTTTTCTTGTGTCCCTTAGCATCCCCTAATGGCAAAATGTATCATGGCAATAGTTCGGGGACTAGTGTCTGAATTTTTCACGCTAGTCCAGCGCTTTGCAGGATGTGCATCAAAAATGTTGACTCTAATCCTGCAAAGCACCCAGAGGCCCATTGTAACCAACAAAAGACTCCTTTTAATGACTGCTCTGGGCAGGCGTTAAAAGTGCCAATTTTTTGGGTCCCCCTAATGGGGAAACGCCTCCCTGGCATACATTATGCCTGGCGAAGGCATAATGTAGCGCAAAGGTTTACAAAGTGGCGCAATGCATGCATTGCACTACTTTGTAAATATGGTGCATTTTTTACCTTCTAAAACCATATTAGAGTAAAACAATTATGCTAATGTGGTTTCAGAATGGCACTTGGGGCTCTCAAATATGCATGTTGGTTTTCAGGTTATCAGTCGCCATGTATCAGTCTCCCATCCGTGATGCAGGTGGAGCGTTGATTCTTGCTGCGAAGCAGGTGGCACATTGTTTAACAGCCGCTTTGCAGATGGTGCGTTCTCTGCATGGATTTCAGCTCTTGTTCTGCCATTTCACCTTCCAAGGGCCCAGGGAATGGATGTGGCACCACATGGCAAGCCAGAAGTCTCAGCAGAGAGTCCAGGTGCTGGCAGAGGAAGTCTTTGATGGCCATGAGACTTCAAAACAGGAGGCAAGCTCAGTTCAAGCCCTTGGAGATTCTTCTTGCAGCAGGAATGCACAACAAAGTCTAGTCTTTGTCCCCTTTCACAGGCAGAAGCAGCAACTGCAGGATGGCCCAAAAAAGCACAGTCACAGGCAGGAGCAACACTTCTCAACTCTTCAGCTCTTCTCCTTGGCAGAGGTTCCTCTTGGTTACAGAAATAATCTAAAGTCTAGGGTTTTGGGTCTACTACTCATACCCCTTTCTGCCTTTGAAGTAGGCAAACTTCAAAGTCTCTGTTGTTCACAAGATCCTGCCTTGGCCAGTCCAGGCCCCAGATGCACACCAGGGAGTTGGAGACTGCATTGTGTGAGAGTAGGCACAGCTCATTCAGGTGTAAGTGACCACTCCTCCCTCCACTCCAGCTCAGATGGCTCATCAGGATGTGCATGCTACACCCCAGCTCCCTTTGTGTCACTGTCTAGAGGAGATTCACAAACAGCCCAACTGTCAGCCTGACCCAGGCAGGAAATCCACAAACAGGCAGAGTCACAGAATGGTTAAAGCAAGAAAATGCCTACTTTCCATAAGCGGTATTTTCAAACTAACAATCTAAAAACCAACTTCACTAAAATATGTATTTTTAAATTGTGAGTTCAGAGACACCAACCCCCATATTTCTATCTGCTCTCAAAGGGAATCTGCACTTTAAGAATGTTTAAAGGCAGCCCCCGTGTTAACCTATGAGAGAGATAGCCTTGCAACAGCGAAAACCAAATTTGGCAGTATTTCACGGCCAGGACACATAAATCACATCAGTGCATGTCCGACCTTTAACATACATTGCACCCTGCCCATGGGGCTACCTAAGGCCTACCTTAGGGGTGCCTTACATGTATAAAAAGGGAAGGTTTAGGCCTGGCAAGTGGATTCACTTTCCAGGTCGAATAGGCAGTTTAAAACCACATACACAGACATTGCAGTGGTAGGTCTGAGCCATGTTTAGAGGGCTACTAATGTGGGTGGCGCAATCAGTGATGCAGGCCCACTATTAGCATTTTGATTTACAGGCCATGGGCACCTCTAGTGCACTTTAGTAGGGACTCACTAGTAAGTCAAAATATGCCAATCATGGAAATGCCAATTACACATATACTTTGCACAGGAGCACTCACATTTTAGCACTGGTCAGCAGTGGTAAAGTGCCAAGAGTACCAAAAACAGCAAAAACAGAGTCCAACACACAGTCAAAACTTGGGAAGCAGAGGCAAAAAAGACAGGGGAGACCATCCCAAGGATGCCAGGTCTAATATTGTTGCATAGTTTGTGACTGAAGATGGTATTACTGGTAAAAACCCAACCTTCTTCAGTCGGACAGAATTCGGAGAGATCAGAGAATGAATTCCAGCCCACGGAGAAACTGGCTTTTCTTCATCTTTCAGTCCGCATCGAATAAGTGATATGATAAACTCAGTTAAATCAGCTTTGCAGACCACAGTATCAGGTAGAAGAAGATCCATGTCCTCAGCCACTTTGAAACCTTCTGGTAGATTGGGACGTGTTGATGTCTTGTAGTGATTTTGTACACATAGGCAAGGCAGTGGGGGTTATAAGTTTGCAGCTTTCTTTGTTAATGCCTACAGCTGACACAGCTTGTTTTCCAGCAGCTACTTCACTGGTACAGTCTTGACAAAGTGGCATGGTAGTCTCATGTGTGCTGGATGTTCCAGGCAAAGAAGAGCTGTCTTCAAAATCAAAATTACCAAGAAAAGCTAACAATTTCCTGCTCTCTACTATGTCCTTATAACTTGTTGATACACCAGTCCTATTCATTGAAGTAATTAGGCCCGTATTTATACTTTTTTTAGCGCCGCATTTGTGCCGCTTTTTGACACAAAACGGCGCAAACCTACAAAATACTATGGTATTTTGCAAGTTTGCGCCGTTTTTGCGTCAAAAAACTACGCAAATGCGGCGCAAAAAAAGTATAAATACGGGCCTTAGTTCTCTACTTTTGCACTTGTCATAGATTGCGTGGGCAGTCATCATGTGTAGTAGAGTTTTCTTTTTGCTGTGATTTAATTCATAAAACATGATTTGGAATAAACAGCACATTTGTGCAGCATAAGCCTGTTATGGGATTGTGTTCCACTTCTTTACCTAGATCTTCAAAGCCATCATCAATGTTGTCGGCTTCTGTTCGAACTCAAGAACTTTAGTTTGTAACAGTTTTACTTTGCATATATTAAACAATGATTTAAAAATGTTAGGACAACATCAAGCGTTCTTGTTGACTCTGGAGCACCACAAAATTTGTCATTAAGTCCAAAATCTAAATCTTTCAGGATGTTTCTTGAAATGGTTCCTGCTGATTTTACTGCATCCTGTGGTCTTATTTTGGCAGCGAGAACTTCAGTAGTCAAATTAGCTGAGAACACCGTAAGTGGCTCATTGTTTTTGTTAGACTGACAAAAAAGAATTCCGTCATTGTACATTCTCACCAGAAAAATCTTAATTTCATTATTATGGATCATTACAGTTTCATCAATGTTGACCATTATTTCTCTAGTCTCTGGGTGTGAAGCCATAGCCGTCACTCAAGAGTGGCTTTAAAACTTAGGCCCTTATTTATAATTGTTTAGCGTCGCATTTGCGTCATCTTTTGACGCAAAAGCGGCGCAAACTTACAAAATACAGTTGTATTTTGTAAGTTTGCGCCGCTTTTGCGTCAAAAAGCGGCGCAAATGCGGCGCTAAAAAAGTATAAATAAGGACCCTAATATGCTTTTTCAAAGAGTGCAAATGTAACTGAAGGCTGACGGTTACATTGCTGCTGGGTGCTAATTGTGCATTCATATTTTTTTAAGTATGCACTCATGCAGTTCATGTGGGCATACAAATCTGCTGCAAATGCATTCACCGCACTGTTTAGTTCAGCTACTCGGTTGAAAACTTCATCTTGGAAGAAACTAGCTGCAGAAAAAAATATGTTTGCCCTTTGAGACTCATATACTTTGTACTTTGTTCTTTCATCAATCCCTTTGGCCCTTGTTCTGGCTAAACCACAGATAACATATTGAAGATCCTCTGCTTTCTAATCAGTTGTTGGAGGTGGATAAAGGGTAGCCATTGATCTTCTATGTGGATGGGCAATGGGTTTGGATGCTGTCGCTTTCTCAGAAGACTCTGATTCTTGTGATTCACTGTTTTCTTCTATTTTTTGACAAGTTTTTCCAGGCTTTTTTCCATTGTATACAACTTGTAGCACTTGTTGTTACAATGATAAAATATTTGAGCCTCTTCAACCATCAGTTTCAATCTTTTGTGGACTTTGTCTTGCCATATTTATGCAGCATCTCAAGCTCTCTTCTGTCCAGCTGCAGTTGATATTAGCTCTTCTTTCGGACTAGTTTGGCATATGACACATTTTTCTTTGTTGAAATGGTCCTCAGATTTTGTAGTTAGCAACACTCTGTCAGGAGGTAAATATCCTCTGCTATCACCTGTTTCGCTCATGTTTATGAATTTGAATCAATGGAAAACCTCAAACAAAACCAATAATATAATAAATTACCAATATGATGGCTAAAACACATCATTATAGAGCAGCCATTTTGGAAAATGGTGGAAGGTTTTCTTTGAAGAGTTATTTTCTACCTCTGTAAGAATACTTGATCCCCAAAACCTATGTTTCAACACCAAAATGAAGTATATAGGTCTCATGGTTTTTAAAATGTCGTCCAGAAGAAATTGGCCCAGATTAGCAATGTCTACCCAAGCTAAATGAATTCTCTAATGATACAAAATATAAACCAAAAATGAAAATCTCTCGACAACAATTTGTTAATGGAGGTATATCAAGGGGAGTGAATGCTGAAGATTGTGAGTACACAAGTCACACAACTGTTTTATTGCCATCCAACAGGAAAAGAGACACTGGTGTCCACTTTTATTCTTTAAATTCATTTTGTTAGATTTTTGGCCTCATTTGATATATGAGTACAATACTACCACAGATTCTGTAAGTGCTCCTTCATTGTTTCTATTGACCTGTGAATCAGCAATTCTGAACGCATTCGGCAAGGACGTTTTTGGGACAAGAAGGAAGTTAGCATTTTTTAAACATAATTTTGCTGTGGAGACTAGGAAAAGCCTGAAATATATTTAAATGGCATGCAAATATGAGGATGGTGACATACATCATGATAAAAGTGACAAGTATGTGTGTGCTTTGAATGCTTTACAGAAACACTGTTGTAAAAATGAAAGGTAGCAGAAGAGAGACATACGTTTTTTTCCTAGGACCCAGTTGCCTGGTGAAAGTGTAGAACTATATGTGGAGTGTCTATGCATGCTTGCTGCTTCATACAAATTAAAAGATTTACAGGATAAAATTGTGTGATCAATTGATAAACCATAGGTAGAATTTCAACATGCAAGAAAAGCTTTTGAGTGTGAAATAGCCATCTCTTCAAAAAGCAATCTCTATTGCCAAAAGGATAGAGGGTGCATGTTTATATCTAAAAGTGTTCAATCTCTGACTGCATTTGGCCCTGATGTTGCCCCTGATGTTGTTGAAACTAAGATTTGACCACAGTGTTTTAGATGCAGCAGCATGTTATAATAATCAAAGTCTACAAGGCGGTAAAGTCTTTAAAGTGCGTTTATTGAAAGAGACTACTGTGGTAAAGCCAGGCACGGCTCATAACTGATTGTGGATTCAAACCCGAACCCCCAGTATGTTGCATTGGAATGTGGCATGTCACAAGGAGCCCTGCAGCCTCAGCCTGACTGAAGCTGCCTTCATAGATTATAACACATCTTCCCACCTTTACTCTCTTAATCTTGATCCATATTCTTCAATATATTCAGCTGTCGCTTCTGTTTATAGAATTTGTGTCTGCACATTACCACATTTACTTGCTTGGATAATCTGGTTTGTAGTCACAGAACTGCTCCTTTATAAATGTCTTCAATTTAATTCCCTTGAGCATCTCTTGTGGGAGGAAGATACTTGAACATATGTTGGCCATATTTTCCCAGAGAAGCCAAAAACAAAGCCTTCTTCCTGATTGCCGGGAATCTGGAACGATCTAGAGCTGATAAATAATTCTCAAAACAATCAATCCAATCTCCTGATTCTATGGGAGGATCAACTGGTAACAATCGTGAAGGAGGAGGTGTTACAATTGAATTTCCAAAACTCATTCTTCTTTATTTGTTGTAAGAATGTGATTTACTTCTTGAGAATGTGATGATATGCTGCTCCTTACCACTAGATTTCAGTATATGCTCTCTGCCAACAACAAAATCTGTGTGCTGTGCTGGTGACCAATACTAAATCAGCACTATGACTACTTCAACAGAATACTTCATAGCTAAGAGAGGAGGTATGTGCCATGAGCGTTGTTTCCATCTAACACAAATATGCTCAGACCTTGCTGTTCGTGCTTAAAGCTAAAGCTTCCTTGCCTTCTGGATGCACGTTTGTGCTGTGATTTCACTGACTTTCCACAATTGAGACAAAGTTCTGCATGGTTCTTTTGTGTATTGCCGCTGTTTTTTACACCATGTCTCTCTATATTTAGTCAGCGTGTGACGCCTTACCCAGCGTGCAATGCTTACATGCTTCCTTTCTTCGCTCTGACTTGCCTTGTGTATCTTGCCTTCAAATGCCTTCTCTTCTCGCGCTTGCATTTCAACGATACAATATTACAGAACTTAAAGCAACAGCCTGCACAGTTACTTGGATAGTACTTCCTCGTTCTTTGTGTAGGTGCAGAATCACCTCTCCTCTTCAGATTTGATGATTGGGGTTTTTTCTTTGCATCTCTGTGATCTTGTAATTCATGGTAAGTCACTTGCCACCAAAATTGTTATAATAATCGAAGTCTCTAGCAGGGTAAAGTCTTTCAAGTGATTTTATTGAAAGAAACACAAACTCCCACACCGCAGTAAAGCCAGGCATGGCTAATAACTGATTTTGGATTCGAACCCTGAACCCCCAGTATGTCACATTGGAATGTGGGCATGTCACAATGATCTCACAGTCTCAGGCTGACTGAAGCTGCCTACATAGATTAAAACACAGCACAAAACACCTAGCTTTCAATACTTGCCCTGCGTTAAATGTTAGACTCTTTAAATGTATGAAAATGAAAATGGGTCATTTTTGGCAAGCATGTAAAGGTTGCAAATCCAATTATAAATTTGCGAATAGATATGTCTAGTGACAATACGTTTTTGGTTATGAATGACAGGTGAAAATTGTGATGAGTGGATCCCTTGATGAGTGTGTCATAAGATAGTCAGGACCATATATACTTCCCAAATGTAAATGGAGACAGACATGTAGGCAGATTCATGTTCACCATACATATGTATAGATTGCCGCACTTAGCAAAGGATTTCTTGTGCACCACTGGAAGAATTGGATGGAGTAAAAACTTCCTGCTCTGTACTATGTCTATGTACTATTTCCATAACTGGATTGTTTGTGGGCGATACATCTTATAAAGATAGGGCAATTGTTTGAAGAATATATGTGGTAAAGAATGATAGACTGTTGTTGGGAAGGGAGGGACAATGAATTTTAGAGATCACATTGACTCCCAAACACCCTGACCAAGTAACCATCATGATGTATCTATCATACAGAGATGAAGGTTAGAATTTCCAGAGGTATTTCAAAAGAAACTGGGGAGACTGTTTTTTCAGCTCATATCATAATAGGCAAAGATCAGTATAGAATGCGCACAAAGCAAGATCTGTACCTTCTGCTTTAAGAGAATGTTTAGGAAAGAATTTGCATAGGTTGTGTAGCAATAGAGTGATTGACCCAAAAGAGTCTTCGGAATGGTTGAGACTTGTTGTTTCGGCTAGTACATTGAATGGCAAGGTCATGAGTTGCATTGATTCACATCCTTTTGGTGACTATATATAAAGTAATCAACATCTGTCTCCCAATGTAAATGGAATGTTGAGTACAATTAAGGAAGAGAGGTAATTTCTACATTGGACCTTTCAGATGCTTATTTCCAGATTGTTTATACTCAGAGTGCAGGAATTTGACTTATTTTGTAACTTCTAAAAGAGCATTTATGTATTTAGGAATGCTGTTCCATTTGGCATCTGCATCAACAGTTTTTTAATGAATCATTTAATAGTTGTTGATAGGAGGAAATGTGTGACAATATTCCAATGATACACAGACCTATGGAAGAAACAAATCTGATCATGATGGCATCATGGGGAAGAGTAATAGCTAGATTGTGAAATGAAGGCTTGACGGTTGGTTTGAAAAAGTGTAAATTCACTTTATCAAAAGTAGAATATCTTTCCCAAGTTGTTAATGGCCAATGAATGAAACCTAAACTAATACTTTTAGAAGACATTGAACAAGTTCCAAGACAGGTGAACTCAAAAAGTGTAAATTCACTTTATCAAAAGTAGAATATCTTTCCCAAGTTGTTAATGGCCAATGAATGAAACCTAAACTAATACTTTTAGAAGACATTGAACAAGTTCCAAGACAGGTGAACAAAGATCTATTGGGGTAATTTTTAGGTTTGGCCAAATATTACACCAAGTTGATAAGCCATTTTCCTGATAAGACAAAACTTGCTATCGAAGAAGGGTGTTAAGTACGATTAGTAAAGTAAATGTGAGGAATGATTTAATGAAGAAAAACGTTGTGAAGCTGTCAACACCAGGGCAGTACGCGCTCTATTGGCGACTAGAATGCAAAAACCCAGCACTCTTAAAACAACCTAATTTATGCATTGTGCAGATATGTTGTTGTTTAACCTTTTGCATTGCAGAGTTTAATCCTGAAGACTTATTTTTAATGTGTTTACAAATACTGTTCATTTGCAATGTATTGCTGCAGGCTTTCAGAGTGTGTTAGGGTGTGGTCCCTTTCCAGGGCCTTCCAGAGACTTTCCCTGCAGCATGCCTGGGTGTGGTTGTGGGCTGGGCCAAGACTCTATAAAAGGGAGCCAGCCCATCTCCAAGTGCTCACTATTCAGAGGTCCTGGTGCAGAGCAGCAGCTACTTCCTGAGTTCCTGTCCCGGTGGCCTATTTGATCTTCCAGAAATCTGACTTTCATTCTTCATCTGGAGATCCTTGTTCTGGGTGGTAAGACGGTGGTTGGGCTAGACTCCCGACGCTGTTATCGAGAAAGCTCATGTTCTTGGGCCTAATTCTTTTATGATTTGACAGAGTACTTTACGCGTGTGAAATATGCGCTTGAGTGTTTGTGACATTTGCAGGGTGACTTGGGAATCGGCAAGACGCGCGATTCGTTTCATGATAATTTAATCTTGTTATTCATTGCACGCTACCATTTTTTGACATTTGCATGGTGGCTTAAGAATTGTCAAGACGCGCAATTCGTTTTATGGTTTTTTAACTTTGTTCATTGCGCGCTACCATTTCTTGACCTTTACATGTTGGCTTAAGAATCGGCAAAAGACGCGCAATTCGTTTCATTGTACTTTGATCTTGTTATTCATTGTGAGCTGTTATTTCTTGGCATTTACATCGTGGTTTACGAATCGGCAAGACACGCGATTCGTTTAATGATGATTTGACTTTGATATTCATTGCGTACTACCATTTCTTGGCATTTTACATGGTGACACTCGAATCAGCAAGACGCACGATTCTCTCCTCGAGTTTAATTCATGTTGTTTATTGTATGCCACTATTCTAAGATATTTATCATGTAATATTCGAGTTGACAAGTTATGTGATTTATTTTCCTGAATCCATATTGTGTTATTCATGGTGCACAATCCTTTTATGGTATTTACTATATACGTATAAATCTACAATATGCGCAATTTGTATTGAAACATTTTAAGAGTACACAGAAGATCAGAGTTTCTAGATGCAATATTGTATGGTCCTAGTATGCATTCTCAAAAAAGGATGTATATGACTGGTTTAAAATTTAGTCAGAATGTTTATCTGATTCTCATGTAAAGGAAAGTACTTGAATAAGAAAGTTTTCATTTAATCTATCTTGATTCCCTTACAGGTATCCGGCCATCTTGAAACTTAGTCATTTTAAACTTAATTCTTAGATTGTTCATGTTTTCAGAATGACTACGCTTAGAATCATAGTCTAGTATTGATTTCAGGAGATATAATGTTCATATTGCGTGTTCTAACCTTTTTCTTACTACAGGTCTCCTTCCCAGCTGTTTCCCTTCCTCTTCCCCTCTTGAACTCTCTTAGCCTCTGTGATTTATCTATCAGAGTCTTGGAGCTGTTCAGAGGTGGACGTGTTGGGAACGTGCGCAGACCCCGAGGATCTGGTGACTCTGACAGAATAGTGAGCCCACAAATTATTATCCTCCTGGTTTGTGTATGTTCTTAGCATGGCCACGCTGCACGAGTTAGTCAAGGCTATCACCCAGCTCCAGGCAGAGGTGGTATCAACCAAAGAATTGACAACTAGCTTAGCTGAGAGAGTAAGTCAGTTGCAAGATAAGGTAGAGAAGAAGGAACAAAGTCCCACAGGTGTGTCCTGGCCAGGTACTGCTTCTCAGGCTTCTGGAAGTAATCCGACAAACATTTCCCTAAATGTTCCTTTAGCTCCCCCAGAACTTTTCTCAGGTGACCCTTTGAAAGCGCAATATTTCCTGGTTCAAGTGGGACTACACTTCACCTGCAGACCACATACTTTCCCCGATGCCCAGTCCAAAGTAGCTTTCTTGTTATCATATTTGGCTGGGGATGCAGCTACTTGGGCAATTCCTCTTGTGCGTAAAAATAGTCCCTTGTTGTACAACTGGAGAAATTTTGTTTGTGAGTTTGAGAGAGTTTTTGATCGTAGAACTGTAACACAGTCAGCAGATCGTGAATTATTAGATTTACGCCAAAGGGAATCAAGACCTAGTGTCGTATTTAGCCAACTTTAACCGGCTGGTTGCCGAGACATCCTGGCCTGAAGAAAAACAAGCGGTCTTGTTTTACAAGGGACTCAAAGAGGAACTAAAAGATATCTTAGCGCAAATCGACCCACAACCTACAGACTGTCAAGAATTAATAAACCTTGTCTTGAAGCTTGATCATCGTTTAGCAGAACGTAAAGGAACGCGCAACAAGATTGAAAAATATTCATGGCATGTTCATGATAACAGAGACTTAAGAACTCCGAAAGAGAGAACGCCGGAACCAATGGAAATTGGAATCATCAGAAGACCTTTGACCAAAGATGAAAAGGACCTCTGCAGAAAAAATGGACAATGTCTTTATTGTGGGCGGAAGGGTCATTTTGCCAAAGATTGTCCAATCAAACCAAAGAACAAGCAAGGTCCAGTTCAGAAGGTTGCAGGTTGCTCTTGGGTGTCACCGTGGACCCTTCACAATCTAGACATCTTAAACTGGAAATAAAAGTTCAGGTCAAGAAAAAGATCTATTTCAAAAAAGCTCTAGTCGATTCTGGGGCTACTGCGAACTTTGTTCATGTCCAATTGGTTCGTGCATGGGGGATCCCATGTATTGAAAAGAAGACCCCAGAAATCATCCAGGCAGTTGATAGAAAACTCTTGACTGGAGGTCCAGTAACTCTTCAGACTATCCCCTTGTCGATGATTTGTGAAGATAAGAATCAACGAAAGAAGCATAAGGAGAAAATCATTCTTGACGTGATCCATGCTCCCCAATATGGGATTATCCTCGGCTTGGCATGGTTAACTCATCACAATCCAGAGATCAATTGGGCAGAACGAAAAATCATATTCTCATCTGCGCTATGTAACGAACAATGTCTCCAAAAGATTCAAGTACCAAAAGTTTGTAACTCTTACATAGCTACTGCCGCGGAGAAAGACATTCAGCTGCCCAAACAGTATTCATCTTACAAAGATGTATTTGATGAGAAAGAAGCAGAGACTCTACCTCCTCATAGATCTTATGACTGTCAAATTGATCTAGCCCCAGGTGCGATACTTCCCAACTGTCGTGTATATGCCCTGTCACAACATGAAAATCAACATTTATGAAAATACCTAGATCAATTTTTGGAGAATGGCTTCATTCGCCCCTCTAAGTCTCCTGCAGCTTCGCCTTTGTTTTTTGTTTCAAAAGCTAATGGAGAACTTCGAGCTTGCATTGACTATAGGGGTTTGAACAAAGTCACCATCAAGAATAAATATCCTTTTCCCCTAATTCCGGTATTATTGGAACAAGTAAAGAGAGCAAAAATCTACACGAAGCTTGACCTTCGAGGTGCTTATCATTTGGTCAGAATGAGAGAGGGTGACGAATGGAAAACAGCGTTCAAGACAAGATATGGCCTTTTTGAATACACGTCATGCCTTTTGGTCTGTGTAATGCTCCAGCAGCATTTCAATTTTTCTTGAATGACGTTCTTAGAGAGTACCTCGACATATTTGCCATAGTCTACATCGATGACATTTTGATCTACTCTGACAATGAAAACGAACATGTCCAACATGTCAAGAAAATTCTTGCATTCCTTCGAAAGCACCATTTATACTGCAAACTAACCAAGTGTGAGTTTCATCTTACCAGAGTTGAGTTTTTAGGGGTTATTCTTACCCCTCAAGGTATGGTGATGGCAGAAAAGAAAGTAAAAGCCGTATCTGATTGGCCCACCCCAAAGACTGTTCATGATGTACAATGTTTCCTGGGGTTTGCAAATTTTTACCTTAAATCATTTCTCCCAGACAGTGGCTCCAATCACTAAGCTACTAAGAAAGAAAGAAAAGTTTGTATGGTCCCCAGAAGCTGATCAAGCCTTCTCGACTTTGAATAAAGCTTTCTCCACTGCCCCAGTCTTGACTCATCCTGATGCGAATCGACCTTTCATAGTGGAAGCTGATGCTTCAGATGTAGCAATAGGAGCCGTCTTATCACAACGAAATAAAGACACTGGTCAACTTCATCCTGTAGTTTATATGTCTCGGAATGTCTCGGAAGTTGAACGAAGCCGAACAGAACTATGTCATTGCAGAAAAAGAGCTTCTGGTGATTTGTGACGCCTTTAAAGAATGGAGACATCATTTGTTGGGTGCCAAATACACTGTCACAGTATATACTGATCATCGTAATCTTCAATTCATGAGTTCCGCCAGACTTTTGACCCCTCGGCAATTAAGCTGGATGCTGTTTTTTGCCGAATTTGATTTTGTAGTAACCTTCCGGCCTGGTAAAGATAATCGCAAAGCTGACGCCTTGTCCCGTCAAGAGTCTACCACGTTGCCTGCATTTCAAGCCTCTAGAGCTATCATTGCTCCTGACAAGGTTCTATGTATCATAAAAACTGAAGATTTCTTTGAAGAAATTCACAACTCTTTCACTGTTGAAAAATGGCAAACATGGGCCCAAGCAGATCCCAAAAGGTCAATCAAGCAAGGACTACCCTTTCATGACGCTCGTTTGTTCGTACCCACTACCAAACTTTGCAAGATAGTATTTCATTGGTTGCATGTTATACCGACGGCAGGTCACCCAGGTACTCCTAAAACTCTTGAACTGATCCAACGCTATTTTTGGTGGCCTACCCTAACAAAAGATGTAAAAGCAATGGTAAACAACTGCAAAGTCTGTGCTCGCACTAAAACAAGTCATTCAAAACCAAAAGGGTTGTTATATCCACTTCTAACCCCAAGTCGTCCATGGGAACACATTTCTTTAGACTTTATTACCGGTCTGCCAGTGGTTCAAGAGCATTCAGTAATTCTGGTGGTAGTAGATAGTCTCACGAAATATGGACATTTCATTGCCTGTAAGAAATTGCCCACTTCTAGTGAATTGGCAACTATTTTACTGAACAGAGTGGTTCGTTATCATGGACTGCCAAAAGTTATCCTCTCCGATCGGGGTCGCAATTTGCCTCCAATTTCTGGAAGACATGGTGTAAAACACTCCAAGTGACATCTACACTATCTACTAGTCACCATCCTCAAACAGATGGTCAAACGGAGAGACTAAATCAGACTTTGAAACAATACCCACGTGCCTATGCTGAAAAGGCACTTCATTCTTGGACATCTATGCTCTGGTTAGCTGAGTTAGCCTACAATAACTCATTCCACACTTCTATTGGCGTTACACCCTTTTTTGGTTTATTTGGCTATCATCCTGACACTTTGCCCATCACAATTCCTCAAGAAAGTTCTCTTACTCCAGCTGTGTCAGAAACCATTCAGCATTTGCATCAAACCCAGAAACTAATTCAACAGCATTTAGAAAAAGCCAAACAAAAATACAAAAGGCATTATGACAAGAAACATTGTGAGGGACCGCAATATCAACCAGGTGACAAAGTGTGGCTTTCCACAAAACATATAGATTTCAAGAAGAAGCACATGTTTAACCCCAAATTCATAGGTCCTTACACTGTCCTCCAGCAAATCAATCCGGTGACCTATAAACTACAATTGCCCAGATCCTTACGGATTCATCCAGAGTTCCACACTTCCCTCTTGAAGAAGGCAGTCCAAAAGGTCCACCCTCATCCAGCTCCTGTTCTAGTACAAGGGGAAGAAGAATACGAAGTTAAGAAAGTGTTGGATTCTAAACTGAGAGGGCGTAATCTATGGTACTTAATCTCATGGAAAGGTTATGGTCCTGAAAGTAACTCATGGGTTTCCGCATCTGATGTTCATGCTCCAGTACTTGTGAGACGCTTTCATCGTCTTAATCCAGGCAAACCAGGCCCTAGAGTGCGTCTGGGAGAGGGGAATACTGTCAACACCAGGGCAGTGCGCGCTCTATTGGCGACTAGAATGCAAAAACCCAGCACTCTCAAAACAACGTGGTTTATGCATTGTGCTGATATGTTGTTGTTTAAACTTATTCATTGCAGAGTTTAATCCTGAAGACTTATTTTTTATGTGTTTACAAATACTGTTAATTTGTAATGTATTGCTGCAGGCTTTCAGAGTGTGTTAGGGTGTGGTCCCTTTCCAGGGCCTTCCAGAGACTTTCCCTGCAGCATGCCTGGGTGTGGTTGTGGGCTGGGCCAAAACACTATAAAAGGGAGCCAGCCCAGCTCCAAGTGCTCACTATTCAGAGGTCCCGGTGCAGAGCAGCAGCTACTTCCTGAGTTCCTGTCCCGGTGGCCTATTTGATCTTCCAGACATCTGACTTTCATTCTTCATTTGGAGATCCTTGTTCTGGGCGGTAAGACGTGGTTGGGCTAGCCTCCCGACGCCGTTATCGAGAACTCTCATGTTATTGGACCTAATTCTTTTTTGATTTGACAGAGTACTTTGCACGTGTGAAATATGCGCTGGAGTGTTTGTGACATCTGCAGGGTGACTTGCGAATCGGCAAGACGCGCAATTCATTTCATTGTACTTTGATCTTGTTATTCATTGTGAGCTGTTATTTCTTGGCATTTACATCGTGGTTTACGAATCGGCAAGACGCGCGATTCGTTTAATGATGATTTGACTTTGATATTCATTGCGTACTACCATTTCTTGGCATTTTACATGGTGAAACTCGAATCGGCAAGACGCACGATTCTCTCCTCGAGTTTAATTCATGTTGTTTATTGTATGCCACTATTCTAAGATATTTATCATGTAATATTCTAGTTGACAAGTTATGTGATTTATTTTCCTGAATCCATATTGTGTTATTCATGGTGCAGAATCCTTTTATGGTGTTTACTATATATATATAAATCTACAATATGCGCAATTTGTGTTGAAACATTTTAAGAGTACACAGAAGATCAGAGTTTCTAGATGCAATATTGTATGGTCCTAGTATGCATTCTCAAAAAAGGATTTATATGACTGGTTTAAAATTTAGTCAGAATGTTTTTCTGATTCTCAAGTAAAGGAAAGTACTTGAATAAGAAAGTTTTCATTTAATCCATCTTGATTCCCTTACAGGTATCCGGCCATCTTGAAACTTAGTCATTTTAAACTTAATTCTAAGATTGTTCATGTTTTCAGAATGACTACACTTAGAATCATAGTCTAGTATTGATTTCAGGAGATATAATTTTCATATTGCGTGTTCTAACCTTTTTTTTACTACAGGTCTCCTTCCCAGTTGTTTCCCTTCCTAAACCCCTCTTCTCCTCTTGAACTCTCTTAGCCTCTGTGATTTATCTATCAGAGTCTTGGAGCTGTTCAGTGGTGGACGTGTTGAGAACGTGCGAAGACCCCGAGGATCTGGTGACTCATATGTGAAGTATGTTCTGGTTGTAAGAAACATAAGTGTAGATTGCTTCTCCAGGCTGCAATGAACAGAGGTCAGGGGTGATCAAGAATATATTGAATGGAGGCTGATGTGTTTGCACTTTCAGGTGAAGCCATAACAGAGGAGGAATGGAATGGAAGTGTGAATGGAGAGACTGGACATGTGTGTGAATGCTAACATTTCACAAATTTGGAAGAAAATTGTTTTATATTATCACTTTTAGTAAAGTTTAAATTAAGTTGGCCTGAATTATCTGTGAAAGATGAAATAATTATGATATAATATATTTTAGAAGTACCTATTTATGTGCAAAAAATAATAATAAAAAGAAAGGCTAAAATGCCTTTTTTTGTGGCCAAGGATGGATCAGGACTTAGAAAGAGGTGTCACGGTTTGTTAGGAGTACATTCACAGTGCCCAGTTAATTTATGTAAGAGAATCGCCTCTAGTTCTTTTAAGATTTCCAGACAGACCACAGCAAAGGGTTGGATTGGACATTTGTGGCCCTCTCAATTATGGGATAGTTAATGGGGAAGTTTGCCCAAAGTGAAGATTGTGCATGAGGTTAAATGTTAGTATGTTATCTATATTCTTAGAGATGTACTCATGTGAGAGGGATTTCCTGATGAAATGCTTACAACTAATGGCTCTCAGTTTGTTTCAGGTAAGTTGACAGTTTTTTTTTGGAGGCATATGGTATTGATCATCCCAAGAATGCATTATACCATCCATGGGAGAATGGCTTCCTGAAAGATTCAACCAGGTCTTGCTGGTGGCTGTGAACAGTGATATGAATTTTATTAGCTGCAACTTTGGGATCCTTTCTCACAGTACACAGGATGATTTGACCAATTCTCATTTGAAATTAATAAGGCTCCCTGTCCTGTCTTGACAGCTAGAACAAATATTGTTACTTTGTTAACTTTGAAACATGTTCTCAGTCTCTAATACAACAGGAAATTCAACAAAATGTCAGCAACCTAGGAAACAGTTCAGGTTAGAGGGAAACAGAATAAACAAGTCATTTTCCTCTACTGCTGCAAAAATGAATGTTCAGGCCTAGTCTAGCTAAGAAAGCCTAAATACATTGATACAGTTACAACACATAAATCCTGTTGCGCACCTTGCATTTGAATAAAATGCGAATTATTTTATTGCAAACATTTCCACAACATATTAGAACACAATTTAAACGTGCATTTTTTTTCTGCACACTTGTAACTCGCGTTAATAAATTAATTTAAATCAAAAAAGTACGATTAATTTATGCTCATTTAATACTCTTAATATACTTGGTTTTTAATGATCTTCTAAGAAAAATACTTTTTATATTAATACATGTCAATTGCTCACTCAATTATGTATGCACAACATCTATTATAGTGAACCTCAGTGTCAAATACAAATGGAGGTCACATTGTCCACCATATTTCAAATGTGCACATTTCAAATTTCATGTTAATTTCTCTGTTAGGCTTTTAAGTGAAAGTTTATAAGTCACTGTATGCTAACATCAATGCCACTAATGTATTAGTCAAATTTGATCTCTATCAGTTCCTCTTCTGACTTCAATTTATGTCCTTACAAAAGGACATTCTCTTTACAATGAGACAAAATCAAAATATTGTGGTCTGGTAACGCATGGGTCTAGGTCTGTGCTAATTTTCAATTCTTTTCATGGTTTTATAATATCTGTTTCTCATATTTTCCATTTCAATCTCTTCCCTCCTCTGTCTATTCTGTACTCTTTTGTCTTTTCCCGAAATTGTAACACTTGCAAAATCCAAGTGCACAAATTATGCGAACTGTCACAATCAATAAAATTTTCAGAATCATTCTCACAAATCCATTTCCCAAATTTCCAACCACAGATCCTACTTTAGAGAATCCTTCACCTACGTTTTCCAAATATTTGTCTATGACAGGTCATTTTATTCATTTTTCAAACTCATCAGATTTGAAAGGATTTTCTTTATCTGTTTACTGTTGTCAGGTATGTATGTGCAGCAATGTTACATTTTCAAATCTCAACAGACTCTGCCTTCCTTTACTAAAAGGATGTCTAACGCAACACAAATTTGCAAACCCAATGATCTTACTGCGACCATTTCTGTTCTGTGTTTATTAAGAGAGTTGCACTTGGCAAATCAGTTGACATCTTATCCCAATCACTGAAAACCTCCTTATCTTAATGTCATTTAGGATCACACCTACTGATGGAATAAAGGCTCCAAAGATATCTTCAGTAATCTCTGTACTACGTGCTCCTCTTTAATCCTCATTTTATGTCTCTCATTTCCTGCTGGATTTCCAATGTTGTCTACTTGGTAGATGTTGGGAAAAATACTCCATACCAACTTTTTGGAAACTTGTACTAAGCATTCGTCTCACAAATATAATATACATCAGGCACAGCGGGGCCTTGTCCATTTAACATAAAATTCCATACATCCTTAAACAAAAACACATGTCTGCGTACACTCGTTCCTACAAACTTATAACAGTTTTTGATTGCAGCCTATATGTACAAAGTTTCCCTACATGTTGCCCATCTAAGGCTAAGGGTCCGTGTGTATTCGGCGTGTTATAAACAACTTTCTTCTTGTGACTGTGTGAAACTATGTCCTTGTCTATCTTTTTTTCAATAATTTTCTTCTGTCATCAGCTTTATTATTGAACTCTTTTAACACTTGTGTGAGGCATGTTAGATTATTCCTGTTCGTATATGCTGTTCCAAATGTTAGTGTAGGTTGAAAAAACCCACCTGCTATATCTATGTTCTTAGCTTTTGCAATGCTGCTCAAAATCATATTAATGGGAACAAAAGAGAAACCTAAGTCATAGTATGAGTAAAAATACTGAATGTATTCTTCCATGTACAAACGTGTTAACAATAAGCTGCAACTAATGTCATAGGTCAGTGGTAAGCTGTGATATGTGATTTCCTTCTTGTACTGACAAAGGAATTTGTGTATTCATGTAACAGTCACAAACATTCATTGTATCTACATACTCATACAACAAACTATAATAGATGTTGGAAGACAAATCTCTCTTTGTGTCATCTAAATGAAGCAATCCCTCCTTCTTATGTAACGTGTCCTGCTAAGATGGTGTTATTCTCTGCACTGGAGTTGCTGTGCTTTGCATATCTCCTTTCAATCAAACACTCATTCCTGCAATCAATAAAATATACAGAATCATACAAAGTATAATTGAGTCAATGCGCGCAAATTTACATTCACTGTGTTTACCCTGTCCTGGGTTCATGGCTTCTGTAGAATCAGAGCTGGAAAAGAGAGAAAAATTAGAAAGCAAAATTGAACAAAATAAAATCCAAAGCAGCTGTTCAAAAATCTTTCTGCACTTATTTACGACAGTTCTTGATCTTCTAGAAAGTTCATAAAGCTTCCGCTAAATATTAAAAAAGAATAGTTCAAAATGTTCGACTTTAATATATCATAGTTTGATGATCGCTTATTATCACTTCTAGTGTGTAATGTCTCTGTTGGTCAACTGACAAGGTTATTCCAAAACTCAGGCCCTTATTTATACTTTTTGGTGCTAAACTGCACTAAAGCAGTTTTGCACCAGAAAGTTTAGCACTGGCTTGCACCATTTCTGTGCACCAGCCGGGCACCATATTTATGGAATGGTGCAAACTGGTGCAAAGGGTAGGCTAGAGTACAAAAAAATGACTTTAGTCAGGTGGGGTTGGCGGTATAGAAGAAGGGGGTTTAAACCAAAAAATGACTTTAGGCAGGTTAGAGTAAACAAAATTACTCTAACCAGATTAGCGTCCTTTTATGGGGCTAAACCTACCATGCTACATGACTCCTGCCCTAGAAAAGGCAGGAGTCATGCCCACCACCCCAATGGCCAGCACAGGAGACAAGGGTCCCCTGGGCATTGCCATTGCACCCTGTGCCATGTATGGGGGCCCATTACAGGGCCCGGTAAGGCACTTTAAAAAAAATAAAATGCAATACTTACCTTTACCTATCTGTACTTACCTAAGATGGGTTCCCCATCCTCTGCGGTTCCTCTGGTGTGGGTGGGGGTGCCCCTGGGGCCTCAGGAGGACATCTGCAGGCTTATTCCATGGTGTTTCACCTGGAAATAGGCCCACAGGTCCCCTAATGCCTGCTCTGACCCAGGAATTAAAAAACGGGGTAAAGCAAGCTTTGAACCATTTTTTGCCCCCTCCTCCCTCCCATGCAACAATTTTGCACCGGAGTATAAATATGGCATTGAGTCATTTGTTGCCTACCTTGCATCTGATTAAGGCAAGGTAGGTTTCCACTTCCAAAAAAATACTTTAACTTCATAAATTTGGTGCTAGATTGGTCTAGCACCAAAGTATAAATATGGAGTTAGTTTTGCACCAAATTAGAGTAAAAAAAAATGACGCTAATTCGGTGCAAACAGAGTATAAATATGCCCCTTAGTGTAATGCAATTTCAAGTTCCAGAATGTTTAACTGAATTCTCATGGCCAAAAGAGAAGGTCATCTCCAAGTCCAAATCATTTGCAGCAAGACAGTTCCATTCAGGTGAAGAGTATTTTCCTCCTTGTTCTCCTCACAGCTCACATTTCGACTTCACTCTGATTTGACTTTTCAACTGCCTCAGTTAAAGTTGGGAGTTTGTCAGCAACCAGTTCAGATGTGTATGCAGCAATTGCTCTCCTCTTACAGTTCTCTTTTCAAGTGTGACTGGACTCACAACATTTGCTGGGTTGGCAGGTGTCAGTTGACTAAGACTTTGCTCTCTTGCACTTTTATCTGCATTCAGAATACTTGCATTCTCTCTATTTCGCATGAGTTCTGCCTCAGCCACTTGTTCGGTCCTTACAGCATGATCAATGTGATCCCCTTCTTCTGCATTCACTCTTAGTGGATCAGACCCAGTGATTTTAAGAGGACATGGAACTTTGTGTGTCTGGCAGTTTGGAAGACCGGCACACTTCACAGCTGTTGTCATCAACAAGATGACTTGATATGGTCCTTTCCACCTTGGCTCTAGGGAAGTCTTCCTCATGCTTTTTTATAAGAACCCACTCACCCGCCTTGAAGCTGTGGCACTGTCAATGAGCAGTTTGAACTGTTGCTGTTTCAACCTTGATGAGATAAAGAGTGAGCCATATCAGCCAGACCCTTGCAGTAATCTAGCACTAAATAATCTGTTATGCTCACAAGTGCATTTGCAGCCACTGCTGGCAATCTCATTGCGCACCCCATAAGGATTTAGGGGCATATTTATACTCTGTTTGCACCAAATTAGTGTCATTTTTTTTTACTCTAATTCGGTGCAAAACTAACTCCATGTTTATACTTTGGTGCTAGACCCCTCTAGCACCAAATTTATGGAGTTAAAGTCATTTTTTGAAAGTGGAGACCTACCTTGCCTTAATGAGATGCAAGGTAGGCGTTCCCGTGCAAAAAATGACTCTATGGCCTTAATGCCATATTTAGGGGGCATATTTATACTCTGCGGCATATTTATACTCTGTTTGCACTGAATTAGAGTAATTTATTTGACTCTAATTCGGTGCAAATCTAACTCTATATTTATACTTTGGTGCTAGACCCGTCTAGCACCAAGGCCCTGATTTATACTTTTTTGGCGCTGCATTAACGTCATTTTTTAATGCAAAAGTGGCGCCAACTTACAAAAATATTGGCCCTTATTTATACTTTTTGCTGCAAAACTACACTAACTCAGTTTTGCACCAAAAAGTTTAGCACCGGCTTGCACCATTTCTGTGCACCAGCTGGGCACCATATTTATGGAATGGTGCAAGCCGGTGCAAAGGGTAGGCTAGAGTTACAAAAAAATGACTTTAGTCGGGTGGGGCTGGCAGTATAGAAGAAGAGGGTTTAGCACCAAAAAATGGCTTTAGGCAGGTTAGAGTAAAAAAAATTACACTAACCAGATTAGCGTCATTTTATGGTGCTAACCTACCATGCCACATGACTCCTGCCTTAGAAAAGGCAGGAGTCATGCCCACCACCCCAATGGCCAGCACAGAAGACAGGGGTCCCCTGGGCATGGCCATTGCACCCTGTGCCATGTATGTGCCTGACACCCTGTGTCAAGAAATGTGCCATTTGAGGGCCCTCCATGGCACTTTCAAAAATAAAATGCAATCTTACCTGTACTTACCTGGGATGGGGTCCCCCATCCTCGCAGTCCCTCTAGTGTGGGTGGGGGTGCCCCTGGGGCCTGGGGAGGGCACCTGTGAGCTTGTTCCATGGTGTTCCACCATGGAAATAGGCCCACAGGTCCCCTAACGCCTGCCCTGACCCAGGTCTTAAAAAATGGGGCAAAGCAAACTTTGCCCCATTTTTTGACCCCTCCTCCCTCCCTTGCACCATTTTAGCATGGGAGTATAAATATGGCGTTAAGGCCATAGAGTCATTTTTTGCACAGGAACGCCTACCTTGCATCTCATTAAGGCAAGGTAGGTTTCCACTTCCAAAAAATGACTTTAACTCCATAAATTTGGCGCTAGACGGGTCTTGCACCAAAGTATAAATATGGAGTTAGTTTTGCACTGAATTAGAGTAAAAAAAATGACTCTAATTCAGTGCAAACAGAGTATAAATATGCCCCTTAGCGTAAAAAAATGATGCTAATCTGGTCAGAATTGACTTAAACCTGCCTAACGTCATTTTTTTTTTTAAGCTAGCCTACCCTTTGCACCGGCTTGCACCATTCCATAAATATGGTGCCCAGCAGGTGCTAAAAAATGGTGCAAGCCGGTGCAAAACTTTTTGTTGCAAAACTGCGTTAGTGCAGTTTTGCACCAAAAAGTATAAATAAGGCCCTTAATGTGGTGACAGTCCTGTCTTCTTCCTTTCAGGGGTGCTACGCCTGCTCATCAGGACAGGTAGCAATGCATCAGGCCACCATTTCAACATTGTAGAGGCACAAACCTTTGCTGATCAAGCTATCAGTGCTCCATTTATTTGTTCCACCAATCCAGAAGCCTCTGGTTTGTAATTGCAGTGCAATTTTTGCTCAATATTTAGTGCTGCACACAATGATTGTATGATCTCATTATTATAAAGAGTTCCTAGATCTTATTATAAAGAAGTCGGGAAGCCAAGTCTTGGAATTACCTCCCTGAGCAGCAGCTTGGCTGCAGTAAGACACTTATTCCCACGTGTTGGACAGGCTTCTATCCAGTAAGAAAATGTGCACACGATAGCCAGCACAGACTTCAATCCATTACAAGCAGAAATTTCAATCAAACTAAGCTGCATTCTGTTAAATGGACCTCCTGAGCTGCCTATGTGGCTCAAATTAACCACAGTGCTTTTCCCTACATTCATTTGTTGACATGTAACACATCTGTGACAAACTGCTTCTGCAATTAACCTAAATTTGGAGTTGTACCATGTCTGTTTAAATGTGTGAATCATTGCATCTCACCTGAGATGAACTTGACCATGACAATATCTATCTATAGAGGTCAACAAATAATCTGGCAACATGACTTTCACTTTATTCGAAATCCATACATCATCTTCCTCTCTTTGTACACAACCTGCTCTACGCCAACCTTTGTGTTCTTCCTCTGTTGCTTCTTCCTGTAATCTCTTAATTTCATCCCAGGTTCAACCACTGACACGAGAAAGCTTTGATTTGTCTCACCTGTGTAACTTCCACCACCCCACTCTTTATTAAAGGTTACACAATGCAGTGCACATTAGCTGGCCATTTGGTCAGCATTGGTATTGCCTGACGAGACATAATCATTTGATCTCTGATGGACTGTACACTTTACAACCACAATTGTGTCAGGTAACTGCAATGTGGAACCTCTCACCATTTCCAATGGGTGATCCTAAAGAGGTCATTAAATCTTGCTGGTGACATAACTGTCCAAAGCTGTGGATAACACCAAATACATATTGGCTATCTGTGGATATTGTCACTTTAAGCTGCTCAGATACTGAGGGGGTTATTCTAACTTTGGAGGAGTGTTAATCCGTCCCAAAAGTGACGGTAAAGTGACGGATATACCACCAGCCGTATTACGAGTTCCATAGGATATAATGGACTCGTAATACGGCTGGTGGTAAATCCGTCACTTTTCCGTCACTTTTGGGACGGATTAACACCTCCTCCAAAGTTAGAATAACCCCCTGAGTCTCTTGTAAGTGCAAATAATTCAGCTACTTGTGCAGAAATGACTGCCTGAAGCCATAAAGCTTCGGCTACTCCTAAAATGGCGCAGGCTGCATAAACAGCTCTCAGAGTACCCTCGTTGTCTCTTAAACAGAAGCCAATTAAAAAAACAAATTGATCATTTTTCTCTAAAGGAGGATCCTGAATATCAGGTCTGGGTTTGTGCATAGTTCAGTGACATCAGGGAAGTCATGTTCCATTTCATAAACATAATTGGAATTGATGGAGTAGATATGCTAATTTAAGAAACTCTAATGATTAATATGTTTTTATTAATGAGAAAAATGCGTAGAGAAATTTATATTAGAAAATAAGGTGTATAATCGAAAATGTGCCCACAGAGAGTGGTCACCATATGTATTATCGATGCTAAATAATGAGAAAATGTATGTACAATGTATTTATAAATCAGAACTGGATGTATAACCTATGTTTTGTGTTCATTCGCATTCTTCACTGGGCCTTGCCTGCTTACAACGTGAAGACTCGACAAAGCTTGCGAGGACTGGTAACCGGAGTAAAGGACCTTGAACTGAGCAGAGTTCAGATGGCTCTGCTAGAACATTTTGCAATGTACCAGCGGTCAGAAGATGATGAAGACAATTTGATACAATTATGTGTAGTGCAGGCTAAATGCACTTTCCCAGGACTTGAACAATAGAGACACTGACTAAAGACTTGTATGCAACAATTTTGTTACCTGAAGAGCAGAATGATCACAAGAGAGACCAATCAAATTTATGGGATACGATGTCTATGCAAAAATAGAGATTCTGTAAATAAAAACTATTGGTTAGTCATAACTTCCGACGAGACTGACCAATTAGCAGTTAGTGGGACACACTAGGAGACGCTAATAAAAAGTCATGACAAGGTGCTTAGACCAGTGGAAGCCATGTTTTTTAAACAGCCGGGCAAAGCTTCAGCAACAGGATCCAGTGTGGCACAAAAATATGCAAAAGATCTGTTCGTTCCTCCATTCAAACAGAAAGAGCACAACCATCACGCTCATGACAAAACAGTGAAAAAGTTTTGTGCAATCAGGCATTCCCATGGCTGGATCTCTGCACAAACTCTCAATCAACTCAGTAAGCTTCTTGCATTCTTCATCAAACGGAACTGGGTATGTAACTTCTTTGTTTGCTAGCTTCTGCAGTGGTTTTGAAATTTCTGAAAGATTTGGGATCTATTGGTAACAGTAGTTCATCATACCCAAAAACATTCTGACATCTCTCTGGGCAACCGAGGGATTCTTTCGAATAATAGTCGCAACTCTCTCTCTGGATACTTTCCTTGCACCTTTCTCAATTTGGTGACCCAAATATTTTACTTCCTTCTGATAAAAATGTAATTTTGGAAAGGAAACCTTCTGTCCGTTTTTGCCCAAACGATTCAACAATGCTGTAGTATCTTGTTTGCAATCTTTGCGTGTATTAGATTCAAATATCAAATTATCAATGTATTGCACTAAAGCAGAGTGAAATGGCATGTTCAAGGACTCTAGGTTCTTTTTCAGGATCTGGTTAAAAATAGGTGGAGAATCTGAGAACCCCTGAGGAGTATGGCACCAAGAATACACACAGTTGCCGAACTGGAATGAGAAAATAAACTGACTATCTTCATGTAAGGGCACCGAGAAGAATGCTTGTGACAAATCAATAACAGAAAATCACTTTGCTTAACATGGAATCTGGAATAAGATTACTGCTGGATTCTATACCACAGGACATCAGGATACCACAATTTTGTAAACTTTTCTCAAACCCTGTAAATTACACAGGCTATCCATCACTTCTTTTAGAACTCCCTGATCAACAAAGTCTGTAATTAGTCGAGTAACTCCTTCAATTACTTCTGGAGTCATGTTATATTGTGACATTTCGGGAAAGACTGAATTTGGCTTTATGGTTAATTTGATTGGCTCAACACCTCATATAAGTCCAATATCTTTTCCTGAGAGATCCCAAACTCTCCACATTACTGTGTCTTGTATTTCATCAGGAAAGTCTCTAACTGTCATGACAGGAAACAAAAAAATTAGAAGATACATCTCATCAATTTGACTGGAAGTTTCATCATCACTATTCGACTGAAATGCTATACCTTCACGAGTACAAGTGATGGAGCATATTAATTTGCATAGTAAGTCTCTACCTAACAGACTTGCAGGACTAGAATTGCAGACTACAAATTGGTGCAAATCCTCAGATGTTCCTCTTTCAACCAGGATGAACTTTGTAATTGGGTTTATCAAATGCTGGTTTGCTACTCCCACTACCTGAACTGTCCTGCCAGAAAGGAGCATATTAGGGACTTCTGCAGATCTGATAGTGGAACGAGTTCCTCCAGTGTCAACCAGAAACGAAACATCGTGACCCATAACACTCTCATTCACATAGGGACAATGCTGATCTACCTCCAGTGAGACAGCCAACACATATTCTTCCTCTTCTGAACTTTTACTCAAATATTCCTCACTCACTTCATCATCACTGAAATCCATCAATGGGTATGGTGTGATTAACTGATTTACATTTGCTCTTTGGTTTGCATGCTGCTAAGGAACCATTGCCTGTTGCTGTGCCATTGGAGCTTGGGGAATATGTATTTGCTGTGGGGTCTGCATTTGCTTTTGGGGAAATTGTATATGTTGTTGGGGAACTTGCATTTTTGCTGCTCCAGTAGGAACATTCATGTTTTGGTTTCAGGGCCTTTGAACTCTTTGATTTTGAAATTGACTGTTGTCAAGCATCTGTGCACCACCACCACCTTGTACCAAATTATTTACGCTATTATATGACTACTCCCATTTCCAATGTCCTTGCCCCATGCATGACAAGGAAACATTCACTTCATATTTTGAACATCAGCCACAATAATATTTGGATCTACTAGAATCCCACGATCTCTACCGCTAAACTGAGGCACCATATTGCCCTGCTGCTCGGGCAGACTTGATTTTCATCACCACCGCCTTCTCCTTTAAGCTGTTCTGCTTTAATTCAATTTTGCCACTTCAGAATTTAGGGCACTGTGGCACTTCATCACTCGGTTTTCCCTGTCAGAAAATCAAATGATTCCTAATCATATTGCTAACTTCAGGCTTCAATCCCTGAACAAATCTGAACACAAAATGAATCATGTCTCTCAGTTCAATAATTTCTGTAACAGTGTATTGTTTAAATGTTTGCAACAGTCTCTCATATTAAGCATTAACAGACTCGTTTGACTCTTGACCTGTCCTGTCAATCCTCTGTCAATCAACATCTTTGGGGGAAACTCTAGTTTTTAGAAATTCAGTCACCTTGTAGTAGCTTTTTTATCACCTCTTCAGATGGCTCACCTGTTACTACATCCCTTGGTGGCTCACGCATTGGCCGATCAATACTCTGCTTACTCTCAACCCATAAATCTGCTGGAACCACAATTTCAAATAAAGTATTCAACTCTTCCCACAAACACTTTGCAAGCTTAACAAATCTCTCTGTTTGCTGGTAATATTCCACTGGTCTCTCCCTCAGTGTTGGGTAATCATTAGTGAATGACAATATATCACTTCTGCCCCACTTCTGCCTCATGGCACGTCTCATCCTCAACCTTCCTCGCCACGAGCACATCTCCGCCCACCTCTGAACCCTACACTGGCTACGCATCAACAAAAGGATCGTCTTCAAAATCCTAATCCACGCTCACAAAGCCCTCCATGACACTGGACTGGCCTACCTCCACGGACAACTTAACTTCCACATCCTGACACGCCAGCTCCGCTCCGCCGACCTCGCCCTCACAACAGTCCCTCGCATTCAATGCACCACATCCGGCGGCAGGTCTTTCTCCCACCTCGCCCTTAAAACCTGGAACTCCCTGCCCACCTACCTACGCAAGACTCAGGACCTCCTAGCTTTCAGAAAGTGCCTCAAAACATGGCTCTTCGAGCAGTAGCCCCCACCCCCCCACCCCAGCGCCTTGAGACCCTACCGGGTGAGTAGCACGCTTAACAAATTATTGATTGAAGGAACATGAACAAAATTCCCTCCCATAATTTCTCTCATTACCATTATTTTTACAGCTCCCTCAGCCGGCTGTACACCATTTGAAGATGCAGTCGACTTTTTCTTCTGATCTCTTTTCTTTCCCTATCTGCCTTCTAATGCTCCTCACATGTGGATGCTCTGAATCAATTCCTTAATGTGAATTTTCATACCGGATAATTTCATGTTTGTAATGTCTCTAAAACCAAACTCTAATCCATAACTCCTTTATAACTGCTTGGATTTATTCATCTAAATGTCATTCTTTTCTGCCAAATCAGCTATTTTCCCATAAATCTGTCCTGCTTGAAGTGTAACATCCTTGCACACAAAGAGCAACTAATTTTCAATGTAAAAATCGAATCTGTCCACTTCGAGTTTTCACTCAGTCATTTCACTCAATTCCAATTTTAATCTAGCATAGTTCAATGTCTTCTCTCCCTGTGGGATATTTTCCTTAACTTATACACCATTCAAACGATCTAACCATTCAGTTAGTTGTTGAGCAGTCAATCCTTGTAAACTAATTTTGTTACTACTATCTTGAGGCGTACGTTGTGGAATATTAAATGGAGCTCTCATGGATTGCCCCTGAGTTAGCACAGATGATCCTACTTAACATAGGGGGAATGTCATATCAATCAATGGACCTCCTCTATCATATGTCTGATTAGAAACAGAAGAATTCATAGAAGTCATGGCTGGCACAATAGTGCTCAGTCTCTCCATTTCTGCATTAGTCCCAAAAGGAGAATTAATTGTTGAAACCAGATTTAGAATATGTGGACCACTTTGATTATTCCCATGGCCATACAATGGGACAACTGGACCTATTGTCACAAGTACTGTCAATGCTTCTGGTCCAAACAAATTCATTTGACTTGATGGGAACATTAATCCTTTACCTCAACTGATTTAGGGCAACATTTTATGGTGTTGTTATTGAGAAATACATTGGCATTGTCTGTCTCTGGTTCACAATTTGTGCAGGTGTCTCTACATTAGGTGTAGACTCAAATAGGGTCATTCCTGAACTCTGAATTGGCTGTAACATAACTGGAAATGCAACATTCTGAACAGTATTAGCAATAGGAACTGTTGGAGAAACCACTGGTACCTGTGCAACATTAACAGTAGTTATATTTGAAGTTGTCAGAACCTGGCTTTGTACAACTGGAGCTGTAGTTATACTCAGGACTACATTCTTATTTACTGATTCAACTGCATTATACGGTAGGGGGCGATTCTGCAACATCTGAGTTATAAATTCACCATCTGAATCACTTTCAGTGGCTGTTACTCCCTTGTGTTCATCTGTCTTCTGCTCCAAATCTTCTACAGGT
This sequence comes from Pleurodeles waltl, assembly GCF_031143425.1. Taxonomy (NCBI): domain Eukaryota; kingdom Metazoa; phylum Chordata; class Amphibia; order Caudata; family Salamandridae; genus Pleurodeles; species Pleurodeles waltl. Next base: position 1,087,966,514 of record NC_090440.1, read on the forward strand.
TTCATTTTGGCTTGAGATCTGACACTTGCCTGTGTTATTGCTGGGAATATTTTGCTGCATGCAATGTATCTGCTCTCTACATCTTCTGCCCCTCATCCCATTTAGCTTCTGCTAACGTCTTTTCTGCTTTTCCTCATTTTTCTCTTGAATTTCTGAGGCTCCTTCTGCCTCGCAACTAATTTCCAAATGGCAAGTGCTTCAAATTGTGCGGGTCTAGGAAGGGGCTTTGATTCATACAACACCCTCCTCAGATTATCTAATATCCTTAATTCAAAAGTTCAGTAACAGGGGAAAGCTAAGATGCCTACCTTCTCAGTTATTTTATACCTTTTATTTACCCAAAGACTCCTCTTTCCTCCATTACTTGAAATGTTTGTTTACCCTCAGATGGAGTAGGCTCTCGCTATCTAACTATAATAAAAAACATCTCCTCTTTTAACACACTCCTTAAAACTTTGAAAAACATAATTTTTGCACAAATCTAATTCACAAACACAAATTCTACAAATCCAGGAAACAATTTTGATCCCACAAACCTCTTCACAAACTGTTTTCAACCTACAACAGCTCAGTCTTGTCCACCAATCTGTGTGCAGCTTTTCTCACCAACCGACCAATTCCAGCGTGGACCAAATGATGTCACAATCACTTCGCTCTGCAGCTGCAACCCACTTCAGAGCCATCTCATACACCTCTCACATATACACTCTAAATGCAAATATCGCGAGCACAAAACCAAACCTGTCTGCTCACTATGGGTAGGACTCAAATGCTTTGAAAGCTGTACGGTTACACTTCTGACTGTGGCTTTCGCACATGCGCAAGTAAGACTTGATCTAAAATCTCAGTCTGATTTATACGGTTGTACCCTGAGAATTCACCTAATACCAACCAACCACTCAAACACTCAAGGAATCTACTTGTATTGTTGACAGCGCTCAATTGACCAACATCTCACTGCAGGCAATAAATTAATCAAGCGTCTCCACACACTTTTGTGGTACTCTGGAGTCTCAGACCACACAAGACCTATAAATATCAACAACCATGTGGGCAATTTTTAGAACAAAGCACAACATTCACTTGGAATACGTAAACTCCCCAAACTCTTCTTTGGTGTGTGCAACCTCCCTACTCATTTACTTCGAATACGCTAACGCCCTACTCACTTCATATATTATACTTCACCACACTTTAGGCAAAAGCATTGCAAGAGCAAACCCTACTCAAAACACATAGCGTACACTTGTAACACACCACTGGAATTTCATCAAACCCTACACTTCAGCAAGAACAACTCACAATTTAGGCCAAATCCACTTCCCCTCCTCATTTGGCAAAACCACAACACTGCTCCAAAACTGCTGCAACGCCCTCAGAGGTCTTCTTCCTTCTTCAAGCCTCGGGTTCAAAAACTGCAAGCACTCTGGTGAGACACCATACCTTATCCCACCTACTATAAGTCAATGGGATCTTTGGACTCAGTGAGGAGTGTGGTAAATTGGTTCATTCAATTCAAACTAACAACATAAGCTACATAAACATTTTAAACACCACAACCAATTTAACCATAAAACAAAACTCCAAACTGAATAAGTTTGTTTCAAAGCTTTATTACAACCACAGAGCGACTGTAAAGTAAATGGTGCACAAGACTAAATTGTAAACATACATGAAAACCATAGGCTGACCAAAACGTCTAAAAAGATTGAGCCTTCCTAGAATCAATGCTGTTAAGCAGTCCAAAAGAATAACACAAATTAACAAAACTATAACATGCACATTAAGTTCAGATTTCAAAGCAGATGATGGTGACATCAGGCAATCATCAACATTCATTTAATAACAGTAAGTTTCAGAGCTGGGCCACCCTCATCTCTAATGTGAATTTGGACTTGCATGTGTGGAAATGGGCTTACACATGCAAGCAAAACAAAAGAAAAGACAAACGTAATTTGGAAAAATCACCTAACTAGGGTAACTCACTATAATAACACACTGGTGTTATTATCTAAGCTAAAAAGGAAACAAGAAACCACATCATGATTTATACCTCTCCTCATGGAACAGCAAACAAGAAAGTTTCATGTAATAGAGCGTTCACCGATTCGAAGCATCAGTAGACAGCAGCATCAGGACAGTGCAGAACACGGGCTGCGCATAGGGCAGGTCAGCAATTCAGAATTGATTGGGCATATTAGTACTGAACAGCATAAGTAAGTGGGACATATAGGACTAAAAGGAAATTCATAACATAAAAATAAGTATGGCAGCAGACCAGGAAAGAGACAGAAGGTGACAGCATGAGCACTCAAAATGAACTCTCAGGATTGGGCAGACTGCAGCAAACTCCGCCAGACTAACTAAAACTTTCAAATGTCTCTCCCTAACTAGAAATGTCCAAGTGTCTCTGATTGGTCTTTCAGGTGGGATATCTTGTGTACAACAACCAACATCCAATGGTAACCGCTGACACCATCAAGTGTCCAACTATTCCAGATTTTTTCAAGGGAGAATGTGTAGTCATCTCAATGAATTCATACAGTTCCATTAAAATAAGATACTTTTTTGTTAACTGCAACTTTGGGATCCTTTCTCACAGCATATATGATGATTTGACCAATTCTCTTGTGAAATTAATAAGGCTTTCTGTCTTGTTCGACAGCTAGAAGAAATATTGTTACTTTGTTGACATTGAAATATGTTCTCAGTCTCTGACATAATAGAACATTCAACAGCATGTCAGCAACCTAGGACATAATTCAAGTCAGAGGGAAACAGAATAAACAAGTAATTTTCCTCTACTGCTGAAAAAAATGAATGCTCAGCCGTAGTCTAGTTAAGAAAGCCTGAATACATTAATACAGTTATTACACATAAATCCTATTGCACACTTAAGTTTTGAATCAAATATGCAAAGCAAATTATTTATTTGCAAACATTAATCATGACATATTAGAACACAAGTTAAACCTGCATTTATTTGTCTGCACACATGTAACTCACATTAATAAATTCATTTAAGTCAATAAAGTATGATTAATTCATGTTCATTTAATACTCTTCATATACTTGATTTTTAATAATCTTCTAAGATTAATACGTTTAAAATTAATACATGTCAGGAGCTAACTCAGCTATGTATGCACATCTTTTATTGCAAAATGAGATGTAAATTACGAATGGTCATGTCCATTGTCCACCATAATTCAAATGTGCAAATTGTAAATTTTGTGTTAATTTCTTTGTTAGGCTTCTAAATGAATGTTTATAAGTCATTTTATGCTAAATTCTATGCCAGTAATGTATTAGTAAAATTTGATCTCGATCATCCCTTTTTACCTTTTCTCCCATTTTCCTCTTCCCCAATAATTTCTCTTCTCCTTTTCGATTATTGCCAACATCTCCCCATCTCTCCTCCTCTTCCCTAGTGTCTCATCTTTGCCCATGCTCTTTCTCCTCTCCTCCATTATGACCCTCCTCTTCCCACCCCTGTTCCTTTTGCTCATTCTCTAATATTCTCCATTGTGTCTATCATCTTTTCTAAATGAAGTTTTCAGACCATTTACCTTGTCTTTTACTTAAGTGCACTCAAGTACAGAATTAATTAAATCACATACAGGGGCTTCTTGCACTGGAAAACTCTCATTCTCAACAATCTTTTTATTTGCAGCAATTGCAAGCAACACTCCCAAGCAAAAACATTAGGAGCAGGAAGTCATCACTGCAGATTACAAACCTGCAGTACGTTTGATCAGTCAAAAAGTGTCTAGCACAAACAAATCTATAGAGCAGTTTAGACACACACAAACAGGGCACAGTACACCAACAATGTGTTTAGTCATTCCACACTTGAATGACTCAAACCAGTGTTTCAAAGTGGGTATTAATGTGGAACTGCTGTACATCTCCTTGTTTGCATGAATAGGTACTTTGGAGTGAATGTCTGAATCAATAGCAACATCTGGGTTCATTCTCAAAAGAAGATAAAAAGTGCATTTGAAGGATTCCTTCTACAAAACTGAAACTAAACATTTACTTATATTGCAGCTCTTCTGCATCAGTGAGCGCATGGTCAAGCTTGATAGAAAAACATTTGCTCACAGCACTTAAGCCATAAGTGCACTACAGGAGCTATGCACTCAAATTAGGCTCTGCCTCCGTACAGCATTAGGGAAAAGTGCTTGTGCCACTAGAAACGTCCAGGAAATACTTATTGCAATGAAATGCAAGACATATACTCTAACAAGCTTCTGTCTGACTTTTCAGTGTTTTATAATGTAGGCTCAAAGGCTTCCCTCTGATCTATGGTTCTCACTTTACCTTGGCATGTTGGGGAAGTGGAGAGTCCATCTCTATGCCTATCAATGTTTTGACAAAAAAATCCTGGAGTAGGTTGGCGTTAAAGAGGGTGGTTCCATTAGCTTGAATGTAGAATGAACACTTTTTAGGTCGAGCATAAGCGTATGACCTCTTGTATACTTTTAGTATAATTCCTGTGGGCTTCCAGCTATTTAATTTGTTAGTGTAAGTGTCATTATAATATCCTTGCTTACTACTGGTCAGTCATGCCTCTTTGTCACTCCTTCTTCTGTGTGGGAGCAGGGTAAACTACTGTATAAATATGCTTTGTCCTGTTTATCTCTTCTTCTAGAGGAATTTTCTTTCTTTGTTTCTCGCTTGTTGGAAGGTGATATAGGTTTGAGAGGTGAGGGAACCTAGTAAAGTCTGTAAAGGCAGTTTGTTTGAAATGGTTGATAGGTGGGTGAATATGAAAAGAGGCCATAACCTACCAAATGCAGGTGAGTTGACAGGAACCGTTAATGTTTATTTTCTACAAGGTGTGCTACATCAAGATATTGGAAAAGTTAATGGAGGAGGTGAAAGAGGCACACAGTAGGATCTGTCCGTGAACACCCCCATGGCACGTGAAGCAGCAGACATGAGTTGCTGGTAAAGGCATTTCACAGGTAGTTGGTGAAGGTGGTGAAAGGGAGAGTTGTGTGGTTTGTATTTGTAACCGCCTATTTCAAAGAAGACACATGGCACCTGCCCAAGGGCCTAGGTGGGTCATCTCTAAACTTGAGCCTATCATGGTTAGGTCCATTGTCTCCCACTTCACGGAGTCCTCATACACCTGGCTAATGAGCTTGCACACAAATGCTCATCCCTACAGGACTACAGGCACACATTTAAATAGGACACAAATGGAACCTGACAAAGCTTTGACGTTTTAGGTACTGGACTACACTTTAATGTGACTAAATCTTCCCAGTCACCAATGTCATCTCTTGTCAGAAAACGTTGACACCCACACTTCCAAACACACAGTTCCTTCTCTGCTTGTCTGTTCCCTCTAGTGCCTCACCTTCCATCTCAAGTGCTGAATACCTTCACTCACGAGCATGGCCTGTATTCAAATGGGCACACATTACATTTAAGCTTCCTGAAGAAGAAGGAGTCAATGTCAGACACGTTGTCTGGCACTTTTCCATCTCATTGGCCGCAAATCCTGCAAAACGGCTCTGTTTGCTTACACAGGGGCTTGTTTTCCTTTTGCCCTTACACAGGCAGGAGTTATGTTGTTCTGGTCATACCTTGCAGAAAGTGGTAGGTAGATAGGATTAAATAGGTAGAAAGTAGCACTATAAAACAAAAATATGAATCTAATCTGACCACCAAATTGACGACTGACTTTCAAGATGCACAATATGATGTTAAATCCTTCTCCGGAACAATAATCCACAGAATAGATTAATCATTTGAAAAAAATGTTGGAAAGGACCTGTTACGGTTAATTCTGAAATGGATATTTTAATATTGCACTAACAGAACAGAAATCTGATGATGGTGAATGGCCCAGTTTAAGCAATTTAAGAGGTTACTGAGATTTTCAATATGATTTAGGCTGTTATAAGGACATAAGTATATAAATGCTGAGGATTCCCCGATAGTCTGTACTTTCAACATGATCAGTCATAAAAACACACACAACAGCATTAGTTTAGACATGTTTTGAAACTATGGGCCAGATTTACTAAAAAGTGGTGCAGTGCAGTGCCAGGCCATTATTTGCAGCGCTGCACAGCACCACTTTAAAAATGCAGTGAGGTGCCATAATTAATGAAATACAGCGCATTCCTGTGTTTCCCCCTTCACGGGAGCTAAATTTAGCTTCCAGTGCCAATGCCAATGCAGGCATCCTTGTACCATAGTGTAAGGGTGTCTGCGTAGAGAGGATTGATTGTTTATGTACAGGAAAGTGCCCCTTCCTGCACATAAACAATCATTCATGGCCTTTTGGTCTTTCTAAGTGTGCTGTAGAATGTAGGATACATGGAAAAAGTAAAAACAAGGAGGTAAAAAGTATTCCTCCTCGTTGTGCCATGATAACTCCACCCCTCGAGTGGCATTAGTTTTTGGCGCTGCCACAAATTTCATCTAGTTGTTAATCTGAGGCAGCCTCAAAAGCAATGGGTGTTGTGGTGGAACGCCCACAGCACACCCACTGCACACCCCTCTTACACAGAAAACTGCTTCATCGGGGCCGATATTTACAAGGTGGCGTTAAGCCACAAAAAGTGGCTTAGCTCCACCTTTTAATTGTGGCGCACTGCACAGCACCACCGGAGCATAACAAAAAATGATGCTCAGGTGCCATAAGGACCTTGTAAATCTGGCCCTACGCGCATGACAACAAATAACCAAACCCTCCAAATAGTACATGGAAATGCATCCAGTCTCCACTTTTCTGTTTGAAGGTCTATTTCAAAGAAAACCTTTAGGTGTGGTTTGACAGGGCAGCTGTACCTCGCCTATGTGATCAACAGAAACATAGCTTTAAGAAACACTACTGAGACAGGAGCTTAAGCTCTGTCCAAATGTTGATTCTCTTGAGAACAGATTTTGATTAGGCAGAATGTGAGTCCTTATTGAGTTATTTCTTGTGAAAACAATACGTTTTTTGTAATTTAATTTTACTGATTTTCTTATTAAAAAGTTGTGCAATTTACAGACACTTCCAAGACATAGGGGGTGATTTGTATCTTGGCAGATTGAATACTCCGTCACAAACATGACAGATATCCCTTCCGCCCTAATACTATACGATCGCCATAGGATATAATCATCTGTTATGTTTGTGACAGAGTATTCCCCTCTGCCAAGGACTAAATCAGGCCCATGGTGTCCCCTCAGAATAGGGCGTTCTCATAATATGTACAAGGAAAGACATGTAGGTAAATCTTGCGAGGACATCAACTCAGAATATATACAGTAAGGATGATTTGTATCATAGTGGAGCATACTTGGTATGTTGTCAGAAGAGACTATGAGAAAATCAATATGACAAACCATACTAAAACAGGTATAAGAAATAAAAAAGCTTCAACACAATAAAAGCACATAGGAGAAACAGTGCTATTATAAACATGTCCAGATTTATGTTGATAGAATGGAGTTAGAAAGCTCAAGATGTTTTCTTTCCCAAAATTACAATCCCAAAAGATGGTCTGCTCAACTAGGCATGCAGGTCATTTAGCAATATTCACAGAAAGATGGTGGGAACTCATGTACCCCTCCTTCCTCCCCTGACATATTTCTGATTGTACCTGAGCTGTCTATTGAGAGGCAATCCTGTAGAACGGTGTCCAAGGCCTAGGCGAATTTAGGGCTACTAATTACACCTTGTGCTTCTAACTTCAGAATCCCTCCCTTACATTCAGCCCATTTCAACTGTTCCTTTCTCCAGACCAAGAGCCCAGGACTATCTCGGACCCTCCAGGCAATAGTGAGTTGGCAGCAAGCAAGCACGAACACAAGGTCTATGAATCTGAATGTGACAGCATTTGCCCTCGGCCTCACGAAAAGAGGAAGAAAGATGGAGATTTCAGGAGATATCATCCAGTGGATGTTGATAAGAAGTTTACTGTTGCTACCCAATATGGGAAATTCCACCTCATGGGATACAATGCTGCTCTTTGTATTCGGCACTGTGAGCAAGCTGCATGTGCCTCTGTCAACATGAGGTTAATCCTCCTGAGGGTGAGATACAATTGATAAACTAAATAATATTGTATCAGTTTAAATCTAGAGTTCCTAGAGGTTTGCGGTGTGGAATTTAGAATGACGCACTAGTCTCTATCCATGAGTGGGGTGGCTAAGTCAGCAATCCAGCGGTCTCAGTGACTCTGTCTGTCATATTAGCATGCTGTATAAGATAGTAGCCTTATTCACACTGAGGAGTAAAAAGTATTGGGAAAGAGTTAGTACTCAACAGCAAGCTGCTGAAACTCCCTAAACTCCCAATTCTTGAATAATGCCCCAACCGAGTGGAGGCCCTTCCTCTTCCAGTTCTGTATTCATTTCCAGTCACCCGCATGCTGCAATGTGGAAATTGTCATAATCAGGAGCTCTAGTGCACATGGGAATCTAGTGTTCATTCCCTAGAGAGCCCTGATCCAAGAATATTGTAGTGTCAACTAGAAGCCCGCCCAACTAAGTGTATGTCCTATCGGATGAAGTAAGTTGTAGATGCAGCAACAAGTCCAAAGTCGGAACACCAAACTCACATACTTCAGGGACACCCCACAATATACCCCTCCATCAAGCCACCCATAAGGGTTGCATCTCCAGGTGGTACATGTGTTTGTTCTGTCAGCTCGACGCCACTTCATCTTCCCAAATATGCATGGAATTTGGCCTTTATAAACAATCACTCATGTTGAAAGCACGGTTCCTGAGCTACTAGGCTAATCTTAAATCAGCCCCTAAAGATTCCCAAAAGAGCAATTCTGGTAAGGCATTCCAGGCCACAAGCTGAAATTGAATTCCTATGTGAGGCACTCACTAGAATATTTGGACGTGCACAGCACTATAGATTTAAATCTTCTGCCAAAGATAATCTCAAAATTTGTAGCCAAAAGTACAAAAATGACATCGGCCGAGGAGAATAGACAAGAACTTGCACGTATGGCTCACGCTGATCTACGTATGCCCTTTTATCAAAATCCGTGGATAACTTCATACCTCTCTTGCCACATAAAAATGGTCTTTAAAAAAGAGTTAATGAGGCTCAGGTGCGGTCTAATCCCAATAGAACGACACATATTTGAGCTCCTAAAAGGCTCCTCCAACCATTAATACTGTCTGTGTAATTTTAAGCAGGAATCTTTGATGCACATTGCTTGTATTTGTCTTTTTTTTAAACTCTAACATGTGATTAGTTGAGGCCAATTTTCCGTGTATGTATGTATGTATGTAACCAGGCCATCAGCTTGCCTGTCTGACACTGATGTACAGCTGTTGGTTAGATGCATGAAATCTTGAGGCGCGCACTAAAGTAATTGAATCTGAGTCCTCCAGGTAGCTAACAGGGCTTTCCAAAAGCCAACATTGGAATTTATTTCAAGCACAACCTGATGCTTCCTGAATATGCACCTTATTTTCTAACCTGCATTCTAGCCAAAACACCATTAAGTGGTTTTGTGTCATGGATGTTGATTTACTCCTGGGCAAAAGTGCAATAGAGTAGGTCTACAGGCATTAACAACGCCAGGGCACTCTTTTCTTCTCCTATATTTTAAAATCTATTTTGCTTTACCAGTACTGAGACTGTTTTAGAAGTACAATCTGCTGGATGTTCCGCATTTTACTCACCAGTCCGTAGTCTTTGGGTGATCATAGACCGATTATGTGGTTCATTATTGGCAGCCCTGAAGATATAAGTGCCACATGGCTGGAGCATCGGCACACATGATGCTAAGGGGCCTTGGTCAGCTTGTTTCAAATTGTTCATAATGTCCTGCACTGGTAGACATTTGTCTCTATTTGGTTCTTTGTGTTCCTGGAATGTAGCAGAATGAAGGGCCCCGTGGTGAACAACAGGTGCAACCTAGTTCTCTCAACAGAATCCTTCATGACGCGGATGAGCATCAGAAAGGACAGGATTGGTGGGGGGAGGCAGGGAAGCTCTTGGGTGAGGGGATATATAAGGGAAGGAGTTAAAGAGTCAGCCTCTTCCGCACGGCTCGCTTCTTGCACTGTGGGAAGTTTGGGCTGGCAGTACAGTAGAAGCAGGTTTGCAGCTAATGCTGTAGGTCTCTGGCACTGGAGAAGGCCCTGGGGAGGACGCAAGGTCAGGAAAAAGGCCCCAATGAGAGTGTAGAGGGCCTTGGGGTAGCTGAGGCACAGAAGGAGGCAGGCACACAGGACCCAATAGGCATTGTGCTGGAGCAGGGGCAAGCAGAGGACTACAGTGATAAGCTGTATCTGGATTTGACCATGGGGAAGGATATCAGGAGTGGTCTGAAAACCAGCTTGGCCTTGGGGGGCAAAAAGAAGGCCAATAGTGATAGGCTGATGGAGGATCCCATGCTGGGAGAGGCTGGACACCTGTTACAGAGGGTGGACTGTATGCAAGTGTTAGGGGGTCCTGGGGACCATGTAGAGCAGGCAGAGTGCAGAAGTGAGGGGCCACAGGGGGACAAGGCACACCAGTCAGCAGCCACTTATTGATCTAAAGTGGACATTGAGGCTAGAATTTGGCAACAGCGCAGGTTGGTGACTGAGGAATGATGGGCACAGCTATGTAAGGACAGAGAGGATGCCTTGGGCCAAGAGGGCCAACTAAAGGGGAAGACTAGTGCAGAGGGCCCATGGGGGGGGGACCCTGAGTGACAGACAGAAGATGGAGGTTGTTGGGTTTAGATACTGAATGACGGTGGCAGAGCGGAGCAGGAAACCAGTGTGTCCTACAGGGCCAGCGGTGCGGGAAGCACATGTGACAAGGGTGGACAGGTAGTATGCGGAGAGGCAAAGCCAGTTAGTGAGACCAACAGACATGTGGTGATGCCATTGGGGTGCAGACGGCCCTGGAAGTTGGTCTAAAGAACTAGTGGGGGCCAGATGCAGCCTTCCCTAAGGCACAGGAACAGTCATGACCTCAACATGGCAGGTTCCCTGTGGGAGATGGAGTGGAGACACAGTAAGGTGGTTTGGATGCTGAGTATGCAGATGTGAGGTGTGACAAGGAGGTGGAGGATGACATGGAGCTCGATTATAATGAAGACAGCAATGATTGGGAAGAGGGGGAGATACAGGAGGCTGAGGTGAACAAGGTAGGGGTGGGGGAAAGGGGCAAAGAAGTGGTGCAACCCCCTCTTCAATTAATGTTTTACAGATGCCCAGTTCGGCAGAGGAGCCTCAGTGGACGAAAGCAAAGACAACCGCAGACAGGGCCGCAGGATGGTACAGGAACCAGAGAATGGGCTCAAAGGTAAGGGAGAGTGGTGGTCTGCATGGGAAAACCGTCAGCGTGGCTCAAACCAAGTCCAATACAAATCAATTGGAGTGGGGGAAGGGGCAATACATGAGGTTAAAGGTACTGGGGAGGAAAAGAGCAGAACCAGGAGGTCAAAAAGACCAAGTTAGATGTGAGGACAGATGCTGAACAGGGGAAGAAAAGTGAAGGGGATGCTGAGGTTGAGGAGAAGGAGGGGAGCTCACAATTAAAGGTACCCTATATGGGTTTGGCGATGCCCCTTGGGTCTCACATGTCTATAAAAACTAAAGCTAGAATATGAAAGCATGAATATGTGGATGTGTTTAAGCTGTTACATCAGGACATACAGACTAAAGAAGGGTCCAAGGAGGAGGAGTGGAAGGTAGCGTGTAGGGCCCAAGTTCCTGTCACGATGGAAAATTAGACATCAGCTTTCCTCATATATGCGAGCATTTACTATGATAAATACCCAGATAGGGCTATTGCTCTGGTCAAGTACTTGGACATCATCCGGAAGGCTCAAATGCATTTTGGGGGTTACACGTAGCTTAGCTACGATGGGAAGTTCCAGGGACGTGTGAACGTGATTCCAGATAAACCTTGGGGGGATGTAGATTCCGAATTGTGGATGCAGTGGATGTCGTTCACCCAGTCTGCAGCATCAACCCACACAGCAAGTAGTCTACCTGTGATTTATAACCCTTTTCAACCTTGTCCCTATCTTGCATTCTAGCAGGGCGGGGGCGGGAAACACACAGCATCCCCCTGTCTCTAATGTGGGAGCCTGCTGGAATTTCAATAAAGGTTTCTGCTCGCAACACCCCTGTAAATTTAAGCACGAGTGCTCCAAATGCAGGGGGAAGCACCCAGTTATGGAGTGCTCCTTGCTGGCCAGTCCAGCAGAGCAATGGAGGGCATCTAGAAGGCAAGGGGCTCAATGTGCTGCTGGGCCAAAGAGCACCTACGCCAATTAGGCTTAGCAATTTGCTTCCCTGGTTGAATCTGTATCCTGATAGAGATACAGCGTTTCGGTTGGAGTGGGGTTTCAGAGAAGGTTTCCGGGTGGATATCTGAGGTTGAGAGTGAAGCTTTGGGCCGACAATTTGCGGTTGGCCAGAGAATCGCCAGGAGTGGTAATGGAACAGTTCAGCAAGGAGGTCAGTGAGGGGAGGATTGTGGGCCCTGTCCACGGGTGGCCCATGGAGGACTTGATGATCTCGCCATTGGGTGTGGTGCCAAAGAGGAGTAAAGGAGAGTTTCTCCTCACACCCCACTTTTCCTGGCCAGAGGGGGCATCGGTGAACAATTTCTTTGTACCCGAGAACAAACAAGTGGTCTATGCTTCGGTCGACGATGCCATTGCCTTATTCGTAGGTGTGGTAGGGGATCAGAACTGGCCAAGTGTGACATCAAGACAGCTTTTTGGCTGTTGCCCATTCACCCACATGATTTTGGGCATGCAGATGTATGGGGCTATATATTTGGACAGGGTCCTCCCAGTGGGTTGTGCTATCTCCTGTGCATTGCTTGCAGCTTTCAGTACTTTTCTGCAGTGTTTTTTATTTTTTTAATATCTTTTATTGCTTTTAACAAATGATTATGTCTCATAACAAATACAGATACTAAGTTATTCCCAACTGTGTACTCTGACCCACCATCTCGCATTTTGTCCATCATCTATTATTCTAATTACAACTCTCCTTGCTGCCAGAATATTAGTATGTGATCCTTATTGTATGTTATGTCGTAGTAGTTGTTGACTGAACAGGGTCCGATTCCGAGTCAGACGTGCTATCCTCTGATGTCAAGGCGTCCATCGCCTTTAGATTGTCCAGCAGTGTGTCCCAGTGTTTGGCGCTGTCTCTGGGTCTTTGACCTTGCAGCGCTTCTTTCAGTAGTGCTGTGCTTTTGATTTCGGCCCACTTCACTAGTGCATTTTGCCATCTCTCCACCAGAGGACCTCCTGTGTCTTTCCAGTGGGAAGTTATTTCCCTCTTGGCGAGTATTAGTGCCAGATCTATGAACCTGTTGGATATTTTTTTTGCTGAGGGGCGAGGGAAATCTCCCAGTAGAGCAACCAATGGCGTGGGCAAGATTGTTCTTTCTGTGCTGGAGGCTAGTTTCCTGAACACTTCTGTCCAGAACAAGTTTATTCTTGGGCAGTTCCATAGCATGTGCAGAAGGTCCACTGATAGTTCTTCGCATCTGGGGCATTTAGAATTATTCGTGTTAAAAAATTTGGTTAGTAATTGTGGAGTCAGGTAAGCTCTATGATAAATGTATAAGTTTATCAATTTGAACCTTGCGTTCCTGGATACAGAGTAAATGTGGGAGGTGATTCTGGCCCATTGGGTATCCTCTAGGGTACAATCTAGGTCGGTCTGCCATTTGGATCTAAGTTTGTTCAGTGGGAGACAGTTGGTGTTTTGTAGGGACTTATATATTCTCGATACTACCCCCCTCTGGTCTCCCGTTGTGCAGAGGAGGTGGCAACTTTCGTGTATGTCAGGTTCAATTGATTTTGTGCCCCATAGTTTTTGGATAGTATTTATTAAGGCAGAGTGGGTGAGGAATAAGCCCGAGGGTAGGTTGAACCGTTCTTGTAATTCTATATATTTGCAAAGTTTAGCATTGTTAAACAAGTCTCCTATTTTCGTGATGTTATACTTTATCATTTTGTTAGAGTGCACTATGATGTGTCCCTTCGGGGTGAGGTTTAGAGCTGTTAGGGGGATCTCGGGTGAATAGGGGTTCTTGTGCGCGTGCGTTTTAGGAATTGGTCCCAACAATATCTAGGCGCCTCCCATTCTAATGGGAGCTGTTGTGATGGTTTTTTGGGGTTCAGTAAGATGTTTAAAATGTTTTCTAGAGGACAGTTTAAAGAGATTCGTGGGTTGCTATTGTTTAGGAACTCGCTGCTAGTAAATCTCTAGGTTTGGTGCAGCTAATCCTCCCTCTGAGGTAGGCCTCTGGAGTGTGTTAAGCGCAATTCTGCGTCTGTTCGCCCCCCATATAAAATTCACAATTAGGGAGCCTATGTTTTTGAATACTCTTTTTGGGATTATTAGAGGGATGGTGGAGAAATAGTATAGTAGTCTAGGCAGTGCTATCATTTTTATCAGGGCAACCCTCCCAAAGACAGTCAGGGGGAGTGTATTCCAGAATTGCATATTAGTTTTGAGTCCATTAAAACCTCTCTGTATGTTTCCTTCTAGAAGGTCTTCTATTTTATGGTATACATTGATCCCCAAGTAATTAAATGTATTCGGGGACCAGGGAAGACCTCTAGTATCTGCGGACTCAGGAGTGTCTGCAGTAAGTGGAAAGATGGTGGACTTTCTCCAGTTGATTCTGAGACCAGAAGCCCTACCGAAATTTTCGAGCATGTCTATTGTCCCTGGTAGGCCAGTGTCCATCTTTTTGAGAAACAATAGCATGTCGTCTGCATATAGTGCTATGTGGTGTGTTTGATTGTTGATCGGTATACCCTCAAAGTACCTCCCTGATCTCGCTGTTTGTGCAAGGGGTTCCACTGCCATGGCGAACAGGAGGGGAGACAGTGGGCAGCCCTGTCTGGTCTCCCTTCCCACCGGGAAAGAGTCGGAAATAATGCCACCTGTGTGTACTCTTGCTGTGGGGTTGGTATAGAGTAGCCTTGTCCAGCGCGCAAAGCCCTCTCCAAGCCCTAATTTTAGCATAACCAGTTCCAGGTAGTCCCACCGTATGCTATCAAAGGCTTTTTCTATGTCTATTGAGATTATCGTTGCTTGGGGTGGCGTATTAGTTGATGGCATGGCGTGTAATATTGAAACTAAGCGTCTAATATTTTGCCCTGTGCTGCGTTGGGGTATGAAACCTGCCTGGTCTTGATGGATTAGTGACATCATGTGGGGTAAGAGTCTATTTGCCAGTATTCTGCTTAATATTTTATAAGCTAGGTTTAACATAGAAAGTGGACGGTATGAGCGAACGTCTGTGGGAGGTTTATCGGGTTTTAGTAGGGGGATCATTACGGCCTCATTGGTTGATTGAGGCAGTTTATTGTTATGCCAGGCTTCTGCGTATAGTTCGCATAGTCTTGGAGCTAACAGGTCTTGGTACAACAGATAAAACTCCATTGGGAGTCCGTCTGTTCCAGGGACTTTTCCCATAGCCATACCCTGTATAGCTGCTTTAATCTCTGTGATTGAGATAGGCGCAGCCAGTGCCTGACTGTCCTCTGTACCTAATGTTGGGAGGGTAAGTGCATCTAATTCCTGGATCTGGGTATTACAGATAGTAACCGCTGGGGGGGGCGTAGAGGGTTGAGTAGTATTCGAGGAAACATGTGTTTATTTCCTTTTGACCGTGTATACTGCCCCTTGTGAGTGTCTTGATCTCAACTATGGGGGTTTGTTGTTTATGGGGCCTGGCAAGCCATGCTAGCAGGGCTCCTGCTTTATCGCCCTCTGTATGTTGTCTGTTTGTAGTCAAAGCGGGACAATCTTGAGCCAGCTTCGATTATTTTAGTTTTCGTTTCGTTCAGGCGGGACATCAGTTCGGGATGTGTTGGGAGTTTTCGCTCGGTTTCTCTGAGGGAGTCCTCTAGGTTTTTGAGTTCAGTTTCGATAGCTTTTCGAACGCCAGTGCTCTCGCCAATGCAGTTACCCCTTGTTACTACCTTGAAGGTTTCCCACTCCAGGGTTCTAGAAGAAGTTGACCCTGCATATAGAGAGAAAAATTCCTCGATGCTTTGGTGTAGTGTGTGTTTGAACGCCTCGTCTTCGAGTGCCTCAGTTCTCAGACGCCAAGTGGGGATTGCTGGTTTCTCCCCACCCCATGCCAGTGAAATCATCAGGGGATTATGGTCCGATATAGTGCGGCTTAGGTATTCGGCTGTTGTTACAATATGTTGCAGATCTTGGGAGTCCAGGAAGGTATCTAGTCTAACGTGTAGATCGTGTGTTGTCGAATAATAGGAGTAATCTCTGCCTTGTGGATTGTGTTGTCTCCAACAATCTTCAAGTTGCCAGTGTTGTTGCCATTCCGCGAAGTACTTGGCAGTTTTTTGAGTTTGCGTGTGTTGTAAGGGTGTGTGTTGGTTATGCAGTTGAAGTCCCCACCGAGTATTTTTGGGCCTGTAAGGGTCGGTCCTAAGTCTCGTGATAACTTATCTAGGAATTTTTTTTGGTCTGAGTTCGGCGCATAGAGGCCTCCTATTGTCACTTCTTTTCCATCCAGTCTTCCCCTGATTACCACATATCTCCCTTCTTTATCTATCGATGTTAGTAGTGCCTGGAATGGGACCCCTGGGCGGATCCATATTAGTACCCCCCTGGCATAAGCGGAGTAGTTAGTGGCAAATATTTGGCCTCTCCATCTTTTTTTGAGCGCTGTGACTTCCTGCTCTAGTAGGTGTGTTTCTTGGAGCAGGGCTATATGCGCTCCTCTACGTTTAAGGTAGCTGTGTACTTTATATCATTTGGACATGCTATTTAAGCCTCTGACGTTCCATGTTATCATTTTGTAGGTTACAGCCATGTGTTATGAATTGTAAATTGTTGACTATGTGTGGGAATGGACCGCTGGACAGGTCTTCTGTTTTGTGAGTTTGTTGAGGAGTGATGACGAGAGTTGTTAGGTTCGTGGATGATTAATGCGACGTGGACCCCTCTAACTATAAGAACAAATTTAAACCCCAACTCCCATACCCCAGGACTGGTAACCAATATTTTCCCCGTCCAAACCATGAACATTCTTAATTTAAAGTCCTATAGGTGGGTGGCGTGGCAGGGGCCGAGAGCTTCCGTCCCGAGTCGCTCCCGGGGCCCGGCTGTGTCATATCTAGGACCCAAAGAATGTACTTTGTAAACCTAGCCTCGTGGCAGGGTCGGAGGGGTCTCTACCTGAAGACGGTAAGGGTCATGCCAGTATGCATACAGGGCATGATCTTTGAAGCTAGTGATTAGGTGTGATTTTCGGCAGGCTTGTTAAGGTGTCATGCGACAATGAGGAGCTCCCGCAGTCCGAATCAAGATCCAATGTATTTTCCGGGGATTGCGGGCGAGGGCTCGTTCCCCCGCTTAGGGCTGCTGCTGTTTCCACTGTGTTCCTCATCTCGCGGAGGGATTGGTGTCTGGGAGGGGCTGCCATCGTGGTTCGTTTGGAGGATCTGCTGAGTTTCCCACCCGATTTGCGTGGGGTTCCAGTGGGGTGGATCAAAGTGGACATATTCCGAGCTTTCAGCCACTCCCAAACCAGTTGCGGAGAGGTGAAGAAGTGCGTTTTACCGTCGTGTTCCACCCTGAGTTTAGCTGGGAAGAGCATTGCATATTTTATGCCGTTCTCGCGCAATGCGTGTTTGGGGACATTAAAGGAAGCCCTTTGTGCTTGCGTTTCCCTGGTGAAATCTGGAAAGATCATAATCCGTTGGTTGTTGCAAGTGATCTCTCCGAGTTGACGTGTTTGTGAGAGAATATAGGCCCTGATTCTAACCCCGGCGGTCTTTGACCGCCGGGGCGAGGGTCGGCGGGAGCACCACCGACAGGCCGGCGGTGCCCCGCAGGGCATTCTGACCGCGGCGCTTTGGCCGCGGTCAGAAAGGGTAAACCGGCGGTCTCCCGCCGGTTTACCGCTGCCCTTAGAATCCCCCATGGCGGCGCAGCTTGCTGCGCCGCCATGGGGGATTCTGACACCCCCTACCGCCATCCTGTTCCTGGCGGTTCGCCCGCCAGGAACAGGATGGCGGTAGGGGGTGCCGCGGGGCCCCTGGGGGCCCCTGCCGTGCCCATGCCAATGGCATGGGCACGGCAGGGGCCCCCGTAAGAGGGCCCCGCAAGGTATTTCAGTGTCTGCCTTGCAGACACTGAAATACGCGACGGGTGCTACTGCACCCGTCGCACCTTCCCACTCCGCCGGCTCGATTACGAGCCGGCATCCTCGTGGGAAGGGAGTTTTTCCCTGGGCTGGCGGGCGGTCTTTTGGAGACCGCCCGCCAGCCCAGGGAAAAACTCATAATACCCTCTGCGGTCTTCTGACCGCGGAGCGGTATTATGGGGGCGGAATTCTGGCGGGCAGCCTCCGCCGCCCGCCAGAATTAGAATCACCCCCATAGTCTCTGTCTCTGTGGTGTAGTAATTTAGCCACTATTGGACGTGGTCTAGCTCCTGGGGGTGGGATCCTGTTAGGTACTCTATGTGCTCTTTCTATTGCGAAGAAAGCTGAGAGGCCCTCCGGGGCCACTGTGGTCTTGATCCAGTTTTCTAAGAAGGACTCCATAGAGTCTGCAGAAGTTTCGGTTTGCTCAGGGATCCCAACCAGTTTAAGGTTACTCCTGCGAGCGCGATTTTCAGCATCTTCTGCTCTGGTTTCTAAGGTTTTGATGCGGGAGGTGAGAGCTGTTAGTTCTGCAGTTGTTGCTTTCTGTGTTAAAGTCACTGCCGCAAGCAATGTTTCGTTGGTTCCTACTTTCTCCTTCAATCTGCAATGGTCATCTCTCAGTAGAGTGAGGTCTGTTGCTAAGTTATCTATTTTCTTCTCCAGTGCTTCGCGGGACTCTCTAATGGCCAGGAGAACCGTGTCCAGAGTAGTTTCATGTAGTGACAGATCGTCTGTGGGGTGCGATTTTGTGGGGTGGGTAGTGGGTTTAGTGCTTGCAGTCTCGCCCTTGCTCTGTTCTTCGCGTTTTTTGGTTTTCCCCATGGTTAAAGGAGTCGTTAGATCAGATGTTGGAGTGTTATGTTGGTAGTAGGGAAGTTACTTTCAGGGGGATTCTTCAGAGTCTTTAGTATTCGCTGATTTTTTTCGGCGGGGAAGCCGGGGCCGCAAAGAGAACGGAGGACAGGAGCAGAGCCAGGGGCACCCCTAGTAACTTTTCCTCCCCTGGCTAGGTCAGGGGTCATCGGCGCCGGGGGTCCCCCCTCTCAAGATCCAGATTGGCAGGTAGTCGTTATGGGGATGGGCTTATCTTCCTATGCCTCTGCACCACCCTCGCTAGCTTGCAGACCCCTATTTCTGGGCTCTTCCTCTCTTTGATTACCGCGTTGTGGGATAGATGTCATGCCGGCATTGTCAATTGACGGGGGGGTTGATAGTTGATTGTCTCCGGCCCCCCGAGCTACCCGGTTGCCGGTCTGGGTTCCCCTGGGGAGCGCGACTCCCCTCCACTCACCGCGTCTCGTGAGGCCTCAAGGGTGCAGGGCCCGATCGTGGTTCGCGACCGGGTGGGTAGGCCGCAGCCCCCTGGACTGCCGCCCCTCCCACCTACCGGTTTCACTTCTGCCCAGCCGGAGGATCGTCCAAGTTCGATGGTCCCGCTAGGCCGATCTCAGTCCTCCGGGTCCTGTAGCACTTGCCCCGGCCTCTCCGCTTCCCGCCACAGGATCACTGCTCATTCAGTTAGTTGCGGCCGCCATTTTGACTCGGGCGGTCGCTGTGTGAAAAATCGTTCTGCGCTGCGTTTAAGGCACGATCCGAGTCCATGAGAGTTTCTTTGCGCTCCCGCTGCTCTGTGGTACTATTGCCTGCGGCCAGCTTCGGATTTCAGGCGTCGATCAGGGATTTTAGGCTGGCCGGGCCCCGTTTGCAGCCCCGGAGCTCTTCCCTAAGCGTGCGGCTCCATCAGCCGCTAGCCACGCCCCCCCTTCTGCAGTGGGTTTTCACGAAGGTGGGCAGACATTGGATGCTGGGTGATTTCCTGCTTGTTGGCAAGGCTGGGTATGGTCATGCGACAGGGCTCTGAGGTTTTTGGAGCAATTGGCGGTGGACCTGGGGCTTCTATGGATCCTGGAAAGACGGAGAGTCATAGCATAGTACTGACCTACCTGGGCATTGAACTGGACATGGTGGTTCTAGTGGCGTGGCTGATAGCAGACAAGGTGGATGAGATTGTGTTTTTTCTCCAGCAACTCCTGTGGTTACACAACGTAGAATTGAAGGTGGTACATCAGGTACTTGCTTTCTGAATTTTGCTTACAGAGTCATGCGAGGTCAGGACTTTTTGCTCATCGATGGGCCTCATTATGTTGGACGCGTTGCTACCTCATCACCAGATTCTGATTTTTATGGGCATGGGGGAGGACAAAATGGTCTAGGAAGCTTTCCTTACGGGTCTTTATAGTCTTTCGTGAAGAGGACACAGTTTGGCAGGTTCAGATTTTTTCAGGTGCGGCTGAAGCTTCTGGTTTTGGCTTGTTCTGGGATGGCAGGTGGTGTGCAGAAGCTTGGCCTCAAAGGTGGCTGGACCAAGGGCAGAGCATAGCATTCTTGGAGTTTTTTACATTGCTTGTGGCACTTGCGGTTTGGTGGGATGAGTTAGCCAATTGGACAGTTATGTTTGATGAGGACAAACTGACAGTGGTTGAATTGGTGAACAAGCAAAGAGCAAGGGACCTGAGGGTATTGCGGCTGCTGTGTCATTTGATGCTCCGCTGTTTAAGTCTAAATGTAATCATTTAGACAGCACATATCTCAGGGATCAACAATTCCATTGCCGATTCGCTGTCTCGTTCACAGTGGCAACGTTTTATCAGCCTGGCAACTGGCGCAGACGAACAGAAGACGGCGGTCCCATCAGAGATTTGGGAGTTGGGGGCATGATGGTTATTAGGCTCGTTGAGAAGTCATTAGCTTAGTCCACTCAAAGGAGCTACTGCCTGGCCTGGTTGGAATTTCAATCTTTTGAGGGAGATCTAGGAGCAGTGGTGGAGTTAGGATTAGGGAGCACTTGAGGCAAGAGTGATATTTGTGCTGTTTTTGATTCACAAAGGTTTGTCACCTGTGACGACTGGGGGTAGGTTGGCAGGGTTATCGTTCTATGGTAAGTTGTTTTTCGGCTTTGATCGAGCTAGGGACGACATTCTAGGTAGGATGTTAAGATGGTGGGGAAGAGAAAGGCCAGGGCAGGGTTTTTGAGGGAGGCCATCATTTTGAATTACTATTGGAATGGTTGCACTTGTTGCCTGTCTGCTGCAGCGATGTTTATGAAGTGGCGCTCTTCAGGCTGTGCATGATATTGATGTTTTCTGGGGCTTTTCGAGTGTCTGAATTGTTGATGGTGGGCATGGCTGTAGGTGTGCAGCATGGGGAGGCACGAGTGAAGGATGAGAAGTTGGGCATTTGGTTGAGGAGATCTAAGATGGACCAAGTTGTTAGGGGGAATGGGTATAGCTGATGAAAGGGGGGAATGATGAGGGATGCCCTATCTTTGAGCGGTGCAGTTTTAAGAAATGGGTGGTGGCCACAAACAAGATCATATTCTGTTACGCAAATGGTGAGAAGCTTACAGCATTTAACTTGTTGACAGTTTTGAGGATGGCTTTGCGGCCGATTGGAGACAGGCAGGTAACTTTGGGACGCAGTCATTCAGAATTGGGGCAGCATCTGCGGCTGCTCATTTAGGGTGGGACTGGTCACAGATTAGACAGATTGGTAGGTGGCACTCGGAGTGCTGCGAGTGATATGTGCGTGCATGGAAGAGTGCTGAGGTTTGTGTGTGGAAGGGGCCTGCGGGAGGAGGGGCTGTGGCTTCACTCTACTGAATTATGTTTCTTTTGCCACTTGTGTGAGTCCGGAAAAGGTCCAAAGTGGTCACGTGGCTGGTGGGACACTTCTTTATCCATTGGGCAGCAAAGTATGCAGAGAAACAGATTTATGGATGCTTCCCTGGATTGTCAGGCAGTCGCCATGTGGGGGGAAAGAGCACGATGAGATGGGGAATGTTGCAACCTTTCTTAACCTCTATGATACCAAATTAGGTCTGTCCTGATATTATGGTTCTTTACCTGGGGAGAATGATCTGGTGTGCATATCAGGGCTCACCCTACTACAACACATGCAACAGGGCCTTTCATTACTTCAGCAGTAGATGGCGGGGACTTGTTTAGTATGGACTGAATTTATGCCCCATAGGAAATGGAGGGGAGCAATGAAGCATGGGGCAATCGACAGAGCTAGGTGAAAGCTCAACCGGGTGATGAGGGTTTTTTGTTGTGCACATGATAGCAAAGTGTTGGCACATGAGGGGATTACTGAGGAGTGCACTGGAGTAGAGTTGACTGATGCAGAGTAGAGTGGCATAGAGTGCAGTGGCATAGAGTGCATTGGTATAGAATGCAGTAGTGCAGAGGAAACTGCCGTGAAAACACAGTGGTGTATATTGGCGTAGAGTGCACTGGCATGAAGTGCAGTGGTGTAGAGTGGTGTTGAGTAGACAGGCATAGAATACAGTGGTGTAGAATACAGTGGTGTGCAGTAGAGTGCTGTAGAGTAGAATGGAGTGCAGTGGCAAGAAGTGGCATGCACTAGAGTGGACTGGTGTAGAGTACATTACCACATAGTGTTACAGAATATAGCAACATAGAGTACTATGGCGTAGAGTGGAGCAGCATAGAATTAAGGGGCATACAATGCAGTCATACATATTAGAGTGGAGCACAGTACAGTGCAATGGTGCAGAGTGGAGTGGTGAAGACTAGAGTGGCATAGAAGGCAGCAATGTAGAGTAGGGTGGTGTGGAGTACAGTGGCATTAAGTGGTGCTGAGTGGAGTGCATAGAGAGCAGTGCCATAGAGGTGCAGTGATGCAGAGTAGAGTGGCGTAGAATGCAATGGTACAGAGTACAGTTGTGCAGAGTAGAGTGGTATAGGATTCAGTGGCAGAGAGTGCAATATTGCAGAGTAGAGTATTGTACAGTGCAGTGGTGTGGAGTGGTGTAGAGCAAATTGGTATGTAGTGCAGTGGTGCAGAGTAGAGTGGCAAAGAGAGAAGTGGTGTAGAGAACAGAAGTGCAGAGTATAGTGCAGTGGCTAGAGTGTAGTGAAATAGATTGTGTTGTGTAGAGTGCATTGGCATAGAGTGCAGTGGCACAGAGTGCAGTGGTGTTTCAGAGTAGAGTGAACTGGCATAAAGTGGAGTGGTGCAGGGTAGAGTGCAGTGGCATGCACTAGAGTAGCATAGAGTGTAATGGCATAGAGTATTGTGGTGTTGAGTGAGGTGGCATAGAATGCAGTGGTGCAGAGTAGATTAGAGTGGCCTACAGTGGACTGGCATAGAGTTGAGTGCAACAGTGCAGTGGTATAGGGTAGAGTGACATATAGTGCATCGGCACTGAGTAGGGTGGTGCAGAGTAGAGTAGAGAGGAGTAAAGTGGCATAGAGTGCAGTGGCATAGAATGGATTAGTGTAGAGTGGAGTGGAGTGCTGTAAAGTGGAGTGGTGCAAATTACAGTGCAGTGGTGTGGATTGGTGTAGAGCAGAGTGGAGTGGATTGGTGCAGAGCAGAGTGGAGTAGTGTAAAGTGGAGTGCGCATGGTGTGGTAGCACGTCATTAGAGATAAAACATTTTCAATTGAAATGGCCATTACACTTGCACAGGCATACAGTTTTACTAATAACATTATACAGCGAACAAACAATAATGTGTGGAAATAGCATCACCCAGTGTCGATTTGTTTTGATCATATTAAGGTATTTGTTTCTAACACAGTTCAGAAATCATTTGGGCATTCCTGATTCTGATATATTCTAAATACTTGCAGTACAAAGTTCATTTAAATGTTGTTTGTGCACTAGAAAAAAACGTTTTCTGACCCCCAGTATTCAGCATAATTGTCACATAAATCCTTATACTTTGAAGTCAGAAAAGGAAAAGTAAACACCAATCTCCCTCAGAAGGCAGAACCTGACATATGAACTCGGTCATTGAATGCAAAGCACACGTGACAACATTTAGAGGCCTATTTACTGACAGGAGCATTGGTGGAAAAATACAAGGGTTGTTGGTGTGAAAAAGCTTTGATCCTTGGGCGAGACAAACTGACACTGGACAGCTTAACACAAATAAAGCCAGCAAATAAAAAGCCAGAAAATGTGAGTTACAAACCAATGGTAATGGCATCAGATGGAATGCATTCCCATGGAAGCTTTCTAAATGTCACCAAGATGTTATTAGCAAACCAGACAGCTGGACTGTCTGGCAGGCTTCGAACTAAAAAGATATCAATACTGAACATAAAGTGAGTTCAATAATGCAACCTGTATTGCCAGAGGTAATTTAAGGCATAACCAGGCTCATGTCTGAACCAGAAACACTCATGTGCTAGAACTGGTGTCCTCTTTCAAACCCTTACTGCGCTCCGCGCACTCCTCAGGGTGTGAAAGCGATGCAACTGCAACTAGCACTTTATCTCAAACTTGTCATGCCTGCTGCTATGTGGGACATAATCCACCCCCTAGCTTTGGCGAGATCTCTTATCCATGCAAGAAGTGATTATCTCAGGTGTCTGGTGCAAAGGCCCTCCAGTCACAGTAATTACTCCATCTCTAAACCTCTACCACATTCATAAAAAAGGTGTATTTCCTGTCAACTTATACAAGCAGCTTAGCAGGGTTGATAAAACATAGGACAGTCCGAGATCCCAAAGCTTCTGTTTTACGGAAGGGAATAAAGTCCTTTCTTGCTGCACTAAAGCTGTGAAGTCTGGAAGTATTGACACTCAGGCGGTCTCAACCAGGATGCGCCCAGCACTCTGCACTTGTCATAATTTAAAATCTAGGTAATGTGGCAGACACACCACCATCGGTCAGGAAGTTGTGCCCAGCTCGGTCAGGTGTTTAGGCATCCTATGCTGTCTTCCCAGCGCAAAACATTTGGATGGGGCCTCACGTGCCACCACCTCCTCTAACCAGTCCCCAGGAAAAGCAATTATGGATGACCAGGAAGGCAATCAGCCATACATTCATCAACTTGCTGGCTCATTTTTGCATTTACTCACTTACCCATTTGCTATAAAATAGACCCACAAACTCAACAAGTATATAAACGATAAATTAAAAGTCAAAAAGTAGAAAAAAAAGAACATATGCTACCACCTAAACTTGACAGCCATATAATTACAGTACGAAATTAATATCAAACATATCAATGAATGGCACCTCACAATGGTTTGGAATATAGTGTATTGTTGTTTTGAAGTTCCAACAGAGCTGTCACACATGTAAACAGTGTGATGGCCATTGTTGACCGAGAAGACAATGATACTCTATGCACAGTAACTTTCCAAGTTGACCACTCCATAAACATCTCAGTGGACAGCCATCTTTGAGTGGTAAAGTGTATATAGCAACAGTTCTTAGCCTTGGCTTCTGTGGACCCCCACTGAATCACTACTGAAAGCTGGGAACCCCATACTTAGCAATTGTTGTACTGATCCAAGTGGGCCAACATAAAGCTTCTAAACATGGTGGCTATCTTGGAATGGTACAAGGATGATACACAATGGACGATACAATTCCAAGATGGCAACCAAATTTAGAAGTAGTAGACTCACCAGGTGCTGCACACTGCAAGCGAGTGGTCTGGTAGGACTTTCTGGATGCTGTCAAAACACGAAACACAGAAGTAAAGAAATGGAAGGAAACCTATAAAAGTAGAAAAGATAAAACTAAAGTACTGGCCACCAGATAAGACACTGACAAGACACTGAAGCACTCTCATTTTCAAGATGTGCACGTGATCAGGCGAAATGCTGTTACTCACAGGTCAATAGTGGCGAAGGGCGAATAGCTAACCTATTGCAACAGAACAAACATGGGGGAGAGGTGGAGGAAAAGCAAACACACACCCTCCACAATTGAATAATCAGAAAATTACAACAGAGTGTGAAGGCAAAACGTGGCAGACCTACTTAATTAGGTACTATGGATTTCCCTTAGGAGATAACACTTTTAATTGGAAGAGGAAAGCTCATCCACTATTTGTAGCAAGCTTCATCATCGGTGGCCCCTCTCCACCCCGGTAAGATGATACCACCACAGGGGACTCAACCTCAAGTTAGAGGGAGTTCTAAGATAAACCTTTTGTGGACAAGAAGCGATCCGGTTCATTTTAAAAAATCCCCACGGTAAACACAGGTTTTCACCTTTCCTAATGGGGACCTCTGATATCAATAAAAACAATAAGGATGAACTGTAGGCATAAGGCCTCACCATCTTTTTTGCACCAACATGTTTCTGCCCTTCTTCTATCCAATACAGGTCATGACTTGGGCATGGAGCACAAAGTTCATTAGGTACATGGTACAGTATATCTCTTGATGAATGTATGATTCCAGAACATGCCATCTCCTCCCAGACCATGAAGCTTGGTATCCTCTAAGTTTGGGATAAACAACCTAGTGCCAAGGTAGACATGACTTTGACCCTACCACTTTTCCATAACACTCACTGATGTTTAGTGGGTAGTTTGATAGGGATCCTCTGGCCATAAAATATGCCCATGACCTGTGTCTGCCCTGGTGCTACCATCTTATCAGGATCAGGAGAGGTCCCTGATGATGAAGCATGCCGCAAATAGAGAGTGATGCTTCCTCTTCCAAAACAATTGATATCTCATAGACTTAAGTAGATCTACCCCCTCTTGTCTTCACACTCTGTTGTGATTTTCTAACCTATTGCCTGATGCAGTATGATTTCAGGGAGAGAAGCAGAATGTGAAGCAGAATGTGAATTACATTAATAGAGACGGAAGAAGTTGACCCAAAGACCCTCTATAACTAATTTTATGCAAAAAAAAAATATTTATTTTATTACAGGCCTAAATGTCAACAACACTTGCAAGGGCCTTTTAAGAGTATTCAGCAAGGATCATCAGAGTGAAAATCTGCCCCCCCTCCCCCCAGCGTTTGCCAAGGAAGTAAAAAACAACCAAATCTTTGCTTTTTATAGTAATCTGCAAGACTGCAATAAACAAAATACCTTTCTATAGGCATTAAAACCCACAGTAAATAGGTCAGCCATATACCCTTTATCAGTGGCTCATCACCATAACCAACACAGGCCGACTTTATTCTGCATATGTTTTCCCACAAGATCATTCCTGTGCATATAATGAACAACTTATAAATATAAACAAAATTACAGGTGGCAAAATAATGTTACACCCTCCTAAGAGTGTTAACAAGAATTACCAAAGGGCAGATCTTTTGCCCACAGGAGTGGCCAAGGTGGGAACAAAAGGGAGAAACAACATCAAAACACTTTCCTACTACAGTAAACTGTGAGGATCCATGAAATGCAATACCTGTCTACGGGCTGCACTGAAGTCTAATAACTGTCCACCCTCAAAGGCCTACTGGCTTTCACAATAAAAAAAACAGGCCAACTGTGTTTATCATACATTTTCATAATAGGATGATCAGACCTATGACCTAAGACATAGATTTTCCTATGAAATTATTATGTCTGTATGTATGTAGCCTTTATCCCTGGCTTGTCACGATAACCAACTCATGCTTTCTTTTTTCCATTTAGGCATTCCCACAAGGCAACTGTTAGTAGGCAGTCATATTACAAATATGTACAAAATCAAAGCTGGGAAACAATACAATCCTACCTGAAATAGCATAACAAGGATTCCCAAGGTGCAAATCTTCTACCCTGAAGATTTGTCAAAGGGCATAGCCAACACCAAAACCCCTATCTGTTATGCTAATATGTGAGATTCCATATAATAAAATATCTTTTTACAAGCCTTAACAGTGTAATGACAATCCACCCTATATTTCTATGAGTTAGAACATATGGTTTTCACCATCAAGAAGTTGAGCCTACTCCCTTTATTGCAACATTTCATAATGAAAATATTAGGACTCAAGATTTGATCAATGACATCTCATCATAGCAAACTCAGTCCTGCTATATTGAGCACATGCTTTTGCACAAGGCAAAAAGTGGAATAAAATCATTATTTTTCAGTGGAGACACCTAATGCCCAATCTAGATCTTTACTCAAGGGAATAAACATTTGGATGGAGCCTTTCTCAGTAGTCATAAAATTAAAAATATGTGAAACATTTTAATTGGCAAACCAATACACAGACTTCCTGAAATGTTTAACAAGAATTATCAAAGTGGTGGCCTGAGGGTTTTTACAGAGTTGGGTACAGGTAAACTAAAGACAATTCCTTACCTACTGTGGTCATCTGTGAGTGTCCCTGTACAAAATATACTTGTCTACAAGCTTTAACACAGTACAATGACAATCCACCCTTAAAAGCCTATTGGCTTTAAAGTACAGTCTTCATGGGGGCAGAGCCGACCACCATGGTGTGAGGAGTGACTCTATCGAGCTCTCTGCTACACCTGTGGATGTTGGTGTAATCCTACCACCTGGGCAACTTATTTAGTAGAAAAGAGGTAACCTCTCAACCCTTCCACTAGTCTGGTCAATGTCACCACTTTGAAAGACTACAATCTCTGGCTGGGGACCCCTTTTCTGCCAGAGTTGGCTTGGAGAGGCCAGTGCAAAATGACAACTGTGTGGTTTTTGTGGCTTTCCTATGTCCACCTGGGGCTTGAAGTAAGCAGAAGAGGGTCTGCAAGCTCCCCATGCTGCTTCATAGGGCCGCTTAGAGCCAAACTGAGGACACCAAAGGGGAGAGACAGCGAGTCACTGGGGCCCTTTGCTGAGTGCAACAGCAATGGGGGGGAAGCTGGTCGGGTCCTGGTGCACCTGGATGGGGTGCTCTTCTTCAGTGACCATCGTCCCTGATCTGTTGCCCTTTCACCTACTGGGGGCTTTGGAGCTTTTTCAGAACCGGGGACCACTGCTCCATGGGAGGTGCCCTCAGCTGCTTGTGACCATGCTTCTCAGGGCCAGATTGCTCTGTTGGGCCTGTGCCTTCTCGTCACTCAGGACTACTCCTCCCTGGAGGACACCACAGTGAATCCCACCACACTGCTCTCCTGTCCTGCATGTCCTTGAAAACAAACTTTCTGACTTGATTGTTTTGTGGAGGTCACGCACCTCCTGAGGGCCTGTGTTTTGGTTTGTTTTCTCAGTTTTGGTCTCCCATGGCTGGGATCAGGTTGATTTTCCATATACTGTGAGCACACGCCTGTTGGACATCAAGGGTGGTGATCGCCTCTCAAGTGATTTGATTTTCTTTCCCCTCCTCATGTGGAGTTGGTTTGCTGCCCTAATCCACTTTGAATAATGGGATGTAGCGATAGAGGCAAGAAAGAGACCTAAACTTAGTTCCCTCCTAGGAGGAGCGCTGCAGAGCTGGATAGATGCTCACCAGATGTACCCTTGAGAAAGGTGGCTGGTGACAAGCTTGATGATATTCTGGCTGTTTTTGTCCTACCAGAGATACACTTGAAGGCAAGATAAATTCCTTGCTTTTGGATTTAGGACTCTAACAAGATGACCACAGGAGGATGACCAATCAAGTTCACAAAGTGTAGTCAGAAATTTGACTGAGTACTCCAATTATGATAGCAATAGTTATGGGTATAGACACAAATCAGAGCTGTAAGTGATTTTTGGTCTATCAGACACTTATTATCTGTACCTCAATCCACCTCTTCCTGTATCCTGAATGAAAAACTAGGTGAAGGATATATATCAGACCTGCTTACCTTACAATCTCTGCACAGGTGGATTTCGGTCTCATTAAATACAGAGTTGTAGCCATTTTGAAGCATAGTATAAACCTGGTTAGAGGTAGTAGTATTCCTTGATAATGGTATATCAAATCTACCTTTGCCAATTTAGGGAGCCCAGGTCTATTCAGGGTACCAAAACTAATTGTTTGTGCTGATCTACAATGGGTGTAAATGTGATATAGATCCTTAGCTCAGGAGAAGAGAGAGAGAAGGGTGATATGTAAACCATCTGTACTTCGTTCTGTCATACTAACAACCTGTACGTTCATTGTGCCATATCTTACAATGGTAACAAATCAGCATCATCGATTTTTAATAACGAGATTTAGATTAAATTGATTACCGTGCCTTCTAGCACAACTAAATGGCTGGAACAAATTTGAAAATCCATCAAAGGTGGAAAGGTCCATATGTATGAAAAATGGCAGCCAACTGAGATAACACAGTTGAGCGTCATGTTTTTTAACACTGGCTAACGCCATTCCCTAACGCCATCTGTGCATCATATTTATAAAATGACACACAATAGTGCTAAGGAATGGCTAGCATCTCAAAAACAGACACTAGCCGGTGAGGGAGGGAATATGGGGAAATGCTGCTAGTGGGTCAGAAATGACGTTAGGCCGGTTAGCGGCAAAATATCTACCACCAGTCAGCCTAGTGTCATTTTTTGATGCACAAGCAGCCAAAATATAACTCCTGCTGAAGTATAGACAGCAGTCGTTACCCCTAGCCCAATGCCCACCACAGAGGACCAGTGTCTTGTGGGCAAGCCCTACATACCCAGTGCCAGGCGGGGGGCCTCATGTAAGGGGCCCCCAATGGCACACCACACACATACACATATACTTACCTGCAACTTACCTGGGATGGGCTCCCTCCTCCTGTAATGTCACTGTGGTGTAGGTGGTGGTTTTGCTGGGGATTGGGGTGGGCATCTTTGTGCCCATTCCATGGTGTTCTTCCATGGAAATGGGCCTACCTGCACTTTAATGCTTGGTCTGACCAGCTGTTACATAATGGCGCTTAACGGGCTTAGCATTATTTTTTAGGTCCTCCTCCTGCTTGTGCATCGTTTCTGCATCAGGTGTTAAACATGGAGCTGAGGGGCTAGTGTCATTTTTAGGAAGGGAACGCCTGCCTTGCATCTCATTGACGCATGGTGGGTTGGCACTTCCTAGAAATGGCGCTAACCCCAATATTTAGACGCTAGACGGGTCTAGCGTCAAAATATAAATATGGAGTTAGGTTAGCGCGGCTTTAGCGTTAAAATTCATGATGTTAAGGCGACACTAACCTTCCATAAATATGGGTTCTAGGATCATTTAGCTGTGATTCCTACTCAGACCGAAACCCATGCACTTTGTAATGTTCTGTGAGAATTTTAGGGCTCTGTGTCAAAGATCTATTTTACCTCTAAGGAGAGGAAAACAATTTACTCAAGTTAGACCTGCCATGACCTTTTACAATGCTGCTAAAGGAATTTATATATTTTAATGTGGCTTCTTTTTTTAACAAGGTTGTTAAACTTAGACGTATGCAGACCATTCAAATGCTCCAGTAATAATGAATACTTTTATGCCACTAAGAATTAATTGCGTTACCTCTTTTTGATGATGATATTTATTTGTATTTCTTGTTGTGTTTTTGCTGTTGATGTGCACAGATTTTACGTGAATTGATGTTATCATCATTTTGCTTTATTAATGCGTATTTCAAAATGCTGTATTGATTCTATTTGCCCAGTATTTTAAATTGTTTGTACCGTTCATAGTTTTAAGTAACCGAATGAAGTTAATAATGATGATGATGACTTATTAACTAAACTCATCAGTGACTGAAGAGCCACTTTCAGTTATAAGTCAGTCCCAGTGGTATTGCCAATGACGTTTTACTTTTTGGGCCATTAGCATGGTGGTTGTGCAACTGTTTTTAGTAACAATTTTGGACTTGTTTAGTTATCATGGATTATATATTTGTACTGCCAAGGAGAAGATTTCTTTTTATTTTTTTTATTTTATGAACAGATGTGATACAGGAAGACAGTAAAGTATGCCTTAGGGTTTGCATTCAATACAGTGGGTTTAAGTGACAGTGCGGCATGATGTTTTTCTGGATGTGACATTAGTATGTCACCTTTCCGGTTTGCCATGTTGAGGCAAGCACGACAGTCATTTGGCTTTAGTACATCGGTGTTGATCAACTACATTGACAAATATGTATGGAAAGGTTGTGTGGCAATACTTCAATAGGAACTGTAATCATGGTTAATGGCTAAGAAAAAGGCCCAGAGCCTTGGTATTTTACTAGTTCTTTGTTATTTTAGGAGGTTTCCAAGACAAACATCATGAGATCTTTTTCAGTTTATAAGGTCATACATCACTCTAATAAGGTACAATAAAAGCATTTGACAGTGGTAAATTGACAACTCTTTATCTGTATATAGTTTGATGGAAAGGTGTCATGTCAAGTGGAAAACGAATGCCTGATTGACTCACCCTCTGATGTCAATAAACTGAGGCCCATATTTATATTTTTTAAGCGCTGCATTTGCGCCGCTTTTTTTTTTTACTCAAAATCGGCGCAAACATACAAAATCCAATTGTATTTTGTAAGTTTGTGCTGCTTTTGCGTCAAAAAAATGACGCAAATGCAGCGCTAAAAAAGTATAAATATGGGCCAGTATTATTATACTGGGTATAAATAGCAGTGGTTATTTCCAATGCATATAAATGGCAGGACTTTGGTATGAATTGTCATTAAGAAAACAAGTAATTGATATTATCACAGCTCATTCTACTCTATGCCTGAGTAATGCTCATTCAACTTTCTAGGCAATTTTGCTACTTAGGACTTATGCATTTGCGTATTCAGGCCCATATTTATACTTTTTTAGCACCGATTGTATTTTGTAAGTTTGCGCCGTTTTTGCGGCAAAACGCGATGCAAATGCAGCGCTAAAAAAGTATAAATATGGGCCTCAATCTTTTAAGAAATCTTGACTGGAGATTAATACCACTCTGTGACTGTAGTGAGGCTATGGAGCATCCTCCTTCACATACTGGATAAAGGACAAGTCCCCACGAACATCAAAATAACTGTGAAACATTGGAGTTACTCACATACGCTGTACTGAATTGATGTATGGTATATTCATAGTGCTTTGATACACAAGAGTTACTATTAAAACACTATGAATCCCCCGAAATCGATAAAAAAATGCAAAATTCATCAATCACCATAGTCACAGACCACCATTCTGGACAAGACATATTTAATGGTGCACTATACGGCACCCTCCTGTGCAGGGCCTGAGAATGCTGTCATTTGTACACGTCTTCAGTTAGTGGTACCTTCCGCTTCAGGACCTGCCAGGGAATACACTTAGGCCCATATTTATAAATTTTAACACAAATCAGCACTAGCGCAGATTTGCGTCAAAAAGCTTACCGCCAGCTAATGCCATTCCAGAGCACCAGCCGGCCACCTTATTTATGGAATGACGTTAGCCGGCGCTACGGCCTGGTTAGCGTGAAAATAAATGACGGTAACCGGGCAGCGGAGGCGGAGGGAAGACTGGGGGTTGTGCGGCAAAGAATGGTGTAAGTCAGGTTAGAGTAAAAAATATTGGTTCTAACCTGACTAGCGCCATTTTTTGGCCCCCAACCCTCATGGAAATTACTCCTGTCTTAGCAAAGACAGAAGTCATGCCCCGTGCTCAATGGCCATACCCAGGGGACTTCTGTCCCCTGGGTATGGCCATTGAGCACAGTGGCACATAGGGGGGCCCAAGTTAGGCCCCCCTCTGCCACTTAGAAAAAAAAAATTACACTCACCTGTACTCACCATAGATGGGTCCCCCCCCATCCATGGGTGTCCTCCAGGGGTGGGTGAGGGTGGCAGTGGGTGTCCCTGGGTGCAGGGAAGGGCACCCTTGGACTGCTTCCATGGTCTCCCACCATGGAAATGAGCCCACAGGTCCCTTAACGCCTGCCCTGACCCAGGCGTTAAAAAATGGCACAAATCTGGCTGGGCGACTTGTTTTAAGGCCCGCCTCCTCCTGTGCATCATTTTGACGCCGGAGGATAAATAAGGCGCACATGCCTTAGAGTCATTTTTTGCATGGGAACGCCTACCTTGCATGTCATTAGCGCAAGGTAGGTTTTCATGTACAAAAAATGACTCAAACTCCATAACTTTGGCGCTGGATGGGTCTAGCGCCAAAGTATAAATATGGAGTTAGGTTTGCGCCGAATTTGCACCAAAATAAATGGCGCAAATCCGGCGCAAACAGAGTATAAATGTGGGCCTTAATATTACTCTTATCTGAAATACTGATTTATGGGGGTTGACAATTGCACACTTCTGTGCAGGGTCCGTCTATGGGTGGAGCCAATGTTTCTATGTATGATATGGGATTATGAATACTGTTGGGACACCCTTTGCTTTGTTGGTTTATATTTTTATGGGGAAGTCAACGGAACCCATCACTGGAGGTGTACCAGCATTTTCTTGCCCTTTCAAATTGAC
The DNA here is from genome assembly GCF_031143425.1 of Pleurodeles waltl. NCBI lineage: Eukaryota > Metazoa > Chordata > Amphibia > Caudata > Salamandridae > Pleurodeles > Pleurodeles waltl. The sequence continues at coordinate 1,088,000,747 of NC_090440.1, forward strand.
TTTAAATCCTATCCAGTGTGACCAATGTTGCTTTAACAGTGTGATTAAAAGTGTAGTTAGGCTCAAAATGTCCAATACTATATTTGGAAAAGAACCACCATTTTGCAAATGAATTGTCAAAAAGGTGGGCAAAATTGTGAAATATTGTGGAAAATTTCTGAAATTCAATAAACATTTTATGAAATTAAATTTTTAAACTCAAATGTTGTTCATGAGTAATTTGAGTGACTTCTCAGGTGAGCGCACTCTTCATAAAAAAAGTGTTGTCGGGTATCAGCAGAAGACTGATTTGAGAGAAAATTACTTTATGGAAAATGGTTTCTGCTTGAACACATCTCTCACATGCAAACATTGCACAATAGTGTGTAATGCTAACTTTCAAGCAATTTTTTGAATTTTGTAGAAAGTGAAATCTGGAATTACACAAATTTCACCAGCGTAATTAAAAAAATTCTAGACCTATCACTGAATCCTTTCTTGTTTTGGCTTATGGGCCTTCCCTGAGGTGTTTAAAAATGCACTGTTCGCTGTATCGTTTTGCAAGAATTTCTTGAGGCTGGAGGGGATCTAAAAAACCCCAACTCATATTTTCTTTAAATTCCTTCCATTCTTCCCCATTTTGCACTATGTATTGTATTGTATTTTATTCATCACATGTTCAGTCAGTAAATACCATTACACTAAGAGAGAGAAAGAAAAGAAAGGAAGAGAAAAAAAATAAACAACAAAAAGACAAGAAATCATAAAATACAGTAATAAAATCGATTTGAGTTAAAATGTCTCAGGTGAATTACGGAGTGCTACGACGTTGCTTGCATGCTGATTGTGCCCGTTTGTCTCGCTTATTCAGCCTCTTAAAGAAGGCGCCCTAATTTATTCAAGAATGTAGCCAGTCTGCAGCTAAGCTGTACGTCATCCCCTTTAAAGCCTGCCAATATCACCGGTCTGCACCTACGCAGCCCCCTTTGAAGCCAAACTGGTCATATGAGCCTGTTTTGATCTGTTGTAATGCTTTTGCATAGGCATATCTGATGGATCAGCATTTCTGGAGCCAGCCCACATAGTCGACAGGTGTTCATCATGTTGACTCTTGTCCACCTAGGAAGGTGGGCATATGTTGGAAGGCAGCCCATTCGGTATTTCATAAAGGCTGCTTTAATCCAAGGATTAACTGCTGTTCCCAGATATACTTGCGGGGCTAGAGAGCCGTATGATGACAGAACCAACCAGGCATGGCTTTGTTTCGATAAAGCCTTTTTGTCCTGAAGATGTGAGAGAGACTTGACACTTACTTTTGTTGCACGTTTGACAAGCTGATGTGAGCAGAGATGGAGTAGTTGATCCACCAGGCCCAATGCTGTCAAGGACTCGAGGTAGAGAGGGAAGGTGGAGGTTGGATCCAAAGTTATTTCCACCCAAATAATTGAGCTTAGTGAGCCTTCTTTTGCTACCTTAAGCTTATGGCTTAGGTTGATAAATGCCCCTTTCCTTGCTAGTCACTGCCTAACCAGGGCAAATTCTAGGTGACCTTGGGCCGGTGAAACATAATTTGGTAAGCTGAACAACCTCTTGAAGAGCTTAGTGATCATTTTGTCCAAGTGGTCGTTGCCACGGCCTCTTAGAACTTCTCTGCCATATGTGATTGCTGCTATTAATTTGACTTGGATGACCTTTAATAGCAGCAGATAGGTTAAAGAATCAGTTGCTTTTTTAACGCTGTTGAACGCAAATGCAAGCGAGATGGATTCCGACTGAGGGACTCCAGAAGGGGTTTGAAGGAGCCATTGCTGTCAAGAAGAACCCCTAGGTATTTATATTCGCACACTGTTTCAACCTTATTGTTACCCAGGTACCACGGATATCGCAGCCACCCAGTCGTCTTAAAGGCCATGATTTTTAATTTATTCAAATTAATGAGAAGAGCATTTTTTCCAGAGAATTTAGCTATTGCATTAAGTAGACTCTGCAGGCCTATTCTAGTGTGACTGAAAAGGATGAGATCATCGGCATACATCAAGCTTGTCATGGCAGTTTGCCCCAGCCTTGGTGAATATAAGTTCACCTTGTCCAGCTCCACCAATAGGTCAGCCAAAAATTATTTAAAGAGAAGGAGTGCAAGTACAGATCCCTGACGCAGACCCTGAAGAATGGGAATTTCCCTGGAAAGGTGCATCTGATCACCCAGTTAGACCCTCACCCAGGTATATATGTGGAGAAGGACTATTGCTTTCAACAACTGGGAGGGGATGCCCCAACTCGTGAGTTTAAATCAGAGTTTCCCTCTTTCTACTCGATCAAATGCAGCTTTGTAGTCTATAAATGAAAGAAAGAGGGACTTCTTGGTACGTTGGCATTGGCCAAATAATAGTGCCACGGTCATTAGATTGGCAGTTGAGCCCACCCGTTTTGAGAATCCAGTCTGATTTAGCACTTTGTTAAAGTTCACAACTTCCTAAAAAAATTCTAAAGCGGAGTTAACATACATTGCACACAAAATAACAAAAAACACCTACAATGTGAAATGTTGAACCCACTCACAGAGGATAGAGTAGGGATTGAGATCATAAATCGGAGTTACTCTTTTAGGTTGAGCCTAGCTGTCTGGTTGATAAAGACATATTGTGTGCATACCAAGAACTTACAAGGCTTAAAGCATTCCAATTACTTACCATTGGTTGGCTTTTCTGTCACTCAGAATTGCTTGCTTCTTATTCCATGATTTGCCTTGTCCATCATGTTTTGTCCCACCCCTGGAGCATAGCCTCTTTCCTTGGGTCATTCCACTGCTATATCTTAAGGAAGTACTTTCTTTCTGTTGGCTTAAGCACTACATGAGAGTGCATGTGTTTTCCAGGTGTCTCCCTTTTGTGCATGGTGGCTCGCCACATTCACTGGTCCTTTTCACCACTTTAGGAGATGCATTTGTTGTCTTGTTTTCTCACTTCTCGTCTACATCCATGCTGAAAGCTTACTCACAACTCTTCTCTGCCAAGTAGACCTGTCCCAGGATGGCACACTCACGTGTTACTCCAGTGGAAATATTACCTATTTTGTCTTGTCAGGGCCAGTGACCGCACTACAGTTCTGCATCACACATTAAGAATCCAGTCCCACAAGAATTGCCTGGGAGATTATTGTAAACAAGCCATGTTTTTGTACAGTGGAGAAGTGTGGCTCAATGGTTAGAGCGGCAGACCCTGAAGCAGAGATCTGGCTCAAGACCAGGGTTCAAGTCCCGCTTCGGCAGGTCTTGGGCTCAATTCCCCTTGACCAGATAATTCTCGCCTCGGTGCCTAATCTAATTCATGGGTGCAACTCTGGGCAATAGCTTGCTTAATCTCCACAACGGCCCCAACAGCACTTGGATGCCTGGCTTCACCCTGGGGGTGCTCAGGAGTGGGTGCCTCACAGGGAAAAGCCAGGAGGGGTTCCATAGCGGTATGAGTACAGCGCCTTGAGACCCTAACGGGTGAGTAGTGCGCTATACAAGTGCTAATTTACATTTACATTTACAGTAATCACTCAATGTAAGCATACTTCACTTTGGAGACAATGGGGCATTCCCCGCATTTTGAAAATGCAGTGCCAGATAGTTAAATAAAAGTTAGTTTTCAACAAGTATCCAAATGTTTTTTTTCCAGAGCAATTCTCTTGGTGGCTCACGTGCAATGGTGTATAATAATACTCTTCAGCAGGGAACGTTTTTCCCAGACACAAGTTTACATTAGTATAATACACTGCAGTCAAAAGTCTCAGATCAGGAGTAATTTAACCACTCCATCGAGATGTTTGAAGCCCAGTTTATATATTTTAGATATCTCGGTACTGCACACCAGAAGCAGAAAAAATTCTATCTATGCATATGTTTAGCATGTAGTGTGACCTGCTATCAAAGAAAGTGGTCCACAGGGAAAGCTAAAATGGAACATACATAACCTAGTCTCACAGAGCTGGGATTCTTCACTCCTTAACAGGCCCAGCTCCAGGATTTTGGATCTAGGAGGACCTTGAAGAATCATGGGTGTGCCATGATGAAAAATTGATTTGCAAAGCATCTCCTGGGTGTATGAGGCCTGGGTCTTGTCATGATGGATTGTCTTCTATGGGGGTGAGCTGCATGTTCTGCCTACTGTGGGGCTCATGCTCAGTATTTTTATCTTTATCTCTAAGGCTTTGTTTTGTACCTAGGTTCCTAATCTCTTTTGCTCACTCTTTATCACTCTCCATTCTCTGTCTCATCCTTCTTCTCCTCCTTAGACTCCTTTCTCTCCACCTCATCCTGCTCTTCTCACCCTCTGAATCCTTCTCCCTCACCTGTCTCCCTTCATCTTACCATGCTCCTTTTCCGGCTCACCCTTCATTTGTCATTACATCCTCATGTCTCCATGCAGTGGCCTCCTCTTTCTCTCTCTCCTCACCACCCTAATCTTTCTCGACTCTCTCTCCTAACTCTCTTTTCTTTCCGTCTCAATCTCATCTCTCTTTAACTCACTTTACTCACACTGTGCTTCCACTTTCACCTTATTCTTCTGTTTCCACTTTAATATTTTTTTCTTGCTTCATTTTTTCTTCTCTTCCATGCCTTTCTCTCACTCTATCTCTCACCTACCTCCTTCTTCTCTTCACCTCGCTCTTCACTCTTTTCCACAATATCCTTCCCTTGTGCCTCACCCCTCTCTCTCCTTCTAACACTCTTACCTATTCTCCCTGTCCTCCTCTCTCTGCTTCAAAATCCCCTCTTTCAAATACAACCTCCTTTCCCTCCATCTCAACCTTGACCCTCTCCATCTCACCCTCCTCTGACAGGCTTACCTATCCTACTGTTTCCCATGGGGTAATAATTTTGTTAATGTAAAGGAAGCGTCAACGTATTCCTTACAAGCAGTTGTGCTTTTGTGAGTGTGTGGGTGTGCGCAAATGGACCTTGCTATCCTGATGTCCTGTACCTATCCTTCACTGGCAGCCCTAAACATTTATAACAGTGGCAGCTCAAAGGCCTGCACTAAGGACATCTAGAAAGACTTGGTGGACATGCATAGTTTAAAGAGATTGCAAAGGATATGGGACTTTTTTAAATTGTTCCGAGTGCCTTTTGCTGTCCATTTACTTCAAATACATGTAATAATATTTGGAAGAGCAATCAAAATTGGCAACGAGCTATATAATGAGCCTATTTATTTTCCTTTAGCTTCCCACTGAGCCAAGAGCACTGATTCTGAAGATGTCAACTGGAATTGTAATTGTTGGCTAGTTTGTCAACTAATATTCGGCTGTCAGTCCTTTGAGTAGAATGTAATTTAGGGGCAACAAAGAGGTAAATGTATAGGTCATGTGAGTGCCTCAAGCACAAATGGTCTTTTCTAAATTGCGGCTGGCATATTCCCTTCTCGTCTTCTTTTCTTCATTTAGTCTCTCTTATTCCATCACCCTGTCTGTCTCCATCACCCTGCTCACTCATCACTCTCCTCTCTCTTCAGTTCTACCACTCTCCTAAAAGTCCTTCCCTGCACCAAAACAATCAAACATTTGTACATTACGCTGCATTCCAATTCCCTTTGTTTCTCACCATTGTAAACCTTTTTCAGCCTCATACTTCATCTTCAGCCTTTCCTACTCCTCATCCTGTACTCACAGCTTGTCCCTTTCTCAGTTCAGGTTTGTCACTCACCTTGCTCATCATTCTCCTGCGATCCTCCTTCATCCTCCTCTAACACCATCTTCATCACATTATCTACTTTATGACACACATACTACTCCTCTGTGATCAGCCCTTCTGTCATATTTATTCTCTTCCCTTCTACCCACTTTTTAACTTTTATTTCATCTACCTCTTTCCTTACCATTCTTTTTCTTATCCATCTCTTTTCCTACACTCATTTCTCCTATCCTCACACTTTCCTCAAAATACCCTCCATTCTATTTCTGCACCATTCTCATCACCATTCATTTTGTCAAGATTCTAGGGGGCATATTTAAGAGACCCTAGCGTCACTGGAGCGTCCCTTTTAGTGACACTCCGGTGACGCAATGCACTGCACCGTATTTACAAGGTGGTGTTAAGCCACTTTTTGCAGCTTAACACCACCTTGTAAATACGTCCCCTTCACAAGCAGGACTTTGAACAGAAGCTGCGCGCAAAGGGTGTTGCCGTGGGCATGCCACAGCAACACCCATTGCATTTTGACGCTGCCCCAGATTTACAAGTTTTCGTAAACCTAAGGCAGCCCCAAAATCTAACGCCACCCTAAGCCTGGTGTTAGCATGGCTCAATGAGGAGAAATGCATTCATTTCTCTTCATTTTTTGCTCTTTTTATGTGTGGTGCATTCTGCAGCACAAATAGAAAGAGCAAATCACCATTTAAGATTATTTTTTTGCTGGAAGGTGTTCCTTCCTGCACAAAAACAAACTCCCCATCAAAGCAGCCAACCTTGCACTATGGTGCTAGGGTTGCTGCATAGCACATGACAGAAAACTTAGTGCTGGCGCAGGGGGAAACACAGGGGTGCATCATATTCTAGTAAATACGGCACATTCCTGCGTTTTGAAAATGACGATGTGCGACGCTGCCAAATTTGGTGCAGCGACACGCAATGTCATTCTCTGTTAAATCTGGCCCTACATTTTTTATCACTTTCACTACCCTTTAGAAATACAGCTGTGCAAGCTAAGGACCTGGTTTTATCAAGACTTGGGACGAAAGGACATGTCACATCCACAGCTGCAAGATAATCAATAGTTAATAACATTAGTGGTCTAAGAGAGTTAGGTGCTCTGTCTTTCAAAATGTACTAAAACACAATTATTTGAAACTCAAATAACTGTGTTGTTAATCCAGATCAGGGGCACCCAGAAGCTCAGAATATAATTTTTTTACAATGCCTGCCAGCCCAGTTTCCAGTCGAAAACAAAAGGCTGAGTAGCAGTATTTGAATTTAGAAGTCACAGAATGTCGGAACATCTTGGCAGCAAGTGCATTAGCCCACTGTATTCTGTTAGGACCTGATCCTGACTTTGGCAGTCCATGGACTGCCATAGTAGCGGCAACGGTCCGACCGCCATTAGGTTGGCAGTTGGACCACTGCATGGCGATGCATGCAGTGCGGTTCCATAGGTGAAACATCACTGCTGCCCAGCCAGCACCACCAGGCAGTGCAGACCCCCTCTGTGGCGAGATAGCATAATGCACATATCGTAGGGCGGACCGCCACTGTTCCCCGTCGGTCAGATTACGATGATGTTTTCCGCTGAGGTGTCTGTGGCAGCCCAACCACCATGTCACATCTGGTGGAAAGGGAGGGATATGAGGGAGGAAATCATCTGTAGGCAGCTTTAAACATCCTGTGTTGCCATTGAGCCGAACATACACATCCTATCACTGCACATGATGATCAATGGCACCCAAACTCCACGCTGCCGTGAACGCAACCAATAGTAAGACAACATACCTATCTGTCACCACAAACTCCACAGAAAACCACCAATAGTCCACCATTCACTAGCTATTGGGGCTGCGCTCCATAGACCAAGTACATCATGTGTGTCCCAGCTCGAATGCGTACACAATGTATGACACAATCCCAGCCTCATACCGCCCCCTTTGGTCACGTCAATCACAATGCAACCCCACATTTGTCAAAAACAGATATGTCTGTACATCCCAGTTGCAGGGACAGTGATGGGTACATAACATTGTCTCACACAACAGCAAATTCACATCACAAACACACATGCAAATAGAGGTGACACCCACATATTCATCATATGCCATGGGCTATTGTGATACTGAAAACACATAGGTATGGATGTGTCATTGAACCCAAACACCCCTTCTCTGAAACATACCTCAAATGGAATCACACACATCACACACCTTGCAGGAGTAACTAAGCTAATGGGATACACAATCTTTAGTGAAACCACTAGAAGATGAATGCGAAGATGGAGAGGTAGATCCTATTTCCTTCGTGGGACTCCCCTCACCCTCCAGGCCACCGGGTCCCTTCGTGTCAGATGTATCTTGACATGAGGTACTGTGGCCAGCTGTTTCCCCATTGGTCTCTGCACTGTCTCCTCTGCTTGGCCGTGATGATGCTGAAATTTCAATGACAAATAGGATCAGTCCATGTGCCTGATCACATTTAAACAACAGCTGTGATCAACAAACAGTATCATAATGTACAGCAGCTCTCAGTCACAAGCTCCACCAAAGTGGCATCAACATTTTCAACAAAATGTGATGAATACATGCAAAATAGAGATGGTGGCATCAGGGGAACCCCAGGAAGGATAGTGACCTAGGATACATGTCACTATGCACATGACTCCTAAACACTATTTGCACAGGTACTGGAGCCTTGTGTTTCTCAGGGATTACCAATAGTACTAACAAGTGCCATGCCCTTTGCCAAGTGTGAAAGTACAAGTCAAGAAAGCAGATTTAGTAGCAACAGCATGGGTTACACTTGTAGATGAACCAGCCAGAAGATACACACATGAAAATGGACATATGGCCATTCAAAGGTTTAGCACAATTGAACACCCTGCATTGGTGGACATACCTACCTCCAGTTCACACACATGATACCAATGTGCAACAAACAACAGGGGGACATATGTAACACTAGAGATGTTGACAGTAGCCAAGCCAACATTAAATACTTACCAGAGCAAACATCACACAATGCAATGACACCCCAATTGGATTACCTCTCACACATTCATCTACTGAAGACTTAACCTTGTCATGGGTGACTCCAGCACTGCTCCTAAAGTGAGATGTTGACAATACAGCAAATAGATCAAGAGTCAGGGTGAAACAAACACAACTGTAGGCATACATCACTAATTACGCTGGGTCCACAAAAAGGTAGAAAAGGAATCGAAGGACAAATGTGTAACAAACCAAACAACTTTGCTTTACTAAGCATAACTCCAAAGATATGTAAAGGTCAATGGCTAGTCCAAATATCTATAAATGAATTGCACACCACCGTGCACCACACCTTGCCTCACTGAACACTGCCACAAAAAGGGCATCAAATGGCCATGCCAGGCACCTCAAGTATTTTTTTCTGGTGTGGGAGGGTCATGACTGGGTCTGGGGGTGGAGGCAGGTGTGACAGTGAAGGACTTGGTGGTGGAAGGGATGGCTTGGGATTTGGATGGGGGTCTTCTTGGTCTTAGGAGGGGTGGTTTTAGTAGGGGTAAGGGCAAGGGAAAATTGGGTTCTCTCTTTGGGAAAATGAGTAGGGACATCAGAAGGGGGTAGGGGTTTGGAGGATGAGGAAGTGGTTGTGTCTGGTGTGTGTTGGTGCTGGTGTGTGGATGTCTTATGTATGTTTGGATTTGGGGTGTTTGTTGGGTATGTGAGTGTGTGTGTTTCTTGGGGGCAGTGAGTTGGAGGGGATGGTGTGTGTGGTGGATGTGCCTGTTGAGGTGGCCTCTGGGGGTATGGGTTATGTGCTGGGTGGGTCTGCATTGGTGGTGGTGTTTGGGGGAGTAATGGGTGCTGTTGTTGTGTGTGTGGCTGGTGACTGCTTGCATGCTGGTGTGTTCTGTGGTGTTTGTGTTTGTAGGTGCTTGTAGTGGGTGTTGAGGTGGGTTTGTGCAGCTGTGTCTGTGTGCTTGGAAGAGTTGTGAGAATAGGTAAATTGGATGGGGAAGAGAAAGGTGGGGGTGGTAGGAGGTGGGGTGGAAGGCTGCCATCAGTGTGGATGCCAGAGCCTGAAGATATGCAACCAACTGTTGAAGCTGGTTGCCCTGCACCTGGATGGTATTCAGCATAGTAGTCTGATCCACAGAGATACTTCTCAGAAGGTAAATAGCCTCCTCACTAAAGGTAGCAGGGATAACGTGGGCAAGAGGGGAGGGGCCTGGTGCAAAGGAGACACCCACCTTCTTGGGTGAGCAGGCATGACAAACTTTGTGGGGAGCAACAGGGAAGGTGGAGACAGAGGTAGGGCAGCAGACAAGGGTGGTACAGATGATGCAAGTCCTGACTCTTCTGCCACCACTAGGGAGTGGCCACTGAAGGATGATTCCAAAGGTGGAGGAGCAGATCCTGTCTCCTATTTGGCACTCTCCTCACCCTCTGGGCCACCGGGTCCCTTTGTGTCAGATGTATCTTGACCTGAAGTACTGTGACCAAGTTCTTCCTCACTGATCTCTGCCCTATGTCCTCTGCTTAGCCATGATGATGCTGAAATTACAAAGACAAATAGGGTCAGTCCATGTGTCTGATCACACTTGAACAACAGATGTGATCAACAAACAGTACCATAATGTACAGTAGCTCCCAGCCACGAGCTCTACCAAAGTGACATCAACATTTTCAACACCAGTGCATGCATGCTATTCAGTAGACTTTATTCGGTATGAAATAATTCAAACCTTAGATGACATAGACAACAATAAATAGACCAGAATAGCAATAAAACAATAATATAACAATAATCATAAAATTAAAAACAAATAAAACCTCGTTACCAAGGATAACAATCTAAAAAATTATTTAAAAAACTCTAAATTACTGCGCCAAGCAATGGCTCCCCTCAGGAACAATCCCAACCCCCTCCACACCAATGCATCTGAAGCCATTTGCAGCCACATAAAAGCAGGACGATATTGCACAAAACCCTTTGGCCTCAACAGGGGTAATAAAAAACGACTTCTAAAAGGTGCATAAAAGACACAGAATAATATAAAATGGGACAAGGTCTGCAGGGACACCCCGTAACAAGGACAAGGTCTGATAGATTTTCCACCATACTGGCCTAACGGGAAACAAAGATTACTTCTAATGATCCCCAAGCAAAATCTAGTGATGAGAGAACTTTCCCTCAAATCATTTATCGCTAAGAGATAGGGCTCAGGACCCGCCCCCATCTTTAACATAACAAAATCCCTGACCGATTGTTTCCCTAGTTCCTTCCCCTCTCTTTTAGTCCCCCGGATTCTTAAAAAATTCTCCTTAACTCAATTTTTATCCCGGCTAGTCAGACCCTCAGAAGTGTCAAACAAGTCCGGCCGCCCCAAATCCTGTGCTACCTTTCTTATATACGTCAGCCAGGGAATATATTTTACATTATCACAGACCAAACAGTCCCTGCATGCATGCTAAATAAACTATAAACAGTTGCCCAAGGAAAGTCAGAATCACAGACATCTCAAATTTCATGAGTGTGGTTGTCCAATCACAATATCCATGGATCAAGTAAGAGACCCCGTCACCTTGAATGGCTTGGCTCTTGTTACATCCTTCAGTAACCTGTTGTCATAAAATAGCATGACAATGCCAAGTGAATTCTCACACATCCCAAACAAGGTCATGCATCCAGCAAAACTTCATGTCCCCAAAACCACATCATGATGAGATGATTGACAAATAACCCAGCCATGTTGCAGCAAGAAGTAGAGTAGATGGAAGAAGGTGACATGGAAACATCAATGTCACACTATCAAAACTTCCCAATGGAAACTAGTAAGCATGACCTTTGTCTAAATAGTCTCATGGAAGTGATACTAAAGTTGCTCTGAAAGATAAAACATCTTGTACAGATAATTACACTGGAGACCAGTATTGCAAGATGTCTGGTAGACTTGTCTGCAAATATCCATAGCACAACGAATCTGCTAGCCCCAGGGTAATCACATGTCCTGATTGGTACTGCTGAGAACACCCTTCTAACATTGCATGAGTGAAAGCCAATAGTTTATTGAATTTTGTAAAGGTTCAGTGAACTTCCAGTACCAGTAGAAGGCCTGAACATGTTGCCCAATGGGAAGGTACATCACTGTCCCTTTTTGTCATGCAAACACAGATTCCCTTGGATGAATGTGTGTACACACTGACTTATGAATCCAACATTCCTTCAACTCACTCCCTGATGCATATCAGCAGTCAGGTAATGAACCTTCACCAAATGACATGTACAGTAATGATTTCACAACAATAAAGTGGAAACGCACAATGTGAGAAATTACTGAAGTCTACCTTGCATGTCCTTATTGCTTCTGGAATTGTACATGATAAAAGTCATGGCGTAATGGATTAGGGTATGTGTGAGTCACCAATGTATGATGAGATTCTCCTGTCTCGGGTACCACATAAACTGTATACTCATCAGATGCGTCGGAACCCAAACACATGTTCGCATGCACACATGTGTGATGGAATCAAATATCATCCCATGAAGACAGTTAGACCATGTGGGAAACAGCAGTTTACATATGACAAAAGTGAAAGGGACACCTGCTAATACGTGGGCCCAAAGAATGAGGAAAACAGTGTATATACCAAACTCAGGTCACTGGACATTCAATACTTACTAAGGGAAAGTACTGCTCCATAACTGCACCCAAAGGACAATGCATGCTATATCAAATGTATGATGGCCAATATCATACTTAAGACACTACTAGGCCACCAGCTTCCTTGACACCAAGAAGACAAGCGGCCTTGGGGGGGGAGGGACAGATGTCAACATACTCACATGAGCAGACACATTGCTTGATGTTGTGGCGAACACACTGACAAATGTACTGTTGGGCAAAAATGACAACCACAAAACCAAACAACATGAACTGATTGATCACTGCACTCAGTCAGGCTTCTGCCCAGGAGAGTACATTGGTTGTGGACTGTAATCTGTTGTGATTTACCAGGCCCTCGCTGGTTGCAGTTGAGACATCAGCTGGGATATGGTGCTGTCCTGCATTATGAAGGATTCATAGGCTGATCCAGGATACCGGGCAGAAACATTTGAAATGTAGAGATCTGACAAGTAGACAACTTGCACATTGATAGAATGGGAGATCTTCCTGTTTCGATAGACTTGTTCACTGGCTTGCGGTGGCACACAGGCAACATGTGTCCCATCAATGACTCCCATTACATGTGGGAGGTGACTAAAACCATACAAGTCAGCCTTCACATTGGCCAAGTCCTCACATCGGGGGAACCTGAAATAGCTGTCAATGTGTTTCATCAGTGCTGATAGCACGTCTCTTAACACACCACTGGACATAGGTTGGGACATGGCACCAGATATGGCCACCGTGTGTTGGAAGGAACCTGTGGCCAGGAAGTGTAATTTTTACATGAATCTCACAATGGGTGTTATGCATGTTGGATTACTGTATTGGGCTCCAAATGACAACCTAAATCCACAACAGTTTGTCGATTCAGATGGAGCAGTTTTATTATGTGATGTTCTTCCATGGTTTGACGGTATGGCAGTGTACGGTAGACTGGAGCTTGTCGCCTCCTCCCTCTCCCAGGAGACCTATTTGTGACATCAGATGAGTTGGAGCATTACTAAATGTGTACACACAAACATACATGAGGTATATAACAAAAGTCCATGTGACAATGCAGGCATGCCTGGAATTACATTACACCTATTACACATCCAAACTGTGTACTACTCAAGGCCCAAATGGGACCCCAATGGCTTCTTCACATGCGTGTACAACATGGATTTGGACATCACCCAATTATCTGCTCCTCAAGTGCCCCCCTAAATTTGACGGCGTTTTTAGACTGCCAAAAATACAGTCACCGGCCATCAACCAGGGATCGCCGCTGTGACCAGCAACACACTACACTCATAATTGAGTTTGTGAATCTACATAAAAATGCTGCTGCGCATATGCTGAGAGGTTATGACACCTCTATAGATGTTGGGACACATTTTAAAAGTCCTTAACATTGTAGTTAGAACATCCAAAATGGTGGATGCCTGACCCCCTACATTGGACTCTACTAACCACCTATGACCGCAGGTGGATGTCAACCGCACTTTGGGCAGTTACAACCATAGCGAACACAGCCGTAGTCTAACGTTGTTGACTGTGACAGTTGCGATTCAATGGCTGTGTCCGTCGTTGGTGATGACCATGTGCGTGGTGTACATGTACGCCGTGTTTGGCAAAATCGCTCACTTCAATCCTGACACTGCCGACATCAACACCTCCACCACTCACTTCAGCTGCTGTGTGCCACCTCTGGGAGCAATCATGCCAGGCCAATCAGGGAAATGGGTCCTAGCCTTCACTCCAGAGGAGCTGGAGAAGCTTGCGGAGGAGGTTCTTCCCCTGTATGAGCAGCTATATGGCTCACCAAAAAACTCTGCTAGCCCCGCCAATGGAGTGGAGCTCATCTGGTGCATGCTGCAGCCCACTATGGGCTGCACAGTGCAAGCGCAGACAGTCTGCGCTTGCTCTGTGCCGCTCATAACGGGGCAGCTGCTGAAGAAGACCTGTCGCCATCGGACGACGAGAAGAGAGGCCCACTGGGAAGACTCAGGCAAGTCTGTGTCTCTTTCTTTTGTTGTTGTTTGTACACACTGGTGCACAAACAGGAACTGAAACAGCAGCCTTTGCTGCTTACGACTCTGGCAATGAAAGCTGCCCTTTCAGGCCTCTTGTGCACTGGCCTGTCCTCCTGTGTGCACTGTACCAGACTATGCCAGTGGACAACAGGCCTGTCGGGCTTTCATTGCCTTCGACCCTGGCCTAAATTCAGGGTCATAGGCAGTGAAAGAAAGCTGCTATTTCAGGCCTCTTGTGCACCGGCCATTACCATGTGCACAGCACACAAGACAGGCGGGTGCACAAGAGGCCTGAAACAGCAGCTTTCACTGCCTATGGCCCTCCTGAAGGTGCCCAATCTCAGAAGTGCTAATCAGGATCAGGCCAGGGTGACCAGACCTGATTATGCTTAGCGATTCCGAGATCAGGTGCATTCAGGACTCCGCGGGTCATGGAACTTCCACTCTGTGGGAATCCACAGAATTTTTATTCAACTCTGCGAAATTCCACAGAGTTGGGCTCTGTCAACTCCCACCAGACCTGCTCACCAGAGGAGCAGAAGGGCCTCATGGGCATATTTTCAACATCACCATTTCCTTCCACATAGGCTACACTGTGCCTCTGCCCCATAAGTTGTATGGGGTGCCGGTTGTCACATTCTGCGGTCCATACATAGGATGCAGATGGTGCTGGTAGTGGAGAGTTGTACTCTGTGTAAGACACATTACCATTGTGTTGTGTGGTAAGGCATAAATCCCCCTTCTGTTGCATACATATATCTAGGCAAGCAGACTTTACAGGCATACAATGATGTATCTTTCAATACGATTTTTGTAAATGAAGGCTAACATGTATTTGCATTACAGCATGAGCTGTGTATGTATGCTATTTGAGTCTATTAGACATATTCACATCTTGATGATGTTGCTTTGTTTGTGTTAGATTTGTTGTAATGTACTTTGTTCTCCAGATGCTTGCTATGTGACTTGTGTCATATGTATGGTTTCGTACCTGTACTTCTTGTTTTGATCTTTGTTCAGGTACCTTCAACATGACATCTTCATGTGGGTATTTCAGAGTTGTGACATTGGCAGGCATTTGATGCTGTTCAGACACACAAAGTGGACATAGATTGCTCCAGGGAATGTAGGTCACAGACTTTGAGTGTAGAAGACCTGTGCCAAGACAGCTTGCACAATATTAGGATGGAAGTTTAGAAGACTCCATTGGACATGTTCCTTGTCATGTGGTGGCCCTGATGCATCATGTGTGTCATTGTCATAATCCCAACTGTGAGCTGGGATAGTCATGCCTTAGTTATGCCTTATCCCTACCCTTATGAGTGATATCAGAGATGTTGTTATTTTCTTCTCAAACACAGTATCAGTTTGAATCATGTTATTCCTTTGAATCCTTGTGTAACTTGGCAACTCAGTTATTAACATAAGGACAATGTTTAACGCAGATCTAGACCAATGCTTATTGTCAAGATTACTTCTGAACACCTGGGCCTCACCCAGGTAATCCAAGAAGCACATGTCAACTGTCTACAACTGCTGGTTCTTCAACTGATCCTCCTAATGGAAAAAGAGAGTTAAGAAACATGTGCAATTACAATAATGACAATAATGACAAACAAGTTCCTCTGTTTTCCCCATGTGTTTCCTTGTTCCTGGTTTGGGCCGGATATAAAAGCTGGGGTTTCAGAGTAAACCCTGCTTAGTCTTCTTTAACTCAGAAGGAATGCTTACCTGTCTCCAGTCTTCAGCAGCCTTTCCTTTGCAGCGGCAGTCCTCTCCTCACAGCATCACCCATACCTTTACAGCGACAGGCTTCCCCTCGCAGCAACACGCTTCCTGAGTTCCAACTTAGGGGCATATTTATACTCTGTTTGCGCCGGAATTGCGTCGTTTTTTTTACGCAAAACTAACTCCATAAAGTCCATGGAGTTTGCGTCATTTTTTAGCGTGGACACCTACTTTGCGTTAATGATATGCAAGGTAGGCGTTCTCGTCTAAAAAATTGACTCCGAGGCATGTGCACCGTATTTACACTCCCGGGCAAAATTCACGCCCGGGAGTGGGCGGGTCAAAAAAAATGACGTTCAGCCGCTTTTGCGCCGTTTTTTTGCGCCTGGACAAGGCAGGCGTTAAGGGACCTGTGGGCTCAGAAGGAGCCCAGAGGTGCCCTCCCAAGCCCCCAGGGACACCCCCTGCCACCCTTGCCCACCCCAGGAGGACACCCAAGGCTGGAGGGACCCATCCCAGGGACATTAAGGTAAGTTCAGGTAAGTTTTTTATTTTTATTTTTTGTGGCATAGGGGGGCCTGATTTGTGCCCCCCTACATGCCACTATGCCCAATGACCATGCCCAGGGGACAGAAGTCCCCTGGGCATGGCCATTGGGCAAGGGGGCATGACTCCTGTCTTTGCTAAGACAGGAGTCATTTCAATGGGGGTTGGGAGTCGAAAAAAATGGCGCAAATCGGGTTGAGGCGAAAAATTTGCCTCAGCCTGACTTGCCCCATTTTTTGGCGACCAAGCTCCATATTCCCCTACGCCGGCGCTGCCTGGTGTACGTCATTTTTTTTCACGCACACCAGGCAGCGCCGGCGGCAAACGCCGGCTAACGTCATTGAATAAATACAGCGCCCGCATGGCGCTTCAGAATGGCGTTAGCCGGCGCTAATTTTTTTGACGCAAAACTACGTTAGCGCAGTTTTGCGTCAAAAAGTATAAATATGGCCCTTAGTATTTTTCTATCTTCTTCGCAGTTACCACAGTACCTGTAAAAGGCGGCAGTTTCAATGCATTTCTCTCATCGCGTTTTCTTGCGCTGGCAAAAAAACACAAGTTATCTCAAATAAGGTAACACAAGTTTTTCTGTTTAATTTGGGATCTTGATCAGTGCTGATTAATCAAACTCATCTAGAGCCAGCAATAATATTCAGACCAATCTCATGACTAAAAAGACATTAGAGAAATGTTGTATTTTTTGTAATAGCTGCACCTTCCTGGATTCTCATTCAGAATCTGACGTTGGTATTCTAAAGACCTTTGGGTCAATTGAGAACTATAATCTCATTGTCATTGCATATTTGCATATGAACCTTGAACTCTTGAGACTCTTGAACTACTGAAGAATTTGAAGTATTTTGTTGTGATTAACCCAGTTATTTTAGCTCAGTGAAATCCTTGTACATGATAATTCCTGTTCATGATAATTCCTGGATAAATCTTGAATCACATTTCGGAGTGTTTCTAGTATGAATTAATGGTATGTTTATTTGACGTTAGTTGTTGCCAAAGATCTGTCTAGTTTTTCCTGTTTTAAAGTGTGGTTTCATTACAGGGAAATCCGAGTCCAGTCCTTTGTATCACAATAATCTTGATTGCCAGTATCCTGAATCCCGATATCCTTGAACCCAACTGTGCCCCGAGTAGAGAAACATCCTGGTATTTGTTGCTTTCTCTCTCATCCCAACCCCCCTTCCCATTGGAAACTCCTAGGGTTCCAGAGTGTCATTCATTGCTACCTTGTCAGTTTTCATTGGGATTTGGGTATTACCGTTGCCCCATCGGAACCACCTGGAGTTCAAGTGAGTGCCTCACAACAGTCATCATTTGGTCAGAAAATATGTAGTCCTAGGCCAAATTCATGTTAGTTTTCCTTCACATTGGCTAAACATTCTTTTTGTATAGACTGTAAGTAGCTGTTGATGTGTTTTATCATTGTAGACCAAAATGCCTGTGAACTTCACTGACATTTGTTTGTGCCTTACCACTAGATCTGAAGCACTGGATTGTAATGACCCTGTGATCAGAAACTACTGCACTACTAACTGTCTGACTCCTGCATTATATGATGTTGGATTACTTTTGTGTGGTAGGCGATATTGCTTCAGCTGATGACATCAACCACTTAAATGTTGTCCTATTCTACAGGACAATGTCCAATCAATCCCTTCCTTCCGTGGTCCGGAGGTTTGTACCTGTAAATGGGAACATTTACCCAACATGATTGATACATGTATGATTTGCTATGTTTCTGACATATGGAGAGGCTATGCGCTGAACAATATAATACAATTTCTTCTTGACAAGACACCTGTTCATATGTGTTTGTGTGAATCATTGTAATCCTGAGCTGGATACTATGTAAATGCAACATATCCCTGCTTACACAAGTACCTTAGATCATCATCATATGGTTCACATGGTCTGACATATCTACATGGCTAAATGTGAAAATGAAAACAAGGGACAATGACTTTGTGATGGGTCTATTTATTTTAATACACAACCATATAATAAAATTTGGACATACATGAAAATCAAAGTGAAGTGAAGGGTCAGTCATGGTGGATGAAATCATTGGAGACAATGCCACACCATTGGAAGTCCAGAGTACTCCTTCCATTGGAAATGGAAACTGGTTCAGGATGAGTCAACAGAGTGAATGTGTGGCACACAAAGGAGGACTTTATGGAAGAGGATTATTGCTGGCAGTGATGGGTGTCTTGCCATCCACACCTCCTGGATTATTTGGTGGACGTCCCCGTTTGCGAGAGGGGGATCAGCTGCTGCAGAGGCAGAGGTGTCTGAGGCTGGTTGTGTCTCCGGCAGGGCTTCCCTTCCTGTGGGTGCCGCAGATGTACTTGGCTGTGATGTAGTTGCCACACAGAAAGGGGTAGATGGTTGGAGGAATGCCCTCCTCAGGGTGGTGTTGATTTCCCTCAGTACCTTTGTTATCATGCCTATGTTGTTTCTGTGGGCACCCATTTTACGTATCGTGACCCTCTGCAGATGCCTAATGTCCTGGAACTCAGACAACACCTGGCCCATCACACCTTGGGACTACTGATAGAACCCCAAGATGTGGCTGATGGTGTCCTGCCTGACAGCAGGCCTGTGGGACGGATGCTGACCACAACATCCCACCCACGAGCCCTACCCCCACAAACCTATGCCCTTGACACAAGGTGCCCTCTTCAACTGGGTCCTAGACCCTAAGTGTCAGGAGTGTCAAGTTCAACCTCAGGATCCAGGGCAGAGGGGCACTAGATGGTGGAAACTGTGCTAGACACAGGTTGGGGGTGCATCGTTGCCTAGGATGTTGATGCAACAGGGATGGGATGTGGCACTGTGGGCACAGTGAGACTCACTGTTGCCCTCTGACCAGGTTGCCGGAATGAGCCAGGACCATCCTCCATGTCCACAAGTCCAGGAGTATCGTCATCACTGAGGGCTTCATCCAGGGGTTAGGGGTCTTTTGAGTGGCCTTGGTGTACCCAGTGGCAGCTCAATCTGTTGATGAAGGAAGCCCATTGTTACTGGCTGATGCGTAAAATCCACCTCCACAGCTTTTGTGTTACAGTAACCAGAGGCAATGGACCTTAATAAGTTGTAGATTAGCCTTTTCTGCCATGTTACCATGGTATTGGAATATTTTACATGACATGTGCAAAGCTTGCCTAAACTTTTAGACTCAAACAGCTCATGAGATGCGCAGATCAGTTGCACTTTGGATGATGGACTGTAAATGCCATCTCACCAACAGTGAAGCCAACACAGTGTACAATCAACATGTGCGTTTGACCATTTGGAGGCCTAGTTGAGTGAGACACAGGCACACACAGAACTTTGTTGTATATGTGAATGCAGTCATCATGTGTGCAGTGCTGTCTCAATGTGTTTGCTTCTGGTGATTCAGCTTAACGCCTTAGGAACACTTGGTGTACACACTTGGTAAGGTGTAATTTCTCTCCTCAATAGTGTAATCTTGGGTATAAGGTCACAATGGAGCCAAGTATACAGACACATTTCTCTGAGTTGAGCATGCTCTGTATATTGCCCACTCACAGGTAGATAGACTTCAATTGAGAGTTAAAACACAGGGGTAATTGGGCAAGTGAGCACTGGACTGCTGGTTGCAGTTACAGGAACAGGGCCCCCTGACCTTAACAGTCAGATCAATCCCTCTACTTCCTGCACTTGACAAATGGTATCCTCCCAGGTGGGTACACTTGAATTGAGAGTTAAGACACAGGGGTAATTGGGCAAGTGAACACATGGCTGCTGGCTGGAGTTAGAGAAACAGGGCCTCTTGGGAGTTGGAGTAAGGTCACTCCCTCTACTATTCACACTATGTAAATGGTATCCTCCCAGGTGAGTACATCTTAATTGAGAGTTAAGACACAGGGGTATATGGACAAGTAAGTACTAAACTGGCGGTTGGTGCTACTGAAACAGGGCCTCCTGGGAGTTGCAGTCAGGTCACTCCTACTACACACACTATACAAATGGTATCCTCCCAGGTGAGTGCACTTCAATTGAGAGTTAATAAACAGAGGTATTTGGACAAGTGAACACTGGGCTAGTGGTTGGAGTTACTGAAACAGGACCCCCTGGAAGTTGCAATCAGGTCACTCCCTCTACTACACACACTATACAAATGGCATCCTCCCAGGTGAGTACACTTAAATTGAGAGTTAAGACACTGCGGTATTTGGACAAGTGAACACTGGCTGGTGGTTGGAGTTACTGAAACAGGGAGTTGCAGTCAGGTGACTCAATCTACTATACACACATCAGCCATATTTTGGATATCACATATCTGTCTGCAGACTGCATTTAGGTTTGAGCATACATTTACATGTTGAGACATACCATGAATCCTGGGATTTGTTTTAATATTATATAATTTATATGCACCATTTCAACTTATAGCATGTGATGGTCCTAGGTAGCTGTGATGGGTCAAACAATACAAGTTGACAGTGTTAAAACTCAGATACTCTGGGTATTGAATGTTGGGTAAATACATGAGCAAGACAGTGCCAAAGGCTGAGCTGTGAGCATGCAGGACATTGCAGTTTTGTAACAGTTTTTTTGTTGTAACTTACCAGACTCTATTCCCCCAGGTATTCCTGTCAAGCTTTCAGGGTGCAGGATGGCCAAGACCTTCTCCTCCCAGGGAAAGAATCTTAATGGGGCACAGGGAGGGCCACTCTCAGTTTTGTTGGCCTCCAGCTGCTGCCTGGAGACCACAAAACTGACCTTTTCTCTTAGGTTGCTCCACCTCTTCTTATGTACTCCTTTGTGAGCAGGGTAGGGCCTACAGCATTCAGTCAGTCGACTATCCTTTGCCACAGTTAAATTTTCCTACTGAGAGGAATATGCAGGGCTTGAGCTCCAAACAATTGTGGCTCTACTCTTATGATTTCATTCACCATGACTCTTAACTCATCTTCAGAAAAACGGGGATATTTAGGAGTGACATGGTTTACAACTAAAGTGGGCGGCAGGGACTTACTTAACAGGGGAAGTATCATAGGGAGTGGATGTACAAAAGTGTGTGTAGGGTCTTAAATGGGATGGTGAAAAAACAGGGTGCCTGATCTATTGTAAAAATAGAGAATGGTGGTCAATGTTCTTCGCAGTCAGGGGGAATGCCAGGATTGTGGTCTGTGAGGGGTATGTTATATAGTGTACCTTGCAGGTGTGTCAATTGGGCCAATGTGTGTCAGCTGTGTTGTTTTTGTATTCAGCCATTAGGTACTTGCCTGTTACACTGCTGGGCCTGGACCGTAGCGGACGGCCGGCATTGCCTTGCCGCTGCTGGGGTACCGCTGCAGCAACTGTTTGTTCATAATAGGCTCTGCGGTTATCCACGGTGCTGACAGCGATGGCGGTTCGACTGCCTACATAGCAGACCACTGTGCCACTGCAGGTCTGCCTTTTTTGCTTTGCGGGTGGCGGGTCTGTCTGAATACATTGTACTATGGCATGCTATGGACCACCGGCGCAGGGGTCTTTTTGGGATCGCCAACGTAGCAGTCTGGCAGTCCAACCACCAAACTAATAATCAGGCTCTTAGTGGTTTAGGATTGAGGAGTTACAGGCAGCCCGGTAATGCATTTCTATCTATGTGACATAAAGAGAGAATTTGTTGGAAGAGAATAAATGCTCAGTCCCCTCTGCCCCAAAGGCTGCTAACTGTGTCTTCAGTTCCTTCTAATTATTTTGACGTTTCAGGTAGCACCTCTGATCATCGAGAGTAGGCAAGGCATGGCAGTTCATGTTGCCAATATTCCCAGACACAGCTGTCAATATTGTTCTTTGTATAATGAGTTCTTGCTCTTCTCCTGCCCATGCTGTATCTGTGTTCTGTTAATTAAACTTGGAAAAGTCTTTTCAATTCAGGAAAGTAAAAAACTGTGGCCTTGGCAGTGTATTTTTTTATATAGCGTCAAAGTTAAGAATAGTGTCACAGCAGGAAGAACATAAAACAAACCACTACTAAGATCTAAATTGATTGTATTCATATTTTCAATTACTTTTCTTGAGATCACAAAATCCTATAAGATTGTTTTTACCCTATGCAGAGCCTGTAATTATCCAGCAAAAGAGGACTAAATTATGCAGCAGGGTATACTTAATTATTTAATAAGAAAAGGCACATTACGTGGCCTAATGTGTCATATTTGGAAACAGTATTCACAATTTTCTCATTTTTAGACGTTAAAACTGTATGGCAAATGTTTCACCTCATTAATATCAGTATAACACTTCAGTACAGCAATACAAAGGTGACCTACTTCTTCGGGACAAAAGGCCTGCCACTGCATGACAACAGGTGGTAGTTTTTTTTTTCTTTTAACTGTTAAAACGTTTGAGCTATAAACTATTTATTTAAAGCTGAAAATGCAGAACATGATGGACGATGTATCATGTGAGCATAATCCACAATTATGCAGAAACCACAACATCCCTCGAATCACAAAATCCCCATGGCCCTGGCCATATGTCATCTCTTAAGTATTTAGGAAGGGGAGATTGCAGGCCTCTTTTGATATAATAGACATGTCACAGGTACCCCTGCTTTTCATCTGTGTGTGTTAACAACCATCATTCCTGCGAACTTCACACCTGTCCCAAGGCACTTCAAGTAGTCCAGGGCATTGGTGTTCATCATGGAAGTTCAACAAGGAGCCTTAGAACGCAAGCCTGGCGGCCCCCGTGCTAACACTGGGCCTCATCCTTAACCGCATTTCAGTGAGATGAGGAAAATTTATTTCGCAGCACAGAAAGCTTACCTTCTAATTGGTTTTCACTTGCCAGCAACTGGAACATGCCATTATCACTGGTGTAGGGGAGCAATAAAAAACTAGAGAGCTGTGTTCTTGTAATTTATAAACTTGTGTTGAGGTAGACTTCCAACAATAGCTGATTATCTTACCATTACTACAAAGCGAGTTATTTCTAGATAGCTGTAATTTTTAGCACGTGCAAAGGTGCTCAATTGTGCTCAATTTATCGCTCTCATCGTGTCAAATATTTATATTGTTATTGAATGTTCAGCAGCCTTACACCTAGAATCCAATATATTGGTTTCTTCACGGGTTGTCCTTTTTCCCTGGAATCTTACTTGAACACAGATTTTGCTTGCGTTCACCCCTTTTTTGAGGCATTGCATAATGCAGAAGATATGATGACTTTGACTGAGTGCCGAGAACAGACGCAGCTATTGGAAGGCCTTCAATGCAACACTTAAGTCAGATTTACCAAGCAACACAAGGCCACCTTTGCGTGGCACTGCGGTGCTCAGGAAATCCTGCATAACACAAGGCAGCGCAACCAATAACTTGTGTTACTCTGCTCTGAAAAACTGTTCCACGGATGGAGCGTGGGTGTTCGCACACATCCATCCATGGATTCTGGTGCATTCTCAGGTTTACCCAGGAGCGGCTCACTGGGCTTTGTTGGGGTGAGGGGTGCAGGTGCAAATTAATAAAAAAATATATTTTTAAACCACTTACCTGATTTTCTGCTGCCGCTCCTCTCCTGCCGCTGCAGGCAAGCACAGGCTCCCAGGCTGCCCTGTGGCCAATGCAGACAATGCTCAGAACAGCATCAGGATTGGCTGAGAGCACCCAGCCAGGGGGCTACCAGGCAGACTGGGAGCCTGTGAATGCTCTCTCCAGCCCGACTACTGTGTTGCCAGGCTGGAGGGAGCCTTCTGTGCGTGTATGTTTGGCCAGACGATGCAGCTGGTCAAGCATACATGCACAGTGAGGGGAGTGCACAGTGCAGTCCCCTCATCTTGTAATCCCCAATGCCCGCCCCTTTAACAAATGAAAAGATAATAAACATGGTTTATTATCTTTTTGATTGTTAAAGGTGATTTGCAGGGACTGATGCTTGTGGGGGGCGATGCTCCTCCGCTCTAGCGGAGGAGCCACGCCTGGGTTTACCATGAGCGGTAGACCTGGGAGCATGTCAAAATGCTATGCCTTTCCAAGGGAGACATAACAAGGAGAAATTTAGATTTTCATAATGACGGAAAGTCTTAATTTTATTAAAGATACGGAGGCGAGTATTATGCGTTTCTTTTCTTGCTTTTATTAACAGCAGCAAGTGAAGAAAAAACTACAAATCCCATAGGTGAAGAGAAACAAGCCAATGGGAAAAGATTTGTAGTACATTTTAACAAGAACCAATCAACAGCACAGTATGCCATTATGACGTAACTTGACTGCGAACAGCCCTCTTTTCTTGCAAGATACAGTCAATTAGAACGAAACAAAGGAAATATAGAAGCTAAAATAAGCACTGCCATAATAAAGGATAGTAACTCAGAACAAAAGTTCATTAGTCCAGGACACTGCAGATGAATAGACACACACTGGTGGTCCGTGACACCGAGGAGTGTAGAAGAGGAAGGACGATTCCGCGATGATAGAGCATCCGAAGAGTGAGAAAACTCCTTAGGAGGCCGGTTGAACCGTCGATGTTGACACTGACGGGATGGGAAAAAGCAGAAAACAAACAGCAGTTACTGATTAAAAAGGTGGGATAATATTTGCCTCCGTGTCTTTAATAAAATTAAGACTTTCCGTCATTAAAACTAGGAAAATCTACATTTTATGACAAGACCGGAGGCTCCTATTATGCTAGTTCAAAGCAAATTAACAACATTGGTAGAGACGTTATCAACCGGTTTACAGTAAAAAATTCTGAAAACATTATCATTAGACCAATCAGCAGATCTAAGAATGTCCTCAAGGCGGGAACCCGTCCAGAAGGCTTTTGACGCCATAGCACCTCTGGAAGAGTGAGCTCCAAATCTGGAGGTGTCAATGCCGGCCAAAGACATTATCCATTTAACCCAGCGAGCTAATGTAGCCGCGAACAAAGGACGATAAGGGCTCCTGAAAGAAATAAGGAGTTGAGGGCTTGAGGACGTTTTTAAATGAGCTGTCATCTGTTCATAAACTTTTAAGCATTGTGCAACACATAATTTGGGTTGGTCCGGGAAATATGGATAAAAGACAGAATGTAGACTTGTTTTAGTTCTGCGAGATATAGAAAATAATACACCAGAAGGAGTAAATTGCCTAGAAGAGATATCTAACGCTTTAACATCAGAAATACGTTTAATAGAAATGAGACATAACAACATAGTGAGTTTTGCAGATATCATTTTTAAAGTAAGAGAGGAATTATCCGGCCATGCAAGGAGAAACTTCAACACTACATTGACATCCCACAAGAACCTATATTTAGGTAAAGGAGGATTAGAAAACTTTACTCCCTTTAACAGCCGACAAATGAGAGGATGTTCACCAACAGGTTTTCCATTAACGAACTGATGACCAGAGGAAATAGCTGATCTGTACAGATTGATAGTATGGAAAGCTTTGCCTTCGCTAGCTTCGGCAGCCAGGAAGTTCACGAGAAATGTGGTATCTGCTGAAAAGGAATCAATGTGTTTTCCCAAACACCAGCTGTGCCATAAAGCCCATGCTGACTTATAGGCCTTTGTAGTTCCTGGAGCCCATGCCTGTCTGATATAGTCCGCAGCTTGTGCCAAAATAAGAGGAGAAGATGAGGAATTCCCGAAATTTTCCATGCAGAAAGATAAAGAAGCTTGTCCAGGATAAGACTGTGAGGACGCTGAAGGGAGTCTAAAAGAAGATCCGGAAAAGGAGAGATAAGGAAAGGACAATCTATGGCGAGTTCCAGAAGGGTTGGAAACCAAATCTGGGACTGCCAGAAAGGAGTAATTGTGATTAGAGTGGCATGTTGACGTTGGACCTGTGCTAGCACCCTGCTGATCATAGCAAAAGGAGAAAAAGCGTAAGAGAGGAATTTGGACCAATCTTGAAGGAATGCATCCGATGCCATTGACAAAGGATCTGGACGCCAGCTGTAAAATAGAGGAAGTTGGCAATTTAGACGAGATGCGAATAGATCGATCGACAGGGGACCCCACTTGTGCTGAAGAATTTGAAAAATCTCGGGATAAAGTTTCCAATCGCTTGAATCGTGGAGATGACAAGAGTGCCAATCGGCGATGGAGTTGAGGGTTCCTGGAAGATAATCTGCATGAACCGAAATTTGGTTTGCAAGGCAGAACTCCCAAAAGCCCTTTGCTAACTCTGCTAGGGGTTTCGATCTTGTGCCTCCGAGATGATTTATATAACGGACTGCCGAAATGTTGTCCATCCTGAGAAGGATAGCACAACGAACCTTGTCCTTTGCGAGGCTTCTGATTGCAAAGGAGCCCGCAAGCATCTCTAAACAATTGATATGCAATCTGGACTCCTGTAATGACCATGTACCCCCAGTCAAGATTGGACCACAATGGGCTCCCCAACCTGTCAGGCTTGCATCTGATTCTAATACAAGTTCTGGGGCTGATGGAAAGATAGCTCTTCCGTTCCAGGCATCTAAATGGTCTATCCACCATTGTAATTCTGTGCGGGAATCGTGATCTAATGGAATGGTGTCTGCGTATGAAAGGCCTTTGCACAAATGAAGAATCTTTAGACGCTGAAGTGCCCGATAGTGTAAGGGGCCTGGGAATATGGCCTGAATGGAGGACAAAAGAAGACCGACTACTCGGGCAAGTGTTCTTAGAGAAACATAAGGATGGCGTAAAATCTGAAGGATTTCTGACTTTATAGATTTTATCTTTGCGGAAGGAAGGAGCAGGGTAGCTGAGAGCGAATTGATTTGGAAACCTAAGAATTCTATAATTTGGGTAGGGCAAAGGAGGGACTTCTCCTTGTTGATGATGAAACCCAAATTCGAAAGAAGTGAAGTGGTCAGGTTGAGATGAGTTAGAAGCAATTGTGGAGATTGACTCATCAGAAGAATGTCGTCCAGATAAATAAGAATTCTTACTCCCTGGGCCCTGAGGTGGACCACCGCTGGTTTTAGAAGCTTAGTAAAACACCAAGGAGCTGATGAAAGACCAAAGGGAAGCGACATAAAGTGAAATGTTTGATCTAGCCACTGGAATTGGAGAAACTTCCTGTGATCTGGATGTATTGGAACAACTAGATACGCGTCTTGTAAGTCCAGACGAACCATCCAGTCGGACTGAAGAAGAGAATCTCTGAGATGGAGAATAGTTTCCATCTTGAAATGGCGATAAACCACGAACTGGTTGAAGAATTTTAGATTGATAACCGGACGCATTTTCTTGTTCTTTTGGACTAGGAAAATGGAGCTGGTAAAACCGGAAGGATCGAGACGAGTGATTGCAATAGCTTGTTTTTGCAAAAGAGATTGGACCTCTGAAGAAATGAGATCGGACATGTCTATAGAAAAACGAGGAGGAGGAGGTAGCAGGTCCTGAATCGGAGTTGAATAAAACTCTATCATACATCCTTGGACTGTGTTTAGAACCCATGGGTCTGAGGTAATTGATAACCAATTTGCGAAAAATTGACAAATATGACCGCCCATGGGAAACTGGGAAAGAGATTGATTTACCTGATTGATTTGTATTCCTGGAGTTCCTGTAACCTCTGGACCGGAAACCTCTGGCCCTTTGTGGGTAGAACTGTGGTCGGAAATCTTGGTAGGATGAGTTGTAAGCACCACATGAGCCTTGATTGTAGTAGTAAGAGCGGCTGGCAAAGCGGCTCCTGCCTCTGCCGGCCCTGGCGAAAACCCGCTGGTTAAACATCTTCTTTAAAGATTGTTGGGCTTTATCTAAAGAGGTAAAAGTGGCAACGTATCTGCCGAGTTCTTTGATAAAACTGTCACCAAACAGTAGACCCTCTGTTTTCGCTAGAGGTTGGATCGTTGCTAAGTTGACGAGTTTTGAGTCCAATTTGAGTAGGAGACCCTTACGTCTTTGTTGAGAAATGGCAGCGTTGACATTTCCGAGAAGACAGACCGATCTCTGAACCCATAGAGAGAGTTCTTCAGGATCAATAAGGGAACCATCGATCCTGGCGGCCTCTGCGATGTCAAATATGCGTGTGAGTGGACCGATGACATCCATCAACTTGTCCTGACAGGAGGACCAGGCTTTGTCAGTGCCTTTTCGAGGATCTTTGCCGAACTTGGTAAAGAAAGTTAATATGGGCTGATCAATGGCAGGAGTGAGAGAAGACTTGTGTGCAAGAGAAGGGCGTGGACACTCAGACTTGAGCTTGGCCCTTGTTTGCTTATCCAGGGAGCTGAAAAGCTTGGCTGAGACATAGTCGCCCACATGAGCGGCTGGAAACCATTCAGTAGAATTAGGATGCAAAATAAAGGAAGGGTCAAACATTGGTAAGCCCTCGCAGTCTAACAGGGGTGAGGAATTAGAAGGTTCGGAGGAGTGTTTGGATTTCTTTGCTGCAGGAGAAGCACAGGCATCATCTTGGTCAGAGGGGTCCAAATCTGAGCTTGGGTCAGGTAAATCATCGTCAGTGTCCTGTATGGATGAAATCACAAAGGGGGACATAATATGTTTGGTTTTGGATTTACGTTTTTGGGAAATATTCAAGTTTTCTTTATTTTTATTCTCCTTGGATGGAGTCTTTTGAGGAACCGCGTCCTCCGCCCTGGGTGAGGGAACCTCACGAATCTTTAGCGCCAATTTTTTAATACCTTTTGACTGAGAACTGGGGGACAGGCGCTGTCTGCAATCCCCTGCAGACTGGGCAGACATTGTTTGATTCAACATTTTCAACACTGACGATTCTAGGTTTTTAGATAATTTCTTTATTGAACTGTTCACAGCCTGTTGAACAGAGTTCTGAATAAATAAATTAATATCCTGCTTAATAGCAGAAACTTCCTCAGAGTCAACCTGAATGGAAGAAGAACCATTAGCTTCCATGTTGACCAGAGTGAAAAAAAAACAAAAATTAATGAATCAGTGAAAAAAACAGGTGAGAGGCAAGTATAGGGCAAACAGGAAAGAAAGGGTTAATCTTTCTGTCAAGGAAAGAAAACCCCGCCCCTGGGCGTGAATAGGGAAAGCCTTACTGCCCTCCGGCACATGGAAATGAGATTCGAAAGGCTCCGGGATGGGACAGACAGAAGGTGAGGCACACGGAAGGCTCCTCGCTCCTGACGCGCAGACCAGGAAATGCCGGTCCGATGCGTCAGAAACGGTTAGAACCGTTGCTGAGAGGAGCGCGCGCGAGGGCAGCGCTTGAGGGAAAAAAGTATAAGGGGAACAAAATGAACAAATGCGGCAACTTGCCGACTGCGCGATGTTGCTTACTAAACAGAATTCGAGAGGCGCGTTAAGCGCGTATGGTTTAAAGACAAACAATTAAATAAACAATAAAACGTCATTAAATAAACGGAGCGTAATAAGAAAAAGTACTTAACTTGGCTGCGAGCAGCAAGAAAAGAGGGCTGTTCGCAGTCAAGTTACGTCATAATGGCATACTGTGCTGTTGATTGGTTCTTGTTCAAATGTACTACAAATCTTTTCCCATTGGCTTGTTTCTCTTCACCTATGGGATTTGTAGTTTTTTCTTCACTTGCTGCTGTTAATAAAAGCAAGAAAAGAAACGCACAATAGGAGCCTCCGGTCTTGTCATAAAATATTAGTTTTTTCCCCTTTCTACATACGCTGTATTCTGCAGTACACATAGAAAGAGGAAAAAGCCTCAGAGCATTGTTTTTGTGCAGGAAGGTGCCTCTTATTGCACAAAAACATTCCTGCCCACAACACAGGCACTCCTGCACCCCAGAGCATGGGTGCCTGCGTTTGTGCAAGGCAGGTATATTGGACTCCAGAGCAAAGAAAGAACAGGAATGTGCCATTTGATGTTAAATAAGGGATATTCCTGCCCTCTCTCTTTCACACAGTGCAGCAAGTTGTCTTAGTGCATTGTATTGCATAAAAGTTTGATAAATCTGGGCCCACATTTCCAACACTAATTTTTCCTATTCAGTGATTTCCTGTAAAGATGAGCCATATTCCTAACACTGCCCAATATGTGTACATCTCAAAGCTTCCTGCACATGTTGCCTTCAATTATAAGTTTGACATTAGGCCAATGGTTTACTGGGACGCTTGTTAGCCTCTTTCCAATGGATTCAACTAAAATAAAGGGTCATATTTACAAGAAAGTGGCACATAGGTCCTGATGCGCTACTTTTCTTGCATCACCCCGCCCCACCTAACGACACCATAATTGTGCAATATTTACAATATGGCACACCGCGATGGTCGTTAGGACAATAGCGTCAGAAGTTTTGAGGCTACTGTGGTGCTTTGCTGCACTAGAATCTAAAATGTAGATGCTAGTGCAATAAAGCACAGAGAGGCCCATTGATTAAAATAGGTGCTTCATTTTAACGCCTGCTCTCAGTAGGCATTAAAAATTACGGAAGAAACGTCGCAATGAAATGTTGTAAACTTCACTGTGCCACTTTTTCGGGCCTCCCTGTGTCGGGACTCCCCCTTTGTATAAATTATGCCTGATGCAGGCATAATGTGGCGCACGGGGTTCCAAAGTGGTGCAATGCAAGCATTGTACCACTTTTTAAATACGGCACAGGGGAAATGCCACCTTAGTGCAGCTGTTAAAAAAAATGATGCTATGGCGGTGCAAGGTGGCACTAGGGGCTTGTAAATATGCCCCTATGTGCTTTGCAGGAGGTGGAGACATGGTTCAGTCAAGCCAGTGGTTTGAAATGGGTTTTGTTGAGGTGGAGCATTGCATGGACAGTATAATTCCAAGGTGTGAACCTTAGAAAAGACGTGGGCATGGACATTTATCACGTTTATGTTTGAACTGTAGTGCAATTTTTTCCCGAGTTACACCTTTTCTGATGCATATCTGTATCCAAATATATGATTGTACAATGAGAACACCTCCCTCACCATCTCTGCTTCTCTGTTGCTTCTCCTTGTTCACTGCCACTTGGCAATAGCCTTGACTTGCTGCTCATAGAGCCTTGGAGTCCTATATTGCTCTCCAAACCTCCATTTTGTAATAATGTTTTAGTTCTTTTTGCTTTACAGGAGGGCCAAAAGCTTTGCCTCTCCTTTTTTCTATAAGCGCTTTTGTGCACCTTTTCTTTCTGTGAATTTATTGATCCAAGATGGGCATCCGGTTTGAAAGAATGGTAAATAAAAAAAAAGCCAAGCTAAGTCATGATGTATATGCAAATGCACAGTTGCACTTGTGTACTCACATCACCACGCTAGGGACAAAATCCATATTCACCATGCACATACATCATCACACATGAGCTGGAATTCAGCTTTTTTGTCTGATAGCAGTCACCATTGGCACCAAGTTTCTATTTTTTCTTTTTGCTTATATACAAGAGCTCTCAGCCAAAAGGTAAGCTAACGCCTTTCATAGAGGAGACCTATTTACTTTGCCAGTGCTTGTGTCTTTACTGCATTGGATCCCTGACATCTTTGGTAAGCATCTGCTTCTTCACTGCTGCTAAAGGGGATTGCATTGTGATTTTAGAGCCTCACCCACCAACATCCACGTTGGATCGGTGCTGTGCCATTGTCCCACCAGTTTATGAATGTGGTAGCCAGCAGAAAGGTTGATGGGGAGGGGAAAGGACTAAGTCCAAGGCAGTTACTGCACAAGGTTCAGCAGTTTTGTTTTAAAGCATCCTTAGAGACGGAGCAGTAGGGACCACCTGTAATAGCCTCTATGGAAGAGATGTATCTGCATACCGTCACAGTGTTTCAAGGTCAGTGAGGTTTCATTACTTGATGAATCACTAATAATAGGTTTTACGCTTTCTTGATATGGTTTATGTTAATGTGCACCCTTAGCTCTGATGCATTCATAGGAGGAAAATAGGAGGAAATGTTGCAGGAAACCCTTTAGGAGGTGTCGGTCGATCTTTCAAGACACTTAGGCAAATGTCTGTCCTTGCACACTCTCTTGCCATGTAACTTCATGTAGTTTTTGGGAAGGGAGGGAGAAAATAAGTCTTACAGTTTTAACTCCCCATAATGAAGTCCAAGACATGACCTTTTGGGTCAAACACAAGCACCTGTTTTCTCTCTGTAAAAGAAAAATGGAAAAAGCTATGAAAGATCTGGCATTCATGTGAATAGTGAGATAAACAGACCCATCTAACAGGTTAGTTTACTTTCACATATAAAGGTATGCAACATGCAAAATGTATAAGTGAAGCCTATGGGCAATACTAGATAGCAAAAGAAAAGTTGAATCAATTAATTACTGCTAGGTTTTTGAAACGTAATCCAACCTAGCCTGGAAGCAACTGGGTACGCATTCATCTGCACCAGCACCCACTCACTCATTCATCTGCTGACTAATTTTTGCAGTCAAACATACACATAAATACTCACCAGCCAATGAAGAAAAACTTGAAATATGAAAAAAACAGCCATAGTTAATTTTCCAAAGTATGTTCTCCTCCGTAGTTTGACACAGAACAAAAGGGCTACTGCTAATAGCAAATTAATGACATTTTAAATCCAATGGCTTGGCACGCATTAGTAAAGGTATCACAAACTTACCATTTTTTTATGTAGAAAAACCAAGTTGGCACACTCCAACCATTGGGGTTTAGGGGATTATAGTATAATGTTTCAAACAGTAAATATCATTTCATAGAAGCAGAAGTAGATGAAGGTGCATGTTTATTTTTATTTTTGATAACATGCAATAAGATGCCCATCCTTTTGAAAAGGGTAGGTAAGTTAAATACAAACGTGTTGGGGAAAATGATACTTCACAACGCCGGGGAGTGAGATCTGAAAGACTGGACTCACGCAGACAAGAGCTATAAGCACATTTTTGAAGGTCACAAGTCGGGACCTCCGGGATGCTGTGCACACCTTTTTGGCATGCTGGGACATTAGTTCTCCTCATACAGAACAATGTCTCCATATGCATGTGAATGGCATGGTCACTCAAGAAAATCATACAGGAAGGGGGCGTTGGAGAACACACGCAGAGAAATCCTAAACCCTTCATGTATTTATGTCTTGAGTGTGTCTATTCATGGTGAAAGGAGGTTTGGAACCTACAAACAACAAGTATATCTGTGATTCTTACTAAACTGATTGTTTACTAGAATGCATAATTATTAAACCTAACAGCCTTAAGGTGGTCATCTCCCAACTTTTCTCCTGCCTCCCTCCATTTTTGCAACTTTTTGCTGGTTTTGGGACTCTGCGCACTTTACCACTGCTGTCCAGTGCTAAAGTGCATATGCTCTCTCCCCTACATATAGTAACATTGGTTCCTACCTAATTGGCATATTTAATTTTCTAAGTCCCTAGTAAAGTGCACTTCATGTGCCCAGGGCCTGTAAATGAAATGCTACTAGTAGGCCTGAAACACTGATTGTGCCACCCACACAAAGGACTGATAACCCACCCACAGGGATCCTGGCAGACAGGACTGGGCTGAAAGGGGAACTTGTACAATTCAAAACCACTCTTTGAAGTTTGCCTCACTTCAAAGGTATTTTTGGGTATATAAACTGGGTCTCTGACCCCACCAAATCAGACTTCTGGATCTACACCTAAACTCTGTCAGAGGAACTGCCTGGCTGCCCAAAGGACTGATCTGGACTGCTTTTCTGAGCAGGACTGCTGCCCGGCTGTTGCCCTGCTGTCTGCTGGCTTCTGTCTGTTCTAGAAGGAATATTCCTTCTCCAAAAGTGCTCTCCAAGTGCTTGGATTGAGCTTGCCTTATGTTTTGAAGTCTGAGAGACAGCCAAGACTTCACGTACTAACTTTTAGCTAGTTTTCCAACTTCAGCGACACCAGGAACGGCTTCAGCGATGCCACCACTGAACCGGCAGGCTGCATCTGCGCCATGGACATCACTGCATGCAACAACTGTAACCCGCAAACCAAGACCGACGTTGCCGCAACACCACCACCATCACGCAGGGTCAATGAAACACTGCGAAGCCGACACATCACGTTTTGACTCACTGGACCCATCTACCCCAACCGGATGTAACCAATGCCTTGCCTCCCCTGCCTCACAATGCAAAACTGATGCATCATCTCCCCAGATGCTGTTAGGGACTGAGGCAGCCCCGACGACACCTCATCTACCTGTCTTTGTGCAACCTCTTTGTTTCTTTGTTTTCAAAAGGTACTGTACCTGGGGGTGTGTGCGACTCCGTGACTGGCACCTGTGGCGTCAGATTATTGGGAATGACTCCATCAACAACGGCATGATAGCCCCCGTTGGAGCTACTGTGTTTCTAAGAGCTTTAGTGGGATTTAATCTTTAAAAAGTAATAACTTTGCTTGTGTACATTGGATTTTCATTGTTTTGACATTTTGTCATTCAGATGGATATTATCTATTGTTCTAAACCTGTGTGGTGTATTTTTGTGGTGCGTTGCGACTTTCCCTGACTAGTATTGCGGACCCTACTTGGACAAGGGTGTATAACTCTGCCAACTAGAGATCCCATTTCTAACAACTATCCTCATCAATGTGCGGGTGGATAGTGAGCTAAAGTCTACCTGGTCCTTTCTCTCATGCCGTATTCTGAATAAGTTTCAGAAAACATATCAGCACGAGCGCATGGTCGCTATCAATCAATCAATCAATCATAGCATTTATAAAGCGCGCTATGTACCCGTCAGGGTTTCGAGGCGCTGGGGGGGGGGGGAGCGCTGCTGATTTAGCGGTCGAAGAGCCAGGTCTTGAGGAGCCTTCTGAATGCGAGGAGATCCTGGGTCTGGCGAAGAGATGTGGGGAGAGAGTTCCAGGTCTTGGCGGCGAGGAAGGAGAAGGATCTGCCGCCGGATGTCTTGCGCTGGATTCGGGGTACGATGGCGAGGGCGAGGTTGGCGGATCGGAGTTGACGTGTTGGAGTGTAGAAGTTAAGTCTGGTGTTGAGGTAGGAGGGTCCGGTGTTGTGAAGTGCCTTGTGAGCGTGGGTCAGGAGTTTAAAGGTGATCCTCTTGTCTACCGGGAGCCAGTGGAGTTCCTTTAGGTGAGGGGAGATGTGACTTCGGCGGGGTATGTCGAGGATCAGTCGGGCGGAGGCATTTTGGATACGTTGGAGTCGTTTGATGTCTTTGGTTGGGATGCCTGTGTAGAGTGCGTTGCCGTAGTCAAGTCTGCTGCTGACGAGGGCTTGGGTCACCGTCTTTCTGGTTTCTGTTGGAATCCACTTGAAGATTCTGCGGAGCATTCGAAGGGTGTTGAAACAGGAGGAGGAGACGGCGCTGACCTGTTTGGACATGGTGAGGTCGGAGTCCAGGATGAAGCCGAGGTTTCTTGCGTGGCTGGCAGGGGTGGGCGGGGGTCCGAGGACGGAGGGCCACCATGAGTCGTTCCAGGCCGAGGGAGTGCGCCCAAGGATGAGGACTTCCGTCTTGTCGGAGTTGAGTTTCAGGCGACTGTTGTTCATCCAATCGGCGATGGATTTTAGTCCCTCGTGGAGGTTTGTTTTGGCGGTGAGCGGGTCTTTGGTCAGGGAGAGGACGAGCTGGGTGTCGTCGGCGTAGGAGATGATGCTGAGATGATGTTGGCGGGCCAGTTGAGCGAGGGGGGCCATGTAGACGTTGAACAACGTAGGGCTGAGGGAGGATCCTTGGGGGACGCCGCAGATGAGGTTGGTGGCTTTGGAGCGGAAAGGGGAGAGATGGACTCTCTGCGTTCTGTCGGAGAGGAAGGATGAGATCCAGTGGAGGGCTTTATCTTGGATGCCGGCTTCCTGGAGGCGGGTCAGTAGGGTGCGGTGGCAGACGGTGTCAAAGGCAGCTGATAGGTCGAGGAGGATGAGGGCTGAGGTTTCGCCGTTGTCCATTTGATGTCTGATGTCATCTGTGGCGGCGAGGAGAGCAGTCTCAGTGCTGTGGTTTCGTCTGAATCCGGATTGTGAGGGGTCCAGGATGGAATTGTCTTCGAGGAAGTGGGTGAGCTGAGTGTTGACGATCTTCTCGATGACTTTTGCTGGAAAAGGGAGGAGAGAGATCGGACGGAAGTTTTTGAGATCGTTGGGGTCGGCCTTGGGTTTTTTGAGGAGGGGTTGGATTTCTGCGTGTTTCCAGCTGTCCGGGAAGGTGGCAGAAGTGAAGGAGAGGTTGATGATCTTGCGGAGTTCGGGGGCGATGGTGGCGTTGGCTGAGTTGAAAACATGATGTGGGCAGGGGTCCGTGGGGGAGCCTGAGTGGATGGTGTTCATGGTTGTTATGGTTTCTGCCTCATCCACGTGGGTCCAGGCGGTGAGGCGGCAGTCGCGGGAGGAGACGTCGGGGGTGGGGTCTGGCGGTGGACCGGTGTTGAAGCTGTCGTGGATGGTAGCGATTTTCTGGTGGAAGAAGGTGGAGAGGTCGTCGCAGAGTTTCTGGGAGGGCGGGATGTCGTTGGAGTTGGCTTTTGGATTGGAGAGTTCCTTCACGATGCCGAAGAGTTCTTTGCAGTCGTGGGCGTTGTCGTTGATGCGTTCGGTGAAGTGGGCGCGCTTGGCGATGCGGATCCGTTGGTGGTGTTCGCGGTTGGCGTTTTTGAGGGCGGCGAGGTTGTCGGGTGTGCGTTCTTGGATCCATTTCTTTTTGAGCTTCTGGCAGATGCTTTTGGAGGTGGTTAGATCGTCTGTGAACCAGGCTGGTTTTTTCTTTCCTTGGATGGCGGTGGGTTTCTTGAGAGGGGCAAGGGTGTTGGCGCAGTCGAGGATCCATTGATGGAGGTTGATGGCGGCTGTGCTCGGGTCGGTTGAGTCGGGTGGAAGGTTGTTGATGAGGGTGCTGGTCAGTTGGTCTTGAGTGACTTTGCCCCAGCGGCGGTGGGGAGGTAGCTGGATGCGGTGTTGCTCTGTGGTTTTCTTATAGGTGAAATGGACGCAGTGATGGTCGGTCCAGTGGAGTTCGGAGGTGTGGCTGAAGGAAATGTGGTTGCTTGAGGTGAAGAGGGGGTCAAGGGTGTGTCCGGCGATGTGGGTGGGCGTGTTGACTAGCTGGCGGAGTCCGAGGTTGAGGAGGTTGGAGGTCAGTGATGCGGTGTTGACGTCGTTGGCATTTTCCAGATGGTAGTTCAGATCTCCCAGGAGGATGTAATCCGGGGAAGCGAGGGCGTGGGTGCTTGCAAGGTCGGCGATGGTGTCGCTGAAGGGGGCTCTTGGTCCTGGAGGGCGGTAAATGAGGGTTCCTCTGAGGGTCGTGTTGGGGTCCGTGTGGATCTGGAAGTGGAGGTGTTCGGCTGTCCTGAGGGTGTCGTCCGAGTGGGTGTGGATTTTGAGGGTAGCTTTGTGAGCGATGGCTATTCCGCCGCCGATTCCGTTGGTTCGATCTCTTCTGGTGATTTTGTAGCCGTCCGGTATGGCGATGGCGATGTCCGGAGACGAGGAGTCGTTCCACCAGGTTTCGGTCAGGAAAGCCACGTCAGGAGCAGTGGTGTCGAGCAAATCCCAGAGCTCGATGGCGTGTTTTCGTGCGGAGCGGGTGTTGATGAGGATGCAGTTCAGGTGGTTGGGGTTGAATTTTTCAGTAGTTGGATTGGTCGTTCTGATGCAGGAGAAGTTGCAGGTACGGCAGGAAAAAGGTCCTTTAGTGTGCTTCGGGGATGCCCGGCAGCATTCAGTGGAGGGGCCGGGGTTGAAGGCGCGGAGTTCGTCGATTGAGTAGCGGATGCGGGGGGCGCGAGGGCCAGGGGGTGTGGCGCTGGGCGCGGTCCAGGCGCGGACGGGCGCAGACGGGCTTGCCTCTGGCGTGCCTCCGGCGCGCCAGCGGCGCGGACGCGCAGCGCCAGCCATTAAGAAGGGAGGGGGGAGGGAGGAGCAGCTGGGAGGCGGGAGGCGGGAGGGAGCGGCAAATGGGGGCGCGAGGGGGGCGGGGCCGCAGGGAGGCAGCGGCAGGGAACGGGGAGCGCACAAGGGGCAAGTCCTTTAAACCTTTATGCAGCCTTGCAGCTGCAGCCCAGTCTCTTCCACCAGCAACTTTCACAGGTGTACCCACTTAGTTCCCCATCTCTCAAACCCCTGGGTTGCCTAGCCCATAAGCCCACTCGCAAATCCACTCAGGCCACAGACAGCAAGTGACTCACCGACCCCCACCCATATCCTATGCCTTATTTCCCATTTCAGGCCCGCATCCTTACTGCATCACCAATACAAGAGAATAGAAACCCAGCAGCTAAACTGCCCGCTCTACAGTACAAGAGCCATGAACAAGATCTGTTTAAACATATTTGTCCTACTCTCTTCTGACGCATCATCTGGCCTCACCTCCGTCAGAAAAACATGACTAAGTGAGGTTTCCACTGTCATTAAGCTATTCCTCATAGAAATCATACTGCCAACATTGGAGGAGGCCTAGACGTTATCCATAGGAAGTCAATAAAAATATTCAGCATTGAAGACTTTATCATGTGTGTCTGTGAATCCTTGCTGGTAAGATGTCACCCAGCTTCACCCTTCATCTGTTCCTTCCTCTTGATCTACAGAATGTCTTCCGACAATAGAAAATTTACGGAGGCTTTAACAGATGAATTGATCACAACTCTAGTAAACCACATCAACCTCAATACTTGGTGTGACAAAAGGACCTAGTAACTACCACAAGCAGCATATCAAATCTTGATCTCTCAACCTTCAACACCTTGTTTCTAGTGCAGCTGGTCACCCTCACATCCCTTCGGACAAAACTCTGTAACTGACAGCTGCCTGGCAATCAAATGTAACCACTGCATCTTGCTTTCAAGATCAATGTTAGAACATCTCTAAGACAGGAACAACCATCAACAACTCCGAATGCAGGCAGTGGAAACATTTGGATCTCATAGTATGTGGCTCCTCCCTTAAAAGAACCTAAATCAACATGTGGCCATAAGACGTACCAAATGGATCTCCACCGGCTAGGACAATCAGCTACTGCTAAAGACCACAATCAGGGTTAACATGAAGGAGAAGGCCACATGGACTACTGACTAGATCACAAAAAAGATAAAATGAGACTGAGCATTTTACAATGTAAGTGAAAGGAATCAAGGGAAAAATTGCAAAATCATACTGTGCTACAATAACAGAGCCTACTAAAGGGCCATCAAAACAACAAAAAACTAATCCACACCCATAATTGATGCAGTCTGCCCATCATAAGTCTCCACAAGATTCTAGCAGAATTTTGCAATCCAAAATTCCTGAAACTCAAACACTCCATGATCTTCCTTATAACTCATCTCAAAAACTGAAAAGATAGAAAACTACCTTAAGTCCAAAATAGCTAACACTCCTCCCATGCATGACAGGACCACCACAAAATGGACAACACCAATCTGCCTTCTGTCACAATCTTCAATGTACTTCATAACATAATCAACACAATCATCAGGATCACCTTCTTGTCCACCACCCTAAATAGTCTTCAACGTCATTCTGGGAAGTAGTTAGAAGCATATCGAGCAAGACTTTGAAATTAAGAAATTTGCCACCTGACTTGTGGACCTCTTACATTAGACCAGTCCTCAAGAAGACAAATCTCACCTCATCTAACCCAACAAACTTCTGGCAAATATTTATTGGACAGCCCCTAAGTAGTTCAGTGAAGGAGTGTTTTCACTCTCTAGTTATTCAGAAGAAAATAATTTGATGCATGGTCAACAATCTGGTTTCAGACTAGGTGCAGGCACAACCATTGTATCCATATGGGATGTCTTAAATCTCACTGAGGACAAGAAAGAGTAACTTCCCTAGTGTTAATAGACCTATTGCCAGCATTGATAGTGTCCATCACGTGACGCTACTAAACAGACTTCATCATTTTGGAAAAGACAAAAGGGCTCTAAAACATATTACCTCCTACCACAAAGACAGGTATAGCTTGGTATTCTTACCACCTTTCTAATCTGGCCCTTGCACTTAGATACCCTCAGTGAAGGGCAGCTTACACTTTGCAACTGTGGGCTTTGGTTTTGGGAGAAGAGGGGATTGGTAAAAAGTAAAAGAGCGGGCCGGACTGGAAACCAAAAGCAACCCTGGAAAAAATGTTCAAACCAACCCTGCCCCCTTCCTCCTTGCTCTTTCATCTCTCTCTCCTCTCACTCTTATTCTAAAGCCATCTCCCACTGCCTGGTCTAATTTCCTGGGGAAGCTTGAGAAATTGGCAGAGGCATATGCAGTGGCCCCTATCCTAAAACTCATCCTACAAAGGCTAAACGCCACCAGGGAAATGCTTGGTAGAAAAAACGGGTGACAACTGCCTGCTCCCTCATCGTCATTCATGGGATGCCTATTACATTCTTGTTAATTTTAGAAACAAGAACTGCAGTAAAAATAAAAAGCAGATGTTCTGCCAATAGAGGTATGTATGGCTATTGTTCAGGCAGTCCTCCAACCCTGCATTTGAAACAGATTGCAGGGAGTTACAAGCTCATTCTTGCCCCATTACCATTAATATCAATGAAGTGGAGGTTGGTGAATTTCCTGGCCTGTTCTTTTGTGGTACGACAGTATTGTACATCCCTGGCACTGCAAAAGGATAAACTGGTTGCAACACAATGAAAAGATGATGCTGAATCCAGCCTCTATTGTGAACCAGGCCACAAATCTCCTCCTCCTAATAGTTTGAACTGAACGTTGTCTTTTCTTCTGTGGAATAGCAAATTATTAATTTAAAACGCTAAGGGTCCAATTTGTGACATTGGGTTCAAAATTTTTTGCAACACCACCTTCAATTCACAATGCTGCTGATGTATTAATCAGTTGCATCACAAAATGCCTAGTCACAGAACGTTATAAAAGCACCTTTGTATTTAAGATTTATGGGGCAGGAGTCTTTTGTAGAGTAATGGTGAATGGTTTCAAATGCAGGGATGGATGTCTGTAAGGGACAGCAGACCTCTGTCTTTTCAAGGTAGCCCCTGTCGCTCAGAGTGAAAGGGTCTGAATTTAAAAAAAATGGTTGGGCACACATTGACGAGGTGGAAGCAGCAGTGCTTGATTTGTACAATAATGAGTGCTCATACCTAAATGAGTCAATCAGAAGCCAGGCTACCACTACAGAATGTCAATGCACTAAATACTATGGCTACTAGTGCTGAATCCACATCAGGCCTCTTTAATCCATTGACAGAGACCTCCTGCCCCTTTATCTCCCTCTTGCACGTTCTTGCTTTCTCCCTTGGTGATGGTTTTTCCATTTATCTCTACTTTCTCATTTGTGTGTTTTTCCCTCACTTGCACTCGGGAAATATAAGTGCCAGTCCCCAAAAGGAATGTCGGTGGCAACCATCGGCAAGTACCGCCTCTAATTACCTTCTATGATGCGGCCACGTAATTACAGTTTCCACTTTGAAAGGGTGTAGCAACCTTTTAAGGTAGCTGGTACCAAATGAATGGTTTGTGATCATATAGCAGTTGAAAAACATTTCTATAATACATTGTGATTAGGTGGGAGAGGGATGTGACTTTCACACCCATTCCTCCTACCGTTGCTCCTCCTACCCATTCCTCATAATCACAGAAAGTCATCACCGACTCACAATGTATCCTTTGGTCATTGCAACTTTGGATCTTATTTAAAGTTTGGTGAACAGGATACTCTGTCAAAACAAGGCAGTTATCCCAGCTGCTGTATTTCAAGTGCCTTAGGTTATAATTCACTTGTAATATAGCAGGCTGGGCACACATCACATTTATGACAGACTATCCCATCTGCCAATCTCTAAAAAAAAAAGCTCTTTGGGCCTAACTCACAAAGAGCCTCCGCAGTTGTGGCAGAGGCACCGGAGTCGTGGCGGGGTCTCTGCACTGCAGTTTCTCATTGCAGAGAATCCACCACCACTGCGGACACTATGCCAGGAGTGTGGAGCCTCCACCACGACTGTGGAGGTTTGTGAATCGGGCCCTTTGTCCCTTGCAGTCACAAAGCCTGTGATTTTGTGAACCCGAGGCAATAAAACCATAAAAGGGTTTATTTATTATTTCCTGTTCTAAGACATTTTTACTGTAAAATTGTAGCTCTCATTATGTTGAGAAAAAAATGTATAACTTGTTGTGAGCTATTATAAAAAATAAAATAAAAAGGCGGAAGCTCTTTCTGAGTCAGGAGGAGGCGCAGAATTGGCTTTGTGCAGATGATAAACATAGTTAAGTGACAGTGGGAAATATTAAAGGTATTACAGAGAGAGGATGGC
This sequence comes from Pleurodeles waltl, assembly GCF_031143425.1. Taxonomy (NCBI): domain Eukaryota; kingdom Metazoa; phylum Chordata; class Amphibia; order Caudata; family Salamandridae; genus Pleurodeles; species Pleurodeles waltl. The sequence goes on from NC_090440.1 coordinate 1,088,043,424, forward strand.
TCCAGTACAGAAAGGGTAATTAATTTACTAAAGGTCGATCAGGAAGCACTAGCAGAAATGCGATTACAGTTTGTGCCTCAAGGTTTCTGAGTTTTCTAAAGGGCACAATGCTGTTATGGCTGGTGGGTTTCGGATGTGGTCCCTGCTATTTATTAAAGCACAGCGACAAACATTGCTGATCATGTTACTCGCTGGGTGGCTTAGTGCAACACAAAGAAAGAAAGCGTAATTGAAATGGTCACGTACTTTTAGTGTTTTGTGTGATGAGATGTAAATGCACAAAAGCTTTGGGCATAACTATATACAATGAAAGGTTAAAATAATTTAATAAACTCTAGTTCATTTAGAAAATGGCCATGTGTACACAAATCTATTCTAGCATTATTGAGCTCAGACCTGTGAAATGTTAACAAATACAGTTTTTTAAAATCTTTTGATTCAGAGAGTTCACATGAATACAACACATCTCAGATAAAACAGTTTCAATAGCCCAATTGCATATGGCACTGTCACATTAACCTTCTTCAGTATCCCAGTTCCTGGTTCAGGTTTACCTAATTCCAAACATTCACAGATCATCACATCACAGTCCTGCTCACAGCTTCCTATTTTTGTGTGCAATCCAGATCGTAGGGCTTAGCGGCGTTCTAAATCCTTGATCTTTTCCATTTTCGCTCAGTAGTGTAGAAAAGTTGGAGTCATCTCAGACTTCCAATTTTGAAGGATAAGAATCTGGCTATCATTTTGTCCAGAAATAGCTTCCTTTCATCCTAATCTAGAATTTGCTGAAACCCCCAGTGTGATGGCTTGAGTATCACGGGTAAAATCAAGGTTGAGCATGCAGATGCAGTGTTCATTAACGGAAGCCCAGTAACCTGCTATTCTTGGACAATCACAGATGATATGCCCAGTGGCAGCTGCCACTGAACGGGGGTGGTGGGATGGGGAAAGTGGTGGGGGTGGTTGAGGGGAGATGGAAATAAAAAAAAAATAAGAACTGAAAACCACTTACCTCAACTATGGAGACGGGTTTGTCTCTTCCGTACTCTTCCCGGAAGCACAGAGACTTCCAGACTTCCCTCCAATCACAATGCTGCTGTCATCAGCATGACAGCAGTGTCATGACTGGGGTGAGCACCATGCTTCGGCACTCACACAGGGAGTAGCAACCTGTGCACTTTCTCCTCCTGTTCAATAAAGCTGGGTGGAAAAATGCAAAGTGCACATGACTGTTTGGCTGGCCGAACATGGCCGGCCAAAGCATCATGCGTACTTCTGTGCACCAGCCAGTTCTCCCTTCAGGCCCCTCCAGCCCTGCCCCACCTTAACCTAGCTCACGGAAAAATAAAATGATAAAAATTCTTTATTATCATTTTATTTTTCCTTCCCCTTCTGCTGAAAGCAGGGAGGGCGATGTGCCTCCACCTCAGCAGAGGAGCCGTCCCTGGATATCCCTGCAGATTCCTTTGTTCTCCTTAAGACATCTTAAACATTTATGTTGTATCTGGGGGTTAATTCTATGTAGTAATTCAAGTGTTCTAAAAATAAACCACTTGGTATAGTATTACATCTGGCAGAGGTTTAAACTTTTAAGACAGAGAAATGAAATCTATTTGTTGTGCTCCAAACCTTGGCCGAAATTGCTACTCCCCCCTGCAGTAACCATTTTAGATTAACTTTATAAAACAGATCTCCTGGGCGATACTCCTGGATTACAGCCATCCAGTACCTATAAGGCCTAGAGTTATTGGATTCGATCAATATCCAAATCCATGAAGGGTGACCTGTGAATCCGTATCGTCCAGGCAACCTTTTTATTTGTGGGCTTTGCATTCTGTCAGGATCAATAGAACGCTCTTACCTGAGAAGAGGAGCCGTTCCTTTTGGGTTGCAGGAACGATAGAGACTCACCTCTTATCTTCTTGTTCTTTAGTTTGCCCTGTATCCAGCTGACGATTTTCTTGTAGGGGGCGTGATGGAAACTTGCTGGATATTGTGGGAGTGATATGAAGAGTTGTGATGGTAGTCGTGAGGATGAGTTGTTTCTAGGGACAGATACAGAATTCAGTTTTCGTACAATAACTTTTTATTCAATGCGTGTCTCAGTAAACTGACTATGCATATTAGAACATTTTCCCACTTCTAACTTACTGGTATACTATGAAAAGAATCTCACCTTGAGAGGCTTGAAGTGCCTCCTAATATAATATGTATATGTCAATTGTGGCTGAGTCCATCTGGTTGTGGTATATTGTCGGCACAAGAGTTGACTTTTTCTAATTGGCTCCTTTCTGGAAGGCGCAGTGCACCCAATGCCGCCCTGATACTAGTGTAATCCAACAGGGGGCATGCTTGTGTTGATTTCTGTTTTTTATCAATGCATGCTGTGCAGCACTGCATTTAGCATCTACCTTTTAATCTTGTATTTTCTTGTTTCCTACAGGTGTCAAGCTGTCCAGGAATCTAGGAAGAAGGTTTCAGTCTTTGGAAGAAACTACTCTCAGTTAGTATATGGTCTCAACTGAAGCCCTTTGAGGATGCAAGGAGGCTTGACCAGACTCTGGACTCTCAACAAGAAATGCTGGTTCAATGGTGGAGTGGGTTTAAATAGTTTATGTCTTTTGGTCTGTGATGAGACATTTAGCATGTTCATAATTACTGAATATTTTACCTTCTGGTGATGAGTCATTTAGAACCAGGTGGATGATTGTTTTTATCACCTTATGATGAGTCATTCACGATGTGGTGACAAATGGTTTCTGCTTACTTCATTAGGATGAGTCATTTTGGAACGCTCGTGGGGGAGCTCCTTGTGCCGGCTAGATCAGTTCTCCACATTGTTCTTTCATAAATCATCACCATGCTGTGAAACTGATCTAGCAGATGCACTTTAATCAGGAAACTAGGAACAAACAAGTCCAGGCATAGTTATGTTCTGGAAAAGTGTCAAACAGAGTTCAAATAGGGGTGTAGTGTGAGACTGTATTCTGGTTATCACTACGCACCATTAGATTGGAGTAGAGTGGAGTGGGGTAGATTGAGGTAGGTTGGAGTGGGGTAGAATGGGGTGGGATAGATTGGGGTGGAGTAGAGTGGGGTGGGGTAGATTTGGTGGGGTAGAGTTGAATGGGATAGACTGGAGCAGAGTCGGGTGGACTGGGGTAGAGTAGAGTGGGGTACATTGTGATAGAGTGGGATAGATCGGAGAAGAGTAGGCTAGATTGGGGTAGAACTGCATGGGGTACACTAGAGTACATTGTCATGGATTGGAGTGGAGTAGACTGGAGTGACATTGATTGGGTAGAGTGAGGTAGACTGGGGTAGGGTGGAGTAGATTGGGCTAGAGTGGAGGGTGGTGGGGAGGGTTAGAGTGGGGTGGATTGGTGTAGGGTAGGTTGGGGTATATGGGGTACATTGGAATACAAGGAAGAGGGGCAGAGTGGGAAGAGTGCGAAAGATTGTAGGGGAGTGGTGTGGGGCAGATTGGAGTGGGGTAGATTGGGGTAGAGTGACATAGATTATAATAGAGTAGGGTTGGACTAGGTAGAATTGGAGTGGAGGGGAGTGGGGTCAAGTGCAGTTGAGTGGGGTGGGGTAGATTAGGGTAGACTGGGTTATATTAGAGTGGAGTGGGATAGACGAGTGAGTAGACTGGGGTAGATTGGTCTGGTGTGGATTGTAGTGGAACGGAGTGGGGTAGATTGGAGTGGCATTGATTGGGGTACATTGGAATGGGGTAGAGTGAGGTAGGTTAGGGTGGGGTAGAATAGGATAGAGTGGAGTGGGATAGAGTGGGGTAGATTGAAGTGAGGTAGGTTGGAGTGGGGTACATTGGGGTAGAGTGGAGTGGGGTAGATTGAGGTAGGGTGGAGTGAAGCAAATTGGGGTGTGGTAGAGTGGAGTGTGGTAGATTGGGATACAGTGGGGTAGATTGGAGTGGGGGAGTTTGGAGTGGAGTGGCGTAGATTAGAGTGGAGTAGATTGGAATGGGGTAGATTGGGATAGATTGGAGTGGAGTGGGGTAGACTGGAGATTGGTAGATTGGGGTAGACTAGAGTTGGGTGTATTTACATAGAGTCAAGTGAGGTAGAGTGGGTGTCTAATGGGGTAGAGTGAGGTAGGGTAGATAGTGGTAGAGTGGATTTCAGTGGATTGGGGTACAGTGGAGTGCGGCATTGAAGGGTAGTGTGGAGTGGGTTAGATTGGGGTAGAGTGGGGTAGATTGTGGTCAACGGCAGCGACAGAGATCCTACCTGTGAGCTTAGCTGTTGGGCAGTGTAGCTCATATCTGTTCTGCTGTGTTTTTCTGTAGAAGAACAAAATTCAGAACTACGCTTTGAACATGCAGTGGAACTTGACCTTGTCACAAGTGATTCCTTGAGTACATTTACTAGTGACCGTATCAGAGTCTGTCATGAGGGGAGGAGTGTTGATCAAGGGAAATATAATTATAAAAGGGAATGGTAAATTGTTTACAGCTTGAATATTAGTACTTAAAAAAAAGTTTTTTAGCTTCAATATTCTGGTAGCATATCTGAGGTACTGTAGTGAATCCTAGTTTGTTTTAATGGGATAACAGGAGTTAGCTTAGCCTCTGGCTTTCAGACTCGTGCCCCCGTCACCTAGTGACTTTTAACCTACTTAGCTTGCTCTGTCTTAGCCCATTTAATTATTTAATTAATCTAAGATGGCTGCCTTGTTTATATTTAGGCCACTTGTTATGATTTGCATTATCAGTGCCACCGCACTAAGGCGTCAAGATCAAGCAATAAAGACAAACAAACAGTAGGTGTTCACACTTAGGGATTTTCCCTCTCTATACTTTCGAGGGATTGTTTATAATAATTGCTGGTTCAAGCATGTCTGTTATCTATTGTTTGGTAACACACCTACGTCAGGGGTCCTGGTAGATCTGTATTAATACATCACACTATAGACAGATAAACAGAGGGATTCCGACCAGAGGGCATCGCCACCATCGCTGATATTGATGCTGCACATCGTCTTGACACTGACCCAGTCTTCGTGTCCCTGCGGAGTCTGAGATAGAGACCTCATTCCACGGTAACAAGGGTTGGGGGCTCCTCTCATGGATATAGCATTGGCAGATTAGGTTTAGCAAACCCAGCTCTCCTTTAGGTAGGAGGTTAGGCCTATCACATTAGGGTAGTAGGGCATATTACATCTCAAATGTCTTTTACATGCATTGCAAGATGGTGGGGGTCTTTGTAATAATGACTCTCGTCTTCACAATTCTGTTCCTTGCATTATTCATTATCCTAATCATTGCATCCCATGTAACTTACCGCAAATTGCAGTTGTGTTAAATCAAAACTATTGAAACTTTACTGCATCTTTGTCATAGCCTGCGTTTGTATGAGACATGATATATCTGCGAGAAAGAGGTAATCTCCGTTTAACCACGACACTCCCTGAGATGTCTTGTTCTTGAGTCCATGCTTAAAGGCTGCCACAAATCACCTTTTACTATTGTGTTTCTAGTGAGGTGCTGCTAGTGAGCCGGTAAGGTTGGGACAACAGTTGCGAATTGTTGTAGGATGGGCATAGTCACCTACAAGCAAATGTATTGTCATCCTTTAACCAGCAGTCTTGCCTAGAGAAAGAGTCCAAACTACGACAGTACTTCCCTGGATTTTATAGTAGCATCTACCAGCCCCATCAAAATTAGGAGGGCCTGCCTTTTGAGATGCTCAGGCATCAACTATACCCTCTCATACGTTTTTTCAGCATCCACACAAGAACATGTATGGCTTCAACTGTGCTAAAAAACTCCCACCACAGAAATGAGAAAGCAACAAATGTCAAGGCATAAGTTTGTACTGTACCTAAAAACATATATAGATGTCTGCATCTATATTTCACCATGGAGTGCCTGGAGGGACTCCTATTTGCACTTCTATAATCTGCTTTGAAAATATTTTGAAACCGTGTCATTAATTTGACCCTAGTTTTATGCTTCTTTGCATGTTTACTGAAGGGTGTGGTATCTATACTTGTATTCTTTTACTGTTACCCTCTTTATCTCATCCCAAAGCAAATCCATGTTTTTACAGATAGTTTTTAACATATTGTCACTTGTATCTTCCATGATGCTATCAGCCATTTGTCCCCTTGACCATGCTAATCTATTTTCTGGTGATCAGAGAGTGTTTTTCTATTCAACAAATAGTGTCAGAAACCCTTTCAAAGGGCCTCAAGGCAAGCAGGAGCTACTGGGCCCAACTATGGGGATTTAGGCCTTTTGGTTCTAATATCCCAGGGCACAAACTACGATGTATCCCGAGTATCTGAGTCAATAATTCCCTGTTCAGCACTTGGCTCTGATTGGTAGTGCAGGTCGAGCAGCCAAAGGCTTCTTAGTGGGAGATATGTGCTCTGCAACACAGGCTCATAAATCGACATACAAACAGTAGTAGCAATAAGTGGCTTGTACAATCAAATGCAACTGTCTATGAAATATGGAGTATTTAATGCAAATATACAAAGCATCTACAACACATTAAATAATCCACATATCCTTCTTAAGGTCAGTAGACTAGCACTTCTCTGGGCTGAATACTCGAGTCCTTCATCCCTTCTGGTATAGGTTGTTTACTCATTCCTCATTCCATACTGGAGGAGACTCCCAGATGTGGGCCAATGTAGTCCAAAGTATCCAAAGTCTGATGCATTGATTAAGAGTGCAGGTTAGCAGCGTCTAGGTGCTACGTTCAGGCCCGACAGCCTGGAACAGTCTTAACCAACCACTGGTGACCAGCAATCCGGGGAAATCCACAACGAGATCCAGTCTCCTCCTAATGAGTGCCTGCAACCTCTTGTGGTCTTTTCCGACTGTTGCCACATCCTCCACAGTCCTTGAATGGCCCCTGTTGATGTTGGCCATCCATGCTCAGCTCCAACAGTGAGCTGTGAGTGTTCCCACCTACTTCCTTCATATAACTAACCTGGGCAATGGTGGGCCTCTTCCAGACCTGCCAACTTGTAAATATATTTCACTGTGTGAGAAGGGAGTGGTGCCTTGGAGGGGGCATGGTCTTGTGCCAAGCACTAACAGGAACCCTACCCTCCACCAATCCCACCACCCTCCTCCAAAATAAAAAGAAAGGGTTGCAGAGGCTGGCGCTGATTTACTGGGCGCTTTCACACCCTGCAACGGACATCAATAGACGCAACAGTCTCATACATTAGCGATAGGTGGAGATGTAGATTACAAATTCACCGCAGTTTCTATGGGAAGTAACTTTCATTGTGGAGGTAATGTTCTTTTTGTGGATTTTTCGCATGACTCTTTAAGGATGGAAGGCTTTGGGAGTTGGTGCTATTTTAACTGCAACAATAATATTAGCATATGGGCTCTGGAGACTGCTATAATACATTGTGACTGACAGATATATCTTATATACCGCTCTGACTTTGGTTTATATAATATAAAATTAAGGGGAAGATAACAGATAATTATGGGAGGTAGCGGTGCAGATGGGCAAACCTCCAAACCCCAATTTTGGCAACATGAGATCCCTCAAATTTGCCTGCATTCAACCTTAAACATACACCAAACAGTGATGGACTGTCAAAGCAACCTAGAAAAATCCAGGTGGCCCTTTTCTCTATCCACATGCCAGCTTCCCCTCAGTAAACTTGCAATAAATTGCAAGAGGTTTGGACCATGTTCCCTGTAAATCTGATTTCCTTATCATAAAGTACCAGGATAATGCCCTCCTGTCTTAAGGAGGCTGATTAGGCAAATGGTTCTACATCTAACACCAATCTCCTTAGCTGTGGATACCCTTCTCAGGAAGAACACTTTGAACAAGGAAAACTTTTCCTATAAATGTAAAGGTCTTTGAGCTCAACTGGGTCTCTTAAAAAATCAATATAAAAACACAGACTGTAAGGAACATGAAATGTTGCCCGCTCAGCTAGACTCTCATTTTATAACACTCCTTCTCTGCATACCGATTGTGCTCTGAAGGCAGTATAGATTGTAACTCATCCAAAGAGAATCATTGGGTGCACTGTCCATTAAAAGCCTCTTGACATATTAAAGCTGGCATTTGATGAAAGCGCTCCTCATTTAATGATATTATTGTGTAATTTTGGAATACTTGATACCAAAGTAATTTTCTCGGGTCCTTGGTTCTATACTCATGAAGTATGGCCATTAGGTAAATTCAGAGCTTACTTTGGGAAAAAAATAAAAGCAGGAGTCCAAAACTGTTTTAAGAGCCTGTAGGGTGCTGCCAAATGCAGGGCTTGCCTAGTTTAGATTCAACTTCATCTCTCTTTCTTCCATCACCTTATACTACATATCTCTTATCTTACTGTTGCAGGCTCTATGCTATCCCTGTTTTCTTCCTTTGTCTCTGTTTTCCCGTCTTTCTCTGCAAATGAAAAGCAAGCCCTGTTCCCCAAAATGAGTGCGGTGTTGGAGTGTAGCTTTTATAATCAAAGGTTAACATGAACTGCTTGCAAAATAATGTGTAATGAAGCTGCATAGAAAACGCATTAATATGTTTCTAATGTACGCATTTAAAATGTGCCCACGGGGTGTGGCCACCAATGTATACGATGATTAATGAAATTGACTAATAATGAATTATTAATGTACTAATGTATGATTCTGTTCTAGTATTAAGAGTCATATGTGAAGATTTTGTTGAATTAATCATTAGGCCTTAGTTAGCAAGTGTCTGGGCCTAGCTGCCTGGCCTCATATTAAATGTATTTTCTAAACGTGCAATGTGCTGTCTTCCTGAAGGACATGAAGCTGTACTTTTCCAGAAGCTAGAGATGGGTGTAACCGTAGTAAATTATTTCTCATGAGATCCGACTTGCTCAAGGAGACATTCTTGCTGAATGCAACAGTGTAATTCGCAGCAGGTACAAGGTCGCCTAAACTGGTAAAGACAATGGCGCTACTAATTGAAGCCGTGTGTGTAACTTTTCTCACCTGCCATCTCACCCGATGAAGACGTAAAACACAGGAGCCAATGAACTGCATGAGAACTGTCTTAGGTGAAAATTCTAGTAAGGTGACCACTCAACCATTGGACAGAGATAGTGGTGCTCCAGATTTTGCCCAATTGGAAATTAAGGGTTTGTTCGACAGATTTAATATGATGACACGCCATAAGGAGAAATTGTCCACTCTTTTGCCATCCTTTGCCATTCCTTGCAGCCATTACCTTATAATGATATTGAGAGACTTTTTCCTACTTTGAATCATCCTCTTTACTCGACACTTACTTCACCTCCTTAAGAGGGAAGAACGTTTTACCCTGTTTGCTGAGACTTTACTGTTCTGGCCTGGCTGATGGCGGATCAACTACTGTCCTGAGGACGAAGACTGACTCTGTTTGCTGACCCATTACGGAGGGTAACTATATGATAATGAAAACGTAATTGTCTGCTTGCCTTTCTTTTCTAGGTACCAACTGCTTTGATAGAGACCATAGTTAGATGTTTTCCAAATTTGTGGTAATAAATTGTTTTGCAAAAAGCCCAACATGCTGATGCTAATTTGAGGCTAGTTAAGGAGTTCACCGACAACTGGGTGCAAATAGACAAACGACTGGATCTTTGCTTTGTAGAATAATGTATCAATGCTACTCTGCTAAAGTTGATTCATGTGAAAGCGTGTTTAGTCCTGATGTTTATAATCTTTGCTTTGCTTAAATCTTATTCAAGTTGCCATATGGTGACATTATTGATGTGTTTCCTGGTGTTGAGACTAATAAACCTGCTAGTAGATTGTAATCAATAGGGAATAAATCTCATAAACTTTACTTAATTGAGTGTGGTTATTCGTGGCTGAAAGGTCATGGTGAGTTTGGATTCTTATTAATGTTATTAACTAATTTGATTAATTTGCTGTTATGAATACTGATGAGGTTATTGACCTATCGATTGATATGCTGATTAGTTATCTCCTCTTAAGGTGTCTCCAAGCTGGGTCAAAAGATTCATTGGCCTAAAACGAGTCCCAGAGTAAGTAAGTTACCTATGGCGGGACGCATTATCACTGGTGACCATCTTCCCATGCAATCTCCTGCAAAATAGAAGAACTGAATGAATTTAACTTGGTGGTGGGATCTGCTCTGTTTAATAGTTCATTCAGTAGAGCTCAGATTAATTTAACTTGTTGGTGGGATCTGTTCTGTTTAAAGGTTCGTCCAGCACAGCTCAGATTCCTTTGGAGTTAAATCAGTTTTAAAATAAGGAGCTGTGGAGCTGCCCTTCGTCGATTTGCTTAGGTTTTCCAGCTAACCCAGGTTTACCCTTTCACAAAGCGAACGATTTCTCTCTCTTTAGAGAAAATAAATTAGGCGAGTTCTTGTCAGAGGGGGAGCTCACAGCGTGACTAAACAAACATGTGAGCTGCTACACTTTAAGGTCAAGTTGATTGCTACTAGAAATTATGTTTCTAAGAGCTTACATTTATCCCTGCTGCAATTAATGACAGTAATAAAGGCAGCCAGCTCTGACTTGGCACGACTCCTTCAATGAGTAACATAATCTTGCTTGTTGGCCGAGAACGCATTGGCAGAGTGTGTCCCGCAGAAACACTGCGTAGTACTGGCAAATAATAAACCTTTATTAAACATTATCAGAAACAGACCACCCGACCGCGGAAGAAAGTTGTGAAAAGTTAGCTATTGAAGTCTGGCTGCTGTTTCTTTACGAAGTCCCACCTCACCTTTCCGGAAAAAGGAGCACATAGTGAAGCATATTCTTGCGAAAAAAAAAAAAAAGTATATTTCAGTGCATTCCTAAACGAAGTACGTTTTACACTCAGCAGGGATTTAACTGAGCCTCTTGCACCATTCAATTTTACATTTCAAGACTTTGGGCTGATCTATATCTTGGTGGAGAAGGTACCCTCCCCGCTAAAACTATGGTCAGACCATATGATTTAAATGCAGACAGACCACAGTTTGATGACCGCGGAAACTACTCTGTCTTCTCTAGGGGCAAACTTCTCTGAAGGACAGACAGAGTGAGGGTAATTGGAGGTTTGGCTATATGCTCACTCCTGATTTAGGGAGGCAGACATTTAGCCATTTTTCAATGTTCGTCACCATCAAAAAAGCATGGTGGTGAGGGGCACTGAAAAGTACTTAATGCCCCACTCTCCAGGAAGGCATTGTATTTTTTTTTATTTCTAAAAAGAAAGTCCCGCTTAGGGATTTTCTTTGCTTAAAACAAAAAAGCATGATAAGTTTGCCCTACAACTCCTTCTTCTTGAGGGAGCCACACCTTCAAAATTACTATGCATTGACAGTAAATACTGTGATGATGGTTCTTGCCACTGCTACAAATGTCTCCTTGGCTGACGAACATTTCTAAATGTGTCCGTCAGAACCTCTGTCAGGGTGACAACGTTTTTTACACATACAGTCTAATTTCTTCTCCACGATTTTCAAGATGAGGAAGAGAAATTTCAGCAAAGGAAGGGGGATATGGCCAGACTAGGGGCCATGAAGAAACAAGTCAAATTCCCATTGGACGTCACTTTTCTTTCATTGCCTGCAGCGGCTACAGCATCAGGTTCTGATATTTCAGCTAGGCACCTTATTTTGATGAGAGCCTGGAAAGCAGACAATTATCAGAAGACTGGTTAAATTTTTCTTCCTGCTAAAGACACAAAGCTCATCAGTCTTCAACTGAAGAATCTCGTTAAGATATCAGTTGAAGATAGAAAGCTTCTCACCCCAGTTCAGAGTCCCTCAAGGGGTAGTGGCTGTGGACTTTGGAAAGGCCATTGAGGGCCAACCATCATCAGCTAGGGCTTCACAACAGTCCTTTTGTGGTAAGGAACATAGCCTAGAAACCACCTTCACAGACAAGTACTGGCAGCAACCTAATATCTCTCCTGCTCCCCTAGCCATCCCTAAAGCATGAATATGCATCCAAGCTGAGGGGAAGAAAAAATATTTTCTTCTCAGCCTGCAAAGCAGATGTCTCAGATGCCTGGGTACTGCAACTAGTAAAGGATGGCTACAGGATAGAGTTTTCCTCTCAACCAGAACACATCTTAGTTTGTACTCCAAACCAACTCAGTCCAAAGCAGCTCCAGGCTTTTATGAAGGGGATTCAAGATCTTCTTGTAAAGAGAGGAAAAAAACAGATGGGGCAAGGATGTTATTCAATTATGTTCTTCGTTCAAAAGAGCTTGGGAGAGTTTCGGCTGGCCCTGAATCTAAAATCTGTGAACCGATTCTTTCCCCATCAAAATTCAAGATGGTGAGTGTCCAAAACATCGTACCACCCACTTTTCCAGGCATGATCTTCGCTTCTGTCGATCTGCTGGATGCATACTTACATATTCATATTTACTTCTCAGAGGTTCCTTAGATTCTATGCATGGGCCCCCATTTTCAATTCTGTGTAATGCCCTTTGGCATTCCTTCAGCACCTGGAGCCTTTACTAAAACCCTGACAGCCTTGGTGGACAGCCTGCATTCATTGGAACTGTTGGTTTTCCTAAACTTGAATGATTGGTTGATTTTTCTTTTTTAAGGGTATGCAAGCCGTCAATCTGGTGTGCAAGCACCAAGAGGATCATGGTTTCTTGTTGAATGTCATGAGGTCTCACATTCTGCTTTCTCAAGTGCTTCATTTCATCAGCAACCTGTTCAACACTGGCCTAGGAGGAGTATTTCTGCCTCCTGCCCACCAGCAGAAACTGATGTCATGCCTAAGAGGTTTGTTGGATCTGAAGAACGCTCCAGCAAATGTAATGGTTGAGAGTAAAGGGTGACATGGCAGCATCTTTATTCCTTGTAACGTGGGCATGTCTCTGTTAAATTTAGTGTTCCTTCTCCGTTCTCTCTGGAATCCAGCTTCCCAGGACTATGAGGCTCAGGTTCAAGTCTCCCCAGTCATAGTCAAGGAGTTGCAGTGGTGGTTAATGGTTTTCAATCTGAACAGTGCCTCTCTCTCCCCACCTCCTTATACCAGTAACAATCACCTTGAATGCAAACAGTCTAGGGTGGGGAGCAACAACGAAGAACCACAATGCACAAGGTCTCTGTATGAAAGCAGAGTCCAAGAATTCTTCAACTTGGAAAAAATTGGCTGTGGTATGCAAAACTCACTTGTGTTTGCACCACAGGTCATCAACATGCCAGACTATCAAGTTATGAGAGCTTATCTGAACCATCTGACAGGGATTCGTGTCCAATAATTGGAAATCTTTGGCAGAGCATATAGGGATTTGGGGAGAAAACAACCTACGCTTTCTGACAGCGATCTATCTATCAGGGAAGGAAAATATGCGTGTAGATCTTCTGAGTCAAACATTTCCCTCCTCTGTCTCCCTGTCACTGTGTCCTAGCTGTTTCAGCAGATCATGATCAGTTTGTATCATCGTAGCTAGATCTATTTACAACTTCTCAGGATGCTCTTCTGCCCAGCTTTTGTACCCTTCTATAACACTTGGAAACCTGGGGGATAGATGCAATAAGTTTCAGGTGGCTCATCGGACTGCTATATGTCTTTACCCATTTCTCCTCCTCAGCAAGGTATTAGCTGTCAGAGGACTTCTTCCTGTCTCATGCAAAGGGGGAAAAGTCATAGGCGGTCATTCTGACCGCGGCGGTCGGCGGTCGCCGCCCGCCAAGCGGTTCCCACCGAAAGACCGCGGCGGCCATTCCGGCTCTCCCGCTGGGCTGGCGGGCAACCGCCAGAAGACCGCCGGCCGGCCCAGCGGGAAAGCCCCTTAAACAATGAAGCCGGCTCCGAATGGAGCCGGCGGAGTTGAAGGGGTGCGACGGGTGCAGTGGCACCCCGTCGCGATTTTCACTGTCTGCAAAGCAGACACTGAAAATCTTTATGGGGCCCTGTTAGGGGGCCCCTGCACTGCCCATGCCAGTGGCTATGAACACCCCAGGGGCCCCACGATACCCGTTCCCGCCATCCTGTTCCTGGCGGTAATTACCGCCAGGAACAGGATGGCGGGAAGGGGGGCGGAATATGGCGGATTCCCTGTGCCAGCGGGAAACCGCTGGTTCCCCTTTTCTGACCGCGGCTTTACCGCCGCGGTCAGAATCGCCCAGGAAGCACCGCTAGCCTGTTGGCGGTGCTTCCGCTGCCCCCCGCCCTGGCGGTCATGGACCGCCAGGGTCGGAATGACCCCCATAGTTTCTTAGAGATGGTTTTCCCCATGGGTTAGCGGTTTTCTCCTTTACATGGGGAGTCAACAGCAATTAAGACTATCAGAGGTCCTTCAATTTCTCAATTCAATCCCCTCGCTTCTCATCTTTTGAGGAGCTCCCATTTTTAAAAAGTTGTTTACGGTTTCCATCACCCACCTTAGGTGTGACCTAGGTCCCTCGTGTATAACAGAACATCATCAGTATATAGGAAAAAGACATGTTGAGGCCCCAAGAGCTTTATTACACATGCTGCTTTGTGTTTCCAAAGCTGCAGTCAGTGTTCCATTGTAAGGGCAAAAAAAACAGGAGAGAGCAGACACCCTTGTCTGATCCCCCTTTTGATCAACCATTGCATGGAGTACATGCAGCCCTATGGACCCTTGCCAGTGGTTCTGCATACAGTAGAAACAACCATAGCTAATTGCCTGATCTAATACCAGTGGCTCTAGTACTGCCTACAGTTAAGCCTACCCAAGTGAGTGAAAGGCTTTTTCCATTTCTAGTGTGACCACCACTGGTGAAAAGGTAGCTCTGACTGCCATTTACATCAAATGAAATAGCTTCCACATGTTTATGAAGTGCTACGGCCCATTACAAAACAATTATGATCTGGATTTATTGATGAGTCTAGCACCCACATGAATTTGTTGACAAGGATTTTGTAATTCAAATTTAATTGCGATAAGGGTTCATGGGTCGCCCTTTCCATCTGTCTTTCTCAGGTTTCTGAAGCACCACTGTAAGAACTTCATTTGTAGTCTTTGGGAGATGACATATTACTTTTCTGCCTCACATAATTCAAGAAGTTTGGATCAGACACATCAAATTTTAGCAGCAGGATGTCTAATCACAAGGATTTGTTGCTTCCCATCTGCTCCACCGGCTTTTCATTCTTGTGGACAATGGTAACTCATGTCTCCTGTTCTTCCTGTAGGAGAGTGACAGGGCTCACCCATCTAGGTAAGGTGATACCCACGCTAATTTTGGGGAGTGGGTTGCCTAAACTGCTCTGCATAATATGTTATAGGTCATAGTTTTCTTTTTTTTATTTCCTGATGCAAAAGCAGCGCAAACTTACAAAATCTTGTATTTTGTACCTTTGCATCAGTTTTGTGTCAAAAAATGACACAAACGAGGCACTACAAAAGTACAACTATGGGCCTAAGTTCTGTTAGCTCAAGCCTGGGCTCCACTTGTCATATAAGCAACACCAGGATCCTCCCCGCTGTATTCCTTTTTATGTGATGTCTTTGCTGTGCAATATTTCTAATCTAGACCGGTAGTTCTAACCCCTGGGTCTGGGGACCCCTAGGGCCCCACAAAGCCTACTTTAGATATTTAAACAAATTACTAAAGTGTACGTAAAGAAGCAACATATCCAATTGAAAACCTAAAACATTGTGTAAAAGTGTCAGGAATTTGAAATTGGAAGCTAACAAAACAAGGTAGTATCCTCAGATTAATTCATGGGAGCAGTGCAAGTGCATCAGAATATAGCATGGAAGATGAGTGGTCTGAACTGAATTTATAAGTGGTCTAACCATCCCATTCCAATACAGATTTTCTTATATGTTTGTGAATTTTAAAAAATGTCTTCCTTTATATATTTGTTCGATGAATGCTTGTTTCTGTATTTTGTGGTTCAAATTATTAAAAATGCTGAGGCCGGGGACACCGGATTCCAGTAATTATTCAGTGGGGTCTGGATTCCAATAATGATTCAAGGGAGATCCTCGGGTCCAGTAATGAATAAGTGGGAATCCAAGGAGGTAAAAAGGTTAAAAACTACTGGTCTAGACAATGTAATATCTCACATAGTTCTATGTGTTGTGTTAGCGTGTCAGACCTTAATAAGTAAACTTACAAGGGGATGCGAATAGGTTGATGAACCTTTTGACTCACATTTAAGATGTTCCCACCATGGATCCAGTACATGCAAATCAATAATCAATAATGAATCAATAAAATCAATAATCAATAGGAGTCAGTAATTATCACACACCATGACCTTTCAGTCATGAATAACCACACCTTTTAGTAAACGTAAGACTATTTATTTCCCTATATTAACAATGCTAATATCAACTAAAATAATCTCAAAATCATATGCTAGACATACAGAAACATCACTGGCTGTCCAAAGCGGCGAAAGAAACGAGATCTAATCAAAGCTTGAAGAATTACACATTCTAATCTTACAGTGCAAATTAATAACAAGAAAAGTTGTGCAAACTATATCACATACATTTAGATTCAGCAAAGGAAAGGCATTGAATGTTACTCTCTATAGCAGACTTTCATTAGTGAATACCAGATTAGCATTAGCATGTTGGACTTTACGCAAAACAATTTATTCAACACAAATTTGAAAAACATCAAACTATGGCTCTATCAAAATAGTGCGATTGGTACCTGGAAATCAAAAAAAGCAAATAGACATAGCAAAACACATGCGTAACAGTATACCTCTCCTCAAGTGGATCGGCAATCTAAGATAGCCTTCGTCATCAGGACATCAGTTCGGTCAGCAAGGCATCAGGATTCAGCATCAAAGGAAACGCAAAGTCTTTAAGCATTAAAGTTAAGCACGTCTCTAGACTCCAGGTATATAAAAAAAGAAAGAAAATGGGCAAATGCGTTAGGCAAAAGGCAAATACACAATGGCAGCTTCTTCTCAGCGTAGTCTGGCTAAGTTAGATTCCCCAAACTACTTCCCAAGTCTCCATTGGTCAAGGGATCCCATGTTCACAATTTGTCTAATGAAACTAAAACATCAAATCTACAGTTTCTACTGGTACCCAGTTTACATGTCGTTGATTGGCTTCTCTTATAATGTCCTCATCATCCGGCTCGTCAGGTAACAATATTGTTGCAGCTTATACACCAGTCAGTGTGGTTACTGTTCTCTCCTGAGAAAGTCAGTCTTACACACATTACACTTATAATTTTACAATTAGCAAGAACAGCATCTTCTAGCAAACGGTTCTCATGAGAAAGACTTTTAGCTACAAGCACATTTGGTCAGCACAGTGGAAAATCACAAATTAATTATTTATGCAAACAATTTTTTAATTGCTTTAGAAATACAGCTTAACATGAGGCTGTGCAACTCAGCCAAGACCAATACATAATGCATAACCATACTACTACATTAATCAAACATAATCTCTGTATTTCATATTAATAAGCCATTAATAAGTATACTTCGTGAACATTGGCGGCCACTTACGTGGACACATTTTCAAATACGTGCATTCTTTTTCTCTATATTAATACATTTTCTATGCAAATCCATTACTCAGAATACATGAATATTCATGAATATATTTATTAAAACACCTGCTCTAGCAGTTGTTCACTTGCTTCTTCAGATTGTCCAATTGCCCTCTGACTTTGAAGCTTTCAATCTCTAACCTACAGAACTTGCTCACTTCCTTTTGTACATCAGTCAGCACCCTCTCTGTTGCCTTTGGTAGTTTTGATGCACACCTCTCCATTTTACTTTCAGGATCCATCACCCTATTCTAAGTGGTTCCTATCCTGCTTACCACTTCAGGTTGTACCATAAACCAGCCTTCTCTTGTATGTAGCTTGTGCACCAATGACTAATATGAATATTCTCTCAAAAGGGAGTACTCTTCCCTCCATGTTTCACTGAGGTTCTCATTGAGCATCTTTCATGTCTGAGCATTCTCACCCCCATAGCTGGTGAGAAGCCCTGTCCAGTTACACGCTTCTAACACAGTTTAACTCGCTACCCCTCACAACCACAGCCTCCACACAATCAAACCCCCTTTACATAACTAATTCCAAGAGATCTACCAGGAACACAATCAACACATATTAGCAGGCATGCATTATTGCAGTGCTGTCTAGGACTCCATATATTGTGGGGTGGCTGCCATTCATCTGTATCCTTTAGTTTTATTTCAAGGTGAGTCCTTGCAGTCACCCATGTTAGGTCTCCTGTGACATATGTAGAGTATTCTGTTGCATATAACTAACCTCTCTATTTCCTGCAGATGTTCTCCCTGTCTACTGATAGGGGGTGGATCTTTCGCAGGAAGGTTACCTGTGTTCCCCTCCTGAAATATGCATTAACCTTGTATTAATAACCTAAATTGCTTAGCTGTTTCCGAGTCTCCCTTTAGTGCTATTATATCAGGATGCCATTCCACCACGCCAGCATGTCTCTTCACTTATCCTTCGCTGGGGCTTTTATAAAACTCTGCCTCACTAACTCTAGTCCTAGGTGTTCCTCAGTGTTGCAACCTCTGGTTCTTTTTTTATTTCACACTTCAGGGGTGTACATGCCCATCATTGTTCTCTCCACTACTTCGTCCTGTGTACCTCATGCTCCATCGTTTTGCTTCTCCTCGCTCCCAGTCTTCCACTCCCCAATGCCCCTCATCTGGATCCTTTCCTGTTTTACATGTATTCATTTATTTCATTTATTTATTTATGAGCGCACACTACTAGTTTCCAATGTTTGTGCCTTAGTTCACTGCTCTACCTTGGTCATCCGCTGTGTAAGAAAAGTAAATTACAACTCAACACCATGCATCGTTATGCATACCCTTACATTGGTGTGCATCAGCTGTGATTTTGGAATGGATTTTCTTAATAGAAAACCTAATGCAACATTGCTGACCATGTGTAAACGTGTCACAATGCTTTAATTTGCATTCGATAGGTAGCAAAAAGCATTGACAAAGCCAATAGGTCCGCCTTCTAGAAACAAGAGTATAACATTGTCCAATGCATGTTTGTAATATGATAACAGCAATAATGGTGCCATGTTTCATGCAGCATGTTTTGTCTCGGTGCAGAAATGTAGCAAGGGGCAAACTCTTGGATTCCCATTACACGAACAGTGAAAAAGGTGCAAAAAATATTTGCTCACTTTTTTGTAGTTGTGCAAGACATCAGTGACATGGCTTGAAAATTGTATTAGAATTGTGCCTATATTAACTTTTCATGTTGCTTTGTACTTTCCTCAATGAGCCTTGAGACATAGGCTCTCATTTTGACCCTGTTAATGTGGCTGTGTCACCGGCAACAGGCTGGCGGTGTATACCGCCAAAGTATGAGTGTGTCGGGTTGGCTGCTGCCAACCCACCACATCTACACTCAGATCAGTCCACAGAAGACCGCCGGCAGCATTATGAGCCGGCCTCCCGTCATGGTTTCCACTGTGGCAGCATGGCCATGAAAACCATGGCGGTAGGACTACCTGTGAAAGGGAAATCCTTCCCTGTCATTGGAAGATGGCTCCCTCACCCCCTCAGAAATCACCTGACCCCCCCATTACCCCTACAGTCACAGAAGCACCCCCCGCAATCACCTGACCCCCTAAAGTCACAGCGCCTCCCTCCCCGCATACATGCACACACACACACACCCAGACGCACCACACATACACTAATTTACCTCCATTTCCAGACACGCACTCACACACATTCATACACGCGTTCACTCCCATATACTCACATACATTCATACATGCATTCACTCACACACTCACACGCATTCATGCACGCATCCACACTAACATACTCACACACATACTCACATGCATACACACTGACATGCAGACACGCACTCACTGCAACACTCATACACACATTCACTCACATACATACAACCATGCATACAATACAACACTCACAGATGCATTCACACATGCACACATTAATACACACAGGCAGACACCACACACAACACCCCCTCCGTCGGACACACGACTTACCTTCTCCAGCGAGGAGGTCGACTGGCAGGGAACGGGAAGGGGCGCTGCTACCATCAGCAGCGCCCCGCACGCAGGACACCGCCTTGCTGTATTAATGGTCATAATAAGGCTGGCGGCATCCTTCTGGTGGGGTGGTGCAGGTGGTAGCACCACCCAGGCGCCTCCAACCGCCAGCATGGATACTGCCGGATTTCCACCCACAGTGTGGTGGAAATCTGGCAGTACCCATATTATTCGCGGTTGGAAGACCGCCAGCACTGGTGGTCTTCTGGTAACCGTGGCATCAGTGGTCTTAGGAAAAAACTGCCGATATCAAAATGAGGGCCATAGCCTGCTAGTTTTTGGATACCTGCCATTCCATAAATGGCATAATGAAAATTTCTATTCTAACAGATTTCACACATTTCATTTTTGAGGATACTTTACAACACTAAAGGCCAATATACCTACACATTGTTCACAAGAAATGGTCACCAACTGCTCACACACCTTTCATGGCTAGTATTGAATTTTGTGAACCAAACTATGGGGCATATTTACAAGCCCCTAGCATCACTTTTTGTGATGCTCCAGTGGCGCTGTGCAAAGCGTCGTATTTACAAGGCGCCATTCAGCCACTTTTTGTGACTTAATGCCACCTGGTAAATATGGTCCTTCACATGCAGCACTTTGTGTGGGAGGGGCGTTCAATGGGTGGTGCTGTAATTGCATTGCTGAAGCCTGTTTTGTACATCTTCCTGCACAAAAACAATATCCCTGCAATGCAGCCATCTTTGCACCATGGCGCAGGCGTGGCTGCTTTGGCAATCAGCAGCTAAATTAGCACCAGCGTAGGGGGAAACACAGCAATGCGCTGTATTCTAGTAAATACTGCTCATCCTTGGGTTTTAGAAATGACGCAGTGCGGCACTGCCAATTTTGGTGCAGTGGCCACGCTGCACCACTTCTTGTAATATGCCCCTATGTACCTTTAGATCGGTTAGTCAAATAAGGAATTGCAGGGTGCTGCAGAACGACCTTCCTAATCAAAAGGCATGCTACAATTTCCAACATCCCAGTGATTGTATGAAACAACAGAAATGGTGGCTATGTAAGGGACAGCACACCATCAACCCTTTCAAAAAGCATTTTTTCTTCTTTTTAAATCAGGCCTATTTCTTTCTAAACTCTCTATTTTGAAAAACTTTGAAAAACGGCAGTAAGAGTTTGCAGTCGTACCCTCCACCCGAAGCTGTCACCCTGATTCCCAAAGGTTGCACATTCCCTTTTTATGGGCGAACGCAAAGCGCTCAGTCCCATTCTGTAATCTCTCTTTGGGCTTTCAACCACGCCCATGCCATGTCAGTCACTTACATGGGTTCGTGGGCTTGCCTTTTAAAATCCACTTGTTCTCATTTTTGAAAGGAATGCATAGGTCATGCCTTTTCCGGTATTTAGCCCACCTATACAGCACTGGTGAACTACTAAAAAGATACGAGGCTCAATGTTTTCAGCATGGTGTCCGGACTACTTTATCTGTTTATTTTCCATGCAGCACGATTGCACTGCATTTTACATAGTGCGATCGCACTGAGTTTTTTTTTCTTTACAACGCTAATAGCTATAACTCGAGCAAATGCGAGACCCGTTGCATTGAAAATGCTTGTTAAATGAGTTACTACCCCAACTTAGGAGTCTGTAACTGAGCAATGGTCTGCTACTGCAATTATAGTTGTAAAACCTTGATAGATAGCTTACCAAACCAGAGTTTGGAAGGGATGCCCCTTACGTGCTCCTTCAAACTTGTGATTTGGTAATTATTTCTAAACCCATTTTGCATTTCAGAGAAACTTTTCTGAATCGCAAAATGGCTTTTGTAAATATATAAAAGGGTTTAGTGCAAGACCTACCCCTGTATATTGCTGAATCGATGGAGTTTGCAACCGCAAAAATCCTTTGGCCCGTATTTATACTTTTTTTAGCGCCGCATTTGCGCCGCTTTTTGACGGCTAACGGCGCAAACCTACAAAATACAATGGTATTTTGCAAGTTTGCGCCGTTTTTGCGTCAAAAAACGACGCAAATGCGCCGCTAAAAAAAGTATAAATACGGGCCTTTGTACACCTAGCCTTAAAATGCACAATTCTGTTTAAATCATGGTCACTACAGGGCTGTGACTTTCCTTAACAGTGGTCATTTTGCAAGAAGATGTCTTGTTATCCTGTTTGAAGACGTGGCAGACTTCATTACTGAGATGTATAGATGTTTGTCGCTGGTTTCGAGTGCGAGATTACATCCCAACCAATCACATTATTCCGACCTTTCTGGTCACCGTTTTGTTCCTCTAAAATCTATCCAGCTATGATAAAAGAATCTCTTGGACACAGAAAAATTGAAAGAGATGCGATGATAATGCTGCAGGAGATAAGAGAATCAGCGTTATTGGTTTTCCTGCGAGAGGAGAGCTCTAGCTCTGACACACAAAATAGAAATCAGACATCCTGGGCCAGAGGGGCCTTGCATGGTATGATCAGCAGACATCGCCACATCTGCCTGTCTGGAGATTATTAGGTGCCTAAAATGTGCTGCACCAGCCAAGCTCTTCTTTGTAGTAAAGCAGATATTGTGCACCTCAAAACGTCCAGTGCAGTATGGTTTTCTTAGTAAAGGAAAACAATGCATTTCACTCACATTTTCTAGGTATTGTATTGTATTGTAATAGTATTTATATAGCACTTACTACCCCTGGCGAGGCTTTGAAGTGCTTTGAGTAGCACGCTACTCCAGAACCCAATAGGAATTAGTGGTGGATTAGTATAGGGAAATATGAGTACAGTTTTAGTATTATTATGAATTAATTTGAGTATATAATCTTAAAAAAATTAAAACATGAAAAATGTCCAACTCTCAGCTTTCCTAGCAACACAGAATAGTGGGGCAGATTTAAGAAAAGTGGTGCTGCATCTAGTATAGCGCCACTTTCTTTGTGCCGTTTGGGGCCCCCTGCCACCACCATGTGAGCACCCTATTTAAAATACGGTGCTTCATGGCGCAGGGTAGGGGGCAATAGCATTATTTCTTTTTGACGCTATTGATGTACTCTGCAGGAGTAGGGCCAAGATTTTACATAGGAGCCCATTATAAATATTGGAAGCCACCATTTAATGCCTGTTCTGAGCAGGCGTTAAAAGTGCGGGAAAAAATGATGCAAAGAAAAACATTTTTCATCCCCCCCCCCATAAGGGGGAATGCCCCCTTTGTATACATTATGTTGATGCAGGCATAATGTAGTGCAAAGGGTTACAAAGTGGTGCAAGGCATGCATTGTGCCACTTTGTAAATATGGCACAGGGAAATGGCCAACTTAGAGCTGCCTTGGCAAAAAAAATTTAAACCAAGGCAGCGACAGACACTCTTAAATCTGGGCCAATGTATCTTACAAAATTACAAGCAATAGAAAATAAAACTGTGGCACAAACTAAAATAAAACTGAATCCGGAATTACCAAAGACAGATTCCAGGTGTATCTAACAATGGAGACTCAACATTATTAAGAGTATATATTTTTTCCATAAGTAGGAGGTTATCTGTTTGTACGTTTTAGCATGTCTGAAGGAAGATTTTATCCAGGCCCTTCTTACAATGTTTCCACAGTTATAAACTGTGGCACATATGGGCTGCAATGCTTTTGTGCCATGCAACAGGGGGGTTCAAAAGCAACTCAACCCTTAAGTTTGATTTATCAAAGTATGCAAGGCCACCTTGTGTGGCCTTGAGTGGCCTGATAAATCTGGAATAGTGTTAAATAAAGCACATTCCTGCCCTTTCCTTACCATGCAGCACAGCGTAGCTGCATGACTGTTTGATTAATAAGGCCCTAATATTTTACCTGATATTTGTCACTGGCTTAGATTTACCCTGTGGACTGCTGGGTGATATTCCACGGACCCTGATGTATGCAGCTCAAGGATAAAATTGGGCTGTTAAAATGTCAGGGGACGGCTTTATGTTTCTATGAGATATTGTACTATGTTTGAAACAGAAAGCAGCAAGGTGATGTAAAGAGGTGTGGAACAATGAAACATATACGTCTGATGTGATTATCAGAGTGAAAAAGTTATCATTATTCAGTTGTGTTTGACTAATGAAAAATAACTCTTAAATACTAAGGCCCATATTTATACTTTTTTAGCGGTGCATTTGCGTCACTTTTTGACGCAAAAGCGGCGCAAACTTACAAAATACAATTGTATTTTGGAAGTTTGCACTGCTTCTGCGTCAGAAAATGACGCAAATGCGGCGCTAAAAAGGTATAAATATGGGCCTATGGTCATATTTGCAACCAACTTTGCCTCACTCTTGCACCATGCAACCTGCTGCAAGAGCAACGCAAATGAAATATTAGATTTTTGAAGCCATGCAAGGTCACCTTGCGTGGCCCTGCATGAGTTCATAAATCTCGAGTAATGTAATGCAGTGCAAATCGCTGTGTTGCATTACTCTGTGCCAGAGAGGAGTTTCAATGGGTATTGCACAGGTGTTCACACAACATACATGGATGTTGATACATTCCCAGATTTAGAAGAACAGGTAAACCTGGTAATGCACCAAAAAGATCCACCTCCCCAGGAGAGGCAAAATGAGGAGAAATATCTTGACTTCTCCTATTTTTTTTCCTCTTTCTTTGTGTGTTGAAAGGGGCACCTTCCTGCACAAAACCAATCCTGCATGCAAAGCAGGCACCCTTGCACCATGGTGCAAGGGTGCCTGCATTGGCACCAGACATCCAAAAAGATGTCAGTGTGGGGAAAAAGGCAGGAATGCACTGTATTCTTATCAATACGGTGCATTCCTGCTCTTTCCCTGTCATGCAGTGCAGCCAGGTGGATTGCTACGCTGCACTGTGTGACTATCAACATACATATGCCACTAAGAAAACACAGATACCACAGATACCACTTTCAATCTGTCATAAGTAACTTCTTTCCCTCCTTCAAAAATTCTTCCCTCTTTGGGACATCAGTAAGTCTAAAGCCATTAACCAAGGCCTCTCAGCACACATCAATCAATCTTGTTAGTCCTGACAGCCTTAGGGCAGTCATCCCCCAACGTTTTGCCTGCCTCCCTCCACTATTCTGACTCTTTTTATGCTGGTTTTGGGACTCTGCACACTTTACTACTGCTAACCAGTGCTAAACATTGCAATATTGGTTCACCCCCAATTGGAATATTTGTTTTATAGTAAAGTGCACTATATGTGGCCAGGGCCAATAAATTAAATGCTACCAGTGGGTCTGCAGCACTGATTGTGCCACCCACATAAGCAGCCCCTTAGCCATGTCTCAGTCCTGCCATTGCAAGGCCTATGTGTGCAGTTTCACTGACACTTCGACTTGGCATTTAAAAGTACTTGCCAAGACATAAACTCCCCTTTTTCTACATAAAAGTCATCCCTAAGGTAGGCTGTAGGTAACCAATGGAGCAGAACATATACATATGTGTTTTATATGTCCTGGTGGTGAAAAACTCCTAAATTCATTTTCCACTACTGAGATGTCTTCTCCTTTCAAAGACTAGAATTAGGACTGCCCTCATATACCTTTTTGAGTGGTAGATTTTGATCTGAAAGGGGTAACCAGGTCATATTTAGTATGGTGAGAACGGTAATAGAAAATTCTGCTTATTGGTGAGGTTGGATTATTACTATTTTAGAAATGCCACTTTTAGAAAGTGAACATTTATCTGCACTTAAAACCATCTGTGTATTACAGCCTGTCTCCAGTCAACATCTGGTCTGTGCTGGTTGACAGCACCTTTGTGCATTTCACCCAGACAACCACAAACACAGGACACTCAGTCACATCTGCATACTGTAGGAGGCTGGCCTGGTTTGTAGTGGTACCAAGGGGTACTTACACTCTGCACCAGGTCCAGTTTTCCCTTATTAGTGTAGAAGAGGTGTCTAGCAGCTAAGGCTGATAGAAAAGGGTAGCTTAGTAGAGCAGCTTAGGCTGAACTAGGAGACGTGTAAAGCTCCTACTATACCACTGGTGTCACATGCACAATATCATAAGAAAACACAATACACAGATATACTAAAAATAAAGGTACTTTATTTTTATGACAATATGCCAAAAGTATCTCAGTGAGTACCCTCAGTATGAGGATAGCAAATATACACAAGATATATGTACACAATACCAAAATTATGCAGTAATAGCAATAGAAAACAGTGCAAGCAATGTACAGTCACAATAGATTGCAATGAGAACACATAGGTATAGGGGCAACACAAACCATATACTCCAAAAGTGGAATGCGAACCACGAATGGACCCCAAACCTATGTGAGCTTGTAGAGGGTCGCTGGGACTGTAAGAAAACAGTGAGGGTTAGAAAAATAGCCCACCCCAAGACCCTGAAAAGTAGGTGTAAAGTGCACCTAAGTTCCCCAGAGAGCACAGAAGTCATGATAGGGGAATTCTGCAAGGAAGACCAACACCAGCAATGCAACAACGATGGATTTCCAGATGAGAGTACCTGTGGAACAAGGGGACCAAGTCCAAGAGTCACACTCAAGTCGGGAGTGGGCAGATGCCCAGGAAATGCCAGCTGTGGGTGCAAAGAAGCTGCCACTGGATGGAAGAAGCCATGGATTCTGCAAGAACGAAGAGGACTAGGAACTTTCCCTTTGGAGGATGGATGTCCCACGTCGTGAAGAAGCTTGCAGAGGTGGTTCCGTGCAGAAAGACCGCAAACAAGCCTTGCTAGCTGCAAGGGTCACAGTTAGGGTTTTTGGATGCTGCTGTGGTCCAGGAGGGACCAGGATGTCGCCAATTGCGTGAGGAGACAGAGGGGGCATCCAGCAAGACAAAGAGCCCACTCAGAAGCAAGCAGCACCCGCAGAAGTGCCAGAACAGGCACTACAAAGAAGAGTGAACCGGAGCTCACCCGAAGTCACAAAAGAAGGTCCCACGACGCCGGAGGACAACTCAGGAGGTCGTGCACTGCAGGTTAGAGTGTCGGGGACCCAGGCTTGGCTGTGCACAAAGGAAATCCTGGAAGAGTGCAGAGGAGCCGGAGTAGCTGCAAATCACGCGGGAACCAGCAATGCAGTTTAGCGTGGGGAGGCAAGGACTTACCTCCACCAAACTTGGACTGAAGAGTCACTGGACTGTGGGAGTCACTTGGACAGAGTTGCTGAGTTCCAGGGACCATGCTCGTTGTGCTGAGAGGGGACCCAGAGGACCGGTGATGCAGTCTTTTGGTGCCTGCGGTTGCAGGGGGAAGATTCCGTCAACCCACGGTAGATTTCCTCAGAGCTTCTAGTGCAGAGAGGAGGCAGACTAGCACACAGCATGCACCACCAGGAAAACAGTCGAGAAGGCGCCGGATCAGCGATACAAGGTTGCAGTAGTCGTCTTTGCTACTTTATTGCGGTTTTGCAGGCGTCCAGAGCAGTCAGCGGTCAATTCCTTGGCAGAAGGTGAAGAGAGAGATGCAGAGGAACTCTGATGAGCTCTTTCATTCGTTATCTAAAGAATTCCCCAAAGCAGAGACCCTAAATAGCCAGAAAAGGAGTTTTGGCTACTTAGGAAGGAGGATAGGCTAGCAACAGAAGTAAGAGCCTATCAGAAGGAGTCTCTGACGTCACCTGCTTGCACTGGCCACTCAGAGCAGTCCAGTGTGCCAGCAGCACCTCTGTTTCCAAGATGGCAGAGGTCTGGAGCACAATGGAGGAGCTCTGGGCACCTCCCAGGGGAGGTGCAGGTCAGGGGAGTGGTCACTCCCCTTTCCTTTGTCCAGTTTCGCACCAGAGCAGGGCTGGGGGATCCCTGAACCGGTGTAGACTGGCTTATGCAGAGATGGGCACCATCTGTGCCCATCAAAGCATTTCCAGAGGCTGGGGGAGGCTACTCCTCCCCAGCCCTGACACCTTTTTCCAAAGGGAGAGGGTGTAACACCCTCTCTCTGAGGAAGTCCTTTGTTCTGCCTTCCTGGGCCAAGCCTGGCTGGACCCCAGGAGGGCAGAAATCTGTCTGAGGGGTTGGCAGCAGCAGCAGCTGCAGTGAAACCCCGGGAAAGGTAGTTTGGCAGTACCCGGGTCTGTGCTAGAGACTCGGGGATCATGAAATTATCTCCCCAATGCCAGAATGGCATTAGGGTGACAATTCCATGATCTTAGACATGTTACATGGCCATGTTCGGAGTTACCATTGTGACGCTATACATATGTTGTGACATATGTATAGTGCACGCGTGTAATGGTGTCCCCGCACTCACAAAGTCTGGGGAATTTGCCCTGAACAATGTGGTGGCACCTTGGCTAGTGCCAGGGTGCCCACACACTAAGTAACTTAGCCCCCAACCTTTACCAGGTAAAGGTTAGACATATAGGTGACTTATAAGTTACTTAAGTGCAGTGGTAAATGGCTGTGAAATAACGTGGACGTTATTTCACTCAGGCTGCAGTGGCAGGCCTGTGTAAGAATTGTCAGAGCTCTCTATGGGTGGCAAAAGAAATGCTGCAGCCCATAGGGATCTCCTGGAACCCCAATAACCTGGGTACCTCAGTACCATATACTAGGGAATTATGAGGGTGTTCCAGTATGCCAATGTAAATTGGTGAAATTGGTCACTAGCCTGTTAGTGACAATGTGGAAAGAAATGAGAGAGTATAACCACTGAGGTTCTGGTTAGCAGAGCCTCAGTGAGACAGTTAGTCATCACACAGGTAACACATACAGGGCACACTTATGAGCACTGGGGCCCTGGCTGGCAGGGTCCCAGTGACACATACAACTAAAACAACATATATACAGTGAAATATGGGGGTAACATGCCAGGCAAGATTGTACTTTCCTACACATACTGAATGGGTTTTCCTGGGCTGAAAGGTTGGAAGGCCTGACACTTACATTTCAAAGGCCAGTTGCCTGCCCTCATTCAAAAGACTGATAACCCCCCCACAGAGACCCTGGTAGACAGGACTAAGCTGAAAAGGGAACTTGTGCACTTCAAAACCACTCTTTGAAGTCTCCCCCACTTCAAAGACATTTTTGTGTATATAAACTGGGTCTCTGACCCCACCAAATCAGACACTTCTGGACCTACACCTGCACCCTGTCAGAGAAGCTACCTGGCTGCTCAAAAGACTCATCTGGACTGCTCTGCTGAGAAGGACTGTTGCCTTGCTTGCTGCCATGCTGCCGTGCTGGCCTCGAACTCTGCTGGAAAGACTCTGCCTTCACCTGAAGTGCTCTCCAAGGGCTTGGATTGAGCTTGCCTCCTGGTTCTGAAGTCTCAGGGCCAAGAAAGACTTCACTTCTTCAAGAAACTCCTTGTGGGTCAAAAATCGATGCAACACCTTCAAATATCGACACAGAGCCTGCATCACAGCTGAGAAATCACACACAGCCGACCGGAATGATGCAGCACAGACTTCCTGACTGGAAATTCAATGCAATGCCTGCCTTGCGATGAAAAATTTGATACATTGCCTACCTGATTGATGCAGCACCTACTCCTTCTCCCAGAACATCAAGGATTTTCAACGCATCGTCCATGGGCATCAAAATATTCCCACATTGCAGTGAAGAACTAACACTGCGCAAAAAAATGACACAAACACTTGCAGCATGGAAAGAAATGACACATTATCTGTACCGTGCCAGAAAATCCGATGCAACACCTAATTTTTTAACGCATCTCCTCTTCTGCCTTCTCCGTGCATCATTATTTTTGATGCATCCAAGGTACTGTGTATAACAAATAAATAACTAATAATTTCTAAGCATTGAGAGTCTTTTAAACATTTTAAAAGTGATATTTCAACTTGTGCTTATTGGAACTTTGTCGTTTTTACCTTATTTTATTCAGATAAATATTATCTGTTTTTCTAAACGTGTGGTGTATTTCTGTGGTGTTTTCACTGTGTAACAGCATGATTTATTGCACAAATACTTTACACATTGCCTTCTTAGTTAAGCCCTACTGCTCAGTGCCAGGCTACCAGAGGGTGTGCACAGGATAATTTGGACTTACCCTGACTAGGACTGTGGTCCCTACTTGGACAAGGGTGTATACCTCTGCCAACTAGAGACCCACTTTTCCAACAAATCTCATTTGCCGAAACATTATTTTCTTATCCAGTGGAGTCATCCTTCAGGTCCTCAAACATCCAAGAAGAAAACTCCCCCTGATAAAATCCTCTGCACATACAATCTAGTGAAATATAGGCCCATGTCAGTCTTCTCTGCTAGGCAAATGTACCTTTAACAGTTATCACTCACCACTATTCGCTGTTATCAAATGGCCTTCTAAGTCATTTATAGTCAGATGTCCCTTACAAACCAACTAGAAGACCCATGTTCCCCAACCATTGCCAACTATTGGGCAAAATAATCAGACTCAGAAGCTACAACAGTCATTCGGTAGAACACCCCATCTTTTCAACCAAAACTCCAAAATAGCTACATTAAATTTCAAAGAATCTTAAAGGCTCACTTGTCCACTCTGGCATTTTAATAATTATACCCTTACCACAACAAAGGGATCCTATGCCCTGTCCACTTAGGTTCCTAAGACTAGATTCACCTCTACAGGCTCTCAAGAATCTTTTCCATTCAAGGCTTTGTCATCTAGTTGGGATGTATGCGAAAGTGGATTATCTCTGGGTACTTGCTATCAATACTAGAAGAGTGATTGGTTCTCCACCACCAGTTGTCACATTTCCTCTTTTGATTGCACGTAACCCAAAGCACTTCATTAAAATTATAGAGTGCTTTGTTGCTCTTTAAAAAAATAAAATAACACATGTGCATTCCTGTATGCTTAACATTGTGTGAGGTAGCTGTGCTGAGAGGCCATACTTCTGTCACTTGTGTGCTATGGCAACTAATTAAGTACTCATGGTAACAAGAAGCATGCTGGTAACGTTTTGTTATGTATTTGATAAGGGCAACTTAGTTCTAACCCCAGGTGAGATTATGATTCTGCTCACAGAATTGACAGAATTTGGTAATTTGAAATTAAGCTTGTAATGCGAGGTTCCTGCCAAATTCTGCAAATCAGCGCATTGCAAAGTTACTCTGCTGTTCGAGCCTCACAGTGTTCACAGGAATAACTTGAGGTTCAATCAAAGTGCACCTGTAGGTGGGATTTGCTGGCCCCTGGTGCAATTTCCAGTTGCCATGGAGCCTTCTGGTGCCATTTCTTAATGCCCCGATCATGAGCAGCTGGGGCTGCTTCTTGAGTAGATTCTCTTCTCGAGAAGCAGCTAAATTAACTAAAAAATGCCTTTTTGAGTGAATATTCTACTCCAATGGGTGGTACGTGTCATTTTTTAGTGCAAACAGCATTTTTTTAATTTACTTTTTTTTCAACACAAAGGAAGTGCCACAGAAACTCCAACTTCCTCTTGCTGTCCAGAAGGCTCCTCCTAGGGCATTGTCCATCTCCTGATCACTTTTAACTTGGATTTCAAGGTGAAAGGATCTATCTCTTTGCCTTCAATTCCTGCTGCATATATACCATTGGATTTTAAGATTTTGGTGACATCACAAAAAGTAAGTTAGAAAAGTTTGGGATAAGGGTTTCATTTATTAGAGGGCATGCACCAGTAAATATTTGCGCCTTTTATTCAATTTTTAAATGTTATTGTGGTTGTGGTCGGTGGCCTAGGGTTGCAGTGCGGCCACTTTGTTGCATTCAATTGTTTTCGCTTCCATGTGGAGAAAAAGGTTGCACAGTTAAATTCTTTCTCTTCATGATTGTGAACATTGACCTAGTCATTATTTTACGATGTGGCCTATTCTGCCGGTAGGCCATCCAGCCAGTACAAGGCATTGGGAACATGAAAGAACTGTTTCTGTGGTATGTGTTGTTTTAAAACATCTATGATTTAGGTCAGGCTTTGCATGGGATTAAAAGCAAGATGTGTTTGTTTTCTGTAATTCACATTTTGTTTATTGTTTGCAAAAAGTGTATTTTGGTGAGGTAATAATATTTTGGTGCCTTGGAAGGATGAGTGTTGCTGGAATATTTTTATACCTGACTTAATTCTTATTTTTGGTATTGCTGAATTAATGGTAGTGTTTTCTTCTTTGTTTTCCATGTCTTCTTTCTTTGCTGGCCAAGCAGCCATGTTTTTGTCTGGACAATGTGTGTGTGTGTGTGTGTGTGTTTGCCTTAGGCAACTGCTTGCCTTTGTTCTCCATACTGTGTGGCCATTTTGTGTAGCCAGTGTCCAAGGGCCTGCATGTGTTCTTTGTTGTCCATGCCTTGCTGCTTGTGTTGTTTGAACTTGTGGTTGGCAGCCATTTTTTGGTAGTAGTCAGTGTGCTTTTGCCATAGGCTTGCATGTGTTCTTTGTTGTCTATGCCTTCTTGCTTCTTGTTGTTTGAACATGTGGTCATGGCCATTTTGTGTAACCATTTAGTTTGCTATTGCCATAGGCTTGCATGTGTTGTTTCTTGTCCGTCTCTTCTTGCTTGTTGGACATGTAGCCAGCATCCATTTTGTGTAGCCAACCAGTGTGTTAAATCCTTTTTATTAGTTTTCAAAGCTATTTTCTAGGGACATTGATAGAAGAGGGCCTCATAGAAGAACATTTGACGCCTAACTTATTCAGCCCCACATTTATTCACATATATTGGAGTGGCGTTGAATCAGTGTGCACAGAAAAAGTGTCCCCATTCTCTTAAACCCCTCGTGCTAGGCTTTTTCTCCCTCAGGTGCCAGGCATTTTTTGGCTATTTGGAGCAGTTCGTGCTTAAGCCTTCATAAATTTTTGTCCACATAAGCTACCCACGGCAAATTTGCTTCCTTTTTACCAACATCCTAGGGATTCTAGAGGTACCCAGAATTTGTGGGTTGCCCTGAAGGAGACCAAGAAATTAACCAAAATACAGCAAAAATGTTGTTTTTTTCAAAATAATGGGAAGAAAGGGCTGCAGAAGAAGGCTTGTGTTTTTTTCCTTAAAATGGCATCAACAAAGGGTTTGCAGTGCTAAAATCACCATTTTCCCAGCTTTCAGGTACAGGCAGACTTGAATTGGAAAACACATTTTGCAGCACAATTTTGGCATTTTACTGGGACTTACCCCATTTTAAAAATGTTTGCGCTTTCAGCCTCCTTTCAGTTAGTGACAGAAATGGTTGTGAAACCAATGCTGGATCCCAGAAAGAAAAACATGTCTGAAAAGTAGGCACAATTCTGAATTCAGCAAGGGGTAATTTGTGTAGATCCTACAAGGGTTTCCTACAGAAAATAACAGCTGAAATAAATAAGCATTGAAATTGAGGTGAAAAAAACTGCCATTTTTCTCCACGTTTTACTCTGTAACTTTTTCCTGCAATGTCAGATTTTTGAAAGCAATATACCACTACATCTGATGGACCTTTCCGGTTGCGGGGATTTATAGGGATTGTAGGTTCACCAAGATCCCTAGGTACCCAGATCCAATAAATGAGCCGCACCTTGCAATGGGTTTTCATTCTATACGAGGTATAAAGCAATTCATTTGCTGAAATATAAAGAGTGAAAAATTGGTATCAAGTAAACCTTTGTATTTCCAAAATGGGCACAAGATAAGGTGTTGAGAAGCAGTGGTTATTTGCACATCTCTGAATTCCAGGGTGCCCATACTAGCATGTGAATTACAGGACATTTCTCAAATAGACTTCTTTTTTGCACACTGTCTTACATTTGGAAGGTAAAAATGTAGAGAAAGACAAGGGACTTGTTTTACTATTCTGTGTTCCCCCATGTCTCCCGATAAAAATGGTACCTCACTTGCATGGGTAGGCCTAATGCTTGCGACAGGAAACGCAACATGGACACATCCCATTTTTACATTGAAATCTGACGTATTCTTTGCAAAGTGCCTAGCTATAGATTTTGGCCTCTAGCTCAGCCGGCACCTAGGGAAACCTACCAAACCTGC
The DNA here is from genome assembly GCF_031143425.1 of Pleurodeles waltl. Lineage (NCBI taxonomy): Eukaryota > Metazoa > Chordata > Amphibia > Caudata > Salamandridae > Pleurodeles > Pleurodeles waltl. The sequence continues at coordinate 1,088,077,274 of NC_090440.1, forward strand.
GCATTTTTGAAAGCTAGACACCTAGGGGAACCCATGATGAGGAGACTTGTGGGGCTCCCACCAGGTTCTGTTACCCAGAAGCCTTTGCAAACCTCAAAATTTGGCCAAAAAAACCTTTTCCCTAACATTTCAGTGACAGAAAGTTCTGGAATCTGAGAGGAGCCACAAATTTCCTTCCACCCAGCGTTCTCCCAAGTCTCCCAATAAAAATGGTTCCTTACTTGTGTGGGTAGGCCTTGCACCCGCGATAGGAAATTCCCCAAAACACAACGTGGACACATCAGATTATCCCAAAGAAAACAGAGCTGTTTTTTGCAAAGTGTCTAGCTGTGGATTTTGGCCTCTAGCTGTGCCGGCACCTAGGAAAACCTACCAAACCTGCACATTTTAAAAAACTAGACACCTAGGAGAATCCAAGATGGGGTGACTTGTGGGGCTCTCACCAGGTTCTGTTACCCAGAATCCATTTCAGTGACAGAAAATTCTGGAATCTGAGAGGAGCCACAAATTTCCTACCACCCAGCATTCCATTTCCCCAAATCTCCCGATAAAAATGGTACCTCACTTGTGTGGGTAGGCTTAGCGCCCGCGACAGGAAATACCCCAAAACACAACGTGGCCACATCACATTTTCCCAAAGAAAACAAAGCTGTTTTTTGCAAAGTGCCTACCTGTGGACTTTGGCCTCTAGCTCAGCCGCCACCTAGGGAAACCTACCAAACCTGGGCATTTTTTAAAACTAGACACCTAGGGTAATCCAAGTTGGGGGGACTTGTGGGGCTCTCACCAGGTTCTGTTGCCCAGAATCCTTTGCAAACCTCAAAATGTGGCCAAAAAACACTTTTTCCTCACATTTCGGTGACAGAAAGTTCTGGAATCTGAGAGGAGCTACAAATTTCCTTCCACCCAGCGTTCCCCTAAGTCTCCTGATAAAAATTATACCTCACTTGTGTGGGTAGGCCTAGTGCCCGTGAAAGGAAATGCCCCAAAACACTATCTGGACACATCAAAATTATCAAATGCAAAACTACCAGTTTTTGAGGGGGGCACCTGGGTTTTTGGTCCTGGGCTCAGCAGCCATCTAGGGAAACCTACCAAACACAGACATTTCTGAAACCCAGACACCCGAGGGAGTCCAGGGAGGTGTGACTTGCATGGATCCCCCAGTGTTTTCCTACCCAGAATCCTCAGCAAACCTCAAATTTAGCTAAAAAATCACAGTTTCCCCACATTTGTGTGAGGTATCACTGCACCGGGACAAATTTCCTACCACCCAATGTTCCTCTCAGTCTCCCGGTAAAATAATACCTCACTTGCGTAGGTGGGGCAAGTGCTTGCGACAGGGAAGAGCCACAAACATGTCGAAATTGAGGAGGAACCAAAACGGGTCCAAAAGGGCAGTTTGAAAAAAAAAAATTTAGGCTGACAAGTGCAGCAGAACGTTTATCGGTATAGATGAGACAATGCAGGGTGGTAGGAATTTTGTGAATTCCTGCAGATTCCGGAAGGTTCCATCACAAAAATGTGGGAAAAATGTGTGATTTCCAGCAAAGTTGGAGGTTTGCATGGCACTGTGGGTAAGAAAATGGTGCGGGTGCATGTGAAGCACACCACCCTGGAATCAACCAGATGTTTAGTTTTCAGATGTGTCTAGGTCTTGTGTATTTTCCTACATGGCAGCATCCCAAAGTCCAAAAAGTGCAGCCCTCACCATTCCAAGTGGGACGATTTTGAGAGTTAGTCAAGCTCTCAAGGCCCAAATGTAAAACCAAAACCCAAAATAATCAAAAGTCCTCTTGCTTGCCGTGGGATAAGAGGTTTTAGTGTACAGGGGAGAGCTGAAAGACTATTACCCCCTTCAGTTGTGGTGGGGGCATAACCAGCCCATACTGGTTGGTAGCCACAACTCCACTTTTTTTTTTTTTTTTTAATTCACTGGCATCTAGTAGACTTTCTGCCCCAGGGGTGTGGATCAGGGGTAATTGCCACATCTGCCCACTGGTGGGAAGAACAACTTTGGCCCCATTTTTTGGGGGTGAGGGTATGGTCATACCCCTACCCTCTTATTTTGAAAAAAAAGTTCCCTGGTCTCTGGTGGGCTTTACCCCCCCTTGGGGGAAGATGGGCCTTCCAAAAATAGGCTGATCTGCCCCCAATGTGGCCAACAGTAATGTACCCTCACGGGGAGCGACCCTTACCCAAGGTGCTCCCCCCTGAACAAAACACACACATACACACGCACCAATCCCTGGTGCCTAAGTGGTTTCTGTCCCCCCGGGGGAAGATCGGCCTAAAAGAAACACGCCCCCCACCTGGGGAATGGCCGTTGCCCAAGGGGCCGCTCCCCTCATGTCAATAACAAAAAAAAAATCACTTGTGTCTAGTGGTTTATGTCCCCCCTGGGGGAAGAAATGGCCTAAAATTAATCCCCCCCGGGGAGAGACCCTTGCCTAGGGGGCCGCTCCCCTCACGTCAAAAACAAACAAAAAAATTCCCTGGTGTCTAGTGGTTTCTGCCTCCCCTGGGGGCAGATCGGCCTAATTTTATTAGGCCGATCTGCCCGTAAGGGGGGCAGAAATGGCCTAAAATTGATTTTGCCCCCATGGGGAGAAACCCTAGCCTAAGGGGTCACTCTCCACTTATATCAAAAAACAATAAACAAAAAAAATGTATCCCTGGTGTCTAGGGGGTTTCTGCACCCCCCCCCCCCAAGCTGGCAGATCGGCCTAATTATATTAAGCCGATCTGCCCATGTCAAAATCACAAAAAACTCCCTGGTGTCTAGTGGGCATTTCTGCTGCCCGATCGCACTGCGAGCGGGCAGCAAAAATACTGAGAAAGACATCAAAGCAAAGGAAAGGCCTTTCCTTTCCTTTGATACCTTTTTTCGGCCCCTCCACATGATCAGAGGAGAAATGCAAAAGCATTTCTCGTCTGATCCGCGCTGGAAGCTCAGCTCATTAGACTCCACCGTGGGGTGGGGGGCTGGGTGGAAGGGGAAGCGATTCCCCTTCCATCCCTGAAGTGGGGGTGCTGAAGCAAGGCTCATGGGAGGAGCGCTAGTGCTCCCCCATAAGCCGGTACCAGGACATAACCGTTACGTCCTTGGCTGTCAAGGGATTAAAGAACATGAATACAATGTCTCCCATCTCTATCCTTCTTTTTCCATTCCCTAACCGGACTGCCAAGGAAGATTATTCATTTACAAGACTGCCATTGTTTGTTGCTTCCATGGATATAGAGGAGATACAATAGACAAATGTGCACCACGATGCTTGTTAGAACAGGTTGCACATCAAGGAGTGATATATTGAGTGGGTGATGATGAGTTGTGTGGTGGCAGTGAGGGTGTTGTTCAACTAATTTGCAAACTTAATTTATATTATTTGTGGTCCAATTGTTGTTTCATTCTGCCTGAATGATTTTCCCTTTTACACTTTGCTAGAGTTACTTACATGGTCCACTCCTTGCTTTAGAGACCAGACCAATCACTTTAGTTAACAAAACTACACAAAAAATGTTCAAATTCTTTGTTTCTTTTGCTCTTCCTGTTAATCAACAACAGTACGAGTCTATCTCTCTTAATCTCATTCGGGACACATAGTCAGTCGCAGGACTTCCCCAGCAGCCAGAAGAAGGAAGGCATGAGCAATACCTATCTACTTCAATGGGAAACAAGTTATAAGAGGCCTGATCTGCTCTGTGGACTGGAGAGAGATGTGTTGATTTGGGAAAGACTGCTGGCTCAATTGTGAAACTCCTCTAATTAAGTGGTCTGGGGGCCGTAACTGTCATATAATGGACACACTTGCCTGTTATCACAGTTGACAGTTCTGAAATTGATCAGCCAGATACGTGCAGCTACTCGTCTGTGATTGGTTGTAAAACTGTTCTCACTTCTCAGTTAATCACACATGACTGCATCAGCCTATGCTCATGGTCTACCTTCTTGGTCCTCATCAACCATTAAGCTTACCTTCTCCTTTACTGTACAATATTAACAACATTTAGGGGGTCATTACGACCCCGGCGGTTGGTGTTATAGTGGCCATAGTACCACAAACAGGCTGGCGGTACATACCACCATATTATGACATTGGCGGTTTGGCAAAAGCCAAAGCGCCAATGTACCACACCAAGAGCCACAGCGGTAACGACCGCAGACTGGTGACTACAGTCTCCTGCCCGCCGGTTGTCAGTAGGACTCCCACGGGAATATGACCCCGCACACCGCCATGGTTTCTATGGCTTTTTTACCGCTATGAAAACCATGGCAGTAGGCACTATCAGTGCCAGGGAATTCCTTCCCTGGCACTAATAGGGGTCTCCCCTGCCTCCTCCCCCTTCCCAGAGCCCTCCCCCACTACCCCCACCACCTTATGTCCCCCCAACATACACAAACCTACACACACAGGCATACACACGCATACACACATGCATACCCACATTCACACACGCATGCATACATCCATGCACACACACATCCACACACACTGACATACATACAAGCACACATGCATTCATACATCACAACATGCACGCACACTCACATTCATTCATGCGCACACGCATTACACCCGCCCCACACAGGCATGCATGCACACAGACACAAACACACACACCCCCACACACACACACATACACACACACAACACCCCCCTCCTCTGTCAGAGCACCTGACTTACCTGCTTGCAGTGGGTCCTCTGGCAGGAGACGGGACACAACACTGCTGGCAGCTGCCATCAGCGAACACCAGCAGAACACCGCCAGACCGTATCATGGGTCATGATACAGTCTGTGGTGGTCGACATGTGTGGTGCTGCTGCCAATACTCTTGCCCCAATCAAGAATCCCTTCAACAGACACACCCACAGAGAGGCCTTCTGATTTACCGCCGACCTCCACACATCTAAGCAAACCTGCCGGAGACTCGAAAGAAAGTGGTGCCAAGATCAGACTCTGGACAACCACACAGCCTTCGAAAACGCCCTCCACAGACACCACCAACTCATCCAAACCACCAAAAGAACCGCCTTCAAAGACCAAATCAACAACAATGCATACAGCCACAAGGAGCTCTTCAACATCGTGAAGGAACTCTCCAACCCCAGCTTCAACGCCAATTACATCCCCCCATCTCAAGACCTCTGCGACTCCCTAGCCTCCTACCTCCACCACAAGATTGCAGACATCCACAATACCTTCAGCACCCAGACCCCCTGGCAACCACCAACACCACAGATTAACCTCTGACCAACCTCCTGCTCTCATGGACCCTAATCAATGACAACGACACCATCGAAATCATGAACACCATCCACTCCGGCTCTCCATCTGACCCCTGCCCTCACCACATCCTCAACAAAGTAAGCTCCGTCAACGTACCCCAACTACGGAAGATCACCAATAGCTCCTTTGAGTCCGCCACCTTCCCAGAGAGCTGGACCCAAAGGACCTCAAGAACTTCCAGTCTATCTCCTGGATCCCCTTACCAGCAAAAGTCATTGAGAAGTCTGTCAACAGACAATTAACCTGCTTCCTCAAGGAGAACTGAAACCTGGCCCCTCCCCAATCCAGATTCCACAGCAACCACAATACCAAAACTGCTCTCCGCGCCGTCACCATACTGGACAACGGCGAAACCAAGGCCCTCATCCTCCTGAACCTCTCGGCCACGTTTGACACTGTCTGCCACCACACCCTACGCTCTCGCCTCAGCAATGCAGGAATGTGCGACAGCGCCCTGGGCTGGGTCACCGCCTTTCTCACCGGCAGAACCCAGAGAGTCTACCTGCCCCCATTCTGCTGGGAGGCCACCAGAATAAACTGTGGCGTACCCCAGGGTTCATCCCTCAGCCCTACCCTCTTCAACATCTACATGGCCCCGCTCGCTAACATCGCCCAATCCCACAACCTCAACATCATCTCACATGCTGACGACACCCAGCTAATACTCTCCCTCACCAAAGACTCCGCTAAGACCAACCTCCATGAAGGAATTAAGGCCATTGCCGAATAGATGAAGAACAGCTGCCTCAAACTCAATTCCGACAAAATGGAAGTCCTCATCTTCAGCTCCACCCCCTCTGCATGGGATGACTCCTAGTGGCCTGCCACTCTTGGAGCCGCTCCGACTCCCACCGACCACGCACACAACCTAGGATTCATCTTAGACTCCACTTTATCCATGGCCCAGCAAGTCAACGCCATCTCCTCCTCCTGCTTCAACACCCCCGCATGCTCTGAAAGATCTACAAATGGATCCCCAGTGAAAAACAAGAAGAACAGTCACCCAAACCCTCGTAAGCAGCAAACTGGACTACGGCAATGCCCTCTACGTAGGAACCATGGCCAAACTCCCGACAAGGCTCCAACGCATCCAGAACACCTCTGCATGCCTCATCCTGGACATCCCCCGCCACTGCCACATCACAGGCCATCTGAGAGACCTACACTGTCTCCCAGTCAACAAGAGAAACACCTTCAAACTCCTCACCCATGCTCACAAAGCACTGCACAACACCATACCAGAATACCTCAACAGACGACTCTCCTTCTACACCCTGACCCGGCATCTCTTCTCCGCTGACCTCGCCCTCGCAACGTCACTCGCGTCCACAGAACTACAACCGGCGGCGGATCATTCTCACACCTCGCCGCCAAGATGTGGAACACTCTTCCCACCCACCTGCGTCAGACCAAAGATCTCCTTACCTTCAGGAACCGTCTCAAGACCTGGCTGCTCGAGCAGTAGCAGCACCTATCCCCTTCCCCCCACACCTCAGTGCCTTGAGACCCTCACAGGTGAGTAGTGCACTTTACAAATTCCTGATTGATTGATTGGAGCAGTTGGCCATCTCCTTGGCCATGTTCTGTTGCCCACGCAGAAGTAGTGCTGCCTCACGCCTCAGCTGGGCCACCTCATGGCTGACATGCACCAGCTTTTGTAGGGCGTGGTGGTAGAGGTGGTCCGATGTTGATGACGATGGTGATGACAATGAGATGGGGAGACTGGTGGTATGGTCAGCTCTGGGCTCCAGCTGCAGGTGGGGCAGCTGTGACATAGCTGGGTTGGAGGCAGGCATGGCTGATGGGCCAGGAAACTGGAGGCCTGTGCCTAATAATAGGTGACTGAGTGGGCACTGGGAAATACACCTTGCCTTTAGTTTGTGCATTGCAGACTTGCAGACTTAGGGCCTAATTTAGATCTCAATGGTGGGAATACTCTGTCACAAACATGAAGGATATCCCGTCCGCTGTATTACAATCCCCGTTTGTGACAGTGTATTTCCTCTGCCGAGAGCTAAATCATTCCCTTAGTTTTTTATTCCGCTGTGCACAAGAATGGCACATAATTTCACTGCTACAGTGCAGCACCAAATTAAACCTCACTGAAGTTTTAGGTGGTGAAATGCTGATGGCATAGACTGGACTATACCTCAGTACAGTTAGGTTAGCTATCTATCAGTATCTTCTTCTATCAAAACTGATGACTTTGAGAGGCTTGTGTTACTTTGTTTGTTGCTTGACAACATTTTTAAAACCAGGTGAGTCATTGAGTCAACCACAAACATTTTTCTCCTAATAGAGGGATAATAAGGGAAGGGCAAAGGGTAAGGCTTTGAAAGAATAGGGGGTAGAAGGGAATGCAAAGGACATATGGTAATGATCGTGGTATCTCATTCCTGCCATGCTGCACTGTTGTGGAAATTGCTAGTACAAGATTGGGGTCCGTGACCATAATGACCACTTTATCTTCCCTCCTGTACTTTTTAACTGTTTGATCAAGAAAACCACCAACATCTTTAGTTGTCACATAGGCTCTCATTATTCTAATGAGACTACTGGATTTTGAGCAGCAAGATCGTCCACAGTGTGGGAGACTGAGTCTGGCCCCCTGTTGGTGACACCTGTCGCTCTAAATCCAGGTTTTGCTCTGGCTAACTAGCAGTGCCTCGTCTCTACCGAAAGGTAGAGATGATTGGGTAGCTGAGAGCTTGACATATCATACTTCTCAGGGAATTCGTGGTCACTAAGGTCGCATCCGGTTCTCTCATTCACAATTCGGTCTCATATATAAATGACAATGAAAGCAGTATAGGTTTTAAAGACTGGTTTAATAAAACAACTGCATTTTAGATGGCAAAGCTTGAGCTGCAATAACCAGAAGGACACAACATGAATATTAAAATGGTGATGATGAGAGTGAAGCATAAGAATAACGCTATCATATTGCCACTAGAATCGATGGACTATTTTCTATCTGAATCATAATTTGAGCAGAGCGTGTTAAGCTCTAATCTTGCCTTTCAGGATCCCCCGGGAAGACATCGACCCTCATACCTGAGCAAAGGCCTGTAGTCTGCATTAGCATCTGCAGCAAAGCATTCAGCAATCAACATACAGTCGTGGTTCCCTGGCTGGAATCTCCCTCTTGACGTTTAATGGGACTAGGAAGTGTTTTTATAATAACACAGCTAATGTTCTAAGAAAATGTCCCTACGTAAGGATGTGTATTTTCTACGAATGTTGGAGGCTAAACTTCTACCACGTTCACCGGCAATGTACCAAACTGTAGCCTTGACTGAAGCACAAAGTGGTCAAGAATGTCTTGTTTCAGAACACAGTGCTGGGCTAAGCAAAACAATTTGATAGAAGAAATTAAAACAAGACCGTAAAACTGGTTATTGTTAAAATAACAATGCGAAGCCGAATAAAATATATCTAGATCAAAGTGCACAGCGGCCTAGTGTATTAAACTAACGTGTATGGAGCTATAACTAAAATGGCTACACAACATAGTGACTAGAGTACTTGGGGCTGGCTGCTTAATCCTCTTTATGTTGTCAAATGTTTTGCCCACCTTAGAGGCTACACAACAAGACATGAAAAAAAAGGGCTAAGGAAAAGTTTACTCAAAAGGGAGAAGAAGTAAACACAGGGAAATGTGGGGATAAAAAACAACATCCAACATGAAAAAAAACTAGTATTTATACACAAGGGTATCATTTTTGTAGTGGGGAATAAAAATGACTTACAGGTGGTAACAGAAGCATCTGCTGCAGCGCTAGTGGTGGTCATCTCCATGGTCACCCACACTGTGGCACTGGTGGCGGCAGCTGGCCCAGGTGCTCTCTCACCGTGCTTAAGAAAGGAGATAAAAAAACAGTGATTGGTGGTACTCTGTACAAAAAAAACATTTTGACAGGTACAGCATTGTAATTTTAAAATCAGATAGCCTATTCTTTTTTCATAATCCTTAACATCAAAAAATAACATTTTGAAATATTCATGCATTCCGAAGAATGAGCTTTGCTTCTCTGCCACCTTTTGATGAGTGAGTCATGTAGGTCCTCCTTTGTGTCCTGCACATCTGTGAGATTGAGACTATGAGCTACTTAAAGCCACAGAGAAGAACACAAGTTACACAACACCACTGATATACCACCATTGTAACAGTGAGTGACATGATGAGTTGACAATCATCTTTTGCGCGGATTGCCTAGCTCTCCCACATTCAATGTGAAGAAATTGAGGATGGGAACAGAGTTCTGGGGGATGCTATCAGTTCTATCTGACAGTATTCAGCATGGGGAGTGGTTTTACAGCAGCAGCTCATAGTGCTCTTAGCAGAGTCAATCCATATTTTCAACTACAATCAGTATGTGAAGGCATGTAACATACAGTGAACGAAAACAAAACAACCCATCCCCACCTACACTGACAGCTCAAACCTGTCAGGCATTGCCCTGTGAATGAAATCCCTAAATAACCAAACTAAGATAAAGAAAAGAATTTCAAATGATATAGGGGTATCCCCTAGTGAGATCATCCAGATAGCCAATCGGGAGACCGCCTCTAAAGTGAGGTTGACTGGGGAGTCCATGGTCGTCGCAGGGATATTGTGCTCACTTTGATTAGCCTGTGACACAGGTATAGGATACCTCGCCGATGAGTCAGGGACATTTTGGTGTGTTTCTTGTGCTAGCAAAGACCCTAAGGACAAGGCAAGATCACAAATCAAGAAGAGACCCTCAGGGCATAAAACAGGTGTCAGAAAAGGTTCCTTCCCCCAGTTGCTCAGTCTTGGTTAGACATAGGTGAAAAGGATTCAGGGTGGCTGGAATTGCTGATCGGTGGTGAGTCCTGCCATCGGCCATGCTTTAGGTACTCCCCACCCTGCTGCGGAGTAGTGAAAATATGATCTTTGCCCCGATGAGTGATACGGAGTCCAGAAGGGTACAACATTGCATAGGGAATGTTTGCCTGTCTTAGTTTCTGTTTTATTGTAATGTACTTCCTGTGGGCCTCCTGAACTGCCACAGTGACGTTCGAGTATATAGCTAGTTCATTGCCTTCGAACTTCAGTATATGTAGCTCCTGTGCCATCTTTAGGGCTATATCCCTATCCCTGTAGTTCAGCAGGCAACCTATCATTGGGAGTGGGGGTGCACCCAGCGGGGGCCTCACAGCACATTATCTGGGCGCCCACTTCATGATTAGCAACTGTGAAAAGGGTTCCACATGAAACAGGGTGGTAAGGAGGCATTAAATATAGTGTTCCATGTGGCAAGTATCTGTGGATTCCGGGATTCGCAAATTGTTCCTTCTGGAGCGAGCTTCGAGGTCTTCATTTTTTGCTGCTATTAGTTTCAACACTTTTTCCATTTGCAGTAGTTGCTCCACTTTAGCATGAACAGTGACCTCTACTGTGAAGATCCTTTGTTCCGCTTCCGTCAATCTTCCATCTTGCTTTCCCAATTTATTAGTGAGTGAGTGATTCTAGCCTGTTGCACATGCTATCTATCTTGCTAATAATAGAGGCTAGGCTGCTTTGCATTGCCAGCAGAAGGTATTTAATGTCCTCGGCTCCCAAGGCAGCCTCGCCAGGCTGTTGGCCCTAGAGTATTAGCTCCAAGTTGTCACTTTCAAGCCTGGCTGATTTTCTAGCTTCAAACTGCAGATGTGTTTGTTTTCCATCAGACTTCCCCATGGTGAACCTCCGGGCACATAACAGTGCAAAGCGTACAGAGGACACCAGTGTCCCCTGCGTCCTTACCCCCAGCCCGCACCCCAGGCAGCGCACCAGAAAGGGCCCGCACTCCCTCCAGATGCAGTAGAGCTCCCCTGAGCCTCTCTGCAGGCCACTGCCCCACCAAGCACCTCTCACGACTTCACGGCGTGGATGCCCGGCAGTCCCCACTTTGCAAGCACAACTAGTCAGTCTCTTTCCTCATTCTTGCTGCTGTGCATGATGGCTGGGCTAGTCGTTGCCCCAAAAAGTGTGTACCCTGTCTGAGGGTGCTCAGGAGGATACTTGTCTGGGGTGCCTCCCATGGGGACAAGCAGGCAGGCAAATGAGAACTATGCTTTTGATTGTTGCTGTGGAAGAACCGTGACTCGCTTAGTGGAGGGCCGAGGGGGGGCTTTACCACACTGCACAGCCTCTCTCAGGGTCTCCTCGAGTGCAGCACCTGCCCTGCAAGGCACTGCACATCCCCGCCAGAGTGGCAGGCCCTGACCGGGCACCGGCCCGCCTTGCTTCTGTGCCTTCAGACTCACCACAGCAACTTGGCAGTGCTTTTACCGACTCGTCACCCCCAACGCGGCACGAGGGCAGGCAGGAGCCCCCGGCTGATGAGGTAACCACAGTTCAGCAGATGACTTATTCCTCTGTCACAAGGGAGGCAGATCAGTCCTGGGGCAGCGCAGCCATGTTATCTCGCTCCATCGCTAATATCAGTAGAAGGCCTTACTCTCCATATGAGTTGTGGGTTTTTTTCCTATGCTCGCTTCTTTGTCAACAGGGCTCCTATTAATCAGCACCATGATAGGAGTGAATTTGGGGTTGTGGGCCGGACCCTGGGGACGATTATGTCAGATAATGGTCCCAGGCTAGGGGAGCCTCACAGAGGTGCAGCCACCTTGCACGCTCACTCTCCAGCCCCCCAGTATAGCATACGTGAAGACCAATTTGCTCAGAGAGTGCTTGAGATTGGCATGCTTGAGCTGCGCTCCCTGGACGGTAATAGTAAAAGCATGGAAAAGAGAAACAGAAGAACCTTGATACTGTCACAGGCCCACCTCACTGGCCAGTCTAAGTGCAGTGTCTCTGTCTAGTTGAGTAAGTGGGTGATGAAAGGGTGAGGGAGGGGGCACCTGAAGGTGGTCTAGGACCTAGGGACCAGTGGGTGCTCTCTACTACGAAGGTAGATGTAAAACTGTCTCGTTCATAGAAGATAGTGAGGAGCCGCTCTACAGACATGTCTGGGCGCCGCTTGTCTGTGGTTTCAGCAATGCCCATAATGCAAAAAATATTCAGACGGAAGCACACTTTGAGGATCTCCTTTTTGATGGCCACAGTTTTGAGAATGCATTCCAGCTAATTCAGAAGTTTCACCATGTTTGTCACGCCATCCTCCAGTTCAGAGATTCGTTCCTTGGCGCCATGCAGTCTAGTGGCCTGCCTGTCAAACCGCTCACCCATGTGACCCAGGCAACCATAGAGGGCATCAAAGCGTGCATCAAAAGAGTGAAACCTGGGTTTAAGCTCAGCTATAATAGCAGCAGTGCCTTCACTGAGATCAGAGTCAGCATTTCTGGCCAGGGGCTCATCCATGTCCAATTGGGTACCTTGGCACTGGGGGGACATGGAGTGTTCAAAGAGTAACTTGCATTGTTTGGGACCTCCATGACCCATCATGAAGAGCAGAGAGCTGTAGGATGGATGATGCTGATAGGTAGTAATACAGCACCCATGGCAATGTGAGGATTCGAAGGGGGAAATAGCTGTGTGTTATACCCGACTCTGGGCGCAGTTGTCGTGTATTAGCACGAGACAGCTATGATGGTACTGTTCAAGGAGTACACTGCTGGGTCAGTGGTACAAATTGGCCAGGTATATCCAAGAAGGGAAGGAAAGGATGCCCCGCTAGTCACCCGGCCCCCAGTGCCAAGGTATGGTCCTCCAGTGCCTTTGGGAGTACTGGAGATGGGGGGCCTCCAGGAGCACTTCACAGAGATGGGACACAGCCTGTGATGGGATGGTATGGGCTTAGCCGAGGAGCAGACCATCCACTGGCCCCAGCAGTCAACAGAGTAGTCACTTGCAGTTAGTGAGCATGGAGCGGCAAGAGTCAACTAGGCCAGTCATGCCACCCAGGCAGATGCAGATGGTGAGGATGTGGGCAGCCACAGCTATGGGGCAGGGAGCAGGCCGTTGCACAGGATGTACTACTGAGGCACCTCGGGAGGGGTCGCAGTTGGAAAGGTGGTCGCAGAAGCAAAGAAAGGCTGCGTAGCATCCCAGGTGGTTCAGGAGAAGGAGCAGTGTGTCACCCACATGGGGTAAAGACAATGTCCCTAGAAGGGCCACCGTTGCTATCCAGATTTCCACAGGGCCCGTAGGCTGTACAAGCTCATATGCAGCACATGTGGGAGTCAGCAGGTGGCATGCTGTGTTTGATGCAGATAGGCAGCAGCAGAAGAAAAGGCACAGGTCTCTCCATGTTAATCAGGTGCATCATCAAAGGCTGTGGGGAGTCCTATGTAAGGGAAGGGTGTCAGCGCACGCTACTCCAGGATGGTCCACAGTCTCTTCAAGTGCTGCAGCACCTGCCCACTCACTGAGGCACCTGTAGAGATGCAGCAAGAGGCAGTGGAGTTCAGAAATGGCACTCAGCTGTGTCCGGGCCCCTACGGCGGGGCCTTACCAGGATCAAAATCAGAATTAGATTCAGTAGTTATAGTTATAGTTATACTTAAGAAACTATAAATTGTTGCCTAAAGTAACAATTTATAGTTTCTTCAGATAAGTATAACTGCTGAATTTCTAGTGTTTTGTATGGGTAAAACGTCAACCTAACTATAACGTACCTGTAATCTTAGTTTTTTTAATATCAAATTACTGCACATTAATAATACACCAACTGCTGAGCACAGCTTTTGGCCATGCACAGCAGGGGTTAGCCAAACCCTGCAGCCACACCCCTCCATGCATCCAACCCCATGCTGCACACGGTCGTTCGAGTCAGGATACTTGTATCGTGACCCCCTTATATGTTTTTTTTTTTTCCAACCCCCCTCAGCCAGTGCGAGAAACAAATGGCAGCCACAACTTTTCTGTCAAGTTGTGGCCAGCCAATCAGGTCCTTGTGTTTCCCCTAGATCCGCGAAACCTCAGCGAGTGGATCCACGAAGGGTCTGAACCTCTAGATATACAAATGTATTTTTCCTTTAATAACTCTCGACCTACTGAACAGATTTACACTAATTCACAAATAGCACAATCTGCAGACCAAGATCTAGCTTCCTGACAAATTTTATGTAATTCCTTTAAGCTCCTCAGTTCAGGCTCTAGCCTTTTCTAAAGAATGCAAAATCCCCATGAACACAGAATGAGTAAAAAGTGCTTTGCGGCCCCCTTTTTCTGGGCTCCCGCTTGATGAATCACCCTGAAACTTTCAAGACAGCAGCTGAAGTGAGTGGCAAACTAGTTTTGAAAATGTTGTGAAGATTTGTCAAAGGCAGCAAAGTTAGTGGCAAAACAAAACAAAAAAAGCCCCAACTATGGGAAAAGTTGGTCCTAACTATCGATATATATATATATATATATATATATATATATATAAAGCCATTTACCACTCCAGGCACAATATTACAGCTTTGGACTGGTAAAAAAACCTATGCTTAAAAGCTTTGCTAGATAAACAGACATTTCAGGTGAGCAAATCTAGAGTGTCGCTGGTGTTGCTGGGTGCTCCTTACTGGGGCTGCTTTCCATCTAAACTTGGGAACTACCTAGAGTTCTCTCTTACTTTTTGCATAATTTATATGTCACTCCAACCTTGAAAGGGATTTTTTTAACTTACACTGGGTGCTCCCTTGTGTCTGGAAAGAGCTAAACCTCTCTGGTGAGCTCTAATGAGAGCCAAACACATGTCAGGGGTTGCTTTTATTCATTCCAGGTTGACTTGGATGGTATTTTACCAGTCCAAAGCTGCAATACTGTGCCTGGAGTGGTAAATTGCTTTTTTAATTTTACAGCTCAGCAAGGTTGACATTGTGTCAAACCTATGCTTAAAAACTTTCTGTACAAATGGCAAAAGACTTTGCTACTATCTAGCTTGGCGTGGATAGCACTGTGCTGATCCTATGCTTAAAGACTTTGCTAGATAAATAGACATTTGAGGTGAGCAAATCTAGAGTGTTGCAGGGTGCTCCTTACTGGAGCTGCTTTCCACCTACACTTCTCTCTTCCTTTTTGCATAATCTATGCGTCACTCTAACCCTGAAAGGGATTTGTTTTGACTTATACTGGGTGCTCCCTTGTATCTGGACAAAGCTAAACCTATCAGATGAGTTCTAATGAGATTGAAATATATGTTGCTTTTATTTATTCCAGATTGGCTTGGATGGTATTTTACCGGTCCAAAGCTGTAATACTGTGCCTGCAGTGGTAAATGGCTTTTGTCATTTTATAGCTCGTCAAGGTTGACACTGTGTCAAACCTATGCTTAAAGACTTTGCTGTACAAATGGCAAAAGACTTTGTCACTATCTAGCTTGGTGTGGATAGCACTTTGCTGATCCTATGCTTAAAAACTTTGCTAGATAAACAGATATTTGAGGTGAGCAAATCTAGAGTGTTGCTGGTGTTGCAGGGTGCTCCTTTACTGGAGCTGCTTTCCACCTAAACTTGGGAACTACCCAGACTTCTCTCTTCCTTTTTGCATAATTTAAGCATCACTCTAACCCTGAAAGGGATTGTTTTTACTTATACTGGGTGCTCCCGTGTGTCTGGAAAGAGCTAAACCTCTCTGGTGAGCTCTAATGAGAGCCAAACACATGTCAGGGGTAGCTTTTATTCATTCCAGGTTGACTTGGATGGTATTTTACCAGTCCAAAGCTGCAATACTGTGCCTGGAGTGGTAAATTGCTTTTTTAATTTTACAGCTCGGCAAGGTTGATATTGTGTCAAACCTATGCTTAAAAACTTTCTGTACAAATGGCAAAAGACTTTGCTACTATCTAGCTTGGCATGGATAGCAGTGTGCTGATCCTATGCTTAAAGACTTTGCTAGATAAATAGACATTTGAGGTGAGCAAATCTAGAGTGTTGCAGGGTGCTCCTTACTGGAGCTGCTTTCCACCTACACTTGGGAACTACCCAGAGTTCTCTCTTCCTTTTTGCATAATCTATGCGTCACTCTAACCCTGAAAGGGATTTGTTTTGACTTATACTGGGTGCTCCCTTGTATCTGGACAAAGCTAAACCTATCAGATGAGTTCTAATGAGATTGAAACATATGTCAGATGTTGCTTTTATTTATTCCAGATTGGCTTGGATGGTATTTTACCGGTCCAAAGCTGTAATACTGTGCCTGCAGTGGTAAATGGCTTTTGTCATTTTATAGCTCGTCAAGGTTGACACTGTGTCAAACCTATGCTTAAAGAGTTTGCTGTACAAATGGCAAAAGACTTTGTCACTATCTAGCTTGGTGTGGATAGCACTTTGCTGATCCTATGCTTAAAAACTTTGCTAGATAAACAGATATTTGAGGTGAGCAAATCTAGAGTGTCGCTGGTGTTGCAGGGTGCTCCTTTACTGGAGCTGCTTTCCACCTAAACTTGGGAACTACCCAGACTTCTCTCTTCCTTTTTGCATAATTTAAGCATCACTCTAACCCTGAAAGGGATTGTTTTTACTTATACTGGGTGCTCCCGTGTGTCTGGAAAGAGCTAAACCTCTCTGGTGAGCTCTAATGAAAGCCAAACACATGTCAAAGATTGCTTTTATTCATTCCAGGTTGACTTGGATGGTATTTTACCAGTCCAAAGCTGCAATACTGTGCCTGTAGTGGTAAATTGCTTTTTTCATTTTACAGCTCGCCAAGGTTGACATTGTGTCAAACCTATGCTTAAAAACTTTCTGTACAAATGGCAAAAGACTTTACTACTATCTAGCTTGGTGTGGATAGCACTGTGCTGATCCTATGCTTAAAGACTTTGCTAGATAAATAGACATTTGAGGTGAGCAAATCTAGAGTGTTGCAGGGTGCTCCTTACTGGAGCTGCTTTCCACCTACACTTGGGAACTACCCAGAGTTCTCTCTTCCTTTTTGCATAATCTATGCGTCACTCTAACCCTGAAAGGGATTTGTTTTGACTTGTACTGGGTGCTCCCTTTTATCTGGACAAAGCTAAACCTATCAGATGAGTTCTAATGTGATTGAAACATGTGTCAGATGTTGCTTTTATTTATTCCAGATTGGCTTGGATGGTATTTTACCAGTCCAAAGCTGTAATACTGTGCCTGGAGTGGTAAATGGCTTTTGTCATTTTATAGCTCGGCAAGGTTGACACTGTGTCAAACCTATGCTTAAAGACTTTGTCACTATCTAGCTTGGTGTGGATAGCACTTTGCTGATCCTATGCTTAAAAACTTTGCTAGATAAACAGACATTTGAGGTGAGCAAATCTAGGGTGTCGCTGGTGTTGCAGGGTGCTCCTTTACTGGAGCTGCTTTCCATCTAAACTTGGGAACTACCCAGACTTCTCTCTTCCTTTTTGCATAATTTAAGCATCACTCTAACCCTGAAAGGGATTGTTTTTACTTATACTGGGTGCTCCCGTGTGTCTGGAAAGAGCTAAACCTCTCTGGTGAGCTCTAATGAGAGCCAAACACAATTCAGGGGTTGCTTTTATTCATTCCAGGTTGACTTTGACGGTATTTTACCAGTCCAAAGCTGCAATACTCTGCCTGGAGTGGTAAATTGCTTTTTTGATTTTACAGCTCGCCAAGGTTGACATTGTGTCAAACCTATGCTTAAAAACTTTCTGTACAAATGACAAAAGACTTTGGGGCATATTTATACTCCGTTTGTGCCGGAATTGCGTCGTTTTTTGTGACGCAATTTCGACGCAAAACTAACTCCATATTTATACTTTGGCGTTAGACGCGTCTAGCGCCAAAGTCCATGAGGTTTGCGTAATTTTTTAGCGTGGACACCTACTTTGCGTTAATGAGATGCAAGGTAGGCGTTCACGTCTAAAAAATTTACTCCGAGGCATGTGCGTCGGATTTATACTGCCAGGCAAAATTCACGCCCGGGAGTGGGTGGGTCAAAAAAAATGACGTACGGCCGCTTTTGTGCTGTTTTTTAGCGCCTGCAAAAGGCAGGCGTTAAGGGACCTGTGGGCTCTGAAGGAGCCCAGAGGTGCCCTCCCATGCCCCCAGGGACACCCCCTGTCACCCTTGCCCACCCCAGGAGGACACCCAAGGCTGGAGGGACCCATCCCAGGGACATTAAGGTAAGTTCAGGTAAGTGTTTTTTTTTTTTTTGTGTGGCATAGGGGGGCCTGATTTGTGCCCCCCTACATGCCACTATGCCCAATGACCATGCCCAGGGGACATAAGTCCCCTGGGCATGGCCATTGGGCAAGGGGGCATGACTCCTGTCTTTGCTAAGACAGGAGTCATTTCTATGGGGGTTGGAAGTGAAAAAAAATGGCGCAAATCGGGTTGAGGCGAAAAAATTGCTTCAACCTGACTTGCCCCATTTCTTCACGCCCAAGCCCCATTTTCCCCTACGCCGGCGCTGCATGGTGTACGTCGGTATTTTTAACGCACACCAGACGGCGACGGCGGCTAACGCCGGCTAACGTCATTCAATAAATACGGCGCCCGCATGGCGCTTCAGAATGGCCTTAGCCGGCGCTAATTTTTTTTACGCAAAACTGCGTTAGCACAGTTTTGCGTCAAAAAGTATAAATATGAGCCTTTGTTACTATCTAGCTTGGTGTGGATAGCACTTTGCTGATCCTATGCTTAAAATCTTTGCTAGATAAACAGACATTTGAGGTGAACAAATCTAGAGTGTCGCTGGTGTTGCAGGGTGCTCCTTTACTGGAGCTGCTTTCCACCTAAACTTGGGAACTACCCAGACTTCTCTCTTCCTTTTTGCATAATTTAAGCGTCACTCTAACCCTGAAAGGGATTTGTTTTGGTATATAGATATAGATATAGATATAGATATAGATATAGATATAGATATAGATATAGATATAGATATAGATCCAGATCCAGATCCAGATCCAGATCCAGATCCATATATACACACACACACACACATATTGTGTGTGTATTAGAAATTGGAGGGCTTATTTACAATATTTTGGCGCAGGGCAGACTTCTCTGCGTCAAAAGAAAAGGCAGGAATGCGCCGATCTATGAGATATGGTGCATTCCTGTCCTCGTCAATTGCGAGAGCGCACAACTGACTGCCATGTGCCAATGCAGGTAATTTTACAGCATGATGCAAGAGTGTCTGCATTGTAGGAATTATAGTTTTTGTGCAGAAAGGGGACCCTTCCTGCACAAAACAATTGATGGAGGTGTTCTCCTCCTTCTATGTATGCTGCAGAATTCAGCACAGATAGAAAGAGGAAACAATGAGAAGAAATAAAGATATTTCTTCTTGTTGCACCTCCTGTAGGGGGGCGTAGGCTTTGGACGCATTGTCAGGTTTCCAAGTTCGTGTAATTCTGGGAATGCATCAAAATCCATAGGTTTTGCGTGGGAAAACCCACTGAAACCTCATTTAACATGGTGACTTGCTCTGTATTGTCCTACTCCCTATCTACAAGACCATGAAAAGCCATGCAAAGCTGTTGTGCATTGCCTTGTAGATATGGGCCTGCAGCATGTGCTGCTTATGTGTCAAAAAAAGGTTATGCACTTGTCGCGCAAGCAGCTTGTAAATATGTCCCCAGTCTCTAATTTGCAGAGATATGCACTCTATCTAAAAAGGGACTGCAATCGTAGTCAGGGTAAGCCAGTTATACTTCCTAAATTAACCTGTGTTCTCCCTCTGGTAGCTTGGCACAGAGCAGGCAGGCTTTACTTAAGAAGCTGTGTGTAAAATATGTGTGCAATACTCAGATTACAGTAACACAGTGGAAGACACCACTAAAAGACTCAACACTAGCTTAGAAAAATAATGGATATTTATCTGGTTAAGGCAAGACCAAAACGACAAAAGCCCAATAAATATCTCTCAACCAATCAGTGGACAAACAAAGAAAGCGATCAGTATTTAGCAACTCTTTCTTAAAATATTATCAGTGCAACCAATTCTTAGCGCTAGCAGGGCTAGCGTAGGTCAAATGAGTAGAATGGAAAGGTTTCAAACCCTCCTTTAGGGAGGGTCATGTCATCAGCAAAGAAAGTATTAATCCAAATGTAGGCAGAGTAGGTGCGAGTCAGTGAGTTGAGGCAACACCGTGCTGGAAATAGGAATGGAAATTTAGGCCCTGATTTATACTTTTTGGGGCAAAACTGCACTGACACAGTTTTGCACCAAAAAGTTTAGCACTGGGTTGCACCATTTCTGTGCACCAGCCGGGCACCATATTTATGGGATGGTGCAAGCCGGTGCAAAGGGTAGGCTAGTGGCAAAAAAAATGACTTTAGTCGGGAAGGGCTGGCGGTATGGAAGAAGTGGTTTTTGCACCAAAAAATGACGTTAGGCAGGTTAGAGTGAAAAAAAAATGTCTCTAACCTGCCTAGAGTCATTTACGGACGCAAAACCATCCATACCACATGACTCCTGTCTTAGAAAATACAGCCCACCAACCGAACGGCCAGCACAGGGACCAGGGTCCCCTGGGCATGGCCAATGCACCCAGAGCCATGTAGGGGGGCAATATCAGGGCCCCAAATTGCACTTTAAAAAATAAAATAAAATACTTCCCTGTACTTACCTGGGATGGGATTCCTCATCCTCCGCTGCCCGTCTGGTGTGGGTGTGGGTGTCCCTGGGGCCTGGGGAGGGCATGAATGGGAGTAGGCCCACAGCTCCCCTAACGCCTGCCCTGACCCAGGCATTAAAAAATGGGGCAAAGCAAGCTTTGCATCATTTTTTGACCTCGTCTCCCTCCTGTGCACCATTTTTGCACGGGAATATAAATCTGGCTTTAAGGCCATAGAGTCATTTTTGCACAGGAACGCCTACCTTGCATCTCATTAAGGCAAGGTAGGTTTCCACTTTCAGAAAATGACTTTAACTCCATAAATTTGGCACTAGACGGGTCTAGCACCAAAGTGTAAATATGGAGTTGGTTTTGCACCGAATTAGAGTAAAGAAAAATTATGCTATAGTAGTATAAATATGCCCCTCAGTTACTAGTTGTTTATCTGGGCGATCAACACACATACTCAATTCTAAGATCGCACTAAAACATGTAGATAAACTTATTCTTAGGACATCTTGTTTCCTATCCGTTTCCCCTCAGAATCCCTGTATTTATCGCTATGCTCCTCTTGCTGAATTGTCCCAGAATATAGGGCACTCAAAGCTAACTAGAGAGGCTATAGCTAGACCGACCTAATTAGAGGGTGCTATTACCCTCTTAAATCAGCATATTAGGGAGCTTAAGGGGGAAACTGGAGATCTTAAAGCGATGGTTGAACGTTTATCTACTGCTTTAAATTGTGTGTTTGTGAATATTCCTCTTTTGACAAAGAAATCTTCCGGTCTTATTCATCTCGTGCAGGATCAATCAGGTCATAGAAAGCAGTATAATACAGAGGTTAGGTGCATAGGTCTTTTTAAATCCCCTTCTGCAATGACCCCTTTCTCTAAGAAATCATCAATGAGGGAACGTGATCTTGTTGCAGCCCCCAGTTTGTTAAACCATTTAGAACACATCAGGCAATACTCCAGCCTTACAGGTTGCCTGATGGTCTCCGGCACTTGCTGAGGCACCTACTTATGCCCAGGCATGATTCGATCTGTTGGCAGGTCCCGCTGGACTCTGATCTTAGACACTGAGGCCCATATTTATACTTTTTTAGTGCAGCATTTGCTCCGCTTTTTGACTCAAAAACGGCACAAACTTACAAAATACAATTGTATTTTGCAAGTTTGCGCCGCTTTTGCATAAAAAAATGACGCAAATGCAGCGCCAAAAAAGTATAAATATGGGCCTCAGTTTTTTTAAACCTCGCCTAAGGACCATGAGTTAAAGCTGATGAACAAATGTACTCACTGGATCCGGCAGGTGAGTGGCTGTCATTCAAAAATAAAGGAAGAACCTAGGGGGACCCGAAGGCATTCACATCAAGGTTTTCACTTTGATGGTCTCTAATGATCATTTCATCAGAGAGACCTAGTAGATAGCCTAGTAGCCTTTGATGCCCATAACGTACATTTGACCAACACAAGCACACAGTCTCCCTGAGCTCCAAATCTATCCTGGCACTAACTATCCACAACCTTTAGCCAGGGCAGAATCACCCATTCAGGACATCCACTGACAACCATTGACGCCTCCCCTTGAATTATTTGCCGAATTTATTACTGGCGTCCCTAGACCAGATACTTCATTGACAATTGAGCTGTGCACCTTTGATGCGCCTTCGATTGTGTGTGGTTTGATGAGCACAATTATTAAAATGGACTGACGAGAATCTATAATAATATGACCCAATTATGCCTTAGGTTAAACCCCTGATGCCCATGATTTCCTGGAATATAGCCAGTCTTAGATCAAAGGTTGCCTCACCAGTTTGGAATACCTTTATCGATTCATTCAAAATGTGTTTTTTTGAAGGAAGCCTGGTCTATTGACCCACTATTTAAATCTGGCTAACAGTGTTTAGAGTCCTGTGGTGGGTGTATGACAGATTTTAAGACCTAAAACAGGTTGTCCGCCTCAGTGGCCAGTGCTGCACTGCCAGACATTCAAAATGGAAAACAGGATGGAGAGACCTTACGCCCTACTTAGGGCTAATTAAGATCTTGGCGGAGAAGGAACTCCTTTGCAAAGGTGATATAGCTCCCTTCCTGCCAGTACAGTGGTCTGTCTGCCCGATTTAAATGCGGACAGACCATAGTAGGCTTGGCTATAGCGTTGGCTACTCTTTCATAGCCAGACTTCAGCCCAACAGAGTAAGGGCCGTCAGAGAATTGGCTATATATCTGTCAACCCAATTAGGATGGGCGGACATATTGCTGTTTTTTTACTGTCTGTCACAGCCAGGCAAAGCTAGCTGTAGGGGACAGAAAAAAACAAAAAAATGCTCACTCTGAGTGCGAGAAGACTTGAAAGAAAATCCCACTTTGGGATTTTCTTTTTGAAGATAAAAAATAGAACAGTTTGGCCGAAGGTTCCGTCACGTTGGCGGAGCTATGCACAAAAATGCAAAAAGCATTGACAGAAACCTCCATGACAGCGGTTCCTGCCTATTCTTTAGACATAACTGCCAGTTTGGCAGCCATTTATATATTCAGCAGACAGCATCTCTCTCAGTGCAACGGAGTAATTTACTCCATCATCCTGGCAGTGAAATGAGCATCCCATCATATCCAAATCAACCCCTACTTGTCCTCATCCTATGTATCTTCCAGGTCAGGATTTGAAAAGGAATCTAAGGACAAGCAAAACAACCATCCTGACAGTCACACTTAAAGCATCTGGAGCAAGATCAAATTAATACAATGCAATTTAGATAATCAAAATGAATATAGAGAAGGACATTCTAGTGAAACCTGGAAAACCAAAGTAAAGCAAAGCCCACGTCATGTAGGAATAGAGATGTCAGATAAAAAGTAGGTTGCCAGATTTTCCAACCACAAAGTTGACAACTTTTTTTTTAAAGAAAAAGAATGTGGAATCAGGATGTGCCCACCTTGTTTCAACCATGTGATTTTCCATCTTAATTGCTTGAGTCTGGGTGTACCCCTGGGAGATGAAGAACGTTGTGCTTTGCCAATGCTTTTTATGTTTCAAGGCACATACACTCCATTTCAACAGCGGCAGCCACCACAAATTTCAAGGGGAGGGGTGGGTGGTCAGCCAGTGGGTGGGGTGGATGGGGGATAATAAATAGTAATTAAAAAATGATTATAATAATAGTAATAAAAAAGAAATATACTTACCTGTCCTGATGCTGCCTTGTGCTCCTCTTCTGATGGTGTCCCAGCAGTCCTTGGGAAAGCAGCACAGGCTCCCCATGCAATCCTGGTGCTGCTCCTATTCTATGCCTGGCATGAGAACAGCATCAGGATTTGTCTGGGTGGCTTGCTCTGCCACTCAGACAGTGCATTGCAATCTGTGCAGTTTCTCCAACCCAGATGTGCAACACAGCGGGTTTAGAGAAACCTAAGTGCGCATGTCAGTTTGGCAAGCCTAAGATGGGTGGCCAAACTGACATGAGCACTTAGTGCACTCACTCCACTCCTCCTCTCCCTTCCCATCCCCCCTTCACACGCTGGCAGAGCTGAGCCAGCAGCTGAAAAAATAAAAATAAATATTCTTTTATTTTTCAGCTGCTGCCTCTTAGCCAGTGGGGCGATGCTCTTTCGCAATTGTGAAGGAGCCGCCCATGCATTTCAAGCCTATTCAAAACCACCACTGTTGAAGTTGTTAACTCGCCGGGGATCCCCTCCAGATCAGGAACATTCAGGGATACAAATGTGAGCTGTGTTTCAATTCACCAGTCTACTAACGTGAATAGTTTCCTCTCCCAGCGTCCACACAAGGTTAAGGCAGCTAGAGTGTCCCTGAACTGCAAGTGGTCTCCTTAGTTAGTTAGGAGTCAGAATCCTGGAGAGTGATAGTCATATAAGAAGACTTCTTTGAACACCGGGAGACTGGTCACTGTGTGCATTATTAGCCGACGAAAGGCCTTATGTCTGAGAAATCAGTGAGTATGTGATGTGGCTTCTCTAGTACCACGAAATTAAAGCTTAGGTTTCAGTATCCCTAGGTTTTAGCATATGTAACAAGAACCAACATCCCAACCCCAAACCCTCTGACCCCCAAGTTCAAACCCTTTCCGATATTACTTTGTCAGCTCCAAAATCTTTCTGGCAGCTCCATAAACCCTGACCCCCAACTCTCCATTGTTGATTGTACCTCCTCCCAATATCCTTCAGCCAGAAGGAAACGCAATACAATGGAAGCAGCACCTGCTGCACCATAATGTTTTTTCCCCCTAATCTTTGGCAAAGCCAATAGTTCTCGCCTATGCCAGATCCATTGGCTTTGTCATTTTTTGCCATGTGTGGCAAAAAAATGGCTGAAAGTAAAAAATAACTGTATAACACGGCCATCATTGACCACGTCATAGCACTTTTTTTTGCTTTTAGTCATGCTGCACAGCAGCCATGCCACTGTACGACATGGCTAAAAAAAATATTGACAAAGCCAATGGAACTGGCATAAGCGAGACCTATTGGCTTGGCCAATTCTTCTTTATTTGTGGCAGCAGAAGTTCAGTCCATTAATAATACTCACTGTGCTTTACCAAAAGCAGTGTTGAGGAAGTAAAGCTGTAGAGATGGAAACAGGCAGGGTGAGTCCAAGAGACTAGAGTCTCTGGGATGAACCTGGGTGAAATGTACTTTAACAGGCCGGGGCAGCTCCTCCGCAATGGCGGAGGAGCACCGCCCCACTGACTAAGAGCCAGCAGAAGAAAAATAAAATGATTTTTGAACAGCGTTTTATTTTTCTGCTGCTTGCTCAGCCAGCAGGTGCAGGGAGGGGCAGGCTGGGACACGGGAGCAGGGAGTGGAGGTGAGGAATTGTGTGCACTACGTGCGTATGCGTGCTTGGACGGCCTAAGACAGCGGTCCATAAACACATGTACACAGCCGGACGGGAGAAACTGCACAGGCCCCAGACCTGTGTCTGAGCAGCAGCCACTGCCGCTCAGACCAATCCTGATGCTGCTTACATGCCATGTTTAGCATGTAAGCAGTGCCAGGATTGCTGGGAGCCCCTTTTGGTGTCCTGGTGAATGCTGGGACACCAGAACAGGAAAAGAGGACGAGCAAGGCGGCAGGAGAGGACGTCGGCGACAAACTGTACGTTTTTTTATTTATTTAATTTAGCTAGTTTACAAGGCAATTATCATTTTATTAAATAAACCCTTTGAGTAACCACAAAATGTAAAGCAGCATATATGCTACATATCTATGGTCGAGCAGTTTTAAATCTTTCTATAGGGCTTGGGGTGGAGAAGAATTCAGCAAAGTCTCTCTTCTCAGATTATAATGCTTTATAATAGAATACCAAAAATGCTAACTAGATTCAGAAACCTGAGCAGCGTCATATCATGATGAAAGAAGCTACTCTGCCTGGTGGGTTAATGTGCCTGCTGCAGCTCTGTATGGAACTGGTAGTTCACATGCTTGATTCCAAATGGCACAACTTCATTTATTTGTGTTGGTCATCAAAATAGCAATGTATTTGCTTACAAGTTAACAGTGCTATACAACATCAAGAGTGGTAGCCAGCGTAGTTTAAGGTTTTGTTTTTGTAAAATAATAAAACAAACATCATAAAATGCACCAACACATTTTCAACATGAATAGTATGAGCAGCAGCAGTGCAAGGCTACCTCACAGCTGATACAGCATATATAAAGTGCTCCCCAGACTTACAGATCTAAGAACATGAAAAAGATGTAGAGTGTGGTATGACCGATTTGCGACTCGTAAACAGGTCGCAAACCTCTTTGCGAAAGCAAAAAAGCAGCCATACCCAATGTACAACAAGCATTCACAAAGCCAAAAAAGCAATGCAAGCTTTTTGCGACTTACAAAAAATAGTGACAGGATTTTGTGGTTTGTGAGTCGCAAGTAGATAATCCTTGAT
This sequence comes from Pleurodeles waltl, assembly GCF_031143425.1. Taxonomy (NCBI): domain Eukaryota; kingdom Metazoa; phylum Chordata; class Amphibia; order Caudata; family Salamandridae; genus Pleurodeles; species Pleurodeles waltl. The sequence goes on from NC_090440.1 coordinate 1,088,103,937, forward strand.
TGCGATTCGCAAAACTGCATGTACAAATGAGTAGCAATTTGTGATTAGTCGCAAAGTGGGGCTTTTGCACATGCTATTTACCACTTATTCAAAACAGGTGGAAACTGGGACCAACCTATAAAATCAGCCCCAGAATGCATCAGGGACTTCCATAATGTCTGCCTTGTACCTGATAGCGAGGAGGAGGCGGAGAAAGGAGAGGATATTCAGAGTCAGACTGACCCTGTTTGAGAAGATAGAGGAGTAGATTTTTGAGCAATACAGGCTGAGTAGCAACGTGATCCTGGAGCTAATAACCACAGTAAAGCCACACCTTGAGAGTACTACACAGCGCAGCAATGCAATCCCCACCTATATCCAGGTCTTGCGCTCCCTCCACCTATTGGCCGGTGGTAGTTACCCACATGCCACAGCAGTGGCTGGAGGAGTATCGCAGAGTGCGCTGTCACGTTTTTTCAGCAATTTCCGAGACGCAATGCTTCACCACATACACAATCACACCTGCCCAGGGATGATTTGGAAATGAAAAATACAAACACACAATTCTAGCGGATAGCCAGATTCTCACAGGTCATTGGGTGCATAGATGGGACCATATGTCCCCCATCTTGCATGGAATACATATTCCGGAACTGAAAAAGCACTCTCATCACAGACCTTAGGGCCAAATGTCCAGGAAGCACACATGATTTCTTTATATTCAGGCAGAGTGGCATGTGCCTGTGACTAGAAAGAGGAGAATTTGAAGACGGATACCATTAGGTACTGGAATGTATGGTTCATAGTAAAACCCTATGGTACAATAATTTCTCTGTATTTTGTCTCACTCCCATATGTGTCTCACCAGGTGGCAGTGCGTATGCCCTGCGGCCATGGATCCTGACACCCTACAATCTCCATTAAAGACACTACAACATGGAACGTAGGTGAACCAGGTCGGTGATAGAATGTACCTTTGGCCTTCCGGAAATCGAGCTTTTGGTGCCTTCACAAGAGTGGGACAGCTTTGCAGCATGCTCCTGAAAATGTGTGCAAGATTGTCGCAACTTGGGCACTTCGCCACAACATTGCCTGCAGGGGAAGCTTACACATAGAGGTATTTGGATCAGACTGTGAGGATGATGACCCTGCTTTACATGCTGAATAGCCAGTCGAGGAAAGCAGAGCAGTAGAGGGGAGAAGGTGCAGGGGCCACATACCAAGACATTATTTTGCACAGTAAGAAATCCACATGTACACAGTACCCTCCATGAAAGATAAGGCAACTATTTATTTAAGAAAATAGGCAACCATTTAATGTTAGGGTACACAATAACAAGGATGGACACCCTGTCCATCATAAGAGACTTGACTGAAATTGTTGCACATGTGTGGTTACTCCACAGCAAAAAAAAACAGAAATGTAAACACCACACAGGCACACTGTCAGTGTGCAGTTACTTCTGTGAAGTACACCCATCATGGGGGTGCTGCCTGTTAAAGGTGCAGGTTGATGACTGCTGTTCCTACTCAACGCATGTGGGTCTACAGCAGACACACTACTCAGGCTGGACAGCTCAATGTCTTGTGCATCACAGTAGCCCCACTGGCAATGCTGGCTGTCTGTATTGCCTCCACAGCTGCAGTGACCTGCTGCAGGTCTCATGCCACATCACCACTATATTGGCCCATCTCTACCTGCAGGGCCAGGGTGCGTCTTGTGTGCTGAGTGGTAGCCTGTGTTAGCCTCCCAATTGCCCTGGCCATTGCCTCCAATCTGGTAGCTCTGCCGTGCTCCTGGAGCCGTAGCTGGCGTTTGTCCTCTGACAGCTTTCTGCAGAGTTGCCCAATGGCCTCTGTAAGGGCATCAAATTTTGCTTCCATGAAGCCTGATTATCAGACATCTGCTGGGTGGTGTTTTAATATTCTTGAGTTAGTTTGCGGTTAATACACTTGATTTGTTTGTGCTGCAGGCACTGAACCTGCAGCATAGCCTGTTCTAGCCTGCCAAACTCTGCCTGGTTGCTGGATTCTGCCTCAGAGCAGGAGACCTGCCTAGCCTGCTGGTGCCTACATGCCTGTTGAGTTGGGTGAAGCAGCCCTATCCTGGTGACAGGAATGCATTGAGGAGTGGATTGCTGTGGGACTTCTGGAACCTCAATTGCAGCTGCCTGTGGTGAGCTGAACGCCGCACTGTCATGGACTTGTGAAGTTCCTGGCGGACTTAGGGGCACCTCAACCTGCCCTTTCTCCATCTGCGACCAGCCCTGGTACTCTCCCTCATCATCGTCCCTTTCCTGTGGCTCCCCAAGTGTTTCTATGTGACAAATGGGGAGATAAATAAAATGCATGTGTGAAATGGTATTCAGCTACTGTCTGACAGTAACAGCACTATTTATATACATGACTACATGTCCCTTAACACACCAGATGTGAAATTTTGCTCATCTACGTGGACAATCCCGGCAAATCTGGGTAAGGGTGAGTTGCATGTATGTGGACATCAGGGTTTTGGCACGAATATTGGAATAGTAGAAATATTGCACTTACCAATAATTGGGGGGAATTCAGACGTGTCGAGGGATCCAAAGCTGCACACTGCCTCGGCTCCAGTGTGGTTTCTACCATTTCCTCAGCAGATGAGGGTGGGGAGACATTGGATGAGCCTCCTCCTGTTTCCTGGGCATCCTGCAGCCATACTGCTGCCCTCTCCTTGGCCCGAGAGCACAGGCTGTACCACCTTTTCTTTATCTCATCTATGGACCTGTCCGCCACACCCAGGGCATTGATTTTCAGCTGCATTTCCCCCCAGATTTTACATTGGTCAGACTCTGGGACAGTCTGAGGCAGACGACCAAATAGCTCATTAATGTGGTTGGAGCATTCTTTTGTGAGGATGTCCAATTTCCTCTCATAGAACCTGAGTTTGCGGTGGCGTTCCCCTGCTGCCTTCTCCCTCTGTTGGATGACAATCGCAATGTTTGGATTCAAGCTAGGAAGCACTGTAGGTCTGTGCTGCAGGACCCTACCGTGTGCTCTGGCTGCTGTTCAGGATGCTACAGAGCCACCACTTCCTGTTTTGGGGTCCTTACAGTGGCCCAAGAAATGAGTGGGCTATTTTTAAAGCCACGGTCGCTAATTGTCGCCGCAATTGCAATTTGCGACTGCTGTTGCAATAAGTGACCAGTTGCCAACTCGTATATTGCAAGTTCAATATTAGCAATGCGACTCGTTTGCAAGTTGGTATTTGGAAGTTATTTTGTACGCACATTGGAAATAACGACTCACAATTTACGAGTTTTTTCAAATTGCGAGTCACTGTTTCTAGCGGTCGTGCATCTGGCCCTTAGCAGCTCAATTTATGTTTGGCTTTTCGTCAGAACACCCACATAAGACAACATACAGGGATGAAATGTATTATCAGGGTTCTAATATGAGTAGGGTTGCTGCTAGAAAAAATTAAGAACACAAGGGGGAACTGTTGCCTTTTTGGTTTCCTGTGTGTCATTAGCTCCAGTTCCTCACAGATCGCAGTATTATGTGAAATTATGGTCAGTATGAGTGCAGCTTGCCTGTCATTTTGGTTAACCGACACTGGAAACACCGGGTGAGACATCATGTGGGGCTTTTATCTGCCAACAACTGGGCCCTGGCCTGTTATTTTTATGCATTTAATCACATTTGATGTGTGAAACCTGCAGGTGAATAAATTAGCCGACAGTCAGTTGGAGTCTACAAACTAGAGTCAGGTCACAGGCTTCACAAGCAGTGTGATCTTCGACAAGTGAGAAAAGCAGCTCAATGCATAACCCTGAGCCAAGGTTATTGGGGTGGGGCTTTCTTATCTTTCTGTGTGTGGGGGCACTTCACCCTTCTTCTATAGCTGGGTACAAAGTAGATGTTGGGATGGTGAGCGAATGCCATGTGAAGATGCGCACCAGGGACTGTATTACAGAAGTGCCCCGAGGGTGCAACGGGCATGTGCACCCTCTTTGCACGCCCCCAGGGTACTTTCATATTACAGAAGGGGTGCAGATGCTTGTCCGGCCCTTTCTGTAATACTGATAGTGCTGGTCACATATGGTAATGAATAGGAGACAAGAATATTAAAGTAAAAATAAAACTAACCAGTAGTAAGCAATAAGTGAGCTCTAAGCACACTGCAAGCTATTAACACATCTTGCACATGAATGGTCTAGTACAGTGGTTCCCAACCTTTTGACTTCTGCGGACCCCCACTTTATCATTACAGGAGCCCAGGGACCCCCACTGACTCTTTATTGGAATCCAGGGACCCCCACTGAGCCGCTACTGAAAGTTGGGGACCTAATCTATTAATATTATTTATTTTCTTAAGCAGCCACGGACCCCCTGAGGAGGCTTCGCAGACCCCCAGGGGTCCCCGGACCACAGGTTGGGAACCACTGGTCTAGTAAGCGAGACCTAAAAAGACACAGGCTTGCCCTGCATGAAAAATTGATATGATGACTGGTGGCATTAACATACAAAGAAGTTTGTTTCCAAATTAAATCACTAGAATCTCTGCAAATGAAGTGTCCTCACAGGGATCCAGATGATGCCACCTGAAAAAACAGCATAAAAGTTGAATTTCCCTCCTTGGGCTCCTCCTGATTGCAAGCATTGCTAGTGGTCGGTCTAAATTTGCCATCTTTCTCCTGCAGACTATTCAAAATGCATATTACAGCCTTTGCCCCCTGTATTGGGTAGTGCACCAAATAACCACTGGCATGCTGTAATTTGCATCTTGTTAACATGATGAAAGAGGGGTTGCTGTTAGAACAACCACGAAAAGAATAGACAATCTTGTTGCTCCTTACCGGACCTTCTAGACCACAAGTTCTCTGCCCACTTCAAACTCACGACTGCTTCCCAGTCAGGACCTGCGGAGAGAGAGCAGCTCAGGCCATGATCCAAATGTCAAGCTTGCATTTTCAGGATATTGTGTTAAATATTGGCTTTCCTGTGCCACATTGTTATAGTAATGAGGTCTTGCTGATGTCAAAAGGTTTTTTACCTTGCACCCACGTCAAACATGACATCCCATTAACATGAACAGGTTTTAAAAGGTCTTTCAATTTCAATGGACACATTTATATTTTTAACCTTATGTTATTCGGCCCTGTGGGTGGATGTATTTAATATCTTGTGTCTCCCAACACCATATGACTGGTGTTTTATTGTGGACCTAATCACAGTGCCGCAAATACATTTGTATCAGGTATTGGCCTGATTTTAGGATCCAGCGCAAAGCACTCTGTCCCTGGTGTAATCTCTCTATGGGCTTTTAACCACACCCATGTCAAGTCCAACAGTTTGGTTGGTTCGGGGCCTTGCCTATTAAAATTAGCTTGATTTCATTAGTGAAAGTCATGCACATGTCATTCATTTTCTGGTGTTTAGCCCTCCTTGAGTGCACTGGCCAACTACTGAAAACATATGAGGCTCCATGCTTTCCTTATGGTTTCTGGACTACTTTTTCCTCTTTGTTTCGTAGGCAGCATGATTGCGCTGGGCAGTAGAAGAGCGCTTGCATGACATCGACCCAGTTATAGGGATATTTGCACGTTTGCCGGTTATATGGATAATTGCACTTTTGCTGGTTACATGGATAATTGCACTTTTGGCAGTATGTTTCACTACAAGTGAACTTCTGTTTCCTTTTATGTGTTTGCTTTGTGCTCATGGCGGCCGTCGGCTCGTTTATGTGAAACTGTTTTACTTTTCACTTAAAGGGGCAAGGAAAGTCCGCGAGACCCATTGCATTGCAAATGCTTGTTTCACATAACGAACGCTTTGACGGTAAAAATAAGAAAGTCACGTTCATCGATATATATTTATATATTCCGCTTGCTTTACAACAAAAGGTTACATTGATAGGAAAGCGCTTGCCAGTGGATACTTCCTCACAAATTTGTCAAATACCCCGGCGCAGTTGAAAACCACTGATGCACTTGCAAAAAGACGGACATGAGACCCGTCGCGTTCATGAGGGAGGACCCTTCGGCCAAAGTGTAGATCAGACTCTCAAGAGTTAAAATGATTGGTGCAAAGATGTCCGTCGTCTTAACTCAGCGCATTCGTCCATTTAAAAAGCACATTTTTTTCTTTTAATAAATATGAAAAAGCTAACCTTTGCAAACATACTCCATTTCCATCCAAGTGGAGAATAAAGTATATTGAAATAAGGAATGTCCTGTGATGCATTTTCACTCTTGGTGTTTGCTCTCCAGCACCCTACAACCACACAGTCCTTGGGCATTAGCAGTGAATGGTCTGCGCATGCCTCCAGTAAAATGTCATGCTTCACCCTACAGTGATTCCTACACTGCTGCCAGCCATCCCAGCACTCATCACGTGACTAGCAAGAGCTCCTGCTGACAGTCCTCACTCTGCAGCAGTAAGATCGCAATCCAAGCACCGAAAGAGAGCATTATGAATAATAATATTGGCCCAAGCGAGTGCCAGCCTGGCCACGATTGCAATATCAGGCGCCGGCTCGTAGCCCTCCTCCCAGAAGGCACTGTGCCTGTTCCTCTCGGGAGGAACAGGCACAGTGCCTTCTGTACCCGGGATTGATGGGCTTCTGGCATCTCATGCTAGGACTGGTTCATCATATGTCTGCCCTTTGTCTGTCAACGTTAACAGTGTTCTTGGGGCAATGAACCTTTGCAGTGAGGCCAAGAACACCTCCCTAAATCGGTAATAAACACATTATTATTGCTTCCCCTGGAGCCTCCGATAAAACCTCTTCATACGTTGTCATATTTTCCGTATCATTAATCTGCTTTTACTTTTGAACACTTTTCCTGCCTCTGTGCCTTCCTGCTGACCTTTTCCGGGGTGAAGAGTGTGATTTACTTTTGTGAATACATAATTGAAGTTCCATAATCAGGCTAAATATGTGTAGCAATGTTAAGCATGTGCCCTGGAAGTGGTGCAGAAGGCGATGCAGCAGCACCCTCAAAATAGCCCTGCTGGAATCTGGAATTTAAAAGGTTAATGAGCAATAAAGAGACATTTACATTTTGTTTTTATCTTGTCACCTTTGAAAAATTGGTGTTTACTTTTCTGTCTCCACTTGTAAAGTGACGGATTTTGTAATTTGAACAAAGTGACCCCTTCCCCCCAGTCTTGCTGGGGTAGAGGAAGTGTGAATGGGAACGCTGTGGGTTCTCAAATATTTTATACAGAAAGTTAAATACTTGAAGATGAACAGTACAATATTTGCAAATAGATCAGCATCAAGAAAAGAAAAAATGAAAAAAATAGATTTTTTGCAATTCTGAAATTTGATGAAAATAGTGATTTTATTAGGATCAAACTAACTGAAGATATTTTTCTTGTGTGATGCACAAATAAAACCCACTTTCCACACATTTTCATATCTGTGCCATACAGGTGTATCAGTAAAACTGCACGGCAGATGCAAATTTAGCAGCCATTTCAAGACGCCATTTAAATTAGAATAACAGTGCACTACTACACCATGCTTTAGTCACACATTCGTGATGATGCGTCCCAAAATGCACCACCGGACACATACTACACACTTAGCACCTGTTGGAAGGGTGTGGCTCATTAGTTACACTTGTTTGTGCAATACGTGGATTTTTCATATTCCCTATGACTTTACTGATGTAACATTGATGGCAGCACCCCTGCTCTGAAAGCTGTTCCAGCACCATTGACTTTAGGAGCTTTCTGGAAGTATGAATGAATGAATTATTTATTGTTTAATTAATTACAATCATTACAATGTACCAAATACAAAGGATATACATACTATAAAAGAGAATGTGCAATAAAAAGTCCTTTTTAAGATCATAAATATTGTGCGTTCTCAAGTTGGCAATGGGGCAGGGTGGTCCCAGACAAATGCATAAGCAAAAAAAGGTGTAGGCCACATCTTGGCCCATATTTATACTTTTTTAGCACCGCATTTGCGCCGCTTTTTGAAGCAAAAACGTCGCAAGTTTACGCCACTTTTGCGTCGATATATGACGCTAATCTGGCGCTACAAAAGTATAAATATGGGTCCTAGTGTCTTGGACTTCTCTCTCTTTGGAAGTGACCCTTGGCCAAGTGGATTAGTGACAAGTCTACTGTGAAAATTGCAAACACCTTTCAAAATCAGGCCCAGCATTTAAAACAATGAGAACACTTAAAATCAGCATATGGGATGGGCTGCCACTTATCAGTGCAAGCATGCTCAAAAAAAGTTGTCTAGAATACATGTGCATTTTTGAGTCTAAGGCCATTCAAGGTTGTAATCAATTAAATTGTGACTGGCATGTGCACTCCAGCTTGGAACCATGATCTATTCCAGGAAGAAAGTGCTTGTGCACAAAGAGTACTTGTGCAAATAACAGTTTTAAATCAGCAGTTTAAGATGATTGTCTTGTACCAGTACAATGTACAAGGTCAGCTTACCCGGAGTAGTTGTTCTTCAGCATTTTAATCTTTACTTAACTTGGGCTCCTCACCTTTGGTTGTGCTACTTACAGGCCTTGAAGGAAGGGGGGAGCTAAAGAGGTAAATTGAATTGCAATTAAGCAACCCTAGAGAGCCACTGGATTGTTAGCAGATGCACCTAGTTTGATCTTGAGGCAGAGGGCTCTCCTGCTTTGCTTGTTTGGGCAGGATTTTAGATGGGACGTTTTATTCTAGTCTGCCCCGGAGTGCCAGGGGATTGTTTAGCTGTACCACTGATTTGGTCTGAGGGGGTATATCTCCCCTTTCCTTAAATAGGGCAAAGATTCAGGGTGGGTGACTTTGTTCAATCTGCTCAGGTGCCTTCTTTAAGGCATTCCCAAAACCCTGGAGATACTTCACTGTTCAGGAGTGTTAGAGCTGTCAGCTCTTGGCATGGTTGCCTCTGTCTTTTTGCTTCTGACCTCCTGTTTTTGGTCCTGTGCTGAATTTAGCTTGTTGCTGGCTTTAGAGGCCTGGCCACTCAACCACTGCTGACCAATGCTAGAGTGCAATTGCTCCCTGTGTTAACAGTATTGATGTTTTTTTCTCCATGATTGGCATATTTGATTTACTAGCCGCCCACATGTATAGCCTTGCAAACATGTCTCAGGCCTGCCACTGCAGTGCCTTGTGTGCAGCTGTAAACTGCCATGTTGACCTGGCAAGTGCACACACTTGCCAGGCCCAAACCTTCCCTTTTACCACATGTAAGCCACCCCTAAAGTAGGTCCAAGGCATCCCAATGGGCAAAGTGCAGTGTATTTAAAAGATAGGACATATACTGATGTGTTTTACATGTCCTGATAGTGAAATACTGCTACGTTTGTTTTTCACTACTGCAAGACCTATCTCTCTCATAGGTTAACATGGGGCTGCCTTTACATATCTTTTAAGTGCAGTTTCCCATTCAGAGCAGATAGAGAAATGGGGTTGGGGTCTCTGCACTCACAATTTGAAAATACCTCGTTTGGTAACATTGGTTTTTAGATTGTCAGTTTGAAAATGCCACTTTTAGAAAGTGGGCATTTTCTTGCTTAACCATTCTGTGCCCCTGCCTGCCTCTGGAATCCACACCTGGGTCAGACTGACAGTTGGGCTGTTTGTGAATTCCCCCAAGACAGTGACACAAAGGGAGCTGGGCTGTAGCCTGCATAGCCTGATAAGTCTCCTGGGCTAGAGTGGGGAGGGAGGAGCTGACACACCAGAAAGGGCTGTGCCTGTCCTCACACAATGCAGTCTCCAACCCCCTGGTGTGTGTCTGGGACCAGACTTGGCAAGACAGGATCTTGTGAACAACAGAGACTTTCCTTTGAAGTTTGCCTACTTCAAAGGCAGTAGTGGGTATAAGTAGTGGACCCAAAAACCCAGACTTTTAGATTACTTCTGGATCAATAGAAACTCTGCCAAGGAGATGAGCTGAAGAGCTGGAGGAGGAGTACTCCCTCTTTGCCTGTGAGTATGCTTTGCTGGGTTGGCCTGCAGTTGCTACGTCTACCAGTGAAAGGACAAAGACTGGACTTTGTGGTGTTTTCCTGCTTGTGAAGTGTCTTCAAGGGCTTAAACTGAGCTTGCCCCCTATTCTGAAGTCTCAGGGCCATCAAAGACTTCCTCTGCCAGCACCTAGACTCTCTTGCTGAGACTTCTACTGTGCCAAATGGTGCCATAGCCAGTACGTGGGCCCCTGTAAGGTGAAGCTGGTGGAACCTAGGCTGAAATCCACACACAGGAGCAGAATGGGAGAAAAATCAGTGCAGCACCTGCTTCGCAGCTGAAAAAACGACGCACCACCTGCATCGCGGCTGGAAAATTGATGTAACACCTGTTTCCGGACTCCAAAATCGACACATCACCCATGCAGTGCAGCTCTTCACCAACGTGTGCCAGGATTTCGCACGCACCATCACTAGGTGTCAAAACCACAGTGAACCTGCACGGACCTGAGGTTGCCCGTCTGGAAATTGACGCATTGCTCGTCTGCGGGAGAGAAAAATGATGACCTGACCGGAGAAGAAATGACGCACGTCTTCACTTGCAAGTCAGGAATCGACGCACCACTGACTTTTCCGTTGCACATTTGCCCATAAAGCTTTGCTTTTGACACAAACCAGGTACCTTGTGTAAAAACAATGTATCCATTGAATTCTTTGGATTAAGACTCTTTTTAACTTTAAAAATTCTGAACTTTGTGTATGTTGGATTTTTGTTGTTTTGATCTTGTTTGATTTAGATAAATATAGGCTATTTTTCTAAACTGATGTTGTGTTCCTTTTGTAGTTTTTTCACTGTATTACTGTGTGTATATACTTTACACATTTCCTTTGAGATAAGTCTGACTTCTTGTTCCAAGCTACCAAGGTGGTAAACAGTGGTTGTCTTAGGTGTGGAACTCCCTTACCCTGACTAGAGGGAGGGTCCCTTCTTGGACTTAGTGCCAGTTGACTGCCAACCAGAGACCCCATTTTTAACAGTAGGTTTGAAAATGCCACTTTTAGAAAGTTAGAATTTTCATGCTTCAGCATTATGTGGCTTTGCCTGACTGTTAATTACACAGCTGGGTCTGAATGACAGTTGGACTGTTTGTGCATTCACTTTAGAGAGTCACACAAAGGAAGCTGAGATATGTCCTACATATCCTGATGGCCCGTCAACAGGTGGATGGATCTTACTAGGCTAGAGTGGTGCGAGGAGCTGACACTTGCACCTGAATAGGTCTGTACCTGTTCTCACACAAAGCAGTTTCCAATCCCTGGGAGGGTGTCTGGGGACAGGACAAGGAAGGCAGGGTTCTGTGCACCTCAAAGACTTATCTTTGAAGTTTGCCTACTGCAAAGACTGAAATGGATTTAAATACTGGACCTCTGTCACCACAGAGTTAGAACACTTCTGGACTGATGACAGTCTGCCAGGAAGAAGAACTGGATGCTGTTGGAGGGACTGACACGCTACCAGTTGCTTTACTGTGCTAGCCTGCTGCTTGTTGCTTCTGTCCTGGGAGTGAAAGGACTGAACTTGGCTTTCTACATCCTGCTTTCCAAGTTTCTTCAAGGGCTTGATCTGAGCTAGCCTCCTGTTAAGAAGTCTCAGGTCCATCAAAGACTTCACCTGCCAACACCTGGGCTCTCCTTGTGAGAGTCCTGACTTGCCAAGTGGTGCCAAATTCAGTTCCTGGGCCTTTGGAAATGAGCTCTGCTGCAAACAAGAAGAAAGTAAACACATCAACTCCAGATTGACCTTGGAAATATTGCCGCTGTCTGACTCCACACAGCTACCTTCAACAGAGCTGTGTCCCTGCTGAGTGCAATGACTGTGACTTGCTACACCGGTCTGATGCCGCTACTGTGCCTCCAAAGTCCTGCCGCAGTGTGACTACTGAGTGCTGTGTCTCTGACAACTGTAACACCTGACTACACAGCAGCACGAATGGCCCCGTGGTGTGACTTCGACACCGCAAAGTCGAGACCTCGCATCTTGACCTGCTGGATTATTCGACTCCGCCATGTCGTAAGGAAGCGAAGCCTCGTCATTGACGTTGTATCACGTCTCCTGCACCCAGAACGAACTGAAGCCACACTTCCCCTGCCTAGCAGTAAGGAACTGATGCCACACCACACCAATAGCAGTAAGGAACAAACGCCACAATGGGTCCAGCAACAGCTAATTTCCTGACTCAGTGCAGTATCTTTGCTTCCTCATCATTTTCCAAGGTACTGTACCGGGGGTCCATGTGATGTCGTAACTGGCCTGCATTCCCTCGCTAATGGCGTCGGACTGTTGAAAGAGACTCCATCAAGATGCCTTGTTAGCCCCTGTTGCAGCTATTGTGTTTCTAACCACTATACTAAGATTTAATCTTTGAAAATATGTAGCTTTACTTGTGTATGTTGAAATTTTGTTGTTTTGGTTTTATTTAACTCCGACAAATATTTTCTATTTTTCTAAACTGGTGTGGAGTACTTTTGTGGTGTTTTCACTGTGTTACTGTGTGTGTGCACACATACTTTACACATTGCCCCTGAGCTAAGCCCTACTGCTTGAGCCAGGCTACCAAGGGAGTGTGCAGAGGTTATCTTGGCTGTGTGATTCGCTCACCCTGACTAGAGTGAGGTCCCTACTTGGGCAGGGTGCAAACCACTACCATCTAGTGACCCCATTTCTAACAGGGACACTAATTGCAGATGCCCTGAATTTAGGCAAGTAAGTACATCCTGCCTGATTCCAGAAAGGCCATAGCCGGCAGCGACAAAGGCTTACAGTAGACTTGCAAAGGCAGATAGTGTGAATTATGTCCTTGGATGGCTGACCTCACAATCTGTAGGCCAACTCCCCTTCTGTTTGCAGCCATTGGGTGGCTTATGAATTTGACAGAAGGGTCCCTAGACTGTATTTTAATAATTTACCTTTTATCCTTCTGCTAAAGGCCACTGATACTGCCAGTATTGTTGTAGCTTCATTGATGTGAATCTGTTTAATACCATCCAGGCATGTGAACATTTCTCTGGGGTTACCCTGTCATCTAATGATGATTATATTTTGGACATTTTGGTGACTGCTCTTTTGGAGATTTCACAATTAGGTGCTGCGGACCCCAGGTCAATTGTCCCGTTGAGGTAATCTCTGGCTGCTGAGTGTGATCTATGGGTTATTTCTAGCCATACATTGTGGTTTATAACATTATTCTCTTCAGACTTTAGCCAGTAGCAAATTATGGCAAACACTGCAAGCCTGGTGACTGAACCAAACTCCAGCCTAATTTTGGCAGGTGATGTATAGCTGAGGTGTTGGAAGGCTTCCATATATATTCTTGCATTGGTCTGGTCCAGGATATTTGAGTCTCTGTCCCTAAGGTCTTCACTTCCATAAGCCAGAGCGAGCATCACCTTTACCTGACAATTTCTAGAATAGGGCTATACAACACCCCATTTAGATTTTTATACAAGGCCATTTGCCCTGCTGCCATGGTGATCTCTTTTCTTTTACTTTCCTCCTTCTGGGACTTGAAAGTCCTCTTGCTGTAGAATAAAAAGCTGAGGTATTTGTATGCACTGACTTCATAAACCTTAGTGGAGCACAGAAACCAGCTAGCCTTGCCATTTATTCTTCTGGATCAGTTTATGATTTCTATCTTCTTGGTGTTTACTGTCAGGTTGTTCTTTGTGAACTATTCTTGGGTGGCATTCAAAAAGTGTTGCAGATTGATTTTGGTCTGGCTGATAAGCACCAGGTCATCAGCGTAGAGAAGAATTGAAAGAAGTAGGGAGCCAAGCTTTGGGGTATGGGAATTAACAGAGGACAATACAGGAGGGAGGGTCTGCCAGAAATAGGTTGAAGAGAGTTGGGGCCAAAACATACTCCTGTTTGAGGCCATAGGATATTGAAATGGCCCTGGATAGGTTGGCTCTGCTACCTTGCTTGATTCTGACCTAGGTGTTGGAGTATAGGTTTTCAACAGCTCTTAAGAGCACCGGAGGTATAAGCCAGCTTTCTAGTTTTCTACAAAGCTCGTTTTGGATTATGCCGTCAAAAGCTGCTTTGTAATCAATATAGAAGAGTTAAAGAGGCTGTTTGGCATCTTTTGAGGACTCAAACAATTATGTCAAGACCATGATGTTTTTGAGGGCCCATTTTTTGTTTTTTTTGTGAACCTCATCTGATTATTTAAGATAATTTACTTTGTAATGGCCCAGTCAAGAAGCAGCTCTAGTAGAATCCCAAGGTAGTATTTCACCTCATTGTGAATGAGGGTTATAAGTCTATAGTTCTCTGCTTTTGATTTATCACCTCCTTTGAAGATGGGCGATATGAGGGATCCTTTCCAAGAAGCTGGTACCATGGCTCTTGTTAGGGCATGACTGAATAAAGTGGCCATATGCCCCACCAATTTCTTTGGATCAATCTTGTAGATGGCATAGGGTATACCATTTGGGGCAGGGGCTCCAATGGTTCTGTCTTTAATTATCTGCCAGTGAATGTCATTTACGACTATACTGGGCACACCATCTGTGTCATTGGACTGTGGGGCTAGTGTGCCATGTCCCCCTGACTTCAGATATGCTCACTATACCAGCATTTGTGTTGAAGTGGGTGTGTAAAAAAGTTTCCCATGCTTCCTCTGAAAGGTTGGATTCAGATGTAGCTGTGATGGATTTTTTATGGCATTCACTGTTCTTCAGAATGTGTTGGTATTATGGTGCTTGTGTCCCAATTTAGCTTGGCCCAGAAGGCTTCTGTGTTTTGTCTCTTTGCACTCTAGGGTGCCAGTTTGTGCTACTGTTTCCTAAACCTTAGCTCTGCTTTAAGGATTTCATTGTGTGGGGACCGCCAAACTGCTTGCAGAGCCTTGTTGACTTCCATCTTCAATAGTTTCGTTTCCCCGCTCCTGTACTGATTTTGGCCATTCAGTGGGTACTCCTGGGAGGGCCCTTTCTGGGTTGACCCTTGAGTTGTGTTGTTTTTAGAATGAGTCTATAAAGACTTCCCAGTTTTCCTGTTAATCCAAGTCTTTTGTAGATTTTTTTGGCTTTTTGCTCCAGTGATTCTATAGTGGATGAGGTGCATTTTACTCTCTATAAGTTGGTTGGATAGGTTGTACCTTCTGGCTCTGCTGTGCAACTATTTATGGTCACAGAAAGGGCAAGTTTCAGCTCCTGGGGCAGGTGCTGCTCTACAACCTTAGACCCATTTTAAAAGAACGGGCTGACTGTAACAAGACCAGAGATCCAAGCTTATAGTCTATTAGGGAATTTCCACTGGAGAAGTGAAAAGAAAGAGCTGGGGGGATATCACCTTGAAATCGATCATTGAGGACCCAAAGACTCAGGTGCTCCAGTTTGCCAAGCAAGTTGATGCCCTTTACATCCCTCCTCCCAAGCGCAATTGTTTCTTATGTTGTGATCTCCCACTGGTGCTCTTGGGCCTCAACGATTTTATTTCTTGGTGGGTGACTTATTAATTTCCTGTTGAAGTCACCTGTCACTTTAACCATGGAGCTCTGGTGGTATGCCACTACTTTAAGGACTTTTTCAATCAGTTTTTTTGATGTCTCAGTGTGTTCTTTGAGACTGGGCATGCATACAGTAGATATTTATTAATGTGACTTTAGTGTCTTTCCCCTCCTACATCCATTGATATGTGCAGTTGTTGAAGATTGTCTGAGTCGGTTTTTTGCTCCTTGCTTGTGGCTTTAATTGTTGTCATTAGATAGACTGCAAGACCTCCTCTGCTGCAACCAAATTTCTCATCTTTGGTTGCCGGGATTGCATTGTGGGAGAAACCCGAGATTGACACTGGTTCCAGGCCCTAAGTCTCCTGTAAAGAGATCATCGAAAAGGCTTAGAAGTAGCTAAGTAAGTCTGGGTCTCCAAGCTTGCCTGCCAGGCCATGTATGTTCCATGAACAGGGTTGAAGAATGGATGTTGTATGTTCTGCCTTACCTAATTTTTCTTGCCTGATTCACTTTGAGGACTGTTGCTGATTTAAAGACCTTGCGATCCATCCCCAATTATTCATTGAAGTCTCTCTCCCCGTGTTAGATCATTGTGTGAATAATTGGATGCGATCGACTTGCTTTTTATACTTTTAATGGCAATGTGCCAATTGCATTCTTTAAGACTGAGTTTGTGTTACTGGTCTCTGCGTTATGCCCCTCTTTAGAGGGTGCAGATACCCAGGTTCCTGGTGTGTTTCCACGAATATTCCCTGGCCGGGAAGTGTTTGCTTTTACGCTCTACTTTCTGGACCATATCCAGTGATCCCCAGGTGGCCTGGGTTGAATCTCTCTAGCGTCCTGCAGCTGGGCTTACAAATTAGATGGATTCAGTGTTTGAAGAGGTGACCCAGGCGAGTGCTGGGATCTGATTAACAGTTTAATGATATTGCTTTGATTAAGGATATAATCATTTCCGGTTGAGCAGTAGGGCAGGTAGAACAGAGTTATGCCTGATCCTCTTTTTGGGAGTATCTCCCATGATGCCGGTGTGCACCTCTCCATCATCACGGGGTTGCTTGGGGCTCTCTTGTCCAGATGCCTGTGAAAGGATGGTTGCCCTTCTGTTTTGGGTTTCTCTTTTTAGTGTTAAGTGTCTATTGCTGAAGATATTACCAGACGTCTTCGGTGTTGAGGTTACAATCACATGAGAAATGCACCCCGGTCATCTTCGACCATTGTGACCGTCATGGGTGTAATATGGACCCCCTGTTCCATAGGTCTGCAGGTGGATGGTGACCCTTGCATGATATTTTGGCTGTGCGTTTTAGAAAAAAGAGTCTGTTTAAAACTGGTCTTCCAGAGATTGGCTGGGCAAAGATTCCCATGTAAGAAGTTATTTCAGGGTACATGCCCCACGTTGTTTGTCAGTGAATGCGAATGGGCTCAACACAGATGATCCAGTCATCCTGTCCTTACCTGTCCACTGATGAGAATGGCTGACATGTTTGTGGGTTGGAGGTGCTAACTGATCTTTAAATGCGAGGTCAAGGGCTGGTCGATGCCCCATGGGGCAACCGCCAGACCTCCTGCATATGGTGACAATGTGTTAGATGATGGCTTTGCCGTGAATGCTAGATCCAATGTTACCCCATTCGATGAAGAGTGATCTTTCCCTTGCCTTCCTGGAGTTGAACTGTTTTTGTCAAAAAATTTGTAGTTCCTTGCCAGTTTGTTTTTGCAAATTTTTTGTTTCTTGATTTCCTTTTTTGATGTGTTTTGATCTTGGTCTTCAGCCTGCAGTGAACACAACAGGGGAAGTTTCTTTAGGACCTTCCGTGAAATCATATTGACTTTGTGCAGTTTAGCAGCTAGTGCTGATAATGTCACAGTTGTTACTGGTTGGCTCCGCTGCCCCTAGCCCATTCGCATTGATATCATGTGAGGAGCTGGGAGTAGGTTGAGGACTAAGGAGGAAAGGGTGACAGCAGGGGGACTTGGTGTGTTAACATCAGTCATTGGCTCAGGCGGTTGTTTCTCCGGGCCTCCCCCATGAAGCAGAGTCAGTCCCAGTAGGGAAGGTGGCTCCATAGTTGCTTGAGGCTTGATGACACCCTTCAAGTGCTCAAAGAGTGTTCGTAGGGTTACAAGTAATGCACTGAGTTTCTCTAGAATATGGGAGCAGGTGCACCCTAGGGTTATCTCCATGGACCCATTTGAGGCTCTTTTAATAAGGTTATTGAAGTCAGCGTTTTTCTCATCAATCCTGGCCACGTGCACTGCCATGGTGTTCAGTAGCTCTATTGGTATGTCCATTTTGGTGGAGTGATAGTCCTTTGTGTCAAAAATGGATTAAATAGTTTTCAGCATGGGGGGCCAGACTCCATTGTCTGAGGGGTTATTTCCATCTACAGCTTTCCCTTAGAGGTAAAGTCCTGGCTGGAGTTGGAATTTTCTCGGGAGTGTCCTCATAGTCAGTCTTCTTCGCATAATAAGCCAATATCTCATCTCACTCTTCGTATGGGTTTGAGGATATGGTAGTTTAATAGTTTCTGCCTCCAGATTGCTAGCCGGCAGTGGTGGCAGCTCGGGAATGACCTTCACCCTCTCTGGATCCTAACGGGTTGATTGAGAAAGGCTTAGATCAAAGATCTGCTCTAGCTCTGCAACCCTGCTTGCAAGGCATCCCCCTCCTCCTATGTCTGTGACACCTGAATGATCCAGATGTAGGGAATGGGTGTTATTGGTCCTCTCTTGCAGAGGATCAAGTGAGGGGGGCAGTTATCATGGTCGGGCATTGTGGTCTTTTGATTGTTGGTACGTATAACTATGTTTGGTTTGAGAGGAACAGACAGACCAACAATATTTGTTGTACTTGTGAAGATGGCTGTGCTTGCGTCTTTCAAAGACTGAAACTTTGAGGTTATTTTGGATTTGCTTTCATAGCAGGCCGTTAGTTACTGGGCCTTGCCTGTCGGTGTTTTATTCCCCGGTGTGAGCATCCTCTGTTTGCTCTCCTGCAGCTCTGTTCTTCTAACCTACTCTGATCTCATGTTGCTAGCGGTGTTGCTGATGGTCTTTCCCTCTGGTCCCAAGCCCAATACATAATGTACTGGAAAGGTCAACTCTCCACTTCTCTGCTGGTCTTGCTGCCAGTTTTCCAAGCTCTGCAGTATGTGTCTAGTTGCATTTCTTGATCTCCGGGCTCTTAATTTCTCCTATTGGATTAGCCCCAACCCCCATAGCTTCCCTGCTTTCAGCAGCGCCTCACCACACCCCTGTGACCTCCAGTAATTTACCGGGGAGGGACACAAGCACGCTCCACAAAAACACACTCAGAAGGACTTCATTAGTTTTTATGGTGAGGGTAGAGTTTTTTTTGCGTTTTGGTGTAGTTTTTGATATAGCAAGGGGTGTAGGATTCCCTTCTGGTCGGTCCTGATGTCACCTATTCAAATATTTGACCTGAGAAATTATCTGTTGTTTGACCCTTGGCTTTGGACCCCATGGGCTCCCTGCTGGTCCCTCATTTCAGTTTGTGACAACTTTGGCATACAATGTGGGGAGGGGGTCTATGGTTGGATCAATGTGCTTGGTACTGGTTCTTTTGTGGCTTTGTGGCCTGAAACTGAGTCACTGGGTGGCTGTGTGGCATGAGGCCAGTTAGGAATGCGAGGGCAAAGGGCGTAAGGGGAGGGTATAGGAGTGATGGTGTCACATGCAAAGGGTTCATGCCCAAGCTGCAAGCCACATCCAATCCTAGTTGGGCTGCTTCCACGGACCCAGGTTCTACCAAGTACAGTGGGACCTAGCCCACTGTGGCTGCTAGTGCTGGTGTACTCCCCTGATTGTCTCACCCTTACCGGATTTCCTCTGTGCTAATGAGGCAATGATGAGGCGATAAGCAGAGTTTCTGCAAAGTTTCAGCCTACTCAACAAACCTTCACCACTTCAGTCACTCCCTGGCTGCTCACAGGCAGCTCTGCCATCCCTCTGAGGTATCTTCCCGTCTAACCCAGTATGGGTGGTCAGAGCAGGGACGGCGGCGATAAGGGATCCTTCATGCCTCTGCCCGAGCGTCATCTTCTGCATGCTCCACTTGCTCTTCGTTCCAGCAGCTCATGGCTCGCTTCCTCACTACTCCTCCTGCCTCTGCACATTTCCTGCATTTGCCATCCAGCACTGGGGCATGAAGTGAAACCAGTTGAAAGGCAGTGCTGATGTCCCCCCCATTCCCTCAATGCCCGTATTAATTATGTCAGCACACAAACTGGATGTTGCAACACACCTAACTTTGACAAGTTTACTTTTTTATTCTAGGGAGCAAAAGTTAAAGGGGGGTTAAGGGATACAGCATAACCTATTGGTTGCCAGCTCCATACAGTACAGTGTGCTTGGGTTTACCAGTCACTAATCAAGGGTAATACTTGAGACTTAGTTTCCCTGGAAAATACTAGGGTACATTTCTAAGAGGGTTTAGAGTATGAGGAATTACTTGTGCATCTTCTTACTTTGGGTTTGAAAGATAACAGCATGTTCCTGGCATTGTCCACAATTATTTTGCCAGATTTGACAGAGAAGGCCAGAAGGCAGAGCCAATGTTGGAAAGGCAGCCTTTGGGAGGATCAGATGGAGACAGAGGTAAGATGATTGTTGAGGAGCTATCAAGGAGGAGGTGGAGGTGTGGTGGTGTGGGGTAAGTGCATATTTGGTCAGCAGGTGGGCAACAGAGTGAAGCAGAGGTGAGGGGAGATGTTAAGCTGGGTTGAGGAGAGCTGGTTTACAGCAGTATGAAGCAAAATAAAATCAAAGGCAAAGGTGAGAGGTGTGGAGGAGAGGGTGGAAAAAGAGTTGCAGAGAGGTGAGATGAGAAATGGAGGTGGGGGAAGTCAGGACAGTGCTGACCAACCATGGTGGTTCACTTAGCAGTGAACCACTGTAGACTAGACCCAAAGGTCTGACTGAGCTGGTTGATGAGTTCCCATCTGCCATGATTGCTTGGAGGAGCTATGACTTTCAGAATATCAGTCTATCATCTTGAAATAAGGCACTCAGGGGCATATTTAAGAGCCCCTAGCGCCTCCTTGTGCCACATTAGCATCATTTTTTTATGGTACTGCAGCCCAACGAGGCCAAAATCCCCACACCATATTTACAAAGTGGTGCAATGCATGCACCAGTTTGTAACCCTTTGCGCTACTTTATGGCTGCACCAGGCATAATGTATGCAAAAGGGGCGGTCCCTCGTTAGGGGGGCTGAAAAAATGGTGCAAGGAAATCTAAGAGATTTCTTTCATCATTTTTTACGGCACTTTTAACACCTGCTCAGAGCAGGCGTTAAAAGGAGGCACACCATTGATTACAATAGGCCTCAATGGGCTTTGCCGGATTAGCACCAACATTTTTTATGCTAATCCTGCAAAGTTCTGGACCAGTGTAAAAAAATGAAGACGCTAGTCCCCTAACCTATTTGAAATACGGTGCACACATGGTGGCATTAGGGGAGCACTAAGGGGTGTAAGAAAAGTGGTTCTGCACTGTGTACAGTGCCACTTTACTTAAATATTCCCCTTACTCTTGAAGTAAATATGGGGAGCACAGAATAAAAGATGATAATAAGAGGAAGCCTGATCCCATTGGCAGATAGAGTATGGAGGTTAAGGTGATACACTGTGTGTTCAGAGATAAATCCCATGCTATATTTTGATAAGAGTTGTTCAATTATCTTAACTTAGTTTAAACTTTTAATAAAAGTGGAAAGGCTTAATGGATTTTTTTTTAATTAAGTTTATTTATGATTAAAAAATAATTATATATCATTTTTATCTCTAAAATATATAGAAATATAATTTAAAAGTTCAAAAATATTTAAATGTATTTAACAATGATTCCTATGGGATACTATTTTCATTTCCTGCCTCCATTATTTTGTATGCAATTTGTTGCAGTGCCTCTGATGTGCAAGGTGTAGTGCTCCACTTACTTCATGGCTCGCCTGGATTTAAACCTGGTTGACACCTTTAGGGCTGAGTTAAATTTAGAAGTCTAGTTTGTGAAAGCAATGTTCTTTCTCTTGTGTGGGTGTGTTTGCATTATCATGTAACTCACTAATTGCCTGATTTACAGTTTGGCGGACGGGTTACTCCATCATAAATGTGAGGAATATCCTGTCCGTCGTATTTTGATTTCCATTGTAAAGAATGGAATTGTAATACTGCAGGACATGATATCCGTCATATTTGTGCAGAGTAAGCCCCTCCCCCACACTCTAAATCAGACTCAATGGGGAATATTTATACTCTGTTTGTGCCGAATGTGCGTCAAACATTTTGACGCACATTCAGCGCAAACCTTGCCCCATATTTAAACTCTGACGCCCGACCCCGCGGACGTCAAAATTCCACCATGTGTGTCATTTTGTGGAGGCGGGAAACTGCCTTGCGTTAATGATATGCAAGGTAGGCGTTCTCATCCAAAAAATGACTTTAGGCCTGTGCGCCTCATTTATACCCCAGCGTCATTTTGACGCACAGGAGGGGGTGGGCCTTAAAAAACAGCGCACAGCCTGGGTCAGGGCAGGCGTTAAGGGACCTGTGGGCTCGGAGGGAGTCCAGAGGTGCCCTTCCCTGCCCCCAGGAACACCCCTTGCCACCCTCGCACACCCCTGGAGGACACCCATGGTTGGGGGAACCCATCCCAGGTAAGTACAGGTAAGATGAGGTAAGTATATATATATTTTTTAAAGTGGCAAAGGGGGGCCTAATTTGGGCCCCCCTTACATGCCACTGTGCCAATGACCATGCCCAGGGGACAGAAATCCCCTGGGCATGGCCATTGGGCAAGGGGGCATGACTCCTGTCTTGGCAAAGAGTCATTTCAATGGGGGTTGTGCATCATAAAACGGCACAAGTCCGGTTTGAGGCCTGATTTTTGACTCTGACCTGACTTGCACCATTTTTTGATTGCACAGCCCCCATTTTCCCCTATGCCGGCGCTGCCTGGTGTGCCTCATTTTTTTGGACTCAGACCAGTCCGCAGCGCTGGCTAACGTCATTCCTTAAATAAGGCACCCGCATGGAGCGTAGGAATGGCGTTAGCCGGCGTTAAAAGTTTTGACGCACAACTGCGTCTGTGCAGTTTTGCATCAAAAAGTATAAATATGGCCCAAAATCTCTACTTAAATTTCCCCATCTCCGTTATGGAATAGATATTCACAATTTTTCCAAGACTTTCCCAGTCATTACCACATTTATTACCAAAACATATATTTGCATGTGCAGAGATTTCAGCGGACTTAGGAGAGATTTCTTCATAGAAAAGATAAGAGAGGCCACATCGGTTCCCACCCATAGGTTTGTGAATATTATTCTATAGTACGTGAGTAGCACTGCTGTAGTGATATATGTGAATTAATGGAGCAACGGAAACTGAGAAACCACATTGAAGGAAAACAAATCATGGCAAACTAATTTAGGGAAAGACAATTTTAAGGACATGCAAATAAATTGAAAATTAAACAAAACATTTTAAGTTTAAGGGAACGATCCAGAATCACATTCAACTTGGGAGGACTTTACAACTAGTGAAGAGGTTTTGGATTCAGAGATGGTTAATGTTTAGAGGAGATGAGGATTTATTTGGTGGTCAGTAATAGGTGGAGTTCAGGCACAGGAAGAGTTTTTAAGTTTCAGGGAAGGGTAGCGGTTTAGAGGTTGTGAGGGTTTTTAGGTATGAATGGGTGTTGTTTTGGGGAGTTGAGAGTTTTTTAGGGTTCACAGGTGAATTGTGCTTAGGGATGTCACAGATTTTTCAGGGTTCAGGGATTGGTGGAGTGTATGGGTGTTGAATGGTTTTGAGGTTCAATGATGGGTAAGAATGGAGTGGTGAAGATTTTATTCGGTCAAGATTGGGTGGAGTTTAGAGTAGTGTGGTGTTTTAAAAGATCAAGGTTGTGTAGAGCTTAGATGTAGAAAAGGCTTTTTAGGGTAGAGTTTAGGGGTGGTGAGGAGTTTTATGGTTCAGGGATGGATGGACTGTAGGGGTATAAAGGGCTTTTTAGGGCTCAGGGATGAGTGTTGTTTAGGGGACAGGGATGGTGTAGTTTAGGTGTAGTGAGGGGTTTTTTGGTTACTGGGATGGATGGAGTTTAGGGGTAGAAAGGGCTTTTAGGGTTCAGGAATGGGTGCAGTTCACCTGTGGTTAGGGATTCTTAGTGGGCAGAGATTAATGGTATTTAGGGGTTGTGAGGGGTCAGAAATGGTGTTTAGGGGTGTTGAGGGATCAGTGAATTAAATACATCTGTAGTAATTGCTTGACAATGTAAAATATATAAATATGAAATAATGTCACCTGAAGGAAAGCACTGAAATACATAACTCAAATAAAACTGCTTCTGAAAGTAAGATCTGCAATCACTGTATGACACCTTAAAAGATAAGGGGCATATTTATCATTGATTTGCATCACCCTTGCGTTATGCACGGGGATGAAAGGGCACCACAAAACCTAAGATTTATCAAGCTACACAAGGCTACTTTGTGTGACCCTGGGTGACTTGAGAAATCTGGAGTAAGACAAGGCAGCATCAATTGCTGATTTGCATTACTCTGCCCCTGAGAGGCTTTCCATGGGTTGAGAGTGAGTGTTCCCACACACCCACCAATGGATTTTTGGACAATTCCTAAATTTACCAAAATTGGAATGCCTCAAAATGCTGTGCCTCTCCAGGGGAGGGGCAATAAAGAGAAATGGCCTTATTTCCTCTTTCTAAATGTGCTGCATTCAGTTATTTGAAATGTGTCATAATGCATTAGCTTCCCAGGGGAGATGGAATGAGGAGATAACACTACTTAGCATATGACAGACAAATAAACACTCCTCGAGCCAAGCACTTCGATTAGGCAGCAGTCTACCCACACATAAATGTCCTTGAGGAAGAGAGGCATATATACACTTAGATCATAATTCTATTCAATAGAACAAAACATTACATAAAGACTGATTATAGAAAATGAGCCTAAGAAAAATGATCGAAATAGTTGCTATGTGCTCCCTTTATTTGGTGTCTGTGATAAAAAACGCTCATCAGAAAGATGAAAGGTTGAGTTAACATTTCTGGGATTTGAAGGAGTGACCTTAAGGCCGCCCTGTGCTTCAGCAGTGAGCTTTCAGCTTACTGAGAAATACTAAATGCAGCAGTGAAGTGTGCTTCATGCTGGCACAGCAAACAACTATTAGTAAAGTAGGACTGAAAAGCGAGAACTTGATTTCTCTGAAAACTGCTAGAAACAATGTAGTGGCGGAACGAACCTGTGTGACAATGTTTGACACGACACTGAGGGTAACATGAAAAGTCGTGATAAAAGCTAGGTGATGCCCAGTATCAGTGCCTTTGACAGAATATTGCTGGCAGAAAAAGCTAAAGTTAAATTTATGGTGGTTCTAGAAGTCATAGGCTGTATGCTCTGCCACACAGTAACTTTGTGGATACTGTGACTCTGAGTAGTGGGACCGCAAGCTGCTTCTATAACTTAATTTCACAGCTCTGCTTGCTTCTTATGTGGTGATCCCTGTACTTATGCATTAGCCATTTTCTAGCGTTCGGAGGAAGAGTGGGGGTAGAGGTAAAGATACTATGGAATAAGAGACATGGGGCTACTACGAAGGCCAATTTGTCCTTGTTTTATTTCCTTGCTGTTTCCATATTCAACATTTTTGTTCTTTCTATAAGGAACGTAGAATAAAACGAGGGGGGGGGGTGTGCAGAGTTAGGCAATTTAAACCTAAGCAGTCTACACAGAGCTTCTTTGCTAAATTGTGCTTCACTCTAGGGGAAAGCAAAGCCTCAGCAACACAGTGCCAGTATAATGCATGTGATGCAGCCGACGAGCCCAAATTGCACGTGGCTCTGACAAATATTTGTTGGTCCTACTCTAAAGGAGTGGGCCTGGACACCAGATCATGGATGACCTCCACGTAAAGTGTAAGAATTATGTTACCCATCAGGCAATAGTAGCAAAGATGAAAGATAAGTGTTGCTGACTTTCCAATTGTGTAATACCTTCGCACCTGAGGAAGCATGCTGATGAGAAAAATATTTAGAAAAGAAACGGATATCCTCGTTAATGTGGAATACAGCACTTTGTGATGAAGAATGGATCAGTGCTGAGGACCATTGTGTCATTGTGGAAAATCATGAAATTTCAACAGGTGAGAAGTGCTTGCAGCTAACATACACCCCTGGCAGATGTTTCCCCACGAATAACGAGATCTTCCATAAAAGGAGTTTCAGGTTACACAATTTTAAAGTCAGTCTGGTGAGAACCAGTTTCAGGTATCAATAGGCTGTGAGATGCCTGACAAAAGGAAACATATCTTTTAGACCCATTAGGTGGGATAACATAAACAAGACATCTCCACTGAGCAGATGAGCGAGTTGTTGCTAGCTTCTGGGGTGGAATCCCAGTAATTTGCTCTTTTATTGAGTTTGGTGCAGGGCGTCCTAGCAGCCACGAGGAGTTCTATATACTCTAAAGAGAGACGTAGATGTACAAAGGTCAGTTCTCTCAGCAACCACGTGCTGAAGATGAGTGATAGTAACGAGGGGTTCATATTCATGCTTTATCCATAAAAATGAGGTTTTTGAAGAACAACTTTCTGAAACATATGGAGCAGGTGAAAAGACAAGACTTAATGAGGCTAAGCCAAAATTAGGAATATGGCTGAGTACCCAAACCTTTCCTTAACCTTGTCGAGATTGCTAACAATCAGGTGTATCAGAGGAAAGGCACACAAAAATACCCCAATCCAATGTAGCATCAGCTTTTCTTGAGAGTTCAAGCTAAATACAAACCCAAGCCACAAAACCTGTTGTCCTGTTTCAATTGCAAAGTCATACCAGCCTCAAACATCAGGTTGAGAACTCCCTGTATAATTTTCTTCTCCTATTTACTCGGATTTTGTCACACTCTGCAATGGAGGAATCTAGGAGTAACAAGCCACACACCTCAAGTTCCAAGGTCCTTTCACACAAAGACAACCAATCGCACTGTAAAGAGAGGGTGCTCTCTTTGTTCTTGCATAGAAGAAGGATTGTGGCATTTTTTTCTGTGAAACATCACAATATTAAATCTCAACACTAGTAAGGCATATTTTAGTGATACCACTTGGATAGTATCAGTGAACAGACTATGTATGCTCTTTTCTTGTACTGTACTACTGAAGGACCTCATCTTTCAAGTGATCAAACAAATTCTTAGCCATGAAATTGAAGTTAGTGATTTTACTCAAAGGAATGAAGTCATACTACCAGAGCATGAACACATTGAAACTCATCGTTTTGGTAGAAGTATTGTTGATGTTACCAGGACATGAGGAGGTATTGTTGTTCAGCTTCCTTAACATGGAATTATACTCGTCTTTGCCACAAAATGGGTGCAAAGGTATGTACCTGCTGAACTTGTACCAGATATACAGCACATGGATAACATTGATGGCACCATTTGTTGCTACAATCTTGGCCTCATTGTTAACATGGGAGAAAATTCACTTGCCCTTTAGGGAAGTCATAATCATCAAAAAAGACTGGGCATTAAGTATACAAAGAAAAACACTGAACTCTCCTTGGGAGTATTGTACATGCAGTCCATGGAGTTTGACACTGCTGGCTCAGTGAAGGGCTTCCTCCAGTTCTCCTGATATTGCTTAATGACTGTTGACTCAATGGAAAAGTTTGGCTCTAGCTACCATATAACAATGGTGGCACACAGAATGTCAGTGTGAACCAGATGGCTCTTCTCCAAACAGGAGACTGAGCGCTCACTAGAGTCAAGTGCCACAAGGGACCTACAGCATGACTTGCATGCAGTGAAGGCTTGCGGGCCTTGAAAGGGGTGGGGTGGGGAGGAGGTGCTCGGGGGAATGGGAGTGGAGGAATAATTAAATTTAAAAAAACACACTTACCTCTTCAGCTCGGACCGTGCTGCGCTCCTCTATCCCTCGTCGCTGCTGCAGGCACAGGCTCTCAGCCTGTCCTGCGGCCAATCCTGATGCTGCCCAAAGCAGCATCAGGATTGGCTGGGAGCACCCAGTCAGAGCACTCCCAGGCAGACTGGGAGCCTGTGCAGGCTCTCTCCTGCCCGGAAACACAGTTGCCACGCTAGAGACAGCCTGCAACACATGTGTGTTTGGCTGGCTCGAGACGGCCGGCCAAACACATGCGATCTGAGGGGGAGTGCTGAGCACTCCCCCTCAATGCACATCACCGTCGTGGCCCCACCTCTTTTAAAGAAAACAATAATAAACATTGTTCATTATCATCTTCTTTAACAGGTTTTGCAGCTGCTGCTGCTTGTAGGGGGGGTGATGCTCCTCTGCCCATACGGAGGAGCCGCCACTGCTTGCATGCCTTAAAGACGGAGTGTTGCAGTATCGGGGTAGAAGGAAGAAGGCAAAAAGAAAAACAGCTGCCAAAAAAGGTTAAAAATAATCACAACATGAAGGTGTATTGGTGCAAGGACCTCTAACTGAAAAATTAAGTGAGTGTGAAAGAAGCACATCGCTATCAACACTGTTTGGCCCAAAAACGGGCAATTAAAAGTGGGATGGTCCTTAATGGGTCTGAAATATGCATATATCCTTTGGACTGTCATGTGGAGCTCTGTACTTAACAGTAATGGAAGCAGCTCTTAATTCCAGAGAACCAACAAGTTAAGAATGGTAAGTATCAGGAAACAACAAAATAATCAACCTTTTGGCAGGAAAACAATTTGTTCAAAAAGTTTTCTTAGGCCAAACATTTTACAGTGAAATGACTATAACTATCAATAAGTAAAAGTAAAATTTGTTATACATTTAGTACGGCGAACACTACAAACCCTAAAATTGTTGACAAGGACCTTGCTAGAAATTTTCAAGGAGGGGATTTATCATAACGTACTAATAGATGATATTTGATTGAAGATTAAATAAATTCACAAACAATTGTTTTTGTGTGGTGAAAATTCAACAAAAGTACTAAATCAAGTGAAGCTCTCTGGGAAAGGCACATCTGTTCATACATGGCAGACCGTAACTTGCCAAAATGGTTGCTTTCTTCACAGATGTATCACACTGCAAAACAGGAAGAGCATAGGGTTGCCGTGGAGGAGTGCAGTTTGAAAGATAAGTATGCAATAGAGAAGGAAAGAAGGGGCAGATGTACTAAGGATTTCTGTGGCTGCAAAGGGTCTGATTCACAAGATTGGATGTGTTTACACGCACAAAATGGCCTTTTGGTTGTACCAAAAACAAATTGAGATTCGGAAATATGTTACTAAATCACACTTTGGGTTTGTGATTACATATCGAATCAGTATTTGGGAGGGATGTGCTTAGGGTGGCCCTTCCAAAAACCAATTCAGAAAGGGAAGTATAAAAGTCGTAATAGGGAGCCAGAACTACCGCCAGCACTGGCGGTTTTCTGGTGCCCGCGGCCTCAAGACCACCGAGGTTGTAATGAGGGCCATAATAATTTAATGACATCACAAAATTAGTTGTAACCCATTCGCAAAATGGAAAGGAGTACCTATGGGGCCCCTTTACCCTTTGTGAATGTGGTCCCATTGACCACTGACCAGCCTTAAAAATGTTTGTAAAACCTTTCATTTTTTAAAACGCCTTTTCCCATGAGGAAAATGGTATGCATTTAACAGACTGATTTATTGAAAAGCATTCACAAACATGATGGTCTGCTCACCCCAGCAGGCCCCCATACCAGTAAATGAAGCAAATCGTAGTGGGTCACAATTTGCAACCTTTATTTTGCGTCCAGTGATAGTACATTTTGCCCAATGTTCTCAAAACAGGGATTGAGCAGGGACCCTGATTTGGTGAAATGCAGATGAGACACAGGAAGTGAGCAAGAAAAGAGAAATCAAAGACACACACTGATGCCATAAAGACGGGATCACGCAGGTCCAATCCCCGCAGGGACATTAAAATGTGAGAATTTCAACAAGACCGCGTCACATTTGGCACCCTAAATCTGTAAACTACAGAGCTCCGAGGTATAGACACCTGATAAACTCAAAGGCTACATATTTCATCAAAGATTTAAATCAACAAGTTTTTATCATTTATCAAAAGACATTTCAACCATTTCCTTTCATTAAAAAAATAGCTACATTTTCACTCTGGCAGAAATCACACCGCTGCCTTTGTGAGAGACAAAGAACATATGAAGCAGGATAAGTGGGACAATATGATCAGCAGAAATTGCTTCAGCTTTCTCTTCATATCAGGCTCATACAAAAATGAATCGCCCCTCTGCTTTGCAGCCAACCAACATTCATTTAATTATCAAATGTCTCGTAGGTATTGATTTATTTCTGGAGCCTATACGACTGTATTATGAACGAAATGTCAGCCTGTTCTCTGATAGTATAATTCACATCTGTCAAAAAGTACTTTCTCTAAAGGGTTTTGTGATGCGTCAATTGCAAAAGAGGAGCGAGGAGAAATGTAGAAACTTTTAGCAACATGGCATGTTTGGTTCTTTACGTGCTCTGCATGCTGCACATTTTAGGAAGGGGCTTCATTTCACAACTTAGGCATCTGCTCATAGACAAGGAGACCCATTGACTGTGCTTCGCATGTCAACAGGCACAAATTTTTAGCTTTAGTGATAGTTCGCAAATACTCACTTTCACTTAATGGCAAGCGTGTCCTAAACTTTTAGATGCACCACTTTTATTTTAATCCTGCCTCCTCCATTTTGATGTCATCATCAATAACTGAAGTAGTTCACAAAGGCATTTCACGCCCATTGTCTTCCATAATGACGTGGTTACCTTCAGGCACACACTGAGGAGGCAGCTGGACCAGTGGATGGTATACAGGCATGGAAAGTGATGAGGGGGCAGATGAGGAAGGTGCATCTGACTACAGAACACAGCTCATCAATCAGTACTTCCAGTAACATACAAGAATGTTGTGTGTGTACTTCTAAGTGTTGTGTTTCCACATTGTTTGGTGTCAATGGCCCTCCTGACTGACTGATTGCATGTAAGGTGCAGAGTTACAGTGTCTCTTCTCTAACAAGTGTACTCTATGCAGGTTGCAAGTATCACATTTCCAGTATCACATTTCCAATGGACAGGCCTGTATTGTGCTATGTGTCTAGCATTTTCCTGTTCTCATATCATTCCAGCTAGTAACTGTGTCCTGTGAATCTTTGCCTCACCTACATATTGCTTGAGGCATTTGTGTTCTTTAGCCTTTGGTAACTGATTACTGAGTAGAGATTAGCCCATGACAGACGCCAGCTACAGTGTTTTGTGATGTATTCCCTGAGACAGGTGATTTAGAAGTGACATTTGGTGTGCCCTGTTTAGTTGGCAATCCACACTGGGCACAACAACTATGAACTGCATATGTGCTTTGTGTGCCTCCATGCCTACTATCCTGATAGAAGTCTCTGTCATGGTGTTTTTGCAGGTTGGATCAGTGGATATGCTCTGGTGTGTGGCTTGACAAGTGACTCCCTTACAACTTCCCTAGGACATGTCTGCTGTTCTGTGTCTCCTACAGAGGATGCCTCCCTCTGCTGTCCATTACACTGCCTATTGATTTAGGCGGCCATACCCACATACCATATTGCTGACCAAACTTTTGTATATGTACTAATAAAGACACATATGCATTTGCTGTGATCCACAGTGTTTATTGTGCATTAATTGTCACACAGGGAATGAGTGGGGCTAAGGTGATGAAATCATCAGAGTAGATGGCACAGCTTTAGGTAACATCACAAAACAAAATAAAATGATGGACGGAGTGTTGAAACTTTTCAAACACTCACCCCCAGTCACAGATCTGGGTTTAAATCATCGTTATTTTGCTCGCCACGTCACCCCAGTTTAGACCCAGTCATATGCAAATCAGACTTGACCCTGTTCCCCATGGAACAGTCCAGCCCCAACGGCTAGGTCAGGTCCTCCCTGTACAGGAAACAAGCATCCTGGGACCGGTTTAGGCAGCACAGGTCCATTGTTCAAGAGCCATGGGAAAATTGAGAAATGTCATTGAACAGTCAACAGGGTGTCTCAGTGGCACACAAGGGAGAACACATCAGGAGAGGGTCACTTTCTGGCAGTGGGCTTTGTCTTGGCGTCTGCTGCAACCGGATGCCTGGATGGACGTCCACATTTGCGGGGAAGCGTTCTTCAGCTACAGAGGAAGAGGTGTCTCTGAGCTGTGGTTCCCCTGGCAGGGCCTCCATTCCACTAGCTGCTGCCGATGTTGAGGGTTCATATGTGAATTGGCTAGTGGAAGGGGCCTTCTGGTGGGTAGAGGAAGCACGCATGGTGGTGTTAATGTCCTTGAGCACCCCTGAATTGGACGCCATGGTGGCATTGTGGGCCTGCCACTGCTGCATGACCTCCTGGTGGTATTCCCTCTGCATCTTTTGGCTTTCCCCCAGCATGTTGATGATCTGGCCTGCCGTGTCTGGGACTTGATGGCATGCTCCAAAGACTTAGGAGATGGCTTTCTGGTCAAGTGATTGCCTTGGGTGCCCCATCCTCTGGCCCACAGGTTCCCTCCCTCGCCCCCTGCCCCCATGTGCCTGTGCCCACTCCCAGTGTCAGCAGGACCTTCATTGTCTGGGGTGTGAGGGGTCAACTCTGGCCCCAGTACTGTGGTGCACACTATTGATTGAACAGTCCTCAGGACACAGGTTTGGGGATGAAGGGTTGGCTGTGATGTTGGTGCAACAGGGTGGGGGTTTTTGATGTGGGCAGGGTGAGGCAGGGAGTGGTAGACTGACCAGAGATCCCAGATGGGCCAGGTAGGTTGTCACTGTCCAGACATCTACCAATGTTGTCCTCACTAGGGCCTTTATCCTGAGGAGGCCTGGCAGTCTCTGGTATCCTCTCCATGGTGGCACTTGCAGGGGTACCTGTGGATGGAGTGAGTAAGGGTTAAATGGTGGAGGTGTGAATGATTGTGTTGTTGTCTGATGCTTACAGTGGCTTGACTTGATTCCCAGAAATGGCAATGACAGGTGCAACACTGCTAACACAGTTTGTGGATGTTGGATTGTGACATATGTACCATGCTCCATAGGAGTTGTTGTCAGTCAGGCTTGGTAACTTTAGGTAAGTGGATGGGTTCTGTTCCTGTGTGATGGTTCACATTACATGTGTGCTGTTTTAGCATGTGGCAGTTCAGGCCTGCTAGTTGTGAATGGGCATGGCTGTACATTGCAACATGGTGTCCAAGTGGGAGCGATATGTATGTGTATGCAAGATTGCTTGTCCTGTCTATGCATGTTGTGCTGGTGTATCCCTTCTTACCTACAAGCCCATGTTCAGTCCATTTCTGGGTTTTTGATCTGGATTAGTGGCCCTTATGTTTGGTGACAGTGCTTTGTCTTTGTTTGGCGCTATTTGGCATTGTGTTCTGCCATTACACTGCTGTCATTGCTATGTATTGGTCCTCAGTCGAAGCATCCAGTTGGTGTAGCTGGCAAAACAGTCATACATTCAAGAGGTGTGATCTGAGGTACACATTGCAGGTTTTAATGGAGATGGGCAGGTGTATTGTGGAGTCGTAGTGATTGTGATTGGCAGTGCTCTCCCTGTACTTGGCCACCACCCAGCCCCAGTGTGGGCACTGAGGCTGGGTGGTGGTGTGGCATGCAGGAGAGGGGCATTAGGTGATTAGGTGGGAGGTGTAGTGGAAGATGTGGTGTATTGGGGAGTGATTGATTGGCTAGGAGACATGCTGGACCGTACAATTTAGTGCCAGGGGAGTGTTAGTTACTTATCAGAGTCCAGTTCTCCAGGTATTCCAGTCAGGCCCTCTGGATGCAGGATGTTCAAGACCTTCTCCTCCCACGGTGTGAACTCTGGGGGGCTGGTAGAGGCCAACCACCAGTTTCCAGCATGGCAATTTGGGGGCATATTTATACTCCGTTTGCGCCGAAATTGTGTCGTTTTTTTTGACGCAATTTCGACGCAAAACTAACTCCATATTTATACTTTGGCGTTAGACGCGTCTAGCGCCAAAGTCCATGGAGTTAGCGTCATTTTTTCGCGTGGACACCTACTTTGCGTTAATTATATGCAAGGTATGCGTTCCTGTCTAAAAAATCGACTCCGAGGCATGTGCGTGGGATTTATACTCCCGGGCAAAAATCACGCCCGGGAGTGGGCGGGTCAAAAAAAATGACGTACGGCCGCTTTTGCGCCGTTTTTTAGCGCCTGCAAAAGGCAGGCGTTAAGGGACCTGTGGGCTCTGAAGGAGCCCAGAGGTGCCCCCCCATCCCCCCAGGGACACCCCCTGTCACCCATGCCCACCCCAGGAGGACACCCAAGGCAGGAGGGACCCATCCCAGGGACATTAAGGTAAGTTCAGGTAAGTGTTTTTAAAAAAATACAAAATTGGCATAGGGGGGCCTGATTTGTGCCCCCCTACATGCCACTATGCCCAATGACCATGCCCAGGGGACAGAAGTCCCCTGGGCATGGCCATTGGGCAAGGGGGCATGACTCCTGTCTGTGCTAAGACAGGAGTCATTTCAATGGGGGTTGGGAGTGGAAAAAAAATGGCGCGAATCGGGTTGAGGCGATTTTTTTGCCTCAGCCTGACTTGCACCATTTGTGGACGCCCATACGCCATTTTCCCCCTACGCCGGCGCTGCCTGGTGTACGTCGTTTTTAACGCACACCAGACAGCGCCGGCGGCTAACGCCGGCTAACGTCATTGAATAAATACGGCGCCCGCATGGCGCTTCAGAATGGCGTTAGCCAGCGCAAATTTTTTTTACGCAAAACTGCGTTAGCGCAGTTTTCCGTCAAAAAGTATAAATATGGGCCTTGGTGTCTAGATGTCATGGAAAGCCCCTTCCACCATAAGTCATTCTACCTTTTCCATATGTCCTCTCTTGTGCGTGGATGGTTGCCCACTGAGTTGACCCTGTTGACTGCTCTCTGCCATAACTCAATTTTCCTGGCAATGGATTTCTGCTGTACTTGTGCTCCAGACAGTTGTGACTCTACCCTGACAATTTAATCGACCATGACCCCCAACTCATCGTCAGTGAAGCATGGGTGCTTTTGACAGGACATGGTAGATGTATTGTGGGTGGGGGTGGGTTTTGTGTGTGTCAGGGTGCAGTGTAGGGTGCTTTGTGAGGTGGGGGTGTTTGGGTGTATGTGGTGGTTGGTTGCGGTGTTTGTGTGCAGTTGTGTCGTGTGTATAGAGTTGATCATGCAGTTGTGTGGTGCGTCTTGAGTGTGAAGTGTATATGTGCCTATGGTGTATATGTGCTAAGTAATGAGTTGTGAGAAAGTAGCCTCTTTCTCTTGTTACCCCCACTTTTGGCCTGTTTGTGATTGTATGTCAGGGTGTTTTCACTGTCTCACTGGGATCCTGCTAGCCAGGGCCCAGTGCTCATAGTGAAAACCCTATGTCTTCAGTATGTTTGTTATGTGTCACTGGGACCCTGCTAGTCAGGACCCCAGTGCTCATACGTTTGTGACCTGTACTGTATGTATGTGTTCCCTGTGTGATGCCTAACTGTCTCACTGAGGCTCTGCTAACCAGAACCTCAGTGGTTATGCTCTCTCTGTTCACATTGTCACTAACAGGCTAGTGACCAATTTCACCAATTTACATTGGCATACTGGAACACCCTTATAATTCCCTAGTATATGGTACTGAGGTACCCAGGGTATTGGGATTCCAGGAGATCCCTATGGGCTGCAGCATTTCTATTGCCACCCATAGGGAGCTCTGACAATTCTTACACAGGCCTGCCATTGCAGCCTGAGTGAAATAACGTGCACGTTATTTCACAGCCATTTACCACTGCACTTAAGTAACTTATAAGTCACCTATATGTCTAACCTTTACCTGGTAAAGGTTGGGTGCTAAGTTACTTAGTGTGTGGGCACCCTGGCACTAGCCAAGGTGCCCCTACATTGTTCAGGGCAAATTCCCCGGACTTTGTGAGTGCGGGGACACCATTACACGCGTGCACTATACATATGTCACAACATATGTATAGCGTCACAATGGTAACTCCGAACATGGCCATGTAACATGTCTAAGATCATGGAATTGTCACCCCAATGCCATTCTGGCATTGGGGAGACAATTCCATGATCCCCTGAGTCTCTAGCTCAGACCCGGGTACTGCCAAACTACCTTTCCCGGTGTTTCACTGCTGCTGCTGCTGCTGCTGCTGCTGCTGCTGCTGCCAACCCCTCAGACAGGTTTCTGCCCTCCTGTGGTCCAGCCAGGCTTGGCCCAGGAAGGCAGAACAAAGGACTTCCTCAGAGAGAGGGAGTTACACCCTCTCCCTTTGGAGAAAGGTGTCAGGGCTGGGGAGGAGTAGCCTCCCCCAGCCTCTGGAAATGCTTTGATGGGCACAGATGGTGCCCATCTCTGCATAAGTCAGTCTACACCGGTTCAGGGATCCCCCAGCCCTGCTCTGGAGCGAAACTGGACAAAGGAAAGGGGAGTGACCACTCCCCTGACCTGCACCTCCCTTGGGAGGTGCCCAGAGCTCCTCCAGTGTGCTCCAGACCTCTGCCATCTTGGAAACAGAGGTGCTGCTGGCACACTGGACTGCTCTGAGTGGCTATTGCCAGCAGGTGACGTCAGAGACTCCTTCTGACAGGCTCCCTCAGGTGTTGCTAGCCTATCCTCTCTCCTAAGTAGCCAAACCTCCTTTTCTGGCTATTTAGGGTCTCTGCTTTGGGGAATTCTTTAGATAACGAATGCAAGAGCTCATCAGAGTTCCTCTGCATCTCTCTCTTCACCTTCTACCAAGGAATTGACTGCTGACTGCGCTGGAAGCCTGCAAAACTGCAACAAAGTAGCAAAGACGACTACTGAGACCTTGTAACGCTGATCCTGCCGCCTTCTCAACTGTTTTCCTGGTGGTGCATGCTGTGTCCATAGTTCAGCCTAAGCTGCTCTGCTAAGCTACCTTTTCTATCAGCCTAAGCTGCTAGACACCCCTCTACACTAATAAGGGATACCTGGGCCTGGTGCAAGGTGTAAGTACCCCTTGGTACCCACTACAAGCCAGTCCAGCCTCCTACATGAGTTTGTGAGTCCTTGCTGTCTGTGTGTGTGGTTTTTGTCGCAAAGGATTGTGGGTTGTGTGGGGGTGTGTTATATAGTGATGTAAGTGGGTGTGTCTGGTTAGTGTATGTGTGTCAGGTGTGGGGTATTCAAACTGTCCAATGTGGTTTTGTGTTCTGTCAGAGGTGAGTTCTTGAGCACAGCGGTTTGGACCCCCAGTGGTTTTCCACCATGGTAGATCCGCAGTGGTGATTTGAGAGTCGTAAACTGGTGGGTGGAAACCTGTTGAGCTGGCGATGCTGGTGGTGGAACCGCCTGTTTCTCGCACTCCAGTGTCCCAGCATCGTTGGATTTGTAGCAGTTTTTTGGCAGTCTTTGGTGGGTGACTCTTAATATGGCAGTTGTATTACTGCCACTATGGCAGTCTTTTGGCAGCTGCCATCGTGGCGGTCTTGCAAAAGGACCGCCAAAGTCATAATGAGGTCCTAAATCCAAGCCACGGGCTCTGACTTCAGGAGTCCCTCAAGGTTTTATTTTATTTTATTTTAAACCTTCTTTTATTTAACATCTATATCCGCCCTCTGGCAAGCCTAATAGAGAATTGTGGGCTTAAACTTTTCTCCTATGCTGATGATATACAGATTGTTTTTTCTCTGTTTTCAGATCAGTACCAAGCCCCTTCTGCGTTGAACCAGGGCTTGAATATTATTTTTAGCTGGATGAATAAGATCTATCTCAAGCTTAATAAGGATAAAATGGACATCATGATTCTGGGCAAAAAGCCCTTTCTTTGGGGGTCCAGACATTGGCCGGCAGACCTAGGAGCTTTACCCATTCCATCCACTAAGGTGAAAAATTTGGGCTTGGTGATTGACGAAAAGTTGTCTATGAAACAGCAGGTAATTAAAATAACGGCCATCTGCTTTGCTGTTCTCAGATGGCTGAAAAGTATTTTTTGGCTAATTCCTCCTACAGTCAAGAGGACTGTAATCCAAGCCCTGATTCAATCTAGATTAGATGATGGTAATGTGCTTTAGCTAGGCGCTGATAAGACAACAGTTTCTATTGCCCACAAAAAGTCCAAAATGTTCCTGGCAGACTGCTCTTTCATCTACCTAAATCAATCACTTTTGATGAATCTTTTGGCACAGGTAGACCAACTTAATTTAGTAAGGATCAGTGATCTGGAACTTGTGGAATTATTAGACACACAAGGAGAGAAGAAAACAAGGATTACATTTATGTTGTCAATTACTGTGAATTTGATTTTGAACGATTGTGTGTTTTTATGTCCCAAGGAATTGATATTGAGAAAATTATTTACCAAGTTTGTGTACGAAAGAGGAATGTACTGCCTCACAGGAAGGGATGGCCACTAATGCAAAATTAACACTGGTTTCTTGAAAAGCTGGCTTTAGGGTGATTGCATCCAAGGACTAGGAAGCTGGCCTGAAGCCAAAAAATGATGAGGTATCCAAATGGGCTTGGTTAGCAGGTCAGTTGAATATTGGAAAAGTAGCTGCCCCAAATGAGATCAATTGGTGTGTTTAGTAGTGTGAACCACCCCATTAAAATTGTGTCATAGAATCTAGAGTAAACTGGGGAAAATACAGAATCTGAGTGTATTAGGTCCTGTATTAATCTGTCTCCAAGAAACGTGGGTACCTGCAGCTTTTGAGGTTGAAAATTATTATGTGATTAGCTGTCCTGCTACTAAGTTAAAGAGAAGGTGGGCTAGTGGTGGTTTAGCCACAGTATTTTCAGCAAATGTTATTCTCTTCCCAGAAAGATAAGTTGGATAACAACAGGCGACACGTGTTTCATCTTCAAGACTTTTTCGAGGCATAATAGATCGTAAGGCATCCATATTCATATCAATATCCATACATGTCGTATGTAGAAGAAATCCGTACTAAAAAGGTCTTCTATCTAAGCCGTCTCTACTCGGTAACAAAGTTCACAAGAAAAAGGCAATGATAAGCCAAGAATTGATAACGTGCAGTGTCTTGTGACAAAGTTCACAATGTGGTGGATGCCATTGACATGGAGAGATATTGATATGAATATGGATACCTTATTATGCCTTTAAAAAGTCTTGAAGACGAAACACTTGTCGGCTGTTGTTACCCAATTTATCATTCTGTGAAGAGAGTAAATCACAATCAAGAATAAGATGTGTCCAGAATACTTTCTCGGTTTGCCTCTCGTACTACAAATCTCTTAGACTATTTGGTTGTGCCTTGGTTTTGGAAATAAATGTACATATATGTTTGGCAGGCCTGAGACAGCTGGCCAAACATACATGCACACTGAGGGGGAGCACTCCCTCTCGGTCCCTATCATGCCTGGGCCCCTTTTGCAGTAAAAACATAATAAACATAGTTTATTATGTGTTTTCTGTAAATGTTTTGCAGCTGCCACTGCTGGTGGAGAGCGACGTTCGTCCGCCATAGCGGAGGAGCTGCCTTTGGAAGAAATATCTTTATTTCTCCTCATTGCTTGCATTGTGCAGCACACATAGAAAGAAAAATATACCTCTCAGGATTGTTTTTGTGCATGAAGGTGTCCCTTCCTGCACAAAACAAAAGCAATCCTGCATGCAGTGCAGGAACCCTTGCACCATGGTGCAAGACTGCCTGAGTTAGCGCTATTCAGCGCTTGCATCAGACCTGGAGAAAGGACAGGAATGCACCATTTTGCGATAAAAACAGCGCATTCCTGTCCTTTCCCTGAAACGCACCACAGCACAGCAAGGTGATTTGCTGAGCTTCATTGCGTTATAATCCCATAAATATTCCCCTAAATCATCAGCATATAATAGAACATTAATATGTGATGGCTAAGCTAGTAGAGACTAAGGCCCATATTTATGAATGGTTAGCGTCGCTTTAACACAATTTATTTTGGCACTAAAATAGCGCTAACCTAACTTCATGTTTATATTTTGACGCTAGACTCGTCTAGTGTCAAAATATTGGAGTTAGCACCATGTTTAGGATGTGCAAAACCACCTTGTGTCAATGAGATGCAAGGTAGGTGTTCCTGTCCTAAACATAACGCTAACATCCCTAGCGCCATATTTATCTTCAGGCGCAGAAACGACGTGCAAGGAGGAGGCGAACCTAAATAATGGGGCTAAGCCCTCTTAGTGCCATTATTTAATGCCTGGTTCAGACCTTGCAGCTAGGCCCATTTCCATAGTGGAACGCCATGGAATGGGCACCAAGATGCCCCCCAAGCCCCAGGAACACCACCACCCACACCACAGGGACACTGCAGGAGGGGTACCCCATCCCAGGTAAGTTTAGGTAAGTATAAAGCATTTTTAAGTGCCATTGGGGGCCCCTTACATGGGACCCCCTGCCTGGCATTGGATATGTTGGGCTTGCCCAGGGGACACTAGTCCCCTGTGGTGGGCATTGGGGTGGTGGTAATGACTCCTGTCTGCATTTAAACAGGAGTAATTTTTTGGCTGCTTGGGTGTTACAAAATGACACTAGGCTGGTTATGTCCATAACATAAGTCCCCTGGGCATGGCCATTGGGCCCAGTGCCATGTAGGGCCCCCTATGGCACTTCTAAAAAAACTATATATACTTACCTGTACTTACCTTACTCGCCAGAGGATGGGGTCCCACCATCCTCTGGCATCCCTCTGGTGTGGGTGGGGGTGTCCATGGGGCTAGGGAAGGGCACCTGTGGGCCCATTCTATGGTCTCTGACCATGGAAAGAGGCCCACAGGTCCCCTAACGCCTGCCCTGACCCAGGTGTAAAATAATGCTGCTAAGCAAGCTTAGGGCCATTTTTTAAGGCCGCATTCCCCCCGTGCTTGATTTTAGCACATGGGGTAGATAGGGCACTAAGGCCATATCGTCACTTTTTGCCCGGGAGCACCTACCTTGCATCTCATTGACGCAAGGTAGTTTCCCGCAGGCAAAAAATGACTTTAACTCTAAAACCTTGGTGCTATTCCGGTCTAGCAACAAAGTATAAATTTGGAGTTAGGTTTGCACCGAATTTGCCTAAAACAAATGACACAAATTCAGCACAAATGGGGTATAACTATGCCCCTCAGTCTTTTATAATCTAGAAATGAGGTGGCAGCCACATCCAAAGGTAAATATTGTTTGCAAGAAGTCATGTGTTGGAGGTTCTGAGTCAAGGCTTCCTTAAAGGTGACTCAACACCCATGTCAAAGTCATGTAAAACCAGAAATTGCACGTCTGGAAGGTTATTTGCTCCACCAAGTTCTTTAGTCCATGAAAGGCACCATTCGCATAGCAGTTCCTCAGCGACATCAACTTCGCTTCAGTCCACTCCTCCATCTGGCGAGCAGTGAAGAAACCCTCTCTAGCGATGGTCATTCCCACCAGCAGTATTGCTGGTGCAAACAATGTGTGCCTGCCAATGCATTTCAGTGTAGCCTTCCAGCACTTGTGGGTCATAGTCAGCAGTCACTGTCTCTTCAGGGAGTGTAATTTCACCCCCAGGAGCACACTATGAGGGCTCCCTCTTTGTGTTCTTCTACAACAATGCTTCCCCTTTCCACAAGGTTGATCCCAGCCAGCCAAAGGGCCAGCTGCTGCAGCTGTGCAATGAGGTAATACAGCTAGTAGATTGGTACCCCGCTAGGCCATCCCCGTGGCGGTTGCTGAAGTATGAGAACGAATGCCTTTTTTTTCTTCCTGTCCCATATCGGTTCTTGGAGTAGTGTGTTAAGGGAGGAGAACCAGCTCTGTGTGATCCAAACTGGGAGATTAGCAAAGTAGTATAGTACTAGTGGTAAAGTAATTATCTTCATCAGCGCTATTCTGATCATGATGTGTAGCTTAAGGATGCACCAAACTGCTACACTCTCCCTCAGGGCCCTCAGGGCTCTCCCAATCTTACCCTCCTTGGTGTTCTCACTGTGTGGTAAATTCTAGCTCTAAGGTAACAAAATGCCCTAGGCTCCCATCAGATCCCAGCATTGCATATGACCTCCTGCTCACAGTGGGTTGCTACCACCAGGAAGGTGCACATCTTACTCCAATTTTTGCATAGTCCGCACACCTCTCACAAATCGGCCAGAATCGTGACTGCCAACAGTATTCCAGTTTGGTCTTCTTGCAAATCAAATGGCATA
This sequence comes from Pleurodeles waltl, assembly GCF_031143425.1. Taxonomy (NCBI): domain Eukaryota; kingdom Metazoa; phylum Chordata; class Amphibia; order Caudata; family Salamandridae; genus Pleurodeles; species Pleurodeles waltl. The sequence goes on from NC_090440.1 coordinate 1,088,145,531, forward strand.
TTATCTCTGTACAGGAAAATAACTTGTCCTCCGTCCCACAGGCAGTCACCTTACACACATCCCTTGGACCTCATTATGCTAGTGAATGGTTCAATAGCCAGTGAAAATAACATCTGCAAGAGCGGGCAGCTGTGTTGTGTTCACCTATGGATCATGAACGGTTCAAGCATGTATTGGTCCAGGAGAACACATGCGCACACATCAGTGTACAGGAGTGAGACCCATTTGCACCATCTGTCCCCCAGTGCCATCTCACCCATGACTTACCTCAGGTAATCTCCATGGATCATGACAAATGCTTTTCATACATCAATTGATAGCCATCCATTGGTGTTTTCTTTAATACTTGGTAGAGGCATCTAATGTTGGAAGAGCTTTTGTGCTGTGGTATATAGCTGTTTTCATCGACAGGCACCAGTGTTTGTAAGTGAGGCTGTAGCAGATTAGCTAGTACTTTACTGAGAATTTTATAATCTAGATTAAGCATGAACAGGGGTGGTAAAATGTCACCTTCAAACCGTCGCCAGTGGACTTGGGTATGGACACTATGAACGCTTCCTTGGTGGTATTGGGCAGTCTCCTGCAGGCAAATGCCTCCACATTAATCTCCACAAGTCTTAGGACCACAAGATAGGCATATGTTTGATAAAGCTCTACCAGCAGTCTGTTGACTCTTGGAAGTCATGCTTCAAGCCAACTCCTTTGATTGCTCCCTGAATCTTGGGCTCCATAATGGGTCCACCCAGATCCTCCCTATCTTCATCTGCCAATCACAGAAACGTCACTCTGGCAAAAAAGGACTCTAGATGCCTGGCCCACTTTACAGCATGCACCCTATACAGATTCCAATAATATTGGATGAACACTGTATATATGTTACTTTGGGAATGGGCCGTCTCACCAGCCGGAGTCTGTACTTGTGTGATGGGGTGGACCTTAGCCTTCGTTTGTACTAATCATGTAAAGAGTCTTCCTTTTCTGCCCCCCTCTACATGTGCCATGAAGAAGTATTTGTGCCTCGAGAAGAGGTGCATCTTGTCCAGAAATTCTGCATGACTCTTCTGTTCCTTCCATATCTGGGACCAGCTCAGGGATGTGCCTGTTCTTCCACTTCAAGGTGCCACATGGTATTTTCCACTGTTACCAGTCTTCTTCTAAGTGACCACTTCACCCCCAACTGATTGACCGAGGCAGTGACTGTGCACCACCACCTTAAATGCATCCCACTCAATGTTACTATGCAATGCTATCTGGTGATTGGTCTGAAAGTATTCTTTGAATGTGGGTTCATCCAGAAACACTGTCTTGAGTCTCCAGGTGGGGTTACGTAACATATTTCTGTCCCAGTTCACACTAATGAGCAGCAGGTTGTGGTTCGAATATGTATGCTCCAAAGATTTCATATGTGCATTCTGCCCTGCCACCTCTGGGGAGCACAGTAGTGTGTCTAAATGAACATGGAGGTCATGGATGAGGGGAGTACTTCCTCTGCCCTGTGTTGTGCAGCCACCAGGGGCCTAGAGACCTCAGTTGTCCATCTAGTCCAGAAAGTCTTGTGCAAGTGGAACGGTTGGGGAGTCTGCAACGGGGGGCACCAACCTATCAAGGGATATGTCTGCTACACAGTTATAGTCTACCCCCAATATCCATAGAGCTTGGTCGTCTCTTGTGAGGAATGTCATGAGGAAGTGTGCCTGGCATGTGTTCAGAGCATAGATACTGCCCAACATAATTTGTAAGCCGTCTACTTCATGAGAGAGAAAAACATAGCGGTCCTCCTTGTCAAAGCAGGTGCTGGTTGCTGGTAGCCATGAAAGGTACACCTGACCTTACCCGTATCATGGCCCCCTCAGAAAATGCTGAGTAGGTTGTCACAAATATCTGACCACTCCACTAGTGCAGCAGGGCATTAATCTAATCCTCCACCATGTGCATCTACTGCAGGAAGGCTAGATCTGTGCTCCTGCATTTCAGATATGCAAACATTTTGAGGCATAAAATTATGGATCCCCATTACATTGCCCATGAGGATAGTACATTTAGTGGCCCTAGTCTGGATTGTGTCTAAAATGTGTACCCCATTCCTATTCCTGTCTACCCCCAAAGTGCGGTTCCCAATGGTCTCCTCCAATTTTATTTCTCTGTTTGCAGTAATGCCAAGGATGCATGCACCAAATACAAGTTTTAAAGACCAAAAGTGCAGGGGATGCGTCTGTCACATATGAGGCTATGCCTCCCTCACACTGTATCTGACCTGTGACTGATGTATCCTAACCATAACTATATGTTCTCTTTCCCTCACTTAAGAAACCCCTTCTCTATGGGTTTCTGTATTTTCTGGCCCTGAGCTGAAATGCATGTTTATGCAGCCTGCCTCTCCTAGGCCACACAGGTAAAAACCAATGTCAACCTTGATAATCTTGTGGCAAAGAAACAACATGTACCACAACACCGCTGTGCAGTGCAGTTGATCTCAGGCAGTCACTCTCACACACTCACTCCACACTGCTATGTGGTGCCACAGATATCAGGTAGGCTTGTATTGCATGCACTCGCACACACTCGATCACAGTACCCTAATGCAGTGCCCTGATACCCGGCAGGTCCGTTGTTATTTGAGTTGCAGACCCTGTTGGCCCAAACCCTCCTCCACCCTTCAACCAACCCCTACTACCCTGCCTTCATGGGCTGGAGATTAAAGAAATCTTTACCCAGGTACTAGGACGATTGCGGCTGGAGTTGCACTTATTCACAGTCCCAGGGAAAAGATGGGGAAAAAACTAGATAACAGACTAATCAGGCAGCAGTTGACAAATGGAGGTTTGGTCCCCACTCACGAAGTTCACTCAAATGTCTCTGCACTGTGCCTTCTGGTACAGAACCTGCTCTGCCAAGCACAGGGGGGTGGGGAGAGGTCATTGTAGGACACTCACCATTCACAACTGGCCCGAGCCAAACCGAGCGCTCCAGCACACAAATCTGCTTCTCCATGTCCCCTGGAAATGGGGCACAACATTTGGTATGCGATGACGATTTGCACCAGACAATTCTGAACACACACAAAGAGTTACCAATCCCGTTTCTCCCTGGAGCAAGGCACTACGCTTGGTGTGGGATAACTTGAGTTGCACCAGACAATCCTGGTCACACATGAACAGTTACCAATTCTGTACCTCTCTGGAATGAGGCACAATATCTGGTGTGCAATGACTTGAGTCGCACCAGACCATTCCAATCACACAAAGAGTTGCCAGTTCTGTAACTCCCTGGAATGAGGCACAACATGTGGTGAGCAATGAAGCGTCGCATCAAAGAGTTCTGATCACACATAGAGTTACTACTTCTGTACCTCATTGGAATGAAGCACAACATCTGGTACGCAATGACTTGAGCTGCAATAAATGACTCTGATCATACACAAAAGGTTACCTATTCTGTACCTCCATGGAATGAGGCACAACGCCTGGTGTGTGATGACCTGAATCACACCAGACAACTCCGGTCACATACAGAGGCGCAGGTTAAGTGGTGCCACACAATATAGAATGCAGCAGTATTACAGATACACCCCCACCTCTGAGGGTTGCAACCTGTGAATCGGACACCGCACGCAATGAGCATGCAATCAGCGCGTTGCACGAGAGAAAGGCAGCACAATCGATGAAGCGGCCACTCCTTGAATGCAGGCAGTACTTTCAGGGCTCCAAAGCAGGCAATTTGGTCTCCAGGCACAATACTTAGTTCCACGCTCAATCCACTGCTACCAGGTGGAATCCAGCAGACGATGTGGGCACTTAGGAGGGCGCCTTTCTCTACATGTCACAGGTAGAAGGTTAAAGTCCCTTGTGGGAGGTCTTTGATGTCCCTAAGACCTCCATCAAAGAACAGGGTGCAAGCCAACAAGTCCTTGGAAAGCACACTTTGGGGTACCACATAGCAGTAGGCAATCAGCCCAGGCCAGCCATGATTCAGGAAGGATGCGCGGACCCTTCCAAGGGCAGTAATTACTCTTTGTGCACAACATATTCCTCTGGCAGGGTGCACCATGCAGTTCAGTATCCCCTGTCCCGCATTCCCACAAGTGCATCTCTCGTTTGCTGTATTGAGGCACCAGTAGTTATACTATGGCGTGCCTTTAAAGTTGAGGGAGGAACAGAGGATTCCCCTTTGAACCACAGATGTCTCCCCTAAATTTCAGCCTTGCTCTCATGGGGCCATGGAATGCAGATCCTAATCTTTAGTGGGGCTATGATCTGGCTCCGAGAGGCCAAGTATCCACACCTCTCCCTCCAGTCCTTCCAGCCACACCATCAAATGGCAGAGGTCTGTTTTTCCAGGTGTGTGCCCAAGGTTTATAGCTGTTTCATGCACAGATATGGTTCCCCAGCTTCCAGTGTGGATTAGAGTTGAATCTAAAAAGGCACACAAAAGCATTTTAGAGCATAGAAATGCCCACTTTCTAGATGTGGCGTGTTAGACCTGACACGCTGAGGTAGTGGTTCACCCATAATTTTTTGCTTTTCTCTAGGATATCTTTGCAGGTTCTCACAAAGGGCCTACTGGCCCTAGGCACTTTCTCATCAGCAGTACAGTGTGAAGTCTCATTTCTACCACACAGCATGGTTGTGGTGGGGAAGTGCTGTGTCTTTGCTTTATACTTTGCCTCTGCGATATGGCTGACTTCTCTGTGCCAAGCTAACCAAGGGTGAGCACAGGTGATACAGTGAGTTTAATCACCCAGCCTTTTTGGGAGAGGTGGGTTCTGCCTGGCTGGGGCCCTGCTATAGCCAACCAAAACATGCTGCCTCCAACTTGCCATTTCTCAGCTATTATGGACGAAACCCCCTTTACAATAGGAGGGGTTTGTCAAGATGTATCCAAAGATAAAAAACATTATGAGGCTGCTCCACTGCAATCCACTATTGCAGCTAGGAGTCATTGTAAACTTCCCACATGTTAACGTATGATCAGAGCAGCTCTCACAGGTAGTGGAAACACACATAGTTGTTCTTTACTTCCTGGGCATACATGCCCTTGTACACACACAAGCCTGCATTGGCAGGCTGGAAAAATGTTTAAGAACACCATAGGCGCAAGTGCACACTCACAGGCCTGATATGTCAGGCTGGACACTTGTTTGAGAACACCAAAGGTGCAAGTGCCCACACACAGGCCTGTTATGAGAGGCTGGACTCAGGTTTAGGAACCCCATGGGTGCAAGGGCGCGCACACACAGGCCTGCTATGACAGGCTGAACTCATGTTTAAGAACACCATAGGTGCAAGTGCGCCCCAACAGGCCTGCTATGACAGGCCCAACACATGTTTGGGAACACCATAGGTGCAAGTTTGCACACACAGACCTGCTACGACAGACTCAAAAACATATTTGAAACACCAGTGGGCATGCATGCACACTGGCCAGTGCCACTTCCTAACATCAGTAGGAAAGACATGCGCACTTCACACTGGACTTACAGTGGGTAAGTATGCAGGGCCCTAAGGCCACTGGATAGAGAATCAGCAAAACCTAGGGGAAAAGCCAATCCCCTGAGTAGGGAATAACCATGAGGGGGTTCTTCACTACTGGGGCATGGGACACCCCTGTGTTCCTGCCCAGCTTTCCGTCTATCACCTGATCCGCCCTTCAGGAAGTGCTCTAGGGGTAGCGGAGGGCCCACTCACGATTTGCTACAGAGTGCCATTCTGAGTGTTACATGGTTGCCAGGGAGTGTACTGTATTATAAAAGTCCCACTATACACTCAGGCCTGTCAGGGAGGTGGTAGTTGAAAAGAAAATCTAATAATTCTGTTTACTTCACAGCATTGTCTTTGACTTGGAAAAAAACTGGAAAAATAACCAGAAAAAAATAAAGGTCAACATTCTGTTCACTCTGTGTTCTTTCCTTTTTTAGGCCCTTGCTTACAGGTTGTCTCCTTTTTTCTTTCTAGGTTCTTCTCAGGCCCTTGTCGTGGTTTGACACCCAGGTACACGGGGGGCAAGAAAAACAAAGACCAGGGTCAAATAAGTGGTCTTGTCTATTTATGCATGCAGAAGGGGGGGGATCTTGTGTGTGAGAGGAATCTTTGTGCACCGGAAAAAGACAGTTAGTCCACACCCTTTGTGAACTGGCTCCCAAGCCAGCCAGCATTCACCCAAACATCACCTCTGTGGCAAGAATTGGGCCTTTCTTCCCTTCCTCATTTTCATTTTTTTGGACGTCGGTGTGCTTCCTGATGCATACCAACGTATTGTGCCTGACTGACCCCTGGGGGCACTGACCCGGAAGTTTGGGGCTTCTCATTCAGCATTCTTCCGTCAGAGGAGGCGACACCTGTCACATTGGCTCACCCCCCTGACTGGCTGATTTAGCCATATGTCCATGTGATACCTAGAGAGAAAATCCACGTTGGGCTGTGTGGTACCATGTGCATGTCGTATCTGAAACACAAAAGGTTGGAGGTCTAAAAACCACTGTGACACTCTAGGGTTGGTCTCCTTATGGCGAGCTAACCAGGTCAATGGGGCATGGCCTGTAAGGAACCTGCAGGGACGTCCAAGTAGATAATACTGAAGGGCTTCGATAGCCCATTCATTTTATGGGCAGCCAATCCTTTTCAATGGTGGGGTAGTGTTTCTCCCGAGGTAGCAGTTTCCACCAGTTGTATACAATGGAGTGTGAGTGCCCTTCCTCATTGTCCTGCGACAGGACGGCACCTAGTCCTTGATCAGAGGCGTCTGTCTGTAATGTGAACAGTTTCTCAAGGTTGGGGCACCGCAAAACGGGGTTAGTGATCAATATCTCTTTACATTTTTGATAGCTGCCATATTGTGGGCCTGTCAAACCGGCTATCTTATGCAGTCGACTTTTTTCTAGCAAGTCTGTTAGAGGGGCTGTATGAGTTAAATATTGTGGGATAAACTGTCTATTCTATAGCACCATTCCCAAGAAGGAACGTATGTTGCGTTTTGTTTTGGGAGGTGGAATCCTTCTAATTGACTCTGCTTTCTCCAATTGGGGTTGTATAAGGCCCTTCTCTATAATGTGCAGCAGATAGTCAATAGAACTCTGGGCAATGTTAAATTTTCCCGGGTTAGCCATCAACCCAGTGTCCATTAGGGATTGTAGAATCACTGACAAGTGCTCTAGGTGGTGTTCCCAGGTACAACTGTAGATGACAATGTCATCGAGGTAGGCTGCTGCGTATTCTTGATGGGGTTTCAGGACACTATCCATGAGACAGGGGCCCCTTGTAACCCAAGCAGCAATACTGTGAATTGATAAAGTCCTGAAGGAGTGGAAAATGCTGTCTTTTCTTTGTCCAGGGGATTCAGGGAGATCTGCCAATAGCCCTTTGTGAGATCTAAGGTAGAGAGATATTGTGCTTGCCCTAATTGTTCCACTAGTTCATCCACACGGGACATTGCATAGGTGTCAAAACTAGATATGGCATTAAGTTGGAAAAAGTCTATACAGAACCGAATAGACCTGTTTGGGTTTGGTACTAAGACAACTAGGGAACACCAGAGGCTAATAGTTAATGGTTCTATTATACCTGCCTTCAACATTTCCTGGACCTCCCCTTCTACGACCTGTCTCCTGGCATCCGGTATACAATATGGTTTTAAGTGTACAGTTTTCCCTTCCTCAGTTTTAATGTTATGTTGGATTAACATGGTTTTCCCTTAGGTTTTTTAAAAGACTCCCTTGGGTCGTCTGAGAAGGCTTATTATCTGGAGTTTTCTGTTTCTCTGACAGATCTGGACTTTAAGGAGGTTCACATGATATGTCGGACCTTTCCTAGGGGTGTGAGATATTTCGATCCTGTAAGTAACTGAGGTAACCTTTTCTGCAATCCTATAGGGGCCCTGCCACTTGGCTAGCAATTTGTTTTCTGATGATGGCAACGGAACGAAAACCGTACTGCCTATAGGTAAGTCTTTCAGTTTTTTTCCTACATCATACGTTTCTTCTGTTTCCCTTGGGCTTTTTCTAGATTTGCCCTCAAATCTTTCCATATTGAGTGTATATTTTCTTTGAATTGTTGGGTTTACTAAAGTATATCTCGGCATTCTTCCTCTTTTTCCTCCCATTGTTCTGCTGCCAAATCTAGGAGAATCCTAGGCTGTCTGCTGAATATCAACTCAAATTGACTATGTCCGGTCGAGGCCTGAACATGTGTTCTGATGGCTTAGAGAACCATAGGTAACTTTTTATCTGAGTCTCCTCCTGATGCTGAGATCGTCTTTTTAAAGAGGGTCTTGATGGTAGACAGAAATATGTATTTGTTTTACCCCTAAAATTTGACAGATCTGGGACATGAGAAGGGGCATGAAAGGAGTACCTTGGTCTGTAAGGAGTTCCTGGGGAAATCCGACCTGGGAAAAGAATCCAAACATGGCATGGGCTACATTTTTGGTGGTCATACTGGTGAGTGTTACGGCTTCGCGGTAACGAATAGCACAATCTACTAAAACCAATATATATTGATATCCTCTCAATGAGGACACAAGGGGGCACACCAAGTCCATACTTACTTTGGAAAAAGGAACCTCAATGATGGGTAGGGGAAACAATGAGGCATTATGGTCAGAAGACGGATAACTAGCTGATATTTAGAGCAGCTGCTACAGAACTTCCTTATATCTGAGAACACCCCAGGCCAATAGAAGTGGCGCAACAGGTACTCTTCTATTTTTTCCTGCCGTAATGACCACCTCCTACCTGACCATGTGCCAGATGAAGTACCTGTATGCGGAATGGGTTGGGAACAGCCCAACCAGTTGGGTTTTCAGGTTTTCTTTTAGTTGTACCATTCTATATAACAGTCTGTTTTTTGCAAGCAAATAGGGACTAACCTGTCCTGTTGGTTTGGAAGCGGCGGAATCTCATGCGTGTTTCAGGAAGGAGTCTTCTCTCTGGCATACTCTAAATCATCCCAGGGTGGATAACACCATCCTCTCTCTCTGTAGAAAAAGGAGGGAGATGGTCATGGGATTGTTTTTCCTCCAGACCACAAGACCCTATCCCTTGTCAGTCCTATTTTCATTTGTTCTGGGGAGGGTAGTTTATGAGGACAATTACGAGTGATACAGCCCCATTTGGGGCAATTCTAACATTGAGGGCTTTGGCTAGGTTCTTTAGCAGGGAAGCGTACATTCAGGTTACCCTCGAGGGGGAATCGAGAACATGTCTTCTGTGGCAGAATATTGTTTCTTAACACTGGAGTTGAGCCCTTCACTGGGGTTACTCTGAAGTGAGGGGCTCTATGAAAAGCACATGCCAGCACAATTGTGGATGGCACTGTAATGTCAGGATTCTGTTTAATCCAGTTCCTTATACCAGCCGGCAGTGTTTCCAGGAATTGTTCTAACAGTAGGGTCTGGATTACCTCCTTTTAGGAATTATCCATGGGTTTTAGGAAACTTGACCCCCAAGTCCTGAACCCTATAAAAAAGAGCCCTAGGATTTTCAGAGGGATTCCATTTGGTTCCATGAAATTTCAACCAATAGTGCTCTGTGTTGAACCCCACTCTTTCTAGTATGGCCTTCTTAATGTCCCCATAAGGAGTAGTCCCACCTGGGTTCACGGCTTGATAGGCGGCTTGTAGAGTACCTGTTGAGAGAGGTGCTACATATTGTCCCCACCTAACTTGGGGCCAGCTTGCGGAGGTAGCTACCCTTTCAAAGTTAGTAAAAAAAGGCATCAGGATCTTTCCCCTGGCCTGGTGTTTCTGCAACACAGAACTTGGTACGTTCGGGTGGACCCTGGTAGTAGCAATCGTATCTATACGTTTTTGTAGTGTGGTCTCATGGACTAACTGGTTGTTTGCTATAATGGTGGCCTGGCTTTTTGGAGCATTCTGTAATGTCTCTCTGTCTGTCTGGGATTCCCTTACCTGTTCTTCCCACACTAATTGTAGTTGCCATTGACCTTCTGCAAGTTGGGCTATCATGTCTTCCAGAGATGGTTTTGCCTCCATGGTCCCTTCTATTATACCCTCACTCTTCTATATCCCACTTCTGACACCACTGTTCCACGGTTGCCAGGGAGGGTACTGTATTATAAGGGTCGTACTATACACTCAGCCTAGTCAGGGAGGTGGTAGTTGAAAAGCAAACCTATTTATTTTACTTCACCGCATTGTCTTTGACTCAGATAAAAACAGGAAAAATAAATGGAAAAAAGTAAAGGTCAAAGTTCTGTTCACTCTGTGGTCTTTCCTTTTTTTTTAGTCCTTTTCATATAGATTTTCTCCTTTTTTTCTTTGACACTTCTTCTCAGGCCCTCGGCGTGATTCGACATCTGGGTACATGGGGGGGGGGTAAGAAAAACGAAGACCAGGGTCAAGTAAGTGGTCTTGTCTACTTATGCATGCAAAAGAGGGGGGAATCTTGTGTATGACAGGAATCTTTGTGCACAGGAAAAAGACAGTTAGTTCATAGTCCACACCCTTTGTGAACTGGCTCCCAAGCCAGCCAGAGTTCACCCAAATGTCACTTCTTTGGCAAGAAATGGGTCCCCGTGAGTTAGTCTTGGTTGGGCTCCAGGGTGACTTATGAGTTCATTTCAGGTGTCTCCGTGGTCTTCCACATCTTCCCCCTCCTACCCCTGCCCTCCTCAAAGGTGGAGAGATCCGATCACTTAAGCAATTGCGTACTTGGAAAAGCCACATCCCACCAGGGATGTGGCGGGATTCTGGCTTTCTTCCAGCATTTTCATTTTTGTCGCGGTCTTCTCCTTCTGTTCTGGTTCCTCTCCGATGTGGGACTGCAGTCCCTTTGGCCAGTGAGTCCTTTCCGTTGTAGGTTAGCTGCTCCTTGCCTCCCTCTTCCTTGCGCTGTGTCTCCTCTTGCTCCTCTCTCCCGGCATTTTTCTTCCCTTCCTGGTTTTCATTTTTTGGATGTCGGTACGCTTCCTGATGCTTACCGACATATTGCACTCGACTGTTCACCGGGGGCACTGACCTGGCAGTTCGGAGCTTCTCATTCTGTATTCCTTTGTCGGAGGAGGCAAAGCCCAGTCACAGTGAGCACCGGTGCAACTGCACCTCTATAGGACTGCATTGTCCAGCCACATTCATCCTTGACAGGCTGTTCTGGTGGCACACTCAGTGCGGGTATGTGGTGTACCTTCTAACAGGGAACTCCTGGGTTCGGCACCTGAACCGGTCAAATAAGCGCCCTTTCCTGGCATATGTAGGAAGCGCACATGCACTTTCCCTCTGCAGTACAGTGGAAGGTGCACAGAGTCCTAAGGCCATGCAGCGAGAGCCAGCAAAAAAAACGGAGGAAAAAAGCAAAAGGTTTCAGGTAAATCCCATAAGAAGGGCCATGTCCAACACCAGATTGGCTTTGGTCCAGCTCAAGGTCTTCCTGGGCCACGGCCCCCAAAATGAGGCCCACTTTTAGGTGGTTTCTGCCTACCAATACTCTCTAACCTCATGCACAAAGAGTTAAAAACAAAACAGTACTCTGATGTAAAGCATGCAAGAAGAAGATACTCGTGGCCTGTAGCTACAGCTATAGCTGCCAACCATGTTACATTGAAAACAGGGTTCAAATCTTCTTTAATATCACTGTTCTGAAAAACAAATTATGCAGCTAGTTTCTGTTGTGAGGACCTCTTATGTCCTTGGGTAAGATTTGCACTAGGTGCTGTGCAAACCTGCCAAAAATAAAATGTGAATTTTGCTTGTCACCTACTCGCTAATCTCATCCTTCAAGAATTAGGAAGAAAGTATGAACCTTTAATGTCAGCGATACCCATCTAGTGTTTGAAATGATGCGTTTCTGCTTCCCTGATTAATACAATTCTGTCACTAGCTTTAAATATTGTATTTATTCAAATCTTTATTTTGTTCATTATAACACAGGATAGGTCCTTTGAATGCGTGCATTCAGGGTGCGCTGTGTACAAAAAAAACCTATGTATTTGATTTAATAATCTAAAATATTGCTCTGTTTATAATAAGAATCTAATCCATGTATAAAGTACACATGATAACTAAATCGCCTCCTAGTGTACTAACTGCATTGTCATCAGGGCAGGTAAGTTTCCCAGTGCATGCTTAAAAAATCTCAATTTTAATAAATACTGTAAAAACAATCTGATGCACAAAGTTGGAAAGCTTCCATGTGGAAAATAAATACGCTATATTGGAGTTTAAATACCCCTTATCCTATTCTGACATAATATCTGTTGAACTGGCCTACCCTTGGGTGGACTCTGCTGTCCCTGATAATTTGTTGACTCGTCCACTACTATGTTGCTCGAAGTATGATATGAATGTGGGCCACATATTAGGGCCCATATTTATACTTTTTGACGCAAAACTGCGCTAACGCAGTTTTGCGCCCAAAAAATTAGCGCCGACTAACGCCATTCTGAAGCGCCATGCGGGCGCCGTATTTATTGAATGGCGTTAGCCGGCGTTAGCCGACCGGCGCTGCCAGGTGTGCGTGAAAAAAAACGACGTACACCAGGCAGTGCCGGCGTAGGGAAAAATGGCGTTTGGGCGTCCCAAAATGGGGCAAGTCAGGCTGAGGCAAAAAAATCGTCTTAACCCGATTTGCGCCATTTTTTTTGGGCGCCCAGACGCCATTAACATGACTCCTGTCTTAGCAAAGACAGGAGTCATGCCCCCTTGCCCAATGGCCATGCCCAGGTGACTTATGTCCCCTGGGCATGGTCATTGGGCATAGTGGCATGTAGGGGGGCACAAATCAGGCCCCCCTATGCCACAAAACAAAAATTACAAAAATACTTACCACAACTTACCTTTTCTTCCCTGGGATGGGTCCCTCCATCCTTGGGTGTCCTCCTGGGGTGGGCAAGGGTGGCAGGGGGTGTCCCTGGGGGCTTGGGAGGGCACCTCTGGGCTCATTCTGAGCCCACAGGTCCCTTAACGCCTGCCCTGACCCAGGCGCTAAAATCCGGCACAAATGCAGGTTTTTTAGTCCCGCCCACTCCCGGGCGTCATTTTTGCCCGGGAATATAAATACGACACATATGCATCGGAGTCATTTTTTAAGACGGGAACGCCTACCTTGCATATCATTAACGCAAGGAAGGTGTTCACGCAAAAAAATGACGCTAACTCCATGAACTTTGGCGCTAGACGCATCTAACGCCAAAGTATAAATATGGAGTTAGTTTTGCGTCGAATTTGCGTCAAAAAAAACGACGCAAATTCGGCGCAAACGGAGTATAAATATGCCCCTAGGTACATATGGCATTGACTTGGCTCTTGCATTGTCATGAGATTTGACAAATGTGTCAAAGGTCATGTTTTAAAACTATCGCTTTTGATAAATGTGTCATAGTGCAATGATATAACACGACATTCGGAACCCGGAAAGCTTTAAGCACCAGGAGAATGCATTGTCAGGTTTTCTATTAACTTTCCGAATTGTGTTTGGATACTGGTCTTTCTCAGCATTCAGGCCCATATTTATACCCTGTTTGTGCTGAATTGGTGTCATTTGTTTTGACACTAATTCAGTGCAAACTTAACTCCTTATTTATATTTAAACTAGTCTAACATCAAAATATTGGAGTTAAAGCCATTTTTTGCTAGCAGGAAACTACCTTGCGTCAATGTGATGCAAGGTAGGCGTTCCTGGGCAAAAAACTAACTCTAAGGCCCTAGCGCCTTATTTATCCTCTTGTGCAAAAATGGTGCACAGGAGGGAGGCAAACATAATTTAATGGTGCTAAGGTTGCTTAGCACCATTATTTAACGCCTGGGCCAGGGCAGGCATTAGGGGACCTGTGGGCTCATTTACATGGTGAAACACCATGGGATAAGTCCACAGGTGCCCTCCCCAGGCCCCAGGGACACTCCCACCTACACCAGAGGGACAGCGGAGGATGGGGGACCCCATCCCAGGTAAGTAGAGGTAAGAATTTTGTTTATTTGTTAAAAGTGCCATTGGGGGCCTGAAATGTGCCCCCTACATGGCACTGGGTGCAATGGCCAACCCCAGGTGTCCCTTGTCCCCTGTGCTGGCCATTGGGGTGGTGGGCATGACTCCTGTCTTTTCTACGACAGGAGTCATGTGGCATGGTAGGTTTTGCGTTAGAAAATTATGCTAGGCTAGTTAGAGTCATTTTTGTTTACTCTAACCAGCCTAATGTCATTTTTCAGTGCAAAACCCCCTTCCCCCATACCACCACCCCCACCTGGCTAACGTAATTTTCCTTGAGTTAGGCCACCCTTAGCACCGGCTTGCGCCATTCCTTAAATATGGTGCCTGGCTGCTGCTCTGGAATGGCGCAAGCTGGCACTATACTTTTAGACGCAAAACTGCATTAGCGCAGTTGTGCATGAAAAAGTATAAATATGGGCCTAAGTACTATACCAAGTGCCCGCCTGTTGTCTCTCTATGCTTTCTCCCTTTAAGATAGATATTTTGGGTTTCATCTCAGGAGTGATTGAGTGTTGATGGCAATGGGAAGGCAAATATCAGAAAAGTAGCCCCAGAAGACCCATGCGTTTTCACCTCCACCAGGCTAATTAGATGTTCGACCTCCTTTCCAGCTGAGTTCCTTGATGATTTTTCAGTGCAGCCCACCAACCAACATTGGGCCTGATTTAGGTCTTGGCAGAGGGAATACACTCCATCACAAATGTGGCAGATATCCTGCCCCTTGGATTACAATCCCCATAGGACCTAATGGTATTGTAATACAGTGGACAAGATATCTGTCTCGTTTGTGACAGAGTATTTCAGTCTGCCAAGACCTAAATTAGGCACATAATAGTTTTCACGCGCTAGTCTAAAAGACATGCTACTACAACAAAGGCTCTCCTGGCTTATGATGCAACCTGCCCGCTCCATGAAAGACTCTTGGACCCATATTTATATTCTGTTTGCGCCAGATTTGTGTCATTTTTTTTTACGCAAATCCGGCGCAAACTTAACTTCATATTTATATTCTGACGCTAGACCTGTCTAGCGTCAAAATATTGGAGTTAACAAAATTTTTTGCCTGCAGAAAACTACCTTGCGACAATGAGATACAAGGTAGGCATTCCTGGGAAAAAAATGACTTCAAGGCCCTTGCGCCTTATTTATCCTCCCATGCACAAATTACGCACAGGAGGAGGAGGGCCTTAAATAATGGCACTAAGCCTGCTTAGCAGTATTATTTAATGCCTGGGTAGGGGCAGGCGTTATGGAATCTGTGGGCCATTTTCCATGGTCAGAGACCATGGAAACAGCTCACAGGTGCACTTCCCAGCACCCAGGAACACCCCCACCTACATCTGGAGGACACCTCCCAGGTAAGTCCTGGGGGGACCCATCCCAGGTAAGTCCAGGTAAGTTTTTGATTTTTTTGAGAAGTTCCATAGGGGGGGCCTGACCTGGGCCCCCCTACATGGCACTGTACCCAATGGCCATGCCCAGGGGACATGGGCTGGGGGGCATGACTCCTGTCTTTAGCAAGATAGGAGTCATGTCCATGGGGGTTGTGCATCAAAAAATGATGCTAGTCAGGTTAGAGTAATTTTTTTTTATTCCAACATGACTAGCGCCATTCTTTCCCACACAACCTCCAGTTTGCTAATGCAAGTTTGCATCATAAAGTATAAATCTGGGCCTAGGTGCTTCAGGGTTGCAGGGTGCATGCGCACACAGGCGCGTACCCTAGAGGGAACATAGGTGGTTCCCCCGCCCCTCTGCAGTCACATGATTCCAAATCCAAATCCCCCACAACAGCGACCTTAGGATGCTTTATCACCTCCTGAGATAAAAGACCTTGGGTATTTATATAACAACTTCCCCTTCCCAGACTGAGTTGACAATAGCCAGTCGGCCAAACCAGCATAAAACAAGCATTAGTGATATTCAAAACCCCAATACCAGTCAAACGGGAGGAGTTTCTGTGGGGTGGCCGCATTGGCTCCCATCACCGGAATAGTCCAGTAGTCCCTAGATGTCAGGCCCCACAATAGTCCAGCAGTCATAGGTGCCAGGAGAATGTCAGTTCTACTGTCCTCCCTCTCCATGGCCTGCCACTCTCAATGCAACAGTATCCATAGGGAGCTCACCAGTCATCTGCTGTTTGAGGTGTCCCATTTGGTCCTTGATGGACGGTCCAAAGACACTCTTCGAGTCCATTGCCCCGGGTGTTAAGTTGGTCTGATGATTATCGACACTTCCTCGCTGCAGTATGTGGAAGGTGGATGCAATGTTGATGGGTGCTGCTCTCTCCTGTGCTGTTTGAGTTCTGGTGGGTCGAGTAGCCTGCTCCACCCCCTCCTCTTTTTCTGGTGATGTTTTGGGAGTAGCGGTCTACTTCAGGGCTCAGAGTCCATCCCGCATTGTGCTTTTTTATCAAGTGCCAGGCACTCTCTGGTTCATCAGATAATCAGGACCTCTCATCCCTCATGAGGTAGGTTAAGAAGGGGAGTGCATATCGGATGCCTGCTTCCCACAGCTCCTTGACTGCCATAAACGTCGTCTGGTTTTTCTGTACCACCATTGTGTAGTCGGAGAATATGGCAACTGTAGCTCCATCTACCTTTATGAGGCCTAGTGCGCACGTCCTCTGCAGGGCAAGGTCTCTGTCTCTATAGTGGAACAGCCTCACCACCACTGGCCTGGGTGGTTTGCTGGGAAGATGGTGCGTGAAGGTACCCAGTTTGCTTGCTCGTGTGAAAAAAATGGCGATAGTCTGTGTGGGGCCACCTCCTTCGCCAGCCTTTGCTTCAGGTAAGTGACGTAGTCTTTCCCACTCTGTTAGGCCAACTATCCTAATGTTAAGTCAGTTGCATCTCTTTATGTAGTCAGCCCTCAGGGCCAGCAACTCCAATCATTTTGTGAAGGTGTGTACCTGGTCCTGCAGCCCTTTCACCTGAGGAAGCACCCCTCAAAGGACATCTGTGTTATGATTGACTTTATCCAGAGTCAGTGTTGGGGATTGGTTCACACCATCCGCAAACCCATCTTGATCTTTGACTCACAGGAGGTCAGGAAGAGGTTCACTCTCCTCCTCTATTGCATCACCTGTTGCCAATACCATAGTCAGTTCAGACCTCTAAAAATGTAGTTTGAGGAGGTCCACATGTAGGACCCTCAAAGGGAGGACCCTCAAAGGGTACCTTGCAGTCTGCAAGTTCACCAGGTAGGTGACATTACTCTTGCGCTCCATCACCTCAAAAGGCCCAGTCTACCTGTCCTGTAGAGCGTGGGGGTCTGTGCGGGCCATGACCCTCACTTTCTGGCCAGAATGAAACTCAATCAGAGTGGCATTATGGTCATACCATCACTTGATGTCCTACTGGCTTGCTTCCAGATTCACCTGAGTGAGTTTCCTGAAGCATGCAGTCTGGTTTCTGAAGATTAGCACATAGCTAAATATATCCTTGGGGGCCTACTGTGAGCTTTCTGACAGCCTTCTTTCACTAGGCTAAGAGGTCCTCTTACACAGTGCCTGTACAGCAGCTCAAAGGGGCTGAAGCCAAGTCCCTTCTGTGGACCCTTCCTGTATGCAAAGAAGAGGCATGGTAAGAGGACGTCCTACTTACGCCTCATGGAGTCTGACAGAACCCTAATCATGCTATTCAGGGTACGGCTGAGTGTTTTAACCAACCCATTTCCTGGGGTGATAAGGAGTGGTAAACTTGTAGGCCACCCCACACTCCTTCCACAGAGACTTCAAATATGTGGATATGAAGTTGGCACTCTGGCGAATACCACCTCCTTGGGGAACCCCATGCTGGAAAAGATCCCAATCAATGCCTGGGTCACCACGGGTGCCATCACTGACATCATAGGGATATCCTCCGAGTACCGGGTGGCATGGTCCACCGAGACCAGGATGTACCTGTTGCCCATTGCTGTCTTGGGTTCCAGAGGCCCCATAATGTCGATCCTCGCCTACTCAAAAGGGGTGCTCATGACAGGGAACGTTTGGAGAGTAGCCTTGAATCTCCCCCCACTCTTGCCACTTGCCTGGCAAGTCTGGCAAGACATACAATATGCATCACATTGCCTTCGCATTTGGGGCCAGTAAAAGTGGGTGACAATCCTTTCAAAGGTGATGTCCTACCCCAAATGTCCTGCAGAAGGCACATCATGAGCCAGACCCATTAGGAAGGTTCACAAACGCTCAAGCACCACCAGCACTCGTGTTGCCCCAGGCTCATCAACCTCAGTCTCACTATACAGGAAACCACTCTCCCAGTAGATTCTATGTGAAGCATACTCCTTGCCAGCCACCTGGTCTGCAGCCTGCCACCGCAGACCCACAAGAGAATAGCATGTCTTCTGTGCCTCACAGAACTCCTCCCTGGTGGGAGCCCTTTCTTGCTGCCAATGAGTCAGCTCAGGCACATCCCCCAGTTTGGCCACCTGCTCCCCTGTGGGTCCCAGGGCACCCTCCTCAGGTTCAGCCTCCTCCCACACCGTGGGAACTTCTGGGGTGGGTTTCCTGTGCCCTGTGCTCCTCCTCTTCCTGGCAGACACCTGAGCCACTCTTCCAGGCTCCAGGTCTTCCTGATCACCCTTGCCGACTGCCATAGACTGACTGGTCACACACGCCCACTCAGATAGACCCACCATCTCCAAGTGTGACCTGCGTTCCACCTCACACCAAGGGGAATCCTACAGGCTGTTACCTAGCAAACAATCAACAGGCATGGTTGGATTCACAGCTATCCTCAAGGAACCTGAGACCCTCCTCATTCCCCAAAGAGAACTTGCGCCACGTAGAATGGGTGCTCAGAGCAGTCCTCAGCAACTTCTTGCAGAAACACATTGGGGACCACCGGCTCTTCAGGCAATAGGTGACTCTTGACAGTAGTCACACTGGCTCCTGTGTCTCTCAGAGACTCCCTCCTCTGTCCAGTGATGGTCACCAAGTACCTGTACTTCTTATTGTTCTCAGGCATGAAGGTCCTCTGGACCATCTCTCCTCCCCCTAGCGAGACAAGTGTCATCTCAGCAGGCTCCTCATCTCAGCTGGCTCCCACCATTCTCCTGGAACTAACTCCTCCCCAAGTGCTACACTGGCCAACCCCTGTGACTGCACCAGTGGGTGCCAGTGTCCACTTGAGACACTTGGGGTCCCCCCTCATTTGGCCTTCCTGATCACATGCATAACACTTGTGGGGATCATTTTCTGAAGGTTTCCATGTAGATATCCAAGGCTTCTTCTCACCTGGGGGATGGGAATCCTTAACCTGGAAACTAGGTTAGGCCCCTTGATAGAACTCCTCTGTTTATCCTTGCCCCCTACCCTTGGCAGAGTCTCCCCCATACATTTTGTGGGCTCTGGTACTCTCTCAGTGGTCCGCCTCCTGAGCCAGCATCCTGGGGTCAGTCAGCTTGCTGGCAATCAGATGCAGGTGCAGCTCTGGAAAACAAAAGCCATACAAGTGCTCCCATGCAATCAAAATGTACAGTCCCTCATAATCTGTTACCTTGCTGCCCTTCACCCATCCATCCAGTGCTCTGCAAAAAGAATCAACACATTCTAGCCAGGTTTGGGAATCTGACTTCTTATAGGACCTAAACTTTTCCTTGTTTTCCTTGTACTGCTCTGGGGTGAGACCATACCTGGTGACTAGTGGTAGAGTAGGTGAGCATCTGGGGATCCCCTAAGGCTGTCAAGGTGTCCCTACCCTCTTCCTCAAAGGGTTTCCACAGACCTGTCCCCCAGTGTACATCAGGGACCCCGTTCATGTGGAGAGCTGACTCATTCCCTTTAAACCACAAGTGTATGTCATCCTGCCTCTTAAAATCCTTCACTAAACCTTTAGGAATGTGCACGCTCCTCTCAGACTGCACTGGAAATATGCTGCCACCATTTGTGCTGGGTTAATTTTGCTTGGCCTTGAAGTCCAGCTTGATCATACTCAACTCATGGGCAAAAAGCAATTTAGATTCCTCCAGAACAAGGACCGTTTCCCTCTCTTGTTGCTTTTGCTCCATTTCAAACTTGTTGCTTTCTGCTTCCAACCTGAGCTTCTCAGTTCCCAGCTCATGCTCTCTGGCCTGTTGCCAGTTCTCCAGCACCCCTAGGGACAAACCTCTAGATGACACACTGCTGCCACTCCTGGAGGGTATGCTCCCTAAAGGGAGATCCTGAGTTCCAAAGTCCCCTTGTTGGTTCTGTACCTCCACATCCTCATTCTCAGCCTCCCCAGATTCTCTTCCTGCCCACCAGCCCCTCACTTACTTTTGCAGCTCCTCTTTCCTAGAAGAGGTCTTTACAGGGCAATTAAGATCCTTGGAGAACTGTTTCAGTTTGGGCACCATGTAGGATTTGAACTTCTCAGTCTCAAACACAACCTTTGCAACTTCACTTGCTGGTTCACCAGACAGAGCCATGATTTGTGGATAACTCCATGGATTGTAAAAAACAGAAAAAATCAGAAAGCAGTATGTGGTTGCGTAATGGTCTGCACTATGCAGCAGTGCACGCCAAACACTGTGAGGGTCATTCTGACCCTGGTACCGCCGACAGGCTGGCGGTGCTCCAATGAGCATTCTGACCGCGGCGGTTCAGCCGCGGTCAGAAGCGGAAAGTCAGCGGTCTTCCGCTGACTTTCCGCTGCTCATTGGAATCCTCCATGGCTGCGGAGCGCGCTCCGCAGCCATGAGGATTCTGACCCCCCCTACCGCCATCCAGTTCATGGCGGGAAAGCCGCCATGAACAGGATGGCGGTAGGGGGGGTCGCGGGGCCCCTTGGGGCCCCTGCCGTGCCCATGCCAATGGCATGGGCACGGCAGGGGCCCCCGTAAGAGGGCCCCAAAATTTATTTCACTGTCTGCCTTGCAGACAGTGAAATACGCGACGGGTGCAGTAGCACCCGTCGCACCTTCCCACTCCGCCGGCTCGATTACGAGCCGGCATCCTCGTGGGAAGGTCGTTTTCCCCTGGGCTGGCGGGCGGTTTAACTGGAACCGCCCGCCAGCCCAGGGGAAAACTCGTAATACCCGCTGCGGTCTTTTGACCGCGGCGCGGTAATTTGGAGGGCGGGATCCTGGCGGGCGGCCTCCGCCGCCCGCCAGGGTCATAATGAGGCCCTGTGTGTCATGTACAAGCACAAGTCCTATCCTTACCGCTGGTCACCAGTGTTAGAAATGGGTCTCTAGTTAGCAGTCAGTTTAGACCGTGTTCAAGTAGGGACCCTCACTCTGGTCAGGGTAAGGGAGTCACACTCCTAAGATAACCCCTGTTCACCCTGTTGGTAGCTTAGCACAAGCAATCAGGCTTATCTCAGAGGCAAAGTGTGAAGTGTTTTTTACCCACACACAGTAACACTACTATTAGACCCCACACCAGTTTAGGAAATAGCCAATATTTATCTAAGTAAAACAAGACCAAAATGGCAATAATCCCATATACACAGGGAAAGATATGAATTTTTAAAGATTAAGGGCCTGATTCTAACTTTGGAGGACGGTGTTAAACCGTCCCAAAAGTGGCGGATATACCACCTACCGTATTACGAGTCCATTATATCCTATGGAACTCGTAATACGGTAGGTGGTATATCCGCCACTTTTGGGACGGTTTAACACCGTCCTCCAAAGTTAGAATCAGGCCCTAAATCACAATAAAGTGCATAAAAACACAACTATTGCTATCACAGCCTTGTGACAGAGTAGTTCCCAACAGCCTGATGCCACTCATGAGGGAGTGCCGTGCCAGTCACGAAGGGACACAGACCCCAGGTACAGGAGGGGAGGTGTCACTGGAGCCAGTGCGGCTTCGGTTCCATACTGCTACATAGGAGGTAACACATCAGTTATTTACTGCTATACAGGGGAGGTGAAGCATCAGTTCCTTGCAGAGGCAGCGGAGGTGAGGTGGTGGTGAGGCATTGATTCCTTACAATCCGGTGGTGTTGTTGTGTCTAATGGGTCAAGACGCGATGGAGCAACCTCTTGAAGTCACGGTCACACCACAGGGCCACAGATGCCACAACAGAGTCGGGTATTATGGACACAGTGACACGGCACTCGGGACTCACGGTGTTGCAGGACTGCAGAGGTGCTGTGGCAGCGTTGGGCCTGCAGTGTCAGTCGCAATCATTGCACTTCAGCTGGGGCCATGGCTTCTGGTGAAAGCAGTGGCACTGAGTTGGGTAGTGACCCCGGTCCTGGAGTTGTCCAGAGTCGGTGTGCCTGGTCTTCTTGTTTTATGTCAAACTTCACTCCCAAGGGCCCAAGAACTAGAGTGCGCACCTCTTGACAAGTCAGGGTCCTCAGCAAGAGAGCCCAGGGGCTGGCAAGTGAAGTCTCTGATGACCCTGAGACTTTTTAACAGCAGGCAAGCTCAGTTAAGTCCTTGGAGAAACTTCACAAACAGGATACACAGCAAGGTCCATTCTTTGTCCTCTCCAAAGCAAAAGCAGCAACTGCAGGCCAACTAAGCAAAGCACACACAGCAAAGGCAGCAACGGGCAGTACTCCTCCTCACAACTCTTCAGCTCTTCTCCTTGGCTGTGTCTCCTCTTGAGCCAGACGTTTTTTAAAAGTCAGGGGTATTGGGTCCAATAATTATACTAATTTCTGCCTTTGAAGTAGGCAAACTTCAATGAAAAAGCTTTGCAATGCACAAAACCCTGCCTTTCCTGCCTTGTCCCAGACACACTCTAGGGGGTTTGAGACTGCATTGTTGAAGGACAGGCAAAACACTATTCTGGTGCAAGTGTCAGCTCCTCCCACCACTCTAGCACAGGAAGACCCATCAGGATATGCAGGGCATACCCCAGCTCCCTTTGTGTGACTGTCTAGAGTGTATTCACAACCAGCCCAACTGTCTGCATTCCACAGCCACGCAGAGGCACAGAATGGTTAAGCAAGAAAATGCCCACTTTCTAAAGTGGCATTTTCTAAAACGCAATTTAAAAAAAACTTTTACTAAAAGATGTATTTTTAAACTATGAGTTCAGAGACCCCAAACCCCACATCTCTATCTGCTCCTAATGGGAAATTATACTTAAAAGATATTTCAAGGAAATCCCCAAGTTAACCTATGGGAGAAACAGGCCTTGCAATGGTGAAATCCTAATTTGGCAGTGTTTCTTTATCTGTACATGTAAGACACACTAGTACATGTCCTACCTTTTAAATACTGCACCCTGTCCATGGGGCTATCTTGGGCCTACCTTAGGGGTGCCTTACATGTACTAAAAGTGAAGGTTTGGGCATGTCAATTGGTTGCACTTGCCAAGTCGACATAGCAGTTTAAAACTTCACACACAGACACTGCAATGGCAGGTCTGAGACATGTTTACAGGGCTACTCATATGGATGGCATAATCATTGCTGCGGGCCCACTAGTAGCATTTGATTTACAGGCACTGGGCACACATGGTGCAGTATAATAGGGACTTACTAGTAAATCAGATATGGCAACCACTTGCCCTTTAGCACTGATCAGCAGTGGTAAAGTGCCCGAGTACCAAAACCAGCAAAAACGAAATCCAGCACACATTGAAAAATACAGGAGACAGAAGCTAAAATACAGGTTAAACTACGCCAAGGATGGCAGGTCTAACACAATACATCAAACATATCTTTCAGGAGTCAATAACAAGAGTTTTGCTAGAGATTAAAATGTTATTTATTATGTTTTAAATATTTTCTTCAGTAGTCAAATTGGGTATATAGAACATTGCATAAAGCGTGTCCCGCAATCTATACCCATTCTAGTATTATAAATCAGTAAAAGTAAATAACTTTAGTCAGAAAATAGCATACAAGCAACAAATGTCTGACAGGCAGTATGGTAAATTGAGCTATCAGTACTCATAAAGAATTCTGTAACAGACTTTGATAAAGAATAGTCTAGGCAGAGAGCAAAGTCTGTCTGAGTCTTGCAGAGAGAGAGAGAGTTCTGACGAAGAATGACCTGCAGCTGGATCTGAGAGCGTGCTTGCTATTTGTTCTTTCCCTGGGACACTTTTTATAATAAAATATAATCATACACATTTTAATACATTTGTTTCAGCTTGCGATATTAGACACCTAATCACCAGCAGTGAAGGCATGAGATGAGTACTTTTTCCAAAGAGATGGTAACTTCTATTAAAGACAATTCTACACACAAGATACATTTGACAACATTTGAAATTCTAAAGCATTTTCCTAGCCACCATGTTCTCTGAAAGAATAGACACTGATTTAAATGTTATGCACAAATAGCTAAGGTCATAAATATTCTCACACATCTCCATACTAAAGCCTATTCATAAAGAAGCAAGTCTTAGATTAGTTTAGCAAGTTTCGAGATTCCAATGCAGGTCGAATGGTTAAAAAAATAAAATAATATAGCTTTCTTTGTTAGCATAGGAAGCTTGCATACAAAGGCCATGCAAATGTCACTATAGAAACATTTCTGCCGAGGTAAATTTGTTTGGAATTTGTCAATGTTAGCAATCAAGAAAGTCAAATGTGGGTTTACAAAAGAAGGTGCACCTTTAAAATGTAGCTTTTGGTTAGGCCTAGATTTCACTCACTTCTCACTTTTTTTATTTTCCAAGATTCCTGTCTCCTGATGCAGCATTAGCAGTTCATCTTTTGCTTCTGAGCAGGGCTCAAGGTACACAAGGGGCTAATTACAGCATCCTCTCTGTTTGCATGAAGTAAACTTTTACCTTCAAGTCTTATTCCTACCCTATTGGGTCAAACCTATATTCATTTGTGTTCCCTCAACCTGTAGGTGGAGACAGTGACATTCAAGCATTGGCCTTATGAGTCTATGCCCCAGGAATCCAGTCCAGGTTTTCTGAACACCAACCTGCAGGAGTGCGTCTCTCTCTTTATCCATCCTCAGCCCCATTTCCCTTAGGCAGGGCTTTCATAATCATCCTCGACCTAGTGCAAGGGATTGAGTTGACTTCTAAGGTTCTAGGAGACAGAGGGATTGACCTTGTCATCCACATGCTGGAATTACCGTGTTCATAGACAAGTCCCTCTCACAGATCAGAAAAACCTTTTATAGTATCCTAGTACCACCCTCCCAAATAGCACAAATACAACTGCTAACAAAGATGAGCTTCTAGAAGTCAAGGGAAAAAAATAATGGAAGACACTGTGAGGAGATTAATTCTGTGTTGTATGCATTGGCTTGGGATGCATATGGTGATGCCAGTTAGGGCATATGTTTAGTATATTTCAAGTAGGCTTTAGGTTGTTATGTTTTGGTAATAGGTTAAAGACCCACAATACAATATACAGAGAGGGCTTTTGGTCAGCCTGTTGCTCATGATTGGATGACTTTCTTGTCTATCTTAACTGCCTCCTCCTTATTCGATGCAATTGCTCTCCAGTTCCAACTCTTGAAGTGTAGCTTCTTTACATTAATTATGATTGAGCTGTATGGTTCCACTGAAAATGTGAGAGGACACATTTTTTAGTTATGTTTCAGCATTACAGGGGGAGTTTGGTTGCCTTCCTTCTTTTCTTTCCACTCTATTCACAAACACGTTCACTCACCCATTGCTTCTCCTCTCTCATTAAATATTACATATTTCTGTCATTTAAATGATATTTGCATGAGGGGCCCGCAGTTGTACACTGCTGCCAAGCCATTCAGTTTCTGGTCGTTGCCCCCCACTCCTTTTCCATGTCTGCATTTTGTTATTGTTTCTTTTTTTTTTTTAAAGCAAAGTCTGCAAAAGTTTGGCAGCTGCACACTGCTACCTGGATGCTCACTTTTATGTCACTGCTAACCGTCATCTTCCTAATCCCTGACCCCCGCTCTTTACTTTCTTTTCTTGTTTTCCCTTTCACCAAAAGCCTGACAGTTGCACTCTGCTACAGGTTCCACTCAATGTTTTCTTTCATATACTTTTGAGATGGCTGCCCAACCTCTTAGGACGGTAATAAAAAAAAAAAGTGAAAAAATAGCCGCCATGTATGTATGCATATGCTTAGAGAGAATCTTTGATTGATTTGTATTTCTCCTTAAGGTAAATCACTTTAGAATTGCTGCTGCAAGCTTGTTGCTATTTCTATAAGAAAAACATTGTCAAAGCTAAACGTTTTCACAGGGGAGACTTGTTGCTTTAAAAATGCTTATTTTAACCTACTTTTCTCCCATAAGGTGAATAAAATGCGATTCGAAGTTTTCTTTTCTAAACAACAGAGAGAGAGAGAGAGAGCGACAGAGTGTGTGTTTGTATACCTAAGTGCCAAAGGTAATTGACGCCATAAATGTGAGTATTGTAAGTAACTGAATACATTACAGAATTTCATAGTCTTTTAACAGTAGTTAATTTCTAGCATTCTGGTTGGCTTAGCTACAGTTAGCTAACTGTAGTGATATGAAGCTAGAAAGTATGAGCCAATACGCACGACAGAAACAAAATATTCTATTTCTGTGCTGTGAAAACCGTGGTATGTCTTTAATAAATCTCTCGTGGAGGCGCGATCTTGTGAACTCTAATTTTTTGGACATAATTCCTATCGAAAAATGCTCTTGGTCAAAGAATATAGTAGGAGCAATTGTACATTTTGAACTGGTTAGCACTTTTAGGCGCCTATATACTTCGCCTGAGGACTTCAAGCTTTCCTAATGAAATATAAAGCGGCTCCCACTGGGGTAAGGTAGATGAAAGTTGATACAAAGCGAAGGCCGCGACAAGAAGCTCAGGCACTTTTCAGTTCTGTTCTTAGAGGCAATCGGTCAACCGTGGCCGCACTTTTTTCACCTGCAAAGCTGTTGTTCTGTGTACTACTCTTCCCACTTGACCTGCCTGTGGTCATTTAAAATCCAAGGGTGTCCGACTAGCGAGGAACACAAAGACGAGCTCTGTAATTCATCCGAATGGATCACTGGAAAAAAACGCAAGTCTACAGTATTCGCGTTATTCTTTTATGTATGTATCCTTCGTGGCTGCATTCAAAGGTTCCTCAGGTCTCTGAATCGCCAGAGGCATTTGTTAAGTGTAGTTTCACAATAGAGAGCGATTTCTTTATATGAGCTGTGCGCGATAGTAAGAGAGCATGTGCACAATACTACATACGGATTTGTATTAAGAGTCACATTAAGAATCAATAATACTTTAGGCACTTATAGCTGGTCAACATACTGGGTGATAGCTGCACGACTATGTTACAATAATAGGAGGCATATTTAAGAAGCCCCTAGTGCCACCTTGCACCACATTTGTGCTATTTTTTTGATGCAAAGGTGGCATTTTCCCCATGCCATATTTATAAAAGTGGCACAATTGTAATTGTATTTATATTTCGCTTACTACCCCTGCAGCGGTGTTGAAGAGCTTTTCGGCAAGTAGCACGCTACTCTGGAACCCAAGAGGAATTAGTGGTGAATCAGTATATGGAAATATGAGTTTAGTTTAGTATTTTTATGAGATAATTTAAGCAGAGGATATGTGAGTTTATTAGTTGGACTGACTAGAGTAATGGAGGGATAGAGGAGGGAAGAATCCAGAAGTGTTAATTGGGAGTTTATAGTAATAGGATGAAGTTTAGGATGAGTAAAGGAGAGATGGAGGAGGGAGTAGTCTGTGGAAAGGGTTATGGAGATCATAGTAGCAGGAGGGGTTCTGGATGAGTCTAGGTGAGATAAATGAGGGAGAATTTATTAGGGTTGTTTGGGAGATCATGGTAGTAAAGTGAGGTTTGGGTGAGCTAGACGTGGAAGAGGAGGGAAGAGCTTAGGCAGGGTTATTTTTGGAGATGAAAGTAGTTGAATGGGTTTGGGATGAGTCAGAGTGGGGATGGAGGATAGATTGATAAGCGACCTGACATATGGTGATGGGTAGACACAGTAAAGCTTACAAGAGAATACATTTATATTATGTTTATTTATATATAATTTTATTTATATGTATATTTGTAATCATTATTTTATTTTTGTTTAATTTATTTATTCATTATTATTATTTTACTTTAATTTACTTATTTATCATTTGAGTTTTATTTATAGATTTTATTGTATTTATTTTTTATTTATACACATACATATACACACACACATATATACACATATATATATATATACAAAATATATATATATATTCACATACATATACATATTTAATTATGAGTAAATATACATTTGTTAAACAGGTTTAAATAGTATGTGTGTTATTTATTGTTATGACATTGTAGCGGTACATGTTTCCTAAAGAACTATGCACCAAGGTATAGTAGCCTGCACCTTGTGTGGAAATCCGAGGTGGAGGAAGATGTGTTGCAGAGTCTTCAAGGTGATGAATCTTGTTTGTGCTAATTTGTCCACTTAGGTAATCATAGTTAACTTGGAGTCCATGGTAATTCTGAGGTTTTTAACTTCCTTGGATAATTGAGGATGTGGTCCGAGATCGTCAGGCCAGGCGCACAGTGGGTCATAATTTTTCCAGTCACCACATATGACTATTTCCATTTTGGAGTCATTTAATTTGAGATGGCTCCAAGTAATCCACTGATCAATAGCTCTGAGGCAACTAAAGATTTGTGAGTTTTCAATGTCTTTGGGGCATTCCAATTTAGGTAGTATTTGTGTGTCATCTGCATAGTTGTAGCATGTAAGTTAAAAATCATTGATCAGTTCTGGTAATTATATCATGTAGATGTTGAAAAGCAAAGGTGAGATGATTGATCCTCGGAGGACCCCTGCTTTTTTTAAATTGGGTTTGGATAACAAGGGGGAGAAGAGATGATATCAGTTCTGTTTTGAAGGTAGGATGTAATCCAGTCGAGAGCAGTCCCTTCTATGACGGCTTTGTGGAGTCTTTGAATTAGGATGTCATGGTCAACCGTATCAACAGCAGCCAAGAGGACCAAGAGAAGTAGTGCAGCAATTTCATTGTGGGTGACTGTGTTTTTAAGATCAGGACAGATTGCTATGAATACCGATTCAGTGCCTCTTCCTGGGCGGACTCCAGTTTGGTAGTCTGAAAATATAGAATTGCCTTCAATGAATTGTGACATCTGGGCGAATGCTGCTCTTTCTATCAATTTGCCCAGGAAAGGTCCATTTGTGATTGGTCTGTAGTTGTTGGGATCCTGTGTTTCTAGGTTTGTTTTCTTTAATAGCGGATATATGTATGACTTTTTCAGGTCTTCAGGAAAAGTTCCTGTAGTTAAAGAGTTGTTGATGATTCTTCTTACAGGCAGCAGAAGTAGATAAAATAATGTTCTTGAAGATGTGTAGTGGACAAGGGTCAGAAGGGAAACCGGAAGGCCTGCTTGCTTTGACCAAATCCATAAGCTCGCCTAGTGATATTTGTTTGAAGGACTGTAGAGGCTGGGTTGGTTTATTCTTAGAGGGGATTTTAGGAAAGGGGTTGGTGCTGCTTGTTTTCTTCTGCTTTAAATAGGAGTCCAATGTGTCTGCCTTGGTTGTGTAATGAGTTGCCAATTTGTTTGTGAAATCTTGAGTAGTGGGATGACTTCCTTCCAAGCATTTAGGTTTTTGAAAATCAGTGACAATTTTTTTTAATTCTTTGGTTGCAGATTAAGCATTTGTATTCTGTCTGAGTAGTAGCTTTTTTAGTTTTTTTGATTGATGATTTGTATATTGTGTTAAGTTTGTGTAGCTGCAGTTTGTTTTGAATGTTGTTTCTTTTGAGCCAGGTCCGCTGCAACCTTCCGATTCGTTGCTTTATCTTTTTAAGTTATGTGTTTCTCCAAGGTGATTGTTTTCTTTTGTCCTGTTTTGTTTTTCTGAATGGTATTAGGATATCAAAGGCTTCCTGTAGCTACTCATAAAGTTTTGGAACAGAATTAATTGTATCTAGATTCTTGTTGGCTGTTAGTCGTGTTTCTAACTCACCAAAATTGAGTTTGGTCCATGGTCGATAGGTGCATGTATGAAAGTAGTTGTGGGGTGTGTTGATTTGTATGTCGCCATGCACTACCGGGCGTCTCTTTCTCGAACCGCTGTTGGGCCGAGTTTCGGGACGCGGGCACTGCCTCAGCCCATTTGTTTGTCTACCTGTTTCCACAGTGTGGCCCAGGAGACACATTTCGGGCTGTGGGTCGCTCTGCAGCCCCTGACAGCCTCCCTGAAATCACCTATACCTACCTCCTTGGGTTTTTTCCTTTTCTTTCCTCCTTTTTCTTCTTCTTTTTTCTTCTATCTTCATTTCTTCTTCTTTCTTGGTTTCTATGTTGTCTTCCTCCTTGGTATTCTTCTTCCCAGCATGCCTTTTTCCTTTTCCTTTTCTACTTGGTCTTTTTTCCTATTCTTTTCTATATGATCTTTCCCAATCCAAGATGGTGTCACACTTTTTTCCTGTTGCATCACTTCCTGTTTTCTGGTATATAAGCACTTCAGTTTATTTTTTATTAAATTCATTCGGTCTAGAAGTCTAGTCCATTTGAGAAAATAATAACAATCGTACATAAGAAAAAGAATGTGATAAAAACATGGTAACAATATAAAGCCAATAGACATCAAAACATTGTAACAATAAGAACAACAGAACAAAGCATTTCATTATGTGTATAAATACAATAAAATAGGACATAAATAGATATAGTAAAAAAAGGGGAGAGAGCTAAAAACTAAAATATAAAACTTTTTGTCTGGAGGACCAGTGTGCACAACCAGAAGACAAAAAAGACAGAAAATAGTCTAATTGGACTGAAAGGAAACATTATCAGAGTACCAATCAAAAAAAACAACAGAAAAACTATATGGGAAGGCTATATAAACTTGTGCAGTCTTGATAGTCATAAAAAAGGCACAAATTCGTAATGGAAATTTCCTACTAAAAACAATACAAAAAGGATAAAAGAGAAGATTAAAATCCTTCTAAAGACTAGTATAGAGATGACTCAGGAGCCTTTAGGTGCAATGAACTTGCGACGGATGAACCAGGCCTCCGATAAGTATTTGGTAACTGGAATGGCTACCCTGGGAGAGAAATCATGCGTACAGATTCTAATGGCGGTCACTCTATCCTGAAATGACATATTTTTACAGAGGGGAATAATCCACCTCTTTCTTGGTGTCTTATACAAAGGGCAGAAGAATAATACATGCTCTGATGTTTCTTTACAATGTTGACAGAAGATACACCTATCATTTGTAGCAATGTTAGATGGCCAGTGGGCCGTGAAACCATTGGTAGGCAATGTACCATATCTTAACTGCAGGTATAGAGCGCGGGCATGCGGAGGGATAGGGAGGTTCAGGAAATTCTCAGCCCAGGGTTCATGCTTAATTTGAAGAAAATCCATTGTTAACCTACCCGCCCTCTTTTGGTGCAGGGAATCTTTGTTAACTTTCTCCCAATATCTGCTTGTAACAATTCTCCTAGCCTTATCAGGGATTTGATCCGGGTGATTCCAATAATGGGAAAGACCCATTTTGTCCCAGGCAATTTTCATCTCTTTCAGCCAAGGGATTCTCTCCAATGCCTTGGGGGCGGCTATCAACTCTCTTATAGCCAGCCTATATGGTTCTAGTTCAGCAGATTTCCATAGACGAATCCAGTAGGAAAGGGGTCTTAAGGCCGCTATGGTTTTAATGCCATTTAAACCAAGGTCAAGCCTTAAAGGGGTCATTGGTGTACCCGTACCTAGCCTGGACACCTGCCTAAGGAAAATATTTTCCTTGGTTTGCAGAATGTCCAGGTTTTTATGGGACCCCCAAAGTTCCGCTCCATATAGGGCTGCTGCTCTGATTTGAACATTATAAATCTCCGCGAGAATGTTCAGAGGGGGGCTCGGAGCCTTTCTAGATCTGCGGACTAAGGCCCCACCTCTTTGGCTTATGATCAGAGCCCCTTTGTCAATAGCTGCCTTCCATTTGCCTGATGTAGATAATCTGAAACCCAAATAATCAAACTCTTCGACTTTCTCCAATGGGGTCGAATTCATCTCAATATTAGTACGCAATCGTTTTTTAGAGGTAGTGAATATCATAAATTTAGTTTTCTTAATATTAACATCTAAACCATAGTCACTACAGTAAGCACAGAACTGGTTGATCAGGTGTTGAATTCCCATTGGCGATTTTGATAGTAGGATCGTATCATCTGCATATAGCAGGCAGGGGATTTTTTTCCCACCCAGTTTCGGAGAATCATTTATGCAGTTCTCTAGGTAGTGGATGCAATTGTTAATGTAGAGCAGAAAAAGAGTAGGTGCCAAAACACAACCTTGTCTAACTCCTTTTTTGATAGCTACAGGGTCAGTCAGCTCGCCCCCCTGTCCACACCTGATTTGGGCAAAGGTATTTTGGTGCAACTGAGCTATAAGTTTCAGGAGGCCAATTGGCACTCCCATGTTTGATAATGTTGACCACAGCAGATTCCTGGGGATCAGGTCAAATGCGGCTCTTAGGTCTATAAAGACCACATAAAGGTTACCCCCCCCCAGGTCAACATTCTTCCATTTTATTGACATAAATCTTAGAGCTTGGTCAACTGTGCTCACTGCGGGTCTGAAACCCGCTTGTAAATCAGAAAGGGCTTCAGACTCGATAATCCATTCCTCAAGGTGGGACAGAAGATGTTTCGCATAAATTTTTGGGAAGTTATCGAGGAGACTAATTGGACGGTAGTTAGCCGGAATGTTTGGATTTCCTTTTTTAAAAATCGGTACAATTTCAGCCCCTTTCCAAGAAGATGGAACTGGAGCGCCTGCTGCAATAGCATTGCAGATAAAATTGAGGTAGGAGCCCATATATCAGGTCTAGATTTATATAGATCACCTGGGATTTTATCTGGGCCAGGAGCCTTCCCCCATTTCAGGGAGTCTATTGCATCTCTAGTTTCGGATAGAGAAAAAGAAATTGGAATGAGCTCTTGGTTTGTTAAATCAATGGGGGGCCACAGAGAAACTTCTGGTGGACCTCCATAAAGTTGCCCAAAATGCTCTACCCAAGTTGCTGAGAGAATTGTAGAGCCAGGCGCGGCTGGGGAGTCACTGTCATTATCAGCTATTAGTTTCCAAAATCTGGAAGTATTATTAGATAAGGCTGAATCCAGAATAGTGGCCCATCTGGCCTCCCCCTAGCTTCTGCGTGCCTTTGAGCATTCCTTCTTATAAGTGCCCCTGGCTATTCTCAATGTCGCAGCATGGCCTTCTTTAATTGCATCCAGGAGAGCTAGTTGTGCTATTCTGCAAGAGTTATTGAACCAAGGGGCATTGTGTTTTTTATTGGAGTTGTTAACAGTCTCTTTTGTGAAAAGTTGTTTTAAAGATTGGAAGAGATCAGTGTGGGCTGTAAGAAGGCTATCGCCCTCCTCAGACTCATCTAACCAGATCATACACTCCATATGATTTGCAAGCAAGCTGTAAATAGATGCTAAATGTTTAGGGGAGGAGATAACAGATTCCCATTTAAGATTGCATCTATTATTGGTTAGGGCCAGTTGGGAAACATTGGACCTAGAGGGAGGCACTATAAACGAAGGAAAAAGACCTCTGGTTGATAGAATCAGAGGATCGTGGTCGCTCACGGGCTGCTCATCTACCCTCATATCTACCATGTAACGCCAAAGACGGATATCAAGAAATATGTAGTCGATGCGACTGCTATGTTCTCCGCGCCTAAAAGTAGGTCGCAAAATAGCATCTGAGTTTGAGCGGCCATTACAGGCTCGGAGGCCATGAGCTAGTGCAATGTCAGCCAAAAAGCGTGCAGATTTGTTCAATCTTGGTTTTTTGTTGGAGACTAACTGGGGGATGCCCCAATGGGCATCCTCTTCTTTACAAATTCCTTGGACTAAAGGATTAGGTTCAAAGGTAACATTAAAATCTCCTCCAATTAAGACAAAAGAGGAGGGATTACTTTTAAGAACATAGTCCAAATTCGACAGAACGTCAGACTCAAAGTGGGGACTCACATTCCTATTATAGATATTAATTAAAAGGAGGGGTTTTTCTTCAGAAATCATTAACAATAGGGCTTGCAGGTCCGGGCAACCAGTGTCTAATTCTTCTATCTTGCACCTGAGAGAAGTATTTAGCCACACGAGCAACCCTCCCGAAGGTCTCCCAGAAGATGACTTACGTGCCGGAACCCAAAAGCTTTTGAAACCGAGTCTATATTTGGGTTCTAATGCCCATGTTTCTTGAAAAAGACAAATCAAGTGATCATCAATAAGGTTACCCCAACCTGGGCTATGTAATTTGCTTTCCAATCCAGCTATATTCCAGCTGAGCACCTTATCGAGATCCTCTGAGCATGAGGACCCAACTTTATTCTGGGAATATAGAATACTAGGGGGGGGACTGTTAAAGACAATGGTGCTTCCCTCGGGAGGATTAAGACCAGAAGATTTCTCGCTCTGTGTCTTTAAAACCTCGCTGGAAGTAACCCCAATAGTGTTTGGATTTGGTGAGTTGACCATGCAGATGTGACCCAAGGTATAGGGAGCGTTTGACAGATTGGAAATGCATTCCTCAGTTGCTTGACATGATAAACTTTTGGGTGAACCCGGGACAACAAAATCGGCCAAGCTGTTAAGACCAATAGGGCAAATGGACTCAGCTTTGCAATTAGACAATACCACATCCTGAAAGGCATCTCCTAGTCAATCTGCCTCAGAGAGAGAGGATCGAGGACGTCTAGGACCAATTACGGGGGTAGGCAGTGTGTGGGTAACCGAGCCGGCCCCGTATGATGATGGTGATTGAGTACTCCAGGATGACATAGAAGGTGGATAAAACACTTGTAACCTGCAAAGAGAAGTTTTGCCAGTTGTAGGATAAAGTCTGTTAGCATTTAAAGAAAGTCGTTGGACAAGATCGGGGGAATTAAAATTAATAACGATACAATCCCCAAAACCAGGGCCCACCCACCCCACCCACCCTACCCTTCTCACCATCAATATTGAAGATGACATGGAAAAAGCAAACCCCGCATTCACATGCAACCAGTGGATAACCTTGTTTTTGAGTTCGATGAAGGATTCGGAAAAATGAGGTTTGAGTTCAGGAACATTTGATATAATAAGAACATAAGGGCATGATTCAGGTGGTAAATGGAGCACTTTAGGTTCTTGGGAGTCCCTACTCTTAACCTTCTTCTGGTATGCTGATTGTGAGAATTCCCTAATAGGGGTGCTGTCTCCCGAATTAGTTGCTGGATTATTCCATGAGGCGATTCCTTTTGATAAGGGAGCTAAGGCCATATGGGGCTTGGTCGTCAGGATACTGGGGGTTTTAGCAGAACTAGGCCAGTCGTGATTTAGAATAGGAGGAAAAGTTTTGGGTATTTGGCCAATGTGACTATTGGCAACAATAGAGTCATGATTAGGTTGAATTCCTACAGGTAAAGAAATTGTTGGTAGCTGACTGCTCGTAAGACTTTCAAGTTTGTCCTCAATTATTTGAAGACGGTTGGAGATAGGAAGAAGTAGTTTAGAGAGCTCATCTCTTATGAGATCCCTAATAAACTCATTTGCATGGGAGTTATTGGTATTATGTAAGGAGATTGATGCCATATCATTAATAGAAGGTTGGGCCAAGTTAGAGGGACTCAAGGTTCTAGATCGTTTATTTTTGAGGACAGGTTCCCTACGCTTCCTTTTCCCTTTGGTATTAGATTCAGTTAAAGTAAGGGAACCTTCTATTGGGGGACACTGGACCAACAAAGTTGGTACGGCACAAATGGCAGGTGCAATTGGAGTATCATCTTGGATCTCTTGAGGAATTTTGGACGAAGAAGGGGAATAATCGGGACAGACTGGAGCTCTAGTCGCGGGTGGGGCTGTGAGACTGGGCTATCATGGGCTGAACTAATGGATGCAGAAGGAGGGGCAGCAAGGCGACGTTGCACTAATTCTATTTCTCTTTCAAGTTCCCCAACGGCCTTTTGTAAAAAGCCGTCCAGGGTTTTGTTAGAGTGCAATTTCCCGTCCAGCCCCCCCCGCGTCGTCGGCCCATTTTACTAAAAACCAAGGGCCTTAAATTTAGTGGGAGATTCAAGTAGGATCACAGCGGGGCGAGCAAAGGCAGATTAATAATGGTAATTGACCACTAGCTAGGTAGAGGCCTAGAGCTTTGGGGGAAAGCTACCCCAACACAGTGTAAATAGGCTTGAGTTTGTCCTTCGGGCAGTCAAATGGAGAGTGGTTATCTGGGACCACAGTTTAAGGTAAATATCAGGGGGGTGGCCCTGCCCTGCCTCTTCCTGGCAATGACGGGCAAGGACGGGCCCGCCCTTGGCCCGGGCGCCGCCCGCGCGCGTCCCGCGGAGCGGGAGCGCTTACGTGGTTTTAAAGGGCTCCTGCCCTGATTGAAGGCAGCACACAGCTGCTGCCCACCTCCTCCTCGGTTCCCGGCAAAGTTCAGCGCGACCCGCGGAGCGGGAGCGCTTACGTGGTTTTAAAGGGCTCCTGCCCTGATTGAAGGCAGCACATAGCTGCTGCCCACCTCCTCCTCGGTTCCCGGCAAAGTTCAGCACTTCAGTTCTTTTCTTCCTTGCGTTGTAAACACTTTTGCTTGGTGGTGATCCTCGCTCCTGTTTTTTCTGTGTTTTTCCGCGTTCCTGTTTTCCCTGCAAGATTTATTCTATTTTTCCTTTTTTTGATAGTTTCTTTTTCCACTTTTTAAGAAGTTCCTGTGATAGAGTTTTTTTTCCCAGCTTTCTGGGTTCTTCCTCTGGGACTCCTTCTTGACGGTACGGTCTGCCTTGGTGTCTTTTCCAGTCAGCAACACCATGGCTACTAGAAAGGGTCGCCCCTTTCTTGGCCAGTCCAGAACCAGTTGAAGACCGGGTGTTCCTTCAAGTTTTTCAGCCAACTGAGGTAAGAGACGTGCAGGCCGTGACAATTTGTGGTGTTTTATGTCGGAAAATATTCAAATGGTGTTCTGACCATGTGATTGGTGTGATGCTATGAACGGTCACCAGTTCAGGCTTAGCAAAAATGACATCTAGGATGTGTCCAGCGATGTGTGTGGGATTGTGTACAATCTGATGTAGGTTTAATGCGAATAGGCAAGTGGTGATAGCTTTTGGATGGGGCATATTGGGTTTATCAAACCAAATATTTAGATCCCCAAGAATGCATAGGTTTGAGTATAATGTAATAAGGTTTGAAACTGTATCAAGAAAAGCGTCTGGGAATGTTGAGTTGTTAGATGGAGGTTTGTAAAGGAGGAGAAAGTTACAGGAGGAAGTTGGAGTAGTGTGGCATCTGGTGAGGAGGGCTTCACAACCTTGTATGGAAATGTTGCCTATTTTTCTGAGATGTATTGCTTTTTTGAATATTATTGCTAGTCCACCTCTTCTCTAGCCTATAGGATTTTGTGTACTGGTTTGATAGCCCGGAGGAACAGCTTCATGCAACACTGGGGCAATGTCATCTCCCAACCATGATTCTAATGAATAGATAGTCAGGTTCTGTGTCTGTGAGCAGGTCGTAGATGTGGTGCTTGTTTTTTGAGAGTGATCGAGCATTTATAAGCTGGCAGTTTAGAAAAAGTGTGTTAGTGGTGGTGTTGTTTTGTTTAGGAGAAGGGTGAGCAGTATATTTTGAGCTTGTAGCAGTTGTGTTGTTAGTTGTGATAACTGTGTGAGGGTCACAACAGTCCTTTTTTCAGTATAGTGTTCCTCTTCCAGCATGCTTTCATTGCACCACTTTGTAAACGTGTGCGCCACTTTATGCCTGCGCCAGGCATAATGTATTGAAGGGGGCCCTCCGGCACTAGGAGGCCCAAAAAAATGATGCAGTGAAGTGTTGCAGATTTCACTGCCCCATTTTGTCAGTCATTTTTAAGACCTGCTGACAGCAGGAGTTAAAATGAAGCTCCCATTAAAATCAATGGGCCTCCTTGCACTTTGCTACACTAGCGTCAACATTTTTGATGCTACTGTAGCAATGCGGCACAATAACGTTAAATATTTTATTGTTCTAACTACCGCCATGGTGCCCCGTATGTGAAATATTGCGCAACCATTGTGTCGTTAGGTGCCGGTAGGGAGGGCTCAGAAAAAAGTGGTGTATCAGAGCTGATGCCCCACTTTTTCCTAAATCTGGGCCTAGAGCAGTAACATATTGACAGTTATTTCTAAATTAAATCAGATTTATCTCTTTATAGTATTTGAATGTTGTGAGACTGCTCTAAAAAGTGGCTGCCATTTAATGACACAATGTGGGCTCATGTTACTACTCAAAGGGAAATCAAGGCACGGTGGATGCAGCCAACAAGTTATAGCCTTAAGAGAAATCTCCCTGAAAGAAATCTGGGGAAAATGTCTATGGTGCTAATAATGTTTGTTCCCATACGATGCTAGTATTTTACTTTTTGTTGAAATTTGTGGTTTTCTCCCATGTCTTCTTTTGGATCGGTTCGCTGGGAGATTTAGAAATTTGGTGGGTCCTGCACACAAGTCTCAAACAAATCCAGATCTAACTATGTACAGGAAGTATTTTGTTATATATTTGCTTCAAATTGTGATAGTTTGTGGTCCATTGTAGTTCGTGGACTAAATCTGTGTTCCACACCTTTTCTAAGACAAAACAGTTTTTGGTTACAAGCAGAATGAAGAAGTTCGATTTAGGGGACGAACCACCTCAAGTGTGAATGTAATTTTGGTAGAGTAGTAACATTTGAATTTCTGGAGAACGATATCTGAATGCATGTTAATCCGAGTCCTGCAAAGAAAACACACACATTTCCTGGGAGATGTGCTTTCAAATGTTTTATTCTATTGCTCTGCTCATATGAACCTTCTGCCTTTCCCCACTCTTTAAGAATCATGCTGAATTTAATCAGGATGGACTTGGAAGAGGCCAGGTTAAGGGAGCGTTGCTTCCTTAGAAGAATACTGCAAATGTCACCAGCATAGTGACTAATGAAGTGTGCCTACAGGAAGAGGGAAATTGCTAACCTTGATCCAGCAGCCACACCAAATGAGGGATCTCAGCTAGACCATATTGCAATCTCCACACTACCTTCTTATCAACTTTCATCCCATCATTTAAAAATTGATTGTGGAATATGGTGAAAACCTTGCAGCTTGTCACTTTGTCTGTCTACAGGCATACAGTGAGTGGGGAACAGTGTGGATATCGGCAAAGCTTGAGAGGAACATGCAACACTTGCAGACGGCCATCTTTGTAGGTGTAAGTACACCACTCAGTATCTAGTAGAAGGATTGATTGTAGATAAAGCTGTTTCCTTCTCTTCAGTTGTACAAACAAAATGAGGATTGATCCTAATAAGGATAATGAGGGCAGCGATTCCAGTAAGATTCTCAAAATAAAGGTAGCCTCCTCAAATACAGTCTATTCATTCAATTCATAAATATATCAACAAGGGAACTTTATTTATCATTTCGTTTTGGCCATATGTTTTATAAAAAGAAAACATTTATTGCATTTTTCATTACATTTGTTATCAGGTAGTGACACTTATATGAGGAAAATTGGACATGAAACCTGAAAAAACATTTGTAAAGATACAATTACAACATGAAGAATACATAATATATATTCACTATTCTTTAACATAAACAGAAGGAATGCCGCTGCTTGGCTCTAATACATGTATTTTAAACCTGTATTTGCTGTCTGAATATGAATGCATTAACTCAGCTGTCCCATCTGAGGGTTTACCTAAATCTCCAGTAATGACCCGTCCTATGTATTGGGATTTACACAGATGGCACATTAATACTCCTTATGTATACATACACTTTGGATATTTTGGTGGGATACAACAGTTCAGCTAGAGCTTAATCGGGCCAACTGGGTATTTCAAAACATAAATCAAGGAGGGCTAAAAAGGGAAAACTGTACACATTTTATTGTGCCTAGTTCAACATTCCAACTCTTTTGTTTGTTAGCAGATACATGTGTGGGGATATACCAGTTAGTCTGTCATCGTGTTTCTGTGGGAAAAGGTGAGTGATAGCATTAGTCCCTTCACCTTACCCATTGTCGTCCACTACTGTGATCCTACTTTATAGGATCAACACCTTTTTTCACAGGTGCTGTCAAAACCAGGAATCAGGAGAAATGAACACAAGAGGGCGAATATACGGATGGAGGACAGAGACAGAAGCCCCATATAATGTCTCCAACAGACCCCTTGACGTTTATGAAGAAGGCGTTTCATCTAAAGGGTTCTCCTTTATGCCATTGCAGAAATATGACTTCACTCAAGTGAGAATGGAATATATGCAATTCGTCAGGAAAACCCAGTTACATTTTTGGGGGGAATTCATATACATTAAAGAAACAGACTACTACTGGAAAGTCAAGTTACCCTCAGATAAGACTGCACAAGCTGAGATGATGCATTCATATTCAGACAACACATCGTGGTTGTAATGGTATCAGTAGATTGATTACCAGTGCAGTAGTATAAGTGGTGGTATTAGCAGTAGTAATTGTTGTAGGTCTACAGGAAGTAATACAAGTAGTGCTGCCAGATATAATACTAGTAATGCAAGTAGGACCAGAGTCATGTGGCAGTGGGTTTGGCGATAATAAGGACTAGACTGCTTGAGTGGGTGAGAATCAGTGATTTTATTTAAAGTTCATTAAGGATATGTAAATTATTCAAGCGTTTACGGGTGGTGTGCTCTTCAAAACAGGATGTCCCTTCTCTCTTCTCCAGGTCCCCTCTTGACTGGCGAAGATGTTCTTTTCGGGCTCCCGGACGTACCGAAAATAAAAGGGACGGAGATAGGTGTAAGTTGAGATGGTATAGAGGTAGACGTCTTATTATTAGTATAAAAGAGAGAGAGAGAGAGAGAGACAGAGAGAGAGAGAGAGAGAGAGAGAGACCCCTTTTGGAAAGTGTGTTAAGTTTTGAAATCAGCGTGTGCAGGAAACAATCACCTCTTAGTGTCCTCCTTGACCTCCGAGCTTGGGTGCTGGCCTCCAGGGGGTCGTCGCTGGTCCGGTTTCCCCTGGAGTCTTCCGTTCTTCCTTCTTCTTCCCGTTCATCTCTGTCTGCGGTTTTTTCTCCTCCTCCTGCGCGCCATGCGTGAAGTCTGTCATCTTTTTCAATCAGCTTGGGAACCCGGATATCCGGGTTCCCTGGGAGGTTTCCGGCGTCCTCGTCACCATGGGATCCGGGCGTGGCGTTGTTTACATAACAGAATCGGGACTCCGTTCCCAATTCTGTGAGGTTGGGAGCCGGGATATCCGGTAACCGGCTATACACCCCATACCAAGATCGGGACTGATATAGTTCCGAAGAACCTGGCAAGCGAGAGAGGTAGTCAGAAGGTCCCTGGAGAGCACCCGGAATATGAAGGACCTGAAAAGAGAAGGGCTGAAATTCCATAAAACAGCGAAGGATTCGGGAGTTGGAATCCTTATTGGAAGCTAACCAAGTCAAGGGAGCATGGTCAGTAAACAGAACGAAAGAGCGGCCCAAGAGATAATATTTCAGATTTTCCACAGCCCACTTGATAGCCAAACACTCACGTTCAATAATCGGATAATTACATTCTCTGGGTAGTAATTTCCTACTGATGTAAACAATGGGGTGGTCCTGCCCATCGTCGCCGGGTTGTGAGAGTACCGCCCCCAACCCCACATCCGAGGCATCTGTATGGAGATGGAAAACCTTAGAAAAGTCGGGACATTGTAAGACTGGTTCTGTAGTGAGGCACGCTTTCAATCGGTGAAAACTAGTCATTTGTTTGTCAGATAGGGATGATATTTTGGAAGGGAGGTTTTTCTTGAGGAGTTCAGTGAGAGGGGCGGCTAAGGTAGAATACTGAGGTATAAAACAACGATAATACCCAATTAACCCCAGGAAAGAGCAAAGCTCCCGCTTAGTAGTGGGTGGAGGGACTTGCTGGATAGCTTTGATTTTGCTTTTTTTGAGGTCGGAGCTGACCCTTTCCTATAAAATAGCCCAGGTGTGCAATGTGGTCATATCCCAGATTGCATTTCTTTCGATTGGCAGTGAGACTGGCCATGTGTAGTGCTCGGAATATTTCATGGAGGTGTGTAAGGTGATGTTCCCAGGTGTTGCTTAAAATCACAATATCATCTAAACATGCTGCAGCATATTTTTGGAAAGGTCTCAAAAGGTGGTCCATTAGTCTTTGGAATGTGGCTGGGGCCCCGTGGAGTCCAAATGGAAGCACTGTAAAATGGTAGAGGCCTGACTGAGTGGAGAACGCAGTTTTTTCTTTATCAGCCGGTGCGAGGGGTATTTGCCAGTACCCCTTTGTCAAATCGAGTGTTGACATATATCGGGCTTTCCCCAGCCTTTCCAGTAAGTCATCTACTCGGGGTATGGGATATGTATCAAATAAAGATACTTCATTTAGTCGGCGGAAATCAATACAGGATCGTATTGAACCGTCAGGTTTTGGGACAATGACAACAGGGGAGCACCAAGGGCTTGTTGATGGTTCTATTACATTTAACTTTAACATAGCCTGGACCTCTTCTTCAATTAAATGTCGGCGAGCTTCGGGAAAGCAGTAGGGTCTTAACCT
The DNA here is from genome assembly GCF_031143425.1 of Pleurodeles waltl. Classification (NCBI taxonomy): domain Eukaryota; kingdom Metazoa; phylum Chordata; class Amphibia; order Caudata; family Salamandridae; genus Pleurodeles; species Pleurodeles waltl. Next base: position 1,088,187,908 of record NC_090440.1, read on the forward strand.
TATTACTTTCCCCTCAGGGGTTCGAATATGATGTTGTATTAGATGGGTTCTCCCTGGGATCCCTGAGAAAAACTGGATATGATGTTTTAACAAGCTCTTTAGTTGGTTCCTCTATTCTCCTGTGAGGTCGGTATTGATATGAGGGGTCTCCCTTTTATCCTTGGTGTTTGTCGGACACAACTCTATGTCTAGTGGTGCCTCAGGTGTTATTAGGAAACCTGTAGCTGACTGGTTTGGGGCTGTTGTGGGTTCTTACCATTTTTTTAACAGGTTAACATGATAAATGTGAGTTCTTTTGGGGTGTTCGTATAATTCTATCAGGTACGTAACTGGAGAAATGGCTTTTAAGATAGGGGCCCTGCCACTTAGCTAGGAGTTTATTATCAGAACAAGGCCTTAATATAAGGACCTTATCATTCGGTTGAAAATATCGGGGTTTTGTTCCTTTATCATAATACTTCTTTTTAATACTTTGTGACTTTTCCAGATGTTTACGCACATCGTCCCATACAGGGTGTAGCTGGTTTTTAAGCTTATATATGTAGTCTAATAGAGGTTTTTCCTCCTCTCCCTCTTCTTCCCATAATTCCGCTGCCATGTCTAACAGACTACGGGGTTGTCGCCCGAATACCAGCTCGAAGGGGCTGTGTCCTGTCGAAGCCTGCTCATGTGTTCTTATTGCATATAGGACTAAAGGAAGCTTTTGGTCCCAATCACGTCCAGATTCAGAGACTGTTTTCCGTAACAGCGTTTTTATAGTCCGGTTGTACCGCTCAAACAAGCCGTCCGTCTGGGGGTGATAGACTGAGGTCATAATTTCCTTGATCCCAAGGATCTTACAGATATTATTCATTAGTGAAGACATAAAAGGTGTTCCCTGGTCAGTCAGGATTTCCTGAGGAAACCCGACTCTAGAAAAGAAAGTGATCATAGCTTGTGCTACAGCTTTAAAGGTCATACTAGAAAGGGGTATAGCCTCAGGATACCTGGTAGCGTAATCCACTAACACTAGAAGATATGTGTGTCCTTTTGTGGAGGGCAAAGGAGGACCTACCAAATCCATACCGATTTGAGAGAAAGGGACTTCAATGATGGGAAGGGGTTGAAGGGATGCATTTCTTTGGGGTCCCGGATCTAATAATTGGCACCGAGGACATTGGGCGCAGTATCGTCGAAGTTGTGCATAAACCCCGGGCCAATAAAATCGCCTCAGTAAATATTCTTTGGTCTTTTCCCTACCATAGTGTCCCCCTCCTGGTTGGTTTGTGGCCAAAAAGAGTACCTGTAAGCGATAGGGTTCAGGTACTACCAATTGTCGTTTCTCGATGTTATTATGTTTTACGACCCGATAAAGGAGATTTGTTTGAACAATGAAGTAGGGACCCACCTCATTAGTAGACTCAGATTTTGCGGTTCTCCAAGTATTACATAGTGAAGTATCTTCTCGTTGGCTGACTCTGAAGGAAGCAGGAGGGACTGTCATGTTGGCTGCTACCTTCCCTATGTTCTTTCCCCTTTCAGAACTCCAATATTGTAGTTTTATCTGTCTCTTCTCCCGTCTAGTGGGTTTAGGGAGACATGGTTTGTCTTCAATATATCTATCATAAAATGGAGCTTCTGCCCACCAGTTCTCTGCAGTAGTTTGGGACCTTACCCTTTTTAACAGCTCGGGGAAGCGTATATAGTCCGTTCCCAATATACAGTCCTCCACTAAGCGGTCCATAATGCCTACTGGTAGTAAGTCATGATTATCTTCCCACTCTATGCTTACGAGGGAAAGGGGGTAGTTGTTTTTGTCCCCGTGTATACAGCAAATCGATACCCACTGGGTGGAGCTTTGTTCTGAGAGGTCCAGCATATCAGCTCTTATCACAGATTGGCTACATCCTGAATCTATAAGGGCCAGGAGCACCTTCCCGTTTATTTTAATTTTTTGTTTGTATCTGGGATCACACCCACCTGTACACAAGACTCTTCCTCTAGTAACCCCGACCTCCATGGGTTCAGGTTTTTCCCCTTTCCGGGGACATAGTCGAGCTATATGGCCCCATTCGCCACAGCTATAACACTGTGGCTGCTGCATAGGTGGGTTTTCCCCGAGTCTTGGATGTCCTGCTTCTTCTGGGGATTTTCGGGGAACATTTCTTAACGGTACTGCTGTGGGTCTAGGTGATATCTTAGAGCTTAGGTTCTTGAAGTCGATGGATCGGTGGTAAGCACAAGCTAAATCCACTGCCATATTGGTATTGACGTTCGGGTGCTGTCGTATCCAACTCCGAGTGGAGGGGGGAAGGGACTCTAAATACTGTTCTAAGATCACTGCCTTTATAATGTCCTCCCTCTCTGTCCCTATAGGTCCCAGCCATTTCAATCCCAAATCCCTGACTTTATAATAAAATGTCCGGGGATCCTCTGCTTGTCCCCATTTGATCTTCCGGAATCGCAGCCGGTAGTACTCGGAATCATGACCTACTCTCTCTAATATGCTCCTTTTAATGTCTTTGTAGGGTGTGGTACGATCTGGATTAGCGGCCTGATAAGCTGTTTGCAGAAGGCCTGTTAATAAGGGCGCTGTATATTGTCCCCAACGGTCTTCTGCCCATTGGGCAGAGGAGGCCACCCTTTCAAAGTTAGTAAAGAAAGCGTCGGGATCCTCCCCGTCCTGGTACTTCTGGAGCACTGAACTAGGTACATTGGGGTGGACCTTGCTAGCTGTGATGGTATCCGTGAGTTTTTGGAGGGCCGTCTCATGCACTAACTGATTATTAGCCATAATGGTGGCTTGGCTTTTTAATGCACTCTGCAGTGCCTCTCGGTCCTCCTTAGCCTCCCTCTGATGGGCGTCCCATAATAACTGAAGGTGTCGTTGACCTTCAGCTAGCTGCTGTATCGTGTCCTCCAAAGTGGGCTTGTCCCCCATTGTCACCTTTCACAGTGGTCCTTTTATCGCACCTTTCAAAATCCCACTTCTGACACCATTGTGGCAGTGGGTATGGCGATAATAAGGACTAGACTGCTAGAGTGGGTGAGAATCAGTGATTTTATTTAAAGTTCATTAAGGATATGTGAATTGTTCAAGCGTATACGGGTGGTGTGCTCTTCATAACAGGATGTCCCTTCTCTCTTCTCCAGGTCCCCTCTTGACTGGCGAAGATGCTCTTCTCGGGCTCCCAGACGTACCGAAAATAAAAGGGATGGAGATAGGTGTAAGTCGAGATGGTATAGAGGTAGACGTCTTATTAATAGTATAAAAGAGAGAGAGAGAGAGAGACCCCTTTTGGAAAGTGTGTTAAGTTTTGAAATCAGCGTGTGCAGGAAACAATCACCTCTTAGTGTCCTCCTTGACCTATTTTTTGTCCCTAGGTGCTTTTTAAATCTTGGGGAGTAGTGCTTTTTATTTCTGTGTTTTTACTCCTTTTTCTTATATCTATCTTATCTCCTCATACTCTTCCTTCATCTCATTACTGTCCCTTTCTCCTCCCCTACCATCTCCAGACTCCCCCCCGTCTCCCTGTAATACCTCTTCCCTCCCCTCTCCTGCCATCACTCTCCCCTTTTCTGCAATAGAGCTTGTCCTTTAGAAAGGACCATACCTTCGTTAGCCACGTCCCTCCTGGGACGTGGCGGAATTCGCGTCCTTCGGCTCCTCGCTCGGGCCGAGCTTGGGTGCTCGCCTTCAGGGGGTCGTCGCTGGTCTGGTTTCCCCTGGAGTCTTCCGTTCTTCCATCTTCTTCCCGTTCGTCTCTGTCGGCAGGTTTTTTCTCCTCCTCCTGCGCGCCGCCCGCGAAGTCTGTCGTCTTTTTCAATCAGCTTGGAGGTTTCCGGTGTCTTCGTCACCATATGATCCGGGCGTGGCGTTGTTTACATAACAGAATCGGGACTCTGTTCCTGATTCTGTGAAGCTGGGAGCCGGGATATCCGGTAACCGGCTACAAGTCAGTTGGTTCTCCATCCCATTCCACACACAGTGCAAAGCTGGGAAAACAAACACTTGCAAAGCCAATACATCTGGTGTTAACCGCCAGTTTTTTGCTTTGTCAATCCTTATTTTATTTTGCATGATTTTTGCAGAACTTAATTGTTGGTAAGCTGCTGGCCTCTCATCAACCTAAAGAAAAACATTGCCTAAAAGCCAAAACACATTCTGGTCTGAAAAAGCACACATTGCTACAGTACCTTCAGGTACATAATGGGACTACTTTTTGTGTGCATATGCTCCTTTTTAAAGGGTAGACTGCTGTCACTCACAGTGAAGTTAGCTAGTGGCTGAAGTGAGCTGGCCTATTACCCCATACTACATGCTGTAGTGGACAGAAGAGAAATGTGAACGACACAATAAAAGACCAATGGATGTAGTGAACTGGGTGAAAGCCATTATCAGAATATATATTATACATATCACTTTAGTAAAATCAAAAGGTCTTTGCTAACGTTCATACCTAAAAATGGGAATGGTTAGTAGTCATCAAAAAATTGGTCATGGTGTTGCCTAGGGACCACAGAGCAATCGTTCAGGTTCTGAAAATTTGAACTTCCTTGTCATGCAACGACAGAACACGACTTCACTTGTTCATTTTTTCAGTTAATGAAGGTTCATAGACTCATATTGTGAACATATTTGTGTTGAGATGTGAAATGGAAGGGAATATCCATTAATAGTTCCACACTGCACCTATTCACAAAACACTCCTGTTAGACATTGGTATTACCAATTGTGTATTTACTGTTCTTTTTTCTTGAAATGTCATAATGCCGAATGCTGGCAGTAACCCTTTTTTCTGTGGTCGGCGAGAGTAGCATGGGAATGATAGAATTCAGTCCATTTCCCAATTCAAGAACAGCTTTTATTATTTCATATTTACATTTATTATTTTATATTTAAACATATGTACTTTAATCCTGCAAAGGGTAGACTAGTTTTCTAATCTTGGCTCCAACGTTTGTCTAAAAACCACTGACAGTAACATAAAGATAAGGTTTCTAAGAATAGCAGTATTTGCTGCAAATCAGTACAACATTTTATTGCGTTATGCAAAACGAGTGAGCTTCTTTTCAACAGAATTTGACATTTGTGGTAAGTGGCAAAATATAGCGTAATAATATATAGTTTATTTGTGACTAACAAATAATACTGGAATAGCTTCACCGAGCCCTAATTAGAAATTAAATTCTCATTTTTAGGAATTCTCAACTAATTTTTTGATGTGCACACTTGCAAAGTGGTGAAGTAAAAAAAATAGGATGGTAAGCTTTAGTGGCCCTTCATTGCAAAGAGAAACTGCTCTTTCTTTAATAAAGTGTCTTAGAAGGCAGCTGGAGTTCTTCACTGGCCAGTGGCTAACTCTCAGTTCCTTTACTGTCCATGCTTCTCCTGCTGCCACCACACAGATCCCCCTGGCTCCCACTGCCACTTTTCATCTGCATCCCTCACAGCGAAACTGTCTTCATCTGCTTCCCTCTGCCTCTTCACAGTGATGAGAGTGGTTGTGGCAGCTGACTCCCATTTTTCCTGTAACAGAATGTCCCATCCACCAGAAAATTGTATGCTGCAGCAGGTTGAGCGGGGTTAATTATACCTCATGCAAGAATGGGTACAGTAGTTACTCAAATATGTCCAGCTAGTCAAAACATTTAACTGTTCCTAAAGAAGTATTGGACTACTGTTAAAAATCTGCCCTAGTCACAACTTTCCAAAAATATACACATGCAAACTATTCCCACTTAAACAAATATAATACGTGTATGATTTGACTTACAAGAATGTGACTGGTGGCCCTGGCCCTTTTTGCAGGGTTAGCCCCAAACTTGTTGCCTTCTTCCTCCTATTTTTTCTGACCTGTTTTTGTTGGCTTTACAACTCAGGGCAATTTGCCACTGCTGACCAGTGCTAAAGTGCAAGTGCTCCCTGTCTAAATTGCATTGATGTTTGGCTTATCCATGATTGGCATATCTGATTTACTAGTAAGTCCCTAGTAAAGTGCACTTTGTGTGCCCAGGGCCTGTAAATCAAATGCTACTAGCGGGTTTGCAGCACTAATTGTGGGACCCACACGAGTAGCCCTGCAAACCTGTCTCAGACCTGCCACTGCAGTGTCTGTGTGTGCAGTTTTAAACTGCCATTGCGACCTGACAAGTGCACCCACTTGCCAGGCTCAAACCTTCCCTTTTAATACATGCAAGTCACCCCTAAAGTAGGTATAAGGCAGCCCCATGGACAAGGTGCAGTCTATTTAAAAGGTAGGGCATGTACTGGTGTGTATTACATGGCCTGATAGTGAAATACTGCTAAATTCAGTTTTCACTATTGCATGACCTAACTCTCCCATAGGGTACCATGGGGATTGCCTTAAAATATCTTTTCAGTGTAATTTCCCATTGGGAGCAGATAGAGATATAGAGTTTAGGGACTCTGAACTCACGGTTAATAAATACATCTTTTGGTGAAGTTGGTTTTTGAATTGTAAGTTTGAAAATGCCATTTTTAGAAAGTGGGTGTTTTCTTTTTTAAACATTCTGTGCCTCTGTCTACCTGTGGAATACACGTCTGGGTCAGGATGACAGTTGGGCTATTTGTGAATTCACTGTAGACAGTCACACAAAGGGAGCTGAGGTGTGTCCTACATTTCCTGATGGGTCTTCCTGAGCTAGAATGGTGGGATGGACTTACACTTGCACTAGAATAGGGCTGTGCCTGTCCTCACACAAAGCAGTCTCCAACCCCCTGGAGAATGCTTTGTCCAGGGCAGGGAAATGCAAGGTCTTGTGCACTACAAAGACTTCTCTTTGCAGTTTGCCTATTTCAAAGACAGATATAAGTATAACTATTGGACCTCTTACACCACAAAGTCTGAACACTTCTGGACTGAGGACATTCTACCAGGAAGAAGAACTGAATGTTGAAGGGACTGCCACTCTGCTGGCAGCTTTGTTGTGCTGGCCTGCTGGGCTTTCTATAATCCTGCTTTCCAAGGTTCTCCAAGGGCTTGAAATGAGTTTGCTTCCTGTTAAGAAATCACAGGGCCATTAAATACTTCACCTGCCAGCACCTGGGCTCTCTTGCTGAGAGTCCTGACTTGTCAAGTTGTGCCAAGTCCAGTTCCTGGGCCCTTCGAAGTGAGCTCTGGTGCAACCAGGAAGAAACTAAGCACATTGACTCCTGAGCGACTTTGGAACCACGCCGCTCTCTGACTCTATGCCCCTGCCTGCCCCAGAGCCATGGTCCCAGCTGAATGCAATGACCACGACCTGCAATATGGACCTGATGTCGCTGCAGTGTCTCTGAAGTCCCACCAAAGCATGAGTCTTGAGTGCCGCGTCACCGACAGCCCTGACACCTGACTGCCTCAGTGGTCAACACTTCACATCTTGACCTGCTGGATTTATCAACCCTACCTTGTGGTAAGGAACTGATGACACATGACCTCCACGGCTACAGTAAGGAACCAACGCCTCACCTTTCCTGCCTAGAAGTAAGGAACCAATGCCTCACTTCTTTGGTAGCAATAAGGAACCAACGCCACACAAGTTCCAGCGACGCCTCACCTCCCTGATTCCGTGCAATGTCTTTGTTTCCTCATTGTTTTCCAAGGTACTGTACCTGGGGTCCGTGTGACTCCGTGACCGGCCAGCACTCCCTCGCGTGTGTGGTCAAACTGTTGGAAGCATCTTCGTCAAGGAGCCATGATAGCTCCAGTTGGAGCTGTTGCTTTTCTAAGCACTATACTAAGATTTAATCTTTGAAAGTTTGTATCTTTACATGTGTAAGTTTTTTTGTTGTTGTTTTGGTCTGGTTTTATTCAGATAAGAATTGACTACTTTTATAAACTGTTGTGAAGTACTTTTTTAGTATTTTCACTATGTTACTGTGTGTGTGTGTGTGTGTGTGTGTACACAAATACTTTACACATTGCCACTGAGTCAAGGCTAACTGCTTGAGCCAAGCTACCAAGGGGGTGAGCAAGGGTATGTTAGCTATGTGCCTCCCTTTTTCCTGTCTAGCGTAGGGTCCCGACCTGGACAGAGTGCAAACCCTTGCCAACTAGAGACCCCATCTCTAACAGTGACTTTAATTACCATTTTCATTTCTACAAGTGGAAAACATTACGCCTTGTGTTGAACACGTTTCCTTCATTCCTTCAGGATGCATCCCATCTCCCCATTACAAAAGAAAAACAGCATGTCCTGCCATTGACAGAAGTGCACTGAAAAGTAGTTTTCAAGGTGGGAAGCCACCTCTAGATACTTGATCCTATATTTATGAGGCCCTACCGCCACCGTTGCATCACTTTTTGTGATGCAACAGTGGCGCAAACCACTAACTCATACTTATGAGGCCACAAAAATGGCCTCATAAATTAGGAACAAGGTAAGGCAGCGCAAATCAGTGCATTGCCTTACTGTGCTCCAGGGATGCGTTCTATATGCATTGCAGTAGGTGTTTCAATGCATTACCCTTGGTTTTTGATGCATCCTCAGATTTTCAAGACCTTGCAAAACTGAGGATGCACCAAAACCTTACAACTTCTCAGGGGAAGCACAACTAGGAGAAATACCACTATTTCTCCTAATTTTTCCTCTTTCTGCAGCAAGCAGAGAAAGAGAAAAAGGCTCTCAAGATTGTTTTGTGCAGGAAGGTGACCTTAACCTGCACAAAAACAATCTGCATGCAGCATAGGCACCCTTGCAACACAGTGTTTTCATTTTTGTCGGCTTTTCAGATCCCACTGGCAGATGTAGTCTCACCATCAAACATGCCCTTCAAAAAAGGTTTTCATAGTACTGCCAAGCTCTACTCCTTAACAAATCCATCACAATGAAAACATAAGATACACTCTGAAAGTCACTTTACTTTGGAAGACTTTCTCTCAGTGACGTTTCCAAATTTAATCAGTTAATTTTGAAGAAGAGTCATATAGGGTAGGCTTGCTTTGAAAGTCATATTTGCATTTTTTATATTTAGACCTTTACATAAAACAAATTATAGTTTTGTAATCTTCCATTGCCGCCCAATATTGTTTTACCATTTGCCAGAATTCTGTGAAATTAATGTGTGTGTGTTTCTTTTTTTTTTCTTTGAGAACTTTAACACATGAAAGTCAAATGTTCTTATTATAGCATTTCGCAGGTGACCAATCAAAGTCACCACTAATTGTCAATAGGTGATATCTATACGTTCTGCAACGCATTGATAAAAAAAAGTACAGTATCAACAAGACGACAAAATTTGTAGTTCATAGGAATTTTAATCATTTTCAAGGACCAACCTAATTCCATAATTTAAATCCTAGAAATACTTTGAACTCTGACTGCTATTCAAATTAGAACTAGTGACGTCTGAAACGTGCAAAGTTGGCTTTTACCATCTTTACAAAGCTGGTCTTGCCAAAGTTGTGAACTTTTTCAGTAGCTTTACGAAGCTGACATAGTTTTAAAAAATATATGCTGAAAGTCCTAGAGAAATTAGTTTTTGAGGAAAAAACCTCCTTCTTTTACCGAAGAGAAAAATACAGCGACAAAATTGGAACAGAAAATTTCTCCCTTTGCCAAAGTTTTGTGAAGCTGACAAACTTTGGTACTTTGTCAGGTTGCAAACTTTGCTACTTTTTGCAATACTTCAATTGAGTTATTTAAACTTTTCATCCACTGGTAAGACTCTTAATTGGCCGCTTCATGCACCCTATGTTAATGAAATGGTGCAATTCTTGATTTCTGCAGCATTGGTTTTTCATCTTAATGACTGCTGCACACCATTCAATAAAAGAACTCTGATCTGAAAGAAGATTTTTTCAATATCTATAATTCACGCTTTGAACTAACAAGTAAACATATTATTTCAGAAACACATTTCTAGCTATAAATTTTGTATTAGTTTTCCATGACAAAACAAAGCTCAGGCAGTTCGATTTAATTGACTTCTAGTCACCTGCATAGATAAAAGGTTTTGCTTTTCTCTGTAGCTCAGAGCACTGCTCTTGGTGCATTATATGAAAAGCTTGTTCATAAGACAGTTATATTAGAAGATATATCGTTGGGAAGAAAAAGAGATATGTTGCAGCATGAATGCAAACAACTAATTGCCAGCATCTTCGGTGCAGGGCTTGTGATGCATGAGAATTGTGTTCTCTATCCAGCAGCTGGTTGTTGTGGGTGAATAGACTGATATGCAAGTGTGACATCCGGCAGTACATGCTAAGTAGCTGAAGGGGCAGTGTGAGCAGTCAGCATGTCAACGACCTGCATACAGCGTTCTATGGTGCTCCCAAAATATTCGCAACTACACCTGTTTGACCAGCCCAGGAGCTGCATTTTTAGCAAAGTCCGACTTTGGGATTTTGTGAAAAGGGGTGCTTTGTAGCCTTTGTTATGTGACACACCAAACAGCAACAAAGAAAATCAGTTATAGAATAAAACTACTTTACCTATGCAAAGATTTCAGAATCACATACTTAACTGACAGTACAGCAATTTATATTGATCTATTAGTTGTATGGCACTGTTCTTCTTGTTATCTTAAATTTAAATTTCCCCATAAAATTGGTCAAAATTCCATAGAAATGTAGCAAAATGATACTTTTCAAGTGAAATGTGGTTTGCCAGTGTCTAACATGACCTTTACCACATGAGCAGGCACTCTGGGGAAAAAACAGTCTTATGTGATACCAGCAGGAGGCTCAGGCAAAAAAAATCTCTTGACAATATATTTTCTGCATTAATCTCTTGTATGCAAACTTAATGCAACATTTTATAACAAGCAATTTTAAGTAATTTGGGGAATTTCGTATAAATTGAAGTTTGAGAATTACACAAATCTTGCAAGAGTACATAAAATTTCCCCTTGAGCTCTTTTTTGCCTTATGTGTTTTTAGAATTCTATTCCTTTTTGTATTTCTTCCATTTTCACAATTTGTCTTAAATACTTCTATTTTCATCCATTTCGTACCTGCTGCTCAAGTATTACATATTAATGTCATTAAATATTTCTACTTTCCTTCTCTTATTGCATCTAGCTTTTTTGTTTTTCATTGTATAGATATTGAATATTTTGGGTTTCCTTTTTTATGTGGCTTGTTTTCCCAAACCGTACTCAAAATCTCAATAAATGTTTTCAACAAAATAAAAATATACGGAAACCAACTTCAGTTTTTAGGCCCCATCTATCATTCTGTTCTACAATATGAGAGGAAATGCATACAATGCATATTGTTTACTTCACTTCAAAGTACTGCCCTTTCTCTTCTGTCTGTCCCCCATGAAATCACATTTAAACAACCCTCTTATGAATGTAGTGGCCCCCAGTTTCCAGAGTTGTGTAATACTCAGAATACCTTCTCCTATTCAGGGTCTTCTTTAATAACTATAAAAGGCCAGTACCATCCAGAAGGCATTTTTTGTGCCATCTTTGGCAAACAGCCAACCAAGCTTCTTGACTATTAGAAATGGAGGAAGGTCATTTTAAGGGTCACTTCTACAACTTTGGTTTTATTTCATTATTTTAGTCCCTCAATGGCCATTGTACCTTTTCAAAAGGTCTGAAGGATTGCGTTTTCATGAAGAGTTCTATTATTGTTATCTTTCCAATTAGATTCATGGAATTCTGGTATAAAAGGCTATTTCTTATATTAAAGTTTTGTTCATGATTATCTAGAAGTAATTGTTTCTGGAAAGCAAGACTAGATGCCGAACTCGAAGAAAAGCTTTCAGATTTTACTCTTTAAAGACAAAAATGTAAAGAGACATTCAGTGGAGGACCTTTAAAAGGCCATATAGCAATACAAGAACTACTACCAAAACATCTGAACAGGAAACACTCATGTGCAATGTAGTTCGAAATTTAGGATCAGTGGCCACCTAAAAGAACATTAACAATATGGAATAGTGAGCTAAACTCTGCGCTAGTCAGGACTAAGGGCGCTGTCTAAAGTAGGTATGATTAGCTGTAGTCGGGATTGCCTAGGACAACAACCCCCTGTTTCCTAAGCAATTCTGACATCCTGATACATTTAGAATGACATCCCTGCATCAAATTATCTATCCAGTATCTATTGTCTGGATAGAATGGTCTTGCCTGTAAAGAGGAGGTGTCAGCTTCTAGCGCAAGCTGTATAAAAACATATTTTCTGACTCACACTGTGCGCTACGCAGAGTAATACTCACTCACATTAAATGCTTCAAATATACTCTCTGATTCAGAATGCACGCTATCCAAAAAATACTCACAATCATAGTTCGTGCAGTACCAAAGTGCTCTGCGGTAACCTTCGCGCAACAGATGATACACTGATTGTAGCCGAAAACTATTTTAAAGCAGCATTTTGCTAACCAATCATTTTCTGCCTGTGTTTAGTAAACTGTCGTTATTCTTCTGCCTTTGTGATAGGTCTCCAAATGACAATCAATAAAACAGTGCCGCTCAATAATCCCATGTTTTAAAAACAAACAAAATAGCGTAATGTTTCACTTGTTTATTTGTTGGGTATTGGGGAATTCGGGGCACAGCGGTATGCATTATTTTATGTCGTAGAAAAGCCATGAGGTATGTTATAAATTCTATTCAGTTTTTACTAGAACTCAAAAGATTCCTCTGACCCAACCATATACAAAACATAAAATTTTAATTATTGGATAGATTCAGTCACAAAGTCCTGTCAGGCTGGCCCTAAGATGGCACATAAAAGGAGAATCGGATGAAGGAGACAAACATGATAACTTTGATGAAGATCTCATTTCACTTGTTTCACGATGAAAGAAGCGCCTAATCGAGAACACACAATCAAACATCCTTACTAGATGCATTAATAAAAAGGTTAGAAAGATGTTCTGGTAGAGGAATCAACATCCTACAGATCTAGCATTAGATCTTTCTCACACATGACTGCCTCTAGTTTGCATGAAACTGAAAGAGCGTAGCTTATATAATCTATATTAACATGAAATGATTATGAACTAATGTGTAATAATGCCGCACAGAAAGTGTATTAATGTATTGTGCTAAAACATGCGCTTGAAATGTGCCCATGGGGAGTTGCCGCCAACATATACGAGGACCAATGAATCTGACTAATAATGTTAAAATGCTATATTATGATATGATTTATAATATTAATAATAATAGGTATAAGTAAAGGCTTTTGCTAATAAATCATTAGGCTTTAGTTAGCATGAGTCGAGGCTTAGCTGCCTGACTCTCATATTAAATGTATTTTTTCCAACATGCAGTGTGCTGACTTACTGAAGGACATGAACTCTTGTTTTTCTCCAAACTAGAAGCTGAATGTAACCGTAGTAGATCCGTTCTCATGAAATTCGACTTGCTGTGTAGAAACATTTTAGCTGAATGCAACACTGTAGACCACTCGTAGGTACAAGGTTGCCTGAACCGGTACAGACAATGGAGCCACTGACCGAAGATGCGCAAAGGACCACAAGACTATGAAATCATACCGGACATTCCACCCGCTAAAGACGTCAATCATACGGACCAATAAAATACGTAAGAAGTGTTATGGGGTGACAAATTCTATGAGCTAATGTAAAGATAATTGGTTAAAGACAGTGGGGTGCAACCCCTTGTCCAACCAAATTTTAGGGGCATGTACAACGAAAAGGGGATAAAAACCCTTGACACCAGGAAGTAAATTAGAACAGGAGGGATAGGAGAGAGAGAGTTAGGGGAGATGCTGATGCGATTTGCTATGATCCAGACACTTTGTTACTCTGCATAGAGACTTTGCTGTTTGGTTCTTAAAACCATTCTTGCCTTATAATTTGCCCGTCTACACTTTACCTCTTTATGAGGGAAGTGCCCCCTATTACCCGATTGCTGAATTCCTGATGACGAACCAACTGATGTCCTGAGGACGAACACTGAACCTGAGTGCTGACCCAAATACGGAGGGTAACTATACGACAATGAAATTGTAATTGTCTGTTTGCTTTTCCTTTCTAAGTACCAACTGCTTCTTTTGACAGAGACCATAGTTAGATGTTTTTCCAAATTGGTGTTACTAAATTGTTTTGCATGAAGCCCAACATGCCAATGCTAATTCGAGGTTAGTTCAGAGGGATTCACTAAACTGGCGCAAATAGACAAATTACTGAATCCATGCTTTGTTGAATAACTTTATGATGATATTCTGCTAAAGATAACCTATGCTGATGCTGTGTTATATTCTAATGTTCGTGATTCTTGCTTTGATGAAATCTTATCAAAGTTGCCATATTGTGACTATGCTAATGTGTTTGTTGGTTTTGAGACTAATAAACTTGCTAGTAGAATTGTAATCAATAGGGAATAAACTTCACAAAATCGTATTAAACTGGTGTGGTTATTCATGACTGAAAGGTCATGGTGGTTTTGAGCTTTATTAAATGTCTTTGATCAATCTTAATTGTCGTATTACTTTGAATTTTGATTACATTATTGACATATTGATTGACATGTTGATTAGCTATCTCGTCCTAAGGTGTCTTCAATCAGGGTCAAAAGATTCATTGGCCTAAAACGAGTCCCGAAGAGAGTAAATTAATCACAAAGGGAGGCGTTAACAGTTCTGGTAGCAGAGCGACGGTTTAGGCCCTTTGAGGCCCTAGGACGGAGGACTATTGTTTTAGATTGTTTTTCGAGATAATGCAAATTGGAGGTATGATGCGTTTCTAAATTCCTCATGACTTTCCCGGAATCTCGGAGCTCACCTAAGTGAGTTGGGTATGTTCTCGGTGTTTTATTATGTGTGGTGTAGAATTTGCGCTTGCTCAGCTTATGCATATTGCAGGTGTTTTGTGAAGTTGTGTGGATTTAGGCCAGGTAAATGCTGTTTTAGTAGGAGTGGGCGTACTCCATAGTATGAGAGTAGGGAAGTCGGCGAACCTCATATGAGTGTGGCGATTTGTGCTCAAAATTATCCACGTGGTTGTTGTTGGTGATGTACGGACCCGTTGTGGTCTAAGGCTCCGGAGTATATTGACAAGTGTAGGAGACACTTGGGTTTTCATTGTAATTTGTGCGGTTTAATAAGTCAATCTGGCGTGGTTGACAAGTCGAGTTTGAGTCAAATTGTGTGAGTGAAATCTTCAATGGAGATTTGGCAAGTTCTAAAGTGCACTGGAACAAACCATTGACAAGACGAGAGTAGCATTTGCGGGTCGAGTTCTGCTTGCGAGTGCGGGTGCTGAGAAGGAGAGAGTAGCGGCCGAGGCTTCAAGTGAAATCTCTGTAAAGTTCCGAAGCGATTGTGTTACCCTTCCTGTAGTAAACCAGCAAATTTGAGTTTTTGTTGTTAAAGGTGCTTGCAGTATATTGCATTAGTTTGTGCGTGAAGAGGACAAGCCGCAAGACTTTGTCAGCTGCAGTGTGTGTGAGTGTGACGTCAGTGGTGTCGAACTGGGATAGGTCAGTTGCTGAGAGGGGTCACGCACGGATTGGCAGCTGTCCGTGAGAGGCAATAGGTTAAGAAAGGTGGATGAAGAGTGTTCTGGGAATTAAAGTCAAGTTTTTCAAGGCTCTAAAGAGTGCTTTGAAGGGAGATACATATATTATGGCGAGTGAAGGGGAGCCTACCCCACCTGAGGGTACACCAGCTTATATTGTAATGGAGGAAAAGGGAGTCATGCCATGTCTTTGGATGAAGAAGTGGCACAAATTAACAGAGAAGGAGGGATGTTTAGTGTTTCCGGAGCATGGAACTTTTAATACAAGAATCTTAGAGAACTTGAGGTGGATGTTAAGTGTACAAAAAACGCCTCTGAGACCAGCTCAGTATGAGGCATTAGCAGTCTGGGATTTAATGGCCATACGACAAAGACAGCAAAAACTTGAAAGGAGAATAAAAAGAGCAAAGAAAACTTTAGCTGAGGCTAGATGGGACAATGAGAGCAGAATGTGGAGAAGGGGAATAGTTGATGGACTTAAATTGTTTCCGGCAAAAACCCAGGAAGATGAGACACAGGGAAAGAAAGCCACCTGCAAGACAGACAAAGGCTCTAGCAAGTCAAAGGAGACTCAGAGGTCTTGGGTAGATGAAGATGATTCAGATGATGAAGAATTTCTTAATCAGTTGTTACATGATCGCCCGCCGCCATATGCTATAAATGACACTGCTCCGAGCACTAGTGCGGGTCCTGAGGATTCGACACAGAGTAAGGGAATTACACGTACAATGCAGACAAGTGATACAGTTTTGATACAAAATGATGTCAGTGTACCTACTGCACCAGACACGCAGATACAGTTGCAACCTCCGCCACAGATTCAGAGGATTTATCCAGGTGTCCCAGTACTAGAGACAAATACGAGTCTGATTGTGCCGCCTGATCCGATATATACGAGATCAAAGCTAGTGCAGATTGAGCCAACTCTGCAATTGCTGCCCCAGCCGCAGCAACAGCTGATTCCGAGCTACAATCCAGTTGCAAAACCGCAGTCAGTACCTACAGCACTCATGATAGGTAAAGCTATGGGAGTTAATGCTCCACGGAGTTTGGGACCAGGTCAGACACCAGCTGCCATATCGTTACCTATTACTGTTGGTCCACCAGTACCGCTGTATGCGCAGGGTAAGCCTGGCGTGTGTGATCAGGGAGTGATGACCCAAGAGGCAATAAGAAGAGGGTTCACAGGAACTCCCCAAGTAATGACACCAAAAGAACAAGCAGCAGAAGGACCAGGTCCTTGTTGGACCTCAGTCCGATTGGGGCTCCTCTAGAGACAATGAGCATGCTAGCCCCACAGACAATGAGTACAAATACGTCACAGTCACCATTGATGCAGTCAGGAAACATTTTGTTGCAAGGCTTTGCCGCACAACAGTTAAATGAGTGGCTAGAAAAGCTCAATGCTTCACCGACTACTGCAGTGACCGCAGAAAGGTCAGAAAGGAATGAATACCTGAATTTTGTGAGATTGGGTGTGGAAGCTGCAGAACTAGTGGAAGGAACAATGGGGGTAAACAGATTAGAGTCATACACAGAAGCAGAATTGAGGTACCTGTGCCCCAAAATCACCAAAGAAGTGGGCAAGGTGCATCAGAGGTTGGCAAACCTGGCAGACAAATACGGCATAGATATTGAGAATACTAAACATCTGAAAAGAAGCTACAGATTAGACTTTGATTCTAAAGATTTTGATCACAAGAGGTCTACCAGAATGAAAGCGCATCTTAAAGAAATACTGCAAAGTGCGCATATTTGGGGAGCCTTAGGGAAATGGGAAGGCAGATGGGCAAAGAAAAAAGACAAA
Organism: Pleurodeles waltl; assembly: GCF_031143425.1. Taxonomy (NCBI): domain Eukaryota; kingdom Metazoa; phylum Chordata; class Amphibia; order Caudata; family Salamandridae; genus Pleurodeles; species Pleurodeles waltl. The sequence continues at coordinate 1,088,205,141 of NC_090440.1, forward strand.
GAGAAAGGTAAAGGTCCGGAACCAAAACAGGCTAAAGCTGCAACGGACACGGGGACAATAAAATTGTTACCAATGAGAGAAAGAGCCGGAGGGGTTCTAGTCCATGTACCGTGGTCTAGGGGAGACATTCTGTCATTCACAAATGATTATCCCAGGTTGAGGGAGAAACCAATAGAATGGTATCAACAGACGGACAGGTTTGAGAAGCTTGCGAAATGTAGTTCCACCCGACTTATGGCTTGAGTGCAAGAGAGGTGTGGACTCGCCGACACAGGAACCGGCAAGGGATAAGGTGACTGGAGCACCATCTGAGGAGGTGATGAAGTATTATCATAAAGTGATTGAATTTTTGAAGCAGAAAGTGTCGCCGAAAGTGACTGATTGGCAGAAAATCGATCGAACATCACAGGAGGCCAAAGAATCGATTCATGCTTACTATGAGAGATTGTTGAAAGCGTTCAAACATTACAGTGGCACTGAGGTCATTGAGCCGAAAGATATGAATCATCTTGTGTTCAGGTTTGTTGAAGGGCTGAGACCAGAGATTAGCCAGATGATTAAAAATCATTTGATCTGTTGGCAAGCAAAGCCGATTGATGAGGTGTTGCAGTATGGGAAATACTGTAGTGACGAGATTGAGTTGAAGCAGAGAAAATTGAAAGAGAAGGTGATGGTGATGCAGATTAAGGCAGCGCAAACAGGGATGCAGGGAAACGGGGTACAGCAGGTGATACAGCAGCAACTGCAGGGGAATGGCATGTTTCAGGCACAACCGAGAGGTCGAGGTTTTGTGAACCGTGGTCCAGACCTGAATACTGTTGTGGTTCAAAACGAGGTGCAAGGGATGAAAAATATGTCACCATGTCACGCGTGCGGGGGCGGGGGGCATTGGAAGCGGGAATGCCCAATGGTGGTGCAGGATAGTGTTGTTCAACAAAGCAATGATGTCGGTACCTTTCAAAATGTCAGGGGTCCAAAATTGAGGGGTCAAAATCAGAACTTCCAGAATAACATGGTACAGATGCAGGGGTTACAGCCCATGCAGCAAATACAAATGCCGCATGTCCAACCAGCACAAATGCAGCAGGTACAACAGCAGGTTCCCATGGTACCTTTACAGCAAATGCAAATACCGTTGGCTCCAATGGGACAGCAACAGTTGATGCTTCCTCAACAGGTCACAGGCCAGACGATGAGTCAAAACAACACAGTACAACAGTTCCCATTGCGTGGTGAGGATGGAATAAACGACGAATGGTCGGATGATTGTTCAGACAGTGAGGAGTGCAGGCTTGCAGCTTCCCTAGAAGTAGATCAGAGGGGACCCTATGTAGAGGGGAAGGTGATGGGTCACAAGGTTTCATTCCTAGTTGATACAGGAGCTACACGCTCTACGGTCAGAAGTGCAGAGGTTCTGAAATTACCACTTTCGGGCGTACCATAAGAGTGGTAGGAGTAGCAAATCAGTTTGTGACAAATCCAATTACAGATCCGGTCCAAGTTGAGATTGGCAACTTCTAGGGATTACATAAATTTGTAGTCTGTGATTCTAGTCTGTATCCCTACTGGGAAGAGACTTGCTGTGCAAAACGAGGTGTTCAATTACCTGTTCCAATGAAGGAATTGAAGTGCAGACAAACAGTGATGATGAAGGGGACGATGGGCAATTTTCTGAATAAGAGACAGAGATTCCAGATGAGGAATACCCTTTAATAACATTATTCCCAATGCTTACAGTGAATGACTTGCCACCCGAGTTGCAGGGGACAGTGACAGAGAAAGTGTGGGATCTGACAGGAAAAGAAGTGGGACTGATAAAAGGAGTAGAACCGGTCAAAGTACAGGTTAAGCCAAATGCAGTGTTTCCTCAGGTACCGCAGTACCACATGGCACAAGATGTCCTCATTCAGGTAGCACAGATAATTGCATACTTTGTGAAGCAAGGGGTTCTGAAAGAAGTGCTGAGTAGCCCGTGTAACTCACCAATAATGGGCCTGAAAAAGCCTTGTGGAAATTTTGAATTGTTCAAGACTTGAGGAAAATAAACGAGATTGTGGTAAAATGCTGCCCCATAGTGCCAAATCCAGCAGTAATCATGTTTCAGGTTCTGTTTGATGCAGAATGGTTCACAGTTGTGGACTTGTCTCAAGCATTCTTTTCGGTGCCTCTTAATGAGGATAGCCAATTTCTCTTCAGTTTCATGTTCCTGGATAAGGTGTACAGTTGGTGCAGAATTCCTCAAGAGTTTTCTGAGTCGCCTTCCATCTTCAATCAGATATTGAAGAAGGATTTGGAGTTGTTAGAACTGCCTTTCAGTTCGACTCTAGTACAGTACATTGATGATTTGTTAATTGCATCCAGGACAAAAGATGACTGCAGGTATGACACAATTGCCTTACGGAACCCTTTGGGAAAGAACAGACATAAAGTGTCCCCAAAGAAGCTGCAATACTGTCAGAAAGAGGTGAAGTACTTAGGTCACCTGATTGAGAAAGGGTCGAGAAAAATATCCAAAAAGAGAGTGACAGCCATACTGCAGATGAATCCCCCGACAACCAAGAGAGATGTCAGAATGTTTCTGGGAATGGTGGGCCACTGTCGTCAGTGGATTCCCAACTTCTCGATTATCTCTAAACAGTTGGTGAAACTAACAGGCAAGGAAGTTCAGGATGACCCGGGTAACATAATCTTGTCCGAAAAAGAGATGAAGGCATTCATGGAATTGAGAGAATGTATGTGCAGGGCACCAGCTTTAGGTATGCCTGATTACACGAAGCCTTTTCTACTGTTTTGTCATGAACGTGATGCATGTTCTTTGTCTGTTTTAACACAGATCCATGGAGGTGCAAACCGCCCAGTAGCATATTTTTCAGCTACTTTGGACCCAGTCGCAACAGCCTTACCAGGTTGTTTGCGTGCAGTTGCAGCAGTTGGTCAAAGCCTCACACAGTGTGAAGGCATAGTGATGGGACATCCCTTAACAGTAATGGTTCCTCATTCAGTTGAAATTCTGTTAACCCGAACCAAAACACAGCATATGACAAACGCTAGGTTAACTAGATATGAGACTGTTATACTGGGGTCTCCAAATGTGTCCCTGAAATGATGTACTGTATTGAACCCGGCAACTTTACTTCCTATTGAAAATGCAGACATTAATGATGCTGAGGAAGTAGAACATGATTGTCTTGAGGTAACAGAACTATGCACCAAACCAATACCTGACATCAAAGATACTCAGTTGGAAGAAAATGACTACATTATGTTTGTTGATGGTTCATGCTTGAGAGACTCAGTAGGAGTACTGAGAGCTGGTTATGCCGTGTGTACAATCACCGGTATTTTAGAAGCTTCTTGGCTCGAAAGAGTGCACAAGTGGCTGAATTCATTGCCCTTACTAAGGCATGCCACGCAGCTGAAAACCTGAAAGTCACTATCTATACTGACAGCAGATATGGGGTCGAAATTGTACATGATTTTGGCCAAATATGGTCACAGAGGGGTTTCATGACCTCTTCTGGTTCACCAGTGAAAAATGGCGAAAAGATTAAGGATTTGTTGCATGCGATTCAGTTACCTCTTGAAATTGCCGTGGTGAAATGCAATGCTCATGTTAAGTCACAAGACTGTGTCAATGGGAAACGGCTATGCAGATCAAGTCGCAAGGTTTTGCGCATTGAACTTTATATTGTTCCGAGATCAATGGGAATTGTTACCTGAGACTGAGAATGAAACATGTTTGAATTTTGCATTAAGAGTGGTTGACACATTAGATGAGCTAAAATCACTGCAGGGACGTGCTAGCAAAGACGAGAAACGCTCCTGGCAGAGAATGCACTGTGTACAAAGAGCTGATGACTTATGGGTCTCAGAGGAGGGGAAAATGGTTTTGCCAAACAGTCTTCTGTCACAGTTTGCGAGGTTCTATCATGGCCAAGCCCATATAGGGAGAGATGCAATGATCAGGTTGTTCAAAATCGATTGGTTCAATCCAAAATTCAGACAAGCCCCAGAGGTTATTGGTCACAGGTGCATCATCTGTCAACAGATGAATGCAGGAAAAGGGATTGTGGTGAATATGAGCCAAGTTGGGAGAGCTGGTGGTCCATTTAGAAGGATGCAGATGGACTTCACTGAAATGCCTGTGTGTGGAGGAGTGATGTATGTGTTGGTGTTTGTGTGTGTTTTCAGTCACTGGATTGAAGCTTACCCTACACGTAGAAATGACAGTCTCACAGTAGCAAAGCTGCTTCTTGGGGAGTTAATACCACGTTTTGGATTCCTGATCTCTTCAGAATCATACAGGGGCAGACACTTCGACAATGAAGTGATTAAGCTTTTGTGTGCCGCATTGAACATTGAGCAGAAGCTGCATTGTAGCTATCGCCCTGAAGCATCAGGATTAGTGGAACAGATGAATGGTACCTTGAAATCGAGAATGGCAAAAATGTGTGCAGCTACCAATCTAAAATGGCCAGATATGCTGCCCTTAGTACTGATATCAATGAGAAATACAACTGACAAGAAAACAGGACTATCTCCACATGAGATTCTGATGGGTCGAGCCATGCGATTACCCGCAGTGCCTGCAAATGCTCTTGTGAATATCACGGATGATATGGTGTTGGACTACTGCAAGGGTCTGGCTGATGTGGTCCGCTCTTTTTCTTACCAGGTGGAGGCTAACACATTGCCACTGATCAGTGATCCAGCTCACACCCTGAAAGCCGGTGACTGTGTTGTTGTCAAGAAACACATGAGGAAGTCGTGTTTGGAGCTGCGTTGGAAGGGACCATATCAAGTAATACTGACAACCACTACTGTTGTGAAATGTGCAGGCGTTCCGAATTGGATACATGCCAGTCACACAAAGAAAGTGACGTGTCCAGCTGACGAAGAGCTTGAAGTGTCCAAAACAACAGCTGCAGAAAAGGAAGTCTCAGGGCCGGCGAGAATTCAAGGGGGAATTGAGACTGATGAGAGCCCACTGAGTACGGCTTAGTCACTCAAAGTGAATTCCAGAGGTGTGACAGTGAGCCTATCTCAGCTGAGGTAACAGGGAAACCGACGCAAAGAGAGGTTCTCCCAGAAGCAGACGGATACAGGTTTGAAGTTGTACCCGTTACAGACCCTGAAGGCGAGGGGGAAGAAGCAGAGGGAGGTCAAAGTGAACTGATTCCTCCTGAGCCAATTGCAGGTCCATCAAGAGAAAACACCATAGCACAAGAGGAGGGTGCTGTTCAATGTTCTGAAAGGCCAATCAGGAAGAAAACGCATAAAGGAGATGACTGGCCAAAGCAACAAGCTGTAAGAGAGAAAGTGGTCCCTAGTGAAACAATAGAGGAAGAAGTTGACACAACCAGAAAAGAGGATCTCAGTGAAGGAGAGTTGCAGAGTGAACGCAAACTGAAAAGAGAGTCGCAAACAGAAGGTACGCAGGTCCTGAATGGGCTTATGCAACAACAGCTAAATGGCAACAAGAATTCTTGGCGTTCTCTTTTGATCGAGAGGTACCAGATCAATACTATGGCACCTGAATTCAACTCTAAAAAGAGATTGTATTAAGATATTGAAATTGAAATTGAAAGCTGAGAAAAGAGACTGATAAATTACCGGATGTGACACTGTTAACCTGAATTGACTCTGAAAAACCGATTATGACAAACTGCTAAACCTGATTTGACAAAAGGGTCCTGGAGTGAGTGAAACGCTGTAAATACTCGCAGAGAGACTTTGCACAGAGAAAGAAAAAAAAAGAGCTTTTATGTTGTCCTCAAGTTGATTGTTTGCTTTGTATTATTCTGCTATTTGATTATTTACAGATCATGAGTTACACTAAAAGTAAGAGTAAAAAGGGTAGGATGTGTGGTTGGTTGAGTGTTATGCTAGGTATTGTATGTGCAATAATAATTATAGGTGTGAGTGTGGGAATGCCATGGATGGATAAGAAAGTGACTAACAATGCTTCAAAATCTGAGACTGCTACACTAACACCATGGGAGAAGTTTGAGCAGGATGCAAAATACTTGCATGAGGGAACTAACTCAAAGGGGGAACTATCTACTAATGTCTTTTATCGCTTGCCAAATGAGTATGTTGACACAATGGATGCAAAGAATTGTTATGTGTGCACAAAGATTCCTTCGTCAGTACAAGAAGGGGTTACTTATCATAGCTTGCCGCTACCTTACGGGATAAGCTGTAGTTTGCTGCTAACAAGATTCTATGATCAAGAGCATGTGCAATGCTTCTACTCTAACTTAGATGTAGTGTTTTCTTTTGTGCCTGTGATTGAGTTTCTAAATAAATTAGCTAAAGAATACACCATAAAATTAGTTAGGGGTTTCTTTGAGCCGACACTTACATTTGGGACAGCTTATGCGCATCGCAATAACCTAACCTGCTTACTAACACCTGTAGAGAAGAGCTTCTTAGATCACACTGATGATAGACGAAAGGCATTAAAAGAAAGGCTAGAAAAGGGATTAGAAAAATGCAGGCTTGCAAATGATTATGCTTACACTACAATAAACTCAGGGCAAGTTAGCTATAAATGCATCACATGTAGGTAGGATTTGTATATATAGGCCGAAATCTGAGCATGACACTTTATTTGTGGGAACGAGTGAATGCAGGCATGTGTTTTTGTTTCAGAGTAAATGGACATTCATGTTAAATGGACAGGATCCAGCGATCCCTTGGATCTATTATGTATGTGGACTTAATGCTTATTACCGTCTTCCAAAGGGATGGTATGGGACATGCTATTTGGGAATAGTTTTCCCAAAGATCTACCAGATTGATGACTTGAAGCAAATTCCTAAAATTTCTGAATTACAACACACAAGACAAAAGAGATAGACAGCGGCTGCTGTCGTTGGTGACATATTTGGAGCCCTAATTCCTTCAGTAGGGGTTATTCTAAACTCCATAAAGATTCGAAAGTTGTCTACTATTGTAGATTACATGCTGACAAACTTCACAGGGGCTATACTCCTGATGGATACTGAACTTGCTGCGGAAAGAGCTATGACTCTTCAAAACCGGCTTGCTTTAGACATTCTTTTAGCAAAGAGTGGCGGAGTCTGTAAGATGCTTAATGAGCGCCATTGTTGTGCGTTCATACCAGATAACAGCAAAATGATTAGAAGTATGCTTACTAACCTAACAAGAGATAGTGCAGATTTGAAGGAACTGAAGGAACCTGGAGTTTGGGAGAAAGTTGGGAAAGGAATTACCAGAGTAGGGAATTGGTTTAGTACCATTTGGAATGGAGTTCTTGCAAAAATATTAGGGGGTCTACTGATTGTTCTAATTTGTTTATTAGGATTATGGTTATCATGTAAAGTTAATGAAAGAATTAAAAGAAATCTGACAAAATGAAACAAAAGAAATGAAGAAAATGAAAGGGAGAAAATGTTTAATGAAATTTGGGAAAGCTCACACAAAGGACAAGATGTTGAAATGCGCGTAATGCGGAAAGTGAGAGGTTAAGGAGGGAAAGGTTCGTGTGATGACAAGTGTCATCAGAGGAGGGACTGAGAGAGCGTAGCTTATATAATCTATATTAACATGAAATGGTTATGATCTAATGTGTAATAATGCCGCATAGAAAGTGTATTAATGTATTGTGCTAAAACATGCGCTTGAAATGTGCCCAAGGGGAGTGGCCGCCAACATATACGAGGACTAATGAATCTGACTAAAATGCTATATTATTATATGATTTATAATATTAATAACAGGTATAAGTAAAGGCTTTTGCTAATAAATCATTAGGATTCAGTTACCATGGGTCGAGGCCTAGCTGCCTGACTCTCATTTTAAATGTAATTTTCCAACGTGCAGAGTGCTGACTTGCTGAAGGACATGAACTCTTGTTTTTCTCCAAACTAGAAGCTGAATGTAACCGTAGTAGATCCGTTCTCATGAAATTCGACTTGCTTGTAGAAACATTTTAGCTAAATGCAACACTGTAGACCACTCGCAGGTACAAGGTCGCCTGAACCGGTACATACAATGGAGCCACTGACCGAAGATGCGCAAAGGACCACAAGACTATGAAATCATACCGGACATTCCACTCGCTAAAGACGTCAATCATAAGGACCAATAAAATACGTGAGAACTGTTATGGGGTGACAAATTCGATGAGCTAATGTAAAGATAATTGGTTAAAGATAGTGGGTGCAACCCCTTGTCCAACCAAATTTTAGGGGAATGTACAACAAAAAGGGGATAAAAACCCTTGACACCAGGAAGTAAATTAGAACAGGAGGGATAGGAGAGAGAGAGCTAGGGGAGATGCTGATGCGATTTGCTATGATCCAGACACTTTGGCCCATATTTATACTTTTTGACGCTAAACTGCGCTAACGCAGTTTAGCGTCAAAAAATTTAGCGCCGTCTAACGCCATTCTGAAGCGCCATGCGGGCGCCGTATTTATGGAATGGCGTTAGCCGACGCAAGCAGACCGGCGCTGCCTGGTGTCCGTGGAAAAAAACCACGTAGACCAGGCAGCGCCGGCGTAGGGGGAAAATGGCGTTAGGGCGTCTTAAAATGGGGCAAGTCAGGTTGAGGCAAAAAAATCGCCTCAACCCGATTTGCGCCATTATTTTCGACGCCCAGACGCCATTTAAATGACTCCTGTCTTAGTAAAGACAGGAGTCATGCCCCCTTGCCCAATGACCATGCCCAGGGGACTTATGTCCCCTGGGCATGGTCATTGGGCATAGTGGCATGTAGGGGGGCACAAATAAGGCCCCCCTATGCCACACAAAAAAAAAAAAAATATATAAAAAATTATACTTACCTGAACTTACCTGAATGTCCCTGGGGTGGGTCCCTCCATCCTTGGGTGTCCTCCTGGGGTGGGCAGGGGTGGCAGGGGGGTCCCTGGGGGCAGGGGAGGGCACCTGTGGGCTCATTTTGAGCCCACAGGCCCCTTAACGCCTACCCTGACACAGGCGTTAAATAGTGGCGCAAATGCGGGGTTTTTTGACCCGCCACCTCCCGGGAGTATAAATACGACGCATTTGCGTCGCCGTCATTTTTTTAGACGGGAACGCCTTCCTTGCATCTCATTAACGCAAGGAAGGCGTTCACGCAAAAAAATGACGCTCTTTACTCATACTTTGGCGCTAGACGCGTCTAACGCCAAAGTATAAATATGGCGTTAGTTTTGCGCTGAATTTGCGTCGAAAAAAATGACGCTAATTCGGCGCAAACGGAGTATGAATATGCCCCTTTGTTACTCTGCATAGAGACTTTGCAGTTTGGTTCTTAAAACCATTCTTGCCTTCTAATTTGCCTGTTTACACTTTACCTCCTTATGTGGGAAGTGTCCCCTATTACCCGATTGCTGAATTCCTGATGGCGAACCAACTGATGTCCTGAGGACGAAGACCGAACCTGAGTGCTGACCCAAATACGGAGGGTAACTATATGACAATGAAATTGGAATTGTCTGTTTGCTTTTCCTTTCTAGGTACCAACTGCTTCTTTTGACAGACACCATAGTTAGATGTTTTTCCAAATTGGTGTTACTAAATTGTTTTGCATGAAGCCCAACATGCCAATGCTAATTCAAGGTTAGTTCAGAGGGATTCACTAAACTGACGCAAATAGACAAATGACCGAATCTATGCTTTGTTGAATAACTTTATGATGATATTCTGCTAAAAATAACCTATGCTGACGCCGTATTATATTCTAATGTTCGTGATTCTTGCTTTGATGAAATCTTATCAGAGTTGCCATATTGTGACTATGCTAATGTGTTTCTTGGTTTTTAGACTAATAAACTTGCTAGTAGAATTGTAATCAATAGGGAATAAACTTCACAAAATCGTACTAAACTGGTGTGGTTATTCATGACTGAAAGGTCATGGTGGTTTTGAGCTTTATTAAATGTCTTTGATCAATCTTAATTGTCGTTTTACTGTGAATTTTGATGACATTATTGACATATTGATTGAAATGTTGATTAGATATCTCATCCTAAGGTGTCTTCCATCAGGGTCAAAAGATTCATTGGCCTAAAACAAGTCCTAAAGAGAGTAAATTAATCACAAAGGGATGCGTTAACAAAACCAATGCCCCTCAGACCTCCCAGAAAACCCAACTGTGGCAACACCCATCACTTCTATTCTCCACTAACCCAAAATTGTATCCCCTGCGCGATTCTGCACTCCCGCACTTAACACGCCCCTTCAAAATCACATGATGCCACAGTCTAGTATTTGGCATCACATAGGCCAATGAATGAAAGAGCCTCCTCGAGTATCACACGCATCGTGATTGCCGGCATTTCACAGGAAGCTGTATCCAAAAATTGCATGCAGTACCTCAATGCATTAGTAAATTTGCACCGTCTGGCAAACCATTTACAGCTTTGAAGCTCTGTGTGGCACACCTGGCTGGAAGCGGTCAGGGAGACAGACACTTTTTTGCACATGCACAACCTGTTTCTTGACGTTTAACGACATATCCTGGCAGCAGCTTTTGGCTCAAATTGCTACTCTGGCACCAGCTTTGTGCACTGGTAAAGAGAAAACCACATTTCTGGTGACTGCACAATACCGTAGTGTGTTGCTGCTCTGCAAAAGCAATGGTTTGTGCAATTTGCTCATTGACGTTATGCTTTTCTATGACAATGTACAGTGCTCTGCAGCCTTTTAGCTAGTTTTCCGCTACAGAGATACCACGTATTTGACTACATACAGTACATTTACCTCCTGTTAGCACTTTCACTAGTGGATCAGGGATTGTTACCCTGTCACGTACAGTCAGTCAAGAACAGATTTCAGGGACATGTACTACTTCATTTATGTTGCAAAAATAATGATCTACTTTCTATCAAAACTGTGAAATACTCAATTTATTTATGACCTATTTCAAACTGAAATGCATGGCTTCTGAATTCCAAAAAAACAAGGTGATGGATAAAGTACTTGAATTAATCTCAGCCCCTGGCAGTCACTCGGGCTGCATCCCAAGCCATTGTTTTTTGCCCATCATGCCACCCTAGTTTGGACTCAGCCATATGCAAAACAGGCTTAACTCTGTTCTTCATGGGAAAAGTCCAGCCCGAGCTGCCAGGCCAGGTCCTCCGGAACTGAACACAAACAGCCCAGGACCAGTTTTGCTCTTATTATAGAGTCTTCAACTATGTATAGCATGGTTCTAGTGGCACAGGGAGCTTGGTACCCACGTCTGGGCTTACTTGGCACACTTAGGGCATCCAATGCAAAAACAGCAAGGTGATAGGTGGAATACTTGAATTAATCTCAGCCACTGGCAATTGCTCAGGGCTGCATCCCAATCTATTGCTTTTAGCCCACCAAACCACCTCCACTTGGACCCAACCATATGCAAATCAGTCTTGACTTTGTTCTTCATGAGAACAGTCCAGCCTGAACTTCCAGGCAAGGTCCTTAATGACCAGAAACACAAGCAACCCAGTACCAGTTTTGCTCTTATTATGGACTCTTCAGCAAGGTATAACTTGGTCCCAGGGGCAAAGTGAGCTCGAGACCGATCTCTGGGCATGCCCCTTGCACTTAGGGCATTGAATGCAAAAAAACAAGGTGATAGATGGAATGCTTGAATTAATCTCAGCCATTGACAATCACTCTGGCTGCATCCCAATCCATTGTTTTTTGCCCACAATGCCATCTCAACTTGGATCCAGCCACATGCAAATCAGTCCTGATCCTATTCCTCATGAGACCAGTTCAGCCCAAACTGCCAACTGGCTGGACTGTTCCGGCTGCAGCACAGACAAGATTGATTTACATATGGCTGGGTCCAAACTGAGGTGACAGTGTGCAAAATAACAATGGGTTGGGTTGCGGTCCCAAGTGATTCCCAGTGGTGGAGATTAATTCAAGCATGCAATCCATCACTTTTTGCATACTTTGGTTTCTGAATTCTAGCACTGCCTGCACACACTGGACATGCCTTCCAATGTGAAAGTTTAGTTCATAGATATACTTCTAATATGTATGCCCTTGCTAAAAATATTGTTTTTTGGGGTGTACTGTAGTGAGCCAAAGGGGACATGTTTCAATCCCATCGATATACGATCTTATTCACAGACATGTTGAGTGGCGGTCATCCCTTGAAGGCAGACTAGCATGTGCAGGCTCTGTTATGGGGGGCACTAATAATGTTACAAGATGCCAGTCTCAAAAGTGACGGATAATTTGTACAGGCTGAAGAAGGGTGAACAATGTCTGAATCTACTAATAAACAAACAGGAACAGTACGTGTAACTGCAGAAAGGCACGTGATCTTGTCTTCAATCTTTTAAGTTTGTACAGTGTACTCTTTTTATCCAAATTTAGAAGTGATAATGTCCATGTCCCAATCTCCTCCACCTGAGTGTTGTTTTTCCGTACAATGCAGAACGCTTTGTTCGCTGGGTGCTGTTGTCTAGCTCTATTTCAAAGTTCAAATCTAGAATTGTTGTGCCTCACACCCCACTTCTTAATCATCACATTCAATCCTGTTGTGAATTCTCTTTCAAATGGAAATCACTGTATTCCTCGCTCAGTGATATGTTGGACCTCACCAATACGATCAAAGCTATCCATTACCCATCACATGCAGTCTTCACAGGAGTATCTCATAGAAATATCTCTTTTTACAATATTAGCCATGCGTTGCAAACACTGTAGATCAACTGTATGGCATCGTGTTTTCATATTTCACGCAAATTCAATCTATCACTATGTGTGAAAATTGATCACATCTTTAAAAATGTGCACTTTGGAAAATGTGTGTGGATTGATGGAATTACAAAGATACATTTGCACAGTAGAATTTTTAGAAACGAATCTGAGCACATTGGGAGTCGTACTATGATCCTGTTTTCTGCACTGCACTCGTTTAGAATGTGTCTGGGTGGCTTCAGTGCATACCTGAACCTAATAAATCTTCCTGTTTTCATGCTCTGCTCTCAGCAAAGCATACATTAACAAGGAGATTTTGGTAATTAATGTGTGCACTGAAGACATGAAAAAATGCACAACCCCCTTTCTTCGCTGGCGTATGCCAAACACATTCATGTCAAAATTTCCACTTGTCAATTCTTGTGATAGGTGACACATAGTTCACACACATCTCCAAAGAATTTGGGACCTATTTACAAGCCCGTGCACCACTATTGTGACACTTTGGGCCATATTTATACTCCGTTTGCGCCGAAATTGCGTCGTTTTTTTTGACGCAATTTCGACGCAAAACTAACGCCAACTAACGCCATATTTATACTATGGCGTTAGAGGCGAATAGCGCCAAAGTTCCCGGAATGTGCGTCATTTTTTAGCGTGAACCCCTTCCTTGCGTTAATGATATGCAAGGGAGGCGTTCCCGTCTAAAAAATGACTCCCAGGACTTTACGTGGTATTTATACTCCCGGGCAAAAGAGACGCCCGGGAGTTGGCGTGGCTAAAAACAGCGCATTTGCGCCACTTTTTAACGCCTGCTCAGGGCAGGCGTTAAGGGGCCTGTGGGCTCAAAATGAGCCCACAGGTGCCCTCCCATGCCCCCAGGGACCCCCCCTGCCACCCTTGCCCACCCCAAGAGGACCCCCAAGGATGGAGGGACCCACCCCAGGGACATTCAGGTAAGTTCAGGTAAGTATAATTTTTTATTTTTTATATTTTATTTTGGTGGCATAGGGGGGCCTTATTTGTGCCCCCCTACATGCCACTATGCCCAATGACCATGCCCAGGGGACAGAAGTCCCCTGGGCATGGCCATTGGGCAAGGGGGCATGACTCCTATCTTTCCAATGATAGGAGTCATGTTGATGGGGGATGGGCGTCGTTAAAAAATGGCGCAAGTCGGGTTAAGACGATTTTTTCGACGTAACCTGACTTGCCCCATTTTAAGACGCCCATGCGCCATTTTCCCCCTACGCCGGCGCTGTCTGGTCTACGTGGTTTCTTCCCACGCAAACCAGGCAGCGCCGGTCTGATTACGCCGTCTAACGCCATTCCATAAATACGGCGCCCGCATGGCGCTTCAGAATGGCGTTAGACGGCGCAAAACTTTTTGACGCTAAACTGCGTTAGCGCAGTTTAGCGTCAAAAAGTATAAATATGGGCCTTTTTGTGATACAACGATGGCGCACAGTGCAGACTCTTATGTACATGGCCACACAAAGACACTTTGGCCCATATTTATACTTTTTTAGCACCACATTTGCGCCGCTTTTTGACGCAAAAGCGGTGCAAACTTTCAAAATACAATTGTATTTTGTAAGTTTGCGCCGCTTTTGCATAAAAAAATTACGCAAATGCGGCGCTAAAAAAGTATAAATATGGGCCTTTGCCTCCCTGTTCATGGCCTTGTAGATATGGTGTAAGTCAACGCAGTGCAATTCGCTGCGTTGTCTTACACTGCATCAACGAGGCTTACCAAGGGCATTGCTGTGGGTGTTCTCACACAACACCCATGGGTTTTGACGCATTCCCAGATTTACAAGAATCTGTAAACCTTGGAAAGTGTCAAAACTGTACGTCTTTCCACGGCAGGCACAACGAGGAGAAATATGTTTATTTCTCCTCCATGTATTCTGCAGCACACATGGAAAGAGGAAAATGCCTCTCTGGATTGTTTTTGTGCAGGAAGGTGTCCCTTTCGGCACAAAAACAATTCTGCTGACAACGCAGACACCCTTGCCCCACGGTGGAAGGGTGCCTGTGTTGCTGCTAGGCAGCAATCTGTACACCAGCACAGGGAGAAAGGACAGAAATGCACCGTATATTGTAAATATGGTGCACTTCTGCCCTTCCCATGTGGTGCAGAGCAGCGCGGCAAGGTCACTTGCTGCAGTGCCCTGCGCCACTGGGATTGTAAATATGCCTCTTTTTATCTATTCGATTAATAGAAAAACACCACTTTTGCCTCAGATTGTTCAGAGACTCCAAACTTTCCTATGTCTCTCCAAATATAACTTCCTACTCTTAGTCAACCATTCACAAAGTAATTTAGGAGTATGTGCAGTTGTACACCTGAAGTACTAATTTACATATTGGCGACAAAACATCTCAAATGGAAATGAAATGGTAATGTTCAGGCAATATTCATATACAGTTAGTACAAATAGAATACGCTGTGCCATGTTTGCACTCATATTAACAGAGTTTGACATTTCAGGGCTGATTCACAAAGGTATGTAATAGAATAGGCCTGTAGTACTAATACTAGTACTTATAAGTGCTTTTTTTATCGGTCCCAAGCCCATTTTATTTCAGAACTGCTCCACGGAGAAAACAATCGTTCAACCCCTGGTTTCAAGTGTTTCACTACTGAGTTAAGCCTGCCCTTCACTTCAACAATTACCCCAAACCACCCAATAGCTCAATTTCTCATGCAAATCGACGAGAAACACACTGCACTGAGCAAATAATCTCTTTTCCAGCCACCTTTTCCAGGTTGGACCCATTCTGTCTACACTCACTTACCAAAGTAAAAATGCCATATCTTGAGATGGGTGAAAAACATGCCCTAGGGTGTTAAGACCAGGCTTATCGTCCTCTGAAAATACTTGCCCTGGAATGGAGTGGTGCTGATACGAGAGGTTCATAGTCTCAACAGTTTCATTTCCTTATACAATAAAGGTTGAAATCTCTGCTAATATTTTGCAGGCGTCCATTGTCCAATGAACCCTTACACCATACTTTAAAATGCAGATGCTGACATATATTGCCATGTTTGGACCATACTGCGACTCACCAATTAGTATTAATAAAAATGTACTAGGAACATGAATGCATGGATCTCCAAAATGTTAAATCCAAAGTTTCACAATATTGCATTTCTAAACTCATTTGGGTATTGAAAATCACTCCTGCCAATGGTGTGTTCCGAACGCTTGTCAGACGGCTGTGAATCATTCTAGAAATTGGTCAACAAAATGAGTACAATAATTCATGGCTCAAGGAAATTTCTTCCAATCGAAGTACGAAGCAAGATGTGAGTTGCCCCTGACCACTGCTCCCTATTCACCATGCCACATCTCCCTTCCTTACCACACAACACCTACTCCACAGCACATGTGCGTAGTGCCATAAGGCAAGATGATGGGTCCTCCTACAGAATATGATGAAGGGGGCCTTCCTACCAGGTATTCATAGGAATTAGGCTGAATGGGAGCCTCCAGAAGGAAGCCTGTCCCCCGCACCGCAGTGGCTGCAGAGGCCTGCATTACACCCCTACATGTGCAGCCAGCATCCACAAAACTCTGCCATTACCTGTCTTTGCCTCTGGATCATGGTCCATGTTTAGCACTCCTCTTAACATTACTTCCATCAGTTCCATCCGTAAGGGCATTAATGCTGCACCAGAAAGAAGTACAACACAACCAGAGCTTATTTCTAAGTGGCACTCTAAAACAGCCTGTGAGCTACATATAGTTCACACCTATTTGCACCTTCTCACCCATATATGTTCGCACCCACATGCCTCCAGAGAGGAAGGTGGCATTGTCTCAGCCACGCAGTCAGGATGAATCTAAAAAGCAATGACAATATAACAAGTTGTCTAAAAAACATGTGAGTTAAAATGTAGGTGAACAAAGAGTATCCTAAAAAAGAATAGGTCTAATTTGGAGTTTGGCTGATGCGTACATGTCTGCCTAATTACAAGTGCATGAAATGTTATTGTAATAAGGTGGATGGAATATCCCTGTAATAAATCAATCACGTTTGTGACAGAGTACCTATCTGCCAAACTCTAAATCAGTTCCACTGTGCCTGAAAAACAAAATTGAACTCTATTCTTTGTCAAAACAGTGAGCTGAATATTAGGCACACTGCGCAGAGAGTAAAGAAGTTACATTGTATTGTAGCTGTAAAACAATGTTATTTTGTTATGAAAGCAATCAGATGCATTGTATGACATTGGTCTGCTAGTACCTGAGCTATATTGGATATCAGTGGGCATTGGGTAAGAGGCGCTTCTGACATGCTTTAACTTCATTGTTATTAGTGGACCTTAGGTGAGGGAAAATGGATAAGAAATTTAGCCCAACCACAGCCTCTGTGCCTGAGCTACAATGCATTATTAGAAGGTGTTTGGTGAACTATGTTTACTTTATTTGATCTTAGGCAAGGGGTATAGTCCAGACATCTAAGTTGCGCTGCAATAGAAGGAAGTGCTGGAGAAAGGGACAGACTGTGCCTGAGCTACATGTACCAGAGTTACATTATAGCGCTAGTGGGCATTGGTTGAGATATGCAACTAGGTGCCTTAGTTTTGGTGCAGTGCTAATAGGCATTGGTTGAGGTTTGGGAACGCATAACTTTGACTGTGCCAGCATGCATTACAGGAGTGACATAATAATGTAATCAACCATACATATAGCGTGTGTCTTGATGTTACTAATGGAAAGTGGAGCATCTAAATTAAATGACTGAAGCTGCATTCATAAGAGAAGATTAATAATTCATATATATTTGTGTTCTAATGTTTGATTTTAATATGCTGAAATGTAGTACTCAAGCACATTTATATTCATGTACTTTGATGTATTATGGTGAACTCTCATATAATCATGTTTCATTCATAATCATGTTTCAATTATAATTTAAGATGCCCATATAATAATGTTACGAATGTGCATTGAAATGCCAAATTAAGTTAGCTTAACCAAAGACCTGAGATGTTGATTTTTCGTGTCTAACCTTCAACGTGGAGTTTTGCTTGCAGTGTAATATTCTTTATTCGCAGGTGCATCCATCTAAGACTATAGTTAATGAAAGGCATTTTGTGTTTCTGAGATAGTGGGGTACGGAATGATACTTTGACAATTGGGAAGGAGCACTATCAAACTGAGAAGAAAGGACTCCTGTCTGTGTACCAGGAACAGAGAGACTCTCAAGGTCATCCTGATGTTCAATCCGTGTGATGAGAACATGATCGGAGTTGCTACTGTGCAAGGAAGATGGAAGATTATTGGTGTTGATGACATTGATCTCTCAGAGGATCTATAGGTTTAATCGGCATTCACTTAGTTAGACAAGAGAAGAATCTTTTTAGTCTTTGCCGAGAGCAGATTTCCTTGAAACTTTAAGGGGTACAGATCTCTCTCTTTATACCTTGGTGTGAGTTTTGCTACATAGCATCTCTCTAACCGAACTTCCACAGAGCGTTCTGCTATGCTGACACTTTCCTACATTTATATAATTTCTGATGGTTCCTGAGACTTAAATTGGATTTCCCTTCAGAATACTTCAGAGTACGTAGATTAATTTAGGTTTTCCAATGGTTCAGCAAGAAGACCGTGATTTATATACAGACTATCAAATCTTGATCCTCATCTTTTCCATTGGTGCAACTGAAATTCTTGTATGCCTCATGCTAGCGCGAATTAACCTTATTCGAGGCTTGACTTCACCTTTGGTGATTCTGTACTTATATAGCATGTTCTTTAGACTAGTTCACATAAGTTTGGCCCTTAATCTGTAATAAGCTTTTGAACATTACTCTCCGTCTCCAGGATTGAATGTGTGACCAATTGGGTAACACTGTTAATTGATCTGAGGTGTTGATTTTAACTCCACTTTACCATTCAAGACTCCTAAAAATGTCTGTCTGAAGAAGGGAAACAAGGATATGGGTCTGAGTGTCATCAGGTTACTATCTGTACAAGTGAGTTCCATTGCCATGTCAGTGGAGACTAGGTAAGACTATGCTCTTGAGCTACCTTGTACTCTCAGCATGCACTTTATGTGGAAAAGGGGTGGGTGCAGGGTACGCCCCTGAGTTGCACTACAATATGGGCGGGTGTTGGTTGAGGGTGGGCTACTTGACTGAGTTACACTGTAATATCAGTGCATGCTTGCAGTGAGGGCCAGACTATGCTGTTGAGGTACACTATAATATTAGTTGGTGTTCGGTGAGTGCCATAATAAGGGCCTGTACTACACTATAATATTAATGGGTGTTTTTTGAGAGAAGCAAGCTACATGATTGAGTTAGACTATAATTTTAGCTATTTAAATGCTAAGGTGATCCAAGGTTATGAAGCCTTTTCCTATCTCATGACTGGGTTTAGATACCAAAACTTAAGGACTGTATTAGGTAAAGTGCAGATCCCACAATAACATCACTAAGCAGCACGTGCACCGGCAGACGTATACTCAGGTTTAAAAGAAAGGCTTGTAAGTGAATGCACAAACCCTGTTCAAACAACCATTCATTTCATTAGGGCATTCCCTTAATTACTTGGGGATTGCCCAATTGTAACTCTAAAACTCCTTTTGCTCCCAGCACCTTACCACAGGGCTTTGTAAATCATGAGAGAGGTGGTCATCAGCATTTTGACACTCCCCAGATCTACTGGTTGACCAGACGGAAGCTGTGCCATCCACTTACCTGCTTCCATCAGGGAGGACATCCTCTGCCGACTAAAACAAAACATTCCAAAACAGAATGGTGTATAAGAGGATGAAGCCTCTGTTTTGAAGCCCTCAATAAAGAGCGCCCCTATCATTGTTAGCGCCACAGGCATGTATATGTTTTTGCAGCTGTGTCCATGTTGTAAATGAAAAGACAGAAATAAATGGGCAATAATGGATGAGCAGTTCTCTCCTTATCCAAGTTGTGTGATTCCATAGCTCAATAAAAATTAATATTTATGCACATTTCTTGACTGTGCAATTTGAAGCTAGAAAAAATCTTATAAGGTAAGGTAAAATGGGATTTCTGAAATTACAAATTAGACTTTATTAGAAAACATATGATATAAATGTTTGCAGTGCTGAGCTTGGTTCTCGCAATTTGTCGAAATTGTATTTTATTACAATACATCATCAACATAATTAATTATGTTAAATAAAGTTCACTGCTTGCGCTGACATTTGGAAAGATTCTACTCTGCAGAACAGTAATTATAAATGTGTTCACTGAATTTAAAATCTTTTTTTATATCTTTAACTTCCAAGTGCACACTTGAAAACATAATTCTGTTATCCTTTGGTTAGGTTCGTGCTATGCAAATGGCACATACCAATCTACATAGAAAACAAAACCTAATAGGATCTTAACGGTTGAAGCAGTTCTGATGAAGCCAACGTGAAGTGGCGTAGGGTGCTTGTCTTCCATTCCGATCTCATGTTTGGTAGTAAATATTTGCAAACAATTCACCTGGGGCCAGTTTCAGAAAGGAGAAGAGACTAGCTGTATAGGTAAGGGGAAGGAGTCCATTCACAAAATGCATTTTGAGCACATAAAGTAGCCCTGCAGGGGCCGTATTAAGCATACATTGCACTTTACGTGTTTGCGCCACGAACAGGGCAGCACCTTCAAGTGAAATATGGACCAGCTGCTTCAAAACCACTACGTGTTTTACAGGGTTGTCTGGCAGAATATCGAGGAGGCAAATATTGTGTGGACTGACATTGTGTCAAAAATAGCATAAACTACAAAGAGTAACCGAAGACCATGATAAACCTTAGCAGAAAGTGGAGAATATTGGTTCAATCTGTTACCGGCGTTTATGCTATGTTACCTCTAAAAAATCATTGGCCATTGGAGCATAACAATACAACTTGATACTTCAACAAGTTGGAGCCTTGAAAAAGTCATTTCTGACGAAACACGTGTCAGCTGTAGTTTTTCTGAATATGAGAATTGTATTGGCCTTTTGACACCATGCCCATTGTGTCCTACTGGGCCAGGTGATGTGTTTTCTGAGACACCACAGAGGAATAAATTGAAATTTCTACGTATCTGCGATGTGCCGTGGTTTTTCTTCTTCTTACAAATCAACTGTGGCCTTTTCAAGGTGACAGCTCATGCACCCTGTGGCTGGGTGCCAAACCACTTGGGCACTCCTTCCTTCAATATAGACTTTATTTCCATGGACTTTGCACATATATGTTAGCTTACTCTTTGGAAGTGAGCACCATCTTTACACAGCCACAATTTTTGTTGTTAATTGTGTCAAAAATATCGAGGACCAAAATACTGAGAAGATAATTGTAACCAGGTAAGTATAGATTTACTATTATTACCAATACATCCACATACCTTGAAGATATACATATTGGCAAGGTACATATATGTTAAGTATAGTTAAAGATGGCTTACCATAGAAAACTTACCTTGGTAATATTTTTGCCCTCAATATTCTTGACACAATATTTTGTCAAAAAGTGATTTTTTCTCCGATGTTTTGTGCAAACACCATTTCACAGTGCAGGTGGATGCCGCCTGCACTTTGAAGAGGAGAGCAAGATCCCCTTGCAGGTGGTGCGGTAACTGGCTATACCTGCCTTTGGGAGATTTCTAAGGGGTCCATGAGTCCCCCCTTTCTTCCAATGAGAGGGCTGCCTACAGGAAACGCATTGAAAGTTTGCCACCTTTTCGTGCAACACTTTCACTGTGCCTCCAAAGAACATGTTTGCCTTTGTGTCCACATCCTTAATGCGGTTTAGGAACACTGGGAAAGTGATTCTCTCATTTGCATGGGACCATGCCTGCATGAAAGTGCACTCTCAAGATAGTACTGGTGCTACATTGTGTACTGTGCTATCAGTATTACAGAAGGAGATGCAATGTGAACAGCGGCGGTTGGGCACAGGGCCTGGCCAACCCACTATAACCACCCAAACTTGCACTGTGCTTTGCCTTCGCCTATGCGCTGCTGGGGTTGCCCGCATGGCCTGGCCTGCAGCCAGTCACTGTGGCCAACCCCCTAACCACCTAATCCTACTCTGCACAAGGCCCTTTGGCCATGCATCATGGGAGTTGGCCACAGCTTGTCTCTCTGGGTGTGGGAACAGGTGTAAGAAGGTGTATCTGGGAGTGAGAGTGGCTGTGCGAGTTTCTGTCTGGGTGTGAGAGTGCGTGCTTCAGTGTCTTAGTGTGTGTGTCAGGTATCTGAGTGGGTGCATGAGAGTGCCAGTGGATCTGTAAGTGGGTATATGAGAGTCTGTGTGCTTCTTTGAGTGGGTGTGTGAGTATCTGAGTGGGTCTGTGAGTGGGTGCGTGATGGTCTGAGTAGGGCTGTGTGTGGGTGAGCTAGGTTCTAAGTGGGTCTCTGAGTGGGTGCGTAAGGGTCTGAGTGGGTGCAAGAGTGGGAGAAAGAGATTAGAAGATAGAAAAAGAAAGAGAGTGAGAGGGAGAGAGATAACGAGTTTTTTAGGATTTGAAGGATGATATACTTAGATTGAGATATTTCTGGACAAATTGAAAAGAAAAATGTGTTTCTCAATTAAAAACTGTGACACCACCTTTCAGTATGAGCCTTAAACTTTTGAAGTTTCAAAGAAATCAAAGGAGGGAAATAATTATAGACATGCCTCAACTTTCAGTGTAAGGGTCTGAGACCTTAACAATTAGGCCAACTTTTCTTTTCTTTTTCCCAATTTTTGCCCTTTCATGGCTATCTGGGACTGCAGAGGTAGCGTCAAGGCCTCCCAGCTGATTATTTTTCTTAACTCATTTTTTGCCCTTTAGAGGCTACCCGGGACCGGTAGGGGAGCCTCAAGGCTTCTCCCTTAGTACTAGCTGTCTCCCCCCTCATGCAGGAGCTGGCATTGCTCCCTGCTTGCTGGAGCAATGTTTTCATCTATCTTTACTATTTGCCCCAGGGAAGTGGTGGTCCGTGGGGTGACGGGGGCCACACAGCCCACTGCACCCAGTTTCTTCACTACCCTGGGGAGGTGGTGGTCCACGGGGCTGTGGAGGGCTGCATGGCCCCCCTGTACACAAATTTCTTCAATGCCCCAGGGAGGTGGCGGTCCCTGGAGCTACGGGGCGGGGCTGGGTGGCCCCGCTGTTGCATATAAAAAAAGCCCCGGGGAGGCGCAGTCCCCCGCATTGCAATTAAAAATTCCCCTGGGACTTGGCCCACCTGGGCCTTAAGAATTACAAAGCAGGGGAGCCCACACTACATTTTTAAAAACAATTTCACCCAGTGCGCAGTTCCGCTGCGAATCTTGGCAAAAATATTTTTTTAAAGCCTTTTAACCCTGAGGGGGTCCCTTTGGGACCCCAGTACAAGAGCTAAGGAGTCAGGGTGTCTCTACCCTGGCCCCTTTTCTTTTTAAAATTTTTTAGTAGGACTCAGCCAATCAGAACTGTGCATTTCCCTGCACAAGCTCGTCATTATGTGCGAAATCATCGCAGCCAGAGAGATATAAGTTCAGATTTCCTTTAATATCTCAAAAACTACTAAACGGATTGACACCAAATAAGCATAAACACAATCTGCGTACCAAAAGCTAGCTTTCTGCCAAATTTGGTGGAATTCCATGCAGTCGTTTGGGCTGTAGTTGTATCTAAAGGTCCTACGGGAATTAACATAGGAAATGCAACTTCACAAAATTTTCAAAAAGGTGTGCTGTAATCCTTGTTGCACATAGGCTGCTTGCGTCATAAAGAGGTAAAGCTACACATAGACAAGACTGTGCAGCCTGTAGTGCTCCAGCTCTGACGCATTGCGTTCCACCTCAAACCACAGGTGGAAAAAGAATTGAACAAACTTGAAGCGGCTGGCATCATAAAACGAGTTACCGGGCCCACGCCCTGGGTATCTCCGATTGTGGTTGTGTGGAAGCCCAAACAACCAGGGGAAGTACACATCTGTGTTGACATGCGTCTCCCCAATGTCGCTATCAAGGCCGAAAGACATCTGACCCCACAATAGATTACTTGATCGGCTAACTAAGTGGCTCCTGCTGGTTCTCCAAGGTAGACCTGCGCTCGGGATGCCGTCAATCGGTTCTAGCAAAAGAATCATGCTTCATAACGGCATTTCCAATGCATGCAGTATTAATGCGCTACAAAAGGTTACATTTCGGCAACTCCAGTGCAGTGGAAGTCTTTCAAAATGTCATCCACGAGCTTCTGGCAGATCTGCCTGGCACCATCAATGTCAGCGATGACATCTTAGTCCATGCAGCAACCATTCCCGAGCATAACGCCATGCTCAAGAGTGTGCTACATAGGATTAAGGAAGCTGGTGTAGCACTCCACTGCCAAAAGTGGGAATTCCTCACCCCTCAAATCCAATTCTTTGGATATGTCTTCTGTAGGAAGTTGGCTCTGCGTATACTATCTCAAAGTGAGAGAGAGTGTACACAGAGTCCAAGGGTTCCCCTTAGAGGTTGATAGTGGATTTAGATAATACTAATGCTCTATTTTGTGGTAGTGTAGTCGAGCAGTAGGCTTATCAGAGGGTAGTGTTAAGCATCTGTTGTACACACACATGCAATAAATGGGAACACACACTCAAAGACTTAACTCCAGGCCAATAGGTTTTTATATAGAAAAATATTATTTTCTTAATTTATTTTAGAAGCACAAGATTCAGAATTTAAGTAAGTACATAAATTGTAAGGTACTTGGCATTAATAAATATGGAACTCTGAATTAAAACAGTAATGTACACAGTTTTGGCAAAAATGGCTATTTAAAAAGTGGACACAGTGCAAAAATCAACAGTTCCTGGGTGAGGTAAGTATTGGTTAGTTTTTCAGGTAAGTAAAGCACTTATAAGTTCAGTCTCCGAGGAGTAGGCAGCCCACAGTTGGGGGTTCAAGTTAACCCCAAACACCCAGCATCAGCAACACGGGGCAAGTCAGGTGCAGAGGTCAAAGTATGGCCCAAATAGCATAGTCGCCTATGGAGAATAGGGGTGCTCCGGTTCCAGTCTGTTAGCAGGTAAGTACTTGCGTCCTCAGGGAGCAGACCAGGGGGGTTTTGTAAAGCACTGGGGTGGTCACAAACAGCCACACAAAATACACCCTCAGCGGCACAGGGGCGGCCGAGTGCAGTGTGTGAAGTAGGTGTTGGGATTCAAATAGGAATCAATGGAAAAACCTGGGGGCCACTCTTGCGATGCAGGCAGGGGAGAGGGGGGCTTCTCGGGCCAGCCACCAACTGGACAAGGATGAGGGCTGCCTGCTGGTCACTCCTTCACTGGTAGTTGGTTTCTCTCGAGCCTGGGGGCTGTGGGTGCAGTGCTTCTTCCAAGCGTCGGGTTCCTTTGTTACCGGACAGTCGCGGTCAGGGGGAGCCTTCGGATTCTCTCTGCATGCGTCACTGTGGGGGTACAGGGAGGTCGTCACAAGGTGTCCACATCGTTGGAGTCGCCTGGGGATCCTCTCTCCAGTGTTGGTTCTTCTGGACACGAGCCAGGGGCGTTGGGTGCAGAGTGTTGGGGACTCACGCTTCCGGAGTGAGGCTGGCATCCCTTTAAAGATGGGTTCTTTGTTGCTGTTTGGACAGAGCCGCTGTCCACAGGAGTTTCTTTGTCCTTTGGTTGTAGGTCAGTCCTCTAGGTCCTCAGAGGTCACAGGGCCCGCTGGATGCGTCGCTGTGCAAGTTCTTAGAGTCTGGAGACAGGCCGGTAGGGCTGGGACCAAGTCAGTTGTTGTCTCTGTCATCTCTGCGGGGCTTTCAGGTCAGCAGTCCTTCTTCTTGCTAAGGGTTGTCAGGAATCTGGTTTTCTGGGTTCAGGGTCGCCCCTAAATACCCAATGCAGGGGTGTGTTTAGGTCTGGGGGGCAGTAGCCAATGGCTACTCTACTTGAGGGTGGCTACACCCTCTTTTTGCCTCCTCCCTGTGTGGAGGGGGCAAATCCCTAATCCTATTGGGGAGAATCTTCCAAAACAAGATGGAGGATTTCCTAAGGCAGGGATTACCTCAGCTCAGGACACCATAGGGGCTATCGTGACTGGAGAGTGACTGCTCCTTGTTTTTCTCATTATCTCCTCCGGACTTGCTGCCAAAAGTGGGGGCTGTGTCTGGGGGGGCGGGCATTTCCACTAGCTGGAGTGCCCTGGGGCTATGTAACACCAGGCTTGAGCCTTTCTACCAGGTGTTACAGTTCCTGCAGGGGGAGGTGTGAAGCACCTCCACCCAGTACAGGCTTTGTTCCTGGCCACAGAGTGACAAAGGCACTCACCCCATGTGGCCAGAAACCTGTCTAGATGTGGCAGGCTGGCAGAAACTGGCCAGCCTAGCATTAGTAGTTGGACTGACATCCAGGGGGCATCTCTAAAATGCCCTCTGCAGTAGTTTTTCAAAAAATCCCTCACTGACAGTGTGTATTTATTGTGCTGAGAAGTTTGATACCAAACGTCCCAGTATTCAGTGTAACCATTATGGAACTGTGGAGTTCATGTTTGACAAACTCCCAGACATATACTCTTTATGGCTACCCTGCACTTACAATGTCTAAGGATTGGCTTAGATGATGTAGGGGGGCATAGTGCTCATGCAGCTATGCCCTTACCTGTGGTATAGTGCACCCTGCTTTAGGGCTGTAAGGCCTGCTACAGGGGTGACTTACCTATGTCATAGGCAGTGGGTTGTGGGCATTGCACTCTGAGGGGAGTGCCATGTCGACGTAGTCGTTTTCTCCCCACCAGCACACACAAGCTGTGAGGCAGTGTGCATGTGCTGAGTGAGGGGTCCACAGGGTGGCATAATACATGCTGCAGCCCTTAGAGTCCTTCCCTGGCCAGAGGGCCCTTGGTATCATGGGTACCATTTACAAGGGACCTAACTGTGTGCCAGGGCTGTGCTAATTGTGGAGACAAAGGTACGGTTTAGAGAAAGAACACTGGGGCTGGGGCCTAGTTAGCAGGGTCCCAGCACACTTTCAATCATAACTAGCATCAACAAAAGGCAAAAAGTTAGGGGGTAACCATGCCATCAGAGGCATTTTCCTACATCTTCTCTGCAGATGGAGTGGCACCTGATCCTGAGAAGGTACGAGTCATTAAGAATGCACCTCCACCCACCAATGTGACTGAAGTTCGAAGTTTTCTAGGTATTTGTCAACTACTGTGGCTGTTTCATTAAAGGCCTTTCTATGCTAACACAGCTGCTCAGAAACCTGACAAAATCCTCAGAACCATGGGTGTGGGAGTCTGCTCAGCAAAGTGCATTGAAGCCACTGAAGATGCTCTGTCGAGCGATGCTATACTCCAATATTTTGATCCATGCAAAGACACTAAGGTGGTCATTCTAACCCTGGCGGTAAAAACCGCCAGGGCGAATGACCGCGGTAGCACCGCCAACAGGCTGGCGGTGCACCGCTGGGCATTCTGACCGCGGCGGTTCAGCCGCGGCCAGAAACGGAAAGTCGGCGGTCTCCCGCCGACTTTCCGCTGCCCTTGAGAATCCTCCATGGCGGCGGAGCGCCATGGGGATTCTGACACCCCCTACCGCCATCCTGTTCCTGGCGGTAGGGGGTGCCGCGGGGCCCCTGGGGGCCCCTGCAGTGCCCATGCCAATGGCATGGGCACTGCAGGGGCCCCCGTAAGAGGGCCCCACTATGTATTTCAGTGTCTGCTATGCAGACACTGAAATACGCGACGGGTGCCACTGCACCCGTCGCACCTTCCCACTCCGCCGGCTCCATTCGGAGCCGGCGTCCTCGTGGGAAGGCTGTTTCCCACTGGGCTGGCGGGCGGCCTTTTGGCGGTCGCCCGCCAGCCCAGTGGGAAACCCAGAATGACCGCCGCGGTCTTTCGACCGCGGTACGGTCTTATGGCGGTTCCCGCTTGGCGGGCGGGGAACATTAGAACCAGGGCCTAAGATTGCAGTTGACGCTGGTCCAAAAGGTTTAGGAGCCATGCTGCTTCAAAAACAGGGCAGCGATGAATGATCACCCGTGGCATTTGCGAGCCGATCATTGACTAAAACTGAACAATGGTACTTGCAAATAGAGAAATTGGGCTATTGCTGTACACTGGGGATGCAAACATTTTCATCTTTATGTCTATGGATGACCGTTCCTTGTCACTACTGACCATAAGCCACTCATTCCCCTTTTTAATGTCACTGTGTCAAAACCCCCACTGCGGATAGAAAAGTGGGTGCTCCAGTTGCAGGACTATCGGTGTTATCTGGAATATCATACAGGGTCAGATAACCCAGCTGACTATTTGTCTCGCCATCTTCGAGCTGCTACTGAAAGCGAGGTCCATGATGCCCAGGGAACTGAGGAGTATGTGAGATATGTGTCTGACAGATCCCGACCAATACCGGTCTCCACCAAAATGATAATTCAGGCGACGTCCAAGGATGACTGCCTTCAAAAAACTCTGCAAGCGGTCAGCTCAAACCAATGGCATATTTTCAAGAAGCAATTGACATCACTCACACCATCCTCAAAACGGATAATGTAAAGCCTTTACCATATTCGCAATGAACTATCTGTTGACCCTGATGGGTGTTTGCTGCGTGGCTGCCGCCTGGCCATTCCATCATCCCTCACTCACCGTGTGGTCCAGTTAGCACACCATGGACACCAGGGAATGGTGAAAACTAAAAGTCGTTTACAAGCAAAATTATGATTTCCCCTAATGGATGAGCAGGTTGAGAGCGTAGTAAGGTCATGCACATGGTGTCAATCTTCCAGGGACTCTAGCAGGCCTCTCCCTATAGAGACCAAGCCAGGGCCACAACAACCATGGGCTTCTGCCAGTCTCGATTTTGGGAGTCTACCTGACGGCCAACACACCATGGTGATGATGGATGATTTTTCCAAATACCCCGAGGTAGAAATCATCCCCGCCCTCACATCTGATGTTGTGATTCCCAGAATTGAAAAGATTATAGCCACTCACGGTCTCATCTCTGAATTAAGAATGGACAACGGTCCCCCCTTCCAAAGCAAGGAGCTTGCATTGTACTTTGAGAAAACTGGCATCCGGCATAGGCGGATCATTCCGAGATTGCCCCAAGCGAACGGGGAGGTCGAGAGATTCATGAGGACCTTAAACAAGGTTGTTCATATTGCTACAGCGAGTGGACAATCTAGTGAATATGCCATATACTCCTTTTTACGGAACTATCAACAGACTCCACACTCCACTACTAGTCAAGCTCCTGGACATGTTTCTCTGGGTCAGGTAGCTCTAGGCTCTATTCGTCATCACCGGCAGTGGGAGCCTGAGGCCATTGATGGTTTTTGGGTTCACCAGAAATGGATCAATGTCAACCGGAAAGATAGCCGCAGACGTCATGCAAGAGAGTTGGATTTGCATGTAGGAGACATTGTCCTATTGCGGGAGAATTCCTCTGGGAGCAAATCCACCTTCCGTTCGACAAGAACCCTTGGACCATCATCCGACGGAACGGATCCATGATTGTCGCCAAGAGAAGAGATTCCACTGTTACACAGAACATCTCCATGTTCAAGAGGTTTCACTCTCCACCAACCTCAGGTGACAATGAATCCAATTCACTTTATCCGGTGTTGATCAGGTGGCTGCACCTGATTCAGATGATGAGGTCTCGAATCTGAACGGGGTGCAACTGAGGTGTCACCGGTAGGTGCTTCTGACTGGGTTCCTGATGTCGAGAGGTCTACCCGTACACGGAATAGATTATGTTATAATCCTACACCATCTCAGCGGTTGTGTGATCATCTAGTATGAACTGCTGTTATGTGAGGCGGGTAGGTTTCTAGCAGTTTGTGTTAATTGTTTTTGGGAGGAATGTAGTGCCACGCCAGTGACTAACTGGTCGTGCGGCACTACCATCCTGAGCTGAGAGATAACCTGAGGGGACCCTCTCTGACTCCCCTCCGTGTATGTGCTATGTGGTGATGACCGGCGGATCACGTGGATAATGTTATAAATAAAGTAAGATACGGAGAGTACTGGTGAACTTGCTGGCCCGTAGCAAAACCTAAAGAAAGGCCTCCCTGTTTCATTTAATGCGCCACCGCATCTATAAACTGTATCACACAGGCACACGACACAACAAGGGTGCGTGATTTTCCCTAAATGGCTATACATTTTTTTTAATAGAAACCAGTCGCTGCCTTGTCAACGGTGCCTTAAAATGACAAGAATGCTCTCCACGTCGAGTCGAGTCGCTTTTCATGTAGCCTGTTCTTTTTTAACCTCAGGCGCAGGCCGCTCCATCGCTTTTATTTCATTTCTAGCCCCTTTGTGCGAGCGCGCCGTCACCATGGAAACGCACAATAAGTACATTCGGATAAATGATCGAAATGATTATAGAAATGAAAGGCAATACTTTTTCATTAACGGCGAGCGCGGTTTCTTGTTGTCGTTGGGCAGACGTGTTGACTTTCTCCTAATGCAGTATCTAGGGGCGACTGCGACGCGGATACCATCAAGGCCAAATCCCTAGGGCTGGATGATTGTATATTATTTATATTAATACATCGTCTCTCTGCAATCAAAATCATTAGTACCGTCGTGCATTCGCCTGGTCCGTATGAATCTCTCTTGGCAAACCCAGGCGGATGGGTGTGTCGTGCGCTTCGGGCCCAATGTTACCATCAGCATTCCTCTCTCCAGTCACACAAGTACAACCCAGCACTGAAATGCTAAACACTCAATCACGTCAAAATATGTTTGAAAGACAGCAGTGTAAACAAGTGGAGCTTTATGGGAGCGACCACAGAGTGTGCACAGCTAGATTTACAGAGGCAATGGCGGCCGAGGCTGAAGTGCCTTGGCATTGCCGACCGCGACACTGTACTGTTCCAGGCTGTTGAGCTAATTGAAGCTGGCAGCCGAAGCAGCTTGTTCTTTGCTGTTGTGCACTGCATTTTTATTGTGTATTAAACACCAAAAGACAATTGCGTTCCCAAGATTCCGCTACCGTGCCTTTAATCGCTTAAATTGCCACTACAACATGGCGCTGGCTCGCAGCCACCGTTATTGGCAGGGAAAGAGCACCTTCTATCCTCCTACATTTTGATTTAAGTTTCACGTGGGAATGTGGGTGCTCTCCGCTACACTCTTGTCTCTGATTTAGTTCTAATTATAAATGCGTATAACCACAGTTATTCATGCAGAATATGTTTGCCTCACGATTGCCTGAGTATTTTGCCTAAGGCACCCTTGGTGCTAACCTCTGCAGAGTCTTGCCACTGTTAGCACGTCTGACCTTAATATGTAAACTTACAAGGGGACATGAATAGGTCGATGAACCTTTTGACTCGCAATTAAGATGTTCCCCGCATAACTCCAGTACATGCAGCTCTATTATCAATAATTAATCAATGTCATCAACAATCAATGACAATCAATAGCATTAATAATCAATAGGAGTCAATCATTTTCACACACCATGACCTTTCAGTCATGAATAACCACACTTTAAGTAAAGTTAGAATATTTATTTCCCTATATTAACAATGCTAATGTCCTGTAAAATAATCTCAAAACCAAATGATAGACATACAGAAACAACACTGGCTGTCCAAACCTGCGAAAGAAACACAATCTAATCAAAGCTTGAACTACTACACATTCTAAAGTTACAGTGCAAATTAATAATAAGAATAATTGTGCAAACGATATCGCATACATTTAGATTCAACAAAAAAATTCAAACATTATTCCCTATCGCAGATTTTCATTAGTGAGGATCCTTAACTAACACCAGATTAGCATGAGCAAGTTGGGCTTCATGCAAAACAATTTAGCAAACACAAATTATGAAAACATCTAACTATGGTTCTATCAAACAGTGCAGTGAGTACCTAGAAGGAAAAAGCGAATAGGCATAACAAACACAAGGGTACACGAAAACTTCTCAATTGGATCGGCAAGCTAAGATAGTTTTTGTCATCAGGACACCAGTTCAGTCAGTAAAGCATCAGGATTCAGCATCAAAGTTCAGAGTAGGCAAAGTCGTTAAGCAGTAAAGTTGAGCACGTCTCATCAAGACGCACAAGAAATTATTGACCTTTTGGTCAGCAAGAAAATAGGCAATGGGCTAAATGGTTGCTTCTTCTCAGTGCAGTCCCGCTAAGTTAAATTCCCTAAAACTATTTTTCAAGTCCCTATTGGTCAAGGGATCGCATGTTTACACCTTGTCCAATAAACCTAAAACTTCAAATATATGAATTCTACTATTACTCCGTTCACATGCCCCTGAGTGGCTTCTCCTGTAATGTCCTCATCATCCGGCTTGTCAGGTAACAATATTGTTGCAGCTTATACTTCAGTGAGTGTCTCTATTGCTCTCTTCCTGAGAAAGTCAGTCTTACACACATTACACTCACAATGTTACATTTTAGCAAGATCAGCATCTTCTAGCAAGCGGTTCTCATGAGAAAGACTTTTAGCTATGAGCACATTTAGACAGTACAATAGAAAATCACTGTTTAATTCTCTAAGACAGCCATTTTATTAAACGTTAAGAAATACAGCTTGACATATGGCCGGGCAACTAGGCCAAGACTTTCGCTAAGTTAAGGCCTACAGTTAATAAAGCTAATACATAATGCATCACCCTTAATATGACATTACTACATTAGTCAAACATATACTCAACATTTCAAATTAATAAGCCATTAATAAGTATACTTCATGAACATTGGCAGCCGCTCCTCATGATCACATTTTCAAATGCATGCATTATTTTTCTACGTTATTACATTTTCTACACAAATCCATTAGTCATAGTACAAGAACACTCATTAATAATTTTTATTAAAACACCAGCGATAGCAATCCCTCCTCTGATAACTAAATGTGTCATCACACTAAACTATTGCTCACAAATTTTTGCATCAGCTAAAATTCTGTCATTTCAATCCCTCAATATTTTCGTTCCTTTTTCAAATTTTTCATGAACAATTTTTCCTTTTTCTTTTCTTCCCTCCTCTGATCATTCTTTGACTTTTTCAATTTAATGCTTTTCCACAATTTACATATTCCCCATATTCCAATTAGACAAACTACAATAATTAATATCCTCTGTATATTTTTCAACAAAATTCCTTTCCCAAGGATGCTGAGCCAATTTCCCACTGAAGCAAAAACCCCTGCCAACTTTCTCCCAAACAACTCATTCTTTCAATTCTTTTAAGTCAGCACCTTCACTAGTCAGATTAGTAAGTAAGGGCCAGATGTAGCGACTTCCGCATTTGCGATTCGGAAATTGCGAGTCTGTACGACTCGCAATTTCCGAATCGCAAATGCGGATGCAGAACGGTGCCTCAGACACCGTCTGCGACTCGCCATGGGGTCGCAAAGACCCACCTCATAAATATTAGTGAGGTGGGTCGCATTTTGCGACCCCATAGCGAGTCCCTGCGCTCACAAGGATGGTGGCCTGCTGAAGTCAGCAGACCTCCATGTCTGTGACTGCTTTTTAAATAAAGCAGTTTTTTTATTTTATTTTGCAGCCCGTTTTCCTTAAAGGAAAATGAGTTGCAAAATAAAAAATATAACAAAACCATTTGGTTTCTTTTTTTCCGAGTAGGCAGTGGTCCATTGGACCACTGCCTGCTCTGTAAAAACCTTTTGGGCAACATTCAAAAAGGGGAAGGGCTCCCCTGGGGACCCCTTCCCTTTTGCGAATGAGTTACCACCAGTGTGACACTGGTGGTAACTGCGAATTGCTTTGCGACCGCATTCGCGGTCAGAAAGCAATTCTGCATTGCGATGCGAGTCGCAAATAGGAAGGGAACACCCCTTCCTATTTGCGAGTCGCATTCACAATTTGCGAGTCGGTACCGACTCGCAAATTGTGAATGTGAATCGCAGAAGGCTGTTTGCATGGCGCAAACTGCGATTTTCGCAGTTTGCACCACGCAAACAGCTTACTACATCTGGCCCTAAGTCTCTAATTTCTTTACTATTATCAGGAATGAATGAACAACAATGCCTAGAATGAATCATTCTACCAGCTCCGCCATCCTTCGCTAAAAGAATGTCTAAAGTAAGGCAGTTTTGAAGCATCATAGCTCTTTCAGCAGCAAATTCAGTATCTATCAGGAGTATGGCTCCTGAAAAATGTGTCAGCACGTTATCCACAATAGTAGACAACTTTCGAATCTTTCAGAACAACTCCCACTGAAGGAATCATTAGTCCAAATATCTTCCTCCTCTGTCTCATATGACGTAATTCAGTCACTTTCGGAAATTTCTTTAAATCATCCATTTGGAAAATCTTTGGAAAAACTATTCCCAATTAACATGTCACATTCCATCCTCTTGGAAGACGGTAATAAGCATTTGGACCGCAGACGTAGTATATCCCAGGAATAGGTGGGTCCTGCCCATTCAACATAAATGTCAATTTTCTCTGAAACAAAAACTCATGTCTACATTCACTCGTTCCCACAAACAAAGGGGCATATTTGTTCTCTGTTTGTGCCGAATTAGCGTCAACAATTTTGATGCAAATTCAGCGCAAACCTAACACCATATTTATACTATGACGCCCGACCCCGCGAACGTCAAAATTCCTCTGTGTGCATCATTTTCTGGATGCGGGAAACCTCCTTGCGTTAATGACATGCAAGGTAGGCATGCCCGTACAAAAAATGACTTTAAGGCCTGTGCGACTTATTTATACTCCCGTGTCATTTTGACACACTGGAGGGGGCGGGCCTTAAAAAATGCCTGGGTGAGGGCAGGCGTTATGGGGCCTGTGGGTTCACTTCCATGGTCTCTGACCATGGAAGAAGTCCAGAGGTGCCCTGCCCTGCTCCCAGGGACACCCCCTGCCACCCTCGCCCGCCCCTGGAGGACACCCATGGATGGGGGGACCCATCCCAGGTAAGTAGAGGTAAGTTTTTATTTTTTTAAAGTGGCATGGGGGGGACTAACTTGGGCTCCTTTACATGCCACTGTGCCCAATGGCCATTGGGTACATGACTCCTGGCTTTGCTAAGACAGGAGTTATTTCAATGGGGGTTGTGCGTCAAAAAATGTCACAAGTCCGGTTAGAGCCATGATTTTTTACTCTAACCTGACTTGCACCTTTTTTTGACGCACAACCCCCATTTTTCCCTACGCCGGCGCTTCCTGGTTAGAGTAATTTTTTTTACTCTCGCCACCCCGCAGCGCCGGCTAACGTAAATCCTTAAAATAGGCGCACGCCTGGTGCGTAGGAATGGCGTTAGCCGGCGGTACATTTTTTGACACAAGCCTGCGCAGGTTTGTGTCAAAAAGTATAAATATGGTATCAGCGTGTGATTTAGGCCCATATATACAAACTTTCCCTGCGTGTTGCGTATCTAGAGCTAATTTCCCTTGTGTTTTAATTGCACTATAAGCATAATCATTCCTGTAAGTCCTTTTCTCTAATCCTTTTTTCTAACTTTTCCTTCAACTCCTTTCTCCTGTCATCTGTGTGAGTCTAAGAAGCTCTTCACCAAAGGTGTAAGCAAGCTTGTCAGATTATTGTGGTGGTCCATAAACTGTGCCAAATGTCAATGTAGGTTTAAAGAAACTTCTAACTAATACTATCTAATTATCCTTAGCTACTCTACTCAAATACCTAATTATAGGGACAAACAAAAACAGAACATCATAATTGGAGTAGAAATACTGAATGTACTCCACGTTATAGAATCTTGTTAGTAGCATACTACAACATATTCCATATGTTAGAGGCAGACTATGGTAAGTAACTCCTCACATACATGGTCTCAACATACTCACTCAGCAAGCAATAGAAGCCATTAGAAGAAAGTTCTCCTTGCACATTAATACCCTCATGCAAATACTTCTCATCTAACCTAAAGTTCTCTATTGCTGTTAGTAGAGTAGTCGTCTTAATGCAGAAGTATGGTTGGCTTCACTCTTATCAACAACTGACATTCCCACAATCAATACCCTAAACAATATCCCACATACAATTGCCAAACCAATGATCATATATTTGCAGTGACTATTATTCCTTCCCTGCTGGCTAACATTACTCATAATCTGTAAAAAATCAGAAAGCAATAGAGAAATTTAGAAAAAAACTGCAGCACAAACCAAAAACAAAATCTTCTTTCAGCAGTTATTTACAGCTTTTAGTCTCACTTCCAGGATCCCTTGTCAAAATCGGTAAGCAGCTTTTCAAAATCATTTTTCAAAAGTCAAATCAGGTTATCAAAATATTTTCTTTTTACTTTCAACAGTCTCT
The DNA here is from genome assembly GCF_031143425.1 of Pleurodeles waltl. Taxonomy (NCBI): domain Eukaryota; kingdom Metazoa; phylum Chordata; class Amphibia; order Caudata; family Salamandridae; genus Pleurodeles; species Pleurodeles waltl. The sequence goes on from NC_090440.1 coordinate 1,088,241,034, forward strand.
TTTCTCAAAATTGTTCTCAACTTGTTTCAACAGTTCAGTTTATCTGCATCCTTCAAGTGACAAAATATTGACCCTGAATGTCTCTATCAAAACAAAAAGACAGAAATTCTTGCTGCCATTCACTTGTAGCTGCATACGCCCATTCAGAACCTGCGCATCTTTGACTTGCTATTCTCTTTCTCTTCAAATTTCGATCGCCATTCAATTCTCCTTCACTTAGATCTTCTCTCCTTGTTGTATCCACTTCCTCTCTAATTTTTGTTCCAACAACTACTTCCTTCCTCTTTGCTTGTGACTCTGGTCACTCGTCTCCTTTCAGTGGACCTTTGGTCAATGTTCTTTTCAGAGTTGAACTTGAAGCTTTTCCATGGTCTATGGTATTTTCTCTTGACTGACTGGTTCAGGGGGAGTCAGACCACAGTGACTTCGATCCACCTCAACTCCTTCCCCACCGGAGTCTGACAATTGCTCTGTTTGTCTCTCAAGATTGTCTGCTTCTGGGAATGCCCTCCTCTGACTAGGCTGTCCTGCTACCTCAATTGAGATGGGCTCTCCATCACCCTCCTGGAGGCCTTCTCCTTCGTCTCTCACAGGAGTGACTGTACCATCCTCAACGGGCTCAGATCCGGTCTTAGTTCTTCTTTTTTATCTTTCCAGCCCTTGCTCTGCTGTTGTTGGTACTCTCAACAACTCTTCTTCATGATCCAATAGACATGCCACTTACTTTGTGTGGCTGGCATGGATCCAGTTCGGAACTCCAGTGCACTTCACAGCTGTGGTAGTTGTCAGAACTACCCCGAAAGGTCCTTTCTAACGAGGCTCCAAACACATTTTCCTCACATGTTTCTGGACCACAACTCATTCACGGGCCCTCAGATTTTGCCCTGGGTCTTGAATTGGTGGCATTGTGGTGGCCTCCACCTGCATAGAAAAAGAGTGAACCATATCAGCCAGACCTTTGCAGTGGTCCAGCATCACTGGTAAACTCATGTCTCGGCCCATAAGGATCTCATGCGGCGACAATCATGTCTTCCTGTTGGGCGTGTTTGTCACTGTCATAAGAACTAAAAGCACTGCGTCGGGCCATTTCAAATTTGTGGATGCACACATCTTTTCAACTCTTGACTTCAAGGTACCATTCATTTGCGCCACTAGTCCTGATGCTTCAGGGCGGTAACTACAATGCAACTTCTGCTCAATGTTCAATACTGCACACAGTAATTTAATTACAATGGCAAACTGCTTCAGTAACCTGTCTAAACATTGGGTTGAAGAAATCATGTTTGAACAACCGAATCATGGCATCCCTCCCAACATGTGCCTGACCATGATAACACCTAGCCATTTGAGACAACAGACTATTGGGCAAAACCAATTGACCCTCTTCTGAAACTCACAATTCATCTTGTCTTTCCACACATTTCATTTTACTCCATTAAAGTTTTTCCTCCTGGTCAGCATTCTTGATCTGCATATCCATTTCCTAATTAAACAAAGTCCTGCGACTTCAGATGTGCACTGCATTTCACCCCGGCGATCTTCTCAGGCATTTGGATAGCATGTAACAGTTCTTTAATCCTTTCACCATTTCTCACTGGTGAACCAGAAGAGGTCATGAAACGTCTCTGTGACCACAATTGGACAAAATCATGGACTATTCCAAATCCATACTGGCTATCCGTATAGATTGTAACTCTCAGCTGAGCAGAAACATGGCATGCTCTAGTAAGGGATACTAGTTCCACTACTTGGGCAGATCACACTCCTCGAAGCCAAGAGGCTTTCAAAATACCAGTAGTTGTGCACAAGCATATCCTGCTCTCAGTGTCCCTGTTTTGTCTCTCAGACAAGAGCCATCAACAGAGATAATTTGGTCATTCTGTTCCAATCAAGTATCTCTAATGTCACGTCTTGGTTTTGTGCACAAGTCAGTTACTTCAAGACAATTATGCCCAATGTCTCAATTTCAACATTCTCATTAGGAAATAACATTGGCAGGTTTAGCACTGTACATCTTTTCAATGACATATTTGGTGACCCTAGAATACTCTTTTCATATCTGGTCAACCTTGCACCAATCAAATATTGGGTTTTTGTTTTACTAAGTACAATCTCAATAGAGTGAGGGACCATTATAGTCAAAGGATATCCAATCACAATGCCCTCACACTCTGTAAGACTTTGACCATCCACTGCAACTGCACATAAACAACCTGGTAAGGCTGCTGTAACTGGGTCCAAGGTAGCTGAAAGATATGCTACTGGGCAGTTTACACCTCCATGGACGTGTGTCAAGACAGGCAAAGAACATGCATCACGCTCATGACAAAACAAAGTAAAAGGTTTTTCGTAGTCAGGCATACCCAAAGCTGGAGCCTTGCATAGACTCTTTCTCAATTCAGTGAACGCTTTCATTCAAGCCTGGTCTAACACTATGAGATCAGTGACTTCCTTATGAGTCAGCTTCAGCAATGGTCTCAAAATGACTGAAAAATTTGGAATCCATTGGCGACAGTAACATACCATCCCTAGAAACATCCTGACATCTCTCTGTGTGGTCGGGGGATTCATCTGCAATATGGCTGTAACCCTTTCTCTGGATATCTTTCTCGATCCCTTCTTAATCTGATGACCAAAGTATTTCACTTCTTTCTGACAGTATTGCAATTTAAGCAGAGACACTTTATGACCATTCTTTCCCAAATGGTTCAGTAAAGCAATCGTGTCATACGTGCACTCATCCCTTGTTTTGGACGCAATCAGTAAGTCATTAATATACTGTACCAAAGTCGATTGGAAAGGCAATTCCAACGACTCCAAATTCTTTTTCAAGATCTGATTGAATATAGATGGTGACTCTGAAAACTCTTGAGGAATTCTGCACCTACAATAAACTTGGTCCAAAAATTTGAAACAAAACAGAAATTGTCTGTCCTCATGAAGAGGCACAGAAAAGAAGGCTTGCGACAAATCAATGACAGTGAACCAATCAGCATCACATGGAATCTGAAATGTTATCACAGCTGGATTTAGTGCCACAGGACAACATGTGACCACAATCACATTTATCTTTCTCAAATCCTGGACAATTCAAACTTTCCCACAGGGCTTTTGCAAACCCATTATTGGTGAGTTACATGGGCTGCTCAATACTTCCTTCAAAACCCCTTGGTTCACAAAGTCTGCAATTATTTGGGCGACCTTCACAAGGACATCTTGTGGCATGTGATACTGGGGAATATGAGGAAAAACTGCATTTGCCATTACAGTAACTTGCTCAACTCCCTTTATCAGACCTATTTCTTTTCCAGTCAAATCCCACACCTTCTCCTTAACCTGCAAATCAGGATGAAGCTCCTTCACTGTAAACAATGGGAAAAAGTCAATCAGAGGATATTTCTCATTTGTAGACTCACACTCTATCTCTGGGGTTTGGTCATCTTCATCATCACTATTCATCTGAATCTCAATTCCATCATTTGAAAAAGTAATCGAGCATTTGGTTTTACACAGCAAGTCTCTTCCCAATAGGGATACTGGACTTGAATTGCAGACTGCGAATTTGTGCAATCATTCCAAGTTGCCAATTTTAATCTGAACTGGTTTTCTAATCGGGTTGGTCAAATACTGATTTGGTCCTCCTACAATCTGAACTGTTTTACCTAAAAGGGGTACGTTTGGAACTTCTGTGCTTCTCACTGTAGAGCGTGTTGCTCCCCTGTCAACCAAGAATGAAACTCTGTGACCCATGACTTTGCCCTTCACATAGGGACATCTCGGATCTACGTCTAAGAAGTTTGCTCATCCAATCATCGTTTATTCCATTCTCACTGTGTAATGGGAATTGGTGTACTGTGTTATTACTTTGGTTAAGCCTTTGACCTGTGACCTGTTGCCAAAGCATCATTTGCTGCTGTTCCATTGGGGTTGAAGTATTTGAATTTGCTGTCTAGATACCTTGGGAACCAGCTGCTGCACTGTGTGCAACTGTGTCATTTGTACAAGTGGCATTTGCTTCTGCTGTATGGGTTGAAAACCTTGCATTTGATTAACATTATTTTGGAAATTTGGACTAGGTCCTTTCATTCTCAGTCCTCTCATGTTCTGGAACGTATTGATGTCATTACTTTGCTGAACAACACCTTCCTGCACCATCATCGGACACTCCTGTTTCCAATGTCCAACGGTTCCGCAAACGTGTCATGGCAATAATTTCTTCATTCCCTGCACATCACTCTGAACCCCTACAGTACATAAGTCTGGACCACGATTCATATAACCTCCGCAACCTCTACCTCTCATCTGTGGCTGAAACACCATGTTACCCTGCTGCTACTGTGGTAGCGGTTGTGGAAAATTTCCCTGCATCCCTGTTTGTGCAGCTTTAATCTGCATCACCATTGCCTTCTCTTTCAGCTGTCTCTGCTTCAACTAAATTTCATCACTACAGTACTTTGCATACTGCAATACGTCATCGATCAGCATTGCTTGCCAGCAAATCAAATGACTCTTAATTACCTGGCTAATTTCAGGTCTCAATCCTTCCACAAATCTGAAAACAAAATGAATCATGTCCTTTGCCTCTACTGTCTCTGTATCACTGTGATGCTTGAACGCCTGTAACAATCTTTCGTAATATGCATGTATCGACTCCTTTGCTTCCTGAGCTGTCCTGTCAATCTTCTGCCAATCAATATTTTTAGGGTGAAATTCTCGTTTAAAAAAATTAATTCACCCTATAGTAATATTTAATTATCTCAGGAGACGGTGCACCTGTATTTTTATCTCTCTTTGGTTCGCTTTTTGGCCAATCCATACTCCTTTTACATTCTATCCACAGATCAGCTGGGACTACTATACCCAATAAAGTGTTCAAGTCCTCCCACAGGCACTTTGCAAGTTTTACAAACCTGTCTGTCTGCTGGTACCACTCTACTGGCTTCTCTCTCAATTTTGGATAATCATTTGTAAATGATAGAATGTCACTTCTGCTCCAAGGGACAGGAATAAAATTCCCTCCTGGAACCTCTCTCATTAGTAAAATCTTCACTGGATCTTGGCCCTTCTGCACATTTGTAGTCAGTTCCACAGGCTCCCTTTTCCTCATATCTTTTTCTTTATGCATCTGCCTTTCCACTTGTCTAATGCTCCCCAGGTCTGGGCACTTTGAAGCAATTCCCTAAGCGGTGCCTTCATTCCGGCAGATCTCATGTGTTCAAAATGTTTAGTCTTAGAATCTAATCTGTAACTCCTTTTCAAATGTCTCATTTTCTCTATTTCTATGCCGTACTTTCCTGCCAGGTCTGCTAGCTTCTGATGCACCTTTCTCACTTCCCTTGTAATCTTCGGGCACAGATATCTAAACTCTGCTTCTGTGTAGGATTCTAAGCTGTTCATGCCCATAGTTCCCCAATGAGCTCACCCGCTTCCATGCTTAGCCTAGCATAGTTCAAACACTCCTCTCCTTTAGGAGCACTCTGTGCGGTATTCAGCTTGTCTAAACATTCAGTCATCTGCTGAGCTGTCAACCCTAGCAACGAGATGTTACTGGCTTGGACTTTTGGCACCTGCTGTGCAACTGCATTCGGGGTCTGCTGTGTCCAAAATTTCAAACTCTGGCTAATGTTTGACCCTACCATAGTATCCAGAAGTACTCCAAATGGACTAAGGTCCAACAGTGATCTTGATCCGTCAAAAGTCTGTCCCACAGGAGAGACTGCTTGAGTATTTTAATTATGTCTTCCCCCATTACATTCTATGACATGGCACCCTGTTCACATACACTAGGTTTCTTCTGTGCAATTAAGGGTACGGCTGGAACAGCAGTGAAAGGTAAAGATATAGCATCTGGGGTTGGTCGGGTACTTAAGTTCTGTGAGAGAGTAACTCCCATATTCTGCTTTATCATTGAAGACATATCTGATCGTGTCCCTGTTACCGGAGTGAATCTCGGTATGATTTGTGGCTGCACCCGGGACACTGAGAGTGGAGTTGGTCCTGTATGAACTAACATCGGTCTCAGGTAAACCTGTTCTATAGGCATCATTGAGTTCTAAGTCGTTTCCATAACGGGCACATCGGGGTAAATTCTCTGAATCTGTTGCGGTTGCACCTTAATTTTGCAATACTGGAGTACTACGCGCGTTAAGACTACCCCTCATCGGACTCTGTGTCAAGCTAGTATTAACCTGCACAGGACTCACTATCCCATTAACCTGTGTCGGAGCTGAAAGGTCAGCATTGGTGCTCGGATCACTCACATGTGGTGCATATGGCAGTGGTCAATTTATCAATAACTGTAAAATAAATTCTTCATCATCTGAGTCTTCCTCTACTGCTGAAGACTTTCTAGCCTCCTTTTGGCTAGCTTCTGTTAGTCTTTCTGGTAGCTTTCTTTCCTTCCTTCTCATTGTCCTGCATAATCGCTGGAAACAACCTAATTCTGTGCAAAGTCTCCATCCTCCAAACTCTTCGAGGAGTATCCCACCTAGCCTCTGTTAAAGCCTTTTCTGCCTTTCTCATTCTCCTCTTGAATTTCTGTTGTTGCTGCTGTCTGGCTACATCTCCCAGATCACTAATGTCTCAAGCTGTGCTGGTCTCGGAAGGGGCTTTGATTCATATAGCACCATCCTTAAATGCTCTAAAACCCTCAAGTTGAACGTTCCATTTGTAGGAAATGCTAAGTTTCCATCTTTCTTTGTTACTTTGCACCATTGCTTTAGCCAAAGACATGGTGCAACACCCTTCTCTTCCATTACAATGTAAGCTGGTGTACCTTCTGGCTCTGTACCTTTACCTATACTTGTTGTAATGTACGTATCTCCCCTTAAAGCACTCATTAAAGCCTTGAAAAACTTAATCTTTTTGACCTTTTGTTATTCAAATCAAATCAGGAAATAGCTTTTAATCCCAGAATTCTCTTCACTCATGTTCTCAACCAATTGCCTCTCATGGACGGCTGCCAATCCGTGCGTGACCCTTCTCACTAATTAACGTACCCAGCACGGCTCCAATGACGTCACTCTCACACATACTGTGACAGACAAAGGCCCTCATTCTGACCCTGGCGGTCTTTGACCGCCAGGGCGGAGGACCGCGGGAGCACCGCCGACAGGCCGGCGGTGCTCCAATGGGGATTCCGACCGCGGCGGTAAAGCCGCGGTCGGACCGGCACCACTGGCGGGGTCTCGCCAGTGTACCGCGGCCCCATTGAATCCTCCGCGGCGGCGCAGCTTGCTGCACCGCCGCGGGGATTCCGACCCCCACTACCGCCATCCAGATCCCGGCGGTCGGACCGCCGAGATCCGGATGGCGGTAGGGGGGGTCGCGGGGCCCCTGGGGGCCCCTGCAGTGCCCATGCCCCTGCAGTGCCCATGCCACTGGCATGGGCATTGCAGGGGCCCCCGTAAGAGGGCCCCTACATGTATTTCACTGTCTGCTGCGCAGACAGTGAAATACGCGACGGGTGCAACTGCACCCGTCGCACAGCTTCCACTCCGCCGGCTCGATTCCGAGCCGGCTTCATCGTGGAAGCCTCTTTCCCGCTGGGCTGGCTGGCGGTCTGAAGGCGACCGCCCGCCAGCCCAGCGGGAAAGTCAGAATTACCGCCGCGGTCTTTCGACCGCGGAACGGTAACCTGACGGCGGGACTTTGGCGGACGGCCTCTGCCGCCCGCCAAGGTCAGAATGAGGGCCAAAGTCTTCTGGCTTGTCCTCCCAAACTTCGATTCACACAAAACTAATGCAAAAATAACGAGCACTAATCAAAACCAAAAACCAAATCTGCTGGTTTACTACAAGAAAGGTAACATAATTGCTCCAGAAATTTTATGGATTTTTCACTGACGGCCCTTGCTCTAACAGCTTCTCCTTCTTTCTTAGTTTCCCTGATTCGCAAGCAAACTTCGACCAGCAAATTTTACTCTCAATTGATCAGAGGGTCTGTCCTGGTGCACAAAGGTCTAGCCAGATCTCACTCGAAAATTCCTTTACTCACTTTGATTCACACTCTAACTTGTTGACCACGTCCGATCGACCTTCTAAACCAGACAAATTACAACATAAAACCAAGTGTCTCATACACTTTTCAATATACTCCGGAGTCTTAGACCACGCAAGGTCCGTACATCAACAACCATGTGTACAATTTTGGAGCACAAAGTGCCACGCACAGGTGAAGTTTGGTGACTTCCCTACTCACACTGCAGAGTACACAAACTCCTTCTACAACTTCATTTGGAGTATGCAAACTCCCTAAACCCTCACAAACCTCACAATCCACCTGTGATTTGCATAAGCTGTGCAAGCACAATACCTCAAACAACCATTGGCAGGGTCCAAGATTCTGGGAAAGTCATTTCTGGACTTAGGAGAAAATATTCTCTCCAATTAACATCATTGAAAAATACAATCCAAATCTCAGTAATAATGAATTCTCAAAAGACCAAAAGGCCAAACCACCAAGCTACTACCATCTCTGGGAACATCTATGATGGGATCTTAAGAAGACCAACCATCAGTCTCTGCTATCATCTCTGTTAGTACCTGTTACTCTGAACAGGACGTCTACGATGGGCTCTTAAAGAGACAAACCATCCGGCTCTGCTACCATCTCTGTTAGTGCGTCTGACCTTAATAAGTAAACTTACAAGGGGATGTGAATAGGTAGATTAACCTTTTGACTCGCAATTAAGATATTCCCACCATAACTCCAGTACATGCAAATCAATAATCAATAATTAATCAATATCATCAACAATCAATGATAATCAATAGCATTAATAATCAATAGAAGTCAGTAATTTTCACATAACATGACCTTTCAGTCATGAAAAACCATACCTTTAGTTAAGTTAGAATATTTATTTCCCTATATTAACAATGCTAATGTCACATAAAATAATCTCAAAATCAAATGATACACATACAGAAACAACACTGGCTGTCCAAACCTCGGAAAGAAATGCAATCTAATCAAAGCTTGAACTAATACACATTCTAAGGTTACAATGCAAATTAATATTAAGAATAATTGTGCAAACGATATCACATACATTTAGATTCAGCAAAGAAATACATCAAACGTCATTCCCTATCGCAGACTTTCATTAGTGAGAATCCTTAACTAACACCAGATTAGCATGATCATGTTGGGCTTCATGCAAAACATTTTAGCAAACACAAATTTGGAAAACATCTAACTACTGTTCTATCAAACAGTGCGGTTGGTACCTAGAAAGAAAAAGCAAATAGGCATAACATACACATGGGTGCAAGAATATCTCTCCTCAATTGGATTGGCAAGCTAAAATAGACTTCGTCATCATGACATCAGTTCAGTCAGCAAGGCATCAGGATTCAGCATCAAAGTTCAGAATAGGCAAAGTCTTTAAGCAGTAAAGTTAAGCATGTCTCTCATCAAAACACACAAGAAATTATTAACCTTTCGGCCAGCAAGAAAATAGGCAATGGGCTAAATGGCTGCTTCTTCTCAGTGCAGTCACGTTAAGTTAAATTCCCTAAAACTGTTTCTCAAGTCCCTATTGGTCAAGGGATCGCATGTTCACACCTTGTCCCATAAAACTAAATCTTCAAATCTATAAATTCTACCACCACTCCGTTCACATGTTCCTGATTGGCTTCTCCTGTAATGTCCTCATCATCTGGCTTGACAGGTAACAATATTGTTGCAGCTTATACTCCAGGCATTGTCTCTATTATTCTCCTGAGAAAGTCAGTCTTACACATATTACACTCATAATGTTACATTTTAGCAAGAGCAGAATCTTTTAGGAAGTGATTCTCATGAGAAAGACTTTTAGCTACAAGCACATCTAGACAGTACAATGGAAAATCACAGTTTAATTCGATAAGACAGCCATTTTATTACATTTTAAGAAATATAGCTTGATATGAGGCTGGGCAACTAGACCAAGACCTTCGCTAAGTTAAGGCCTACAGTTAATAAAGCTAATACATAATGCATCACCCTTAATATGACATATTACTACATTAGTCAAACATATACTCAACATTTCATATTAACAAGCCATTAATAAGTATACTTCATGAACATTGGCGGACACTCATTGTGATCACATTTTCAAATATGTGCATTATTTTTCTACGTTATTACATGTTCTACACAAATCCATTACTCATAGTACAAGAACACTCATTATTAATTTTTATTAAAACACCTGCGCTAGCACCACTTGATGTGGGTAAGGTCTTGTTGTCCTTTTACTGCCAGGAGGACAGTGATTGTGAGTGTGCTTTCATCTTGTGTGGGAGATTTGTTCACAGCTTCCTCAAACAACCGATCACGCTTCTATTTCGTTGCTGATATTCTTTCCACTCTGCCATGTTTCCCTGTCCTGACGTTAGTATCTGTATCACTCAGTGTGGCAAGCATTTTGCCCCAGTTTCACTTCCCCCCTCCCAGCTTCAGTGCCATCTAGTTTCCATGACAGTGCCTTTTTTTGCTACAGTTTCTTCCCTAAACTGCCCAGTGCCAGCGCTTTCTTTGTTCAGGGACATTATATTCTCTGTCCTATTTGTTTCTATCCCGGAGATAGTTTTCCCACCATCTGCCTGCATATCTCCCGACCTCATTGTGCATACGTGCATACTATGCTAGCGCAGGAGTTTTAATAAAAATATTAATGAGTATTCATGTATTATGAGTAATGGATTTGTGTAGAAAATGTAATACCATAGAGAAAATAATGCACACATTTGAAAATGTGATCACAAGGAGTGGCCACCAATGTTCACGAAGTGTACTTATTAATGGCTTATTAATATGAAATATTGAGCATATGTTTGATTAATGTAGTAATATGTCATATTAAGGGTTATATATGTATTAGCATTCTAATTGAAAGCCTTAACTTAGCGGAGGTCTTGGCCTAGTTGCACAGCCTCATGTCAAGCTGTATTTTTAAACCTATTAATAAAATGGCTGTCTTAGAGAATTAAATTGTGATTTTCCACTATATTGTCTAAATGTGCTCGTAGCGAAAGGTCTTTCTCATGAGAACCGCTTGCTAGAAGATGCTGTTCTTGCTAAATGTAACATTATAAATGTAATGTAAGACTGACTTTCTCAGGAGAAGAACAATATTGTTCCCTGACAAGCTGGACGATGAGGACATTACAGGAGAAGCCAATCAGCAACATGTGAATGGAGTACTAGTAGAATTTTCAGATACAATGTTTTAATTTTATTTGACAAAGTTTGAACATGCGATCCCTTGACCAATAGGGACATGGGAAGTAGTTTTAGGGAATCTAACTTAGCAGGACTGCACTGATGAAAGACAACACATTTGCCCATTTATTTCTTGCCGAAAGGTCATTACTTTCTTGTGCGTCTTAACAAGGGACGTGCTTAACTTCAATGCTTAAAGACTTTGGGCCAGATGTATCATTTTATCCAATAGCGATTACCTAATTGCAATTTTTAGCGAACCGCAGTTAACTAAGCGCTATTGGAATGTATGAAACTCCGGACGTTTCATACTGCGATTCACAAGGGCGCGCAAATGGACCTACCTCATCAATATTCATGAGGTAGGTTGCAATTTGCGAGCCATTGCGAATGGGCTCAGCAGACCACCATGTCTTTGATTGCTTTTCAATAAAGCAATGTTTTTTTCCTTAAAGGAAAACAGGATGGGTTTATAAATGAAAAATTTAAAGTTTCCTTTTCATTTTTAAGAGTAGGCAGTGGTCCGTGGGACCACTGCTTGCTCTTAAAAATGTTTTTGCATGCATTCACAAAGGGGAAGGGGTTTCCCTGGGACCCCTTCCCCTTAGCGAATGGGTTACCACCTACTTGAAGTAAGTGGTAACTGAGATTGTTTTACAAACGCATTCACGGTCACAAAACAATCACACATACATTTGTGATACGGTATTGGGAAGGGACGCCCTTGACACGCCCCTTCCTAATACCGAATTGGTATGTAGTCACAAAGTGGACTTGTTGCATACCAAAACACATTTTTGCAATAGCAAAAATGTTTGATATATCTGGCCCTTTGCCTAGTCTGAACTTTGAGGTTGAATCCTGATGCCTTACCAAGTGAACTGATGTCCTGATGAAGAAAACTATCTTAGCTTTCTGATCCAATTGAGGAGAGATATTCTTTCACCCATGTGTTTGTTATGCCTACTTGCTTTTGTTTTCCAGGTACCAACTGCACTATTTTGATAGAGCCATAGGTAAATGTTTTCCAAATTTGTGTTTACTAAATTGTTTTGCATGAAGCCCAAAGTGCTGATGCGAAACTGATGCTAGATAAGGATCTTCATGAATGAGAATCTGCTACAGGGAGTAACGTCCAATGTCTTTTCTTTGCTGAGTCTAACATATGTGATATCTTTTGTGCAATTATTCTTGCTATTGATTTGCACTGTAACTTTAGAATGTGTAGTAGTTCAAGCCTTAATTAGATTGCAGTTTTTTTGCAGATTTGGACAGCCAGTGATGTTTCTATATATTTATCATTTGATTTTGAGATTATCTTACGTGATATCAGTATTGTTAATATAGGGAAATAAATATTCTAATGTTACTAAAAGGTATGGTTATTCATGACTGAAATGGACCTACCTCATCAATATTCATGAGGTAAGTCACAATTTTGCGAGCCATTGTGAATGGCTACAGTCACATGGATGGTGGCCTGCTGGGCTCAGCAGACCACCATGTCTGTGATTGCTTTTCAATAAAGCAATCTTTTTTTTTAAATGCAGCCCGTTTTCTCCAAAGGAATATTTAACAAGTTACTGAATCGCAAAATGGACTTGTTACATACCAAAACGCATTTTTGCAATTGCTAAAATGTTTGATACATCTGCCCTTTGCCTATTCTGAACTTTGATGCTGAATCCTGATGCCTTGCCGACTGAACTGATGTCCTGATGACAAAGACTATTTTAGCTTGCCGATCCAATTGAGGAGAGGTATTCTTTTCCCATGTGTTTGTTATGCCTGTTTGCTTTTTCTTTCTAGGTACCAACTGCACTATTTGGTCCAGCCCTAGTTAAATGTTTTCCAAATTTGTGTTTACTAAATTGTTTTGCATGAAGCCCAACATGCTGATGCTAATCTGATGCTAGATAAGGATCTTCACAAATGAGAATCTGCTATAGGCAGTAAGGTCCGATGTCTTTTCTTTGCTGAATCTAATATATGTGGTATTTTTTGTGCAATTATCCTTGTTATTGATTTGCACTGTAATTTTAAAATGTGTAGTAGTTCAAGCCTTGATTAGATTGTGTTTTTTTCACAAATTTGGACAGCCAGTGATGTTTCTGTATGTTTATCATTTGATTTTTGAGATTATTTTATGTGATACTAGCATTCTTAACATAGGGAAATAAATATTTTAACATTACTCAAAGGTGTGGTTAATCATGACTGAAAGGTCATGGGGTGTGACAATTACTGACTCCATTGATTACTAATGCTATTGAATGTCATTGATTATTGGTGTGGATGATTAATTATTGATTATTGATCTGCCTCTATTGGATCGATGATGGGAACATCTAAACCATTACAGTGACAGGTGTTGCATGTTGCTGTGTGAATTACTAACTTGGCAGGGTTTGATAGTCATTGATTCCAAAAACAATGATGACCTTTAAACAAGTTGCATTTAATGGAGCACTCGCGCATGCTCCTAACGAACAAAACGCTTCTTATCGTCTCCGATCAGAAAGTGTTACATTCACAACATTCTTAGTTCTACACCTTGTCATAAATACACTATTACACATCTCCTTCTTTTCAAACAAAGTGAAATAAAAAACATACGAAATAAAAACAATAAAATGCAACAACAGTTGTAAGATAATTTTCTACTCTGCATAACACATCATAATTTACCATTTTTTTCTTAAAACTATGAACTAAAGCATACCTAATACATTAGAAAATCATTGTATTTGTTCGGTAATCCTTTTATGTCTGCTGACCCTGACACCAAGCTCATTCATATTAACATTTGGTGAATTGTATTCTTCACGATGACTCAACAAAGTATTTCCAGTAACACCTGTTCTATTGTTTGAGTATGCTTTGACAGATTCACAACCAAAATTGGGATCAGATGGACAACTTAACTCACAACTGCCTTCAATATTTACCCGTGCTAATCTCGAACAATGCCACCATGAACTATTAATCAACATGGCTGAAGTCCTCCCAATTCTAACAGCTTTCCAAAGTGTTGAATACTTCAATTCTCCCTTTCAAGCTTGATCTTAACCCAATCACCAATATTAAGGCTTAGATTCACTTGTTCATTTTCCTTGCACCTATATGTGTTTTTATTCTCAACATTCATCCTGGCCTCATTACATATCCTATTCATGTCATAAATCTGTACTTTGTTTTTCAACCAAGATGGATTTAGACCTAATCTCGGTTTTCTTCCCTTTAACATAAAAAACGGAGAAAATTTAGTTGAACAATGAGGTGTACAATGATAGGACCAAATCAATTGTGCAACATGTTCCTTAACATTAATCCTAGCAATTATTGCCAACTGTATTGCCTCTACTGAAGTTCTATTAAATCTTTCAACTAAACCGTTCATATGGGGTGCATATAAAGCAGTTTGTTTATGTTTAATTCCTAGATTAAACAAGAGATCTTGTAATTTGGAAGAAGTAAACTGTGTACCATTGTCAGTAGTGATACTATCAGGATAACCTTAGTTTCTGAAACAACCGTTTAGGAATTCAATTTCCTCATCAGTATTGGGTCGCCCAATCCACTTATACTCAACTCATTTTAATCAATAATAACCAACACATATACCTTTTCCAAATTAATACCTTATTAAGGACATAATTAAATCCTTCCATGGTTGTTCTGCAAACTGTAACAAATTGACCGCAGTTTTCTGCGTTTTCAAAACTTTATCAGAATCCTGCCACAACATACAGTTTTTAATCAAATCAAATACCTCTAAATCCATGTATGGCCACCAAATCTGATCTCTCAATTTTTATATAGTGCCAAATTAACCCAAATGTCCAATGTGAGCTATAGAAATAAATTTTCTTCTTATTTCTGTAGGAGGTACAAAACATTCACCTTTGAATAACATTTCATTTTCTACGGACAATTCTTTTCTAACTTTCCAGAAAACTTGTAAATCCCTTGTCAAAAATTTCTCTAATGGCCAACATTTTATGATAAAACCCTTCACTTTTCCAAAAACTTCATCTTTGTCAGATGCTGAAACCCATTCTTTTTCTGAAACAACTTTAGAAATCGACAATACTGCATTTTTTGCACGTGCAACAACTCATTCTTCAATCGCTTCAGTATCTGTAGACATTTCCATATTGCAAGACAATCTTGATAAACAAATCGCTCTGGTATTCCTTGTACCTGGCAAATAAGACACTGTAAAATTGTACTCATACAATTTTGCTAAAATACGAATGAGTCTTGAAGATGCTTTACCAATACCATTTTTTGATGATAAGATAATACATGGTTTATGAACAGTTCTCAATTTGAAAGGTTGACCCCATATATACATCTTAAACTGTTCAAAAGACCAAGCACAAGCAAGTGCCTGGCGTTCAATTGTTGAATACCTACACTCAGTTTCAGACACTGCCTTTGAACCAAAAGCAATGGTTTGTTCAACATTACCTTTGACATGAGTTAACACTGCTCCTAATCCTGTTGAACTTGCATCCACAGTGATAACATTTACTGCATCACCAGAGTATGGTGAAAGTGGTTGAGAATTCACTATAGTTTTTTTATACTTGTTGAAAGCATCTACCTGATCATTAGACCTCCTGAATATATATATATTTTTTGGTAATACAAGTAAAGGCATAGCTAAATCGCTGACATTTTTGACAAATTTAGAATAGTACTCACATAGACATAAAAAAGAATGAACTTGGTCTTTGTTTCTGGACTCTTCAATGTTTTGCATCAGCTGTGTGATTCCTTTTTCAGAAATAGAATGACTACATAGTCTATTTCATTAGTTGCACTTGTCCAAATGAATCGTCATTCCCCTATCACTTAAAATTGACATGACTTTGTCCAACGTCATATGGTGTTTTTCTTCTGAAGCTGTATAGATCAAAATATCATCCTGAAAAGCAATGACATTCCCAACATCTTTAAATAAACAACACATTCATTTTTGAACAACAGAAGCAGCCGATGCCAAACCAAAAGGCGTTGCATTACTTCAGATGGTGCTTTTCGATACAAATGTATGCCTTTTGGTTTGGCATCGGCTGCTTCTGTTGTTCAAAAATTAATGTGTTGTTTGGAGTCAACTCTACTTGATGGTATGCTACCTTTAGATAAATCTTTGAAAAAAACTTAGAACCCTCTAACTTTGTGAGAAGCTCTTGAATGCGTTGAAGTGGAAAACAATCCACCAAAATTTGCTTATTCACCGATCTTAAGTCTGCACATAAACACAAATCTCCTGTTTTTTTCTCACCAGAACAATTGGATATACCCATTCTGCAGCATCAACAGCCTCAATAATATCTTCCTTGCACATTTTAACTAACATCTAAGATAATTCCTTACTGACCGATAACGAAACATGCCTTAATTTGTGTTTGATAGGAACAGCATTTTTTTAAAGTTGAATGTGATGCGCAAATCCTGTTACTTTACCTAATTCTTTGCTAAACATATTTATTAATTTGTCTAATAACATCTCCACCTTATCTGTACCTGTGTTAAAATCTTGGACAGATTGTATATTATCAGACAGATACCATGGATTGTTGGCATTTGGATTGAGCACCATTCCCATTTTCTTTTGATGACGCCAACCAATAACATGTAACCCATTAATGGCAACATCAAGTTTACCAATAATTGCCCTGTTTAAAAAGCTGATCTCTGAGATAAAGAATCCAAGCATATCAATCTCTTTGCCCCCAAAACCATATACTTATACATCATTGGATTCTAACTTTTTATAACCCCAGCTTTCATAAAAAAAAAACTGATCTGATAAGATAGTATATGATGATCCAGAATCTGCCAAAACATTAACACTCAAACCATCAATTACGATTTCACAATCAGGTGGAATATAGGGTTCTTTGTCAATTTCTGTGCAGCTAATACCCTTCCCAACATTTTCTGTATCAGACGTATTTATATCATTATGTAATATTTTACTTTCTTGATTAATACAAGAATTATTTTCCTTAATACACAGAACAAAATGATCTTCTACCTCATTATTAGCCTTTGAGTCCTCTATAACCGTAGATATTCTTCTGTGGGAAACCGATCTGCAAATATTGCCAAAATGACCAATCTTCTCGCACTTGAAATATTCTTTACCTTTGGCTGGACAAAACCTGAATTGTGATGTATGTGTTTTGGAACCACACGTATCACAAATTGTTTTATTGACATTGTATCCTGAACCTTGTTTATTAGTTTTGACTTGTTTTCCTTTAGAAATGTTCCTTTGTAATTAGACTCATATTTCTCTGTGTCATGTAAAGATACAGCTACAATTTCTTTGTTAACGTCATCAATATTAATAGCTTTGAAAGATTTTATTGTACATTCAACACTCTTAGCTGTATCAATTGCTTCTTTTAAGGTAGGATTTAGTTGTCTAAGCAGTTGTTACTGTATCTTTCTATTTGAGCAGAAAATAATTAACTGATCTCCAATATAAATGTCTGCTGTTGCTCCAAACTCACAGTCTGCAGCCAAAATTCATAATGAAGAAATAGATGAGTCAACTGACTCATTAGGTTGTTGATGACGTGTGAAAAACGTATACCTTTCCATAATGATGTGTGGTTTTTCAGAAAACCTTCTGAAAAACAGTAATTATCTCTGGCATCCGTGCCAGATGGAGGTAACACTGGAAGTAAATGTTCAAACATTTCTTCAGCTTCAAAGTCAATTAAGTTGAGTAGTAATGCTTTTTTTGTGGTGAGGGCTTCTCGCATAGAAATCGTTGCCAAAATGTGATAGTTAATGACTCCAGGAACAACGATGACCTTTAAACGAGTCGCATTTATTGGAGCACTAACACACGCTCCTAACTAACAAAACACTCCTTATCGTCTCCGATCAGAAAGCGTTCCATTCACAACATTCTTAGTTCTACACCTTGTCACAAATACACTATTACACAGGGTCACTGGAATTATGCAACTCTGCCACTGGCCTTTTTTTTCTTCATAATTATGGATTTGCCACATTTGCAACATAATCCATCATCTGCTGCACAATCTACAGATTGTAACACAAAATTGTGTCTAGTTCAAACAGTTCAAAAGCTACTAAAGCCGTGGCAAAGTATTCATGCAGTATAGAAGACCCTTTGCAAAGGGTAATTGGTCATCTTTCAGTTGCTTATTTTTGTATTCTGTTGTAAAACTGTTACTAATGAGGTGAAATAATTTGCCAAGACAGTATGCCATGTGTTAAAAATGTCAAACTAATGACATAATACTATAAAAAAAAAGTGATGCATTATGTTGCATAATTTGCCTTTTCTTGCTGTATAATTTATCAATCCTGCTGCATAATTCTACTGGCCCTGCCTATGGCTCACCAAGGTCACAGTCTGACTCCCTTTGCTAGAGGAAGAACATTGAGTGCTTCGCAGCTCCTTAGAAGTGATAAAGCTTTACTCTTGAGTGAGAGCATAGAAAGGGAGCTGCAGAGATTATCTTTGGAGTTACCACCAGATGTCTGCTGTAGGTATGTTGCTTTCTTCTAAGGTGTACTGGGGTATGTTTCCCTCAAGAGTATGACATCGATCCTGTAGTTTCTTCCTAATTTTGCACATGATGGTAGTGAGGTAGTCAGAATTGACTGGAGGGAGGGCACATGTTGCTTTCCATTTCTGCAGGTTGTTTGATTTGCTTCTTCTTATCTACTTGTGATTTTTCAATTTAGACTGGGGGAGTTGTTTGGCAGCAGCCACTCACATTGCCTGTATGCTGTGGGTGGAGAATGTTTCAGTCCAACAACAGTCCAAGTTTTGCTGGTTTACACTGGGACTGGGGCATTGTTCTCTCCATTTTCATTGGTTAATTTACTTACTTTTACACCCTCAGTCACCATGTAGTCCCATCGTTGATTTCTGCTTTCGGTTGGGTTTTTTGCCTGTTTCCAAGGCTTGACAACTGTTTTCAATTGCTTCATGCAACCGTTAATATACACTTTCTAAATATTGGCAATGGCACACAGACGCTGGTTAGAGCAAAGCTCACTTTGACTTACATAATAAGCTTTAAGCGGAAGGCAGCAAAATAGGACTCCGAGGAGCTAGACTGTGCGGTGCCATGGCTGGTGGAGGCACAAGCAAATGGAGGAGTCATTCATCCATTTGTTCTTTATGCTCATAATGGGTCATGTAAAAGCCTGCAGCATGTCATTAGCTGCGCTAAAATTGACCACAACCAGTAGTCACTACAATCTGGCCACAAAAGACAGTTGTGTACAGGCAATAATTTAAAGGGTGCAGTGGAATTCAATAATCTGATCGGTCTGGCAAGCTAGCCAGCTGCACCAACCCTCACTGTAATAGCACACTGTGGACATGAACATGGAGCTTTGGACATCTGTGCCAGCACCATGTGGACTCTCAGACAGGAGACGCTTACATCTGCTGGGCCTGCATCACCCTCTTTTGCCAAATCCCAGGTACAGGATTGCTTCACCGTTGACCAGAAGAAACTGAACATAGCAATATATTTACTTTGCCGTAGGTCTGTCAGTAGGTGGAAATTGCATTCACATTTAGAGACATCAGGTCAAATTTTCCACCCTAAGAAGACCATAAGACTCCCTGAGAGGAAGCAGGTAGGTGCAAATTTCAGCAGCGCAGTGGCTGAAATCTTCTGTCAATATTCTGAAAACCACCATCAGAGCCAAACAGCAGAAGTTTGCAGCAGCCATCCATGCCTGAAATCATAGGAGCATATTTATGAAAACAGACACATCGCTGCAACAAGGCAGTGGTGCATCTGAAAAAGTTGTGCTGCGGTACAACATTTCCTAACACCATGGATGTGACATATTTACAGTACAGCACACCATGTCGTAAGGTACCAATATGCGTAAAAACAAATGACACAGCCATGGGATGGATGCGGCAATGAAAACTAAGGCATGTGCTAGAAAAGTGATGCAAGGCTGCTTTGTGGGTCATAAAACAACACTTATGTGCTGCAAATCACCTTTGTGTCACAATGGAGTGCGTCATGCATCAACAATCCATAAAAAAGTGACACATTGCTGAAAAAATCTTACCTACACCTCAAAAGGGAGAGATGGAGCAGGCAGCTGGAGGCAGCAGCAGTCAGGGCAACAATCCCAACAACCCCAATTCCAACCAGGATGTCCAGATAGCACAGAACCCCTGGGGAACAGGAAGATTAATTTCAGTGAGGAGGAGAATGAAATACTAGTAAGAGAGGTGACAAGGCATCTACATCAGTACTTTGATGCCACACACTTGCCATTATGGAAGAAAGAAAATATTTGGCAGTCCATAGTGGAAAGGATAAACAGTGTAGGGCAAACTAAAAGGACAGTGCCAGAGTGCAAGAAGCACTGGCATGATTATAAGCATAGAACCAAGGAGAAACTGGCCAATAACCTGAGGGCAGCCATGCGGAAAGAGGAGGACCTGAGGAACAGGAGGAGCTGGACTAATTGGAGGAGCAAGCGGCATCAGTCATCCCAGCAGAGTTGGTGTCAGGTGTGGCAAGACAGTACAGTGCTGGCTTTGAGGACCAGCGCAACAGCTGGGTAAGTCCCAACAAGGGATAACATGCATAAAATGTCATGCTGTGCAAGGCAGCAAGCTATGTTCTAGCACTGTACTGCACTGTCAATCAATCAATCAATCAATCAGTCACTTGTAAAGCGTGCTTCTCACCCGTTAGGGTCTCAAGGCACTGGGGGGAAGGAATGCTACTGCTCAAATAACCAGGTCTTGAGGCATTTCCTGAAGGTCAGGAGGTCCTGTGTCTGTCATAGGTGGAAGGGGAGGGAGTTCCAGGTTTTGGTGGCGAGGTGGGAGAAGGATCTGCTGCGGGCTGTAGTTCAATGGATGCAGGGAAACGGTGGCGAGGGCGAGGTTGGCGGAGCTGAGTTTGCAGATGGGAGCGTGGAAGGTGAGTTGCTCATTGAGGTAGGCAGGGCATGCATTGTGGAGAGCTTTGTGGGCGTGGATGAGGAGTTTGAGGGTGTTCCTCTTGTTGACCGGAAGCCAGTGTAGATCTCTGAGGTGGGCTGAGATGTGGTTGTGGCGTGGGATGTTGAGGATGAGGCGTGCTTAGGCGTTTTGTATACATTTCAGTTTTTTTCTGAAGTTTGGCCGTTGTTCCAGCGTAGTGCGCGTTGCCGTAGTCTAGTCTACTGCTGACGAGGGCATGGGTGACCGTCCTTCTGGTTTCAATGGGGATCCATCTGAAAGTCTTGCAAAGCATGCAGAGGGTGTTGAAGCAAGAAGATGAGATGGCGTTGACTTGCTGGGTCATGGTGAGCGATGAGTCTAGGATGAAACCTATGTTGCGTGCATGGGTGGTGGGAGATGGTGCGGTTCCTAGGGTGGATGGCCACCAGGAGTCGTCCTATGTGGAGCAGTTGGAGCCGAGGATGAGGATCTCAGTCTTGTCCGAGTTCAGTTTGAGGCAGCTCTTCTTCATCAAGTTGGCGATGGCATGCAGTCCGTCGTGGAGATTGATCTTTGCGGTGACGGGGTCCTTGGTTAGTGTCTGCAAGGGACGTGGCAAAATCACTCACTTGTACTGCCATGCATCATCTAAATGTAAGTCACACTGTCCAGTTACATGTTGTATGGCCCAGTCCACCTCTGTCAACTTTGTCCATTCTATATGTGATGTGCAGCACACGTCCAGGTCCACATTTGGATACTAGGACTTGTAGTGGAACATATAACATGAGCTACCAGACTACAAGCCCCACAATACAAAGCAAACATACCTGGACCGGAACTGCACATCATACATGGACACTTCAACCGTGCCCAACCTGACTTGGACAATGTTGCTCCCCTTGCTTCATGAGGTCACTGGGGCTTATTTTTTGCGATTTGCCATAGGGCCGCTCCGCAAGTCTTTTTGCTGCACTATCCTATGCCAATGTCAAAAGGCAGGAATGAACAATACTTACGCAATACAGTGCATTCCTGTTCTTTACCCCTGCGCTGGGGCACATATGGCTGCTTATTGCCAACGCAGGCACGCTTGTACTGCTGTGCAAGGGTGCCTGTTTTGAATGCAGGATTGTCATTGTGCAGGAATGGGCACCTTTGTGCACAAAACAATCCAGAGAGGCACTTTCCTCCTTCTATGTGTGCCGCAGAATACAGCACACATGGCAAGATGAAAAAACAAGTGGAAAATAAATTTGTTCTTCTAGTTACGCTTGCTCTAGGAAGACATAAGCTTTTGTTGCTGCTCCAGGTTTATTTGAATGATGAAAACTGGGACAGCTACAAAATCTATGTGTTTTCCTTGAAAAAACAACCCAATGCCCATGGTATGCCTCCCTGGTGCATAGTAAGGCAATGCAGCCACTTGTGCTACTTTGGCTATTCCCTATCTATGAGGTCATTCAAAGGGGCTTTACGAGGCATCATAGATATGGTTGGGAGGCTTACATTGCAAGAACATTTTAAAAAAAAGTTACCCTCCAGTGGCATAAGCCTTGCATAAACATGCCCCACTATGTCTAATATTTAGGCCTTGATGTTAATTCTTGCCTGTAAAGCAATGGATTGGAATGGTGTTGACAGTGGATCAATTCCTTACCTGAGAGTGGCTTCAACTATGGTGTATGTGAAGTCTCATCACGTAGGCTCATGTGAATAGCTAGGTGTGTAGTCATGAGCATGAAACTACATTGCAAGCAACTGTTATGATGTGTAGGTTGAGAGCACACAGGTGCTGTCTGTCATGTTTGAGACCACATTACCTCTTGTCAACTACAAATTTATACTTGGAGTGGTGGTGAATGCAAGTGAGACACACCAGAGGATCATGGTTGTTTTTCAGAAGAATAAATGGTGTGCGAGTCTGAGGTGCCCCTAGTAGTGTAGTGCAATGCAGGTGTGGGTGACCACATGGACCTGGCACTGTGTGTAAATAGGGAGACATTGCATTTCAATGAGGTGAGTTGTGTTGCTGTGGCATGTGTACTGCAAGATATCCTGAGACATACTCATGCACTACTGTGTCTGATTGTCTCACACTTGTTATAGCAGTTGTGAAGGGATGCCATCGAAGAGGGCACAGGTGTCCTACATCATACATGGAATATGGACCTAGGTGAAGATGGATCACATGTGGGAGCTGGACAGAGAAATGTCTGACTATAACTGTTAGAAATGAGGTCTTTTGTTGGCAGTCAGGTTACTCCATGTCCAAACAAGGACCCTCAGTCTAGTCAGGGCAAAGTAGAAACACACCTGGTTAACCCCCCACTCACCCACTTGGTAGCTAGGCACAAGCAGGCAGGCTTAACTCAGAGACAATGTGTACCAACACACACATTAGTACAGTGAAACACAAAAAAATGGACACCACACCAGTTTAGTAAAAAGGTCATATGTATCTACATCAGATAATACAAAATGACAAAAATCCAACATACACAAGTTAATATATGAATAAAAAAAAAAATAAGAGTCTTACTCCATAGAAAACAATGGAAATGATGATTTTGCACAAAGTACCTGGTTTGCATGAAAAATAAATCCGCAGAGGCAAGTGTGCATCACAAGAGAGTGATGTAACGATTTCCAGACAGGGAACCTTTGATCCACGCACAGTCAGGATGACTTAGAAGCGCAGGGACGATGCATGCAAAATACAGTCGCACGGTGTTAGAAAACCGCACTGAGGGGGTTTACGTCTTTATCAGCATCCGCAAGCGGGTGTTGCACGTTGTTTCTCTAGCTGCGATGTGTTGATCTCCCAACTGCGATGCAGGTGGATCGTCAATTTCATCTGCAAAGCCGGCTACGTGTTGTTTTTCAGCCGCGTTGCAGGTGGCACTTCAAAGATTTCCTCGCACGATGTTCTGTATTTGTTCTGCCAACTTCACTTCTCAAGGGCCCAGGGAATGGATAGGTCACTACTTGGCAGGGCAGGAGTCTCAGCAGAGAGTCCAGGTGCTGGCAGGGGAAGTCTTTGATGGCCCTGAGACTTCAAAACAGAAAGCAAGCTCAGTTGAAGCCCTTGGAGTTTTTTCTCAAGCAGGAACGCACCACAACGTTCTGTCTTTGTCCCCTTTCACAGGCAGAAGCAGCAACTGCAAGATTGACCCAACAAAGCACAGTCACAGGCAGCACTTCTCAGCTCTTCACCTCTTCTCCTTGGCAGATGTTCCTCTGGAATCCAGAAACAGGGGGTCATTACAACAGTGGCGGTAAATGCTGCTTACTGCTGTGCAGAAGACCTCCAACACACCTGCGTGGAATTCCACCACGGTCATTGTGACCCAAAGCCCGGAATCCGCCAAAATCTAGACACCCACTCAAGTCCGCCACACCAAAGGCCAGTGATAAACTGTTGATAACAAAACCTCCACTGTCACGCCAACAGGAATACGCCCACACTATCACGACCCACAAATCCACACAGCGGTCTTTCAACCGCGGTAATCCATTGGCGGTACACACCGCCGCGCTCAAAATACACACACACTTACAAAACACTACCGCATTGGACAATTTGAAATACACATACCTGATATACATACACACACCACTCCCACACACCCAATACAATATAAAGCACACACCCACATCACCCACAATCCCCTATGACCACAATTGCGACAGAAGGCCAGAGAGAGACACCACCATCTACAAACTCGCATCCACAGGCACTCAACACCATCACCCACATAACATCCACGCACCTCACACAACACACCTCTAAATATCACCCCACACATCACAACACACACCACCCCAAACATCACCCACACCACCCCATGGCACCGCAAAGACACCCCAGGTTCTCTGAGGAGGAGCTCAGGGTCATGGTGGAGGAAATCATCCGGGTAGAGCCACAGCTATTCGGATCACAGGTGCAGCACACCTCCATAGCTAGGAAGATGGAGCTATGGTGAAGAATCGTGGACAGGGTCAACGCAGTGGGACAGCACCCAGCAACTAGGGATGACATCAGGAAGAGGTGGAACGACCTAAGGGGGAAGGTGCATTCCGTGGTCTCAAGACACCACATCGCGGTGCAGAAGACTGACGGCGGACCCCCACCTCCTCCCCAACAACTAACAACAGGGGAGGAGCAGGTCTTAGCTCCACTGCTTCCTGAGGGCCTCGCAGGAGTAGCTGGAGGAATGGACTCTGGTAAGACAAATCTTTACTACTTCATCCCCCACCCTACCTGCATGCCATCACATACCCCCACCCTCGCCCTAACCCACATCACTCCAACTCCTCACACATGTCCCAATATCACAAACCACACATCCCAAACCCAAACCCTGCATGCAACACCAAAGCATGGACACACATCACCAAAGCATGGCCACTGCACATACCCATACACCCCCCTAAACCATTATCACACAAGGTTCTACACAGGAATGTCAGCCACCCATTGCATACCATGGCACACACAGATGCAATAATCATGCTTTTACACCCCTGCAGGACCCCTACCCAACGTCACCGGACAGGAGAGTCCAGATATGTCCACTCCACCCACAGAAGAGGCCCACAGTGATGACAGCAGCTCTGTCCAACTGGAACTAGATGACCAGACTGGCCCATCTGGGACCTCGAGACAGTCGGTTCCCCTCACACTGGCACAAGCAACTACAGACCTTCCCCCTCTGGAAACACCAGCACAGCACCCACCCAGCGGGTCCCTAGGACACGTCAAGCAGCAGTGTGTCCACCACTACAGGGAACCCAGGCTAACCTACCACACCAACAACAACAGGGACCTGGGGGCAGTGGCAGTGGGCACACGGTTCATGGGACAGTGGCTCAGGAACACAGGGGAACTGGGAGGGCTGCTGTGCGAAAGGGGGAGGACAGGCCCAGGGAACCCACTCTCCACAAGGCCCTCTCCAACATCATGGGAGTCTACCACCATTCTCAGGAGTCGATGGCAACGGTACTGGCCAAGTTTCAGGAGACCCAGCGGCTGCAGGAGGAACAGTATTAGGGCTTCAGAGAGGAACTCAAATCCATCAATTCCACCCTGGACACCATTGTAGGGGTGCTGAAGGAACCCGTCAACACCAGGAAGGACACTGTGGCACAACAAGGGGCCCCTGACACTAGCTTGGACGATGAACTGCCCACCACCTCTGCCGGCGCTAGTGGACACGAGGCACCGCCACAGGACCACCACACCAGCGCCCCACCCCCTGCAGAGGGAGAACCACCCCGCAAACGGTCCCTGAGATCCAGGACAGAGACAGAGAACGATGCCAAGACCCCGCCAAGAAATGAGACCACCCTGATTGTCATCCTTTTGTCCCACCTTGTCACCCTGTCCATTCTTAAACTGCCCCAGCTCCACTTCCTATGCCCCTTTGGACAATCCACCTGTGAGACTAATAGACTGAACTCTGCCATGGACATTCCTCCACCATCACCCCTCACCATTTTACAACCCCCTCCAATATTGAGCACTTAAATAAACACCCTTAAAGTACAAAACAATCAGGAGTCTGTCTGTGATTTCGAAATAGTGTATTAGCAATTACAGTGGCAAAATGCTCATTCAAATGTAATGTCAACATACCTATGTCACACAGCTCTAGTCCATGAGGAAACAAAGCAGATGTCACACAGTGGGACCCACATCTGTGAAATTGTAAGGGAAAGTGACAACTCAGTGACCATACACTAGGTGAAAATGACAGAGAGTAGAGAGGTAGTACATTTATATCAGATGTAGCAGGCAGTGTTGTCTTCTTACCTGTGTCTCACTGGAAGCATTGCAGGATCACCGTGTTCCTGTTGTCGATGTCCTCTTCTTCTGCTTCCTCATCTTCACTGTCCACAGGCTCCACAGCTGCCACAAGACCTCCATCCGGATCATCCTCCTGCAGAAAAGGCACCTGTCGTCGCAAAGCCAAGTTGTGAAGCATACAGCAGGCCACGATAATCTGGCATACCTTCTTTGGTGAGTAGAATAGGGAACCACCTGTCATATGGAGGCACCTGAACCTGGCCTTCAGGAGGCTGAAGGTCCGCTCTATAATCCTCCTAGTCCGCCCATGGGCCTCATTGTAGCGTTCCTCTGCCCTTGTCCTGGGATTCCTCACTGGGGTCAGTAGCCATGACAGGTTGGGGTAACCAGAGCCACCTGCAAATGGCGAGGGACAACTGTTAGACACACACAAACTCATAGGGACATCCACAGACCCAGACAACTATTCCCACTGTATTGGGTCCATGTGCTCACCTAATAGCCACACCCGGTGCCTCTGGAGTTGCCCCATCACATAAGGGATGCTGCTATGCCGCAGGATGTAAGCGTCATGCACTGAGCCAGGGAATTTAGCATTAACATGGGAGATGTACTGGTCTGCCAAACCCACCATCTGCACATTCATGGAATGGTAACTCTTCTGGTTTCTGTACACCTGTTCACTCCTGCGGGGGGTACCAAGGCCACATGTGTCCCATCAATGGCACCTATGATGTTGGGGATATGTCCCAGGGCATAGAAATCACCTTTCACTGTAGGCAAATCCTCCACCTGAGGGAAAACGATGTAGCTCCGCATGTGTTTCAGCAGGGCAGACAACACTCTGGACAACATGTTGGAAAACATAGGCTGGGACATCCCTGATGCTATGGCCACTGTAGTTTGAAAAGAACCACTTGCTAGGAAATGGAGTACTGACAGCACCTGCACTTGAGGGGGATTCCTGTGGGATGGCAGATAGCTGACATCAGGTCTGGCTCCAACTGGGCACACAGTTCCTGGATTTTGGCACGATCAAGCCTGTAGGTGATGATCACATGTCACTACTCCATTGTCGACAAGTCCACCAGCGGTCTGTACACCGGAGGATGCCACCATCTCCTCACATGCCCCAGCGGACGGTGCCTATGGAAGAGAACAGTGAGCAGAGAGTCAACCAACTCTGAGGTACGTAAATACAGCTTAGTCTGAAAATATCACCAATTCAAAATTAGCCTGAATGAGTATTTAGGCAAGGCCTAGATATGTGTGACGCAGTCAAAAATAATGCCATGTGGGCTCATGAAATGGCGGCTGCCTGACCTGTAAAGTGGGACAAGGGGATATGAGGTAACTGCGCTGGCGTTGTACACCGGTGCGATAGGCGGTCAAAGACCGCAGCGCAATCCTGCATTGGTTAACATTGGACCCTATGGGTCCCAGGAGCCAATGACGATGTACGCCAGCGGTGACGGGACGCACCGCTGCGGACGTGACCGCCATTTTCTCTCTGTTTAATCACTTGATACCTGATCTTCGACAGGAGAGGACCTACACTGCAAGTGCTGCTGTGACCTGAGTCTGGAAGAGACAATGGCTCGTTTGTCTGGGGAAAGGGCCCCTGCCTTCAGCACGGAGGAGTTGGAGAAACTCGTGGATGGGGTCCTCCCCCAGTACACGCTACTCTACGGTCCTCCAGACAAACAGGTAAGTACACTGTGGCATGCTGTATGGGCAATGCCTGTGTAGAGTGCGGTAGATGAAAGATAGGAGGGGGGTGAGAATGAGGCGTGCATGAAAAGACGGTGAGTGCATGTGCGTCATGGCAAGGGTCAAGGGTAGGGATGCGGGCCAATGGCTGTGACGGTGCGGGCGGTAATATCTTCTCCTTTTCCCCTGTACTATTCCTGTAGGTCAGCGCCCACCAGAAGAAGGACATTTGGCGTGCCATCGCCAAGGAAGTCCGGACCCTGGGGGTTTACCACAGACGGAGCACCAACTGCTGGAAAAGGTGGGAGGACATTCGCCGCTGGAGCAAGAAGGCGGCAGAGGCCCAGCTGGGGATGGCCTCCCAACGTGGGAGGGGTGCCCGTCGCACCATGACCCCCCTGATGTTCAGGATCCTGGCGGTACAGCCGCCACCCCCCCACCAGCACTGCCCTCCCAGCAGCCCCTCAGCTTTTGCCCCGTGCCCGCTCACCCAGGAGGGTGGGCATCACCTTCGTCCCAGGCACCTCAGGCCCTACCCCAGTCACCCCTGCTGCCCTCAGTGAGGAGGCCATTGACCTCCTCAGGTCCTTCATTGTTGGGCAGTCTACCATTTTGAATGCCATCCAGGGTGTAGAGAGGCAGTTGCCACAAACAAATGCATACCTGGAGGGCATTCATTCTGGTCAGGCAGCCCTTCAGCGAGCATTTCAGACTCTGGCCTCAGTACTGATGTCAGCCATTGTCCCTGTCTCTATCCTCCCCCCTCCAACTTCCTCCACCCAGACCCACACCCCTGTACCTCAACCTATCCCAAGAACACCATCAGACCAGCATGCACACACCTCAACACACAAGGGAAGCTCAGGCAAACATAAGCACCACACATCCCACAGGCACTTACGCAAGCATCAGACCCATGCAGACACACCAACATCCACTGCCTCACTGTGTCCCCCTCCTCCTCGTCTCCCTCCTCCCTCCCTGTCTCGTCTCCACTCACACCTGCATGCACCACATCCTCAGCCACTACGTCCATCACCAGCACACCCACCACCATACCCCGATCACGTGCAGTCAACACCCCACTACCATTCACACGTCCCCTGTGTCCTCTCCCAGTGTGTCTGTGAGGCCACCTCCCAAGGTACACAAATGCAGCCACACACCCACCCAACAGCCATCCACCTCACGACAGCCTCCAACCCATGCATCTTCACCCAAACTCAGCAAACGTACACCTCCTACAACCACCACCTCTTCCTCCACTCCCACACCCCCTCCAGCTACCCGTCCCAGTGTATCGAAGAAACTTTTCCTGGCCAACCTTGACCTCTTTCCCTCACCTCCCCCACCCCTTCAGTCTCCTAGGGCCCGACTCTCCAGGTCCCAACCTACCACCTCAGCCACAACATCGGCGGGACCAGTGGTGCCAGTAGTCACCGGATTATGGAGTGCACCAGGCAGCAGGGCAGCCAGTGTGGCAAGGAGCCAGGGTACGAACAGTCCCGGCGGGAGAGGGGAAAGAAATCAGCCACCAAAGCCGCTCCCAGGGGTACAGTTGGGAGTGTGGAGACAGCTGCGACACCATCCAACCTGGGGAAGGGGCACATTAAAACCGTCATGTCTGGGAAGATCAGCACGGCGGACAAGACCGCCAGCAGCCCTGCTGCCCAAGACAGAACCGCCAGCAGCAGCCCTGCTGCCCAAGACATGACTGCCAGCAGTAGACCCGCTGCCCAGGACAAGACCGCCAGAAGCCCGCTGCCCAAGACAGGACCGCCAGCAGCAGCCCTGCTGCCCAAGACAGGACTGCCAGCAGTAGACCCGCTGCTCAGGAAAAGACCGCCAGCAGCCGCCCGCTGCCCAGGACAAGATCACCAGCAGCCCCGCTGCCCAAGAAAGGACCCCGGCAGCAGCCCGCTGCCCAGGACAAGACTGCCAGCAGCTGCCCCGCTGCCCAAGACAGGACCCCCGGCAGCAGCCCGCTGCCCAGGACAAGAGCACCAGCAGCTGCCCCGCTGCCCACGACAAGACCGCCAGCAGCCCCGCTGCCCAAGACAAGACAGCCAGTAGCCCCGCTGCCCAGGACAAGACATCCATCAGCCCCGCTGCAGCAGCCCTGCTGCCCAGGACAAGACCACCAGCAGCCCCGCTGCCCAAGACAGGACTGCCAGCAGCAGCCCTGCTGCCCAGGACAAGACCGCCAGCAGCCCCGCTGCCCAGGACAAGACTGCCAGCAGCCCCGCTGCCCAAGACAAGAACGCCAGCAGCCCGCTGCCCAAGACAAGACCAGCAGCAGCAGCCCTGCTGCCCAAGGCAAGACCGCCAGCACCACCGCAGGACAGTGAGCGCCAATGATTACTACGCTACTGAGGCAGCCACGGGCAGGCTGAAGCACTCTGGGCACCAAGCCCCCTCTAGAACCAGTGGAGAAAGGCATCCACTACCTCTGTCCTTGGCAGGATGAAGCACTCTGGGCACCAAGCCCCCTCCAGAACCAGTGGAGATTCACATCCACTACCTCTGTCCTTGGCAGGATGATGCACTCTGGGCACCAAGCCCCCTCCAGACCCAGTGGAGAAAGGCATCCACTACCTCTGTCCTTGGCAGGATGAAGCACTCTGGGCACAAATCCCCCTCCAGAACCAGTGGAGTATCGCATCCACTACCTCTGTACTTGGCAGGATGAAGCACTCTGGGCACCAAGCCCCCTCCAGAACCAGTGGAGACTGTTATCCACTTGAGGGACTGTGGCTTTGCACTCCCCAGGATTGAACAGTGGGCAACCCACCCACTGGAGAGACTTGAGAGACTGTGGCTTTGCACTCCCCAGGATTTATCAGTGGACAACCCACCCACTGGAGAGACTTGAGAGACTGTGGCTTTGCACTCCCCAGGATTAAACAGTGGGCAACCCACCCACTGGAGAGACTTGAAAGACTGTGGCTTTGCAC
The DNA here is from genome assembly GCF_031143425.1 of Pleurodeles waltl. NCBI lineage: Eukaryota > Metazoa > Chordata > Amphibia > Caudata > Salamandridae > Pleurodeles > Pleurodeles waltl. The sequence continues at coordinate 1,088,272,691 of NC_090440.1, forward strand.
TCCCCAGGATTGAACAGGGGGCAATCCACCCACTGGAGAGACTTGAGAGACTATGGCTTTGCACTCCCCAGGATACATCAATGGGCATGGAGCCCCCTCGTGGAGCTGGCGTTGTGCACTCATCCGGCTGAGTTGCCCCCCTTCCCTTAACCCCTGAGGTGCCTGTTTTATTTCTGATGGACCTGCAGTGTTCACTCCGTCTTGTTCGGGTATTGAGTGTGGGCCTCGCCCATGCCTTTTGGGCGCAGTGGTCCACGGACTATGATGGTGGAATCCCTTGGACTTGAGTTCTTGGTGTACATAATTGATCATAGTGTAAATGTGTATATATGTAAATATTTTTGATTACTGTATTTTAATATATTACAATTATTCGACTCATTTCCTTTTGTCCTTGCATTCTTCCGGGGAGGGTTGGGGGTGTAATTGTGATGTATCAATATGTATTGGTGTGTGTGTTGTCGTGAGTGAGGGTGGGGGTGTTGCCTATTGGGTGTGTGTGTCACTGTTTTTTCCCTCCCCCTCCCCTGTGTTGTAGGTGCAGTACTCACTGTGGTCTTCGCCGCCGACGTTCGTGCTCCTGGTAGAGGAGCAGGAAGATAAAGGCTGGGAGTATCTGGAATTCCGGTTCCATGGCGTCCTGGTTCCTCATGGGGTGTGTAGAGGTGAGCGTTTTCCCTTCGAAGTCCTGTTTCCGCCGTGTTTTTGTTTGCTGTGAATCCGCCATGGAAAAGGTGGCGGATTGGTGGCGGATTGGAGGCTTGTAATTCTGTGGGCGGTACACTGTCTTCTGCCTGTCTGTTGGTGGTTACCGCCACAGTGTTTGTTTGTACCGCTGTGGCGGTCGGAGTGTTAAAGTGGCTGTCTGTCTATGTTGGCAGTTTCTGCCACGGTCGTAATTCAATTTTTTTACCGCCGGCCTGTTGGCGGCTTTACCGCCGCTTTAACACCGACCGCCAGGGTTGTAATGACCACCATAATCTAAAAGTCTGGGGTCTTGGGTCCACTACACCTCTTTCTGCCTTTGAAGTAGGCAAACTTCAAAGGAAAGTCTCTGTTGTTCACAAGATTCTGCCTTTGCCAGGCCAGGACCCAGAAACACATTTCTGCAGTGTGTGCAGGCAGGCACAGCCAATTCAAGTGTAAGTGGCCACTCCTCCCTCCACTCTAGCACAGAGGGCCCATTAGCATGTGCGGGCTACTCCCCAGCTCCCTTTGTCTAGAGGGGATTCACAAACAGCCCAACTGTCAAACTGACCAAAACAGGTAATTCACAAACAGGCAGAGTCACAGAATGGTTTAAGCAGGAAAATGCCCACTTTCTAAAAGTGGCATTTTCAAACTGTCAATTTAAAAACCAACTGTACCAAAAAACGTGTTTTGAATTTGTAAGTTCACAGATACCAAACTCCATAGTTCTATCTGCTCTCAAAGGGAATCTGCACTTAAAAGTTATTTAAAGACAGCCACCATGTTAACCTATGAGAGAGATAGGCATGGCAACAGTGAAAACCGAATTTGGCAGTATTTAACTGTCAGGACATGTAAAACACATCAGTATATGTCCCACCTTTATCATACACTGCAACCTGCCCACAGGCCCTGGGCACCTCTAGTGCACTTTACTAGGGACATATGAATAAATCAAATATGCCAATCATGGATAAGCCAATCACACATGCATTTTTTTACAGGGAGCACTTGCAGTTTAGCACTGTTCAGCAGTGGTAAAGTGCCCAGTGTACCAAAAACAGCAAAAACACAGACCAGCACACAGTCAAAACCTGGGAAGCGGAGGTAAAAAGACAGGGAGGACCACACCAAAAATGGCAGGTCTAACAATAACTATGGCACATATGTCAAAGCAGGAGGAAGTGAATCATCTTTTACAATTGCATATGATTACCTTCATTGTTGGTGTTGTGTTCAAATGAGAGTCCAAGTATGACCCGGGTGGCATCAGTGTGAGACATTAATTAGAGTCCCTGCGTCTAACTGAGCAGTGCCAGAAGACACATGTACAGGTACATAACCTTAACTTAACTAAACGTATCCTAAATTATACTATACATTTAGCACAAAAGACATGTTAAACTTCAAACCCCCATTTCCCTTAGCACACATGAATTTGCACAATACTGACATCAGCTACACTGAAACATAAACTACCTACACATATTAAGCTAAACAAGTATAGTTTTTTGATATTTTTAAAACCCTTAACTATAAATACATCTAAAACTGGAAACCTAACTACACTAAAACTATTCCAAACACTAAATAATTCAATAACTAACTATATAATAAAATAATAACAAACTCTAAAACCAACCCCCCCACAAGGTCCAAAGCAATGTTCACAGCAGTTGTGACATTTGGAGCATGGCCTCCTCAATATTATCCTGCTGTTGCCACAGAGTGGTCTGCTTTTGCTTGATTCCCTCCAAGGTGGTGCAAATATTTCTCCACTCCTTCAATATTGAATAGTTAAATACAGAGCCACTTCTCTGACTGGGGCTATTGGCACGTGTGGTTGGTGTCGCTCCTGAGGTTGATGCTCGTACCGGGGCTGATGGGTGCCTGTTAATGGCTAGTACCTGCCATGGCTCTTGATTTAGATGTGGGCCTAACTGGTGTTGCTTGTGGGGAATGTTAGCCATTTCATACCCCGCTGCCTTAACACATGTATACATACATTCTATTTGCCTGTCCCGCTTGGCAGCTTTATGAATTTGGCAGTACCAGTCCCACCACATTTCAGAGATTTTGGGTGTCTCTGCAGACATGTTATCTAGGGTGGTAATGCTAAAGCTTAGTTAGGAAAATGGCACACATACAGGAGGTATGTAGAAATAGTTTACTTTATGACACATACATTTGTGCATGACCAGACCAACTTAATTATTTGTAAATTATATATGCCAGAAATACTGTTCCGCCATGGGCATCTCTTAGTTAATCAAGGAAATTAGGCCCTGATTCTAACCCCGGCGGTCTTCGACCGCCGGGGCGAGGGTCGGCGGGAGCACCGCCGACAGGCCGGCGGTGCCCCGCAGGGCATTCTGACCGCGGCGCTTTGGCCGCGGTCAGAAAGGGTAAACCGGCGGTCTCCCGCCGGTTTACCGCTGCCCTCAGAATCCCCGTCGCACCTTCCCACTCCGCCGGCTCGATTACGAGCCGGCATCCTCGTGGGAAGGGAGTTTTTCCCTGGGCTGGCGGGCGGTCTTTTGGAGACCGCCCGCCAGCCCAGGGAGAAACTCATAATACCCTCCGCGGTCTTCTGACCGCGGAGCGGTATTATGGGGGCGGAATTCTGGCGGGCGGCCTCCGCCGCCCGCCAGGATTAGAATCACCCCCTTAGTGTCTTCTGCCATCTGTATACATTTACTTAATGTACATATGCTCAAATTGTAATTACACAATATCATACATAACCATGATTCTCACTCAGGACAATGTATAGATTTCATAAAGGACACATGGTCCTGAGTCTGACCTGAGTTCGTAAACTGGGTTGAGGGATTGCATTATGCAAGTGTACAGGAAGTTTCACATACACATTTGCGAGAGTGGATAAGGTTATACAATCCATGTCGAATTTCTGACTTAACTTAGTCAATGTCAGGTATCCCATACATGGATATGTGTATGTCATTTATCTCCTTTGAAACATGATTTGTATAGCTTTTATTTATGCAGCATCAAGCATGTGTAAGGAAATATGACATGTTGCCTCTGGTTGACCCTTGTAGCCAATAACATGCTTATTTACATTTCAACATGTCTCAATGCGCTCACCACTTCAAGCCTGCATTTGGCTATAAATATCTTGATTTATATAATGCTTCTTCAGGAGTGTGTATATGCATGCCGGACCATGCATATACATGTTGTATATGATGCATACGTCCATGCACCATGTCTCTGAGTGAGGCTCAGGTACCGCTGAGGCTGCATCACAACAATCATACCTCACGGTAGGCCAAGCAAAAGAACTTCTAGGAATCCACATGGTGATGAGCTAACACATGAACATTCATACATGTCCCCATGTCATCTGTTGCTTGTCATGGATCCTCTGCATTTAGAACATTTCTATTTCACAGACTAATGATGCTAATAGCCATGACAACACTGGCTATTTTTTTATGACTATCCTGATGACACCCATTACTACTTTGTATTATATGTATTTTGTCATACTGCTACAAGCACATGTTATAGTTGTGCAACACATGAGGGCTAACACAACTGGTATGTTTTCACACTCCCAGGGTCAGTCAAACAGCTATATGTTTAGCTTGGGGGATCTAAAGTATGTGCCATTTAAGGGCAATGGTGGGCATTATGAACCTAGTGGGAAAGTCTGAACCGCCGGCGGTCGCGGTAACTACCACCAGACCGCCATATAATGAAGCATTTGAGAAACAGCCAGCGGCCCAACCACTCACCGCCATCTTGGTAGCACCACTGCTGACAGCGGAGGCCATCTTTAGCCCGGCGGAAAGGCCCTACCCGCTTACCATATAATGAAACACCACACCGCCATCACTTCCAAGGTGGGAACCAATGCCACGCAAAGCTTGGCAGAAACGACCCATATAAAGGGAAACACTCACCGAAGGCACACAGAACACACTGACGCCGACATGGAGTTTGAGTTGGAAATAATGCCAGTGGTTCTCCTTGCCATATTTCTCCACGACTGTGACCGCCGTCGAAGACAACAATGGTAAGTAACGCAGTCTAGCACACATGGAAGGAAAGGGCACAATTACATACCCACCCACACCGCAACGCACACCCAACCCCTCCCACCACTTCAAGCCATACATACCCTAACAAAATGTACTTACCAGACACAAGCCAAGATATACCTGCACCAATGCACACACCTGTGCACACCACCCCAACCCCCCCCAGTGAAACGCTTCACAATGGGTCAATCTAGCACCAACAGGTCTGCTGGGCACAAAAATGTATTTATAAGAAATAATAATAAATGTCCAAGCAAGGCCATAGGCCAGTACATATTTAAATCCCAGAAGGGCAAATATATCCCACACTTGACTCCCACGATGAAAAAAATCCTCCACTGAGAAGGTGCATCAATGGGGCAGCCAGGCACCTCAGGGTTCAGGGGCAGGGGATGGTGGGGGTGGAGACTCAGGTTTGGAAGTGGGGGGTCTTGGGAGTAGGTTCTGGTGGTGGAGAGGGTTTGGGCCTGCCCTTGGAAGGAGGAGGAGTGGGCCTGGAACGGGGGGGGTTGCAGAGGGACCAGGGGCAACACCATCTTTCTTCCTCCCTGGGGAAGGGGCACAGAAATGGTTACGGCAGACTGGGGATGACTTTAAAGAGGAAGGAGTGGGTTTGTGACGGCCAAGGGAACGTTTAGGGACATGAGGGGGTGGGCCAGTGAGTTCAAGCAGGTCAACACAGGGGAGGAAAAGCTTTATAGGTGCAGCTGGAGGGGTTTTAGAGACAGGCTTTGGAGTGGAGGTTGAGGGAGTGGTGGTACAAGGTGTAGGTGTGCTGGACCTGGATGCAGGTGCCTGTTTAGTATGCACATGTTAGGTGGATGTGTGTGGAGTGGATGAGTGTGAGCGTTTCTGTGTTTTGGGAGGGGGTTGGACACAGTGGGTGAGGTGGATGTTGGTGTGTCTGCTTTGGTATGTTGGGTGTGTTCCTGCATGTGGTGGGACGTGTGGTACTTGTGTATCTCTGTGTGCTTCTTGTGTGTTGATTTGACCAGGAACACTGGCTGCCGTCAAAGAGGAGGCCAGAGCCTGAAAAGATCTCTGTAGGCCAGACATGGCACTGTGAATGCCTTCCAGGAATGCATTTCATTGCTGCATCTCAGATGCCAGCCCCTGGATGGCATTTATAATGGTTGTCTGACCTACAGAGATGTTTCTCAGAAGGTCAATAGCCTCCTCAGTAAGGGCAGCAGGGCTGACTGGGGCAGGAGAAGAGGTGCCTGGGTCGAAGTAGACACCCACCCTCCTGGGTGAGCAGGCATGGGCAAATAAATCAGTGAGGAGCTACTGGGAGGGTGGTGATTTTATGGGGGGTGGCGGAAGATGGCAAAGAATGGGTGGGCCCAGTAGGGTCCGCCGCCACCAGGGAGCTGCCATCGGAGAAGATGTCGGCGTCACTACATCCAGTGGTAGTTGCCCCCACCGTGGTACTCCTCTCACCCTCAAGCCTACTGATCCCCTTGGCGTCGGTGGACTCTGCCTCCTGGGTCCAGTGTGCTGCAGCATCCCCCCTCGCTGGTGCCTCAGCTCTCTTGTCAGATGATGCTAAAGCACATAAGGACACAAGAGCACAGTGGGGGAGAAAAGAAGAAAGAAGTATGTCAATTCAAGGACAAATATACATGTTGAGACACATACACTCACATTACACATGGAGAGAGTATGTGGGAGGAAAGGGAATTTAAGGGGAACACAACCGTATTCAGCTCCCTCTATAACCAAAAACACACAAATGGAGTACGGGGTTCTTCTTATGCGTCGAGGGATAGACACCAGGGGCACCAATTGTGCGTTTGGTTCCTTGTGGTCTACTAATAGAGGAAGCGGGTCAGTGTGAGGTGGGGGAGCAGTGGGACTGGAGAAAAAAGGGGGGAATTTCCTTCACGGACTAGGTGGTCTCACACACTATATAGTGTCATGCTTCATCATATGCCCACCTAGCCCCCCCCCAGTAGGACAATGCCACCTGGGCGGACTCAACCTCACTGTTAAAAGAACAGGAGGGAGTGCGTAAATCAATTCTAGGTCTGGAAAGATCGGGATCCAGCTAATCTAGGGAATTAAAACACCTAAACAAATACCTGTGTGAAATTTAATAGTAGCGTCTGTTTGGTGTGGTTAAAAGCGTACATTGGGACACCTCTGTGAGAGCAAGGACTCACAGGGTCACCTGTCCAAAGAGTGATAGCCGACATGTTTCTGCCCTCATTAGTGAGCCTAGGAAGGTCTCGGGGCATTCATCAGGGCAAAGGATCCCTAAGACTCACGATAGGAGTATAAGAAAACACTGTCTGGTAGGTAACAGGTCTAGAAGGTAAAGAAAACGGCCTACCTTGCCAAGGGACTACCTTGTGCGCCTATACCTGAGGACACATTTGTGTGTTTTTGGAGACACATACACTCCCACCCATCTCAGGCACTGACCCTCAGCAGACACAATATATGATATGAATGTGCCCCTGAATGGTAGGCATGATTCCACAGTACACTACATTACCCCTCACAGGCCTACATTCCCAGCCATATCTACCTAAAGACAATATCCCACAAATGTAGAGGGGGGCAGGACTGGAGGGACACACCTGTCTATGGGCCTGGCACTACAATGCATGCACCCCATAGCACCTAACTACAATCATCATAGTAGCATCACAACAGTGTTGGTACTCATCCCCTTGTGGCTGCTGTGCTGCCTTCAAGCGTCCATCCAAATCCGGATAGGCCACTGCCAGAATGCGGGATATTAGAGGGGTCAGGGTCCAATGGGCACCCCTCCATCATTGGGAGGCCATTCCCAGCTGGGCCTCTCCGGTCTTCTGGGCCCAGTGCCTCAATTCCTCCCACTGCATCCTGCAGTGCGTGCTCTGCCTGTTGTAGGCCCCCAGGGCCCGCACTTTCTTGGTGATGGCTTGCCAGATTTCTTTCCTCTGATGGGCGCTGACCTGCATGGGACACACAGAGTAAAGAAACAGATGTCAGTATGGGTGTCCCATTAACAAATGCCATGCCAGTTCAACCTGACATAGCTCATGGAGACATACATATAGACAATAGCCAAGCCAAATACTGCCAGACACACTAGGGGTAAGCATTCACACAGCCAACAAAAACACCTACAAGCATCTGCACATTCACATACATTCAACGAGGACGAACAGCAACTCACCTGGGCTTCTGGTTGTCCATACAGCTTTGCATACAGAGGTAGGACCCCGTCCACCAGTTTCTCCAGCTCCTATGTGATGAAGGCCGGGGCCCGTTCCCCTGTAGCATATAACATCTCAAAAAACAGAGTCAGGACACAGCAGCACATGCAGTGGAGTTCTTCCCTACTCGAGGTGGAGGAGTCAAGTGGCAAGGGCATGGCAAAATGGCAGTAAATACCGCGGCGGTGTGCACCTTCACTACCGGCGGTGATAATGATTGGCCCTGCTTCCCCATTGACAACAATGTTATCCAGTGATCAGGTGCACGGCAGTGAACACCACCTACCACCATCACGACTAAAGCCAGTGGAATGACGTCATTTCCTACACCACACTACCTGTAGGGCAGGGGGCTGCCATTTTGCGTCTACCATGCCTTCACAGTCTGGCCGGTGTCCTAGCCCATGGCTCCATTCCCTCTCCCCTTCATTGAATACTGTTATGAATACTGGTCCTCCTCATAGAATCATGGTGGGAAGTGTGCCTACACTATGATGCAATAAAGCATACACACCTCACCACACATTACCCTGACAGGATTACCACATTCTTTGTGTCTGTGTGAGGGACATTTGTGTTGCATGTACAACATGAATATTGGAACCTTGTAAAGGAAGTGTATGTCCCGACTCAATGTGTCTCTCTTCCTCCCCCATAGGTACAGACCCATATGGCGAGGGAGGGTCCCATCTGTACACAGACCCCTGGTAGATCTGGCTACCATAACATTGTTATGGAAGTGTATGTCCCAACTCAATGTGTCTCTCTTCCTCCCCCATAGGTACAGACCCATGTGGCAAGGGAGGGTCCCATCTGTTCACAGACCCCTGGTAGATCTGGCTACCATGGAGGAACATCACATCATCATCAATTACCACCTGAATCAAGCTACAATCCTGGAACTCTGTGCACAACTGCAGCCTGTTCTGATGCCAACTAATAGGAACCCCCATTGCCATACCTACAACTTTGCAGGTACTATCTGTGCTACATGTTTTCGCCACAGGCTCATTCCAAGTGACAGTGGGCTTGGCAGCCGTTGTATCTCAGCCAATGTTCAGCCACATCCTGTCTAAGTTTTGAATTAATTCATACAACACCTGCAAAGTTAAATCCAGTTTCCCTAAAGGGCTGATCTCATCACTATGAAATCAGGATTCTATGTCTTTGCAAATATTCCCCGTGTGATAGGTGCCATCGATGGTACCCGCATAGCCTTCATACCCTCAAGAGTAAATGAACAGGTTTCAGGAATCGTAAAAACCTTCACTCCATGAATGCCCAATTGGTGTGTTCTGCTGATCAGACCATTTCTCATGTCAATGCAAGGTTTCCAAGATCAGTCCATGATTCCTTTGTCCTGAGAAACAGAGTGTGCCATACATGATGGGATAACTACAGGGGGTCAGAGCTTGGCTCATAGGCGAGTGTGTATGACACTGTATTTGTTACATACCTGACAGGCAGGTAGGAAGTGTGTGTTTTAACCCTCTTTCACCCAGTTTTCCAGGGGATTCTGGCTACTCAAACATGCAATGGCCCCTACCACCTGTGAGAAATCCCAGGACAGATGCTGAAATCCATTATAATGAGGCAAATGGGCCCACTAGGAGGGTGATTGAACGGACCATAGGACTCCTGAAGGCAAGGTTTTGTTGCCCTGCATCTCTCTGGAGGGTCCCTGTGCTATGTCCCTCACAAGGTGTGCCAGATAATGGTGGCGTGCTGCATGCTGCACAACTTGGCTGTGAGGAAAGCTATCCCACTTCTGGAAGAGGAGGATGCTGTCCAATCACCACTGCCATCTCAGAGGATGGATGAGAGTGATGAAGAAGAAGAAGGAGAAAAGAAAAGAAAAAAACTAAAGAAAAGAAAAAACAAAAACAAACCCCACCTCCTTCATTGGTTTCAACAGGGATCCAGATAGTGATTAATTTACCGTTGAGCTAAAACAAAAAAACATTTTTTCAATCTGTCTGTAATATGGAACAATATCCCTTTATTATAATAACTTTCAAATGATAATACACACACACAAGATATATATATATATATATATATATATATATATATATATATATATATATAAACATTAGCAAGATTGACTGGAAAACTCTCCTTCAAACAATATTCATGCTCAGGTATACCTCACACAACCATACAAAGAAAAGATAAAAGATATCAAATAAATAACAAGGACAAATAACTACATACAGTACAGGTGTCCATCCATGTACTCATTACGTGTACATATTATAATCATCACATCAAAGTTACATGACATCAGTTCCTACTCAATCAATTTACTTGTAATGTCAAAATAATTCTCTAATTCAAACAATTCTTTGAAGAAATATAATGATGATTCCTCCTTAGATAATCTTTAATTGCATCCATTATAGACATCATGTACTGTCAGTCTCCGTTCAGAGAATCAAGTTCTTCACCCTCGCCAACCATGCTGATGTACGTTTTGGTGTCAAGGGGCCAAAAGGCCACACACCTTCCTCAGGGTACGAATATAATATCCAAAGTTGGTTAAAATATATAGAAGGAGAGGTTCCATCCAGCCAGTCAAACTCTAAATAAATTAAGAAAACAGATAATGTACTGCTCAATCCAATATTCAAAATAAGTCACTGCATCACACACCGAGTGATAAGCACTGACACATCCAAATGGAGAAAAAAACACAAACCTCTGTGTGAAAAAAATAAACTACCATACCCTAAAAGAAAAAAAGGAAAATAATAACTAAATAAGAAGTGCTAAAAAAATAATGCGAATTAACCACCCTAAAGTGCTAGCCCTAATCCATCACCCAAAGAAATCACTGAACATGCTTGCAAAAAGAAATATTGAAATAGCAATAAACAAGATACAAAGGAAAAGAATAATTAAAAAAGACTATGGAAGCTCACCTATAGGTGTCAATAAATCTATACATAATCCTTGTTCTCAGTAGCATATCCTATACTTTGTGTCAATATCATGATTTTATAATATATATAGCAAGTCCTGCAAAAGCCCAAAGGAGACAGAGCTTCACAAATACCTCATGTACCCTTGATCCCTCCTATACTGTAAATAAGATAACAAACAGAAGTAATCAGGGAAATTCCTAGTGGGATAGATTAATTACATATCGGTCAAAACAATACTCACATGCTGCCCAAAGGCTATATAGACAAGAACCCGCCCTATATCTTATATTTTTGTGAAAAGATAACAGCTTAATAAGCTCTAAATATCCATGAGCAGCCCAATATATACAGCAGCCTAAATAGAACAGCGCATGTAAGGTCAAACTTGCCCCAAATCCAGTCCAGAGTCACTTCTTGGTGGTGGGCTTGGTCTTGGCTAAGGTTTCACTGGGATGTCTGGGTCTGAGGCCATGTTTGCGAGGGAGAACCTGGGCTGCAAAGGAAGGGGTGCTGGTGTCCTGTGAGTCCTCTGGCAGTGTCACCGGTCCACTAGCTGCTGCAGATGTAGATGGCAGGGGAGTGTCCTGGTTAGTGGAAGGGGCCTGCAGGTGGGTGGAGGCCTCAGGCTGCATGTTGGTCTGGTGCTGTAGCACCCCTGAAATGGAGGCCATGGTAGCATTGAGCTGTTTCCATTGCTCCATGGCCTCCTTGTGATGTGCTACCTGCAGCCTCTGATTCTCCTTCAAAGTGGCCAGAATCTGGCCCATCCTGTTCTAGGAATGGTGCTATGTTCCCAGGACCTCAGCAATGACTTCCTTGGCAGCAGCATCCCTCCTTGGCCCACCCCCGGGCCACTGATACCCTCCCATGGGCCTGAGCCCCCTGTACCTGTGTCCCCTGCGCAGGTCTGGCAGTCCCACTTGCACTGGGCCCTTCATCATCATGCCTGGTGGTGGGTGGGGACTCAAGCCTCTGTACATGTGGGCAGCCAGTCCGTGGCTGGGAGACACTGGTGTGGGGGTGTTGGGCCACAGCTGATGGTGGTGGCTGAGTGGTAGGGGTATCAGTAGTGTCCAGGGCGGGGCTTCTGGAGGGTGACTCTCCAGGACTGTGGGATGGCCCAAGGGTCTAGACATCCATCTGCACTCTCCTGAGTGGGACCTTCATCTTCAGGAGGACTGGCACTCCTTGACGTCACAATCCGTGTGGCATGGGTGGTGGTGCCTGTGTGTGAGAGAATAGAGATGTGGGTGTCCTGCACTTTCTTGCCCTTGCAGCACTGCTCACCAGTAGTTGGTGGCTACATTCCCATGTAGTAGCATGCAGGCTCCCTTCCTGTTCTTTTTGATGCAATTAGTGAGGGGTAGTGCATTCTGGGTGTTGTAGTGCTCCTGACATTACATGCATAGAGTTGGTGACTGTACACAGGGGGCTGGATAGTGATTTGTATGGGGGGTATTGGGCATGCAGGAAACATGAATAGGAGTGTCTGAGTGTTGTGGGCTGGATAGGGTTTGGGGCATGGTGGTAGTGAGAGGGATGGGGTGATTTATGCATTACAGGTGTGGTGACTGTTAGGGTATTGTAGTTGACTTACCCGAGTCCGGTCCTCCAGGGAGTCCAGTGAGGCCCTCCGGGTGCAGGATAGCCAAAACCCTCTCCTCCCAGTCAGTGTATTCGGGGGGGAGGATGTGGGGGACCACTGTCAGTCTTCTGTACCGCAATGTTTTGTCGTCATGCCATGGAATGTACATTCTGCCGCAGGTCGTTCCATCACTTCTTGATGTCATCCCTTGTGCGTGGATGGTTTCCCACAGAGTTGACCTTGTTGACTATCCTCTGCCATAGCTCCATCCTCTTGGCCAATGGCGTCCGCTGCACCTGTGCCCCGAATAGCTGTGACTCGACCCTGAGTATTTCATACTCCATGGTCCTTAGTTCCCTGTTGGTGAAGCGGGGGTGCCATGGTGTGTGTTGTGGGTGGTGTGTTGTAGGTGAGTTGGTGACGGTGCTGTTGTGTGGTTGGGAGTGTGCAATGTTTGAGTTTTGGTGGTGGTATTGTGCGTGTGACTTGTGTGATGGTTAGTTCAGTGTATGCGTGTTGTGGTGTCAATATCTGTCATGCTATTGACATTGCAAAGGATTGTGGGGTGTGTATTTGTGTGTTTTATAGTGGTGTGGATGTGTGTCAGGTGTGTGCTTTTCAAATTTGCCAATGTGTGCATTTGTTGTTGCGGGTTCCCATTGCTGACTGCAGCGGTCGGTACCGCCAATGGTCGTTCGACTTTCACTGACCGCCACTCTGATTTGTTGATCATTATTTGGTGGGTGGGGGTTTGCATGTGTGGCGGTGGCGGGGTGATGTGTACTGCATTTCTGCTGTCGTTGGCTCTGGCAGTGGGTGGAGGTTGTCAATTTTGAGGTGGTATGTCTTTTTGGCATCATTATAAGTCGGTGTGCAATCCACCGCTACTGGCGGTCTTTCGTTGGCCGTCAGCACGGCGGTCAGCGGTGTTTTCCGATGAGTTCATAATGAGGGCCTAAGTATGCTGCCTGTAAATGCAAAACATGTGGCATATTGACACACTGCGTGCCTCAGATCCCATCATTACTACCTGCACATGCATATTGACAGTGTCTGTGTGAACGTATTGCTCATCTTCTGTACCTGTGTAAAAGCCTATTTGCAAAATAAGCAACTGATGACTAGTTACATATGCTTAGCAACACACATTTCACTGTGCTACTGCATACGTCAAACTCAGCTTGCTGCCAGTTTTGCTAAGAGCTAAAGTGTTTATGTTGAACACACACAGATTCTGCAACAGGTGATGGTTAGTTTGCGCAGTCACATGAATATAGATGAGCATACATTATCAAAAAGCTACCATGCTTAAATCATTTGCACATGCTTACGTACACCCTACATTCACAGTGGAAAGCTTCCTTGTTCATCACAATTAGTATGTGGTCTGGTTACATTGTGTTTCACACACTGACACCAATTTGGCAGTAGGTGATCATTCCCTACCACAACACATCACAATGTCACATGTAGCTTACATCACACAGAGACAGAAACATTCAACATACATTTGCTCATGAAGCTTATTGGTCGCATTGGGGTCATGGAATGCCTCTGCCTCTCCAAGGGTGAATGGTTGATGCCCCCCTGGAAAACATGATTTCGAACATAGCATTGTAGCAGTGCTTTAACTTATGCTTACAGGTACGGCATATAAATTATGCTAGCCAAGAGTTCCAGATTTATATAGCAGCTTACTGTCAAATAGAGGATTATGACAACAATATTGAACACAACTAGTTCACATGCATCCCAGAATGGCTGGAGTATGTAGATAAGGTATATCGATCATCACATGGCTGAAGTATGGCTCAGGCATGTGATGTAAATAGTTATTCTGGGCAACATCATGTCAGACTACATTGTACAATGACACATTGCTGTACTGGCCTGCCTCAAAGTGAAGGTGCAGGAATGTGGCATTTGGATAGCATATGGCACATTCCTTTCATTTCATCATGTGCTTTCACCACTTCAGCAGCCTTGCCCCAACCCAGGCACCCTTGCACCAAGGTTCAAGGGTGTCTGTATTGCATTCAGCATTTTACTTGCACAGGAATGGCCATATGTCTTTACCTAAAACATATTGTGAACCATCATCATCTTCTATGCGGGCTGCAAAATACAGCTCACATGGAAATATGAATAATATAAGGAGGTATAAAGAAAAAGCTGAACATTGAACATCACTTGGGGAGGTGTTAGCTTTTGGTGCATCAAAAGTTGTACACGACATTATAATTTTGGTGAAGCATAACAAACTATGGGTGTTGCAGGGGATCAGCAGCACAGGGTCAGTCTAAGGCCTCCCTAACACAGATTAAGTCATAGCATATTTTTACAGTAGCACGCCTCACCCCATATCTATGGGGCCAATCTAAGCCATGTAAAGTTGCTTCACATGGCCTCATAGAAATGGTTCAGGGATTAGTGCCAGCGCTGCATCATTAAAAGTGATGCAAATGGCCAAACACACTCTAAGCTATAGGTAGCAAAGTTCATCTAGATTCACTATGTACATAATTTCATCTCATTTTGATTAATATCTTGGACATTGCAAACACACAAAAGTGGATTTAAGATGATGTACAGTACATGTTATTGTTAGTATCTATTAACTAGCTACTTCACATACATCACTAGGAAGAACCATACATACCAACAGGTCTGCCAATTTCCAAGCTCAGGATGTCAATGAGGTCGGCCTCCTGTGCCACCACATCAGCCCACCTATGCTTCATCTGGCAGACGGTCCGATCCACCTTAAACATATGCATGTGATGCCAGCATACTCACTCTGAATGTTCTTCTTTGCCTTTGGCAGGGTATCCCTGGTTCATCCTGCCCCAAGCAGCAACCATCCTCAGAAGATTCTGTATATATGAGGCCACCCAACTCGACCTCTGAAAATGTTCTCCCCTAACCCAACATGTCCCTATCGTTCCCAACAACACTATCTAACTGAACTAACCCTACAACTACTTAACCTACCCCTAGAAAAAAAAAAAAAATGACAAAGTCTCAACAATACAGTGAAAACAAATACACAGAAGTAGACAAAAGGAAAACAATGGACAACAATGAAGCACTTTTGAGACACAAAGCACACACAAGCAAAACCAAACTACCAACAATTGCAAACTCTCAAAAACCACCAACACCAAGCACAGATGGAGAGTAAGAGAAAATGAAACTAACTTCACTCTTCCTAGTTTCCTATCACACCCATTGTATTATATATCCCGTCTTAGTTCCTTCATGTTATGGGCAAATACATCATTTTATCTGACACACTGGTGGTGATTTGGATATGGGAAAATGAACACCCAGCACTTTGGCACATATAATGGTTTGTACGTGCGTTGGATTCGATGTGCAGTTAAAACTGGCACAACTGGTGCAATGCATTATGCATTAGGGGCGATCCGTGCTGTTTACACATGCTACTGGCCCAATATGAGGGATGTAGTGTAGACAGTAATAAACATGATCTCACAGCTTGTACAAAACTCCATTAGTCCTTCAGTATTAGCAGACATGTCCAAGCATTGGGTAGGTGTATCATGTAAGTAGTCAAAGTGTGATATGTGTGACATAATTCCATCAAAGATGTGACGTGTACAGTGACAATTTTTTGAAATTGTAAGAGCTCATGGGCCTATTTATGAGAGGCTTCTGCTGCTGGAATGTAGCCTTATTTGATGCTCCAGAGGCACAGACCTCTCACCCATATCAATGAAGCTACACAAAGCCACTTTGCATGACTTTGACTGGCCTCATAGATTTGAGTAAGACAAAGCAAAACAAGTTACTGCGTTGTCTTACTTTGCACTGGGGGGTGTTCCATAGGCAGTGCAGTGGGTTTTCTCATGCAACACCCATGGATTGTGATGCTGCTCCAGATTTACAAGAGCCTATAAACCTGTGGCAGTGCCAAAACCTTATGCCTCCCCAGACCCGGTATAACAAGGAGAAATATTTTCATGTCTCCTTGACTTTTCCTCTTTTCATGTGTACTGCATTCTGCAGCACACATAGAAAGAGGAAAATGCCACTCTGGATTATTTTTTGTGCAGGAAGGTGTCCCTTTCTGCACAAAACAATCCTGCATGCTACACAGACACCTTTGAACCAGGGTGCAAGAGTGCCTGTGTTGGGGCTAGGCAACCAATTGTGTACCAGCGCTGGGGGAAAGGACAGATGTGCTTAGGGCAGTGCAGAAAGTAGACTTACAGTGTTTTCCTATGGTAATCCCTTTTAAAAATGCCCCCTAGTTTGCAGGAGTGTGATGGGTGACTAGTTATTTTTCCATCGTACACATGACCTGGTAAGAGCAATTGACTTGCCACATTTCACAGTTTACCTGGTGAGGGATACATGACATGCCCCATGAACACACACTCAAGCGCCATGGAAGCCCTCCCTTGCACACATTGATGCAACACTGCATTTTGCATAGTATTGCATTGCTTTGGATCTTAATACCATTCAAAGACACACACAGCAGCTTTGCCTGTCTTAACATTTGTCACTTGGGGGTTTGCATTGCACACATGCCATGATACATGGTGCAAGTATGAGACACACCCTTCATACATATGGCTTCATGTCGGCTGGCAGGCACATGGGGCCCAATTCACAAAGGTAAACTTAGACCATATGTCTAAGTTCAGACCTAAAGTCTAGCTTTACACATACTAAAGATATAATTTTGGTCTAAGTTTAGGCATTTGATCTACACTTAGACCAAAGTTCTAAACTTAGACCAAAAGACTAACTTTACTCTAAGGAAAGTTAGACTTTAGGCCTAAAATTAGATTTTTGGTCTAAACTTAGACTTTTGGTTTAAGTTTAGCTTTGTCAAACATTATTGTTAGTAGGTCTGTAATGTACTTCAGATGTACTTACCAACAAGTAGGCCATTCCCATATCGCTGATTCTGGAGGCAGCCATTGATGATGGAATGCCTGAAGATGTAGGCATCATGAGCACTCCCAGGGTACTTGGCCAGCACATTGGTAAGCATCCCCAAATGGTCCACAATTGCCTGGATGTTGAAGGAGTATGTGTGCCTTCTTTTGCAAAACAGGTGTGATGTTGCAGCAGGAAGAACCAGTTGCAAATGTGTGCAGTCCAAAGCCACCAAGACGTGGGAACCCGGCAATGCATTAGACACCTTGCTTGGTGCCCAACTGCTGTTGTTGTGTCTTGGGATAAGTAGGTTCTGAGGTTTGAGGCTGATGACTGTATAAAGGACAGAAGTCAAGAATGCGAAAAAAAGATGGTTGGGATATTCCTACCAGTCTGGCTGTTGTGCTCTGGAATGACCCAGATGCTAGCATTTGGAGGACTGCCATGATCTTGACCTGCAGACAAATGTTGGTTGCCCTGGCATCCGGTGGCTCAAGCCTTTCCACAATCTGGTTAAGCAACTGAATGATGGAGTCTACCCTGAGTAGGTAATATGTGATGACTTCATCCTCCCTGAGTTTAATGAGGTAAATTCTCTGGCAGTAGACACACTTCTTTCTTCTGCGCTGTCTACATGGTGGTCATCGTGGTGTCCTCGCTATTCTGAGTTGAAGAATGAGCACCTTCATGGCATAGTTGGGCTTGCCAAATTGTTTTGTGTGTGTTCTCTTTATATACCAGACCCACTGAGTCATTTCTTAGACCTGGGTTGCTGATGCACAGGAATTTTGATGCATTTCACGCTCTGCTCACTGCTTTTCAATGATGGGTCACTTTTCTAGGAACCAATAAATATCACCCAGTCAGTTTTGCATTAGAATTTACAAAGGAACACCTACCTTGCATACTTTATGATCTGTGTGGCACACCCTGCTTTGGAACATGTAGTTTCATGTGCAGGCTTAGATAAACTGACATATTGGCCCAAATGTGTTTCCTTGTAAATGTGGAGTACTACTGACTGTGCCGCTGGCGCATAAAAACGGCAGCGCAAGCTGCTCGTAAATATACCCGTTCGTACGCTAGGTGCCTTATGGCAGAAAACACCATCTTGTTTGACAACTTAATACTTAATACCTTTTGCAATTTCCATTTGTAGAGAATGGGTTTGCAGGAAGATCATTGGTTTCTTGCCTAGGTCTGGAACAAATCAAGTCACTATTCCTTTTCCTGGAAAGCAGTGCCAGAAGTTTACCAGGTAGTGGGAAGATCTGTACATTCAGCACTTATCAACAGGGAGCAACATTTGGTATACTTGATCTTGGTCTAAAACATTGAGTATAGGACTGTCACAGTGCACTGGATGTCCTTTGCTGGTAACGTGCCATCTTCATACTCCTACTGTATCATGTATCATCCCACAATGTTAAGTAACACTCTGCCTTCAGAGATTTGATCATCCCATCACAAGGCTCCAGATATGAAGGTTAACCTGGAAGGCATTGACTGTATGTGCCCTGGAACCACAGTCAGACTAGCCTATAGGGAAATCAGGCAGTGCCTGATGGGGTGGCCTGAGAGGTCAGTTCGTGGGCCATTTTCTGTCTGTTTCAGGGCCTGTTCTGTGGTATGGTTGGGTGGTTTTTAATGTTTATTTCACTGACCTTAACACAAACATTACCTGCATCAAGCTAAAATCCATGCAGTCTCCCAAAGCTTGCAAAACACTTTTACAGTGTACCTTTACAAGTTCAAAACTGTCTTAATATTCCTACTTGGGTCACTTTTTTCTAATTGCCTAAAGGATTCCACTTTTACTTTGGTGCCCATGACTATTTTCTGTCTCAGTACATCCCTGCCTGGAACTCGACTTTGTGGAGGCTGACAACAGGAGCATTGTTACTGCTGCTTTGGACCTAGCAAATATTCCCCATACATCAGGCTCTGGTCATGTGTTGAATCTCATTGTCCTCCACTTCCTAAATGAGGCAGCAATCTCAGAAGTGCTGGCTTGAACTCACAAGATATGCTCACACTTCACCTATTCAATCACAATGCA
Organism: Pleurodeles waltl; assembly: GCF_031143425.1. Classification (NCBI taxonomy): domain Eukaryota; kingdom Metazoa; phylum Chordata; class Amphibia; order Caudata; family Salamandridae; genus Pleurodeles; species Pleurodeles waltl. The sequence goes on from NC_090440.1 coordinate 1,088,292,133, forward strand.
CAGAGCCCTTAAATCTCCCCAGCAAAGGTGCAACCTTCCAGGCCACCAAATAAAGTTTAGAGTGACCACTCACTTAATGTTGATGCTCTACGTGCTAGAGTGATGCCTGGAGCAAAGTCTTGCTGTCATACATACTTTAATGACAAGAAAGTCCTCAGGGACTTTGGATGACACATCCTTGCCACTCATCCAGTGGGAACTCATTGAGCTCCTGTGCATCGTTCTGAGATTTTTTGAGGATGACATGACATCAGTCAGAGCAAGATTTTGCTGATGAAAAAATTAATGGAGTTAGACCTGGCAAACTTGCACCTGGGTGTAACCAGACATGCGGTCACCAAGATTCAAAGACTTGCAAAGAAATGTTTGCTTGCTTGCAGGCTGAGGTGCAGGTTTTCAACATCAAGGATAGTGACTAATACTTGCTAGCCAGTTTTCTGGACCAACAATTCAGGAACTGTGCCTCTGTCTTGTTTGATTTAGGAGCACCATAGCATTCAGACTCTATCACACTGCAAGCAGATATTATGGCACGTTCTGCAAAGGGTGATCAACCTTCCTTGGGAAAGTGATGAGGCAGTGTGAAATGTTGATGGTCAGATAGAGTTCTAAGAATCTTCTGCTGCTGCTTGTGGAGAAGTGGGTGGATGTTGCTTTTGTTTGTGCTTGCAAGCTGTTCATTGCTGACTTTCTTCATAGCAACGGTGAATGGGTTCTGCATGTCAAGGATGGTCATTATCCCCTGGCATGTTATCTGCATACGAATGACAGGTGTGAAATGGGTACTTCAGGGGAGCCACTACTGGATGGAAGATTAAATGGCAGACTTGGCCAAAAGAGTTAGCAGTGAAAATTCTCAGTTGCCCTTCAGCCGGCATATAGGCCCTCATTACAACCCTGGCAATAAATCCCGCTTACCGCCGTGCAGAAGACCGCCAACACACCGCTGCGGCGGCGGAATTCCGCAACAGCTATTATGACCCCCTGCTCGGAATCCGGCATAATCCAGACACCCACACAAGTCTGCCAAACCAAAGGTCAGTGATAAACTGGCGATAACAAAACAGACATCGCCACGCCAACAGGAATACACCCAAACTATCACGACCCACGAATCCACACGGCGGTCTTTCAACCGTGGTACACACCGCTGCGCTCAAAATACACACACATTTAGAAAACACAACCACATTGGACAATTCGAAATACACACACCTGATACACATACACACACCACACCCACACACCCAATCCAATACAAAACACACACCAACATCACCCACAAACCATTACTACCAGAATTCTGATACCACGCCAGAGAGAGACACCACCAGAAACAACACCAGCATCCACAGACACACAACATCATCACTCACACAACATCCACGCACCTCAAAAAACACACAAAAACACATCCCCTCACACATCACAACACCACATCATGGCACCTCAACGACACCCCAGGTTCTCTGAGGAGGAGCTCAAGGTCATGGTGGAGGAAATCATCCGGGTAGAGCCACAGGTATTCGGATCACAGGTGCAGCACACCTCCATTGCTAGGAAGATGGAGCTATGGCGCAGAATCGTTGACAGGGTCAACGCAGTGGGACAGCATCCAAGAACTAGGGATGACATCAGGAAGAGGTGGAACGACCTACAGGGGAAGGTGCGTTCTATGGTCTCCAGACACCAGATTGCTGCACAGAGGACTGACGGTGGACCCCCACCTCCTGCCCCACAACTTACAACATTGGAGGAGCAAGTCTTACCAATACAGCATCCTGAGGGCCTCGTAGGAGTAAGAGGAGGACTGAACTCTGGTAAGGCAAATATTTACTTCCTTATCCCCCCACCCCACCTGCATGCCAACACATACTCCCACCCTTACCCTCACACCCATCACCCCAACAACCCACAGATACCCCACCAACACAACCCACACATATCCCAAAACCAAGCCCTGCATGTAACACCAATGCATGGACACCCATCACCCAAGCAGGTCCACTACAGATACCCACACAGACACCAAACCAATGATCAAACAAGGACCTAGACAAGAATGCAAGCACTGGAGTACAGGGTCACTCACCCATTGCACATGATGGCACACACAGATGCAATAATCATGCCTTTACACCCCTGCAGGACCCCTACCCAACGTTACCGGACAGGAGGTACCAGACATATCCAGTCCCCCCACAGAAGAGACCCACAGTGATGACAGCAGCTCTGCACAACTGGATCAAGATGACCAGCCCGGCCCATCAGGAACCTCGAGACAGTCGGTTCCCCTGACACAGTCACAAGCCACCACAGAGCCTCCCTGAAGTATGCTTCTTGTATTCCAAAACATTTAAAGATGATGCTTTTCCAAGATAAATGTTTATTGATAAATCCTCAGAGAAAGAAACTCCATCCACAGTAAATACAGATGTCATCCAGCCTTCACCTCTCCAACTGTCATCTACATGGAGCATTCAGTCCAGAAGGGACAAAGATGATCACAGTTGGAGGGGGAGGGGGACTATACCAAACATAACTAAGTAAGACAAAATACAAACGATAAAATATACACAATAACAAAATGATATATAATAAGTATTGCTAATACCTACCCATGACATACTACACTCCCCCCTCAGGAAACACCAGCACAGCACCCACCCAGCGGGCCCATCCCTCTGTCCCCAGGACACGTCAATCAGCAGTTTGTCCACCACTACAGGGAACCCAGGCAACCCCACTAACACAGGACCATCAGGGACCTGGGGGCAGTGGGCATACAGTTCAGGGGACAGAGGAACAGGAAAACAGGGGAACTGGGAGGACTGTTGTGCGACAGGGGGAGGACAGGCCCAGGGAACCCACTCTCCACGAGGCCCTCTCCAACATCTTGGGAGCGTACCATCATTCCCAAGAGACGATGGCAAGGGTACTGGCCAAGTTTCAGGAGACCCAGCGGCTGCAGGAGAAACACTATCTGGGGATCAGGGAGGAACTGAAGTCCATTAACACCACTCTGGTTACCATTGCAGGGGTGCTGCAAGACCTTGTCAACACCAGGAGGGACACTGTGGCACAACAAGGGGCCCCTGACACTAGCCTGGATGATGAACAGCCCTTCATCGGCACTTGTGGACAGGAGGCACCGACACAGGAACACAACACCAGCACCCCAACCCCTGCAGATTGAGAGCCACCCGGCAAACGGTCCCTGAGATCCAGGAACAAAACAGAGAACATTGCCAAGACCCCAGCCAGGAAATGAGACCACCCTGAATGTCACCCTTCTGTCCCACTTTGTCACCCTGTCCATCCATCAAATGCCCTTGCTCCACTTCCTATGCCCATTGGGACAATGCACCTGTGAAACAAATAGACTGGACTCTGCCATGGACATTCCTCCACCATCATCCATGCCCATTTTACAACCCCATCCACTTATTTGCACAGAAATAAACACACTTCAATCACAAAACAATCTGGAGTCAGTCTGTGCTTTCACAAATGTGTAATTGCAATAACTATGGAATATAGCAATGTCAATTTAATTGTTCACATACCGATGAAACACAGCTGGAGTGCTGGAGGAAATTTGCAGAGGGCACAAAGTGGGACCCACATCTGTTAAATGGAAAGGCAAAGTGACAAGTCATGGTCCATACACTGAGTGAAAATGACAGATTTATGCTAGCTCCAACAATAGTATGAGATGTGTGAGGAAGTTACATCTTCTTACTTGTGTCTCACTGGGAGTATTGCTGGATAATGTTGTTTCTGTTGTCGATATACTCTTCTTCTGCCTCCTCTTCTTCACTGTCCACAGGCTCCACAGCTGCCACAAGACCTCCAGCTGGACCATCCTCCTGCAGAAAAGGCACCTGGTGTCGCAAAGCCAGATTGTGCAGCATACAGCAGACCACGATGATCTGGCACACCTTCTTTGGTGAGTAGTAGAGAGAACCACCTGTCATATGGCGACATCGGAACCTGGCCTTCAGGAGGCTGAAGGTCCGTTCAATCACCCTCCTAGTTCGCCCATGTGCCTCATTGTAGCGTTCCTCTGCCCTTGTCCTGGGATCTTGACACGGAGACAGTCTCCTCTTAATCCAAGACTCTTTATTAACATCCACCCACAACAACATAAACCTCCAGCCTTCCTCGATGCTGTCCTTCCCACCGATCTCAAACCGTTCCTTGTAGAATCCCCAGTTCCAAGATTCTATTGCCAAGGCGATCACCACGGCAATACCAAAGGTTAAACATAACACATCTCCCCCTTTAAATAATAAAAAAAATTATAACCCCCCTGATAACATAACTATATACACTTACATAACAGCAAACATAATATAAGGTTTGCAGAACAGCTAACAAATTGTAATAACCATTACAAAATGTACATTACAGTTCTTAACACCAGTACTTAATGCATAACTTGAGCGTCATTTAACTCACAAAATCCTTAAGATGTCTAGGATATGTGCAGCTCCTTCCACTCCTTCTTACTCCTACATTCACATCCACATCAGGCAAAACAGCATCATGTTCACCCAACATCTTGGTACACTTGGCTAGTCGAGACATGCTCCAAACTTCACCACCTTCCAGAACAACAACATTCTTCTTCACTTCTATAATCTTCTTCGGTCCAATATATTTAGGGCCATATTTATACTTTTTGACGCAAAACTGCGCTAACGCAGTTTTGCGTCAAAAAAATTCACGCCGGCTAACGCCATTCTGAAGCGCCATGCGGGCGCCGTATTTATTCAATGACGTTAGCCGGCGTTAGCCGCCGGCGCTGCCTGGTGTGCGTGAAAAAAAATGACGTACACCAGGCAGCGCCGGCGTGGGGGAATATGGAGCTTGGGCACCAAAAAATGGGGCAAGTCAGGCTGAGGCAAATTTTTCGCCTCAACCCGATTTGCGCCATTTTTTTCGACTCCCAACCCCCATAGAAATGACTCCTGTCTTAGCAAAGACAGGAGTCATGCCCCTTTGCCCAATGGCCATGCCCAGGGGACTTATGTCCCCTGGCATGGTCATTGGGCATAGTGGCATGTAGGGGGGCACAAATCAGGCCCCCCTATGCCACAAAAATTTTTTAAAAAAATACTTACCTGAACTTACCTTAATGTCCCTGGGATGGGTCCCTCCAGCCTTGGGTGTCCTCTTGGGGTGGGCAAGGGTGGCAGGGGGTGTCCCTGGGGGCATGGGAGGGCAGTTCTGGGCTCCTTCCGAGCCCACAGGTCCCTTAACGCCTGCCCTGACCAGGCGCTAAAAAACGGCGCAAAAGCGGCTGGACGTCATTTTTTTTGACCCGCCCACTCCCGGGCGTGAATTTTGCCCGGGAGTGTAAATACGGCGCACATGCCTCGGAGTCGATTTTTTAGACGGGAACGCCTACCTTGCATATCATTAACGCAAAGTAGGTGTCCACGCTAAAAAATGACGCAAACTCCATGGACTTTGGCGCTAGACGCATCTAACGCCAAAGTATAAATATGGAGTTAGTTTTGCGTCGGAATTGCTTCACAAAAAACGACGTAATTCCGGTGCAAACAGAGTATAAATATGCCCCTTAGATTCTCCTTTGGGACACCAAACGGGTTTCTTAATAAACACCAAATCACCTACTACTCTTCTGACGCACACAACACCTCTCATCAAATCGCTTCTTATACTTTATCTGGTTCGCAATTACTCTAGCCTGAATATTCTTCAAGTCATTAAACTTTACTCTAGCTTGAGTTTTAGGATGCAACCACGAAGGATTCAGCTTTGAGCCTGCTAACCTACCCTTCAAAATACGAAAGGGAGACATGCCAGTAACAACATTGGGTGCATTCCTGTGTGCCCACAACTTCTCCCTCAACACAGTTTTTAATGGCCATCTGTTTTCTAAAGCTACTTGAACACTTGCCTTCACTAACTGATTCATTTTCTCAACCAACCCGTTAGCTTGGGGTGCATAGAGTGCAGTGCGATAATGAGAGATTGCCAAATTCTTAAGAAAATCCTTAATTTCTGAGGAAGTGAACTGAACCCCATTATCCGTCACTATCACTCTAGGAATTCCTTCACAAGCAAACACATCAGTCAAAAAATCTATCACACTTCTGGTGGTAACAGAGTGCACACAACTAGCAGTGACCCATTTGGAAGTATAATCGACAAGAACAATCACAAATCTTTCATTGTATGGCAACATTTCAAAAGGTCCCACCAAATCCAGACCCAATTTAACCCATGGTTCATTGGGAATAGAAACAGGAGATAAAGGAGCAGTCCGAACTACCCTGGATTTATCATTTCCACCACATTGTAAACAGTCCCTCACAAGAACTTCTACTTGTTTATCTAGACCCGGCCACCAATAACACTCTCTGATACTAGCATTTGTGAGATTCCTACCTAGATGTCCCTCATGACCTAAGTTAATAAGCTTTTCACGTAAACTAACAGGAGGAACTAACCTATTATTTCTGAGCAAATTGCCATCGATGATACTCAACTCATCTCTAATGTTCCAAAAGACTTTGGTATCTTCATGACATTCACTCAAACATGGCCAACCTTGAACCACATAATCTATGACTAATCTTAAAACCGGGTCCTTACTACATTCTCCATCCCAGTTCACCTTGTCCAGAGCAGATTCCTTAATCCACAACACAGGAACTTGCTCATCAAAACTGCAATCAACCAATGGTGATCTATACAGGAAATCTGCAGGAATATTCTTCTTTCCAGGATAATACTCCACAAGCGAATTAAAATCTAACAAGCTTTCTACCCAACGCTTAATACGTGGTGTCGTACTCACAATGTTTCGGCAGGTGAACATCTGTACTAAGGGTTTGTGATCACTCCTGAGCACAAATGGTAAAACCCATAAGTAATATTTGGAATGATTTATAGCCCAGGTGCAGGCCAATGCTTCACGCTCAATCACCGAATACCGTTCTTCTTGCCTTTTAAGAGACCGTGAAGCAAACGCCACTACTCTTTCTGCTCCATCCACATATTGCGAAAGAACTGCACCAAGGCCTTTCAAGCGAGCATCAGTGGATAAGAATGTTTTACGCTTAACATCAAAATGGCCTAAGGTGGGCATCTTCCCTATGTCAATTTTCACTGCATTAAACGCCTCCTCACACTGTGGAGTCCACTCATATTTCATACCCTTCTTCAGGATCATTCTTAACGGTTGGACAATACTCGCAAAAGTTTTTGATGAATTTAGAGTAGTATTCTGCAAGACCAAGAAACGATCGTACTTGATCTTTGTCTACAGGTATTGGTACTGATATAATTGATTTTGCTAACTCTAATTTTGGTTTGATACCATCTCCAGAGATAGTGTGACCAAGAAAAGAAACCGTTCCAACTCTAAACTTACAATTCTCCTTCTTCACAGTCAACCCATTTTCTCTCAACCTCACAAGAACAGCTTTAAGCATAGTATCATGCTTGTCAGTGTCTTTGCCATAAACAAGAATGTCATCCCTGAAAAACAAGACAGACTCAAGACCTTTGAGTACCTCCTTCATAATTCTCTGAAAACAAGCAGCAGCAGAAGCCAAACCAAAAGGCATTCTAACGTATCTGAACGCCCCCAAAGGAGTAATAAAGGAGGTAAGATGTCTTGAGCCTTCATCGAGCAGGATTTGATGATACCCTGCCCAGAGGTCCAAAACACTGAACACATTGGCCCCAGTTAACATGGTCAAAGTCTCATTGATATTAGGCAACGGCTGGCGGTCTACCCAAATGCATTGATTGAGAGCTCTAAAGTCCACACATAATCTGATTTTTTTTCCATTATCTTTGGGAACTAAAACTATGGGTACTAACCACTCTGAGGCCTCAATTTCTTCTATAACACCCAAGCCTAGTAATCTGTCAAGCTCATCTTGCAAGGGCTACAACATCAAGTGGGGCACCTTCCTTACTTTGAATACAGCCAGATGGCATTGGATTTTAAGATGATTTTATGTTTGAAATTTTTCAGTAGTCCAAGCCCATCATTAAAGACCTCTGGGAAATTGCTCACAATTTCTTCATCATCACCCAAATTAGAAACAGAAAGAACTTTGTCAGGAAGATTCGGGTTCAAAACGATTCCTAAATCTCTTTGATGGCGCCATCCCAACAGATTGTTGCCCTGCTTTGCTACGTAAACCTTTCCAACAGTTTCACGCCCTTTAAATTCTATCGTCATTACAGAGTGTCCGATAAGATCAATTTTCTGTCCACCATATCCAATAGGATCAATGTCAAGTGGAATTAGTTCAATCTTTTCACCTGCAAAGATCCTTTCCCAATTCTTGTCCCCAATTAGCGTAAACGGGGATCCTGAATCAGCAAGTACTGGGACAGTTTTCCCATCAATACCAATATCGCACTTTGGCATGACTAGCTTATCTTCACTGCACTGTTGACTAGTATAATAAACATGTAAAATCATCTGTTTTGCGCTTGTTGATTCACTGACTATATTCACTTTTGAACTTTTGCAAACTTTCGCCAAATGCCCCCTTCTTCCACAATTCCTGCAATTTACATTTCTAGCAAAGCATTTCGGGTTATTAGCCAAATGACCAACATTGCCACACTTGTAACATCTGACATTGCCTTTCTCCAGGGTATCATTACTAATTTATGCTTTACTGGACACTTTCTGCACAAAGTCACATTCTTGAACATAATCACGAGATGAACCCGGAATTGCAGATTCAGCATGGATACAATGACTGGGACCTGCACCCTTCATCTCCTTGGCCCATAAGATGGCATGTTCCATGCTGTCAGCGATAATCTGAGCTTCCTGTAAGCTTGGTTTCTTAGCTAGTAATTTTTCTTGGACCCTAGGGTTGTTAGTACAACGCACAAGTTGGTCAGGTATTAAAGAGTCCGTGAGTTCAGCAAAGTCACATGTTTGGGCCAACGTCTTCAGTGAAGCAATGTAATTGCCAACCCTTTCATCCTTAGCTTGCAGTCTCATGAAAAACTTGTGCCTTTCCATGACGACATTTAAGCGACCCCCAAAATGTTTTTTGAGCATCATAAGTGACATTTCATAAACATCTCTAGGTTCACCTTCAGCTGTACCAACAGTTATCAAATCAAGGCTGTCATAAATATTTCGTCCCTCAACTCCCAAATTGTGTAACAGAATGCCTTGTTTTCTTGCAGGGGAAAATTCTCTCCACCAATACCAATTAGGTATTAATCAAATAAGTTTATCAATTTTTTCCATGGTAAAATTGTCTCGCAACGTTCAGATAAGAATTGTGGAGGCTGAGACATGCTGAGGAGAGACTGATGAGCCATTGTTAATGATAAAGAAAATAAAATGTAGATAAAACTGTCTGATAAAGGATTCCTTCGTCGTACTTCCTGAATGTGCCAAAATCCAAGTTATGTTAGCACACTAGTCTATATTCACTTCCTGTAGTAAAGGAACTTCCTGTTAAAAAAAACGTATGTTTCTACAGTGTCAGTGGGACCAGGATTCACCAGGATACAGTAAGTTTATGCTGTTGAACATGTAGACAGTACAAAATAGCAGTAGGAGCTTTGAAAAGCTTTGAAAAGCTGCACGTTCGGTATAGCACGTCACCTGTTTTTAAAGAATGCGTAAGCCACAAAAATCCTATGGAGGTGCGCATGTATCTAGAGGCTAGAATGCGCTTTGCCTACAGTCAGCTGTCAGCTATAGCTGTACATATGTCCAGCAAAACACGTCTGTTTTTAAAAGAATGCGCACACTCAACAAAACACACTGTTCACAGTGAGCTGCCACGATCAGCTGCCACTCCACAAAGGATTAAGGAGGTGCGCGCGTGTTTAATAAAGCACGTTGTTTGTTTTGAAAAGAATGCGCATATTCAACAAAGCGCATTGCTTAATATACACGCCTTAAAAACACTAAAGTAGTCATTTAGGATCCGCACGTGTTAGTAAAACACGTCGCCAGTTTTTAAGAAAATGCGCGCGTTGCTCACAGTTAGCTGTATGATAAGCTGTTCTTCCACACGCCGGAGGTGCACATAAACCGGCACACATTGCTCACAGTCAGCTGTACAATCAGCTGTTATTCCGCACACCAGAGGAGCACATGAACCGGCACAGACGTTATTCCAAAACTACAAACGTCGCGTAGGTCCGATGAAGGGTGGATGCAGTAAAGTTCGTTGCCACTTGACACGGAGACAGTCTCCTCTTAATCCAAGTCTCTTTATTAACATCCACCCACAACAACATAAACCTCCAGCCTTCCTCGATGCCGGCCTTCCCACCGATCTCAAACCATTCCTCGTAGAATCCCCAGTTCCAGGATTCTATTGCCAAGGTGATCACCACGGCAAAACCAAAGGTTAAACATCACACATTTCTCACTGGGGTCAGTAGCCATGACAGGTTGGGGTAACCAGAGTCACCTGCAAATGTCGAGAGACAACTGTTAGACACACACTAACCCGTAAGGACAACTCCAGACCCAGACAACTATTCACACTCTATAGGGTCCTTGTCCTCACCTACTAGCCACACACGGTGCCTCTGGAGTTGCCCCATCGCATAAGGGATGCTGCTAATCCTCAGAATGTAAGCGTCATGCACTGAGCCAGGAAATTTGGCATTCACATGAAAGATGTACTGGTTGGCCAAACACACCATCTGCACATTCATCGATTGGTAGCTCTTCCGGTTTCTGTACACCTGTTCACTCCTGCGGGGGGGTACCAAGGCCACATGTGTCCCATCAATGGCACCTATGATGTTGGGGATATGTCCCAGGGCACAGAAGTCACCTTTCACTGTGGGCAAATCCTCCACCTGAGGGAACACGATGTAGCTGCGCATGTGTTTCAGCAGGGCAGACAACACTCTGGACAACACATTAGAGAACATTGGCTGGGAAATCTCTGATGCAATGGCCACTGTTGTCTGAAAGGAACCACTTGCCAGGAAATGGAGTACTGACAGGATCTGCACTAGAGGGGGGATCCCTGTGGGATGGCAGATAGCTGACATCAGGTCTGGCTCCAACTGGGCACACAGTTTATGGATTGTTGCACAATCAAGTCTGTAGGTGACTATTACGTGTCTCTCTTCCATTGTCGACAGGTCCAACGGGGTCTGTACACCGGAGGATGCCGCCATCTCATCACCTGCCCCAGCGGACGTGCCCTATCGATGAGAACAGCGAGCAGCGAGTCAGCCAACACTGAGGTATCACAAAATGTAATTTGCACACATTTATTAATCCTCAATGTGCCTGTTACTGTGTGTATGCAAGGCCTACATTGGTGTGACGCAGTTAAAATTAATGCCATGTAAAGTGGGACAAGGGGATATGAGGTAACTGCGCTGGCGTTGTACACCGTCGCGGTAGGTGGTCGAAGACCGCAGCGCAATCTTGCATTGGTTAACATTGGACCCTATGGGTCCCAGGAGCCAATGACGATGTACGCCGGCGGTGACGGTACGCACTGCCGCGGACGTGACCCCCTTTTTCTGTCTGTTCCCTCACTTGATACCTGACCTTCAACAGGAGAGGACCTACACTGCAAGTGCTGCTGTGACCTCAGTCTGGAAGCGATGATGGCTCATGTGTCTGGGGAAAGGGCCCCTGCCTTCACTTCAGAGAAGTTGGAGAAACTAGTGGATGGGGTCCTCCCCCAGTACACACAACTGTACGGTCCTCCAGACAAACAGGTGAGTACAGGTGAGTATGCTGCATGGGTAATGCCTGTTTGGAGTGGTATGGATGGAAGAAAAATGAGGGGGGGACTGAGGCCTGCATGTGCGGACGGTGAGTATATATGCGTCAGGGCAAGGGTGGGAACGTGGGCCAAAGAAGATGACGGTCCGGATGGGTAAAGATTTTCCTTTTCCCCTGTACTATTCCTCTAGGTCAGCTCACACCAGAAGAAAGATATTTGGCGTACCATCGCCAAGGACGTCCGGACCATGGGGGTCCAACACAGACGAAGCACTCACTGCCAGAAAAGATGGGAGGACCTTCGCACCTGGAGCTAGAAAACGGTGGAGGCCCAGCTGGGGATGGCCTCCCAACGTGGGAGGGGTGCCCATTGCACCATGACCCCCCTGATGTTCCGGATCCTGGCAATGGCAAATCCGGAGTTGGATGGGCGCTTGAGGGCATCACAGCAGCCACAAGGGGGTGAGTACACTATCATTCTGCTGACTATGAGCGCATTACAAGGTGTCTGGGCGGGGGAGGTGGGCAGTGGGTTCCCCTAGGCCAGGGCAAGTTTTGTAGACAAGGTCCCTTGTGAAGCAGGCTCTGTGGCACCCCAACCACACTAATAGTTACTGCCATCTACACATGGTCAGGCTCCTGTGACTTCCAGGTGTGCAGGAATCAGACTTAGGCCTTGTACCCCATGGGCATGTTATAAATCTAGGAACTATAAGTGCATGGCGTAGTACAGAGGGCTGCTGTGTCTGTGATGTCCGCCAACAGTAGTGGTGTTGCATGCACTGAACTAGTCTTTCTCCTGCCCCCCCCCCTTTTTGTGGTCTCCCTGTTCTTGTGTGCAATAGCATCATCAGGTGGAGGAGCAGTGGCACCGGAGCAGGAGGGAGCTGCCTCTCACTTGGCCCTGGAGGGCAAAACATCGGAGTCTGAAGCCACCAGTGAGACGGAGGACGAGGGGAGCTCCACGGCAGGGGCAGGAGCAGACAGTAGTGACAGCAACTCCTCCTCTGATGGGAGCTTCCTTTCGGAGGCGGGCCCCTCTATGCCCCCCGCATCAACAGGTACAGCCACCACCCCCGTACCAGCACCGCCCTCCCAGAAGCCCCTCAGCGTGTGTCCCGTGCCCGCTCACCCAGGAGGGTGGGCATCTCCTTCATCCCAGGCACCTCAGGCCCTGCCCCAGTCAGCCCTGCTGCCCTCAGTGAGGAGGCTATTGACCTCCTGAGATCCCTCACTGTTGTGCAATCTACCATTCTGAATGCCATCCAGGGTGTTGAGAGGCATTTGCAACAAACAAATGCATACCTGTAGGGCACTCATTCTGGGCAGGGAGCCCATCAGAGAGTATTTCAGGCTGTGGCCTCAGCACCAATGGCAGCCATTGTCCCTGTGTCCAGCCTCCCCCCTCCAACTTCCTCCACCCAGACCCAACCCCTGTACCTCAGCCTATCCCAAGCACACCATCAGACCAGCATGCACACACCTCAACACACAAGGGTGGCTCAGGCAAACATAAGCACCACACATCCCACAGGTACTCACACAAGCATCATACCCATGCACACATACCAATTTCCACTGCTTCCACTGTGTTCCCCTCCTCCACGTCTCCCTCCTCCCTCCCAATCTCGTCTCCACTCACACCTGCATGCACTACATCCTCAGCCACTACCTCCATCACCAGCACGCCCATCACCACACACCGCTCACATGCACTCACCACCCCCACTACCATTCACACATCCCCAGTGTCCTCTCCCAGAGTGTCTGTGAGCCCTCCTCCCAAAGTACACAAGCGCAGGCACACACCCACCCAACAGGCCTCCACCTCATAACAACCTCCAGCCCATGCACCTTCACCCAAATTCAGCAGACATACACCTCCTACAATCACTACTTCTACCTCCACTCCCAAACCCCCTCCATCTACCCGTCCCAGTGTGTCTAAAAAACTTTTCCTGGCTAATATTGACCTCTTCCCTACACCTCCCCCGTCCTTCCCCTAAGGCCAGGCTTTCCAGGTCCCAGCCCAGCACCTCAGCCACCACATCCCCAGGCACAGTGGTGCTAGTATCTGCGGGGTCATGGAGTGCGCCAACCATCAGCGCTGCCAGTGTGCCACGGAGCGAGGGCAAGGACATTCCGCCACCTGCCAAGGTGACAAAGGTGCCCACATCCCAGAGGGAGAAGCCAAAAACACCTACCACCAAGGGGTCAGGGAAAATAAAAGGGGATACTGGCAAGACAGCTGCGCCACCATCAAAGGTGGGGAAGGGCAAGAAACTGAAGGGCAGGTCAGGAGAGGGCATGGTAGCTCCGACTGAGGGACCAGTGTCACACCTTCTGTCCATGTCGATGCCAACCTGTATGGCGGAGAAGACCGCCACCTGCACCGCCACAGACCCTGCCGCAAACAATGCTGCCACAGAGCCCGCCGCCAGCACTGCTGCCAAAGACCCCGCCGCCAGCACCGCTGCCACAGACCCCGCAGCCAGCACAGCCGCCACAGACCCTGCCACTAGCACTGCTGCCACAGACCCCGCAGCTAGCACCGCTGCCACAGACCCCGCCGCCAGCACAGCCACCACAGACCCCGCCGCCAGCACCGCCGCCACAGAGCCTGCCGCAAACACCGCTGCCACAGAGCCCGCAGCCAGCACCGCTGCCACAGAGCCCGCCGCTAGCACCGCCGCCACAGAGCCGGCCGCAAACACCGCCGCCACATAGCCCGCAGCCAGCACCGCTGCCACAGAGCCCGCCGCCAGCACTGCTGCCACAGACCCCGCAGCCAGCACCGCCGCCACAGAGCCTGCCACAAGCACCTCTGCCACACAGGCCGCCGCAAGCACTGCTGCGAATGACACCGCCGCAAGCACTGCCAGCGGCCCCGCGACATCCTAAGCCAGTGGCACCACCGCAGACATGGCTGCCATCCCCAGTGGTCAGTCGTCTGAGGCTGGTGGTGAGTTCCAGGAGCCTGGGCAGCTTCCATGAAGCATCGCTGTCATCACAGTTGTCACCTGCATATGGAATGCAAAGTCGCAGCAGTGTGGAGTATGTTGCTGCCTCCATGGCGTATCAACCTACCTGTACCTCAGCAATCTCGTGGCACACACACCCAGGCGAGTGTATTGTTGCAGCCACAATGCACGTGGAGCACTCTGGGCACAAAGCTCCCTTCCGAACCAGTGGAGAGATACATCCACTACCTCAGTCCTTTATAGGATGAAGCACTCTGGGCAAAAAGCCCCCACCAGAACCAGTGCAGTATCACATCCACTACCTCAGTCCTTGGCAGGATGAAGCACTCTGGGCACAAAGCCCCCTCCAGAACCAGTGGAGAAAGGCATCCACTACCTCAGTCCTTGGCAGGATGAAGCACTCTGGGCACAAAGCCCCCTCCAGAACCAGTGGAGTATCACATCCACTACCTCAGTCCTTGGCAGGATGAAGCACTCTGGGCACAAAGCCCCCTCCAAAACCAGTGGAGAAAGGAATCCACTACCTCAGTCCTTGGCAGGGTGAATCACTCTGGGCACAAAGCCCTTCCAGAACTAGTGGAGTATCACATCCACTACCTCAGTCCTTGACAGGATGCAGCACTCTGGGCACAAAGCCCCCTCCAGAGCCAGTGGAGTATCACATCCACTACCTCAGTCCTTGGCAGGATGAAGCACTCTGGGCACAAAGACCCTTCCAGAACCAGTGGAGACTGTTATCCACTTGAGAGACTGTGGCTTTGCACTCCCAGGATACAGCAGTGGGCAAACCACCCACTGGAGAGACTTGAGAGACTGTGGCTTTGCACTCCCCAGGATACATCAATGGGCATGGAACCCCTCGTGGAGCAGTGCCGTTGTGCATTCATCAGGCTGAGGTGCCTGTATAATTTCTATGTGATACCCCTCCAGTGCTCTCTCCATTTGGAGTGAGGTATCTAGTGTGGGCCTCGCCTATGCATTTTGAGCTCAGTGGTCCACAGACAATGATTGGTGCACTATCCGGACTTGTGTAGTTGGTGTACATAATTGTATACACTGGATTTTGAGTTTTGACTGATAGATTTTTTTTTATTACCATAGTTAAAATCATTTCCTTTTGTCCTTGCGTTATTCAATTGTATGTGTAATGTTGCAGCATGTGTTTGTGTGTATGGTGTTGTGGGTGAGGGTGGGGATGGAGGTGTTGCGTGTTGCGTGTGTGTCACTCTCTTTTCCCTCCCCCCTCCCCTGTGTTGTAGGTGCAGTACTCACTGTGGTCGTCGCCGCCATCGTTGGAGCTCCTGATAGTGGAACAGGAAGACCATCGGCAGCAGGACCTGCAGTTCAGGCTCCATCGCTTACTTGTTCCTCGTGGGGTGTGGTGAGGTGAGTGTGTTCCCTTCAGTGTACTGTTTCCGCCGTGTTTTTATTCGTGTTGGTTCGGCCCCGGAAAAGGTGGCGGATAGCCGTGTTGTGATAGGGTGGGTGGTACATTGTCTTCCGCCTGTCTGTTGGCGGTGTCCGCCACGCTGTTTGTTTGTACCACCGTGGTGGTCGGAGTGTTAAAGTGACTGTCTATGTTGGCGGTTTCTGCCACGGTCGTAATCCCATTTTTTTTTCCGCCGCCCTGTTTGCAGTGTTGCCTCCACTTTAACACCGACTGCCAGGGTTGTAATGAGGGCCATAGTCATAGTGGGTGTTTAGTGCTGCTGGACATAGTGATCTTAAGAGAGTCAACCTGTCGGCCAGGAGTGCGCAGAGACTTATCTTTCTCAAAATAAACTAACACCTAATTTCAGATAATGTTGCACTTGCACCCCTTTCAGAAGATGATGTATGATACAAGCACATTGCTACACATGAGGATATTACAACTGGTCGATTGAAGATTAATAAGGTGTGTATTGTTGCCCAACAATATCACATTTCTACAGTGCATATACTTTTTCAGATATGGGCACTGGGAATTGCCTATGTTTCAGGAATGTGAGAAGGAATTAATTTTCAAGTTATTTAATAGCAGAATGTTGAAACCAAAGAATGCCTCACTAAAAAACACCTCCTGCAAACAGCCTGTGAGAGAGACACCCAAGAATACCTGCCTTATACCACAGCCGTGGAGGAGGACACACAAGAAAACCATTCTCAAACTCTCCTGGAGAGAGACACACAAGTTTGTCTCATCCAAAGAGCTTAGGAGTGGAACAACCATGCCCAACTCCCCAAACAGCCTTGAAATGGGACACCCAAATACACCACACCCGGCTAACCCTGGAGAGAAATACAGAAAAACCCATACCCCAAACACCCCTGGAAAGAGAAAACCCGGACCCCCCCCTACCGCAAACAGCCCTGGAGTGGAACACTCAAACCCGACCTCTCCAAACTGCGCTTGAGAGAGACACCTAAGAACAACTCCTCCAACAACAGTGGATAAGGACTTTCTTGCATACCTCCCCCAAAAACTCTAGAAGAGTGCCTCCTACAAGCAGCTTTGGAGAGGGACATCTAAGCTTACCTCTTACACAAATACTCTAGAATTCCTCCTGCTACCGCCCTATAGAGGGACATCCAAGAACACCTCC
Organism: Pleurodeles waltl; assembly: GCF_031143425.1. Classification (NCBI taxonomy): domain Eukaryota; kingdom Metazoa; phylum Chordata; class Amphibia; order Caudata; family Salamandridae; genus Pleurodeles; species Pleurodeles waltl. Next base: position 1,088,309,436 of record NC_090440.1, read on the forward strand.
CAGAAACAACCCTGGAGATGGAGATCAACTAATGCCTTCTCCAAACACTCTTTGAGAGAGACACCCAGGCCTATGTTCCCCATTCAGCCCTACAAAAGGGCACCCAGGAACACCCATGTTGGACTTGGCCCTTCCTACAGGGTCTCCCCAAGCTTTTACCTTCACCCTCCTGTTTTTGATGACTTTTAGGGCTTTGCACACCACGCTTAACCACTGCTAACCAATACTAAAGTGCTTGTTCAAGCTCTTGTTTTACTTAAAACATGAGAAAATTAGCTTTCACCCCATTGACCTATCTAATTTACTTGTAGGTTCCTGGTAAAGTGGCACCACATGTGTGCAGGGCCTGTCAAATAAATGCCACTAGTGGGCCTGCAGCACTGATTGTACCACCCACTTACGCAGCCCTTTTAAACATGTCTCAGGCCTGACTTTGCAGCCAGTGTGTGCAGTTTTTAAACTGCCATGTCAACCTGGCAAAATAAACCTTTTTCCAGGCAAAAACCATTTTTTAATACATATAAGTTACCCCTAGAGTAGGCCCTGAACAGTCCAGATTGTAAGGTGCAGTGTATTTAAAAAGGGGGATATGTACCTTTAAGTTTTACACGTCCTGGTACTGAAAAACTCTTATATTTGTTTTTCACTGATTGAAGGCCTACCTCTCCTATAAGCTAACAATTGAGTTACCTTATTACATCAAATATTTGATAATTTCCAAATGGGAGCAGGTAACCAGTTCATTTTTTATGTTGTTTTGAAGATGGCACTTTAAGAAAGTTGGCATTTTCTTGCCACAGCCATTTAGTGCCTGCAGCCTGTCACTGGGTCACATGGTTGGGTGTAGCTTGCGGTTGGGCTTTGTGTATTCCTCCTAGACTGCCACACAGATTCAAGAGCTCAGGTGTGCCTGGATGGGCCATCACTGGCAGGATGGGAAGGCAGAGCTGGGCACAGGCCTACTTACACTTATGTAGGCTATGTGCTGCCTCAAAACAAAGAGATTAAAACCACCTATAGTTAGTAAGGAGCCAGGATATGGAAGAGAGCATGCCTGTGGACTTTAAAGAGAAACCTCTAGAACCTTCTCCCACTTCACAGGAAGGCCCAGTTATAAATATTTGACCCCAGACAACATCTGTTCAGTACACGTCTGGACTTGTGAGCACTCTGGTAGGAAGGACTGCTGTGTTGCTGAAAGCATTGATACTCTGCTGACTGCTGCCCTAAAAGACTTTGGCCTGCAGTGTTCTGCTGCTGCCCTCTTGCCTGGGTGAGAAGGCCTGGACCTACATCTGTTGAACCCAGGACCCAGAGTGACCTGAAGGGCTAGTTGGCTAGCCTCCTGACTAGAGCCTCAGGGACAAAAGTCCCCAACATCCTTCAACCCAGCACCTGGACTCTGCCATCTGTGAGTCCTACCCTGCAAAGTGGTGCTACCCCAGTCCTGGTCACTTGGAAGTTGGCCTGAAGGTGCTCTGCCAGCCCATGTGTGGATCCAGCAGAACCAATACATCTCCTCTGTTGCAGGCACAAACCCAAGTAGAATCCACGCATCAACCTCATAGCCCAGTGCAGGCTCTTGCATTGCAAATCTCTCATTGACAACAGCCTGATGATGGCACAGGCTCTCGCATCACAGCTCTTCAGAACCAACGCATTGCCAAAATACCAAGATGCATCCTTGGCACCAGACTTCGCATTTCAAGCCCTCATCAATGTGATACTCGACAATGATGCGGGATCTTGCGATGCTCCGCAAGTAAGATTTAAGTTGTTCTTGTCCAGCTGGCCTAACTGTGTCCCTGGAGCCGGCCTGTGCTCCATTGCAGCAACCTGAACTTGTGACTCAGTCCTGGGCCGGCACAACCAGTTATCCACAGTTGGTGCTTTGTGATTTTTGGTGCTGTTTTCACTGAAATCTTATCTCCGGTTCTACTGATTGGATTTTTGTCATTTTGGTCTTGTTTTATTGACTAAAATCTACCCTATTCTTCTAAATTGGTGTGAGAGTTTTGTTAAGCTGTGTTGTCATTTTATTTGTGTTTAAAGTGCTGCATAAATAATTTACACATTGCCTCTAAGCCTGACTGCTCTGTGCCAAGCTACTAGAAGGTTGAACACAGGTTAATTTGGGGTTTGCTTGTGCCTCATCCTGACAAGGATTGTGGTTGCTGATTGAGCATCCTCCTCAATAAGTAACCCAATTTCTTATGACCCCAGAAAACACCCCTTGGCAAGGACGATCAAGCCCTCCCCCTTCAAAGACTTTTGGAGAGAGACACCCTAGAATGCCTTGCCTGAACCTCCCCGAAAAGAGACACTTACATATGCCTCTCCAAATACCCCTGTGGAAGAATTCTCAATGAATCTCTCCCAAACATCTCTGGAAAGGGACATCCAGTCCACCTCACACCAACAGGCTGCAGAGGGACACAAAAGAACTCCTCCCTAAACACCCCTGCATGCCCCATTAGCACCCCATTAATCCCCTTGTTTCTAGATTTAGGGCTAAAACGAATGGCCGACTTAATTATTTTACGACCTCTGCTGTATTGGGTGAGGCTATGGATAGTCCCCGAATTGGTCGTATATAAGTCCTCACTTCTAGAATTGCTAAAATGTTCTAATTCTACCTCCATCCCATGGATTAAACACGTATCTAGCTGGTTTTGTACATTGGGATTGAGAGACTTATGGGAGAACCCCCATCAACTTGAGAAGTCCCATGTAAAAGTATTGAAGGGTGTCTACTGGTCTTATATACGGAACAATTATATTTCTCACAAACTTAATGGTCGTCTAACTAATCTTTTTATTGATTTTAAATGGTACCCAGAGTTTGAACTACACCTAGATATAATACCTGACCTACTAGGCAAAGGACTGTATGCCAGATTCCGTTTTGGAACACTACCATTGATGACCCTGAGGAGCAGATGGGGATCCAATACCACTTCTGATATTTGCCCTGTGTGTGGCAATTCCCCTGAAACAGTAGAACATTTCATGTTTTTTTGTCCTGCTTATTTAGTCCCAAGGTCTAAATGGATCCGTAAAATTTGCCGGGAATTGAAGATAAGAAAATGTGCCTTAGCTCTGAGGATCTTAAAAAGTCACAATTCAAATGTGTTAATTTATGCAGTAAGCAAGTTTTTAGTAGCAGCATGGCGTATATGTAACTTTTATATAAACAATGATCTTAACTGATTTTTAAGTCTGGGTAATCAGGGATTTTATTTTATTTTATCTTTAGATTGGTTCGTGGTAGATTTGTGTTTTATTCATGATGATTATTTATCTTAGCATTGTATTGCTTTGATGGTCTGCTGGCCGAATAAAGCTTATTGTGACTGACTGACCCCTGGAATAGGACACCCAAGAATGTCTCGCCAAACTCCCCTTTGAGAGGGACACCCAAGAATGCCTTCCTAAACTCCCCTGGAGAGGCCACCCAACACATACCTGGATAAAGACAATCAGGGTCACCCCTCCCCAAATGCTTCTGTAGAGGGGCACCCAAGACCACATACCTGAAAGAGAAAAAAATAACAATGCTCATCTAAATGGACCTCCAATTTCTCCAAACAGCCCTGGAGAGGGATAACCAAGTACGCCTTCTCCAAACTCCTGCAAGGACAGATACCTAATTACCCCTCCCGGAGACAAATGATGCAAGGTCTTTGCTAACCATAAATCTACCAAATTCTTTACTTAATATTAGCAACATGAAATTCTTTTTTTAACACAAGCGGCAGAAAAAGAGGTAATTGCAGTAACATGATCAGAAATAGTATTGTCAAAATATTGTGCAAAATATAGGCCCACGTGAAATTTGTGCTATGGCAGAATAATCTGAGTAATTCTGGTAATTTCATGTTAGTCTTGTGCCTGAAAATTGTGTGTTTATGCCTGCACGGATAATTCAGAGCAATTTTGGGCAAAAATACCTCCCATAAGAGTACAGGAATGATAATGAGTGGCTTCTAGCTGCTGCTGTTCATGGTCTGTTGAATGTAGCACTATTTCCGTAGCATACAAGGACTCTTGTAGTACATTTTGGGTGATAGAGTGCATTTTGCACTAAGAAATTAATGATAAATGCTCGACTATGCTCCTTGCATATTTCCTTATTATCTTATTATCTTGTGTTTTTTTTCCCCCTAATTATGCTACAGCAAATGACACAAGTTACACCCACCCCCTAGCAAAATATTGCCTCTTTTTCTTGTAAGATCAGTTCCTCTGCTGAGTCTTCTCATTGTGACAACCAGGCAGTCATGGCTAGACATCTAACTAATGAGAAGAAGTTAGTGGCAAGAAGGCACAGAGAGGCACAGGGACAGTAAAAAGAGTCCAAGCAAGGGGGGAGGTTAGAAAGGAGGTTGAGATCTAGAGAGAGAAGGGATGCAGAGAAAGAAACAGAGAACAGAGGAAGTGGTTGTGCAGGTGAACAGATAGAGAATAGTAAAATAAAAGGGGGACATAGGCAGAGAGAAAAAGAAAAGGAAAAGGATATAAAGAGAGGGTAGAGAGAGACAGAAGGCCATATTTACAATGTCTTTTCCGCACATGAATACAACTGGAATGTCACTTTTGTGATGCTCAGGTGGCACAGTGTGCCAGCACATATTTACAAGACCACGTAAAGCCACTTTGCATGTTTTTTCATTGCCTTGTAAATATAGCACCCTTTCACACGAAACTCTGCATGAAAGGTGCAGTCTATGGGTGTTGCTGTGGGTGTTCCCACGCAACACCCATGGAATTTGGCACAGTCTCAGATTTTCAAGGATGGTAATCCGTCAGATTCCTATGCCACTCCAGGGATGGCAAAAAAGTGGCACAACGAGGAGAAATAATTTCTATGTGTGCTGCATTTTGCAGCACACAGAGGAGGAAAATGACATTAAAGATTGTTTATGCGCAGGAAGGTGTGTCACTTTTTTGTAAATATGGACCAGAATACTGAACTTGCTGAGCATCTACCCCTTTGGTGCTTCTCATCATGACAGACAAACAGCTGTAGTCAGGCCACTACCTATAAATGAAAAAGGAAATATTTAGTGGCAGGAAGGCACAGAGACATGAAATGGAGCGCTGGGAGAGAGGGGATTAGAAGGGATATAGACAGAAAAGAAGGACAGAGAGCGAAACAGAGAAAGAAAGAGGTAGAGAGAGGGAAAAACACACAAAAAAAAATAGAAAGAAAATAAAGTAGAGAAGAACAGCAAGAGAGGAAAGTAGATGATGGTCTCATTTGCTGTGCCTCCGTCCTCCTGTGCTGCCCCCTGTGCTCCAGCCCTGAGTGACTAGCTGTAACAGGTGGTTTTGTGTGGAGAAAAATGCCACCACTAAAAAGATCAGGGATAAAAGTAACAACAACCAATAGAGTTTTTGGAGAAAGGAAAGGCATAAGGGAAATGGGATTCTCTGCAAAAAAAGAGAGTGGGAGTAAATAAACTAGTGAGAGAAAAACAGGGCCAAGAAAAATAGATTTAAAAAGAGGATGAATGACATGGGGGTATAGAAATGGAAAGTGAGAGAGATAAAAGTGTGCAGAGAAAAAGAAGTAGAGAGAAAAATAGAGGAACAGGGAGTAGGCAGAAGAGGGGAGAGAGTGAAACAGCAAAATTCTAGAGTTGGCAGAGGGGAAAGACAGGAAGAACACAGGGAAGAAACAGCTGCACGGCCCATAGCATGGGTGACAGTACCAGAAAACGAAAATTAAACAGCATTATATGCAAATAGGAGAAGCTGCACATCACATCACATTTAGGATAATGGTTGAACAAAGAATACAATTATTGTGTGCTGTACTGTTCATGGCAACCCATTTGTCATTACCACCCTTTGCACCTACCTCTTCGGTCTCAAATGCTAATTGTCTCCTCCTGGATTACAGGTTTGCACAAGGTCGTGTAGTAGCAGGAACTGATGTGGGTAGTGCCACCATATATGCTCCTGCATAGTCTTTGGTGTGGCTGATGGCAGCATCTCCTCACATAAGAGAATCAGACTAACATGACATTTCCGCTAGAAGGGCCCACTGGCAAGGGTTGCCCTTATCATGGTACCATAACCCAATAGCTCAGTGTCCAGGAATGGAGAGGGATGCCGAGGGATCACAGATATGCTTGTCATGATCATGCATGGGCCAAGAAGAGGTTTTCTATGGTTTTGTTTGAGGCAGCACTGGCCATTCTGATGGAAGCTAAACTGGTGGCTCTGGTCAAGGTGGCAATAGTGGTGCTGGAGGAGGTGGCATTAGTGGTGATGGCTGAGGTAGTAGTGATAGTCACTCCAGCAGGCTGGATAATATTTTGTGAGATTTAGGGTGGAGAATTAGCACCAATGTACCCATACAGAAATGGGACTGTACATTCATCCTCTTCACTTGGTGCTCACAGAGCTCACAAGACAATATTGGTATCGTCATCAACATCTCTCCTTTTGCCAATTGGAAGGACTGCCAGATTCATGATATTGAAGCTTCCATAGCTGTGATGTTCACACGGCGGATGGAACTGCTGGTGCTGTTTCTGGTGGCACTGTTAGTGATGGTATCGTGGATGGTGCTGCTTACACTATCACAGGTGACTATGGTTGGTACTGTCACTGTGACACAGTTGCTGGTGGTGCTCCTGCTTGTACTTTTGTTAGTGGCACTATCACTACCACTCGTGGTGCTTCTGCTGGAACTGTAATTGGTTGTGCTATAACTGGTGGTGGTGTCTTTGCAGATGGTGCTGGTGACACTATTTCAGGTGGTGCTGTGAATACTACTGGAATGAACATCGTTGTCCGTGGAGATTATGATGACTGCAGATAGTGGAAGAAACATCTTCTTTGATGTTGTAGTAAATTTGGCTGATGTTAATGGTACCACTGTCCTCGATAGATGCAGATGGAGACTCCCCTTCTGCTGTTGTACTGCTCACTGGTGGAACAAGTCATATGAATTTAAAACATCAGCCAGAAACCTGTCTGTGAAGATGATACAACTCATTACAAAGGGGGAACTTGTGCCTAGTGGCAAGAATTGTGGTTACGGTGGTGGTGGTGCTGCTGAAGATGGTGGTGGTCAGGGCCAACTGGGAACTTAGACAGACCCTTGCAAGAGGATATTGGCAGGGGGTGGGATATTTTCTCCCACCCAAATAGAAGGAAAAATGAAAAAATGGTGCATTTTACAACACATTTTTTAGTGCACATTCAAACGTATTAAATGTTAGTAAATGATAACCTTACAGTGCACCAGGAGTACCATTCTTTATTACAGACAAAACAAAAAAAGACAGTCCAGAGAGTAGAGAATCAGAGAACACAAAAATAAGACTGTCTAGTCCCCATAAAGTGCCTACAAGCAAGCTTGACGACTGCATGGGGCAGTTAAGGGAGGTTATTCATCCATGATAATCTGGAAAAAAATGACAAAGGAACATGAGGGTCCAGGAACAGCCCAGCCAGCAAAGAGAGCCACTATAATGAGAAAAGATACCACCACCACTCCACAGACATTCAACAGACAGTGCTACCAGTGGAAGAAAAGACACACCAAGCAACATGAGAAAATACGCAAGGTTAAGCGTGAGAATGACACCACCACCACCTCTGTGAAAGAAGACACTACTTCTAGTGTACATACAAAGAAACCACCACCAATATTAGAAAATACTAACCATTAGTGCATAGACACTAAGACCAATGTAAGAAAAGACACTATTGTATAACTTTAGACACACCAGTCCATGGAAAGACACACAGCTAGTATGAGAAAAGACGCTACAACTATCAGTGTGAGAGAAGTGTAGAAAGCCACCACTACTGGTGAGCAAAGACACTAACATCAGTGTGAAAAAAGATGCTTGACTAGTGTGAGAAAAGATGGGTCCACCATCATGAAGGAAAATCAACCTGTATTGTGGAAAGACACTACCACCAGTATGCAAAAACATGGCACGTCTAGTATACAAAGACATGGTCATGTGAGAAAAGACACATCCCTGCTGTGAGAAAGGTGCACCTTTAATGTGAGAGAGGATATCACCCCACAGCATGAGAGAAGACGCCACAAGTATACGAAGACACCATCACCTAGGTTAAAAAGCCATACCACTATTGTGAGAAAAAAACACCCCTGATGGTGTACAAAATACACCGCTATAGTGAAAAAAGCACCACCACTACTATACAGAAACCACCACCAGTTTGAAAAAAGACAAAGTGTTAGAAAACACACCACTATTATTGCACAAAGACACCCGCCACAATGTGAGAAAGGGGGTTTAAAGACAGTTCATATACAATTGAGACAGAGAACGGTTCCAGGGAACTAGAGACCTCTCAGCTGATTATGAGACACTGAAGTTCTTAATAGGTGGCCCTATTGAACAGGCAATCATTTTCAGACCATGGGGATAATAAATGATCCAAACATTAGAGAGAAGGGCTGACTGTCGAAGCATATCTTTGTTTTTAACTTTTGTGTGTTCTTCCTATTGTATGATGTTTGTGTGGCCACATGCACCAGGGCAGGTGAATTTCCAGAAACAGATTGTTCTGTCATAGACTGCTGCACTAACATTACGTGTTGTGAGCTGACAAATCACTACTGACTGGCCTTTGGTAAGTGTGCAATGTTTTTAGAGACAGACATCTTAGAGCATGTGAGGTGAATGTCTTTCCAGAAGCAGGTACTTGATGTGCTTGGTGGCCAAAAACACAATTAAATATTGTGTTTGGAAACAGTAAAACAATGTGACCAACCATAGAGATAGCCCACATATATAAACTCCTGACATCATCAAACTTCCTCCTTCTTTGCGAATAAATAAAGAAACTTGACTCTATCCATATGCTGAACAGTCTTACAAAACACCAATGTTCCTCAACTTCCAACAGTGAGACCAACACGAAATGTCTTTCCTGCGTCTTGATCCACCCAAGCACACACAGGTTTTGAACCGCAGAGCCAAAATGATCCAACTCCGAAAATGCTGAAGATAACCGACACTTCCAAGAGGCAAAACCGGAGATATCCGCCATCATCCAGGCTGCTTCTGATCAGTACCTGAGAAAAAAACCAAAGGAGAAGCCTAACCACCATTCTCTCAACACTATATAACCAATTAACAGGTTGGAAATAACTTCTTTGCATATGACTATTCATAAACAATATACTTATACCTTACGAAAGTCTTCAACTCATCAGGGTGGGATAACCCTCGCCTCCGTGTCCTTAATAGAATTGAAAATTCTTGACGCAAAAGCTAAACATTTTTGTATTCTATGTCAGGACCGAAGGCTCTGATTATGCTTGTTTAAAGCTGAGCCACCACTACTGATGCTACATCCACCACAGGTTTATAATTAAATGATTTGAAATTAGATTCAGATGACCAATCTGCCGCCCTCATGATGTCTTCCAGACGAGATGCTAGATTAAAGGACTTGGATGCCATAGAGCCTCTAACTGAATGAGCCCCAAACACTGAAGTATCCCCTCATGCTTCCGAAAGAAGCCAACGCAGCCATCTAGCTAAAATGGCAGAGGAAACCGGATTAAAAGGCTTTTTTAAGGCAATAAGCAACTGTCCTTCTGAATCTGCTTGGACTTTACAGGTGGCCGCCTCATTAGCCCTGAGACATTGTCCTATACATAATTTATAATCATGGGGAAACGCTGGGTATGATACAGACCTAATGTTAGTCTTGGTATTTCTAGAAACACTAAAACTCACACCTTCTGGTGAAAACTGATGACCTCTGAGATCCAAAGCTCTAACCTCTGACACTCTTTTACAGGAAATCAAACATAACAACATAGTCAATTTAGCTGCCAGCTGTTTAAGAGATTAATATCTATTATCAGGCTAGGACTTCAAAAATTGAAGCACAACATTCACATCCCTTAAGGATGAATATTTAGCTTGAGGAGGCTTGGAAAAACGAATACCTCTCAGCAATTTACATATCATTGGAACTCTTTTACAGGAAATCAAACATAACAACATAGTCAATTTAGCTGCCAGCTGTTTAAGAGATTAATATCTATTATCAGGCCAGGACTTCAAAAATTGAAGCACAACATTCACATCCCATAAGGATGAATATTTAGCTTGAGGAGGCTTGGAAAAACTAATACCTCTCAGTAATTTACATACCATCGGAACTTCACTGACAGGTTTACCATTAATGGGTGCATGGCCAGCTGAAATATCTGACCTGTAATTGTTAACTGATCTATAAGACAGGACAGATTTGGCTAGGGATGACAAAAAATGAATTACGAAACAGACATCTGCTTGAGAGGGATCCAAACTCCTCTCATTACACCAGCAAACCCCTCTCTTCTATGCAGAAGCATAACGCTTAGGGGTATTTCTGCACTAGGCCTAATTAATAAAGGCTGCAGCTTTTTCCGAAATACCTGTCAAATTTAATCTATCCCCGAAACCTTCCAAGTCACAAGATGCAGCTGACTGGATGAGATGAGAGGATGTGGAAGGCCTGCTGCGTCTAGCAACAGATTCGGGAGATGAGGGATCAGAAGAGCTGAATCGCACAACATTTCTAAGGCTAAGGGGAACCATGGCTGAGCCCTCCAAAACAGAGTCATTAACGTCAGGCTGACCTTTTGATGACTCACCAGGGACAGCACCCTGGGTATCATACTGAAGGGTGGGATTGTGCACCCTCTGTTGGGAGACAAGTCCTGCAAAAACGCATCTGTTGCCAGAGCCTCTGGGTCCAGACGCCAACTGAAGAAAGCTGGAATCTGGCAATTGGTTCTGCAGGCAAACAGGTCCACTGGAAAAGGACCCCACCTGCGATTGATCTGTTTGAAAATCTTTGGGTGTAACCTCCAATCGCTGAAATCCCAAAGATGTCAGGAATACCAGTCAGCCACCAAGTTTTTCGAACCCGGGGGATATTCCGCAATGACTGAGATCCGATGTTGCAGACAATAGTGCCAAAAATCCTTGACAATCTCCGCCAACATGCGAAACCTCATGCCCCCCAGTCTGTTGACAAAACGAACCGCTGACATGTTGTCCATTCTTAACAGAATGCAACTCCAGGGAGTTCAGCTCTTTGGGGAAACTTGACATATGTCTGCAGGTGTTGTACAAATGCATCCAGGAATTTTGACAGGATGAGGCTAAATCTTGGCTGTGAGAAGCCTGCACCCATTCCCACTGTCACCTGAAATGAGCCCGTAGCCCAAAAATGGAGTACATAAAGCACTTGCACTTCAGTAGGGATGGCATGCTGACTCCGATTACCCGGTCTCAGTACAGGATCCAGTAAAGCACATAGGTCATGGATTGTTGTATGACTGAGTCTGTATGTGACAATGATATGATGTTCCACCATGGTCTCCAAATCAACAAGAGGTCTGTACACAGATGGGGCCCTCCCTCACCACATGGGTCTGTACCTATGGGGAGGAAAGAACACACATGAGGTACACACATACACATGTAAAATATGTTGTGAAAAAATAACTGCTGTGCAATACGTAGGTTACACACACAAGCAATGTATGATGTACAGCTTTAGGGACATGTATGCAGTGATACCTCTGGACTGATGTGAGGAACAGACACTCATGTGGGCAGGCGACTAGGGGCTGGGAGCTATAGGACCTAAATGGGGCCTCTGAGCAGGAAATATGTACTTGGTGCTAGCAAAATGGCAGCCTCCTGCCATCCAGATATGAAGGAGTGGAAGTGACCTCATTCCGCTGGCAGTTGTTGTCATGGCGTACGGCGGTGTTCACTGCTGTGCACCCAATCATTGGTTTACAGGGTTGTCAATGGGGAACCTGGGCCTATCATGATCGCAGCCGACGGTGACGCTGCACACTGCCGTGGAGCGTACGCCATGTCGTCACCCCAATTTCACTTGTCTCCCGGATCCCGAGCATGCAAGTACTCCACTGAGTGTGCTGCTGTGTCCTGACTCTGGTTACTCCAATGGCACAAGTCACAGTGGAAAGGGCCTGACCTTCCCCACGGAGGAGCTGGAAAAGCTGGTGGACGGGGTCCTACCCCTGTATGCCAAGTTATATGGGCGACCAGAGGAGCAGGTGAGAAGGCGGTTGCCTTGCGTAGATGTGTGTGATGGTGGCAGATGCCTGTATGCATGTGTTGTCGGTATGTAACTGCACAGGGGTAAATTGTGTGGCAGGTACTGTGAGTGAAGTGGTGAAATGATCCTGTGAAGTGTCCATCCCATAGGGGACGTGTAGTCAGCTGTATCAAATGGCCATATCCTGACATCTGTTTTGCTTCTCTGTGTGTCCCATACAGGTCAGCGCCCATCAGAAGAGGGGACTCTGGCAGGCCATCGCCAGGGAGGTGGGGACCCTGGGTGTCTACAACCGTTGGAGCACCCACTGCAGGAAGCAGTGGTAGGTCCTGCGGCGCTAGGCCAGGAAGACCTGTGAGGCCCAGCTGGGGAAGGCCTCTCAACGAGGAAGGGGTGCCCATCGGACCCTGACCCCCTAATGTGCCGCATTCTGGCGGTGGATATCCAGATTTGGATGGGAGCTTGAAGGCAGCACAACAGCCACAAGGGGGTGAGTGCCAACACCATTTCATGCCTCTTTGATGGATGTGTTTGGGTGCTGTAGTATGTATGCTGTCTAGTGCCAGGCACTCTGACAGGTGTCTACCAGCAGTCCTGCCCCCCATGGGCATGGAAATCATTAGTGGCAGGTCTAACAGTTCATCCGGTCCATGTATCATGTGGGAAACGAGTTGTATGGTGCAGTAGTGGCCACTAGTCAGGGGCATTGTAATGACTATAGTTTTAGGTGCTGCGTGTAGTTGTGTAAGCTGGATGGGAGTGTGTGTGCACCAAGTATGTACATCCATTTAGGTATTTACAGACTTCTCTCATGTTTTGTCTCCCCACCCCTGTACTCTTGTGTTGTCTGTGTACATCAGCATCATCTGGCGAGGGAGCAGTGGCACCGGAGAGTGGGGATGCAGCGGCCCACAGTTCCAAGGAGGCAGAGTCGACGGATGCCAAGGGGAACATTGGGTTGGAGGGCGAGGCGAGTACCATGGGGGAGGCAACTACCACTGGCGGTAGTGACTCTGATACCTCCTCCGATGGGAGCTCCCTGGTGGTGGCAGACCCTAGTAGGCCCATCCATTCTGTGTCAACTTCTGCCACCCCCATACCATCATCGCCCTCCCAGTTGCTCCCCACCCAGTTGCGCGTGCCCGCTCACCCAGAAGGGTGGGCGTCTCCTTCGCCCCAGGCTCCTCATCCCCTGCCCCAGTCAGCCAGGCTGCTGTTACGGAGGAAGCTATTGACCTCCTGAGGACCATATCTGAAGGGCAGAAAAACTATTGTGAATGCCATCCAGGGGCTAGCATCCCAGATGCAGCAATGCAATGGTTACCTGGAAGGCATTCACAGTGCCATGTCTGGCTTACAGAGATCTCTTCAGGCTCTGGCCTCCTCTTTGATGGCAACCAGTGTCTCTGGTCTTTCCATCCCCCTGACCACCTCTAGCCCTTCCAGAACACCACTCCCTTCACCCATCCCAAGCACACATTCAGACAGCCATGCACACACCTCAACACACAAGAAGCACACAGAGAAACACAAGCACCACACTTCCCACCACAGGCATACACACAGCCAACATACAAAGGCACACCCAACAACATCCACTTCCCCCAGTGTGTCCACCTCTCCTGCCTCCCTGTCTGTCACCTCAACATGCATAAGCACTGCACCATCAGACACTGCTGCTGACCCCATTCTTGCAGTTACCACAACATCAAACATCCAGTCATCCACCCCAGACACCACACCTGCACTCACCACAACGCATTGACTGACACATGCAGCACACTCACCAGACCTGCAGACACCCAGACAACATCCATATACACTGGCCCCACTGTGTCAACCCCGCTCCTCCCAAGACACTCAAACATTCCCAGATACCCACTCAACACACATCCACCACACCTCAGCATACTGTACAGACACCTGCATCCAGGTCCAGCACACCTACACCAGTTACAAGCATTCCCTCTACCTCCACTCCCACACCTTCCTCCATGTCCACCCCAACTTCCCCTAAAAAACTTTTCCTGTCCCGTATTGACCTGTTCGAACCCACTGGCCCACCCTTTCTCATCCCTAAACGTGCATATCTCCTTGCCCTGTCCTCTCCTTCCTTGTCTAAGTCTGTCCCAGTCTGCCCTTCCCATTCCCGTACCCCTTTCCCAGAGAGGACGAAGCCCCGTGCTGCCCCAGGTCCATCTGCCAACCCCCGGTCCAAGCCCGCTCCCCCTCCTTCCTAGAACAAACCCAAACCCTCTCCGCCTCCCAAACATAAGCCCAAGCCCCCCTCCCAGACATAAATCCCCACCCCCACTACCCCTGCCCCTGTTCCCTGAGGTGCCTGGCTGCCCCATTGATGTCCCTTCACGGTGGAGTACCATGTGCATATGTGGGAGTCAAGTTCAGGCCATTTTGGCCCTTCAGCCTGTTTCGCATGGACTGGCCAATGGCCTTATTTGGACATTACTTTTAATGTTGGATTAAAGTTTGTGTGCCCAGTGTTGTTGTTGGAACAAAATGAAAACGTGGTTCATCGTTTCATTGTGGGGTTGTGGTGTGCACATGTATGTTCTCTGGGCAGGTTTTATTGGCCTTGTGTCGGGTAAGTACCTCTTGTTATGGTCTGTATGGCTTGTGATGGTGTGAGGGGTTGGGAGTGTGTTGCAGGGTGGGTGTGTAACTGTGCCCTTTCTTCCCTTGTTTACTAGTTTGTCATACCTACCATCGTCGTCTTCGTTGGCGGTCACGTTCGTGGAGGTATATTTCTAGGAGCAGGAATGGTATTATTTGCAACTCTCTCTCCATGTCTGCTTCGGCGTGTGGTGTGTGTCTCCAGTGAGTGTTTCCTTTTATTTGGTTCGTTTCTGAAACTGGAACTGACGGCAGTCTTTTGCTTCATTATTTATTGGGGTGGTGGGGCCTTTCCGCCGGCTTGTGGACGGCCTCTTCCATCGTTATCGGCACTTCAATGCTGGCGGTGTGTGGATTTCACTCTGGCTGTTTCTCATGTGCTTCATTGTTTGGCGGTCCGGATCGCCAGCCTGTTGGAGGTAGTTACCGCCAGCGGAGGGGTGATTACCGCCATGTTCATAATGAGGTCCTTAGTGTCAGTAGACGCAGTCAGTGGGGGTAAGCAACCCTGTTGGCGAGTGAAACCTTTTAGATGAGATGTAAGGGGGCCTAGAGCTCTGGCCAGAGCCTTGTTGACCGATAATTGCACATTAGAATCTAAAGCCTCCACCAGGCTTTCTTCAAATGAAGGAGGAAATTCTTGATATTCCCCTTTGTCCTTCTCATAAGGATCATACTGTGCAATGATATATACAAGTATATTCAGAAGTGTACCTTAGTACAAACAGGGGGAGTGTAAACCCCAACAGTTGCAAAATTATTAAATTAAAACGTGTAGGGAGGCACCTGAACACTCTAAACAAAGCCTATGCACAATTTTACAACCCTGTGTATACTTAGATAAAATAGGGCGTGGGGAGCAAATTAGGCACAAAGAAAAATCTTCCAAAAACTATTATTTTGTGAAATCGATGGGTAAACGGTGAAATGGACCGCTAACGCTGCTTTAATCTTTGTAAAAACCGCGATCGGACCTGCGGATCAATGCGCGCATGCGCGCGGGTGCCAAAGGTTGGAATAGCCCCGGAGGACTAAAACAATGAGACGCGACCGACCCAAGATGGCGGTCGCGTCTCTGCTCCCTCTCCCACTGCACAAATGAGGAGCACGAAAGCTTTGCGTCCTAGGAGGCTGAAACACTCCGAGACCAAAAACTTAATACACTTAAGCAATAGCGCGCGCAAAGCGGCGCGCGTCAAAGTGAATCCTAAAATAATTAATACAGTACAAATATAGAATCATGAGAGTACTTAACTGGCTGCGGAGCAGCAAAGAAAGAGGAAGTTTGATGATGTCAGGAGTTTATATATGTGGGCTATCTTTATGGTTGGCCACATGGTTATAGTAGTCATGGGAAATGTAGTTTAAAAAAAGATCTATTTGAATTGGCTGCTGAAAAAATGAAAGAGAAGCATAATCAGAGCCTCTGGTCCTGACATAGAATCAGATGCCTATGATATCAGACAAGAAGTACCGATAGTTGGAGAACATTGGAATGAAAATATCTCAGCAAGCATTTGTTTAATAATTACATTGCACTAGGAATATTTAATAGAGGAATTAAACAGCATCAACCTATTTCTAGTTAATGATTTACTTTTGCATATGAAAGTAACTTTACTGAACTGTCTGTCAGCAATATGTCACAACCCAAGCCTTTCTAGAGGAGAAAGGAGAATCTATGTTACCATGGAGGAGATGGCGAAAACTCTTGGATTCTTTTCTAGTAGCCATTGGGGAGAGAAATTCTCAGCAAACAGAAAACAAGCAATTCTATTACACAATCTTGGACTTGAGGGACACAACATTCATGAAAGCATTGATGAAATACCAATTGGCAATACAGAAGAAGAACCTTTGGATGTTATTGAGATGTCTGTGAAAACACTGGAACACCACTTTGGTCCACGTATTAACATTGTTCTGGAAAGACATACATTTTTCACCAGAACACAGGAACCGAATGAGAAACTGGGTAACTATATTGTGTCTTGGAAGACATTGGCCAGAATGTGTGAATTTGGGGAACTGACAGATTCTTTAATGAGAGATCAACTTATGTGTTGTACCAACAGCAGTAGGGTGCAAGAAAAACTCTTACCCAAAGCTCCTACACTCAAGGAGTCTATTGCTATTGTAGAAGGAATGGAAAACACCTCTGGCTCGGTGAAAAAAATGAAAAACCATATGGAAGTGTCTGGCAAGGTTTCTATGTGGAGCAGAAAACATGAGATTGAAGAAGTGATAGCACAGCAATTTGTGGAAGGTAATGTTCTCAAAGTGACCTCAACTTTCAAGACTATCACATACCCAAACCTGTTGCAAGTGTGGTCTCAAGGGACATTATGCGAGAGTGTGTAAATTGACTGAGAACATAAACATGGTAGAGAATGTGACTGAAAATGTGAGGACTGTGGTTTTGAGTGTTAATGACGAAGTAGAGCAGTGGATGAAGGCGGGACATTTATGCTGGGGTGTGAAATTGACATTGGTGGCAAAAGTGTTGTAACATTGGCAGACTCAGGTCCTACCTCCACTATGAAAGGTAACACAGAATGAGATAAAAAGTTTGCTAATGATTAACGTTTACCACCAGATATAAATCTGGTTAGTTATGGAGGTTCATATACTGAGGTTCTAGGATATGTAGTGAAAAAGTACTATTCAAGAGTAGAGAAACTATAGGAAATGTATGTAGCCAAGAGAGGAGACAATCTCTTAGATTGGAGATGCCAAGGAAATCTAGGAATTATTTTGAAGCCAAATGCTTGTTACCCATGTGATCAAGTCATGTTAATTGATAACTGTGTAGAAGTAGAACAATTTTATAAAGAATTTCCTGAAGTATTTAATGATGAACTGGGTTTACTCAAAAATTTTAACATTGCATCATACTCAAAAAGGATGCCAAACCATGGGGCATATTTATACTCTGTTTGCGCCGGATTTGCGTCGTTTTTTTTTACGCAAATCAAGCGCAAAGCTAACTCCATATTTATACTTTGGCGTTAGACCCGTCTAGCGGCAAAGATCTTGGAGTTTGCGTCATTTTTTAGCGTGGACACCTACCTTGCGTTAATGATATGCAAGGTAGGCGTTCCCTTCTAAAAAATGACTCTAAGGCATGTGCGCCTTATTTAAACTCCCGTGCAAAAATGACGCACGGGAGTGGGCGGGCCTTATAAAATGACGTCCAGCCGCTTTAGCGTCATTTTTTAACGCCTGGTCAGGGCAGGCGTTAAGGGACCTGTGGGCTCGGAAGGAGCCCAGAGGTGCCCTCCCATGCCCCCAGGGACACCCCCTGCCACCCTTGCCCACCCCAGGAGGACGCCCAAGGATGGAGGGACCCATCCCAGGGAACTTAAGGTAAGTTCAGGTAAGTATTTTTTTTATTTTTTTGTGGCATAAGGGGGCCTGATTTGTGCCCCCCTACATGCATAAGTCCCCTGGGCATGGCCATTGGGCAAGGGGGCATGACTCCTGTCTGTGCTAAGACAGGAGTCATTTCAATGGGGGTTGGGCGTCAAAAAAAATGGCGCAAATCGGGTTGAGGCCAAAATTTTGCCTCAGACCTGACTTGCCCCATTTTTTGACGCCCAAGCTCCATTTTCCCCTACGCCGGCGCTGCCTGGTGTGAGTCATTTTTTTTTACGCA
Source organism: Pleurodeles waltl (assembly GCF_031143425.1). Taxonomy (NCBI): domain Eukaryota; kingdom Metazoa; phylum Chordata; class Amphibia; order Caudata; family Salamandridae; genus Pleurodeles; species Pleurodeles waltl. Next base: position 1,088,327,818 of record NC_090440.1, read on the forward strand.
CACCAGTCAGCTGCGCCGGCTAACGTCATTCAATAAATAAGGCGCCCGCATGGCGCTTTGGAATGGCGTTAGCCGGCGTTAAAATTTTTGACGCACAACTGCGTTGGCGCAGTTGTGCATCAAAAAGTATAAATATGGCCCCATGTGTGCATAAAGTGGGCAAAGTTCCCAACATGATGTTAGATCCATTGAAAAGGAATTGGATAGGTTGTTAAATTTGAAGATTATCAAAGAGATAGAACTAGCTGAGTGGTTGGCACCAGTGGTTTTGGCACCTAAAGATGGAGGTAAATCTATTAGGATGTGTGTGGACTTGTGACATCTTAGTAAAGGTATCTGGGTGGGTTGTCAACCACTCACATAGACAAAACTATCACCATGCTGAAAGATGGCAAAATATTCAGTGTAATAGCGTGCTCTTTGGCATATGATCAGGTACAATTGCAAAAAGGCTCAAGGCATTTCATGTCCTTCATCACACCACTATGTGTTACCAGTTCATTAGGATGCTGTTCAGGTAATATACTCAGTGGCAACTTGTTTTCAAAGGATCATGAAGATGGTACTTCGGGATGTATCCAATGCCATGTATTTTCAAGACGACATACTGATCTCTGGGAAAGATGTCAGAGAGCATGGTAGTGTGTTGAGGATGGTTCTGAAGAAACTGGCAATGAGCGGTCTCACAGTCAAAAAACAAAAGTGTAGAATTGAAGTGACATTCCTCACATATTTAGGCCATGCCATATCAGGTGAGTGGATTCAACCTAAACCGGATTTGGCAGAAGGCAAAATGAATGCCTCAACACCTACCAACAAAGAGCAAGTGAGGTCGTTTTTAGGACTCGTACAATTCTACTCAGAAAGTAGTAAGATTTGTAAGAGGGTTTGTGAGTGTGGATGAGCCAATCAGGTTGTTGTTGAAGAAAGGAGTTCATTTCAAATGATCAAATCGAGTTTGAGGAATCATTTGAGTTGACATCAAGAAAAAAAAACATCTTGACAACAGATGCTAGCCTCAACGGTTTGGGTGTGGTATTATCCCAAATAAGTGATGGTGAAGAGAAAGTAGTAACATTTGCCTCAAGAGCACTGAAAGAGGCGGGAGAACTCTTCAAGCATAGAGAGAGAAGCTCTAGCCATAGCCTGGGCTGTATAACATTTTAAGTTTTATCTGTGGGTAATCCCCTTCATTGTAAGAACAGATCATTGTCCCTTACTACAAGTTTTCTCATGTAATCAGAATAAAAGGTTGACTCCTAGACTCCACCGGTGGAGTGAAGGCTTGGAGGAGTTCAACTTTCAAGTGCAGTACCTTCCTGGTTTAATGAATAAGACAGCTGACTATCAAGGTTACCTGTGAAAGTGACAGTGAGGGAGGAGGAAATGATGTGTGTGGTGCGCATAGGGTCATAGAATCTACTATTTCCAAGAATGAATGGAACAAAGACATAGAGGAAAACATTTTGTTTCCTATCATTAAGACTTATGTAGTGAAAGGCTGACCACATCAAAAAATGTTGGACCAAGTATTGAAGTAATTCTTATCTGTCTGGGATGAGCTCACATCGTGTCAAGATGCCTTCATGAGAGGTGATAGAATGATTCCTCCAGCAAGTTTAAAAGAAAAAGTAATTAACCTGGGTCATGAGGGTCATCTTGGCAGAAGTATCACAAAAGCCAAAGTGAGGGAGAGATATTGATGGCCAGGGATGATTCGACAAGTGGAGATGGTAGTAAAATATTGTTATTTATGTGCTACCAATGATAAAACTTGCACTGTTAGCACTGTTCCCCTACCTCCAGTTACTTTACCTGATGACCCCTGGACCAGGTTAGGTGTAGACATCATTGGGCAATTTCAATTGTTACCACCTACACAAAGATTAGGAATATTGCTGTGGACTATACCTCTAAATGCGTATCAGCTAGATGTGTGAGCACAGTGAACACCAGCACAGTTTTAAAATTTCTTAAAGATGAGTTTGTGAGTGAAGGAGTACCAAAATAGCTAGCCAGAGATAATGGTGTACAGTTTACAACATTAGAGATCCAAGATTTTCTAACTGAGGGCCTGATTTAGATGTTAGTGTTAACAGTACAGCAGTCGACTTTTCGACTGAAAACCTGTCGACCACTGCGACGGTCTGCCCACCATATTTAGATTTTGGAGGCCCCATAGCCCAAAGCCCACTTTTAAATCACCGCCTCTGATAAGAAACATCACCCAGTCGGTGGCGGGAGAGGGAAAAGTGAATGCAGACGGTACCCCAGCCACCCTTCCCACCATGCCGATTTGGATATGCGTTTAATCAAGCATAAAAGTGGTGGTCTGGCATCTGAGTTGGTGGATTGGGGCGAAAGTGGGTTGAAACTCACCTTTTTCCCTATTCTACCTCCGTCTATGACTGGATAACACCTATTGTCATTGTCTATGATTATAATGCATAAAGCAACACAGGAGTAAAGTATAACCCCAAGAAGAAGAAAGAGGAATTTTGGATCAGTAATGCACACTTATTGTATCACGCGAAACAGTGTGAGAGTAATGTAGGTGGAGTATACGTAGACCCATGAGCGATATGACCATCTTAGACCAGGAGCATGTGTTGATTTGATGTTGCAAAGCGACCTGAGAGTGACAGTGAATCCAAAAGTTCCCAAGAAGCATAAGAAGTGCAAGGCATACAGTCTCAGATAGTTGCATTGTTTGGATTGAGCAATGCCTAGTGGGAGCATTGAAGAAGCTCAAATATTCCAAGGAGTGCAAGGAGCCAGAACTGTACAATGAGAGGTGCGCGCAAAGTATGGGGGCAGGAAGGGTGAGAAGGGTGAGAAGAATTAGGAAAAATGAAAGTAAAGGCAAAAAACAGCTGTTTCCACGTACAGTGATGTGGAATGGTGCAGAGGAGAGTGGAGTTGCGTATAGTGGCGTATTCATGGTGTGGTAGCAAACTACCATTACAGACAACACATTTTCAATTGAATCGACCATTACATTTGCACATTGTGCTTAATTTGTGCGCTCCTGATCCTGATATGTTCTGAAATACTTACACAATTCATATAAATGTTGTTGTGTGCTAGAAAAAACTCTTTCCTACCCCCAGTATCCAGCAAGATTGTCACATAAATCCTCTCACTTTGAAGTCAGAAAAATAAAAGTAAATAAGCACCCTTGGAAGACAGTGCCTGACATTTGACCTCTTTCTTTGAATGCACAGCGAATGTGATGTGATAATAACAAGATTTACATGCCTATTAACAGAAAACGAGTGTTTAGAAGAAAACAGAAAACACGCTTTAGGCAGCAGGAGGGACAAACTGAACCTGAAGAGCCCAAAGCAAATAAAGCAAGCAAATGGGAAATCAGAAAGTATGAGTTACAAACCACAAATCCAATGGCAATCAACAAGTGGAATGCATTCCTAGGTGAACTTTCTGAATGTCCCCAAGATGTCTTTAGCAAACCAGGTTGCGGTCTAAAAATGATCAGCTTAGCTGGCGAATCTGTGGAACTGGATCAAAAAAGACATGGTTTTGCTTCATTTGAGCTGCAGGATTATATCATTTTGATCACCCTTACCGCTTTATCTCATCTAACTACTTCACCTTTAGTCATTATCAATGCATTTCCTGTCACTGAATAAATGCCTTCCTGATTTATATTTTCTTTTCATCCTAAAGGCATCTGCCTGCCCAAGTGTTATAGTATGCCCACTATATTGTTAATGCCTCAATGTCCCAGTGTCAGTGTACTTCTCATCCTAAAGTGGCTATTCTCTGCCCCAGTTTTGCCCTTTTCCTACCTTTTGAACCCTCATTACATTTGTTTCTTTATTTATTATAGCTTAAAGTGTAAGCTTTCGTTTGCTGTTTCAACCCTCACTGTGCACGGCCCAAGGGCACCCTCACCATGCACTGCATATTACCCCACAAATTACAGCATTCATAAAATCTTTGATAACATCATTGATAATATCACTATAACACCTCCAGTAAAAGAATTGATCACATAACTTTGCATGGCAGGGCCACGAGTTATACTGTAGTTACCTTAGGGCGTGAGTTATAGTTACTTGAAATAACTCTAACTATAACTGCTTAATTTCTCTGGTTTTGTGCAAATAAATTCAGTACCTAACTATAACGTTCCTGGAGCCTTCGGTGTTTTGAATGACTTTCTAAGGTTTTTTAAATGTTATTTCCTAACTATAACGTGGCTTTTGTTTTTTTAGTAATAAAAATATATATCACACATAACCTGCTGCAACTGGCAGTCACAAGTGGGTAGTTATAGTTAGGACCTATTTTCCATAGGAAGAGTACTTTTTTGCCAGTAACTTTAGTGCCACTTAATAAATCTTCATGAAATTATCGAAACGTATACTTTAGTCAGTTCAGCGTTAGTGCAGTTTTGCACCAAAAAGTATAAATCAGGGCCAAAGTGCCTACAAATATACTTGATCATTCAAGTTTTAAACTGATAGTAATAAGACACCTTGCGGCTCAAATTATGAGCAATGACAAATGAGGATTTCACCACGTATTGTGGCTAGACTCTGCTTTTCAAAATATACTCAGTATCAGTGCAATTCGGGGACTTTTAGGGCCCTGGGCTAGAAATATTTTGGGGCTCTTTGGAACATCTTTGAATGTATTACTTATTACCGACTCCTGCCCCACTTATGAGAACAAAGTCAATATCTCCACCTCCTAAAATTAACATCATGTCCTGGAATGTAGCAGGAATCAAGCAAAAGCTGGATGACCCGGAATGGGTAAGCCTTGTAAACAAACAAGATATTTGTCTCTTCCAGGAGACATGGACCAAAGAACAGTTATCCTTACAAGGCTTTACAACCTATTTCTCTGCTGCCCAACCTGCCTCTGGTGGATTTGGAAGACAGATAGGAGGTTTAATGATTTTATTGAACAATAAGTTAGAATGTGATCACTCTGTGATAAAGTTTAATTCCTTTGATCTGCTGGGCGTGCAACTTACATTCCGTCCTGGCTTTAAAATGATAGTTCTGAATATTTATGCTAGATCTGTTCCCCGTGGGTCTGAATCAATTGTTCTTTCCCAGTTGACGGACTACATAGACGTTTTGGACCCTTCAGTTTTTCTGATTATAGCAGGCAATTTTAATTGCTCTTTTGTGTTGGACAACTCCATTAGCAATCTGACTACTGAGGAGGACGAACATTGGGGTATTCCCCAATCTAAAGAAATGGTACTTTCGCCTGTTTCCTGTGTTGCATTCCAGATGTCTTCCCTTTGCCTGAACTATGGCCTGAGAGAATGCAATGGCCGCACTAAATCTGACTCAGAGCGAGCCATTACTTTCAAGCGAGGGCTTTCCTTTAGTACTATTGATTACATTCTTTTGGACATTAGGCTATGGTCAAGTTCACTTGATATGGAAATTTTACCTCGCTTGGATAGTGATCATAATCCTTTGTGTCTTGTATTGACTAATCATGCATTTTTAAGAGTCCAGCACTTAAGGATTACTAATGTTCCATTCCCTCATTTGAACCATAGACGCTCTAGGGTCTGCTGGCCAAAGGTTGAATTTAACCCGTACTTGATTGGGGAAATTTACTCATCTTTTTTAAAACTCTTTGTAGATTACGAGGATCAAGAAGCCTCGGATATTCCTATTATGGCGATCCACACTAAAATGGTCGATTCCCTTCAGGGTATCTTTTATAAGGAAACTTCCTTTAAATCGAGACCCGCTGACACCCTTCGCAGAGACTGGTATAATCAGGATTGTGCGCCAGCAAGATCCACCTTAAAAGAGGCTGTTAAAAATTCTACGCATGCGGCTATTAAAGAGGCTCGTTGTAGGTATGCTAATGCCCTGAAGCGAGCCAAAAGAGACTGGGAGAATGAGACATGGCAGAAACTGCTTGCAGCAGTCCAAAGTAGAGATGATAGCTCTTTTTGGCGGTTGTTGACCTCCAGTTCGAAAAGGGGTAAGGATGATATTGGGTTGCATATACAGCCCGAAAGATGGGTGTCCTACTTTTCTGAAATCTATGCTTTGCCTGTACAGCAAGCTCTGGAGGACCCTGCACATGTCGAGTGTTGGGCTGCTAATAAGATCTCATCTGAGAGAATTGTTTTTACCTTAGCTGAAACCACAGCTGCTATTGATTCTCTGAGGCCAGCAAAAGCCCCTGGCCCGGATAAGATTCCAGGGGACTTGTTCAAATCAGAACCTAAGATATGGGCATGGTATATCAATTTATTGTCTAATGCCATAGCAGCTGGCAGCCCTATTCCAGAGTCTTGGCGTGGTGCTGAAATAATACCGATTTACAAAAAGGGTGATACAGGGTTGCCTGTAAATTATCGACCAATTAGCCTTATTGATATCCTTCAGAAGACGTTTGCCAAACAAGTCTTAGAGAGGCTTACTGATTGGATTCAAGACCAGCAAATTTTATCTCCCTTACAGGCTGGGTTTCGGCCCAAAACTAATACTATGGACCAAGTTTTCAGGCTGTCACTACTGTTCTGGAAGTATGTCACCTTATCTAAGCAAAAACTCTATGTGGCTTTCGTAGACTTAAGATCTGCATTTGATCTTGTTCCAAGAGAGAAACTGTGGGAAGTACTAAACAAAATTGGTATCCCAGGGAATTTAGTGCATTTAATCCAAAGATTACATGAAAAAACATTTGCACAAGTAAGATGGGGCAATCAGGGGGAACTCACAGACAAAATAGACATCAAGAGAGGAGTGCGCCAGGGTTGCGTTCTTGCCCCAACGCTATTTACACTGTTCATCAATGAGGTGGTGCAAGTCGTGTCCAATTGTCAAAATGATGCCCCATCTTTGAATCACCATAAAATTCCAATTTTGTTATTTGCCGATGATTCTCTCTTGATCTCCAGAACCCCTATGGGCCTCCAGGTACTCATGGACAAGTTCAGTACGTTTTGCGGTGACTATGGTCTGGAACTTAACCATAGCAAAACTAAACTTATGACTTTGGGTTGTGGCCCCACTAAGAGATATTCAATATTTTACAATGGAACGCCCCTAGGTTTGGTAAGCTCTATAGATTACTTGGGGGTGAGAATTAGCAACAATCTGCATTGGGGGGCCCAAATTGACAAAAGTTTGGCTCGCCTGGTACAGTCATCTGGAGCCATTCTTCGTTTTCATAAGTCTACTTCTGAGAGAGTGATTACTCCAATTATTAAAATTTATAGAGCAAAGGCACAAAGTGCTGCGGTCTATGGGGCAGAAATTTGGGGGTCCTCAAACACTGGCAGGCTTGCAGTGGGGGAAAACAATTTCGTGAGGTCTACTTTGGCCTGCTCTCGCAGTACCCCTCTGCTGCCATTGTTCTGGGACCTTGGCCTTTCACGCATCTCAGATGTAGTTGCCCTACGACCTCTGCTTTTTTGGGTCCGTGTTTGGTCCACCCCTGAGTTATCTACATACAAGGAGTCTATCCAAGACATCTTGGATAGACCAAATGTACTCACCATTCCCTGGTTTAATCACATCTCTAAATGGTTTCATAAATTGGGTCTTAGTGAGCTATGGAGTCATCCAGAAAGTATAAGGAAGGAGCAGAAGAATCATTTGAAAACTGTATACTGGACTTATGTCAGGGAAAACTATCTGCTGTGCCCTACTCACAGCAGATTGACCTCACAATTTTTTGATTTTAAATGGTATCCGTCTTTTGAATCTTTTATGGATATAATTCTTGACCCATTAAGTAAGAGTTTATATATCCAGTTCAGATATGGTTATCTGCCTCTCAAATCATATGGCAGTAAGTGGAGTGCAACTACAAGATCTGATTTTTGTCCGAGCTGTAACCATAATTCAGAATCCATTGTACATTTTATGTTTTTATGTCCTGCCTATTTGATTGCGCGTCGAAAGTGGTTACGGCCAGTGTGTAGAAATATGGGGGTAAGACATTGTATTGTTGCCTTAAGAATTCTGATGAGGGAAAGTTCCCCCCACTTACCCTGTGCGGTTAGTAAGTACATTACAGCTGCCTGGCATGTACGTATTAATCGCTTGGGGAAAATTGCTGATGCGGAACTTACTTCAAAAATAAGGACAATATGAAAATTGACAATGGAATGCTTTAGTCATCAAATCTTAACCACACACCTAGACTGGAACAAAACCCCATGATTAATTTAAATGACAGTCAGTATGAGATTAGGTGTTTGGTTTTTATGTGTTTTAAGGCCGTAAAGGATGTTCTTTTTTACTCCTCTTATTTCCTTTTTTAACTTAATTTTTACTTATCTTTTATCTTTTTACCGGTGGTTGTTTTGCTTTTATGGTTGAAAGTAACCGAATAAAGCTATGTATTGATGATATTACTTATTTTCAGCTAATTGAAACCGCTGTGGTGCGACACAACATTAAACTACACTTTTAAGTTTCACACTTTAAAATTTTAGAAATAGAGGCATCAAAAAGCAGCCAAAGCTTAAGCTCCCCAATGTCTGCCTGCCAAATAATACCACAAGAGAGCATGAACATGCATTGATAAAGTAATTTCTTTCTGCACTTAGATTTGGATTGTTTTGCCTTCCAAAAACAGTTTATATGGAACTTGGGGGCAGACTTATAGAAAGTGGTGATGCACCGAGTAGAGCCCCTTTGCACCTCCCTACCGCCACCATGTGTGCGCCCTATTTGAAATACGGTGCACTGTGGCCCAGGGTAGGGGGAAATAGCGTCATTTTTCATGACACTATTGATGTACTCTGCAGGAGGAATGCCAAAATATTGGCGCTACTCCTGCAAAGTACATAGGGGCCCATTCTAAAGAATGGAAGCCCCCTTTTAACGCCTGTTCTTGAACAGGCGTTAAAAGTGCCGTAAAAAATGGCACAAGGAGATCTCATAGATTTCCTTAGACCATTTTTCCGGCTCCCCCAATGGGGGAAAGCCCCCTTTGCATACATTATGCCTGATGCAGGCACAATGTAGCGCAAAGGGTTACAGAGTGGCGCAATGCATGCAGTACGCCACCCTGTAAATACGATGCCGGAATTTCAGCCTTGTTGGACCACATTAATGTCAAAAATAATGACGTTAATGTGGTGCAAGGTGGTTCTAGGGCATCATAAATATGCCCCTTGGTGTCTAACCAACCTGTTCCTCCAGGTGTAGGAAAGATACAATATAGGAGACTTGGTGGATGTCTAGTGGACAAGTGTATAATTTTAAAATCGGGGGAAGGCCTTTTTTTCCACCTGGTATTTTCTCAGTGGGCTGGAGCCCTTGCAGGCTTGTTTTGAAAGCCCTGAAATACTTCTGGTGCCTCCATCACTTTCCTCAGCTCTTCGAGGCTAAGCGAAGCAATCATGGAGAGGTTTCAAGAGAGAGAAATGGAGGAAGGGTGAAGATAGAGAGAACGTGATCAGAGAGAGAGGGAGAGGGAGGTGAGAAGGGAACAGAAAGAATGAATGGATGGATGGATGATAGATGAATGGATGGATTGATTGTGCAAGGGCACAAAGGGAGCGGGCTGATTTGAGCATTTTTGCCAGGGCTGCTTTTGGTCTTCCCAGTCCGGCCCTGATTAAAATAAAAAACATGGACATGTCATTTGAAATTGTAGCCCTAATTGAGGAATTTTGGGAATTACAATGCCCTTCACAACAGGAATTCTCTTTACAACAAGTAAAATTGAAGCAGTGCTCTGACATTTTTCACCAATCCATCATGTTAAATCTGATAATTTCCTCTAATTCTCTTTTTGTGACTTGTCTCGCTCTGTCGTAGTTTGACTCTTGCTCTAGGCACGACTGCTGGTTAAGGGATGACCACACTTTTATATGTAGGTGGCTAGGCTGATCCTACAACAAGTCACAACTGTTGGCCCAACCCTCCTGGCTCACAAGCAATACCTCACCAAAAACCCAAACAGTAAAAAGTGGTTTGTGGCAGCCTTTACGCATGGACTCAAGAGTGAGACATCTCAGGGAGATAGTGGGTAAACAGAGATTACCCTTTTCTCACATGAGCAACATGTCTCAGTCATACACAGGCAATGAAAGAGATACAGTAAAGTTTGCAATATGTTTTATTAACAGGATTGCAATATACTGTAAATTACATTGGCTGCAATGATTAGGATAAGTAACAATGCAAGAAACAGAATAGTAAAAACGAGAATCATGAATACAAAGACCCGAACCATCTTGCAATAACATAAAATGTAAAGTAGGTGTGAAATAGGCCCTAATACCTTAGCATTATGAACCTAATCTCTAACCTTAAGAGAGCTAGGTGTGTTAAACCTAATCTGCCAGTACCATGTCCATGACAAGAGTCCCCCAACCCTCTTACCTTGGAATGAGGTAAGACTAGATCAGACTCTGTGGGGACACGAAGACTGGGTCAGCATCAAGGCGACGTTTAGCATAGATAGTTATGATGGCATCTGGTAGGAATCCCTCTGATTATCTTGTCCGAGTGAGATATATTTATATATATCTTGTAGTGTAGGACCCCTGACGTAGGTATGTTCCCAAACAATAGATAAGAAGGCATGCTTGGGGCTGCCATTATATAAACTATTCCCTGAAAAGGTACATTAAGTTACTGTCACACGAAAGTGGGAAAGTACATGATGGGAATACCTACGTATCTCATTTATCTTTGACGCTGATACAGAGTGGCACTGATAACATGAAATTAAAACATCTTCCTAACTATAAACATGGCAGCCATCTTGGAAGAAATAATCGAATTCTTCCTCAGTAACATTGAGGAAGGACTGCCGAATGGTGACTTTTCCGGTGTGGGGATACTGGGCGCATTAATTTCCTTCATTTTGCTAACCCTAGACAGGATGTCTGTTGAATTGTGTCATTTAAAAAGATCATTTGCACAGGAATAAGGCAAGCTCTAAATAATGCTTCCCTAACCCAAATTTGCCAATCTTGTGTTCCACATACACTTTTTACATCAATAGTGTTCTTCCAGGATTCGTAGCCTTCAACTGCAAGACGGGAAACAAAGGAATCTGAGTGAATTAATGTTGTGTTAGTTAAAATGTTCTTAATTCTGGAAGGTGGTAACTTGAAATAGTATGACTCTGCATTCTTAATGTCATGCACAGAAAAATAAGTGAATTTATCTGAATAATGTTTTGGGCTCCCCACAGGTGGAGTTGAACAGTGTTCCCACTGTGTGTAATTGAATACTAATCTGTGTCTAGTTGCACGGTGCAGGTAGTGATGCACTCAATTGTTATAACAGTACAACTCCCCATAATTATTTGTGTTAGTGTACACATCATCACTTTCAAATACAGTGTAATCCTTCATCTTGTCCAACCTGGAATCAACTGTTTGGACATCCCAGTCATCAGGTACAACACCAGGTGTAATCACATCAGTCACTGAAATCCTAAAGACATATGGAATTTGAGGGCCTTATTTATACTTTTTGGTGCAAAACTGCACTAAGGCAGTTTTGCACCAAAATGTTTTGCACCAGCTTGCACCATTTTTTAGCACCAGCTGGGCACCATATTTATGGAATGGTGCAAGCCGGTGCAAAGGGTAGGCTAGCTTTAAAAAAAATGACGTTAGGCAGTTTTGAGTCAAAATAAATGATTCTGACCAGATTAGCATCAGTTTTTGACGCTAAGGGGCATATTTATACTCTGTTTGCACTGAATTAGCATACATTTTTTTTTTACTCTAATTCAGTGGAAAACTAACTCCATATTTATACTTTGGTGCTAGACCCGTCTAGCGCCAAATTTATGGAGTTAAAGTCATTTTTTGGAAGTGGAAACCTACCTTGCCTTAATGAGATGCAAGGTAGGCGTTCCCGTGCAAAAAATGACTCTATGGCCTTAACACCATATTTATACTCCCATGCAAAAATGGTGCAAGGGAGGGAGGAGGGGTCAAAAAATGGGGCAAAGCTTGCTTTGCCCTATTTTTTAAGACCTGGCTCAGGGCAGGCGTTAGCGGACCTGTGGGCCTATTTCCATGGTGGAAACACCATGGAATAAGCCCAGAGGTGCCCTCCCTAGGCCCCAGGGGCACCCCCACCCATACTAGAGGGACTGCGAGGATGGGGGACCCCATCCCAGGTAAGTACAGGTAAGTGCATTTTATTTTTGAAAGTGCCATGGGGGCCCTGAAATGGGCCCCCATACATGACACTGGGTGCAATGGACATGCCCAGGGGACCCCTGTCCTCTGTGCTGGCCATTGGGGTGGTGGGCATGACTCCTGCCTTTTCTAAGGCAGGAGTCATGTGGCATGGTAGGTTTAGCACCATAAAATGACGCTACTCTGGTTAGAGAGAATTTTTTTTTTACTCTAACCTGCCTAAAGCCATTTTTTGGTGCTAAACACTTTTCTTCTATACTGCCAGCCCCACCCGACTAAAGTCATTTTTTAAAAACTCTAGCCTACCCTTTGCACCGGCTTGCACCATTCCATAAATATGGTGCCCGGCTGGTGCACAGAAATGGTGCAAGCCGGTGCTGAACTTTTTGGTGCAAAACTGAGTTAGTGCAGCTTTGCAGCAAAAACTATAAATAAGGGACAATATTTTGTAAGTTTGCGCCACTTTTGCGTCAAAAAATTACGTTAATGTGGTGCAAAAAAAGTATCAGTCAGGGCCTAGGTGCTAGATGGGTCTAGCACCAAAGTATAAATATGGAGTTAGATTTGCACCGAATTAGAGTAAAAAAAAAATGACGCTAATTCGGTGCAAACAGAGTATAAATATGCCGCAGAGTATAAATATGCCCCTAAATATGGCGTTAAGGCCACAGAGTCATTTTTTGCACGGGAACGCCTACCTTGCATCTCATTAAGGCAAGGTAGGTCTCCACTTTCAAAAAATGACTTTAACTCCATAAAATTGGTGCTAGAGGGGTCTAGCACCAAAGTATAAATATGGAGTTAGTTTTGCACCGAATTAGAGTAAAAAAAAATGACACTAATTCGGTGCAAACAGAGTATAAATATGCACCTGAATGACCTCAGTAGGCCCATATATAACAAATGGAACCTTATCCCACACAGTCTCATCAGGAATCGGTACTGCTGAAATGTTCACAAGGGACACGTCTCTTCAGACCTTATGCAAGAAAAGATATGAAGTTAAGAATTCATCCACAGGCTCAACAGAGAAGTGTTCAGGAAGGTAATGACCATTTATAAGCAAGAAGAAAACAGTCACAAAACCAATCCATAGAAAAAATGCAAGCAATGTCAGAAATAACCACAGATTCAGTTTCATGGATAAACTAAATAGATGTCTTTAAGATATATGTATAGCTTACATGTCTTTGAAACACTTTCAGTGGTAGGTGCGAATGAAGTTGAAGAAAAATCATTAATGTCGATAAAATACCTAGAAGCAGTCTCTGCATATACAGGAGTCGGTGCATTACTGGTGGAAGGATCCACTTCGCGTAGAGGCTCATAGTAGACGATATTGTCAGTTTGTGTGGTGTTGGAATAGAAGACAGCCACATCTTGGACAGGTGTTGTAATTGAAGTGGTGACAGGAATCAGCAAAAGTTCATTTTCCACCATCCCCATGCTTGAGAATGTATTTGTAGCATTGTTATACATGCTGTTTTTGTCAGAAGTAGTGTTATTTCTTCTTTGAAGAGGTATGTCCTGTTGGGAAGTGCAAGATCAGCCACCTGATGGAGTTTGACGTTGTCAATGGAGACACGAACCAGGCAGCAATGGTAGGATAACAGTTCTGGTACCTTTTGTTCCCACGTTGGTGGCCCAATGTATGGACTACATGAACACTAGGTAGCTTATCCCTGAGATCAGCCACAATCCCCCAACGAGTTCTGTGTTTTATAGTGTTCCCTTTTGAGTCACTGAACCCGTTTAATCGCCAATGATTAAGGTAATCATTGTAAGACTGGACACAAAAGTACGAATCACAGACAATCAAAGTGAGTTGTCCTGGATCCATGTGTTCTAGCGCTAAGATAAGGGCTTTAAGTTCAGCCTGAGCTGTATAGTCCTCTTGGGTCTGTGTGTAGGTGTTGTGAGTGTGGAATACACAATCCTTCATCACTCCGCTCACAGCTGCACAAGCGGCTGAGTACGGATGTTTGGTACCTACAACTGGTTGTACTGAATCATCAATGTAAATGACAGTATGGTATCTGTCAAGTGGAAAGATGTCTACAGGTGGGTGGTCCTCCTGTTAGTTTTGAAGAAATTATTGTGTCTGAAGTTTTGGATCAAAGATGTAATCAACATCGGTGGCAGTCAGGGCTGTTGCCCACTGAAACAACGTGGATGTAATGTTTTAACGTTAGGAGCGCTTGCTTTAGTGACAGCCTCTAAGGCTGGCACCAGGGTAACAACAATAATGTGTTTCCCTTGGGCAAATAGTCTCTCCTTGATGATGGCCATCTGTACAGATGTTAGAATTTTTTCTGTGGGTGCACAGATCAATGAATTTGTGTAGGTGTTTGTCGCCTTTGGCACGACGGCGCAAGCCCAACAAACAAGACTCTGGGGTTAAATTCAGAGTGTGGTCAGTGATGCCTGCTATAGTATCAGTGATACGCCGCCAAGCCGTGTTCAATGGGGGGCAGCTCCACACCATATGGTAAAAGTCTGCCGCTGGCAGCGCACATCTAGGACACATCGGATCTGAACTGGGATATATCCTTTTAATGTGGGACAGGGATAAGTAAGAGTGATGTATGTAGTTGAAGTGTAGTGAAGTGTGGTATTGCGGGAAATATTTTTTACCAACGATAGTGCAGAGGACCATGCACTTTGGGATAATGGGGAAGGAAGTGCCGCATCCCAACAGGCCTTAGCATGAGATAATTCAGGGCAGGCTTCAACCAACAGTAATTTGTATAGCCTTGATATAGTGCCTTTAGTGTTACCGGCTGTAAGGATCATAGTAAGTAGTAGCGACTCCTGCGGCTCCGTAGTACCCCGCTTCCATATATTGACAAGCAGGTGTTTAATTGCACAGTATGTTAAGAAAGGCATCCAAGTAGTATTCACCCGTATTCAACAGTCCCATGCTGCTCATATCATGATGTTCCACTATTATATGGGCCCCCGGTAATTGTGACAGCAGGATCAAAGGAGAATATGGAATCAGGGTGTTTCTACCATGGATGTATCTTTGCCAGCACAATCTGGCAACGTGAAGTAGAATGGCCCCTGGTTGTGGGCAACTAGTGCTATCCAGCAGCCAGGTAAGTATCGAACACGGAGCCAGCGTGTCCATTATTATGTTACGCTCTGCTGATGGGGCCACACCGAGCGAAACAGCCGGCCACTGTTATTGGGCAGCAGCATAGTATAATTCAAGATTAGGCATGCCCAGTCCACCGTCACCTTGTGGATATTGTGTTATGGACAGTGCCACTCTGCGTCTGTCCCTTCCCCAGAGTAGGTCTGTCAGCAGCGAGTGCAGGGATTTGAAGAACGATTGTGGCAAGATTATCAGGAGCGCCATAAAATAGTATAAGAATCTCAGGAGAATAAGCATTTTAGCAATGGCTACTCGCCCCATAGGTGACAGGCGGAGTAATACCCAGAAAGGTAGGGAACCACGGGTTGAACGTAGAATCCTGTCTATATTGCCTTCCCTGAGATCGTCTATTGAGTGATATATCTGTACCCCTAAATACTTGAAGGTGGAGTAGCACCATGGCAATTGATAAACTGGTAGGGCCGCTCGATGTTCCGAAGGTATGAGGGAGAGAGGGTAAATACATGATTTGGACCAGTTGGTATGGAGGCCAGAGATGGATGCAAAAGTATTGAGTATCGCCATCACCCTGGTCATCGAGGCAGCATGATCATGCAGATAAATTAGGGCATCATCCGCATATAAGGAGATGATGTGGTATGCATTCAGTTCCGGGATGTCCCATATCCGCGCCTGTGTGAGTAATTTGACAGCCAGTGGCTCCTTAGCTATTGCAAAAAATAGAGGGGATAGCGGGCAGCCCTGTCTAGTTCCTCTTCCTATTGGGAAGGATGCAGAGATGCCCTGTCCAGTTTTGACCAGGCTATAGGTTTAGCGTACGTTTTGATCCACCTGATGTATCCTGGGTCAAATCCCATTGCAGCGAGAGTGTTGATGAGATATTCCCAACTTAGCGTATCAAATGCTTTTTCTTTGTCTAGCAACAGGGCTACAGCCTCCTCACGATCACCATTATGTATTATACGAAGTAGTCTTCTAATATTTAAAAAAGTACTCCTTCTGGGTATGAATCCCGATTGGTCTGTATGGATCAACCCTGACAGGAAGGGGAGAAGTCTATTTGCTAAGATCTTACCCAGTAGTTTACAATCTGAATTGAGTAAAGAGAGAGGGCGGTATGAACGGACATCTAGAAGGTTGCGGCCAGGTTTGGGAAGTACAACTATTATGGCTTCGCACATTGAATCCGGTAGTTGTACCTGATCATATGCCTTGTTGTACACCTGGAGTAATGGTTGTAGAAGATATGGTGCTAATGAGGTTAGATATTCTACTGGCAGCCCGTCTGAGCCAGGTGTCTTACTGCGTGCCATCTGTGATAATGCCAGACGGAGTTCCTCTATACTGATTTGGCCCTCCATTGCGTCCGCCTGTTCTCTCAGCAGGCGGTTCTGAGGGGTGGACATCAAGAAGTTAGTCATTTGTATTTTTGGCGAGGGAGTAGGGGGTGGATATAGAGACCGGTAGTATGCATAGAAGGCTTTGTTAATTTCTACTTGGGAGTTGATTATATTCCCGGAAGGCAGACGGATCGTTCCAGTAGGTGAGGGCTGTGAAGGCTGGTGCACCAGCCCAGACAGCAGATGGACTGATTTATCTCCCTCTGCATACTGACATGTCATGAAGTGTCTGTAGTCATGTTTACTCAATCTATTATCCGCCTCTCTGTGACCAGCCCTCAGCCCCTTCAGTTCTTCCAGTGGTAGCTCTCCCCTAGACACTGCCACCTCTGTCTCACGCAATTTAATCTCCAGTCCTTCCACCTCTTTGAGCAATACCCTCCTTACTCCCACCGAGGCTGCCAAACAGTGGCCTCGCACCACCACCTTATGGGCATCCCATTCGGTAGCACGATAGGTCTTTGTGTTATTATTCAAGGAGAAATAAGTGGGTAAGCACAGAGTGAGGTCTATGCGAAAGGGGGGGTCTGCGAGTGCCTCCGTCTGGAGGTGCCAAGTGGGGATACGTGTGTGCGGATGCCACCAGTCCAGTATCAACCGTAGTGGACTATGATCCGATATGGTACGAGCCAGATAGTCTGAGGCGTGCAACCTATCAATCACAGCTGATGATGTAAGGAGCATGTCTATTCTAGTGTGTAGGTGATGTACAGGGGAATAAAAAGAGTATTTGCGTTGTGTCGGGTGTCCTGATTTCCAAACGTCCCTTAAGCCATTCCTCGTTACCCATACTGCTAATTCATGCGAGATTCGGTTACTCGGGCGGCGAGAGTGGGGGAAATGCATGATCCATGTGAATGTCTAAGACACAATTGAAGTCTCCTCCCCATATGCTATCTGTTGCTGGGTCGCGGAATGTCCCCGTAGACAATGTATGTAGGAAACCGCATTGATTAGTGTTGGTAGCATAGAGTGCCACCACTGACAGGGGCAAACCATCCAGGCTGCCCTCCATCACCACGTATCTACCGTCCGGGTCGATCACTCACATTTGGTACTCCCGGAGCTATCCAAATTGCCACCCCATGAGCGAAGGACGAGGATGTGGTCCCACACAGATGTCCCTTCCCCCTTGCATGTGTTTTTTCTAGCACAGTATCTGATAGGTGCGTTTCCTGCAGCATGGCAAGATGTATTTGGTGTCTCCTAAGATATGCGTATACTCGCTGTTGCCTTCGTGGCGTTGCCATCTCCCTTACATTCCAAGTCAACACATTATATCGCAGGCAAGTTTTCTTCCCAATGTGGCCATAAAAATATGTGGAAATTGAGTGAACTAAAGCCACACATGGTCCCCACAACCGCCATTACCGAAAGATACCTGACGCCAACAGCCAATTATATGTTTGCCTCCATCATCTCAGCCTCTGTATGTGGCCTCATAGGTAAGATGTAGTATGTGACGCTAATAGAATAAACCTAAATAAACATCCAGAAAGAAACCCTTCGAAAAAATAGAAAAAAAGTGAACTGCAAATAACAATACCAAACAACAATATTATAAGTGCCCCAGCAGAATGAGATCTGATAACTGGCATTGAGTAGAACAGGTCCATATGGAACGGGCATGTATGATGTAAATAGGAGCTAAGAGTGCAGGCTCGCAGCACTACGAATGGTCACTCTCAGCCCACCCCCCAAACCCAAAACGGGAATGTCCTATAGGAAAAAAGTTATGTAGAAGGTCTCACGCAACCACTTGTTTGGGAAACACATTCATACATAAGCGAAACATAGGACACAGTAGCGTGGCGTAGCACAGTACTTGCAAGCGGCAAGGTAGGGGGAACATTTCGGATATCATCAGCTGAGCATGGAGTCATAAGCGGACCCAACGGGGAATCAGTGGAGTCAGAGGGGGTATCCAGCTGTAGTCCAACATCTGCTTGGGTGGACGTTGCCGTTGGAGGACAGGTCACAAATCTTTACGTGGCCTGTAATATTTTAGAGTGTTCCTCAATCAATTGTTTGGGTATGGGTTTAACCCCTGGTCGCTTACGTTGCCTACACTTTACCTTTGGAAAAGACCAGCCTTCCTCTGTGTTTTCTGTACTTGCGGGTCTAGCTAGGCCCTTGGCATGCAGCCAGGTCCAGGCATCCTCCGGTGAAGTAAAAATGTGCACTTGAGAGTCGTACTGCACTCGGAGCTTGGCCGGGAACAGCAGCGCATATTTGATATTATGTTCACGAAGGCTCTCCTTAACGCGATAGAAAGAGTTGTGTTTACCTTGGACCTCTGCGGTAAAGTCAGAGGCTGTAATCGTTGCATTTTGGTATCGTACAGGGTACATTTTGGGAAATAACTGCAATAAGAGGTCCCTGTCATGATAGTTAAGTACCCTAGCTATCAAGGGGTGAGGTTGTGCTCCTGGGGGCGGGGGCCTACCTGGTACTCTATGTGCACGTTCAATTGAAAAGAACTTGGAGACCTTGTCACGTAGTAAGGTCTCCGTAAGCCACCTCTCTAAAACCAACTCAGCACTAGGGCCTTCAACACGTTCTGGGAAGCCCACCAGGCAGATATTATTATGTCTCGATCTCCCTTCCGTGTCCTCCGCTCTACGCTTTAGGCTAATTACCTCTGTTGTCAAATTTAGTATCTTCTCTTGTAGAATTTTTACCACCGGAGCTAGCTTAGCCAGGTCGTTTTCCACCTCCGCAACCCAGTCCGACAGTATATGCTGATCAGCACAGAGTAAATTGACGTCTACCACTACTGCGCCAATCCTTGCCTCCAGAGCGTTCTTGGTATCGAGAATGGCCTGCAGTACCTTTTCAAACTGTGATGTATGGTTGTGTATGCTCGCTGCATATTTTCTGCAATGCTTGATAAGTCGCGCTTTGTTCACCTGCAGGGGGGGCAGGTGCATCCATAGTGTTCGTGGGCCCTCTCTGGGTCTTAGGTTTGCCCATTTGAACCCTATGCCAACAGGGAGTATCGTCAGGGGTTGGGCATTCAATGAGAACCTACACAGGTGCGGACTCCAAGAGTACCGATCGATAGAGAGGCCCAGTTGTACACAGTTTAGTTGGTCTGAGCTGTTTTGTTGAGGCCGTAGTTTCACATGACACCAACACCACCGCAGAGTTCTACTAATCACCGGCTGCGCACCGAGGGAGGGAAACGGCGCAGGCCCGCATGCAAGTACGGGTATGACTGGGCTTCAACGCTGTCTGTTTGTGGGTCAGGCGTTGTAGAGTCCAAAGGCCTCCCGGCCCTTCGTTAAGCCTTGATGAGCCCCACAAAGTCACACAGCCACGTTGTGTCCAAGTTTACCACTGAGCTCACATGGGTCCACTAACAGCTCCACTCACTGCACCAAGCCGTCCCACGACTCCGTACAGGATGGGGAGCGACACGGCCTCCAGCAGTGGAAATATTGTGATGGTAGCGGCTCGATGTGTGCCGCCGATCAAACCTATCCAAGAGAGAGCCTACTCGCGCAAACGTCCATAACAGTGTCCGGTTCAGTTAGGCCAGGGCCTGGGTCTCAACTTTGTGTATCCCTCTCAACGCAGTACAACACAGCAACACCACATTTGCTGTGTGCTTGTAGCGCCCTCACCGCCTTTCCCAGGCGGGTCGTTCCAGGCATATAGTACAAGCCGCCTGCGCCCTCAGGATGGAGCACGTACCCAGCTGCCTCCGCCCGCAAGCACCGCAGCTGCTGGAGCCAGGGGCCACCAACAACTCCGGGGACGCCGTGGTCACTCAGGGAGCCTGCATTCCACCAGCAGCTCCAGGGGGCCCACCGGAAGCTTCACACGCATCCTTTGGTTGAGCAGCACCTGCACTCTAGGTAGGCAATTGTCCGATCCAGTCGGTCATTAACTTATTGTAGAGCGGGCTGCGGGTCGGGCCGCGCCACCGACGCAGCTCCCACTGGGTTCAGCCCACGGGATCACTAGCGACAGTATCTGAGCTCGATCGGAGCAGAGCTCGGGTTTCGTCCACCCTCAGCAGGGCAGCGCCGACAGGTACCGCCACATGCCAGCCCCACCGGCGGCGGCGGTCTCACCCTCCGCAGGCAGCGCTCATCCCGGTCGGAGGCCGCATCACGTCTGCCTCAGGTCAGGCCACAGACTGCGGCAACTGCTTCCCTCAGGCTCTCAAACAGCGGCACAGAAACCTTCAGATCAGCCCGATGTGGTCACAAGTGGAGGGGAGAACGGCCCATGGGGACCCCTTCCAGTTTGCGAGTGAGTTACCATCCACTTTAAGTACGCGGTCGCAAATGGAATTGCATACCACTGCGACTCGCAAATAGGAAGGGAACACCCCTTCCTATTTGCGAGTTGGAAATGCATTTTGCGAGTCGGTTCCAACTCGCAAAATGCATTTCTGCATAGCAAACACACGTTTGCTACTCGCAAACGGCGATTTTCGCCGTTTGCGACTCGCAAACTGTTTGCTACATCTGGCCCTAGGTGTGTTAAACTAAATCTGCCAGTACCATGTCCATGAGAAGAGCCCCCATCCCTTGTTACCTTGGAATAAGGTAAGTAGATCAGACTCCGTGGGGACCCAAAAACTGGGTCAGCATCAAGGCAATGTGTAGCATAGATAGCGTTGAAGGCATCTGGTAGGAATCCCTCTGATTGTCTTGTCCGTGCAAGGTGTATTTATACAGATCTGGTAGGACCCCTGGCACAGGTATGTTCCCAAACAATAGATAAAAAGGCATGCTTGGGGCAGCAATTATATAACAAAATTCAGCGAAAAGGTACATTATATTACTGTCACAAGAGAGTGGGAAAGTACATGCTGTGAATACCTACGTGTCTCATTTATCTTTGATATTGATAGTGGCGACTTTACAGAGAGGCAATGATAACATGAAATTAAAACATCTTCCTAACTTTAAACATGGTAGCCATCTTGGGAGAAATAATTAAATAACTGTGGTAAAACGGAGCTAAGTAGGTTAGAAGCTAAGTAGGTTAAAAGTCACAAGGTGACGGGAGCACAGGCCTGCAAGTTGAAGGCTACTCTAAACTCCTGATTCCCATTAAAACTAAATAGGGTCCACTACAGCTCCTCATCTTTCTGTTCTAGCCAGTTACCTCGGATAATGCTTAGTAGGACTATGGGAGAGGGTGGGAGCTGCACAGGAGAAGAGCAGAGAGATGAGGAGAACTATATACAGAGAGAGATGAAGTAGATGGGGAAGGGGTGGTGACCAAATTGTAAGAGTGAGGTATAGAGATGGAGTAGAGAAAAGTGAGGTAGAGAATAACGAAATAATGAGAAACCTGGGAGAAAGTGGTGTGTGAGAGCCACAGGAAAGTGAAATGTAAACAGAGCTACAAAGCACAGAGAGAGGGTTGAGGTAGAGATAGTTAGATGGAGAAGCGAAGAGTTTTAGCACAGCTAGTGGTAGAAAGAGAAGTGAAGTAGTGAGAATATGGTGGGTTCGTTAAAACTGTTTTAATAGAGAGGTGAGAAAGATATAAATGAAGCCCTGAAGGTTGCAAAAGAGAGGAGTGGTAGGTTCATAAAGGTGTAGCAATAGGTTGTGAAAATAAGAATAAGATGGGGTGAGTGAAGCAAGGAGAGAGAGATGAGAGATGCTTTTTTCTAAAACAAATGTTAGCAACTGCCTGAGAGTGGGTGTTAAAGTTAGTAAACTAGTATGCATTCTAAGCTTCTGGAATCAATCAATCAATCAAGGTCTTGTAAAGTGCACTACTTATCCATTGGGTCTCAAGGCGCTGAGGAGTGGCCCCACAGATCAGTTGAAGAGCCATGTCTTGAGGTCCTTCCTGAACTGAGGCGGCGATGGTGACTGTCTGAGGTGTGGTGGTAGGGTGTTCCAGCTTTTTAGCTGCCACGTATGAGATTGATCTTCCTCCAGCCAAGGACTTCTTTATTCAGGGTACTTTGGCAAGTGACTGTTGGAGAAGAGTGGAGGGGTCTGGGAGGGGAGTACTAGTTGATGCAGTTGTTGTGTTATTTGGGTCCATCGTCGTGGAGGGCTCTGTAGGCATGTATGAGGAGTTTGAAGTTGATCCTCTTATTAACGGTGAGCCAGTGGTGGTTCTTCAGGTGTTCTGTGATGTGTTCTCAGCAGGGGAGGTCTAGAACGAGTCTGGCGGCGGAGTTCTGGATCTGTTGTAACTTGTTCAGGTTTTTCTTGGAGGTTCCCGCATAGGGGGCGTTGCTGTAGTCAAGTCTGCTTGTGATGAGGGCATGTGTCACAGTTTTCCAGAAGTCAGTTGGTATCAATCTGACAATCATTCGTAGGAGTCGGAGGGTGTTGAAGCAGGTGGAGGTGATGGAGATAATCTGCCTGGTCATGGTGAGCATTGAGTAGAGGATGACACTGAGGTTGCTTGCATGGTCCGTAGGGGTGGGGAGTTTGCAGAGTGTTGAGGGCCATCAGGAGTCACCCCAGGCCAACGGTGAGGGTTTCAGGACAAGGATCTCGGTTTTGTTCGAGTTCAGCTCGGGCAGCTTTCATTCATCCAGGTGGCTACTGCTTCCATCCTATCTCTGAAATTCTTCCTGGCTGTTGATGGGTTCTCGGTCAGGGAGCGGATCAGTTGGGTGTCATCGGCGTAGGAGACGATGTTCATCCTGTATTTTCTGATGATGTGGGCGAGGGGAGTCATGTAGATATTGAACAACGCAGGGCTCAGCGATGATCCTTAGCGTACTTCACAGCTGATGTCAGTGGGTTCTGCCTGGTGGGGCGGGAGCCTGACTTTCTGTGTTCTGCCTGTCAGGAAGGAGTGAATCCATTTAGGAACTTGCCTTGTATGTCTGCTGCCTGGAGTCTGGCACATATTGTATGGTGGGATACTGTATCAAAGGCAGCTGAGAGGTTGAATAGGATGAAGGTTGCTGCTTGTCCTTGGTCGAGGAGGGAGCGAATGTCATCTGTGGCTGTGTGCAGGGCAGTTTTGGTGCTGTGGTTGGTTCTGAATCCTGATTGGGAGACATCCAGAATGTTGTTGTCCTCGATCTGTTTCCGTAGCTAATTGTTGATTGCCTTCTCAGCGACTTTAGCTGGGAGGGGTAGCAGTGAGATGGGGCATAGGTCTTGAGGTTGGTCGAGTCGGCTGTGGGTTTCTTTAGAAGAGGGCAAATCTCGGCGTGTTTCCAGTCTTCGGGGTAGGTTGCTGCAGGGAGCAGTTGATAGTCTTGCAGAGTTCTGGCGCAGTGGCGGTGCTGGCCTTGTTGAAAATGTATTGTGGGCAGGGGTCGGTCAGGGCTCTGGAGTGGATGCTGCTCATGGTGGAGAGGGTGTCGTCTGTTGTGAGGGGGGTCCAGGTGTGCAGGAGTCGGGGTTTGGCTGACCCTGGTGGGGGTGTAGTTGGTGGGTTCAATGAGTGTTGGAGTCTGAAACTCTTGTAAATGTCCTTGATCTTCCTGTGGGAGAAGGTGGCCAGTCTGTCACAGAGCTCCAGAGATGGAGGGATGTCAGTGGTCTTGGCTTGTGGCTTGGTGAATTCTTTGATGACGGGGAAAAGTTCTTTAGTGTTGTGAGAGGTGGAGTTGATGCTGTTCTGCAGGGCATCCTTCCTGGTAGATCTGATCAGGTTGTGGTGGGATCTTGTGGTCGCTTTGAAAGTTGCTAGGTCTTCAGGGGATTTGCTGTTTCTCCATTTCTTCTTCAGCCTCCTGCATGGGTGCTTTGATTCCTGGAGTGTGGGGGTGAACCAGCTGGCTTCTTTGGAGGAGTGTTTCCCTGTAGTCATTCGGAGAGGGGCCTGTGTGTCGGCGCAGTTGGTGATCCATTTGCAGAGGTGCTGAGCTGAGGTGTTGGTATCTGTTGTGTCAGGGGGAGGAGAATTGCTGAGGGTGCTGGTGAGTTGCTCCTCTGAGATCTGATTCCATTTTCTGTATGCAGGCGTGTTTGTGGGTGTGTATTGTGGACAAAGATAGAAAAAAGGATGCAGTGGTGGTCGGTCCAGTTTAGTGGGGTCGAGTCACTGATGATGGTGTTGCTTCTGAGTGGAGAAAATGGGATTGAGAGTGTGTTCGGCAGTGTACATTGGTGAGGTAACCAGTTTCTTGAGCACGATTGTGAGTAGTGCCATAGTCGCTGTGATTGTTGAAATGGAAATTGAGGTCACCTAGGAGAAGGTAGTTGCTGGAGGTGAGAGCCTAGGGGGCTGTGAGGTCGATGATGGCATCACTGAATGCTGATCGTGGTCTGGATGGTCTGTAGATGAGGGTGGCGCAGGGTGTGGTTTTTGGGGTGGTGAACACTTGGAAGTTCAGGTGCTCCATGATGGGGTGAATTCCTGTGTGTTTATCGTCAGTCTGAGGGTAGACTTGTGGGCAATGGTTATGCCGCCTCCTAGTCTGGAAGGACAGTCCTTGCATAGCAGCTTGTAGTTTCCGGGGAATGGCGATGTCATGACTGGATGTTGTGTTAGTCCCTGTCCAGGTGAAGAAAGCGATGTCATGGTGGGTGGTGTCTATCAGGTCCCAAATCTCCATGTGTTTGTGCAGGGAGCGGACATTAAGTAGGTTGCATTTGATGTGGTCTGGAGAGGGTTCTGGCATGTGGAGAAAACAAAGGCAGCAATGGCTGCAGGAGAAGGGTCCGTGAGTGTCCTGGGAGGGGGGCGAGTGGCAGCTTCTCTGTCGTCCAGGGTTCGGGGCGTGGAGGGTCTTAGCGTTGTTTTGATGAGTGGTATGAGAACCAGGGTCCGTGGCACTGGGCGCGGACGGGCACAGACGGGTTTGCCTTTGCCACACCATCGGTGTTGCCGTGTAGCCCTTATGAAGTGGAGAGAGGGGTTGATGGGTCAGCTGGGAGGTAAAAGGGAGGGAGGTGCTTAAAGAGCAGGGGGCGGGCCACAGGGGCAGCAGCGGCAGGGAACGAAAGGAGAGTGAAAGAGAGAAAAGGAAAAAGAGAGAGGACAAGGAAAAAGAGGTAAAGTAAGGCGAAAGAATGAAAAGGAGGAAAAATAGACAGACCTGACAGATGCCTCGAAAACATAGCCGACAGGCTCTCTGAGGAGGCAAGCAGCAGTTGCCACGCAGATGGAGCGAGGGATGCTGACCAAAAGGTCAGTGGAAAGTGTGCATTCCCAGCTTTTACATTTAAAAAAAATGAATGTTTATACACATTGTTACTACAAGGGAATCTAACATATGGTGGACCCTTTGAAGGGTCGGGGGCTGGGCAATTGACCATTTCACCCATACATAAACATAGCTCTACTTAGTGTAGATGTTTGCTTCTCCAATGCACTCATGATCAAATACCACCCAGCCAACACTGTTTACTTCACTCAAAGGTGTGCTAGGCCGCTTTATGTTTGTTCAGAATGCTTCAAATTCATTGGTGTTATCTCAGAAAATAAACAGGGATGAATATTGATGGCTATAGATTGTATAATTGTACCACTTTTCTCTGCTAGGTATCTCTGTTGCTGTCAAAAGCAATTGCTTCAATTTTGGACGCCATTCTAGGTCTGTATCATAACTGTGCTGGCGGAGTGCAGAGCAGAGTACTTGTTTTTATGCATCTGCAGTGTGTAAACTGAATTCATTTCACCTGGTGTTTCTCCGAGTTGAGCCGTGATTGTCAAACACTACAGCTCGAAAACAATGAGTATGCTTTGTGTCTTTCTTCTACTGAGCTCTACTGTCTAAAGAAATCTATTAACTTGGAGGACTATCGGGTTCAGAGAATTAGCATTACACACTGTGGGCACAATAAAAAAGTGCTCAAGTGCGATAAGCCAGCGCAGTACATTATGATGAGGCCCCAGATATGTTCTCAGACTGCTCCTCCAACATCATGAAAAAGTATTTTCAGTAACAAAAATAGCCACAAAAATAAAAACAAATTAGAATATTCTTTGACTACACACTAACTTTCCACGAATACTCAAGTATACAGGCTTTCTCAATCTAACCTCTACACAATGAAAACACTAAGCCGCATCTTTCTACAATTTGGATTTTCTCAAAAAAGTACAATTAACAAAATCACTCATGCTCTCAAAACTTGACTGTATTAGTGGACTATACCACAGCACTTCACTCGCAACTATCAGAAGGATATAAAGAATTCAAAAGTCAGCAGCAAGATTACTTCTAAATGTAAATATAGAAATCTACATTTCTCTGGTCTTGAAAGCTCTACACTGGTTCCCAATAGCAAGAAGATTCACATTCTAACTACTGTGATTCATTTACAGTGCTGTTAGTGGGACAGGATCAAGATTATTTCTAGTACAAACTACAAAATTTTCCTAAACCAGTAATTTACATTCCAGTCTTCCAGCAGGCAAATCTGGCGCAAACTTAACTCCATATTTATATTTTGCCGCTAGACATGTCTAACGCCAAAATATTGGAGTAAAAGTCATTTTTGGTCTGCAGAAAACTACCTTGAGTCAATGAGATGCAAGGTAGGGGTTCCCGGGTAAGAAATGACTCGAAGGCCCTAGCGCCTTATTCATCCTCCTGTGCAAAAATCATGCACGGGAGGAGGAGGACCTTAAATAATGGCGCTAGGCCTGCTTAGTGCCACTATCTACACCTGGGTATGAGCAGGCGTTAGGGGACCTGTGTGCCTTTTTCCATGGTCAGAGATGATGGAAACAACCCACAGGTGCCCTTCCCTGCCCCCAGGGACACCCCCACCCACCCGCACCCACAACTGGAGGACATCTAAGGATGGGGGACCCATCCCATAAGTCCAGGTAAGTATTTTTTATTTTTTTCAAAATGCTTAACTTGGGCCCCCCTACATGGCACTGTGCCCAATGGCCATGTCTCCTGTCTTAACTGAGACAAGAGTTATGTCCATAGGGTTTTAACGCCAAAAAATGACGCTAGTCTGGTTAGAGGCATTAATTATGCTTTGCCCATACTAGCGCCATCCTCTGACACTAAACCCCCTTTTCCCCCTATACCTCCCGCACCAGGCTAGCGTCCTTTTCTATGACGCTAGCCGGACCTTAGCGCCGGCTAGCGTTGTCATACCATAAATATGTCGCTCGGCCGGTGTTTTGGTATGGCGCTAGCCGGCTGTAAACTTTTTGGTGCTGAACTGTGTCAGAGCAGTTCAGTGTCAGAAAGTATAAATATGGGCCTTAGATTTCAGAAGGATGGTGAAGACCTGATTATTCCTAATGTTATCCAACAAAGAAGGCACACATTCTCACTCCCTGCCCACAAACACCCTCCAGGGACAATGAATTGTTTAATCAGCAGAATCTCTCAACAAACAAATCCTAAAATCAGGGAGAATCACAATCCCCGAGAAACAGATTACCCCACACTTCTTTCTCAAACACATAATCAGGGATTACTTACAGATATCAGAAACAAAAACATCATGTGGACAGAATATAATGTCAAAAATATCGAGGACCAAAACATTGAGAAGGTAAGTGCGAATAAGTAAGTATAGATTTACGATTCTTAACTGCACATCTATGTACCTTAAAGATATATATCATCATGGTACATATGTAGATTTATATATAGTAAAACTTTGCTTACCTATAGAAACTTGTCTTCTTGGTATGACATTTCATCCACACATAATTTTTTCTCCAATCTTTCTTCTAAATACCTCTCTATAGACATGCCTAACAATCGAGCATCCAGACATACCCCATTTTAAAAACTGAGGGCCATAATTATGGCCTGGTTTATGTCGTTCTTACACCAGGCAACATGGTGCTAGAGCGACGCAAACCTTCTTGTGGCCCTGCGTGGCTTCATAATGCTCGAGTAAGGTAAAGCAGAGCAAATCGCTGCGTTAAATTACTCTGTGCCAAGGAGGCATTTCCACAGGTGTTGCGTGGGTGTTCCTACGCAACATGCATGGATTTTGATGCACTCCCAGATTTACAAGCTAAAAAAGGCGTGAGCGAAGGGGGAAGGGACAGTAATGCATCATATTGGATAAATATGGAGCATTTCTGCCTTTTCCCCGTGATGCAGGGCAGCACAGCAAGGTGACTTGCTGCACTGCCCTGCGCTACAAAACCCATAAATATGTGCCTGAGTACAAAGTTTGACAGCTTCAGTGATGTTTAATATCTATGTGGAAGAGAACTAATGTATCACACCATTGTGGGTCGGTGGGTAGCCTAAGACCGAACAACTGATTTCACCTGCCCACAGGAAATCAACATTTAGCCTTTCTACTCTTTCTACTTCTTTAGATTGCATCCTTCCTACACATTCCAAAAAAACTCAGAAAATAAACTGATTTATAGCTAAGGATGATTCACTCTCCTGTCTCTCTTTACACTCCATCTTCTGCATCTCATCATTCCGCTATTATAAATCACAATGACTCATTTTGTTTAACCTTTTGTTATTATTTCACAATATTCAACTTCCTCCACCCTATTCCTCAGTCCTCCTTTTACACTTACATTAAATCACTCTAACAATTATACCCAGCTCCTATTAACATAACAAATCACCACTTGAAAATGAAGGAAATTCTACAGTTTCGAAGAGCATAAGACTAGCACAAACTCTACATCAATAATTAAAAACCACTAAATTAACCACTATCTTTGGCTACGAAGTAGAGTGCTAGCTGCCATAAAGCACTTCAACGTGTTGCCAGGAGTAGTAAGCACTATAGGAGTGCAATTACAATAAAAATAAATATAATCGTGCCATTGGAACTTAATAAAATCGACTAATTCAAATGGGTTGGAGGGAATTCATAATAATACTAAAACTGTACTCCTTATTAAATTATACTAATCATCACTAATTCTTGTTGGGTACCGGAGTAGCGTGCTACTCATCGAAAAGCGCTTCGACGCCTCGTCAGGGGTAGTAAGCGCTATATAAATACGATTACAATACAATACAATACAATTAAAGGACAAGCAGTGTTCTATACAAGAGAATATGCTGATGCAGAAGAATTAAACTCTTTTTGTATTAATTCTAAATGCTGACTTACAGCAGACGCTGGATGTGTAGAAGGACCACAGGCCACCGATTTATCATGATGTTCCACGAGCTTAAGAGCTTGTCAGACAAGATCACTGCAGACACTTTTCAAAATGGCCTCCCAATGACGTTATAAACCACCAAACAGTGTGTGGTTCTATTAGCACAAAGCCTCATCTGAAGGTGGGAGGAAAATGGAAATTAGCAAATAAACAATCTGACACCATATTATAATTAGGGTTGCAAATTACTGCTGAGAATATCTTCAGCTATACATTGCATGAATCAATGTGGTCGACTCTATAAGGTGTACCACGGCGCCTGATTAAAGCTGGCTTTTTGTTTTCTATGCCTCACGTTGTGACAGACCTCTCAGATCAACTTGTGTTCCTCTACAACCAACGTTGTCATCCATTTTTTCACATACTTCTTTAGGGAAATAGACATCAACACTCAGTTTACTAGTGTAAAAGGCCATTTATTAGGACAGGCTTGCACTGACTCTCCACCCTCCCCTATCTACTCCACGCACCGAGCAAACTGCCCTAACACTGGCATACAAACCCCCCTCCCCATCACACTGTAACCCAATTCACATACACCAATTCCCAAGCACACCCCACTTTCTTCCTATAGGGCAGGTGGGTGGCCAACCTCAGTACAGCACTTCAGATGGCGCAGAAGAGGCCGATCTTATCCCAAGCCCCTCCCTATATACTCTCCCCCAGACCCCCCCTTCTAGCCCCCCAGCCTATCCTCAACTTGGCTGTCTCCATCTGGCCTGAAAGTTCCTGTGGATAGACTGGACTGTGTCCCGCTCTCCACGGGGCCCTACATCTGGACATAGACATCAACTACGATTTTTCTAGTGTAAAAGGCCATTTATTAGGACAGGCTTGGTCATCATAATATAACATTAACATAACTGGAACTTTGTATGAACAACTTTTCATTTTTACCCTTTGGAACTCCCCCGTCCTCCATGCTCACTTCATTTCCCCACTTTTTCGTCCGTTCACCCAGTGTCCACTTCCA
This sequence comes from Pleurodeles waltl, assembly GCF_031143425.1. Classification (NCBI taxonomy): domain Eukaryota; kingdom Metazoa; phylum Chordata; class Amphibia; order Caudata; family Salamandridae; genus Pleurodeles; species Pleurodeles waltl. The sequence continues at coordinate 1,088,358,471 of NC_090440.1, forward strand.
TTCTCCCACACATCTCCCTTTTGCTTTCGTCTCCTGTCTGAATCGGGCATTACCCACTCTGTCATCCTTCACCTGCTTCTTTTTCCCCCATGGAAGGGTGGCCAAGCCGGCATCTGAATCTCCACCCTCCCCCATCTCCTGGCACCCAGCACAAAACCTCTGGGCATTTTCCTGGCCCACCAGTAAATCCAATGTAATACCTCAAGACCTTTTGTAAAAAAAAAAAAATGTAAATTAGCACTTGTATAGCGCACTACTCACCCGTTAGGGTCTCAAGGCACTGTACTCATACCGCTATGGAACCCCTCCTGGCTTTTCCCTGTGAGGCGCCCACTCCTGAGCACCCCCAGGGTGAAGCCAGGCATCCAAGCGCTGTTGGGGCAGTTGTGGAGATTAAGCAAGCTATTGCCCAGAGTTGCAGAGTGGGACCCATGAATTAGATTAGGCACTGAGGCGAGAATTATCTGGTCAAGGGGAATTGAGCCCAAGACCTGCCGAAGCGGGACTTGAACCCTGGTCTTGAGCCAGATCTCTGCTTCAGGGTCTGCCGCTCTAACCATTGAGCCACACTTCTCCACTTTTAACAAGCTCAACCACCATAGCTCCGCCCCTCACAAATTACTCAGCAAGAAACGCCGTTCCAACAAGGTGCATTCCCTATTTCTGACAGATGCACTCCGTCATCCCTGAAGAGCACCTGTTCTTCCTCCTTAATCCCTTTATGCGTCAGCACAATAAGGCATGTGCCCCACAGAAAACCTGCATAGCCTGATTAAGATTCCTCCGAGCCCCATGTGTTTCAGAGCTCCTCTCCATTTCCTAATGGGCACAAATTCCATCCACAACAAAAAGGTTCCATGTAGGTTTTGCCCCAGCAATGCTAGGCTGTGCGTCAATTTTTCCCGCACAAAGAGTTCTTTGCAGAGATGAAGTCTTTTTGGCCCAGAGACTTCAGAAAAGAGGAGGCAAGCTCAATCCAAACCTTTGGAGAGCACTTTTCAACATAGCCAGAGGGTAGCAAGGCAGAAGGGCAACAGCAAGGCAGCAGTCCTTTACAGCTAAGCATTCAGGCAGCTTCTCTTAGCAGGTTGCAGGTTCTGGTGCAGAGTTTTCTTTCCCAGGAAGTGTCTTGTCAAGAAGTGTCTGAGTTGGTAGGGCCAGGGACCAAGTTTATATACCCAAGTGTGCCTTTGAAGTGGGGGTGACTTCAAAGAGTGGCTTAGAAGTACACAAGGTCCCCTTTCAGTTCCATCCCGTCTGCTAGGGTTCCAGTAAGGGATTTGGCAGTCCATTGTGTGAGGGCAGGCCACTGTCCTTTGACATGTAAGTGTCAGGCCCTCCACCCTCCCAGCCCAGGAAGACCCATTCAGTATGCAGATATGTGTAGGTGTGAAATGTGTTACAGTAGGGTGAGCCCAGATAAGCGGACCAGATAATTTTCCCCAAGGTGCAATACCAATACATCTTGACAACCCCATGTCAGCCTGATCGATCCTATAAAAGGAAGCAACTTGCCCACCTCATTCTGCTCTTTCCCCACCACAACACCTCGTGCCTGCTACTTGGAAGTCCCAGCGATCGCCCATAGACTTGCTTTTCTCCATATTTCGCCACCCAGTGAATAAACCAGCCATGTGACCGCTTTAGCTTTCTCCGGGCTGCACACAAAACCTGGAAGGAGAAATAGACATCAGTGTGTGACAATATCTGCCTCCCTCCTCAAAACCCAACACCTAAAGAGACCCACCCTACATGGCACAACCTACCCTATCCTTGGAAAGACTCCAAATCAGGCCCTCAGGTAACTCTCACAAAATTTTGACTGCTACCTCCCAATACGCCTGATTTGGTCTCAGTCCCAACCTAAGCAAGCCACCTCAGTTGCCGCACCAATCATGAAGGAGTGAGTACCCAAAATTACCTGCCTGCCTTTCAAGACACCTCAAAGCCATTCTCAAAATAGCCAACTACTGGAAGGCCATTAGCTTCTTACCGTTCTCATGACAAAAAACACTCCCCCCTTCTCCTGCCCTGTGCTCCTTAAAACTGTCCCATTCCAGCATGGGATATGCTTCCCCCTCCCCCTCTGTCCAAACATATAGGGCCATATTTATACTTTTCGACGCAAAACTGCGCTAACGCAGTTTTGCGCCAAAAAAATGAGCGCCGGCTAACGCCATTCTGAAGCGCCATGCGGGTGCCGTATTTATTGAATGGCGTTAGCCGGCGTTAGCCGACCGGCGGTGCCAGGTGTGCGTGAAAAAAAACGACGTACACCAGGCAGCGCCGGCGTAGGGAAAAATGGCGTTTGGGCGTCCCAAAATGGGGCAAGTCAGGCTGAGGCAAAAAAATCGTCTTAACCCGATTTGCGCCATTTTTTTGGGGCGCCCAGACGCCATTAACATGACTCCTGTCTTAGCAAAGACAGGAGTCATGCCCCCTTGCCCAATGGCCATGCCCAGGTGACTTATGTCCCCTGGGCATGGTCATTGGGCATAGTGGCATGTAGGGGGGCACAAATCAGGCCCCCCTATGCCACAATTTTTTTTAAAAAAAAATACTTACCACAACTTACCTTTTCTTCCCTGGGATGGGTCCCTCCATCCTTGGGTGTCCTCCTGGGGTGGGCAAGGGTGGCAGGGGGTGTCCCTGGGGGCAGGGGAGGGCACCTCTGGGCTCATTCTGAGCCCACAGGTCCCTTAACGCCTGCCCTGACCCAGGCGTTAAAAAGAGGCGCAAATGCGGGGTTTTTTGCCCCGCCCACTCCCGGGCGTCTTTTTTGCCCGGGAGTATAAATACCACGCACATGCCTGGGAGTCATTTTTTAAGATGGGAACGCCTACCTTGCATCTCATTAACGCAAGGAAGGTGTTCACGCCGAAAAATGACGCTTACTCCACGAACTTTGGTGCTAGACGCGTCTAACGCCAAAGTATAAATATGGAGTTAGTTTTGCGTCTAATTTGCGTCGAAAAAAACGACGCAAATTCGGCGCAAACGGAGTATAAATATGCCCCATACATTTTCCCCAGCCCAACTGATCCGTTTTGTACCGCCTCAACCAGATACCTAAGCACTCACCCTGCCTTTGCACGTTCCCCTTCCGTACTCCACAAGCTTTCCCACATCCAACAATTCAAACACCTGAAAAGCCCCCAAAAACATCCATATCATGCACAAACGGAAAAGAGCTGCCTCGTATGCATCCACACAACAAACTGGCAGCACATGCACATTTTTTAAGAGCAGGTCAAATGTAATAGCTTCATGTACCATCCTGCCTGACCCCGATCTTGTCCTCCCCCAACCATTCAGCATTCTCACCAAGATGTCATCCTTCGCCGGAACCCACCCAAAGAACAACTTCACATAAAAAGTCACTCCTGCTAACTTGCCTCCAATCGTGGATGGCGATAAACCTCTCTGAATCAGAAATATTTTTTAAAACGCAACACTCGTGCTTCAAGCGCTCCTCCTGGTCCTGCCTCCAGAACTGCCCTTCAAAAACCTCAAAGTTCTAATATTCCAACCATGTTGGCGATAACTCCTGAGGGTGGATTCCGCTAGCGACTGCTCCACCAGTCTCATGACCATCACACCCTCCACTCCCAAATGTCTGCTGGGACCGCCGTCTTGTGCTATTCTGCACCTGGTGCCAATGTGCAGAAACGCTGCCACTGTGAATGAGACAGGGAATCTGAGATAGAATTATTGACCCCAGGAATATGTGCAGCCTTAAATATGATATTCAAAGTCACACAACAAAGCATAAATCTCTTCAAAAGCCGCAGCACCTGAGATCCCTGGCCTCTGTCTGTTCACCTATTCAACCACTGTCAAATTGTCCACATGGAACATTATGGTCCTGCTGGCCAGTTCATCACCCCACGCTGCCAAAGCCACTAGCAGTTGGAAGAATTCCAAGAACGCAATGTTCCTGCCCTGATTTAACCATTCTGCAGGACATGGTTACACACACCACCGCCCATCCCAAAAAAGGCCAAAACCAGAGGCCCCCACCTCATCTGAAAAAATCTGCACCTGCCAGACAATGTCTTCCTCCTGAAAGTACATGGAAACCCCATTGAACTGTGTCAGGAAAAGTTCCCAAACCTTGATGTCCTCCCTCAAACCTATAGTCAGCCGAATCCTGTGATGAGGGTGGGTTGCACCCGACATAGCCAGCTCCATGCGTCTGCAGAAAGTCCTACCTCCCCGGCCACCCGGTATGCAAATTTGAGAAAACCCAGGAGTTGTGGTGCCACGCACAATTCTATTTTCTGTCTCAACCAGATCTGAAGTGAAAATTTAAAAATGTCTTCAACCTTCGCAGCAGGCCAACGCGCCATGCAGGCCACCGTGTCTAGCTCAATGCCCAAAAAAGTCAGCACACAGCTAGGGCCCTCCATTTTTTCTGGGGCCGGGGTGCCCCAAAGTCCAGAGACAAACTCTCAAAGCACTGCAACACCTTACCACATGAATCAGAGTGTGGTGAAACCACAGAAAGGAAATTGAAGTAGTGTGACACTGTCCAATGTCCACTTACCTGCCCAAAAACCGACTGCAAGAAGGTACTGACTGCCTTGAATAATGCACAAGAAATTGTGCACCCCATGGGCAGCACTGTGTCTTCGTAAATGGGCCCTCCCAATTGCATCCCCAGCAAAAAGAAATCCTCAGGGTTAATGGGGAGCAGCCAAAAATCTGCCTTCATGTTGCACTTAGCCAACTCAGCGCCCCTGCCACACCCCCATAAGAGCCGAATGGCATCGTCTACAGAGGCATACACTACCTGTGTATCCTCCAGTGCAATTAAGTCATTAACAAATGCCCTTTCTGGCCATGACAAGTGGTGTATCAGTCGGAAATCCCCCATGTTCTTCTTGGGGACCACACCCAAAGGTGAAATCATCAGGTCGTCCATAGGCCACCCGTAAAAGGGGCCCACAATTCTCTCTGCCACTTCCTTGCTCAATTTAGTCGCTGCCACATCCGGCATGGCTTTTGCAGATTGCAAATTATCCGCCCATCTCCTTGCCTGCGGTCCCTGGTACCCTACCCAAAGGCCTTCTCTGAAACCCTATTCCAATTTGCGCGCCATGTCCGTATCCGGGTACATGCGCAGCCAGGGCAGTAACCTAACCAGCTTAATTGGAATAGGTGCCTTTTGGCCCAGGACTGCCTTACCCTGCTCTGCCCCTGGTAGATCTCCACTGTTCCGCTGGACTGGCAAGGCAAAAACATAGCATGACTGGGTGCCTCCCCCCACATTTGGAACACTCATGTTTGAATTTGCAGGTGTGTCTGGACCAAAACCTTTTGTTGAACTTCCAGCATGCTCCTGAGCTACGCACTGGGCCCCTTTATGCCATACCCCCGCTCATTAAGTGGGAGACCACTAGCTGTGTTGGTGGATGCTGCAGAATGCGAACAAGCCATCCACTGCATCCACAACTCCGACATCTCCCCCTGGCTTTTCAGGATTAACACTCACTCTGGCACTGATCTCTTTGTTGTAGCTCAGCCATGCGAAACCCCCAAAATGCATTTGGACCTTGTGAATAATGTCCATGTACTTAAACATGGCAATGGCCCTGTCCGCATATTTTTCGCAGTAGATACTGGCATAGATCAAAAATGTGGAGGTCCAATTATCAGTAGTTATGGGAACCCTAGGCCTACACACCAATTTTCATTCCTCCTCCTTAGAGCCTTCCTTCGCCTGAATATCTCTATGAAGGTGCTTGAATATGAGAACATACTCATGCATCCAGATCCTCGCTTTTGTCTTGCTTTCTACGTGAGAGCCCAGCGAAGACCCCTCTATTGTTTTGGACCAAATTCCTCAGGTCGTGTTGTGCCCCATTGGTTTTGCCACCTTTCTGCCAACCTCTTACGCTGGCTTTGACTCCCTGCACCGCACCTGGCCGTGTGCACCCTGTGCGCACATCATGCTGCATGGCCCACCAGCTGCACAAGCCCCCTGTTCCTTACCCTTCTCCTCAGCAGGAACCCATACCCAACTACCCTGCCCCAAACTACTCCGCTCCTGGGGCACCTCCATTGCCCCCACTGCCTTCCGCTTCGCCTGCCTGGATCTCCCCCCGAACTCCCCCCTCACCTTGTATTACAAGGCCCACCTTTGCTCTGTCTCTGCCACTAGCCTCCTCTGTTCCTGAATCCTGGCTTCAATATCCACTGCCAACCAGCCTCCCCACCCTGCCCAAAGCCACATGCCTCTAGCTGCTCCTCAGCGACCCCCAAATCTGTCTTCCTCCAACTACTTACATGTGAACCCTCTTGGGACCCCCTACGGGTGCCTGCACCTTCTTGCCCTTTCCCTTGCTCCCACTCTGCCCATGCTCCTTGCCTTTCTTCCCATCTTAGCTGGCTGCCCGGCCACAGAGATGTCCAGGGGCTGCTTCAAGCCCCCAGGTCCCCGGTCCTCTTCTCCTCCTGCTGTTCAGACTGCCTAGCTGGCAGGCCCTGCGGACAGGGCCCTGCCTTACTACCACCAACTCGCTTTCAGGCTCCCCCCGTGCCACCTCTGTTGCGCTATGCATCAGGGGTGTATTCACTGCATACCCCCCACCCCCTTGACCTTCTTTTTCACCCCCCTGGACAGTGAGCTGCAGGTGGCAACTGCTGCCGCTGCTCTGTGTGCTGCTGCGCATGTTGCCCGCGTCATCCCCACCGAGGCCAGGTCAAGCGCGCCAGGCTTGAGGAGGTCACTATGTCCGTCTTTGCCAATTATGCGAAGCGCGGCCCTCACTGCTGCTGCGTCGTGGCCTGTGGCCATGCTGCTCTACCCTACCTTTTACCTCCTACTGATCGACAACCTCAGTGCAGCATGACAGGCTGCGCAGAAGAGGCCAATCCTATACCCAAGCCCCTCTCGATATACTCCCCCCCTTAGATCCTCCCCTTCTAGCCCCCCATCCTATCCTCAGCTTGACCGTCTCCATCCAGCCCGAAGGTTCCCGTGGAGAGATTGGATTGCGTGCCGCTCTCCACGGGGCCCTACATAAGCCTTAATTTCTACATTGTTATGATATAAGCCTCAGTGCTGGGTTTTCTATCTTTTTAGTACGAGTGGCTGGTTGGACTCTCAAGAGCACACATTGTGCAAGCAGCTACATGACTGCGATTGTAATACCAGATATCGTGCATATATTTCCATATAATTATCTACTAGTTTGAAAATGGCTGTACTGATGTGGGAAAAAGGCATTATAGAAAAATGTGTCCACATTTCTAAGGAATTATGCACAAGAATGTGTGAATAAATTGCTTCTGAAGATAGACATGCATATTTAGTTAGTTCTTTATTTATTAATGTGTTTTTATATATAACTACTTACAGCAAAGGTTGTTTCAAAGGAGTACGGTATTTCGGAAAATATTTGCAAGATTTCCAAAGGAATAGACAAATATTACTGTATGAGGCAATTCTTTCTAAACGCAGATTTAATATTCAACAGATTCTATTTTCTTTTGAAGAAAAACAATATTGCTCTCGCAACGATAATCACAGCCTTTGGTAAATTCAAAATCATCTATAATTTTCATGAATGTAAAGTAAAGCCACCTGTGAAATCAGTATCCATTTCTTTCCCAGGAAAAAAAAGATTGAAAAGGTTGTAGCACAATAAATTCACTACTGTTTAGTGGCAAGGATTGATTTATTATCCTCCACGTTCTAGAGTAAGGTTGGCCTTTTTGTCATCAAGGAAAATAGCATTGTAGCTAGGCTTGGCCTTGCAGCAGTTCTATTAGAAACATTTATTTAAAACATAGGAAACTTCATTCAAATAAAATAGTTGAAAGCTGGTTAAAAAACTTTGCCAATGCGGTTGGTGCGTTGCTGTAAAAAACCTTGTTCATCTTTCAGGTCACAAGTGCATAAACTGTTGGAGTTGACTTAACCGTTCAGCTTTCTTAATTCACTAAACTTTGTATCACTGATTAATAGTAGCGCTTGTGAGGATGTGTCTAATTCACCATTACTCAACCTTCCAGTACTGAAGACCCACTACCCTGTTAAGCCCTACACTACTTATACTGTCCTCTGCTTTGCTCTCACTCAGTCATCCCCACGCCCTACACCACTCAAGTCATGCACCACTTCTCTATACCCATCTAAAGTACCATTAAGGAGCCTCTGAGTGGGGAAACATGGCAGTGTGATCTCCCGGCTTGTCATCCAGAAGTGATGCTGCCATAAAGGACTTGCATTCATAGGACGCAGGGTCAAGGTTTTCCCACCTTTAAACTTTAGATGGTTAGAACACATTCAGATATTAATGGCTTACTTGTAGTTTTTGTCAATGATGGAGTGGGTTGAATATTGTCCCAAATGAGTCTAAGGAAATGTGTAAGTAAATATATTAAGAGGAATTGACAGCTAAACGAATATTAATGCGCTCCAGTAGCTTGCCTGAGGGATACTTTTTAAGAGAACTTTAATAAACAAATGGTTATTCCCCATGCCATTGGGTTTAGCTTGCAATTGCTCTGTATTGGTGTGGATTTACCCCTTAGTAATGGGAAATTCACATGCACATTTTCCATCCGACCAGAACTATGTAACTTGAAATCTGGGCCTATGTAGCAATCTTCTCTAATCTTTAAGCTGCTTTGTCTTATGTGTTTTTTGTCTGTCATAACCATCATACTTCGGGAGATGAGTATAGACCTTTTACTCTATGCAGAGTGAGAGGCTGAAAGTTTGTTTCTCCACTCATTGAAGCAATTCCTTTAGGATCAAAAATATACTCTGGTGAAAACAGTGAGAGCAGCTGTGATGCTCATATGAGTGTTTAAAATGCTCGGGCCCACCCCATAATTGGGCAGCATTTTTGGTAGATGTCCATGGCCGGCTAATGGATGGATGCAGATGGGCTTATTTTAGAGCACCCACTGCATTCATATATTGTGCACCTGTGCTGCAGTAAAGGAAACTGATTTTTTGAGAAAATTGTTCTGAAAAGAACAACTTACAGAAATCTGCATATGCAGGTGAAGTTCTGAAAACGTGAGCTATTTTACAGTCTTCGAGACATAGAAGTCCTGTCAACTTCATAAAACTATGCAGACACAATTTACATTTAAAATAGGCATCTAGTCCAAATCAATTTGTTGTTTCCTTTGCCTGGTTCAAATGTGACAGAGTGGACTTTGTGAAGGCATGTGATAGGGCTTTTTTGCAAGCCCACGCCACTAAATGTATATTGGTGATACAGTCAAAATCAGTTAGTTAATGCCAGGTAGCACCTAGAGGTAGTGGATGCCTTCCAATTTCCTAAAGGTTTTCTCACTTGCATTTATGCATTTGCTGTTTGAAAAGTGTTGGCTTGCAGACTGCGAGCTTATATGCCTTCCAAAAAGATGTACATCTTTTTATAGGTTTTGGCTAAAGTGTATTGGGTAATTGTGGAAGAGGTCATTCTGAAGACACTTTTAGAAATGAAAAACATTCTCTATTCACAGCTATGGCTAATTAACATAATTATATTTTTGAGGTCATAAACTTCTCCCTTTTCAATAAGTTGTTGGTTCTGCAGAACATTGCTGTTCAACTCATTTTAGGTCATGCCTTCCAGACAGCGCAGCTATCCAGTTGCTAAGGACATATTGTTTGGGCCTACTAAAAGAATTAAGGGGCTTGCAGCCCGCCCAGTGCATACTATTTACTGGCTTTACTGACGCTGTCATTACCATGCTTCTTATTCAATGGCTTACCTTGTCCATCTTGTGACTTTCCTTCCCATGATGCATTGCCAATTTATTTGTGTCCTTGCAATGCTCACTTTTAGAGAACTGCTTTTTTTCTTTTATATTAAGCACTCCACGAGAGGGCATGTGTTTTGCAGCTGTCTCCCAACTATGCTTTCCCCACCATGTTGCTATGCACCTGTTGCTCTCTCTTACCTGTTTGCTTTTTTCCACCTACCACGCGTGCCCTCTGTGTTGCTTAACCCCACATAAGCTCCTTGTGTTGCATCCCACACATGTTGCTTCTGGCCTCCTGTGTTGCCTACACACCCATGTGAATTGCTTCTGTCCTCCTGTGTTACAGTTTTCACTCATACTAAAGTAGTGCAGAGCGATAATATGGTTACTGCAAAGAATGTATACCATGCAAATCACCAACTGCATTGTATGTGGATCGCTGAGTAGGTTACTGCTTTTGTCACAGGGATTCTTTTGTTACTTGCGGTTCATAAATTACAACCCTAATACAGCACAGGGAGCTATGAACTATCCCAAAGAGCTGCATGAAAACTGCATGGCACAGGTTAGCATGTTATGTTTTTTCCCCCAATCTTTCACTAGCCTAATGTTGCTCAAAAGGGTTTATTTGGGTACAAATATATTCTTATTAGTAAAGCCAACCACTGTGGTATGTTTCAAATTCTGAGTTTGTGCTTCTCCACACCAAACACTCAAAAAATATACTACTACTGCTATCATTGATGTGTGACTTCTACACCTTGTTATCCTCATTGTCCTATGTAACATTTCCAATAGACTGATTTACACATGTATTATTCTTTGTCTCTGTATAATGTGTGTGTGTGATGCAAAGTGCTCTGACACCCTACACTGGAATAAGTGATGCTATAAATCAAATAAAATGCTCGTAAGAGAGGGGTTATAGAGAGATGGGGACACTATTGGAGTATGATTATGAGGGAATTCGTGGAGGGGTTTTGGAGGGAGGAGCCAACAAAGATTGTTGCACTGGGTGCCACCAGTGCTAAAGCCTGCCCTGCTGTACAGCACATCTAAATAGTCATTTGCAATGCAATAGGTCTCACATTTGCTTGAGTTAGAGCTATTGGGCTTGTAAATGTATAACTGGACTTCTGAGTGCTGCGAATATTGTAGTATCTTGACTGTAATGCTCAGAACAGCCCCTAGAGGGCACCACAATAACATTTGTAAGAAACATGGTCATGTAACCATATAGGCAGCCCCAAGAGAGCACAACCACATGAAAACAGAATGGCAGAGCGTAATGTAGTGTAACCAAATATTTAGCCCCTAAAGGGTGTAGTGCATTACACATTTTCAGGCATGGCAGGCCTACTAGAATAATATTACAAATAATGCCCTTAGAACACAAACTACTCCCAGCTGTAAATAGGGTTCCAGCCATGAGAGAACTTAAAAAGACACTGATTGCTGGGAGGGGTTATTATTTTGGAGTCCCCCCAACACAGTGTGGGGACCCATGGATGACCTAGACGGAAAGAGTGTGTGTGCTGAACATTTTCTGGTGGTCCCATTGTCCTAGGACTAACACACAGTGAGTTATGGCCACACATTTTTTGTAAAAGGAATACCCCGAGTTTCAGAGTGCAAATAATATTGTAGCCCCTTGAGAGCATATCCACCTGAAAAGACAATGGAAGAATGTAATGCAATGTAACCATATATTTAGCATCTAGAGGTTTTAGTGCATTACATATTTTCTTGCCTACTAGAATAATATTACAAACAAGGCCCTTAAAACACAAACTACTCCCAGCTGTAAAACAAAGGTTCCAGCCATGAGAGAACCCAAATAGACCATGAATGGTGGTGGGGTTATTATTTAGGGGTCGACCCAATCCCAGGGTGGCGACCCAGAGATGACCTAGCCAGAAAGAGTGCATCGTGCTGAACATTTTGATGGTGGCCCCATTGTCCTAACCACCACCACGTGAGTTATGGGCAAAAATGTGTTGTAAAAGGAATACCTCGCAAAGGATTATGGGTGAGTTTCTGAGTGCTGCAAATATTGTAGTATCTTGACTGTCATGCTCAGAATAGGACCTAAAGGGCACCACAATAAAAATAGCGTTTGTGAGAAACATGGTTATCTTACCATGTAGTCAGCCCCTAGAGAGCATAACCACATGAAAACAGAATGGCAGAACGTAATGCAGTGTAACCATATATTTAGCCCCTAAAGGGTGTAGTGCATTACACATTTTCAGGCCTAACAGACTTACTGCAATAATATTACAAACAAGGCCCTTAAAAACACAAACTACTCACAACTATAAAACAGATGTTCTAGCCCTGAGAGAGCTGAAAAAGACACTGAATGGTGGGAGAGATTACTATTTTGGGGTTCCCCCAAGTTAGTGAGGGGATCTAGAGATGGCATAGACATAAAGAGAGCATCCTGCTATAGGGTTTGTTTGTGGTCCCATTGTCCTATGACCCCCACAGTCTGAGTCTTGGGCCAAAATGTTTTGTAAAAGAAATGCCCACAAAGCACTATGAGGCGAGTTTCCCGAGTGCAGTGAATATTGTAGAATCGGCTATCCCTGTGCCGATACAGAGCCACATTGAGGGTTTCTACATTTTTTCTGTTTAAAATGCACCAGTTTGAATATTGGTCAAATGCTAAACTTGTACGTAAGTGGTACTCATGTAAAGCACTCCTCCGATAGCGTTTGCGCTATATGAAACTTCATAAATAAATCAAAAGAACACCCTGCCGCCTTGCAGCCTTTGGGCACAGACACCACAAAGAAACAGCAACATGCCCAAAAACAAAGCAGGGGAAAAACAAACATACGGCATGGAGTGCAAAGCGGAGAGGCAAAGAACAAAAAACAGCGCTCCACACTACAAGGTCAGTCTCCAAGAAGGTGGTAACAAAGCAGCCTCAAGGTGGGACAAACATAAAGCATTTACCTACAAAATCAAGCGAATTTGGAAAGACAATCCAAGGAACGAAAGGAAGTGATGGGTCAAGAGACAATGCATGCACGCTGCCTAGGGTCGACCTAAAAACACTGGCCAAGTGACTAGATCCTAAAGACCAGACCTATTCGCTTTGCCAAACGTTGTTAAAGGAGGTCTTTGTAAAATCGCATTCAACCTCACTTTAAAGTACTCCCTGACTACCAATGGAAATAACATGCCAGTCGTAAGGCTTACACACAAAGGAAGACAACAAGGCTCTCCAAAACAACTCAAACCTCATTTTTTCTCACCTAATGTTCAGACCTCTTTGGTCTTCTTCATGACCCCACAACCTTTCCTCCATCAGGGGAAGAGTTTGCAGCTCCTAAATGCCAAGCCTCCATCTCTAGGGGACAAAGCCGTGTGTATATACACATTGTGTTAAGTCCTTGTGCTTCTTGATTTAATTGAACTAGGTCGGTATGATTCAATCCTGTCCTGCATTCCCTTCCACCTTGCAAGTGTGTCTTCCCACGTCCATCTCAAATAAAACAAATTAAAATTAAATAAAAACCGTATTTTAGAAAAATATGTGATTTGGTACTACTGTCTCCAAAATACATTCAATACCAGAATATTATGCAGAACTACAGTTCAGTTTTACATTTTACCATCATGCTCGAACCAGTGACGCATCTTAAAATATTTAACCTATGAGGTTTAAATATTTCTCTATGATCACATGTACTACATCCTCTCAAGACTTACCTGACAGCCGATGAGCAAGTCTTTGTGAATACCTTCTGCGGCCTAGCCGATGTCAATAATTAAAACAATTTCCTGAGTGAAGTATTTTTTCTATATTTTAGCTTTTATGTATCAAATCAATAATTCATATTTTGAAAATTTGCATTTCTCTATCATAATATGCGACGAAAAATGCGTGAATTCAATAAATCTAAATATTGTGTCCATCTGCTGAGGCTGTTTACCACCGATCCAGCCCACAATTATGGGTTAAAGCTGAAGCTAGTGCTAGGCTACCTATTGGGGGGAAATGATAATTAATTGCTGTTAATTCCCACCGAATTTCGTGCAAAAAGGCTGTTTTTTTCTGTCCTGCAAATCTTACCCAGCATTGGAAGACAAGCACACCCATTGACCAGTTAAGCTGAACGAAAATTATGTCAATCATCTCAATTACAACATCTTCTTGAATGTTCATTAATGTACTTAAAACATGTATGTCTCGGCCAGCAAAGGTTTAGCAAACTTCTGTCAAGTATGTTGCGTATACTGCTTACATCAGGGGAATTCAAAGTACACCTTCCTGCATTCTGTTCTTTCAGTCTATGAACCTCACTTCTAATGAGCCACAACACAGTGTACGCCAAAACTGACTTCAGGGTTTTTGTGCTCTCTTTTGTCGCTTAATTATTAATGGCGTAATTACATTGTTTGGGTGTATCTGTATACCGGTATGTCTACAGCATGATTCTTAATGGGACGTAATGGAGCTTTGTATCTAATATGAAGGAATGGGTCATAATCATGTGGAAGAGAGAACGTTTATGTATAACGTCGGATGTACAAAGGGGTTATTGCCAAAAATGGATGTGTTTTTTGTAGAAGAGACACTATATAGATAGACAGACAGATAGATAGATAGATAGATATATAGATAGATAGATAGATAGATAGATAGATAGATAGATAGATAGATAGATAGATAGATAGATATACAGAGGGGGGGGGGGGAGAGACAAAATGGTTACACTCACACTTGTACAAGCAGCCACGTTGTTAAAGAACTTGTTTATACCTTGCGAAGAATCATAAGAAAAAGTATCCTGATTAAAGCGAGAGTTGGCTTTTATCACTTGAACACATGTACCTCGAGTCACAACATAGCAATTTCATTGTCCAAGTATGATGAAAGAAAAAGAATTCACAAAATAAGACAGCTAAATATATTCCTTTTGACTGGATGAAGACTGCTAACACATTGCTCTCACATAATTCATTTTGAAAGGATATCCAGGGCAATTAGATCTGCTTTAGTCAAACCTTTGTGCCTCAAATATCTGCACCAGCACTTTCTCCTATAATATAACCACACTGCTCTCTGTAGTGTCTTTAATATCATAGAGACATCTGTTACAAAGTTCAGTGTGTGGCGTATTCACCTACTTCTGGGCTGGGCAGGGTGCTACTACTAGCAGTGAGTAGCGGATCTGTGACCTAAAGAAACAATGCTGCTCTCCTCAAAAGTTTGCAAATGTGCAGCAAACTGCTCGTGCATGCCAATTGCACCCCAAATTGATGCAAAGCGGTCTGCAACTGGGTTATGTGGAGTCAAAGCCCTACTCCAGCTCATACATAACCATCAAAGAAGTTGAAGGCCCTGCAGAGGAGCACATTCAAAATGCCCGCCAAAACCTACTGATAAGGATGAAAGAAGAAAAGGTATTGCATTTCTCTATAACACAGAGCCACCATCAATAGGAAACAAACAATAAAGGCAGTGATGACCAGGTATGAAAACAGAAACTCACTTACCCACACAGGCGTCTAAAGCGCCACGTGACTGCAAATCAGACGAGCTGACCAGACCCAAGCAACAGGGTGATGCATGGAGAGGTTGCCAGTCCTGCTTTGTGAGAAGAACGTTGCCTGGGCAGCACGTGCTCTCAATGCACAGAAGGGAGTGCAAATTATTAATGCAGCTACATTCCTAAAGCCACCACCATTGTTTGATGCAGCAAAGAAACAGAACATTGGTGCGAGGTGGAGTGCATGAATCAAAACATTCAATGACTTCATAGATGCACTAAGAGAAGACAATAAGAAAATCATTATTTATTTGAAAAACTTTGCTGATGATAGAGTGAAAGAAGTGTTAAAGAAAGTCTCACAAACTAATGCAACATCATTTCAAAAGATAAAAGAAGCGTTGGATGCCAAGTTCAATCCTATGCCGAATGTTAACTATGAGAGGCACTTCTCAAACACTTTAAGTTCTGTGACTTTATTGTTGAAGAAGCCTTGCGCTTAAGAGCAATTGATGGATGTCTTTCAGATTCCTTCATAAGAAGCATTATGAGAGAGCCACTCAGTTTAGAGAAAATATTAATGGCTGCAAGGGCAGAAGAACAAGCAGATGGACAAGCTGCTGATGTGGAAGTAGGAACAGCACAAAGAGAAAATGGATACCGGAAGGTTCCAGAATCATTCTCGCCACCCCCCACAAGGCCAAAAGGCAACATCAGTTACAACAAGCAGAAAACCAAGCACAGTCTATCATTGTCAAATTCATCATATAAAGGCTCTTCACAAATCATTATGACGCAATAGCAAAGAAGATGGATGTGCGTTGATGATATTGACTAGGGAACAACATGCACATGTGGGGTTAGCTGCTTGCAAATAACATCAAAAGTAAAAAAAAAAAGAATCACTGAACTAAGCAACAAAATGTATTTGGATGCTGTCCTAAAATTACATTAAAGGTGAACGGTCACGCCATAATCTTCATTATAGACAGTGGTGGGTCAATGAACATCATGCCAGTAAAAAAGTTCAACAGCCTATCTACTGAGCTACGCCTTACTCTGTTAAACACAGTGGTATAAACATGGTCTGTTTCTAAACTGTTACAGATTCATGGTCTGTTTCTAAACTGTTACAGATTCAAGGGTCATTTACAGCAACCTTACAACATAAAACAAAGTCAGTACAAGCGCCAATTAATGTCCTTCAGGGAACTTCATCTAGTGCATGCCTACTTGGCTTTGCCACTGCTGATGATTGGGATGATTGGGACTGATATGTCTCTACTACAAGATCCATGCTCAGGCTGAAATTGTAAGTCAGTTCTCATTGTGTCACGATTTACCTTTCGATTACCGCCTTGATCAGGTGGAGATGACGTGCGGCCTCGGTTCTTGTAAGTCCTGCTCTGGCCGAGGTAAGGACGACCCCTTCCAGTAGCCACGGTGCTGCTGACAATAGTACACCACCACAGTCTGTGCCCTCCAGAAGGAATCCCAGAAGAAAAACCCCGAAGGGAAAAACCCTCTAGACAGGAACTCCCTGGAACAGGAAAAAAGGACACAAGAAAATCAGAACTTCAACGCCTGGAAAATATCACTAGAAAGGCAGGGGACAAATAGGAGCAAAAACTGGAATCAGAGAGAAAACCAGCCGGATCGTGACCACCACAGGAAGAAGTGTTACAACGCAAAGAGAAGAAGAATCTAACCCCTTATATACCCCTTAGCAGGAAGTGACATGCAGGAAGGAGTAGGAACGCCATCTTGGATTGGGAAAAGGGCTATAGAACAAGATAGGAAAGGCACCATTTTTGTAAGGAGAACAGATGCATGCAGGGAAGGGGAAGAAACGAGAATGGTATGCTGGGAAAGGAAAAATCATGGCTCCACCAGGAAGAAGAGGAGAAATCCCTAGATCAGGGCACCAGGTAAGTGAAAGGGCTGGGGGTGTGCAGGTACTCCGCACGAATATCCACGCTGCGCATTGAATGAGGCAAGACCCGACGCTCAACCCTGGGCCTCCAGCCTCGCTGCGGCCAAGAAAACGGGCCGCGGTCTGAAAAAAGGGCCACGGTGGGCCCCCCAACCCAGAAAACAGACCACAGCCCTCACTGCAGCCCTACCAGGGGAAGCTACGGGAGCCCGCTGCATGCCCGCTGCCCGCTGCATGACAAGTCGTTGTTTCATGGCTTAGGAAGACTCAAGTGAATTAAAGTGCAACTTCATATTAATGAGCACATTTCCCCGGTTGCCCAACAGCACCGCAGAGTAACTTTCAAGCAGCCGTTGAGAAAGAACTAGAAATATTGCTGAAACATGACATCATTGAATGCTCCATCTCTCGTATGCTGTGTGTTCTGCCATTAGTACTGGTGCCAAAAAATGACAGTGGAGGTGCAGTGCACACTTGTATTGATATGTGCCAAGCCAATAAAGCAATTGAGAGAAAAAGACATCTTGGTCCCCAAATAGAGGACAAGATCAAGCAGCTGAACGGAGCTAAAAACTTCTCCCGTCTTCACCCGATCAAAGGACGTCATCAAATTAAGCTGGAAGAGAACTGCAGGTACATTACTAGTTTTTTGACTCATGTTGGTTTGTTCCGATATAAAAGACTGAGTTTTGGAGTATCTTCGGCTGTGGAGGTATTTTAGGATGTTATTTGCTGAATTGTTCAAACTGTTACGCATGCTTTCAATTACAGTAATGACATACTGGTATTTGGGGCAACACAGAAGGAGCATGACAAGACTCTTACGCAAGTTTGCCAATTACTTGCTGATGCAGGTCTTACTCTGAATGCAGTGCGAGTTTCACAAAACCAAATTTAAATTCTTTGGGAATATATTCTCTTATGAGGGAATGACTCCTGACTTAGATGATGTGAAAGCACTGTTATCTACCTGCCCTCCCCCACAAGAATGCAACCATGCTACGATCCTTCTTAGGCATGGCCAGTTATTGCTCAAGGTACATTCATGACTTTCCTACAGTGAATGTGCCATTGAGAGACTTAACAAAGCAGAATGTCTTATTTCAGTGGTCTCCTGAATGTGATCACAGTGTCAAATAGATAAAACATGTAATTGAGAAAGCAACTGAACTGGCTTATTTTGTCTCCAAGTTACATACTGAGATCACAGTAGATGGGAGCCCGGTTGGGCTGGGGGCAATCCTTGCTCAACACAATGACCATCCTAATTCCAAGGGACAGATTGTACCAGTAGTAGCCTGTCTGAAACAGAGCGTGCCTACTCTCAGCCAGAGAAGGAGAGTCTGGATGTAGTGTGGGAATGTGAACATTTTCATCCGTTTTTATATGGGAAATGTTTCACTATCATCACAGACCAGCAGGCGTTGTGCACTATCTTTGCAAACCTGGAAGGTAAGATGCTTGCTCAAATCGAGAGGCGGTGGTTGAGACTACAAGAGTATGACTACATGATTATACACAGGCAGGGGAAAAGCAAAAACCCTTTCAGATTTCTTTCAGTAAGAGTCAGCTGCCCAGCTGCAGCACAAGAGGCCACTGGTTCAATCCAGCGGTCCACCTGGACTGACTCACTGCCTTGTGTAATAACTGTAATTTCTGCCACAGTAATTGCTTTTCGTAAAATGTTTTTGTAAAGTGTAATTATAATCTCTGGACCCTTAGTTGTCCTCTTCTGTTTTGCCTCCTTGCTGTGCCCTGTTGTTGCCTGTACTTTGTTTGTCTGTTTTTTCCCACCATTTTCCCCTGCAGTTTTTTTCCACCCCTGACCGTCACCCTACTGTCTCCCTGCCAGCCCCTCCCAACTCCCAAGACTACTTATGGAGGGTACTGTGCGACTGAGCAGCGAGCATGTGCAGCAGGAGCGTCACCGGCGTAACTGAAGTGTGCCAAGGCAAGTCTGTCTATACCCATCTGTGCCTGGACTGCACCCAGCACCAGGAAACCTGGCCCTACTCACCCCAACAGATACTCCTCTGCGAATCTCTGGGCTCTCAACTCCAGCTGCAACAACAACTGCTGCTTCGTATCACCCCACCACACAGCGGGATCATTCACCTGCACCCACTGCTGATACTCCTCCGCCAGTGCTTAATTTGTATATAAAAGCATGCCTGTGCCCAAAGCTCTCCTGTGAAACAAGCGGCTACTGCAATTAAATGTGCGAGCACGGAGTACTGAGGCAGCATAATCCTAAAGCCATCTCAGGTCTTTTTACAACCACTCCCTGCCCCTTCAGCTCACCCTTGAAGCTTTCTGCTTTCCCCCTTTGTGACACTTCTTCATTTTTCTCTTCCTCCACCTTTCCCACATGTGTCTTTTGCTCCCAGTAAATGCCTGATACAGAAAAATAAGTGCCAGCCCTCGAAAATAAGTGCCGGTGCCCTGCACTGGGAACCACCGGCTCAAATTAAGCACTGTCCTCCACCCCATGACTGACCATCATCACTGCCATCAATGCCTAGCCATCCCCGCTGACTGAGATGGCCTCGGAACAACTCAGGGGCATCCAGTTCAATGCCAGATTGCTCTGCAAACACGCAACCAAAGTCTGGGATACCATCTTCACCCTCGCCCCTGATGTAACCTTTATCATAGAGAGCTGGCTCACTCCCCCATCTCAGACCCAGACATCAGCACAGCAAAACCCGATCTCTACAAAATGAAACCACGTGACCGCACCAACAGGCACGGAGGCAGCATCACCATCATACACAAGGAATCAATCACCTGCACCATCAACAATGACAAAACCACACCTATCATGGTGCACATGAACTTCCAGCTCCACACTGACGACAACATCATCATCAAAGGTGCCCTTGCATACAGACCGCCAACCAGGTCCAAGAACCGGCCTCAACGATGCCATCTCTGAACTCCTCACCCCGATCACCAGTGAATCAGAACACTATGGCCCTCATTACAACCCGGGCGGTAAATCCCGCTGACCGCTGTGCCGACGGCCGCCAATATACCATGTCTGCAGCGGAAATCCGCTAAGGGTATTATGACCCACACTTAGAAATCCTGCACTATACAGACACCCACACAAGTCCGCCACACCAAAGGTCAGTGATAAACTGGCAGTACCAAAACCCACACCATTGCACCAACCGGAATACGCCCACACTAGCACGACCCACGAATCAATGCAGCGGTCATTCAACCACGGTAAACCATTGGCGGTACACACAGCCACGCTCAAAATACACACACATTTACAAAACACAACCACATTGGACAATTCAAAATACACACGCCTGATACGCATACACACACCACACCCACACCACTATAAAACACCCCCCCACATTACCCACAACCCCTTACAATGACATTTTTGGGAAAAGCAGAGAGACAGAAAAGCTATGACAACAACAGCATCCAGAGGCACACAACACCATCACTCATACACCATTCACGCACATCACACCACACACCCCAACACATCACCCACACCACATCATGGCACCTCAAAGACACCCAAGGTTTTCTGAGGGGAAGCTCAGGGTCATGGTGGAGGAAATCATCCGGGTAGAGCCACAGCTATTCGGATCACAGGTGCAGCAGAAGTCCATTGCAAGGAAGATGGAGATATGGCTGAGAATTGTCAACAGGGTCAACGCAGTGGGACAGCATCCAAGAACACAGGATGACATCAGTAAGAGGTGGAATGACCTTTGGGGGAAGATACATTCCGTGGTATCCAGACACCAGGTAGCCGTTCAGAGGACTGGTGGTGGACCCCCACCTCCTCCCCCACAACTAACATCATGGGAGGAGCAAGTCCTGGCAATCATGCATCCTGAGGGCCTCGCAGGAGTAGCAGGAGGACTGGACTCTGGTAAGGCAAATCTTTATTACTGTATCCCCCACCCTGCCTGCATGCCATCACAAACTTCTACCCCTACCCTCACACCCATCACCCCAACACCTCACAGATACCCCACTATCATAACCCGCACATCCCAATACCAATCCCTGCATGTGACAACAATGCATGGACACCCATCACACACCTGCATGGACACCCATCAACACAGCATGTCCAAGGGAGAGACTCACCCAGGGCACACAATCACCACTCACACAAGGGCCAAGGTGATAATGCAAGCACAGTAGTGGAGGGAAACACACCCATTGCACAAGATGGCACACACAGATAAAATAGCAATGCATTTGCACCCCAACAGGACCCCTACCCAACGTCACTGGACAGGAGGGGCCAGCCATATCCAGTCCCCCCACAGAAGAGGCCCACAGTGACGACAGCAGCTCTGCATGCCTGGATCAAGATGACCAGCCGGCCCATCAGGGACCTCTGGACAGTTGGTTCCCCTGCCACAGTCCCAAACCACCACAAAGCCTCCCCTTCAGGAAACACTAACACAGCACCCACCCAGCGGGCCCATGCCACTGTCCCCAGGACAAGCCAAGCAGCAGTGTGTCCACCACTACAGGGACCCCAGGCAAACCCACTAACACAGGAAGATCAGGGACCTGGAGTCAGTGGCAGTGGGCACACGGTTCAGTGGACAGAGGCACAGGATAATAGGGAAACTGGGAGGACTGCTGTGCAACATGGGGAGGCCAGGCCCAGGGAACCCACTCTCTACGAGGCACTCTCCAACATCATGGGAGCATACCACCATTCCCAGGAGACCATGGGAACGGTATTGGCCAAGTTTCAGGAGACCCAGCGGCTGCAGGAGGAACAGTACCTGGGGATCAGGGAGGACTTGAAGTCCATTAACACCACCCTGGTCACCATTGCAGGGCTGCTGGCAGACATGGCCAGCCCTAACAATGAACAGCCTTCCACGTCCGCCGGCGCTAGTGGACAGGAGGTCCCACCACAGGACCAACAGGCCACCAGCACCCCACCCCCTGCAGAAGGAGAACCACCCTGCAAACGGTCCATGCGATCCAGGCACAAGACAGAGAACATTGCCAAGACCCCCACCAGGAAATAAGACTCTCCTGATTGTCACCCTTCTGTCCCACTTTGTCACCCTGACCACCTTGAACTGCCATTACTCCCCTTCCTATGCCCCCTTGGACAATGCACCTGTGATACAAAGAGACTGGACTCTACCATGGATATTCCTCCACCATCACCCCAATCCCTTCCACATACCCCTCTACTTATTAGCACTTAAATAAACACTCTTGAATCACAAAACAATCTGGAGTCAGTCTGTACTTTCACCAATGTATTATTACAACCTCTTAGACAAATAAATGTAAATGTTCATTTGCACATACCAAAGTATGACAGTTGTTGGGCAGCAGTAAACATAGCAGAAGGCAGAATGTGGTACCCAGATCTGTGAAAAGGAAAGCCAAAGGGAACTGTCAGGGTCCATACACAGAGGTTAAAAGGCTGACTTATACAATATCCTACAGTAGTCAGATATGAGATGAGCAGTGCCAGTCTCCTACCTGTGTCTCACTGGAAGTACTGCATGATGATGTTGTTTCAGTTGTCAATATCTTCTTCCTCTGCCTCCCCTTCCTCACTGTCCACTGGCTCAACAGCTGCCACAAGACCAACATCAGAGCTATCCTCCTGCAGAAAAGGCACCTGGCATCGCACTGACAGGTTGTGCAACATGCAGCATGCCACGATGATCAGGCACACCTTCTTGGGTGAGTAGTATAGGGAGCCGTCTGTTAGATGGAGGCACCAAAATCTGGCCTTCAGGAGGCCGAAAGTCCTCTCAATAATCCTCCTAATTCGGCCATGTGTCTTATTGTAGCGTTCCTCTGCCCTTGTCCTGGCATTCCTCACTGGGGTCATTAGCCATGAGAAGTTGGGGTAACCAGAGTCGCCTGTAAATGTTGAGGGATATGTGTTTGACATACACCAACCCTTAGGGACTACCACATCCCAGACACCTATTCATACTGTGTGGGGACCTTGGGCTCACCTATTAGCCACACACGGTGCCTCTGGAGTTTACCCATCACATAAGGGATGCTGCTATTCCTCAAAATGTAAGCGTCATGCACAGAGGCAATATACTTGGCATTCACATGAGAGATGTACTGTTTTGCCAAACACACCATCTGCACATTTATTGAATGGTAGCTTTTACGATTTCTGTACACCTGTTCATTCCTGCAGGGGGACAAATGCCGCATCAATGGCACCAATGACGTTGGGGATATGTCTCAGGGCGTAGAAGTCAGCTTTCACTGTGGGCAAATCCTCCACCTGGGGGAAAATGATGTAGCTGTACATGTGTTTCAGCAGTGCAGATAACACTCTGTACAACATGTTAGAGAACATTGGCTGAGGCATCCCTGATGCCATGGCCACGTTTGTTTGAAAGGAACCACTGGCCAGGAAATGGAGCACTGACAGGACCTGCACTAGAGGGGGGATACCTGTGGGATGGCAGATAGCTGACATCAGGTCTGGCTCCACTTGGGCACACAGTTCTTGGATTGTGGCACGATCAAGTCTGTAGGTGATAATGATGTGTCTGTCTTCCTTTGTCGATAGGTCCACCAGGGGTCTGTACACCGGAGGATGATGCCATCTCATCATCTGCCCCAGCGGATGGTTCCTATGGAGAGAATGGTGAGCAGAGGGTCATGTACCATATAGGTTGCACAAGGGTTTTTGCACTAATGTGATTAAATCGGTGTGTGGCGTTGTCTGTCCGTATTTGTGCCCAAATGTGCTGTGATGCAGTTAGGTACCCTGCCATGTGCCACCCTGGAATGGTGGCTGCCTGACCTGTAAGGAGGGACAAGGGGAAATGAGGTTACTGTGCTGGCGTTGTGCAGCGTCGCGGTAGGTGGTCAAAGACCGCTGCGTAATTCAGCATTGGTTATCATTGGGCCCTATGGGTTCCAGGAGCCAATGACGATGTACGCCCGCGGTGACGGTATGCACCGCCACGGACATGACCGCCATTTTCTATCTGTTCACTCACTTGATACCTGACCTGCAACAGGAGAGGATCTACACTGCAAGTACTGCTGTGACCTCAGTCTGGAAGCGACAATGGCTCGAGTGTCTGGGGAAAGGGCCCCTGCCTTCACTGTGGAGGAGTTGGAGATACTAGTGGATGGGGTCCTCCCCCAGTACATGCTACTTTACAGTACTCCAGACAAACAGGTGAGTACACTGTGAGCATGATGTGTGGGACATGAATGTATGGAGTGGTGTGGATGGAAGAGACATGTTGGTGGGGGGGCTGAGGCCTGCATGTGAGGGTGGTGAGTGTATGTGTGTCAGGGCATGGGTGGGAAGTGGTGGGCAATGAGTATGATGAACCGGACGGGGGGAGTAATTTCCTTTCCTCCTGTACCTTTCCTCTAGGTCAGCGCCCACCAGAAGAAGGGTATTTGGCGTGCCATCACCAAGGAAGTGCGGACCCTGGGGGTCTATCATAGACAGCGCACCCACTGCGCAAGAGATTGGAGGACCTGCACCGATGGAGCAAGAAGACGGCGGAGGCCCAGCTGGGGATGGCCTCCCAATGTGGAAGGGGTGACCCCCCCTGATGTTCCGGATCCTGGCGGTGGCATATCCGGAGTTGGATGGGCACTTGAGGGCTTCACAGCAGCCACAAGGGGGTGAGTACAGTCTCATTCAGGTGACTCTGCGTGCTTTACAAGGTGTCTGGGTGGGCGATGTGGGCTGTGGGTTCCCCTAGGCCAGGGTGAACTTGCTAGGGTAGGTCTCTTGTTAAGCAGGCTCTGTGGCACTCCAACCCCAATAGTGGTGGTAGCCATCTACAACTAGTCAGGCTCCTGTGGGTTCCAGGTGTGCAGCAAATGGGGTTAGGCATAGTCCCTCATGGGCAGGTGATTTTCCTACAAACTGTTGGTGCATGGCCTAGTGCATAGGGCTGCTCCCTGTGTGTTGTGTCCACCAACGATAGTGGTGTTGCTGGCATTGACCATGTGTCTCCTCTGTCTCTCCCCCCCCTCTTTTGTTTTGTCACCCTATCCTTGTGTGCATTAGCATAATTTTGGCGGAGGAGCAGTGGCACCAGAGAAGGAGGGAGCTGCAACAGACATGGCCCAGGAAGGTGAACGTACGGAGTCTGAAGGCACCAGTGGGACAGAGGGCGAGGGGAGCTCTACGACGGGGACAGGAGGGGACACCAGCGACAGTGACTCCTCCTCTGATGAGAGCTCCCTTGCGGTGGTGGGCACCTCTGTGCCCACCGCAACAACAGTTACAGGGGCCACCCCCCTACCAGCACCACCCTCCCAGCAGCCCCTCAGCGTGTTTCCCATTCCCGCTCACCCAGGAAGGTGGGCATCTCCTTCCCCCCAGGCACCTCAAACCCTGCCCAAGTCAGACCTGCTGCCCTCAGTGAGGAGGCTATTGACCTCCTGAGATACCTCACTGTTGGGCAGACAACCATTTTGAATCTCATCCAGGGTGTCGAGAGGCATTTGCAACAAACAAATGCATACCTGGAGGGCATTCATTCTGGCGTGGCAGCCCAACAGAGAGCATTTCAGGCTCTGGCCTCAGCACTGATGGCAGCCATTGTCCCTGTGTCTAGCCTCCCCCCTCCAACATCCAATACCCAGACCCAATCCCCTCTACCTAAGCCTATCCCAAGCACACCATCAGACCAGCATGCACACTCATCAACACACAAAAGTAGCTCAGGCAAACATAAGCACCACATATCCCACAGGCACTCACACAAGCACCATACCAATGCAGACACACCAACATCCACTGCCTCCACTGTGTCCCCCTCCTCTACGTCCTCCACCTCCCTCCCAGTCTCATCTCCACTCACACCTCCATGCACTACATCCTCAGCCACTACCTCCATCACCAGCACGCCCATCACTACACACCGCTCACGTGCAATCACCACCCCCACTACCATTCACACGTCCCCTGTGTCCTCTCCCAGTTTGTCTGTGAGCCCTCCTCCCAAAGTACACGAGCGCCGGCACACACCCACTCAACAGCCATCGACCTCACAACAACCTCCAACACATGCACCTTCACCCAAACTCAACAGACGTACACCTACAACCACTACCTCTTCCTCCACTCCCAAACCCCCTCCATCTTCCCGTCCCAGTGGGTCTAAAAAATGTTGGCTACCATTGACCTCTTCCCTAAACCTCCCCCCGTCCTTCCCCTAGGGCCAGGTTGTCTAGAGCCCAGACCAGCACCTCAGCCACCAAATCATCGTCAACTGTGGTCCCTGCAAGTCTGGGAGGATCGAAGGGGGCACCCAACAGGGCTGCCAGTGTGCCATCTACTGAAGCCAAGGACCACCCTATTCTGCCACCTGCCAAGGTAAAGAAGGGGCCAGCATGCCAAAGAGAAAAGCCGCACCACCCACCCAGCAAGACCTCATCCAGAACCAAAGAGGACATTGCCAGCCAGTGCCACTACAGCGGACATCAGTATCATCCCCAGTGGGCAGCCGTCCGAGGCTGCAGGAGACATCCTGGACCCTGCACACACTACATGAGGCACCACCACCAGCACTGGCACTCCCAGCAGTTTGTAGCCTAAGTCGTCGCAAGGTGGAGTGTGGCTCTGCCTCCATGGAGTATCATGCTATCTGTTACTGGAAAATCTCGTGGCTCAGACACCCAGGTGAGGGAATGGGAACTGCCACACCCCTGGTGCTGCAACACTGGGCACCAAGCCCCCTCCAGAACCAGTGGAGAAAAGCATCCACTAACCCAGTCCTTGGCAGGATGGAGCACTCTGGGCACAAAGCCCCCTCCAGAACCAGTGGAAGACACCACCCACTAGAGAGACTGTGGCTTTGCAGTGCCCAGGACTAAGCAGTGGGCAAAGCACCTACTTGAGACACTTTAGAGACTGTGGCTTTGCGCTCCCCAGGATCAAGCAGTGGGCAAAGCACCCACTTGAGAGACTTGAGAGACTGTGTCTCTTGCACTCCCCAGGACCAAGCAGTGGTAAAGCACCCACTTGAGAGACTTGAGAGACTGTGTCTTTGCACTCCCCAGGATCAAGCAGTGGGCATGGAGCCCCCTCGAGGAGCAGTGGCGTCGTATCATCATCCAGCTGAGGTGCCCCTCCCTCCTGTTCCCCCTGAGGTGCCTGTTTTTTTCAACCTGATGCCCGTGCAGTGTTCTCTCCGTTTTGAGGCAGGTGTCATGTGTGGGCTTCGGCCATGCTTTTTGGGACCAATGGTCCAATGACATTTAATGGGACAGTGTACGGACTTGTGTATTTGCTGATACTATTTGTATATACTGATGATTTAAAGTTATCTTTGGCTATCTGATTGTTAAAATATTACACTCGTTAAACTCATTTCATTTCGTCCTTTCGTTCTTCCAGGGTGTGACCTGGTGTATCTGTTATGTGATTGCATATGTGTGTGTGTGTGTTGTGGGTGGGGGGTGCGGGTGCTGCGTGTGTATCACTCTCTTTTCCCTCCTCCCCTCCCTGGTGTACTAGGTGCAGTACTCACCGTCTTCGTCGCCATAGTCTTTGATGTTCCTGGTAGATGAGGAGGTAGACCAGCATCGGCAGGACCTGTAACTCGGGCTCCATGGCCTCCTGGTTGTTCGTTGACTGACAAGAGGTGAGTGGTATCCCTTCTGTGTACTGTTTCCGCCATGCTTTTGATGGCATTGGTACCGCCACGGAAAAGCTGGTGGATTGGTGCCTTGTAGTAGTGTGGGTGGTACATTGTCTTTCGCCTGTCTGTCGGTGATGACTGCCACGGTGTTTGTTACTACCGCCGTGGTGGTTGGAGTGTTAACTTGGCTGTCTGTATTGGCGGTTTCCGCCATGGACGTAATTAAAAAAAAAAATTGCTGGCCTGTTGGCGGTATTACCGCCGCTTTATCACCGACTGCCAGGGTTGTAATGAGGGCCTATGTATTCCTGGGAGAACTTAACTGCAACCTGGACGACCCCATGACACCAACTTCACCTACCTACTGAAAAGACTGGACAACATCAGCCTCAAGCAGCTGGTCATGGACCCCACACAAAAAAACAGGACACATGCTGGACCCTATCATCACATTCAGCAACAGAATCAGCTTCAAGCACACCAGGGAACTCACCTGATCGGACCACTACATCGCACAATTGCCGAATCCCCCACATTGCCCCTATCCACCATAGCACCCCCTCCCATGGCTATACCAATGCCACTCAGGAGCAATGAACCAATGCACTTAGCACCTCACAGCACAATGTCACCACCAACTTGGGTCAGACAGTACAGAACTTTAATGACTGGATCATCAGCACTACTGAAATTGTCGCCCTAACTAAACCAGCCAACCCCCAGAGAACAACCAAAAAAGTCATCTGGTACACCCTGGAGCTCAGAAAATCGAAATGCAGGTGCAAACAACTGGTGAGAAGATGGCGCACCAGCAAGAACCACACCTCCTGAGCCACCTTCAAATGGCCTTTAATGACTACCAAGGCCAGATCAAAGCTGCAAAAAAGAGTCTGGATCAAGAACAGCACCAACCAAACCAAAGAACTCTTCACCATCGTCTGAGAGTTTGACTGCCCATCAGCCATAGAAAACTCTATCCCCCTCACAAGAACTTTGCAATATCTTTGCCAACCACTTCCACAACAAGACAGAAACCGTCTGCAACCCATCAAACTCCACCACTGACCACCTGCTCACCACATGGGGACAATTCAGCACACCAAATACAATCACACTCATGAGCTCCATCCACCCCCTGCCCCAAAGGATCTTCAACCTTGGAAGAAACAATATCAGCTGCCAACTCACCACCATTCTCAACACCTCACTAACCAATGGCCACTTTTCCAGAAGACTGGAGATATGCACAGATCAGATTCCTTCAAGAAGTCCTCTGCAGACCTCAGTGAGATCCAGAATTACCACCCAATCAGTCTGCTCACCTTCCCCACCAAAGTCCTGGAGAAGGCCACCAACCTCCAACTCACAGAAGACCTGGAGGGAAAAACAGCCTGCTAGACCCCTCCCAATCAGGGTTCAGAGCCAATCACAGCTCTGAGACACCTCTAATCACCGCAACAGACAGTATCAGCCATCGTGCTCAATCTCTCTGCCACCTTCCACACCATCTTCCACCACACACTGATCAACTGACTATGGGAGATTCGGGTCATAGACAATGCACTCAGATGGATGGCATCCTTCCTCACGGGACTCACCCAGAGAGTCTGCCTCCCCCGCTTCACCTCACAGGTGAAGCACACTATCTGCTGCATTCCCAAGACTCCCCCTAAGCCCAAAACTATTTAATGTGTAAATGGCACCACTCACAGACATTACAGACATTGTGAGATTGCACAGCATCAACATCATCACCTTTGCTGATGACGTGAAGCTCACCTCTCGCTCTCAACAGACCCCACCCAGGCAAAGACCAGCTTTCACAGCTATATAAAGAACTTATCTGTCTGGATAAAGGACAATACCTGAAGCTCAACTTGGTCAAAACGGAGGTTTTGATCTTCGGCAGACACTCAACCCTCTGGAACAACTCCTGGTGACCAGCAGTATTCGGACCCACCCCCACACTGAGAGATCACTCCTGCAACCTCAGCATCATTGTTGACAGCGATCTCTCCATGAATCGCTATATCAACGCTGTTTCCGCAGCCTACTTGCACACACTCTGCATGCTCTGCAAGATCTTTAAGTGGCTCCCAACCAGCACGAGGAAGATAGTGATGCAGGCCTTCATCACCAGCCAACTGGATTACAGCAACACACTCTACGCAGGCACCACCACTGAAGTCATGCAAAGACTCCAGACGATCCAGCTCACACCTGCCAGACTGATCCTCAACCTGCCCAAGAGAACCCACATCACCTAGTACTCGAAAGACCTCCATTGGCTCCCAATCCAGAATAGATGCTATTTCAAACTCTTGACCCATGCCTACAAAGCACTCCATAACCAAGGACCCGCCTACCTTTACCACCGCACTCACCTCCACCAACTGACCAGGAACCTCGCCTCAGCACACATCACCCTCGCAAAGATACCACACATACACCTCTGCTGCACGGAAGGATGCTTCTTCTCTCACCTCGCTGCTAAAGCCTGGAATGCCCCCACCCTCAGTCTCCACCTCTGCACCGCACCTTCGCTGACCCACTTCAGAACGGAACTGAAAACCTGGCTTTTCAAATAAACATTGCAGCATGCACCTGGATACCCAATCGGGTGACAAGTTGCGCTATACAAATAACACTAGTTTGACTGATTGATTTATTGATTGATACTTTTCACACCAGCAGCTCTATCTATTGGACAGATTATTCCTGCTACCAAAGCAGATAAAGACATGCTCATCCTCAAATGCCTCATTACAA
Organism: Pleurodeles waltl; assembly: GCF_031143425.1. NCBI lineage: Eukaryota > Metazoa > Chordata > Amphibia > Caudata > Salamandridae > Pleurodeles > Pleurodeles waltl. Next base: position 1,088,389,031 of record NC_090440.1, read on the forward strand.
AGCAAACTTGGAAGATGATTATTGTTTTTAGAATGTTGTTATTGCCATTTTGTTGAAAGAACAACAACCGGGAAGATGGGGGGGGGTGTAAGGCGTGAAAGCAGATTTAATTGCATGAAAAGTCATCACATTATCAGCATAGAGGTAAATTTACAGTAGTGCCAACATATCTTCACCAACCTTATATTCAGTCAGTGGTCTGACAAGAGTGGAATTGGTGGGGGAGTGCAGTTTATCCAGACTATGGAAACCCTGAACATCAAGGGAGCAAGTGAGTGGGGAAGGCATGATGTCAGGAGTGGCCATCTAATTGACTGGGGGTAGGTCGCTGCTCGAGGAGGCACCCTTGGCATCCAGATGGAAAGGTGAGTCCCTCTTTCTTAGATATTTCAGCAGTGGCTCCCAGATGTCTTTTGGGCATGAGCTCCCAATAGGTGGAATTTGTCACTGACAGTAGGCCATATCATGCAAACAAGCCTCCGTTGTGGGAGCATGTGCATGGCCATATGATGCTTGGCCTGGAGTAGAAGCATGGAGGTGTGCAGGCGGGCCTCAGAGGGTGCATCCTTGATGTTTCTGAGGAGGCCAACTAAAGAGGTCTAGGATGGAGTGGCACACAGTCAGGGTCAGTGCAGATAAGACTCTAGTCTAGTAGTCCATCACCCGAGAGCACTCCCAAGCACAACGCTACAAGGAGGCCTGAGAGCAGCAAAGAGCAGGCAGCGCACATCTCCTAATATAGTGAAGCTACATCGGGGTGTGACATAGCCTGTGGAAGAATTTGAAGTTAATGAGTTACAGCCTACAGCTGGGGGAGAGGGCTGCGACTTGGCCACAGCAGAACAACCACTGGGCATCAGTGATGGTGGGGGTTTGTGTCTAGGTCCCAGGAAGCACAGACTGCCAGGATTTGCTCTTGTGGTGTTTCTTGTGTAACAGAGTATAGTCGAGTGACAGGTTAGTTAGCTTGTGTTTGAGGGCATGCAGCGTGGTGGGGTGGGAAATGTGTCATTACTACGCTGCAGGTGACTCGGAGCTGATGGTAAAGGAGGACTTTGAGTGACATATGATGGGGGGCTTGGGCCACACAAATGGGGTAGGAAGTGATAATTGGGTTACAAGTCAGCAAAGGTTGTAAGGCCACACTCATGCACCCTCACTCTAGCACCCTCCTCTGATAGAATCAGCAGTAGGGAGATGCGTGCAATGGGAACTGAGGGAGCATAAAGTCAGCGGAGCAGAGCGCACCATCGCATGCCGTCCGATGCCCGCCATGTACGCTCCACCGTATCAATTTCAGTCTGTGGCAGCTTGTATGGTTGATAGAGTGCCAAGGTAAGGGGTCAGGGGGGCACTTGGTCCACCTTGATGGTGGTATGCGGTGAAATGGTGTGGGAGAGAGCCAGAAATTAATACAGTGAACCTGAAAGCAGAGAGCTTAAAGGGAGCACCCAAATTCCCCGCTGGAATGGCAGGATGAATGTTTCCCATTTGATCCTCATTTGTTTGCCAGCCCAGACCAGAGCAACAACACTGGAGTGCAGTCGCCAGAGGAAGTGTGCAGTAAATGGGATTGGCATGTTTATGAAGAGGTACACAAACTTAGGCAGCATGACTATTTCCGCAGTGGCTATCCGACCTGTTGCAGTTAGTGGCAGACAAGTCCATATTGGGATCCTCTACTCCAGCCACTCAATAGCACAGCCATAATTGGCCTTCCAAAGTTCATCTTAGTCATGGCTTGCCCAAATGCCCAGGTAGAGGACCAGTTTGGAAGCTCATTGCAGTGGGTACTCCAATGCAAACAGCTGTGTACACTCCGTGAGGGGGAACAGTGTGGATTTGGCCAAGTTGACATGAATACCTGTGAATCCACCAAAACGAATTACCTCACATATAACGGAAACTAGGATAGCTCGGGGTTCAAGGATGTATAACGTCACATCATTGGCATGCATAGACACCTCTTGATTCCTGCCCGCGAAGCCAAGGCCCCTGTAGGCATGGTGCTGTCGCAGCTGGACATCTAGGGGTTCCATCAACACTCAAAATAGGATCAGAAACAGCGGGCACCCCTAGGAGGTCCAGAGGGCAAATAGAAAGAAAGCATGATTTTGAGTTGGCGGCGGGTCATCGGAAAGGCATAGAACAAGGCAAAAAAAAAAAGTTGCAGAAATAGATACGCCCACACCAAGGAATCAAATGCCTTTCTGACAATACGGCTGCGGCAACCTGAGGGTTAAAGGTGTGCATGATGGCAAACATTTTGTGAAGATTTTATGAAGTGGATCGGCCCAGCATGACCTCTGACTGGTCGAGACAGACAATGTCAGGCAGTAGAATGAGGAAACGATTGGTGAGGAGCTTTGCAAGAATGTTATTGTCAACATTTATCATGAAGACGGCTGATTGAAATCACAATAGTCAGCCAGATTGTCAGGTTTCAATTGAGTGACTATGACTGCTTGAATTGCTATGAATGCAAAAATGGTGGGAGCGCCCCAGTCATTAGAGAATCTTCATACATTGTGAATAAGTGAGAAGCCAGCAGAGCTGCATTTTCTTTATAGAAGGAGATAGTGAATCTGTCCAGTCCCGGCACATTTTTTGCCAGGGGGGGCCTGTATGACCTTTTTGACTTCCTCAACCGTGAAGGAGGAGTTTAGGTATAAGCAGTAGGCTTGGTCCAGCCAAAGCAGCTGGATTGTGTTCAAGTATGCTGTTAGCTCCTCCACACCCGACACCATCATAGCACTATAAAGTTTTGAGTAGAAGGAGGTCATGGTTTGAAGGGGACTGGCAGGGGTGGTCTGCCAGTCCTGACGCTCATCTGGGAGCTCCACCGCATAGGTGGCGGCCCAGGGTTTGCGCTGCATGCTGGCTAGTGTCCTGCCAGGGCAACTGTTCTTCCCATATCGGCGTGCAGTCACCTCCCAGCTTAGGTATTAAGGCCCATATTTATACTTTGTTAGTGCTGCATTTGCGTAATTTTTTTATGCAAAAGTGGCGCAAACCTATAAAATACAATTGTATTTTGTAAGTTTGTGCCGCATTTGCGTATAAAAATGATGCAAACGTGGTGCTAAAAAAGTATAAATATGAGCCTTAGTCTCACACAGGGCCTCTTATTCATATTCCGAGAGTTTTGCATGGATAGCTGCCATGGTAGTGGCATTCTTTGAGGTGTAAAACTCCAGCTCCTGGAACTCGAGGTCCTGTTCCAGCAAAGCTAGTTGCTCTTGTATCGCCTCGAGGAGGCTAGATTGTTTCACAATGCAGGGGCCACAGGCCTACAATTAGAGAAACCAATGCACTCATTTAAAAGAGCACATAACATTAGGGATATTGTAGTGTACACACGCCTGAGAAAAGGCACTGAGAAAATGAACAGATGACTATGGAACTTACCACCCTTCGTGGGACACTACACATGCAGAAGTTGTAGTGTGTGTCCCTCCACCAAAAGAACCAAAGAATTGGATCTTGGTCTCATAACCCCCTGGAAACCCAAGGGTCTGTCAAACTGTAACCCCAAAAATTTGGTTTATATTGTATAAGGGCCCTGCACTCTCTCCTGGTGATGTTATGGAATAGTGCCATTATTGTGATTATGTGGATGTAAACTTTTAACAAACAACTCATTATGGTGGTTGGGGTATAGAATTAATGTGAGTGTATGCAGTCTTGCTCACACCTAACGTTATTACTTGATCCTCAAGTAGTAGGGAGGGACTGCGGAGCCACACCCCCTTCAAGTAAGATTGAAGAGGGACTGCAAAATATTGGGGACGGAAATGATCCATTAATTAAATTTTAATCTTGGCAGGTGTGCTACCAAAAATAACCAACCCAGAGTGGTGTAGTTTTATAGATCAACATCATATTATCTTATTGCAGGAGACATGGGGCCCTTCTGCCTCCTATAGAGCATGTTACTGGACCTTCTAGAAGGTTGCGCTCCCATCGACATCTGGAAGGGCATCAGGGGGTTTGATAACTTGGCTAAAGCACGACCTGTTTCCAAAGGCAAAGGAGCTGTTTATTCCCACTAGGGATATACTAGCTGTGGAGGTCGAATTTAGCAGCCTAAGGGGGCCTGTTCCCATAGTAATTGTAAATATATACATCAGACCTGACCAACAAAGGACCCAGATTGCTCTGCTAAACTTACTCGTAGATTTTTTTAACCAATTACCAGGGGGGCAGGGTTTAATCATTGCAGGAGACCATAATATGCAACTGACCTGTAAGGATGACTTCCAGCAAAAAGGAACACATATCGTAGATCCATGGGATAGATCAGGGCCGGTTCAGGCTGCAACAAAGAATATAGGGAGAGCATTAGATTCATTAGAGGATTTAATAAAAGTAAAGGGGCTACAAATAGTAAATGGGAACACGAAGTCAGATACTCCGGCGATGCCTACATATAGAAAAGGCCTATATTCAAGCCGCCTAGACTATGTCCTAGTAGACAACACACTTTGGAATTCTCTTATCGACATGGTTTTATTTCCACGGGATGATAGTGACCATCAAGCTCTTTGCGTATCCTTCTCATCTTCCACATTTAATTGTAACACACTGACCAAGTGGGTGAAGGGTAATGCCTTAACCGTGACAAACGATTATAAAAACGTGAGATGTGAATTGGTGAATGAAGATGTAAACTTCCAGATTTCTATCTACAAAGCAGTTATATTGGCGCGTCTCCCCTATATTAATTCTGTACCGATTAACCTGATCTATTTGCATAGTAACTTGGTCAATCGATTAAGACCACATTTCCAGGTAGTAAGGAGGCGGGTAGAGGCTGGGGACAAACCATTGAGATGGTTCTCCAGCTCCTGCCGGCAGGTAAAAACACAGCTATTGGGAGCACTGAAGGCAGGGAATTGCCGAGAGATAAGAGAAAGTAGGACTGCCTACAAAATAGCATTGAAGAATGCCAAAAAAGAGTGGGAATCTAAATATTGGAACGGTTTGGTAGATGCTCTCCATGAGAAGGATTTTAAATTGTTTTGGAAATTAGTGGCAGGGAAAGGTAACTCACAAACTACTGAGAACTCCCCAGCAATCCAGCCAGAAATCTGGGTGTCACATTTTGGGAATCTATATAGAGCAGCACAAATCAGTAATATTACTGCTTCTCTACCAAAATCCCAGAGCCTCCTCACTTTTTCTACACCAGCTACTGGGCCACTCATATCATCTAAATTTGACCTGGACTACTTCTCTCTAAAAGAAACAACTTCAGCTCTCCAAACATTATGCAAAGGGAAGGCCCCTGGGCTAGATGGTATCCCAGGTGATTTGTACATGTCTCGGCCCAGTACTTGGTCTTTATACTTAAATGCGCTTAGTAACGAGATACTGAGGGATGGTGGGCTTCCCCCCACATGGCAAGCAGCAATTATAGTCCCTGTTTTCAAAAAGGGGCCAAGGGAATTACCAACTAACTACAGACCAATAAGTTTAATTGATGTTAGTCAAAAAATATTGACAGGATTTAGGAAAGGAGTGAGCACAGTAGAGCAAGCGTTCAGGTTCAATCTCCTTTGCTGGAACTACCTGACACTTAGTAAGAGTCACTTGTATGTGGCCTTTATCGATCTAAAAGCTGCTTTCGACATGGTCCCTTGGGACTTATTGTGGAATGTCCTGGAGACCTATCAACTTGACAAAGAATTGTTGAGCTTGATTAGGTACCTTCATAAGGGCACCTATGCCCAGGTACACTGGTCTCAAGGAGGAGATCTGACAGAAGCCATACCTGTTGACAGGGGGGTCAGACAGGGGTGTGTTTTGGCTCCCACTCTGTTTAACCTCTTTATCAACGGTGTGGTTGATCAGATGATGTACTGCAATCATGATGCCCCAAAGTTAGCAGGAGCCCCTGTTCCTATTTTAATGTTTGCGGACGACACCTTTCTGATTTCAAGAACCCCAATGGGTTTACAAAATGAACTTGACGCTTTTTCTAATTTTTGTACCATGGGGGGCCTTGAAATAAATCCAACGAAGACAAAGTTTATGGATTTTAATCCGCATAAGTCATTTAGGGGGAAAACGTCTATAGCAGGTCAACTGGTAGAAAGAGTTAATCAGTTTGACTATCTGGGGATCAGATTAGCAGACGACCAGCAGTGGTCGGCTCAGATCGGGAAGAGTCTGTCTGTCCTATGGCAGAGGTCAGTAGCAATAGGGAGGAAAATTGCTAACATCTCGAAGGGGAAATTTCACCTGCCATCACAGTATATAAAGCCGCAGCAGTGGCTGCTTCATCTTATGGTGCTGAGTTATGGGGTTACTGTAATTCCAGAAGTCTGATGACGATAGAAAACCGTTTTATTCGTAACTTCTTGTGGCTGCCGATGAGTACCCCTCTTATACCCCTTAGATTTGATTTAGCATTAAATGAGATTCATAATGAAATTGCTCTAAGACCCCTTATGTACTGGGTCCGCCTTTGGACCTCTGAACACCTGTCCACCTACCAAATAGCAACAGCTGAGCTTTTAACAGACGGTGGTGTATTAAAAATTCCTTGGTTTAAATATATTATTAGAGATATGAGTACATTCCTCAAAATGGAAGAGGTATGAAGATATCCTTGTAATTTGACCAAGGAAGCAAAAGTACGTATAAGGAAGTGCTACTGGGAGACTATTCTAGTGCAAAACCGGTCCAAACAAACTCCAGGCAGCAGGACATCACAGTTTTTAGACCATAAATGCAGTCCTAAATTTGAGGCTTATATGGATAATATAAACCCCCCTTACACTAAAACCCCTTTTATCAAATTTAGGCTAGGGATTCTGCCACTCAAGACATTCACTGCGAGGTGGAGTAAGTAGGATCACAATCTGAGTTTCTGTCATTTTTGTCACCCGCTCATTTTATGGTCTTTTGTCCCAGATATTTGACACCTAGGAGGAAGTGGATTATTCCTTTATGTAGATCAATGTGGATAAGGAAATGCAACACATCCTTACGCATTTTGGCAAGTGATACAAGTGACAAGGTAGTTTTTGCAGTCACAAGGTATTTACAATCTGCTTGGGCTATAAGAACCAGAGAACTGTCATAACTGTGTGTTTTAATAATTTATATTAGACTAAAATTATTCTTGGCTGAAGTAGATTATTAAGTGGAACCAAGATGCAAAGGTTAACAGGGCTCTAAAAATTGCTGTCCGTTTTATATTGTTTTATACAGTGTTTTTAATAAGTTATTATGAAGGAATTTAGGGCTTTTTAATGTATTATGTGGCATTCCTTGTGTTATCCTTTAATTGTTTTATTGTATGGTTATGGTATGTTGTTATGGGATTCTTTTATGGCTTTTAGCCGAAATAAAGTTATTATTATTATTATTATTATTATACTAGTGACAATGTATAACTTATTCACATAAAACCCTGTGTGACACTAATCTGAAGACAGCCTATATATATATCTCTACTGAGTGACTAAAACACATACAGAGGTGATCGCCTTCTCAAGTCTGTGATTTGCATGGGACACACGTGGTTCTAAATAAGATTAAATGTTCCTGTGCCAATTCTGAACATCACTATGCATTTTCTTTAAAAAACTGACTAATGCAGCATGCTTTTGTGATGACATGGCATCAGCTGCCCACATCAATCGTCGTGTATGCATCACGGCATATACTCAAGATACAATGACTGGGAATCGCGGATAGTATGATGCATACAGTCTTGCGTACAGGACTCTGTTAACGATCCTAGCTTTACTAGCCCTGATTATTACTTTTTATTAAAATCTTCTTTATCAGTGTGTGACTACAACGTATGCTGTCCCACTCCCAGACCAGGAGCCGGTATCCCCTAAAATATAGGGTAAAGGACAGTTTTACTTTTCTCAGTTTTATTTATGTTAGGAGATAACAATTGCACCATTCAATATAATTTCTTCTAAGATGTGCACTTTGATATGTAACTAATGTATAGTGCATGTGAGTCGTATGTGCATGGATTTAGTTTCACCTGTTACATGTGTTGGCAATGGCACAGTTTTATAACTGTATCTTAAGGGGAAGTCTGGCATACTGTTTTTAGTTTTCCTAATCTATCTCATGTATCCACAGGTTAGTTACCAGAATCCATCCTCAGGAAGTACTTGCCTAGGTAGTATTGTTAAAAAGACAATATCACTTGGCATTTATCATGCCGGTGTCAGTTAGGGATCCAAAGCCCTGAAGAATGCCCAACCTGCTAAGGCTACTAGGCAGATATATGCAGGCTAAATGAGATGGGCTGAGTCATTACTCTGAAAGATACCGCGTAACAAGTTTTTAGATATACCTGAGGACCCCATTATTAAAGGTGAAATACTGGGTCACCCCAAAGTATTTTCAAATCAATCTGGATCCCCCAGTTGTCCAGTAGTTCTTTTATATAATAGCTCCCTCCTGCGTGGTCTGCCAGGATTTCGAGTTTGTCCTGGTGACACTGTCTTGCCAGGGTCGGGAGAGGTCACCGATGATGATGCATAATACAAATATGTGTGTGAGGGCTCCTCTTCCATAACGAAGGATCTTCCCTTGAGCAGTGCCCATACAGAAGTTCTGTGACGTCCCTAATTTGGACATAGACCGGTTAATCAGTCATAGAAAACAAAGAACATCTTTTCTGTGTATCAGCTACTGTACTTGTTGTGATTGAGTGAAGGTGCCACAAATGATCACCTTGAGGGTCTTCCAAAGCATTGACAGGGAAACACCGAGCCTTCATTATTGATGAAGTAATCATAATAGCAGTGCAGACATCACCTTGGAACACCACATCCTGGAGTGCCACGGGTGTAACTGCCCGTGGGCCTGTAATGCCAGTGAGAGTCTCCGCAGGACAGGGGAATGATTGGAGAGGGCATTACACTCTCTTTGTCAAGTACAGATCCTCCCAAGAACCGCACTTGAGTAAGAGCTCTTTACTGAAAACTTGGGTTTGTAATTTTGCATAAAAGTGTAATTATTGGTCTTGATGCACCAATAAACAGAAGGCATGGTACATAACTTGTATATTTGGGACACATTCATCAGTCTCCTGATGACATGCAGGATGGTTATAGGACTAAGATAAGAATTTGTCAGGATGATCGTGAAGGGGTCATCCATAGAAGTGATTCCTAAAGTATTTCGGGACTTTACAAAGCTGCATATGCTAATGAGACAGGAGGGTCCTAAAGGTAACTCTTGCACTAAAGGTGAGCCAATGGTGTGATTTCACTGCTGGAGAGACAGAATTCTAAGGCTTTTCTCCGGTTCCGAGTATGGCTGCAGAATTCTATCAAACTTGAAAGAGGAGATTGGATGTTTTGGGGAGTGCAGGAAGAAAGTGTTCAAAACTGTGCAGCTCATCTGTTGTTCATTCTCAAATAAAATGATCACTTTAACCCATTCCAATAAATCCTTTCTCATACTTCCATTAAGTAAACTGCCCTATAGGAGCCAGTAGTCCAGCTGTTCAGATAAAGGCTGATACAACCAGTAATTAATTGATCTAAGACTACCACTGAAGTTGGCATTGCACTACATATAAAGCCTGAGTTTCCAGGAAGTGATGGTGTAGTGGAGCGGCCCTGTCAAACCCAACAATCCTGTAATGGTCAGGGATCCCTTTTTACATATTTGCAGCTCTATAGGCCTGTCTGGGAAGGTACTGCCATCAAGTGCTGCTGCACGAGCAGTTATTAACCTCCCCCCGCTATCTGTCTTATCACGCTAATTACATATTGTTAGTGCGGCAAGGTGCGTTTTTGGACCTAATCCTGCTGACACATTGGGGAACTGTATTGTTGTGAATTTTAGATTGCCAAGGCTTGTAACTTGTTGTTTAAAGCTAACTGTCACACAGTGCTCTATCACTTTGGTGCCATTGAAATATTTCTATAAAGCTCCTTTTGTTCGGAGCCAGTTACATCCCTCTCCCCCAGTCCCGCTGTTAAATTTTTCAAGTACCCGTCTTCGGCTATCTTCGGTTGCATTAGCACTTATCTCCATCGCACCCAAATATGGCCTTTTCAACAAGAGCTTCAGCCAGTGTATCCACTCAAGGACCAGCTGCGCTCCTCATTAGCCATAGTAACCCTTTCCCCATTCTAGTAGCCAACAGATTTGATGTTCTTTCAAAACTGAATTTACACCAGGCAAAGGCCAATCATGCTCTTAGCTTGGCCATGAGTAATAATTTGCCACAAGTTAAGATTGTCTCCTTAGACGCATGCCAAGGTCATTCCTTTTCCATGTTTAGCTGGAACATTGCTGGCCTTAAAGGGAAAATCAATAATCTGGAGTGGCAAGTGTTTGTTTCTAAACATGAGAAAATTGCCATGCAGGAAACTTTGTCCCTTACTCCTATATTTTATGATGGGTACACATGTTATTCCAGTTCAGCTACCCCATCTGCTAGAGGTAGGGCAAAAGGCAGACTTACAATTGAGATCAGCACACATTTTCATGTTGACGTAACAGTCATTGATTCATAACCTCCGGCTGTCCTAGGTTTAAAAATATGTAATAGTGTGAAACGTTTTTTGTTTTACCTCATCAACTTTTATAATAATGATTTTAGTAACACTGTTTACACTCGTTTTATCTGCTTGTTTAATTTTCTCTCTAAGCTGCAGACTATGAGAGGTAACAAGCAAGCACATTTTTATTATTTGTTATATGGTGATTTTAATGTAAAGTTACAGGGATGTAATTGGGAATCAGGAGATTTTGCGAATGGGAGTGGGACTATATGCAATGCCAGGGGGATAGAGCTGAATTGATACTTAGCAGAGCATGCCTTAGACTTAACGGAAAACAAAGTGAATGGAATGCAAAGAATGCAGCACTCTTAGTCTGAGTAATTAATTTATTAAAGCACTTCCCAAGTTTCACGCACAGAAAGAATAACGTGAGCTTTTATTTCAAATGCAACAACACGTGTAATTCTTAAAATAATCACAGCAGTAGAATAATAATGATTAATGAACAGAGAGAATGCAAAACTTCAACAATTAATATAAGATATATAAACGTAGTGATTACGTATTCATGAGTGCACACCACAAAGCTAAAAATAAGAATAAAAAATGCATCACCATGGGGCTTGAGACCGACATCATCCCTTCGTCTGCCAACTTCTAGTCGTGGGACCCTGGCAACTGAGGCAGAGGGAGAACACTACTCACAATGGGATTATCTTCTGAGCTTGGCGTCCTCCCTCAGAATGAGTTCCTTCTAACCCCGGTTGTCAAGCTTCCTCCCCTTATATACTTGAAACAAACTGGAGAGGAGAATTCTAGAAACCTCCCATCCCATTTAGTAAGGTGTTGTTCAAATGCTGGTCGTACCAGGTCAGTGTTGAAAAGAGCACGCTAGAGACTGGCCAACTGTCACTGTGTTTTTCCAAGACCAAGCTGTTCCCTGCTTTACCACTGACATTCTCAGCCATGTACGTTTTATCATCTCTACTCCCCCATGTTATGTGTCCTTCCTCTGTGAGAAAGAGCGAAAATACTTTGCACAATCTGTGTGCGGAAAATAAACCTGCGCCACCAATGTGACTATGTGTGCAGCTAAGCTGAGCATCAGAATGGAGTCAGTGGTCAAGATGGAGCTGGTGGTTAAATACAGATAGCATTGCAGACACCTAGTGAGGATGTAGTATCATTACCATCTTTTAGAGGGCTAGGTCATGCTTCAACTATTGACTATATGTTTGCAGACTTTGATTTTGCAGCATGATTTCTTTAACCTGTTCTGTGCCTTGGACGAGATCATCTCGTCCATGGCACAGGGGAACTTGGGGGAGCGCTAGCGCGCCCCCCGTGCACCCCCCTCCCCCCAAGCCGGAGATGGAAGGGGAAGACCTTCCCCTTCCACCCCCGACCCCCCCACCCCCGTGACATCAGCACGCGAGCGCGCGCTGATTAGTCACAGGGGCCTCCCCCATCGCGCTGGAAGCAGAGCTTCCAGCGCGATTGAAAGAGAAATGCTAAGCATTTCTCTTTCAATCACGTGGGGGAGGCCCGGAGGGGCTTCAAAGGGAAGGAAATTTATTTCCTTCCCTTTGAAGTCTCTCCGAGGGTTTCAAAAGCTGGATTGCTAGCAATCCGGCTTTTGAAACCCCACTAGACACCAGGGATTTTTTTCTTTTGACTGATACTGACAAAAGGGAGCGACCCCTTGGGCAAGGGTCGCTCCCAGGGGGGGCATGTTTTCGGGAAGGCCTTTTCTGCCCCCCCGGGGGCAGAAACCTCTAGGTGGGGAGCGACCCCTTAGGCAAGGGTCGCTCCCCTTGGGGGATAATTATATTTAGGCCATTTCTGCCCCCCTGGGGGGCAGATTGGCCTATTTTGATGAGGCCAATCTGCCCCCAAGGGGGGTAGAAACCACTAGACACCAGGGAGTTTTTTCTTTGCGTGAATTTCACGCAAGGGGAGCGACCCCTTAGGCAAGGGTCGCTCCCTGGGGGGGGGCAATTTATTTTAGGCCATTTCTGCCCCCCCTGTGGGCAGATCGGCCTATTATTAGGCCGATCTGCCCCCAGGGGGGGCAGAAACCTCTAGGCGCCAGGGCAAATTTTTTTTTGGTGTTTTTTTGTTTTGTTTATTTTTTTAGAGATGGGGAGCGACCCATCAGGCAAGGGTCGCTCACCTGGGGGGCAAATTGTATTTAGACCATTTCTGCCCCCCTGGGGGCAGATTGGCCGATTTTAGGTCAATCTGCCCCCAAGGGGGCAGAAACCACTAGGCACCGGGGATTTGTTTTTTGGCGCCAATGTCACGAAGGTGGAGCGATCCTGTAGGCAAGGGTCGCTCCCGTGGGTGGGGGGGGTGGGGGCTGGGGGGGGCATATTGTATTAAGGCCATTTCTGCCCCCCTTGGGGGCAGATTGGCCGATTTTAGGTCAATCTGCCCCCAAGGGGGCAGAAACCACTAGGCACCTGGGATTTGTTTTTTGGCGCCAATGTCACGCAGGGGGAGCGACCCCGTAGGCAAGGGTCTCTCCCGGGGGGGTGGGGGTTGGGGGGGCAAATTTATTTTAGGCCATTTCTGCCCCCCCTGGGGGCAGATCGGCCTATTATTAGGCCGAACTGCCCCCAGGGGGCGGCAGAACCCTCTATGCGCCAGGGGAAATATTTTTTTTGTGTTTTTTTTTTTTTAGAGTTGGGGAGCGACCCTCAGGCAAGGGTCACTCCCCTGGGGGGCAAATTGTATTTAGGCCATTTCTGCCCCCCTGGGGGGCAGATTGGCCGATTTTAGGTCAACCTGCCCCCAAGGGGGCAGAAACCACTAGGCACCTGGGATTTGTTTTTTGGCGCCAATGTCACGCAGGGGGAGCGACCCCGTAGGCAAGGGTCGCTCCAGGGGGGGGGGCGATGGGGGTTGGGGGGCAAATTTATTTTAGCCCATTTCTGCCCCCCCTGGGGGCAGATCGGCCTAATATTAGGCCGATCTGCCCCCGGGGGGGGCAGAAACCTCTAGGCGCCAGGGGAATTTTTTATTTTGTGTTTTTTTTTTTGTTTGTTTGTTTTTTTAGAGATGAGGAGCGACCCATCAGGCAAGGGTCGCTCCCCTGGGGGGCAAATTGTATTTAGGCCATTTCTGCCCCCCTGGGGGCAGATTGGCCGATTTTAGGTCAATCTGCCCCCAAGGGGGCAGAAACCACTAGGCACCGGGGATTTGTTTTTTGGTGCCAATGTCACGCAGGGGGAGCGACCCCGTAGGCAAGGGTCGTTCCCGGGCAGGGGGGATTTGGGGGGGGTGGGGTCAAATTTATTTTAGGGCATTTCTGCCCCCCCCCCCCTCCCGGCTGAGCTAGAGGCCAAACTCCACAGGTAGGCACTTTGCAAAAAACACCTCTGTTTTCTGTGAAAAAGTGTGTTGTGTTCACGTTGTGTTTTGGGCCATTTCCTTTCGTGGGCGCTAGGCCTACCCACAGAAGTGAGGTACCATTTTTATCGAGAGACTTAGGGGAACGATGGGTGGAAGGAAATTTGTGGCTCCTCTCAGATTCCAGAACTTTCTGCCACAGAAATGTGAGGAACATGTGTTTTTTTAGCCAAATTTTGAGGTTTGCAAAGGATTCTGGGTAACAGAACCTGGTCCGAGTCCCACAAGTCACCCCATCTTGGATTCCCCTAGGTCTCTAGTTTTCAAAAATGCACAGGGTTGGTAGGTTTCCCTAGGTGCCGGCTGAGCTACAGGCCAAAATCAACAGGTAGGCACTGTTTTCTTTTAAAAATTTGGATGTGTCCACGTTGCACTTTGGGGCGTTTCCTGTCGCGGGCGCTAGGCCTACCCACACAAGTGAGGTATCATTTTTATCGGGAGACTTGGGGGAACGCTGGGTGGAAGGAAATTTGTGGCTCCTCTCAGATTCCAGAACTTTCTGCCACTGAAATGTGAGGAACATGTGTTTTTTTAGCCAAATTTTGAGGTTTGCAAAGGATTCTGGGTAACAGAACCTGGTCCGAGCCCCACAAGTCACCCCATCTTGGATTCCCCTAGGTCTCTAGTTTTCAAAAATGCACAGGGTTGGTAGGTTTCCCTAGGTGCCGGCTGAGCTACAGGCCAAAATCAACAGGTAGGCACTGTTTTCTTTTAAAAATTTGGATGTGTCCACGTTGCACTTTGGGGCGTTTCCTGTCGCGGGCGCTAGGCCTACCCACACAAGTGAGGTATTATTTTTATCGGGAGACTTGGGGGAACGCTGGGTGGAAGGAAATTTGTGGCTCCTCTCAGATTCCAGAACTTTCTGCCACTGAAATGTGAGGAACATGTGTTTTTTTAGCCAAATTTTGAGGTTTGCAAAGGATTCTGGGTAACAGAACCTGGTCCGAGCCCCGCAAGTCACCCCTCCTTGGATTCCCCTAGGTCTCTAGTTTTCAGAAATGCACAGGTTTGGTAGGTTTCCCTAGGTGCCGGCTGAGCTAGAGGCCGAAATCTACAGGTAGGCACTTCGCAAAAAACACCTCCTGTTTTCTTCCAAAAATTTGGATGTGTCCACGTTGCGCTTTGGGGCGTTTCCTGTCACGGGCGCTAGGCCTACCCACACAAGTGAGGTATCATTTTTATCGAGAGACTTGGGGGAACATAGATTAGCAAAACAAGTGTCATGCCCCTTGTTTTTCTCTACATTTTTTCCTTCCAAATATAGGAGAGTGTGTAAAAAAGACATCTATTTGAGAAATGCCCTGTAATTCACATGCTAGTATGGTCACCCCGGAATTCAGAGATGTGCAAATAACCACTGCTCCTCAACACCTTATCTTGTGCCCTTTTTGGAAATACAAAGGTTTTCTTGATAGCAATTTTTTACTCTTTATATTTCAGCAAATGAATTGCTGTATACCCGGTATAGAATGAAAACGCACTGCAGGGTGCAGCTCATTTATTGGCTCTGGGTTCCTTGGGTTCTTGATGAACCTACAAGCCCTATATATCCCTGCAACCAGAGGAGTCCAGCAGACGTAACGGTATATTGCTTTCAATAATCTGACATTGCAGGGAAAAGTTACAGAGTAAAACGTAGAGAAACATTTATGTTTTTTTCACCTCAATTTCAATATGTTTCTTTTTCAGTTGTTATTTTCTTTAGGAAACCCTTGTAGGATCTACACAAATGACCCCTTGCTGAATTCAGAATTTTGTCTACTTTTCAGAAATGTTTAGGTTTCTGGGATCCAGCATTGGTTTCATGCCCATTTCTGTCACTGACTGGAAGGAGGCTGAAAGCACAAAAAATTGCAAAAATGGGGTATGTCCCAGTAAAATGCCAAAATTGTGTTGAAAAATTGGGTTTTCTGATTCAAGTCTGCCTGTTCCTGAAAGCTGGGAAGCTGCTGAGTTTAGCACCGCAAACCCTTTGTTGATGCCATTTTCAGGGGAAAACCCACAAGCCTTCTTCTGCAGCCACTTTTTCCAATTTTTTTGAAAAAAACGAAATTTTCTTGTATTTTGGCCAATTTCTTGGCCTCCTTCAGGGGAACCCACAAAGTCTGGGTACCTCTAGAATCCCTAGGATGTTGGAAAAAAAGGACGCAAATTTAGCTTGGTTAGCTTATGTGGACAAAAAGTTATGAGGGCCTAAGCGCGAACTGCCCCAAATAGGCAAGAAAAGGCCTGGCACAGGAGGGGGAAAAGGCCTGGCAGCGAAGGGGTTAAGGGGAAGCCTTATTGACCAAGTGGGGGAAACGGAATGCCCTTTTGCATAAGCTAACGGCCTCTAAGTAGACATCAACGTGATACTAAACAATGTCTATCACCCAACATTCTACTAATAGTCTAAGGCTTATTTGTCATCTTAAAGATCCTGTTCATACCCTGAAAACATTGTTAAAACCATACCAGGCTGTTTCTAAGTTGTCTGGTTGAGAATGGGAGTGAGATCATGATAATCCACTATAATAGCCTAACTCAATATGTCAAACAAGGTTTGCTTAAACCTTTTTCGTCCTGATAAAAGGGTGCTGCAATGGTTGAATTGGCATTGCTCAGCAGCCAATCACAGACTGAGGAAGTAATTGACTGCCACCCCGAGGGTGTGGCCTGAGGTCCGGGATGCACGTCAAGAATATAAATCCTTTATTAAATCCGGGAAAGAAGAAATACAGAGGGACTGGGATCTATTGGAAACTGCTGCAGCAGGGAATGATAGTAAGTTATTCTGGGATCTAGTAAAGAAAATCAGATCTCAGAACACCCTTCTTCAGTGTAGCATCTGAGGATCTGACTGGGTCTCGCATTTCCCTGCTATCTATCACAAGTAGGAGAACTCAAGCACATTACATGCCCTTTGTAATAGACTTCAGTATTCTCCATCTCTTTTTATCACTCCACCTGAAGTAGAGCTGGCAATAGAACAGTGTGTGGGAGAGAAAGCACCAGGCCCAGACGGAATCCCAATTGATATTCTAATATGCATGCCTGATCTATGGGGACCCCTGATTACAACAGGGGCCTTAATGTTAACATTCCTCACTCTTGGACCCTATCCTCCATCATCTCTATATTTAAAAAGGGAGACTGATCGTCTCCCAAATGCTATCGACCTATTTGACTTATCGATGACGGCTCGTCTCCCAAATCCTATTGCCCGATTTGACTTATCGATAGTACAGTCAAAATCATAGGAAGGGTGGTCTACAACCGTCTTGTGACATGGGCTTGAGACATTAACATTCTTTCCCCTTTTCAATTTGGATTTTGCCCAAGGCTGGGCATGACAGAGCAGTGCTTGAACTTGAGTTTGATGGTGTGCAAATATGCCCATGCTAAGTGCTCCCTTATTTATCTTGCATTTATGGACCTGTCCACTGCATTTGATTCAGTTATCAGGACCAAGTTGTGGACGATGATGCTGGACTTGGGGGTGGATCTTCTGTTACTGAACTTTTTGCATTGCCTGCATAAAGATCTAACAGCTAAAGTGTGCATGACCATCTACTGTGAAATGTCTTCTGAATTTTCCTTAAAGCAGGGGGTGCACCAAGGATGTATTGTGGCGCCCCTGCTTTTTATTCTTCACATTTATGATTATGCACCCACCTAATTTCTAACCCAGTAGAGGTTCTGAGGATCGTGGGCACGCAGGGGCCTGCGCTTCTCTACGCCAATGAGGCAGTCCTCTTAGCCTGCACCGCTCATGCTCTGAGGCTGTTGGTGGACTGCTTTGACTCTTTTATGAGCAACCTATACCTAGTCACTAAATATGAGAAATCGCATATTATGGCATGTGGGCCCAATAAATCTAGGTTAACTAGGCTCACAATTAATGCCCAACCACTCACTCGCACCAGTGATTGTAGCTTCCTAGGATTAACCTTCAGTTCCTCGTGGTCTTGGCAGTCCCAGCTTAAGAGCTCCTGTCTTAAACTTAGCAGATCAGCAGGAGCAATATGTAACCTCACTAAGCCAGGAGGAAAAGGCTCTGTCTTTCCTATTCTAAGAGTGTACAATACACAGTGTGTAACTGCTGCCATACATGGGGCTGGGATATGGGGTTTTCACAACACCTCTTCTCTGCAAGTGGAGGAAAAGTGAATCTTTCACAGATTGCTGTTCTGTCCACCCCTAGTTTCATCATCCATTCAGAGCTCAGTCAAGGTAACATTGCAGACAAGGTGCATTTGGCTCTTTTGTTGTTGTAGGTTAGCATATGGTCCAACCCAGAGGCGTCACTTTGTAGGGACATAATCATTACTGTCTCAGCTTGGAGAAAGGTTTTTCTACCTGTGTCTGAGTTACATCCGTAAAACATTGGGCTTGTCCTCTTTGTTTATGGATCCTGGAAACATTACAGAAATTAGATAAGTTAAAGGTTAAAGCTGCCTTTTTGGAGTATTGTGAGGAAAGGAGACCGAAAGCCGAATTACGTAAACACACAGTGTTGGTCTATTATAGATCTTTAGCACCTGTGGAACCAACTTTCTATTTAACTTAAGATCTTACACATCTCTGTCAGCTTTCACATGCCAGTGCTACTGCTATGCAAAAGCTGGTGGAGTTGGGGGGTCGTAATCCTCAGGGCGGCCCTGCATGTAGCGCTGCCCTGGTGGGTTAGGAGCACCAGCACCGCCAGCACCGCCAGCATCGCCAGCCCCTCCAGTGGAGGGAAACTGGCGGTGTCGGCTGACCGACCATGGCACTTTCGCCATGGCCAACATTTGGCCATCTGACTGCCGCCAAAGCGGTCGGGCCACCGCTTTGGGAGCGGTCAGACCGCCACCTTGGCCCTGGCAGTCTAAAGACCGCCAGGCTCATAATGAGGCCCTTTATCTTTTTCTGTCGTTTTTTTAACTTTTCAAGTAAGCACTTTCTGAAGCCCTTATTAAAAAAGTTAGAGCACTGTTGGTGCAGAGAAGCTATGTTTATTCCCAATTTTTGGGGTCTCTCGACATATGTTTTAGTGTGAGTTCATTTTTTAAATCTATAGTCAAAACTAGAAAGTCAGTGGATGCGTAATCTTGATTAACATGCGTTTATGTGTATTTAAATATGTAGTAATGTTGCGGGAGGATGTCGTAATTGGTTATGAGTAGTGTGATTCTTTTTTTTTAAGTGTGTGTTAAGATCATCCATGTATTGCTATGAATTGTTATTTTATCTATTCTGTATCTTTTTTTACTCTGCATTGTGTTCTCTTTTATGACCTACACAGTCGAATAATGTTTCTTTGTTTGTTTTGCCTCATACAAAAGGCACTATTGTTTTGTTTTCACAAAGTCACGCAAATCCATGCAAATCAGGCTTTGCGTGGCTGAGTAAATAACAAAACAGATTTTTTGTGTCCGGGCTGCATCAAAAAGTGGCATGACCCCACGCACAATAGAGCGGTAGGTAAACTCTAAAGCTTCTTTCATCTCTATGCGTTCCGAGAAAATGAAAAAATCCCCTTCTTAAGGAGAAAAAATGTTTCAGTGCATTTCTGTAATTATCTTCTGTGTGCTGCTTCCTTGTGCAAGCTTCTTTGCTCTATGTTGACCTGCAGCCCTGCGGTCCATCTATGGAAGCTCCTCGTTGTGGCACGTCAGACTTCAGTCATAACTAAAGCGCCTAGGAAACTGAAGCAGCCACATAAAAATGTTATTATACTAGATTCTGTACCTGATGTCCTCGTCAGTATAAAGACAAGGAGAGCGAGGAATACTCGTGCGAACATAGGGGGTGACTGAAGGAAAGTGGCACAGCACCCAGTGCAGCACCACTTTCCTTGCGCCACTTAACGCCCCCTGACTCCACCATGTGTGCACCGTACCTAAGATACAGGGCATCATGGCAGTAATTAGGGAAACTAGCATCAACATTTTTGACGCTAGTTCAGAGCTCTGCAGGATTAGTGTAAAACATTTTTTACGCTAATCCTGCAAAGTCCATTGAGGCTCATTGAAAACAATAGTGTGCTTCCTTTTAACACCTGCTCTGAGCAGGCGTTAAAAGCGCTGAAAAAAATGATACAAAGAAATCTCCTAGATTTCTTAGCACCATATTTTCTTCCCCCCTAACGGGGAAATACCCCTTTGCATACATTATGCCTGGCACATGCATAATGTAGCGTAAAGGGTTACAAAGTGGCCCAATGCGCTTTGTCAATCCGGTGCCGTGATTTTGGCGTCGTTGAGCCATATTAGCATAAAAAAAGATGCTAATGCGGCATCAGGAGGCGCTAGGGGGTATTAAATCAGCCCTATAGTGTTTAAATCAAAGGAGAGATTGTTAAGGCTAGCAAAATACTGCCTCTAAAGGCTGTCTGGACTTGTCCTTGTGAGCCTGATGCTTTCATCAAGGGAGCAGAAATATGATTCTACTGCCCACGATGTCTGTGCTGCTCTGTAGGCAATCTGCTAACATCGTGTGGAGGGATAAGGTAGGGACTGGACTGCCCATTATGCCTGCTCACAGGGCCATTATGAAATAGTAGACACAGGCCCTACTCATGGGAGAATCTGGATTTCGCTCTGCATAACAACTTCAACTGCATGGCGGCCCTTGAGCTGTTTAGGGTTTTTATGTGGATAATTGTGCATTATTATAGTAACTATGGCCCGTATTTATACTCCGTTTGCGCCGAATTAGCGTCGTTTTTTTCGACGCAAATTCGGCCAAAACTAACGCCATATTTATACTTTGGCGTTAGACGCGTCTAGCGGCAAAGTATGGGCAAATAGCGTCATTTTTTTGCGTGAACGCCTTCCTTGCGTTAATGAGATGCAAGGAAGGCGTTCCCATCTAAAAAAATGACGGCGACGCAAATGCGTCGTATTTATACTCCCGGGCAAAAATCACGCCCGGGAGTTGGCGGGTCAAAAAACCCCGCATTTGCGCCACTATTTAACGCCTGGGTCAGGGTAGGCGTTAAGGGGCCTGTGGGCTCAAAATGAGCCCACAGGTGCCCTCCCCTGCCCCCAGGGACCCCCCCTGCCACCCCTGCCCACCCCAGGAGGACACCCAAGGATGGAGGGACCCACCCCAGGGACATTCAGGTAAGTTCAGGTAAGTATAATTTTTTATATTTTTAATTTTTTTTGGTGGCATAGGGGGGCCTTATTTGTGCCCCCCTACATGCCACTATGCCCAATGACCATGCCCAGGGGACTTAAGTCCCCTGGGCATGGCCATTGGGCAAGGGGGCATGACTCCTGTCTTTACTAAGACAGGAGTCATTTAAATGGCGTCTGGGCGTCGAAAAAAATGGCGCAAATCGGGTTGAGGCGATTTTTTTGCCTCAACCTGACTTGCCCCATTTTAAGACACCCTAACGCCATTTTCCCCCTACGCCGGCGCTGCCTGGTCTACGTGGTTTTTTTCCACGCACACCAGGCAGCGCCGGTCTGCTAGCGCCGGCTAACGCCATTCCATAAATACGGCGCCCGCATGGCGCTTCAGAATGGCGTTAGACGGCGCTACATTTTTTGACGCTAAACTGCGTTAGCGCAGTTTAGCGTCAAAAAGTATAAATATGGGCCTATATGTTTGTGTATGCACATTGAGGATAAAATGGGCAACATTGCATTATTATAAAAAGCTGTGAAACTTAGCGATTCAC
Organism: Pleurodeles waltl; assembly: GCF_031143425.1. Classification (NCBI taxonomy): domain Eukaryota; kingdom Metazoa; phylum Chordata; class Amphibia; order Caudata; family Salamandridae; genus Pleurodeles; species Pleurodeles waltl. The sequence goes on from NC_090440.1 coordinate 1,088,410,595, forward strand.
ATATTTTTTTAAGCTTCCTAGCTTTATGAAAAGCTAAACTGTCAATTGTTTTGCTTTGTCAGTATATTCCCTCTACCATATTAGTCCCCTAGTATGCTGAGCCCTTCCTGCTCTGATGAGTCACATACTTTCCCCATCTTGATAGTAGAATTTCCTTGGAGGAATTTTCAACAGCGGTGATGGCGATGTATAGTGCGTATTCATCCTATCAACTATGGCATATAGCCACGAGTGGCAGTGCAAAAACAATTCAGTGCAGCCAGATGTAGCCATGGACTTCCAGCCGTGGTTGATATGACAGGATAATTCAAAACTAATCTGGGAAAGTTTATAATCAGCCTGCTATTATTTACATACTCTCAGCATAAGGTTCTCCTCACAGGATAATCAACCTTGAGACTGAGGGCCGTATTTATACTCTGGTTGCGCCGAATTTGCGTCGTTTTTTTCGACGCAAATTCGACGCTAAACTAACGCCAACTAACGCCATATTTATACTATGGCGTTAGACGCTTCGGGCGCCAAAGTGCCCGGAGTGTGCGTCATTTTTTAGCGTGAACCCCTTCCTTGCGTTAATGATATGCAAGGGAGGCGTTCCCGTCTTAAAAAATGACTCCCAGGCCTTTACGTGGTATTTATACTCCCGGGCAAATATGACGCCCGGGAGTGGGCGTGGCCAAAAACGGCGCATTTGCGCCGCTTTTTAACGCCTGGGTCAGGCATGGCGTTAAGGGACAAGTGGGCTCAAAATGAGCCCAGAGTGCCCTCCCCTGCCCCCAGGGACCCCCCCTGCCACCCTTGGCCACCCCAGGAGGACACCCAAGGACGGAGGGACCCATCCCATGGACATTAAGGTAAGTTCAGGTAAGTTTTTTATTTTTTATTTTTTGTGGCATAGGGGGGCCTGATTTGTGCCCCCCTACATGCCACTATGCCCAATGACCATGCCCAGGGGACAGAAGTCCCCTGGGCATGGCCATTGGGCAAGGGGGCATGACTCCTATCTTTACAATGATAGGAGTCATGTTGATGGGGGATGGGCGTCGAAAAAAAATGGCGCAAGTCGGGTTACGACGATTTTTTCGACGTAACCTGACTTGCCCCATTTTAAGACGCCCATACGCCATTTTCCCCCTACGCCGGCGCTGTCTGGTGTACGTGGTTTTTTTCCACGCAAACCAGGCAGCGCCGGTCTGCTTGCGCCGGCTAACGCCATTCCATAAATACGGCGCCCGCATGGCGCTTCAGAATGGCGTTAGACGGCGCTAAATTTTTTGACGCTAAACTGCGTTAGCGCAGTTTAGCGTCAAAAAGTATAAATATGGGCCTGAATGCTTAGTAAATGCTATGATACCATCTCTCTAATGAAGTTGTTTATGTTTAAAACTGTAATATGCATAGTGTAGAGAGTACATCAGAACACTACTGAATGCAGTGGTGTATGATACTAATTTTTGACCTTCTCATTATTAGTTTAAATCAGTAACTCACAACGCTAATGTAATTTTGTTGAATTATGAAAAAATTTGATTTTGAGTTATATATAGAACACTCACTACTATACATCATGAGAATATTTCCAGTCGCAGAAGAGTTGTGTGACCATGTAAGGTAAAGAAAGCAAAGGCTGAGTTTTTTTACATGGTCATGCAGCTCCAGGGTGATTGACAATGTCCTCATAATGTATGGCAGAGAGTGGGGAGGAGCTTGGCTAACGAAGATGGCGGCTGCCTGATACGAGAGCTCCTGGTCAGCCTGCCAAAAATCCTGAACCTGCGCTGGCAGATGGGGCCCCTACTGTCTGGAAGAGAGGTCGAGAGCTGGCTGATGAGTGGCCTCGGTGGGCGGTGTAGCCTGAGTGCATGAGGACTGCCTGGGTGACCGGTGCAGTTGGCGTGGCCTGTGCCTGAGCCGACAGGCGGGTGAGGTCAGATCCCGGCTCGTCCCCAGATGCCCTGGAGCCAGATATGCCTGCCGTTGGTGGCAAGAGGGGGACCGGATGCTGCCAGGAGAACTGAGATACCCCGTCCCCTGAGGAGTGTAGCTGGGCCCCCCCACCCCCACCAGGAGTGAAGTTCAACGCAGAGCAGGCGGAGGACACAGAGGAGAAGCGGAGCAGGCGAGCAGCCCTCCCGATCATCACAGGTGGGGTGGTGTGATTTAGCGGGGGAGCCCTGTTGGTCCTGAGCCGGCTGCTGTGGGGGCGGGGCGGCCCTGCTGGGAGGGGGGCTATGAGTGCGGGCATCCTCTCCCCTGGTGCTACTGGTGACTGCCTGGAGCTAGGTCCTCATTCTGGATGCCAATTTGGATGCCTCGGAGGGAGGTGTCCTCGGGCTCGGGGTCTGGGCGTGACCTTGACTGTTGTGGTGCTGAGCTCGACACCGGTTGGACCACCGAGAGGGACCTGAGCCGTGTACCCTACTGGCCTTGTCTTTGGGGGGCCACTGGCCTCACCTCGGTTGTGGCAGAGTGGGCGGCATTGGAGTCCCATCGCTGGCTGAGAGGCAGCAGGCCTGGATCCACCGAGACAGCATATTCTCCTGCACCTGAACTCTGGCCTACCTGTCTACTGGGAGGAAGCTGATTGGAGGGACTGCGGAGTTGTGACTGGCCCCGCCGGATGGCTGCTGTGCTGTAACTGAGATGGATCCTCTGTTGGACCCCCAGTGGTGAGTCGCTGGGGAATTTTGGTGGTGCACACTCTGCAGTGGCTGTGCCCGCTAAGTGGGCCTCTGAAATTTGAATCTTCTGGGCACTTATTAGAATTGCTGTGCCGAGTGTCCTTTGTTCCGCATCGGTCTGGTGGGTGCCGGCACCGCGTGCACCAAAGCAGGTTACAGGGCAGTGGGGCGGGCCCCGCACCTATCAGCTGGCACTTGTTGACCATGGGGAAGCTCCGACCTAAATCGCAGGGACAAAGCCTGGCTGCCTCCAACCCAGGCCGCCAATGGACAAACAGAGAAGCAAGCGAAGGTCCTGCATCCCCCAACATGCAAGATACCCTGAATAGGATCCTGGAGGCAATCGAGGATACTAAATCAACTCTGAACCAAGTGATAGGCAAGGTATCAGCTGAACCAAGCCACCTACGCACTGACCATCACAAGTTGTCTGACAGGGTGAAGGATTGCAGAGAAAGTGCTAGAAGACCTGCAGCCTGCTCACAAGCAATTAAATCCCAAATTGTCCAACTCACAGAGCGGATCCAAAAACGTTAAAATAGTGCTGAGGGCCGCAGCAGACGTAAAAAGATGTTTATTGTGGGGCTCCTAAAAAAGACAGAAGGGCCGGATGCAATGACTTACCTGGAACAATTGCCTTGATCGATTATGGAGGACCGGCCCCTTATGCCGTTATTTGCACTGGAAAGGGCGCGCCATATGCCGGCCAGTCCAATGGCACCGGGGAGGCCGCCTACACCGATAGTGGCTATGCTCGTACACTACAGAGACCGTGACCTCCTGCTGCAGAGAGCATGGGAAGAGGGCCCGTTCGAGGTGGGGGTGGCCAGGTCACCCTGTTCCCCGATTTGACCGAGGCGGTCCATGCTAGATGTGCCACCTTCACAGCGATTAAATGAGTGCTGCGTGACAAGGGAATTAGATTGATGTTTCCCTCTAAATTGAAGATCATGCTAGAGGGCCTAACTCAATTTTGCCAAGACCCGGACAAAGCTTGGGCATGGCTTAAGACGTACTGGGCATGTACCGACAGTGCAAAGAACTAGGAACCAGGCAGTCCCAGCACCAAATTAAGAGGTGGCACACACAAGTCCTAGTGGGAAATACATGAGTGACGAAACCGACACAGCAGCAGACAAGCCAGAGGAAAAAGGCAGCCTTGCTTGTGGCGGCCTCCCTGTCAGAGTGGGGCCTTTCGGATGGTGAACCCAGGCCTGACCAGGACTCCCTGGCAAGGAGAGAGTCCACAGACGATGACTCTGTAGCTAGCATGATGGAGGGGCTTCCCCGGGTGATGCCCCAGAATGCAGATGACATCGCTTGATGGGATGGGACCCCGCCTTTGCCTGTGGCTGGTTGTTGGTCTAAAGTCACAGGCCGACCAGCTCAGTGAGGGACGACCCTGATACTCTGGAAGACCGCTCCCGGATCACCTGCCGGTTCATCCAGCTGGATGATAACAATGAACGATTACACAATGGTTTATAGGGTTTGGATGGCCAGCGGTTGCTCGGCTGTTCTTGGGGAGGGAAGTTCGGGTGCATTTGTTTCACCTGTTTTAGCCCGTGGTTACTTATGGTGGCACACTGCAATGCTGGGGTGTCCTGTGGGGGGGACATGGGGGATGAGGACTAAGTTACACGCTGCACTCATTATTTGGTATGGTGGACACTCATTTTACTTGCCATAAAATTCTCTCTTACATGAAATGTAGGGGGGTGCATATTGCCATTCTGCAGGAATCACATCTTACCCAGGTGGAAATAGAATGCCTCTGTGGGTGCTGGCGGTGGCAGATATTGGCAACTACATACTCTGCATTTGCAGAGAGCGGGAGTACCCTTTGAGGCCTCCTCAGTGGATGTGGACAAAGAAGACCATTGTGTACTGGTAGGGGGATGCCTCTTTGGTAAGCCTGTAATGTTGGGGAGTATATGTGCACCTAACCAAGAGCAGATCCCCCTTTTACATTCTGTGTCTGCCCACCTGACGAGATTCATTGACGTCCTGTTCCTCGTAGGGGAGACTTTAACGGTGTCCTGGACCCCCTCATAGACCGCTCGATTTCACTGTTGCAGTTAGGGTGGCGGCAGGCATGACAAACTGGATAACACAGTGGGACATGGTGGACATATGGCGTCTTCAAAGTCAGAGATTACTTGTACTACTCCCCCCTCTACCACATGCACACCAGAAAAGACCGCATTATATGTTCTGCCTCCATTAGTTGTGTGGTCAAACAGACAGAATACCTCGGTCAGACCATATCTGATCACAGCCCCCTGCTTCTCTCCTTACAAATTGCAGAGGCCCGCCCACGGGTTCCGACCTGGCGGCTGCACACCATTGGCTTAGAGGACAAAGTCTACTGGGAGGCATTGACAACCAGGCTGACCGAATACTTGTCGTTGAACCCTGGGATGGCATCTAGCCGGGAAATTGAGTGGGAGGCCATAAAAGTGGTACTGAGAGGACACTGCTTGGGACAAACGGTGGGCATTAGATGAGACCTTGTGTGGGACACCACACGACTGGAGGCTACCCTACACCAACGTAACAAAGACCTTGACGACATCCCTGGGGTACAGATGAGGCTACTAGAGACCAGGGAATTATGTAATGCCTCCGATGCCATGATTATAAGAAGTACATTGGTAGGGTGCATGAAGAGAAGGGGCGGACGGGGAAGTTACTGGCCTGGCTGATTCACCCGGGAACGAGGGGACACCGATTACCATATTGGTCACTGCAGAGGGTACTATACTCTACTCACCTACTCAGATAATTACGGAATATATGACCTACTATATGTCACTATACGGCCCCTCACAACTGGACGTGCGCGATAGTTTGGAGAGCTTCTTGGCCGCCCTCCCTCAGAGTGTGCTCCCAGGGATGGATAGGGACGCACTGCTGGGCAAAGCTAACAATAGAGGAGGTTAAGGCTGCCATAATGACCTTGACATCAGGTAAGATCCTGGGTTCTGACTGCCTATCCCTAGAGTTCTATAAACTATATAGTGGGACTCTGGTACCCCAGCTCGTGGAGATGTATACCGAGGCCTACGTGGCAAAGGTTCTGCCAACCTCAACCAGGGAAGCCATGGTGGTCCCATTGCCTAAGTCTGCGCAAGTGGACTTGGGAGTCACGGACTTTCAGCCACTGTCCATGCTGGATACAGACTTCAAGATATTTAGCAAAGCCCTTGCTACTAGACTGCTGCCCCATATGTGCAATATGATACACAGTGACCAAAATGGATTTATACCTACCCGGGGGGGCACCTTTCATAACCTCAGTAGGCTCTACTCCCTGCTCTATAATGACACTAATCCCCCGAGCCCAACAGATTGTCTCGATAGACCTAGAAAAGGCCTTCGATACAGTGAGCTGTTATTTCCTGGGGGACACCATGATACCGATGGGAATAGGGAACAACTGGGGAGACTGGGTCAAGTTACTGTACTCACACCCTACTGCAAGGGTTAAGATGTGACGGGTGAGCTCCAGTAGTTACAATATACATAGAGGGACGCAACAGCGTTGCCTGCTGTCGCCCCTGCTTTTTGCTATAGCTATTGAACCCACGGCAGCACAACTCAGAGAAGTGGGATGGGACTGCGGAATATACAGGAACAGGAAGTTTCATATTGTCTCATTATATGCAGACGACCTCCTTATATACCTCAGGGATGGGGTGAAGACATTGTCATGGGAGTTAGACCTGTTGGATGGTTTTGGCGCCTGCTCAGGCCTCTGCCTAAACCGCAGGAAGACATGTTTTTTGATGATCTGCAACATAGTTTTGCTCAGTCTCTTGTTCAGCAGATGTCACCTGGGCACCCCATTAATTCCGCTACCTTAGTATTCAGGTCTACCATGATCCTCAGGATCTCTGGCAGGGCAATGTGGGGAAGGTGCTCCAGGCGCTACAGTCTGTCACCTTCTGGCGCTACCACTGCTTACCTATTATGATGCCCATTTCCCTCACTAAGATGATAATGCTCCCTAGGCTACGCTATTATGTTATTAACCTGCCCATTTTGCTTCTGACCTCCTGGTTACAGTCACTGGATGTACTAGTTAGGAAATTATTATAGGATGGTGGACGTCATTGGATGGCCTTGGCCACTTTCCATCTGCCACCAGAGGCGGGGGGCTTGGGGTACCTGATTCTGATCTCTAGTTTTTGGCGGCCCAGCTGCAATGGCCTACCTACTGGCTCAGCGAGATGGACCTTTCTGAGATCGCTCCCACCGAAGGGGCCCCGATCAGAGCAGACTCCTAACTAAAATACTGAAACCTAGCCTTTGGTGCCCCTGACAGAGTGTGCTACTGGCGTCATCCCTTGCTAATAGGTGGAGGACACCTAGGAGAACAAAGACCTGGGCTCCCTACGCACCAGCTATTGCCCTGGTGGGAAGCTCCCATGGTGATCCATACACCTGCTTCACAGTGAGACAGCTACATCACAGGTTGATGGCAGGGATACAAATGTTGGGCAAGATGCACTGCCACGGAATGCTGCTCCCATTCGGCCATCTGGCGGAACGGACTGGCTTACCCTAGGTTCAATTCTTGACATATGAGGCAGTGATGAGGGCTATCAGGGGCCTCTGGGGTGAGGTGCCAGAAGAACCCACTACACATGCTGTCCTTCAGACCATGTTGTCCATCAGAGGCAGTTATCATCTTGGTTCCTGGTTATATCAAGCATTGCTCGGTATGTTGCACAGTCCACTAGACACCCTTGGAGTCTGACCTGAACAAAACCCTCACAGATGCAGAGTGGAACAAAGTGTTAGCTTACGCTCCCACAGTATCCAGAAATACACAACTGAAATATATCCATTATAACTCTACCCATAGGACCTATCTTACTCCACATCGAATTAGGGTAATATATGGTGGAGATGCGGTGAGCTGTCCCCACTTTAGGCTGCGGGACGCAGACTTTAGCCATAAGACCTGGGGATGTCTGACTCTTCAAGAGTTTTTGGGGCGGGGTCATACATAAACTTAATTGGGTACTACATAAAAGTCTTGAGAACTCCATGGTGACCTGCTTACTAGGATTGTACAGTAGGTCCCACCCCAGGAAGGTTGGTAACAGATTTGTGGACCTGGCCTTGATCCTGGCTAAATGCAGAATACCATTAGCCTGGAAGCGGAGTAGAGGTCCAAACCTCACCACGTGGACTATAGACGTAATGCACTGGGCCAGTGCGGAAGAGAGAACTTTGATAGCCCCTCAGTGGACGGAAGTAATAGATGAGTGGGAAACATTGGGCTCAGAGGAGGAATCAGGCTCGGGTGACACCTCGGAGAGTGATGACGGAGCCAGAGTGTGAAAAGGGTACAGAGTTGGTGAACCTGTCGTGGACATGGATGCCTGTCTAACTGGGCGTCTGGTGCCCCCATGTGCACCCTTCCTTTCTTCTCCGACAACCCTCCTATACCCAGTATTAAATAGTTGACATAATGTGACTAGACACGGATACTTATGGCACCTGGTTGTGCCTCCACCACTGGTCAGTTTCCAGTTCTCAGTTCCTAATTTTCAAGTTTGCTTAGTTTTATACACCGGGCACAAATAATTTGGATGCGGCCACAAGACGTGATATTCTCCTGGCAGATAGGCTCATCCCAACCTTACCCTGACAATAGAAACCAATATGCCAACCTGAAAAACCATATCCGTTACACATCTGATACGCATGATATATAATGAGAAACTGCAATAATATAATTGATGTAGGGGTTACTATATTATACATGTGCCTAGACATGGGAAACACATATGTTTGTATCAACAGCACTTCTGCGATGGTTGGAAAATATGTGGTATAATTGGAATGTATTTACTGAAATGCCAATAAAATAAACATTTTTTTTTTTTAATGTGCGGCAGAGGTTATTGTATTCCTTATAATACATGGTCACACCCTCACTCTTTTTACAGGCCACTAAACCTTCTTGGTGTCTGTCACATTCATATAAAAGAGATAATATGGGTGCCCACATGAGCAAGAAAAGAAAAATAATTTCTGCAAAATAAAATCCATCAAAAAGCAGTTAATAATTGAGAGAAATTAGGTTTGTGATGGGGGAGTGAAACCCTTCTCAAGCAAAAACCATAGTCCTTGTTAAGATGACCCACAAAAGTCGCTAAATTAGCCCGTGCTTAAACCTCTGGTAGTTTGCTACAAAGGCAGTCAGGTGTAATGTAGAGGTCATGTGTTAATTATTTATGCAGCACACAACCAGCAATAATGATATTCTAAACCAATTGAGATAAATATAGTACATTTTAATAAATAAAATAAGACCCAGGTCAAACATCCAATCAGTAGAACCAGAGATATGCAATTTGAAAGGTTTAAGTAAAGATAGTGCCAAGAAGCAGAAAGCCACAAGTTCAGGCCGACCTCGATTAAGTGCGGGCCTGATACATGTTCCAGGACAGTTCAGCTGAAAAAGTTATCTTCCCAAAGTCTGGCGTGCAGAGCTCAAAACTTCAGGAATTCAAAAAGAGCTCAACTGATGCCGACCAAGGGTCCACAAGCTGAGGAAGCACTTCTTGAGGACCAGGAACTCACTACAGAAGAGCCCAGTAGGGCCTAGGTAGGTTCAGTTGGATGCCCAGGCAGGGCCAGTGCAGCTGGTCAGCTGGGTAGTTTCAGGGAGGCCTCTGGAGCTCGAAGTGTCTTTTTAGTTCAGAACAAGAGGTCAGGGAACTGACCCTACAAGTCGCTCAGGTTAGCCTGGAGAGAAGGGAGCAGATCCAGTCTTCCTTCTCGGAAAGCAGGGCAGACCTCAAGCAGCAGGGCAGTTCTCTGAAGAACAAAGCAAGCCTCAAACATTCGGGCTGTCCTCTGGGGAACAAGGCAGGCCTCAAGCAGCAGGGCAGTCATCTGTTAGCAGCAGGGTAGTCCTCTGAGAAACAAGACAGGCCTCAAGCAGGACAATCCTCTGAGAAACAATGCAAGCCTCAGGCAGCAGAGAGTGGGAGTCCAGTAATTTGTCGCAAAAAGATGCTAGAATGAGTTGTGTGTAAATCAGATTAAAATGCCATTACTCAAGATGTGTGTAGAAACATGTAGAAACTCTTTTCTCAAATTACGTATTGTGTGCAAACATTAACATGCCATAAATATCTCTTTTCGAAATCAGAAGATGTAAAAGCCAGTCTTTTTTTTGTTCTTTAAACTGCAACTGAAATAATATTCAGTGGCCTGCCTTTCACCTTGGCTGCTTGCTTTGGCAGAAGGTTTTATGATGTCACTATGCAACTGTAATAACCTATTACTTTATAATTTTCTTATTATAGGTGACTTGGGACATCACAGCTAGACTGTATTAAGGAAAGAGGGATTGCTGACTCCCATGCATTGAAATAACCTTTCAACAAAATATGGATGATGAAACCACTCTTGCAATAAATTTAATAATGTCTAAAACCTAAAAATATAGGCCCTCATTACGACACTGGCGGTCAGTGATAAAGTGGCAGTAATATCGCCAACCGGCTGGCGGTAATTACCGCCAAATTATGACCATGGCTGTGATATCTCCAATAGACAGCCAATGTACCACACCAACCGCCAGGGCGGAAACAACAGTCATCACGGCGGTAGCCACCTACAGGCAGGTGGAAGACAAAGTACCGCCCACCATATTTTGACTCACAAATCCACCACCTTTTCACAGGCAGTACTAACGTCAACAAAAGCCTGGTGGAAACACATCACAGAAGAGAAAAGACTCACCATTGGAGACACAGGGATTAACCACACGGCCATGGAACTGGAACTGCAAGTCTTTCTGATGATCTTCTACGTTATGCTCCACCTGGAACACCAATGCCAGCGTAGACGACGACAGTGAGTACAGGCGCCTAGCACACAATGGAGGGTGGGAGGAAAACAAGAGTGACACACACACGCACCACACACACCCGACACACACACACCATACACACAACCATATAACATTACAAAAACAATCTGACCGTGAAATTCTGCAGAATAAAGAAAAGGCAACAGGAATTTACGAAAATGATTGTAATCAGTCCAACAATAAAATTAAAAATCAGATTTACACATTAAACAGATCTGTACACGTGTATAAAAAAGGGACACTGCCAAGTTCATAGTTCACAGGGTCCACATGGCCACTGTCCAAGGCCCCACTCAAATCCTGCACCAATCGAGAGAGAACACTGCATGGCCATCAGTTGTCAAATAGGCAGGCACCTCGGGGTGGGGGGGCCCCTCAGCCGGATGCGGGAACAAGCCTACTGGCTCTGGAGGGGGCAGCATGCCCTGTGCTTTGTCCTGGGGCGTGCAAGGCCACAGTCTCTCAAGTGGGTGTCTTCCTCACTGGTTCTAGAAGGGGCAACATGCCCTGTGCTTTGTCCTGGGGAGAGCAAGGCTACAGTCTCTCGTGTGGGTGTCTTGCCCACTGGTTCTGGAGGGGGCAGCATGCCCTGTGCTTTGTCCTGGGGAGTGCAAGGCCATAGTCTCTCGAGTGGGTGTCTTCCCCACTGATTCTGGAGGGGGTAACATGCCTTGTGCTTTGTCCTGGGGAGTGCAAGGCGACAGTCTCTCAAGTGGAAGTCTTGCCCACTGGTTCTGGTGGGGGAAGGCCGCACAGCAGCCCTTGGAGGCTGGACTATATGGCGTTGGCTGGCAGTGACTGCTGCACAGTGGTGGAAGTTGTCGGAGGCTCCTGCTCAGCCCCCTGCATTCACTGAGGGCTGCACTGTGCCGGTGGTTGTGGGAAGCTCCAGCTCAGCCCCTGCACTCTCTGATGGCTCCACAACCACGGCTGGAGGTGGGGGCCCTGTGACAGCTGCTGGTGGTGGCGGTGTTTGGCTGGCAGCGTCCGCTGGCGTAGATTGCCTCCTCTCCTCCTGCCCATGGTTTGAGGGTCCCTTACCCTTCCTGGCACTGGTGGATGGGCTCTTCCTCCCTCTGCCTGCTGGTGCAGGCTCCTTCCCCTCCTTACCAGCTGGTGCAGGTTCCTTCCCCTTCTTACCAGCTGGTGCTGGCTCCTTCCCCTTCTTGCCAGCAGGCTCCTTTCCCTTCAGTGTTGTTGGCCTGGAATCCCTCCACCACGAGTAGGTGGTGCTACCGCTGGCCTGTGGAATGTTTAGCTGAGGTGCTTGGTTTGGTCCTTGCTACCCTAGCCATACGTGCAGGATGGGGGAGGGGTAGGGAAGAGGTCAAGTTGGGCAAGAAAAAACGTTTTAGGGATGTTGGGACGGGAAGAGGGAGAAGTAATGGGAGTGGAGGCTGAGGGAGTGGTTGTGGGAGGTGTATGCTGGATTTGGGTGCAGGTGCTTGGGCTGCATGTTGTTGTGAGGTGCATGGCTGTTGGGTGTCTGAGTGCTTGCGTTTATGTACTTTAGGAGGGGGGACAGACACGGTGGGACAGGACACAGGGGACGCATGCATGGATGCTGTGGGGGTGTCTGCCAGTGAGGTGTGTGTTCTGCTTGGTGTGGCGATGATGCTAGTAGTGGATATTGATGTAGTGCATGCAGGTGTGAGTGTGGATGTAACTGGGTGAGAGGTGGAGGAGGAGGAGGGGGAGACAGTGGAGATGGTGGATGTTGTCTTGTCTGCAACTGTATGGTGTTTGTGTGAGTGCCTGTGGGATGAAGTGTGGTGCTTGTGTTTGCCTGTGACACTCTTGGGTGTTGTCTTGTGTGTATGTTTGTCTGGTTGTGTGCGTGGGATGGGCTGGGGTTGAGGAGAATGGGACTGGGAAGTGGAAGTTGTATGGGGGACGGTTGAAACAGGGACAATGGCTGCCATCAGAGAGGAGGCCGGAGCCTTAATCGATCTCTGATGGGCCGCCAATCTAGAAATGCATTTGATTGCTGCATCTGGGCTGCCAGTCCCTCAATGGCATTCACAATGGTTGTTTGCCCTACAGAGATGGATCTCAGGACGTCAATAGCCTCTTCACTCAGTGCAGCAGGATCACAGGGGCATGGCCTGAGGTGCCTGAGGCGAAGGAGATGCCCACCCTCCTGGGTGATTGGCCACGGGCAACTCCCTGAGGGGCTACTTGGAGGGCGGTGCTGGTACAGGAGGTGACAGCTGTACCTGTAGCTAGGGTGGTCACAGAGGTGTCCGCCACCACCAGGGAGCCCTCATCAGAGGAGGTATCAGAGTCTGTATTGTCCCCTCCAGTCTCTGCCGTGGTGCTCCCCTCACCCTCCGTCCCACTGGTGCCCTCAGCGTCGGTGGACTCTGCCTCCAGGGTCCTGTGGGATGCAGCTCCCTCTGTCGCCGGTGCCTCTGCTCCTCTGCCAGATGATGCTAATGCATATAAGAACAGGATGACAAAACAAGAAAGGGGGGAGAGAGACAAAGGATACACAGGGTCAATGACTGCATACACAGCGCCCTCACACACAGGGAACAGGCCTACGCACTATGCATGGCACTACCAGTGAAATGGCTAGTCACCAAGGAATGAGGAGGGGTACACACTGGCAACTGCAGCACACCTGGGACCCACAAAGTCCATCCCAGGAGTGAATCCTAACAAGCTAGGTAAGCAGTATTTCACATTCAAACCCTTAGCCACCAGAGTACCTATGCTGCGATGATTGGCCTGGCCTAGGGGCACCCACTGACACACAACCACCACCTGAATACTACCCCTCCAGCTGTAAGTTATAATGATAGCCACTGTACTCACCCCCTTGTGGCTGCTGTGATGCCCTCAAGCGCCCATGCAGCTCAAGGTAGGCCACCTCTAGTATGCGGGCCATCAGAGGGGTCAGGGTCCGTCGCGGCACCCCTTCATCATTGGTGGGAGGCCATCCCCAGCTGGGCCTCCGCGGTCTTTCATGCCCAGCATCTCAGATACTTCCCACCGTTTGCAACAGTGGGTGCTCCGCCTGACATAGACTCCCAGGGTCCGCACGTCCTTGGCGATGGCATGCCATATTCCCTTCTTTTGATGGGTGCTGACCTGCAGAGGCAATACAGACAGGAGAACACCATTAGACAAACAGTCCAGCCTGTCACACAAATGGCCCACCATACCCGTTTGCATCACCATTGGCACACACATCGACCAGCCCACAACTTGTACACCGCCAAAAGGACATCCACCCACCCCCATTACATGAGGCCTTCACACACAACTCCATGCATTCATGCCACATGCATCGTGCACACAGGGTACTTACCTGTTGGTCTGGGGGCCCATACAGCAGTCCGTACTGGGGTAGGACCCCATCCACCAGTCGCTGCAACTCCTCAGAAGTGAAGGATGGGGCCCTTTCCCCGGTCGCAGGGGCCATGGTAAGTTGCAGACACAGGTCACAGCAAGCAGCACATGCAATGTAGGTCCTTTGCTATGGAAGGTCAGGAAACAAGTGAGGAATCAGATAGAAAATGGTGGTCACATCTCCGGCAGTGCATACGCTGGCGTAGATCACCATTGGCCACTGTACCCCATAGGGCCCAATAATAACCAATGAGGAATTGCACGGTGGTTCATGACCACCTACTGCCACGGCACACATCAGCGGCATTTCCTCACTTCCACCTGTCCCTCCACACAGGACAGGCAGACGCCATTTCAGGGGTGGTGAACAGGCTCATGGATTAATGCTGCATCACTGGATACATAGGCACATACTTCACATATTACACTGTCCCATAACATGTTTGCACATTGCGGACTGCTGCTGTAGCTCCATTGTTCAGTTTGTGACAGCCTACTCATTCTTGTGTCCCTTAGATGCCTACAGCTGTGGATGAATAGGAGATAGAGACATACACCTGTGTACAGACTCCTGGTGGACTTTGCTACACTGCAGGACAGGCACATAATACTCACCTATAGACTGGACTGGGCCACAATCACAGAGCTGTGTGCCAAATTGGAACCTGACCTGATATCTGCTATCCAATACCCCACTGGGATCCCCCCTCTCGTGCAAGTGCTATCAGTTCTCCATTTCCTGGCAAATGGTTCTTTCCAAGTGACAGTGGGCTTGGCAGCAGGAATGTCACAGCGAATGTTCTCAAATGTGCTAACAAGGGTGTTGTCTGCCCTGATAAAACATATGTGCAGCTCCATTGCATTCCCCCAGGTTGAGGATTTGGCCACTGTAAAGGCCGGATTCTATGCAATGGGACATATCCCCAATATAATTGGTGCAATTGACGGAACACATATTGCATTTGTGCCCCCCCACCAGAATGAAAAGGTGGTCAGGAATCGTATGAGTTTCCACTCCATGAATGTGCAGATGGTGTGCCTGGTGGACCAGTACATCTCCCACGTCAATGCTAAGTATCCTGGGTCGGTGCATGATGCCTTTGTACTGAGGAGTAGCAGAATCCCAAATGTGATGGGCCAACTACAGAGGCAGAGGGTGTGGCTAATAGGTGAGTCCTGGTTCCCACCCATTATATGTTGGCGTATGCCTATGGTGTTGGCCATAGAGGATAGTGTGTGGCTAAATGTTGTCCCTCAATATTTGCAGGTGACTCTGGTTACCCAAACCTATCATGGCTGCTGACCCCTGTAAGGACTGCCAGGACAAGGGCAGCAGAACATTATAATGAGGCACATGGGCAAACCAGAAGGATCATTGTAAGTACCTTTAGCCTCCTGAAGGCCAGGTTCTGGTGCATCCATCTAACAGGTGGATTCCTGTGCTACTCACCCAAGAAGGTCTGCCAAATAGTAGTGGCATGCTGCATGTTGCACAACCTGGCCCTCAGACGCCATGTACCTTTTCTGCAGGAGGAGGGGACTGAAGATGCCCCTGTGGCAGCAGTGGACCCTGAGGACGGTGAGGATGAGGAGGCAGAGGATGAGGATCTGGACAACAGAACATCTGTGATACGTCAATACTTCCAATGACACACAGGTAAGACAGTGCAACTTTACATTTCTATGACTTTGGTTGTATTCTGTGTGGCATTGGCATGATGGCCTTTCCCACTTATTTGCCCACTTACTGTTACCTCTGGATATTCATTTTGCAGATGTAGGTGATATGACAAATTTTCCTGGTGTGATCACAACAGCCAGCTACAGGTCATTAATTCTATACTCATTCTATGTACAGTTCATTTGCAATGGTTGTAGCTGTTTCAATAAATACATATTTGAAATACATGAAATAAATGAAGTAGATTTTTATCCAAGGGTGTTTATTGAAGTGCTATAATATAGAGGGTAATGTGCAATGGAATGGGGTGATGATGGAGGAAAGTCCAGGTTATTGTTTCAGTCTGTTTGTAGCACAGGTGCATTGTCCATGGGGATATAGGAAGGGGAGCAATGGCAGATCAAGGTTGCCACAGTGACAAAGTGGGACACAAGGGGGATAATCAGGAGAGTCTGATTTCCTGGCAGTGGTCTCGGCAAGTGTCTCTGTCTTCTGTCTGGTTCGCAGGGAACGTTTGCAGGATGGTTCACCTTCTGCAGGGGGATGGGTGCTGGTGGCCTGTTGGTCATGTGGCGGGGCCTCCTGGCCACTAGCGGCAGCGGAAGTGGAGGGCTGTTCAGATGACTGATTTGTAGCAGGGGCCCGCTGGTGTGACACTGCCTCCCTCATAATGTTGGCCATGTCTGCCAGCACCCCTACTATGGAGATCAGGGTGTTGTTGATGGCCTGCAAGTCCTTCCTGATCTCCTGATACTGTCCCTCCTGCAGCCGCCTGTTCTCCTGCACATTGTCTAGGATCTGGCCCATCGTGTCCTGGGAATGTTGGTAGGCTCCCAGGATCTTGGAGAGTGCCTCCTGGAGAGTTGGTTCCCTGGTCCTGTTCTCCCCTGGCACACAGCAGTCCTCCCAGTGTCCCTGTTGGCCTGTGCCTCTGTCCCCTGAACATTGTGCCCACTGCCACTGACCCCAGGTCCCTGATTTTCTTGTGTGCGAGGTGTGGCCTGGGTTTCCTGTACAGGTGGGCACAATGCTGATTGATGTGTCCAGGGGACAGAGGGTTGGGGACGCTGGGTGGGTGCTGTGGTGTTAGTTCCTGATGGGGGAGGCTCTGTGGTGGTCTATGACTGAGCTTGGGTGACCGACTGCCCAGTGGTCCCTGATGGGCCAAATAGATCGCCCAGATCCAGAAGTCCAGAGTTACTTTCATCACTGTGGGCCTCTTCTGTTGGGGGACTGGATAGTGATGGCACCTCCTCTCCAGTGACATTGGCTGGGATACCTGAGGGGGTAAAAATGATGTATTATGCTTCAGGTGTCTGACATTTGTCCTTCCCTAACTTCCCCTCTTTGGTTGTTGTTGCCCCGCAAGCTTTTGCTTGTGTATGTTGGTGTATTGTGGGATTGTTAGTTTCCCTATGCTGTGCATGCTTTAGTGATGAGTGTCCATGCAGGGCTGTGAGGGGTGTCCATGCATTGGTACAGCATGCAGGGCTTGGCATTGGGATTAGTATGATGTGATGGTGGAGTGTGTGGGATGGAGAGGAGTGATGGGAGTGAGGATGAGGGTGTGTGATGGCATGCAGGTATGTGGGGTGATAATTGTTAAAAGTTGACTTACCAGTGTCCAGTCCTCCTCCAACTCCCGCCAGGCCCTCAGGATACAATATTGCCAGGACCTGCTCCTCCCATGCTGCGAGTTGTGGGGGAGGAGGTGGTGGTCCAACGCCAGTCGTCTGTATAGTGAGCTGGTGTCTTGGTGCTATGGAACATACCTTCCCCCGTAGGTAGTTCTACCTCTTCCTGATGTCGTCCCTTGTTCTGGGGTGCTGTCCCATGGCATTGACCCTGTCCACAATTCTCCGCCATAGCTCCATGTTACTTGCTATTGATATCGCCTGCACCTGTGCTCCAAATAGCTGTGGCTCTAACCTGACAACTTCCTCCACTGTGACCCTTAACTCCTCCTTAGTGAAACGGGGGTGCCTTTGTGGTGCCATGGGTGTTGTGTGAGGTGTGTTGATGAGGGTGTCTTTGGTAATGTGTTGGGGTGTGTGATGTGGAGTGCGTGAGTGGTGTATGGGTGTGAGTGGTGTGTGTGTCTAGTTGTTGCAGTGGTCTTGGTGTCTGTCTGGTGGCAATGAATTGTAATCGTAAAGGGTTGTGGATAATGTGGGTGTGTGTTTTATAGTGGTGTGGTGTGTGTATGGGTGTCAGGTGTGTGTTGTTTGAATTGTCCAATGTGGTGTTGTTTTGTCTGTGGGTGTCCATTGTGGGTGCGGCTGTATGTACAGCCAAAGGTTTACCGCCATTGAATGTCCGCCGAGGTGATTTGTGGGTCATAATGTGATGGGCGTTGTTCTGTTGGCGTAACGGTGTGGGTTTTGAGACTGGCAGTTTATCACTGACCTTTGGTGTGGCAGATTTGTGTATGTGGTTGTATTCTGTCGGATTGGTGTGTGTGTGTCATAATATGGTGAACGGATATTCGCCAGCGCAGGGGTAAGTTGGTAGCCGTCAGCACAGCAGTAAGAAGCATTTACCGCCAATGTCATAATGAGGGCCATAGTTTTTTTACGATCCGTTAATGGTTAGCTATGATGTCAGTACACCATCGGATTCACAGTGTAGGCATTTCAGATGTGGTTGTAGCTAAAATGCTTGTGCCTTTGGTAATCTCTTAGTATTCCTAGGTCTCATAAATACTGAGCACAGAGCATGGCCTGTGCCCATGCCCTATGCCCAGTACACTGCTTTCAGTACACATCAGGTATGGTTTGCATCAATACCAAGTTGCCATTAGGGTTGGGGAACTATCTTCACCCATGTTCTGTGTGCAGTACCCCTGTTTACAGTCCACATTGGCCATTGGGTACAGTTCATGGTCAGTGGTGCTATCCTTAACACCCAACATTACCAAAGGTGTTTTACTTTCACTTTGTATACATGTCAAGGCTGTCAGTCTAAAACAGCACATCTCTGAAACCCTTTGCTGATTTTTGACCGCTCCACCATGTATATTCATACCTCACTCATGCTTTTTCACTGCCCTCCCAGAATCCTGGAGCTGGGCCTGAGTGAGCATAACAACAGTAATCAGGTTACCCTATGGTCGCACTAATCAGGGAAGCAAAGAAGAATCCTCACTCAAAACCAGGGTTTTAAATGGGGTGGGTCCCTCCAAGTCTCAGACATGGTAGTTACTAAAAAAACATTTAAACAGGCCTCTATCATGCCCTGTAGTCATGCCCTTAACTGTAATGGCAAAAAACACTGATGGGTTCTTTAACATTGAATGTAAAAACTTTTACGTTATCCTTGTCAGTGATTTAGTTTCCATTTTTATTTCACATGTTTACTATAGCCTTAGACCCTGCGGTAGTGGGCTATACCGGCCATTAAAGGCCCCCTTCAGTGTTAAAGGCTGGAGTCGAAGACGAGGGCCTTTAAGAAGGGAACAGGATTTTAATTGCCGGCATAGCCCAGCTACAAAGGGTTATAAGGCTATTAGAACATTCTGCCACTAGAGGGCAGAATGTTTTAATAAATAAAACAAAGTCCTCAAGGAGCCCGAGGGGATTATATATGCCCTGGGGCCGTGAGGCCTTTGTTCACAGCTGTTGCTGTGAACAAAGAACATTGGAATGTTGACGTTCTGAGCTTTTACTAGCCAGTAAAAGCCCAGAGCACTCCATTGTTTCCAATGGAGTTCTCAACATTCCAATGTTCTAATTAATATAGCATTCCCTAAGAGTGGTAACTATTTCCTGGATGCTGTGTTTCTGTATTTTTTTGTGTAGCTTATTAGTTTTGTATATGATACATGCACACTTTGAACTGAGTGGGCTCTAGGTGCTTTTAACGGGCCACGATTGAGAGCCCTGGAGTTCAAGCTGAAGGCAGCACGAGTTTCTCACATTGCCTGTCAGTGAGTCAAAAAGGTGTTCAGAAATCATGGCCATTCAATCCATGACATCTCTGCAAAGTGCACAGAGCAATGGTCATCTATTCCAGGTACAATTGTGAATCTGTGCAAATGTGTGTGAAAGCGGTACACAGCTGTAAAAACATTGACGAGGCGAAAGTAAAAGAAAATGCAATGCTTCTAGATGAGTGGGTGTTTAATTTGTTTAGGGTTGGTGAAGTGAGGGAAATGTGAGAAACTGCATTATTTAGGAGAACGTGAAAAGAGGGTGCTGAAAAAGAAAGAGATGAGGTGTTTGATATACACATGGAGGAAATGTGAAGCGAAAAAAATGTATGCATGTCTAAGTTCGAGTGAACATAACAAGGGTGATGGGGCACTCTCTAGACCTCTTCTGCATGCCTTTGTTATGTTTAATTCAGACTCACAATTTGAAAATTGAAACATTCTCCACAAAATGTATTTAAAATAAAATCATTGTTGTTACTCGTTTATCCTAAACAGCTAACCACTAACAAATCCAATTGTCCTTGTTTTAGGTGTATTTCAGCTGTAGCGTTACATAACTGGATGTAACAACAGAAAGCACAGCAAGAAACCAAAATACTGGTGGGTAGCATGCTATGGGCATTACAGAAATGTACTTTACCTGTTTAATCCACATCTTTGATTACAGAAGCCATTCCCCTTTAAGGGACTCTCACTCCTTTCATCGCACCTATGCTTTCGAAATTAAAGATTACCTATGAAAGCAGTCAATAATTTGAGGTTTCCTCGCTGGTAAACTCAGTACCACTAGGGCGTCAATGTTACTCACAGTGCCGTGTGGACGAGGATAACGGCAGTTTTACAGAAGGAAAATGCATGATTTCCTTAAGGAACTTGACATTCTGCACGGAGCCATGTTGCGGGTTTAGGGGCGGCCTTAATTCGCACACCAGCAAATGATGCTATTCCCCTTGGTGATTTATTTTGCTATATTTGCAGTGAGTCGTTACCCTGGCAACGGTCATGACACATAGCTCTGCGTTGCCTCCAAGCCTCGAGAATAATATAGAAGCAGACTTGCTTGTATCTCATTTAAGCCTCTGCAGTTAAGTACATGGTTCTGAGCACAAATGAGTACATGTTTTGTAAGAGCAAATATGTGGCTTAACACTTGGCACAAAGCTCACACGGTCATGAACTAGGTTTAATAAAAAATCAGGCTAAGATGTTAAGGCACATTCGCCTTTAATAATAGACAACATCATTTGGCAGATGTTAAGTTAAATAATTCATATTAAATATCCCACATTTCTCTAGGTGAAGGCTTGCCAGAGAGATGTATAATACCCAGAATTCCACAGTACAAGTAGTCACAACCCCAAAATCCAGCGGGTTGTGTCAGTTTCCCCCTCCCATTTTTAATTAGGTAACCATTAAAAGAGCTGTCAGGGTTACAATGAGAAAAGGGTTAAAAAATGAGATTCGGTGCATGAAGCCTGCCCTGTCTCTCAAGCGGTATATTTTACCTCTGAGGAGACATAGGAAGCAAATCAACCCTTGTCCTACATCAGGTTGATATGGAGCGCAGCACAGTGCTTGAGTAGTGAATCTGCTAGTTCTCTGTGTGTCTGGGAAGGGTATAGTACACGGATAGAGCAGTACTATGCAGTATGTCTGTGGTTAGTGCATGTACTGAGTGCATGTATGCATGTAAGGAATACCTGACACAAAAGATGTAGTACTGTGCAGTTTGTGCACAATGGCACTGACAGCATGTGCTGGGTATTTATGTGCTTGAGTGAAGTACAATGCATGGATGGCAAAGTGTTGTGCAGCATGCATATGTTAAGTGTATGTGCTGGCAGTGTGTGTTTGTAAATAGAACACCCTGGTTAAATATATAAAAGCTTCAGTGCTAAACAGTGAGCATAGACTGAGTGTGTGAGCTGAATTCATGTGTACATGTAAGAGTATAATGCATGGCGGTACTAGTGCTGACCAGTAAGTATGCTGTGAATGTACACTGACTAAGCGTGCCTGCAATGGTACATCACATAGAGGACCCTGGTTTCCATTTTGAGAAGGCCAGGCCAGCCTTGTGAAGACATGAGGAGGAGAGGAATCTTGTCCAACAGATGTGCGTATTGCTGCAGTCCTGTGAGCTGGGTGGGACACACACTGGAGGGAAAAAGGAATAGACTCCCTTTACATTTCAAAAGACTGCTCTTTGAATCAGTGTTAGATCGCAAGGAAGGGACCAATCCATCAATCAATCAGCATTTATAGAGCACAACTTATCATTCAGTGGGTCTCAAGGCTCTAGATGGGGGTGCGACTGTCAGTCAAACAGCCAGGTCTTGAGGTCCTTCTGGAACTGAGCCAGCGAGGGGGACTGCCTGAGGTGAAGGTGCATCGTGTTTCAGGTCTGCGCGGCGAGGTAGGCCATCCCCAGGATCCAGCTGTGTTCTTCTGGATCCTGGGGATGGTGGTGACAGCCAGTGGAGCACAGCGGAGTTGCCTGGCGGGTGTGTAGAAGAGAGGCGGTGGTTGAGGTAGGCAGATCTGATCTTTTGAAGGGCCTTGTACGCGTGTATCAGGAGTTTGAAAGAGATGAGATTGTTGACGGGAAGCCAGTGTAGGCCTCTCAAGTGGGCAGAGATGTGGCTGTGGTGGGGGATGTCCAGGATCAGTCTGGTTGCGGTGTCCTGTTTGGAAGCCATTTTTGTTTCCAGCATAGAGTGCGCCCGTAGATGAGTTTACTGCTGACCATTGCCAGGGTAACTGTTCTGGTTGTGTCAATGGAGATCCACTTGAAGATCTTCCAGATCAGGCGGATAGTGTGGGATCATGAAGATGAGATGGCGTTGACTTGGTGGGCCATAGACAGTGAAGAGTTGAGAAAGATGCTGAGACTGCATGCGTGGTCAGTCAGAGACGCGGTGGTTCCAAGGGCACTGGGACACCAGGAGTCATCCCAGGTGGTAGGGGTGGGGCCCAGGATGTGGATTTCCATCTTGTGCAAGTTGAGCTTGAGGCTGCTGTCTCTCATCCAGTTGGCGACTGCCTTCATTCCATTGTGAAAGTTGTTTTGGTGGTCGATGGTTCGTCAATGAGGGAGAGAAAAGGTTGTGTGCCCCTACCTGGATACATCTCCTGTAGGGAGATAGGGATGATTAGGGAAACATAAAGAGTAGGGCTGGGTGTCTGGGACTAACCTTTTGATGCACATATCACTTTGGCTGACATCCAGGATTGAACTCTGGTCCCTCTCATGAATTGTGTTGTGGGACAATCAACTTCAGATTCTTGACTGCTGTGACAAACAATCTTTCATGAGGAAAAAAGAAAAGGAGAAGTGTCCACTTCTAAAGCAGCAGAATCCCAACATAAAATTTCAAAAATTCGGACCCTAAATTACATGTTGGTGTTTGGAAATGGACTATAAGAAGGGGCAGTTAGATGCCAAAATGTGTCATCTGCCAAGCAGCCAGACGGGCTGTGTGATAAGGGGAAGCTCTGCAAGACTTTTGCCTGTGACCAGGTCAAGGATAAAAGGCCTGTTAGCTCCCTACTGGGTGAGGGGACATTACCAAGGACACCAAGATCCCCTGATCTGGAGCTTGAAATACCATCACCTGCCTTCCTGCCAATACCTGTGCGCCCTGTGAGGAAGAGCAGTGTGCTAGAGTGAGTAGGGTCCAGTGGATAGCCCTGCAAAGGGGATTCTCTGAGCAAGATATGAGGCTCTGCATCAATCGGGTAGTTGCCCATGTTCCATGTTGGCTCTGAGGACCCCATATGCCAGGACTATGCCACTGGAGGGTGACCCGAGAGTAAAATACTGTGCAGGCCTGGGCGCACACATACTGCAAAACTGTGGTGACCCCGTATGCAAGAGGAGGCCAGCACTAAAGTTACCACTGCTGAATCGCTGGGACCCTTGACTGTTTCTGCTTTGGCATTTTCACCAACAAAGTTGTAGCCCGTGTTTTCCAAATACCTCAGCAACCCGGTATCCCAGGAGGAGCTGCTGGTACCAATGATGTGCCAAAGTAATTGGGTCATCACCTGAAGGAGAGACTGAGGCTATGTTCTGCAGGTGGGACCCACACTGCAAGAGAATTTCACCTGACTGACTTGAGAGCTGCCAAAGATGCTGTGGATGATGTCGAACTCTCACTAGATTCCAGTCTGAAGTGAAGAAAGAAGGCACCCCTGAAAATAAAGCCAATTTACCATGTCTTTGAAAGCTGGGAACGACTCCAACAACTGAGGACTTTGGCAGCGCCAGCTCAGGAGATACAGCCTAAGCCGCTGGGTATTGCCGGGTTGGCCGTAAGTAGTCGGACTTCGAAGAGCTGACCAGGACTTGTGGGTGCTCACTCCGAGGGCACCCACTTCTCCGACTAACTCCTTCGTGCTGTGAGAGTGTGTAAGATGAGCACTGGGCCAGTTGGGCCCGGGGAATTGCAGCTAATGTTGCTACGGCACTATAGATACTTTTGATTAAAATCCTAAAGAGTTGAAGAGGAACTCTTCAGTATAGCCTAACAGTGTGAATTCTCTGGAGGTGGCCACCAGTGAATGGGGAAGAACCCTAAATATGTTACATGAAGGACAGTGTTATAGGGATTTGTCTGACAACTACTAGAGCCTCGACCTTAAGAAGGATTTTGTTGTTGTTTCTGCATGCTGTATACCTTTGCATGTGTAGCACTAGAAATAAAATGATTCTTTTGTTTGTATAAAAGCAAGTTTGTGGCTGGCCATTGATTTATTGTTTGTAGTGTGTGACCTTTGAGCCTCCTGAGGGAGCTTTGACTGCTCAACCACAAATACCACTAAGAATAAAGTGCAGAAGGGGTACTTTGTCCATTTGCTTTGGGTCTGTAGTAGGTCGGGCCCGGGACATCAGAAGTAAAAGGCCTCAACCACCACTGTGGGGCCCAGTTGCCCCTACATACCCCAGGGCCCTCTAAAACAGGATCTGGAAGGTAGATGTAGAATGAGTAACACTTGGGTAACTCACTACAGTTTTAATGTCCACTGTAGGATGTCCAGTGTTGCTGTACTCCTCCTTATCTGAGGGGAATGTGGAATAAAGAGAAGCGGGGTGATGGGAGGAAGTAGTGCCTAATTTGAGCTGGTGGTTGAAGGTGGGGCACTGGCACTTGGGAGCAGTTTCTTATTTTTCCTCACCAGGCCTTCTCCCAGAGCAAAAGAGAAGAAAACACACGAGGGGGAAAGAAGGAATAAGAGAAAGATGGAATAACAATGATATAAGGAGAAAGCAGGGATGAAAAAGAGCCTGAAAGAGTGAGATAAAGAGACAGGGAGTGTCTGGTGGAGGACAAAAAAGGCATGATGTTGAATCAAGACTATGTAGCCAAGGTATTTGACACCCCAATATTTGTCGCACTGGCCAGGGGCTTCTGAGCACAACTTTGGGCACCAGCACTTATTATTTAACAAATTAAACAGCGGGAAGGAGGCAACTAAGTACTGATAAGATTGTACTGCCTTTTCTTTGTTCCACATAAATATAACTAAGCCACATAACTATAATCTCAAACTAAGGAGCCTATGTACTGTTTTGTTATAGCAACTACACACCCTATTCCTTCAGCCTAAATCAGGCTAGCCACATAAGTCCCCCTATTTTTCCATTGCAGTCACTTTGAAACTAGAGGCTAGTTACTAAAATCGCAATCAGCAGCCAAAAATGCTGCACTGTTTTGCTTGAGAAGGAGAGAACAGGAGAGAGCTACATTTACAGAGATATGGTGCTCTCCTTCCGTGTCCCAAGTGCTGGTGCAGAATTTTGCTGCAAAATTTTGCTGCTGCGGGCCACTCACACACATGTTAGATGTACAGTATAAAACCATACACTTTACCTGCTATAGTTAGAGTTATCTCAAGTAACTATAACTCATGCTCTAATGTAATTATAACTTGTGCCTTTGTCATGCACTACTAATTACCCCACAAATTACGCCACTAATGACACCTTTGATAACATTATTGATACTAGCAATGTAAATTTTGCATTAACATTTTTGACGAAAAAACTGTGCATGGCGGCGGCGCGAATTATAGTTACCTTAGGGCACGAGTGAATTTCTATGGTTTTGTACATTTAAAATGTGATTATAACGTCCCTGTAACTTTTAGTTTTTTTAAATATATTTTTATAAACATATATTGGGTTGATTCTTACCTGTAAAATATATAAATTTTTCTGTGGCAAAGGAATATATTTATTTCAATTTTTAATTTTTATTTTGACAATATAAATACATATTTATAAATATATATACATATATATATATATATATATATATATATATATATATATATATATATATCCTAGTGGCTGTCACCAGTGGGTAGTTATAGTTAGGAACTAGTTCCTATAGAAATAGTTTTTGTTTTCCTTTTTTACCAATTGACGAACCTTCACAAACTTTTCCAGAATAATACAGCTGCTGTCTGGAAAGTTTTGGGGTGATCCGTCAAGCGGGAGCAGAGAAAAGGTGCCGGTCCAAAAACATATTTTCGCCATGTTACCTTCCATAGGAATTTTGAATAGGAATAGCGGCCGAACCACTGGATGGATTTACATCAAATTTAGCAGAAAGCTAGCTCTTCGTCCAGAAAGCGACCTTTATGTAATTTGATTTAAATCTGTTCAATAGTTCTTCAAACATTAAATAAAAAAACAAATTTTTATATATAGGGACGTGAAGGCTCTGCGAACTCTCCCGATCTCGTGTTGAGATCTGATTGGCCGGCAACACTTCAACAAGGAAGTGTTGGCAGCCATCTTGGGACTAAGCTTCAGCGGAGCTACAGAAAAAAAAGGTAAAAAATAAGAAAAGGTGCCCGGGTAGGGACATCCTGACCCCTTAGCTCTAGTGCTGGGGTCTAGGAGGGACCCCCCAGGTAAAAAAATCATTTTGTTTGTTCATTTTTGCCACAAATTCGCACATACCTGGCAAAATATATTTTTTAAAACAAGCGCGTCCTCCTGCACTTGTTTTACTGAAGACGCTGGGTGGGTCAGGTCCTGGGGCTGCAAGTTAGACTAAAGGTGGAGGTGCATGGGTCCCCCCTCCTTGGGCATTTTTATGCCCTGAGGACCACCACCTCCCTGGGCCTTACTATTATTATACTGACGTGCCCACTGGACCTGCCCATGCCCCAGGCACCGCCACCTTCCTGTGGCTTAATTCACATTGTATGCGGGGGCTGCGGGGCCTACCCACAGCTCTAGGGACTACCACCTCCCCAGCATTTAAGTTATAATGAAGGTAGGGGGGCTCGGTGGCTCCCCCTGCAGTCCTGGGAACAGCCGCCTCCCCGGGGCTCAAGTAATATAGGATGTGGAGAGGCCACATGGCCCCTGCAGCCCCAGGGACCACCACATCCCCGGGGCTGAATTTAAATAATGAATCCCCGGGGATGTGCCACAACCTGGGGTGCCACAACCTCCCTGAGGCTGCTTAACATTGGAAGGGGGCCGCACAGCCCCCTTCGAGGAACCATAGTTGGTCCTGCGGACCGCCACCCCAGGACCAAGATGGGCCTGGGAAGGGGAGAAGCGCACTACCTGCCACATGCCAGCTACACACCCAGTGAGACAAAACCTGTGGCCAACTCCTGCTGCGCATGGCCAAAGGCGCAGCATGGGGTTTGGTGGTTAGGTGGGTAGGCCCTGCGGTGAACCCCCACTGCGCACGGCAAAGGTTGTGCGCAGCGGTGATTGGATTAACATATACTAATGAAAATTACTTTATGTTAAACAAAAACATAGAAATTCACTGAAAAAAACAAAAGTTAAATGAACTTTATAGTTAGGAAGTAGAATTTAAGAAATCATAGAAATTCACTTAAAAAACAAAGATTACAGGGACGTTATAGTTAGGTTCACATTTCAAATGTATAAAGCCATTGAAATTCACCTGGTAGAGTTATCTCAAATAACTATAACTTGTGCCCTGAGGTAACAATAACTGATGTCCTCGCCATGCACTGCTACTTACCCCACAAATTATGGCACTCATAACATCTTTGATAACATCATTGATAATGTCAATGCAATATTTAGGGTAAAGGTTTTGACGAAAGATTTGTTTATGGAGAGGGCGCGAGTTTCTTTAGTTGCACAAAACCAGAGAAATTCAGCAGTTATTTATTTCGTATAACTATAATTCACGCCCCCGTCATGCACACTCTTTTCTTAAATAATTTGCCTTCTAATATTTCATTTATTTATTTATTGACGTTATTAAAGTTGTCATGAGTGCTGTAATATCTGGGGTAGTTAGTAGTGCATGGTGAGGGTGCAAGTAATAGTTACCTTAGGCCGTGAGTTGTAGCTACTTGAAATAACCCTAGCAATAACTGATGAATTTCTCTGGTTTTGTGCAAGTAAACTCAGAACCTAACTCATGTCCCTGTAACCTTTGTGTTTTTTATGTGAATTTCTAAAGTTTTTTAAATTCTATTTCCTAACTATAATGTCCCTGTAACCTTTGATTTCTTCATTGAATGTCTATGTTTTTTTAATGTAAAGCAATTTTCATTACTATTACATGCACTGCTAATTACCCCACAAATTATGGCAATCATGACATCTTTGATAACATCATTGAAAATAATATTAATGTAATATTTGCAGTACAATTTTGATGAAAATACTGTGCATACTTTCTATTAACTTGGAAAATACTTACATTTATCACGATTTTTGTGGTAAAGGAATCCATGGTAAAGGCACATTCATTGTAAAAAGAAATTGTACATTTCTGTCACCCTAAAGGCTTATCCGTTGTAAAGCCTTCGTTGAAAATGCTTACTCTTGTTTAGCCTACGTTGTAAAGACTGTTTTCCCAAGAGTGTGTGCGTGAGACTAGCATAGGTTTTGTACTGAAAGGTCCCTTCCAGTACAAAATAATACACTTAGACTACATTTCAAACATTTCCTGCTTTGTATGTGTACTATACAGAGCAGCACACATGAAAATACATTGAGTTATCACTTGGAGAAGCTATAACGAGCTATGGTTTTACATCCAAAGCCAGTGCCTGTTTAACATGTTTGAAAATACATCATGGGATGATGCAACCACTGAAAAGATCTAGGATTAATGGGATCTTCATTGTT
The DNA here is from genome assembly GCF_031143425.1 of Pleurodeles waltl. Lineage (NCBI taxonomy): Eukaryota > Metazoa > Chordata > Amphibia > Caudata > Salamandridae > Pleurodeles > Pleurodeles waltl. The sequence continues at coordinate 1,088,439,287 of NC_090440.1, forward strand.
TCAGAGTTTAGCTGGTCGTTCATCTTCCAGAGCCAGATAAAATGACCAATGGTTGAGTAGTAACCACTGTCATCAGCATGCAGATACAATGAAGTTCATAGATTCGTAGATAAATGCAACAATTCTGAGTATTATGTTGTATCAGCATGTGAGGTTTGGGAAAAGTGAAGTTTTCCTCTGTCTCTTCAAGGAAGATTCCGTCTTCGCATTTTCAACCTCCAATGCGCTCGAGTACAAAATAAAGGGCCAAGTTTACAAGGCCCTTGCACCTCCTTACGCCATACTTGTGTAATTTGTTTTACACTAATGTGGCTCAAGGAGGCAACTTTCACTGTGCCATATTTACAAAGTGGTGCAATGTATGCATTGTGCCACTTTGCAACCCCTTGCTTCACATTATGCCAGCGTCAGGCATAAAGTAAACAGGGGGGGGCGTTGCAGTGCTAGGAGGCCTGCCAAAATGGCACAAATCTACACGATTTCACCGCACCTAAGCAGGCGTTAAAGGGTGAACCCATTTTAATCAATGGGCCTCCTTGCACTTTGCTGCAAAAGCATCAAAATTGTTGATGTTAGTGCAGAAAAGCACAACAATAGCGTAAAAAATGTTGACGGTATTGGCCTAACATGTGCCGTGGTGCACCGTATTGTAAATATGGCACACCCTGGTGTCGTTAGGTGAAGCACGGGCGACGCAAGAAAACTGTGCATCAGCACTGATGCGTCAATTTCTTGTAAATATGTCCCAATGTTTTATCAGTAAAGAGCATTGTGACTTTTTCAAAGGGAAAACAGTGTACCGAACTTCGGACAATGTAACATTTGCAGGCTACTACAAAAGAAGCGCTACATCGTTCAATGGCACACATTTTATCGACCTGTGGAGAAGTACTTGAATGGAAAGGTGAAGCTTCCATGAGTAGGTGGCCAGCTCACTCCAAATTTAGACTTTGGCACTAGACCCACTAGCACCAACGTTTTGGAGTTAAAGTCATTTTTTGCTAGCGGGAAACTACCTTGCGTCAATGAGATGCAAGGTACGCGTTCCCTTGCAAAAAATGACGATATGGCCTTAGCGCCAAATTTATCCCCCTGTGCTAAAATCAAGCACAGGGGGAAGGGGGCTCAAATAATGCCACTAGGCTTGCTTAGCGCCATTATTTAACGCCTGCATTAAGGCAGGTGTTAGGGGACCTGTGAGCCTATTTCCATGGTAAGAGACTATGGAATGGGCCCACAGGTGCCCTTCCCTAACCCCAGAGACACCCCCACTCACACCAGAGGATGGGGGGACCCCATCCCAGGTAAGGAATGTAAGTACAGCTACGTTTTCTTTTTTTTTTTAATTGCAAAGGGGGGCCTAACTTGGGTCCTCCTACCTGGCACTGGGCCCAATGGCCATGCCCAGGGGACCCATGTCCCCTGGGCATGACAACTGGGGCGGTGGGCATGACTCCTGTCTTTACTAAGACAGGAGTCATGTCCATGGGGGTTTGGCATCAAAAAATGAAGCAGTCTGGTTAGAGGCATATTCATGCCTCTTCCCCCAACTAGCGGCATCCTTTGATGTACAACCTCCTGTTCCCCCTACGCCTCCCCCACCCGGCTAGCATCCTTTTTGTTGACGCTAGCTGGGCCTTATAGCCGGCTACCCTCATTCCATAAATATGATGCCCGGCCGGCATCTTGGAATGGCAGTAGCTGGTGGTATGCATTTTCATACAAAACTGCATTAGCGCAGTATAGCATGAAAAAGTACAAATATGCCCCTCAATTGTTAAATTCCACTGCAAGAGGCACTCTAATTCAGAAAGTATCAAACAGGAGCAGTCTCTAGAGTTTTCTTAAGTTCACACTATTTTGTTTTCAATTCTTAAGTGAATAAAAAATAAAGGTTTGAGAGACCTGGAAGTGTTCCTTATTTCCACTGTATCATCTGCTTCAGACTTTGCATTCAACCGCTTCCCTGATTTCAGTTTCCTTGTCCTGAAGCTACATATTTTTAACCAAAAAGAAGAGAACTTGACAGGCGATTTCAGCCAGAACTGCGGGTGGTTTCTTGTGACCTGCAGGCACAAGAATCCAATTTAAATGGATTCCACGAGTTTCACATCCTTCTCATGTGGCTTCACAATGTCATCTGTCTCTGTGCCCTGGGTGCAAATGTGAAAAGGCACAGACTGCATCTGTGATATTTACATATCCAGCAGGAGGGAGGAATGCATTTCCAGGCACAAAAACGGCATGCGGGAATCGCAATTAAAAAACTGAGGAGGAGGGATGTCAGCTAATCAGATCTCGTGTTTTATGTCCAGCAGTTTCTGGCTTCTCCTGGCATCAGAAGTCCCCTTTCGACTTGATATATGCTGTCTTCCACACTGTATAGTTTATGTTAACCTCAAGCATACATTTTGGTTGTGCTGATATAAGCTCTTCAAACAAGAAGGATAAACTGTGCTAAGTAGTCAGAGAAGCATTAGAAAAGCCAGAAACTCAATTGGAAATACAGAGAAGGAAAATGAGAGGACAATGCAGTGTCAAAAATAAAGCCTGGGAGATTCCACCTGGGTGTTTCTTGGCCACGCTCTCCCCTCTTGGCAAACAAACACTGGGGTCCTGATTTTTTTTTAGTAATAATTGTTGATAAATTCAGGAGCATATTTATACTCTGTGCAGGATTAGCTTCATTTGTTTTTACACAAATCCGGCGCAAACTAAAGTCTATATTTATATGTTGATGCTCAACCTGTCTAGTGCCAAAATATTGGAGTTAAAGTAATTTTTTGTCTGCGTAAAAATACCATGCATCAATGAGATGCAAGGTAGGCGTTCCCGGGCAAACAATTACTCAAAGGCCCTACTGCATTGTTATCCTCCCGTGCAAAAATCACGGACGGTTAGAGGAGGGCCTTAAATAATGGCGCTGCGCATGTTTAGCACCATTATTTAACACCTGGGTCAGGGCAGGCGTTAGGGGGCCAACAGCCCACAGGTGCCCTTCCCTGCCCCCAGGGACACCTCCGCCCAGACGCACCCACACCTGGAGGACACCTAAGGATGGGGGGACCCATCCCAGGTAAGTCAAGGTAAGTATTTTTTTTTTTTTGCAAAGTGCCATATGGGGGCCTAGCTTGGACTTAAGTCCCCTAGGCATGGACATTGGGCAGGAGTCATGTCCATAATGACGCTAATCAGGTTAGAGTCATTTTGTTTTACTCTAACCTGACTAGTTCCGTTCTTTCATGCACAACCTCCTGTTTCCCCTACGCCACCCCCACCTGGTTAGCGTAAATAATTTTGACGTTAACTGGGCCTTACCACCGGCTAGCATCATAGCTTAAATATGACTCCTGGATGGTGTCTAGCAAGGGCGCTAGCTGGCGGTATACTTTTTTACGCTAACCTGCGCTAACGCAGGTTTGCGTCAAAAAGTATAAATCTGGCCCTCAGTTCTTATGGTGCTGCTAGGCAAACGAGGTTAAAAAAAAAACTGTCTCCGAGCTGAGAGAGCATGCTAGACCGTGGCATAGCGTAAACAGTGCACATTTTTTCTTCTCTCATTTGTGGAACCATACTAATGTCCTGCTAGGCCTCCCAAGAGGACATGTCAAAAGTATGCATGTCGTCCAAATCAGTGTAGTATTGCAGCTCCCCAGCATTTAATGCTGCATCAGAAGAAAACACAAGGGTGACTGTATCTGTGGTAGTCTGGTTTCCCTCTATTTGTAAGACGTAATCGGCAGCCATCAATGGGCGAGACAGCTTGATCTAATGGAACGTACATGCTGGGCAACCACTTCCCCTAAAAGGGAAGTGCCAAAAAGTGTGCAACCACCAGTCACCCAGATGCAGGATCTCTACACCAAAGGTTAGATCTGTGCCTCATCTCTCCACAACAATTCCTATGCCGCTTTAAATTTTTTCCTAGTGTTAACGCGTCCCTTTATGATAATTTATTACACATCAGGACTCGTTTTAGGCCAATTAATCTTTTGACCCAGTTGAGAGACACCTTAGGACGAGATAGCTAATCAATATGTCCATCAATACGTCAATAATGTCATCAATATTTATCACGACAATACATTTTGCTTTAGTCAAAGTCATCAATCAATTCAAGATGCTACCATGACCTTTCAGCCATGAATAACCACACCGGTTTAGTAGAATTTCATGAGTTTTATTCCCTATTGCTTACAAATCTAATAGCAGGTGCGTCAATCTCAAAACCAAGAAACATAATAGCATAGTCACAATATGGCAACTTTGGTAAGATTTCATTAAAGCGAGAATCACAAACATCAGAACATAACACGGCGTGAACATAGATCAATTTAGCAGAGTGTCAATAACGCATCAGTTCAACAAAGCATAGATTCGGTCATTTGTCTATTTGCGTCAGTTTAGTGAACACCTGTCCTAACCACTGATTAGCATTAGCATGTTGGGCTTCATGCAAAACAATTTAGAACACCAGTTTGGAAAACATCTAAATATGGTTGCGGTCAAAAGTAAGCAGTTGGTACCCAGAAAGGAAAAGCAAACAGACAATTCACAATTGCATTGTCATAATTACCCTCCAAAGTTTAGGTCAGTGCACAGGTTCAGTCTTCGTCTTCAGGACATCAGTCAATTCGCCATCAGTCAGAACTCAGCTCCGGGGCAAAAAGGGCACTTCCCTCATAAGGAGGCAAAGTGTAACGTGAACAAATCTAAGGGCGAGGATGATTTTAAGTAAAGCAACAAGTCACCAAGCAGAGTGACAAAGTTTCTGTATAAAATCAATAACATTCCCTACCTAACTCCTCCTGGCTTCTTGTGTCATGGGTTTTTATCCTTTTTTCGTTGTACATTCCCCCAAAATGTTATTGAATATTTGTTATACCCCACTATCTTTAACCTATCAGAAAACACATTAGGTCACCTAACTTTCACCCCATATTATAAGTCTTTGATTGGTCTCCATAATTGACGTCTTCAGAGGTGGCATATCCGGTATGATTTCATCCTTCTGTAATTCTTTGCACATCTTTTGGTCAGTAACTCCATTGTCTTCACAGGTTTGAATGACCTTGTACATTACATTAATCTACACTGTTTCATTTTATTTTAACATTATTCTGCAAGCAAGGAAAAGCTATGGGAACGGATCTAACATGGTTACATTCGTCTTCTAGTTTGAAGAAAAGAACATACGGGGTCATGTCCTTCTGTGAGTCAGCACACTGCAAAATAGAAAAATACATTTAATATGAGAGCCAAGCAGCTAAGCTGAGGCTCATGCTAACTTAAGGCCTATGAGGATTTCAGCACAGATTCAATAACGCAATCATTAGTACAAACTTATTTAAACATAATATAAACATTTTAGTCATCATTATTAGTCTACGTATACATTGGCGGCCACTCCCCGTGGTCACATTTCAGGTGCACGTTTTAAGCAAAATTATTATTATAGTTTCTATGCAGCATTATCTCACATTAATTCATAAACATTTCATGTTAATATAGATTATTACAAAGAAAGGGAGCACACTGCCTACACTCCAGCAACAAAGTCCAACCCCAATGCATCATGGTAAATGCAGTCGAATTCGTAGTCCATTCCGAAAGTAATAAAGTCTTTCACCTCTGTAGGCGCAGCAAGTGCTGTTTATCCCTGTACACGTGTTTCTGGGTTTAGCCCATCATCAGCAGGGAGCAGCATGGTATAGGGGCTTGCTTGAAATGCCGCCAAATGTTTTCTCAGGTTTATGTACCTCTCATGGCGCACATAATATAGATTATATAAGCTACGCTCTCTCAGTCCCTCCTCTGATGAAGTTCGTCATCACACAAACCTTTCCCTTTGGACCATTCACTTAATTTTTCACTTTACGCATAATGCGCATTTCAACATCTTGTCCCTTGTGTGAACTCTCCCAAATTTCATTAAACATTTTCTCCCTTTCATTTTCTTCATTCTTTTTATTCCTTTTTGTCCAATTTCTTTTAATTTTGTCATTGATTTTGCATTCTCCCCATAAACCTAATAGACAGGCTAGAACAATTAATAGACCCCCTTATAATTTTTCAAGTACCCCATTCCAAATATTGCTAAACCAGCTCCCTACTCTGGCAATTCCTTTTCCTAATTTCTCCCACACTCCAGGTTCCTTCAAATCCTTTAAATCTGCACTATCTTTAGTTAGGTTAGTAAGCATACCTCTAATCGTTTTACTGTCAGGTATATATGAGCAACAATGACGCTCGTTGAGCATCTTGCAGACTCCGCCGCTCTTTGCTAAAAGAATGTCTAAAGCGAGCCGATTTTGAAGAGTCATAGCCCTTTACGCAGCAAGTTCAGTATCCATCAGGAGTATAGCCCCTGTAAAATTTGTCAGCATGTTATCCACAACAGTAGACAAATTTCGAATTTTTATGGAGTTTAAGATAACCCCTATTGAAGGAATTAGTGCTCCAAATATGTCAACAACGACAGCAGCCGCTGTCTCTCGTTTTTGTCTAGCATGTTGTAATTCAGACATTTTAGGTATTTGCTTTAAGTGATCAATCTGGTAAATCTTTGGGAAAACTATTCCCAAATAACATGTCCCATACCATCCCTTAGGGAGACGGTAATAAGCATTAAGTCCACAGATATAATAGATCCCAGGGATCGCTGGGTCCTGTCCATTTAACATTAATGTCCATTTACTCTGAAACAAAAACACATGCCTGCATTCACTCGTTCCCACATATAAAGTGTCATGTTCAGATTTCGGCCTATATATACAAAGCCTTCCTAAATGTAATGCATCTATAGCTAGTTTGCCTTGCGTCTTTATTGCGGTGTACGCATAATCATTTGCATATGTGCGTTTCTCTAGCCCTTTTTCTAATCTCTCTTTCAATGCTTTGCGTTTGTCATCAGTGTGATCTAAAAAGCTTTTCTCTACAGGTGTCAATAAGCAAGTCAGATTGTTGCGGTGTGCATAAGCTGTCCCAAATGTAAGTGTCGGTTCGAAGAATCCTCTAAATAATTTTATACTATGCTCTTTAGCTAACTTGTTCAGAAATTCAATCACAGGCACAAAAGAAAACACCACATTCAAATTTGAATAGAAGTATTGCACATGTTCTTGATTATAGAATCTTGTTAGTAGCAAACTACAACTTATCCCGTATGTTAGTGGCAAGCTATGATAAGTGACCCCCTCTTGTACTGATGAAGGAATCTTTGTGCACACATAACAGTTTTTCGCATCCATTGTTTCAACATACTCATTCATCAAGCGATAGAAGACATTAGTGGGAAAGTTCCCCCTTTGAGTTAGTTCCCTCATGCAAGTGTCTTGTATCCTGCTTGTAGTCTCAGGTTTTGAAGCATTGTTAGTTGCTTTCTTATCCAACCACGGCATTCCCACAATCACTCCTACAATTATTATCGCACACACAATACCTAGTATAAGACTTAACCAACCACACACCTTACCCTTTTTATTACTACCTCTATTATAGGCCATGTTCGTAAAGAATCAGATAGCCGAACAATAATCAACTTGAGGACGATATAAAACTCTCTTTTTTTTTTTTTTTTTTCTTGATGCAAAAGTCTCTTTCTCTCTGCGTGTATTTACAGCATTTCACTCACTCCAGGGCCCTTCTGTCAAATCAGGTTAGCAACTTGGCCTAATCGGGTTTTCAAAGTCATTTCAGGTTATCAGTGTCGCATCTGGTAGTTTATAAGTCTCTTTCTTAGCTTCTCAGTTTTCAATTTCAAAATTTTGGTTTTAACAAAGTCTCTTTCTTTTAATTGATTTTCAGGTACCGTATTATTGGCCTGGTACTTCTCGTTCAAAACAGAACGCTAAGAATTCTTGTTGCCATTCAGATGTTGTTGCATATGCCCATTCAGGACCTGCGTATCTTCTATTTGCATTTCTTTTTCTTTTCAATCTACGTTCGCCTTGCAATTCTCCTTCACTTAGGTCCTCTATTCTCGTGGTATTGGTTTCTTCTGTTATTGTTTCACCTGGTACGACCTTTTCTTCGCAGCCTGCTTCTCTGGCCAATTTATCTCCCTCTTGCGTCTTTTTTCTGCTTGTCCTTTCAGGACGCTGAACAGCACCCTCCTCATGTGCTATGGTGTTTTCTCTTGATGGACCTGTAACTGGCTCAGGGAATGCCGGGGTGCTTTGATCTCTCTCCTCTATTTCCCCTTCTTCTTCTTCTGGATCTGTAATGGGTTCAAGTTCGAACCCGTATTCGTCTGCTTCTGGGAGAACCTCTCCTTGATTTAGTTCTCCTGCTGCCTCTACTGAGATAGGCACATTGTCACCTCTCTCGAACTCGTTTACTGTTTGAGGGACTAGGCTGTTCTCAATGGGCTCTCCTGCAGTCTCAGTTTCCTCTTGGCTATTTTCAGGCCCTGAGACTACCCTCTCTGGAACTGTTGAGTCGGAAACTTCAAGTTCCTCATCAGTTGGACACCTTACCTTCTTTGTGTGACTGACATGTATCAAGTTTGGAACGCCTGCACATTTCACAGCAGTGGTTGTTGTCAGTATTACTTGATATGGCCCCTTCCAGCACGGCTCCAAACACGACTTTCTCACATGCTTCTTGACAACCACCCAGACACCGGCTTGCAGGGTGTGACCTGGATCACTGATCGGTGGCAATGTGTTAGCTTCCACCTGGTGAGAAAAAGAGCGAACCACATCAGCCAAACCTTTGCAGTAGTCCAACACCATATCATCTGTGATATTCACAAGAGCATTTGCAGGTACTGCGGGCAGCCTCATAGCTCTACCCATAAGGATCTTGTGTGGTGATAGTCCTATCTTCTTATCAGAGGTGTTCCTCATCGACATCAGCACTAAGGGCAATGCATCTGGCCATTTCATATTGGCAGCTGCGCACATCTTCGCCATTCTCGACTTCAAGGTACCATTCATTTGTTCTACTAGTCCTGATGCTTCAGGGCGGTAGCTACAATGCAGTTTCTGTTCAATACCTAATGCAGCACACAAGAGCTTAATCACCTCATTGTCGAAGTGTCTGTCCCTATCTGATTCTATAGAGACCGGAAAACCGAACCTGGGTATTAGTTCCCTAAGCAGCAGTTTTGCAACTGTGAGACTGTCATTTCTACGTGTGGGGTAAGCTTCAATCCAGTGGCTAAAAACACACACAATCACCAACACATATTTCAATCCTCCACAAACAGGCATCTCAATGAAATCCATTTGCAACTTTCTAAATGGACCGCCAGCTCTCCCTATGTGGCTCAGAGTTACCACAGTCCCTTTCCCGACATTCATCTGTTGACAGATGATGCACCTGTGACAAGTAACCTCTGCGGCATGTCTGAATTTTGGGTTAAACCAGTCAATCTTGAATGACCTGATCATTGTGTCTCTCCCAAGATGTGCCTGTCCATGATAAAGCCTCGCAAATTGTGACAGAAGACTGTTAGGCAAAACTAGTTTCCCTTCCTCTGAGACCCACAAGTCATCAGCTCTTTGTACGCCTTGCATTCTCTGCCATGAGCGTTTTTCCTCTTTGCTAGCACGACCCTGTAGTGTTTTTAGCTCATCTAGTGTATCAACCACCCTTAATGCAAGGTTCAAACATATGTCTTTTTCAGTTTGAGGTAACAATTCCCACTGATCCTTGAACGATATACAGTTCAATGCACAAAACCTTGCGACTTGATCTGCATAGCCGTTTCCCTTGGATACAAAGTCTTGTGACTTAACATGAGCATTGCATTTCACCACAGCAATTTCAAGAGGTAACTGAATCGCATGCAACAAATCCTTAATTTGTTCACCATTTTGCACAGGAGAACCAGAAGAGGTCATGAAACCTCTCTGTGACCACAATTGGCCAAAATCATGTACAATTCCAAATCCGTATCTGCTGTCAGTATAGATAGTGACTCTCAGATTCTCAGATGCATGGCATTCCTTAGTAAGGGCAATTAACTCTGCCACTTGTGCGGAATAGACTTTCTCGAGCCAGGAAGCTTCAATGATACCAGCTATGGTACACACAGCGTAACCGGCTCTCAGCATTCCGACTGAGTCTCTCAAACAGGATCCATCCACAAACATAATCCAGTCATTTTCCTTTAACTGCGTATCTTGAATATCAGGTCGGGGCTTGGTACATAGTTCTGTTACCTCAAGACAATCATGCTCCACTTCCTCTTCATTATTAATCTTGGTACTCTCAATAGGAAGTAGAGTTGCCAGGTTTAATACAGTACATCGCTTCAGTGAAACATTAGGCAACCCCAAAATAATTGTCTCATATTGGGTAAGTCGAGCATTTGTCATGTGCTGGGTTTTGGTTCGAGTCAACAGAATTTCAACTGCATGTGGTACCATTACTGTCAAGGGATGTCCCATCACTATGCCTTCACACTGCGTGAGGCTTTGACCAACTGCTGCAACTGCGCGCAAACAACCCGGTAAGGCTGCTACGACGGGGTCCAAGGTAGCTGAAAAATATGCTACAGGTGTGATTTGCACCTCCGTGGACCATTGTTAAGACAACAAAGAACAAGCATCACGTTCATGACAAAACAGTAGAAAAGGTTTAGTGTAATCAGGCATACCCAAAGCTGGTGCCCTGCACATGCACTCTCTCAATTCCATGAATGACTCAAGCTCCTCTTTGGATAGGTTTATGGTGTACGGTTCATCTTTAATCTCTTTGCCTGTCAGCTTTATCAATGGTTTTGAGATGAATGAGAAGTTGGGTATCCACAGACGACAGTAGCCCACCATTCCCAAAAACATCCGGACATCTCTCTTTGTTGTCGGGGGGTTCATTTGCAAAATGGCTGTCACCCTTTCCTTCGATATTCTCCTGGACCCTCTCTCAATCAAGTGTCCTAAGTATTTCACCTCTTTCTGACAGTATTGAAGCTTCTTTGGCGACACTTTATGTGCGTTCTTTCCCAAATTATTCAATAAGGCAATTGTGTCATATTTACAGACATCTTTTGTCCTGGACGCAATCAGCAAGGCGTCAATGTACTGTACTAGAGTTGAATTGAAAGGCAGTACTAAGGATTCTAAATTCTTTTTCAATATCTGATTGAAGATGGATGGTGACTCAGAAAACCCTTGAGGAATTCTTCACCAACTGTACACCTTGTCCAGGAATTTGAAACTGAATAAAAACTGGCTGTCCTCATGAAGAGGCACCAAAAAGAAAGCTTGTGACAAGTCTACAATGGTGAACCATTCAGCATCACACGGAACCTGAAACATGATCACTGCTGGGTTTGGCACTATGGGGCAACTCTTCACCACAATCTCATTTATTTTTCTTAAATCCTGCACAATTAAAACCTTCCCACAAGGCTTTTTCAGACCCATTATTGGTGAATTACATGGACTGCTCAATACCTCCTTCAGGACTCCCTGTTTTACAAAGTCTGCAAATATTTGCGACACCTGAATAAGGACATCTTGTGCCATATGGTACTGCAGCACCTGGGGAAACACTGCGTTTGGCTTTACTTGTACTTTAACTGGTTCCACTTGTTTTATTAGTCCCACTTCCTTTCCTGTCAAGTCCCACACTTTCTCTGTCACTGTCCCCTGTAATTCAGCAGGTAAGTCAGTTACTGTAAGCATCGGGAATAATGTTATCAAAGGGTAATCTTCATTTGCGATTTCTGCTTCTATCTCTGAGAACTGACCATCATCCCCTTCATCATCACTGTTTGTCTGCTCCTCAATTCCATCATTGGAACAAGTAATTGAGCATTTCGTCTTACACAGTAAGGGCCAGATGTAGCAAAGGTTTTTACCCATTCTGTGTCTATGGGAAAAAGTGTTCATACATATGGCCCTAACTCTCTTCCCAGAAGGGACACAGGACTCGAATCGCAGACTACAAATTTATGTAGTCCCTGGAAGTTGCCAATCTCAACTTGCACCGGATCTGTAATTGGATTTGTCAAGTGCTGGTTTGCTACTCCGACCACTCTTATGGTACGCCCTGAAAGTGGTAATTTTGGAACCTCTGCACTTCTGACTGTGGAGCGTGTAGCTCCAGTATCAACCAAGAATGAAACCTTGTGACCCATTACCTTTCCCTCTACATAGGGTCCCCTCTGATCTACCTCTAGGGACGCTGCAAGCCTGCACTCTTCACTGTCTGAACTGTCATCCGACCATTCCTCATTCATTCCATCTTCACCACACAATGGGAAATGCTGTACTGTATTATTTTGGCTCATCACTTGACCTGTGACCTGCTAAGGAAGCATCACCTGTTGCTGTCCCATTGGAGCCAATGGTAATTGCAATTGCTGTCTAGGTACCATGGGAACCTGCTGTTGTACTTGCTGTATTTGCACTGGCTGAACACCCAGCATTTGCATTTGCTGCATGGGCTGTAACCCTTGCATCTGAACCATGTTATTTTGAAAGTTCGGGCTTTGATTTCTCAATTTTGGACCTCTCATATTTTGCAATGTACCAACATTAGTGCTTTGTTGAACAACACCATTCTGCACCACATTTGGGCATTCCCGCTTCCAATGCCCAACGCCCCCGCACGTGTGAAATGGAGACATCTTTTTCATCCCTTGCACATCATTTTGAATCACCACAGTATTCAAGTCTGGACCGCGATTTACAAAACCTCGACCTCAACATCTTGGCTGTGCCTGAAACACACCATTCCCTTGTGGTTGCTGCTGTATCATCTGCTGAATTCCATTTCCCTGCATTCCTGTCTGCGCAGCCCTTATCTGCATCACCATCACTTTCTCCTTCAATTTTCTCTGCTTCAACTCGATCTCATCACTACAGTACTTCGCGTACTGCAACACCACATCAATTGGCTGCGCTTGCCAACAGATCAAATCATTCTTAATCATCTGGCTAACCTCTGGCCTCAGCCCTTCAACAAATCTGAACACAAGATGGTTCATGTCTTTCGGCTCAATAGTTTCAGTACCACTGTAATGTTTGAATGCCTTCAACAATCTCTCATAGCAAGCATGTATCGATTCTTTAACCTCCTGTGAGGTCCGGTCGATTTTCTGCCAATCAGTCACTTTCGATGACACCTTCTGCTTCAAAAACTCAATCACTTTATGATAGTACTTTATCACTTCCTCAGAGGGTGCTCCGGTCACCTTATCCCTTGCCGGCTCCTTTGTCAGCCAGTCTACCCCTCTCTTGCACTCAAGCCATAAGTCAGGCGGAACAATGATCTCAAACAAGGTATTCAAATCTTCCCAGAGACACTTCGCAAGCTTCACAAACCTATCGGTTTGTTGGTACCACTCGATCGGTTTCTCCCTCAACCTGGGATAATCATTTGTGAAAGATAGGATGTCTCCCCTGGACCACGGTACATGGATTAGAACCCCACCAGCTGTTTCTCTCATTGGTAGCATCTTTACTGATTCTGTATCTGGTGAAGCTTTAGCCTGACTTGACCCCGGACTGTCACCTTTCTCCTTATCTCTTTTCTTTGCCCATCTGCCTTCCCACTTTTCTAAGGCTCCCCAGATTTGCGCACTTTGCAATATTTCTTTTAGATGCTCTTTCATTCCGGCAGACCTCATGTGCTCGAAGTCCTTTGAGTCAAAGTCTGACCTGTAACTTCTTTTCAAATGTTTAGTGTTCTCAATATCAATATGGTATTTGTCTGCCAGGTTCGCTAACTTCTGATGTGCCTTACCTACTTCTTTGGTGATTTTAGGACACAGATATCTCAATTCTGCTTCCGTGTATGACTCTAATCGGTTTATCCCCACTGTCCCTTCCACTAATTCAGCAGCTCCACACCCAGTCTCACAAAGTTCAGGTACTCATCTTTTTGCAACCTTTCCGGCTCTACTGCAGTTACTGTAGTCTTTTGTGAAGCATAGGTCTTCTCTAACCACTCATTTAACTGTTGTACCGTAAAACCTTGCAATGAAATGTTCCCTGCATGCATCATTGGCGACTGTGAAGCATTTGTACTTATTGTTTGTGGGGTTAGCACACCTATCCCTGCCTGTCTCATGGTTTCCAATGGTGTTTCAACTGGGCTAAGGTCTAAGAAAGACCTCGGTTTTTCAACCACTTGCTCTCCTGGGGCCATTAGCTGGGGAGTTCCCATGGACCCTCCTCTTATTACATCTTGGGTCATTACTCCCTGATCACACATACCAGGCTTACCTTGTGCATACAATAGTACCGGCGGACCAACAGTAATTGGCAATGATATGGCAACTGGTGTCTGACCTGGTCCCAAACCTCGTGGAGCAGCGACTCCAAAGGTCTGATCCAGTGAAGCCGGGGCAGGTATTAATGGAGGTCCTGCTGCTGGGTTATATCCCGGTATCAGCTGTGGCTGGGGCAACAATTGTGGAGTTGGCTCAATCTGCACTAACCTCGATTTTGGATATATCGGGTCTGGCGGCACTATCAGATTTGTAGTAGTCTCTAGTCCTGGTACATCTGGATAAATTCTCTGTATCTGCAGTGGAGGTTGCAACTGTATCTGCATGTCTGGCGCAGTGGGTACACTGACACCATTCTGTATCAGACTCGTATCACTAGTCTGTGCTGTATCAGTTACTCCCTTCTGCGTCTGGTTCCCAGGATTCGCACTATTGCTCGGGACATTGTCGCTTACCGCATAAGGTGGCAGGCGATCATGTAATAACTGATTTTAAAATTCTTCGTCATCTGAATCATCTTCTTCTTCCCAAGATCTTTTAGTTTCTTTAGGCTTACTAGAGTCTTTGTCTGTTTTGCATGTGGCTTTCTTCCCCTGTGCCTCATCTTCCTGTGTTATTGCTGGGAACAGTTTTAATCCATCAACTATTCCCCGTCTCCACATTTTGCTCTCATTATCCCACCTTGCTTCGGCTAGAGTCTTTTCTGCCCTTTTCAGTCTTCTTTGGAACTTCTCTTGTCTCTGTTTCAGAGCCATTAAATCCCAAATTGCTAAAGCCTCATACTGAGCTGGCCTCGGAGGTGGCTTTTCTACACTTAACATTTACCTTAAATTCTCTAGAACTCTCGTATTGAATGTCCCGTGTTCTGGGAACGCCAAACATCCCTCTTTTTCTGTTAATTTGCACCACTGTTTCATCCATAGACAAGGCGCAACACATTTTTCCTCCCTAACTATGTGAGCTGGAGTTCCCTCAGGCGGTGTAGGCTCCCCTTCACTCACCATAATGTATGTGTCTCCTTTCAGAGCACTCTTAAAAGCTTTAACAAAGTTCATCTTAACGTCTTTTTTTTGTGTTTGTTTGTTTGTTTTAGTTTGTATTTAATCAGGAAGTGACTTTAATTCCCAGGACACTCTTCACCCACCTTTCTCAACCTATTGCCTCTCACGGACGGCAGCCAATCCGTGCGCAACCCCTCTCGACAACTAACCTATCTCAGCGCGGCACCACTGACGTCACACTTACACACTGCGGCTGACAAAGTCTTGCAGCTTGTCAGCCCCTTGCTGGATTCACACCAAACTAATGCAAAAATGACTGCGAGCACCTTAACACAAACAGCACAAATTTTCCGGTTTACTACAGGAAGGGTACACATTTGCTTCACAACTTTACAGAGATTTCACTTGAAGCCTCGGCCGCTACTCTCTCCTTCTCAGTTCCCGCACCCGCAAGCAGAATTCGACCCGCAAATCCTACTCTCGACTTGTCAATGGTTTGTTCTAGTGCACTTTAGAACTTGCCAAATCTCCATTGAAGGTTTCACACATACAATTTGACTCAATCTCAACTTGTCAACCACGCCCGATTGACCTAATTAAACCGCACAAATTACAACATAAACCCAAGTGTCTCCTACACTTGTCAATATACTTCGGAGTCTTAGACCACAACGAGTCCGTACATGAACAACCAACCACGTGGATAATTTTGAGCACAAAGCGCCACACTCATATGAAGTACGCCGACTTCCCTACTCTCATACTGCGGAGTACGCCCACTTCTACTAAAACAACTTTACCTGGCCTAGATACACACAAACTTCACAAATCACCTGCGAAATGCATAAGCTGAGCGAGCGCAAATCCTACACCACACATGCTATGACGCCGAGAACATTCCCAACTCACTTAGGAAGGCTCCGAGATCCCAGGAAAGTCATGGTGAATTTAGAAACGCATCATACCTCCAATTTGCATTATTTCAGAAAAACAGTCTAAACAATAATCCTCCGTCCTAGGGCCCCAAAGGGCCAAACCGTTGCTCTGCTACCAGAACTGTTAACGCGTCCCTTTATGATAATTTATTACACATTAGGACTCGTTTTAGGCCAATGAATCTTTTGACCCAGTTGAGAGACACCTTAGGACGAGATAGCTAATCAATATGTCAATCAATACGTCAATAATGTCATCAATATTTATCACGACAATACATTTCGCTTTAGTCAAAGTCATTAATCAATTCAAGACGCTGCCATGACCTTTCAGCCATGAATAACCACACCAGTTTAGTAGAATTTTATGAGTTTTGTTCCCTATTGTTTACAAATCTAATAGCAGGTGCGTCAATCTCAAAACCAAGAAACATAATAGCATAGTCACAATATGGCAACTTTGGTAAGATTTCATTAAAGCGAGAATCACAAACATCAAAACATAACATGGCGTGAACATAGATCAATTTAGCAGAGTGCCAATAACGCGTCAGTTCAACAAAGCATAGATTCAGTCATTTGTCTATTTGCGTCAGTTTAGTGAACACCTGTCCTAACCACTGATTAGCATTAGCATGTTGGGCTTCATGCAAAACAATTTAGAACACCAATTTGGAAAACATCTAAATATGGTCGCTGTCAAAAGTAAGCAGTTGGTACCTAGAAAGGAAAAGCAAACATACAAATCACAATTGCATTGTCATAATTACCCTCCAAAGTTTAGGTCAGCGCACAGGTTCAGTCTTCGTCTTCAGGACATCAGTCAATTCGCCATCAGTCAGAACTCAGCTCCGGGGCAAAAAGGGCACTTCCCTCATAAGGAGGCAAAGTGTAACGTGAACAAATCTAAGGGCGAGGATGATTTTAAGTAAAGCAACAAGTCACCAAGCAGAGTGACAAAGTTTCGGTATAAATTCAATAGCATTCCCTACCTAATTCCCTCTGGCTTCTTGTGTCATGGGTTTTTATCCTTTTTTCGTTGTACATTCCCCAAAAATTTGATTGGACATTTGTTTTACCCCACTATCTGTAACCTATCAAAAAACACAATAGGGGGGTCATTCTGACCCCGGCGGTCTCGGCGGGAGCACCGCCGACAGACCGGCGGTGCCCCGCAGGGCATTCTGACCGCGGCGGTTCGGCCGCGGTCAGATTCGGGAAACCGGCGGTCTCCCGCCGGTTTCCCGCTGCCCTGCAGAATCCTCCATGGCGGCGGAGCGCGCTCCGCCGCCATGGGGATTCTGACACCCCCTACCGCCATCCTGTTCCTGGCGGGTCTCCCGCCAGGAACAGGATGGCGGTAGGGGGTGCCGCGGGGCCCCTGGGGGCCCCTGCAGTGCCCATGCCAATGGCATGGGCACTGCAGGGGCCCCCGTAAGAGGGCCCCACAAAGTATTTCAGTGTCTGCTATGCAGACACTGAAATACGCGACGGGTGCCACTGCACCCGTCGCACCTTCCCACTACGCCGGCTCAATTCTGAGCCGGCGTCCTCGTGGGAAGGTTGATTTGCCCTGGGCTGGCGGGCGGCCTTTTGGCGGCCGCCCACCAGCCCAGGGCAAATCCCAAAATACCCTCAGCGGTCTTTCGACCGCGGAGCGGTATTTTGGTGGGGGAACTTTGGAGGGCGGCCTCCGCCGCCCACCGAAGTTAGAATCACCCCCTAGGTCACCTAACTTTCACCCCATATTATGTTACAAGTCTTTGATTGGTCTCCGTAATTGACGTCTTCAGAGGTGGCATACCCGGTATGATTTCATCCTTCTGTAATTCTTTGCACATCTTTTGGTCAGTAACTCCATTGTCTTCACAGGTTTGAATGACCTTCTACATTACATTAATCTACACTGTTTCATTTTATTTTAACATTATTCTGCAAGCAAGGAAAAGCTATGGGAACGGATCTGACATGGTTACATTCGTCTTCTAGTTTGAAGAAAAGAACATACGGGGTCATGTCCTTCTGTGAGTCAGCACACTGCAAAATAGAAAAATACATTTAATATGAGAGCCAAGCAGCTAAGCTGAGGCTCATGCTAACTTAAGGCCTATGAGGATTTCAGCACAGATTCAATAACGCAATCATTAGTACAAACTTATTTAAACATAATATAAACATTTTAGTCATCATTATTAGTCTATGTATACATTGGCGGCCACTCCCCGTGGTCACATTTCAGGTGCACGTTTTAAGCAAAATTATTATTATAGTTTCTATGCAGCATTATCTCACATTAATTCATAAACATTTCATGGTAATATAGATTATATAAGCTACGCTCTCTCACTAGTTTTCAGGTATTGACCTTCCTTCTTTCCGACAAGCTGCCACCCCCTTCCAGAACATTGCTATGTTCTGGGACATCGAACTTGTAAGGGTATTCTAGACTCTGTTCTAACACAAGAACTCTCATTATGCCTAGGTTCTTACATTTTCGTGCTTTGGTGTGTTATCTTACAATCAATGATGGGCAGTCTTCCAGTTTCACCTTATGGAGTGCATTATGCAAAAGCAAATATATATTCAGGGGTGGTGTGTTTAGGTAAATGTGGTGCTATGATTAGGAAACTAATAGCCTGATTTAAGGAAATTGGTGCTGCACCCAGTGCTGCGCCACTTTCCTTGCACCCCCTTAGCACCCCCTAACGCCACCATGTGTCTGCCGTACCTAAGATATGGCGAACCATGCTGGTAGTTAGGGAAATTAGCATCATAATGTAGCGCAAAGAGTTACAAAGTGGCGCAATGCATGCATTACGCCTCTTTGTAAATTTGGCGCCACGATTTTGGCCTTGTTGTGCCCCATTAGCGTAAAAATAATGACGCTAATGTAGTGCAAGGAGGCACTAGGGGCTCTGAAGTCAGCCCCTAAAATGGTTAACTTATGTATCAGGTATCACACTGGTTGAACAAATAAGTATGCTAGAACTTCATCAACATTAACCCATGCACGCATTAATGTGAACTTTAATGAGGGTACAGGAAAAGCTGGAAAATTGAGGTACCCGGTGTTTTTTAATTTTCCCAGCCTCACAGTCATTGAGGCTATCAATTGTGATTTGATCTACATTGTTTGGTTTAAAATCATAATTACAGCACTTAAACTCAGAACATGGCCCTAGCACTAGCTCACTCTTGGAAAACTGTGTTCATCATGGAGACCAGTGTGAGAAATTGACCCACTCCATCCATCCCCACATTAGCAACAGAGGTAAATGACTGATCGTGCCCAACTGCACCCCCCTAGTCAAGTGAAAGTGACCTCTGATAACCTCAGAAAGGTATTGAAATAGAAACAGAGAAGTGATTGAAAGACACCTAGCCTGCATGCAGAAGTGACTAAAAGTGGTCCACTGTCAAGTAGATAAGTGAATTAAATATGCACAGATAAGTCACTGAAGGTGATCAGCTACACTCAGTTACATGACTGAAACTAACTGAAATTGACAACCTACACGACAGGCAGGAAAGTGAAAGAAACAGAAACAGGTAAGAGTCTGAAAGTAATCTATTCGACAAAAAGATCTGTGACTGAAAGTGACCCATTCTACATCAGATACGCAACTGAAAGTGACCAGACGAATTCTCCAGGGGAAAGGTGTAACGCCGTGAAAAGTGTTTGAAGGTGGTCCAGTCCACGCCGAGGTGAATTATGAAAGAGAACCTACTTTACTGTATAAATGCTAGGTCACAAAAATGTAAATATTCTACAGCCTGAATAAAATAGATTACCACACTCTATATTCAGGTGGGTGGCTGAAATTAGCCCACTTTACAGTCACATAAACAAGAAGACTGACTGAATGAGCAGTCAGAGGCATGAGTGAAACTGGCCTTTGTAAACTCATGTATGTGCCTGAAAGCTATCGTCTCTACACACAGATATGTGACTGAAAGTGGTATGCGTTATTCCCATACAAGCAACTGAAAGCGGCCCACTTCATACCAGATAAATTAAATAAACTGACTCACTTTAGAAGTTGATAAGTGACTGGGAATTTCCTCTTTTGTGAAACGTTCCCCTGAGATCACCAAAATAGTCTCAGCTCCATTTTACCTCTCAATGTCATAGAAGAACAAAAGGGAGAAACTAGGTGCCAAAGACTAAACGAAGAAGTAATGCAGCTATTGAATATAAAAGTAAATTTCATGCAGACAAGAGCAGTACTTAATTTGTGCTTGTTGTTTCCGGTGCTGAGCTCCGGCAGGCCAGTGCTTAGTCTTCTGCCTCAACCATTTGCTGCGAGCAAAAGACACGTTTGGGAAAGGTGGAGGAAGAGAAACACGAAAAAGCGTCATAATGAGAGAAAGCAGAAAGCTGCAGGTGTGAGCTGAAGGGGCAGGGAGTGGCTTTAGATGGATTGAAGAGGTCAGAGATGGCATCGGGATTACGCTGCCTCAGTATTCCGTGTTTGCAGATTTAATTGCAGCAGCCGCGTGTTGAAGAAGAGGGCTTTGAGCACCGGCACCTTTTTATTTACAAATTAAGCACTGGACAAGAGGTGCAGTTGGACAGGAGATCAGGTTGTCCTTTCTCCATAGAAGCAAACATGTGGAATTAGCTATTGACAATATACAACAAATCTTTCGGGATCCCTTGTGACAGTTGGTTAATATATCAGAAATTATGACATTTTTTCTACATTTAATGGAAATCAATTTAGGACATTTTATCATACTTAAACAGAAAGTTTTACTTACTGCATTTTTAGGTCTGGGTTATGACAGTGCAGCTATCAAACAGACCTATTGCAAGCAATATATACAGAGTGGCCATTGAATCCATCAGTGCCAACTACTGGCTTTCTTCGACCAGCTTCTTTCAGCCATTGGCACAAGACTCTGTGAATCACGTCTTGGATCAACCCAGATAATGATTCATCTTCAACCTAATGGTATTGGCTGTCTGAGTGCAACCTTCTGCCTCTGCTCTCATGCTTGTATCGAGCTGCATCAAGGACTACTTTACAACAATAGCCCTCCCTGTCCACATTACTCCCTTGTCAGCATGCAATGTGCTAACACTGCACTTGTTAGCACACTAAGGGCCAGATGTAGCAAAGGATTTGCGCCTCGCAAACGGCGAAAATCGCCGTTTGCGAGGCGCAAATGCCTCTTTGCTATGCAGAAATGCATATTGCGAGTCGGGACCGACTCGCAATATGCATTTCAGAATCGCAAATAGGAAGGGGTGTTCCCTTCCTATTTGTGATTCTGAGTGGTATGCAATACCATTTGCGACCGCCTACGCGGTCGCAAATGGTGTCGCAGTTACCATCCACTTCAAGTGGATGGTAACCCACTCGCAAATTGGAAGGGGACCCCTTCCACTTTGTGAATGGACCCAAAACAATGAGCACCCTGAGAAAATTGGTCCCAAAGGTAGCTCAGTGTACCTTTAACTCCAGCTGAAGTGAAGAGCCACATTGCACCTGATTTTACCTAATTGTATTTCACCTGAAACCTGAGTTCCAGTCGTGTTCTAAATGCAGCCACGCGGAGGTTGTAGTTGTATAAAGCAGTTCCTGGTATTGATGGTTATGTGCAAGAGGGGAAGGCCCCTAGGAGTACCATGTTGTGTGATTAACAACTAAGAAGGTAATGGGGCACGATCAAAGCGCAACAAGATGGCCCCCAGCGCTTAGCTCTCCCACTCACTCAGACCTCCGAGTCTGATTTGCAATATAATTATGGCTCATTGGTTGCGGTTGTGTTGGAATATCAAGGGAACAGCTAGGTGAATTTATCGACCTTTTTGCTTAGATTTGGGGAAGATGCCTTTCTAGTTTTGCTGTTCCTCCCTTGCATTCTTTTTCAGAAACATTTCCTGCAACTGTCTCTTTTCCACACTGGTGGCAGCTCATGGGTTCTTGGCTGCTGCATTACCACTGCTGTTATTTTTATCTAACTTGGCTATTTCGCTTAGAGGCTGATTCCATACTGTTTTAGGACAATGTCTTGCCTCCTATTGTGCACCATTGGAGAATTACTCTAAGTGAGTGTAGTTGGCTCTCATAAATACTGTCACTATGGGCTATTACAAAATACCCTACAAACAATGTGCTTTCTTCTGGGTGTAATAGGCATCCTTCACTTTTTCTTCCAAGAGGGACTTTATGTTTAATTGATAGTTCACTTTCTGTGTTCCAGAGATGAGTTGCGTATTTTCACTAAGATATTATTATGGAGCACTAAACTCTTCTCCTCAATACCAGGTTGACAGTATTTTTCTCTGCCATGGATCGATTGCTGCCATCAGCATCAAAGTAATTTGCCTCTCCTCCATATTTGGTCACACCTTGCAAAAATCAAACTGGCAATGTTAATAAAAGAGCTAAAAAGGATCTAATTTCTCCAACTAAGGTGGTCATTCTGACTTTGGTGGTCTTTACCAAAGACGGCGTGTAAGCGGGCGCCGAAAGGCCACCAGTGATGATGGTCTGAAGCACGCCGTATTACGCGTCACCAACACAACACCGCCAAAACAATACCAAAAAACTGACACCATCTGCCTGAACAATGGTGTGAAAGAGGCGTCTGGACCATCAGCACCAGCATGGTAACAACATCCCGCCCTTCAAGTCCTGAATCACAAATCAGCACCGCGGTCTTAGCATGGCAGCAATCCATTGGCGGTCCAAACCACCACAGACAAAAAAGCACCTCCACCAGAATACTACACCACATTGGACAATACCAATAACCCACACCTGATACACATACACACACAACACATGTCTGACGACAGCACTACAAAACACCCCCCCACACATACCCAGAATCCTTTGCACCCAGAAGATCTAACATAGCGAGGCAAGAGCACATTAAAAGAAGGCACTGCACCGAGATATCACAGGCACCATCAACCTGAACACGCATCACACAACACACAAAATCAAGAGCAACACAACACGCACATCACCACTGCACACAAACACCACAAACCACACCCACATCCTAGCACTCAAACTCACATCAACAAACAGCACACCCAGCATCCCTGCATAGCACACACCCCACCACCCACAACACAACCACAATGGCACCACAAAAAAAACCACGATTCACAGACGAGGAGCTGAGGGTCGTGGTTGATGAAATCGTCAGAGTGGAGCCACAACTGTTTGGAGCACAGGTCCAGTAGACATCTATAGCCTGGACAACGGACTTATGACAGAGGATCATCATCAGGGTGAATGCAGTGGGAAACCATCCACGCACAAGGGATGAAATTAGGAAGAGGTGGAACGACCTACGGGGGAAGGTACGGGCCATGGCATCATGACACCAAATCGCCGCCATGAAGACTGGTGGTGGGCACCCACTACATCCCCCAGAGTTATCATTGTGGGAGGAGAGAGTCTTGGCCATCCTACACTCAGAGGGGACTGATGGGGGTACCTAGTGGACTGGACAACTACAATCCCCTGCCAACATGTACTCCTGCACAGCATGTACCCCACCACCCTCTCACCTCCTCACACCAACCTAACATGCACAAACTAACCATGGACCCAATACCCACCCTTGCATGCTACAGCTCCCTACTTACACCATTCCCTCACAAGCCCACCTAGTGCATGGATTCCCCACACTGCAGCAAGTACTACAACTACCACAATGCAACACTCCCTACCCTTGCATGCCTACTAAATACACTTCACATCTGTGCACCTGCATGTAAAACCATGTCACCGCCCTTCACTAATAAGTAATTGGAATGCACATCAGTACATGGCAATGACAATAGCAAGATCAATACCAACTATTGATCAAAATAGGACCATATCAACATTCTACTGATGCAATCACAACCAGTAGTCTAGGAACTGTTAATGCCATTACTGCCCTGCAAATCCAGACGATGATGGCATACAACCATGTGTACCACTTGTACAATACCATCATGTGACACAATACATCTCATTCCACAGGTCTCCCGAGTACTGCCACACAGCAGAGGATGCCAGGGACAGAAAGCCCAGTCCTGGAAGCAGGTCCAATAGAGAAAGAATCCCATGGATATCTGGATGGTACCTGGCCCCTCAGGCATGAGTGATCAGTCCACCACCAACAGCCTCACCCTGCCCACAATTGAAACCACCTCCCCTGTGGCATCCATTGCACAGCAGAGCCCACTTTCCCAAACCTGTGTCCTACAGTACAGGGGCATGAGTCAACATTGCTATCCCAAGACAATGACGGTCCTGGTGTCAGTGGAAGGGACACACTACACCAGTAGCATAGGCACAGGGGGACAAGGGCCAGGGGGAGGGCAATCATGGGCCAAAGGACGAGGCAGCAACAGGATTTGACTGTCCAGGAGGCCGTCTCCAGAGTCCTGGGAGCCTACCAGCAATATCAGGATGAGATGGGCCAGATACTCAGCACATTGTAGGAGACCCAAAGGCTGCAGAGGGCATACTACCAGGAGGCCATGCAGCAGTGGCAGGTACTCAATGCCACCATGGTCTCCATGTTAGGGGAGTTCAAAGAACTCAACACCATCCTGCATATGTCCTCCACCCAACAGCAGGCACCATCCAATAGTCACAAAACACCACTGCCCTCTACATCAGCACCTACTACTGGAATGGAGGCCCAGCAGGAGGACCCACAGGTCACCAGCACCCGTACTCCTGCAGCTGAGGACCCCCCGTAAATGAGGCCAGCCATCCAGACATCCTGCAGGACCTGAAGCAAATAGCAATCCCCCCACGGAAAGTGATCCGTCTCCTGAACTGTCACCCTTATGTTACACCCTGTTGGCTGTCCAATGCCAAGTTCCCATCATCCCAATGCTAATAGATACCGGAGCTGTGAAACATACAGCTGGACCACCCACTCTCATCTTCATCTAAACCAAGTCCCTACTCCTCTGGACTGTGATGTGAAACTCATCAATTAGAACAAGTCATGGTGCATGTGTCTTCATTGTTTAAAGTGACATTTCTGTTTACATGCAACAATCAAATATGCATAGCGGCACTAAAAGAATGTCAAAGTGACAGATGCAGTAGGAGTCTCCAGCAGGTGTGTAAGAACATCCATATTGTAGTTACATCCAGTGGCAAGGGTGCCAACAAGCATATCAATAATCAGCTTGCAAACAGACATGTGACCGGTAGAGGGAAATAACATGGAATTAGGCTCAAAGTTGTAAGGGATATGGGGCCAGATGTAGCAAAAAGAAAATTTGCCAGTTGCAAATTGCGAGTCCATGCGACTCGCAATTTGCAACTCGCAAATTGGTATGCAGTACGGTGTCTCAGACACCGTCTGCGAGTCGCTATGGGGTCGCAATGACCCACCTCATTAATATTAATGAGGTGGGTCGCAAATTGCGGCCCCATAGCGAGTCTAGGCACTCGTAAACATGGAGGCCTGCTGTCGTCAGCAGACCTCCATGTTCGTGACTGCTTTCTCAATAAAGCAGTTTTTTTTTTTAAGTGTAGCCCGTTTTCCTTAAAGGAAAACGAGCTGCACTTTAAAAAAAACCGAAACCTTTAGTTTCGGTATTTTTTCAGGGCAGGTAGTGGTCCCTTGGACCACTACCTGCCCTGAAAAAATAGTATTGGGTCCATTCGCAAAGGGGAAGGGGTCCCATGGGGACCCCTTCCAATTTGCGAGTGGGTTACCATCCACTTGAAGTGGATGGTAACTGCGACACCCTTTGCGACCGCATATGCGGTCGCAAATGGTATTGCATGCCACTCCGAATCGCAAATAGGAAGGGAACACCCCTTCCTATTTGCGATTCTGAAATGCATATTGCGAGTCGGTCCCGACTCGCAATATGCAATTCTGCATAGCAAAGAGGCATTTGCGCCTCGCAAACGGCGATTTTCGCCGTTTGCGACGCGCAAATCCTTTGCTACATCTGGCCCATAGTCCATATCTATATACCAACAGCAGTAGAACACAAACACAGGATGATTGCCCCAGCAACTATGACACCACGGGGCATATTTATACTCTGTTTGCGCCGAATTTGCGTCATTTTTTTCGACGCAAATTCGACGCAAAACTAACTTCATATTTATACTTTGGCGTTAGACGCGTCTAGCGCCAAAGTTCATGGAGTTAGCGTCATTTTTTTGCGTGAACACCTTCCTTGCGTTAATGATATGCAAGGTAGGCGTTCCCGTGTTAAAAAATGACTCCGATGCATATGCGTCGTATTTATACTCCCGGGCAAAAATGACGCCCGGGAGTGGGCGGGTCTAAAAATCCCGCATTAGCGCCGGATTTTAGCACCTGGGTCAGGGCAGGCGTTAAGGGACCTGTGGGCTCAGAATGAGCCCAGAGGTGCCCTCCCCTGCCCCCAGGGACACCCCCTGCCACCCTTGCCCACCCCAGGAGGACACCCAAGGATGGAGGGACCCACCCCAGGGACATTAAGGTAAGTCCAGGTAAGTATTTTTTTAAATTTTTTTTTGTGGCATAGGGGGGCCTGATTTGTGCCCCCCTACATGACACTATGCCCAATGACCATGCCCAGGGGACAGAAGTCCCCTGGGCATGGCCATTGGGCAAGGGGACATGACTCCTGTCTTTGCTAAGACAGGAGTCATTTCAATGGGGGATGGGTGTCGTAAAAAAATGGCGCAAATCGTGTTGTGGCGATTTTTTTGCCTCAGCCTGACTTGCACCATTTGTGGACGCCCATACGCCATTTTCCCCCTACGCCGGCGCTGCCTGGTGTACGTCGTTTTTTTCAACGCACACCAGACAGCTCCGGCGGCTAACGTCATTGAATAAATACGGCGCCCGCATGGCGCTTCAGAATGGCGTTAGCCGGCGCTAATTTTTTGCGTCAAAAAGTATAAATATGGCCCCACATATGTAAGGGCCTGCATTGTCACTCAAACATGTGTAGGAAATTAAAGTTTTCAGTAAAGTAAAGGTGACATCCTCTAGTTAGGAACAGGTAGTTGCCACACAGCAGCTGACAATGCAGCATGATAGGCCTACACAGCAGGACAAGTCTGATAAGTGTCCCTTGCATTTACCCAAACAGTCAGACTGAGGATTCAAAACCATTGGTACAACCATAAGGATATTTCATTATGGCAACAGCATTTCACACATGTCATTGTCAGCAATGCATTTTCACTACCCCTCATGGTAAGTCAGCTACCTTTCAAAGTCGTAAACAAGGATGGAAGGCAGTAGTCTCTGCACACACCTTAATTCATGCACAATCTGAGTACAGACTAGCTTTACAAATACATAGTTCAAGTGCACATGACATCCAAATCATATACACCTGTTTATCATCGAAAGTAGTGATGAATCAGGTCAGTCCTGTTGTCATGTGCCTCATCCCTGTCTGCCTCCTCCTTAGTATCAGAGTCACCGGCCTCAACCACTGCTCCAGCATCATTGTCCCCCTCCTCCAACAGTGGGATGTGCCTTCTGAGGGCCTGATTATTGAGATGCATCATGCAACCACGATCTTGCAGACTTTCCCTGGTCAGTATTGTAGGGCACCACCAGACACAAACATAGGCCAAAAGATTTCTCAATCACTTGCCTCATCCAGCCATGTGCCTCATTGTACCTGTTCTCCCCTCCTGCAGTTGGTTGTCTAACAGGTGTTAGGAGCCAGGGCAGGTTGGGGTATCCGGAGTCACCTGGGTGGAAAAGGAGATATGATGATATGATGATAGGTAACAGTGCTAGGCATAGTGCAGACTGTGTAGGGAGGGATATCAAACGTTTGACACGGAGAGCAATACACATACCTATTAGCTAGGCCCTTTCTCCCTCTAGCTGTAACATCAATGCAGGGACACTGCTAATCCTCAGGATGCAGGAATCATGTACGGAACCAGGGAATTTTGTTGTTACATGTGTTATGTACTCCTCTGCAAGACGCACCACTTGTACATTGAGCAAATATGTACTCTTCTGGTTTCTGTAGACTTGTTCATTGGCCCTCGGAGGTACCAAGCCAGTGTGGGCCCCACCAATGGCCCCTATTACATGTGGAATATGTGATATATTGTAGAAGGCTGCTCTAACAGCGGGAAATTCATCACGCTGTGGGAACCTTATGTACCTGTTCACATGCTTGAGTAGGGCAGCCAGCACATCCTGTAACACCTTACTGAACTTGGGCTGTGACATCCCTGCAGCCAGTCCCACAGTCACCTGAAGTGACCCACAGGCCAGGAAATGCAGGACTGCCAACACCTGGACTGTTGGAGGGATGGCATGGGAATTTCTCAAAGCCGGCAGGAGGTCTAGTTCCAACTGGGCAACCAATTTCCTGATGGACACACAGTTTAGTCGATAGGTCATGATGATGTTGTGCTCTTCCATGATTTCAAGAGCTACTAGGGGCTGGTAGACTGGTGCATTCCTCATCACTCCATTTTGGCGGTATCTAGGCAGGGAGACAAACAACAATCTAGGCACATCTCACAATGTTGTGAACCATGTATGACATATGACAATCATGAAGTATTGGTCATGAAAGTTGGCCATCATGTTGTGGAAAGACACATTACTCCACACTCCATTCCTCCCCAGACAATGCCACATAATGCCATACCTGTGACAAGGGACGTGTACAGGACATGTAGTGATGTATAAATCAAGACTTTCCATGTGTTCCACCACACGGATTGTCAATGCAAACATATGTAGTGACAAGTGTGGTGATGTCACCTGACACCCACTACATATGTGATTGTTCACAAAATGTAACCTACATGAATCATTTTTTGACGATATGCAAGCAATGACGCTTTGTGAAACCAGTACAGTCATGTAACATACTAAAATGGCATCCGCCTGTCCTGCATGCATAGGACAGATGGAAGTGACCTTATTCCACCGGCGGCTGTCGTCATGGCGAAAGGTGGTTAGAACTGCCGTGCAACTCCTCATTGGTTAACATTGATGTCTATGGGAAATTGGGACCAATGTCGATCACTGCCAGCGCTGACGGTCATGACCGCCATTTTGTATGGGCAAGCTCACTTGACTCCTAGCATTCCGGCAAGGAAGACCTCCACTTTGTGTGCTGCTGTGCCCTGAATCTTGGAGCCGCAGTGGCACGCACTGCAGGGGAAAAGGCCCCAGCCTTTACAGCTGAGGAGCTCGATAAACTGGTGGAAGGGGTCCTACCCCTGTATGGGCTGCTGTATGGCGCTCCAGGGCAACAGGTCAGTACAACATCCTTTATCCCACATTTTGGGTGGTGTTTGATGGTGAATGTGTGTGCACATTGACATGTGATGACTGATTTGGGGTTCTGCGTGCACATGATGTGTGTGGTATGTGGTATATTGGCAATGTGCATGGGCTGTGTATGTAGCGTGTCACCAAAGGTTGCAGCTGCATTGTTATCATTCACGTTATGTCCTCCATTTTATCAATGATTCCCATGCAGTTCAGTGCCCACCTGAAAAAAGGGTTGTGGAGAGCCATCGCCAAGAAAGTGTGGAACCTGGGGGTTCATAGCCAGTGGAGCACCCACTGCAGTAAGCAGTGGGACGACATGAGACCCTGGGCCCAGAAGACCGCAGAGGCCCAGCTGGGAATGGCCTCCAAATGTGGAAGGGCCCTGAGCCCCTAATGGCCTACATACTGGTGGTGGCCTACCCAGAGTTGGATGGGTGCTTGCGGGCAGCACAGCAGTCACAAGGAGGTAAGTGTAGACTGTTAGGTGACTTCTGCATTGTTATCTCTGTGACCCTCACTGGGATTGGGATTTGCGTGGTCAGATGAAATTTGGGGAGTGTACAGTCCTGGTTGTCACAACAATGATGTTGGCGTGTGATTCCTAAGCTATACAAAACCATGCAGGAACAGAAGTGGTGGTAATGTAGCACACATTCTACTGTACATATGCGTTACTTAAATGTTCAGGCATTTTACTGGGTTTATACTCCATCTCTGCGTATCCTGTAGTAGTACAAAGTGATCTTGTTGGCACTGTATTTGGGCATTGACAGGTATGTTTAGTTTACATTGCAATTCATTAAATTGCTATATCAATGGGCATCAGTACAGAGTGTAATCCACACATACCTGGTAATTAGTTTGTGTGCACAGTTGCTCTGAGGTCAGATTTGTTACATCCTGTCATGACTGACATGTAGTTGGGTATGTTCATGGATTAAATTGTCGGATTAGTCAGTTAGCCAGCTGACAGGCATATAGGAGTTTTTAATCAGGTGTCTAGGCTGCAGGGATAAGGTAAGCGGGAAAATGTTTGGATCTGGCTTGCAGGACTCTATTGTTCACGACTGCAATATGGGCTCTTGTTTTCCTGACAGGTGTAAATGTGTGTATTGTTTGTACGTGAATTGAATGTGTAGGTGTGCATAAGCATCACCTGGCGAAGGAGGAAGAGCACCGGCAAGTGAGGATGCAGCAGCCCACGGGACCCAGGAGGCTGGCACCAGCGAAGCCGAGGGGACCTGTGGGACGGTGTGTGAGGGGAGCACCAGGGGGGAGACTGGAGCTACCACAACATCCGATTCAGATTCCTCCTCTGATGGTGGCTCCCTGGCAGTGGCGGAGCCATCTGGGACCCTCCCAGCACCATCCTTGTCTGCCACCCCCTTACCAGCGCCACCGTCCCTGTGGCTACCCACCCAGTTGCCTGTCCCCACTCACCCATGAGGGTGGGCATCTCCTTCGCTGCAGGCACCTCTGCCGCTACCCCAGTCAGCCCTGCTGCCCTCAGTGAGGAGGCTCTTGACCTCCTGAGGTCCATCCCTGTGGGGCAAACAACCATCGTGAATGCCATCCAGGGACTGGCATCCCAGATGCAGCAGTCTAATGCCTACCTGGAAGGCGTTCACGGTGACTTGCCTGGCCTGCAGAGATCGTTTCAGGCTCCGGCCTCCGTTTTGACGGCAGCCATTGTCCCTTCATCTTCCGTCCCCCCTCAAGCTACCTGTTCCCAATCCACAGCCACTCTCCCTTCACCCATCCAGGGTACACCTACATATCAACATATACCCACTACAACTGACAAGGTGCTCAAAGACAAACATAAGCACCACAAACGAACCCACAGGCATTCACACACACAACACACATCTGCATACACAACAGACATTTACCTCACTGCCTCCCTTACAGTCACATCACCACTCCCACCTGTCAGCACTACATCATCACACAGTGGTCCTGCTATCATTCCTGTCATACCCTCAATCACCACAACAGCAGACTCACAGACACCCACCCCACACACCACATCTGCACTCACCACGACCACCTTCTCTGCCACCTGCAGCACATCTACCTCACTTGCACACACCACCCCAACATTCACTCACAGGATTCCATTCCCTCTGTCTGCATCTCTACCCCCTCCTCCCAAGACATACACACACACCCACTCACCCACCCAACATACACCCACTACACACATGCACACATTGCACACACCAGCATTCACGTACAGCACGCCAACACATCACATGAGCACTCCCTCTACCTCCTCTCCCATCCCTCATTCATGTGATCACCCCCATATACTTAAAAAAGTATTTTTCGCCACCCTTGACCTTTTCTCTACACCTGTTCCACTCAGTGTTACCCCTAAACGTCATGTCCCCCTGCCCCTGCCAGTCCCTTTAACCTCCCATTCCTCTAGAGCCTCCTCTGGTGTTTCCCCTACTCCTCCACCCAGCAAAAAGGTCACCCCTCCCAGAACCAAGGTCCACCCTCCTAAGCTCAATCAGAGACACCCCCTTCCAAATCCAGGCCACCCCCACCACCACCACCCCCAAAGCCCTGAGGTTGTCCAATTGATGCCCCATGACGTGGAGGCCTATTTGATGTCTGGATTCAAGTTGGGGCCATGACATGTGGACTATGTGTTGTACAGTTCTGCATGTTGGGCTTGCCATTTGTCATCCTCTATATATAGTTAATATTTATTGTTATTTTTTCTAATACATCTGCCCACATTGCTGTGGTTTGCAAGATGAGATGCTTGTCCTGGTTTCCTTCTACATGGAGGTTGACATCTGTGTGCAGCGGTGTGTGAGGTCTGTGTACGGATTGTGTCTGTGTTGTTGCATGCGCTGGGTAGATGGGTTGTGCCATTTGCATTTTGTAATGTGTCTGACTGTTTGCTTGTGGGATTGTATGGGGTGTTGTGTGCATCCATGTGTATGGTGCTGCATCTGTGGGGTTTTTTGTATGTTGGTTGTATGTGATGTGCCAACTGTGTCATTGTTTAGATGTGTGTTCACTGATATTGATTGTGTGTTATTGCTACATTCAGCTTTTTGTGTGTGTGGATGTGTGGTGTTTCACAACGTGCCTGTTGATGGCTGCATTGAAGTGTCTGTGATGATAATAGGGTGTTGTGTATGGTTGTGTATGACTGTGTTGGTGGTGTTTGTGTGTGTTGTGCTGTGTGTTTGTCACATATCTACTTGGCTTTGTTTTTCGTACTTTGTGTGTGCTGGTACGGTACGTTTGTATGCATGTGTTTGTGGCATTCGCTGTCTGTGCCGAGAGTGTGTGTTATGTGTGGGTGTGTATTGCTGCCATTTCCTCCACTATGTGCTAGGCATACCTATGGTTGTCGTCTTCGGTGTTGTTGCTTGCCATGAAGGTGTATGGCGAGATACAGCGCTGGGAGGACTTGCAGTTCATTTACCATAGCAGCTGCGGTTGTGTCTGTGTACCTGGAGGTAAGTGTCTTGTTTTGTACTTTCTGTTTCCGCCAACATTTTCGGCACGGTCGGCCCGCCCCGGATATCCGGACATTGGTTTCCGCCAGCATGAAGTTGGCTGCCACCGCCGGCTACTGCTCATCGGCAGTGGTGGTACTGAAGGTAAGTTGTCTGTGTTGCATTGGGTTCACCGCCTCACTCGTTATATGGTGGTCTGCACTGCCATCGCCGTTGTGGAGGTCCGGTTCCTGCCAAACTCAGAATGACCACCTAAGTCTCCATAGATTTTAACATTAGAGGATATCATGGATGAAATTAGTATCCTAAAAACCATCCATGGCTGAAATCATCCCGCACTTCAAAAAACGGAAGAGAAATGTCCAAATATGGAGTCCAGGATTCCCCAAGTACAGCAGAAAATAGGTGATGCTTAAGATATAGCAGCCAAGGTAGATCAATGTCAAAAGAAATCATTCAACTTGAAAAACATACTGAAAACCTGGAAAATCATAACAGGTGAAACAATCTGATAATCTATGGAGTTTCTGAAGGCTCAGAGGGCTAAGACATGACTGCATTTCTTCAGGTTAATACCCTCAAGACTCTTGGTTTAAAAGATGGTCTAACTCTCAATCTACAGAGGACTCATTATATAGGCCCTCAGTCTTTGTCAAAATCTAACTCAGCTAGGTCAATTGGTGGCATGGCTTATTTTATAATACTCAGCCCTATTGAAAGTTCTATGCTGCCAAACAAAGGAAATAAATGTTATGGTCTAGTCAGAAGATCGCCTTTAGACAAGATGTTGAAAGATCAACGGATAGTGGACAAAAGGATCTCCATCCGTCTTTAAGATCTATGAACCTTTTCCTTGGCCGTATACATCCATGCCTTTTTAAGGTCACTTTCCAAGACAAATCATCAACCTTTAAAAATCCAGGGGATCTGAAGCAGTTTATTTATCTACATAAGAGATAAGTGATGTAAATTGGAAAGGCTTGCATGCTTGTGTTTTGTTTTTCTTAGGACGATTTCTAAATGACCGTTGACATGTGTTTTCTCATATTGGCACTCACTTTTCTATATAGGTTTTTCTTTGAAGACATTGGGGGTCATTACGACCTTGGCGGGCGGCTACCGCTGTCCGCCAAGCGGTAACCGCCGTGTGGCCGCCAATGCGGCCGCACTCCCGCGGCCCCCATTACGACATCCCCGCCGGCCCAGCGGGGATGAGGCCGCAACATAGGAGCCGGCTCCTAATGGAGCCGGCGGTGTTGCGGCCGTGCAACGGGTGCAGTAGCACCCATCGCGCTTTTCACTGTCTGCTATGCAGACAGTTAAAAGCTGGCCGGGGCCCTGTTAGGGGGCCCCTGCACTGGCCATGCCAGTGGCATGGGCAGTGCAGGGGCCTCCAGGGGCCCTAGGACACCCTTTACCGCCAGCCTCTTCCTGGTGGTGCAAACCGCCAGAAACAGGCTGGCGGTAGGGGTGTCATAATCCCCAGAGCAGCGCTGCTGGCAGCGCTGCCCTAGCGGATTATCACCGCTGGGGCTAAAACGGCGGGAAACCGCCGACCTCGGCGGTGCGACCACGGCGCTATCACCGCGGTCGTAATAAGGGCCTCCGTACCGCCAGCCTGTTGGCGGTATGGACGCCACATTACCCCTGGCGGTCTCTGACCGCCAGGGTCGTAATGACCACCATTGTCTATGTTCAATATGTTTGGATTGATGTGTCTTATGTTTCTGTGTTCTTCATGTTTCCCCACATCTACACCCATCAGTGTTTTGTTAATTTATTTCTGTTTTGTAAGTGATTCTATATTCACCTCTTCCTTATGTTTTGAGCATACTTACTGGGTTAAGCATCTCCCTCATTTCCATAAATCTGTATCTATTATATTTATTTATTACTTTCTGTTTTCTCAGGGGACTGACCTGTGGCTTGTCTTCTTTCTTTTCTGCTCCAACCCCTTCAGCTTACATTAGCCTTCAATCTCATCTTCTGGTTCATTTGGCCATATCGGTTTGGTTTTTCGCCATCTCCCTTTCAGCTAACATGGGGAGTTTCACTGTCTCCTCTCTAGTATTTTTTCTTTTCTTTTCCCTTCTCTTTTTCTTTTTGTGTATTCCCCCTGTCATTTCTGAAATGTTTTTCCCAGCTTTACCTTTTTGTTGCCTAAATTGTTTATGCAATGTTCATCTTATTATACATAGATATCATAGGTTTTTGTCATCATTATTGTGAAGATTTGGGTGTAATATTCAATACGGTTGTAAGTCCTTATCGTGGAATGCACTCACAAGCCCTAGCGCCTCCTTGTCCCACATTAGCATGCATGCACTGCGCCACTTTGTAACCCTTTGCGCTAAATTATTCCTGCACCAGGCATAATGTATGCAGAGCGGGGCAAAAAATGGCACAAAGAAATCTAACAGATTTATTTGCATCATTTTTTCTGGGATTTTTAACGCCTGCTCTGAGCAGGCATTAAAAGGACGCCCCCATTGGTTTCAATGGGCCTCTGGGTGCTTTGCAGGATTAGCATCAACATTTTTTACATTAATCCTTCAAAGCACCAAACTATCTTCAAAAATTCTGATGCTAGTTCCTTAACTACCGCCATGGTGTGGCGTATATTAAATACGGTGCACACATGGTCGAATTAGAGGGGCACTTAGGGGGTGCAAGAAAAGTGACGCTGCACTAAGATAATTTTACTTTTAAATCCAATTATAGACAAACATTGGTTAACAAAAAGTTAAGAAACTTTGCAAAAGTTTACAGAAGTATGGTTGGTTACCCTGGTACTCTGGCCCGGTTTGGGTAACCAAATCTGACAGGATAGAAGTCTGGAGGGGGCGCTAATGGGGTAGATTTGGACAGTTATCTGGCCAGCAATACATTTTCCAATTGTGTTCCAAACTTTACAACACAACCACTATAGACTATATTGGAGTGGTCCTGATGCTGGGGATGCAGAAAGAAAAGATGCTCAAGGATGCTCCAGTTGCTGTGTGGTAGACGAGGGTGCCTTTGTGGTGAGTTCTTGGTCCATTGGTGATGTGGGACGACTTTGGTCACAAAGGTCGGGTCTCATAAAGTCTTCTTCGACAGGACATCTGCTGCTGTGCTACTGGTCTGGCACATCACTTGGAGTGAAAACCTTTAATGGAGGCTGGTGTCCCTCTTGGACAACCAATCTGGACTCTGACTGCACTCCTGAGTCCTGATGACCCAAGCTCATCTTTTGGCAACTAAGGATCGGTCTCTTTGGGCGCTCAGGGGCTGGTAGCTGCAAATCTTCTATGGTGGCTACCAACTTTACGGGTTGCGCTTCTTCAGCTCTTTTGTCCATGGAGCTGGTACTAGGGGATCAGCCAACTGACCCTTGGTGTCAATGCTTTGGTGTGGGGCATGTCCTTTCCCTACACAAGTACAGTCCCAACTTCTCTAGCCTCAAAAGTAGTAGGTGCAGTCCAGCAGATGCTACAGCATCTCTGTGCAAATCCAAAGGCAACTGGGCAGTCTTTTTTTGTCCTTGTTCTAGTTCTAGTGAGACCTGAGGTTCAGGGTTCAAGTGGTGCCATATTTATCTCAGGAAAGTGCATTCTGGGGACCATGCAGTAACTAGCCATTGACCTACCAGGTCCCCTCATTTTGGGTGATAAATTTCCAGGAAAGTGTGGCATGTTGCAATCTCAGGAGGCACTATTCTAGCCATCCTCAAGATGTCTAAACCTTCCCTCGACAATGAGTAGCTTAGTAGCCCACTTAGGGGGTGAGGCTACCCAGGGGCAACATGCCACAGGAATCCAGTTTGGGCACTGGTCTTCCCTTCGGGCAGTGTCTCCAGCTTAACTACCTGAACAAAGGGGAGCCTCTTGAGATTGTTATTGTCATTTGCCCACCAAAGGCACCTTCCCCTTTGAAGCTCACCTTTTAGGATGACACCCCAAGAGGCTTTCTGCCAAGGGAAGTTAACACCTTGCCCATTCGCAAGCCTGGGAGTCATTCTTACTACTCCCCAAGCAGGCAGAAAGCTGTCTGTTGTTCAGTGCCCATTGGAAGCCACTGGACGAACTGGGTCACAGAGTGGCAACTTTCTAAAAGTTGCATTAATTTAATAGTGACAATAAATTCTGCCTGGGCATCAGGTCTAGTTAAATGCCATGATTAATTTGATACCTTACTGTCCCCAATTAGTTAGTCTGATTCAGAAGGTAGCCAGGCTAGGGTGCCAGCCGGCAACCCTATATAAGCAATGGGGCTACTACCTTTTCCACAGGAAAACAGCAATTGGGAAGTGTTGCTGCTGAGACATATGAAAAATATATGCCTCACTTAATGATATAGAGCTCCCTGCCACAGGGCTCTATAGGCCTTCCTTAGGGGAGACTTACGTATACTGTTAAGGGAATTCACATTACACTCTCTTGTACATCAGCCCAGATCTAGAATGAATTACATATTTGTAACTCAGAAGCTATGTGTGACATGTATGAGTATGGTGAATGAAAGTTCCAAAATTGAATGCACACAAATAGGATACTAACTGGACCCTTGTGAGAACTGATGAAAGTCAACTAGCCCAGTGAGGTATTGGTGTGATGGCTGAAGCATGTTGAGCCAGGGATACAGAGGATACTAATGTACTTATTGCATCCTCACCTGTATTTAACTCCATCAGGGTGCCCTTTGAGAATATAATTAATACACCCTAGACTATTTTACAACTAGAATCCCACCCAATAACCAAAGAGCTCCCTTGGTTATCAAGGTGGAGCCCGTCCAGATAGAGAAGGTGTCTGGACCAGGACTCTACGATGAAGCATGCCACTTGGAATCCCAGTGGGTAAGAGTCCTTTTTACATCATAGCGTGATCCTCTTCTGCAGCAGGGAGAGATAGGCTAAACACAATAGGGGTTACCTCCTGTTGTTTGTGAATTACTTCATTCATCGTTATACACACTATTGTTCATCTACTATTTGTAATCTTTTCTGGGAAAGATACGTAGGTACACTACTTTTTTAGGTTATCAACAAGGGAAAATGAGGTTAAATTTAAAGCATATGAGGATTATATTTTACTATTTGTATCTGACTCTATGCAAACCATGTCTGAATTATTTCATTAACTTACAGAATATTCAGCTATGTCCAGGTATAAACTTTGATAAATCTAAGATACTACCCCTTAATAATACTGTCTTAAAGACATGTTTCAAACTTCTGCCTTTACATGGAATTCTAGGCACACAAAATACTTAGGCATCCTCTATTTTCACTATAAATAAGACACTAAGGGGGTCATTACAACCATTGCGGGCGCCAGAATACCGCCATTGCTGGCGGTATGGCTGGCTCCCTATTTTAACATTTCTGCTGGGCCAGCGGAAAAGTCACATCAACATTGCCGCCGGCTCGTAATTGAGCTGGCGGCAATGCTGATGTGCAGCGGGTGCAGTAGCACCCGTCGCGCATTTCAGTGCCCGAAATTCGGGCAGTGAAATGTGCGACGGGGCTCTGCCTGGGGGCCCCTGCACTGCCCATGCCAAGTGCATGGGCAGTGGAGGGGCCCCAAGGGGCCCCCTGAGTCCCCTTACCACCAGCCACTTCCTGGTGGTAGGGGAGTCATAATCCCCAGGGCAGCGCTGCCCTAGCGGATTATCACCGCCGGGGCTAAAATGGCGGTATACCGCCGGCCCCGGCGGTGCGACCGCGGTGCTACCGCCGCGGTCCAAATACGCCGGGAGGCACCGCCAGCCTTTTGGGGGTGCTCCCGTCGTTTTGGCGTCATAATGACCCCCTAAATACATTAATATTGGTACAGTTAAACAAAAACTATTTAGTTTATTTGAAAAATGGTCACCCCTATTTTGATCATGGTGGGGTGGGTTGGACATCAATAAAAATTATGATGGTGCCAATTGTTAACTTCAATCTCTCCATGATCCTAGCGAAACCTTATTAGCATTTTTTAAATCAATAAATAGTATGTTGATAACGTTTTTATGGAATAAAAAGAGTTTGTAAATCTTTATATAAGCTTCAACAATTTAAAATCTTGGGTGGCGTTAACTTTTCAAATTTCCTTAAATACCATTCAGCCTTCACCCTCAAACAGATCTGGACTTCTATGCCAAATGTTTGTGCCCAAAACATAGATTAAAGCAATCCATTGTAACACTCTTTTCCATCAGAGATATAGCATATCCCTCACAGCCCCATAAATCATTCTCCTCACCCACTCTTGCTTATTAGCATCTACATTTCTTGATAACTTTAAGATTTTCACAAATAATAGAGTACTTTTTTTGGAGAGAATGAGTACAAAAGGGCATCATCAAAGTAGATCAGTTCTTCTCAGACACTAGGTTTATTAAATTTTCTGACCTCCAAAAGACTTTTGAATTGCCCTATTTAGTAATTCCAAGCATGAGCAACTTAAATATATAGGGCCTGATTTAGAACTTGGTGAACGGGTTACTCCGTCACAAGGGTGGCAGATATCCTGTCTGCCAAAATCTAACTCCCATTATATTCTATGGGATTTAGATTTCAAAGGATGGGATATCAGTCACCATTATAACGGAGTAACCCCTCCGCTGAGTTCTAAATCAGGCCCGCAGTGACATAATCTCTCTTCTTTGTACAACCTCTTGATCAACCCCACTCAGATAAAATATCTAATCCTGCTTTCTCTACTGAAGTAAGAGTTTCTTACATATAAAAGCATCTCAAAACACTTGATGGACCAAAAACAAAGGTTGAATTAATGTGTGAAACACATTTTCTGCACTTTTTCACTTGACATATGGAATCTGATGTGATGTAAAATTCATTCCACATCTCACTTTGCGAGTAACACTCAAACTTTGTATTTCTTTTATAATAGATTGCTTCTTACTCCCTACTTCACTTTTTAAGTCAAAACTTTCTACTGACAGTAAATGCTGGTCTTGTAATGTTGAGAACAGTGGCCTCTCTCATATGTTTTTTGACTGTCCAAGCGTTAGTTTATTTTGGTTACAAATTTGGACAAGATTATGGATTTATGTTCTGTTACAGCTCCATTTGCTAATAAATCTATATGTTCTGGGAGGTAGCTCAGTAATTTGGCACAACAAAGTCACAGTAGGGAAATGTGTTGATTTACTAACTGCTCTTTCATTACAAATGATCTCGTCTAGTAGGAAGGTTACTAACAATGTTACATTTATAAGATGATGGAATGTGCTGTGTCATAATCAATGGTCAGATAGAGCAAGTGTACAGTTTGCTCAATAATTAATCAAAAAATATTTGTTTTGGTGCTGTTTTCCTCCTTTCTATCTCTTTACGACATCCCTGTTCTAAAGATGCAAATGTAACGTTCAAACCTCCATGATTTTACTTATTTCTTCTATGAATGTTGAACGATTAACTTAATTTTTTGGAAGTAGCTTCAATTTTCTCTTTTAAAAGGCTTTGGGACAGTTTTAAGAAGGCCTATTGCCTCCTTTCACCACATAAGCGTAATGTTTTTCTGCTAATGTGGCTCAATGAGGCAAATTTCGTTATTTATGCCACTTTTTCACAAATCTGGGCCTATGTTCTCTGTCCTTATGCCTCCTCTTTCACTTCCTTTCTTCCTTTCTTCGCCATTTATATTTCGTAAAAATGTATAAATCTTTCTTTACATATTTTTCAGTTTTAATACATCTTTCTCTCACTGTACTTGTTATGGAAATCTTTTAACCTTGAAATGTATTTTACTCTTTTTATCATTCAATAAAGCTTTGTTAAACTAAAAAAGAAAGTAGCTGTATTTAAATGATATACTGCAAACAAGTTTCCCGCTCAGTATATAACATGCCCCCACTGAACAACTCTCAAAGCACATGTGTGGCGCTAAAATGATGAAATACTGGAAGAAATAAAATCTGAGAGTATTTTGATTAGGAGCTTGTGGGGCATGTATCCAAACAAGAAAAATATAATAACATACAGCTATGGTGTGACCTCAAATGTATTTCACATAGTACTCAGATACTTTCTTGCATTAAGTCGAGAATCAACCAGTGTTTCAATCGATGCTAGGCCCGTAGCACAGCACAATGTCTTCACTGTTAATACAAGTACAGGTAGTAAACCATTAAGGCCACAGAACAAAATTGCCTGTTGTTGCTAGCTGCAGACCCAAACTACAGGTTATAACAACGGTAAATACCTGCACTCGGACATTTTTTCAGACAGTTTCTAAACTGTATCTTAATGGAAAGAGCTCAAACAATATGAAGAAAACATGAATTTGAATCTTCAGGAAACAGGGACCTTCGTGCCCCCCCCCCTCCAAGAAACAAATATAGCACGTTCAATTATAAGATATCAAAAGGTTCCTGCTTTTCATCTCAGGCTCTTACAAAACCATAATTGCTGCATTTATTATATAGTTTTATTGGACAGGAATACAGAAAATCACTTTATCTTAGTTATCCCAAGATGCAAAAAACACAATTCCAAAGAATGCAGAATGAAATCTCTCTGTGGATAACAAAGAGAATGCCATTGAAAGGCATTGTTTACAGAATATTTTACTTGTTAGTAGGCCATCCAAGGCTCCAATTAGAATTAATGGTGCGGTCTTTGGAAAACTCTGGGTCTACGCAAAGGCCTGAGTGGTGAAGTCCACTCGCATTTGTGTGAATGCTTATGCATAAACAGGCTATACCATTTGCCTCCATTATTGTGTTCTACAATTTTAGGTAATACTGAAACAATCAGGGGCATAAGTATAAAAGTTTTTAGTCACCCTTGCGCCACGCAAGGTAGCACAAGGCTGGCACAAAACCTAGAATAATATTTACCCAGCAAAGCAAGGCTACCTTATGTGGCACTGCATGGCTTTATAACTCTGGAGTAATGCAAACCAGTGCAATCCGCTGCCTTGCACTACTCTGCCCCAGGGAGGCGTTTTATGGGTGGAGCATAGGTGTTCCCATGCATCCACCCATGGATTTTGGATCATTCCCAGATTTGACAAGACTGGTAAACCTGAGAATGCGTCAAAATGTTACGCCTTCCCAGGAGAGGCATAATTGGTTAGAAATATTTTTATTTCTCCTACTTTTTTCCTCTTTTCACTTGTGCTGCATTCTGCAGCACACATAGAAAGAGGAACAAGCCTCAGAGGATTGTTTTTGTTCAGGAAGGTGT
This sequence comes from Pleurodeles waltl, assembly GCF_031143425.1. Taxonomy (NCBI): domain Eukaryota; kingdom Metazoa; phylum Chordata; class Amphibia; order Caudata; family Salamandridae; genus Pleurodeles; species Pleurodeles waltl. The sequence continues at coordinate 1,088,481,328 of NC_090440.1, forward strand.
CCCTTCGTGCACAAAAACAACCTGTCTGCAACGCAGTCATCCTTGCACCATGGTGCAAGGGTGTCTACATTGGTACTAGGCAGCAGTTTGTGCACAGCGCAGGCAGAGAGCAGGAATGCACCATATCATGGTTGATATGGCACGTTCTGACCCTCTCCCTTTCATGCTGCACAGCTAGGTGTCTTGCTGCGTTGCGATATGTTGCATGAAATAAGATAAATATGCCCTTCAGTGTCTGACTCTCAAAAATGTTTTTCTGTGAGCATATGCAACTTACTTCTGACTTACTACAAATTTTTCAGGGTCAAGTCACACTGACTTATGAAACTAAAGCTGTGTAAAGCGGGGCCAGAGTGAGGAGTCTGGATATATTCAGTTTGCTGTGCACTAATCTAGTTGGGAGCAAGTACAAAGGTGTGAAATAATGTGTGGTGTACATTTCATTAAAATGCCTACATTTATATGAAATCTCATCAGAGCCTCCTCTTAGGTCTAAAGGACTTTGTTAAGCAGTTATGCTGATGCTTTTGATATACAGTGTTGCATTCCGGGCCACGCTGGTCATCTAACTCATAGAGTATTTCTCCAGGGCTGTGTAGCCATGGGAGGTCAGTTTTTGAAGGCTCAATATCTCTCGTAGGCCTTCAAAAAGACTCTGCCTCCTCGGAGTTTAATGCAGCAGGCACAGCCGGGATATAAGGAGAGAAAAGAAAAGCAGACTTTATAATGTACACATTTCTCCAACCCATTGATATGTTCCCTTTTCCATCACACCTTCCATTCCCCTCTACTCTCAGTGCCTCCTTCCTACTCACTCGTTCACCATTGACTGAGGTGGACCAACTGTCATATGCTGACTGGACTCTGGATGTTAGTGATGTTCTGAGGTTATTGAATGTATAATTTTACTACAGTCAATCAGAAAGTCTCCTTTGTTATAGTAGGCGTAGGACTGATTTGAACTTTTTTGTCCAGATTGTCAGTGAAGCCCTCATCACATCAGTGGTCTAAGAGCATTCGGAGCCAACTTATCGCTATTACTGGAAAATATTTTCCTTTCTCACTGAATTTGCAGCTCAAATTAAACAAGTGCTAGATTTGGTTGGAGTTGGCTGTCACCAGAACTTACATGTGGTAACCAGGACATAGCTTTCATCATGAGACATTAACCTAGAGGAGGAGAAAGGCAGAAAAGCAACAAAGGAGAGCAAGGTAAGAAACAATGGCTAAGTGAGAAAACAGGGATGAAAAGAACATGCAAGAACGAGATTAAGAGGGAGAAAGGGCAGAGTGTTGGAAGAAAGAAGCATGGGTTGGAATCAAGACCAGGCAGCATTGGTGTCCAGCAACCCTGGCACTTGGCAATGCTGGTGGCAGGTTACTGAGTTAAATTATGAGCGCTGCACTTACTTTTTAACAAATTAGGGCCCTGATTTATACTTTTTGACGCAAACCTGCATTAGTGAAGGTTTGCATCAAAAAGTTTACCGCCGACTAGCGCCATTCCTGGACGCCAGCTGGGTGTCATATTTAAGGAAATACGCTAGCCGGCAGTAAGGCCCATTTAGCGTCAAAATTATTGACACTAACCGGGTGGGTGGGGCACAGGGGAAACACGAGGTTGTGCGTCAAAGAATGGCGCTAGTCAGGTTAGAGTCAGAAAAATTTCTCTAACCTGACTAGCATCATTTTTTGATGCACAACCCCCATGGACATGACTCTTGCCATAGTTATGCCAGGAGTCATGCCCCCAGCCCAATGGCCATGCCCAGGGGACATATGTCCCCTGGGCATGGCCATTGGGCACAGTGCCATGTAGGGGGCCCGAGTTAGGCCCCCCCTATGGCACTTTGGAAAAAAAATCCAAAAATGTACCTGGACTTACCTGGGATGGGTCCTCCCATCCTTAGGTGTCCTCCATGATTGGGTGGGAGTTCCTGGATGCAGGGAAGGGCACCTGTGGGCTATTTCCATGGTCTCTGGAAAATGGCCCACAGGTCCCTGACCCAGTTGTTAAATAATGGCGCTAAGCAGGCTTAGCACCATTATTTAAGGTCTTCCTCTTCCAGTGCGTGATTTTTGCAGGGGAGGATAAATAAGGCGCAAAGACCTTAGAGAAGTTTTTTGCACGTGAACTCATCTCATTGACGCAAGGTAGTTTTCTGCAGGCAAAAAATGTCGTTAACTAGCGTCAAAATATAAATATGGAGTGAAGTTTGTGCTGGATTTGCATTAAAAAAATGACGCAAATCGGGTGCAAACAGAGTATAAATATGCCCCTTGATTTGGCATCTACGTATTGGTAAAGTGACAGTCCGACACTGTGGAGAACCCACGTCAAGGGACTTGCAGTTGTCATCATCTTCTCTGTCAACATCGACTGGAGAAATGAACACATCCCTCAGGTTTTAGCGATTCTGGGTTACACAAAATATCAGTTTACACCAGTCTTTCCGGGCAAGTCCCAGGATATTATTTGATGGAGTTGCCTTTTATATCATTTACATTTTTCAACAAATGAAATGAGGTTCAAACAGCAAAGCCGTCTTCACACTCTCCAAGTACCTTCCTAAAGAATGTATTCTCCAGATGACTTCCAAAGCCAAGCTCAGAACAGAATTCAGACACAAACTTTAATTTGATGTACTCTATTGTTAGCAGCAAAATCTTTTGCCATACCTCAAAAATACACATCTTTCAGCTAATCCCTGATACTACATTGTCATTTTTGTATACAAGCCTGAATTGAACGTGCTTTTAAATTAAATAAATATTTTAACAGTTTTAAAATAATATATTTTATTTATTTTAAACACAGTCACATCACAGACCAGGTAGACATTGTTACAAATTATTACGTGGTATACACAAAACATTGCTTTGTATCGTAAAAGGTGTAGAGGGAGGAGTCCATTTTGCAAATGTAGGATATCATGTATCATGATATAATACCTGAACTGAGTTCTGGTACAATCTTTATTGTCTCGAGGGTATATCCACCTTCATCTGTGCTTCAACAGAAAAACCGAAAAGAAAGGAACCATTTCCCACCACCCGGCAAGATTCAATCACTAATAGTCTAACGTCTACTATGTATGTGCTATTTATGATCATTTGAAGGGTACAAATGCAGTTTAACTTAGGAGTCCTCGCGGAATGGCACATGTGGGGGAGAGGGCCCATGCAGTGCAGAAAGTATGCTTCGCAGTAAATGGATTACCTCTGGTAGTCACGGTGTAAGGGCTGCAGGCGAAACTGTTCTAGCATCATATCCCATGTCATAGATGTGGGTCTCTTGCGTAGTCCTCTATATTCTTCCTGGCACAGTGCTATGCTTTCTGTGGTTCCCTAACAATGTATTTCCTCCCTCCGTTGCAGAACTGAAGGGAGAAATGGAGATTTAAGCGCCGTGTTATTTGTCTCTTGGCTAGAATAAGAAGCAAGTCGATAAAAAGTGCTTCAGTGCGGGTATATAGCCCTAATATGCAGTGTTCTAGCATGTTCTAATGTGCCTGCACCATTAAGGCACAGAGGGAGTCCCCTACCTCCATCCAGAGAGGGGTTAGAGTTCGGCAGGCCCATTACATATGTATCAGATCTGCATTATCGGTTTGACAACGATGACAAGTGGATGGGGCTGAGGGAAAAAGTGTGTGAACTTTCGAAGGGGTCAAATAAACCCTGTGGAAGATCATGTTTTGGATGAATTTGAATCTAGAGTTACGGGGAATGTGTGTCGCATATTCTAGTAAGAATTGCCATTCTTTATCGGGTAGTGGTCAGGCTATGTCTCTCAATGGCAATAATGATATTTGAAGATGAGGGCGCAGCCATCTTACCAAGTGCCTACCCATCCCCATTTCATGGATTGCTTTGACAACCCTGTGTGTTTGTGGCTCTTCTCCGTTAGGAATCCAGTGGGTGTTAATGAACTGAATAAGTGTGGTGTGTGTGAGGAAGAGGATCTCGAGGAGAGCGTAAACCCGCATAAGCTCGTGATATGTAAGTAATGAACCCTCTTCAAACAAGTCTTCCACTGTTGACCACCCCCCGCGCTCCTCCCATCTCTAGATTCGCGTTGATGACAACGTGCCTGCAGGAGTGGGCAGTCCACACAACTGAATATTAGGTGCATATGGGACTATGGTTTGTGTAATCATAATTATCCTAATGTATTTCCTCTGTGTAGTGAAAACGCCTATGTATGTATGAGATGTAGAATGTTGAGTGTTGTTGTGACAATGTAATGAGGCATGGAGCATGAGGGTCAATGTGGTGGGTAGCTTGGTCTTGCAGTTAATCACAGATGGAGGGGTGTGTGGCTAGACACTTAGGAGCATGATGGAATAGGGTTGAGGCTCCCACGTTTTGTGTAGGCTTGAAGCTTAAAAGGATGCTCTGACATGGAGAGAACTCCATGGGACTCAGGCTGTTCCATTGTTGAATGCCACCATAGACCCTGAACAGGAGGTGATAACTGTCCCATACGGCTTCTTGTCTGAGAAATGGTAAAGTAAAATATAACATGGGCATATGGGGATGGAGCGGACTGGGGCCAGGAAAGGTAGGTGGCCTTTATGCCAGAAATGGCAGGAGGTGGCAGACCAGGAAGGGCAAAGAGCAGCCATCTTGGATCAGGTTCATATGTCAGCCTCTATCGGTGTGGCTACACCATGTACACAACTGATCATGTATTCCTTGTTCTCATCGCTCCCACGCTACCACCTGGGGACATCCCTTGTTACATTTTAACCCTCTGGCCAGCATTTTCTGTTCCCACCATCATTTCCAGGTGACAATCAATAGTGGGACTGTTTTCTGGAGACATATTGGATTGGGCTGTCCCTTCTGGACAATTATTGAGAGTCGAGGACAGAGGGCAGGCTAAAAGCCCCTTGCTACCCATAAGCATTTTAATTGGAGACTTTTACTATGTCCCTTCACAGGTAACAAGTAAGAACTGCTTTGGAGTGTGAGGACGCAGATCGCCTAGTTAAGAAAGGCAGCCCATGGCCCGGAGACCATCTGGGATTCTCTAATATCCTCCATGCAGAAAAGAGTACTATGGAAGAGGCTAGTACCGCTGCCGCTTCAGGGACTCCCTCATGTTGAAGGGGTCAAGAACAAAACAAAGCAAGCAAATAACATTTTCTGAAGCAGTGGCCAGGACATGGAAGAGTAAAGTATTGAAGGATGTTATGGCAGCCTCAATGGAGGTGCCAAGGGGGTTGACTGATACCGCACTGGCCACGTTGCTGAAAAGAAATGGTGGATATAAAAATTTTCCATAGGCCCTGTTAATTACACTGTATTTACCTCCTCAGTGGAAGTATAGTCCTTTCGACTGGACTGTGGGAGGACCGGCAGATGTATGGACAAGGAGGCTGGGTTTGTTTTTTAATGTTGATGTTTATTCAGTTTTACAGTAATACAGAAAATAATAATGAAGATAATTCTCCGCAATAGGTAACATCAAATGGATAGTGACAGGCTTCACTTGTTTTGTCTTTCTTCTGTAGGGGTCCTCTGCTGGATGAGACAGGCCTGGAGTCTCGGAAAAAGAACAAAATAGCGGTAAGTATGTGATAGGGAAGGAATTCACGTATACATTCACCGTAACCTGTTGTGCTCTCCAATCAAAGGGGCGTGGGTAGGGATCTCTCCACTGGGTATTGTTCACATGCACCTGCTCTGTTCTCATCCCTTAAATGAAGGGAAACTGCAGACATGAGCTGACCTGCTGCCCGTCTCCTGGGTCAGAGTACGAGAACCAAGTTGGGTCTGTTATGCTGTAGCCAGGTATCAATGAGGGAGTAGACCTTACAAATGTGTCATTTCACTGCTAAGTAGGGAAAGGTTGGCTTGAGTCTTTCTGGCAATACAGACTCTTTTTATGTATCAAGAGATGCCCCCCAAAAAAGCCAATGTCAACAAAGGGAAAACAAAAACACCTCTTATGCTTTCCAAGGGTGCACATGTACGCTAAGTTTTAAGCAGTGTACAAAGAGAAATTACCCTTCCTGTGACACTCTTTCCCCTTCACACCTCAAAACCCTCCTCCCACTCCCTCTTCTCAGGACTCATCAGCTATGCTGCAACTCTTCTGAGTTTCGGCAGCTCAACAGTGTCCTCTAGGGCTGATTACCACTCCTCACTCCACGTTTCTGCACCTTCCTCATAATCTGCATCATCCTTGCGGGTTTCTTTCCTCTCGGGCCGTTCCTCTTTTGGAGTCTGATGTCTTCCTTCCTCCATTGACTCCATGACACCCAGATAGGCATTGCTCTCTGGAGATGTCACCGGCCTGCTCTGGGAAGGATTGGGCAGTTTTGGATAGGGAGAACTTGAAGGAATTTCAACGGCTGGAGGAGCTGACATGAAGATGGAGAAAAGACTTCAAACTGGGATGCTGGGAAGCCCTGTCTGTTAGGAATAAGTCAGGCTCCCCTGTTAAACCATAAGTCCGACTTTCTTCTACTCATGACTGTTCTACTCTCTGTGGGTTCACCAGAAGTCTGGACTGTTTTCTCACTAAATGAAGTACCAATCTTGGGGGCCAACGCCCCTTAGCAAGAATCATGGCACCTTCTGTTCCTGGGTGAGGGGTGTTCAACTTGGGTACCTTCTGTACTAGTGGGGTGTCAATTTGCATGTCCCCTCCAATGTAATACCAGAGTACTCTACACGGAACACCACTGACTGTTTGGGTCCTGGCTGATATCAGATCCTTCTCAATTACTTTGAAACTGTGACTTTCAAAGGCAGGGGACTACCTGATGCCAATATGATGTGTTTTATGTGATGTCGCTCGATTTTGAACATTTCCCTTTAAGGGGACAGGGGGCTCTAATGTCCCCTAATGTTATGGTATGGACGGATTTCTGTATAGTAATGTAAACAGAGGAGTGGACAAGGGGCATGTCATCATTTGTACAGCTGTCACTAGTGATCCCAGAGTTACTGTTGTTTTGAGGGGGGATTTGTTTGACCCCCAGATACCCTTTTCTTTGTTACTGGGTTTGCAGGACCAGTCATTGGCTGTTTCTCCTTCTCCCACACCAGATCCACTACAGGGCGTAGGACGGTCTCTCTCTTACTCATTAGTTTTGAAGGTTACACCTTGCCACATGGTACACAACACCCTCTACTAGAGATACATCATTGTTCTGAATTCTTTGGCCCCTCCGGTGCTTCCTACACCAATTCTCACCTAGGCACACCAGTTGTTTTTGTTGATACTTGAAGAGGGGTGTCCATCAATCTCCTCTATGTCCTTCTCATCTGACTGACTTCCCCATCCACCTCATAGTTGTGCTGCCTTCTATTGGGTGCAGAGATACAATGCCAGAAACTGCAAAACTGCTTACACTGTTATACCTCAATGTGATGGCCTGTCACATTACACGAAGAAGAAAAACATGCTTCCTTCCTTAGACCATACCCGACATTGCATTGATCCAGAAAATCCACTTGACAAAGCGAGAGTGTGACAAATTACATAGAGACTAGGTGGGTTGGTGGATTTACGTGTGTCTCGACATCCAACAAGTCTAAGCACAGACCGCACCCCTTAGCCACATGACCACAGAGGTAGCAGTACTTCTCCATAAGAACCTCCTGTATAGGTTACACAACACGTGGACTGATTCCTTTGTAAAACTCCAGGTACAGGATGCTCCCCTAGATATGGGATATGTTCCCACCACAGTATGGGATAAATCTGCCTTCTTCTCTTGACTAGCCAGACTACTGGTGTCCTTTGGGAAAATGAAGCTGTGATCTGAGGTGATTGGAAGATCACCACTGATCTGATAGTTGACAGGACTGGAGGATCAGATGTCAAACATAACATAGATCACGGATATTTATGAGGCTTACTCTCGGATTTTCCTTTAGTTGATCCTTGGAGGCTGATGAACCTCATACATCCATTGAATGCACACTCAGATGGTCTATCTCTTCATCACAGTGACTGTACATCCCCATTTTGGGGAGGCATAGATCATATCTGGTGAGAGTTCACATTATGATATATGGCAGCTCTCATGATGGATTTTAACATGATTTCTCCCCTTCCTGGCCTGTGGTCAATGAACACTGTCAAATATAAGGATCATCAGGATAGCTTTCTCAGGTCGACCTCTTTGTGGATGAGAATGTAGGATTGTTACAGTCCCCATCAATGATGGGGGGGGGGGCAGGGAAGGCCTGAATGCTGGCTGAAATAATGCATGATTTGACGGTAGCCAAAAGCAGGCAGACAATGACAAATGTTCCCTTGAGGGAACAAGTGATAGCCTTACATCTGTGTATGGACCCCTCCTCTCCCTAGGTACTCTAAGAAAATTAGACCAAATATGACCTGAACGTGCGGCATACTTCGTAGGCTGCAAAAGACCTCTTTCTCATACAACAGTGACACTAAGGGGAAAAGGCTGTGCACCTCTTGGCATCCCAGCTAAAATGGATTGAGGCAAGTAGAACTAGTTCTACTATGGGCAATAAGAAGGGAGAACTCTTTACTCATCCATGTAATGAAACTCAAGAGTTTCTAACCTTTCATCTGTAGAGGTCAAGGTCACTTGCCAAATGACCGGAGGGCGGCAGATTTATGGATACCCTCCTTATCCCATGATTCTCCATGGAACAGTCATCCTTGTTGGATGTAGACATCATGGGGGGAAAGTGCTGCAGGTGATAGATGATCTACAGACAGGTAAAGCACTAGGAGGAAATGGCTACTCAGTAGCGTTTTATAAAATCACTAAAACTCTGGTTGCCTCTTCACTCTGCAAAGTCTCCGGGGTAACATTAACCACAGACAGACCCCTCAACATTAACAAGACTAGAAATGCCCTTATCCCCAAACCTGCCAACTATAGGCCAGTCTCCCTAATAAATGTGGAAGCTAAGATTCAAGCAAAAATCTTAGCTGCCCATCTGACGAAATGTATCACTGCCCTAGTCCACCCTGAACATGTGGAAGTGGTTCCAGGATGCACTTCCACCAACCACTTTAGACTTTTATTTCATATTGTTTCACAGGTTAAGGATAATAGCTCCTCTCCCTATGTGCCAAGAAGGCTTTTGATACACTGGAGAGGGGGATACTGTCTCAGTACCATGATGCAGATGGGCTTTCACTATAAGTTCCTGATATGGGTGCAGGGTATGTGCCACAATCCAGTATTGGTGGTCAGCTCTGGGGGCTTCACATCTCCCCAGTTCCTGGTAAGGCGTGGAAATAGCAGTGATGCTCCTTATCTCCCCTACTATTCTACCTGGCACTTGAACCACTGGTGATTGTGATACACCAGGACTGGGAGATCAAGGTAACACAGTTAGTGACAGGAGACCACAAAACCTTTCTTTACGCTGATGATATCATTTTTACATTGTCTCAACCCCAACAATCAGCAAAACAGTTGGTGGACTTAATCAATCTTTTTTCAAACTTCTTCTGTCATCCCATCAATTGGGCTTAGTGTGAATCTCTATCCATCACCTGGACAATGTCTCAAGCTTATTCCCTGGTGGATTTCCTTTTTACGTGCAGACACTGGAATGTTAAATACTTGGAAATCTATGCTATGTCAATAGAGGCCTAGAGTACATGATGCAGGATAACATCCTTCCTTTGACAGAGACAACAACCACTGATTCTAAATGGCAGGCACACTTAAACTTGTTCAAGTAGTGAAAATGAAGATAGTGCCCAGATTCAACTATGTATTTGAGATACTGCCTCTACTGATCACCAAGGTCATTTTCCACAAATTGCAAGAGTATATGATCATTCATATGGGGTGGTGAGAAGTCTCAACTGAAAGGTGCCAAGCTCTATGTGCCACAAAAATGGGAGGATTGCAAATGCCATATACAGAATGTTATTGGCTCGCCCACCACCTAGCCCACTCAGTATACTTGATTGAAACTGTCAGTGAGACCCCTCCATCTGGATCCCCTTAGAACACCACATCATAGGGGAAAATGGGGATTTAGTGATATACTACACTAGACTGAAAAGAGGACCATGGAACCCCAACCCCACTATTCAATCCTTCAGGGAGGCACAGCAATAATTGCATGCTCTTCTGGGGGGAATGGACTATTTACATGTGACAGCGCCAATATGGCATAATGTTGTAATTAAGATTGGGCAGACAGAAGCCATCTGGCCAAACTGTAAAAGCTGTAACACACAGTGAGGCCAACTTGCTCAAAGACGCTGAGGTAAATACTTCAATCACGTTTTTTTAGCTGCAACAGTGGTAGAAAAACTGCCTCAGAGCCACATTTGAAGATGAGGACTGGGGGAAGCTGTTTGAGGGCCACAATCGAGGCTTGAGAGACTAGTTTGATGTATAGATACTTTAAGATTCTACATTGATGGCTTTCGACCCCTATGAAACTCTGAACGGCCAAACTGAGTCTGATTTCCCGATGCTGAAAATGTGATGGGGAAAAGAGGGAGTATTGAGCATCTCTTGTGGTATTGTGTGGTAATCTGCCTTGACTGTGATGAAGTACAGTGTAATGGAAGTGTAACAAAAATTGGTACAAAAAATATTCCAGTTGGAGAGTGGAAAGCCTGACAGGAGCAATGGAGCTTTGGCAGTAGCATTGAGTCCAACATTGAAAACTATCTTGACACTTAATTAAGTGGCCCCAGTCTCATCTGTGCAAAGACTTTGCCTCCAGCGTCAACCTTTTAAAGAAACTCTGTGGTTATGCAGGAGGACTCTGAAGAGCTCCAAAGTATGAAGATGGCTTGCTAGAGTTGGAGACAAGACCAGGAAGGAGTAGTCTGAGGGTGCCCACCATCAAATCTGCCAGCAAGTAGCGTGATGTAACTGCTGGGCAAGAGGAACCCTGTAAGACAATGGCTGTTAGACATGAGGCAGGTAGCAGAAGCCTTTTTGGAAAATTAGATGCACTGATTCACTGAACTGTGTGTCAATTAGTAGGTCCTACTTTGACAGCACTTGGCAGGAAGAACAATATGCTAGAGAACAGCATGCCTTCACTGCATTACTCAGTAACACTAGAGAGTGTTGAGATCTTTTACTATTCTCTGCACGTCTTCATTAATTTAATGTATGACTAGTTTGCTTTACCACATGGTGGTGAGTTCAATATAGGCACTAGTTGAGTATGGGATTCTTGTGCAAGCCGGGGGAGCTGTGGAAGGCACTTGGGGCTCCTGCTATGGCACTTGTTATCTCTGCTCGAGTGCTGAATAAAAAGCACAACCTCAAAAAACTTTTGTGCCATGGCATGTAGCTCCCCACTGTGAAGACATAGAGAGGTGAGATTTTAGAGAATGCTGGGAGAGGTACAGAATGCAGCATCAGTGTGCATCATAACAGCGATGAGGGAATGCGAATGCAAGAAGGTCTATCTATAAGTGGGACAAAAGCAAAACAGTTTTACATAGGTTACTCAAAAATAATACACTTACATAAGTGCAGTTGGCTCAGCTGAACACTTATGTGTGATAACAGTGGCAAAGCAGAAAGAAAATAGAGGAGCAAAGCAGCATCTCAACTCCCTCATATGAGGAAAGAGCAGATGGGGAAGAGGAGGAATGAGCCATGGGTGAGAGAGAGAGCAACACAAGCACAGGTGGGGAGGGAAAGCCTTTGAGGGAGACTGCGGGAAAAGACATGTACTCTTGTGCAGTGCTTAAACAAATAGTAAAAGGCAATCCCTAAAAGTGATCAGTGGAAGGACACAAGTAAAGAGGATATTCTCCAGGGAAGGGACAGACCCAAGATGGACAAGGCAAGCCATCAAACAAGAAACAAGCAAAGAAGAGCAACAATAATGCCAAACAATGGTAAACAACTGGTGGGCTTTAAGTTTAAGCACATTGTAACACCTGGTAGGCAGACAAATGGCATTTTCCAACAAAACCACTTGTGCTGTCTGATAGACATGACCTAATAACAGAGGCAATGATATATAAAGCCTACAGGAATTAATGTTAAGTTAAATTAAAGATTTGAACATTTTAAATACATAAATACATTTAATTTAACATAGAAAATGTATGCATAAATAAAACATAAATATTAGTTTAATATAAAACATGTTACCATTTTTTACTTTAAAAATGCATATAAAATTATTTTTTTATAAAATTATGTAATGACTGTTAGAATTGGGTTCTCTAGTTGGCAGTGGTTTGCACCTTGTCAAGTAGGGACCCTCACTCTAGCCAGTGTAAGGGAGTAACACAGTTAAGTTAGCCCCTGTTCACCCCTTGGTATCTTGTCATGAGCAGTTAGGCTTATCTAAGTGGCAATGTGTAAAGCATTTGTACACACACAGAGTAACACAATAAAAGCACCACAAAAGTGCTCAATCAATTCAGAAAAATATCAAATTTTTATCTGAGTAAAACTAGACCACAACAACAAAAATGCAACATACACAAGTAAAGATACAAATTTTCAAAGATTAAGGGGGTCATTCTGACCCTGGCGGCCGGTGACCGCCAGGGTCACCGACCACGGGAGCACTGCCAACAGGCTGGCGGTGCTCCCAAGGGCATTCTGACCGCGGCGGTTCAGCCGCGGTCAGAAAGGGTAAACCGGCGGTCTCCCGCCGGTTTACCGCTGCCCGATTGAATCCTCCATGGCGGCGGAGCGCGCTCCGCCGCCATGGGGATTCAGACACCCCCTACCGCCATCCTGTTCATGGCGGGAAACCTGCCATGAACAGGATGGCGGTAGGGGGTGCCGCGGGGCCCCCGTAAGAGGGCCCCACAAAGTATTTCAGTGTCTGCTTTGCAGACACTGAAATACGCGACGGGTGCAACTGCACCCGTCGCACCCCTGCAACTACGCCGGCTCAATTCTGAGCCGGCGTCCACGTTGCAGGGGCATTTCCGCTGGGCCGGCGGGCGCTCTTTTGGAGAGCGCCCGCCGGCCCAGCGGAAATGTTTGAATGGCCGCCGCGGTCTTTTGACCGCGGTGCGGTCATTTGTCGGCGGGACCTTGGCGGGCGGCCTCCGCCGTCCGCCAAGGTCTGAATCAGGCCCTAAATCTTAGTTATAGCACTTTGAAACACAATAGGTCCAACTGGGGCTATCACGGCATCTTGACGGAGTCGTTCCTAACACTCTGACACCACTTGTACGGGAGTGCGGTCCAGTCTCAGAGTCGCATGGATCCTAGGTACAGTACCTTGGAAAACAATGAGGAAACAAAGATGTTGCAGAGTTGGGGAGGTGAGGCATTGCTGGAGCCAGTGCAGCATTGGTTCCTAACTGCTGCCGGGGAGGTAAGGCGTTGGTTTCTTACTACTAGGCAGGGGAGGTGAGGTGCTGGTTCCTTATGGTCGCAGGGGAGGTAATGTGGCGTCGGTGGAGAGGCATTGGTTCCTTATAACCAGACGGGGTCGATAAAACCAGCAGGTCAGGATGCAAAGCTAGACTTTGCAGGGTCACGATCACACCACAGGGCCACAGGTGCTGCGGCAGAGTCAGGTGTCACGGACTTCGGTGACACGGCACTCTGGACTGTGGTGGGACTTCGGAGGCGCTTCAGCGGCATCAGGCCTGTGCTGCAGGTCCTGGTCATTGCACTCAGCAGGGACCATGGCTCCAGTGCAGGCAGTGGCACGGAGTCAGACAACGGCACGGGTTTCAATGCCTCTCTGGAGTCGATATGTTTGGTTTCTTCTTTGCTGTACCAGAATATACTTCCAATGGTCCAGGAACTGGATTTGTCACCACTTGGCAGGTGAGGTCTCTCAGCAAGAGAGCCCAGGTGCTGGCAGGCGAAAACTTTGATGCCCCTGAGACTTCTTAACAGGAGGCAAGCTCAGGCCAAACCCTTATAGAACCTTTGGAAGCAAGGTCCAGTCCTTTCACTCCTAGGACAGAAGCAGCAAGCAGCACAGCAGCACAGCAAAGCAACAGGCAGAGTGGCAGCCCCTCCTACAGCATCCAGTTCTTCTTCCTGGCAGAATGTCCTCAGTCCAGAAGGATTCCAACTTTGTGGTGTCAGAGGTCCAGTACTTATACACATTTCTGTCTTTGAAGTAGGCACACTTCAAAAAGAAGTCTTTGTAGTGTACAAGATCCTGCCTTTCCCTGCCCTGGCCCCAGACACACTCCAGGGGGTTGGAGACAGCTTTCTGTGAGGACAGGCACAGCCCTATTCAGGTGCACGTGTCAACTCCTCCCACCACTCTAGCTCAGGAAGACCCATCAGCCTGGTGATAGGCCATCAGGAGGGCACACCACAGCTCCCATTGTGGCACTGTCCAGAGTAACTACACAAACAGCCTGTTGGAAATGGCCTCTCTGCAGGGTCACCCCCAAATGTTTTGCCTTCCTCCTCTTCTTTTTCTGATCTTATTTTTGCTGGCTTTAGGACTCTGGACACTTTACTACTGCTATCCAGTGCTAAAGTGCATGTGCTCTCTCCCTAAAAACATGTTAACATTGACTCATACCCAATTAGCATATTTAATTTACTTGTAAGTCACCAGTGAAGCGCACTACATGTGCCCAGAGCCTGTAAATTAAATGCTACTAGTGGGCCTGCAGCACTGATTGTGCCACTCACATAAGTAGCCCCTTCATCATGTCTCAGGCCTGCCATTGCAAGGCCTGTGTGTGCAGTTTCACTGCCACTTCGACCATAGGGCAGGGTGCTATGTAGTTAAAAGGAAGGGTATGTACTTGTGTGTTTTATATGTCCTGGTAGTGCAAACCTTTAGCACTACCCTCCTATATTGTTAGAGTGGTATATTCTGATCAGAAAGGGGTAGCCAGGTCATATTTAGTATGGCCAGAATGGTAATAGAAAATCCTGCTTATTGGTGAGGTTGGATTTTATATTACTATTTTAGAAATACCACTTTTAGAAAGTGAGCATTTCTCTACACTAAAATCCATCTGTGCCTTACAGCCTGTCTCCAATCAACATGTGGGCTGGGCTGGCTGGCAACTTCCTTGTGCATTTCACCCAGACAACCACAAACACAGGATACTCAGTCACACCTGCACTAATCTGCATACTGAATGGGTCTTCCTGGGCTGGAAGGGTGGAGGGCCTGACACTTACATTTCAAAGGCTAGTGGCCTGCTCTCACACAGTGGATTGCCAAACCCCCCTACTGGGACCCTGAAAGATAGACCTGTACTGAAAGGGGACCTTGTGCACTTCAAAACCACTCTTTGAAGTATCCCCCACTTCAAAGGCATTTTGGGGTTTATAAACTGGATTCATGACCCCACCTAATTAGACACTTCTGGACCAGAACCTACAACCTGTTAAGAGGAACTGCCTGGCTGCCCAAAGGACTCATCTGGACTGCTTTGCTGAGAAGGACTGCAGCCCTGCTGTTGTCCTGCTGCCTTGCTGCCTTCTGACTTTGCTGAGAAGTGCTCTCCAAGAGCTTGGATTTAGCTTGCCTCCTGTTTTCTGAAGTCTCAGGGCCAAAAAGACTTCACCTCTTGAGGAAACTCCTTGTGCACCACAAATCGATGCACAGCCTGCCGGAAACGATGCACAGAGGTGGTGAAACTGAGAAATCACTGCACAGCTGAACCGGAACGATGCAGCCCGACTTCCCAAGTGAAGAATAAATGCAGCGCCTGCCATGCAACAGAAAATTTGACACATCGCCATACG
The DNA here is from genome assembly GCF_031143425.1 of Pleurodeles waltl. Taxonomy (NCBI): domain Eukaryota; kingdom Metazoa; phylum Chordata; class Amphibia; order Caudata; family Salamandridae; genus Pleurodeles; species Pleurodeles waltl. The sequence continues at coordinate 1,088,496,978 of NC_090440.1, forward strand.
GATCGATGCAACACCTGTGACTTCATCCTGCATGCCCAGGATGTCCCCACATCATCCCTTGGCATCAAAAAGAACCCAGCATTGCAGTGAGGAACCAAGACTGCACGTCGTAAATCAACACAAAGCTCTTTGCAGCGTGGAAAGAAACTACGTATTGTCTGTGCCGCTGGATAATCTGACACACACTCTAATTTTCCATTCACTACTCCTCTGTGGTCTACGTGCGAGTAATTTTTGACGCAAACCAGGTACTTTGTGCAAACAAGAGACAATTGTTGATTTCTAAGATTTAAGGCACTTTTTAATCCTGCAAAAGTGATATCTCAACTTGTGCTTATTGAATCTTTATCGTTTTGACCTTAATTTAACCACATAAATATCACATATTTTCTAAACCTGTGTGGTGTAATTTATGTGGTGTTTTCACTGTGTTACTGTATGATTTATTGCACAATTACTTTACACATTGCCTTCTAAGTTAAGCTTGACTGCTCAATGCCAAGCTACCAGAGGGTGGGCACAGGATAATTTTGATTTATGTGATTTACCCTGACTAGGATCGTGGTCCCTATTTGGAAAAGGGTGTATACCTCTGCCAACTAGTGACCTAATTTCTAACACAGTCCAACTGTCATCCTGACCCTGACTTGTATTCAGCAGAGCGGCAGAGACACAGAATGGTTAAACAAAAAAATGCACACTTTCTAAAAGTGGCATTTACAAACTCACAATTCAGAAACCAACTTCACTAAAAGAAGTAATTTTAATTTGTGAGTCCAGGGACCCCAAACTCCACATATCTATCTGTTCCCAAAGGGAAATTACACTTAAGAGATATTCCAAGGCGATCCCTATGTTATACTATGGGAGAGAAAGGCCTTGGAATGGTGAAAACTGAATTTAGCAGTATTTCAACATCAGGACATGTAAAACACACCAGTACATGTCCGGCGTTTTAAATACACACATCTTGCCCATGGGGCAGCTTTGGGCTTGCCTTGTGGGTGCCTTACATGTAGTAAAAGGGAAGGTTTGGGCCTGGCAAGTGGGTGCATTTGCCAGGTCGAAATGGCAGTTTATATCTGCACACACGGACACTGCAGTGGCAGGTCTGACATGTTTACAGGGCTACTCATGTGGGTGGCACAGTCAGTGCTGCAGGCCCATTAGTAGCATTTTATTTATAGTCCCTGGGCACACAATGTGCACTTTACTAGGGACTTACTTGTAAATCAAATATGACAATCATGGATAAACCAATCGCCAATACATTTTAAGCAGATAGCATATGCACTTTAGAACTGGTTAGTAGTGGTAAAATGCCCAGAGACCTCGAGCCAACAATAAACAAGTAAAAAAAAATAGAAAGAAGGAAGTCAAAAGGTTTGGAGATAACCCTGCAAAAAGGGCCAGGTCCGACAATGAATTTAAATTAATTTTGTACAGAACTTTTAATACTTTTTAATACATAAAAACACATAGAAAATGTACACTTGAGGTGTATTTTTCTAATTTAAATCTTAAGAAGAAAAATTTATATCAAATCTAATATATTTAATACAAAGAAATATTTAAATCAAAAGTAAGTTAATAATGTTGTAGAATTTATGTATTTTGCAAGACATTTAAACTATCTTTAATTATTTTTCATTATTGTCTTAAAATATTTTTACTATTTTTTTATATTTTTACCAACTTTTAAACTGCTCCATCTGCTTTACCATAGGGAGATCACCACCCCTAGCAGAGATCCCTGATAAGGTATGAAATTTAAAGTGGCAACTTTGCACTCATAAATTACACTCCCCCCATTTGATTTCAGGGGCTGGGAAAATGTAATTCTACACTGGTAAACGGTGAATAGCCAAAAGTAGTGAAGTTTCTCTAAAGTGTATGTGTGAACTTACACATGTAGATTCATGTGTAAGTTTTTCTTTGTGAATGGGCCTCTAAGAGCCCAAGAGCAGCAGGGAGATGTTTACATCAAGTAAATCTGTGCAGGTAAGGCAAAAACACAAAAGTAGGAATAGCAAGATAAAAAGGCAATGATGGAGACTAAATAGAGCAGGGTAAGCAGGAGAAGCATAACAATATTTAAATTTAAAGGCATTTGAGAGTAAGGTATCAAGGTAAAGCTTTAGAACAAACAAAGCAGGACTATGTACTGCAGACGACCTGAGTAGAGAGCATTACCATAGTCCAGCCTAACCATGATCAAAGTTAGTACCACCGTTTTCCTGGCTGAAAAGGAAAGAAAAGGCAGATTTGTTTTTAGCAGAGCATAAAGGGCTGAAGCACATTCCTACTACCATGTTTATTTGTTTTTTGGAAGGCTAACTAGTTGTTGGCTTTGCCTCCCAGATTCTTGACCACCAGTTCTTCCAAGTAGGGCATGGTGGCTCCCTCTGGCGAATAAATTTGCTAATTCAAGTTGAAATTACGACCAAAATGAAGAACCTCTGTCTTATCTCCTTTGCATTTTAGTTCAAGCGCATCCATTGAAAGACTGCTGTAAGACATGGTTTGATGAAATCCAGGGTAATAGCATCTCCTTTCTCAAATGAGAAGAAAAACTGTGTGTCATCAGTGTAGGAGATTATTTCGACCGCAAAGGACTTCAACAAAGCCACTAACGTGGTCATATAGATTTTGAACATTGTGAGCTAAGGGCGAGACCTGAGGAGCTTCTCCTGTGACTTTCCTAGTACCAGAAGAGCACAGGGGCATGCAGACTTCCTGGCCCCTGTCATCCAGTGCTGAACCCCCTATCCCTATGTCTTATAGGTGAGAAAGCAGCCTAGAATGGGACACCGTATCAAAGGCTGCTGACAGGTCCCACAAGATGAGGACAGCCCTTCCCCCAGCATCAAGTGCATATCTAATTAGCTCTGATACTTCCAGCAGTGTTGTCTCTGTATTAAACTTTGACCGTAAACCAGACTGGCTGGGGTGGAATAGCTCATTCAATTCTAAGTAGGGATGCAATAACTCAGTCAGTTCTAAGTAGTCAGACAGCTGCTGATTTACACATTTTTCCAATAATTTGGACAGCGCTGGCAGCAAAGAAATTGGCCTGTAATTTCCTGGAACATTAGGCTCAGGTGTCATATTTTTTTAGAACAGAAGCTGTTCATAGGGACTCATTCAACAGAGTTTTAACCACTTGGTTAACGGCATCCAGCCCCAGAGCTAAAAGAGAGGGGGTGTAGGTGTCCAAAGGAGAACTGCCCTTTTGTCTTCCATAGAAAGTGAATTTAAGGAGCGTAATGAACAGGACACATTATTTGGAGCATGAGACGGGATGTTTAAGCTAGCAGCCAGTGTCACTGTCACATTCAGGCTAATCTGTATTTCCTGAATTTTGTTATTGAAGAACATGGCCAGTTATTCACACCACTCAGCAGAGGGTTCTGCTGATCCATTCGCAGTGCCCCTCTGCAACAGAGACTATATTGTAACAAGGTTGTTGAATGTGAGAATTGCGAAACATGGAACAGTTGAAGGCTCAATGAACAATCCAGACACTTAAAACTGGATTTTTGTAATAGGGAACCAGCAGAACAAAGCAAGAGCATTGGGGACATTTTTAAAATGTGAGTTTCAGAAGGAAATGAGCTGCAGATTTCTGTACTCTCTGGATTCCAGGAACAAGAGAAGGCCAAAGAATCTGATAGTGGATGTAACCATATGTGTTACCATAAGGGATGAGGGTATTTGTTAAAGTAAATGTATTTGGAGTATGTATGTAGTAGGATTTTTCTTAAGAGGCATATCGATGAATGTATGAATGAGAGCAGTTCATAAAACGCCCAGCTCCTGTAGGGTGTCCCAGTGCTAAAGAGCCAGTAGATAGAAACATTTGAAAGAGGTACTAGTGTTCTAAAACCACCAGGTTTTAGGATTTTTTCTTAAAAAAGGTTGTGGTTAGATATCAATCTTAAGTCAGGTGAGTGAGGGTCCCACTGTTTAGCAGTAAATTGCAAAAAAGATCTGCCTTCAGGAGTAGTGTAGTTAATAGTGTGGATGTGAAGTGACATCTTTGATTCTGATCTTAGTGTGTGAGTAGGTTCATAAAATGTTTTTTTTTCATAAATGAAGGGGACCTTTATTCTGTACGGCAGTATGCACGAGGCAAAGAACCTTGAAGAGTATACATTTATGAACAGGAAGTCAGTCTCAGGATTTCAGGAAAGGTTGAACTGATGTTCATCTAGGTAGTCCATGTATCAATCTGGTGGCTGTAATTTAAAATGCTAACTGGTAGAAGCAGAGAATTGTCTTAGTCTATTTTAGAAGAGATCAAACCTTGTACTATTGTTTTTCTGGAGTCCAGTAGGAGGAAAGGGAAAATCTTATGAAGAGCACTCAGAAGAAAACAAGATAAAGTTAGTTTACTAATAATGAGGTGAAATACATGAACTGGTGCTGGGGGAATCCCAGTTCAGGTGGCCACTATTCTGATGTCCAATTTTTGTGTTTTTTACGAAACATAAAGATTTCGGCTTTTTTTCAAAATTAAGCTTAAGAAAGCTACTGTGCATCCGTAAATGACTGCTCTCATACATTTTTCAAAGTTGCATTGAGTTTCTAGCAGATTTTCTGTAATGGTGAGAACAATTTTAATATCTTCTGTATGTTAATCTAAGAAGACCATACTGATCACAGATCTATGGCATCAAGAAAAAAATTAATACTCTTCACCTCATAGGTTAAGTGAGATGCGCAGAAGACTGGTGAACTATGGAGGAAGCAGCTCATCTCTGCAGCATTTCTCCTGTGTCACCAGGATATTTGGAGGCCAGGGCCACATTTATCACAGTTGTGCAGATATAAAGTCATAAGGATTGATGAACATTGGAGTAATATTAAAAAAGGAATGGGCAACCTAGTAACCAGTTGCAAGCTTGAGTATAAACCAGAGTTAAAGGTAGTATGCTAGGAAGGGAATCATTAACATGTGAATCTGATGAATAAACTAAGCGGCATATTTATACTCCGTTTGCGCCAATTGTGCGTAAAAAATTTTGACGCACAATCAGCGCAAATGTTGCCCCGTATTTAAACCTTGACGGCCGAACCCGCGGGTGACAAAATTCCGCCGTGTGTGTCATTTTTTGGATGCGCCAACCCGCCCTGCGTTAATGATATGCAGGGTAGGCGTTCCCGTCCAAAAAATTACTTAAATGGCCATGCGTCGTATTTCTGCTTTCGGGCAAAAATGACGCACAGCCGGGAGGCGGAGCCAGAAAATTACGCACAACCCGATTTGCGTCAAAATGTAACGCCTGGGTCAGGGCAGGCGTTAAAATGGGGCAAACACACCTGTATTTAATCAGAACACACAGAACAAACAGCAGAGCAGCAGAGCAGCAACAGGGAGCCATGGAGGTGATTCTAATCCACTGTGCACGCAGACGCAGAGCCCAGCAGCAACAACAGCAGCTACGACAACACCAGCAGGGACCCCAAAGGCAGAGCAGAAGGCAGGAGAGGATATTCCGCCCAAGAACCACCCTTCAGGGCCTCAGGGAACACAACTTCATACAGAGGTACCGGTTGAACTGGCAGGCCATTTAGCAGCTGCTGCGCAACATTGAACAGCAGTTGGCCCCCACTTTGGTGACACCCCACACCATACCAACAGAAACAAAGCTGCTTGCCGTACTCCACATGCTGGCAAGTGGCTCTTTTCAAACAACTGGTGCCCTGGTAGGCAGAATATCACAACCATCATTCTTCGCATTTCTGCCCAAAGTACTGGATGCCATCATTCGCCTGACACCCCGCCACATCTGCTTCCCTAACACACTGCAGAAGCAGCAGGAAACTAAACAGGGGTTCTACGCAATCAGTGGCTTCCCACACGTCCTTGGTGCAATCGACTGCACACATGTATGCCTTGTGCCACCTGCTGCAACTGAACACCTCTACCGCAACAGGAAGCACACACATTCCATCAACGTGCAGGCCATATTCGATCACCAAGGATTGATCACCAACATCGTGGCTAAATATCCTGGGAGTGTACATGACTCATTCATCTTCCGTCACTGCACCATCAACCAACACTTCCAGGATGGACGGTATGGCAATGGACTACTTGTTGGTAAGTACAAAAACCTACTTATATACACACTGCACAGCAACCCTCTAGGACACACAACATATACACCACAACAGCAACATCTAGACAGGAACACACTGAGGTCCTGACATCACCAGCCATGTTTCTTAAGTCACCATTGAACCTGTCACACATCGGAATTTACTGTACAGCCTAATATGCAGACATTAATGAGTGTGGTTGCCGAAATGTCACCTTGCAAATTGTAAGTGTCCCAATGACCTTTACATTAATACATTGCATAAGCCTGAAGGTATGGGATGTCCAGGGTACTTTGATATGGACGTGTTAACAACACTTATAAATGAAACTCTACATTGAACTATCAACTCACCCCAAGTGAAGACACAAGGACACCTGTATCATAAGTCACAATGCTAGGAAGGGCACACTGCACTGAAAATCCAAAAACATACAGATGACAAACGGTTAGCAGACAAACACTTGCTCAGCCAAGGAAACAACACAATGCAGATGGTATAGCCTACAAGTATAGGATGTCACATCAGTACACAAAAGAGTCACAGACAACACAAGACAACTACTGCCATTAAAGGTCTTTTCAATAGTGCCAGCTACATCAACATGATCCCATTCTTTTTCTCTTTCAGCTGATCAGGGGTATGGCATCCAGCCATGGATAATGACACCATTTGGCAACCCGAGTACTGCTGCAGAGCAGGCATACAACAAGGCCCATAAGAGGACACGCAGCATTGTCGAGCGGACCTTCGGCATCCTCAAGTCAAGGTTCCGCTGCCTCGACATCACTGGTGGTAGCCTACTATATTCCCCCGAGATGGTCTGTAGGATCATCCTCACATGTGCAATATTGCACAACATTTGTGTCAAAAGGAACATTCCCCTCCTCGAACCAGAACCATACATGCCTGAAGACGAGGAAGAGGAGGATGCTGCCCTGCAACAGGAGGGGGAACAACCAAACACGGCTGCTGGAGTGCGTAAGCGCCAACACATTGTGAACAATTTTTTTAAATTATTATCACCATCACCACTTAATGAACTATTGTACATAAATACTGATAACAAACACCACATCATGGTCTGGCTATTCATTTCTGCACACCTTTAGCTCTAAATATCAGAAGAAGAATGTCGCCTCATGGAGCATTAATGATATAACAATCAGGACACAGAAAAATACACTACAAATGTGATGCCTATCATACAACGGTCACATACACACACAATGTAAATGACTGACATCCTGTACAGTTCACCTTTGAAGGGCAATAGCTGAGGACCACACCTATTACACACATACATGTAGGAAACATGGTTCACCGCAGCAGATGTCACACAACTAAAACACCATCACTCAACTAGGGGAAAACAGGCCTCATACATCAAGCAGTTGACATGCTTTTGCTTCAGGAACAGGAATGTATGACCAGACTCTTGGCAGCAGTAATTCCAACTACATACAATCTTTGCAATGACTATCTGTCACTAGAGTTACACATAAGCAGAACATACACAGCACAAGTGCCACACATATGACAAGCATCCAGCACATCACATCCCATCTACATGTCAGCCCTTTTCTAAAAACCTTACACACCCATGCGCCTGTTCACACCCCACCTGTCTGAAGAGGTCCCTGGAATGCCGATATGTGTACCTTGAGATTCCCTCATCTACATACACACACTCACAAGAGTCATCCAGTGTGCCACACCCTTTCCTATGCCTACCATTGTCATGGTACCATCTCACTGCATGGAAGTCAGCTCAAATAATACACTGGCTTGGAGTTTATAAGGCCTGTATCACCTGTAGATTGATTCTCATGTGAAAGGTACTGTAGGCCATTTTAAAGCAAATCTCATCCGACAGGACTTGTGAGACACTGATGGAGGCCACACCAGTGATCCCCTCCATGCACACCACCCAAATTTACATGCCCCGTCCCTGCTGATGCCTCCTACAGCATAGATGTAGACATTTGGGCAATTACACCATTAAGCATTGCTACTAATGTTGCCGTGTAACACTTTATCAGGGTTCATGTGTCACCTTCAAACCAACACAGGACATGCACAGTGTGACATGTCAACTGTCTACTGCTCCCTCTGACCAGTCCTAGTCAGACCACTGATCATGTAATTTGTGAAAGAGCTGGCTCCTGATTGACCCAGCATCCTGTCAGCCTGACTGGCACCTGTCCGTGGGTCACCCTAAAGATATCCGTTGGCCACCTATGGACCACACTTGCTGTCCAAATCCTCTCTTTCCTCAGAGGCTAATTTGTCATTTGCCTCATCAATGTATACTCAAATACATTGTATTGCATCATCTGACTTTTCTTTGTATCATATTTGTGACAGTGCCCTTGAATAGCTAAATCATGGCCCATCCATTGTCTGGGCCTCATTAATGCCTACACTACAAAGTGTGACAGTGTACCTGGGCCATAGCCTTTGATGGTGTACGTGGCCTCCAGCAGAACCAGCAACCTCAGATAATGTCCATGAAAAGTCGACACATATGAGGACCCTGACAGTTCACACGCTGAGTAACATTGTTCAAATAATAGAGATGGCTCGTGTGTGGTGAATACCAGCCATTTACTTCTGCACAGAGGCTATGATGTTCCCTGATGCATTTCCATCCACAGAGGCCAACTTTAGTACAAATGTTGCAATGACACATGCCGGATCCAGACACCTGAGACATTCTCTCACTCAGCACACCACAGTTGCCCAGTTGAAAGTCTCATTACACGTCTTCAGTGACAGGGTGGGACCATCCACGTGTAGGTTACCATGTCCTCAATGACTTTAGTCACATTTAGCTACAAACGATACTCATTAGATACACGATTAGCTGCCAATAACTCATGATGAGACCTGGACGTTACAGTGACAACATACACCTTAACAGTTGATACTGGATCAACATTGGACCACACACATGTACATGTACCATCCAATCAACAAAATGGTTGCAAGCAGCCTATCACAGTAGTGTCCCAGTTGTAACCTGGGGCCACATACATCAACAACCTATTTGCTATCATGACATGAGGAACGTTGAGAATTTGCTATTACATCAATGCTAAATGGTATGTCAGAATTCTCCAAAGAAGTAATAGGGCAAACTTCAAATGGGCAAATGGTATTACAGATTAGCAAACAGAGAATCATACTCAATTTGCATCTATGGGCCTGCTGCCAATGCTTTAGCATCACTGAATTTGGGAAAACCTTTGATAAAGTTGCAAGTCAGGAACAGCAAACCCCAGGGTGCTGGGGGCCTAAGTCCCCCTCTGCTGCACCACAAATATACATTTTTCATGCACATGTGAAGCACACACATGCATAAGGGGCATGTGTGCCCTACATGTCAATAGTGAAACATATTTTAGCTACATTAACTCGTAATTAGCACATGGTTACCCCCAAAAAAAGGTTTAGGCGACAATTGCATTACCTAATTGGCCTTTATGCTATTTGGAATAGCTTGATACATGTGCTCACAAATTTGCTAAGGAATACATCCTGGTATCTCTTTCATATTTTGAAAGTTGCCATCAGCAATTACCTACAGATGTGTGCAATTATGAGTAATATCCATTCAGGCCAATCATTACTATTGCACTGTGAATACCTTCTATACATCCTATAAGGGACATTTGCTATAGCTAACCCCAAAGTTTATCACTTAGCACCGTTTGGTCATGCAAAACTTCATTACTCATTTGGACATATGAAATACATATTTGTCATAATGCGTCATATTTTCACGCATACAGCTTGTGCGTCATAATTTTTGACGCACAGGAGTGCAAATAATGCAGAGTCAAAAATATTTTTAATAAATAGATATCATATTTGGCTGCGGCCTATTTTTCACCTCTGGAACTGTAAATTATGCCGCAAACAAATATTATTTACCAATTATTAAAAATATTTTGACTCTGCATTATCTGCACTCTTGTGCGTCAAAAAAAATGACACACAACCTGTATGCGTGAAAATATGACGCATAATGGGAAAAAACGGCGGCCATGTTATGCAGGATGTGATGTAATAGGATATCCTGTTTACAGATTCTGTACAGAGGGTGTACTTTCACTTTCACTTTGCAGTCTCTGATTATTCTAGACTGTGTGGCTGCGTGCAAAGTGTTGTCCTGTGAATTTGTGCTTTTGTGTCCAGAGTGCCATCTTACTTGTTGTTTTGTCATCAATATATTGTTGTAGAATACTGTCTGAGTGTGTGTTGTATAAATTTGTCCAGTCCAGTGTTGTATTTATTGTCTGTGGGAGTCTGTTGTGGGTACTGTAATATAGGGGATAGTTGGGATCTTCTATTTGTTAAGTTTTCTTTGTATTTCCTCACTCAAACTTTCCCCATTTCCCCCTTTTCTTTTTTTCTACTACTTTTTCCCCTTTTTTCTGTGCCTAAATGTCTGGTAGGCCACGGCTTTCCAGGATGAGTGAGGAGGAATTGGGGGGTTTCATATGGCTGGTTTGCCATTTCCTCCCACTGATGCTGGAGGCTGGGGGTAGGGTGATACAGGGGTATCACACAGAGGCCCGAAAAGTCCGGTGGGGGAAGGTGCGCCATCACTTGGTGCGTCTGTATGGGAGCCAACGGAATGACCATCAATTGAAGCACCGCTGGGCTAACCTGATCTCCAGGGAGCAAGACTTGCTGGACCACCTGGGAATCATGATTGGTGGCCATGTTGGTGAGTACAGATCATGTAAATGTGCACAATTAAAAGCTGTGTAGTGACATGAGATGATTGGTACCCAATCTGCCAGATAAGTAGCTGACTGTGTGTAATGCTAGGGAAACATACAGGGTAATTGATGCACTATGTGAAGGATGACAAATGCTAGCAGTCAGGCAGCTCATGTTTTCCACACATACAGGTTGCTTGTAGCAGAATGTAATGTAGTGCCGCCTTTGTGTCAGACAAGCGACACATTAATGACGCAATCAGGACTCTACAGGTCACAATTGCCAGTGAAGTATGGATGTAGTAACATCATACCTACATATGTTGACGCTATAGCTAGACTGACATTGGAAACCCTACATGATGCTGAAAATGAGTGCTGCCTTCACATCAATTGATGATAGCAATGTGGCCCAGACATATGTCTCATGTGTGTCTGGTTACTGTGTAGGGAAAGTGTTCACGGAAGTGCTATGCCTGTTCGGGATAAATGTGCTCCTTCACATTTTATTGATACATGCCAGATCTGAACATGAACCATATTTGTAAAGGACTCAGGTGCCCTCAGCTAACATATTAGACAGGTATTTATTGTCACGTGTGCCAAAATCCAATTAGGGATGGCAGTCCAAAGGTATGGACTAGGGTACAAACATCTATGTTTGGTGCCAATCACCATTGTTTGGACACATAAATTTATGAAACAGTAACAACATGAGGTATTGCCAAAGTACCTGGCCCTCTGTACCATTTACCTAACTGTCACAAATGTGTCATGACCACATAGGCTGTTTGACAGGTCATGAAGTCCTCAAGTAACCAGCTTTTGGATGTCTCTCTTGGATGCACATGATGAGATGAATACACACCTATATTGTTGCTGCACATTAATGGAGGTGCATGTTTGCCACCACATGACAGTCCGGGCCACTGCATGTGTGTAGAAGTGTGTGTAACTGTAGCAGGAGACCCATCCTATGTAAATGTTGCACAGGAATTATTCCATGCAGAATGAGCATGTCTGAAAGTGTTTCATTACTCATGTCAGATTATCACATTTTATTTGTATTTGAAATTGTTTGTCAGTGCACGGATTCTGAGCATATTCTTCCTTCCATGCTTTACTGGTGGACCTGCACCATACACAGTGGGAGAGGTGGCTCGTTTTGAGGACCCCGACACCTACAGTGAGTGTTGACATGTGTGGTATGTTTTGTGTTTGCTGGTGATGTGTGATGGACTACTGTGTGTTGAACACATTGCAAGGTGTGATGCGCTGCCCAATCATTAGTCTTGTTCCATTAGTGGGATTTCAGTTATCACATTATTTTGAGTTGACCAATGCGTATCCATTTGTCTGATCTTGGGTTTGTAGGCCATTCCTGTAGGGCCCGCTATGGGAACTGGGGTGAGTCATGTGGAATACACTAGTTGCAAGAAGAGTTGCACTGGGACTCGTCTCGGACTGAGTCTGCATGTCAGACTGACATTCTCCCAGATAGCTTCTGCAAATGGCTTGTCTGAAAACTGCTGCTTCCCTATTAACCGATGTACTGAGTACACTGTAGGTTGGATCTTCCGGGAGCATGTACTTCCACAAGTTGTACTAGAAGTGTGTGGGACTAGAGTGCAACGGCCTAGGTGTGCATGCTATTCATGATCATGGGTGTTCTTGCTCCTCTGTGTCTGTTGAAAAATATGCCTCACTGGAAGTATGTGATGTTGCCCTAGGTCAGTACATTTTGACATGGGTGGACCTTGGATAGGACAAGGTTTAGCTGACTCCAATTTGTTGATAGCCCTTACTGGTGGTGTGTGTGCGGAGCCAAAAACATGGTGAGCTTTCTATACACTCCTGGGTGTGCATCTATTTTGGGATTGTTTGTTGTTCTTCCCCCCCCCCCCCAAAGACAGGCATGGGTTTGTGAATAGGGTACCTAGGACTGAAGCAACCAGTATGTTACACATACTTGTGATTATATGAAATATGGTTTTGAACCTAGTGTACACACTCAGTTATGGCAAATGAGTTCTATACTAGCAAATCCCATTACAAATTGCAGACCTTGAAGTTTGTGATTGTTATCACATACACTGACATATGTAGTCCAGGCAATAGGCGGAGGTGGTGCAGCAAGATTGTTAGCTGCAACTGTAAGTACTTTGATGACAAGTTATTGCCAGTTGTTACCCATCATGTAGATTATTATATGTGCTATGTGTGAGATGACCTTTGTAGGCAGGCTTTCCATGTACTTTCTCTGAGACTTTCAATGATCTGTATGGTGATATGAGCTGTTACAAGTACTGTACATGTATTGTCAGATTGACCACTTGTGCTATTCCACACAATGCAGTTCCTATGGTAAATAGTTGCCCTTTGTCTTCACAGCTGCAAACATGAGTGCCGCACAGAGGCATGAATTTGAGAGGCGGGCCATGAGGTACCGACACATCCTGCAGGTGCAGGCAGGGCTCCGACGGATGGCCTGTAAATACCAGTCGGATCGGGCCTCCGAAGCATGGTGGGCTTCACCACAGGGTGGCCCAAGGTTGCCCACTACAGCCACCACCACCACAACCACCGGTTCTCCCCAAGTGGCCCCAGCCACAGCGGGGACAGTTGTCCCTGCCTCTGCAGCACACCCAGGCCCCAGCAGTGTGACAGCTGTAGGACAGTCCAGTGGGCTAGGCTCAACACGCACACAGAGCACCTCTGCCGGGACCCAAACAGCAGCAGCACCTCCAATTGACCCTGCGGCATTCCTGGCTTTGGAACGCAAAATGGACAAAGTAATAAGGAAGGTGGACAATCTCAGCCAGGTTGTCGCCTACATCACCAAGCGGGTCAGGTCTATCAGGCGGACCCTCCGGAGGGCCAACCTCTAGGACTGATATATTCAATGGACATAATTCCCTCCCCTCCCTCCTCTTTCCTTGTTCTCATGATTAGTGGGCTTGGGGGATTAGTGTTAGGTTAGTATAGGTTGTTAGTTTAGTTAGTGTTAGGGAGGAGGGTGGAGGGTCCTGATTCTTTCTACTTTTCCTTATTAAGTGTGTGGGTGGGTGGGGGTCAATGTTGGGGTTCCTGTGTGTTTGAAAAAACCAACAACAAAAACAAAATTTTTAAAAATATAAACAAAAAATGATATGATTTTTTAGGATAGTATAGTATGTGTGTAGGTTAGTATGTGTTGTCCTGCATGTGTCCTGTCTCATAATGGTGGGTGGGGGGTTGATGCTTAGATCGATTCATTATATGTGAAGAGTAAGTTTAGCTTAGGTTAGTTAGGGACAGTTGTGGGTAATGAGTAGTCAGGTTAGATTAGTGTAGGTATGACTTTTCCCTTAGTTGCCTCTGGTGTGATTAGTTATGAATAAATATATAGATAACCCTTTGCATTATGTGTAAACTGCTACTTGATCATGGCCTTGCCATCAGTGTAGATGATTGTTGTTCTATGACATTTGTGTCCTATGCTACAAACAAAAACAAACTGAGGTGTAAAATGGCAGCTACCCCTGTGCTACCTTGGTAAGTATCCACCATTTGTTAGAACCACCAATCGGAGTTGACATGGATCACAAAGGATTTGTGTCGATGTGTATGTTTTCTACGTCACAAAGTGTGCTTCCAGACTTGGTATTGTGGGGACAGTTTTAGGTCGGACTGCAGTGTGATGTTCAGGGACATCTTTGAAGATGAGGTCTTGTTAACACTCTTGTCTTCTTGTCTTAATTACTGACATTGATCATTTGTGCTAAAATTCAGCATGATTACCTATTTGGTTGTTTACTCAGAAAGGTTGATTGATGCTGTGTTTTGTAGTGTTTGCTTAGATTAGACTGTATAGTTCAATGTGTTAGTATTGCATGGTGACAACATTTATCAGCCACTATTAGTTGACTTTGATTTCTCTTGATGAAGCATTATTCTATCCAACACAGCATGATGGTGTGTGGTTTCTCCCTTCATCAGTTATTCTCCTCAGGATGGGCAGGCTATGATGCAATCCTGGCCACTGCACAGATGTATCTGACTACATGATGTCAGGACAGTTGTATTGACAAGCTACATGGTTGTCACACAGGTACATTTGTGTTATCTACTGCACAGTTGATGTGTCAAATTACACAGAGACATATTTGGTGTGCAAGTGCAATTTATTGATAGGTGCTGTAGTGCAATATGTACATTGTCCATGTTTGCTGAGTCCGTTCTAGTGCAATCTTACATGGTTATCCTACAGAAGGGGTGTGGATCATGCTCCTGACATGCTGGGGTGATGTTACAGACAGTGCAGAGGGACAGGATTTGCCGATTAGTAGGAGAGAGACATTCACTGGGCATGCTGACAAGTTGTACAGTGGTTAGCAGAACAGTCATTGAGTATAGTTGTTGTAAGACTGGCATTTGACAAAACGTAGGACCTTCGTCAAAGTAGGCCATGGTGCAGGGACTAGTGCTTCCGGGTACTCTTCCGTGTGAATGTGATCTGTTCCATGTCTTCTTCTTCTGATGTGTGTGTTGCCTGCTTCGTCCTTGTTGTTGTTGGTTGTGAAGGGGCAACACACACCTCAGTGTTAGAAGACGTGGAGTCAGACATCCCGGTCGCTGCTCCCTGTGATGGTCTTAAGGGCAGTACTGCAGCAAGGAGGGTCTGCTGGTTTTTGAGAATAGCAGCCACATCACGATGGTAGGCAGCCAGGTCGGCCCTGAGGGAGTCATGATTGCATTTGTGCATGCAGTGGAAGGTTTGGGGTGCGAGGTGTTGTGGCAACTCCCTTACTGCAGTGGTGAATTCCTTTACAGTTTCTTGTAGTCCTTGCAGTATGGATGTTAGGGCTTGCATAGCTGCTGCCTGATCTGCAGATGACATCATGCACGAACGCACCCCCTCAAGGCTGGCTGCTATATTTTGCATCCCCACCCGCACTTCCTTGGCTAGCTCCCGCTGTACTCCAACTACAGTTCTTTCAAAGCTGGTGCCAGTGTTGTCTGAGTCCTCAGCTGTATTGGAGCTGGCAGGTCTTGCAATTGGGGTGGTGGGTGGATCCTCTGCACTGGCTGCTTGTTCTGTGCTCCTCCTTGTGACTGAAGGTGGGGTCTGGAGGGTTTCAAGGACCTTTTGGATGGTCTTCTGGGGAATGTTTATGGGCTCGTCATCCATGTCATCAGGGAAATCTGGGACAGGCATATCGGCAGGTGATCCATCTTCCTCTGCAATGAAACAGGGTACAATTAGTGTGTCTGTGTTGTAACAATTTTGACGTGACGTGCCTGAATTTTGATGAATTCACTTTTTGATCTTGTTTTGTATTGATATCTGCTGTCCTTCAGATGGGCATTGTTATAGGCCTATGGCCCACCTGTGTGTCACATGTATTTTATTGAGTTATCAGACTTTTCAGCCTCATTGCCTCTAGGTGTTGCTTTATGCCAAATAGAGAATAGCCACCTTCTTGTCCTACTCGACCCTCCGTGTATATCCATTCTCATGGTGAGACCTTTCACTGGCTGTGGGTGTTCTGATGGTCCTGGCAGCACACTTGACTCTCAGGACCTGCCCCAATCCCTGATCGTTCACATTGACTTAATTATAATTGACATGTAGCATATCCTATGCATGGCAATGTTATGATGTGATATGGATGTTGATATTGTTAATGTGCCCTTCTGATGTTGGGTAATGTGTGTTACATTGGATTGCCCTGATAGTCGTATCAGTGTCCTATTTCCCCCTCTGACTGTGCAGGTGTATTTCAGTGACCAGTTCCACGTGTCCCCTCCTCAATGCTGTTGTCTGAGCAGTATGACATTTGTGATGTTGCCTTGTTTGCCAGGCACGGGAAGGACCCTGACATATGCAGCATGGGTGTGTCCTTAGTGCTGTGTCACTCCTATTGTTGTTGAAATTGGCTGATGTTTGTGACACCTATGGGCATTGACATTTGCGTGTACTGGGGCCTTTGTCTTGTTTCAGGAGATTGTTGCAGATGTCATCCTCACCCCCTAATTTAGGTATGTATGTTCCATGGGGAGGTTACTGCCATTGGCTACTATAGCTGCACACAGATCAGAGGTGGTAGTGTCAACTGTTGTGGCAGTTACATTGCAGTTGTCGTTTTGGCTAGAGGATTGCTAATAGGGCCCTAGTTAATGTAGGAGATATGTTGACTGACGAGTGCCAGGATGTAAGTTTGACGTAGTGGCCTTCCCTCCTGTCGAGGCTTTCCCTTTGCACCATTGTTGGCATGACAGGATGCCCCCAAAGGACTGTTGTTGGTGTAGTGTAATGTTGTGCCCCAGCTTCTGTTTGTGCAGGCCATGCCCCGCTGCAGTACGCCTTTACCCATGTCACTCCATGTATATGCTGACTTACATGCAATGTGTAGTAGGTATTTCCCCCCCTGCTTACAGTCAACATTTTTGTCTTTTAATTCCTCATGCGACTTACCCTGCATGTGTGTTGTTTCGTGGTAGTCTGCGCTGTCCTGTCCTTGAATCCCTGTGACAATCTCCTCAGGGATGACGGCTGCTACCATCTCCTCCATGTGGTCCAGGGCCTCCTGGTGTGCTGGACTCCCACCTCCAGTCTGCAGTGCTGCTTTCCTGTTCCTGGCCATTTTTTCCTTGGTCCTGCGTTTGCAGTCATGCCAGCGTTTCTTACACTCGGTGACTGTCCTGCGTACTTCAGCCACACTGTTGATCTTGTCAACAATTTGTTGCCATATTGCCTCTCTCCTACTGATTGGCAACTTAGAGGTGATAAACAGTTGGTGCTGGTGTTCCGTCACCTCTTTAACCAGGATTTCCTGCTCCTCTGCACTGAAGCGACACTTTCTTTTCTTTCTATAAATGTCCTGGTTCTTGTATGGATCGTCCTGGCTGGTTCCTGGTCTGCTGTCATCTTCCTGGGGTCTGTAGTGGCATCTGGGATCCATGTTGGCTCTCCTCTCGTGCACTTGCAGTGTTTGCGTTTTTGTTTACTCTATTGCGTCAAAAAACGGCGCATATCCGGGTTGCGGTGTCATAAATCCACCCACAGTCATTTCCGACGCGTTAACGTCGTTTTCCTTCACGACTTGACGCCACGGTGTGCGTAAAAAATAATGACTCCCACCTGTTGATTGCGCCGCCGTGCGTCAAAGTATAAATTTGACACCCGCACGGCGCTACGAAATGGCGTTAGCCGGCGGTACATTTTTTGACGCAAAACTGCGGCAGCGCAGTTTTGCGTTAAATAGTATAAATATGGCCCTAAATTTGATGTCCCTAAAAGGGTAACAAAAAGAAACAATAAAAAAAGAATGAATCAAATGAAATCATATTGTTGCTAAAGGTGTATTTCTTGTTTTTGGTAACCTTTATTTGTATATTTTATTACTAGATCAATTGTTTTATTTGAGTCTACTGAACATTTTCTGTAACTAAGAAGGTCTCACATATGGCTGACACTGGAGACTGAAACGTCAATGCTATATCCACTTCTTCTATATATCTTGCATTGGATCATCATCCTAATTGTTGTTTATCATATTAATGTACTGAATACATGAGCATTAAGAATGGGTAGTGTATACATTGATCTATGGTTTTATGCATTTAATTATGATTGGATACTGACAGGTGTAAGGTATAATGGATTTACCTGCTGATGGACCCTGTGTTTAGTTAAGATTCAGATAAAGAAAAATGTATTAAGATACCATACTCCTATTCGTCGTATAGAAAGGCATGTACAACAATATGACTCTACTTGACTCATTCTTTTTTTATTGATTCATATTGTTAACCTTTTAGGGACATATAATTTGGTTTATTCCCAGATTTACATGTAAATGATTCCCTTGTTAGGATAGTACCTTTATTTTTCAACATTGGTGTAAAGCATTCATTTGTTACTTTCCAGTGCTAAAATCTGGAAAGCTACCTTTAAGTAATGCATAATAGTGTTTTGCATACCTTTGCATTACCTTGCATCAAGGTGGCATCCCATGGATGGGTATATGTTGGTTCTCATACAACCACTTGTGGTTTTTGTCATAAAGCCCTATCTTCTAACATTTGTACACAGGGCTTTGCACAAAAAAGCCTCATTGAGGCAGGCATAAAAAACAAGAAAAGTTTTCTTCTGTCCAAACTTTGCTAACTTTGCATGTGTGCTGTATTGCACTGCACAAATATAATGAGAGACAAGTTTAAAAATAAATCTGAAAATAGGGCCTGATTTAAGAGGGCCTAGCACCACCTCAGCACCGCCATAGTGTCATTTTTTTTTCACGAAGGCAGTAATAAAGGGCCATATTTATACTTTTTGACGCAAAACTGCGCTAACGCAGTTTTGCGCCAAAAAAATTAGCGCCGGCTAACGCCATTCTGAAGCGCCATGCGGGCGCCGTATTTATTGAATGGCGTTAGCCGGCGTTAGCCGACCGGCGCTGCCTGGTGTGCGTGAAAAAAAACCACGTACACCAGGCAGCGCCGGCGTAGGGAAAAATGGCGTTTGGGCGTCCAAAAATGGGGCAAGTCAGGCTGAGGCAAAAAAATCGTCTTAACCCGATTTGCGACATTTTTTTGGGGCGCCCAGACGCCATTAACATGACTCCTGTCTTAGCAAAGACAGGAGTCATGCCCCCTTGCCCAATGGCCATGCCCAGGGGACTTCTGTCCCCTGGGCATGGTCATTGGGCATAGTGGCATGTAGGGGGGCACAAATCAGGCCCCCCTATGCCACAATTTTTTTTTTTTTTAAATACTTACCACAACTTACCTTTTCTTCCCTGGGATGGGTCCCTCCATCCTTGGGTGTCCTCCTGGGGTGGGCAAGGGTGGCAGGGGGTGTCCCTGGGGGCTTGGGAGGGCACCTCTGGGCTCATTCTGAGCCCACAGGTCCCTTAACGTCTGCCCTGACCCAGGCGCTAAAATCCGGCGCAAATGCAGGTTTTTTAGTCCCGCCCACTCCCGGGCGTCATTTTTGCCCGGGAGTATAAATACGACGCATATGCATCGCAGTCATTTTTTAAGACGGGAACGCCTACCTTGCATATCATTAACGCAAGGAAGGTGTTCACGCAAAAAAATGACGCTAACTCCATGAACTTTGCCGCTAGACGCGTCTAACGCCAAAGTATAAATATGGAGTTAGTTTTGCGTCGAATTTGCGTCGAAAAAAACGACGCAAATTCGGCGCAAACGGAGTATAAATATGCCCCAAAGTGTATTTTTGCACACGCCATATTTACAAAGTGGTGCAATGCATGAGTTGCGCCACTTTGTAAACCCTTGTGACACATTATGCTTGCGCGAGGCATAATTATGCAAGGGGGGCAGAATAAATGCTGCAATGAAATCTAAGAGATTTCCATGTGCCATTTTTTTTGGCACTTTTAACGCCTTCTTAGAGCAGTTGTCAAAAGGGGGGATGCCATTGAATACAATGGGCCCCTATGTACTCTGCAGGAGTAGCGTCAAATTTGGAGCTACTCCAGAGTACATCAATAGCATCAGGAATTCTGATGCTATTCCCTCTTACCCTGCACCATGGTGCGCCATATTTTAAAAATGGCACACACATGGTGATGGTAAGGGGGTGCTAATTGGTTCAAGGAAAGTGGCCCTGCACTGAGTACAGTGACACTTTCCTTAAATCAGGCCCATAAGCTTCTGTATAGGAAGGATACCACCCCGGCACAAAACCTATTCTAGACTGATGCATGCTCATTTCCACTATGGCGCAAAGGTGTGTGCATGGTGCAAGACAGGGAGAGATTGTACAATTGCTAGGGAAGAGTGCAGCTCTCAGTAGGTATGGCCCTGTCCTGTTCTATCATTTAGCACGTAGCGAAACGCAGCAACTTTGCCAGCTGCACTACGTTGTGTGAAACATTAGAAAATGTGCCCCTCGTCTATAGCCTGACAATGCACAGTGCTTCATTTTCAATATCGGGACGCGAATTGATAGATGGCTCTCAACAAGACGTCTCCGACAAGGCTCGCGCTGCTTCTCTGTCACGTGGGCTGCACGTTAGGCTTTGCGGCTGGCGCTGCGCGTCAGCGTCCCAATCACTCACTGCTCATTTGTTCGCTTGTTCCTTTGCTTTTTTTCATGTCTCCCATCTTACTCTGAAGAATAAACCTTGCTTTCCCAATCACAGGCTGCTGTTCCAAATCCCCAGCCTCAATAAGCAATTCACTGCACGTTCCACCGTAGCTGATTACTGAAGCAGCGCCCAGGGTCCTCTGTAATACATTTGCACGTTAATATTGGGCACAGTCGAACGACATGTGAACTTGTTTTGCATCATGTTATCTCGAGTTGCAGCTTGTGCAGAGTCATAACAGGTACTGTTTAGAATAGGAGTGAAAGCAGAACAGACATGGGGTTTCGTTCAGCTATGTAAGTATTGGTGATTGAAGATGGTTGCAGGCGAGGCACGATGCTCAGTCTTGAAGTTGTAATCTTTCCTGCAGCAATGACAGAAGCAGAGCGATATGTTGATTTAGATGCAACACACACAACCAGTATGTCGCATGCCCTGTCTGCTCATTTCAATTGTTTGTCAGTTCCGTGAGTGAGGGAGTCTTATTCCCAAGTAGGTGCTATTGGCGTGTGCTTAGAGCCAAGTAACCAGGAGGCCACACTCGCACCGCTCTCATTCTAAATAAAATGTTGCCAATGACCAGTGCAGAATGTCACCAGAATGCCTTTACTCTAAAAGACAATGGGCCTGATTCACAAAGGTAAACTTACACTTTTGTGTAAGCTTACGTTTGTTTTGGAATTCACAAAACTGCATTTTAATCGTAGTTGGGTGTGGAGACTCCGCACTTGCATTTCCATGGTAGGCAGCAGGATAGGACGCTGTTTTCAGAGCAGGACAGGCTACCACGGCTCAACTATGCCCCCTGGTCCCATTAAGGTTCTTCCTCCTGCATTGTGGGGCTGGTTGGACCATTACTGCCGGAGCTGAATATGGTTTCCAAACCGACCCCACTACATCTCCTTTGGATAGGTACGCAGACAAGTTTTGACCTCTTTGGGTTTCATCAGTGAGGTGCAGTTGAAGTACATGGCCAGAGTGAGCTTGGGACCCATATCTGGGCACACACTATTCCCACTTAAGAAGAATCATTAAGACATCTCGAAAAATGATGGAAGGAAATGCTTGAATTAATCTTGGCAACTGATAATTACTCAGAGACACATTCCAAACAATCTGTTTTTAGCCATCACAAGTGAAAACTGAAGGACTTGTGAGCAGTTGCGGTTCGCACCGTTAATGAGGAGGGGGTTGGGGCAGCGCACGGGGGGGCAGTGTGCAGGAGAGGGTTTATAAAAAGATAATTTAAAAAAAAACGTCTCTCGCTCCTCGTTTCTCTCCTCCGTCTCGCTGGCACTGCAGGCACAAGCTCCCAGCCTGCCCTGCACCAATCCTGATGCTGCTCTGAACAGCATCAGGATTGGCTGGGGGCGCTCCCAGGCAGACTGGTAGCCCGTGTAACTGTGTTGCTGGGCTGGAGAGAGCCTACAGCGCATGTGTGTTTGGCCGGCCCGAGACAGCCGACCAAACACACATGCACTCTGAGGGGAGTGCTCTGTGCACTCCCCTCCAAGGCTGTCATCCTCTATGCCCCACCCCTTTCACCACAAAGGAATAATAAACTTGGTTTATTATTCCTTTGTCGTGAAAGCGTTGCAGCTTTTGCTGCTTGTCGGGGAGGCGACGCTCCTCCACCCTAATGGTGGAGCCAACCCTGCATGTGAGTTAAACAATGAACAGAATAGATGCTTCCCTCAGGAAATATTCAAGAACAATTCTCTTTTAGAGTTCAGCAGGAAGCGATCCTCAGCCAAATGTGGACAATGCATTTTTAACACCTTACCGATGGAAAGCATTTTTGCATTCATTCTACTTTGTAAAAATATATTTTGAAAGATAATTATCACAATTTTATTATGATTAATTCATCAATTACTAAGAGCAACAAATTTGGTAATTTTGCAAAAGTAAATGCTTAACGCGCCAAAAGGATCCTGGGCATTCACCTGATTGAGTTGCAGGTACTAAATAATAAACACAAATGCTGAGAACTCATTAATCACATGAAACACTCTGGACTAATATTATTATGTGTTGCAGTGTGGAAGCCTACTGAATTTAATGGAATGTTCTATAGAAATGCTGACTGCTTCATTTTCATGTTAGTTTGTTATTAATTTCTACGAGTTTCTAGAATGTTGATAACTACTTATCTCACTTTTGTTCATATTTAAAGAACACTTTTGCATAGAACCAAGAGTTCTCAACAACAATGAGGTGATGTTGTTCTGATATTGCTCAGTTGGTTTTGTAATGGTTGGAGCACAAATATCTGTGGGATTTCGGTTGACGCGTTGACGAAGTCCTTAGTGCCAGGGAGTCTGGAAAGCCAACCTCTGCATTTCTAGAAACATCTAGTATATGTATCAAACTAACATGAATGATTCCTCAACAGCAATGGGCCTAGGCCCATTTATAAGGTTACAAAGTGATGTTCTTACACATGGACCTGGCAATGCTGTGACTCTCTAGCGCTTCATAAGTTTGGTTAAAAATATACAAACCTGTGGTTCTCAGTCACTCTTCCCTGGTAACATGAAAAGTTTTACCATTTAGATTGTTATAAATTAACC
The DNA here is from genome assembly GCF_031143425.1 of Pleurodeles waltl. Lineage (NCBI taxonomy): Eukaryota > Metazoa > Chordata > Amphibia > Caudata > Salamandridae > Pleurodeles > Pleurodeles waltl. The sequence goes on from NC_090440.1 coordinate 1,088,520,489, forward strand.
TATGCATTTCCTCGATGACTCCTCTCCTTAAAGTCAACCAGAGCAAATTAATCCCATTACTTTTCTACAAATCTGAGTCTTGCATGGGGATAATGCAGAGCTCTCAACACGACTCAAACACAGTTATTTAAACTCCAGCTAAACTCAGAGGCATATTTATAAGCCCCTAGTCCCACCTTGTGCCACATTAGCGTCATTTTTTAATGCTAATGTGGCCCAACAATGCCAAAATCCTTGGACTATATTTACAAAGTGCCGCATTGCATGCATTGCACCACTTTGTAACCCTTTGCGCTACATTATGGCTGTCCCAGGCATAATGTATGCAATGGGGACGTTACCCTGTTGGGGGGCCGAAAAAATAGTGCAAGGAAATACTTGCTTAATTTTTTACAGCACTTTTAACGCATGATCAGAGCAGGTGATAAAAGGGGTGGAGTTCCATTATTTATATTGGACCCCAATGTACTCTGCAGGAGTAGCGCCAATATTTTGGTGCTACTCCCGCAGAGTACATCAAGAGCATCAATGAAAATTACGCTATTGCCCCCTACCCTGAGCGATGGTGCGCCATGTCTTAGATACAGTGCACACATGGTGACTGTAGGGGAGGTGCTAAGTGGTGCAAAAAAAGTGGCACTGCACTAGGTGCTGCGCTACTTTCTTTAAATATGCCCCTCAATCCCTGGGCCGAAATTATGAGGACAACAAACACAAATCCGTGGCAAAATTGTTTGGATCTTCACTAGAACTCCTTGAGTGTAACGACCTGTGGAAGATGGAATTTACCCCAGAATGTTTCAAAAGACTGGAAAATATACCTTCAAAGAATCTCTGTCATTACATGATAAGCACATTTTTTGCAGGGAGGGCTCACGCCTGGATCTTGTTAAACACATAGGACCAATTTTAACAAAACAGTCCATGACTGCAAACTATTCAGATTATATCAAACTCAACTCCTTCTCTTAATGAATGGGCAGTTCTCAAAACAAGCAATCATATGCAATAGGTCTCAACTTTGCTTGAGTTAGAGCTATTGGCATTGTAAATTCATAAGTGGACTTTTCTTGCTACATAAATTGGTCAACCCTGCCTCATAATTTCATCTTTTTCTGCCGTATAATTCCAGTGGCCCTGCATATAATTAAAGCACTTCCACTTACCTCCTTAAACTATCTGCAGCAAAAAATAAAAATGTTTCCATTTAGCATCCTAATTTAAATCAGCCATGCTAATTCCAATGGTATACCACTTTCACCGCTCCACCATCAGAGTTGTTGGCTGGCTAACACAATTCCCTAAAAAAAGACACAGAACAGCCACAGAGGAGGAATAAACTAGAAGGGTAATAAGAATGTTAAGTTGAGCTGAATCAAGTTCTTAATTGTAATAAGGAGAGATTATTAAAACATACAATTATCAGGGCCACTGGAATTACACAGCAGGAGAGGGCCAAATTATGCAACAGAGTTCAGTAAAAAATGTGGCAAGAAAAGGCAAATTATGCGGCATAATGCAGCACAATTTGGGATAGTATTTCTTCATTATTTCATCATTTTTAAGCTTGGTAACACTTTCTAGGCAATGGTTGCACCTCATCAGTACCAGTTTAACACCAAAATAAAACAATAAGCCCCAGGAAGTTGACTAGTCCAGCTATGCAAAGGGCCTTACATGGCACAGCAAGACATCTTGCAGCATTTGTACAATCTTTTGAACCGTTTGAGCTAGAAAGATTTTTTTAATAGTAGAATCTGCAGATTATGTGGTAGATTATGGATTATGTGGCATATCTATAACTATGCAAAAAGCGCTGTGGCTGCACAATCGTATTATTCCAGTGGCCCTGACAATTATAATATAAACCTTTATCTATCAGAAATAAACTTTTGTCATTAGATTGCAATACTCAAAACAGCCTCTGCGGGGCACCATAACAAAAATATCATTTGTAAGAAAAATGGTCATGTAACCATATTGTTAGTCCCTAGAGAACATAGGGGCATATTTATACTCTGTTTGCACCGAATTAGCGTCATTTTTTTTACTCTAATTCGGTGCAAAACTAACTCCATATTTATACTTTAGTGCTAGACCCGTCTAGCACCAAATTTATGGAGTTAACGTCTTTTTCTTGGAAGTGGAAACCTACCTTGCCATAATGAGATGCAAGGTTGGCGTTCCTGTGCAAAAAATGACTCTATGGCCTTAACGCCATATTTAAACTATTCAAGGAGTTCTAGTGAAGATCCAAACAACATTTATACATATTTATATTTTTTGACACAAAACCATCCATAACACTGACTCCTGTCTTAGAAATGACAGAAGTGATGCCCACCACCCCAATGGCCAGCACAGGGGACCGGGGTCTCCTGGGCAAGGCCTTTGCACCCAGTGACATGTAGGGGGGCCCATTTCAGGGCCCCCAATGGAACTTTAAAAAAAAAGAAAAATACTTACCTGTACTTACCTGGGATGGGGTCTCCCATCCTCCGCTGTCCCTCTGGTGTGGGTGGGGGTGTCCCTGGGGCATGGCAAGGGCACCTGTTTGCTTATTCCATGGTGTTCCACCATGGAAATAGACCCACAGGTCCCCTAATGCCTGCCCTGACCCAGGTGTTAAAAAATAGTGCACATCAAGCTTTGCACCACTTTTTGACCTCTCCCGTGTGTGATTTTAGCACAGGGGGATAAATATGGCGCTAAGGCCATAGAGTAATTTGTTGCACGGGAGCGCCTGCTTTGCATCTCATTGATGCAAAGCAGGTTTCCACATCCCAAAAATGACTTTAACTCCATAAATTTGGCGCTAGACAGGTCTAGTGCCAAAGTATAAATATGAAGTTAGTTTTGCACCGAATTTGCGTTTAAAAAAATGACGCAAATTCAGCTAAAAACAGGTATAACTATGCCCCTATGTTTTCTGAGTCTCCCACTCTTTTTTCTTGTGGTTATGCTCTCTATGGGCTGATTGTATGGTTTCATGGCCATGTTTCCTCCTAATGATATTTTTATTGTGTTGTTTTCTAGGGGCTGTTAAGAGCATTGTAGTCAGCATACTATAATATCTTACCCCATAATGCTTTGCAGTGCATTACTTTTGCTTAACATTTTTGCTCATAAGTCAGCCTGTGGTGCTCCTAGGACAATGGCGTCAAATTCAAAACACTCTTTCTGTCTACATCATCTCTGGATCCCCACACTATGTTAGTAGGGACCCCAAAATAATAACCCCTCCCGTCAGTCTGTGTTTTTTTTTTTAAATCTATATTTTTTAAAATATTTTTTAAGCTTTCTTGTGACTATAGTTTTTGTTTTACAGCTGGGAAAGATTTTGCTTTAAAGGTCTTGTTTCTAATTTTGTTGCAGTGGCCTCTAAGCTCTAAAAACGTTCTCTATGGCCTAAGAATAGGGTTATGCTGCATTACTTTCTCCTGTCTTTCTTTTCGGGCGATTATGGCCCTTATTTATACTTTTTGGTGCAAAACTGCACTAAAGCAGTTTTGCACCAAAAAGTTTAGCACTGGCTTGCTCCATTTCTGTGCACCAGCCGGGCACCATATTTATGGAATGGTGCAAGCCGATGCAAAGAGTAGGCTAGAGTAAAAAAAAATGACTTTAGTTGGGTGGGGCTGGTGGTATAGAAGAAGGGGATTTAGCACCAAAAAATGACTTTAGGTAGGTTAGAGTAAATAAAATGACTCTAACCATATTAGCGTCATTTTATGGTGCAAAACCTACCATGCCACATGACTCCTGCCTTAGAAAAGGCAGGAGTCATACCCATCATCCCAATGGCCTGCACAGGGGACAAGGGTCCCCTTGGTATGCCATTGCACCCTATGCCATGTATGGGGGCCCATTACAGGCCCCCCTGTGGCACTTTAAAAAATAAAATGCAATACTTACCTGTACTTATCTGTACTTACCTCGAATGGGGTCCCCCATCCTCCGCAGTTCCTCTGGTGTGAGTGGGGATGCCCCTGGGACCTGGGGAGGACACCTGCGGGCTTATTCCATTGTGTTCCACCATGGAAATAGGCCCACAGGTCCCCTAACATCTGCCCTGACCCAGGAGTTAAAAAGCTGGGAAAAGCATAAATAGTATGGTCCTGAATTATACTTTTTGGTACAAAACTTCACTAATGCAGTTTTGCACCAAAAAGTTTAGCACCGGCTTGCCCCATTTCTGTGCACCAGCCGGGCACCACATTTATGCCGGTGCAAAGGGTAGGCTAGTGGCAAAAAAAAAAACCTTTAGTCAGGTGGGGCTGGCAGTATGGAAGTAGAGTTTTTTGCACCAAAAAATGACGTTCAGCAGGGTAGAGTATAAAAAATGACTCTAACCTGCCTAGTGTCATTTTCTGATGCAAAACCGTCCATACAACATGACTCCTGTCTTAGAAAAGAAAGGAGTCATGCCCACCACCCCAATGACCAGCACAAAGGACCAGGGTCCCCTGGGCATGGCCTTTGAACCCAGTGCCATGTAGGGGGGCCCATTTCCGGGCCCCCAATGGCACTTTTCAAAATAAAATAAAATACTTACTTGGGATGGGGTCCCCCATCCTCTGTTGTCTCTCTGGTGTGGGTAGGGATGTCCCTGTGGCCTGGGGAGGGCACCTGTGGGCTTATTCTATGGTGTTCCACCATGGAAATAGGCCCACAGGTCCCCTAACGACTGCCCTGACCCAGGCGTTAAAAAATGGGGCAAAGCAAGCTTTGCCCCATTTTTTGACCCTTCCTCTCTTCCGTGCAACATTTTTGCCCAGCAGTATAAATATTGCGTTAAAGCCATAGAATCATTTTTTGCACGGGAACACCTACCTTGCATCTCATTAAGGCAAGGTAGGGTTCCACTTCCAAAAAATGATTTTAACTCCATAAATTTGGTACTAGGTAGGGCTAGCACCAAAGTATAAATATGGAGTTAGTTTTGCACCGAATTAGAGTTAAAAAAATGATGCTAATTCAGTGCAAACAGAGTATAAAAATGGCCCTAAGTGCATTGCGCATTTTCAAAAATAGCAAGCCTATTTCAACAATATTATAAACAAGACTTTTAAAACACAAGCTATGTCCAGCTCTAAACCAAAAGATCCAACCACAAAAGCACTTGAAATGACACTGATTGGTGGGAGGAGTTATTATTTTGGGGTCCCCACTAACCTAGTGTGGGTACCCAAAGACGACCTAGACAGAAAGAGTCTGCTGGGGTGAACTTTTTGGTGGTGGTTCCATTGTCCTAGGACCACCAGATGCCGAGTTATGGGCAAAACTGTTTTTTAAAAGTAATGCCCTGCAAAGCATTATGTGGCGAGGGCATTCCAGTAAGGGGCATACTTATACCTTGTTTGCACCGAATTAGTGTAATTTGTTTTAACTCTAATTCAATGCAAAACTAACTCCATACTCATACTCTGGCGCTAGACCGTTCTAGCGCAAAATTTATTGAGTGAAAGTAATTTTTGGGAAGTGTAAACCTACCTTGCCTTAACGAGATGCAAAAAATGACTCTATGGCCTTAAGTCATATTTATACTCCCGTGCAAAAATGGTGCACAGGAGGGAGGAGGGGTCACAAAATGGGGCAAAGCTTGCTTTGCCCCTTTTTATAACGCCTGGGTCAGGGAAGGCGTTAGGGGACATGTGGGCCTATTTCTATGGTGGAACATCATGGAATAAGCCCACAGGTTCCTGCCCCAGGTACACCCCCCACCCACAACAGAGGAACAGTAGAGGATGGGGATCCCATCCCAGGTAAGTACTGGTAGGTACAGGTAAATATTTTATTTTATTTTTTAAATGGCTATAGGGGGTCCTGAAATGAGCCCCCCTACATGGCACTGTGTGCAATAGCCATGGGGATGGTGGGCCTGACTCTTGTCTTTTCTAAGGCAGGAGTCTTGTGGTATGGATAGTTTTGCATCAGAAAATGACTCTAGGCAGGTTAAAGTCATTTTTTTTTTTTTACTCTAACCCGCCTAACGTCATTTTTTGGTGTAAAACCCCCTTCTTCCATACAGCAAGCCCCACCCGCCTAACATCATTTTTTTTGCGCTAGCCCACCCTTTGCACTGTCTTGCACAATTCCATATATATGGTGCCCGGCTGGTGCACAGAAATGGTGCAAGCTGGTGCTAAATGTTTTGGTGCAAAACTGCGTTAGTGCAGTTTTGCACCAAAAGGTATAAATCAGGGCCTTAGTGTTGTAATATTGGCTCTCCCACTGTGCTGGGAGAGCTGCTTTCACTTTGAGGATTTCTGTTTTACATAAAGCATTTACCAATTTCAAGTGTTTTAAGGGGAGAGCCATAAGAAATTACTGTGAACAATGTGACCAGAGCTCTAATACAGCCAATCGAATTAACCCTGTTGTGCCTGTTCGCGCTGTGAGCTCCATGGCTACCATGCAGCATGAAGGGGAGAGACAAAAAAAAGTTCACCCACACTGAATTATATCTGTAATCGTGTTATAATCCATGTAATGGGCAGTCTGCAAGGCGTGACAAAAACAGCCTCAACTAGGAACAAACGTAAAGCATTTACCAATGATATCAAATGCTTTTTCAAAGGCAAGCCCAGGAAAGAATGAAAGTGATGGGCGTGGTTAAAAGCTCACAATACTTTCAATAGGTAAAAAGCGCTTGCATGCTCTACCTAAAAAGAACCTACTCCTGCCCTGGAAAAAGACATGGGGCGTTCCCAACTGCAGGGTCTGTGGTTTTAGATAAGAAATTATCTTGTACTCTTTTGCTAGAAGAGCAAACACAGTTTTCTCTTATTCATTTTAATAATCTGAAAATTTAAACTTGGAGACAAGCTTTGATTGAAATCCTTAAAAGATTTTCATATTCAATTAAACTGTAAATTTCTAAAATTCATGGCTCATGCGTGTGGCTTGTTTGGCATCCAATGAACCTTCACTGTTAGGTGTGGCATCCTTGGCATGGTCTCCCCTGTCGTTTTTGTGCCTCTGCTTCCCATGTTTTGACTGTGTGTTGGACTCTGTTTTTGTTGTTTTTGGTACTCTGGGCACTTTACCACTGCTGACCAGTGCTAAAGTGCAAGTGCTCCTGTGTAAAGTGTATGTATAACTGGTTTTCCATGATTGCCATATTTGATTTACTAGTAAGTCCCTAGTAAAGTGCATTAGAGGTGCCAAGGGCCTGTAAATCAAATGCTACCAGTAGGCCTGCAGCACTGATTGTGCCACCCACTTTAGTAGCCCTGTAAACATGGCTCAGACCTGCCACTGCAGTGACTGCATGTGCAGGTTTAAACTTCCAATTCAATTTGGCAAGTGTACCCACTTGCCAGGAGTAAACCTTCCCTTTTTATACATGTAAGGCACCCCTAAGGTATGCCCTAGTTAGCCCCAGGGGAAGGGTGCAGTGTATGTTAAATATAGGACATGTCATAACAGTGAAATACTGCCAAATTTGGTTTTCACTGTTGCAAGGCCTATCTCTCTCATAGGTTAACATGGGGGCTACCTTGAAATATCCTTAAAGTACAGTTTCCCTTTGAGAGCAGATGGAAATATGGAATTTGGGGTCTATGAACTCACAATTTAAAAATACACCTTTTAGTGAAGTTGGTTTTTAGATAATTAGTTTAAAAATGCCACTTTTAGAAAGTAGGCATTATCTTGCTTACACCATTCTGTGACTCTGCCTGTTTGTGGATTCCCTGTCTGGGTCAGACTGACAGTTGGGCTGCTTGTGGATCTCCTCTAGACAGTGACGCAAAGGGAGCTGGGATGTAGCCTGCATATCCTGATGAGCCATCTGAGCTAGAGTGGAGGAAGGAATGGTCACTTAACCCTGATTGGGCTGTGCCTGCCCTCACACAATGCAGTCTCCAAATCTTGTGAACAACAGTGACTTTCGTTTGAAAGTTTGCCTACTTCAGCAGCAGAAAGAGGTATAAGTAGTGGACCCAAAACCCCAGAGTTTAGATCACTTCTGGAACCAAGAGGAACATCTGCCTAGGAGAAGAGGTGAAGAGCTGAGGAGAAGTGCTACCCCTGCCTGTGACTGTGCTTTGTTGGGCTAGCCTGCAGTTGCTGGTTCTGTCTGTAAAAGAGGACAAATTATAGACTTTGTTGTACATTCATGCTTGAGAAGACTCTCCAAGGGCTTGAACTGAACTTGCCTCCTGTTTTGAAGTCTCATCAAAGACTTACTCTGCCAGCACCTGGACTCTCTGCTAAGACTCCTGCCCTGCCAAGTGGTGCCCTATCCAGTCCCTGGGCCCTTGAAAGGTGAAGTTGGCAGAACAAGGACTGAAGTCCTTGCACAGAACACCATGCGGGGAAATTTTCAGCACACCATCTGCAACGCGGCTGATAAACGCCACGCCATCCACTTTGCGGCTGAAATCGTCACTCCACCTCCATCACGGCTGGGAGATTGACCCATCATGGCTAGAGAAACGATGCAACACCTGCTTGCGGCTGCTGATAATGACGCAAACCCCACTCAGAGCATTTTCTAATACCATGCAACCGGATGTCTCACGTTTCATTGCTGGGCATCAAAGTCATCGTGAATCTGCACGGATCTGAAGTGCCCTGTCCAGACATTGACGCATCAGTCTCTTACAAGGGAGAAAAACTACAAATCGCCTACCTGACTGGAAAAGAAACAACGCATAGGCTCACTTACAAGTAAGGAATCAACACATCGCTGACTTTTCCAATGCACGCTCGCCCGTGCTGCTTTATTTTATTTTGGACGCAAACCAGGTACTTTCTGTAAAATCAATCTTTCCATTGATTTCTATGGAATAAGACTCTTATTCTTTTGAAAATTCATATCTTGACTTGTGTATGGTGGATTTTTGTCATTTTGGTCTTGTTTGATTTAGATAAATATTACCTATGTTGCTAAACTGGTGTGATGTCCATTTTGAAATGTTTTCCCTGTATTACTGTGCGTGTTGGTAAAAATACTTTACACATTGATTCTGAGTTAAGCCTTCCTGCTCATGCCAAGAGCGAGGGTTAACCAAGTGTGTTTCTCCTTTGCCCTGACTAGAGTGAGGCTTGCTTGGACAGAGAACAAACTGACAGCCAACCAAAGACCCCATTTCTAACACTGGTGATCAGTTGTGAGGTATGGACTTGTATTTGTACTTGACATGCAGTGATTAAGTGTACAGTACTGTTTTTAGTGCAGACCATAACGTTACCGCATACTACTTGTTTTTGCTTTTTCTCTTTTTGGACTTTTTATCCTGCTTCTATATTTTTGGTGATCTTTTAGTTGATTCTTGAACTTCTCATTGGGAACTCTTTTTTCTGCCTTGGAACTTTGCACTTTTGACTTTCCATCATGTCTCAATCTGGAGATGCACCAGCTGGAGCTGTTTTTGAGTTGGGGAAACTGGAAAGTTACACAGTTGGTCAACTGAAACAGATCTATAAGGATCTTCCCTGTCCCATTAAGAGCTTCACTAGGAAGGAGGAACTGCAAAAGGCACTGAGGGCCTTGGTGACATCCAAGGAGTTTGGGGGGCACACAGGGGAGGAGGAAGAGGATGAAGAGGTGCAGAGTGTCAATAATGGTGTAGTAGATGTACCTGTTATGCCTGGGGGTAGGGTCTACAGAGCAGGTATCAGTGTGTTATCCAAGGGTCTGACTCCTGAAGAGTTGCAACATAGACATACAAATAGGGCGTACCGACTAGAATTAGAGAAGCTTAAGATGGAAGAGTGGAGGGTGGCCATTGAAGAGAGAAAGATGCTCTTGACTCATGAGCTCAGCTTAAAGGAGCTGGATCAGAGGAACCAGTCTAGTAGAGATGGTGGCAGCAGTACCACAGTGCAGCCTGAGAGGAGGGTGCACATTCCTAAAGAACTAGTGAAGTATTATAAGAGGGAGGATGACATATACTTTTGGTTTAAGGGGTATGAGTCTGCTCGCCACATGAACATGGTCTCTGAAGCACATTGACGGTGGGTCTGTGGAAGCACTATGAGGTGGAGGGGAGGGATACTCTGACATCCTTAGGGGATCCTCAGGGGCTCATTTACTTTATCATGAAGGATGCCCCACTCACAAGATATGGTCTCACCCCTGAACTGTACAAGGACAAGTTTAGGTCCTACAAAATGAAGGAATCCCAAACATGGTTGGAATGTGTTGACTCTTTCTTTAGGTCACTGTATGGTTGGGTGAAGGGCGGTAACGTGACAACTTCTGAGGGGCTGTTTTCTAAGGGGAAACCTGCAGAGGGGGGTTTCCCATAAATGCTATGCATCTGACCAGGTGAATCATGTGAGGGGGGACCTCAAATGTCCTGAGTGGACACCAGCACCCACTGGTGCTCAGTCTCAGGGTTTGGCGAGTGTAGCGCTTGTGGAGGAGTTGGCTTCAGGTGGGTGGGAGCCAGCAGAGATGACCCCTGTCTAACTAAGGGACAATGAGATGGTCCAGAGAACCGTTGTGCCTGAGAACACTAAGACGTACAGCTAGTGGTTGACCATCAATGGACAGAGGGTGGAGGCTTTGAGAGACACAGGAGCCAGTGTGACTACTGTGAGAAGTCACCTTGTGTCTGATGAGCAGATAGATCCCCATGTACTTCACCAAGTAGTTGTAGTAGACAACTCAAAGCTCCTGTGCAGAGTGGTGCAGGTACCCTTTGAATGGGGGGTCTCAGGTACCTTGAGAGTAGATGTGAGTCCAACCATGCCTTTAGATTGTCTGTTCAATAATGACTTGGATGATTCCCCTTGGAAGGAGGTGGAACACAGGTCCCACTTGGAGGTGTTGGGTCTGCCTGGGTGGGTGTGTATGTCCACCCGGTCGATGGCAGTCCGTCAGGGTGATCAGGAGACCCTGGAACCTGAAAGAGTGCCCCAGGTGTCTGTCAGAAGGAAATAGGGAAAGGGACACGGGAGCCCCACTCCAGAAGTTCCCACTGTCCAGGAGAAGGCTGAACCTGAGGGGGAAGGCCTGGAGCCTACGGGGGAACACATGGCTGAACGGGGGGAGGTCCCTCAGCTGACTCAGTGGCAGCAGTAAGGGGGAAACATTCTGTGAGGCACCGAAGGCATGCCCTACTCTGGAGGGTTTGTGGCAGCAGGCTGCAGACTCGGCATCTTGCAAGGAGTCTGTATCACACTTGATGTACTGGGAGGACGGACTCTTATATAGTGAGCCTAAGGTTGCTGAGCCTGGATCAGCCTGTGTGCTGTTGGTACTCCAGTGTTTCAGAGCCTTCCTACTGGGTCTGGCTCACGGTATGCCTTTAGCTGATCATTTGGTGTAGGATAAGACCTTTGAATGGCTTGTCACCCACTTCTACTGGCCCCAAATGCGCAGGCACTCAGATGCACACTGTAGATCTTGCCCAACTTGTCAGACGAGTGGCAAGACTGGGGGAAATATAAGGCCTCCTCCAACCTTCTCCTGTTGTCAGCACCCCCTTTAAAAGGGTTGGCATTGACATTGTGGGGCCTATGGATCCCAAGACAGTCATGGGCAACAGATTCATCCTGGTCTCGGTGGACCCTGCCACCCTGTACCCAGAAGCCACTCCCTCAAGGTTGTTCACCTTCCCTGTGGTGGGACGTGCTTTGGTGGAGGTTTTTACCTGCCTGGGGTTCCCCAAGGAGGTGGTATCTGATAGGGGTACCAACTTCATATCAACATATAGGAAGTCTCTGTGGAAAGAGTGTGGGGTGACATATAAGTTCACCACTCCTTACCACCCCCAAAGTAACAGTCTGGTTGAGAGATTCAACCGCACCTTGAAAGGCATGATCATGAGCCTGTCAGAGCCCTTGAGGCATAAGTGGGACGTTCTTTTGTCATGCCTTCTGTTTGCATACAGGGAGGCACCTCAAAAGCGTCTTGGATTTAGCCCTTTTGAGTTGCTGTATGGCCACCCTGTCAGGGGAACTTTGTGTCTGGTTAAGGAAGGCTTAGAGAAGGCCTCCAGTAAGCCTTCCCAGGATGTATTCAGTTAGATGCTGGCTTTTAGTAACCAGACATCCCACTTCAGGAATCTCGGTCAAGAGAACCTGGAAGGAAGCCAAGAAGATATGAAGTGCTGGTGCAGCCAGAATGCCACTCTGGTTGAGTTCCCCCTGCCAAAAACGTTTGGGGGGATGGGCCCAGTGGAGCCTAGGGCTCTCCAAGATAAGTTGACTGGGCCTATGAGATAGTGGAGTGCAAGAGTGATGTCACCTATCTGTTAAACTTGCGGACTCCCAGGAACCCTTTGAGGGTCCTACATGTCAATTGCCTCAAGCCTCATTTTGAGAGGACAGAGGTAACAATGCTCTTGGCAACAGATGATGGGGTGGAGGAAGAGCAAGCCCCTTCCAAACCTCCTGTCTGCCAAAGAAAAAGATGGTTCATTGGAGGGTGTAAAAGGACTGTCGCCAAGTGTTGGGGCGGTTTGCCTCTCTCTTTTCCTTGATCCCAGGGGTCACTCATCTGTGTACACATGATGTGAATACCGGAGACAGTCCTCCTGGTAAACATAAGGTTTACAGATTGACTGACAAGGTTAGGGCCAACATAAAGGATGAGGTATCCAAAATGTTAACTTTGGGGTAATTGAGTTCTCCAGTAGCCCTTGGGCCAGCCCTGTGGTCTTGGTCCCAAAAGCTGCTGCTCCAGGTGCCACTCCAGAACACAGGTTCTGTGTGGATTACAAGGGGCTCAAAGAGGTCACTAAGATTGACACGCACCCCATCCCCCGAGCTGATGAGCTAATTGATCGGTCAGGGGCTGCCCAATATCTAAGTACTTTTGACCTGACCTCTGTATATTGACAGGTTGCTCTGACTAATGGGGCTTAAGGAGAGGTCTGCATTCTTCACCCCAGATGGGCACTACCAGTTTAGGGTGATGCCCTTTGGGATGAAGAATGCCCCTGCCACCTTTCAGAGGTTGGTTAACCATGTGTTGGCTGGACTGGATGACTTCAGTGCAGCCTACCTGGATGGCATTGCTGTGTTTAGTTCTACCTGATACCAACACTTACAGAACCTCTGTAAAGTGGTGGAAGCCCTGCAAAATGCAGGCCTCACTATTAAGGCTAGCAAGTGCCAAATAGGGCAGGGTTCTGTGGTGTACTTGGGACACTTGGTGGTGAGTAGCTAGGTGGCACCCCTACAGCCACAGATTGACACCATTCTGGCTTGGGAACCTCTCAAGACCCAGACTGAGGTGAGAGCCTTTTTAGGTCTCACTGGATACTATAGAAGGTTTGTCAAGGGGTATGGCACTACTGTTGCTCCCTTGAAAAGCAGCCTGGAAAGGTGATCTGGACTGAGTCTTGCCAGACAGATTTTGATGCCCTGAAGGCAGCCATGTGCAAGGCATCTGTGCTGAAGGCACCTGACTTCTCCAAAGAATTTATTGCGCAGAGTGATGCTTCAGAGCATTGTGTAGGAGCGGTGTTATCACAGCTAAATGAAGAAGGCATAGACCAGCCTGTAGCCTTTATTAGTAGGAGGTTACTTCCCCGGGAACGTAAGTGGAGTGCAATTGAGAGTGAAGCTTTTTCTGTGGTCTGGGCCCTGAAGAAGCTAAGGCCCTACTTGTTTGGGACTCACTTCTGTGTTCAGACCGACCACAAGCCCTTCAGATGGTTAATGCAGATGATGGGTGAGAATCCAAAACTGTTGAGGTGGTCCATTTCCCTACAGTGGATGAACATTATGGTGGGACACCGCTCTGGAAAAGAACACACCACTGATGATGGTCAGTCCAGATTCTTCCACCTTAGTGATGAGAACTCCTCACTTTCAGCTGGTGGGGACACATGTTAGAATTAGCATCCTTGGCATGGTCTCCCCTGTCTTTTTTGCCTGTGCTTCCCATGTTTTGACTGTGTGCTGGACTCTGTTTGTGGTACTCTGGGAACTTTACCACTGATGACCAGAGCTAAAGTGCAAGTGCTCCTGTGTAAAGTGTGTGTGTAATTGGCTTTCCATGATTGGCATATTTGATTTACTAGTAAGTCCCTAGTAAACTGCACTAGAAGTGCGAAGGCCTGTAAATCAATTGCTACTAGTGGGCCTGCAGCACTGGTTGTGCCACCCAAATTAGTAGCCCTGTAAACATGGCTCAGACCTGCCATTGCAGTGTCTGTGTGTGCAGTTTTAAACTGCCAATTCGACTTGGCAAATGCACCCACTTGCCAGGCCTAAACCTTCCCTTTTTATACGTGTAAGGCACCTCTAAGGTAGGCCCTAGGAAGCCCCAGGGGCAGGGTAAAGTGTATGTTAAAGGTGGGACTTGTACTGGTGTGTTTTACATGTCCTAATAGTGAAATACTTCCAAATTCTGTTTTCACTGTTGCAAGGCCTATCTGTCCCTCAGGTTAACAGCTGGACTGCCTTTAAATATCCTTAAAGTGTAGTTTCCCTTTGAGAGCAGATAGAAAGGAGTTTGGAGGTCTCTAAACTCGCCTTTTAAAAATACACCATTTAGTGAAGTTAATTTTTAGATTGTTAGTTTGAAAATGCCACTTTTAGAAAGTAGGCATTTTCTTGCTTAAATCATTCTGTGACTCTGCCTGTTTGCCTACTTCAAAGGCAGAAATGAGTATAAGTAGTGGACTAAAAATCCCAGACTTTAGATCACTTCTGGAACCAAGATGAACCTCTGCCAAGTAGAAGAGCTGAGGAGAAGTGCTGTCCCTGCTTTGTTGGGCTATCCTGCAGTTGCTGCTTCTGCCTGTGGAAGGGGACAAAGACTGCACTTCATTGTGCATTCCCACTTGAGAAGAATCTCCAAGGGCTTGAACTGGACTTGCCTCCTGTTTTGAAGTCTCAGGGCCATCAGAGACTTCCTCTGCCAGCACCTGGATTCTCTTCTGAGACTCCTGACCTACCAAGTGGTGCCCTATCCAGTCCCTGGGCCCTTGAAAGGTGACATTGGCAGAACAAGAACTGAAATCCTTGCACAGAACACCGTGCGGGTACATTTTCGACGTGCCATCTGCAACACCCGCTTGCGGCTTCTGATAACGATGCAAACCCCACACAGCGCAGTTTTCTAACACCGCGTGACCAGATTTCACACGCATCGTCACTGGGTGTCAAAGTCATCTTGAACCTATGCGGATCCGAGGTGCCCTGTCCAGAAATCAATGCAGCGCTCTCTTACGAGGGAGAAAAATGACTCATCACCTACCCCACCGGTGAAGAAATTAAGCATGGCCTCACTTGCGGAAAGAAATTGATGCATCACTGACTTTTATGATGCACACTCGCCTGTGTGGCTTTATTTTTGATGCAAACCAGCTACTTTGTGTAAAATCAACGTTTCCTTTGTTTTCTATGGAATAAGACTCTTATTCTTGTGAAAATTCATATCTTGACTTGTGTATGTTGGATTTTTGTCATTTTGGTCTTTTTTGATTTAGATAAATATTACCTGTTTTTCTAAACTGGTGTGGTGTCCATTTTGTAATGTTTCACTGTATTACTGTGTGTGTTGGTACAAATACTTTACACATTGCTTCTAAGTTAAGCCTTCCTTCTCATGCCAAGCTACCAAGGGGGTAAGCAGGGGTTAACCAAGTGTGTTTCTCCTGTGCCCTGACTAGAATGAGAATCCTTGCTTGGACAGAGTGCAAACTGACTGCCAATCAAATACCCTATTTCTCACATTCACACTATGGGGCATATTTATACTCTGTTTGCGCCGGATTTGCGTTGTTTTTTTTACGCAAATCCAACGCAAAACTAACTCCATATTTATACTTTGGCGTTAGACCCGTCTAGCGCCAAAGATCTTGGAGTTTGCGGCATTTTTTAGCGTGGACACCTTCCTTGCGTTAATGATATGCAAGGTAGGCGTTCCCTTCTAAAAAATGACTCCGAGGCATGTGCGCCGTATTTATACTCCCGGGCAAAAATGACGCCCGGGAGTGGGCGGGTCAAAAAAAATGACGTCCAGCCGCTTTTGCGTCATTTCTTAACGCCTGGTCAGGGCAGGCGTTAAGGGACCTGTGGGCTCGGAAGGAGCCCAGAGGTGCCCTCTTATGCCCCCAGGGACACCCCCTGCCACCCTTGCCCACCCCAGGAGGACGCCCAAGGATGGAGGGACCCATCCCAGGGAACTTAAGGTAAGTTCAGGTAAGTTTTTTTTTTTTTTTTTTTTTTTGTGTGGCATAGGGGGGCCTGATTTGTGCCCCCCTACATGCCACTATGCCCAATGACCATGCCCAGGGGACATAAGTCCCCTGGGCATGGCCATCGGGCAAGGGGGCATGACTCCTGTCTGTGCTAAGACAGGAGTCATTTCAATGGGGGTTGGGAGTCAAAAAAAATGGCGCAAATCGGGTTGAGGCCAAAATTTTGCCTCAGCCTGACTTGCCCCATTTTTTGACGCCCAAGCTCCATTTTCCCCTACGCCGGCGCTGCCTGGTGTAAGTCGTTTTTTTTTACGCACACCAGTCAGCTCCGCCGGCTAACGTCATTCCATAAATAAGGCGCCCGCATGGTGCTTTGGAATGGCGTTAGCCGGCGTTAAATTTTTTGACGCACAACTGCGTTGGCGCAGTTGTGCGCCAAAAAGTATAAATACGGCCCTATATATGTAGGTCAGTTTTATTTTTTCCACAACTATCATTAAATGACTTATTATTTGACATTCAAAACTTTGTAATCTATCACGCAGTAGTTTTTAAAAACTTGCTTTTCCAGGGTGGGTCCTCATTTAGAGTGGAGGAGTATAACCTTGTCAACTAAAATGCCCCAGAGATGAAAAATAAAATGGTAATAAAGTTATTTTATTACCATTTTATTTTTCTGCACTCTGTCCTGAACCCAGTGTCAGGACAGGGTGGGCCTGCTGAGTGCCAGCAGCAGGGAGGAGTGGTGGGCTGCCTGTGCACTAGTTTAAAGTGCACATGTCTCTTTGGCCGGCTGTCTTGCAAAAGCCAGCCAGACATGCACACTTTAAACCTCTCAACCCAGCTGTCCTAGACAGACCACTCTCTTCAATCCTGGAACATCCCTCATGCTGGTTAACAGCATGAGAGCAGTGCCAGGAGTGGTTAAGGGATTTGGCTTGGGCCCCTGCTGGAGTCTTGATGAGAGAAGAGGACCGGAGCGAGGAGGACGTGTCATCTGCTGCAATCAAGGTAAGTGTCTTTTTATTTTACTATGCAATTCAAGCATTGTACCCATTTACCCCTCCCCCCCCAAACACTTTTTTCAGTGGCCAGCTGCCACTGGTGTTATCTACTTCTATTGTCACTCTTAACAGTATTGTGTAACACACTGCAGAGCAAAGCACTATCCAGTGTTATCTTACACTGGGAAGGCTTTCCATGAGTGGAGCAAGTGCGTTACCATGCATCCACCCATTGATTTTGAAGCATTCCTCGATTTACTAAAGTTCATTTTGACACATTCCCAGATTTACTAAAGCTAGTAAACCTGGAAATGTAAACCTGGAAATGTGTCAGAGTGCTACATCTTTTCCAGTAAGGCATAACAACGAGAAATATTTGTATTTCTCCTCAATTCTCCCTCTTTCCATGTGTGCTGCATTCTGCAGAATACATTGAAAGAGGAATAAGCATTTAAGGGTTGTTTCTGTGCAGGAAGGTATTCCTTCCTCCACAAAAACAATCCTGCCTCAAATGCTGCAGCATAGGTGAACAGCTGAAGCGCACCATCTTAGTAAATGTAGCACTTTGAGCTCTCTCCCGTTCACACAAAGAAGCGCAGCAAATTGCCCTGCTGCACTGGGTTGGGTTTCGTGAATTCTATATAAGTCTGCTCGATACTGTAAAAATAGAAAGGCCCTTGAAAATTCAAAAAATATATTTCTTTAAGATGTAGAAGTGTTTGACTTAAGTCCATTAGACCACATTACTACACTGAATGGCATTTATTAGAAATTATAGTTTCAAAAACATAGTGATAGTTTCATAATCATTTTTAGCAACAGGTGAGTGCTGTTATTTAGTTGGAGGTGATGGAGTTTAGTTGCATTAGGTTTTTTTTATTGGATTGCTTGCAGTATGAAATGCTGCTTGTAAAGTGGCCAAGGAGTTTGGATGTTATGACTCATTCCTTTGATGATGTCTATGCATTTACATGGCACTAATAGAGAAAAACATAACCAAAAGGCATTTGAGTGGTGTACAGCTTCAAATGCAAAGATAGAGTCAACAAGTGATAGGAGATGTAGCTGAATTCTGGGGAAAAAGTGAACTATACTACATTGTCTTATACTGTCCTTTAGAGAATTGCTTCTTCACCTCTTTTTGAAATTTGTACAGGGTTGTGGTAGTCCTGATGGATACAGGAATATTGTTCCAGTTTCTGCATGCATCGATGCAGAAGGCCTGTTTTCAATTATTAGGAACT
This sequence comes from Pleurodeles waltl, assembly GCF_031143425.1. NCBI lineage: Eukaryota > Metazoa > Chordata > Amphibia > Caudata > Salamandridae > Pleurodeles > Pleurodeles waltl. Next base: position 1,088,538,852 of record NC_090440.1, read on the forward strand.
TCTCCTCCTCCATTCTAATGGTCTCCTGGTTGTGGGTGTGCCAAGAGCCAATGGATATGGTGAGTTTCTCAAGTAGATATACAGGGGTGCTGATCCTGTTGGTTTTGTATAAGATTCAGTTGGTTTTGAATATGGGTGGGCAACAAATTCCACTCTGCTAGTGGACTTTGCAGAGTTTTTCCCAGTCTGTGTTCCACTTGGAGCACAAAGTTTTGGCTTAACTCTGTCAAGTGCTGCATGGTGGAGTTTTTTCTTGTCCGCAGCTCGCCAACATGTGTGTCCTATATTGTGATTTTTAGGTGCTAGAACACCTCCTTCTGAGATTTCTCAATGGGGCGGTCATGGCAGGTCACAACGGTTCACATTGAGAAAGCTGACGCTCGAGTTGAAAATCTACTCGAGCAGCAGAAAAAAGCAACGGCCTTTGGCACACTGTGTGGTGCCATTCTCTCTGATTTGACAGCATGGAACAAGCTCCTTGTGCTAACAATCAGCATGAGCAGTGCAAATTGCTGATTGCACCCACGTGCAGAACTTCACAGAACCTTGCAGAGTTAATATGTAACTCTGCAGAATTCCACTGAGTGAAACTACATGAGTTCCGCACAGACCTAGTTTTGAAGATTGAGTGAACTGACAGTGGAAACAAGCAAAGCTCCATCATTATGGGGTAATGTATTTGTATTTTTTCAGGCCCTGGATGAGATGAACCACAGGGTGTAGCACAGGATGTAGCATGCACTTAAGGGGGACCAGAGGGGAACCTGGAAGGCCATAGAATAGGGCATTTGTACCATCCAGATGCTAAGAAATGAGTGCTTGAACAGCAGTTCTGAAACTGGATTATGGAAGGAATTTTTCACTTTCTTTAGTAAATGGAACTGATGTCCCTTGAGAGTGAGTTTGGGTCTTGGTTGAACCCAAGTGGCATCACTGTGGGTAAAAGTTGGGGTTTGAATCTGTACCGATCCAGGTCAATTGGACAGGTTCAGACTAGGTTTGACTAGTTGTTGGCTGTTGTTCTGAGTACAAAATTGGATTGCATTCTTGGTTTGTATTATTAGCAAATTGGTGAATAGCCCCAGTGTTATCTTTTGTTATATTGACCACTTTGCATAGTGCAACAGTTACCTTTAAGAGTGTTCTTGCACTTCTGTGAAATAGCCTAGCAGATACACAGCTGATTAATATAGCCAGGTTTTCAACTTTTTTCTAAAAGTATGTGGGCAACGTAGTAAGATGAAGAGTTACAGTGTTTCAGAGGTCCCAGGTGCTCTATGTAGATTTTGGAGATTATGCAGGACAGTATGGAACTCTAGACCAGTCAGCAGGTGATATGGGTCTACTGGGACCTGGAGTTGACCATTTGAATAAACTGATGTAGGTTGGATAAATAGGAGACCCAGTGAAGGCTGTTGCCAATAAAACCTAGACAAGACTTCTGACTATGGTTGAGGGAGGAATGGTGAATTGAGTCAAAGGCAGCTGAGATGTCCAGCAAAACCAGGAGCAGGTGTCATCTTTATCTGGAAACAGAATGAAATGATTAGAAGCTATATTAGTAGTCATGCAGACGATGGATGACATTAATGTGATCATGGAGTTGAGAATAGATTGCCTTTACAATGACATTGCAGAGAAAAGATAGGTAATTGACATGTTCTTTAGGAATTCTGTAGGTGTGAGAGGATCTCACCTGGCTTCAGAAATTCTAGGAAGATTCCTTGAGTGAGGCAAGCAGATAATGGTGAGTATGGGGATGAGAGACCTTCTCCAGAGAGGGAACTGTAAAGGAAAAGGGTAAAACATCATCTTCATATGGGTGAATTAGAGGAATTAAATATGTCAGTGAGGTTTGTGTGAAGTAGGCCTTTGAAGGATTAACAATGCAGTATGCTTTGAGAATGAGTGGGCCTAAGGGTAGAAGTAGGCTTGGTGATGTTAATGTGCTGTTTGAGCTTCTGTTTTATTCAATGATGATATTCCACTTATCTATGGATTGTGGAATAGGAAGGTCAGGAAGAGGGTATTGCAGTGCTTGATTCCCTCGAGGAGTTATCTGTTTCTGTTGGCAACTTCATCAATTGTGTTGGATGGTACTTGGCTTCAGCAGATGAGGTGAACATGTCAGCAGACGACCATCAATAGCATATGGTGATCAGTATCTGTTTTTGGAATACCAGTGTGCTGAAGCTTTTAGCTTCCATTTCACGTTTGAGTTGGAATATAACTGTGCATATAGTCTTCCAGAAAAGTGCTGACGTTGTTTAGAAAGGTATTGAAGTTAAACTTGAATTTGAGAGGGTGGGAGTTACATTGTTAAGTAGGTTGTTAACAGGGTGTCTTTTAAGCTGCCCTGTGTGTTGCGTGGACTTGGAACAGGAAGGTGGGAATGGCGAGGTGGTTGGACCAGACCAGATGTATGGGAGGTTTGCATTGACTGGTTGGTGATGTTGAGAAGGCAAGTTTAAAGATGTGGCGTTGGGAGTGTGCATACTTGGTGATGTGCTGTTTCACTCAAGCATGACAAAAAGGTTCATAAGAGTGCCCCTTTTGTTTAGTACTTCCATTGACTGGGGGGTTGTAGTCACCCAGGAGTGTGGTGTGAGTGTGACGAATGGATGAACTGGTGAAGAGGTAAGAGAATTTATCAATGAAGTCCACTTTGCTACCAAGGAGGCCAGTGGATGATGTGGAATGTGGCAAACTGAGATAAAGAGTGAAAAGGCATGTGAAGAGTTCCATGGTATTTAGTGTTGCTTGCTTGCCTAGGGTGCAGGAGATGGAGGATGCCTGAGCTGAAAATCTCTTCCTTTCTTTTGAGTGTGAAAGCCACAGTTTCAGGGTTACCCGTCAAGCTGGGGGCTGAGAAAAAAGGGGGCCCCAAAACCAAATTCCTCCATACATTTTCCCTTGTTAGACAGCGCACAGCAAAACTGCTGAATGGAATCACACCAAAGTTGGCAGGAGGCTAAATTTTGGTCCAAAAACCATACTTTTTCCTATTTGGTATAAATCCAGTCAGTAGGTTGTTTTTTCGAAATTAGGGATTAAAATGTTTTGTACATATGGATGGTTGAGTATGAGGGAATCTCACAAAGGTCTTGTGAGCACATCTTCAACAGCTAGAGCATTCTTATTGGCTTAGGTTTTTTTTTTCCTTGGTCCACCAGATCATAAAAAGCATGCATTCTTCACCAAGATCTAGCTTCCTGCCAAGTTTCCACTCATGCCTCTTAAAGTCAGTGTATGCTTCCCCTGACCCTTTATATACTATTTTCATTCATTTTCAGGTCACGGGGACAATGTTGCAGAGTCGGTAACAGCTGACAACATATTATGATGATTGTGGCCCGCCAATCAGGATTTATTAGTCTCCTTTAAAATGGACAATCAGAGCGTATCAGGACACCAAGAGTCCAGATGTACTAATTTACATACATTCACAACCACTCCGAGCACCTCTTTAAATGCATGTTTAACTGAAACGGCTGAACAGAATTACACCAAATAACAAAGAACACACTTTCTGAGTAAAGTTCTAACTTTCTGCCAGATTTGGTGTCACCCTGTTCAGCTGTTTTTTTTCTGTATAGCTTCCCAAAAATGCCTATGGGCGTTAACATTGGAAATCTGTGTTTATAGACCTCTCTTTTTCTTGGCCCCTGCTTGATGGATCACCCTCAGAACTTTCTAGAATGGAATTTAAGTGGACGAACATTGTTTTTAAAGTTTCATGAAGATTTGTCAATTGGCGCCAAAGTTATAAGGGAAACAAAAAATGCTCTTCCTATTGTAACTCTTACCTAGCCTAACTATAAATGCAAAGTGATTGTGTATGTATATTCATTGAAAAAAACAAAGATTGACGGGACATTATAGTTAGGTAAAAATGCCAGTTAAAATGTGCAGTTTTAAGATTTACAAAACCATGGAAATTCAGCAGTTACAGTTATTGCTAGTAACTAAGGGCCAAATGTATCAAAGATCCGTTTTGCATTTCTTAAATAGCGAAATTTAAGAAATCTCTATTTACGAAATGCAAAATGGGATGTATGAAATTTGCGATTTGGTAATAGCGATTTCTTAAAATTCGCAATCGCTATTAGGGAATCGCAATTAGAGAATATGACTCCATTCATCCCTATGGGCCTGTAGGCCCATAGGTGAAAATGGTTTTGCATTTCCAAATTTGAGATTTCCGGTTAGGAATTCGCAAATTAGGTAATGCAAACCCCAGGGTGCTAGGGGCCTAAGGCCACCTCTGATGCACCCCGAAATTTTTTTTACGGACATGTGAAGCTAGGGCATGTGTGCGCTTCATGTCATTTTAAAAAAATGCATTTATTAGGCATTTTTAAAAATTGCACATGCTTACTACCAAATTGGATGTGGTGGTAATTGCATTTCCTAAATGCCTAATTCGCATTTAGGAAATGCTTGATACGTGTGCTTTGGAAATTGAAAATAAGAGTTCCCTATTTGCGATTTCCTATTTAGAGAATCGCAATTTGCGATTCTCCAAATGGGGGTCGCAATTTTAAGTAATCGTTACTTTAGCGATTCCTTAAAATTGCACAGCAAATGCCTTTTATACATCTTGAAAGGCATTTTTGCATTCGCAAACGGCCGAATTTTGAGATTCGCACCGTTTGCGAATTCGAAATTGCTTGATATATCTGGCCCTAAAACTCTTGCCCTAAAGTACCTGTATCTCCCTGTAGCCCCCTCTTCTAGTGGCACCACCAAGAATAAAAAATAAAAGTAAAAGATAGCCACAAACTCAATTGCATGTATCGGATCAGAAATCACCAGTTTCTAATGTTATTTTCTCCGTATCTATACGAAATAATAATTGGTGTGTTATTTCTTATTTTCTAGAATATATCTTACATTTGCCTATGTTATTACTGTCTGACCTGCCTTCAGTCAAAGAAGCTTGGTCAATTAATTGTATCAAATCCGTTGGCTCATATTTTAGTCACTATTGTTGAGTCAAGATGCATTAGAGAGATTGTTCTGTATTTAGGACAGTCTGATTGATTTCTGGACAGGAGTGTGACGCAGGATGTCTGTATGGATACTGGAAATAATGTGTTTTATGCCGTCATTGCATACTTACAAGGATGGATTCTATTTCCAGGGGAAATGATTTAAAATACCTGACATCAAGACATCAGGATCAGGTGATTTGTTCCCTTGCTCATCATCTTTCAGACGCCGTCTGGGGTCTCTGGAACTCAGGGGCTACTTGTTCGCAGCCAGGGATACAGGAGTCATTTGCCTAAGGACGATTTGATGTCCGGGGCCTATGGCCAAGGTCAACCCCTTTAGCACTTGACTCTTGTGGTGGCGACGAGGAACAGCCGCAAGCTTCTAAGGGAGGTTATTGTGTGTGTGTGTGTGTGTGTGTGTTGGGGTGTTGGGGGAGGGTCGGAGCAGAGGGAGTAAGAACAGGTTCAGCATTCAACAGACACCCAGAAGTATTATCACGTGATTGTCCATACCAGTGAACACAGGTATGTAAAGGCCACCAGAAAAACACGCCTTCAATGACCGGCACTCTTCATTAGAAACGTTTGCGTCACCAGATAATGTCCTCAAGGCACAGGTGTTAAGTGTATTTTATTCAATTAAGGAAATGTACAGATATTTGCAGTCGCTGAGATTATCCCCGTTTGTGAAGAAACCGAATAAAAGCTTCTTTAAAGTGCTTCCTTTCTGCGGTATAACTACTTTTCATTACTTACGGTTATGTAATATTCCTGATCCTAAACACTTTAAAGATAACCACGTACTGAAAACACTAGAAGCGCGATTTTCCACTTAAAACGTCTCAGGGACATTGACCATCCTTTTTGTGTAGTTACAAACACTTTTTTCACTGTTTTGCTTCTATGAAAATAAGCCAATTTCCCCCTATTATTCATATTTATGGGGCTGAATTCGAAAGGCAGGTTCTGCCACGGTAGGATTATTATAAAGGGTGCAATTTTCCCGCTAGTGTTATCAAGGAAATATTCACGTAATTTGCATTTCATTATTAAAAAATCTGTATATTTTTGCTGGGAAATGTGTGGGGGTGTAGTGGTTTTGCACGTAAATTAGTATGTTACCAAATGGCCTTCTTACAAAAGTATAGGATAGGATGCCAGCAGGGAATAAGGCACCTGAGCGTCTTTCAGCAAGAAGGAGGAAGATGTGTCATCTGGCTCCAGAAGTGCTGCATCTAGGAAATGCACTGAAGCCAAGTATGAGTGTATTTAATGCAAAAATATAATGCAGGCATAAAGAAGTTAAATAATCTGTAATCTTAACTGAGCATTGAAAGTTGATAAGAAATGAATATTCCCATGAGGAATTACTGTAAAAAAACGTGATAGAGGAAAAAAGAAAACAAAGAAAAAGCGAAGGCTAATTGGCATCAGGCAAACAAATGCCGCGCTGGAATGGGTGGAGGTACCCAGGATTATCTGTGAATATAATCTTTTGACAATGCAAACAACACCAACTGTATACAATGTATTTTTAAGTATAGTCTTAGACAATAAGTAAAGTTGAAAGGGCCAGTCTAGTCAACGACGTCAAACTCTTTGAAGGTGCAATTTAGTGGATGATGTCAAGGTCATTATTAAAGATATCAATACTCATTCAGCTTTGGCAAGGGGAAGGTTTTGTTGTGGACCAAATATACCTAGACTTCTACTGCATGACCTGCCTCGCACAGTTCCCCACTCATTCCTTTCAGCCATGTTTGTAAAACAATGTTCTTTGTCCTCTCACCCTTGCTTAGATGTTTCCATCTGCTTTCCACATATTGGGGTAGTAACTGATGTTTGCACAATTCCACCACCTCTCTTTCAGGCCTCCCATCCCGTTCACTCCTAAAGTAATGAAGCCCTACTATCGAACAGGAAGCAGCCAAAGACAAAACGTAGATGCACCTCTTGCTGCATTCAAGGGAGGTAGGCGAGTCAGTGGCAAGCATTCCACCACCTCCTCTGGTCTGTGGATACTTCAAGGAATCAAGTAAAGACAGAGGATCGGCTCCACTTCCACTCTATATCTCAGATCTGGGGAGACCAAGGAGAGATGGGGAAAGGTACAGAAAGGCGGGAATCAGCATCCGCTATGTCACCGCTCCCTTTCAGTGAATGAAGTGGCATCACTGCAGTGAACAGTCAGTTTGTGTTTTCACTGCAGCGATGTAACAGCCATAAAAAAATGTGCTAAATATTGTCTAGTGTAGAAGCAGTGCACAGGAAATATTGAAAAAAATGGAGAAAGGTCGCAACAATGGAAATAAATAGGAAAAAAAACGATCAATAAATAGATCTTCAGGTTGACAGACCTCTATTGGTTAGAAAGCATATGAGTTACAGACAGTGACCATGAAGGTAGACCAATAAATTGACAATCAGAGAAGTTGATTCACAGGTTGATTAACACACAGGGATATATATTTCTAATTCGACACACAGATAGACAGGAAGAAACCCTAATTGGCTTGTAAATAAATGGGCTGAGAAATATAGTGACTGATTAAAAGCCACTCATCTACCCTTATATGTAGATTGACAGGCAGACATGCATTATAAATATGTTGATAGTAAGGCATTCATATTGGCATGTCGACACATAGGTTGACAGTCACGTACAACGTTTGGCAGGCAGGTAACATAAAATTAGTGAAATGGATTCACAGGGAGGCGAATGGATAACTTGACAAACAGGGGTAGGGACATCCAAAGCGCCTGGAAATCTAACCAGTGTTTACACTTTCCGACACATAGGTAGAGCACGAGAAACAAATTCAGCTAGACACAAAGAAAGACACACTGGTAATCAGTATACAGAACTTATTAGACATAAAAACTGACAAATAGGTAAACAAACATGAAAACACAGGCAAACGCACAGGCAGAACATCACCTGGACAGAGCCTCGATTAAGATACATAGATTAACAATTCCGTTATCTTCAATCACAAAGCATGTTCTAGCCTCATATTCATTTATTTCTGTAAAATCAAGTTCCACATTGAGTTGACTGTATGCTCCGAGTGCTGCACAAAGAATACATGTTATTTGTTATAACATTTATCTTCTATTCCAAGCAGTGCCATTAAGCAGTGGATAACGCAGCAGGCGGTACAAGACTACATTTCATAAGGCGTTTAAAAATAACATATGCTGCCCTGAGCCCGGGTGAGCATGAAATGGTGATGTAACCCCCCAGGAGAAGAAATCACAGATAAGAATGGCAGTCACGGGGCACTGCGGCCAGCCATCTGTACCAGCCTCAACGGAATCTAATTAGGATAGACTTCTCTAATGACATTTCCCGCACCCCCACCTTCTAAAAAACCCTGCAACACAAAGATTTATGTACCACCGCAGAGCTGCCAGTAAAAGCCTCATGTCACCAACTTCAGTGATTCATGGTGGTTCTGATGCTACCCAGAGCAGCTGAGCCCAGGGGCCCAGGGTGGCATCGATGCTCAGCTATAAATTATGGGAATCTGGCATTCAGAGTACAGACAGCTTCCCTGCTGCTGCAGTCACTGTTGTAAGGGGCACCAACTGATATGGACAGTATATGGTTCCCAAACTAATGCATGTGCAGCTTTCAGAAGGTCACTTTGACATGTCACATGTCAAGGTGATGATGCATGGTTGCTTCTAAACATTTGGCAAAGCACTTCGTAACACGCCTTTAAAAACCAATATAATCCCTGGCACGCTTCTATCAACGTAGAGATGTTTTTTCGGCAGTTCCATTATATGTCAGAAAGTATACGGACCGCGTTAGTTTGCGAGCAATTTCCTACTTTGCTAACTCTGTACTATATGATGGGCTGTGGGAACGCATCCTTTTGGGTGGACCATCATGTGTCACAGAAGTGACGTCACCATGTAATAAACAATACATATATTGTGGGCCTTAACGTTACCAATGTAAAGTGGGGCATATACATCTTATTACTGAAAGTGCATTCACATTAGAAGTAGTTCATGTTCATGTTTATGTGTATTCTAATGTTTGACTTTAACCTGCTGAATTATAGTCCACATGCATATCTGTACTCGTGTATTTTAACTATGGTATTATGGTGTAACTGCATGTAATCACACTTCATTTATAATTCTTGTTTCATTTATAATTGTAGCACTTGGTACTGCCCCAGCAGTGCACCCGGATTCTTTGCTTTTTTGATCACCCGGTTTTTGGAATTTTACTGTGGGTGAGCCTCATCACTGGTGCCTCACCCATGGTAAATACACAGTAAATCGACTATGTGTGTTTACCACCAGTTCCTGCCTTTTAAGGTAAGGCCCCAGCAATGCAGCAAGGGTAAGAGGCACTTGGCCGGATACACATGAACACGTGTGCCAACGTGCGGGCACACGTGTGCAGGTCTGGGTGTGGGAGAATACTGCCCGGTAACAGCACACAGGTAGCTTGACACAGTGGGGATTATGCAGGGAGGGACCTTCCGCAGAGCTTAGTTCCCTTCCCCTGGGCCTATAGAGACCATTGACACCTTGAACTAAAGTATAATATATGCAGATAAATCAAATTTGACACTTTCAAAATGCAAATTGTACATCTTGTGGGTCATTCAGAGTTTTCATATTCCCCTGGCTCAGCTGAGGATCAGAACCCAGGCATATTGTCACCCTGCTGTGTCAAGTAATTACATTCTCTCCAGCAGCAGGAACAAAGGCTGCCCCCACACAAATGGAGTAATTAGCGCCACTTCTCATTGCTCCTGAGGAAGAAAGGGGTGGGGCGGAATGCTCTGTATCAATCACCCAGCTGTCACACTGCACCTGGGATGTGCCTGCCAAGCCCTCTGAACAAAGGAGAGTGCCCAGACAACTGGAGCCAAACTACCAGGGGGCAGCCTTTGAAATTCTAGTGTGCTGGTCCCTGGCAGTGATGTCAGCGAGGGGTGGAGCTGATACCCCAGGAGCTGGTGTGACCAGTGGCTCCTTGATTACGCCATTTTAGATTGTCCCAAAATGCTGCGCAGGAGGGTTGGGACCGGGGTGGAGAGATGATGTGGCACCCCAGGATTGGTTAGGGGTGCCTGTCTTCTGGAACCTTCCTCTCCCCTTTATAGACTCTTGCACAAGGAGAAGCCGCTCACTTGTCTGCAACCTTTCTACCTGCTTTGTGACTAGGACCTGGGACTGCCATGGAGAACTGGAAGGAGGAACCCCCTGACCCCAACTCAGCACCCAGGACTGTGTCCAGTTGACTCCAAGACCAGTGGGTCTCCCCAAGGGCCAGTGGGGCTGGTCCCCTTAGTCCCCCTGAGGACCAGTTAGGGGAAGAGCTGGACTTTTCTGCACCCACAAACAAAGCCCAAATGAAAACTGGCGCAGGGAGCCAGGAGGACAAGCTTTTGGAGGACTTCACTATTTTGAAGGTGTGAAGGGCTGTTGCAATTGCCCCTGGTGCATAGAGCTCATCACCAGGAGTAAAATGAGCCCAGGATCATCCAAATCGATCTAACAGGACCCTAGTTACAGTATTTAAGAGTATTTAAAAGTTTGGTGACCTTGGACCTAATTCCTCTCTAGGAGCGCGTGGGGTTTCGCTGTTGTTTCAATAATTTCCCTCAGGGTGGGCCAGGGCTCGGGGGACATGCGGGAAACCTAAATCTATTTGAGTGGGGGAGAGGGTGTGCAGAGGGCACCATCCCTGTGTTCCTAACTCACCTGGGGACCTCATCCTCCGAACTGACTCTTTTTGCATTCCTTACGCTGTGTACACAGAATAATGGGGAAGTGTTGTTGTGCTTTTCCAGAAGGTGGTAGGAGGGACTCAGGATCCCTTCCCTGGGCCCCAGGAAGCCCAAACATCACCCATCTGCCCCCTGGAGCTGGCAGATACACATGAGGACTGCCATCTTCTGCGGCAACACCCGGACGTGCTGCCAGTGCAGGGAGCCAATGAGGGCAGTGTGGGTGGGATGCAAGAGCTGTCCTTTAACAGTGGCCATCTCTGGGGTGCCCATGTATGAACGTGCACCCCCAGAAAAAAAATAAAAAAATGTTGCGCGAGGCCGCATTCTACAGCGAAAAACAAATGAAAACCTCAGCACATCTTTCATCGGCACAGCAGGAGAGCTGCTACCATGTTATTCACTGCATTCGGGGAAACTTGCCCCATAATGCATTGCAGGGCTTTTCATTTGGTTTACATTTTTGTCCACAACTCAGCCGTGGTGGTCCTAGGATGATCTGACCACCACCAAAGTGTTCAGCTTGAAGTGCTCTTTCACCCTGGATCATCTTCCAGGTCCCCACCCTAAGTTGCGGGGGACCCACAATCATCATCCTTCCCACTTTTGAAGGCATTTTGGAGCTCTTGCATGCTTGGAGTTTTTGCTTTACAATTGATGATGGTTTGTTTTTTTGGAGTCCTTGTGTGTGTTACCATTTTAGAAGACTTGAAAGGCCTGAAAGTATATGCATTGTGTATTCTAGGGGCTGAATATATGGTTATAGTGTAATGCCTTTTTATATGATTACATTGTAGGGGCTGAATGTATAAATGCATTTTAATGTTTTTCCATATTGCTTTCATGTGGTTATTTTCTCTAGGGGTTGTTTATATTGATAACTTACAATCCTGTCAAGTGTATGAAAGAATGCATAAACAAACACAAAGTTTATTTCTGATAGATGTTTTATTGAGTTTGCATGATGATCGGATATGGTTTATTGATCCACCATTATTCCAATCACAACAATGATTCATGCCAAAGTAATATCTTTATTACACCATGACTGTTTGAACACATGTGATATGTTTGTGTGACCCCTCTAGGGGGTCACCAGTGGCTGCGCAATGTCAGCTATGGTATGTTCAATATGCCAATGTATATTTGTAAATGAATGCATAGTATTTAGTAGTGTGGGCATAATACATGTACTCCTTCCTTTCCAAAGAAAAAGTACTGACTGGACAATCATTTATTGAGTGTTATTATTGTGTGCCAGTAATTAGTGATTCCTAGCCCACACCACCTCCCTTGAGTAGGACTTAGCCTGCTCCCCCTCGCTACCCTGCGAGAGTCATGTGCTACTCTGCGGTATTTGGTCCCCACTGAGGACAATTGAGGAACTATTACTTTTGCTGGCCACACAACTAATAGCCCAATTTCCAATAGTAGGATGCACTTATAATCATTGTTAGGAATGGGGTCTCTAGTTAGCAGCTGGTTTTCACCTTGCCAACTAGGGACCCTCAATCAAGTCAGGGTCAGGGAGATAACCAGCTCAGATAACCCCTGCTCACCCCCTTGGTAGCTTGGTGTGAGCAGTCAGGCTTATGTCAGAAGCAATGTGTAAAGCATTTGCACATAAAACACAGTAATACAGTGAAAACACTGCAAAAGGACACCACAGCAGTTTTAGAAAAATAGCCAACAGCCAATATTACCCATGAAAAACAAGACTAAAACAAGAAAAATCCAACATACAATAATAAAGCTTTGAATTTTGCAAGAATTACTGAAAAATACAGTTCTTTAAAGTCATTAGCTCTGTCTGGGGCTATCACAGCATCGTGAACAACAAATCCAGCAGTTTAGGCTGGCCGCGGCGTCACAGGCCAGCTACGGTATTGGAAAGACCAGCAAACAGTACCTTGGAAATGCAGGGTGTCGTGATCCTCGCAATGAGATTTGGAGTGTGGCATTGCTGGCGTCACAGGCGTTGGTTCCGGAGGTCGGTGTGGGGGTCTTTGGGAACTTGAAGTCACACGCACTGCAGATCAAACTCTGGGCTGATGACGAAGTCAGAAGTGCTGGCGTGGATGGCGTTGGGGCTGTGGTGCTAAGATGGAGTGTGCGACGTGTGGTGCCCACAGGTCCTGGTGCAGGCAGTGGCTTGGTGACAAGGGCGGGTTCCATGTGGCACCCCCAGGACACGGTGCAGACAGGAGCATCTGTTGATGACGCTGGAGTCGATGTCGGTACCAGGGCTGTTGTGTGGTATGGGATGGTGTGTCGTGTACCTCACTAGCAGTGTCCTCAGGCCACGGTGCAGGCAGTGGTGTCGGTGTCAGTGTGGCTCAGCCTTGGCGGGGATGCCAAGGCTGAGGTGTGAGCAAGGCGATGCGGAGTGCAGGCCCCACAGGTCACGATGCAAGCAGCGACTTGTTGATGACATCATGTTGTGGCGTTGGTGAGACCAGGTGTGCGGTGCAACGTGGGGCATGGCTCCATGTGGCATCATCAGTTCATGGTGAGGTCAGTGGCATCGTTGATGGCGTTGCAGTGGTTTTTCTTCTGTTGCAGCACAAAACACACAGTTCCCAGTGCTGTAGACAGATGAAGCTGAAGTCTTTGATGACCCTTCCAACAGGAGGCAAGCTCTACTCCAAGCCTTTGGAGAAATTTCACAAGCAGGATACACAGCAAAGTCCAGTCTTTGCCCTTCTTAAGGCAGAAGCAGCAACTGCAGGCCAACCAAGCAAATGGGCAGTACCCCTCCTCCACCAGCTCTTCAGCTTTTCTCCTGGGCAGAGGTTCTTCTTGATCCTGAAGTGTTCTCCAAATCTGGGGTTTTGGGTCCACTACTTAAACTCCTTTGTGCCTTTGAAGTAGGCAAACTTCAAAGGAAAGTCTTGGTTTTTCACAAGAGCCTGTTTTCTCCAGGCATGGCCCCAGACACACTACAGGGGGCTGGAGACTGCATTGTGTGAGGACAAAGAAAGACCTTTCAGGTGTACATCTCAGCTCCTCCCTCCCCACTCTAGCCTATGAGACTCATCAGGATATGCAGGCTACACCCCAGCTCCCTTTAAGTCACTGTCTAGAGGGAATTCACAACAGCCCAACTGTCAGTCTGACCCAGACGTGGGATACACAAGCAGGCAGAGGCACAGAATGGTTAAGCAAGAAAATGCCCACTTTCTAAAAGTGGCATTTTCAAACTGACAATCTAAAAACCAACTTTACCTAAATATGTATTTTGAATTCAGAGACCCCAAACTCCACATCACTAACTTCTACGAATGGGGAACTGCACTTAAAAGATATTTAAAGGCAGTCCCCATGTTCACCTATGAGAGAGATAGGTCTTACAACAATGAAACTGAATTTGGCAGTATTTCACTGTCAGGACAAGTAAAACAATTTAGTACATGTCCTATCTTTAACATACACAACACCCTGCCCATGGGGCTACCTTGGGCCTACCTTAGGGGTGCCTTACATGTAGTAAAAGGGAAGGTTTGGGCCTGGCAGGTGGGTACACTTGCCAGGTCCAATTGGCAGTGAAAGACTGCACACACAGACACTGCAGTGGTAGGTCTGAGACATGTTTACAGGGCTACTCATGTGGGTTGCACAATCAGTTCTGCAGGCCCACTCATAGCATTTGATTTACAGGCCTTGGGCACACATAGTGCACTTTACTAGGGGCTTGTTAGTAAATCAAATGTGCAAATCATGGATAAACCAATCTCCAATGCAATTTACATAGGGAGCACTTGCACTTTAACAGTGATCTGCAGTGGTAAAGTGCACAGAGACAATAAACCAGCAAAAACAGAATTCAGCATGCCATAAAAACAGGAGGTCAGAAGGCAAATAGACAGGGAAAACACGCCAAAAGATGGCATGTCCAACAATCATGCATTCAGAATGTGCATTAATGCCTTATTAAGTTAGCATAACCAAAAGGCCTGAAACATTTGATTTCTTGTGTCTAACCCTCAACGTGGAGCTTTGCTTTATGTTGCAATATTCTTCCTTTGCAGGTGCATGCATGCAAAGCTACAGTTAATGAAAGGCATATTCTGTGTATTTGAGATAGTGAGATGCGGGAGGATGCTTTGGCAAGGAAAAAGGAGTGCTAACGAACTGAGAAGAAAAGTCTACTATTTGTGTACCCAACACCAAGAGACACTCAACGTTGTCCCGATGTTCAATTTGTGGGATGTGAGGTTTGATGGGAGTTGACAACTTCAGCTGTGCGAGGAAGATGGAGAACTACTTCATTGATGACGTAGACTTCTCAAAGGTTCTGTAGGTTTAATTAGTATTCACCTAGTTAGACGAGGGCAGATTCTTTTTGACCTTTGACGAGAGCTGATCCCTTTGAGACTTTGAGGGGTACAGACCTTTCTACTCTTTTTTCTTTTGTGTGGCTTTATGCACTAAACCACCTCTCTATCAGAACTTCTTATGCTGACACTTTCCTATATTTCCTATGTTTCATGAGACTTAATAACGATTTCCCTATAGCAGATTAGCTTAGTTTTTCCGATGATTAGGCAAGAGGACCATGACTTATATAGTGATCATCAGACTGTGTTTCTCATCTTTTGTATTGTTTCAACTGAAATTCTTGTATGCCTTATGCTTGTACGATTTAACCTCATTCAACATTTCATTTCACCGTTAGTGATTCTGTACTTATAGCATGTTTTTCAGATTAATTTTTTATCAGTCTGACTTTAAACTTGTAATAAATCTTTGAAGTTTATCTTCAGTCTCCTGGGGTTATCATGTGACCAAATAGGTTACACTGTTATTGATTTAGAAAGATTTATTAGAAGTCTTTTTAACCCCTCAAATACCCCCAAAAAAGCCAACGGAAGAAGAGAAATAAGAAAATGGGCCTAAGCATCATCAGTTGTATCTCTTGTGATTAAAACAATATGAGCTCCATGCATACTGCCACCATAACATCCGTGACTAAGAATACCACCTGACAAACGCCTCCTAACCATATTGTACACAAGTTCAGGGTGGGTAGCACTTCCCTGTCTCTTCTCCACCCTCAAAACCAGATTCTCTGAGCTGGCATCCGCAAGAGCTTCATTCTTGAGTCCAGTCTGGTGCACACAGTCCATGAAGAACTAAGTTTGCCAGGCATGCGTTACTGCACTCATGAGGGGGTGGAGGTTACTCTAGATTGTTCACAAATTTGGATCAATTTCTACTCTCATTATCCAGTGACCTGTGGGGTATTCATTTAGCTGGCACAGGTAATCTATAAAAATACCAAACACCACTGAAATACATCAGTTATAGCTTAGTGAACTTACGATAACTTGTGCCCCCATAATGCACTGCTTATGACCTCACATAATACACCATTCAAGACTTGTTAAATGACATGATTGATGATATGACTCATTAGATTCAAAGAACAATGTTGTTCAAATTACTGGATGCTGCAGTCCACAGAGTAAAATGTAAGATCATAAGCAGTGCATGATGGGGGTACAAGTTATAGTTAACTGACTAAACCATAACTGGCATGATTATGTATTTTTTTTTTACCTTAGTTATTCACTCATGACCTACCTATAAAGTCAATTTAACCTTTGTTTTATTCAGTGAATATATATTTTCAGGTTCCTTTGCTGACACAGTCTTTACATAAAGTAATGCTTCTATGAGCAGGTAGCAATGGGGACACCACCAACCTAGACCACCCACAACTCAGCACACAGAAATGTGAATTCCTAAACATTGGCTGTCATCAGCCTTCCTATAACAGTAATCAGAGGCACAAATAGAAAGGCCCTCTCTAAGAAATTGGAGGGCTTATTTAAAAGCCCCTCTGTGCCACTCAGTGTCACTTTTAGTGACGGTCCAACAGTACACACTGCAGAGCCATATCTACATATCTACAAGGCCACGTAAAGCCACCCTGCATGGTTTTTCATGGCCTTGTAGATATGGACTGAGGCAATTTAACGTAAGTCACTGCGCTGCCTCACCCTTCAAAGGGAAGGCGTACATGGGGATATGATGGGTGTTCCCACATAACACACATGGAATTTGACACATTTCCAGAATTATGAAATTTGGTATACCTGATAATGCCTCAAAAACATATGCTTCCCCAGGGGAGGCGTAAGGGAGGCACAACAAGGAGAAATGCTTTTATTTCCTTTTTTCTATAAATGCTGCATTCGCCAGCACACATAGAACGAGGAAAACGCCTCACATGATTGTTTTGTACTTCACCCCAAAATCAATCATCCCTGTATGCAGACACTCTATGTTGCATTGCAGCCCATTGTGCGCCAGCACAGGGGGAAAGGACCGGAATGCACCGTATTTCATAGATACCGAACCTTCCCGTCTTTTTCTTTTGATGCCCCTTTCTTTCCTTACGGTGCTGCCCTGCACCACAACTTCATAAAAGAGGCCCTGTGTTAGTAGTTGAGGGGGTAAACACCCATCTCAATTACTAATCAAAATCCTTGTCAGAGTGAACCATCCAATTTGCTAAAGTAAGCAGAGCTCAAGCTCCTTGTAGCTATAGCATAGAGTAGACAGGCTCAGTGTAGAGGTAATGTATAAAGCATTTATTTAGTACTATTAAATTCAAAATGCAAAACAATTAAATTCCCCAAATTATTTAGAAAGTTAAGACAAATAATGACAAAAATCCAATACAGGAAACTAGAGACATGACTTTTTAAAATTGTAAGTAGTAATAGCACAAAGAAGCACAAAGGGCCAATGATAGGCAATGGTCATGGTAGAACATGACCTAAGCGAAATTTGACAGTGATTGCAAGGTAATATTTTGCTGAAGGAGGTCTGCTTCAATTACTCTTCTCCACAACTTAGCTTCTTATGAGTGCAGATATTTCTTTCACTATAGTAAAAAAAAGTAATTGCAGCTCCTTGCAAAGAAAGATTCATGGAATTTAATTTCTCAAAGACCTCAGTGATGTATGGTAAAAGTTCAAGGGACAGTTTTTCTTTGCAGAAGTCCAAAACCCATAAGAAATTGTTGTACTATACTCCTTTCCGAAATGTGATTTGGCATCTTCCACTGTGATACCGACCTTACTTCTGTATGAAATAACAAGCCATCATGTTCAGCTCCCATTTCTGCACATACAATTGCAAATAGAGAAGCTGCTGTTGGGTGGATGTTTATGAAATTAACTATTTTTACTGCAGAGTTCAGTACATCATCAAGTTGATTGTCCATGTTTCAGTCAGCAAGGGCTTCCTTGTGTATCATACACAAGGTCAGCATAATATGTGAACCCACTTTCAACACTTTGACTTTTAAGCCAGCCCTAGCATCCCAAAGAAGCAGAACAATCTGTGCATTTAAGCCATTGAAACCCAGGAAGTCAGTGACAATGTCAAACAGGTTGGATGCTGTTAATCAGTCTGCAGAATAAACAATCTTACAATATCAGAGTTTCATAACAGTGTCAGACATAATCAATTAAATTGCCTTCCTTTGATAGGTCAGTTGCATCATTTAACTGCCAAGCAAACAAACTCAATTTCACCCGGGCTATGAGCTGTCAGTGGGTATTCTTTTGACATGTCGTAGATAAGGCGGCAAACAAATATCTGAGGTAGGTATTGTTTTAAATTTCTAAGTTTCCTTTTAACAAAGCATTGTCCTAGCTGTGTCAAGAATTGCTGGAAGAATCACCTTTTCTCCATCTGTCAAAAGGCTTTTTTGTTTTTGTCAATGTGGTATGCCAGGTGGTTGGATGCTTTCAAGGCCTTTGCTGGCTTGAATGCTACATTCTCAAATGTTTCTTTCTGTTGAATCATTTTTTACAACTTCCTTTATAAAAATCTCTTTTATTTCCTGCTTGAGATCCATATTTCATTTTCAAGTGATGCCTTAGTTTGGGAGGTTCAAGCTGTTTTTATCCAAGGTGACACTACAAACTGTAAACTGTTCCAGATTTCTCTAGTGACAATGATGTAGGTGAAACCAAAGTCCATATAGGAGGCACCATGCATCCTTATTTTTGAAGCTTTTCCTTCTCTACCTATGTCTGTATCAGATTTTGGCTCGTATTTATACTTTTTTTAGCGCCACGTTTGCGTCATTTTTTGACGCAAAAGTGGCGCAAACGTACAAAATACATTTGTATTTTGTAAGTTTGCGCTGCTTTTGCGTCAAAAAGCAGCGCAAATGCAGCGCTAAAAAGTATCAATATGGGCCTTTGTTTTCAAACACATGGCTGTAATTTTACAACTGCATGAGGTAGAATAGGTTTTTAAACTCTGCAGTTCTAAAATGTCTTTACAAAATTATCTTCTTATATGTAAATAAAGTATGAATAAAAGAATAATTCCATGATACATGGATGGAACAGCTATCAAGCAGATGCAAGCTTTAAGTGGATGCATCAAACACTATTCTAGTATTATGTATGCAGATACCACAGATGAGTTTGTGCAAGTTACTTTTCGAAAGTTTAGCAAATGGAGACTTCAGCATGCCCTTTCATCTATCACTCAAAATCAAAAAAGTACCTGCTTGCTTGAATGCCTTAGGCAAATCATATTTTACTCTCTTTGATGGTCCTGTTGCTCCAATAGCAGTCCTCTGTCTAGCAATCAATTGACTTTTTCCTTTGCAATGAAGAGAAAATGTTTAAGTAATTGCCTGTTCTCAGTATGGGTATTTGAGCTATACTAAAACTCGCTTTAAGATCACATTCATAGGGATCGATAAGTAAGTGAACAACATGCCTAGAAATCACCTGTTGCCTGGTCCTAAGGGCCAATAAAATATGCCACGATATGCAAGTTATGAGTTATCAGTGAGGACTGTTAAGATATGTTATGCTCTATAAATAAATATTTTGAATTCTGGCAAGGCCAAGTTAGTCATCCATCCTCCAAGGTTCATAAACTGAGCATCATTAAATTGGGTAGCACTAACTTTTGTCACTTACAGTGCATTGAAAAGAAAGGTATGTGGTGTAAAGCTCTATATAAACATAAGTTAATATAATTGGGAAGTCCTTGATAAACAGTGCAACATGTTGTACTTGGTCATGAACTCACCAAACAATGCATTTTAAGGTGTGATTTAGTAAAGAATGGCCTTCCTTTGCTAACGTTTCTTTTTTCTGGAGATAACCTGCCTTAAGGGGGTACTGCTGTACCTTCAACATGACCCTCATTTAGCTGAAAGCACAAAAGTGATTTCAGACACGATTCTTAATCTCTGGCAGAAATCTACAGATAGCCTTCAAGCTCTCTGCAGGAGGTCCTAAGGAGTTTTAAAAAAAACAGGTCTGTCCTACATTGCCGGAGTTTAATTTACACCCAGAGAAAGTGAGTGCTAAAGGCAAAATGGTGACTGGTGAGTGCTCTGGCCCCTATACTTTCTCAGTGAAAACAGACCATGTGAAGTATGAATTGAAGTGCATTCCAGGATTCTGGCAACAGGCATCAGGAGGAATGTAGATCCTGCATCAATAACTCTCCAAACACCATGATACCAATGGACTTCGGATTGCAATGGGTTGCAGGAGAGGGAGATGTGTGCTGCTGTTTTTACTGCTGAATAGTATGTGGGCAGTGGTGGGAGCAAGGGCATCCTAGGACATTATGGGGGTTATTCCAACTTTGGAGGAGGTGGTAATCCGTCCCAAATGTGACGGATTTACCACCAGGCGTATTACGAGTTCCATAGGATATAATGGACTCGTAATACGGCTGGTGGTATATCCGTCACTTTACCGTCACTTTTGGGACGGATTACCACTTCCTCCAAAGTTGGAATAACCCCCTATGTCTAGAAGTGCTAAGTCCTTTGGCAGAAAGAGAGGACTGGGCAGTGCCCTGCTCCTTTTACGTTTATTGTGCTGAAGTAAAAAAATCCAGAGACAAAACTAGTATTTTGATGTCTGTCTGTAAGCTTTGTGGCATCATTGCATCAGGGTATATCACCCAAAAATGGACATGCATCAAGAACAAGCCAGACCTATTGGTTTTGCCAATGCTTATTAGCAGTAGTCGATAAATGAGCTGTGAATTAAACATTACTAAGTTCTAGTGCCCTTTGGGATGTCTTGGCACTCCTGTTCTTCCTTTCACACCACTTTCCTCTGCAGTCTCTCCCCGTTCTATGACCCCACTTATGGACACTAAAGTCCTTTTTCCACCAACATCTTTCTGAAATCCTCTATCTGCATATCTTACAACTAATCTCTTTCCTTTTCAGCACCCTTTTTTGACTTTCTCCTGCAGGTACTTCCTTGTAGCTCCTTTACTTTACTATCGCCCCCACACAACACACTGTATCTCCTGTTGTCATTGCATTTTCCTTTACTATTGCTTTGCCAATATTTTAACAGCTGCGTATCTCCTTCATACACTTTCTCACAGAATCATAATTACAATTGGTACACATGATAACTGCAATGTGCGCTCTGCAGGAAGACTATGGATTGGATGCACATATATTCAGAACTCCTTTATGACTCACTGACGGGCACTTCGGGAAGCTTGCACTATCTTCAATTTCAACTCCTAAGGTAACAGTTGTGATCCATTCCCACCCGCACCTCACCTCACTCAGACACCTAGAGATGACTCAGTTCACTGCACTGAAATATTATGGAATGCAAAATTAAGGAAAACATGCAAATTGTAAACAGAACTATATTTCTTGCATGGATTACCTTAATGTTTTACAGCCACTGTAGGTTTGAATATATAAACAGATACTTTGGAGACCAGATTTGAGAGTTGGAAGTTATCTCTCAAAGGGTCACGTCAGAGAACGTCTGTAAAACTATGGCCAACTCCAGTAATGCTCTTATGTAAATATAGAAATTGTAAATAAGCTGAAGGAAAGTAAGAACGTGGGAGTAATGAATTTCACCAATCATGAACTAGAGCGTATCTTTGCTCACAGGAACAGACCAAGAATTTTTGCTGCAAAACGGTTGTGCTATGAGGGTCTAATAATCTGTACCCAATCTGTATCCAGAAAGACAAATTCCACAGGTCAACAGCGAACATGTGAGATGTGCAGCCAGCATAATCTATTTGCTGAGGGGCTTTTACATCACTCTCACTGATGAGGCATAATAAGGCTGAAACTAAGCTGAAGATGCTGGTGTTCCCTTTTGAAGGATCCTTGGCCTAGCAGTTCACGATGGACTGTTCTCAGAAGAAGGAGAGTCAGTACTGATCTGTATAAGGCAGGTTTCTACCTAGAGTGGTGCAGTGGGTGAACAGCAATGTGTTGGAAAGCTTCCCAGAGAGATTGCCAGCTGTTACACTACTTACAAGCATTCCTCCCATCATGTTTTGTGAGTTTGGTTTAACACCTTAAATGACGAAGGGCATTCTCAGATGTTGGTCCGTTGCTCACTGTGTCACAGATTAGGATTAATTAATATAAAACAGGTCTGAGGTTGCTTAGGATGCCTGTTGTAGGGGACCTTGCCTGGCATTTCAGGATGGACTGTTCTCATGAGGAGCAGAATCAGTAGTGAACTGCATAAGATGGGCTTTTGCCTGCAGTAACACAGTGGGTATAAAATGATAGCAAGATGTGCTACCTAGAGGGGTTGCCAGTGGTTGGGCTACTTACAAGCATTCCTTCCATCACCTTTTGTGTGTTCGATTTATCCTCTAGGTCTGTCTGCCTTTCTTCCCAGCATAATAGCATGTGAACCAAGTTCAGTCTTGTATGTGAATGCATGAACTATTGAGAGTTCGGGACCTCATAAGAAATAAATAATTATTGCATATCTAATTGCACCCAATATTGGCACATAATATTGTGAAAGTTGCTTGATTGGTTATTATAAAACATACGCACAACTCTTACTATGTTTCCGTTTTATATGTTTCTGATACTTGCACTAGTTGCATCTTTTTCACAACAGTTCCTACTTAACTTGCATTCACAATAACAATTCTACAGGATTTCCTAAAAAGGCTTCATATAATACTTACTGCGATGGGCAGAGTGCATAACTGTCATAACTGTCACTTGCTAATCCAAATTCCATTCCTATACAGAATACAGCCTCATTTCACAGGCGTTCAGTAGCACCTGGCAGATCTGTTCACTTTCCACAATCCCCTGCTCAATGAACAGGCATGGAATGAGTCATTGACCCGGAAATGAAACCCAGCGGAGTGTTAATTATTGGACAGTGCAGACACTTCGCAGCTGAAAGCACACTGGCTGGAGTGGAAAGGACCACATTAACACTGAATGGGTGCACAAGGATGAATGCTGTAATTATTCCTCGTTAGGGAAATGACGATAATGTTCGATGCTCCGCAAAGGCTTATTGAAACTGTTCTAAAAATAATGAGAACTTAGAAAGGGAAGGATGGTTAGTAAAACGTAGGCCTGCCAGCAGAACATAGGACTTGTTTTAGCTCCTTTTCTATTGTATCCTGATTTTTCAACTTTCTCAGTCATGAAACAACGCTGAAACAAAAGCGCAATAAGAGATGTCTTCTTTGCACAAAGAACATATGTATATGTATATGTATATATATATATATATATATATATATGTCAAATCAAAAGAATCACTGCACTCCCAGGAGATTCATATCAACCCATTTAATTGTAATAATCGTCAGCATTTCAACCATTACCACCTACGCGTTTCAACTTCCGTCTTGATCACGGTGGTTTAACATGGATTGATTGCACCTGATTAATGATTTTTAACTTGAAGCATTGTGGGAGTTGTTGTCCATAATGTATATAACTATCAGCAATGGCATATTAATTCAGGCGGCAGCATCATACGATCAAAGATTTACAAGAGCATTTAACATCCTTATAGTTTTCCCCAATACTGCGTTGTTTTCAAAGTTCTTTCGAAAAAATGTTCTGTTTATAACATGTTTCCTTTCAGCTCAATGCTGCAGACACTGTTGTTGCCTTTCCAATGCTCGGTGTCTTATGTTCACTCTCCCACACCTGCCTGCTTTGGAATATTAAAAGTTCATGTAGATAAGCTCCCGGGCCTGTAACTTCTGTCTGTTTCACAGTGTACCGGCCGCATCGATGCCATAAGGGAAGAGTTTAAAAACCTTGCAGAATTTTCAACACGGCGCATTTGAAGCCACCAGCCATCAAGCTTATTTGAAATCTTCAAGTGTAAGAGTACACACGCAATTTGTTTGCTATATATATATATATATATGTATATATATATAAACACACATATGGATATATATATATATATTTATTTATATATATGTGTGTTTGGCCACGGGCCAGGACCTGCAGTCAACTCCCTGCCACGCACAGCCTTTGGCCTTATGTGTCAAGAAGGGTTTGGGTTTACGTATCGTAATTAAATATTACTTTTCATTAAAAAGACCCTAGAAATTCACTGAAATAACAAAATATTTAACCAACGTTATAGTTAGGTGTTATAAAAAAAAGCTTTTTTTTTAGCAAAACAAATAGGAAAAACAAAGGTTAAAATAGCTTTAGAGTTAGGTGAATATGCCAGTGTTGAGATTAATGTTTGGAAAGAAAACAAAGAAATCAGTGATGTCATCAATGATAGCATTTGAGATGCACCAGTGATTACATAAATGGGGTCATAGACCATGTCATGAGTGATATAATATGTGAGGCCATAAATAGTGCATGGCAGGGGCGTAAGCTATAGTAAGTGTTGCTAACATTAACTGGTAAATGTCTGTGTTTTTGAAGTTCAAAACCTTAATGCTATCACTGACATAGCAGCAAATATCCATAGAAAGGTTAAGACCGGGTATACAAATGACCCCACATTATATTTCTAAGACAAATTTGATTTTTCTAAAAGGGCAAATGTAAATGTGGAGAGAGAAAATACCGAGTCATGTGTGAACATTTTGACTGTGCCCTATTTCGTTTTACAATGGAATTAATGTGGTAAAATATTGTTTACTTGAAAGCACAGAACAGAGGTATGAGACAGAGTATTTCATCTGCTCTACACATGGGCTTTTGAATAAGGTTTAGCTTAACTAATTTCTGAAAGTGCACTGATATCATTAGAGGGCATTTTCCGCTCCTTTGTTGATTTAAAAAATGCATATATTATAGTAGACAAAAGGATATGTCATTTACAAGCAGCTTGTGAATATCTTCAGTGCAAACAACACACATTTTTGTAGATGGTGACCACTGTGCTTTAGAGTTACAATCTCTGCTTCTTCGATCCCGCTATTGCCATATAAGTTAGAGTAACACATCCACTAAACAAAGCGTTATTTACATGCACTGATATTGGCAATTTCCGACTTCCTGTTTTGTCACTCTAAGCATCCTCTTAAAATTCTTACCACTCATTGAAAGCTGCAAGTGTTTCCATCTACAAAACCTCCAGTATTACCTACGGATACGCGTTGATTGCCTCATCCTTAGAGGCAGGTTCTTTCAAGACTTCTTATCATGCGTTTCCTTGGGGTGTTTTCAGCTATCGCAGCATTTCGGCTCCTCCAGGCCTTACTTTTATGGCTGATGTATTGTGAAACAGAGAGGAATGATAAAAATAGGCACCTGTTTTCTGCTCTTCAAATTCTATTTTAAAGCGTTATCCAGCAGTAACCCTGGAAGCGAATAAATCCAACTTTGCATTCATTTTAATGCATTCAGATTTTCTTATTAATGAGAGAAAGAAAAACACAAATGTAAACGTTCATGTTTTGTTATAACACATGCGTGATGATTATATAACAGTAGTCTACAAGAACTGGTCTGGGTCTGTTTAAAAAAATCAGACTTATAAAAGATATATTTGTATACTGGCAGTAATGAAACTAATGGCAGGCTTAAAAAAGATAGAAACCCTACAAAGAGTACTGACACTGAGAAGGACTGCCAAAGGAATCGGCTGGGAGCATGCAGAATATTCATGGGAGTACCAGTAGTAAATAGAAAGGTAGACTGGCACTGGCATCTGCAGAAAAGATCATTTACAGGGCAGACAAGGTGTGCAGGGATAGACTGACCTAAAGACAAAAGGATGATATTCCATGGGGGTAGAGTGTTAGACTCAAGGCATAATGTTTACGATAAATATATGTATATGTGCATGTGAATGTATGTAGGTATGCATATGTACATATATATTCACTAAAAACAGTTGAAAAAATGAATTATGGTTTTAGGTTCAGAAGTGTAAAACCACTAAATCTTTCTAGCTATGGTTAACACTGAAGATAACACATGCCATACTGCCATTCAGGCTAATTTAATTAGTTTTGCAGGTAACTCAGTTTTGTCATTCATTCAATTTTGTAGGATGTTTTATGATACACTGTGACAACTGGGTTCCAGGGCCACTAGGGCAGTCAGGGATTACTGGGCTCCCGTTGCGTCAATTGAAGTTGTTCACTTCTGGTGTCCTGAGACCACAGTACTAATGGACCCCAAACTGGATGGCCAAGTAGTCCTCTACAGCACTTCTCTATTTCAAGGTAGCAAGATAGAGCAATCCAAAGCTTATTTAAGGAGATGATGTGGGTTAGACACCAAAAATACAGTTTACACCAGAATACCAGCTAACATGATCGAGGTCCAGTCAGTGCTTTACTTTATTTAAAAAAAAGTACATTAATACACACAACAGATATATACAATGCAGAAAACTAACATAGACAGTGAAAACCTGAAGTCTCTGCCACCCTCTGGGTTAAAGTTCTGACCCCAAAGAGTATTATAGCACCTAAACACTAAGGACTATAAAATCAGTTAACATTGCATGACACTGACCATGTTGCACAGGGTTACTGTTCAGAGTTCGAACAATTGAACCAATACTTGTCTTTCAGTGATATGGTTTCAGTAGTTGAAATGAAGTCAAATGTTCCTGGTCTCCCACTGTCCCACCACCCAAAGTAACAGAAGTTCCCACTTCTCCTTGGTGAAGACACCACTCTGGTGGTGTCGAGGGTCTTGGTAGGGATGCCTGGTGTCTTCGCAGAGTAACTGGA
The DNA here is from genome assembly GCF_031143425.1 of Pleurodeles waltl. NCBI lineage: Eukaryota > Metazoa > Chordata > Amphibia > Caudata > Salamandridae > Pleurodeles > Pleurodeles waltl. The sequence continues at coordinate 1,088,565,598 of NC_090440.1, forward strand.
ATCCCACTAATTCAACAGCCACCGGGCTAGCTGTAGAAGGGCAATGGCTGGCCAGGGTGCCAGTGACCCATGACACCCTCAGATAACACAAAATAAGTGGGTGCCTATATCACACAGACCACTGATCACGGTCTAGAATTTTTAATAGCAGGTCATCCACGGGGACAGTGCTACTTGGTACTGGAGCAGGACAAGCAAGGACAAAGTTGGAGACTATGCAAGTTCTGGGGAAAACACCAATGGTTGACATGGTAAATTCTTCAATAGGGCACCCTTTTCCCAGCTACAGATGGTAAATAGAATCCCCAACAGGATCCCACAGCATGGGGGTGGGGTCAGGGATCAAGCATTCTCACTTTGAGTGACAAAATGGAGCTTCCCATCTCCCTCATTGTTGAATTGCAGCAAATTTCCTTATCTTGAGCAGCTGCCTAATCTTGTGTTTCAAAGCACAAATAGCCTTCACAAGCCTCAAATAGCTAACTCTCTCCTGGGATGCTGCTTGATGAGCTGATGTCCAGCTCCTTCTGTCAGACTGGCAAATACCCATCACTGGTAATCAGTCACAGAAACACCTTCTCAAGTTCAAACCCAATCTCCAGGTCAGAAAAGAGAATGATAATCCAACCTCTTGGCTCCGCTCATGGATCTCAGCTTCCTCGATGGCCCTTTGTGGGTAACTTGTCAGAAAAGGAGAACAGCCTTGAACAACCAACTGGCTGATGAGGTCAGACTTTTCTCATCGTTTGAATGACAGGGTAATCCAATCAAGGTGTATGCTACCTTTGCTTCCTGCACATACAGAATCATTAATGGTGTTTTGCTCTTCCTATGTGTGCTGCTTACTGCAGCACACATAGGAAAAACAAAAACGAGGAGAAATAAATGTATCTCTCCTCTTTACGCCATGCTAATGGTGGCATTAGTTTTTAACACTGACTCAGGTTTACGAATCTTCGTAAATCTGGGGCAGCGTCAAAATGCAATGGGTGTTGCAATGGAGCACCCACAGCATCACCGATTGCATGCCCCTTTCACACAAAAGTGATGCATGTAAAGGGGCCGTATTTACAAAGCTGTGTTAAGCCACAAAAAGTGGCTTAAATCCGCTTTGTAAATATGGGGCAGGGTATTGCGCCAACTGAACGTTTGTAAAAGTGACATTCAGGTGGTGTAATTTCCTTGTAAATGAGGACCAAAATTCCTTAACTTCTTCAGCCATGCACAGCATGAGTTTGGACCGGCTGGGAGCTAGGTCAGGCCTGCAATCAGGGCATGCACCCAACCCACCCAGGTGACCAACACCCCATGCAATGTCCTTCCATTGCCAGCACTGATGGTAGGCCACAAGGCCTTGCTTCCAGCCAGGCCCTGTGGCAAACTCACTATGGGATACTAACAACTGTTGCTAACAGCTTTAGCTATGCTTTGATGCCAACCTGCAGTGGGTAACAAATCCCGCTGCCCAGGACCTTTGTCACTGTGAAGCTGGGGTTATTACAGGGTCAACAGTCAATGTGCCAGAATCTCAGGTGTGGATGTAATGCCTTCTGCTTATTTTCAAAGCTGTTTCCAGGCACACTCTGTAATGGTCTGCCTTCTGAGCTATCATGCAGGTCCTATCTTCTTTCACCTCCCATTCTCCTTTTCATGCTTCAACTTGAATTGAATCGTCATCATTGATGCCCTGAATGACTAGTGGCCAGATGTCCACCGGCTTAGTTTCTGGTCATGGATCTTGCACATGACCTTTCTTACATTTATTTTCTTTTCACCTATCGAATAGGTGATGAACTCTCAGGCATCAAAGTAATTGCTTCCATTCTATTCCTTTAATGCCTCAGCAAGGTACTGCTGTTCTTTCTTCCCCTCCTGTGTAGCTGCACTTGATGTTTCAGAAAGATTTTTCACCTGAGTGTGCCATTGTAGCAGTGAGATCCAGCACTCCACTTCTCTGGTCTCTTCTTCCCAAAAGTGTGGCTTTTCCTTCTGTTTCCAAAATAAATTTTACTAAAGCTATCCTGACAGCCCATCAACTACTTCAAATGTTTTCAAAATTGCAAATGTTTCCGCACACATCAAATGAAGTACTGCCCTCGTTGCTAGGGAGGTCCACAGGCTCATGAGAGGGGCCACAGACATGGCACTCAAAAAATTAGCTGAGTATGAATGACCCTATACATTTGGAATGTGGCAAGCTCCTAAATGTGTCTGTGGTTCACCGATTAATTTTGAGGTGCAGATTCTGTACACCTAAGATGAAAGCAATTGTCTGTGATGTCTGAGTGGGGACTAGGCACAGTGCCCAAATCTCTGCTAAACAAAGCGATGGACATCTTTACATTAAAAAAATAGAAATTCACTGAAAAAAATCAAAGGTTAGAGAGACATTATGGGCCGGCTGTTTCGGCGATTGTACCACCAACAGGCTGGTGGTACAATTTTGGCAATTACGACCGCGGGGGAGGCACCGCAGTCGCACCGCCGGGACAGGCGGTTTCCCACCACGGTCGCCCCAGCGTTTTTAATACGCCAGCAGCGCTGCCCAGGGAATTACGAGTCCCCTTCCCGCCAGCCTGTCCATGGCGGTAGGAACTGCCATGGAAAGGCTGGCGGGAAGGGGAGTCGCAGGGCCCCTGGGGGCCCCTGCACTGCCCATGAACTTGGCATGGGCAGTGCAGGGGCCCCCAGGCATAGCCCCACACTGCTTTTCACTGTCTGCACAGCACAGCAGACAGTGAAAAGCGAAGCAACACCGCCGGCTCCATTAGGAGCCGGCTCACATGTTGCGGCTGACATCCCCGCTGGGCCGGCGGGGATGTCAAAATGGGCATGGCGGGAGTGCGGCGGCCGCACAGCGGTTACACCTTGGCGGGCGGCGGTTGTCACCCGCCAAGGTTGTAATGAGGCCCTATAGCTAGCAAATGAAATAATATCTTACTTTACATTTTTTTAAACTTAGAAATTCACTGAAAAAAACAATGATTAAAGAGAGTCTCTAGGTAGGTGAAAATGTTGCTTGAAATTTAATGTTTTAAACTAACAAAACTAGTGAAATACACCAGTTACAGTAATTTCATGTAACTACAACTGGTGCCCTAAAGTAACTATAGCTTGCACACTCACCATGCACAGCTTGTGCCCTTAAATATTACTTCACTCTGGCATGTTAAATGACTGCATTATTATCATCCCTAATGACACCTAAAATGGTATAATTGATACCAACACTGTGCTTATTGAGCACTCAGGCCCTGCGCCCAATCCCACCACTGATGGCCAGCCCCCCACTTCACACAGTGTGGGGTTTAGTGCAGGGCATGGCCATGACCTCACAACCCCCACCACCCACAGCTTTAGCCATCCACAGTGTGGAGTTGAATGCAGGACAGGGTCTGCACCCAGGCCCTGCACCCAAACCCCCCACCGTGGATGGTCAACTACCCAACCCCCTGCATATGACCAACCCCCCGCATATGGCCAAACACAGCTGCATTTGTGATGTGACAATATAAAGAGTGTCATTTTAAGTAAAGCATATCTACTGGCTTTGTTAGAGGGTAAACCCTAAATATAAAAAGAGGGCCTTTATCAAGGGGTCAGCACATCAACATATATAAAGCTGACTTATTGGCTCTGTCTGCACTGCACTCTCTACAGACAGGGAGATGATGCTGCCTTTATCCGATGTCACAACAAACCCTGCCACCTTGGCCTTCACACCTCCCTTGGTAGTTTTCTTGCACTTGGCTAGGTGGGAACTTGGCTGCTTAGTTGACTGGTAAATAAGTGTCACATCTGGCGTGTTTTGGATATATTGCAGTGAGGATCTTGCAGTAACACATTTCTCACAAGTACAGCTGTGGAGCCTGATGCGAGAGTCAGTTTCTGATTTAAAGTGCTGTCTAAGTGATGGTTAATGCTGAGGTAGGGGGGTGAATTTATTGTCTTTTTTTGGGGGGTCAGGTGTAGATGGCCGCAGCACTACAGCCACCCGTTGTACGGCCTCATTAGTACCGCCCCACGTGCTGTTGGCCACGCTTAAGGCTGCGCTGCCTGGCCACACCCAGGTCCTGCCTGGTGTGGCATGGGCTGCAGCAGCAGCATGTCAGCAACAGCAGTGACAGCTGGGAGGGCACAAGCACACCAACACACTCCAAAGCTCTCTGACTTCCCCTTCGCCCCTGGCCAATGACCAGCCTTCTCCCAAATGTCTTCTACGGCATCTCTCTCTTCTGTTCTTGTGGTGTCTTGTGGCTACCGCGCTCGGGGATGCCTCTTATTGATGAGTGGATTCCCCGGTGTCCGTGGGCTGCCTTTACTCCACTGAGTGGGAGCATACCCATTTTGCTGGCTTCCGCTGCACCCAGAATGGGTGCAGGCTGGGCAGCCAACAGGACTCTATAGGTCCTGGGGCTCCACTCACAGCTCCAAGACCATTGATTACTGTGGATGACCTAGAGGGACTGGGGTACCCACAGCAGTTTTTATTTGTTTAGACCCCAGGGCATGGGGTCCATGATGCCATGTAATGGCTCAGAGATGATGGTTGCATGCCCCCCTTTTTAAAACCATGATGCGGCACCAGAGGATGGGGTCCTTGGAGCCATGTAATGGCTCAGGGAAGAGGGACCACATGCATCCCTCCCCTAATATAATGAAAACTCAACCGCACCTTGGCCCTGGTACACCCAGAGAAGATAAACATTTTTTAAAAGTGGCTTTGATTGTGTTAGTATTCACTTATCCCTGTATATTATGGATCAGATATAGTGTATACATAAACATGACTTATCTGATTACCTTTGATGTAAACAGTAGATAGTCTTCCTGATGAGTCCCACGATAGACCTGTCTTAGTCTGGGGTGGTTAGACAAACACAGGAAGGTTAGGTGCGTCTGAGTACTTATCTGCATTCATCTGCATTCTGATGCTACTTGCTTGGCAGGAAGGGCGGAAGGAGCTGACACCTACACCTGATTAGGAAGTACCCCCTACTGATAGCCTCAAGCCAGAGCCAAGGAAGAAAGGATATTTGTGCACTTCAAAGACCCTTCTTTGATGTCACACCCACTTCAAAGGCACAATTGGGTATGCGTACTGGGTCTCTGACACTACAAAATCAAAAACTTCTGGACCTAGAACTGGACTCTGTCAGAAGAACTGCTGTGCTGCATCAAGGACTGTCACTCTGCTGACCTGGAAGGACTGCTTTTCTACTGGCTGCCTTGCTGCCTGCTGCTCTCTGACCTTGCTGCGGGAGGACGTGACTCTGCCTTGCACCCCAAAGTGATCCTCAAGGACTTGTAGACGTGTCTCCTGTTGCTTGAGACTCAGGAGTATGAAAGTCTCTGCCCCTGCTCCTGTGCCTGGTTCACTGGAAGTGGACCCAGATACTTGCCAAAAGTGGGAATTGACGCATCGCCTACTGCGAGAGCTACACCCGTCGCTTTGCCACGATTGCCAGAGCAGAACCAGCACATCAGCTTTGGAACCAACGCATAATCAACATCGCATCGGAATCACTGCATTGCTGCCACTCCTAAAGGAAGACCTACAGCTCTCTTCACTGTGTGGAGAAACCCCACTCATTGGATTTGGAACCGACGCATCAGAGCACCAGTGGTTCGCCATATGAACCAATGCATCACCAGCACTGTGTGAGGAATATCAGCGCATCTTGTGACTGTGACCAGGATTAAGATACTTTGCTCAGCAGGCCCTGCATGAGTCCTGTAGCTGGCTTGCACTCCAATGCCGGTGGCCTGAACTCTTGACTTCGTCCCAGTCCAGTGCGACCAGATAACTGGCGCAAATTGCTTCAAATCGCTAGAACTCTTTTGTTCTTAAAAAAATCATAACTTGACTTCTACTCATTGGATGTTTGTCATTTTGGTCTTGCTTTGTTTATAAAATTATTGTCTATTTTTCTAAACCTGTCTGGAGTCTGGTTGTTGTGTTTTCATTGTGTTACTGTGTGTGTGTGTGTGCGTGTGTGCACGTGTGTGTGTGTTGCACAAATACCCTACACTTTGCCTCTTTAAATAAGCCTGACTACTTTGTGCCAATTTGCCAGAGGGTGAGCACAGGTTATATTTTAGTGTTTATCTGACTTGCCCTGATGACAGTGGTGATCCCGACTTGGACTGGGTGCCTACCCCTGCCAACTAGAGACCTCATTTCTAACAGTTACCAATCCATATCTTGAGCAATGTATGTTATGTGTAAAAAGTAAAAACTTAACATTTTCTTTTCACATTGCTTTGTGATTATGTTACATTGTAATTTTTGTGAAATAGGCCTTGGACCTTCCAAGTGAGAATTATTATATGGGCAGAACACTTGTGATGTCATTTTCTGCGATGTCATTGTGATTTGCATGTATTTGTTTTTCACCCACTGTTTTCTTTAAAGCATGCGCCCTGAGTACAATGAAATAGCATGATGAAGTAAACTGCACTGGGTGACTGTGCATGTTCATTTGTGTGCTGCACGTATTTGACAGAACCTTTGTGCAAAACAACTGGAGACGGGCACCCATTCCATCAGTAACTGAGTCAATATGTGCGCTGGAATGCTGACATACCTTAAATGATGGACTTGCCCTCACATATACTCATGATGTAAATTATACAGCATATCTATGAGCCCCTTGTGTGGCCATTGTGTCATTTTTGTGAAGCAACAGCAGCACAAACCTTGAACTCATGTCTATGAGGCCCTGCAAAGCCACTTTGCGTGCCTTTAAATGGCCTCATAGATATGGATTAAGGCAGGGCAGCGCAAATCGCTGACTTGCCCTACTCTGCTCAAGGGAGGCAATCCATGGGCTTTGTAGTGGGTGTTCCCACGCAACGCCTATGGATTTTTACACGTTCCCAGATTTACAAGACCTTGTAAAGTCGGGGATGTGCCAAAACCTTATGCCTCGCCAGGGGATGTGCAACAAAGAGAAATATATTTATCTCTCCTTGTTTTTCCTCTTTATTTGTGTACTGCATTCTGCAGCACACACAGAAAGAGGAAAATGCTTCCCAGGATTGTTTTGTGCAGGAAGGCGTCCCTTTCTACACAAAAACAGTCCTGCCTACAACTCAGACACCATTGCACCATGTGCAAAACGGCACCAGCGCAGTGGGAAATGACAGGAATGCGCCGTATGGCTTAAATAGGGCACATTTCTGCTCTTTCCCTTTGATGCAGAGCAGCGCAGCCAGGTGACTTGCTGAACTCCTTTGTGCCAAAAGCCCATAAATATGGGCCTCTGTCTTGAGCGCCATTTGAGAAATGGGGCGTGGCTATTTGGGACCTCAGCCATTGTGCTCCCTGAATAATCTACTTTTGTTGTGGTCACCTGCAGGTAGCATTTTTTTACCAAAAGGAATCTAGATGAATAGACACAGATTTATTGAACTGGTCGACATCTTTACTTGGTCATCTAGAAAAACAAACAAGGAAGTCTGGAAGAGCGAATTGACAATACGAAATGTATCAGTAACTATTTCATCTGACTTTATCTCTTTTTTCATAGCACAATTCTGCATTTGATGTAAAAAAACAAAGTTCGGGCCTGGATCAAAACAAAGTAATTTTAAAATGCATCTAAAATAAATTACATTTTTATTACTGTCTCACAGAGTGCACTTAGGCATTTAAACGATGTTCAGCGGAGTGGGAAAATATGTCTGTGACCTGGCATCGACATTGAATAAGTCCATGGAGCAACAGATAGAGGCCCTTTTCAATTGGAAAAAAAACTGCGCTGGAAACTAGGCCAGATGCGGGCACCATCGGCGAGTGAAAATCTACATTTAGCAGCACAATGGACCCTTTCTCTGTAGCCATTTTCATATCTGTTCTTGTATGTGTTTTCCGGCTTCGGAGCCGCTAGCCCCCCGGCCAGAATGTTGGATGCTGCTCCGTACACAATGCCTGCAGTTGTGGCGTTTGAGCTGAGAACCAGAAATGCTTTCCTCGGTTCAAAGGGGTCATCAACTAGAAATAAAAGCGACTACCGAAGCTTCTTCCAAAGCATGGCGACTCTAAACTGTATTCGTCGCATGAGCAAGCTGTCAAGAATTCGCCAATGTATTATTTTAAGAACTTACTACAATTGTGTACATTTAATGAAAAGAGGAAGTGGCTATCCAACTTGAGAGGGAATGTTGGGTAAAGCAGGAGGTGGGGATTCATAATTTACTCAAGGAGATGCAAGTTTTATCGTTCACAAAGAGTTTGTTATCTGACCTCATTAACTTGAACTTTGTGGATCAGAATTACAAATATTTAATTTACAAACCAGCTAAATTCTTCATTAGCTAAGTTTAAAACAGTCCAACTGAAAGCAAACTGCCACAAGAGGACACATGTATTTTGCAGCCATCACAATTCACTTACGTGGTGAAATCAGGACTTGTCATTTTTGGCCATGTCCTGGGTTAAGGAGTTCACTGCTGAACGTGGTAGGTGGTGCAGTCTTGGTGATACTGCCTGGTTACTGTGGCTTTTTCACCTGCTGGACCGCACATGTTGGTTTTAGAACTCTATGTAGTTTAGCCCTTCTAATCAGTCATAAAGTGCCTGTGTTTCCCTTTTCACACAATCAAATTATCATACTCCTAGTTGGTATCTAAGTAGGTAGTATGTGGTACAAAATGTACCCAGGGCCAGGACGTTACATGCCCCTAGTGGACTGCAGCGCCTGTTCTGCCATCCGCTACAGTGGCAGATCAGACATAGCTTCAGTCCTACCCTGTGTAGCCTGATTGTGCAATGTAAACAATGACATTTGACCTGTCAGAATGAACCCTTTTGACAGTTCAAATCCCCCTTTTAAATATTAATATGTCACTGCCATGTATGACCTTGTGCCATCGAGGTCAGGTGCATGGTATTTAAAACTAGGTGCCTGATTTGTCATATGGGTTACTCTTTCACAAATGTGATGGATATCCTGTCCACTCTACTATGATCTCTGTTGGAAATGGCTCTTCCTGCAGGGTTATCCGCAAACGTTTTGCCTTTCTCCTCCTAATTTTCTGCCCATCTTTTATTAGCTGTAGGACTCTGAGCACTTTACCACTGCTGATCAGTGTTAAATTACATGTGCTTCTCCCCTAAAACATGGTAACATTAGTGTAACCACAACTGGGATATTTAATTAACCTGTAAATCCCTTGTAAAGTGTAATACCACATATCCAGGGCCTGTAAATTGAACGCTACTCATGGACCTGCAACACTGATTGTGCCACGCATGTGAATAGCTCTGTAAACATGGCTCAGGACTGCTACTGCAGATCCTGTGTGTGCAGTCTCACTGCCACCCTGACTTGGCATTTACAACCTCTTGCCAGCCTTAAACTACCCTTTTCCTATATACAAGCCACCCCTACAACAGGCCCTAGGGAGTCCGTAGGGTTAGGTAGCATGTAAGTAAAAGGCAGGACATACACTTTTAAGTTTTCATGTCCTGGTAATGAAAAACTCCTAAAGTCATTTTTCATTACTGTGAGGCCTGCCCCTCTCAAAGGCCAGCATTGGGAATTCCTCACAATACCTTTAAGCTGTAATTTCTGACCTAAGAGAAGTAGCTGCATCATGTTCAGTACCGTTGGAATGTTAGTAATAAATCCTCTTTATTGGCAAAATCGGGTTTATTACTACTATTTTAGAAATGCCACTTTTTGAAAGTGGGCATTTCTCTGCACCCACTGTCCTGTGTGCCTACAGTCTATCTCCAATTCATGTCTGCTGGGGCTAGGTGACAGCTACACTTGTGCAATTCCTTCAGATACCCGCAATGCAGGATACTCAGCTGGATCTGCATACTGATGGGTCTTCCTGGGGAGGAGGTTGGGAAGGGCTCACACTTCCATCTCAAAGGGTAGTGACCAGAGTCCACACAAAGGGGCTGATTACCTGCCACTGATAGTCTGGAGCCGAGGCTGACCTGAAAGGTGTAACCTGTGCACTTCACAAGAATTCTTTGTAGTCATCACCCACATCAAATGCACTTTCTAGTATAAGTACTGGGTCCATGACCCATTCAAATCGGAACACTTCTGGACGCAAGGAAACACTGTGGGAGTAAAGACTGCCTTGTGCCAGGATTGCCACTCTGCCAGGATTGACTGCTCCCACAAACTGCTGCCCTGCTTTGCTCTGCTGCCCTGCTGCCTGCTGATCTCTGCCCAGTAGCCCAAAAACCATTAATCAAACCCAAAAGAACGCCGATCATCCTTTGCTTTCCTTTACCACTTGCTTGCAGCTTCACTCACCCTGAGTGGCTTTGCCACTTGCATCCTCGATCGCCCGGAGCTGCTCTGCTAAACTTTGTTACTCACTGCTTCATTCACCTTGAGTGACTTTGCCAAACATTGCTGCTTGCATCTTTGATCACCCACAATCAGCCCTTCAAAACGTTGCTGCTTGCTGCTTTAATCACCCTGAGCGGCTTTGCCAAACTTTGTGGCTTGCATCTTCGATCACCCGGAGCAGCCCTGCTAAACTTTGCAGGTCGCTGCTTCAATCACTCTGATCTGCTTTGTCAAACTTTGCAGCTTGCATCTTTGATCACTCAGAGCAGTCCTGCTAAACATTGTCACTCGCTGCTTCAATCACTCCAAGCAGCTTTGTCAAACCTTGCTACTTGCATCTTCAATTACCCGGAACAACACTGTTAGCTTTTGCCGCCCGCTTTCTTCAAGCCACTGGAAGCAGCCTTGCTAAATCCAGCTGCCTCACTGTTCCCCTGTGTCCCTACCTGCTTCCCTAGTGACCATGCCCGGGAATCACTCAACCGTTCCTCAAGAGGAGTGCAGTCCAGACATTACTGCAATCTCTAAAAACAACGCACACTCATGCCGAAGAGTCCCTGACACCATCTCTTCTATATCATCATCGATTATCAACCTTGTTTTATTTGATCCCACAAAACAAATATTTAACCATTTACGAGTTGGATCTGTAATGTTCTGATCTTGAGTAAACCAGATACACAAGCTTTATTTTTCTACATTTGTGTGGAGTCTTTTTGTGATTATTGTGTGTGCTGTACAAACAATTTACACATTGTCTTCTAAGTTAGGCCTGCCAGCTCTGTGCCAAGCTACCAGAGGTTGAGTATGTATGTTGTGTAATTGACTTGGCCTGACTAGGATTGTGGTCCCTACTTGGACAGGGTGCATATCTCTGCCAACCGGATATCTGATTTCTAACAACCTCCATAGGATTTTATTGGATCATAATACAGTAGACTGGATATTCATCACGTTTGTGATAGAGAAACCCCCTACGCAAAACTCTAACTCAGACAATACAACATATAGAAATGTAATGTTAGAGTGATTAACACCCATTGACACTCAAAAGCTATTTTTCAGTGTGGCAGGCCTAGCTGTCTTGTGTAGAAAACCGGAGTACAGATCACAATCCTAATAACTTACCTTGGGAGTAGAATTTCTTAGAAAACTAATTAAACAACTATTTCAATTGTTATTAAAAAACCTCTTGAATTGTGAAAGCAGATTTTGAATAAATGCTAGGGAAATGTTTCTTTGATAAAGTTACCTTTTTCCCTGCCTAAAGTTCCTGCAGTCTAATTTGGTAATGGATGTGAGTAGGTGTGAAATGCCTGCCAGAAGCAAAGTATAGGCTGACCTAAATGGAATAAGATGACTCCTCTGAATGTGACAGAATATGCACAGTTTTGATTGTGGGCATCCTATTTGACACTACAATGTCAAATTCTGCTGGAGTGTCAAATCACATTTGACAGGTCTGCTGGGTTTACATATAACACTGGTGCCCATTTGCAAGCAATGAAACAAGATGCCAAGGCAATTCTTGTGTTCCCATTGTCTGGTTGCTGGAAAACCCTGCTTTTGTTCTGCTAGACTTCTAACTCTGGGTTTATTGTGGGTACAGTGGTTTCCTCAAATTGGATTTTAGTATTAATTGTAGGAGGACCCTAGGATTACCATAGTCCACTCCCCACACAGGTATATCCAACCCTCAGAGCCCAAGATTAGTGTTGCAGAAGTCTTCCACAATCTTGAAAATGTTCAAAGTGGGTAGGGTTAATCCAATAACTTTTTTGGCCTATTGATTAGGGTGTGCCCAGGAGCCATTCCCCTCACTAGCTTGTGCCAGACATAAATGTGGCATCTCCAGGTACCAACTTCAGAACACCGCTGGACCCAAGGAAGAACAAGAGAGGACTGAACACTCAGTTTGTGACCTGGCTTGAGCCCTGAAGGACTAGACCTACTCCCTCTTGTACACTGGACTGAGACGTGGGCTCCAAAGGTCACAAAACTGAACCTCTGTTAAATCTACAGGGGCACAACAAGCCACATGAGGCCTTTTCCTGCACCTTCTCAATGACCAATGGCAAGTGGACCTGGACTGGACACTGCTATTGGCCTCTGCCTGATATGTTGTGGGTCTCTTATGTGTCCCCCCTGAGGTCCAAGGGGCTTCAGAATTGTACTCCTGTAGTCGACTGGGACTCAAAGGGCCAAAGCAAGAAAATAAAGTATTTGACCAGGATGAACCTGTTAGGTGTACGTGGTCCACACTCCATATCGGTCAGCATCATATTGTGCCTATGTACTAGTTCATCACGATCATTGACAAACATTGACACTTTGTGATTCTTGTGATTCTGTAAAATACATTTTACTGTATTTTTCTAATATAATTTTGGATTTTTACTATGTCGCATTTTCACTTTTATTACTGATTTGATGCTGCATACATACTCTACACATTGCCCTACGTTAAGCCTATCTGCTATGTGCCATAGCTACCAGTGAGCTGAAATTACTCTTAGGTGATTTTAAGGATTCACCTAGACAAGCGTTATGATTATATCTTGAGGTAGGTAGTCACCCACCCCAAAATATATATTTTTTTCTTCCACTGGTATTGACAAACGAAGTAAGGCCACAATGAGGGCAAGAACTCCTCTTATATCAATGTCATTATTATAGCCAGCTATATTCACCCGTAATTGTTTTTTTATGATTGTGATGCAGCTTTTACAGGGAATCCATGATTTTAGCTCTAAATGTAAGACAAAATTCTTTGTACCATTGCATTATAGGTTTCAGTTAGTCTGGCCTTGAGTCATTCTGCCCATGACAATTCAGAAACAGAGATTTCTTTTTGTTGAAAAACAGGGCTAAGTATTCTGAACTCACCCCTAGATGGCAGGTGAGTGCACATCATGTAATATACAACAATACATGTAGCAAACATATTGATACTGGCCCTGTTACTGCACCTACACAAGCTCATCATGGAGGTAAGCGGCAGAGTTTCAATGACTTTGTGACTTTGGTAATTCATGATGGACCCTAGCTGTCCCAGCCTGCTCAGTTCTTGGGAGTGCTGGATTGGTCCTTGCAGCTTGGAGTTAGGGTTGAGTATATCTCTGTTATGTCCTACATTGGGGCTACAAGTATGTCCAGGCAATATAACCGCAATTCATTGGAAAAGAAAAATTAGTCCCAAAGGCCTAAAATGAATATAGAATACATATCCATGTGGTCAACTATAGAGAATGACGGACTACACCAAATCCTATATGTCAACTCACGCAAAGCATGTAGGAGAGTGGTTGAAAGAGACAACAAAAAACATTGCCATTTTACACCTCTTCGTGTTAGTCTTGTCGCCATTATTTTTGTAGGTTGCTTTGGTAGGTTGCCAGCGTCTACAAACCACATGCATGCCTTTTTATTTCCTCATAGTGCTGGGGGTTGTCTGGGTGCTTGTTTGCACACTTTTTCAGAGCTTAATCTCAGACGCAACGTGGATTTGCATACGATGATGTGTTTCAGGTATTGCGTCCCGGTTCATTTCCATGACTGTGGTGTGGCCATTGAATGCTGTGGCATTTGAGCGTTGGGTTCAACTGCAGGAGGATCATTAGTGTTGCTGTTGAATGGCTGGTAGCATTGCATGATTCACAACAGTGGGTGGCATAAATATAGTTAGGGTATCATGTGTAGTCACGCAGGACATAATGCAGGAGTGTCCAATGTAGGCCGAGCAGAGCTGGATTCAATCCAGATTATCACTATACCTACTATCAGTGAAAAGGTTTCCTTTTACAGGCATTGTTTATGTGGATATTCTGACAATATGGCAGGAGTACGGCCCTCCTGGACATACTGTGCACACCACTGACGTAAACAAATCTCAAGGAAGACCACTGACCCAATGTTTGCTACGTATTGACTCCTCTTTGGCCCTTTTCCTTGATTTTACTGCACTGGTAACAACCTGGGTCATTGCTGCTAAAGTGCCTGCGGCAGTTAGTTTATCTAAAAGGGTTTTCCTTTTAATCCCTACTGTCTGCTTAACACTCTGTGAGATCCTGAGCAAATCTCTTCTGCTCTCCATGTTTCCACGTACTCAACATTGAACAAACAATAATTATATGTCTGTCCAAGTGATATTAAAAATGATGCTGAGTGCGTTGGATAAAGTGTATAAATACCTAATTATTATCATGCCCCGGTGGGAGTTGGGAAAGCTCCTGCGAGTTTGTGTAGGCGTCTTTTAGTGACACTAGCTGTTTGCTTGTCTGATTTTCACATAATGGAAATGTAATGGTATGTACAAAACAGGTAGTTTGTGTTCTTTTAAATCCAACGCACATTTAAGTAAGTATTCATTCGAGTCGCTATGTTATTCATAATTGCAGTCGACGCAGCGATAAGAAAGGAAATGATACAGGATTTCAATGAAACCCGACTGAGGACAGAAATACAAAAAATGTTTGTTATAAGATCCGTTTGCCTAAATTGGTTTGCTCCCTCGGGAAAAGGTCCTCCCGGGTTTCAGGTCTGCTTTAGTTTCCTTCTAACCCTTACCACTCACTCATGCCCATAGAGATACACCTTGTCTTGACTTTTCTGGGCTTTGCGAGCAACCCCCCTCAGTAGGTTCAGTTGATGAAATCGATGACATTTTCTCTCATGCTGTAGAATATTCTTGCCCACTCCCACCCGAGCATGTTCCCCTAGTGCCCTCCTCACAGGGCCGGTGCTAGGCATGGGCAGTGTGGGCAGCTGCCCAGGGCCCCACACTCAGCCCACAAACTTGGGGCCCTGCATCAGTGCGACACAGCCAAGGCACAGCACGAAAGGTGCCTCCTTGCAATTGGGCCCACGGGAGTGGGGCCCCTCCCCTGACCTTGCTACTATATTAGGCATTTGCAACACCCCAACACAGAAGTACCAGGGATGACTAATGTCCTGCTGTTTAGCTCCCTGGCAGTATTAACCCTCGCTTGTGATAAGCAATCTCACACCTTCAGCCCTTTATGAGCTAACAGGTGCTTCTAGGTGGTTGGGAGGGAGGGGCTGCAGCCCCAGAGGGGTCTGCACAGAGCAGCTTCAAGCGCAGAGGCGTCTACTGAGATGCAAACATGGCTGAATGTGTATGGAAATTAGAGGGGCCTTGCACATTCCACATCTGCCCCCCAAAATCCTAGGAGGGGCCCTGCCTCCTCTTATTCAGGCCAGGTGACGATTCTTTGATGTCTTTAGAGATGGACGAGCCACTGAAGGCCGGAGCATAGCCCAGTCAAGTGCCTGGCTCTGGCTCAGCTCAAGGTCCCCTTGGAACCTGCAGACAAAAACGAGCCGCGCCTTCATGAAGTCTCATTGTCAAAGGCTCTTCACCCACACCCCCGCCCCCTACCTGTCCTGCAGCAAAAGTGTTGCCTGCGTGCCATCTTTTCAGAGGTGGGGGATATGCAGAAGACTAGTGGGGTTGCTGTGAAAGGGCTCATTATGCTAATGATTCTTTCAGTGTTCTGCAAAATGGGACTATTCTTCCCAGGGACGTTCACGCCATCATAGGGCGCTGAGACAATCCGAGCCGGCTGCCCCCCTCCTTCGAGTTAATAAAAAAGCGGAAAGCCTTCCTCGTCTGATCTCTGCCCAGTCTGCCTGCAGCTGAGCGCTGCACTTCACTTGCCTGGATGCAAAGACGTGCATCTCGGCTGCATTTGCCAGGCCTTTTGTTTTGGTAATAGATGTAATTGTCTTCACTGCGGTGTTGAGCCTCAGAGCAGACAGATAATAATAAAAATTAAAATAGCGTGCCCGGTTACTCTTATCTTTATGTCTTTTTCAGCAAGACATCTTGTGACAACTTGGCTTTTTACGTGTAATGTGAGTATGTGTGTAACACAAAGCACTGATTTAGCACCTCAAAGAATTAAACACAAAGCATCAAGCTTTGATCTATAAAACAGGAGCGAGCAAGAGAGACATAACTATTGCGGCTCAATTGCACAATGAGAAACCAGGACACCTTGTATAAGTCCCAGTTTCTCCTTCACTTCATTGTTTGATCCAAGGCAATTGCTTTTTTTTTCACAGTGCCTGCTTTTCCTTTATTGTCATATGACAGTCCCTTGAAATTCATTTGGTCTGATTGTGCAAAAACTTCTCTGTACACGGTTAAATAGATAACAATAGTACTGCTACTGCATTACCTATCTACAACAGGCATAAGGGGCGCCAGACATTTTACTAGTCTGATTTATAGAATGTAACACTTCTAATAATTATTATGCAATGCAACGATATAATCAAACATACTAAAATGAAAGGTGTCGCGTGTTTGCTGTACAATGTAAATATCCAATATATCAGGGCCTCAGCTCGCGCTCAGGCTCTTAGAGCCAAACCAGACCATTGGGGCTCTCTCTATTAATGTACTGGCTCACCCAGCTCTAGATGACCTCCTCTTACGTCTGACACCTATTGGCTATTTCTACTGAAGACTGAGATACATGACTATAAATACAAGCCATATAATTCATTTTTTTGACATCCAAATACCTGAACTTTTTTTGAAATACAATATTATCCTTTTAGTACTCTGCTATCTTTGCAATTGACCCAATCTTTCTCATTAGACCAGGCGGCATGATCTCTTCTGCTAGGGCCGAAGTTCATGACATGACTTCTTAAAATATTGCCACCTGTATTTTCTATTCTGCTGTTTCTGCATGTGAAGAATCCGTCTTTTGACTTGATGTTCTACTCAGGTAAACACGAAGCCTACGCCATTACTTCATAGCATGCTGTTTGATATGGACAACTCATTGCTTTAATGTTTTCACACCCACTAACATTCCAGCGTATTGGTGGGCTGTACAACGTGCTCAATGGGGATATACATTTATTGGACATAATACAAATTTACAGGGGGATGTTGAAGGTTCCTCAAGGGAATATCTAAAAAAATATGAATATATGATGTGTGTGCACATTAGGCTAATAACCTTCATCATAACCTTGTAAGCTTAAAGACTACTTTACAGGGGAATAAAAAAATAGATAGAATTGACAGTTGCATGTTACTGATAATACATCTCACAGATCCCGAGAGCTCAGAAGGATACCGCAAAAACATTTTGCAAATTGCATCTTGAGTAAGCAGTGCACTCAATAAATGCTGATTGTGCAGCTTAAAAGCTTTTCAGCTGCATTCTCCAAGGTTAAATAGGAAATGTTCTGTTCTATTGTGGAGGCAGGGCATACAAAGGCACGTGGTTACCACTGAGGTGAGGCTCACTGCTGACTTTTTGAAGCTTCCATTGCGTTATGTAGATATAATCACAAGCTGCTGTGGGCTCAAGACGTTCACATAAAACATCACTCAAGACAAGGGTAGAGAGATTTTGATCCTCATTCAATACCCCACTTGGTAGCTTGCAACCCTTGTCAGAGAAATGTATATATTCTCAAACTCTTTAAAACTGTGTCTCTAAAGCAAAAAAGCCTGGCAGTATGGGCTGGACTGTTCCCATTCTAGCAGGGTCAAGATTGATTTACGCATGGCCAGGTCCGAAATGAGGTGGCATGTTGTGCATACTAATGATGGATTGGGATGCAGCTCAGGTACTTACCAGTGGCTTAGTTTTATTAAAACATTCCATCCATGACTTTTTTGCATACTTCAGTGTGACACCCTAAATGGAATGGGTATGCCCATATGTGAATTCCATGCACACTGCGCTGTTGAAACCGAGTTATACCTAATGAGACCTAATAATGGTAACACCATTCTGGGTTGCTTTTCGTTCTGCGTTCAAGGAGAACCTGGCCTGGAAATTCAGGCTGGACTGTTCCCATTGGAGCAGAGTCAAGTCTGATTTGCATATGGCCCAGATTCAAACTGAGGTGGCATGGTGTGCCCAATACCAATGGACCAGGATGCAGTCTACAGTAATTACCAGTAGCTTAGATTGATTCAAGCATTCCATTCATCACTTTTGTATACTTCAGTTTAAAGCAAAATCAAGCCGTTTTTCATATTGGCATCTGGTGAATTAATACATGTATCCTTTGTATCTGTACATGTATGGAAGTTACATATGCAGTGTCGGTGACCATCCACTATAAGTCAATGCAAGACACTATGAGCACCGGACCCAAGTCTGTGCATACCGTTCCCACTTAGGGGAACTGGTTTCAAGCTAGCCTGGCCTGATGATGGGTGATACCCCAAAACCGTTCCCAGGATGCTTCTTTCTGGTCCAGGGAGGACCTGGCCTGGCAGTTTGGGGTGGACTGTTCCCACAGGGAGCAGGGTCAAGACTGATTTGAATAAAGCTGAGTCCAAACTGGGGTGGTGTGGTGAGCAAACAAATGATGGATTAAACCCAGATCTGTGAATGGGGGTGAATGTTTGATTTGTTCAGCATTCCGTCCATCATCTGTTCTTTTTGCTTTTGTCACTCTAAGTGGGAAGGGTATGTCCAGACATGGGTCCCATGCTCACTGTGCCAGTGATTTTAAGCTAGCCTAGCTGAGAAGGGGGTGATACCCCAAAACCAGTCCCAGAGTGCTTGTTTCTAGTCCAGGGAACAACTGGCCTTGTAGCTCAGGCTCCACTGTTCCCATGGGGAGCAGGGTCAAGCTTGATTTGCAAATGGCTGTGTCCAAACTGGGATGTTGTTGTGAGAAAAAAACAATGGATTAAACCCACATCTGTGCCTGGGGGCAAATGTTTGCCTTGCTCAGCATTCCATCCATTATCTGTTCTTTTTGCTTTTGTTGCCCTAAGTGGATAGAATATGCCCCAAAGTGGGTCCTTGCTCACTGTGCCACTAGATTCAAGCTAGCCTGATTTATTAGAGTTGATACCTCAAAATCAGTCCCAGGATGCTTCTTTGTGGTCTGGGTAGGACCTGGCCTGGCAGTTTGGGCTGGACTGTTGCCATGGGAAGCAAGGTCAAGACTGATTCGCATAAAGCTGGGTTCAAACTGGGGTGGAGTGGTGAGCGAAAAAACAATAGATTAAACCCGGTTCTGTGACTGGGGGTGAATGTTTGATTTGTTTAGCATTTCGCCCATCTGTTCTTTTTGCTTTTGTCATTCTAAGTGGAAAGGGTATGACCAGGCGTGGGTCCTGTGCTTACTATGCCATTGGGTTGAAGGTAGCCTGGCTGATGAGGGGTGTTACCCCAAAACTAGTCCCAGGGTACTTGTTTCTGGTTCAGAGAACACCTAGCCTGGCAGTTCGGGCTGGTCCAAATGTGGGTCCATGCTCACTGTGCCACTGGATTCAAGCTACTCTGGCTGAAGAGCAGCGATACTCTGAAACCGGTCCAAGGATGCTTGTTTCCGGTACAGGGAGGAGCTGGCCTGGCAGTTCCGGCTGGACTGTTTCTGTGGGGAACAGGGTCAAATACTATTTGCAAATGGCTGGGTCTAAACTAGGGTGTTGTCGTGAGAAAAACAATAAAGGATCAAACCCACATCTGTGACTGGGAGTGAATGTTTGCATTGTTTAGCATTCAATCCATCATCTGTTCTTTTTTGCTTTTGTCATCCTAAGTGGGAAGGGTAAGCCCAGACGTAGGTCCCGTGCTCACTGCTACTGGATTCAAGCTAACCCAGATGATGAGGGGTGATACTACAAAAACTGGTCCTAGAATGCTTGTTTCCAGTCCATTGAGGACCTGGCCTGGCAGTTCAAGCTGGACTGTTCCCATGGGGAGCAGGGTGAACACTGATTTCCATATGGCTAGGTCCAAACTGGGGTGGTGTGGTGAGCAAAAAAAAAAACAAGGGATTAAACCCAGATCTGTGACTGGGGGGTGAAAGTGTGCACTGTTCAGCATTCCATCCACCATCTGTTCTTTTTGTTTCCTTACGTGGGAAATGAATGCCCGGATGTGGGTCACATGCTCACTGTGCCATTGGATTTAAGTAGCCTGGCTGATGATGGATGATTTCACACAACCGGTCCCAGCATACTTTTGTTCAGTTCAGGGAAGACCTGGTCTGGCAGTTTGGGCTGGACTTTAACCATGAGGTCAAGACTGATTTGCATATGGTTGGTCCAAACTGGGGTGGCGTGGTGAGCAAAACAAACAATGGATTAAACCCAGATCTGTGACTTGGGGTGAATGTTGCATTGTTCAGCATGCTGTCCATCATCTGTTCTTTCTGCTAATGTTTTAAATATGGGCATTTGTGAGCAGGTAGAGGCAACAGGCCACAGGCCAAGTGCCTTTTTTAGGACTCAGACACTTAGGTTTTACTAACATTTTGTGACAGAGTTGCCTCACTTTTTTGACACAGCCCAGTTTACATTGTTTTGCATTGCTTAATAAAAAAAAAAGTAAACCAACGCAGCGTACAGATCTGCCTTGAGGTACCTTGCATCGTGGAGGCATTCAATGGGTGGATCGTTGCCATTCTCATGCATCCCCCATGGATTTTGATGCAAACCCAGATTTGTTAAGGTCTGTAAACCTGGGTTTCCTAAAAAAAATGATCACCTACATGAGGCAGGCGTAATGAGGATAAATATTTTTATTTCTCTTTGTTATTTCATCTTTCTATGCGTGATGCATTCTGCCTCACACAAAGAAATATAAAATTGACACTTGGATTGTTTTTGTGTAGAAAAGTATCCCTTCCTGCACAAAAACATTCTGTCTTTAATGCGGGCACCCTTACTCCATGGCACAAGGGTGCCTGCACTGGCCCTAGGCAGCACACAGTGCACCAACAGACAGAGGGAGCTGAGGATGACTTAGTAGACATTGAGCATTTCTGCTCTTCAATTTCCTTGCTGGGTTGTTTTGCGTGAAACATATTTAAATCTTGGCCATAACATCCAGTTGTAGGTATTATACTCCATATATTATGTGGACGTTGTATTTCGCCCTGCCCAGCCCAACAGAAATTTCAGTGTGGTCCAAGTTGGCCATGGGTACATAATCTTCTTATTCCTGGGCTTCTTATTCTGGTTTTGTTTTTTGATTGCATTTCCGAGACTGCACCCGCTTCACAACTCACGTATTCTCTGGGATAACTGTTTGTAGAAAGGTGAAAGACTCACTTAATAAATGGCAGTGCAGAATTCACATATGGGCAGAATTTTGTAAAAATTATGACAAAATAGCACCCCTTCCTCTTTTTCAATAAAGGTATTCCTGCTAGTCTGCGCATTGGAATCTTTCTTTGGGTTTCAGGGTAAGTGACTCCATGCAATGATAGGTCATATGCATTGCCGGGCATTTATTCAGGCATTTATCCAGGCAAGAAGATATTTAGAAAGCTATGCAAGGGGCGAGTTGCACCTCCTTGTGTGGCTTTGTGAAGAAATGTAACATAATACAGTAGCTTGCACTACCATGCATTACATTTCGTTCTGGAAGGCATTTTTAAAGGCTGGGGCACGGGGTGTTAGTGTTCAGCCATCCATGGATTTCACACAAACCCAGAACTACAAATGTTTGTAAACGTACGGTTGTGTGAAATCACTATGCCTCCCAGAGGATGGTGTAATAAGGAGAAAAATATTTGTTCCTCCTGCGTTGGGGGTTAGGCTGCCCAAAGGGAGCGAGTGCTATGAGTGAGCAGAAGGGTGCCATGTTTTAGTAGATATGATACATGTCTGCTTTCTGCCTTTTACTTAACGCAGCGCAGCAGGTTGTCTTGGTGTGCTGCTTTGCGTGAAAGATTAGTTAATCTGGCACTAGGTCTCTAGCTGCCTGGAAACAGTGCACTCTTGCGGGTTACCCCTCTATTATACCAGAGTCGTTTTTAAACAGGATTTACTATGCCTGCATTTCCCTTGTGCTTGCCTGTAAGTTACTCCTCAACACTTCTAAAATATACTCTGTAGATCATTAACATAGCTGTCTGTATCCAGTATATGGATGAGGGGCTGCTCCTCTGCCACGCCAGGTGGGACTCTATGCTGCACTGGTGTGAGCTGTATGTAAGCAGTGCATGCGCACTGCCTGCTCTCCTCTGCCTGCTTGGAAGACCCTACAGAGGTTTCACTTTATGTGCACATGGTTCACTCCTCTGTCACCCAAGTAGTGACTGAAAAGCATTTACTGTGTTTTTCCTGAGCAGGCTTGTATGTTACTCCTCATCTCTTCTCAAGAGAATCCAATATTAAAATTATCTACCATGAGTGGTTATATACTAAATATATCTGTAGGTCAATCATCTGCTCCAAGTGGATTACATAGAGCATCTGTAATGACTGACTTTATCCAGGGCATGCCATAGGCTGTTCCTCAGTCACTCCTATGTAGACCCCTCGATTACAAGCAACTAGAAATGTGGATAACTACAAGCTTTCTGTCTCTCCTTTTTCATGCCGCTACACGCCTAGGCGCAGAGACGTAAAATAAGAGCATCACCCTAGTGATTCACTCACAGCACTAGGACACTTCCTACATAGGATGGACTGCAACCATCTACCCCCCCCCCATGGTGCAACATTTCACTTGTCTGCTGGAGTGCTTCAGTGCCTCGTCACGGGTATAAAAAGCCTCAGAAATGCAATTACAAATCTTGTGGGCATATTTATAAGAAAGTGGCGCATCATAAATTATGCGCCACTTTTCTTGTGCACCCCTACCAGCATCTAACAACATCATGGTTGCGCTGTGTTTACAATACGGCACACCATGGCGGTCGTTAGCACAATAGCTTCAACATTTTTGATGCTATTGTTGTGCTTTGCTACAGTGGTATCAAAATGTTGATGCTAGTGCAGCAAAGCACAGTGAGGCCCATTGAATATAATGGGTGCGTTTGAGCAGAGGCTAAAAATGACTGAAAAAATGAGGCAGTGAAAAGTTGTAAATTACACTGCGCCATTTTTTCGGGCCTCCCTGTGCCTGGAACGTCCCCCCTGGATACAATATGCCTGACTAAGGCATAATGTGGTGCAAGGGTTTACAAAGTGGCACAATGCAAGCATTGCGCTACTTTGTACATATGGCGTGGCAGAAAAGCCACCTTAGCACCGTCTTAGCATAAAATAAAAGATGCTATGGCAGTGCTAAGGTGGTGCAAGTACCTTGTAAATATGCCCCTTAGAATTCAGCTTTTTTGGCCACTTTAACCGTTGATCCTTCCCATTAATCCCCCAATAAGCTGTAGATTTGCCTAAAGTAAATCCTGGGTTCGGACTTTGTTTCCCATCCCCAGCCCCGTGCTGAGCAGGACTACTGCTTCCTCAAGTGAACCCATTTCCAAAACAAAATCCCATTTATGGCGGTGCGCCACTCTTCATCGCACCGCAATTCCCAGTGTGTTTAATTTCAGATGTTCCGGTTAACTTTAGTACAATTTCTACCATGTCTGCTTACCATTATCTGACCTTTTCAGGGATTCCAGACAGATGCTGCAAAAGCTACTGTATCAGGAGGGGGTTTAACCTTTTAGATGTTGTTAAGCGAATGCTATTTTATTCAAATTCCATTATCTTGACAATTGCAAGAAAGCAGCTCGATTTCCATCACATACACCGGCCTGTCAGATTCCAGGCTCAGAAACATACTCCCTGTCACGCTGGAGCATGGTGAGGAATAGTAAGGAGCAGGATGATGCGCCGCTGCTTGCAAAGTAGATTCAGCTGTATCCTTCTGCATGAGACGTTCAAATATTTGACAGACGCAATTACAGTAGGGAATGGCGTCCTGGACCAAGCTGCTGCTGCTCGCTTTGAAGCCTAGAACCTGGCTGGAAACATGCGATGGACCAGGATTTTGAGCGAGGCATAAAGGTTGGCCATTACAGCAATCATTAACATTCATAAACTAATAAGAGCTGTTCACTTGTTTTACAACCAAAGCTTGAGAAAAATAACTAGAGTAAAATCGAGCTACAAGAACACAAAAGGCCACATGGTCAACCTTTGTTTCTTCTATTGTTTCCAGCTCTCAAGAGGTTCAGAGGTGGTGTAGCCCTCATGCTCAAGCCTATCATTCACGACACTGAACAAGTAGAGCCAGAGTCACTCTTATGATGGGAGTTCCAAAATCCAATACTAAATGAGTGTGTCATCAGAACATTTCATGCTAAGTATAACTTCCAGATTGCACCAGCTGAAAATCTTGGAGCACTTGTGTGAGAAATGCGGACATGGTGTGGGTGTGTGACCTTACCGTGTAATAATGACACACATCTGTCTTAGGTTCATTGATGGTCGTTTGTAAAACCTTAGTGCAGTCCTGGGTAGGTGTGGCTCAGAACAAATAGGCTTTGTCTAAGGAACAAGTGCAAAGCATAACAGGGAATAACAAGAAAAAGAAAACCAGTAACAATCTGACACCAATTTATAAAAGTAGTTAATTGTTTATCCTAAAGTAGACAGCTCACTACAATAATCCACCAGAATGTACCACAGATATGCTTTTAAAATAGAAACAATAAATCATTACTTTTCACTAGTTACAACAAATCTTTGTAGTATACTGCAACAAGCAAGTTAAAAACAGCATATGGGCATTGTTTGCGGTGCCAACATCATTAGGGAGCCAGTCACGGGGACCATTTAGGTTCAGGGGGACAGTTATATGTCAGCTTTAGCAGTCTCCAGTCCAGTTTGAGTCCTATGGTCAAACCGTCTTTGAAGTCAAAGGAGTGGTCTTGAAACAAGGGATACAGGATGCTGAAGATGTGTTGATGATACTGAGGGTGCTGTGCCACAGTAGTGGGTCTTCCTTTGGCCGCCCCATAGCCCTCAAGCTTAGAGGGAAACTTTCAAATCAAGGGCCAAGCTACCACTATGGCCTGATGAAGTCCTGCAGAAGACCAGTTGCCACTGCCCTACTGGTGTCCAGTTACAGCAAAACCAGAGGTTTCCATTGGTTGGCGTTAACTTCCTTGGTCCATGACCAAACAGCACTCTGATGACTCTCTGGGGTCCAACAGACTTGGGTGCAACTTTTGAGGGTCAGGACTTGGTCTCACAGGCTGCACCTCTAGGTCCAGCTGTGTTCAGGCTTCTTGGCACTGGACTCTCAAGGGTGTTGGCTTCTCAGACTGTATGGCCCTGTGGCTGTAACAGAGAGTCAGCCAACTGACTCTTGGAGTCACTTTCCCTGTCTGGCACTCGTTGGCAACTTTTCAATGAGTGGGGTACCACAGGCACATTTCTCTGTTTGCTAGTCCAAAGGTGCAGCAGGTGTAGTCCTGTTTTTGGTGCAGCCTCTCTTTGCTGGGTCCCAGTACAGCAAGGCAGTCCTCTATTCCTCCTCTCTCCAGTACAGGCATGATTTGAGGTCTGGGTGCCAGGGGTGCCACTTTTATTCTTCTACAACCCTAGAGGGATGTGGCTAGTCTACTGGATACCAGGCCCCCCCTGCCTGATGGTTACATCTTGCAAAGTTTGGCATCTAGTTATCCCAGGTGTCACTATTTGACTCTCAAAACAACTTCTCTCTCTTTGTGGAGCTCTCTAGCCCAAACCAGAGGAGATGCTACCTGGATGCCATCTGCCCAAGATGTTAGCCTGTCTGCTAAAACAGAATGGCCGCACTTTCTAAGTGTGACTACCATTTACTCATCAAAGGCGGCTCCTCTTTGAAGTTTGCCTTTTAGGCTCTCATCCTCTCTGGCCATCCTGCAAGGAGAATGTCACACCTCTTACCTAGGCCGGTCCTCTGTTCCTCTTTCTGAGAGTCCTTCTCACCTCGCCTCAGGAGGGCAGCAGGTTGTCTTGAGGACACCTTCTGTGCGCAACTGAAAACAGCTACTGGAAAACTTTGGGCAATGAAGTGGCAACTTTCTAAAATTGTCAGTTGTAAAATAGTTACATTAAATTCGATTTAATAAGTTAGATTTGATTAAAAGAATTGTTTGATACCTTGAAGTACCATATTTAGTAATCCCATTTGGAATTTAGCACTGCTAAGTTGTCAGTGTGTAGCTCCATACTCGCTGGTGGGGTTACTTGTCTTACCACAGTAAAAACAACAATACAGAGTTTTTACTGTCAGGCTATGTAAAGTTAATAATACATATGTTCTCCTTTTTAATATAATGCATCCTGCCTTTAGGACTTGATAGGTCTGTCTTAGGATTGATGTATACATTTATATAAAAGGTTTATAAAAAGGTTTGGGCTTTGCCATTGGTTTAAACAGCAGAGTAGAGTTAGCAGTTTACAAAATGTTCTGCCAGTCTACAATAGTAGACTGAGAGTCATGGTTTGCTTTGTCACCCCATGGGAGCACAAAAAGAACAGCAGTCCACAAGGGACACAGCTTACAGACGTAAGGTACCCCTGGTACCACACGCAAGGGACTTACAGGTAACTTATCTTATACCGATTGTAGGTAGACCAATTAGGCCTATACCTTTTAAGGGTTATAGCCCATGCACTGAGTTCTGGTTTGCAAATGCCACTGCTTATCAAAGTCCTTATATCAGTACCTAATAGTCAAAAAGTGGGGCACAAATGGAGTGGAACCTTCAAAAAGCCACAGTTTTACAGATTGATAGAGAAACATGTGTAAAGAAAATATTGTTCCAACTTTAATGCGACAAAAGATTAAATAAACATAGGAAAAAGATAAACTGAAGTCATGGACATCGATACCCAAAGGTCTAAATTGTTAACTGCTGATAGAAAAGTATTAGTGGCTATCTTATATACTTGCGGAGGGCAAATTTACCACAATGCAGTACACATCAGACCAAGGCACTAATTCTGAGCTGGTCAGAAATTTCCAAACTTCTGTTGGTGTAGGTGACAAGCTACAGAGATGAGTAGTATTTACTACACTGAGTAATTATCGAGTGCATTTAATACTTTGCCCCTTATTAAACTTCAGCAGATCAAACCTACTGGAATTTAAGAGGAGGAATGAGTAAGGTATTTACAATACCATGCAGATTTGGGTGCAGTAAGCACCCAAATCTGCATGCTATTCCACAAAATTCAGAATAGGTGTTATTTATCACACCCTATATATAACATGCCCATGGTTTCATTATTTATCAGGTGAGATAAATAGTATCTATTTCTCCTACAACCTCACACTTAGGACCTAAGCACCATTACAAAAGAAAGTCCAGCTGCACCATATTATTGCCATTTTATTGCCTGACCATGTCATTTATATCCAGAGTTGCACAGCTGCACTGCATGGAAAGGGTCTCATCAGAGGACGGGGTTTGGGGACCTGACCTTCCTGGTGGGTCTTGGAAAGGCACTTCATTCATCACAAGAAATCTGACCAGAATTATACATTAAAAGGTTGGTCTGATCATTTTAGGTCTTGCCCAAGGCAGTGCATGTGCTGTCTCTTGCAAGACCTTTTGTTTCGAACAGTAGGGTTAGAGACCACCTATTGCTTGGCATTGGTTGGGTTCATTGTCACTCATTTACTTGTTTCTTATTGGTCAAATGCCAAAGGCTTCTTTCGTCTTCATGTGTTTGTCTCTTTCCTGGAGCATGGATACATTACTTGTGTCCTGCCACTGCTCTCTTTTGTAGGTGCTACTTTTTTCTTTGTGTTTAAGCACTCTACAAGGGTGAGTGTTTTTAAGCTATTCCCCTCATGTACTTCTCACCCATCCCTGTTCCTCTGCTGTCCATCTGTTTGCCCCCAATCTCTTTATTGTCCATATGCTTGCTCTCGGGCCCTCACTCAAAACCTCAGTTATCTGTCTGCTCAACCCCAGACCCTCCTGACCACTCTTGGTTATCCATATTGCCCTCACATTCACTCTTCCTCTGTTGTCCATGTTAAACCACCACCTTCTGTCTCTCTAGTGTCTATCATCTTCACCTGCCCTTCCTCTGCTACCTGTGTTGATGCCCCACTTTCCCTCCCTCTGTTATCTGTGTTTACCCCGCCTGCTCCCCTACCTCCATTGTCTCTGTTGCCTTTACACCTGCCCTCCTGCTGTTGTCTATGTTTCACCCACCCACCGTCCCTAGATTGTCTGTTTTGCCCTATCTAATGTCTATGTTGCTTCCCCTCCTGCTGTCCCTTTGTTGTCTTTGTCTCCCTCCCACCTACCATCCCTCTGTTATCTGTGCTGATCCTGCCCTCCCTCTGTTGTCTGTGCTGCCTTCACCCACCATTTTGCTGATGTCTGTGTTGTCCCTGCTTGTCGGCCCTTCAATGTCTGTGTTGTCCTCTGACCCACTGTTGCCTGTGTTGCCCACAACCCTCTGTTCCTCCATAGTATGTGTTGCCCTCCCTTCAGCCCTCCATCTGTTGTCTGTGAGGTCTTCACTCAGCCTCTGCCATGGTATGTGCTGCCCCCTAATAGCCCTTCTTTCATTGCCTTTGTTGCCTCCACCTACCCTTCCGCCATTGTCTGTGTTGCCACCCTCTGTTGTGCCTGTTGCCCCCAACCAGCCATATAAAAAAACACTATGACGCTGTAAGGAAATGTCTCTATTTGCATGTTCACCCTCATGTTTTTGGACTGATGCTGCTGGTTTTTCAACTCTCTGAGTACACTGACGCCTGCTAACTAGACCTCAGTGCCAATTTTCCAAGCCCTTACAAATTATATGTCGAATTGGCTATACCCAATTCGCAAGTCCCTAGTATATGATGGCCAGGGTACCAAGGGCATGTAAGACAGAGTGTCCACCCAGGGCTGCAACACTGTTAGTGGCACTCTGAGTGTGACAAAGGACAAAATACTTCCAGCCTGCCACTGCTGACTGGAAGAGCAGTGTTTGCACTGCTAGTTCAACTTTGCCATTTAAACCAATGTCAAAGCCACCACTTCCCTTAACCTTATATGTATGTCTCCCCTATGGAAGACCTATAGAGCCCTACGACAGGGAGCTATATAATGTTAAGTGAGACATATATTTTTAATATGCCTTAACAGCAACACTTCTAAATTGTCATTTTGCTTGGGAAACGTTAGTAGCCCATTGACTAATACAGAATTACCAGATGGCATCCCAGCCTGGCCAACACCTAAATGGGACTACCTAACTAGGTACTGTAAAGCATCAAATGAATTGTGACATTAAACCCGATCTAGTATCCAGGTTGAATTTAAAGTCACATATAGAATTCTGCAACTTTTAGAAGATTGCCACTCTATGCCCCAGCTGATCCAGTAGCCTCACATGGGCTCTGGAAACACACAGCTTTCTACCCACCTGGGGAGACCTGTGAACAACGCTCAGGTTTATAAACAAAGGCAGTTGCCACAGAGGGAGATGTGACCTCTTCTCTCAGAATGGCCACCAGGGGTTTAAGCCCAAAAGGAAAGCTTCAAAGAGGAAGCCACCTTTGATGGGCAAATGGCAATAACACTTTGTTAGACTTGGCATCCTTGTTGTGGTCTGCCCTAACTTTTCGCCTCTGCTTCCCAGGTTCTTTCTGTGTGCTGGGCTCTGTTTTTGCTGTTTTGTTTGATCTGGACACTTTACCACTGCTGACCAGTGTTAAAGTGCAAGTGTTCCCTATGTAAATTATATGTGTAATTGGTTTTCCATGATTGGAATATTTGATTTACTAGTAAGTCCCTAGTAAAGTGCACTAGAGGTGCCTAAGGACTGCAAAGCAAATGCTACTAGTAGGCCTGCAGAACTGGTTGTGCCACCCACGTGAGTAACCCTGTAAATATGGCTCAGATCTGCCACTGCAGTGTCTGTGTGTGCAGTTTTAAACTGCCAAT
Source organism: Pleurodeles waltl (assembly GCF_031143425.1). Lineage (NCBI taxonomy): Eukaryota > Metazoa > Chordata > Amphibia > Caudata > Salamandridae > Pleurodeles > Pleurodeles waltl. Next base: position 1,088,595,561 of record NC_090440.1, read on the forward strand.
TCGACTTGTACCCACTTGCCAGTCCTAAACCTTCCCTTTTAATACATGTAAGGCACCCCTAATGTAGGCCCTAGGTAGTCCCATGGGCGGGGTGCAGTGTTTGTTAAAAGTGGGACATGTACTGATGTCTTTTACATATCCTAACAGTGGATTACTGCTAAATTCAGTTTTCACTGTTGCAAGGCCTATCTATCTCATAGGTTAACACGGGGGCTGCCTTCAAATATTATTAAAGTGCAGATTCCCTTTGGGAGCAGATAGAAATGTGGAGTTTTAAAAATACCTATTTTAGTGAAGTTGGTTTTTAGATCGTTAGTTTGAAAATGCCACTTCTAGAAAGTAGGCATTTTCTTCCTTAAACCATTCTGTGACTCTGTTTGGTTGTGTATTGCCTGTCTGGGTCAGACTGACAGTGGGCTGTTTGTGAATCTCCTCTAGACAGTGACACAAAGGGAGCTGGGTTGTAGCCTCCATATCCTGATGAACCATCTGGGCTGGAGGGGAAAGATGGAGTGGTCACTTATACCTGCCCTCTCACAATGCAGTCTCCAACCCCCTGGTGTGAGTCTGCAGCCTGGCTTGGGCCAGGCAGGATCTTAAAAACAAGAGAGACTACCCTTTGAAGTTTGCCAACTTAAAAGGCAGAAAGGAGTATAAGTATTGGACCCAAAACCCCTGGAAATCAGATTACTTCTTCAACCAAGAGGAACCTCTGCCAAGGAGAAGAGCTGGAGAGCTGGAGCAGGAGTACTGTCCCTTTGCCTGTGACTGTGCTTTGTGGTGTTGGCCTGCAGTAGCTGCTTCTGCCTGAGAGAGGACAAAGACTGACTTCTGTATGACTTTCCACTGGCGAAGAATCTCTAAGGGCTCGAACTGAGCTTGCCTCCTGTTGTGGAAGTCTCATGGACATCAAAGACTTCTCTCTGCCAGCACCTGGACTATCCGCTGGGACTCCCGCCCTACCAAGTGGTGCCCTAGCCTGCCTCTGGTCCATTGAAAGGTGAAGCTGGTGGAAAAGGACAAAAATCCACACAAAAGACCGCTGTGCAGGGAAATGTTTGACGCACCATCCGCAACGTGGCTGATAAACGATGTGTGCGCCACCAGCGTCTGCTAAAATCGATGCTCCACTTGCTCGCAGCTGGGAGATCGCCGCATTGGGGCTGGAAAAAAGATGGGCAACACCCGCTTGCGGCTGCTGATAATGATGCAAGCCCCATGCAGCATGGTTTCCTAACACAGTGTAACCAAATTTCGAATGCAAAATCGCTGGGCATGAAAAATAAACACAAAGCCTGCCCAGACGTGAGGTGCCCGTCTAAGAATCAACGCATAGCTCTCTTTCAGGAGAGATGAAAAGACGCATGCCGACCCGACCAGACAAGGAACGACACATGGTCTTGCTTGCGAATAGGAACTTGATACACCGCTGGCCTTTTTCGAGGCACACTCACCCGTGCGGCTTTATTTTTTACGCTAACCAGGTACTTTGTTTAACAACAACATTCTCACTGTTTTCTTTGAATTAAGACTCATTCTTTTTAAATTAATATCTTCACTTGTCTATGTTGGATTTTCGTCGTTGTGGTCCTTTTTGATTTAGATCAATATTACCTATTTCTCTAAACTGGTGTGGTGTCCATTTTGTAGTGCTTTCACTGTATTACTGTGTTTGCTGGTACAAATATTTTACACATTGCTTCTGAGTTAAGCCTGCCTGCTTATGCCAAGCTACCAAGTGGGTGAGTGGGGGTTAACCAGGTGTGTTTCTCCTTTGCACTGACTAGAGCCTTGCTTGGACAGGGGGTAACCTGACTGCCAACCAAAGACCCCATTTCCTAGGGCATTCTGCCTTTTGCTCATGTAGACAAATTGAGGACAGGGGCAGAGGGAGAAACTCAGTGCCCAAACTGGTTCTCCCATGGGCGTGTTGCCCTCAGGTAGCCAAACTTCTAGGGTGGCTACAAAGCTTCTGATGATCAAAGAGGGATCCAAAGATTTTGAGAGGGGCTAATATAGTGCACTCTGGGGTAGCCAGATGCCACATATTGGAGCAAACATGTCACCAGAAGGGAGAGGACCTAGTAGCTTATGGGCTAGTGACTGCGTAGTCCCCTCAGGGCTCTTTCCTGGGATAAATATGGCACCCCTGTCACCCTGCCCCCAGATCATGCTGGATTTGGAGAAAGGAGCAAAGAAAGACTCCAAGCTGCCCTGGAACCTGCACAAAGGAAGGTTTCACCATCAGTAGGACTTCACCTGCTGCACTTTGGGCTAGGGAAGTTTGGACTGTGTCTGTGTCTCCTGTCTGGGAAAAATCGATTCCTGGCCCCAGATCAAAGCAGTGACTCCAAAGACCACTTTGTTGATCCACTAGAACCAGCTTCTGGGACAAAAGAGCTGAAACAGCCCAAATTGACATGTTGATAGCCGCAGCAGAGGTTTTGCAGCTACCAGTTGCTGGGCGCCCTAAAGTACAAATTCAAGAGAACCAAAATTTGCACCCATATCTGCTGGACCCTGGAGTTCAATCAGAGTCTGGATTTGTCACGCACAAAGGAAAATCGCCCCCGCCTAAGGGTTTTGCTCCGAGCGTGGTGCACAGACACCTGTAGCCAGCATCAACTTGCCAGCTAATGCACCGTAAAGGACTTTGAGGGACCCAGATCTCTGTGGCCAAATATGCCCCACTTTACTCGTTGGCTGAGGAATCACCACAAACGCACCCCCATTGACCACATCTCAACAAGAGCATCCTTGAGCATCTCTTCGTGTGCATCCCCAGCATCAGGACCACTCCATTGACGAGTATAGCAGTTGTCCTGTAAAGTTTGGAACTTGCTTTAAAGGCGCTGTTGTAGATAGGAAAATGTCCAAAGTATCCTTTCTGGCCTTGTCGACCTCCATCCTGTTGGATTTAGTTGCCCGAGTCAGCCCAGAGTAGCCAAACGAACTCTTTCAAACTTTTCAAAAGTTTACAAACATTTTATTGACATGCATCCACACTGCTATGCAACATGGCTAAACAATACTAACAAAACCAATACCTCAGGTAGGAGAGACCTATTGTCTTTGCTACTGCTTGTTAATTTTATAACTGGTATTTGTAGCGTGTTGACCAGTAGATGTACAGTACACCACACAGAAGATACAGTTTTCCAAAAACTGAGTTTGACTTATGAGTTACAAAGAAATCAACTTGTTTTGAAATGAATTTGTTTTGTGTATTGCCAATCTATTTCCTATCCTGCACCTGCTGATCATATAGCTTTCTGGATGCAGGTCGTTCAGACAGGATTTGCGTGCTTCAATTTAAATGAATAGGAAATATTTGGACTTATTGACTAACCCCCGTGCCCCACTGAAGCCTCCCTTTTTTACATTTGGGTGGGTGTTTCCAGGTAACACACATAGCATTTGACACATTCCCAGATTTACGAGATTTTGGAAACCTGGGCATACGCCAACACCCTACACCTCTTTCTGTAGGGGGATAAGGGAGGTGAAACGAGGACACATAACTTTATTTTGCTTCTTTTCCTCTCTTTCTGCATGTGCTGCATTCTGCAGTACACATAGAAGGAGGAAAACGCCTACATTGATTGTTTTTGTGCAGCAAGGTGTCCCTTCCTGCACAAAAACAATCATGCCTGCAATGCAGATACCCTTGCACCATGGTGCAAGGGTGCCTGCGTTGGCGCATGGCATCCCATTAGGAGCCAGCGCAGGGGGAAAGGACAGGAATGCGGCATATCTATTAGATGTGGTGCATTCCTGTCCTTTTCTTTTGATGCAAGCAAGAGCAGCAGGAATCCTTGCGGTGCTTCCCTGCACCAAAACCTTATAAATGCGGCCCACTGTCTATACACAAAGGGTTAAGACTAAGAGTGTCTCAGTAGGAGTAGTGAACACGAATATTATTAATGAGAGTACGGAAATGGGTGCAACATATAGAAAGCCATCATATAAAGTAAACCAAAGTAGAGGAAGAGATTGTGCAAGGTCAGTGTCAGAGCACTATGCACAGAAATGGGCTAAGTAGAAGGGCTTCACGTTCTCTTTCTGTCACGATATATTCAGGAATCCTCTCTGTCATGCTCTCCATCTACCTTGGAAGTGATTACTAAATTATGAATGCTGGATGGGCCGTACCAGAATATTCCTTATCTGTTGTGCAGTTGTACTCTTCCCCCTACAAAGTAAATAAAAAATGTCTTACTTCATGTATAGATGACATTTTGAATGGCTGGCAGAACTCTTATCAACAGAGTTAGTTTTTCCGGTAAAAATTTTGTGTCACCAAAAATGCTACAATGAATACTTCCCAGACTGATTTAATTGTAAGCCTGGACGTACACAGTCTTTGGCTTCAATGTTGTTGTATCGAGGGTGACATTGTTCCAAAATGTGGAATGGAAACGGTGTTGTTTCTTCAAGAACAGGGGGATGGAGCCAGACTATGGCCCATATTTATACTTTTTGACGCAAACAGTGCTGGTTTGTGTCAAAAACGCCATTCCTACGCGCCATGCGGGCGCCTTATTTAAGGAATTACGTTAGCCGGTGCTGTGGACTGGTCTGAGTAAAAAAAATGACTCAAACCAGGCAGCGCTGGCGTAGGGGAAAATGGGGATTGTGCGTCAAAAAAATGGTGCAAGTCAGGTTTGAGGCAAAAATCATGCTTCAAACCGGACTTGCGCCATTTATTGACGCACAACCCCCATTGAAATTACTCCAGTCTTAGCAAAGACAGGAGTCATGCCCCCTTGCCCAATGACCATGCCCAGGGGACTTCTGTCCCCTGGGCATGGTCATTGGGCACAGTGGCATGTAGGGGGGCCCAAATTAGGCCCCCCATGACACTTTAAAAAAATTAAAAAAAATACTTACCTCAACTTACCTGTACTTGCCTGGGATGGGTCCCCCCCATCCATGGGTGTCCTCCAGGGGTGGGCGAGGGTGGAAGGGGGTGTCCCTGGGGGGCAGGGAAGGGCACCTCTGGACTCCTTCCATGGTCTGAGACCATGGAAGTGAGCCCACAGGTCCCTTAACGCCTGCCCTGATCCAGGCGTTAAAAAAACGGCTCACATCAGGCTGTGCGCCGTTTTTTTAAGGCCTGCCCTCTCCTGTGCGCCAAAATGACGCAGGAGTATAAATAAGGCGCACAGGCCTTAAAGTCATTTTTTGGGAGGGACCGCCTACCTTGCATGTCATTAACGCAAGGCAGTTTCCCGCATCTAAAAAATGACTCACACTGAGGAATTTTGACGTCCGCGGGCTCGGGCGTCAAAGTTTAAATATTGTGCACGGTTTGCACCTAATGTGCGTCAAAAGATTTGACGCACATTAGGCGCAAACAGAGTATAAATATGCCCCTATATGTCTGACAAAATATCCTCTAACAGAAATATTGAACTCTACCAACTGCGATGCAACGCCCTCAACCCCACACTACAAAGCTATAAATTTAAGAGCTGTTACACTGGTGCCAACTGATTCACCGGCACCGTGAGCTCTAGTGAAATAATTGTGCACATACACTAAAAGATTGTTTTCAAAACATTTTAGGTATTTTAGTGCAGTTTCATATTAATCTAAGTGTCCTTCACGTTCATGAGTATAACCATAGAGCTGTTCCAAACTATTCTGACCTTTCACTCTATACTGATAGAAGATGTGTTATTCTGCCAGGTTTGTACTTTTACCATCAATAACTTCTAACTAGGCATTAAAGGCTACCATCCCAGGAGGTTCTCCATTATCCTGTTAGCAGGCGTGCAGGGCAGAAATAAATAAAAGAACAATGTTCAATACATTTTGTTAGTAAAGCACTTTCAAGGTTTAGTGAAGAAAACGGGAAACAATGCATTTTTTCCCGACGTAACTGTATTTAATTACATTTAAACTGAGAGTCACTTCTTTCAATTTCATATTATGGTTCCAGTTCTAGCAGAACTTTTCAGCTACACTCCTTGCCTAGTGTACTGTACAAGGGGTATGCGGGTCAGCCTCTCTATCAGAGATAATGCTCATTGATTTGCTTTGACTGCTGCAGAACATGTATTAGGGACAATTTTCAAATATATCAGCTCCTTGGTCCATAGAGCCAGTAATGCAGCTGAGCTGCAAAGCAGAAACCTTCATGTGGGGTAATAGGTAGCTGAGGCACAAATAAAAGTGAGCTAGGAAAATCACCACATACTCCAAGCTTGGAGATCAGAATGGGCATCCCTGGGTCTAGGAGTCTCTCCATGGAATTCAAAAATGTGGCTAAAAGCTTATAAAAGCATGTGAAAGTAGGCATTTATGAATCCATCAACTCCATGATTATACTTTTGTCTAAAGCAAAGATATGAATTGTAGACTGAGGTACTGTATAAGCACAAGTAAAAAGACAATGGTGCATTTTCTAGAGAGCTGTCGAAAACTTAAATAGACAATTGGCAATGAGCTATCACTGTTGAAGGTGTAGAGTGGGCACTGTGTTCTTTCTAACGCAGTAACACTGTGATATTTTGAAAATAATCAATTTCCTTTTATGGAGTTGTAATAGAGCTATTTAGCAAAGGACAATGGGGCACATTTAAGAGCCCCTAGCGCCTCCTTGCTCCACATTAGAGTATTTTTTACGCTAATGTGGCCCAACAAGCTCAAAATCGTCGCACCAGATATTCAAAGTGGTGCGATGCATGCATTGGGCTACTTTGTAACCCTTTGTGCTACATTATGCCTGGGCCAGGCACAATGTATGCAAATGAGGCATTCCCGCGTTGGGGGGTCGAAAAAATGCCGCAAAAAAATCAAAGAGATTTCTCTCTGTCATTTGTTTCAGCACTTTTAACGCCTGCTCAGAGCAGGCATCAAAAGGAGGCACACTATTGTTTACAATGGGCCTCAATGGGCTTTGCAGGATTGGCGTCAACATTTTTTACGCTGATCCTGCAAAGCTCCAAACTAGCATACAAATTCTGATGCTAGTTCCCTAACTCCCACCATGGTGCTCCCTATCTTAGATACAGCACACACATGGTGGTGTTGGGGGTGGGGGGCGCTAAGGTGCGCAAGAAAAGTTGTGCTGCACTGGGAGCAGCACCACGTTTTTAAAATCTAGCCCAATGTTTTAACTTTTATCCTGAAGAAAACAAGTGTGTATAAAACTTTGAATTTCACAGATAGTACATTTCGTGACTGTCAACATTTGCTAAGCGAGTGCCAATGAGCTGGTTCAGCTCTCACTGTGCTGACCTAATAATGGGAATCTGCCTATTTCAAAAGGACTGTCTCTGAACAATGTAGAAAACGTGCAGTTTTTGGAGCTGTCACTCTGCTGCTAATAACTGAGCAATGTGTCATATTCTATCCTTTACTGTGCTGATTGGTAAGAAGGCATTGCGTTCCTTTCAGTAAGTTATCGTTGTGCAAGACAGGAAATGAAAATGCCTTTTTTGAAACGGAGATACCATTGTTCTAAACTGTGAACGAATAATGTCTATTATGCAGACCCATCACTGTACAACATAATTTAGGGATGAACGATGTAGCATCTTCCTCACCCCTGGGCCATACACATGAATGACGCTACACTGGAGCTGCATTCAAACGTTATTTATCAGCATACCCTAATGTACTGTGCATTACATAATACTTTCTGTTAATCTCACCTTAACACCTCCCATCCATTGTGTACTTCCTGTTCAGAGTCTGCCCGGAACCACGAGGTTTCTAGTGCGCATACCTTCAAGATGTTACATTTCCCACTTTGTTAAATAAAAAGTAGGAAACAGCACCAAAATCACATTTCCTCGATTAATCGGTGAAGAGCTCTCACTTGTCTTCCAGCTCGGGTGGTTTGAGATGATTGAGATTCACTCTGATTATAACAGGGTACCAGAGGCTTATGCTCTTGAGCTAAGCTGGCTGGCTGAATCATTTCCTGAACAGTTTCAGGGCTCTATGAGTGTCTCGGTTGGTATCCAAAATGTGATGTTTCCAGAGTGCCTGATTGTCCAGGATGATGTGCTGTCACCATACGTCCTTCGCACATCAAAACTGGTAAAGGGTAAGCAGAAAAAGGAGTGTCTGTTTTTCCATCTATGTTTCTGATGAACTAATACCCATTCTCCTCTGTCAAACACTGTTTCTTGGGCATGGCAACGCTGATCTGCGTATGTTTTCATTTTTCTTTTCCGAGCTGTGTTGGTGTCTCAAATCTTGTTAGTATTCACTGATCTATTTCGGGTCTATTGAGGTAGTTTCATTCTGATAGCTCTCCCAAATAGCATGACGGCTAGACTCCCACAGGTTGTGGAGTGAGTAGTTGATCTATAGGCCCTGAGGGCCTGACTCATGACTTAGTTATAATTGATTCCCTCCATCGACTCTCGTTGATTGACTCTGTTTAGGGTGCCTATGAATTGTTCGACTACTCTATTGGCTTGGGTCCATAGAGGACACTTTTGGTTTTTGATGTTGAGACAGATGAGGAACTCTTTGAGCTCTTTGCTGTCAAAGGATGGCTCATTATCAGATTTGAGAATTGAAATCCGTATCTTTGATGTATTTATTTATTACACTCACTTTCATCTATTCGTGTTGTCCTTGCATTATTCCTGAGGGGTACGAGGTTTATATGTTATATCATTGCATCTGATTGTGTGTATGATGTTGTGGACGGGGGGGTGTTGTGCATCTGTGTGTCGCTCTCTTTTTCCTCCCTCCCTCCTCTGTTTGGTAGGCTGCTGTACTCACCGTGGTCGTCTTCGCCGTCATTGGCGTTTGTGGTGGAGCAGGACATAGAAGATCATAGGGAAAATCTACAGCTCGGGCTCCATGGCGGAGTGGTTGTTCCCTGTGTCTCCAAAGGTGAGTCCGTTCCCTTCTGAGCTCCATTTCCGCCAGGCTTTTGATGTTGTTGGTACCGACCCGGAAAAGGTGGCGGATTGGATTGTCACAATATGGTGGGCGGAACATTGTCTTCTGCCTGGCTGTAGGCAGCTACCGCAGTGGTGGCTGTTCGTTGCTGTTGTCTCCGCCCTGGCGGTCGATGTGGTAAAGTGGCTGTCTATCTGAGCTCTTTCCACCATGGTTATAATTTGGCAGTAGTTACCGCCAGCCTGTTGGCGGTATTACCGCCACTTTATCACCAACCGCCTGGGTTGTAATGAGGGCCAATATGTACCATCAATCGCACCAATTATAATGGGGATATGGCCCATTGCATAGAATCCTGCCTTTACAGCGGCCAAATCTTCCACCTGGGGGAAAGCAATGTAGCCTCACATGTGTTAAACCAGAGCAGACAAGACACTTGCCAGCACAATAGAAAAAATGGCTGTGACATTCCCGCTGCCAAGCCCACTGTCACTTAGAAAGAAAAAGTTGCCAGGAAATGGATGTGGGATAACGGATAGTTGATATCAGGTCAGGATCCAATTAGGCACACAGCTCTGTGATTGTGGCCCTGTCCAGTCTATAAGTCAGTATAATGTGCCTGTCCTCCAGTGTAGCCAAGTCCACAAGGGGTCTGTACACAGGGGTTCATCTTCTCCTCCCATTCATCTGCAGCGGTAGGTATCTAAGGGACACAAGAGTGAGTAGGCTGTCACAATTTAAGCAATGGAACCACAACCTCAGTGTACCTGTTGCATTTCTGTGATAGGACAATGGGAATGACAAGGTATGTGCAAATCTAGGCAGTGACGCAGTAGAGGTTAATCTGATTTCTGGTTGTCCATCACCATGACATGGCGACCGCTTGTCCTGTATGTAGGGACAGGAGGAAGTTAGGTAACTCAGACGATGTTGGGCGTCATGGCAGAAGGCGGTCTTGTCCCGCCGTGCAATTTCTCATTGGATAATATGGGGCTCTATGGAGTACAGTGGCCAATGGGGATATGCGCCGGCCGTGACGGTGTACACCGCCACGGATGTGACTGCTATTTACTATCTGATTCCTCACTTGTTTCCTGACCTTCAACAGGAGAACACCTACACTGTGTGTGCTGCTGTGACCTATGTCTGGAACCTACCATGGCCCGTGTGACCGGGGAAAGGGTCCCTGCCTTCACTTTGGAGGAGTTGGAGCGGTTGGTGGATGGGGTCCTACCCCAGTACGAACTGCTGCATGGGCCTCCAGACCAAGAGGTGAGTACACCTTGAGCATGATGCATGTGTGAAGGATGCATGGAGATGTGTGTGCAAGCATCGTGTCATCGGGGGGTGATGTCAAGTGGTGGTGTATATGGTGTGCGCCGGCCGATGTGTGTGCCAATGGTGAAGGAAACGGGATTGGTGAGCCATGTGTGTGACAGGCTGGATTGTATGTGTAATGGTGTCCTCCCATCTGTATCGCCTCTGCAGGTCAGCGCCCATCAAAAGAAGGGATTATGGCGTGCCATCGCCAAGGACATGCCGACCCTGGGGGTCTATGGCAGGTGGAGCACCCACTGTCGGAAACGGTGGGGGAACCTGAGACGCTGGGCATGGAAGACTGCGGAGACCCAGCTGGAGATGGCCTCCCAGCGAGAAAGGGGTGCCCGTCGGGGTAGGGGTGCCTGTTGGAACATGGCCCCCTGATGCCCGCATACTGGCAGTGGCCTACCCAGAGCTGGATGGGCGCTTGAGGGCATCACAGCAGCCACAAGGGGGTGAGTTCAGTGGCCGTTACAACAATAATTTGTAGGTGGCATGGGATCCGGGTGGTAGATGTCAGTTAGTGGGTGCCCCTTAATGCCAGGCCAGACATTGCAGCATGATCCAGCTCTGGGATAATGGTTGAAAGGGAAAACAAGGTAACCTAGTTAGGTTGCATTCCATGTCAGACAGGGCTTATTGGGTCCCAGGAGATGTGCAGTTGGCAGTGTTTGGCCCTCATCATGCTTGGCATCTACCCAAATCAATGGCAGTGCAATGCATAGTGCTCAATCCTGATCCGTGTGTGTGATGGTGCTGGGTATGCCAACTGTAGTGTTGGTGTAGTAATTCACCCAGTGTTCTCTTTCTCTCTCTCCCCTTTGTCTTCTGTCATCCAGTCCATGTGTGCATTAGCATCATCTGGCAGAGGAGCAAGGGCACCGGTGACAGAGGGACCTGCATCCCACAGGACCCAGTAGGAAGAGTCCACTGACGCCGATGGAACCAGTGTGATGAAGGGCGAGGGGAGCACCACGGTGGAGACAGGAGGTGACAACACAGACTAAGATACTTCCTCCGATGGAAGCTTCCTGATGGTGGCGGACACCTCTGTGACTACCCCAGCCCCGTACCAGCACCCCCCTCCCAGTAGCCCCTCAGCAAGTTGCCCTTGCCTTTTCACCCAGGAGGGTGGGCATCTCCATCACTCCAGGCACCTCAGGCCCTGCCCCAGTGAGCCCTGCTGCCCTGAGTGAGGAGGCTATTGACCTCCTGAGATCCATCTCTGTAGGCAGTCAACCATTGTGAATGCCAACCAGAGTCTGGCATCGCAGAAGCAGCAATGCAATACATTCCTGGAGGGCATCTACAGTGGGTTGGCGGCCCAATGGCGATCGATTCAGGCTCTGGCCTCCTCTCTGATGGCAACCACTTCCCAGTCCCAGTCTCCTCAACCCCAACCCATCCCATGCGCACATACAGACGAGCATGCACACAAGACAACACGCAAGAGTAGCACAGTCAAACACAGGCACCACACTTCAATACACAAGAACTCACGCAAACACCAGACAGTTGCAGACACAACCACATCAACTGCCTCTACTGTCTCCCCCAGTGATGGTTCCCACTACACCAGACAGGAAATATAAGGATCCCACAGCCAGTGCCATGAAGGAGAAGAAGTCCTCGACTCCTGCCATGAAGGGGAAGGAAGCTGCACCTCCTGCCATGAAGGGGAAGGAGGCCGCACCTCCTGCCATGAAAGGGAAGGAGGCTGCACCTCCTGCCATGAAGGGGAAGAAGCCCTTGACTCCAGCAGAGGTTGGCAGGATGACACCACCACCAATGGTCACGGAGACGTCACCTCCAGCTATGGCAGTGCAGCCCACTCCACCTACATACACTGCACCTTCACCCGCTGAGACAGTGCAGCCCTCACCTCCAGCAGAGGCTGCCCAGGAGGCACCTTCACCTGCTGACACAGTGCAGCCCTCACCTCCAGCAGAGGCTGGCAGGATGACACCACCACCAGTGGTCACGGAGCCCTTATCCAGCTGAGGCAGTGCAGCCACTCCTCCTGCAGAGGCTGCACCTTCACCGCTGAGACAGTGCAGCCCACACCTCCAGCAGAGGCTGCCCAGGAGGCACCTTCACCTGCTGACATAGTTCAGCGCTCACCTCCAGATGAGACAGTGCAGCCTTCACCTCCAACAGAGGGCATGTGGGCTACCCTCCTGGGACTACCGTGCAAGGAGCCCCCTCAAAAACCAGTGGGAATGTCACCCACTGAGAGACTGTGGCCTTGCACTCCCCAGCACAGAGAAATGGGTATGGAGCCCCCTCCAGACCAAGTGGGAAAGTCACCCACCTGAAAGACTGTGGTCTTGCACTCCCCAGCACAGAGAATGGGCATGGAGCCCCCTCCAGAACCAGTGGGCAAGTTCCCGAATTCGGCTGAACTGCCGCCCCACCCCCATCCCCCTGAGGTGCCTGCCCACTTGCAAAATGATGCCCCTGCACAGTTTTGTGCAGTTGATGTCAGGAGACAAGTTGGGCCTTGGACTGTGACCCGTGGCCATGTGGGCCCTTTGTACTTTGGACTGGGCATTGGCCCTTTGTGGTCAATTGTATATATCAGGTTCATGTGGTGGCTTTTCCCTTGCTAATAAATTTCCAGTACTTCCGAAATCTGATCCTTGTTTTGTTGTGCCGTGTGTTGTGTGCGATTGGTTTATATCTGCAGCTGGTTGTTTGTTTGGTTTGTGTGTGTCTGGTGTGTGTTGTGCGTGTGTGTGCCACTCTCCTTTTCTTCGCTCCCTCCCTCCCTCCCTTATGTGCTAGGCGGCTGTACTCACCGTCGTCGTCTTCATCGGCATTGGTGTTCCAGGTGGAGCATGGCATAGATGAGCATCGGGAAGACTTGAAGTTCTGGTTCCAGGGCGCCGGTGGAGTCCTCTGTTGTCTTGTTGGTGAGTGTTTCGTTTTCTGTGTTCTGTTTCCCCCAGGCTTTTGATGGCGATGGCAACGCCCCAGAAATACTGGTGGTTTCCTGTGTCATAATATGGTGGGCGGTACTTTGTCTTCCGCCTGGCTGTTGATGGTGACCGGCGGCTGGTGTAGTACATTGGCTGTCTATGGGAGTTCTCACTGCCATGGTCCTAATTTGGTGGTAATTACCGCCGGCCTGTTGCGGTATTTCTGCCACTTTATCTCTTACTGCCAATGTCATGATGAGGGCCTCAATCTCTTAGCGCTCTTTTAGTGGCCACAACACCAATGTGTCCTTCATGGGCTAGCTCGATGACCCGCTGCCTGAAGCTCCAGGTATGACAATTATTGAGTCTCTTAGTTTCATGCCTTCTTGGGCGACTGCTAACTTATCCTGTACATTCTTTAACTTTTGGAATTGAAAATTATCGGCCAGGGGCTAAGTCTTTCTCCTCCATGATTGTGTATTAATCCGTTTTTTGATTATGTTCATGTCTTTGTCTGCATTGGCCACAGCAGTGATTTGTTTCAGAGGTAGAGTTACTGGAATGCTGGAGTTCACAATAAAGTTAAAATGTGCTTCAGCTGTTTGAATGTCGAACTGTGACAATGCAGCGGCAGTCATGAAAAATAGTCTTCTGGGTTTTGATCCTCCCCTGCTTTGTGTGCACTTTTATAGTCATATTATTCGAGTCTTAACGCCTGTCTCTCTAGGCGAGGGGCCATCTTAGCCTTCGGATTCCCCAAAATTTCAAGCAACACCTGGTGGTCCGTGATGGTGGTGAATCATTTTCCATAGAGGAATACATGAAAGTGTTCACAGGCCCACTTCACAGCCAGACTCTCCTTTTCTGGCTAGGAGTAGGCATGTTCTGTATCAGACGGGCTCCAACTGGCATAGACCACAATGTTTCTTGGAGCATCTGCATGACCACTGCTTTGACCAAGGATTGACTCTAGCCCTACTGGGCTCACATCAACCATTTTTTCTGTATGTAATGTGGGGTCAAAGTAGGCCATTTTTGTCGCATTCTAAATTGCATGTTTAATGTCTTTGAAATTCTGGTCACATTTTGAAGACCACTGTAACAATACATTTTGTTTTGTCAAGTCTCCCAGTGGAGCACTCACTGCAGCAAAGTTGCAGATATATCTTGAGCAATAACTAGCCATGCCTTAAAAGGATCTCAACATGGTGACATCTTGGTGAGGCAAGTAGATAATAGTGCTTGCACCTTGTCCGGCTCTGGAGTCATCCCTCCATCAAGGAATATGTGCTCCAAAAATGTGAGTTTGGTCTTGTGAAACTCACACTTTGCAGCATTCAGAGTGGGCCTGCATCAGTGAGTAGCTAGCACACATGGGTCAGGACTTTATCATGTTCTTTTCGCGTTCGTCCAAAAACCAGTATGTCATCACTGTTATTGAAAGCATGCGTAACAGCTTGAATCACTCGGCAAATTACATCCTGAAATATTTCAGCAGCCAAAGACACTCCAAAGCTCAGTTTCTTAGTCCTGAACAAACCAACATTAGTTGAAAAGGTAATGACGTACCTGTAGTTTTCCTCTAGTCCGATGGTATCCTTTATTCAGGTCGAGGAGGGAAAATATTTTAGCTCCGTTCAATTTCATGATCATGTCTACTAGGTGTGGACCAGGATGTCTCTCCCTCTCAATGTTTTTTTTTTTGCCTGGCGCTTATCAACACAAATGTGCACAGCTCTGCTACTATCCTTTTTTGGCACTACTACTATGAGTGAAACCCATGGTGTGAGGCCTATGGGCCATCCAATTATGTAATGTTTGCAGAGGGCTTCCAATCCCTTCTCTCTAGCTTCTTATGGGTGAAAAGCAACTCTTCTGTGTCACTGAGCAATAGAAAGAATGTCTTCATTGATATGAGGCTGTACTTTCACTTTCTTGAGCTTTCCCATGCTATGGAACAATGACGGGAATAGGTTAACAATTCCCGACTGAAAACAGAGGTTGTAGTTGAGGGATATCAGTCCCATGTCAGCAGCAGTGGCAAAACTGAGTAAACAAGCACTCGACAAGTCCTTTGCAGAACCTGAATGGTGGCATGCATCTATGTCTTTTTGGATTGCATTGTCACTAAGAACTATGCTTGGCTTCGCAATGGTTCATAAGCAGCCCAAGTATATACCATAGTGTCTGATGGAGTGAGACAAGGCACAGGGATAGGCTGTTAAACATTTCTATTGGTATGAGGTTAATCAACACACCACTGTCTATGATGAAGATTATTGGATGATCATTCACCTTCAATTTGAATTTGGAAGTGTCCAAATGATGTTTACTATTCTGTTTGGTGAACTGTCTTTAAATTATGAGCCTCTTTGCAGGTAGCTTACCCCACATGTGCACGCCGTCTTTTGGTGGACATCATCAGTGCACATTCATTTTCTTCGCTGGGTCTTGATAGTGATGTTGAAGAACCTTTATAAGATGAGCTTGATGACAATTGATTTTACCTGGTTTCTATTTATTGTAGCTGAGGTTGCTTTTGGTTCTATGGGCGTGGACAAATACTTTTGGAACATTCTTGCCACCATTTTCTCTTGCCATCGTGGCGCATTCAATTCTTCTTTGGCCCTGTCCATAGTTATAAAGTGGTTCTCGCTTCCACAGCCTTTGCAAACCTATCCCATGTCGGACATTTACCTTCATGGGGAAATGAAAGTCCACATCGGAAGCATTGTTTGTTTTCTTTGAAGACGTTGTTCTGTGGATGTCTTATTTATGCTTGTTTTTCACAGCCAACGCCAAATCATGGTGTGCCGTTCCGGCTTCCATGTCAGCAGTTTGTTGATCTGCTTGTTCTTCTGCTCTTGCATCCATCAGCATTTTCTTTAGGCTGTGTGTTTCTCTTAGCATGCGCCTTCTAAATGAGGCCGAAAGGCAGCCATCAACGATTCTGAGGCACTTGGCTTTTTCATCAGTGAAGTCACAGAACTTGCAATGTTTAAATAGAGCATCAATTCTTTCAACAAACTCATTCATTGTTTCACCAACCTGGTGTTATGCTTGATTAAAGAAATACCTTTCCCAGTTGACAAATTGCATTGGATTGAACTCGGCCTCTAATTTTTCTTTTACTTTTGGTACGATTTTGCATCAGCCTGTGAGACGTTTTCAGCACTTCTTTCACTCTGTCACGCTCAAGGATTTTTAAATATTTGATGATCTTCTTGTCATCTTTTTTGCTCTAGTGCATTTATGAAGTTGTCAAATGTTTCATTAGATGATGCCACCTGTCACCGATGTTTTGTTCTTAGAAGCATCGAAAGGTGGTGGTGGCTTCAGGAACACAGCCACATTATATTTTGTGCTCCCTTATGCCACCATTCAGATTACTTGCTGTTCAGACAGCTTTTGCCATGCAACTTTTGCAAGCAGAGGTCATGGGAGGAGTGTGCATCGCCGGGTACTTCAATCGCCCTTGACAGTGATGACAAAATTGCTACTTCTTGCTTCATCTGAATAATAGATCTGGGAGACAAGTTACAGGGTAGTGCTCCTGCACTTGTGGGAGAATTGTGCAGGTCAGCCGGCACCAGCACCTTGATAGTTGTGGAGTCTGTGGGTACTTCTCCCAAAAGGAGGGTGCAGAGCCCCGAGGAGGGCAGGGGAGGAAGGACTCACCCCTGGCCTCCTTCCAGGCTCAGGGTACAGACCATGGGCTGGAATACCAGTCTCAGGATACCACCCCTGAATTGGTGGGAGGGAAAGTGGATTCAGGGTGCCAGTCACCTGGGGCCACTGCCCTCTACTTTGAGAAACCACAGAGGTTCGAGAGTCCTAGAAGGGCTGAGGCCTGGCTCTCATCACTGACAGCTGTTGGGGGCCCCTGTCGGTTGCTGTCCTTATGGACAGAATTGCCCATGGGTTGGGGACAGGAATCACTCCCTGAGGGTGGAATGGGCCACACCCCTATGTTGGCCATGGTGGTACTGTCTGCTTACTAGAATATATCTGTGGGCCATGTAAGGTTAGGTGTTGCACAGATGGGGTCCACAAGAGAGGAGAAGGATTCCCCTGGGTTACCTTAGTGGGCCTTGAGATAATGGACAGTGGTATCCAACTGGGTTCAGGAAGGTGTAGAACTGGAATGTGCGCCTGATGTTGCGGGCGAGGGTCCATGTTCTATTGCACCAAGTAGGGAAGTCTATCAAGGTATTTATTGGTCTCCCCTGGTTTTAGGCTGGTGGGGGGTGGTTGTTTTGGACCTGGTCCTTTTTACAGAGTCATCCCTTAACATGTTGCCTCCTTCCTCCTATTTGTTCTGACCTGTTTTATTGACTTGAGGACTTTGGGCACGTTACCACTGCTAACCATTGCTAAAGTGAATATGCTATCTGTCTAAATTGTATTGGTGATTGGTTTATCCATCAATGGCATATTTGAATTATTGGTAAGTCCCTGGTAAAGTGCCCCAGAGGTGCCTAGGGTCTGTAAATCAAATGCTACTAGTGGGCCTGCAGCACTGATTGTGCCACCCACATGAGTAGCCCTGTAAACATGTCTCAGACCTGCCACTGCAGTGTCTCTGTGTGCAGTTTTGTACTGCCAATTCGACATGGCAACGGTATCACTAGCCAGGCCCAAATCTTCCCTTTTACTACATGTAAGTCACCCCTAAGTTAGATCCAAGGCAGCCCCATGGGTATGTTGCAGTGTATTTGAAAGTTAGGGCATGTACTGTTGTGTTTTACATGTCCAGATGGTAACATACTGCCAAATTCGATTTTACTATTGCAAGGCCTATCTCTTCCATAGGTTAACATGGGGATTGCCTTTCAATATCTTTTAAGCACAGTTTCCCACTGGGAGCAGATAGAGATAAGGAGTTTGGGGATCGCTGAACTCACAATTTAAAAATGCATCTTTTTGTGAAGTTGGTTTTTAGATTGCCTTTTTGGAAATGCCACTTTTAGAAAGTGGGCATTTTCTCGTTTTAACATTCTGTGCTTCTGCCTGGCTGCTGAATACGTCTCAGTCAGACTGACAGTTGGGCTGTTTGTGAATTCACTCTAGACAGTGACACACAGGGAGCTGAGGTGTGTCCTGCACATTCTGATGAGTCTTCCTGGGCTGGATTGGGAGGGAGGAGCTGCCACCTGCACTTGAAAGGGCTGTGCCTGCCTTCACACAATACAGTCCCCAACCCCCTGGTGTGTGTCTGGGGCAGGGCTACAAAGAGGTAGGGTCTTTTGCACTATAAAGACTTTCCTTTGAAGTTTGCCTACTTCAAAGACAGAAATGAGTATAAGTATTGGGCTGCTGACCCCACAACTTTAGATTACTTCTGGATCAAGAGGAACCTCTGCCAAGGAGAAGAGCTTGATGCTTAAGGAGAACCTGCCACTCTGCCTGTTGCTTTGCTGTGCTTGCCTGCTGCTGCTTCCACCTGAAGAGGAAAAGGACTGGACTTTGCTTTCTGAAATCCTGCTTGTGAACTTTCTCCAAGGGCTTGGACTGAGCTTGCCCCCGTTCTAATGTCTCAGGGATATTAAAGACTTCATCTGACAGGGCCTGGGCTCTCCTGCTGAGAGTCCTGACTTACTAAGTGGTGGCAAATCCAAGCCACTGGGCCCTTAGAAGTGGAAGTTGGTAACCTGCAGGAGAAAATCCATGCACCGCTGTGTGCGCATCAGAAAAATCAATGCAGCACCTGTCCTGTGACTGAAAATTTGACACAGTGACTGCCTTGCAGCTGGAGAATCGATGCAGCACCTGTTCTCAACTTGGACCCTTCGCACACCACATCGGAATTTTCCATGCAATGACCGTGGGCGTCAAAATCTTCAACATCCGTGCATGGACCGGAGGCTTCTTGTCCGGAAATCAACGCATCTCTCCCTGCGAGGAAAGAATTGACGCACTGCTTGGCCGGAGGAGAAAGAATCAAAGCACAGCCTCACATGCGAGTAAGGAATCGATGCATTGCTTGCTTTTCTGACGCATGGTTGCCCATGCAGTTTTATTTTTGATGCATACTTTGTGCTAAAACAACGCATCCATTGTTTTCTATGGATTACAACTCCTTATACTTTAAAAATTCATATCTTTACTTGCGTATGTTGGGTTTTTGTTGTTTTGGTCTTTTTGATTCAGCTAAATATTGGCTATTTTGCTAAATTGGTGTGGAGTCCTTTTGTGGGTGTTTCACTGTGTTACTGTGTGCATTTGTGCAAATACTTCACACATTGAATCTGAAATAAGCCTGACTGCTTGTGCCAAGCTACCAAGGGGGTGAGCAGAGGTCTGAGCTGTGTATCTCCCTTACCCTGACTAGAGTGAGGATCCCTACGTGGACAGGGTGCAAACTGACTGCCAACTAGTGACCCTATTTCTAACAGTATGCAAGGGAGGTGTTTCGATGTTAGGAGGCCCGCAAAAATGGTGCACTTAAATCTACAAGATTTAATTGTGCCATTTGTAGTGTCATTTTTAACGCAAGGAAATCAATGGGCTTTCTCTGCTGGTAGTGGAGCAAAGCGCCACATTAATGTCAACGATTGTGACGCAGTTGGACTAACGTGCGCCATTGTGCGCCTTATTGTAAATACTGCACACCCATGGTAGCGTTAGGTGGCAGTGGGGGGGGGGAGGGCGCAAAAAATCTTGCGCATCACCACTGATCAATGTGTTCTAACAATTTGTCCCAGTGTAATTGTAGGTAAATCTTAAACTCACACCCCTACCAATCATACTGACCAAGCTAAGCCCCTGCCTCTGGAACTATCTGTGTGCCTGGTAGTGAAAGACAATGAGTTATTTTCTGCAGAGCTAGAACCGTACGAAATTGTGATTGTTGTTAACAGGTCCATTTCAAAGACTTACACGTGAAATGAATAGCAATTCTGTCAATATAACCTTTGCTTTCGATAGTAAACAGCCAGCTTGCCTTTTTCTACAACATTATGGTGCCACATAAGTGGCAATATACATCTTCTACGGAGATGTTACTTTGCCATATTTTGATTGGATAATGTGATCTTTTTTATGATGCTATGCATATGCCAAATAGTAAATAGGCTTGAGTGAAATTTAAATTACGTAGGCATGAATTGTGCCGCATGATTCACTAATTTCTGGCATTGTGTGTTGTTTTTTAATGTGACAGTCTGAAACTTGGCGGAATAGGGATCGCTCAAGTAAAAACCATATCACAGGAGCACCGGACAATGTAAATGGACAACGGAAGCGGCTCTTGTTCGCTGGACTTGTGTTTTTTGCTTTTTTCACTTTTTTTTAGACCAAAGTGCGTCCCACGCATCTAAAATTGAAACAAGGATGTATTTAACACTGAAATAGGACAGAAAATATGGTTTCATCTAATTTAACATATTTTTCAAAATTTCGCAAAGCTATACAAACGAAGGGCCAGATGTATGAAAGCATTTTGCATTCGTAAACTGTGCGAATGCCCGTTTGCGAATGCAAAATGCCAGTTCAGAATGTATGAAATACATTCTGAACGCAATTTTAAGGAATTGCTAAAATAGCGATTCCTCAAAATTGCGACTCTGTTTAGAGAGTCGCAAATTGCGACTCTCTAAATTAGAAATCGCAAATAAGGATTCCTTATTTGCGATTTCTTAGAACATGTATGAAGCAATTCCTAAATGAGATTTTGGCATATAGGAATCGCTAATTACCACCAAGTTGAACATGGTGGTAACCATGTGCAAAATTAAAAAATGCATTTAAAATGCATTTTTAAATAGTACATGTAAAGCACACATGCCCTTTTGGCATGTGTGCACCTTACATGTCCCCCCCAAAAGATTTGGGGTGCAGCAGAGGGGGCCTTAGCCCCCCAGCACCCTGGAGTTTTGCATTTCCAAAATTGCGATTTCTGGTTCAGAAATCACAATTTTGGAAATGCAGAAAATTCGCAGATATGGGCTATCAGGCCCATAGCTGCGAATGGGGCCGGTCTCGCAATTTGCGATTCGGGAATAGCATTTGCGATTTTTAAGAAATCGCTATTACCAAATCGCAAATGTGATACATGGTACTTTGAGAGTCAGAAATAGCGATTTCTTAAAAATTGCTATTTCCGAATCGCAAAGGGCCGTGATGATACATCTGGCCCGAAATTTTGCACGAATTTTGCACACCCTTAATTAGTAAATAGAAGCAAGTAGATTTCCATGGAGCTATCCCCATGCAGGATAGTGAGAGGAAATATGTTCATGTCTAGGGAGCTATCTCTATGGCAGATAGTAACTTGCAACGTGCTGTTTTCTATAGAGGTATCAATTTGTGCGATAAGAACAAGACAAGATGTCGTTTTCCACCGAGCCATTGTTTTGCTGGATTACAAATGGGAAATCTTTTCTTTTCTACAAAGGTAGTGCTGTGCTGCATAGTATGCAAATGGAAAAATGCATCGTGATGAGTGGCACCTGGGCCTGCTTTAAATGACAAAGAAAAGTGGTGCAAAGACTGGAGAAATGTGGTTTCCAAGTAAATGAATTCCTGCTTACAATGAGATTTGAAATCCCTGCTTTGCACACGAATGAAACGCGGAAAGAAAAATAGCCCAGAGATACAAGGGTTTTTTGAGAAAACGATAACGCGACCAAGACATTCATCTGTCCTTTTGGAAAGCCATAGCCCAAAGCAGTAGAATTAATATTGATTCAGAAGTTTCCAGGTAGTGATAAAGGAAAATGTAGATGACTTCCCATGGTTCTTTTATGCAGGTGGCACCCTCCTTAGGAGCTTGAAAAGCGTGATAGTTAAGTGTTATCAGACACACAAAAGTGCCCCATCTGCTTTTTAAGAGGGAATCATAGTATGTGTGATTAGAAAAGTTTTTTCTTCTTTTGTGCATTCGTAGCGGTCCAATAATTTAGAACAAACAAAAGTCGGTATTTAAGCCGGCCACCCTCTATTTCTTCTGAAAATCATTCCATATTTCAAAGGATTGTGCTATTTTAGCGAATAAAAGGTCGGAATCTTTTCTTCCTGTTAATACCTTCTCTGTTCATAGAATTTCTTCTAGGAGGCAGTTCGCCTAGCTCTGTTCACACTGCAAGTGCATCCTTCATACAAGGAACAACAGAGAAGCACCACATTAAAATGTAAGGTATTGCATTGCAGCATTTGTAAAGGCTTACTACCACGCTCTGGGACCCTAAGGCAATTACATATATGGATAGCAAGCTACACCATGTAGGGTATGGAAGGGTTTTGGTTTTGTTTTCAGCCTATGTGGGAGGTAGTGTCATCTTGTGCATAATGACCACAAGGTGCAGTTATCCAGTTCCTGGGAGAGTAATGGGTGAGGATATTTAAGAGACAGATACCCAAATAACAATTGTAACATAGCGCATGATTTAGATCCCGGCGGATGGAATTCTCTGTCACAAACGTGACGGATATCCCATCCGCTGTATTACGATCTCTATAGGATATAATGGGATTGTAATACGGCAGGTAGGATATCCGTCACGTTTGGAATGGAGTATTCCCCTCCGTCAAGATCCTAATCAGGCCCATAGACTAAAACATATGGACATAATACGGCACTAGCCGAGCCAAATAGGGCAGGGGGGGATGCTCAGTGTGTGTACACCAAAAAAAGCAGGAAATCACTGAAGCCAATGTAATCCATATAGGAACATTCGCTCATGGCTCTGACCTGAGCTAGACTGGCTCCCTGCTCATGCAAGGGTGTGAGACAAAACGCTTGGCCACTTGGTGCCCTGACAGCACCAAGAGTGGATCACCCTACCCAATACTTTTTTTAGATATGAGAAACAGAAATCATAGCTTTTTCTGGTTATATAAGGAGGAATTCCCCTGACCATCTAGAAGTTCCTCACGGACAACTTCCACTTTTAATATTAGTAATGAAAGACATTACAGGGAAACCATTTTTTTGGCAACGAACACAATATGGCACAGATATGGCAATGGTCATTTTGTTCAATCTTAATTTAGATATTTTCTAAACTAAGTCTTGAGAACAACACCTTTTACATATGACTTCATAAGTTACCTTTCCTCCAGACCGCCTTGTGTATGGTCCTTTCTCATTCTCCTCTCCTATCCCCTCTCCCCCCATTAACTCTGCTCTCACACCAAGCAAGATGCCCCTGTTCTGAAACCTTAATAGCCACCAGGTGCTATTCAATTTATCACTGAAAAGACCACATTAATAAACGTTTGTATGGGTGCTCATAGAACCACAATATGCCTACTTGTGCTGTGTTAAATTGTGTTGCGTTGTGCGAGTACTCATACAAACATAACTAAACAAGCATTGGCAAGACAAGTAGGTCTGGCTACATCCACCAGACTCTTGTCTTTGGAAATTCTTGTTGTAGTCTGTAATAGTTTTTGCAGAACTTTACAGTTGGGGAGGCTGCTGGGCCATCACAATATTTTAAAAAATGGCAAAAAGACAAAAATATTTTTTGGGTAAAAAACATATACATCGTCATAGTGTAGGCATCATACTATCATGACATTATGACAGCAGTCCCTGGCACTGAAGGCAACTACTCTGTGTGTGAATGTGCTCATTTGGAAGGGTAGCACGCCATAACTCACAGTGGAATTAGCCAATGGCTGAAGTGGGATGCCCCATTTTCCAGTGATACATACTCAAGAGGATGGAATAAAATATGAAATGACACAGCTACAGTCTATGAATGAGGTTTGGCTGAACACCGCTGTAAGAAACTGTTATGTACATAATTTTAATAATATCAAACGGTCTTGGCTCAAAACAGATCTAAAAACGCCAATTGGTCTGACACTGGCTGCCAGCCTTTTACCTTTGCTAATGCTTTTATGTGACGTTATTACAAACTTTTTTATTACAACCATGTAGAGAGCGTTAAAAAGATGGATTAACAGACAGGGTTTTGAATGATGTATAAATATCGAGGTTTGACCATCACCTCCCCTGGGCAAGGTTTTAAAATGTATGTGGGGGGGGCCTACACAGCACCCCTCCATTGACTGGGGCCCACCACCTCACTGGGGAAAAGAATTAAAATTATGCAGAGAGCAACACTTATGACATATTTAATAACATAATTTATAATAAGAATATGATATTTGCACAGTGCAGCGCCACTTTTCTTGTGCCCTTTAGTGCCCCCCTACTGCCACCATGTGTGCGCCATTTTTAAAATATGGTGCGCCATGGCGCAGGGTAGGGGGCAATAGCAGAATTTTTTTTTACGCTATTGATGTACTCTGCAAGAGTAGTGCTAACATTTTGGTGCTACTCCTGCAGAGTACATACAGACACATTGTACTTAATGGCATGCCCCCTTTTAACGCCTGCTCTGAGCAGGTGTTAAATATGTTGAAAAAAAATGACGAAAGGAAATCTGTTAGTTTTCCATGCACCATTTTTTCAGCCCTCTTTGAATACTTTATACCTGGCGCAGACATAATGTAGTGCAAAGGGTTACAAAGTATCGCCATTTTGTAAATATGGAGCAGCGTTTTTGGCCTTCTAACGCCACATTAGAATAAAAAAGGGCACTAATGTGCCATTAGAATGGCGCTAGGGGCTCTTAACTATGCCCCTAGGTGTTAATGTTAACTAATTAATGGTATCCAATTGACCAAATTAAGCAGGAAGG
Source organism: Pleurodeles waltl (assembly GCF_031143425.1). NCBI lineage: Eukaryota > Metazoa > Chordata > Amphibia > Caudata > Salamandridae > Pleurodeles > Pleurodeles waltl. Next base: position 1,088,620,324 of record NC_090440.1, read on the forward strand.
AAGTCTGAGTTGGTCTAGTTGGGATTTTAAGTACTACAAAAAATGGTGGTTGGTACTTAGTATTCACACATTTGAACACAAAGGAATAATGTCCAATAGTGAATAAAATGAGTCCTTGAATGGGTGCCAACCTGGTAAAAATACCCAACCACCAAGGGTATTAACTGCACCAGATCAAAGGAAGGGGAACTTCTTTTGAGCCTTGCTGGAAAGTAAATTTCAATACAAAGATACCCGGGCACTCCAGAAAGTAGTCCACAACAAATGAGAGTCCGACGTTCCAGAAGATAGTTTTCACATGGCAGTAACTTTAATTCCTTATGTACAAACATAAAACATATTTATGCAGAATGCAGCCAACACGTGTTTCGTCCAACAGGACTTTTTCAAGGCTGTAAAAATAGAAAATTATATTTTTGTGTATGGTAATACAACAGAAAAAAACAGGGTAGCAGGCAAGAAAAAACAGAGCAAAAATATCAAAGAAGATTTAGAGATACTCTCATGCAGAGTGAAAAACAGATTCTGCTAAATTGTGCCAACAGACAGTGCAAGAATGGAATCAAAAGTAGTGAGAATTTGTGAAGTGGAAACTAGCTATAACCAGAAATATTCTTAGAACAATATATTATATCTTTATAGGGAAGACTCAGAGTAAAATTCTGAAAGCGGAACTGAAGAAAGGATAGATACCAAGTAGCTCGGTGTAAAGTGAGAAAGACATGCGGAGATCCCCACGTGGTAGCGAGGAATACCCTCGCCCCTAATTATAAATAAACAAAATATGTGCAAATGGCCATACGTAGCCATATATGTAGCAGAAGGCTATACCTGAGGTGGAGATTAACTAACTTAAGTAATATGTGAATATTCACTAGCCCTTAGAGAGGGAGGTAAGTATAGTATATAACGTATCAAAATTGTAAAAAATGGGACGTGTCCAAATATAACCAAGAGGATGAATGAATTCCAGAAGTATACGGTAGTGTTTCCTAATCGTAGGATTCTTGAGTTTGGGAAGACGTTAAAGCCATTGGAGGCAGAACTCGATGGATCTAAGTATAATGAGCAGTGAGGGGCCCTGATAAGCCCACTGACCTATAAACAAAACATTTGGAGATGCACCGTAGGTTAGACCCACTTCTGTTCTGTAAAAATGAAAAAAGAAGGTTAACCTGAGAACGCATAAGGCGTAAGATCAGAAAATATAAAATCTAAACATCAGGGATCTGACACTAGTTCAAATGACAGTCAAAAAGAGAGGATCCCCATGATAATATATCATAACTAAAATTGGAAAGGTCCAAGAGAGCTGTGTATAAATGAAGACTAAAAAAGTCTATATTAAAAAAATATATATATAATAGTAATAGCTGCGACAACTGTATAAAACACAGACAACGAATGCATGTCTCTATGTAGACTGCGAGGGGCATTTACGGCATATCGGCATGTAGAAGTCCCAAAACAAACAATATGCATTGGCAGCCGAAGTGGTTAAGTGGTTTAGAAATAAATATGATGTCAAAAATAATAATACACAAATGGAAGTGCGAGACAAACAAAGCTGTCTCGAGCATAACACTCACCCGTACTCTTGAGGTCCCTGAGAGTCGGTAACCGATGTCGGCGTGCGCGCGCTTTGATCAGAAGGAACACAGCGCCCCGCCATTTGCATTGTAGATATTGATGGTGGACATTGAAAAAGGACTAAACGAAAAGCAAAATAACCTGTAGCTGAAACTCCAGGGGATAATGGAGGCCATCTTTGAAAGTGAAAAAAGAGGCTTTTAAGACTAAAGCGTAAGTGCTGTGTGGAAATAAGAAGTGGGTCAAGGGGGGACAATGGGAGGAAAAATCTTTTGTTAATAAATGTGTCACACTGTAACAAGTATGTAGAAAATATAAAAGACAAAAATCTCCCACTAAGGGAGAGGCCGCATTATATAAATAGTATAGAGCTGTGACCATAAAGAGCACCGAGCTAGAAGGAACAGGGTGTGGTAAATATGTAAACGGAGGTGAGAAAAAAACTAGACGGTAAGTCAAAAGAAGGGGAAAAAATAGACAGGCATATAAGCAAAGTCACAAAACTATACTTTATCTACCTACATAATATACCAGTGCTTGTATCAATGAGGTATAACCCCTACATGTAACTCACTACTGTAGGGACATTTGTAAGACAGTTCAAAAGACACAGGTCAAACGTAGACAGAAAGACACATACTGGTGTGCATACCGATATGTATGTATATACATTTGTAGGTTACATTGTACAGTCTAGAGATAGAATTAACTGGAGCCCAATCCTGTAAAATGTAAAATCATAGGAACATGTGTAAGTCCTTATGAATGTTCAGGCCATTTTCCACGGCCCTCAGTTTAATTATCCACCTGCTCTCAAGACGTCTGAGGGACAGAGTCCTGTTACCCCCTCTCGGTTGTTTGCTTACTGAGTCAATCTCATGTACTGTGATGCCCAGAATTTCTCTTTGTCCATGTGTCTCATTGTAGTGTACAGCAAAAGGATAATTTGTGTTGGATGAGTGGATGGCTCTGAGATGTTCCTGTACTCTTTCTTTCAGAGGCCTAATAGTGCTCCCAACATAAATGAGAGCACAAGTACATACAATGCAGTACACAACAAAATTCGTATTACAGTTGATGAAATGCTTGATCTTATGTGTAACATGTGTATTGTATTGGAAGCATACCATCTTGTCCTTAATGTAGCCACAGATATTGCAATGGCCACATTTGAAAGAACCTGGTGGAGGTTTAGGTAACCAAGTGTCATTGTTAGCAGGGGGTATAAAACTGTGGCACAAATGGTCGCGTAAGGTTTGTCCTCTCTTATAGATGATGCTTGGTCTAGTTGTCAAGCCATTCTTAAGTGTGTTGTCGGTCAACAAAATAGACCAATGTTTACGCATGATTTTGAAGATCTGAGTACTTAATGCACTGTGTGTCGTAATGAGAGACAGTTGTTTGTGGGTCTTATCTTTTTTAGGACTAATGAGAAGGTCAGAGCGTTTGGTTCTCTTAATCCTATTACTGGCCTCTTGCAGGGTATAAGGATGGTAGCCCCTCTGTGTGAATCATAATTCCATATTGTGCAATTCTTTCAAAAACACCCTGTCTTCACTACAGTTCTGACGAATCCTTGTACTCTCCCCAAAAGGGATTGCTTTTATCTGAGACTTAGGATGTGAGCTCGTAGCATGTAAAATAGCATTACATGCTGTGGGTTTTCTGAACAGTTTGGTGCAAATTTTATTGTGGTCAATATAGAGTGTGAGATCAAGAAAGTTTATGGAGGACAGGCTGGATTCATGCGTGAACCTGATGTTGAAAGTATTCGCATTAAGATGTTGAGTGAAAAGCATCAAAGAGTGTGCATCACCAGACCAGAACAGAAGGATATCATCAATGTACCTCCCCCAATACAAAATATATTGCGTTAGTGAGGGCAGAAAAAATTGCCACAGATGTGTTTTTTCCAGGTATCCCATACAAAAGTTGGCAAAAGATGGAGAGAATTTGGCCCCCATGTCCACTCCTTGTATTTGACGATACCAACAACCATTGTGGATGAAAATGTTACTATCCAAAACCGTACAAATAAAATCTAGCAACATGTTGGAGTGATCGAGTAATGTGGCATCCCTGCTATCAAGATAGTGTTGGATAGCTATCAGTCCCTCAGTTCTAGGGATGCTGGTATACAAAGAGGTGACATCCAAGGTTACTAGAAAATGCCCCTCTGTCCATTCAAAATCGGTGATCTTACATAGAAGATCTTTGGTGTCCCTGATGTAGGAGGGTAAGTTATGCACGAAGGGCTGAAGAAAAATATCAATATACTCAGATAGTTTCTCCGTAGGGGAAACTATTCCGGAAATAATGGGTCTGCCCCGGGGGGAAAGTACCTGATTTATGTATCTTATGCAATATATAAATGCAAGGTGATGTAGGCGTGGTGTTGTAAAGGTACCTAATCTCCATATCTGAGATAAGATCACGGTCCAGCCATGTCTGTAGTTTCTGTTGTATACAACTATTGACCTCCCTCATTGGGTTATGGGTACGTTTCTGATAAGCAGTGCTGTCTGAGAGTTGACGGTCCAGTTCAGAGATATAGTCCACTTTATTCATGATGACAATGTTCCCCCCTTTATCGGCTTCTTTGATGACAATGTCTTTCAGTGTTTTAAGAGAATGTAGTGCTTGTCTTTCCGCTTTGGTGATATTGTGCAGAGAAAATGTCTTATGTCCCGAATGGTATTGTTCTTCCATGGAATAAAGGTCATTGGTGACCTTGTTGTAGAAAGAGTCAATTGCATAGTCCCTAGGTATAACAGGTGTAAATTTCGAAGTATTTTTCAAACCACTAGGAACCCTAGTGTTAGGGGCTAGTTCCAGGTCCCGAAAGAATCTCCGAGAGTGATGGGAGAGAGCCCTCCGTTTGGTCAATGGACAGCAAAGTTTGGACGTCCTTAACATCTTTGATGGACATGGAGCAGGAAGTGGTGCACAGAGCAGTGGCAACTTGAAGTGGGGTTTTATTGTCTTGGAAGTATTTGAAAAGTTTACATTTACGTATAAACTTGAAAAGACTAATATGTAGTTGCGTGAAGTCGGGTAAAGCAGTAGGTACAAAGCCTAAACCTTTTTTAAGATTGTTTATTTGTTCTTGATTCAAAATAACTGTTGAGATGTAAACAATAGTTGGGATTTTACTTCATGAGCTGCTGATTATATCCGAGCATTAGTTCACTGATCCATTTTACCAGCACGATGTTAGTGATACAATGACATTGATTTAATTAAGGTATTTAAAACAGTGTCAACTAAGTCTTGAAGGGCCTGTTTTAGAGTTTGGCAGGTGGGTTACTGCGTCACAATTGTGGTGGCTATCCCATCCACCACATTGCAAGTGTCTTAGGATCTAATAAACTTGTAATATGGCAGACTGGATATCTGTCATGTTTATCACAGTGTAACCTGATTCACCAAACTCTAAATCAGGCCCTAATTGTCTTCCGATCGATCAACCATTACTCTGCAAATAGTGGCTATATCATCAAAATTACAACTAGTTCTCCTGTTGACTATTTTATGTAGGTTGGCATCAGTATCAAAATACCTTCCATGTGTTTCAACAGCTGTGATTTTACATATTTCTTTAAAGAATGGTATGCATACAGTTAGAACTGGTATCCTTGGTGTGGCTTCCCCCTAACGTTTTGTCTTCATACCTATTGTTCTTGCTGACTTTTGTTTTTGCTGGCCTTAAGGCTCTGCACAATTTACCACTGCTAGCCATTGCTAAAGTGATTGTGCTCTTGCTTAAAATATGGTAACATTGGCTTATACCCAATTTGCATATTTAATTTACTTATAAGTCCCTACTAAAATGCACTACATGTGCCCAGGGCCTGTAGATTTACTGCTTTAGTGGGCCTGCAGCACTGATTGTGCTATCCTCTTTAATAGCCCTTTAAGCATGTCACAGGCCTGTCATTGCACAGCCTATGTGTGCAGTTTAAACTGCTATTTTGACCTGGCAAAATAAACATTTTACCAGGCCCGAACCTTCTGTTCTAATGCACCGAAGTCACCCCTAGGATAGGCCCTGGACAGCCCAGAGGGCAGGGTGCAATGTATTTAAAACAGTGGACATGTACTTTTAGGGTTTACATGTCTTGGTAGTGAAAGACTCTTACATATGTTTTCAACTACTAGGTCTATCTCTCCCATAGGAAATCACTGGTGTCACATTATTAAATTTTATAAGTGTAATTTCCAAATGGGGAGAGATAATTTGTTCATGTTTGGTGTCTCTAAAATACCAAGCTTATGGTGTAGTTGGATTTTAAATTACAATTCTGAAAATGCCACTTTTAGAAAGTTGGAATTTTCTTGCCTTAGCCATTTGGTGCCTGCAGCTTGGCTCTGTTTACATGACTCGGTGTACTTGGCAGATGGGCTTTTGTATTCCTCCTAGAGATACACAAGCAATTGGAGCTTAGGTGTGACTGGATGGACCATCACTGGCAGGACAGGAGAGAGGACCTTGGCCCAGCCTCACTTACACTTGAATAGGCTGTGTCCTCCCTCCACACAAAGGGCTGCTTACCCCCATAGTTAGTCTGGAGCCAAGGCCAGGAAGGCAGGGAATCTGTGCACTTCAAAGGCATGCCTCTAGAAGTTTCTCGCCACTTCAAAGGCACAACTGTGTATAAATGAAGGACCTCAGACGCCAACACTTCAGTACTCTTCTAGACCTGTGGACACACTGCCAGGAAGGAATGCTGTGCTGCTGAAAAGATGGTCATTTTGCTGGATTGCTACTCTGAAGGAGCTACTGCCCTGCTGACCTGCTGCCTGCTGCCCTCTTGCCTAGGAAGGAAGAACTGGAGCTGCAACTTCATCTTGAACCCAGGACCTCAGAGTCACTCCAAGGGCTAGTCTGCTGGCCTCCTCATCTAAGTCTCAAGGGCATAAAAAGTCCCCAACAGCTTCCAAACTCCTCTTCAGCAGTTCCTGACCCTTTCAGGACCTGAACTCTTTTTTGGGCTTTTTGCGACCGCATATGGGCCTCTTTGCACCAAGAATGCGCCACTCGCACCAAAATTCAGTGTAAGCAATTGTCAGCCCATCTCTTTCCACAGCATGCATCTATCACCTGCAGGGGACTGCCAACGTGAAGCACCTGCTGGCCCTTCTGCATCATGGGGCTTGCTCCTTGTGCCAGCCGCAGTTGGCACTTTATGCTTTTGGGCCCCATTTTAGGGTTTATTCTTTAAAAATTGAAAACTCTGTTTCTATTGGTTGGATTTTTGTTGTTCCAGTCATGTTTTATTTATTAAATTCAGATCTATTTTTCTAACTTGGTGCAGGATCTTTTTGTGTGGTGTTTTCACTGTTTACTGTTTGAAGTGTAGCACAAATACTTTATACATTGCCTCTAAGTTAAGCCTGACTGCTCTGTGCCACACTACTATCGGATGAGCTCAGATTAATTTGGGATTTGTTTGTGCTTCACCCTGGCAAGGACTGTGGCTGCTGCTTGACCAGGGCTCAGACCCCAGTCAACCAACAACCCAATTTCCCACACAGGTGCAATACTAGCAGAAAAATCTAGACTACCCTGAGAAACCTTGGAGTGTAGTCTATTGCATGATTAGTTTGATTAGTTGCTGTAATCTTCACTGTTGATTTTTTAAACATTTGGACCAGTCAACAGTTGCCTATTGGGTAAAAAGCAGACATGGTTGCACTTGCGAGCATTTCTCCAGGAAAAATATAAATTAATGAAATTAGTTCTCAAACATTTTTTGATTGGTTGTAGTGCAAACACATTTCATGTGAGTACATGATGATTGTGAATGTAGTTGTTGTGATGTTACTAATTTCATATTTCACCATGTGGATATCAGATGTATAGCAATGACAATTGCCACTGTCCGTGATCTGCTGAACAAAATACTTATTTTTTCCATTCTTTTTGTTGACTGTTCCTTATAAAAACATGTCATTAAAGATTGGTCAGTTTCATGAAGAATGCACAATTCTCAGACTAAATGTTATCTAAAAGATGTAGCATTTTTGTCATAGCTCAAAAAAATATGGGATTTGCAGCTGTATATCAAATATTCAGCTTTATCTCAACCATATTAAGGTAAGTGTTCCACCATAGGAAAATCAGTGCAACTTCCTTTAGTATCAGGGGTGGTCTGCTCCACTTGAATGGACCTGCCTGAAAGCATAACACACTTTGGCCCCCTCTTCTTCCTTTGGTGAGACTGTTGTATTTCACCAAACAGTTGACATGGTGGCAATAAAGTATTTTTTATCATTTAAAAGACACAGGGGGCCTGATGTAAATCGGTGAATACGGTTTGTGCGGTTTGCCCTTGCTAGAGTATCCGTATCCACATTTAGAGATGCCTGAAGGCCAAGGCTACTTGTTCTTCTCCTTGTTGTTGTTCTTCTTCTTCACCATAATTTTTTGCCTTATGTTCTTCTTTTTCTTCTTGATTTAAGTTAAGCTGCCTCTTCCAGAGACATATATTGTGTTTTGTAATATACGTTCCTTCACAATGTTACAGACTTTATATCTCATCTGAATACCTTTAAATGGCACGAAGAGCAACTACAATAATCGCTTAATAATGTTTAGTTGAAGAAAAGCACACTGTTGACAAGAAGTGAATACCTAATAAAAAATAAAGGGCTTGTACCCTTGACAATATTCAGCATTGGTTAATATCCATAAATTGTCATTAAACATGTTCAACAAGAATGGACACAATTCACACTGAGGTGAGATGCATTCTTCTGTTTGTTATGCTAAATGCAGAGTAAGAAAACACATTCATATTGGGTGTAAATTGGATAATGCATTGATCTGTGCCATCTTGAAACTAATGATCTTCTGTCACAGTTGCTTTCTGTAATAATGCCTTTGAAGATGTGAGGTGGCATTATTGGTGCAGTATTCCACTGACCCAAAATGAAAATAGCAATATCTAGCTGTAAAGTTTATTAAAAGAGGATAGCATCACCAGTTCCTTATCCACCTTCTCCTTCTCTGAAATGAAATCATGGTACCAACATTCTAAGAGAGTGTGTGAGAAGATTCAGGAGAGGGTAGGAGATCAATCAACAGTGGATGGGCATAGTGGCAAATACTATTAAGAGAAAACATATCTACTAACATATAGTGACCAGAATACATTTGCCAAGGGAAATCACAATTAGGTAGAATGCAGCACATCTCCTCCCCTAAACAGGATAACATTGCAAGGAGGTGTTAGAAATGGGGTCTCTGGTTGGCAGTGGTTTCACCCTGTCCAAGTAGGGATCCTCACTCTAGTCAGGGTAAGTGAGTCACGCAGCTAAAATAAGCTCTGCTCACCCCCTTGGTAGCTTGGCTCAAGCAGACAGGCTTAACTCAGAGGGAATATGTAACGTATTTGTACATACATGCAGTATCACAGTGAAAACTCCACACCAGATTAGAAAAATAGGCAATATTTATCTGAGTAAAACAAGAACAAAACAACAAAAATCCAACATACACAAGTAAAGATACAAATTTTAAAACATTAAGGGGGTTATTCTAACTTTGGAGGAGTGTTAATCCGTCCCAAAAGTGACGGTAAAGTGACGGATATACCACCAGCCGTATTACGAGTTCCATAGGATATAATGGACTCGTAATACGGCTGGTGGTAAATCCGTCACTTTTCCGTCACTTTTGGGACGGATTAACACCTCCTCCAAAGTTAGAATAACCCCCTAAGTGTAATGTAGTGCTTAGAAACACAATAGTTCAGTTGGGACTATCACAACGTCTTGACGGAGTTGTTCCCAATAGTCCAACGCAACTCGCGAGGGAGCGTGGGTAGGTCATGGAGTTGCATGGATCCCGGGTACGGTACCTTGGAAGACGATGGCGATGAGGAAACAAAGATTGCATGGAGTCAGGGAGATGAGGTGTCGCTGGAGCCAGTGCGGCATCGGTTCCTTACTGCCACTGGGCAGGAGAAGTGATGCAGCATTGGCGGCAAGGTGTCAGTTCCTTACGGCAAGACGGGGTCGATGAATCCAACAGGTCAAGACGTGAGGTGTCAACTTCACAATGTTGTGATCACACCACAGGGCCCTAGGTGCTGCGGCAGTGCACAGACATCGGTGACACAGCGCTCTAGACTCATGATGTGGTGGGACTTCGTCAGCACACCAGCAGTGTTAGGCCTGCGGCATCAGTCATGGTTGTTGCACTGAGTGGGGACCACAGCTCCGGTGCAGACAGCAGCGTAGAGTCTACAGCAGTGCCAGTTCTGAAGTTGCTCGCTCTGAAGTCGATGTGCTTGGTTTCTTCTTGGTTGCACCAGAACTCACTGCCAAGAACCCAGGAACTGGATTTGGCTCCACTTGGCAAGTCAAGACTCTCATAAAGAGAGCTCAGGTGCTGGCTTATAAAGGGGGTCATTACAACATTGGCGGTAAAAGCCACTTACCTCTGTGCAGAAGACTGCCAACACACCGCTGCGGAATTCTGCCACGGTCGTTATGACCCACAGCTCGGAATCTGCCAAAATCCAGACACCCACACAAGTCCGCTACACCAACGGTCAGTGATAAACTGGCGATAACAACACCAATTCCGTCACGCCAACAGGAATACGCCCACACTATCACGACCCACGAATCCACGCAGCGGTCTTTCAACCGCAGTATTCCATTGGTGGTATACACCGCCGCGCTCAGAATACACATTCACTTACAAAACACAACCACATTGAACAATTCGAAATACACACACCTGATACAAATACACACACCCCTCCCACACACCCAATACAATATAAAACGCACAGCCACGTCACCCACAAACCCTTACGACCACAATTGCGACAAAAGGCCAGAGAGAGACACCGCCTGAAAGAACAATAGCATCCACAGCCACCCTACACCATCACTCACACAACATCCACGCACCTCACACAACACACCTCTAAATATCACCCCACAGATCACAACACACACCACCCCACACATCACCCACACCACCCCATGGCCCCGCAAAGACACCCCAGGTTCTCTGAGGAGGAGCTCAGGGTCATGGTGGAGGAAATCATCCGGGTAGACCCACAGCTATTCGGATCACAGGTGCAGCACACCACCATAGCTAGGAAGATGGAGCTATGGTGCAGAATCATGGACAGGGTCAACGCAGTGGGACAGCACCCAAGAACTAGGGATGACATCAGGAAGAGGTGGAATGACCTACGGGGGAAGGTGCATTCCGTGGTCCATACACTGTGCAAAAATGACAGACAGATGAGAGGTAGAAGGATCAAAGAGATGTAGCAGGCAGTGTTGTCTTCTTACCTGTGTCTTACTGGAAGTATTGTTGGATCACCGTGTTCCTGTTGTCTATGTCCTCTTCATCTGCTTCCTCGTCTTCACTGCCAACAGGCTCCACAGCTGCCACAACACCCCCATCTGGACCACCCTCCTGCAGAAAAGGCACCTGTCATCGCAAAGCCAAGTTGTGAAGCATACAGCAGGCCACGATGATCTGGCACACCTTCTTTGGTGAGTAGAATAGGGAACCACCTGTCATATGAAGGCACCTGAACCTGGCCTTCAGTAGGCCGAAGGTCCTCTCTATAATCCTCCTAGTTCGACCATGTGCCTCATTGTAGCGTTCCTCTGCCCTTGTCCTGGGATTCCTCACTGGGGTCAGTAGCCATGACAGGTTGGGGTAACCAGAGTCACCTGCAAATATCGAGGGACAACTGTTAGACACACACTAACTCTTAGGGACATCCCCAGTCCCAGACACCTAGTCACACTGTATTGGGTCCATGTCCTCACCTAATAGCCACACACAGTGCCTCTGGAGTTGCCCCATCACATAAGGGATGCTGCTATTCCTCAGAATGTTAGCGTCATGCACTGAGTCAGGAAATTTGGCTTTCACATGGGAGATGTACTGGTCTGCCAAACACACCATCTGCACATTCATCGAATGGTAACTCTTCCGGTTTCTGTACACCTGTTCACTCCTGCGTGGGGGGACCAAGGCCACATGTGTCCCATCAATGGCACCTATGATGTTGGGGATATGTCCCAGGGCATAGAAGTCACCTTTCACTGTAGGCAAATCCTCCACCTGAGGGAAAATGATGTAGCTCCGCATGTGATTCAGCAGGGCAGACAACACTCTGGCCAACACGTTGGAAAACATAGGCTGGGACATCCCTGATGCTATGGCCACTGTTGTTTGAAAAGACCCACTTGCCAGGAAATGGAGTACTGACAGCACCTGCACTAGAGGGGGGATTCCTGTGGGATGGCGGATAGCTGACATCAGGTCTGGCTCCAACTGGGCACACAGTTCCTGGATTGCAGCACGATCAAGTCTGTAGGTGATGATCACATGTCGCTCCTCCATTGTCGACAGGTCCACCAGCGGTCTGTACACCGGAGGATGCCGCCATCTCCTCACCTGGCTCAGCGGACGTGCTCTATGGAGGAGAACAGCGAGCAGAGAGTCAACCAACACTGAGGTACGTAAACACAACGTTATATGAAATGTTTTCAAAATCGACATATGGCTGTCTTAGTGTCTAATCAAGGCCTATATATGTGTGACGCATTGAAAATTAATGCCATGTGGCCCCCTGAAATGGCGTCTGCCTGACCTGTAAGGTGGGACATGGGGATATGAGGTAATTGTGCTGGCGTTGTACACCGTCGCGGTAGGCGGTCGAAGACCGCGGCGCAAACCTGCATTGGTTAACATTGGACCCTATGGGTCCCAGGAGCCAATGACGATGTACGCCGGCGGTGACGGTACGCACCGCCGCAGACGTGACCGCCATTTTCTCTCTGTTCAATCACTTGATTCCTGATCTTCGACAGGAGAGGACCTACACTGCAAGTGCTGCTGTGACCTCAGTCTGGAAGAGACAATGGCTCGTGACTCTGGGGAAAGGGCCCCTGCCTTCAGCACGGAAGAGTTGGAGAAACTGGGGTCCTCCCCCAGTACACGGTACTCTACGGTCCTCCAGACAAACAGGTGAGTACACTCTGAGCATGCTGTATGGGCAATGGCTGTTTTGAGTGGTGTGGATGAAAAATGGGGGGGAGAATGAGGCGTGCTTGAAACGACGGTGAGTGCATGTGCGACATGGCAAGGGTAGGGATGCGGGCCAATGACTGTGACAGTGCGGGCGCTTATATCTTCTCCTTTTCCCCTGTACTATTCGTGTAGGTCAGCGCCCACCAGAAGAAGGATATTTGGCATGCCATCGCCAAGGAAGTCCGGACCCTGGGGGTCTACCACAGACGGAGCACCCACTGATGGAAAAGATGGGAGGACATTCGCCGCTGGAGCAAGAAGATGGCAGAGGGCCAGCTTGGGATGGCCTCCCAATGTGGGAGGGGTGCCCGTCGCACCATGACCCCCCTGATGTTCCGGATCCTGGCGGTGGCGTACCCGGAGTTGGATGGGCCCTTGAGGGCATCACAGCAGCCACAAGGGGATGAGTACACTCTCATTCAGCTGATTCAGCGGGCAGTGGAGGTGTCTGGGTGGGGGAGGTGGGCTGTGGGTTCCCCTAGGCCAGGGCAAGTTTAGTAGGCAGGGTCCCCTCTTAAGGCATGTCCTGTGGCACCCCACCCCACCTGTGTACAGAGCCAACTACACCTAGTCAGGCTCCTGTGACATCCATGTGTGCAGCAATCGGGCATAGCCTTATAAACCATTTCCCTGGGATTGATTAGGGAACTCCAAGTGCACGGCGTAGTGCAGGGGGCTTCTGTGTCTGTAGTGTCCGCCAACTGTAGCGGTATTGCATGCACTCAACATGTCTTTCTTCTGTTTCCCCCCCTTTTTGTGGTCTCCCTGTGCTTGTGTGCATTACCATCATCAGACGGAGGAGCAGTGGCACCGGAGCAAAAGGGAGCTGCATCCCACATGGCCCTGGAGGGCGAGACAACAGAGTCAGAAGCCACCAGTGGGACGGAGGGCAAGGGGAGCTCCACGGCGGGGACAGGAGCTGAGACCAGCAATACGGACTCCTCCTCTGATGGGAGCTCCCTTGCGGTGGCGGGCCCCTCTGTGCCCCCCGCATCTACAGGTACAGCCGCCACCCCCCCTACCAGCACCGCCCGCCCAGCAGCCCCTCAGCATTTGCCCCGTGGCCGCTCACCCAGGAGGGTGGGCATCTCCTTAGCCCCAGGCACTTCAGCCCCTACCCCTGTCACCCCTGCTGTCCTCAGTGAGGAGGCCATTGACCTCCTCAGGTCCCTCACTGTTGGGCAGTCTACCATTTTGAATGCCATCCAGGGTGTAGAGAGGCAGTTGCAACAAACCAATGCATACCTGGAGGGCATTCATTCTGGTCAGGCAGCCCATCAGCGTCTGGCCTCTGCACTGATGGCAGCCATTGTCCCTGTCTCTAGCCTCCCCCCTCCAACCAGACCCAAACCCCTGTACCTCAGCCTATCCCAAGCACACCCTCAGACCAGCATGCACACACCTCAACACACAAGGGAAGCTCAGGCAAACATAAGCACCACACATCCCACAGGCACTTACGCAAGCATCATACACATGCAGACATACCAACAGCCACTGCCTCCACTGTGTCCCCCTCCTCCTCGTCTCGTCTCCACTCACACCTCAGGGATGTGTAATTCCTATCACCCGACACCCGGGACATCTTGTTTGGGGTCAAGGGCAACAAGTTTTTATGTTTACTTTGTCCTTGGGACAAGTAGGCCCAACCCTCTGCAGCACAAACCCTTTGGCTGCCTGTTTACAGAGAGTGGAACTCTCTGCAGTTCAGGTAATGTGTTTCCAAAAGATAATGCTGTTCGAACTTGTATTTATGGTTCATTATTTGAAAGCCTTCATTATTAGGGTGAGTGCTGTAAATAAATGTTTTAAGGTCACACTTCACTACCGACGTTGGTTCCAGTACAAAAAAACAAAACGTGTATACACATGTTTGAAAAGTTTAGGCTCTGAGGCTAAGTATAATGCTCCCAGAATGCTCTCTGATTAGATGCAAATGAAGTGTCATTTAGTAAAATGTGTTGATGCATGCTAGTATTTCCCAAAAATATTTCTAATGGAAAATCAGTGTAACCATTTTCAACACGATTATGGGAAGCATGAAAATAAACAAACACTGACAAAGCCAACTGATCTCTGACATATTTTTATAAGTCTTTTAGTTTCATCAATGCATGTCTTATTTTGACATGGCTTTTGTAACACTTTATTGTTGTGGGAGCTACCAGGCCCTCAACATTGTAACAAACACTGGCAAAAACCCCCCCAAAAAGTTTTTTAACTCTCAAAGCACACGTTGCCACCAGTGGCATAACAAAGCCCCGCAGCCGCCCTCCAGGGGGCCCCTTCAGCACAGCACCTGCCCTGAGTGAGCCTGGAGAGGGGGCTCCTCCATGTTCTTTGCAAAGGGGCACCCTCCAGTTTCGTTACGTCACTGATTGCCACTGTAGTTCCTGACTCTGAACAAAACTACTTTGTGTGCCAATATGCTCCTTGTGGAAGAGCAGAATGCGATCACTCACAGTAAAGCCAGCCGAAAGAGAGAGAAATAGAAGTTTAATAAAAACAAAATGTCTTTGTTAACACCAGACCTAATTAGGGACCAAGACCCACATATAGGTAGCTTTTTGCATGTCGCAAACAGCGACTTTCGCAGTTTGCGACGTGCAAAAAGCACATTGTGATGCACAAACCCAGTTTTGCGATTAGGTAACCTGCTTACCGAATCGCAAAACGGGTTTGCGACTCGCAATTAGTAAGGGGTGTTCCCTTCCTAATTGCGACTCGCAGTGCAATGTAGGATTGTTTTGTGACCGCGAATGCGGGCGCAAACCAATCGCAGTTTGCACCCATTTCAAATGGGTGCTAACACTTTCGCAAAAGGGAAGGGATCCCCATGGGACCCCTTCCCCATTGTGAATGTCACCGTAAAAAAAAAATCAGAGCAGGCAGTGGTCCTGCGGACCACTGCCTGCTCTAAAAAAATGAAACGAAAACATTTATTTTTTCGTTTTTGTTATGCATCTCGTTTTCCTTTAAGGAAAACGGGCTGCATTACAAAAAAAAAAAAAAAGAAACTGCTTCATTGAAAAGCAGTCACAGACATGGTGGTCTGCTGTCTCCAGCAGGCCACCATCCCTGTGAGGACCGCCATTCGCGAGGGGGTCGCAAATTGCGACCCACCTCATGATTATTCATGAGGTGGGCATTTGCGAAGCCCTTGCGAATCACAGATGGTGTCAGGGACACCATCCTACATTCGGATTTGCGACTCGCAATTTGCAGGTCGCAAATCTGAACCTACCTACATGTGGCCCCAAATTCTTAAAGAAAGTCACAAAAGTGCACCCATGGTATATGTCGTACCCCTATAAAATATTTGTGAACTGTATTTTAGCATGGGTAAATACGATGTGTAGATTTGCTCATGTGAAAATCTATTGAGCATTTGCAAGTTCATTTTCCCTCCAGCCACTTTCTTCCCAACCCTGGAAGAAGTTCTAATTCTGCCATTGTCAGGAGTAAATGTCCAACCTTTCTTATTATGGGAAAATATTAGAGAGAAGCTGGTAAAAATCTTTAAAACATGCAGGTTAGTAGGTTTGCAGACTCAAAGGCATTCCAGCCCTGGAACTATTGCTTACTGCTTCCTCTAGCTACAGTATGCAGATCTGCAGAAAGGTGGCAAAATAAGGAAATTGCTACAGTAGGGATTGAAACTGCAAGTATTCAAGCCCTACTATAGTAGTAGCCCTGGCATAATCAGAGAGGCTATTATCAGAGCTCTTACATAATGAGATTGCTGCCATAATTTGTCGCCACACTACATGGCACCAAAGGGACAAGTAGATCTTTTTACAGGACAAGTAGATTTGAGAAGCAACCTGTCCCCTGGACAAGTAGATATTTTAAAAAATTCCACACCACTGCACCTGTATGCACTACATCGTCAGCCACTACCTCCGTCACCAGCATACCCACCACCACACCCCACTCACGTGCAGTCACCGCCCCCACTATCATTCACACATCCCCTGTGTCCTCTTCCAGTGTGTCTGTGAGCTCACCTCCCAAGGTACACAAACGCAGCCACACACCCACCAAACAGCCATCCACCTCACGACAGCCTCCAGCTCATGCTTCAGTCTCCTAGGGCCCGCCTCTCCAGGTCCCAACCCAGCGCCTCAGCCACAACATCAGCAGGAGCAGTGGTGCCCGTAGTGACCGGCTTCTGGAGTGCGCCAGGCAGCAGGGCAGCCAGTGTGCCAAGGAGCCAGAGCACGGACAGTCCCCCACCTCAAAAACACCAAAAGTTGGCCGGTGCCCGGCGGGAGAGAGGAAAAAAATTCTTCAAACAAAGCTGCTCCCAGGGGTACAGGTGGGAGTGTGGATCCAGCTGTGCCACCATCTAAGGTGGGGAAGGGGCACACTAAAACTGGCAAGTCTGGGAAAACCTGCATGGCGGACAAGACCGCCAAAAGCACCGCTGCCAAGGACACCGCTGCCACCAGCACTGCTGCCAAGGACACCACCAGCACCGCTGCCAAGGACACCGCTGCCACCAGCACCGCTGAACAGGACACCGCCGCCACCAGCACCGCAGGCCACTGAGCGCCAAAGATTCTGACGCTACTGAGGCCGCCACAAGCAGGATGAAGCATTCTGGTCACAAAGCTCCCTCCAGAACCAGTGGAGAATGACATCCACTACCTCAGTCCTTGGCAGGATGAAGCACTCTGGGCACAAATCCCCCTCCAGAACCAGTGGAGAATGACATCCACTACCTCTGTCCTTGGCAGGATGAAGCACTCTGGGCACAAAGCCCCCTCCATAACCAGTGAAGAATGTCATCCACTACCTCTGTCCTTGGCAGGATGAAGCACTCTGGGCACAAAGCCCCCTCCAGAACCAGTGGAGACTGTTATCCACTTGAGAGACTGTGACTTTGCACTCCCCTGGATAAAGCAGTGGGCAACCCACCCACTGTAGAGACTTGAGAGACTGTGGCTTTGCACTCCCCAGGATGCAGCAGTGGGCAAACCACCCACTGTAGAGACGTGGGAGACTGTGGCTTTGGACTCCCCAGGATGCAGCAGTGGGCAAACCACCCACTGTAGAGACTTGAGAGACTGTGGCTTTGCACTCCCCAGGATAAAGCAGTGGGCAAATCACCCACCGTAGAGACTTGAGAGACTGTGGCTTTGCACTCCCGAGGATGCAGCAGTGGGCGAACCACCCACCGTAGAGACTTGAGAGACTGTGGCTTTGCACTCCCCAGGATAAAGCAGTGGGCAAACCACCCACTGTAGAGACTTGAGAGACTGTGGCTTTGCACTCCCGAGGATGCAGCAGTGGGCAAACCACCCACCGTAGAGACTTGAGAGACTGTGGCTTTGCACTCCCCAGGATGAAGCAGTGGGCAACCCACCCACTGTAGAGACTTGAGAGACTGTGGCTTTGCACTCCCCCTGGATACATCAATGGGCATGGAGCCCTTTCGTGGATCTGGCGTCATGCAGTCATCCGGCTGAGATGCCCCCCCCTTTCCCTTCCCCCTGAGGTGCCTGTTTTATTTCTATCTGATGCCCCAGCAGTGTTCTCTCCGTCTTGTTCGGGTATCTTGTGTGGGCCTCGCCCCATCCATTTTGGGCCCAGTGGTCCACGGACTATGATGGTGGAATCTCTTGGACTTGTATTCTTGGTGTATATATTTGTTTATAGTGTGAATATCTTTATATATGTATATATTTTTGATTCATGTCTTTGAATATATTACAATCATTCGACTCATTTCCTTTTGTCCTTGCATTCTTCCAGGGGGTTGGGGGGAGTAACTGTAATGTATCATGATGTATTAGTGTGTGTGTTGTAGTGGGTGAGGGTGGGGTTGGGGGTGTTGCGTGTGAGTGTCACTCTCTTTTCCCTCCCCTGTGTTGTAGGTGTAGTACTCACTATGCTCTTCGCCGCCGGCGTTCGTGCTCCTGGTAGAGGAGCAGGAAGACAAAGGCAGGGAGAATCTGAAGTTCCGGTTCCATGGCGTCCTGGTTCCTCGTGGGGTGTGTAGAGGTGAGCGTTTTCCCTTCCAAGTCCTGTTTCTGCTGTGTTTTTGTTCGCGGTGAATCCACCCCGGAAAAGGTGGTTGATTGGACTGTTGTAATTCTGTGGGCGGTACATTGTCCTCCACCTGTTTGTTGGCGGTTACCGCTGCGGTGTTTGTTTGTACCACCTTGGCGGTCGGAGTGTTAAAGTGGCTGTCTATGTTGGCGGTTTCCGCCACGGTCGTAATTCCAAATTCCAAACCACTCTGCCCTCAAGATAGCCATCCGCAAGCACCACCAGCTCATCCGGACCACCAAGAGATCCTTCTACAAGGAACGCATCGACAATAACGCTCACAACAGCAAAGAGCTCTTCAAAATCATCAAGGAATTTGCCAACCCCAGGTCCGGCTCCAATGACACCCCTCCTTCGCAAGACCTCTGCAACTCTCTCTTCACCTTCTTTCACCGCAAAATTACGGACATCCACGACAGCTTCAACACCTCGACCCCCATGACCACCACAGCCACCACAAACCCTGATGCACCGGACCCCAGCCACACCAACCTCCTGCTCTCTTGGACCCACATCAATGACGAGGACACCATCAAAACCATGAGCACCATCAATTCCAGCTCACCCTCTGACCTCTGCCCCACCATGTCTTCAACAAAGCAAGCCCCATCATCGCCCCCCCAACTCTGTATGATCGTCAACACCTCCTTCGAGACTGCCACCTTCCCGGAGAGTTGGAAGCACGCCGAAGTCAACGCCCTGCTAAAGAAACCCAAAGCAGACCCAAGAGATCTCAAGAACTACCGGCCCATCTCTCTCCTCCCCTTCCCGATGAAGGTAATGGAGAAGATCGTCAACGGCCAACTGACCTGCTTCCTGGATGACAACAACACGCTGGACACCTCTCAATCTGGATTCCGTAGCAACCACAGCACCAAGACGCACTCATCGCCACAACCGACGACATCAGGACCATGCTCAACAAAAGCGAAACTGCGGCCCTTATCCTCCTAGATCACTCGGCTGCCTACAACACCATCTGCCACCAAACCCTTCGAACACGCCTCCAGGAAGAAGGGATCCAGCACAAAGCCCTGGACTGGATCACATCCTTCCTCTCCGGCAGAACCCAGAAAGTCTGCCTCCCTCCCTTCCTTTCTGAAGCCACAGAGACCATCTGCGGCGTTCCCCAGGGATCCTCACACAGCTGGACCCTTTTTAACATCTATATGGCACCGCTCACCAACATTGTCCGATCCCACAACCTCAACATCATCTCCTACGCCGATGACACCCAGCTGATCCTCTTACTCACCAAGGACCCCGCCACTGCCAAAACCAACCTTCACGACGGAATAAAGGCCATCGCCAACTGGATGGAGAGGAGCCACCTGAAACTGAACTCAAACAAGACGGAGATCCTCATCCTCGGCTCCAACCACTCCGCATGGGACAAATTCTGGTGGCCGGCCACCCTAGGAACCGCACCGACACCCACCAACCACGCACGCAACTTAGGGTTCATCCTAGACTCATCGCTCACCATGACCCAGCAAGTCAACGACGTCTCATCTTCCTGCTTCAACACCATCCTCATGCTCCGCAAGATCTTCAGGTGGATCCCCACCGAAACCAGAAGTACGGTCACCCAAGCCCTTGTCAGCAGCAGACCGGACTGCGGCAACACACTCTACGCAGGAAATATGGCCAAGCTCCAGAAAAAACTGCAAAGTATACAGAACGCCTGCGCATGCCTCATCCTCAGCATCCCACGCCGCAACCACATCTCGGCCCACCTGAGAGATCCACACTGGCTCCCCGTCAACAAGAGGATCACCTTTAAACTCCTCATCCACGCTCACAAAGCACTCCACAACGCCGGCCCTGCCTACCTCAACGAGCGACACAACTTATACACTCCCCACCGTAAACTCCGCTCCGTCAACCTCGCCCTCGCCACCGTTCCTCGCATCCACCGAACTACAGCCGGCAGCAGATCATTCTCCCACCTTGCCGCCAAGACCTGGAACTCGCTTCCCCTTCACCTACGACAGACCCAGGACATGCTGACCTCCAGGAAATGCCTCAAGACCTGGCTGTTCGAGCAGTAGCATCTTCCCCACCCCCCCACCCCTCAGCGCCTTGAGACCCTGGCGGGTGAGTAGCACGCTTTAAATGTCTGATTGATTGATTGATTGATTGATGACTTTTCGTCATCTGACAAAGTGTTTAGATGAATATTTTCAAACTGATTCATAATATGCCTGGTTCTGAGCAAATTACTGTGCTCCACATTTAGAACCAGAGCACCTTTTCTGTCGAGAGAATGCAGTTGAATTATGGCCATCTAAGTAAAGTTTGGCAACATAACCGTAATAAAAAAAGGACTTCACATCACTGCTTATGGTGCCGGGTTTTGTGATGTCATTTACAACATGAATAGAAGACTGTGCAAGACAAAGTCCTCATTTCAAATGCTGGCATCCCGTTCAATTAGCAAGCGTTGGCAAAGCCAATAGATCCGGCGGTGGCTGCTTTCCGTTTGGGTTTATCACTGCTTGCCTCAGTTTTTGATGTTAAAACTTCATTCTTGAAGAGCTGCCAGACCCTCGCCAATCGCCAATATAAAAAAATACTAAAGCAAAGAGATTTTTTGCCTCCAAAGGTGCACTTTACTACAACAGCCCCAGGCAGCGACGGGAATTTCTTTTTGTTAATGGATATGGCTTGTGAAATAACAGAATGTTGTTACTCACTGTGAAGTTACCCAATGGGTGAAGTGGACTGGCCTAATGACCCATGATGTATGCTGTTGTGAGTGGGAGAAAATTGTGAATGAAAAAAAAGAACAAAGGACGATGAGAGCAGGCGGATAGCCACTATAAATAAATATATAATCTATACGTATATTTTTCATAAATTCAAAAACACTTTACACACTTAAGTCAGATATAACTATGTGCGATCCTTAGCAAATCATTTTACCCCTCTGGCCCTCATTTACATTGTTTCCCAAAATCAAGAGTGCTCAGAGGCAAGTTGAAAACACAATTAATTGTGCTGGGATTTTGCTAGAGGTGACTCAGCTTTGCCATTGCGCCGGCTGACTTGTTTACAGAAAAATCTGCTCAAGCAGGAGTTTGGCTTGTGGTTCTGTGTCCTGTCATACCGCTATGACTTCAAATACATCAGTGATGTCTTTTACTAATAATTAGCTGATCAGTTGTGATGCTAGAGGCCTATGGGCAGATCAAAGAAAGAATCTGTTTATTTAGCACAGCATTTTCCTTTTTCCAATATCTCCTCTGAGTACCATTTAAAAGATAGCGTGGACCTAGGATGTTTGCGGCATGCAAATATTTATTTTTAAATAGGGAAGGGGTACAAGGCTGCAGAAACCCTGGGCAGCGGGTGATGCGTCAAGCTCACTGTGGAATTTGTAATGTGCTTCTCACAGGAAGATGTAAAGCGCAATACAAAAGAAGCTTCTCTTGCGTCGGCTCCTATTACAACAAGCATTATGAAGCCTTGAAGGTCTGGCTTGTGTACAATGTAGACACAAAACATATAAGAAAAATATGTGCGCTAGAACACAAAGATCTGTTGGGTTTAAAGACACACGTCATACTTAATGCAGGACCTTTACAATCATTCAAGTGATCAAACAGATTATTATTTATATATTTTTTTAATATGTTCACTCTTATTGGTGCAGACAAACTGACATGTTTTTGTTTTTCTTCTTTTGCTTGCACTCTAGAATTTAGAACAGAAGGTGTTTCTTAATGACAAATCTTACTGTGCTACCTTCATGGATTTCCGTTGAGCTTTTCATAATGACATAGATAGGCACATAAGCAAGTATGCAATTATGATATGGTAGTTTAGGAAAGACGAGCATTTGCCAGATTCATCATGACTGAAAGTGCACCGACAAATGGCCGTGATTGTGGGGTTTTTTCGAACAAAAAAAGCTAAGAGTCTCAATCACCAAATGGTTGTAATGGAAACAGCTTTTACAATAAGAGTCGCTCATCAGATCAGGCTCAAAGCACACAATTTGAGCTACGGTTGCCGGTGGAAACCACCGGCACTTATTTTTGGGACCGGCCCTTATTTGTCCTCATTAGACATTTCCCAAGGACAAGAGACCGAAAAACACACAAACGGGAAAGGAGGAGGAGAAAGACGGAAAACCTGTCACTAAGGGAAAAAGCAGTAACGTGCAAGAGTGAGAAAAAGGGGCAGGGAGAGTCTGGCAGTGGGTGAAAGAAGCCTAATGTGGATTCAGGTCTACGCAGGCCTAGTATTCTGTGAGCTAACATTTAATAGCGCCAGCTGTGGGTGTCTTAACAGTGCTTCGGGCACAGGCATTCATTATTTTACAAATTAAGCACTGCAGGCCAGGGCATTGACATGCATGTGAATAGCACATGTTAATCAATACCTGTCCTTTAAGTGCTATTCACCAGATATTGTTAGAAAGTCCCAGCTTGAAGTATCTATGATACCACGCTCACACACATTGGCACAACGTATGAAAATAGGGAACAAAGAGAATATAGATGACAAGAGGATAAGAATTGTATTGGACTATACGGATAATTCAGTCTTATTACTCAGAATCATGAAGATACATTGGTCTATTTTATTGCAAGATCAAACTCTAAGGAAATACATCAGGTGCAAACCAGATGTATCGTATAGGAGAGGAACTACACTTAACAATAATCTTAGCCCTAGCTATTTGAAAGAGAAAGCTAAGCCAAACTGGCTTAATGTACATAATGTGGGCTTTTATAAGTGTGGTAACTGTGCAATGTGTAGATGGGTGTGGCATGCAAAAAGAGACTTCCAAGGAATTGATAATAAGAAATTTGTTATAGAAACGTACATCAATTGTAATACTAAATTTGTTATTTACATGATGATATGTAAATCTGGTAAAATAGATGTGGGCAGTACTATTCGTCCCCTTAAGGTGAGGATTTCAGAGCATTGAAGAGCTATAAGACAAAAGGATGAGCGCTATCCCGTAGCCTCACATATGAGATCTTGTAAGGCCCAGGGAGCTTACAGAGATTTCAGGTTTTTGGGATTTGAATACTGTCATAGTAATCCAAGGGGTGGGAACAGAGAATTGGCACTAAGAAGGAAAGTATCAACTTGGATTATACGATTAGGGGCAGTGGAGCATGGATTAAATTCTGACCACGAGTTAGAGTACTTTCTTAGGGACAGATAGTAAGGATAGATATGACAAATTTCATAATGAACCATGGCATATGTAATTGCGGGTTCAATATTTGGACATATAGGAACCTGGTGTATTGTATAGAGGATATTATGTATTTTGGAAAAAGGGAACACTTGTACATTATTCAAATGAATATGTATCCTGAGTACTGTTTAGATTCTTTCTTTAATATTTGAGTTAAAAAATATAAATTTCATATGTACGAATAGCGTGATAAAATATTATATTCATTTAACTAAGGACTTACAAGAGAACTGATTTGTTAACTAGTGTGGGGCTACTGAATATATTGGTAACCATTAGTTAGTCTTGTTAAATTACGATCTCAAAAGGAGTCTGCTCTTTATATCTCAGGTTAAGAGGGGGCCGATTAGAACAGGTTTGGAATAAATGAGGACTTAGTTTGAAAATATCCCGGTATTTAGCGGATTTAATGCAGTACTTTCAACTGGTTCAACAGAAATAGCATTGTTTGCATAGGAATTATGAACGTGCACGAGATGTGTGCGTTATCAAAATGAGTCAGTTTTCTATGTTTAGAGCTTAAGGGGGCAGGCTTATAAATGCCGATCAGTAACGCGCTCCTCTTTTGCACACTATTCCAACGTACTCGCGGTTGCAAGATAATTTAATACGGGTAAGAATTCATATGGTGGGATTGGTAGAAAGATCAGAATAACCCAAGTATATCATAGCAATCAACTTTTATACCTTCTTTTAGAGCTGGGATACGCTTCTTCCACATCAGGGGCATCCTAATAATTCGGTATTTGTAAGACATGTAGTAAGGTAAGCGATGTAATTTAAGGATATTATTGTACTAACTATGATAGTAAGACGAGGCCATTTAAGATAACACAAACCTATCACGTATTTTTAGATTACACATTGCTGCATAGCAGTTATTGTAAGATTATAACCAAATACAGAATTCGAAATATGAGACCTTGTATTATGGGATAAAGCATCAGCCATCTATTCTGCTTCAGTTAAGGTATTTCTATATTGTATAGTGATTACTCACAATTATCACGGACCATGACTTTCAAGGAAATAACTGTATTTATGGAGGAGTTTGCTTGTAATAACGGGGTTGTGCAACTTGGGTTTTACACAAAGTGGTGTATGCACATGGAGAAATGAACATGTGGAATTGAGAAAATGTTATTTAATTGTACAAAGATTTGAATCACGGTTTTCACAAGTGATTGTATATTTGTCACACTTAATGGTGAGGGGTTATTAGACTGATACTCAGATTTTGAGAACTTAATTATATTGTATATATTAAAATTGTTTGTTGTAAAAAGTCCTGAAGAAGTCAAGGGGTATTCCCCAGACGAAACAAGTGTTGACTGGGACGGTATTTAAAGGGACAGTGTCATGAGCGTTTTTGGATACAAGAACTTTCAAGAAGAATAAAGAACATCACGGTTGAATTTATAAAGGACTGTCTCATTTATGGACATGTATAATTATTAAGTTTCCTATTTAGGAATATTGTTGAGTGCTGCTATAATTTATTGTATTGGATAACAGCTGTTGTTATCATTCTGGGTTTTGTTGGTGGATTTCCCAGTGAATGGGCACCGCTTGGACAATTGTGGGTTTAATTTGAGAGGGAGCGCCATTTACTCAACGTTAAATCACCCTTGTTAAGTTCTTTCTGTCCTTTAAGTTGTTGCTGTCGAGACATAACTGTTTTAACCAGTACTGAACTTCTAGTTTACCACTCTGATGTCCAGTCCGCCACAGCTCAGCTGATTGTGCAGAGAGAGCTTCTATTTTTCTTCCCCACTTCCTGGTTGCTGACTGAGCCACCATCCTGGGAGGTTAGTGGTCTAGTCATTCTGCCTTCTACTAGGGGATGCCTATTTAGGCCGATGTGAGAGCAGAAGCACGCAGCTGGCACAACAGTGTCAATCCTGTCTTCGCCCATCATTCTTCCGAATGTCACCAGGAGCCTTGACCCTTGCCTCTCCTGATAGTGTGGTAAGCCCTACTGAGAGAGTGTGCTGCTCTGGTACTGAACTTCGCCAAATTAAAGATAGCTGTGAAGAATACGCTTTTCACTTCAAACATTCTTCATAAACCTTATTAGGTTCGTAGCATGTTTATCCAACCTCTTCAGGCAGTGAGCCGATTGTAACTAACCACCTTAAAACTCCCTCAGAAGCTTGACATTGCCTGGAATGCTGTCACCTCAAAGTGATTATCATCTCATTCCAGCCAAGTGATCTAGTGCAAACCACAACACATTTCCCTCCCTTATAATATCATATCAGAATACAACAGTTAAATATAAACATTAAAATAATAAGCTTCTAATGAAACAAATTACATCATGGAAATCATATGTGTACAAAAGAAAATGAAACATATTATATACATATACATACATTAATTTTATGTATAAAAGCAGAAGGTTCCATTATTTAATAAAATACTTCCATTTACGACTTAATTAAGTTTGTAGTTTGTAACTTTCCCCATTACGTAGTCCTTGTGCCAAGTAGGTTTATATCTCTCTCTTCCCAACAAAAACTCTTTATCATCATTCAAATACTCCACCCAATGGCTCTCTTTTAGCATAGTTTTTGAACCAACCTCATTCAGATTTGTTAATCTAGATATACTCCAAACATCCCTGGAGTCTAAAATTGTGACATTCCTTTTAAGAGAAGTTATCACAAGAAGACCCATGAATTTTGAATGCCCCTTTCTTATTATATTAGGTCTTTTCACTAAAACTCTGTCACCGACCTGAAACTTTGATTCATGTGCACAATTCTTAGCATCATAGTGAGTTTTATATTTATTTTGATGTTCCCTCTTACACAGAACAGTGTCATCATTTGGAAAGTCCACATTTTGTTCCCCACTTATTTTTAGCCACAAAGGATTGAGTTTACAATGTGATTTCCTGCCTCTAAGTGAAACAAATGGAGATTTAGATGTTACACCATTAGGAGTGACACGGTGTGCCCACCAGGTTTCGCTCAACATTTCTTTTAGGGATGTCTTATTCAAGAGTGCACGCTGTGCATAATTTTTTATTATCTTAGTCATACTCTCTGCTAAACCATTGGCTTGAGGTGAATAGAGGGCTGTCTTGAAATTAGTTATTGACAATTCTTTAAGGAACTTTTTTTCATTTCCTGGGATACAAACTGTACTCCATTATCAGTTATAAGAGTTTTAGGAACACCCTCCCTAGAAAATTCTTCTTTTAAAAAGTCGATTTGAGAATTGCTGCCACTATTGATGTACTCTTCAGGAGCAGCGCCAACATTTTGGCACTACTCCTGTAGAGTACATAGGGGTCCATTGTATTCAATGGCATGCCCCCTTTTAATGCCTTCTCTGAACAGGTGTTAAAAGTGAGGAAACAGATGTTGCACGGAAATCTCATTGTTTTCCTCGCACCATTTTTTTGGCCTCCCTAGTGGGGGAATGCCCCCTTTGCATACAGTATGCCTGGCGCAGGCATAATGTAGCTCAAAGGGTTACAAAGTGGCAAGATGTATGCATTGTGCCACTTTTTAAATGTTGCAGCATTTTTGGCCATCTAAGGCTACTTTAGTGTCAATAAAATGACGCTAATGTGTTGTTAGGATGCACTAGGGGCTTTTAAATCAGACCCTAAAGCCCTCATTTACAGGGATTTGGCATAGGGCATCACAGCATGTCACCTTGCTGCACTGCCCTATGCCAAAGTGAGAGGGCAGGAATGTAATGTGTTTATGCAATACTGTGCATTCCCTTCCTTTCCTGCTGCACTGGTGCAGTTTCAGCAACCTAGCACCAACACAGGCGCACTTGCTCCATGGTGCAAGGGTGCCTGTGTTGTCAGCAGGATTGTTTTTCTGCAGGAAGGGGCACAATCCTTAGAGGAGATTTCCTCTTTCAATGTGTGCTGTCGAATACAAAAATGAGGAGTTGTAAAAATATTTCTCCTTGATACAGCTGCCCTGGGGAGGCGTAAGGTTTAGGTGCATCCCCAGGTTTGTAAATCTGGGGATGTGTCAAAATCAATGAGTGTTGCATGTGAAAACCCCTGCAATGCCCATGGAATGCCTCCCTGATGCAGGGAAAGGCAACGTAGCGACTTGCGCTGCCTTTCTTTACTCCATATCCATAAGGCCATTCAAAGTGGCTTTGTGGGGACTTATAGATATAATTTTGTATTCTGCACCGCCAGACATCACAAAAAGTAATGATCCAGTGGCGCACAAGACTCATAAGTATGCTCCTTTATCTGGTCCCCCTTTGAATTGTGTCCTCCTAGAATTACTGCAAGCCTATCGAGCTTGATTGCTCCTTCCATTCTGACTCTCTTTTAACCTATCCTTGGACATGGCCGAATTACCGTTGGCTGGGAAAGCCACAATGGTTTTTCTGATAAAACCTAATGTAGACTGAGGAAAGTGCTCCCTTGGCTTTCATCTTCTGCCAGGAAAACTCTGGTCCAAGCTTTAGTTATGAGTCAGCTGGAGTATGGTAAGGCCTTACTAGTAGCCACCAATTACATTTTGTTGTCCAAACTACAGGTGTTACTGTTTGATCTGCAACCCTCCTTTCGGCTCTTCTTCAACCCTCACGTTGAAAGCCTTAAACCTGCTACCAGTCAACCCACTGGTCTCTGATGCCTAAGGGTCCTATCTACTTACAGAGGGAGTTTAGCTACTATTATACCGCTAGGAATCTTAGATCCAATGACAAAACTTTGCTTAATGTGCCCGATATCCTTTCCTCTAGATTTGGTGACAGATACTTTTCCTATACTGCCGCTTCTGCCCTGAACAAACTTCTGTATTATATTTGCTCTTGTCCATACTTTGCCAAGTTTAAAAAAAAACTTGAAGACATGGCTGTTTTAATCAGTTGACTGGCTCTGTGTTAATGAAGTGCCAAGATACACTTACGAGTGTGGGTGGTTGCACTACATCAAATGATAAGTCATAATAAGTGATAATAAATTTGTTTCTACAAGCACTAAACCTCTGCAAACAGAAGATATTGTGTCAAGAATGTGGGACCAAAGGGAAAAATCTATCTCCAATAGGGCCGGACTGGGGACTAAAGGCAGCCCTGGCAAAAATATTGAGTCCAGCTCTGCTCTCTTCCTCCTCCCGTTCTCGTCTGTCTGGCTCTCTCTCTTTCTCGTTCCTGAAAACCCCTACATCTCTCACACCTGCTCTAATTTGCGTTGAAAGCTAGAAAAAGTGGCAGAGGCACCAGCACTGTACTTTGCCCTACAAACTATGCCTCCAAAGGCTCCAGCCCACCAAGGAAATGCCCAACAGAAAAAACAGACATTTTGGGCTTTTTCCTCAAGCATGACAGAGGCAACTGACTGACTCAGCAATTTCCCCTACTACAACATGAGTCCACATACCATAGTATGATATCTCATATGACCTACTTAACAATAATGTCAATTATGCAATTTGAGATTTCATCAATGACGTCATGAGCAGTGCATGAGGGCATGCATTGTGGATTGCATATTGAATGTTTTCTGAACAATTTCAAGGGTTGGCTGGTTTAGTTTTGTAACCATACCTTTACTTCAGTCATGAAGACCAGGGTAATTGGATAGCACAGATAAATATTTATCATCCAAACAAATGTGTGCTCTTCCTCTCTGCACAAACAATTGAAGAATTAAATATTCTCTGATAGTTCTCTATGGGTTTGTTGTGATAACCCAAAAATTTAGAGGCCACTTGAGGTGGATTGGAAGAGCTCCATAAGTAACCTGTTGCCTTCTTGGAGAATCGATAAATTGGCAGGTGTTTATTACTCCTGTTGTACAGTTAAGGTGTTTGGAATCAGACAAACCTTTCTGAGAATCTTTTACATCCAGAGGCGGAGCTCTGCCTTCTACCCAGAGCAAAGGCACACATGCAAATGGTGGTATGTTGTGATGATTTTGAGCATTTTATATGTTATTCTTCCATATATGATGTAAGCAAAAATTCTTATCATGATATTGAACACTTCAGCAATTAAAAATCAGATTAGAGTGGAAACTAAATTTACCTCGACACAGTTCATCACACATCCCTAACCTACTTGTCTAAAAATACTTAAATAATTTGCTGAAAGCAGCCAGTCACCTTCCTATATTAACTAATAATATTTGCAGAGTTATGCAAAGTCACTGGCATATCTGTCCCTATTCGACAGCATCTTTCCATAGCCACCAGTAAATCGAATACTGCATCTTAATTTTTCAGTCTTTTACACTCTTTTTGGCATAAAGAGTCAATCAAGCATAAAAACATGCAACTGAAAATATGAAAATACAAAACTATTTTTAGATCAACTTTATTGGTTAAAATAAAGAAACGTTTCTATCTTTATTTTCTTGTTTTCTAGATATAAAGTGCTATGCACTCAAATATTGTTTTCTGTATTTTGTGGATACATATTTTTTTTTTTATTATTGCTTTTACTACAGCAACCAGAATCATAGAATACTAAAAGTACAAGATCTGGCCTACCCTCACAAGCTGCTCCACATAACAGTAATCAGTGACGGTTACATATCCAATGAGGAATATCTTCAAGCATTCAGCTAGCAATAGCATGGCTGAAGGGTGGGGGGATTGGCCACAGAACCTGGATTCAACTCAAACCTTTCACCGTGCACAGTGTAATTTCGTTATGAGCCTGAATCTAAACTCCCAAAGATCAACCAACCCCACTGTGAACAGCCTTTGTGCATTCACATCAGGAGTTGGGGCTGTTAGCCCCACAAGCTGTTGTCCAACCCTCAAGTCTGGCCGGAGGTCAGCCAATCCCTGTGTCATAGTTTGACTCTTGCTCTAAGCAAGACTGCTCGTTTAAGGATGACAGAACTTATGTCTGTAGGGGACTATGCCAGTCCTAAAACAAGTCGCAACTGTCGTCCCAACCCTCCCGGCTCACAAGCAGCACCTCACCAGAAACCCAAACAGTAAAAGATGATTTGTGGCAGCCTTTACACATGGACTCAAGAGTGTGACATCTCAGTGGTCAGAAGAATATATGTTTGTCTGCCTTGACGTCAGCTCTCTCTACACGTCCATTCCCTTGGAAAGGGGACTTGAAATGCTCCAACTTACGCTTAGTGCCCGAGATGCTACATTATATGATCATACACGCATGCTTCTTGACCTCACACGGCTAGTACTAGAGAACAATGTATTCTTACACAACGGCAGATGGTTTCGACAGTGTCAGGGTGTAGCCATGGGAGCCAAGTTCTCCCCTTCATATGCCAACCTTTACATGGGTCAATTTGAGAAAATACACCTATGGTCCAACTGTCCAACACACCTCACAGAACACATCCTGTATTGGGGTAGATACATTGATGATATCCTTGCTATCTGGACTGGTAACGTCTCTGACCTCGGTATACTCATTGAACATCTCAACACGAACGATTTCAACTTAGTTTTCACCCACAAAGCAAACACTACCAACATTGAGTTTCTGGATCTACTCTTATACATCACCGACAACAAGATCATGTCGAGACTCTACAGGAAACCCACTGCCTGTAATTCTGTTTTACACGCACACAGCGCCCACCCCCTTTCACAGATCAGAGCCATCCCATACGGGGAAATGGTTAGAATTCGACGTAACTGTACTGATACTGATGTTTTTAAACAGGAGCTTAAGAACCTGACTTATCGCTTCCAAACTAGAGGGTATACAAATAAACTTATCTCGGGAGCCAGCAAACGCATATTGAACTCAAACCAACATGAGTTACTGATCAAAAGACGCAAAGAAACAGTGGCCAAGGGCCATTCCAATAGCAGACCGGTCTCCTTCATCACCCAATACAGCCCTGCGAGTAAGGCCGTGCTCCGCATCCTCAAAAAACACTGGCATTTGTTGTTGTTGGACACATGCCTCAAGGACTCAGTTGGCGGTTCACCTACCATCGTACATAGCAGAGGTCGGACCCTTAGGAATATTCTGTGCCCTAGCTTTCTCTGTTCCTCCCCCCAGACATCCTCTTTTGGGTGGATTCCTAAGAAACCAAATGGTTTTTACAAATGTGGCTGTTGCATATCCTGCCAATTAGCCCTTAACAAAACCATTTCCTTTTCCTACAACACCGCGACCACATACCACATTAAGACTTTCATGAATTGCAACACAAAGTTCACTGTCTACTGTCTGATATGTGTATGTGGTCTGATCTACATTGGCAGTTCTATACGCCCCCTAAAGGAACGCATTCAGGAACATGTCAGAGCCATCAGAAATGTTAACACTAACTATCCCCTGGCTGTTCATTTCAACACCCTACACGGGGAACAAGATCTCCTGAACATCAGGTTCCATGGCATTACTCAGGTCCCCAACTCACCGAGAGGGGGTGACAGAACCAAAGACCTACGCAGATGCGAGTCCAAATGGATCATTAAACTTCGCGCAGTTGATCTAGGACTGAACACGGATCGTGAACTACATTTTTTTCTCACATGAATGGTCTTTTCCTTTGTGTATAACTATATACCCGTTTCAATTTGTTCCTGACTCTCACAGTGTTATGTTCTATTATATATCCCATTATGTACTTATGTCTATACAAAACTTTCTAACTATTGCACCTAATTATTGTACTTCATGGTCGCTGCTCTTACACGTTTCTTTTACCTCCGTGATTGTACATTACACCTATACACGTCATTGTAATTATTGTACCTTATCCCTGTACTACATGGCATCGGTTCTTATATGTTTTTTCGATCATCCAGGGATTTATTATTACTTTCCTCTTACTTTATTGGATACCATCGTGATTGTGATTGACATTATTGTAATTGTTGTACCTATTTATCCCACTATGTACTTATGTCTATACATAACTTTTTTACTATTGCACCTAATTATTGTACTATATGATCGCTGCTCTTACACATTTCATTTACCGTCGCGATTTTACATTACACCTATACACATCATTGTGATCATTGCACCTTATCCCTGTACTACATGGCATCGGGTCTTATATGTTTTTTCGATTATCCAGGGATTTATTATCACTTTCTCCTTACTTTATTGGACACCATTGTGAGTGAGATTGACATCATTTTGATTGTTGTACCTTATTCCTGCACTACATGGCATCGGTTCTTATATGATTTATCGATCATTCAGGGATTTATGATTATTTTCTCCTCACTTTAGTGGACACCTCTACATTGTTACTCTTCCCCATCTTCAATCAGCTTTGATACAGGTCACATATATACTCTCCAGTGTCTAACAACTTTATTGTTCTGATTATATGTATTCATGTTACTTTCTCTCCTCATCTCCATCTTGACCTTCCTTCACATCCCTTTCTACCTTCTAGGGCCTTTACTTCTTCTTCCTCAACCTTCGCTTTAGGCTCCCATCTGATATCCATTACTAATAGAGGCGTTACCACATCCCCTAATCCATGGCTTTTAATAAATTTTTTACTATCTTCTCTATTACATTGAGATCTCTCATATTCACACCCAAGATGGCCGCCGCACTTGCCATTTCAGCCTTGTCCCTCTTATAGTTCTGCTGCACTGCTACTCCCTACATAATTAGCAAGCGTTTTATCTCGCGGATCATTACATGACCTCGCGTTCACTCTGAGCTCACCGCCACTCTGCTTCCCGGTAAGTTACTAACTGGGGTCCCTTTTTTAACTGACCCGGCAGCTTTTACTTCGCCGTTTCGTTTCTTGGCATAATTTCTTTAATGTCCACACATTGAGCATCGCGCTGACATACACCGCTTAAGCGCGTACCTTTCTTGTTTACTTCGTTCCGATTTCTGCCATTTCCGTTTTTTGATTCTCTGACCACGTCCCTGCGGCTTATTATTTAACTACGATGTATTTTGGCTAAACGCGCTCCAACTTCTTATAACAGCCACACGGGCTGTCTCTAGTTTACATACACGGTACAGTCTTTAGCATCGTACCCAACCATACATCATCATATGCTTCACTCATGCTTTTAATAACGGGTGTGAACGTCACTACAAGCACACAAGCTCAGGGCAGGATTTTTACTCCCCGCATCAGGCTAAAACCCGTTCCTATTTCATTTATTCGTGGCATTATCATAGGTCATGGTGACAGGCTTATCAGGGCCTCCTCTGTCTGCATTATCATACAAGCTCCACATCTACGCACCTACAGCTGCTTGGCGCAGCCATACTCACTACAGCTTTATGACTATACTAAGGTATGTGTTTACTGACCTATTTCTTCTTTCTCATGCACTTTATTTATTTTTTACCTTCATACTACCTTCTCTCTATTTTTCTACGCTTACTTTCTAATTGTCCTCCTACACATTATTACCTATCCCCTCCCCCAAATCTATGCTCTTTTTCTTTACTTGTCTCATGTTACTCACTTTTTCTACAGCCCAATTGAACCATTGAGCAACTTCTCTACCAAGTACTACCATCACCTATATTGGCTAACTGCCCCAGGTATGAGTGACGCATGTCTACCCTCCGGGGCCCCTCACCCGCGCAATTTCTCCGCTCTCTCATCTTTACGCTTAACGTATCTCCCCTCTCCTTATGTTGTTTTTACTCACCTTCTCTTCCAGATATCTCTTAGTCCTGCACCACTTTACCACTTGCATACCAATTGTTAGATAACACTGTTTCTCTCTACATAGTTCTTTAGATTTAAGCTTTCCAATACTGTTTTTTGTCAACGTTATTCACATGACCACGTTAATTGACTGTGTATTTCAATGCCTTTCAAGTGTTGGTCCCAAACACAACTCACCTCTGTAGCCATGTTCACTTATTGCTCTCTTTCACTAGATTTTACCACTGGTCTCCGGTATGTGGGTTCCACAACGTACACACAAAACACACATATATATCCAATGTTTGCTGTCCTTACTGTATTACAGCCTTGATGAAGTCACCTGTGTGACGAAACACGTGTTGGCTGTATCTCCATGATGTCTCTATGATTTCGAACACTTACAAATAAAGACACCATCTGCAAACAGGATTTGAGACTCGCTTCAACTTCATACTTCTCCCAACTCATTACGACACCAGGATTACCTATTCTCGTTTTACTGTTGGACATTTCTCTCTGTGTGCTGTGGCCATCTTGTCCCTCATAATCAAACATAGGCAATGAAGTAGATGCAGTAATGTTTCAATAGGTTTTATTTAACAAAACTGCAATCTGCAATAAGTTGCATGGGCTGCAATGATTAGGATAATGAAGAGTGCAAGAAACAGAATGGTAAAGACAAGAGTCATCAATACAAACACCCCCACCATCTTGCAATAACATGAAATTACAGAAAGTATGTGATATGTCCTAATACCCTTGCATAATGAACCTAACCTCTAACCTAACAGAGAGCTAGGTCTGCCAATGCCATGTCCATGAGAAAAGCCCCCAACCCTTGTTACCTTGGAATGAGGTCTCTAGCTCAGACTCCACAGGGACACAATGACTGGGTCAGCGTTGATAGCAGCGACGGCATCCTGGTCAAAATCCCTCTGACTATCTGTTTAAGTGAGGAGTATTTATAAAAATGTGCTTGGACCCCTGACGTAGGTCTGTTCCCAAACAATAGATAACAAGACACGCATGGGACTGTAATTTGTATAAACAATTCCCTTGAAAGTGTGAAGAGGGAAAGTACCTAATGTGAACACCTACAGTTTGTTTATCTTTGTCACATGATATTGACGCCTTAGCGCGGTGGCACTGATAACGCAAAACTAAAACATGGGCCTAACTAAAAACAAGGCAGTCATCTTAAAAGATTTAATTAAATAAATGCGCTAAAACAGAGCAAGCTAGGTAGGGTAAAAGTCACTAGGTGGCGGGGCACGAGTCTGCAAGCCAAAGGCTAAGCAAACTCCATTAAAACAAACTAGGATTCACTACACCTGCACTACAGGCCCTATGTCCAACTTACCATTCAGCTCAATCTGCTTTCCATTCATTTTATTGTATTTTCTTATCGCTGCTGTTATCATTTTTTTCACATTTTATGCTTTCCAGTTGATGCATCAGACCCAGAGTCCTCAGCCCACGGAGAGATTCTATCTTGATTCTGACACATAGGGCCCCTTCAGAAAAAATATATTTTATTTTCTTAAAGTGGCCCAGGAGTTTTTTTGGCCTCCTTACTGGCCCGGGGACTGTGGATACTGCGTTTGAGAGATCATATAATAGCATGTGTGGATCCAGGCTTTTGGGCTAGTTACCACAGGTTCAACAACTCACAATAGGTAGTTACTGAGCACATAATGTGAAAGTTTTTAAAGGTTTTATTAAATGAAAGTCTCTTCCTCACTGTTTAATATAGTTCAAGAAATGGTGAGGGACACGGACAAGCCACTAAGATGGCTGTGTCTACTTTCCAGAAATCTCTATGTGCAAACCTGAAATGTAGAATATTGTTAATCCTTTTATCTTTCCAAAATAGAAATTGATGACTGATTCAGCACTTCAAGGAGATCAAATCCCGGTTTGATAAGGTGCATAATATTATGCGATTCTTCAACAGCTTGTTGTAATTCCAATCTTATCTACTCTAGAAATCTGTATAAGTATGGGGGGGTGAAAAAGGTCCAAAAGCACCTATTACCACAAACGACAAGGCTTTTTCATTGCTGCCTTAGAAAGGAACATACAGATTAATTAGTAGACAAGTTATAGGACTGTTTGAAAGTCCATAAAAGTTTCTTGCAAACCTTTGTAAAATTCTTTGAAAAACTTGCAAAATTACACTTTTGTAGGGCAATGGGGTTTGCCAATATCTTGTTAAAAGTTTTAGCTTGATTGATGTATTATTCTTTTAATGAATTTTGGATTAAAATCTTTTATTTGTGTATATTTTGCTTAGTAGGATATGAGGGGACTTACATATTGGTACAATGAAATTTG
This sequence comes from Pleurodeles waltl, assembly GCF_031143425.1. Lineage (NCBI taxonomy): Eukaryota > Metazoa > Chordata > Amphibia > Caudata > Salamandridae > Pleurodeles > Pleurodeles waltl. The sequence continues at coordinate 1,088,657,182 of NC_090440.1, forward strand.
GTTGTACGTATTGTGTTGTTTATGTATTTTTATGGTTGATTATTTTCATACCGAATAAAGACCCATATTTATACTTTTTTACGCAAACCAGCGCTGGTTTGCGTCAAAAACTTTACCGCCGGCTAACGCCATTTCTACGCACCATGCGGGCACCATATTTAAGGATTGACGTTAGCCGGCGCTGCGAGCTGGTCAGAGTAAAAAAAAATTACTCAAACCAGGCAGCGGCGGGGTAGGGGAAAATGGGGGTTGTGCGTCAAAAAATGGTGCAAGTCAGGTTTGAGTCAAAAATCATGGCTCAAACCGGACTTGTGCCAATTTTTGACGCACAACCCACATTGAAATGACTCCTGTCTTGGCAAAGACAGGAGTCATGCCCCCTTGCCCAATGGCCATGCCCAGGGGACTTCTGTCTCCTGGCCTTGGCCATTGAGCACAGTGGCATGTAGGGGGGGGCAAATTAGGCCCCCTATGCCACTTTAGCACTGACAGGAGTCATGCCCCCTTGCCCAATGGCCATGCCCAGGGGACTTCTGTCCCCTGGGCATGGCCATTGGGCACAGTGGCATGTGGGGGGCCCAAATTAGGCCCCCAATGGCACTTTAAAAAAAAAAATAATGCTTACCTGAACTTACCTGTACTCACCTGGGATGGGTCCCCCATCCATGGGTGTCCTCCAGGGGTGGGCAAGGGTGGCAGGGAGTGTCCCTGGGGGCAGGGGAGGGCACCACTGGACTGCTTCCATGGTCAGAGACCATGGAAGTGAGCCCACAGGCTCCTTAATGCCTACCCTCACCAAGGCGTTAAAAATGGCGCACATCAGGCTGTGCACCGTTTTTTAAGGCCCGCCCCCTACTGTGCGTCAAAATGACGCAGGAGTATAAATAATCCACACAGGCCTTAAAATCATTTTTTGGACAGGAACGCCTACCTTGCATGTCATTAATGCAAGGCAGTTTGCTGCATCCAAAAAATGACGCAAACTGAGGAATTTTGGCATCTGCGGGGTCGGGCGTCATAGTATAAATATGGTGCAAGGTTTGTGCCGAATGATCATCAAAATGTTTGACGCACATTCGACGCAAACTGAGTATAATTATGCCCCAAAGTGTGTTGATCAGTATCTTGTGGCACTTTTTTTTACCCGAGTGCTCATCTTGCATAAAACAGTCCTGTGTCATACCGCCAGTAGACTAGTTTGAGCAGAAAATATGTCTCAGCAAGACATTTTTGGTGCAAAATAAGCTACTGGTGTTATCTCACTGATGGTATCTACTAAAATAATAGGAATGCTTATGAGGATGACAGAACTTCAGAATGTGAGTCCTTCCACACCATCTGAGATTGTCAGGCCAATTCCTGGCTAGCTCACAGCACCTCACCTGCACGCCAACCTTTCCAAGGTGGAAGGTGTTTATGGCAACCTGAATATGACCATCTGACTTCCCGGGGAAGTAATGGAAACAGATCTCACCGTTTTATTGTATTACTCAGGCATGACCAGGTGAAATACAAGAGAGATATGTTTTCAATACATTTATTGAAACAACTGTATTCTTGCACAGAGAGAATGAACTGTGATAATTAGGCAGATGACACAAAGTAATTAATCAGCATAATGAATATGGTAAAGATAATGAAGAGTCCAACCATGGCAAATGAGTTCTAGACATTCCTGGGGTCCCTACCTAACCCTAAGACTATACTGAGAGCATATTAGGTGTACCCTTATGCCTGGCCTGATCTACAGGATTAGCTTTAAACCCATACCTGGAAATGATGTCAGGGGTCAGTACTAGGTTGGAAACAGCCCATTATCCCACCCATACTCTCACTGGGGATAACAGGAGTTAAGTTGTGTGATGGGTGCCACCAGCACCTATTTCCAGGTCTCTGTATGCAGAATAGCAATGGGTGCCACAGTCCAAATCAGAATTTAATTAATGTTGCTGCCATTGTTGGGGGCCACGGCAGTCACATTCTGAGCTTATGTTTTGTATTTGAAGTGTGACATGCTTCAAGGAACTCTTTTATTTCTGCTTTGTTTTCAAGGCCTTTGAGCTGGCAATGGCCTGTATGCACTAACCTGAGTTGTCTCCCTCCAGCTGATCTAATATACAACTGGAGTGTGCCATCTCTCATATCGTGCTTGCTTTTCTTTGCCTGCACTATTGCTTAGCCACTGTGGCCCCCTCTGCTGCAGTTGACCCAGGTTTATGTCACCGGTCCAATTAATCTGTTGTCTACAAAAGCAGTAGCAAATGAACCAATAGCACTGGTAGTGTGCTGTGCACCATTGAAACATTCAGGAGTGGCTCATTCACAATGGCGAAGGAACGTCGCTCCACTGGCATAGCCAGCAGCTGAAAGAAAAATAAAACAATATTTTACTATCATTTTATTTTTCAGCTGCTGGCTCAGCCAGCATGTGCAATGAGGGTTGAGGCTGGACCATGGGAGCGGGGAAGGGGAGGGAGAGAGGAGTGCACCTAAGTGCACATGTTAGTTTGGCAGGCCGTCTTAGGCTGGCCAAACTGACATGCACGCTTAGGTTTCTCCAACCTAGCTGTGTTGCACAGCTGGGTTGGAAAAACTGCACAGACTTCCATTCACTGTCTGAGAGGCAGACCAAGCAGTTCAGACCAGCCCTGATGCTGCTCTCATGTAAGGGATAGCATGAGAACAGCACCAGGATTGTGTGGGGACCTTCTGCTGGTGTTCCAGGGACTGGTGGGACACCAATACCGTTGAGGAGCGAGGTGGCCGTCAGCGGTGTCAGCAGCAAAGTTTTTTTTATTATCATTTTATTTTTATTTAGCATATCACTTTGACAATGATGGAAAATATTTGCAGTCATTCACAGTGAATTTTAACATTGCCATGGCACTCATCAGACACACAGAAGTAAATTAGTTAGCAGTATGTGCGATGCAAGACTCATATGTTGCATGGAAAATGAAATCTACAGAAACATATCAGGGAAAAGGAAATACTAGTTGTTAAAAGGGGCACATATACCAAGCAGTATGAAATAGAAGGTGAAATGTAGGTAAGACTACCCCACTCAGGTGGATAACCTTAAGGGTTCTTGCACACAAAGTGATAAACAAATTAACCTGTGTCTTAGATGTAAAGTTAAAGTCACAAATATAAGGCCCAGAAAGGTCTGTTTTGATGTCTTTTTTTAAATACTGCCAGAGCTAAGCAATGACCGGTCCTGCCATAGTTAAATCCCAGAACATGTGTAAGCTCCTCTGCATGTTTGATTCTCTCAGATTTGTTGTCTATAATCCCTCTAGTGAGCCACCCCTCAGTTCTGAGACCCCTATGTCTACCACTGAGCTCTCATACCCAATAGCAACTTCCCCTAGGAGGCACCATGGCATTGATCCACTGCCTCCTTCTGCCACTACTGCTTGGCATGTTACAGATCTTACATGAAAACAAACAATCTTACGGATCATTTGTTTCCATGTAAAGGCTGTTATTTAACCCTGCTACCATAAGAGGGCTCCACTAGATGTATTACGTATGCATCTCTTTCGGCCCAGCCTCACACAGACACAATATATATATATATATTATATATATATGAAATACTGCACTAGTATCACACAGTGCAGCATGTCAGCTAGCTAATGGAGCTTAAGGGACTGTCAATTGCGGACCCTCTTGCCATATCACAAGCTGGAATAGAGAAAAAGGTCTACCTCGGTACCTTCAACCCTATTTCAGTTTCTTATTGGATGGAAGCTCATCTGCTGCATACAGAATTGAGAGTAGGAAGTCGTGGACCTGCCCCAGGTAATGTTTCTGTGTTTAAAAGCTTGAATGTGTGTGTCTGTCATTGAGTGTGTGCCTTTTACTGTGTGTATGTATGTATGTCTATTTGTATGACTTTGTGCGTGTTAAGTGTATGTGCATGTGTGTGTGATATAAAAGGCATGCCTCGGGGTTGGCTAGGCCCGAGGCTGAGGGCTGGGCTTCTAGGGACTCCACCATTTCCATAACTTACAGGCCGCCGTTGCTCATACCAATTAACCTATATTCTCTACCTGCAGACTCCAACTACAGAAAATACTCACTACTTCTCCTGCTCCTGTCCCTTCATCTGCTGATGTGATATGATTTATCTGCAGTGCATGTCTCTAAACGTGTGCTCCTCAGGACTCCTGTAAGACGTATTAATAAAGTGCAAAAAGACAATTTAGTTTTTGCCATGTGCACTCTAGATGGCTAACATAATTAGTGAATATGAAAGAGTGTTCAACATTTATCCAGGATGGCCAGAGCCATGGGAGATTGTTATGACAGCCACAAAAAATATACATTGAGCTCATCAAAATGCAACACATTTGCAGAGTCAGTGATTTTCCAAGAAAATCTGGAATGGGTCCAGCTTTCCTAGACCTATTTTTGATACTCTTTATGTATCTTACCAGAAGTGGTATGAGGTCTCCTCTGTACACAGTTGGTTGTCATGGGAGAATGGTAAAGGACTGGAAAAAATGTATTAGCTGCATTTTTGGCCTTGGAGCTGGGTCTGTGCTTTATGTGAACAGATAGGCTCTGATAAGTAGATTCTCCTAATGTGTACCATACAGGACCAGCCTTTGATTAATGAGTATGGCCTAATGAGACAGCACTGGGCATATGGAATACTGGCTGGACATATACTTGTTTTGCTTTGGCAAGCAGCTATTCCATCTGGGCTTTTGAGGCTGTTGAGAGTGACTTCAGCTAATGTTAACACCTAATATAGTTGTATCTATGAAAACAATGGGTGTAGTTACCATATGACTATTCCTGGGCATCTGAGGCTGTCCCTTAGAATTTATATTTCATAATTTGATTGGATCTAGTTTTTAATAGTTGTTCCCTGTGGATAAAAAGCCTGTTCTTGTGACATTTCATAGTTACACACCTGGCATAACATGACAGAAGCATAGTAAATGTAAGGTTGGTAACTAAAATATAGTTTGGTCTATATAAGTATCCTTTTTTATTAGCAGTTGTTTTTAACTTCAATTAAGTCACTTCATGTAATACCATATGTGTGTCAAAAATCTTGTGATATCAATTGCTGTAATGCCACAAGGGTGACCAGTTCCTGTGATGACATCAGGAATCAAAGAATGTGTGATGTCACTTACTCTACACCTGGTATTTTGGTGAATCGATGTCCACGGGATGGTCATAACCTAACTACCCTATTCTCATGCATGGGAGGAAAAAGTATGTTACCACAGCAGGTCCCTATTTGAGAACCAGAAACTGCATAAGGGGCACCTGCTCTCCTCCCACAACAGCCTTGATTATTCAGCATCAAATAACTTGCATTTGAAAGAAACTGAAATACTGGGTGAATCAAGGAAACTAGTACTCCCTTCAAATAACATGCCAAATTGGCCACAAATGCATTACAGAATACATGCGTTGTCACTTGTTTACAAATCATTGAGTGGCTTGGCGAAGTTTTGCATTCATTTCCACTAAGAAAAACCTCCTTTCCGCCACTCTTACATTTATAATCAAAGGGCTATTGCCACACTTCGCAAATGGAACTCCCACCTAAGGCCTCATATCTGTCTACCGTAAAATGTTTCATGAATATTATGAACTAAAACATAGAGATTGACAGTGATATAACTCAGTGCATTAGCCATACTGAAGATGACGTTTCTGCTGCTGTGAAAGGCAATTTTTCAACTTGTTCAACATTAAGCATTGTGTATGTAGCAACTTTCTTTGCCATTATTTGGTGTCACCATGTTAGATTAAATGACAAGTAAAACTGGGTTTCGTTCACATGTTTCCAAGGCACGCAGTTCGATTTCAAAACTTGTAAGGTCCAGCTCAGCTGCTTAATAGATCTTAATTGACTTTCTCCATTCTGTAAAAAAGACACGTCGCTTTGTATGATATCAATCGCAGAAGGCACAATGTTATTTAGCATGTGAATGCAAGAGGACAGTGTATTCATTCCATTATCAACAACAGCCAATGCTTTTACTAAATTAGCCCTATCTATTTCCCTCAAACGAGCAGCAGCTTCCATTTGAGAAAGCTTTCAAAGTTTGTTGTAAATGGCATTCAGGAATCGTTCTGAGCGTGGTGGCCTAGGACCTAACAAGAAATCTTGCAAAGCCATTTCTTCTTGGAGGACAGAGAGATGCTCTTTTACAGCTCACAGTGTTGAATGTTCCAACCATTGGAGACATAACTTTCCCACACTGTAAGTAGTGACAACTCCTGTGTGCTGTTACTGATGTAACAAGGGTCTCGTCTGCTTGCTTTAAAACCCTGCCAACAGTTTAAACAATGTGCATGACAACCATTTGTTTCCACTGGCCACAATAACCACCCATTGGGGCCTGAAAGCCTAGAGTTAAATGTACCATTCTATATCATACCATTGAGCAAATGTTGCCAATTGTCAAAACATGCAATTGAGGGATACTGGGCACATTCATTTCTTTAATTTTTGTTAGACCTGTGCAAGAAGTCTGCTGCACTGTGTCATTCAGAAAAATCATCTGTAGAGGAATGAGACACACTTTAAATAAGGTGTCCATGCCCTGCACATGCATGCTCACACCCATCCAAACATGCGTACTCACACACATACACACTTACATGCAGACACGCACTCACTTCAACATTCAGACATGCATACAACCACGCAAACACACATTCATGCACACACGCAGTTACCACACATTCACAAAGGCACAAACAATACGCCACACGCTCCCACCCCTCTCCCCTGTTAAACAATCACCTTACCTGCTCTGGGGAGAAGGCCGTCCGGCAGGGAAACGGAAGGGGCGCTTCCACCGCCGGCAGCACTGCGCCAGCAGGACACAGCCAGGCCGTATTATGTCCCATAATATGGTGGGCGGTGTCCTACTGGTGGGGTGGGACAGATGGTGGAACTGCCAGAGCGCCTCCACCCACCAGGACAACTACTGCTGGATTTCCACCCAAAGTGTGGCGGAGATCTGGCAGTACCCATAATATGGTGGGCAGGTCTCCTGGCGCCCGCAGCTTTGGTGGTCTTTATGTAAGACTGCCAAAGTCATAATGAGGTCCATAGTCTACATCAGTGGCAGTCAAGGAAGTGGCCCATTGTACCCATCAGGGATGTAAGACTTTCCTGCTTGGAATGGTGGCCTTTGTGACAGCCTCTGGGGTTGGGATGGGAGAAACGACGATTATGCATTTACCTTGAACCAGTGGTATCTCCTTTATGAAAGCCATCTGAACTGCAGTCAGTATTTTTTCAATGGATACAAAAAGCATTTCTGCATTTGAATATAAGTGTGATTTATATTCAATCAGCACTGTGTCACCTTCATTAGATGTGACATAAGTGAATCCAAAGGCACCCGGTATTATCCTGTTGACCAAGTTTGTTTTATTGACACAAGTATGTAAATGCTATGCTGCAAGCATGTCAGTCTGTAGTGATATGAGAACTTGCATATGTTCTGGTGTTCAAAGTTCACTGGAAAAATCTAGGTGAATTAAATCATATAGGGGGTCATTACAACCCTGGCGGTCAAAGACCACCAGGGCTGTTGTGGCGATTGCACCGCCAACAGGCTGGCAGTGCAATCCCGGGAATTATGACCGCGGCGGAAGCGCCGCGGTCGCACCGCCGGGGCCGGCGGTTTCCTGCCACATTTGCCCCCCAGGGGATTACGAGTCCCTGACCGCCAGCCTTTTCCTGGCGGTTTGAACTGCCAGGAAAAGGCTGGCGGTACAGGAGTCACGGGCCCCCTGACAGGGCCCCATGCAGCTTTTCACTGTCTGCATAGCATCCAGAAAATGTCTTAAATTGTGTGTTTTATGTACCTCTTCATCTGTTTATTCAATGTATACACTCTGTCTGGAGGGGCAACCCGCTGATCTGGAGTTTCAAATGTTATGAAGTTGTTAGTTGCTTTCACATTCAGAAACTCTTAAAGGTTCTGGCAAACTATTGTGACCTCTGCTGCACTGTGTAGCAGAGTCTCTGCCCATGTCCTGTTCGGAAGTAATGTTATCAGTATGTGTGCAATATTTTGCACAGATTCCCGCAACCGTCTTCTTTTTTAATGCAGGTTTTTATTGTGAAGGTTTCGCCTTCTTTTTAATGATTATGTCAGACGAGCTTTGTGAGTCCTTTTTTGGTTTCATTTACTGGTCTTGTTTGCACTCTGACCATTTGTCCAATTGGGGGCAGAGGTATGACCTCAAGTTTTGCAACTCGCAATTTGCGACTCATTTGCGAGTCGCAAAACCAAATGCACAACAGTGTATCTCATACTGTTTGTGATTTCCAATGGGGTCGCAAATGACCTTACTCATTAATATTCATGAGGTAGGTTGCAATTTGCAACCCCATTGGGAATGGCTGCATCCACAGGGATGGTGGCCTGCTGAGGACAACAGACCACGATGTCTGTGACTGCTTTTTAAATAAAGCAGCTTTTTTTAAATGCAGCCGGTTTTCCTTAAAGGAAAATGTCAAATGAAAAGTTTGCTTTTCATTTTTTCAGAGTAGGCAGGGGCCAATGGGACCACTGCCTGCTCTGAAAAAATAGTTCCCCATCCATTCACAAAGGGGGAGGGGTCTGTTAGAAATGGGGTATCTAGCTGGCAGAGGTAGACACCCTTGGCCAAGTAGGGACCACAATCCTAATCAGGGTAAGTCACACACAATCCAAAATATCCTGTGCCCACCCTCTGGTAGCTTGGCACTGAGCAGTCAGGCTTAACTTACAAGGCAATGTGTAAAGTATTTGTGCAATAAATCATGCAATAACACCGTGAAAACACCAGAAAAATACACCACACAGGTATAGAAAATAAAACATTTATCTTAGTATGTGAAGGTCAAAACAATCAAGATTTGATGAGCACAAGTTGAAATATCACTTTTACAATGATAAGAAGAGTCTTATGTCTTTAAAAATCAACAAATGTCTCTTGTGTGCACAAAGTACCTGGTATGCGTCAAAATTACACGCACAAAGACCGCAGAGGAGGAGATGCGTGGAAAAAGGAAGGTGTGCATCGGATTTCCTGATGCTCACAGATGATGTGTCGATTCTTCCCCCGCTGCAAGGGCTTTGGGTTCATTTCCGGCACGCAGACTTGGATCCTCACTGCGATGCAGGGTCTTTTGAACCCCAGGGATGATGCGTAGAAATCCTGGGTGTGCGGGATGAAGTCACAGGTGGTGCGTCGATCCGGTGTGGTGATGCGTCAGAGTTTCTGTTGCACAGCAGGCGCTGCGTTGATTTCTCACACAGGAAGCTGGGCTGCGTCATTCTGGTTTGGCAATGCCATGATTCTTTCACGGCTGGGCAGGCTGTGCATCGATTCTGGCAGATGTGCATCAATTTTCACCTTAAAAGGAGTTTCCTTGAAGAGGAGAAGTCTTTTTGGCCCTGAGACTTCAGGAACAGGAGGCAAGCTGAATCCAAGCCCTTGGAGAGCACTTCTCAGCAGGGCCAGAGGCCAGCAAGGCAGCAGGGCAACAGCAAACCGGCAGTCCTTCACAGCAGAGCAGTCCAAGTGAGTCCTTTGGGCAGCCAGGCAGCTCCTCTTGGCAGGTTGCAGGATCAGAGTGTCTGTCCCAGGAAGTGTTTGAGTTGGTGGGGTCAGGGACCCAGGTTATATACCCAAAAGTGCCTTTGAAGTGGGGGAGACTTCAAAGGGTGGTTTTGAAGTCCACAAGGTCCCCTTTCAGTGCAGGTATGTCTGCCAGGGTCCCAGTAGGGGGGTAGCAGTCCATTGTGTAAGGGCAGGCCACTAGCCTTTGAGATGTAAGTGTCAGGCCCCGCCCCCCTTCCAGCCCAGGAAGACCCATTCAGTATGCAGATGAGTGCATGTGTGACTGAGTATTCTGTGTTTGTAGTTGTCTGGGTGAAATGCACAAGGAAGCTGTCAACCAGCCCAGCACAGACGTTGATTGGAGACAGGCTGTAAGGCAAAGATGGATTTTAAGTGCAGCGAAATGCTCACTTTCTAAAAGGGGCATTTCTAAAATAGTAATATAAAATCCAACCTCAATAATAAGCAGGATTCTGGCCATACTAAATATGAACTGTTTTCCCCTTTCTGATCATGAGGGTAGCCCTAATGTTAGCCTATGAAAGGAGCATGCCTCACACATGTGGAAAACAAATGTAGAAGTTTTCCACTACCAGGACATATAGAACACACCAGAATATGTCCTGCCTTTACCTACACAGCACCCTGCCCTATGGGTTATCTAGGGCCTACCTTAGGGGTGACATGTGTAGAAAAAGGGGAGTTTAAGGCTTGGCAAGTACTTTTAAATGCCAAGTTGAAGTGGCAGTGAAACTGCATACATAGGCCTTGCAATGGCAGGCCTGAGACATGGTTAAGGGGCTACCTATGTGGGTGGCACATCCAGTGTTGCAGGCCCACAAGTATCATTCAATCTAAAGGCCCTGGGCACATGTAGTGCACTTTACTAGGGACTTACAAGTAGATCAAATATGCCAATAGGGTATGAACCAGTGTTACCATGTTTAAAGGGAGAGAGCATATGCACTTTAGCACTGGTTAGCAGTGGTAAAGTGTGCAGAGTCCTAAAACCAGCAAAAACAGTGTCTGAAAAGTGGAGAGAGGCAGGCAAAAAGTTAGGGGGGTGACCACCCTAAGGCTGTCAGGTCTAACAGGGTCCCCTAGGGACCCCTTACCGTTTACAAATGGGTTACTACCAATTTGAAATTGGTGGTTATCTGCGATTGTTTTGCGACTGCAAATGCGGTCACAAAACAATCATAGATTCCCCTGCGACTCGCAATTAGGAAGGCACACCTTTGGAACGCCCCTTCCTAATTGGGAGTCACAATCCCTATTTTGCAAGTCGAAATTTGCATGCTGGCTCTCAAAATAGGGAAAGTACATTGGGAAAGGCCATTTTGCATTCACAAAAGGCTAAATTTGCCTATATCCAGCCCTAAGTCCTAAAAGGAACGAGAAGGGTGTGCATCAGTGTGTCTGTCAGGTTGTTTTAAAGTAGCATGATTACATGAATTATATCATTTTTCAGAGCTCTCTAGCTGTAGAGAATTTCCCTGTGATTTAGTTTTTTCTTTATTTGTTCTTTTTTATCCCAGCGGTTTTTCAAAGACTCTGGTGTTTGCTTGGTATTATCCTTTTCAGGATTACCTTTAGACTGCGGCTTATTTGGTCTAGACCCAAGATTATTGCGACATATAGATGTGTAGGTTTCAGCAATAATTTATGGTAACTTGCGCTCCTTATCTATTAATGGAACCTGCTTGAGGGGTTCATGAAGTGCAAGTGCTGCTGCTTCCACTTTAATATTTCCTAAAATAATTGAGAATACTGTGGCACACTTGTCGATTAGCTTCATCCCCAAGTCCAGGGCGGGGCAGCCCCATATTCTTTTTGTATCTGTTTTAACACACCAGGTAAAACAGCAAGAGATGGTGTACCATGAGTTATGATATAGATTGCAGCAAAGACTGTACCCCACATGGCACAGTCATCTATTGAGTGTACCATCCCAAGTGGCAAGCATATTGTGAGAATTCAATTATTATCTTGGTGTCCCATATGGGGAAACACTGCTTCAAGTTGAATTGTTTTTTGAGCAATCCAGAATGGAATTTCTTCCCAAATCGGTGGGTACTTCACTCATAATATTATTAATTGTTACTGGGTTAATCCCAGGTGTAACCAATTGTGGTTGGATAACTTCTGCAGCCCTTGCTGGGGCGGTTGTTAAGGTGCGCATAACAAATTGTGTTAAACATCTGTATAATCAAATTCAATTATTATATAAAAGGAGCAGATCACTCACGGGTACATTTTGGATATTTGGAAATGGTGTATAGCCAGCAAGAACTGGCCATTTAGCCCCATCATTGCTGAGGGAATCCAATCTAATGTTATCTAAAACATGTGGTAGGGCACCTTGGAACAAGTTTTGATGTTCCTGAAAAGTTAAGGATATTTCTAAATGTTGATATGGTCAGTATTAGCCCGGTAAATTGGCTGCTGTATTTGTATGAAATGTATTTGCATTTGCATCTACTTCAGGAAAAGTGACATATGAGTAAAAAACTTCTATTTTGTACACAATGTGTGCCTCAATCAGGAAAGTAACATCTTCACCCCCATTAGCTAGATCATTTTGGAGTAACACTTGCAGTCAGAAGCTTCGTGAACCCCGTTGCTACGCTGAGGTACAACAGGAGAGATGTTTTTGTTAAATAATCTGGACTACTAGGGTTGATGGTTTGGTATGTAATTCAAACAGCTGGGATTAGGCGCCGGTGACGATATGTGGGAGTGGGGACATGGAGTAATATAGTTATTGATTGCATTATGGAAGACAGTGTTCAGATTGATTAGTGTGGTCACAAGGAGGCCAGTATATAGGTCATTGCACGATCCATGTGGTAGAGGGCAGAGGTTGCCACTGACAAGTTGATGTTGGGAACTGGAGAAATGGTTTGATTTTGAAAGAGTATGAACTGAAGCCAGGCATCTATGTTTCCATATTGATGTGTTCTTTAAGCAAGAGAGATAGATTAATGTAGAAACCTAGAGACTTGGAAAAAGAAGCAATATTAGGGTATAAAGAATACAGTAGCCCTGATGTTCATAATGCCTGTATGGGGGGATGAAACCTTTCACCATTTAGAAAGACAAATTACATTTTAGTTGATCTGAAATCTACATATGACTTTTGAACTCAAGATTGAATTATATACAGACACTGCCTTGGGTGGTGGATGTCAAGTGCTCTTGAGTCCTTAATATTCCTCTGAGTGTCCTCAGCATACCGATCCTAATAATGGTTGCCAGTAGAGAAGTGAGTTAAGTTTAACTCCATGGTGATCACTCATATGATAGCCCTTCCAGAATCACAACAATTCTTACTTAACGCATTTTCTATCTGTACCCTGACAGAACCTTACTATCGACTAATAATTTTCTTTATAATGGGGTTGCATATGTAAATTTGGAACCTGTGCCTTTACAGAGCTGCCGCCGCAAAGATATGGAATTCCTTACTGTTGTTTCTTCATATGAAATCTGATCTCCTTTCCTTTAGGAAATCTTTAAAAACGTTCGTTGTTTAACCTGATGAGTTTATAGTGTTAATATAACTTGTATTTTTGTATAGATTTTTTTTTCTACAGCTACAAAGACAATAAAGTCAATAAAGTCCAGGATTCAACCACTATACCCCATTATGGGGAACTACTGTGCCTGAAATATTTCATGATCATTATTGCCTTAGATTATTGCCTTAGATGGGAGGCAAAGGGGATTAAGAGACTTTGGGGTCATTTTGTGGAAGACAGGTTTGCATCATTGAAAAATTACAGGTGGCATTTGGGTTGGATAAAAAGGACTTCTTCAAACATTTACAGCTTCTGGACTTTCTCAGGAAAAATGGTGGAGGTCCAAGGGTTTTTTCCCAAGAGTATAGTAATGGAAATGGTAGGGAACAATGTTGGCTGTACAACTGGTCAAATCTATGGGCTTCTAGGATTCTATATGTTGGATGATTTAGAAAAGCATTTCGGGAAGTGGCAAAAGTAACTAGCTCTACAGACTAGTTCTGTGAATCGCTTTAGCTTGGCCGATGCTGCTGTCAGCTGGTTTACATATGTAGCACTAAAAAATAGTTTTTGACTTGTACCACATGTCAGCCAACATTGCCAAATGGGGAAGAGAGGTAGGTACTTGCTGCTCTCAATGTCAACGCCAGGGGGTGGATTTCGTACATATGTTTAGCACATGTCCCTCGCTGGAAATGTTGAAGCAAGAAATTACAAGGTTTATGAAAACTGTGCTGGCAGTGGATATTACTATCAGTTAATGGGGCAGGCTGTACACAATGAAGGGGGTAAAAGTTCTGCACAGCTCTTTGTCTTTATAGCAATGGCTGTAATTCGCATATATATAGTGTCAGCTTGGCTGGCTCTATATCCCCCTATATTCCACCAATGGCTAGCTCAAATGCTGTCATTAGATAATCTAGAAAGTACCATGTATGCCAAGAAAGGAAGGAAAGCTAGGAAAAGGGGAAGACGGATATGGGCCACCCTGTAGGTTGGGTTGGTGCAAGGTTCCCCAAATAGGAGGAGTGAATGGGGTTATTTGGATGGTCTTCACAGATAGATTACTTGCTCTCTGCTCTGAACTTTACATTCTTTTAGATTTGTAGATACGTTTTCGCTCTGTTTTTTCTTACAGGTAACCCCCCTTCCCTCTTTATTCAGCTGGAACTCACATGACACCGGAAGGTTCTGTTGTATTTCTCTTCTTTGTATACAGTGTATACTGCTTGATGCAATGTTGCTAAAGACAAACTATTGACATGAATTTGGTCTGGGTTCTGAACTTATTATTAAGTATTTATTGGATGTCAGTTGATGTTGGGGATGGCACAGCAACATACATTTTTATTTTAACTGTTTTTTCTGACCCCTTACTGAAATAGGAGTAATCAAGAGCAGCCATGGCTAACTGACTTTATGAATTGTATTTTTTTATCATGCTGAAATGTTATATTATCTTTACATTTGCTAGTGTTAATATGCATATGTTTTTACCCCCTCTGTGTGTGGATGTCTGGGGGAAGAGTATAAAAAGTAAAACCTTAGTTATAAAAAATAATAAAAAATGAGACTTCCTCCAGATTCCAGTTTTAATTAGGAGAGACAAGGCTAAGTACTTGATCACAGGTTAGTGTGCACTAATCCTTAGATGAAGCCTAACACTATCTATAAAACTGAGGGGCATATTGTCAAGGAATTGAAGTAGGGCAGAAATGTAAATCTTTCTGCTGTGCTGCCCTACACCAATTTGAAAGGGCAGAAATGCACTTTTGTTACAAGATACAGTGCATTTCTGTCTTTTCCCCCTGTGCTGGCTCAAAGTTTGCTGCCTAGCACCAACACAGGCACCCTTGCACCATGGTGAACAAGTGTCTGCGTTGTTGACAGGATTGTTTTTGTGCAAGAAGAGACACCTTCCTGCACAAACACACCCAGAGAGGTATTTTCCTCTTTCTATGTGTATTGCAGAATGCACCATACATAGAAAGAGGAAACAACGAGGAGAAACATAGATATTTCTCCTTGTTGTGCCAGCCTTGGGGAGGAGTACAGTTTTGAAGCCGTCCCAGAGTTATAGATTCTGGTAAATCTGGGACAGTGTCACAGCTCATGGGTGTTGTGTGGGAACACCCTCTGCAATGCCAATGGTACGCCTCCCTGAGGCAATGGAAGGCAACTCAACGACTTCTGCTGTGTTGCCTTACACCATATCTACAAATCCATAAAAAGCCATACATAGTGGCTTTGTGTGGCCTTGTAGTTATGGGTCTGTACACTGCACTGCTGGTGTGTCAGAAAAATGCTGCACCAATGCGGCAAGGGGCTTGACAATATGCACCTGAGTTCTGAATAGAGAAAGCTTGCTTCCCGGAAATTGTACACTATCTTTGTTTCAATAGCTTTAGCGCTGTGAACTCTTTTAGAGAGTAGGCTCTTTGGAGTTGAATTATATCAGAACTGAAATCTGCCCACCAGTAATTCTTGACAAATTGTTGTAATAAGTACGAGATGGGAATTATTATAGTGCACTATATATATATATATATAAACTTGAACAGAGAACTGAATGTAAAATGATTCTTTGGAGTGCCAAAAACTCAAGCCTTAAATCTTCTTGTACCTGCTCTCATGCAGTACTTGTGGTGAAGCCTGTAAGTGTACAATATCGTGAGTAACTACGTAATTTTTGTATGCTGTGAATTGTTGGTAAACTATTCTTCTTGGTATTTCCAGTGCGCTACAGTCACGCCAACACAAAAGGTCAATGTAGAGTAGAACCTCTTACGCAATGTCGCAAGGCAGCAGAAAAAGGACTGGTGCCGCAAGTCTGTCTATTCTTTTTTTGACTCAATGCCCTTCCCCTTGGAGGGCTGTGTATTATTTGAGGCTTTAGGGTTCCTTGGCCATAAGCTGGCCTCTGGGGGGATAAGAGATCCAGCATCGCCGCAGCAGTCAGAACCAGGTGAGTGCCTGTCATTTGGGGTCCCAGACAGGATAGATCTCAACAGTTTTCACTGACCTTCTTGAAGTTTAACATAAAACCTAGGGCCTCATTTATATATTGGTAGAATGGGAACTCTGCTGCAATGATGGCACCATAATTTGAAGACAGCAGAACCCACTCCGTCTCTTTCATGACCAAAATCCTCTGGCGGCATGAGTAAGTAGGGGCCATCGGAGGTTTGGCTAAATATCCACCCACCTTATTTAGATGTGGAGACAAACAGCCATTTTTCAATGCCTGTCATTGCCTGGATAACCTGAAGGTAAGGGGTGGTGAAAAGTAATCAATGCCCTCCTCAGCATGGGGGCATTTCTTTTTTTTTTTACTTTCAAAAAGAAAATCCCACTCTGGGATTTTCTTTTTGAACATAAAGAAATAACCTTGATGCCTGACTCCATCATGTTTGACAGAGCTGACCGACAAAGTTACAATGCATTGGCAGGATTCACTGTGATAGTGGTTCGCGTGGGCTTGAAATGTCCAATGGGCAAGTGGACATTTCATAATCTAGTGTGAGGCACCTCCATTTTTGCAATGGAGCAATTCACTCCGATGCCCCTGGCAGAGGATGGGCTGTCTGACAAATTATAAATCAGGCCTTAGGTATTGTTTGACTTCACACAGTCTTCAATTAACAGAAAATGGGTAATAAAATTCAAATTTGTTCCATACAGAGGCTCCTAAACTATGTATTGCCCTGGGACTGCAAAATCTTTAAAACAACACTGTCTTTACCCATTCTGAAATTAGCTATGGAAAGGATCTTCACTCAAAAAATAACCAATTCACATCCAGAGAAAAGTTCTAGTTCCACTGATAGTTTAAGGCTTCGTTACATGGCACAACTGTGGTCGAACCCACAGGAAATAATTTCCACCTTGCCTTTTCCTATGAAAGACCTGGAGACAAGGATCAAATACAGATCTCTGCATCACCTAGACAGTAGACGTTATTTGCGGGACACAGGTTAGCATCATGGCAAGGTCGACCAATCATTCCTTCCTTCCCTCCTCCTTCTGATGGTGAAAAATTCACTGTCGTTTAAGTTGGTAACTGTAACAGCTGTCATTTACAGTGCTTATATACTCACACCTGATGCTTGACATGCTCTCTATTTCCCTGAAGGAAAACGCAATATCTCCTCGGGTGCCAGTTTTATTAGCAAGAAGGGGAATGTTAACCTCCATCGTAGTTCAGTTGACACACCTGATAATCTTGGGAAAACAGGTGTGGCATACATATTCAAAACAGAACAACAGTGGGCCATTTGTATAAATAGTGTGCACAGTAAAATGTATCAGGTTACAAGCCTAGGGCCTAATATACAATATTTCCATTTGCAAAAAGTGACTGCCAATTGTGCAGCAACTGGTCTGCACAGGTCGTTGTCTTTATAGCGATGGCTTTAATTTACATATTTATAGTGTCAGCTTGGCTGGCTCTCTATCCCCTATATTCCACCAATGGCTAGCTCAACTGCTGTCATTAGATAATCTAGAAAGTACCCTGTATGCCAAGAAAGGAAGGACAGCTAGGTAAAGGGGGCGATGGATATGGGCCCCCATGGAGGTTGGGTTGGGTCAGGGCTACCCAAATAGGAGGAGTGAAAGGGGTTATTTGGATGGCCTTCACAGATAAATTATCTTCTCTCTAATCTGAACTTTACATTCTTTTAGATTTGTGGATAAGCTTTTGTTCTGTTTTTTCTTTCAGGTTCCCCCCCTTCTCTCTTCATTCAGCTGGAACTCGCATGATACCGGAAGGTTCTGTTGTATTTCTCTCCTTTGTATACAGTGTATACTGCATGATGCAATGTTGCCAAAGACAAACTATGGACAATAATTTTGCCTGCGTTCTGAACTTACTATTAAGTATTTATTGGATGTTGGTTGATGTTGGGGATGGCACATCACTATACATTTTTAACTGTTTTTTTCTGACCCCATACCAAAATAGGAGTATTCAACAGCAGCTATGGGTAACTGACTTTATGAATTGTCTTTTTTAACATGCTAAAATGTTATATTATCTTTACATTTGCTAGTGTTAATATGTATATGTTTGTACCCCCTCTGTGTTTGGATGTCTGGGGGAAGAGGATAAAAAGTAAAACCGTTGATATAAAAAATTATAAAAAATCAGACTTCCTCCAGATTCCAGTTTTAATTAGGAGAGACAAGGCTAAGTACTTGATCACAGGATAGTGTGCACTAATCCTTAGATGAAGCCTAACACTATCTATAAGACTGAGAGGCATATTGTTAAGGAATTGAAGTAGGGCAGAAATGTAAGTCTTTCCGCTGTGCTGCCCTACACCAATTTGAAAGGGCAGACATGCAATGTATTTACAAGATACAGTGCATGTCTGTCTTTTCCCCCTGCGTTGGCTCACAGTTTGCTGCCTACCGCCAAAGCAGGCCCCCTTGCACCATGGTGCAGAGATGTCTGGGTTGTTGGCAGGATTGCTTTTAGTGTAGGAAGGAACTCCTTCCTGCACAAACAAAAGCCAGAGAGGCATTTTCCTCTTTCTATGTGTATTGCAGAATGCAGCACACATAGAAAGAGGAAATAACGAGGAGAATCAAAGTTATTTCTCCTCGTTGCACTTGCCTTGGGGAGACGTACAGTTTTAAAGTATTCCCAGATTTACAGATTCTTGTAAATCTGGGACTGTGTCACAACCCATAGGTGATGCGTAGGAACACCCTCTGCAATGCCCATGGTACGCCTCCCTGAGGCAGCGCAAGGCGATGCAGCAACAGGTTTTACTGACCTTCTTGAAGATTAATATAAAACCTAAGGCTTCATTTACATATTCGTAGAGAGAGAACTGTGCTGCAATGGTGGCACCATAGTAAGAAGACAGAAGAACCCACTCCGTCTCTTCCATGGTCAAAATCCTCCAGTGGCATGGCTAAGTAGGGGCTATGGGAGGTTCGGCTAAATGTCCACCCACCTTCTTTAGATGCGGAGAAAAATAGCCATTTTCCAATACCTGTCGTTGGCAGGAAAAATCTGGAGGTAAGGGGTGGTGAAAAGTGATCAATGTCCTCCTCGGCATAGGGGCATTGTTTTTTTGTTTAAAAAAAAAAGAAATTCCTACTCTGGGATTTTCTTTTTCACAATTAAAAACACATAACTTTGATGTCTGGCTCCATAGTGTTTCACAGAGCTGTCTGACAAAGTTACAATGCATTGGCAAGATTCGCTGTGATGGCAATTCCTGTGTGCTTGAAGCGTCTGATGGGCAAGTGGACATTTCATGATTTAGTGGGAGGCACCTCCATTTTTGTGACGGAGTAATTCACTCTGATGCCCCTGGCAGAGGAAGGGCTATCCGACAAATTATAAATCAGGCCTTAAGTATTGTTTGACGTCACACAGTCTTCAATTAACAGAAAAAGAGAAATAAAATTCAAATTTGTTCCATACAGAGGCTCCTGAACTATGTATTGCCCAGGGACTCCAAAATCTTTGAAACAACACTGTCTTTGCCCATTCTCCAATTAGCTATGGAAAGGATCTTCACTGAAATATTGACCAATTCACATCCAGAGAAAAGTTCTGGCTCCACTGATAGTGTAAGGATTCGTTCCATGGCACAACTGTAGTAGAATCTACAGGTAAAAATATTCCACCTTGCCTTTTCCTCACACAGACAGTAGACATTATTTGCGGGACACAAGTTAGAGTCATGACAAGGTCGACGATCCTTCCTTCCTTCCTTGTCTCCTCCTTCTGACGGTGAAAAAGTCACTGCCATTAAAGTAGGTAACTGTGACAACTGTTATTTACAGTGCTTATGTACTCAAGCTAGATGCTTGACATTCTCTATATTTCTCTGAAGGAAAATGCCATCTCTCCTCGGGTGACAGTTTTATTAGCAAGAAGAAGGATGTTAAACTCCACCATAGCTCAATTGACACACCTGATAATCTTGGGAAAAAAGATGTGGCATACATATTCAAAACAGAGCAACAGTGGGCCATTTGTATAAATAGTGTGCATAGTAACATTTATCAGGTTACAAGCCTAGGGCCTACTATACATTTGCAAAAAGTGACTGCCAATTGTGCAGCAACTGGTTGCAATCTGAAAGGAATGTTGCAAGCCAACCTATCTACTAAGAGGTCAGTTCACAAAATTTAGAAACGCAGTGGGTCGCAATCTGACGTGCTTCATCAATATTCATGTGGTAGGATTGCATTCTGCCACTCACTATGGTTGGATGCCACAACAGGGATGGTGGTTCTGCTGGGATGAGCAGACCAACTTGTCTGTGATCACGTTTTGAATAGTCAAATGTTGTTAAATGCAGTCTGTTTTCCCTGAAGGCAATCGGACGGATTTTACAAAGAAAGATTTTTAAACTATATACTAGTATGTATAACCTTTTACCTCTACTCCTATCTATAACTCACTATCTCTTACTCCTTCCTATAACCAAATGTATCAACCCTCATTTACAGCTTATTTCTGCTAGACATACCACCTTTAATTGTACCCTTAACAATAATATTGCCTTTAACTATACCACTATTCTAACCGATACACTAGCACTAGCAGTGATTCCCAACCTTTTGACTTCTGTGGACCCCCACTTTATCATTACTGGAACCCGGGGACCTCCACTGAATCATTATTAGAATCCGGTGACCCCCCACTAAGTCATTACTGAAAGCTGGGAACCTAATCTATTAATATTATTTAATTTTCTAAGCAGTCGCGGACCCCCTGAGGAGGCTTTGCGGACCCCCAGGGGTCCCCGGACTACAGGTTGGGAACCACTACCATAGAGGCCTTACCTCTACTCTAGTACCTCTATGTCTGCCTACACCCTCGTACCTCTGCTGCTACTTATGGTATAGTGCCTCTACCTATTCGTTAGTACCGCCACTATTGTGTCTTTTTCCAGTTACCTTATTTTTTTCGTACTTTACTGATGTTTATGTCTGCTGAATGTCTTCAAATGTTTTGAGGAAATGAGTTTTTCTCTTTTTTTAAATTCATCAGGATGGATTTCAACATCTTGTGGTGATAAATCTGGAGGTATGCACCTTGTATTTTTTTTTTTTAAATGAGGCATAACCATGAATTTCTCCGGTAATCAACTCAATGGGTATTTCTCCAAATGGATGCTTTTACTTTTTATCATATATCCAATTAGTCTTTGTGAGGAGATAATGGCAATTGGTTATGTTCTTGACTTAAAAAAACACCTGGGTTTCAATCCTATGTTTGTCAATTGCTCACATTAATTGACTCTGTGTACATTTTAATTTATTTTCGTTCTTGATTTGTCTGATAGAGTGGGGACTGTTGCTTCGCAAACTCTCAGGGATTTAAGCTTTATTAATATCATGATTTGATTTCAATTTATTTAAATTACAGATTTAATATATAGGACAAACTGGAAATTGAGGAATGCGGGCACTTTGGAAGTTTAAACTACTAGCTAAAAATAATCATCTAAAATTTCCTAGTTTTCAAACCTAAATGTTTTTAGGTTTATTAAGGGCATGGGCATGAGGCTTATTATTTAAACTTTTTTCCCAAAGTTGGACAAGACAGAAATCCAGTTATTTGCCAAGAACAACAGACAAGATACAGTACAAACCTGGCTCAATGACATGAACCTTGTTCGCTTCAGTGCCCAACTTTCACGGAATGCAAGATCACTTGGGTTCACCCTGGACAACAACTTCACCCTTGAAGAACATGAAGATAGCCTAGTACCATCTCTCTCTCTCTCTTCTAAAGAGAGTCAAACCATTTCTTCCAGAAAGCAACTTCAGAACTGCTGTTCAAACCCTGCATCTAGATGGATTTAGGCCCGTATTTATACTCCGTTTGCGCCGAATTAGCGTAGTTTTTTTCGACGCAAATTTGGCGCAAAACTAACGCCATATTTATACTTTGGCGTTAGACGCGTCTAGCGCCAAAGTATGGGCAAATAGCGTCATTTTTTTGCGTGAACGGCTTCCTTGCGTTAATGAGATGCAAGGAAGGCGTTCCCGTCTAAAAAAATGACGGCGACGCAAATGCGTCGTATTTATACTCCCGGGCAAAAGTCACGCCCGGGAGGTGGCGGGTCAAAAAACCCCGCATTTGCGCCACTATTTAACGCCTGGGTCAGGGTAGGCGTTAAGGGGCCTGTGGGCTCAAAATGAGCCCACAGGTGCCCTCCCCTGCCCCCAGGGACCCCCCCTGCTACCCCTGCCCACCCCAGGAGGACACCCAAGGATGGAGGGACCCACCCCAGGGACATTCAGGTAAGTTCAGGTAAGTATAATTTTTTATATTTTTTAATTTTTTTGGGGTGGCATAGGGGGGCCTTATTTGTGCCCCCCTACATGCCACAATGCCCAATGACCATGCCCAGGGGACATAAGTCCCCTGGGCATGGCCATTGGGCAAGGGGGCATGACTCCTGTCTTTACTAAGACAGGAGTCATTTAAATGGCGTCTGGGCGTCGAAAATAATGGCGCAAATCGGGTTGAGGCGATTTTTTTGCCTCAACCTGACTTGCCCCATTTTAAGACGCCCTAACGCCATTTTCCCCCTACGCCGGCGCTGCCTGGTCTACGTGGTTTTTTTCCACGCACACCAGGCAGCGCCGGTCTGCTAGCGCCGGCTAACGCCATTCCATAAATACGGCGCCCGCATGGCGCTTCAGAATGGCGTTAGACGGCGCTAAATTTTTTGACGCTAAACTGCGTTAGCGCAGTTTAGCGTCAAAAAGTATAAATATGGGCCTTAATATCTTACTCCATGGCATGCTAGACTCCACAGTGGCACCACTTGAGAGTACCCCACAGACCACTGCACGTCTCATCCAGGGTCTGAAGAAATATGACCTCATGGCCCCCATGATGATGGAACTTCATTGGCACCTCTTGCCGACTTGCATCATCTTAAAAAGCTGCATCACTTTCAAAGCCATCACAACCACAGTCCCTGCTTATCCTGCTGATAGGCTCACCATCGTTGGTGGTTGTCAGCACACAGCAGCCAGGATCCCATCTGAATGCAGACTAAGAAGTGCAAGAAATTAAAAAAACAAGAAAACAGGCCTTTTCCTTCACTGCACATAGATTCTGGACAGCAACTCCATATCCACCAGGACCACCCCTATTCTGCTCCAGTTTAGGAAACAGTTAAAGGTTACCTCCTTAAAAACACTACAGGTCAGTGCATTAGCCACCCATAACCCTGCTTCCTCTCCTATTACTCATTGACTTTATGCTTGTCTTAGACCAAGCACAGAGCTCTGTTCTCTTGTGGATAGTTTTGTGCTATAGAAATTCCATATGCATACACACTGTCAAAACTTTTTTTAATGCTATATTATATTCGATATATTTATGGAGAGAAATGTGTGAAATTATAAATACCATGTCTTGCATATATTCATTGTGTACAAGAGAGAAAACAATTGTTTCCTTCTTATCTAAAACTTTACACATTATTACATTTGCTAATAGCCTTTCTAATACATGGTAAACCTGGAGACAATGATACTCTGTGTTGTACTTTGCACATTTTAGCAAGCATAGCCTCATTTTCAAACCTGGTCAAGGAATCAGGGTTTTGTCAGTAGACTAGAGTTAGTATTTGTCATATGAATACCCTTCAAGGCCATCAAGTGCTTCCTTGGAGAAAAAGTTCTGATTACGTGCATGTAAGGTAGGCTTCTTCTGAAACCAATTAATAATTGTCACTGGACCCTCTCACTTTGGCATTTATTCAAAATGTACACATACTAGATCCAGATGTGTATATTTTAGTGAACTCCTACAACGGACCATTTTTTAGTGTGAACACTGGTCAGTTGATGTAACAATTGTCTTTGATATTTTTGCTTTGCTGCCTGCTATTGCTGTTTGGACTTTGGGCTTCCCTACAAGATGTGTTTTATTTTTAACAACATACATTTATATAAGTCATGGCAGCTTTCATTAAAGCATGCTTTCAACAAAACCTACAAATCTCATAAATTCTTGAAAGAATTAGAAATCATGTGCAGACAGTCCACTCAGCAGTAAGCACATGCCCTATCTTTCAAGTTCTTGAGACAATCCTTCTTTTGTTGCAGTGGTTCGCTTGCATTGTTTTCATTATTCATAATTATGGTTCCTGTTGATGATCTGAAAAAATATGCTTTAAACCTCAAAACTTAAACTTACAAACATAAGTGGACAACAATATGCATCATGTATCAGCAAGTGCTGACTGCTGAGATACATTCCAACACCTACAGAAGACAAACACTGAAATAAATAATAATGTTCACCTTTGCCGACGTAATAGAGCTCGAGTTTTTTAGTCGCCTATGATGTGAGATTTTACATTGTTGTTTTTAGCTGGCTTTTTAAAGTTCCAAAGTGCAAGTTCAGCCGGACCTCGTTCCACCCAGACAATTTATGTATTGTACCCCTGCAGCATTATCTTCAAAACAGTGAAACAATCATTCCTGTTTTGTCTCAGACACCAGACTGCAAAGGACCATGCCAAAAATTCCAGTTGCTATATGTGTTTTTGAAAGTCTTCTGACTACTTTTTCTGAAAAAATACTTATTTTTGGTACAATTACTGCATCAACAAAAGCCTTGGATTCAATGTGACAATGCTGCTGTCAGCCATCAGTAGTGACCTTGTGGCCATGGCTAGCCCTGTCAAAAATGCTAGAGCTAAAGCTCTTTTTCGTGGAGTAGTCAGTTTTGTCCAAATCCAAGGTTGGTAAAGTTCTTACAAACCTGCTCAACCCTTTCACAATGAAATCTTTGACATGGAGCCCGTCCAAATAGGACTAGCTGTCGGAGAGTTTAAGTGCCCTAAGTGTGTATCCACACAAATCAAACAAGAACGGAGACAATCCTTAGAAAAGCTCCATCAGAGTTATTGAGATGGAAAACTCTTTGATGACCCCTCCCCACAAAGTTATAAGGCTCAGTGGATAAGGTCTCTTCCTTAGCAATCATGGCTATATCCAAAATGCTGAGATACTCTCTAAGCTCTATAAATAACTTATTCAGGGTCCTGTGAGAATTTTCCCATGAGCTTAGACATTTTTGGGTCTGTGCCTGGTGTTAAAGCTGCATTGCTGTTCACCAATCACCCTGAGCATTTTATTTGTAAGTAGTTCTTGACCTTTTAATCTATTGTTTTTCATGCGCAGGCCTGCATATAGACAGCCATCTGCAAACCTAGGATGGGCAAGGTCATCTAGACTAAAGATAGGCACAAGCGTCCCTTTTAAGGCCATACCATGAATATTGGAAAGATCCTGCATACTGTCTAAATCACCCACCGATATGATTTCCAGCACTCTTGTTTTGCTCCCTCTGGGGGGCCTTGGTGGAAGATGCCTTCAGCATCTCCATACTGCATTAAACCCTCTTTCCCAGAATCCTCTATGGAGGATTTCTGGAATCAAACCTGCCCTTTACAAGGTAGCCACCCTAACGTTAGTTGTTATGAAGTGCTTCCCAATCCAATATGACTAAGCTTTCATCCTGTGAGGTGTTTCTGGTCTTTAGGGTGTAAAGGCCAGCAGATCTGTTTCTCCTTGTGTTGTAACACTTCTTGCTCCCTATTGATCAGTTTTAGGATTTCCTGGTCCTTCAGCAATAAAAATCCAGCAACTTGCATTTCTGCGTATCCTGAAGCCTCCAGCTCCTTGGAGTCCAGTCTCCTGTCCTTGGGCTTCTACTGTTACCAAGAGCCATGCTGTCAAAGGGAAGGTTTTTTGCCTTCGGGCTTTGCACTTCATCTGGGGTTCCTTCCGGAAGGTATCATCTGCTTAGGCGTTTTATGGTTCAGCGGCATAGTGGCTACTGGAAGAGGTCGCCCTTACCTCTGGCAGCCCAAGACTGTAAAGTTCTGGGTCCTGACCTCACTGTAGTCAGAGATTTCTCACTCGGTGTCCAGTTTGTGACAGGCTGTGCTTGAAGATATTTTGAAGCAGAGAAAGGTAAGTGATAATACCGTCTTTGCTTACACTTATCATCTTGTAGCACAAGGCTACTCTTTTGGTTGTGTATGGTTAAGCAAGAGTGATATGCAGAGTCACCAAAGTGGAAAGAGTTTGGATGTAATGCATGAATTTCAGAGAGCTAGTCCACTGATGTTGTGGTAAACTTGTGCTTAAGCATAAGCACAGAATGAATTAGAGCTATGTTAGAGAGATGTAGTGATGTTTGTGTGCCATTATTACTTTTGGTCCATTTGATAAGAAGGTACTTCGATGTTTGTGTTGTGTTAGAAGAGCTGAATGGAGAGAGCTACTAAAGGAGACACTTTAAAAGGAAAAGATCATATTTTCAAAGTTGTAACCACATGCAGTTTTTTGTAGACTCCAATATGATGAAAATGCCCACCAGTTTTGTCCTTGTGAGGTCAGCACCCACAGGTCTAGATTTAAGAGGGCTAGCGCCTCCTTGAGCCACATGAGTGTCATTTTATTTTACGCTAATGTGGCCCAACAAGACCAAAATTGCAGCGCCAGATTTACAAAGTGGCGCAATGCATGCATTGCGCCACTTTGTAACCCCTTGTGCTACATTATGCCTGCACCAGGCAGAATGTATGCAAAGGAGTGTCCCCCCCCAAAAAGATTTAGTTGTGCCATTTTTGCAGCATTTTTAACATCTGCTCAGAGCAGGCTTTAAAAGGGGGCACTCCATTGGTTACAATGGGCCCCTATGCACTGTTCAGGGTTAGCACCAAAACGTTGGAGCTACCTCTGAACAGTACATCAATAGCATAAAAAATGTTAACGCTATTGCGCCCTACCCTGCTCCATGGTGCGCCGTGTTTTAAATATGGCGCACACAGGGTGGCTGTATGGGGGGCGCTAAGGGGTGCAAGAAAAGTGGCACTGCACTCAGTGCAGCGCCACTTTTCTTAAATATTTCCCATGGTGTGCACTGCCTGGTCTACAAAACTGGTCAACTAGACACTGCATTCTGTGTACACAGGGTGCATGCCATACACCATGGCAATAGTTTTGAGCCAACGTAACCAATTATTGTCATTTTTTGAACATTTTATCTAAAGATCTAATATTAAACACATAGGCCCTCATTACGAGTGTCCTATAACATTTAACACCATTACCCTGCCCCATTATTACTATTATCAAGGGTCCTGGTATTTCCAGGAGTCGTACAAATTATTAGTTTTGGGGGGATGATATGCGGACATTTGATTTATACTAGCTTTTCCACATGTTCTCCCAAAATACCACATGGAGGCTTTGCCTGCTTGCAGCAGGTGACATTGCGGGGTGAAACACATCAAAGCTGCAGCATTTCCATAAGGGATGATCAAATAGGGCTGGTAACTCACATTACCAGGCCTGTCAGAATGGTAAGGCCACATGTAATGAGGGCCCAAGCGGCAGCTTTCTATAGTCCTGTGGTTGGATATATCGATTAAAGTGACAAGCCAGGAGCGATTTCCAATAGAATTAGCAGCTCTTAAAAAATAACTGTTAGTGCTCAGACATAGATTAGTGTCACTCTCTAAATATTGTAACTGCTTTTCAAAAGCTTGATGCTGAGAAGAGTAATTGGAAGATGACCTTACAAGTCACTTTCTCAAATTAGATTTTTGGAATCCTCCCTGTTGTTGAGTTTTCCATCCCCTTCAATTTTCTTAAATACATTTCCAGGAATGTCAAACTGATACTGAAATACTGAGGTTACTCTTTTGGTTGTGTATGGTTAAGCGAGAGTGATATGGAGAGTCACCAAAGTGGAAAGAGTTTGGATGTCATGCATGAGTTTCAGAGAGCTAGTCCACTGATGTTGTGGTAAACTTGTGCTTAAGCATAAGCACAGAATGAATTACAGTTATGTTAGAGAGATGTAGTGATGCTTGTGTGCCATTATTAATTTTGGTCCATTTGATAAGAAGGTACTTTGATGTTTGTGTTGCGTTAGAAGAGCTGAATGGAGAGAGCTCCTAAAGGAGACACTTTGAAAGGAAAATATCATATTTTCAAAGTTGTAACCACATGCAGTTTTATGTAGACTCCTATATGATGACAATGCCCACCAGTTTGATCCTTGTGAGGTCAGCACCCAAAGGTCCAGATTTAAGAGGGCTAGCGCCTCCTTGAGCCACATGAGTGTCATTTTATTTTACGCTAATGTGGCCCAACAAGACCAAAATTGCAGCGCCAGATTTACAAAGTGGCACAATGCATGCATTGCGCCACTTTGTAACCCCTTGTGTTACATTATGCCTGCTCTAGGCAAAATGTATGCAAGAGAGTGTCCCCCCCTCAAAAAGATTTATTTGTGCCATTCTTGCAGCATTTTTAACATCCTCTCAGAGCAGGCTTTAAAAGGGGGCACTCCATTGGTTACAATGGGCCCCTACGTACTATTTTGGGTTAGCACCAAAACATTGGTGCTACCCCTGAACAGTACATCAATAGCGTAAAAAATATTAAAGCTATTTCACCCTACCCTTCTGCATGGTGCACCGTATTTTAAATATGGCGCACACAGGGTGGCTGTAGGGGGGGCGCTAAGGGGTGCAAGAAAAGTGGCGCTACACTCGGTGCAGCACCACTTTTCTTAAATCTTCCCCATAGTGTGCACTGCCTGGTCAACAAACTGGTCAACTAAACACGGCATTCTGTGTGCACAGGGTGCATACCATAAACCATGGCAATAGTTTTGAGCCAACGTAACCAATTATTGTCATTTTTCGAACATTTTATCTGAAGATCTAATATTAAACACATAGGCCCTCATTACGAGTGTCCTATAACATTCAACACCATTACCCTGCCCCCTAATTACTATTACCAAGGGGCCCGGTATTTCCAGGAGTCGCACAAATTATTAGTTTTGGTGGGATGATATGCGGACACTTGATTTACACTAGCATTTCCAAATGTTCTCCCAAAATTCCACATGGAGGCTTCGCCTGCTTGCAGCAGGTGACATTGCGGGGTGAAACACATCGAAGCTGCAGCGTTTCCATAAGGGATGATCAAATAGGGCTGGTAACTCACATTACCAGGCCTGTCAGAATGGTAAGTCCACATGTAATGAGGGCCGAAGCGGCAGCTTTCTATAGTCCTGTGGTTGGATATATCGATTAAAGTGACAAGCCAGGAGCGATTTCCAATCGAATCAGGGGCTCTTATGAAATAACTGTCCCTAGTGCTCAGTAATGTAGACATAGATTAGTGTCACTCTCTAAATATTGTAACTGCTTTTCAAAAGCTTGATGCTGAGAAGAGTAACGGGAAGGTGACCTTACAAGTCACTTTCTCAAATGAGATATTTGGAATCCTTGCTGTTGTTGAGTTTACCATCTCCTCCAATTTTCTTAAATAAATTTCCAGGAACGTCAAACTGATACTGAAATACTGAGGTTTTCATGAAAGAAACACAGCGGAGGCACAGCTGAGAAGGAAGTCTGCACTGGACAAAAAAACAAGTGAATGGAGAAGGAAGTAAATGCATATTTTTTTTGCCTTTGCATGCTGAAACTTTTAGAACTTTACGGCAAACTACAAATGTATGCATAGACACAAACACATAATATATAACTGTGTACTTATAGTTAGGACGAGTTTCCATAGAAAAGGTATTTTTGTATTGTTAACAACTTCAGCCCTGTTGACGAATCTTTATGAAACATTCCAAAGAAAAGATTCATCCTCCACAGCTCCTGCCTCGAAAGTTTCAGGGTGATCCAAAGAGGGAAAAGTGGGGTGTACCAAAATATGTTTTCCCCATGTAATTTCGAATAACAACTTTAGACAAACCTACAGTCAAAACGGCTGAACAGAAATAAATGAAATTTGTCAGAAAGCTAGATATTTAACCAGAAAGCATGCTTTTGTGATTTGGGGAAAATCTGTCACTTGTTTTAAGGGAAATTAAGCTTCAAAATATATAGATACCCTAGCAATGTAGTACCACTGAGGGAGCACAGAGGCAGTACTGAGGGAGTACTAAGAAAAAAAAAGACAAATGAAGCATTTCAATTGGGTGGTCTGTGGGACTGGGGCTGCTACAGTGAGCTAGAGTGCTGTAATTGGCTGGCAGCAACATGAAGAGAAATGTTGCACCTGCCATTTTATGACTTAGAGACTTGGCTACGGTATCCTGAAAATTAAAATAAAACAACCTATAAGGAGGAAGGGTAAGGGCAGGGGGCGTGACATCCTGGTCCTTATGAAGGGTGCTAATTGGACTACCCCACAACCTAGGGTCTAAGTGCAATCAAAAATGTTTTTTGTGTCTCTGCAAACTTGCAATGCTCAACAATCATCAACTATGAAAATTCACTGGAGTAGCACAAAATTACTGTGAGAGTACCACAAAATTACCTAATGACCAAAAAAGAAAAGAAAAGAAAAAAGTTGGGTGGGTGGCTTATGGTGTTGCGCGACCGTTGGGGGTTCAGCTAGCAATGGGGAGTTGGCCTCCTGGGAGGAGTTGGTCTCAGGGCCTAGCCACAGCTTAGGCTCTGAGCCCAACCCCACCCTACCTCACGCATGGGGGTTGGTCACCCTTGGGATTTTTGGCCCGACCCCACACAGGGAGGCCTCCCACAGGGACTAGCAATCAGAGTGTTGTCCAACACACACCCCCCACCTCACAGGAACAAAGATTGAAATATTTAAGTAAGGTAATAAACTTTTAATTCACGTTAAAAAGCTTTAGGAATTCACTGAAAAAAACAAAGGCTAAACTCATGTTATATTTAGGTATGGTAATACCTTATATTATTTTTTTTTTTAAATGTTAGAAATTCACTGAAAACATCAAAGATTAAAGTAATATTATAGTTAGGTGAAAAGTTCAGTTAAAATGCCATTTTAAATTAAAGTAAACACTGAATAAACACTGAAATTCATCAGTCATTGTTAACTGAAGTAATACAATTTTACATCATGTTAAAAAGCCTCAGGAATTCACTGTAAAAAACAAAGGCTAAACTGATGTTATATTTAGGTATTGTAATACCTTACTTTACAAAATTTCATTTAAAATACCATTTTAAATTAAAATAAACACTCAAATTAATCAGTCATTGTTAACTGAAGTCAACTATAATTTGCACACTTGCCATGCACTGCGTACACATATCACATCACTCATGGCATGTTCTATGATATAATTGATAACACAACTGATGACATCTGAAATGACAATAATAATATAATCTCTGTGCATGACAGATATGCAAGCTAGAATTAATTAAGTTAATTATAACTGTTGAATTTTTGTTTTTTGTTTTTTTGTTTAAATGTCTTTAAACTGTCCTTTTCAATTATTTATAACATCATTTTACCCGTTGTTTTATCTATCTATCTATCTATCTATCTATCTATCTATCTATCTATCTATCTATCTATCTATCTATCTATCTATCTATCTATCTATATATCTATATACCACCCAGTCTCCACACTCCCATTTTTCGGCAAAGTCATTGAATGCCACATAGCGTCCCAACTAGCCTCACACATCACACATTGAACAAACAACCTCCTAGACACTCTCCAATCAGGTTTCCGCCAGGGTCACAGTACAAAAACTACAATCCTCCTAATAGTCAATGACTCCCTTAGAATCTTCGACTCTGGCAACTCCTGCCTCATGGTCCTCCTAGATTTATCCACCCCATTCGACACTGTCAATCATCATGACCTCCTACATATTCTTGAACTATGCATGTAATGCAGAGACACTGTCTTCAACTGGTTCTCCTCTTATCTATCCAACCATCCCCAAATTGTGAAAATTGGCAACTTGTTCTCAAGACCAGTCAGTGTTCGCCAAGGTGTCCCTCAAGGTTTGATCCTCTCTCCAACCCTTTTCAACCTCTACCTCAAACCACTATGTTTGATTCTCACAAACTCTGGGATTGTTTTCCACCTCTACGTTAATGATACCCAAATATACTTGAAAATCTCATCCTCCTGAGGATGTTGCATTCCTTTATAATATACTCTTAACGATTCAAAACTGGCTGTCCAACAACCATTGAAAATTCAACCCAACTAAAACAGAATTTCTTTTGATCTCACCCCAGAAAGCAAAAACGCCAATACAAGAATGGATGGCCAACAGTTCTGCCTTCGAAGGCTGCCCCACAATTGACACAAGTGCCAGATCACTCTGCATCACCCTTGATAATCATCTCAATCTTCACAGCCACATAGCAGTCATGGCCAATAGAGCACCGCACCAACTTAGGCAGCTTTGGAACATCAGACAATTGATTCTTGATTAAGACCTCAAACAGTGGTGCAGTCTCTCGTTCTCTCTAAATGAGATTATGGAATTGCCCTTCTCTCAGGCATTCCCAAAATGCACCTAGGCCCACTGAGAGCAACACTGCATGCTGCAGCACGGCGGTCTTAGGCCTCAAGAAATTTGACCACATTTTCCCTGCCCTGCTAACCCTCCATTGAAGCGCAGGCCCAATTAAAAATCACTTGTATTACCCACAGAGTGCTGTACTCCTCTGCATTCTCCTATGTAAATGAGAAACTGAAAATCTCTGGAGCAAATAGGGGTTCAAGAAATGCCCTGTTCCTGGAACCCCACACCTTCAGGTGAGAACGATACATGAACATGTCCTTCTCTGATAGCGAAACTAGAATCTATAACTTTCTGCCTCCCTCACTCCATCTAACCAAAAGTGGCATTTGCAAACTAACAATCTAAAAACCAGCTTCACTAAAAGATGTATTTTTAAATTGTGAGTTCAGAGACCCTAAACCCCATATTTCTATCTGCTCCCAAAGGGAATCTGCACTTTAATAATATTTAAAGGCAGCCCCCATGTTAACCTATGAGATATGCCTTGCAACGGTGAAAACTGAATTTAGCAGTATTTCACTGTTAAGACATGTAAAAACACATCAGTACATGTCCTACCTTTAACATGCACTGCACCCTGCTCATGGGGCTACCTAGGGCCTACCTTAAGGGTGCCTTACATGTAGAAAAAGGGGAGGATTAGGCCTGGCAAATGGCAACTTGCCAGGTCAAATTGGCAGGTTAAAACTGCACACAGACACCGCAGAGGCAGGTCTGAGCCTTTTTACAGGGATACTAGTGTCGGTGGCACAACCAGTGCTGCAGGTCCACTAGTAGTATTTGATTTACAGGCCCTGGACACCTCTAGTGCACTTTACTATGGACTTACTAGTAAATCAAATATGCTAATCATGGATAAGCCAATTTAGACACATAATTTATGCAGGGAACACTTAAGCTTTAGCGCTGCTCAGCAGTGGTAAAGTGTCAAGAGCAAGCAAAACAGCAAAGACAGAGTCCAGCACACAGAAACAACCTGGAAAGCAGAGGCAAAAGGTTTGGGGAGACCACGCCAAGGATGCCAAGTCTAACAGATATTATCAATGATGTCACAGAAGATGTCATGACTGATGTAATATGTGGGGTAATTAGCAGTGCATGGTGAAGGTGCGAGTAGTAGTTACCTTAGCGCACGAGTTATAGTTTCTTCAATGATGTTAAGGAAACAGATGAAAAGTCCACTCCCAGCAGGCAGGGCATTTTTCAAGCTCCTATCTGCTGAGAGTGGGGTTGATGTTTGCTCCCAGTTGGCAGGAGTTTCGAAATTGCTTCCACCAAGCAAGAGCAAACACATCCCCCCTCCCCATTTACATATATGGCCAGGCTCCAGGAGATGGGGTCTCTGGTACCAAAATCAGCCCTGGGAGGGTGGGGGGCGTGTGACATCCTTCCCATTTGTGAGGCCAGGCCACAGGGTATGGGTCCCCGGTGCTGAATTCAGCCTGAAAGGGTGGCCACGCATGCCCCCTCTACTCAAATATATCTATTTTTTCTCCATGACCTTGCCCACCCAGGTGTGTTTTGTCCCCAACTGGGGCCCCTGTGGGACCCTACCATCGGACCTAGGTAGTCAGGGTGTTCCTACCCTAGCTCCTTCTGTTTTTTTTTGCCTTTTGTCTTGAAACTCAGCTGAGTTCAAGTTCCAAGCTGCAAGATGGCCGCCACCACTTCATGGTTGATGTGGTGGCAGCCAATCATGGCATTGCTGTTGGCACGTGGATCCACCATGGTGGATCATTAGTGTATTTGTGTATTTATGTATGCATAAATCTTTTTTCTTAATTAACTCTGTTAGAAATGGGGGTTCTGTTTGGCTAGGGTAAGCACCTAAGCCAGGCAGAACTCACCTTTCTAATCAGGGCAAATAAGTTACACACCAAAGATAACCTGTGCTCATCCCCTGGTAGCTTGGTGCAGAGCAGTCAGACTTATCCCCAGAGGCAATCTGTAAAACGTTTGCGCAGCACACTCACACCAGTGGCACAATGAGTACACAAAAAAAAGAAACTTAGCAAGGAATTATATAAAGATATGTTTCTCTATTGTTGTGTAGCCATTTTAGTTGTAGCTCCATGCACATTATTTTATCAAAACCAGGCCTGAAGCTGTGAACTTTAACCTAGATATATTTTATTTAGCTTTGTTTATTATTTTAACAATAGCCACTTTTGCAGTCTTGTTTAATTTCTCTCTATCGAGCTATTCTTTGCCTACGCCAGCACTGTGTTCCTAAATAAGACATTTTGTTCACTCAGTGCTTCTCCTAAGGCTGCAGTAAGATAGGTTGCCGGTAAACATGGTAACGCTTTGTCTCTGGTATTCATAGAAACATATATATCCTTATGTAGGGACATTTTTTCAGAACATCGCTGTTTTATTCCAAAAACACTTTCCTGTCCCATACACATTAGAGGGAGATTCCAGCCAGATGACCACGACTGTATGCTGATTGCTGAACGCTTCGCTAGAGCTGCTTATGCAGACTTCAGGCCTTTGCTTAGGTATGGGGGATGATGTCTTCCCAGGGGAACCAGAAGGGCAGAACTAGAGCTTAACATGCTGTGCTCTAATATAGCCTAGGTAGGAATTAGTCTATTGACTCGAGTGACAATATGGTAGTGTTATTTCTGTGCTTTATTCTCCTTGTCACAATTTTAATCCTGTCATGCTTTATTATCCTGGTTATTGCAGTACATGCTTTATTATCTAAGATGCAGGTGCTTCATTAAAACCTTATTGAAACATATACTGCCTCTGCTTGTCCTTGTGTATGTGAGACTAATGTAATTGAGAGAAACGGATGAGATCTGAGTGACCACCAGAAACCCAGATTGGGGCGACAGGTGTCACTTGTAGTGGGTCAGACTCAGTCTCCCACACTGCAGGTGATTCTGCAGCTTAAATCCAGTAGTCTTATTAGAATAATGAGAGCCTACGCGACACTATTATATACATCATTAGATCCAGAATGTCACAAATCAGTAATTACTTTGCCAACTAGGTAATTGTCAAGTATCAGTGTGTAGAGTAAGAAGCAGGCTCAAATGTTGCAAATGTTTTAAAACACCATTACTGTCCATATTATGCAGACATATGAAATAACACTCGTTATCCTGAACAGTGTAAGGCATAAAACGGCATATAATAATCTCTAGGGCATGTAATGCAACAGGTAATCAACAAAGCGCATCAAGTACATAAATCACTGTAAAATCAGATGTCACAGCACACCTGCACTCCTATAAGACGTAATATGTTAATCAGGCAGAAACAGTAGGCCGCAGGAACACCTGTGTGCCTACTATATGTATTACAGTAGTTTGTTGCAGGTTCTTCCTAAATGCGCAAGGGATTATAGAAGTGATTGGGACCTCTGTCAAGGTTTCTTCCTGTCACACAAGTAGTACAAATGCCACCTTCATTATGTCCAAAATGGGGGGGCATGTTCACAGAAGGTTGCAGCAGGGAGACCCTCCTCAGGCCCACTCGTGCAAAAAGAAGAAATGGGCCAGGGCAGCTACCTCCAAACACAGCATTCAACCACAACAACACCGGCTGTTCTCAGTACCGGGAGTAGGCTTCTGTGACTATAGAGGAGCAGCTGCTATGCTCCTGGAGCCACGCTATTGGGATTCCTCCTATCTGGTCAGGCAGTGCGGTGTCTTCTCCTAGTGGCTAGGCCCTAGCCACCAATCATCATCAGTGGGGTTTCCCTCTCGGCTATGGTGTCTTGCTCTGATGGGAGCAGGTGGTGCTGGGGAATCCAAGAGGGCACTGGGGTCCACACTTTTCCGGGATAAGTGGCACGCGCTGGACCCAAGCACAAGACACAGTGCTCCATGTGCACTGGTGGCAACTTTGTCCGAGGGAGTGCTCACACCACAGGTACTCCCTGAGAACTTGGCTAATGGTTCCTTCTGAGGCTACGTGCCTCAATCATTAGTCCCCACTGGCAAACAGCAAGCATGGGCACGGCGCCGGTGATTAAAAACCTGAGGCACTCACTCAATGATGCAAGCGTGGTAGGGACAGACAGATCCCTTGGTCATGAAGTTCTCCCCATGCACTAATTTAGGGCACCAGAGGATCAATCACAATTCTTTGGGTAGCGCACACGGCTGCTTAACTCACAGGACTTAGAGTCCCACAACAGGGGTGCTCAAACTGAATATTTTGGAGCCCTGAGACTGCCGGGAACAAGGCGGGCCCACATGCCCTTGTGGAACACTTAGGCACACAGTGGGCAGCAGTAGGCAAGTTGACCAGCACAACATAACCAGAAGTCACAATGGCGATTGTTGAAAATGGCCCTTTCTGCAGGGTCATCCCCAGACATTTTGCCTTCCTCCTCATCTTTTTCTGACCCTGGTTGTGCTGTGCACTTTACCACTGCTATCTAGTTCTAAAGTGCATGTGTTCATTGTCTAGAACATGGCAACATTGGCTTCTCCAATATTGACATTTTCGATTTACTAGTAAGTCCTTAGTAAAGTATACTATGCATGCCCAGGGCCTGTAATTTTAATGCTAGTAGGCCTGCAGCACTGATTGTGCCACCCACTACGGTAGCCTTTCAAACATGCCTCAGGGCTGCCATTGCATAGTTTAAACTGCCATTTCGACCTGGCAAGTGTATCCACATGCCGGGCCCATACCTTCATCTTTACTACATGTAAGATACCCCTAAGGTAGGCCCTGATTAGACCCAAGGGCGGGGTGAAGTGTATTTAAAAAGTTGGACATGTACTTTTAAGTTTAACATGTCCAGGTAGGAAAAATACTCTCATTTTTCACTATTGCAAGGACTATCTCTCCCATAGGCTAGTGTGGGAATTGTCTTAAAGCATCTTTTAAGAGTAATTTCCAATTGGGACAAGATAGACTCACAATTTAAAAAACACATCTTGTGGTAGAGGTGGTTTTTAAATTGTAGGTCTGCAAATGCCACTTTTAGAAAGCTGGCATTTTTTTACTTTAACCAGCCTGTGCCTTAGCTTTTCTCCAATCACATCTGGTGTGTGTAAGGCTAGGTGACAGCTACCTTTGAGCATTCCATCCAGACAGACATAAATACAGGACACTCAACTGCCCCTGCCTGACTGAGCTTGCCTCCTGTTTCTGAAGTCTCAGGGATATTAAAGACTTCACCTGCTTCTTGCTACCAGCACCTGGGCTCCTCTGCTGTGAGTCCTGCTTTGCCAAGTGGTGCCAAATCCAGGCCTGGGCCCTTGGAGGTGAGTACAGTGCTGCAACACAAGAACTGATACAATGACACCAGCGCATCACTTGGAACTGACGCATACTGCTGCAGAAACACTGCATTTGGCGCTACCTGCATTGAAGCCATGGACACCGCTTGCTGACTGTGCGACGCAATGACCACAACTTACAATGCAGCCCTGGCTTGGCCGACGCAGCACTGAGGCATCGGAACCAATACTCATTGCTTCTGTACTTCAGCACATCACTGACATTGCTCCATCAGGATATGTCACATTTCCTGCAAGCGCATTGTATCCCTCCTTTGATCAACACAAAGTCTGGATTAGCCTGGGCGGAGTTCGCGGAGTTTTGCTTCGCGGAGCTCCACACCCAAAAAACTCTGCTGCGCTGCGCGGGGTTCCGCAAGCAGTGGAGTGCATTAGGTCATGCCATTCACTCTGATTTTTAGTGCCAGGTGTTTGTCATGCACTGTAAAATCAGCACCAATGGCTCCCTGCGTAGTGCAAGAAGGCGCTGCTTCTTTTTTGCCGCTCAAGTTGATTTTCTACTCGAGTGGCAGCTACCTCAATGCAAGCAGAAGGTTTCTCAACTTGAGCAGTCATGTTCAGAAATCGCGCAGGGAGGTGGTCTTGAGTAAGATTTTCCTTGCTTGCGCTCGCCAACTCACCGTTGATGAGCGCGAGTGAGGAAAAAACTCCGCCGAGCTCCACTACGCAGAGTTTTTCGGAACTCTGCACTCTACGTGGAGTGCGGAGTGGGAAAAACTCTGCAAACTCTGTGAGCAGAGCAGAGTTCACCACCCACACCTAGTCTGGATTCAACCAAGGTACTGTCAGTGGGTCGGCCTGACTTCTGTACCCAGCCTGTGCTCCATCACTGTCTGACTGAACTTTCAGATTTTCACCATTCTAGAGTGTCCAAATATTGCCGGGAGCTAGCTATTGTTTTCTAAGCACTGCATTTTAATTTAATCTTTCAGAATTCATAACTTGGCTTGTGTATTTTGGATTTTTGTTGTTTTGGTCTTGTTTGGCTCAAATAAATATTGACTATTTTTCTACACTGGTGTGGAGTCCGTTTGTGCTGTTTTCATTGTGTCACTCTGAGTGTGCACAAATATTTTACACATTGCATCTTTAGTTTAGCCTGACTGCTCTGTGCCAAGCTACCAGGGGATGAGCACAGGTAACCTTTTAGGGGTATATTTACAAGCCCCTAGCACCACCTTGCGCCGCCATGGCGTCACTTTTTTTACGCTAAGGCAGCGCTAAGGTGCCATATTTACAAAGTGGCACGATGCTTACATTGTGCCACTTTGCAACCCCTTGCTCCACATTGTGCCTGCATCAGGCATAATGTATGCAAGTGGACTGTAATGACACAGGGAGGCCCAAAAAAATGGGGCAGTGAAATTGACAACATTTCACTGCTGTCATTTTTTCCATCATATATAAAGCCTACCAAGAGCAGGTATTAAAATGACGCACCCTTTTTAATCAATGGGTCTCCATGTGCTTTGCTGAATATGTGCCAACATTTTTCACGCTAGTGCAGCAAAGTGCCAAAATAGCATCAAAAATGTTAGTGCTATTGTCCTAACGACAGCCATGGTGTGCCGTATTGTAAATATGGCATGACCATGGTGTTATTAAGTGGGTCAGGGGCGATACAAGAAAAGTGGTGCATCGCCACTTTCTTGCAAATATGCCCCTTAGTGTGTACCATTCTTGCCCTGACTAGGATTGTGGTAACTACTTGGACAGGGTGCAAACCTCTGCCAACTAGAGACCTAATTTCCAATAGCAATCTCTCCTGGCAGCACCACAGTGCCTTGGCAGAACATAGGCAGCAGCTGACAGCAGGGCAACAACAGAAAAGCAATCAGTGAGTCTGTTTGGCCACCCAGCATATAGCAGGGCAACAGCATAAGAGATGTCCAGATGAGCAGCGTAGCAGTCTTTTTGGCAAAGGTTCAGTTCCAGATCCAACACATTCTCTTAAAACATGGGGTCAGACTTTGATGTAGGAGGTGACTTCAAAGGAACCCTTTCAAGTGTAAAACAAAACCCCTTTATCCCAGTCCTGGCTCCAGAGATCAGTAAGGGGTAAATCAGCCTTTTGTGTGAGGGTAGGACACAACCCATAAAACTGTGAAGTGTAAACGACCTCTCCCTCTCCCGGCCCAGGCGGACTATCAGTATGTAAATAAATGCAGATGTATCTCCTGTCATACCCAGCCCTTTTCGTTGCTATGGATGTCTGGAAAGTATGCATAAGGTGTAACTGTCACTCAGCCCTAGATGTAGATGGGAGTCAGGTGGCAAGGTACATAGAATTATAATCACATAGAAATTCCCACTTTCTAAAAGTGGCATTTCCAAAATAGTAATGTAGAATCCATTTACACCGGTAAGCAAGATTTCTTACTACCATTCCAAACATACCAAACATGGTAACGCTACTCCTTTTAGATCAGAAATTGCCACTTAAAGGTATATAAGGGAATTCTCAATGCTAACCTGTGAGAGAAGCAGCCCTCACAGTAGTGAAAAACAAAATAGGCTGTTTGCCACTGCTCGGACATGCAAAACAAAGAAGTACCTGTCCTACCTTTTACTTACCCAGCACTCTGCCCATGGCGCTATTTAGGGCCTACCTTAAGGGTGACTTGGGTGTAATAAAAGGGGACTTTAGGCCTAGGCAAGTAGTTTGAAATACCAAATCAAGGTGGGAGTAAACTGTGCACACAGGCACTACACGGGCAGGCTTCAGACAGGTTTGAAAGGTTACTTCTGTTGGTGGTAAAATCAGCTCTGCAGGCTCGCTAGTAGCATTCAAGTTACAGGCTCTGGGTATATGGTATACCACTTTACAAAGGATTTACAGAAAAATGTAATCTTCCAAACAGGCTTAAGCTAATCATACCATGTTTAAGGGGAGAGACCACATGTGCTTTAGCACTGATCAGCTGTGGTAAAGTGCCCAGAGTCCTAAAGCCAACCAAAAGATGGAAAGAAAAATAGAAGGAGGAAGGCAAAAGGTTTGGGATTAACCATGCAGAAAGGGCAATTTCCAACACAACTCCCTCCAGTCTAAAACCAGGGTAGACCTGGGAAATTCTTGGTCATAGCTTCCTTCATGGTGGGATACCATGTCTGGTCACTCCTTGGCAGGGCCACGAGAGTGTCCCTCCCTTCACTAGAAATGAGCCCCCACCAGCTCCCCAATCATCTGCTGGGAACTTGTGCATTCATAGGTTAATCTCATATATCTCCAACCATTTGTCTATGTCATCTCCCACCACAAAATCAATCCATGGATCCACTGTGGGGCTCAGAATGGACCCAGTGTAACTTTGTGAAGGATCCACAGATCCGAGGCACAGTGAAAATAAATTCACCCATTCACACAACCAACCAGTCCCCTGTCCAGAAGTTAAAAAAAAATAACATAAGGGGGTACTTTCTCTGACCCCTAGGCCCAATAACGGCGACCCAGAGGTGAAATATGCAGCAATCCCCTGGGACTCCTGAGGGTAAAAAAACAAACTGACAGCCAGGCCGCATTTGTGAAGCTTATGCCTCCAGAGGCCCCGGGAAGCCCACCCTTTCAGCTGAAAATATATATATGGGTAGGGCCCTGGGATGCTCACCCTGAGGGCCAAAAATTTACAATATGGGGAGGGTGGCCACGTGCCTCCCTAAGCAATTAAAAGGTCAGGGAGCCCTATTTCTTAGATAGCTTTGTCTTGGGGGGCCCACCTTCAGGACATAGCGCTTTCCTTGCCCGCACCGGTGTGGGTAGGGAAACCTGTGTTTGCTCTCGCTTGGCAAGAGCATTTTTTATTTGCCCGCCAAGCAGGAGCAAACTCCAAGTCTCCTCCCAATGGGCAGGAGCTTTGACAATGATCCAGCCCACTAGGAGTGGACTTTTGATCTGCCCTGTAGTGGGCTAGGAAAGAGATCAAAATATTGCCACTACCTGCATGGAGGAACATTAGTAGCTGCTCTCTGTGGGCAGGAGGAATGCCTCCTGAGGCTTCAGGAGCCTTGAGGCTCCCCTTAAAGCCCCTAATAAGAGTATGGTGGGTGCCCTGGGTGGGCACCAGGCACCCACCTTTTACAAATAAAGAACTCTCAGAGGATGAGATCCCCAGGTCCGAGATAATGGCCGATAATGGCTCAGGGGGGCATTCAGCCCACCTGCCATTTTAACATAGGTCCTGAGGGATGGTCTCCCCACGGCCTAAAGTGGCTCCAGGAGGGGGTCATGGCCCCCCTCCCCTTAAAAAAATAAATGGCCCTGGCGATAGGGTCCTCAGGTCTAATAAGGCTTTGGGAGAGGGGCCACAAGACACCCCTCCCTTTAAT
Source organism: Pleurodeles waltl (assembly GCF_031143425.1). Classification (NCBI taxonomy): domain Eukaryota; kingdom Metazoa; phylum Chordata; class Amphibia; order Caudata; family Salamandridae; genus Pleurodeles; species Pleurodeles waltl. The sequence goes on from NC_090440.1 coordinate 1,088,699,271, forward strand.
GAAAATAAACTGCCCTGGGGGATGGGGTCCCTAGGGCCTAAAAAAGCTTGGGAAGTGGGGCCTTGTGGCCCCAACCCCCTTGATTAAAAAAAAGGCCCTGTGGCCCCCAGGGCCTAAGAAGGCCTGGGAATGGGGGCATGCACCTGCCCTTGCCTTTAGTGAAAATAAACTGCTCTGAAGGATGGGGTCTCCAGGGCATAAAAACGTTTGTGTAGGGGGGTCACGTATTCTCATGCCCCTTGTGGATGGTGTCCCCAGGGCCTAATAAGGCTTGGGGAGGGGCCATGCAGCCCCCTCCCAGTTAATAAAAAAAGTCCCTGGGGATGGGGCCCCCAGGGCTTACTAAGGCTTGGGGAAGGGAACCACATGGCCTACCTCCTCTCCAAAATAAATAACCCCTAGGGGATTGGGTCCCCAGGGCCTAATGTGTCTCAGGGAGGTGGGACACATGTCCCCCCTTCCTTTTAAAAAAATTACCCTGCTGGATTGCTGTGTGCAGTGTGGTGTTGGCTGCATTTGGAGGGGATGGCCACAGGGCCAGACATTCAGGCCAACCTCTCACCACACATGGCTGAAGGCCATGTGCTGTGGGATTTGCTGTATCCGGGGAGCTGGCAGCAGGGTCTGGCCACAGGCCAAGTCCTGTGGCCAACCCCGTCATGCACTAACAAAGGCCATGCACAGTGTGGGGTTGGCTGCACCCCACTGTGCATTGCCTGCGGCCGTGCTCAGCTGGAGATGGCTGCATGCAGGGAGTTATCCACAGGGTCTAGCCATAGATAAGGCCCTGCAGCCAACATCAGTGTGCAAGAAGGTATTGGATTTACATGTGATAATTAAATATTACTTTATGTTACAACAAACCCTATAATTTCACTGAACAAAATAAAGGTTAAAGTAACGTTATAGCTAGGTGTGATAAAAAGATCTGTCTTAGAAATTCAATGAAAAAAGCAAAGATTAAAGAAACGTTATAATTAGGTGAATTTGCCAATGACAACATTAATGTTTTGAACTAAAAAAACACAGAAATGCACCAGTTATAGCTAGCAGACCTAATTATAACTTGCGCCCCGCTATACACTACTTATGACCTCACACATTACATCACTAATGACATATTCTATGACATCATTTATTACATTGCTAATGACATCTCAAATTACATCAAAAGCAGAGGCCTATGCCAATCGAAGCCCTTGTTTGCAACACACTTGATGGTGGTGCTTATCAAGCATGAAGACCCATCTGTGTCTTGACAATTCAAATTAATTATCCTTTGAAAGTCAGAGCCCAAGAAGGAGGTACTTGGTAACTCAGTGAGATTGCATTAGTATATGGCTTCTGTGAACTCGCAGTAGTATCTGACTTTTGTGATTTGATATATAATGACAATACCTATGACAAGGACTGCTGTTTACCTTTGATTTCCACCTGCCCTAGAGAAATGGATGGACGTTGACTATTCTAGATCATTCTTTTTAGATCTGTTCGGGTGATCACTTGCTTCTCTGTGCCTTTCTTTATTGATCTGGTCAACAGCCCAAATACACCCTCTTCATAAAACAACTAGTTTTTGAAATCATCAACCAGATTATTTCTTTACTACTGCCTGGGAAATGCAGGCTTAGAGCTTCCCTCGAGGGAACCACTGTTCAGAATATTGTACATGCTTTAAGTGGACAGAAGTTGTGAGTTTCAACAAAGGTGCTTGCCCTCCACGTAGCTGTGATTATTTTGTTTATTTATCCAGTTGCCTGAGATTAAACTTTCATGAGCACACACATCACATTGTAACGCAATTAAAGCATATAACTAGATATTTTATGATGTTTATCTCTGGAAGCAGTACAGCTGGAAGGAGGGCATTTATTACGCTGCAAGGATGTTTAGCTCTGGCTTGGCAGTGCAACTGTAACCTCACCTTTTAACCCCTCTGCTGCCAGGACATTTCCCCCTCAGGTGCCAGGCCTTTTTTTGGCTATTTAGGGCAGTTTGCACTTAGGCCCTCATAACGTTTTGTCCACATAAGCTACCCACGCCACATTTGCTTCCTTTTTTTCAACACCCTAGGAATTCTAAAGGTACCCAGAGTTTGTGGGTTCCACTGGAGGACACCAAGAAAATAGGCAAAATACAGCAAAAAGTTAGTTTTTTCCTAAATTAATGGAAAAAAGGGCTGCAGAAGAAAGCTTTTGATTTTTTCTGAAAATGGTATCAACAAAGGGTTTGCAGTGCTAAAATCAACATCTTCCCAGCTTTCAGGAACAGGCAGACTTGAATCAGAAAACCCAATTTCTCCACACAATTTTGGCATTTTACTGGGACATACCCCATTTTTACTATTTTTTGTGCTTTTAGCATTCTTCCAGTTAGTGACAGAAATGGGTATGAAACCAATGCTGGATCCCGGACAGCTAAACATTTCTAAAAAGTAGACAAGATTCTGAATTCAGCAAGGGTTCATTTGTGTAGATCCTACAAGGTTTTCCTACAGAAAATAACAGCTGAAATAAAAAAAATATTGAAATTGAGGTTAAAAAAACAGCCATTTTTCTTCACGTTTTACTCTGTAACTTTTTCCTGCGAGGTCAGATTTTCAAAGGCAATATGTATCGAAACGTCTGCTGAACACTTCTGGTTGTCGGGATATATAGGGCTTGTAGGTTCATCAAGAACCCTAGGTACCCAGAGCCAATAAAAGGGCTGCACCTTACAATGGGTGTTCCTTGTATACCTGGTATACAGCAATTCATTTGGTGAAATATAAAGATTGAAAAATAGGTATCAAGGAAACCTTTGTATTTCCAAACTGGGCAGAAGATACAGTGTTGAGAAGCAGTGGTTATTTGCACATCTCTGAATTCCGGGGTCCCCATACAAGCATGTGAATTACAGGGCATTTCTCAAATAGACGTCTTTTTTACACACTGTCTTACATTTAGAAGGAAAAAATGTAGAGAAAGACAAGGGGCAATAACACTTGTTCTGCTATTCTGTGTTCCCCCAAGTCTCCTGATAAAAGTGGTACCTCACTTGTTTTGGTAGGCCTAATGCCCGTGACAGGAAACACAACATGGACACATCACATTTTTACATTGAAATCTGACGTGTTTTTTGGAAAGTGCCTAGCTGTGGATTTTGGCCTCTAGCTCAGCTGGCAGCTAGGGAAACCTACCAAACCTGCGGATTTTTCAAAACTAAACACCTAGGGGAATCCAGGAAGGGGTAACTTGTGGGGCTCTCATCAGATTCTGTTACCCAGAATCCTTTGCAAACTTCAAAATGTGGCCAAAACACAATTTTCCTCACATTTTGGTGCTGCTAAGTTCTGGAATCTGAGAGGAGCCACAAACTTCCATCTACCCAGCGTTCCCCCAGGTCTCCCAATAAAAATGTTTCCTCACTTGTGTGGGTAGACCTAGTGCCCACAACAGGAAATGCCCCAAAACACTATGCGGACACATCAAAATGATCAATTACAAAACTACCTGTTTTTGCGGGGGAGGGCCTACATTTTTGGTCCTGGGATCTGCAGCCATCTAGGGAAACCTACCAAACCCAAACATTTTCGAAAACTAGACACCCGAGGGAGTCCAGGGAGGTGTGACTTGCGTGGATCCCCCAGTGTTTTCTTACCCAGAATCCTTAGCAAACCTCAATTTATGCTAAAAATCACATTTTTCCCACATTTCTGTGTGGAATCACCACACCTACCACCCAATGTTCCCCTCAGTCTCCCGGTAAAAATGATACCTCACTTGTGTAGGTGGGCCAAGTGCCTGTGACAGCGAAGAGACAAAAACATGTTGAAAAATTAGGGGAACCAAAGCGGGTCCAAAAGGGCAGTTTGAAAAAAAACATTTTTAGGCTGACAAGTTGTGCATAATTTGTATCGGTATAGATGTGACAATGCTGAGTGGTAGGAATTTTGTGGATTCCAGCAGATTCCGGAAGGTTCCATCGCAAAAATGTGGGAAAAATGTATGATTTCAAGGAAAGTTGGAGGTTTGCAGGGCATTGTGGGTAAGAAAATGGTGTGGGATGCATGTGAAGCACACCAGCCTGGACTCACCCAGATGTTTAGTTTTCAGATGTGTCTAGCTCTCATAGATTTTTCTACATGGCAGCGTCCCAAAGTCCAAAAAGTGCAGCCCTCACCATTCCAAGTGGGACAATTTTGAGTTAGACAAACTCTCATGGCCCAAATGTAAAACCAAAACCCCAAATAATCAAATGTCATCTTGTGTGTTGCGGGATAAGATGTTTTAGTGTGAGGGGGGACAGCTGAAAGACTTTTACCCCCTTCAGTTGAGGTAGGGGCATAACCATGTCCATACTGGTTGGTGGCCACCACCCCACTATTTTTTTTATTTTATTTTTTTAATTCCCTGGCATCTAGTAGGCTTTCTGCCCCTCCTCCCCGGGGAGTGGATCGAGGGTAATTGCCAATTGCCACATGGTGGACTGTTTTCTCATGAGCAAATAAATCGAGTGCTAGACCATCCACCGACCGTCGAGATTTCTCATTGCAGGTGGTCATGGCAAGTCAATGCCGCTCGCACTGAGAAAGCTTCCATTCAAGTAGAAAGTCTACTCAAATGGCAGAAAGAAGCAGCACCAACAGGCATGCCTCATGGTGCTTTTCGCACTGATTGTACACCGTAAGACAAGCTCCTAGTGCTAAAAATAAGCAGGAGCAGCGAGACATACCGAGTTCCACAACTCGCCGTATCTCACTAAGTTTTTAGGTAGCTCTGATGCTCCACAAGTTCCGTCCACCCCTAATGTAGAGTGCCGGTGTTCCAGATGACAAGGCTGTCTTGTCATATCTTGATTAAACTCTCATGGATCTTTTGTCCACCAATGTATACTCACTGTCTTAGTCTAACATTTAAAGGTTTTTTTTCCATATTGCTTTCTCCCTTTGTCATTGTTTTTCCATAGTTCTCTTCCTTTTCCCTATTCCCTTTTCCTACATTTTTCTTGCTTGTTTGGAGTCAAAGACTGATCACGAAAAATAAGTTCTGGTACTCAAAAATGAGTGGCGGTGGTTCCCACCTGCAACCACAGTCTCATTCTAAGCACTGAAGCCCTGTGAATTTAATTGACTTCATCACCGCAGTCATATCAGGGGGAACCGCTACATACGGCATTCAATTAAAATGTCAGCTCGTTTTGTCACAAACGTCTCTTCGACACTAAGCGAGGCTTTGAGCAGAGGGTGCTTCAGAAAACGAATCCCACTTGATGTCCACTGCGATGGTCGGGTCTTATTAGCTTCCATGAACCTGACTCCATATCTTCTTTCTCGTTCAATAAAAAGCTTAATAGAAGTGGCAGCAGTGACGAAAATAGCACAGTTCCAGCCATTTGGCAGAAATATAATGGTCTGTGCACACTACCTCTGAAAATTGGAAAACAGCATTTCCTTCTTCTTGGACTTTACAAATGACTTGAAAAGACGGTGCGCGCATGTCGAATACCCCAGAGCGCCGCAGCAGGATTCCTCTCCCCAGACTGCAGTCTCTAATATGTGCCAGTCAATTGCAGTTGATGAACGCTAATATCAGCAACTCTGTGCTTGTTCTTTCACCCCTGGATAGATTCACGAACAGATCACGTGTCAGGGTCTCGAGCACCTCCCATTGCTAGGGCTGCGACCTTTCCTAGAAAAAAATGGGAACCACCTGTTCACTGGTAATATTCTTCGAAGCCCAGACATGATTTTTAAGTAGAACTCGATAAGAAGTCATGGCCTTTCTTTCTTTGTTACTTTATCAGCCAGGCCTCATTAGAGCAGTTGTAGAACACATTTAAAGCATTTTCTTCTAATATTTACTGTTTAAACTATGCATTGCTAAACTAAAAAAACTATATCGCATATGTAATTTTTCTAATTTTTGTACGATAGACATTTAAATACCGGTCATGCCAGTATAAAACCGGCCAGGTGGCAACCATACCCTTAGCTCTTGCCACTTAGGCAATAAGAGCACCGTGCCGTTCTACATGCGAACATGCAGGTCTCCCTGTAATCGCTGAGGAAAATGGTAGTGTCACAATGCCACTATTGACAGTGGTGCACTATAGAAGTGTCTGATTACGTCACATATAAACCTACTCCACTTTAGTATCCTCACTTCTTTGTAAACGTACGATCCATTGTTTTAAAAGTTATTCTCTCTTTATTTCAGATACTTTGCTTCTTTAGGATGTTTTATGGTCTACTCACCTGCACCTTCCACAGACGAAGTTCAATATTTCCCTAACATAATGTCATGTAGTGGCATTGAGGGTTGTGGAGTGTTATGGAGGGAGTAGAGTATCATAGAGTGGAAGGATGTAGAGTGAAGTAGAGTTGAGTTGTGTAGAGTGCTAGAGTGGAGTAGAATATTTTAGAATAGAATGGCATTGATGGTTGTGGAGTGGCGTAGAATGAGGTGGAGTGCCACAGAGGGTGTTGGTTAGAGTGGATTTGAGTGCTGTAGAGTTTTAGTGGCACAGAAGTGGAGTAGATTGTCATAGTGTGGAGTGGCATAGAGTAGAATAGTGTAGGAGAATGGAATGGCAAAGAGAAGAGTGAAGTGAAGTGGCGTACAGTAGAGTGGAGTGGCATGGAATTTCACGGAATAGAATGGAGTGGCACAGAATACAGTAGAGTGTTGTAGAATTGAGTGGCATTGAGTGCAGTGGTGCAGAATGTTCCATATTAGAGTGTAGTGGCATAGAGTGCAGTGGCATATAGTAGATTGTTTCAGAGTAGAGTAGAGTGGTGTAAAGTGGAGTGGTGCACAGTGGAGGACAGTGGTGAAGAGTGCAGTGGTGTAGAGTAGATTGTTTCAGAGTAGAGTGAAGTGGCATAAAGTGGAGTGGTGCAGGGTAGAGTGGAATGGCACAGGGTGCAGTGCAGTGACAGTGTAGTTGCACAGAGTGCATTGGCATAGAGGGCAGTGGCATAAAGTGGAGTGGTGTAGAGTGGAGTGGCCTAGACTGGCAAAGAGATAAGTGGTATAATAGAGTGAGGTAGAGTGCCCTGACATAATGTATAGTGGTGCAGAGTGGTGTAGAGTGAAGTGTCATAGAGTGTAGTGCTGGATAATTGATTAGAATGGCATTCAGTGTAGTGGCATAGAGTGTAGTGGCATGGAGTGCACTGGCAAAGAGTGCACTGGCATAGAATGCAGTAGAGTGGCACAGAGTAGAGTGGTGCAAAGTAGAGTGCGATAGCAAAGAGTGTAGTGGCACAGAGTAGAGTTGCGTAGAGTTCAGTGGTGGAGAGGGCAGTGTTGTAGAGTGGCGTATAGTACATTGGTGTGGAGTTCAGTGGCATATAATGGTGTAGAATAAAGGGATGTATAGTACAGTGGTGCAGAGTAGATTGGCATAGAGTGCAGTGGCATAGAGTCATATTGGTTTTGAGTAAAGTGGTGTAGACTGCACTGGTCTTGAGTGCAGTGGTTTAGACTGCAGTGGCATAGAAAGAAATGGCACAGGATAGAATGCAGTGATATAGAGTGGAGTGGCATTGAGTGGAATGGCAAAAAGTGGAATAGAGTGGCTAGAGTGCAGTGGAGTGGAGTATATTCTGTTAGAGTACAGTGTAGTGGTGTAGAATGCAGTGGCTTTGAGTGAAGTTTTCATACAGTACACTGTCGTAGAATGTAGTAATATAGAGTAGATTAGAGTGGCTTAGATGGAGCTGCATAGAGCATCATAGAGGTGAGTAGTGTTGTGGAGTGGCATAAAGTATAGTATAGTATTGTAGAGTGGAGTGGCATAGAGAGGAATAGAGGTTCCTGGAGTAGAGTGTCATAGAGTGGAGTATTGTAGAGTGAAGTGTGGTAGAGTGGAGTGCTGATGAAGTGGAAAAGAGTGACCTAAAGTGAAGTGTCGTAAAGTACAGAGGTGCAGAGTAGATTGCCATAGAGTGCAGTGGTGTGGATTGTATTGGTTTTGAGTAAAGGGGTGCAGAGTGCATTGGTGTAGAGTGCATTGGTGCAGAGTGCAGTGATGTAGAGTGGAGTGGAATAGAGTGCAGTGGCATAGAGTAAAGTGGTGCAGAGTAGATTGCAGTGACGTAGAGTGTAGTGATGGAATAGATTGTTGCTGAGTAGAGTGAAGTGTCGTAGAGTGGAGTGGTTCAGGGTAGAGTGGAGTGGTGCAGAGTAGAGTGCAGAGGTGTAGAGTAGAGTGGCACATAGTGCAATGGTGCAGAGTAGATTGGCATTGAGTACAGCGGAATAAGTAGTATTGTTTTTGAGTAAAGTAGTGTAGAGTGCACTGGTGTTGAATGCAGTGGTGTAGGGTTCAGTGGCCTAAAAAAGAGTGGAGTGGCATAGGGTAGAATGCAGTGGCACAGAGTCGAGTGTCAGAGTGGAATGGCACAGAGTGGAATATAGTGGCTAGAGTGGAGTAGGGTATATTCTGCTAGAGTAGAGTGCAGTAGTGTAGAGTACAATGGCTTTGAGTGGAGTGTCGTACAGTACAGTGTCATAGAATGAATTGCTGTAGAGTAGATTAGAGCGGCTTAGAGGTAGATGAATAGCGCATCGTAGATGTAAGTAGTATTGTGCAGTGGCATAGAGTAGAGTGTTGTTGAGTGGAGTGCCATACAGTAGGTTCCTGGAGTACAGCGTCATAGAGTGGAGTATTGAAGAGTGGAGAAGAGTGGCCAAGAGTGAAGTGCTGTATAGTACAAAGGTGCAGAGTAGATTGCTGTAGCGTACAGTAGTGTAGAGTGCATTGTTTATGAGTAAAGTAGTGTAGAGCGCATTGGTGTGGAGTGCACTGGTGCAGAATGCAGTGATGTAGAGTGGAATAGAGTGCAGTAGCATAGAGTAGAGTGATGCAGAGTAGATTGCAATGGTGTGGAGTGCAGTGGTGGAGTAGATTGTTTCTGAGTAGAGTGAAGTGGCATAGATTTGAGAGGTTCAGAGTAGAGTGGAGTGGTGCAGGGGAGAGTGCAGATGTGTAGAGTAGAGTGGCATAGAGTGCAGCTATCTGAGATTTGAGTAGTGAAGAGTGTACTGGCATGGAGTGCAGTGGTGAAGAATTGAGTAGAGTCATGTGGAGTGATGCAGAGTGTAGTGGCATAGATTCCATTGTCATAGAGTGCAGTCGAGTGGTGTAGAGTTCAGTGGTTTGGAGTACAGTGCCGTGACATAAAGTGCAGTGGTGTAGAGTAGAGTGGTGCAGAGTAGAGTGTTGCATAGTAGTGTAGTGCAGAGAGAAGTGGAACAGAGTACAGTGGTGCAGAGTAGAAATAGAGTGGCATGAGGTGCAGTGACATTGAGAACAATGGTGTTGAATGGCATTGCATGCAGTGACATAGAGCGCAATGAAGCAGAGTAGATTGGTGAGTTCAGTGGCGGAGAATGCAGTCTTGTTGATTAGAGCATTTTAGAGTGCAGTGACATGTAGCAGCGTGGTGTACAGTAGAGTGGCACAGAGTAGAGTGGTGCAGAGTAGAGTGGTGCAGAAAGCAATGAAGTAGAATAGAATGGCACAGAGTGCAGTGACATAGAGAGTAAATTGCCATACAGTAATATTGGTTTTGAGTAAAGTGATGTAGAGTGCACTTGTTATGAGTGCAATGGTATAAGGTGCAGATTCATAGAAAAGAGTGGCGTAGAGTGGCACAGGGTAGAATGCAGTGGCATAGTGTAGAGTGGCATAGAGGGGAATGGCACAGAGTGGAATAGAGTGGTTAGAGTGCAGTGGAGTAGAGTATATCCTGTTAGAGTAGAGTGCAGTGGTTTTGAGTGGAGTGTTGTACAGTACAGTGTTTTAGAATGCAGTGGGAATGAGTAGATTAAAGTGGCTTAAAGTGTATTGGCACAGAGTGCAGACGACATAGATTGGAGTGATGCAGAGTAGAGTGTAAGAATGCAGTGCATTGTCACAGAGTACAGTAGAGTGGCATACAGTAGAGTGCAGGGGCATAGAGTGCAATGGTCCAGAGAAAAGTAGCGGAGTTCAGCAGTGGAGAGTGAAGTGTTGCAGAGTATAGTTATGTAGAATGAAGTAGCATAGAATGGAGTGGTGCAGAGTAGAGTGAAGGGGTCCAGAGTAGAGTGCTGTAGCATAGAGTGGAGTGATTCAGAGAGTGTTACGTACTGCGCTGGACTTCTCACCTCTGGATACCGGGTTGTCGAATACACCAAGTCTTCTACGGGTTCTGGATACTCCCAGATAAGGGCTACCCCTTCTAGTAGCCACGGTGCCGCTTGACAGGCTACGCCAAAGCAGACCGTACCCTCAAGAAGGAGTCCCAGAGGGAAAAAACCCAACACTGGGGAACAAACCTCAAACAGGAACTCCTGAAGAAAAACAAGAAAAAACAGGACTAAACAACAGGAAACAAAAATAGGCAAAAATCTCCCAAGGCAAAAAGCAGGAACAAAGAACAGGCAAAAATCTCCCAAGGCAAAAAGCAGGAACAAAAAACAGGAGCAAATAGCACAACCAGAAGGAAGTGTTTGCAACGCAAGGTGGAACAAAACTGACTGACTTATATACTGAGAAAAGGGAAGTGACATCACAGGAAAAGGAAAGAACACCATCTTGAATTGGGAAGAGCCCATAGACCAGTATAGGAAAAAGAAAATAGTATAAAAGAAAAACAGAGCATGCTGGGAAAAAAACACGAAGAAGACAAGATGGACACAACATGGACAGAGACAGGTAAAAAGACCAGACAAACCCACCAACAACAAAAAGAAGAAAGAAAAAAGGCTACAGGTAAGTGTAGCGCGACCGGGAGCTAAATATATGCTTTCCAGAATGTGTAGTCAAAAAACGCGGGGAACGGCGCTCTGAGTATCGGTAGCGCGTTCAATCCGCGAGGACAAAAAGAGACGCCGGGTCTGAGCGCGGCGTTACAGAGTGTAATGGCATAGAGTTTAGTGGCAAAGAGTGCATTGCATAGAATGGCATAGAGTAGAGGGGTGCAGTGGCATTCAGCGCAGTGGCAGAGAGTACAGTGTTGCAGAGTAGACTCATATAGAGTGCAGTGGTGGATAGTAAAGTGAAACAGAGTGCATTGGCATGGAGTGCAGTGGCATAGAGTACTGTAGTGCAGAGTAGAATAGACTGGTGTGGAATGGCACAGAGTTGAGTGGCACTGAGTGCAATGATGCAAAGTGCAATGGTTCTGAATGCAGGAGCATGGTGTAGATTGCTTCTGAGTAGAGTGGAGTGGTCAAGGGTAGAGTACAGTGGAGTAGAGTAGAGTTGTATGGAGTGCAGAGTAGATTAGAGTGGCATATAGTGGATTGGCATAGAGTGCACAGGCATAGATAGGAGTAGTACAGAGTAGAGTGCAGTGGTATAGAGTGCATAGTTGCAGATTAGAGCAACATAGAGTGGAGTGGCACATAGTGGAGTGGTATAGAGTGCAGTGGCAAAGAGAACAGTAATGCAAAGTACAGTACTGTGGGGTAGAGTGCATTGGCATTGAGTAGAGTGGTGTAGCTTAGACAGGTGTAGAGTTAAGTGGCATAGATTGGAGTGGTGCAGAGTAGAGTGCAGTAACACAGTGAGAAGTGGCATAGGGTGGAGGGGTGCACAGTAGAAGATGTTAAGTGGTAGTATCCATGATGTGGTAGCACACTGCCATTGCAAACACCACATCTTCATTAAAATAGCCATTTCATTTGCACAGATATACAGTTTTGCTGATACAAATATACAGGGAACAAACAATAATGTGTGGAAATGTCAACACCTAGTACAGATTTGTTTTGCTCATTTTAAATTTTTGTTTCCAGCACAATTCAGAATTACAACAATTTGTGCTTCGTTTGTGCTTTTCTAATTATTATAAATTCTGAAATATCTTCACAGACTAGTTAAAGAAATGTACATGTTGTTCTTCACCGGAAAAACATTTCTACAGAATTCTTCAATCAAACCCCTAGTAGCCAGCATGATTGTCACATGAGTCCTCCCACTTTGAAGTCAGAGAAAGAAAAGTAAATACAAGCTCCTTGGAAGACAGAGCCTGAAATTCAACATCTATGTCTGTGAATGCACAGCAAATTTGAGGAGATAAGAACCCAATTTAAAGGCCTGTTTACAGAAAACAAGCACTGGTACAAGAATACAGCAAATAGGGTGTGGGCAATCAAAGGGAGTAACTCAAGCTGGACAGCCTAAAAGAGAGCCAGCAAATAGAAAGCAAGCAAATGTGAGTTAAAACCACAAAGCATGGGCAGAATGTGTTCCCAAAGAAGCTTTCCGAATGTCCGAAAGGTGCTGTTAGCAAACGAGACACCTGCGCTGTCTGACAGGCTTTGACCTAAAAGGGGATTTAAGCAAACAGTAACAAATTGAAGCGTTATGGTGTTTGGGAAGTGCAAGCACCAACAGGCAGATAATACAGACGAGCTTATTCACACACAGGTGCAGATAGTGGAACTCACCTAAAGACATGTTGCACACAGAGTCCCTCATTGCGAGAGAGGCACATGCGCACACAGACATACAGGAGCCCGTGCACTGTGCACCTTAGCATCTTAATTTCTCATTTAGAAAAATACCTTGAATTCAGACCATCAAAAACGACTACAAAAAAACACTGGCAAACCTGGTAGGCTGCAAGGCTTTTGATTTTTCTCTATTTGTTTTGTCATTGTTTTTGTAAAATGTTATTGTTGGGAAAGCTGCTGGGTCCTGAACAATATTACAAAATATATGCTAAAATCTAAAATATTTTTTAGTCTCATAAAGCACACATTGATTTAGGAGATTCAGGTACTAAAGGGAATTACTTTGTGTGTGGATATGTTCCTTGGGAAAGAGCAGAACATCGCCAGTGTAAGTGAATTTAGCCAATGGCTGAAGTGAGCAAACACAATACCCAATGCTGTATGTTGTAGTCAGTGAACCGAAAATTTCAATGACAGCAAAAGACCAATGGATGACGAGATGACTGAAAACTAAAATTTGTCCTAAAACCAGGACAGTGTGATATTGATTAGAAAGATCTCTAGAAAAAGAAAAGATGAAATTGCAGTATCACAAAAAGCTCAAGGAGCTTGCCTTATTTATCAGAACAAAGGATGTCAATTAGGAGTATTTCCCATACAATGGGCCAAATTTACACGAAAGTGGTGCATCATAGCTGATGTGCCACTTTTCTTGCGTCCCCCTACTGTCACCTAATGACTCCATATTTATGAAACAGCGCCCCATAGCTGTGGTTAAGAACAATAGCGTCAACATTTTTGCTGCACTAACGTCAAAACAATTTACACTAGTGCAGCAAAGTGCAAGGAGGCCCATAGGTTACTATAGATGTGTCATTTTAACACCTGCTTTGAGCAGGCATTAAAAATGATGCCAAAAATGGTGCAGTGAAATCTTGTAAATTTCACTGCACCATTGTTGCCGGCCTCCCAGTGCTGGAATGCCCCCCATGCATATATTATGCCTGACGCAGGCATAATGTGGCGCAAAGGGTTGCAAAGTGGTGCACATTTCACCACTTTGTAAACATGACGCAGCAATAATGCCTCCCTAATGCCACCTTAGTGTAAATAATTATGCTAATATGGTGCAAGGAGGCAATAGGGACTTGTAAATATGCCTCTATATGCATTTGCTTGCCCTTTTGCACCCCAGATGAAGCCTTTGCTACCTCAGGGTACAGGGGTTATGAAGGAAGTGTCAGGCAGAGGAAAGAAATATGGCTTTAAGAAACATTTACTTTCTATAGTTTAATTCCTAGCACTTACTCAAGCTCTCATAACACATAGGAGTTTACTAAATAGTGCAGGGTGGGTCATAGTGCCAACTCTGTTATGTCTTGTGGGGTGGAAGTATGTATGATGTCACCTCTACGATCCTTGATATTTTTGTGAACCATTTTCCATGAGCATTTCTGAAGCATTTAACAGCATTCTAATGCCAGAGAGAGGGGACAGACACTTTATCATGGTCAAGCTAGAATGAGAGCTTTCAGAGCAGTCATCATTTCTTTGTAGGAAGGTGATAAGTAGGAAAACTGTCCATCTACTTCTAATGTTAACAAGACAGTTTCAGCCAGGCCGCTTTGATAGCATCCCCCTCCCCATTAGTCACAATCCCCTCAAAAATAAGACTTCTGTAGTCCTTTAATCAGAATGTAAGAATAACACATAATACAATCAACCCCCCTACACACACACCTCGAATGCCCTTACATCAGGAAAATCAATACCAAAGCAATAAGGGAATTTAATAACAATTTAAGAACATTAGATTACTCAAGCCTTTGCTAAATAATGGTTAGTCAACTGCTGCAATTTGTGCACTCTATCACTTTTGGGGCCACATTTACGGGGATTTAGTGTTGGGCAGCACATCAAGTCACCTTGCTGTGCTGCTCTATGCCAAAGTGAAAGGGCAGGAAAGCACTGTGTTCATGCAATACAATGCATCCCTGTCCTTTCCCCCTTCACTGGTGTCGTTTTGGCAGCCTAGAGCCAATGCAGGCACCCTTGCACCTGGTGAGTTTCAGTGTATCGACTTCAGAAGGAGGAAAGGCTGAGTTCTCTCTGCAGTACAGCAGATATGTGACCTGCAGGTTACACTCATCATACCCGCATCGAGCCCTTAACTTTATGAGTCGGTTAGCATCACTTTCATGTAGTGTGCAACTGCAAGTAACTGTGGAAAATGCCTTTTACAGTACTTCACGAAGGGCCTTCTGTCACAAATCGGCACTTTACAAAACTGTTAAATAAATGTCTGGGACTAACCCACAATTCTGACCGAGTGGGTAATCAGCTTACATTCATTGCATTTTCCTAAACACTTTCCTCTTCTCTACTTCTGCACACCTAGGCATTTTTTGAAGCAGTTTTATATAGAACGCCCTTGGCTCAATGGTATTGGAGCACTTTAAGGGGCATATTTATACTTTTTGGTGCAAAACTGCACTAACACAGTTTTGCATCAAAATGTTTTGTACCGGCTTGCACCATTCTTGAACGCCAGCCAGCACCATATTTATGGAATGGTGCAAGGCGGTGCAAAGGGTGGTAAAAGAAAATTACGTTAGCCAGGTGGGTGTGACGGTATGGGAGAAGAGAGTTCTGCACCAAAAAATGACGTGAGGCAGGTTTGAGTAAATAAAAAAGGATTCTAACCAGCCTAGCATCATTTTCTGATGCAAAACCATCCATACCACGTGACTCCTGTCTTAGAAAAGACATGAGTCATGCCTACCACCCCAATGGCCAGCACAGGGGACCAGGGTCCCCTGGGCATGACTATTGCACCCAGTGCCATGTAGGGGGGGCATTTCAGGGCCACCAATGGCACTTTAAAAAAAAAATATATATATATACTTACCTGTACCTACCTATACTTACCTGGGATGGGGTCCCCCATCCTCAGCTGTCCCTCTGGTGTGGGTGAAGGTGTCCCTGGGGTCTGGGAAGGGCACCTGTGACTTAATTCCATGCTGTTCCACCATGGAAATAGGCCTACAGGCCCCCTAACACCTGTCCTGACTCAGGCATTAAATAATGGTGCAAAGCAAGGTTTGCACCATTATTTGACCCCTCCTCCCCGTGCGTGATTTTAGCACAGAGGTTAAATATGTTGCTAAGGCCATAGAGTCTTTTTTTGCATGCGAACGCCTACCTTGCATCTCATTGACGCAAGGAAGGTTTCCACGTCCAAAAAATGACTTTAACTCCATAACTTTGGAGCTCAACGGGTCTAGGGCCAAAGTATAAATATGGAGTTAGTTTTGCACTGAATTTGCGTCAAAACAAATTACGCAAATTTGGCGCACAGCAAGTATAAATATGCCCCTAAGTGAGCACCCGATTGTATTACACTTTTTTCAGACACTCAGGGATTATGGGATTTTCCCCGAATCACAGGACATAGTGCCGAGGCCTGTCACTGAACCTGGGGCCTGATTTATACTTATTTAGCACCGCATTTGCGGCATTGTTTGACGCAAAAGCGACGGAAACGTACAAACTTTGTACAGCTTTTGCGTAAAAAAATAATGCGACTGCAGCACTAAAAAAGTATAAATCAGGCCTCTGGTATCCCAGTTTCAATGTCAGCTGCTCTGTAATCAAGAACGCAGAACACGTGTATTTTTGGAGGCCTCTGCATGCATAAACTAGATGGTTCTGCTATGTATTGATACCAGGTGATGCATAATTTATGAGCAGCCTCAAACACTCACGTAAATCTGACTTACACATTTGTAATGTTTTAAGGACTGAGTCAGGAGCTTCTCTTTTTCACAATATGTGCTGCATCTTTAAACCAAAGTGTCAGTACCTGCATTGCTTCATTTTCCTTTTGTGCCCAGTTAATCATGTGTGGTGCAGAAACATTTTAGGAGCTTTGCTACTGCTACTGCTTTTTGATGTGCAGTTTTTCTTGAGGAAATATACAGCCCACCCATTGATTGAGCGGGAAGAGAAGTCAAGGGCTCCAGAGGCGCTTTCTGGACAGGACTCAATCAGAAGGCACCCACAGTTGGATGTTGACTGCTCTCTCCTTTGCACCTTCCACCCCGCCTGGTCAGAGGTAGACCCTCTAAATATGTCCATGGAGAGAGAAATGCTTGATCTTTTGGTGTATCCTACTGCTGTTGCCAAACCCAGAAGGGAGGCCAGTTCGACCCTACATGCAGCAGGTAGCTGAGAACACCCATCAAGAGTTTCATCTCGTGGTAGAACAATGACTTTGAAGCAACAGAATGTTACTTCCTTAAATGGTTTTTACCTAATAACTGGTGAAGGCCTCTTCCTGGACCTATACTGCTAGATCCAGCCAGGGCAAGTAGCCAGGAACTGTGAGAAGGTCAGGGATGAAAACTAGTGAAGGTGCCATCCTATGGGTTACTAACACATGTTGTGTCGGCACGAAAGAATGGCCAAGAAGACTGACCTCAGCACATAAGAGGCAAAGTCATTGCATTGGCCTTTTTAAGGCTCAATCAAGAGGTGTCTGGGACCATGCCAGCTTTCTGTACACTGTCCTTACCTCTAAAATCGCTTTTTTCAACTAAATCAAATGACTTCGGCAACATCGATCTTATTTGTTCTGCACGCACACCAGAAGATTTTCGGAGACCTCGTCACAGCTTTTGCACAGTAGTACAAGCATTTAATTGAGGGTCGTTTTCGAGGCAAACACACCAAAAGTGTGCTAGCATGAAGTTTCAAAGTACATGTGGCATTTGCTCACGAAATTTGAACCATACTGCTTTGGCTTTGAAAAATAACAGTGAAAGCATAGAAAATATGGCCTCCGAAATATTGAGCATGAAAGAAGCAAGTTCCATTTTGTGCCAAACAGCAAACAAAAAAATAACTTGAAAGTATGTGCTCCTTTGCAGGGAAGGTAAGGGGGCTGTTTACATGTTTTCAGACATAAAAGGCACTGGGCGATCACATCTCTAGATCAAAAATGAAGCAATTTCCAACCCTGCCCCAATGTGGCTGGGTACCACACAAAGGATTGGAGCACGAGAGACTCAGAAGGTTAGTGTACTCAAAAGCTATCCCAAAGCAGGGGTGGACCCTCCATAAGGGTGTAGGAGCGTCGCCCCCCTCCCCTCCCACCGCCAGCAGTGGCAGCTGCAAACCTTTTCCCAAAAAATCAATCATAAACTGTGTTTAAGATCATTTTTTTGGGAAAGGGGGAGTGGCCACGGGGGTGACGAACAAAGAGGGGTGATAGCGCATCAGAACCTTGATAAGTAAACTTACAAGGAGACACGCCCAGGCCGATGAACCTTTTGACCACGTTTGGAGACTTCCCAGAACGAGATATCTTTTGGCATCACAATCAATAGGTCAATAACCCCATAAATATTTACAGTAACTAATCAATCAAGCTAATTGATAACATTTAAGATAGATCAATTCAACGAACGCACCATGACCTTTCAGCCATGAATAACCACACAACTCTAGTAAGTGTTAAGATATTTATTCCCTATTAGTTACAATCTAATATCATATTTATTAGTTTCAGTATCAACAAGCACGTCAAAACCACTATGACTTAGCAATCAGAGCAAAACTTTATCAAAGCATAGATCATGAACATTTAGAATGAAGCACAAGGTTAATATGAATCAACTTTAGCAGAGTATCTTTAGTGCATTATTCAACAAAGCAAGAATCTTATCAGTTGTCTATTTGCCTCAGATTTTAGTAACACCATAACTAACATCGAATTAGAATCAGCATGTTGGACTTCATGCAAAACAATTTAGCAAACACAAATTTGGAAAACATCTAACTATGGCCTCTATCAAAAGAGCAGTTGGCACCTGGAAAGAAAAGGCAAAACAGACAATTTCAATTATCATCAGATAGTTACCCCTCCAACGATTCAGCAATCAGCGTCAGTCTTCGTCCTCAAGACATCAGTCGATTCAGCATCACCAAAGATAGGACAGGGCAAAGTCTCAGTATGGCATAGCTAAGAATACGGCACATCCCTCATAAGGAGGAGAAGTAAGTATCAGGTAAGGATTCAATATCGGATAATTAAGATATCAGAACAGTAGAGTCTCAAAGTATAATAATTTCTCGGTAGAGTGGCAAGGGGCAGTGAAGAATGTCTGATTTCTCCTTGGGTCAAGCTGTTATATCAAAACTGTCGAACTAGCCCTTAATTCCCTATTGGATCATTTATGGTGCATCATTATCTCTGTCCAATAATTCTCCATGCGCCTTACTAGAATTTTCCACGAAACACAGTTCTCATGCATCCGATTGGCCCACGATGTTGACGTCTTCATCGGCAGGAATGTCAGGTAAGAAAAGTTTATGCTCCAGTCAGTAGTCCCATTGTCTTCTCCTAGTCTAGACAACCTTGTACCTGTTACGGATTACACTGTTGCATTCGGCAAGAATGTCTCCTTGAGCAAGTCGGGTCCCATGAGAAAGAATTTACTACGGCTACACACATATCTCTAGCTCCTGGAAAAGTACAACTTCGTGTCCTTCAGAAAAGCAGCACATTGCACGTTAGGAAAAACACAGTTTAATATGAGACCAGGCAGCTAGGCCCAGACCCTCGCTAACTAAGGCCTAGTAATTTAAGTTGACAAACTCCTAATACATGACTCTAATTAGGATACGCTAATACAAAACCATACATTAGTACATTATTAATTCATCATTAATTAGTTTCATTAGTCTTCGTATACATTTGGTGGCCACTCTCCGTGGGCACATTTCAAACGTGTGCATCAATTTCTACGTTAACAAATTTTCTATGCAGCATCATTACAGAATATATTGCAAGCTTCTCATGTTAATATTAATTTTAAAAGTCACACTCCAACATCCTTCCTCTGATGATTCTTGTCATCACACAAACCGTTCCCCTTACAATTTAGAATTCCTTCATCTCAATTTCCTCTCTCAATCTTGCCCCCTGTGATTTTTCCCTGAACAATTTTTCTCTTTTCTTTTCTTCCCTCCTCTTATTATTTTTCGCCATTTTCAATTTAATTCTTTTACTAATTTCACATGACAGCCATAATCCAAATAAACAAGCTATGACAATTAATATTCCCTGTATTATTTTAGCCAATATCCCATGCCAAATACTACTAAACCAACTTCCCACTGAAGCAAGTCCTTTTCCAACCTTTTCCCAAACCCCTGGCTCTTTTAGTTCCTTCAAATCTGAACTATCCCTAGTCAAGTTAGTAAGCATACTTCTAATCTCATTACTATTGTCAGGTACATAAGCACAACAATGACGCTCATTAAGCATTTTACAAACTCCGCTATTTTTCGCTAAAAGAATGTCTAAAGCAAGCCTGTTTTGAAGAGTCATAGCCCTCTCCGCAGCAAGTTCAGTATCCATCAGGAGTATAGCCCCTGTGAAATTTGTCAGCATGTTATCCACAATAGTAGACAACTTCCGAATCTTTAGAGAGTTTAAGATAACTCCCACTGAGGGAATTATCGCCCCAAGTATGTCTCCTACTACACCAGCAGCAGTCTCTCTCCTTTGTCTAGTACGATGTAATTCAGACAATTTCGGAAACCTTTTCAAGTCTTCTAATCGATATATCTTTGGGAAAACTATCCCCAAATAACATGTCCCATACCATTCCTTTGGAAGACAGTAATAAGCATTAAGTCCACATATGTAATAGATCCGAGGGATCGCTGGATCCTGTCCATTTAACATGAACGTCCACTTACTCTGAAACAAAAACACATGCTTACATTCACTCATTCCCACAAACACATTGTCATAATACGACTTAAGCCTAGATATGCAAAGCTTCCCCACGTGTAGTGCATCTAAAGCAACTTCCCCTATTCCCTAACCGCACTGTAACTCTCACTACTAGCAAAATCTCGCTGCTGCAATCCTTTCTCTAATTTCCCCTTCAATGCCCTCCTTTTATCTTCTGTGTGATCTAAAAAGCTTTTCTCTACAGGTGTAAGCAAACATGTTAAATTATTGTGGTGTGCATAAGATGTACTAATTGTTAGTGTTGCCTCAAAGAATCCCTTAACTAATTTGATGCTATAGTACTTAGCCACACTACTCAAATCCTCTATGATAGGCACATAAGAAAACACAAGATCGTGATTGGAGTAAAAATATTGAATTTCTTCCTGGTTATAGAATCTTGTTTGTAACAGACTACAGCTTATCCCATATGTTAAAGGCAAACTATGATAGGTAACCCCCTCTTGTACCAAAACAGGAATCTGTGTACACACATAACAACCTTTCGCATCCATAGTGTCAACATATTCACTCAGCAAGCGATAGAAAACATTAGTTGATAATTCCCCCTTTGCGTTAGCACCCTCATGCAAATAATTTGTATCCTGCTCAAACCTCACCCAAGCTGTTAGTGCAGTGGCGGTCTCAGGAATTGTGGGATTGTTAGTTCCACTCTTACCCACTAATGGCATACCCACAATCACAACTATGATGAATATCACACACACAACACCCAAACCAACACCCAAACACTTACAATGCCTACTTCCCCTATTATCATCTCTAATAGTAGCCATGATCTTTAAAGAATCAGAAAGTGAAGGATGATTAGTTCAAACAACAACCAACAGAGGATGGTTGGAACTTATTATTATTTATTTTTTAGCACAATTTAAGCAAGCGAAAAGTCTTTCTTCAGCAGTTATTTACAGCTTTCAGTTTCACTCCCAGGATCCTTGTCAATTTCCGTTAGCAGCTTGTCAAAATCATTTTTCAAAAGTCAATTCAGGTTGACAGTGCCACATCCGGCAAGTTATCAGTCTCTTTTCTCAATTCTTCTCCTTTAACTAAATTTTTATGCCAATGCAGTCTCTTTGGCCGAACTCAAGTGCCAAAGTACTGACCTGGGACTTCTCGATCAAAGCAAAATGCCAAGAACTCTTGCTGCCATTCAGCTGATGTTGCGTACGCCGATTCAGGACCTGCATACCTTCTATTTGCTACTCTCTTTCTTTTCAATTTGCAATCACCTTGCAACTCTCCTTCACTTAGATCTTCTCTCCTTGCTGTATCAACCTCTTCCTCTATTGCATCCTCGACAACCACCTTTCCCTTTGTCACTTGCAATTCCGGCCACTTATCTCCTTTCAGCGGCTCTCTGGTCTTTGATCTTTGCTGGGGCAATCCTTCGCCCTCCTCTGACTCTATGGTGTTCTCTCTTGATGGACCTGCAATTTGGTCAGGAGGAGTCTGGACACTCAGACTCTCTTCCGCCTCAACTCCTTAATCTTCTGGGTCTGTCAGGGGCTCTAGCTCAATTCCACATTTGTCTGCTTCTGAGAGAACCTCCTTCTGACTTGGCCCTCCTGGTGCCTCAGTTGAGATAGGCTCACCGTCACCCCTCTGGGTCTCTTCTCCTTCGTCTCTTACTGGGGTAACCAAGCTGTCCTCAACGGGCTCTCTTTCAGTCTCAGTTCCCCTTTGATCACTCTCCGGCCCTTAGACTTCCTTCTCTGTTGTTGGTACTTTCAACAACTCAACTTCCTCATCAGTTGGACACGTCACCTTTTTCGTGTGATTGGCATGGATCCAGTTTGGAATTCCAGCACACTTTTCAGCAGTAGTCGTCTTTAGTATCACTTGATATGGCCCCTTCCAACGTGGCTCCAAACACGACTTCCTTACGTGTTTCTTGATGACAAACCAGTCACCTGCCTTCAGATTGTGCCCTAGATCATTTATCAGAGGCAGGGTGGTAGCTTCCACCTGGTGAGAGAAAGAGCGGGCCACGTCAGCCAGACCCTTGCAGTAGTCCAACACCATATCATCCGTGATATTCACAAGAGAATTCGCAGGCACTGTGGGCAGTCTCATGGCTCAACCCATGAGTATTTCATGAGGAGACAGTCCTGTTTTCTTGTTGGGTGTATTTCTCATTGAAATTAGCACCAAGGGCAATGCATCAGGCCATTTCAAATTCGTGGCTGCACACATTTTTGCCATTCTCAACTTCAGGGTACCATTCATCTGCTCCACTAGTCCTGAGGCATCAGGGCGGTACCTACAATGCAACTTCTGTTCAATGTTCAATGCTGCACACAATAGTTTAACCATCTTGTTGTTGAAGTGACTTCCCCTATCTGACTCTAAAGAGATCGGAAACCCGAAACGTGGTATCAATTCCCTAAGCAGCAGCTTCGCTACTGTGAGACTGTCATTCCTACGTGTAGGGTATGCTTTAATCCAGTGACTAAAGATACACACAATCACTAACACGTATCTCAGACCTCCACACACAGGCATCTCAATAAAATCCAATTGCATTCTGCTAAATGGACCTCCTGCTCTCCCTATGTGGCTCAAATTTGCCACTGTCCATTTCCCCGCGTTCATCTGTTGACAGATGATACACCTATGACAGATCACTTCAGTGGCTTGTCTGAACTTCGGGTTAAACCAGTCAATTTTGAACAACCTAATCATGGCATCTCTCCCAATATGTGCTTGGCCATGGTAAAACCTTGCAAACTGTGACAGGAGACTGTTCGGCAAAACCATTTTCCCCTCATCTGAGACCCATAAGTCATCTGGCCTTTGTACACATTGCATACTAACCCAAGAACGCTTCTCATCTTTGCTGGCTCGTCCCTGCAACAATCTCAATTCTTCTAATGTGTCAATCACCCTTAATGCTTAACCTGTGCATGTCTCGTTTTCTGTTTCAGGTAACAATTCTCACTGATCCTTAAATGATATACAGTTCAATGCGCAAAACCTTGCGACTTGATCCGCATATCCATTTCCCATTGAAACAAAGTCTTGTGATTTCAAATGAGCACTGCATTTCACCACGGCAATTTCATGAGGTAACTGAATCGCATGCAACAACTCCTTAATTCTTTCACCATTTTTCACTGGAGAACCAACAGAGGTCAGGAAACCCCTCTGTGGCCATAGTTGGACAAAGTCATGGACAATTCCAAATCCATATCTGCTGTCAGTATAGATAGTCACTCTCAGCTGGGCAGAAACGTGGCACACTCTAGTAAGAGCAACCAATTCAGCCACTTGAGCAGAATATACTCTCTCGGGCCAAGACACTTCAAGGATACCTGAGATCATACATACAGTGTATCCAGCTCTCAGCACTCCTACTGAGTCTTTTAAGCATGAACCATCAACAAAGATAATTTTGTCATTTTCTTCCAATTGGGTATCTTTAATATCGGGCCTCGGTTTGGTGCACATTTCTGTTACCTCAAGACAATCAAGTTCTACATCTTCGACATCTTCAAATTCTGTGTTTTCATTTGGAAGCAAAGTTGCCGGGTTCAACACTGTACATCTTTTCAATGTTACATTTGGTGACCCCAATATGATAATTTCTTATTTTGTCAGCCTTGCATTTGTCATGTGTTGCGTCTTGGTACGGGTTAACAAAATCTCAACTGAGTGTGGGACCATGACTGTTAAAGGATGTCCCATCACTATGCCTTCACACTGCGTGAGGCTTTGACCAACTGTTGCTACTGCACGCAGACAACCCAGTAAGGCTGCTGCAACTGGGTCCAAAGTAGCTGAAAAATATGCTACTGGTCGGTTTACACCTCCATGGACCTGTGTCAGGACAGACAAAGAACATGCATCACGTTCATGACAAAACAGAACAAAAGGTTTTGTGCAGTGAGGCATACCTAAAGCTGGAGCCCTGCACATGCTCTCCCTTAACTCAGTGAATGCCTTCATTTCTTTCTCTGATAGTACTATGACATCTGGCTCATCCTTAACTGTCAGTCTCACCAATGGCTTGGAGATGACTGAGAAATTCGGGATCCACTGACGACAGTAGCCCACCATTCCCAGAAACATCCTAACATCTCTCTGTGTCGTTGGGGGATTCATCTGCAACAGGGCAGTTACTCTTTCCCTGGACAACTTTCTCAACCCTATCTCAATTTGATGACCTAAGTATTTTAATTCTTTCTGACAATATTGCAGCTTCTTTGGGGACACTTTGGTGGTCATTACAACCCTGGCGGACGGTGTTAAAGCGGCGGTAAGACCGCCAACAGGCCGGCGGTAAAAATATTGCAATTACGACCGTGGCGGAAACCACCAACAAAGACAGCCACTTTAACACTCAGACCGCCACGGCGGTACAAACAAACAGCTCGGCGGTCACCGCCAACAGACAGGCGGAAGACAATGTACCACCCACACTATTATGACAGGCCAATCCGCCACCTTTTCCAGGGCGGTTTCACCGCGGATAAAAACACGGCGGAAACTGGAATTTCGAGGGAAAAACGCTCACCTCTACCCACTCCACGACGAAGGAGGACACCATGGAGCCAGAACTCCACATTTTTCCTGCGATAGTCTTCCTGCTCCTGTACCAGGAGCACCAACGCCGGCGGCGAAGACCACGGTGAGTACTGCACCTACGACACAGGGGAGGGGGGAAGCAAAAAACAGGGACACACACACACAACACCCCCACCCACACCCACACCCACTACAACACACACACCAATGCACATCTATACATCACAGTTACACCCCCCAACCCCCCCCGGAAGAATGCAAAGACAAAAGGAAATGAGTGTAACCATTGTAAAATATCCAAATTCAGTATGCAAAAATATACATATATACACTATTAACAAAATATACACCACGATTAGTAGTCCAGGTATAGCACCATTCATAGTCCGTGGACCACTGGGCCCAAAATGCATGGGCGTGGCCCACACATGATACCCGATCAAAACAGAGAGAACACTGCAGGGGCATCAGATAGAAATACAACAGGCACCTCACGGGGGAGGGAAGGGGGGGCACCTCAGCCGGATGAGTGCACGACGCCAGATCCACGAGGGGGCACAATGCGCGTTGATGTATCCTGGGGAGTGCAAAGCCACAGTTTCTCCAGTGGGTGGTTTGCCCACTGTTCAATCCTGGGGAGTGCAAAGCCACAGTCTCACAAGTCTCTACAGTGGGTGGGTTGCCCACTGTTCCATCCTGGGTAGTGCAAAGCCACAGTCTCTCAAGTCTCTCCAGTGGGGGGTTTGCCCACTGTTCAATCCTGGGGAGTGCAAAGCCACAGTCTCACAAGTCTCTCCAGTGGGTGGGTTGCCCACTGTTCCATCCTGGGGAGTGCAAAGCCACAGTCTCTCAAGTCTCTCCAGTGGGTGGTTTGCCCACTGTTCAATCCTGGGGAGTGCAAAGCCACAGTCTCACAAGTCTCTCCAGTGGGTGGTTTGCCCACTATTCAATCCTGGGGAGTGCAAAACCACAGTCTCTCAAGTCTCTCCAGTGGGTGGTTTGCCCACTGTTCAATCCTGGGGAGTGCAAAGCCACAGTCTCTCAAGTCTCTCCAGTGGGTGGTTTGCCCACTGTTCAATCCTGGGGAGTGCAAAGCCACAGTCTCTCAAGTGGATAACAGTCTCCACTGGTTCTGGAGGGGGACTGGTGCCCAGAGTGCTTCATCCTGTGCAGGACAGACGTAGTGGATGCATGTCTCCACTGGTTCTGGAGGGGGACTGGTGCCCAGAGTGCTTCACCCTGTGCAGGACAGACGTAGTGGATGCATGTCTCCACTGGTTCTGGAGGGGGACTGGTGCCCAGAGTGCTTTACCCTGTGCAGGACAGACATAGTGGATGCATGTCTCCACTGGTTCTGGAGGGGGACTGGTGCCCAGAGTGCATCACTCACCCCGTGACGGTCCCTGTTGCGTCAGTGCCCCTGCCGCTCATGGGCTAGCGGTGCTTGACTTGGCAGTCCTTGCCCTGTTCAGCGGTGCTTGCCCTGTTCAGCGGTGCTTGACTTGGCGGTCCTTGCCCTGTTCAGTGGTGCTTGCCCTGTTCAGCGGTGCTTGACTTGGCGATCCTTGCCCTGTTCAGCGGTGCTTGCCCTGTTCAGCAGTGCTTGACTTGGCGGTCCTTCATTGGCCAGCTGGGCTGGGGCTGGCGCGGTCCTTCATTGGGCAGCTGGGCTGTGGCTGGCGGGGCCCTCCTGGGCAGCTGGGCTGTGGCTGGCGGGGCCCTCCTGGGCAGCTGGGCTGTGGCTGGTCGGGCCCTCCTGGGCAGCTGGGCTGTGGCTGGCGGGCCCTCCTGGGCAGCTGGGCTGTGGCTGGCGGGGCCCTCCTGGGCAGCTGGGCTGTGGCTGGCGGTGGCCTCCTGGGCAGCGACGATGGGGCTGGCGGTGGCCTCCTGGCCAGCGGGGATGATGGCGGTCCTCTCCACCGTGCTGCTCCTCCCAGACTTGACGGGTTTCTTCTGCCCCTTCCCCACCTTGGGAGGAGTCACCGCTGAGTCCACACTCCCCCCGGGACCCCTGTGAGCGGCTTGGGTGGCTGGAGTCTTCCCCCTCTCCCGCCGGGCACTGGCCAACTTCTGGTGCTTCACAGGGGGGGACTGGCTGTGCTGTTGCTCCGTGCCACACTGGCTGTCCTGGTGGCCGGTGCACTCCACATACCTGTGACAACAGGCACCACTGGTCCCGTTGATTTTGTGGCTGAGGTGCTAGTTCGGGACCTATGAGTTGGACAGGGCGGGTGGTGGGAAATAGGTTAAGGGTGGACAGGAAAAGTTGTTTGGACACACTGGGACGGGTAGCTGGAGGGGGTTTGGGAGTGGAGAAAGAGGTGGTGGTTGTAGGAGGTGTAGGTTTTGTGGCTTTGAGTGCAGGTGCATGCGCTGGAGGCTGTTGTGAGGTGGATGTATGTTGGGTGGGTGTGTGCCTGCGTTTGTGTATCTTGGGAGGGGGCGTCACAGACACACTGGGAGAGGACACAGGGGACGTGTGAATGGTAGTGGGGGTGGTGACTGCACGTGAGCTGGGTGTGCTGGTGGGTGTGCTGGTGCGGGACGTAGTGGCTGTAGTGGTAGTGCATGCAGGGGTGAGTGTAGACAAGACTGGGAGGGAGGAGGGAGACGACGAGGAGGGGGACACAGTGGAGTCAGTGGATGTTGGTGTGTCTGTATGTGTGTGATGCTTGCGTGAGTGCCTGTGGGATGTGTGGTGCTTATGTTTGCCTGAGCTTCCCTTGTGTGATGAGGTGTGTGCAGGCTGGTCTGATGGTGTGCTTGGGATAGGCAGAGGTACAGGGGATTGGGTCTGGGTGGAGGAAGTTGGAGGGGGGAGGCTAGACACAGGGACAATGGCTGCCATCAGTGCTGAGGCCAGAGTTTGAAAGGTTCGATGAAGGGCAGCCTGACCAGAATGAATGCCATCCAGGAATGCATTGGTTTGTTGCAACTCCCTTTCTACACCCTGGATGGCATTCAAAATGGTAGACTGCCCAACAGTGAGGGACCTGAGGAGGTCAATGGCCTCCTCACTGAGGGCAGCAGAGGTGATAGGGGCAGGGGCTGAGGTGCCTGGGGCGAAGGTGATGCCCACCCTCCTGGGTGAGAGGGCACGGGGCACACGCTGAGGGGCTGCTGGTAGGGCGGTGCTGGTAGGGTGGGTGGCGGCTGTACCTGTAGTAGTGGGGGGCACAGATGTTGCCGCCACCACAAGGAAGCTCCCATCGGAGGACGAGTCTGTGTCGCTGGTTTCAGCTCCTGTCACCGCCGTGGTGCTCCCCTCGCCCTCCGGCCCACTGGTGTATTCAGAGTCCGTAGTGTGGCCCTCCATGGCCATTTGGGATGCAGCTCCCTCGTGCTCCGGTGCCACTGCTCCTCTGCCTGATGATGCTAATGCACACAAGAACAGGGAGACCGCAAAAAAAGGGGGGGGAACAGAAGAAAGACATGTTGAGTGCATGGCTTACCGCTACCGTTGGCGGATAAGACAGACACAGCAGCCCCCTGCACTACGTCACGCTGTTGGGCTCTACAGTGCAATTCCTGGGAAATGGCCTACAAGGCTATGGACGACATCTGCACACATAGATGACACAGGTGCATGAATAGCTGTACTTGGCACTCTACAGAGGTGGGGTGGGGGGCCAGAGGGCCATGCCTTACGAAGTGGCCTAGCCTACAGAACTCGCCCTGGCCTAGGGAAACCCACAGCCCTCCTCCCCCACCCAGACACCTCCACTGCGCGCAAAGTCTGCTGAATGAGAGTGTACTCACCCCCTTGTGTCTGCTGTGATGCCCAAAAGCGCCCATCCAACTCCGGGTAGGCCACCGCCAGGATCCGGAACATCAGGGGGGTCATGGTGCGACGGGCACCCCTCCCACGTTGGGAGGCCATCCCCAGCTGAGCCTCCGCCGTCTTCTTGCTCCAGCGGCGAATGTCCTCCCATCTTTTACGGCAGTGGGTGCTCCGTCTGTGGTGGACCCCCAGGGTCCGGACGTCCTTGGTGATGGCACGCCAAATATCCTTCTTCTGGTGGGCGCTGTCCTACATGAAATGTACAGGGGAAGAAGAGAAGTCATTACCCACTGCGCCGTCAAAGTGAGTGGCCCCCATCCCTACCCTTGCCATGTGGCACATGCACCCACCGTCTTTCATGCACTCTGAACTCTGCCCCCCTTCCTTCTTACAACCAGCCCTCTCAACACAGGCATAGCCCATACAGCATGCTCCCTGTGTACTTACCTGTTGGTCTGGAGGACCGTAGAGTAGCGTGTACTGGGGGAGGACCCCATCGACGAGCTTCTCCAACTCCTCCGATGTGAAGGCAGGGGCCCCTTCCCTAGACGCACGAGCCATTGTCTCTTCCAGACTGTTCAATCCTGGGGAGTGCAAAACCACAGTCTCTCAAGTCTCTCCAGTGGGTGGTTTGCCCACTGTTCAATCCTGGGGAGTGCAAAGCCACAGTCTCTCAAGTCTCTCCAGTGGGTGGTTTGCCCACTGTTCAATCCTGGGGAGTGCAAAACCACAGTCTCTCAAGTGGATAACAGTCTCCACTGGTTCTGGAGGGGGACTGGTGCCCAGAGTGCTTCATCCTGTGCAGGACAGACGTAGTGGATGCATGTCTCCACTGGTTCTGGAGGGGGACTGGTGCCCAGAGTGCTTCACCCTGTGCAGGACAGACGTAGTGGATGCATGTCTCCACTGGTTCTGGAGGGGGACTGGTGCCCAGAGTGCTTCATCCTGTGCAGGACAGACGTAGTGGATGCATGTCTCCACTGGTTCTGGAGGGGGACTGGTGCCCAGAGTGCATCACTCACCCTGTGACGGTCCCTGTTGCGTCAGTGCCCCTGCCGCTCATGGGCTAGCGGTGCTTGACTTGGCGGTCCTTGCCCTGTTCAGCGGTGCTTGCCCTGTTCAGCGGTGCTTGACTTGGCGGTCCTTGCCCTGTTCAGTGGTGCTTGCCCTGTCAGCGGTGCTTGACTTGGCGGTCCTTGCCCTGTTCAGCGGTGCTTGCCCTGTTCAGCAGTGCTTGACTTGGCGGTCCTTCATTGGCCAGCTGGGCTGGGGCTGGCGGTCCTTCATTGGGCAGCTGGGCTGTGGCTGGCGGGGCCCTCCTGGGCAGCTGGGCTGTGGCTGGCGGGGCCCTCCTGGGCAGCTGGGCTGTGGCTGGTTGGGCCCTCCTGGGCAGCTGGGTTGTGGCTGGCGGGCCCTCCTGGGCAGCTGGGCTGTGGCTGGCGGGGCCCTCCTGGGCAGCTGGGCTGTGGCTGGCGGTGGCCTCCTGGGCAGCGACGATGGGGCTGGCGGTGGCCTCCTGGCCAGCGGGGATGATGGCGGTCCTCTCCGCCGTGCTCCTCCTCCCAGACTTGACGGGTTTCTTCTGCCCCTTCCCCACCTTGGGAGGAGTCACCGCTGAGTCCACACTCCCCCCGGGACCCCTGTGAGCGGCTTGGGTGGCTGGAGTCTTCCCCCTCTCCCACCGGGCACTGGCCAACTTCTGGTGCTTCACAGGGGGGGGACTGGCTGTGCTGTTGCTCCGTGCCACACTGGCTGTCCTGGTGGCCGGTGCACTCCACATACCTGTGACAACAGGCACCACTGGTCCCGTTGATTTTGTGGCTGAGGTGCTAGTTCGGGACCTATGAGTTGGACGGGGCGGGTGGTGGGAAATAGGTAAAGGGTGGACAGGAAAAGTTGTTTGGACACACTGGGACGGGTAGCTGGAGGGGGTTTGGGAGTGGAGAAAGAGGTGGTGGTTGTAGGAGGTGTAGGTTTTGTGGCTTTGAGTGCAGGTGCATGCGCTGGAGGCTGTTGTGAGGTGGATGTATGTTGGGTGGGTGTGTGCCTGCGTTTGTGTATCTTGGGAGGGGGCGTCACAGACACACTGGGAGAGGACACAGGGGACGTGTGAATGGTAGTGGGGGTGGTGACTGCACGTGAGCTGGGTGTGCTGGTGGGTGTGCTGGTGCGGGATGTAGTGGCTGTAGTGGTAGTGCATGCAGGGGTGAGTGTAGACAAGACTGGGAGGGAGGAGGGAGACGACGAGGAGGGGGACACAGTGGAGGCAGTGGATGTTGGTGTGTCTGTATGTCTGTGATGCTTGAGTGAGTGCCTGTGGGATGTGTGGTACTTATGTTTGCCTGAGCTTCCCTTGTGTGGTGAGGTGTGTGCAGGCTGGTCTGATGGTGTGCTTGGGATAGGCAGAGGTACAGGGGATTGGGTCTGGGTGGAGGAAGTTGGAGGGGGGAGGCTAGACACAGGGACAATGGCTGCCATCAGTGCTGAGGCCAGAGTTTGAAAGGTTCGATGAAGGGCAGCCTGACCAGAATGAATGCCCTCCAGGAATGCATTGGTTTGTTGCAACTCCCTTTCTACACCCTGGATGGCATTCAAAATGGTAGACTGCCCAACAGTGAGGGACCTGAGGAGGTCAATGGCCTCCTCACTGAGGGCAGCAGAGGTGACAGGGGCTGAGGTGCCTGGGGCGAATGTGATGCCCACCCTCCTGGGTGAGAGGGCACGGGGCACACGCTGAGGGGCTGCTGGTAGGGCGGTGCTGGTAGGGTGGGTGGCGGCTGTACCTGTAGTAGTGGGGGGCACAGATGTTGCCGCCACCACAAGGAAGCTCCCATCGGAGGACGAGTCTGTGTCGCTGGTTTCAGCTCCTGTCACCGCCGTGGTGCTCCCCTCGCCCTCTGTCCCACTGGTGTATTCAGAGTCCGTAGTGTGGCCCTCCATGGCCATTTGGGATGCAGCTCCCTCGTGCTCCGGTGCCACTGCTCCTCTGCCTGATGATGCTAATGCACACAAGAACAGGGAGACCGCAAAAAAAGGGGGGGAACAGAAGAAAGACATGTTGAGTGCATGGCTTACCGCTACCGTTGGCGGACAAGACAGACACAGCAGCCCCCTGCACTACGTCGCGCTGTTGGGCTCTACAGTGCAATTCCTGGGAAATGGCCTACAAGGCTATGGACGACATCTGCACACATAGATGACACAGGTGCATGAATAGCTGTACTTGGCACTCCACAGAGGTGGGGTGGGGGGCCAGAGGGCCATGCCTTCTGAAGTGGCCTAGCCTACGGAACTCGCCCTGGCCTAGGGAAACCCACAGCCCTCCTCCCCCACCCAGACCCCTCCACTGCGCGCAAAGTCAGCTGAATGAGAGTGTACTCACCCCCTTGTGTCTGCTGTGATGCCCAAAAGCGCCCATCCAACTCCGGGTAGGCCACCGCCAGGATCCGGAACATCAGGGGGGTCATGGTGCGATGGGCACCCCTCCCACGTTGGGAGGCCATCCCCAGCTGAGCCTCCGCCGTCTTCTTGCTCCAGCGGCGAATGTCCTCCCATCTTTTACGGCAGTGGGTGCTCCGTCTGTGGTGGACCCCCAGGGTCCGGACGTCCTTGGTGATGGCACGCCAAATATCCTTCTTCTGGTGGGCGCTGTCCTACATGAAATGTACAGGGGAAGAAGAGAAGTCATTACCCACTGCGCCGTCAAAGTGAGTGTCCCCCATTGTTGGAAAGTACCATCTTGCCTGGCATGTTACCCCCATTTTTCACTGTATATATGTTGTTTTAGTTGTATGTGTCACTGGGACCCTGGTAACCCAGGGCCCCAGTGCTCATAAGTGTGCCTGAATGTGTTACCTGTGTAGTGACTAACTGTCTCACTGAGGCTCTGCTAATCAGAACCTCAGTGGTTATGCTCTCTCATTTCTTTCCAAATTGTCACTAACAGGCTAGTGACCATTTTTACCAATTTACATTGGCTTACTGGAACACCCTTATAATTCCCTAGTATATGGTACTGAGGTACCCAGGGTATTGGGGTTCCAGGAGATCCCTATGGGCTGCAGCATTTCTTTTGCCACCCATAGGGAGCTCTGACAATTCTTACACAGGCCTGCCACTGCAGCCTGAGTGAAATAACGTCCACGTTATTTCACAGCCATTTTACACTGCACTTAAGTAACTTATAAGTCACCTATATGTCTAACCTTTACCTGGTAAAGGTCAGGTGCAAAGTTGCTTAGTGTGAGGGCACCCTGGCACTAGCCAAGGTGCCCCCACATTGTTCAGAGCCAATTCCCTGAACTTTGTGAGTGCGGGGACACCATTACACGCGTGCACTACATATAGGTCACTACCTATATGTAGCTTCACAATGGTAACTCCGAATACGGCCATGTAACATGTCTATGATCATGGAATTGCCCCCTCTATGCCATCCTGGCATAGTTGGCACAATCCCATGATCCCAGTGGTCTGTAGCACAGACCCTGGTACTGCCAAACTGCCCTTCCTGGGGTTTCACTGCAGCTGCTGCTGCTGCCAACCCCTCAGACAGGCATCTGCCCTCCTGGGGTCCAGCCAGGCCTGGCCCAGGATGGCAGAACAAAGGACTTCCTCTGAGAGAGGGTGTTACACCCTCTCCCTTTGGAAAATGGTGTGAAGGCAGGGGAGGAGTAGCCTCCCCCAGCCTCTGGAAATGCTTTGTTGGGCACAGATGTGCCCAATTCTGCATAAGCCAGTCTACACCGGTTCAGGGGACCCCTTAGCCCTGCTCTGGCGCGAAACTGGACAAAGGAAAGGGGAATGACCACTCCCCTGACCTGCACCTCCCCTGGGAGGTGTCCAGAGCTCCTCCAGTGTGCTCCAGACCTCTGCCATCTTGGAAACAGAGGTGCTGCTGGCACACTGGACTGCTCTGAGTGGCCAGTGCCACCAGGTGACGTCAGAGACTCCTTGTGATAGGCTCCTTCAGGTGTTGCTAGCCTATCCTCTCTCCTAGGTAGCCAAACCCTCTTTTCTGGCTATTTAGGGTCTCTGTCTCTGGGGAAACTTTAGATAACGAATGCAAGAGCTCATCCGAGTTCCTCTGCATCTCTCTCTTCACCTTCTGCCAAGGAATCGACTGCTGACCGTGCTGGAAGCCTGCAAACCTGCAACATAGTAGCAAAGACGACTACTGCAACTCTGTAACGCTGATCCTGCCGCCTTCTCGACGGTTTTCCTGCTTGTGCATGCTGTGGGGGTAGTCTGCCTCCTCTCTGCACCAGAAGCTCCGAAGAAATCTCCCGTGGGTCGACGGAATCTTCCCCCTGCAACCGCAGGCACCAAAAAGCTGCATTACCGGTCCCTTGGGTCTCCTCTCAGCACGACGAGCGAGGTCCCTCGAATCCAGCGACTCTGTCCAAGTGACCCCCACGGTCCAGTGACTCTTCAGTCCAAGTTTGGTGGAGGTAAGTCCTTGCCTCACCTCGCTGGGCTGCATTGCTGGGAACCGCGACTTTTGCAGCTACTCCGGCCCCTGTGCACTTCCGGCGGAAATCCTTTGTGCACAGCCAAGCCTGGGTCCACGGCACTCTAACCTGCATTGCACGACTTTCTAAGTTGGTCTCCGGCGACGTGGGACTCCTTTGTGCGACTTCGGGTGAGCACCGTTTCACGCATCCTCGTAGTGCCTGTTTCTGGCACTTCTCTGGGTGCTACCTGCTGCTGAGAGGGCTCCTTGTCTTGCTCGACGTCCCCTCTCTCTCCTGGTCCAATTTGCGACCTCCTGGTCCCTCCAGGGCCACAGCAGCGTCCAAAAATGCTAACCGCACGATTTTCAGCTAGCAAGGCTTGTTGGCATTCTTTCGGCGGGAAAACACTTCTGCACGACTCTCCACGGCGAGAGGGATCCGTCCACCAAAGGGGAAGTCTTTAGCCCTTTTTGTTCCTGCAGAAACCGCAGCTTCTTCTGTCCAGTAGAAGCTTCTTTGCACCCGCAGCTGGCATTACCTGGGCATCTGCCCATCTCCGACTTGCTTGTGACTTTTGGACTTGGTCCCCTTGTTCCACAGGTACCCAAGATTGGAAATCCACAGTTGTTGCATTGTTGGTTTGTGTCTTTCCTGCATTATTCTTCTAACACGACTTCTTTGTCCTTAGGGGAACTTTAGTGCACTTTGCACTCACTTTTCAGGGTCTTGGGGAGGGTTATTTTTCTAACTCTCACTATTTTCTAATAGTCCCAGCGACCCTCTACAAGGTCACATAGGTTTGGGGTCCATTCGTGGTTCGCATTCCACTTTTGGAGTATATGGTTTGTGTTGCCCCTATCCCTATGTTTCCCCATTGCATCCTATTGTAACTATACATTGTTTGCACTGTTTTCTAAGACTATACTGCATATTTTTGCTATTGTGTATATATATCTTGTGTATATTTCCTATCCTCTCACTGAGGGTACACTCTAAGATACTTTGGCATATTGTCATAAAAATAAAGTACCTTTATTTTTAGTATAACTGTGTATTGTGTTTTCTTATGATATTGTGCATATGACACTAAGTGGTACTGTAGTAGCTTCACACGTCTCCTAGTTCAGCCTAAGCTGCTCTGCTAAGCTACCATTATCTATCAGCCTAAGCTGCTAGACACCCTATACACTAATATGGGATAACTGGGCCTGGTGCAAGGTGCAAGTACCCCTTGGTACT
Source organism: Pleurodeles waltl (assembly GCF_031143425.1). Taxonomy (NCBI): domain Eukaryota; kingdom Metazoa; phylum Chordata; class Amphibia; order Caudata; family Salamandridae; genus Pleurodeles; species Pleurodeles waltl. The sequence goes on from NC_090440.1 coordinate 1,088,734,524, forward strand.
CACTACAAGCCAGTCCAGCCTCCTACATTGGTGGCAGCGGTGGGATAAGTGCTTTGAGACTACTTACCACTCTTGTCATTGTACTTTTCATAAGAGAAAAATATACAAAACAAGGTCAGTGTATATACACATAGCCAAAAAGTTTTGCATTTCCTCTTTTCACTCTTTTCTAAGTGCTGAAAAGTACTCTGAACTTTCTAAAAAGTTCTAAAAAGTTTTAAAAGTTTTTTTTCTCTGTCTTTCTAAAAGCTCTGACAAACTTTTTTATCTTTTACTATCACTTTAACTCTCTCTAAAAATGTCTGGCACAGGCCAAAATGTTGATCTGTCCAAACTTGCATATGACCACCTTAGCTGGAAAGGAGCAAGGAGTCTCTGTGTAGAGAGAGGTTTGAGTGTAGGGAAGAATCCTTCCTTGGAACTGTTACTTAACATGCTTAGAGAACAGGATAAGGCTAGAAGTGCCCCATCTGTTGAAAAAGTAGCTAATGGTTCTCAATCTGATCCAGGGACTCCCCCAGGAAAAGATTCAGGAAAGAAACTTCATAGCCTGCCCATTACTAGACAGTCTAGCATAGTTGGTAATGATGATGAGCCACACCATACAAATAGTGTTGTCTCACATCATAGCAAAAGCATTTATTCTCACCATACTGGTAGTGATGTTTCTGTTAGCCAAGCTGTTAGGGTGGCTTCTGTAAGGGACAGGTCTCCTTCTGTCCATTCTCACCATACTTCTGTTTCAAGGCATGTCCCTCCCACCCACCCTGATGACAGATTGTTAGAAAGGGAGCTCAATAGATTGAGAGTGGAACAAACCAGACTGAAGCTCAAGAAGCAACAGCTGGATTTGGATAGACAGACTTTAGAAGTAGAGAAGGAGAGACAGAAACTGGGTTTAGAAACCCATGGTGGCAGCAGCAGTATTCCCCATAGTCATCCTGCAAAAGAGCATGATTCCAGGAATCTGCACAAGATAGTTCCCCCTTACAAGGAGGGGGATGACATTAACAAGTGGTTTGCTGCACTTGAGAGGGCCTGTGTTGTACAGGATGTCCCTCAAAGGCAGTGGGCTGCTATCCTATGGCTATCATTTAGTGGAAAAGGTAGGGATAGGCTCCTTACTGTGAAAGAAAATGATGCTAATAATTTCCAAGTTCTTAAGAATGCACTGCTGGATGGTTATGGCTTAACCACTGAACAATACAGGATAAAGTTCAGAGAGACCAAAAAGGAGTCTTCACAAGACTGGGTTGATTTCATTGACCATTCAGTGAAGGCCTTGGAGGGGTGGTTACATGGCAGTAAAGTTACTGATTATGACAGCCTGTATAACTTGATCCTGAGAGAGCATATTCTTAATAATTGTGTGTCTGATTTGTTGCACCAGTACTTGGTGGACTCTGATCTGACCTCTCCCCAAGAATTGGGAAAGAAGGCAGACAAATGGGTCAGAACAAGGGTGAACAGAAAAGTTCATACAGGGGGTGACAAAGATGGCAACAAAAAGAAGGATGGTAAGTCTTCTGACAAGGGTGGGGACAAATCTAAAAATGAGTCTTCATCAGGCCCACAAAAACACTCTGGAGGGCGTGGTGGGCCCAAATCCTCTTTTAATCAGAACAAGGAAAAGAAACCATGGTGCTATTTATGTAAAATAAAAGGCCATTGGACATCAGATCCCAGTTGTCCAAAGAAAGGCACCAAGCCTCCTACCACTACAACCCCTACTGCTACACCTAGTGTCCCTACTAATAGCAGTGGTGGTGGGAGCAAACCTACTAATAGCCAATCCAAGGGAGTAGCTGGGCTCACTATTGGTATCTTAGTTGGGGTTGGTCTTGTTAGGGAGGCCACAGAGGCTGTGTTAGTCTCTGAGGGGGCTATTGATTTAGCCACCTTAGTTGCTTGTCCCCTTAATATGGATAAGTACAAGCAGCTACCCCTAATAAATGGTGTTGAGGTTCAGGCCTACAGGGACACTGGTGCCAGTGTGACTATGGTCATAGAGATACTGGTCCACCCTGAACAACACCTACTTGGTCACCAGTACCAAGTAACCGATGCTCACAACAACACACTTAGCCACCCCAGGGCTGTTGTAAATCTCAACTGGGGGGGGGGTTACTGGTCCAAAGAAATTTGTGGTAGCCACAGATTTACCTGTAGACTGTCTACTAGGAAATGATTTGGAGACATCAGCTTGGTCAGATGTGGAGTTGGAGGCCCATGCAGCAATGCTGGGCATCCCAGGGCATATTTTTGCTTTGACAAGGGCTCAGGCCAAAAAGCAAAAAGGACAGGGAAGCTTGGATCCTGGAACAATGGACCAAGTGCTCCCTAAACCTAGGGCTAGTAGAAGCAAACCACTTCCTACTATCCCTCCCTCTACAGTGGATTCAACTTCTGAGGAAGAAGAATTCCCTCCCTGTGCAGAACCTACACCAGAGGAGCTGGAAGCAGACACTGCTGAGCTTTTGGGTGAAGGGGGGCCTGCCAGAGAGGAGCTGAGTGTGGCACAGCAAACCTGTCCCACATTAGAGGGTCTCAGACAGCAAGCTGTCAAACAGGCTAATGGGGATGTCAGTGACTCTCACAGAGTTTACTGGGAGGACAACCTCTTGTACACTGAGCATAGGGATCCTAAACCTGGAGCTGCCAGGAGATTAGTGATTCCTCAGGAGTACAGAAAGTTCCTCCTAACCCTGGCACATGACATTCCCCTAGCTGGGCACCTGGGTCAAATGAAAACTTGGGACAGACTGGTTCCATTGTTTCATTGGCCTAGGATGTCTGAGGACACAAAGGAATTTTGTAAGTCCTGTGAAACCTGTCAAGCCAGTGGCAAGACAGGTGGCACCCCAAAGGCACCCCTTATTCCATTGCCTGTGGTTGGGGTTCCCTTTGAAAGGGTAGGGGTTGACATAGTTGGCCCCCTTGACCCTCCTACTGCTTCAGGCAATAGATTTATCTTGGTGGTAGTGGACCATGCCACAAGATATCCTGAAGCTATTCCTTTAAGGACCACTACAGCACCTGCAGTGGCAAAGGCCCTCCTGGGAATATTTTCCAGGGTGGGCTTCCCAAAGGAAGTAGTATCAGACAGGGGAAGCAATTTCATGTCTGCATACTTAAAGGCCATGTGGAAGGAGTGTGGTGTAACGTACACGTTCACAACACCCTATCATCCACAAACAAATGGACTGGTGGAGAGATTTAATAAAACTCTCAAAGGCATGATTATGGGTCTCCCTGAAAAACTCCGCAGGAGATGGGATATCCTTCTACCATGCCTCCTTTTTGCCTACAGGGAGGTACCCCAGAAAGGAGTGGGCTTCAGCCCCTTTGAACTTCTTTTTGGACACCCTGTTAGGGGTCCACTCACACTTGTAAAGGAGGGTTGGGAACAACCTTTAAAAGCTCCTAAGCAGGATATTGTGGATTATGTACTTGGCCTCAGATCAAGGATGGCTGAGTACATGAAAAAGGCCAGTAAAAACCTTCAGGCCAGCCAAGAGCTCCAGAAGCAATGGCATGATCAGAAGGCTGTTTTGGTTCAGTACCAACCAGGGCAGAAAGTGTGGGTCTTGGAGCCTGTGGCCCCAAGAGCACTCCAAGATAAATGGAGTGGACCCCACACAATTGTTGAAAAGAAGGGAGAAGTGACCTATTTAGTTGACTTAGGCACTGCCAGGAGTCCCCTTAGGGTGCTCCATGTCAACCGCCTGAAACCCTACTATGACAGGGCTGATCTCACCCTGCTCATGGCAACTGATGAGGGACAGGAAGAAGACAGTGATCCTCTGCCTGATCTCTTCTCTTCCACAGAACAAGATGCTCTTGTGGAAGGGGTAGTTTTGGCTGATTGTCTTACTGCTGAGCAGAAAGACAATTGCATAAATCTCCTAGATCAATTCTCTGAACTCTTCTCTACTGTGCCAGGTACCACTTCTTGGTGTGAGCACACTATAGATACTGGAGACAGCTTGCCTGTCAAAAGTAAGATCTATAGGCAGCCTGACAATGTCAGGGACTGCATAAAGCAAGAGGTCCAGAAAATGTTAGAACTAGGAGTGGTTGAGCACTCTGACAGTCCATGGGCTTCTCCTGTGGTACTGGTACCAAAACCCCCTTCCAAAGATGGAAAGAAGGAAATGCGGTTTTGTGTAGACTATAGAGGTCTCAACTTGGTAACCAAAACTGATGCTCACCCTATACCCAGGGCAGATGAGCTCATAGATACACTGGCATCTGCCAAGTATCTAAGCACTTTTGACTTGACTACAGGGTTTTGGCAGATCAAATTGTCAGAAGATGCTAAACCTAAGACTGCATTTTCAACCATTGGAGGACATTACCAGTTTACTGTAATGCCTTTTGGTTTGAAAAATGCACCTGCCACTTTTCAGAGGTTGGTGAACACAGTCCTGCAAGGGCTGGAAGCTTTCAGTGCAGCATATTTGGACGATATAGCTGTCTTTAGCTCCAGCTGGGAGGATCACCTGGTCCACCTATGGAAAGTTTTGGAGGCCCTGCAGAAGGCAGGCCTCACTATCAAGGCTTCAAAGTGCCAGATAGGGCAGGGGAAGGTGGTTTATCTGGGACACCTTGTTGGTGGGGAACAGATTGCACCACTTCAGGGGAAAATCCAAACGATTATTGATTGGGTTCCCCCTACCACTCAGACTCAGGTGAGAGCCTTCCTAGGCCTCACTGGGTATTACAGGAGGTTCATTAAGAACTATGGCTCCATTGCAGCCCCTCTTAATGACCTCACATCCAAGAAAATGCCTAAAAAGGTATTATGGACAGCAAACTGTCAGAAAGCTTTTGAGGAGCTGAAGCAGGCCATGTGCTCTGCACCTGTCCTGAAAAGCCCTTGTTACTCTAAAAAATTCTATGTCCAAACTGATGCATCTGAATTAGGAGTAGGGGCAGTCCTATCACAACTTAATTCTGAGGGCCAGGATCAACCTGTTGCTTTTATTAGTAGGAGGTTGACCCCTAGAGAAAAGCGTTGGTCTGCCATTGAGAGGGAGGCCTTTGCTGTGGTCTGGGCACTGAAGAAGTTGAGGCCATACCTGTTTGGCACTCACTTCATTGTTCAGACAGACCACAAACCTCTACTTTGGCTAAAACAAATGAAAGGTGAAAATCCTAAATTGTTGAGGTGGTCCATATCCCTACAGGGAATGGACTATACAGTGGAACATAGACCTGGGAGTAGCCACTCCAATGCAGATGGACTCTCCAGATATTTCCACTTAGACAATGAAGACTCATCAGGTCATGGCTAGTCTTATTGTCCTTCGTTTGGGGGGGGTTGTGTAGGAAAGTACCATCTTGCCTGGCATGTTACCCCCATTTTTCACTGTATATATGTTGTTTTAGTTGTATGTGTCACTGGGACCCTGGTAACCCAGGGCCCCAGTGCTCATAAGTGTGCCTGAATGTGTTACCTGTGTAGTGACTAACTGTCTCACTGAGGCTCTGCTAATCAGAACCTCAGTGGTTATGCTCTCTCATTTCTTTCCAAATTGTCACTAACAGGCTAGTGACCATTTTTACCAATTTACATTGGCTTACTGGAACACCCTTATAATTCCCTAGTATATGGTACTGAGGTACCCAGGGTATTGGGGTTCCAGGAGATCCCTATGGGCTGCAGCATTTCTTTTGCCACCCATAGGGAGCTCTGACAATTCTTACACAGGCCTGCCACTGCAGCCTGAGTGAAATAACGTCCACGTTATTTCACAGCCATTTTACACTGCACTTAAGTAACTTATAAGTCACCTATATGTCTAACCTTTACCTGGTAAAGGTCAGGTGCAAAGTTGCTTAGTGTGAGGGCACCCTGGCACTAGCCAAGGTGCCCCCACATTGTTCAGAGCCAATTCCCTGAACTTTGTGAGTGCGGGGACACCATTACACGCGTGCACTACATATAGGTCACTACCTATATGTAGCTTCACAATGGTAACTCCGAATATGGCCATGTAACATGTCTATGATCATGGAATTGCCCCCTCTATGCCATCCTGGCATAGTTGGCACAATCCCATGATCCCAGTGGTCTGTAGCACAGACCCTGGTACTGCCAAACTGCCCTTCCTGGGGTTTCACTGCAGCTGCTGCTGCTGCCAACCCCTCAGACAGGCATCTGCCCTCCTGGGGTCCAGCCAGGCCTGGCCCAGGATGGCAGAACAAAGGACTTCCTCTGAGAGAGGGTGTTACACCCTCTCCCTTTGGAAAATGGTGTGAAGGCAGGGGAGGAGTAGCCTCCCCCAGCCTCTGGAAATGCTTTGTTGGGCATAGATGTGCCCAATTCTGCAAAAGCCAGTCTACACCGGTTCAGTGGACCCCTTAGCCCTGCTCTGGCGCGAAACTGGACAAAGGAAAGGGGAGTGACCACTCCCCTGACCTGCACCTCCCCTGGGAGGTGTCCAGAGCTCCTCCAGTGTGCTCCAGACCTCTGCCATCTTGGAAACAGAGGTGCTGCTGGCACACTGGACTGCTCTGAGTGGCCAGTGCCACCAGGTGACGTCAGAGACTCCTTGTGATAGGCTCCTTCAGGTGTTGCTAGCCTATCCTCTCTCCTAGGTAGCCAAACCCTCTTTTCTGGCTATTTAGGGTCTCTGTCTCTGGGGAAACTTTAGATAACGAATGCAAGAGCTCATCCGAGTTCCTCTGCATCTCTCTCTTCACCTTCTGCCAAGGAATCGACTGCTGACCGCGCTGGAAGCCTGCAAACCTGCAACATAGTAGCAAAGACGACTACTGCAACTCTGTAATGCTGATCCTGCCGCCTTCTCGACGGTTTTCCTGCTTGTGCATGCTGTGGGGGTAGTCTGCCTCCTCTCTGCACCAGAAGCTCTGAAGAAATCTCCCGTGGGTCGACGGAATCTTCCCCCTGCAACCGCAGGCACCAAAAAGCTGCATTACCGGTCCCTTGGGTCTCCTCTCAGCACGACGAGCGAGGTCCCTCGAATCCAGCGACTCTGTCCAAGTGACCCCCACAGTCCAGTGACTCTTCAGTCCAAGTTTGGTGGAGGTAAGTCCTTGCCTCACCTCGCTGGGCTGCATTGCTGGGAACCGCGACTTTTGCAGCTACTCCGGCCCCTGTGCACTTCCGGCGGAAATCCTTTGTGCACAGCCAAGCCTGGGTCCACGGCACTCTAACCTGCATTGCACGACTTTCTAAGTTGGTCTCCGGCGACGTGGGACTCCTTTGTGCGACTTCGGGTGAGCACCGTTTCACACATCCTCGTAGTGCCTGTTTCTGGCACTTCTCCGGATGCTACCTGCTGCTGAGAGGGCTCCTTGTCTTGCTCGACGTCCCCTCTCTCTCCTGGTCCAATTTGCGACCTCCTGGTCCCTCCAGGGCCACAGCAGCGTCCAAAAACGCTAACCGCACGATTTTCAGCTAGCAAGGCTTGTTGGCGTTCTTTCGGCGGGAAAACACTTGCACAACTCTCCACGGCGAGAGGGATCCGTCCACCAAAGGGGAAGTCTCTAGCCCTTTTTGTTCCTGCAGAAACCGTAGCTTCTTCTGTCCAGTAGAAGCTTCTTTGCACCCGCAGCTGGCATTTCCTGGGCATCTGCCCATCTCCGACTTGCTTGTGACTTTTGGACTTGGTCCCCTTGTTCCACAGGTACCCAAGATTGGAAATCCACAGTTGTTGCATTGTTGGTTTGTGTCTTTCCTGCATTATTCCTCTAACACGACTTCTTTGTCCTTAGGGGAACTTTAGTGCACTTTGCACTCACTTTTCAGGGTCTTGGGGAGGGTTATTTTTCTAACTCTCACTATTTTCTAATAGTCCCAGCGACCCTCTACAAGGTCACATAGGTTTGGGGTCCATTCGTGGTTCGCATTCCACTTTTGGAGTATATGGTTTGTGTTGCCCCTATCCCTATGTTTCCCCATTGCATCCTATTGTAACTATACATTGTTTGCACTGTTTTCTAAGACTATACTGCATATTTTTGCTATTGTGTATATATATCTTGTGTATATTTCCTATCCTCTCACTGAGGGTACACTCTAAGATACTTTGGCATATTGTCATAAAAATAAAGTACCTTTATTTTTAGTATAACTGTGTATTGTGTTTTCTTATGATATTGTGCATATGACACTAAGTGGTACTGTAGTAGCTTCACACGAGCCTAAGCTGCTCTGCTAAGCTACCATTATCTATCAGCCTAAGCTGCTAGACACCCTATACACTAATAAGGGATAACTGGGCCTGGTGCAAGGTGCAAGTACCCCTTGGTACTCACTACAAGCCAGTCCAGCCTCCTACACCCATCCCTACCCTTGCCATGTGGCACATGCACCCACCGTCTTTCATGCACTCAGAACTCTGCCCCCCTTCCTTCTTACAACCAGCCCTCTCAACACAGCATGCTCCCTGTGTACTTACCTGTTGGTCTGGGGGACCGTAGAGTAGCGTGTACTGGGGGAGGACCCCATCGACGAGCTTCTCCAACTCCTCTGATGTGAAGGCAGGGGCCCCTTCCCCAGACGCACGAGCCATTGTCTCTTCCAGACCGAGGTCACAGCAGCACTTGCAGTGTAGGTCCTCTCCTGTCGAAGATCAGGTATCGAGTGATTCAACAGATAGAAAATGGCGGTCACGTCCGCGGCGGTCACGTCTGCGGCGGTCACGTCTGCGGCGGTGCGTACCATCACCGCCGGCGTACATCGTCATTGGCTCCTGGGACCCATAGAGTCCAATGTTAACCAATACAGCATTGCGCCGCGGTCTTCGACCGCCTACCGCGACGGTGTACAGCGCCACTTTACAGGTCAGGCAGCCGCCATTTCAGGGGCCCACATGGCCTAATTACCAACTGCGTCACACATACCTAGGCCTAGTCTCAATACACATACAGGCCAGATTTTGTGTATGAATGGTGTTCTGTGTAGACTGTGGGTACATACCTCTGAGTTGTTTGACTCTGTGCTCGCTGGCACCGTCCGCTGGGACATGTGAGGAGATGGCGGAATCCTCCGGTGTACCGACCGCTGGTGGACCTGTCGACAATGGAGGAAAGAAATTTGATAATCACCAACAGGTTTGACCGAGCCACAACTGTGTACACAGTTGGAGCCTGACCTGATGTCAGCAATCCGCCATCCCACAGGAATCCCCCCTCAAGTGCAGGTGCTATCAGTGCTCCATTTCCTTGCAAGTGGGTCATTTCAAACAACTGTGGCCATGGCATCAGGGATGTCCCAGCCTATGTTTTCCAACGTATTGTCCAGAGTGTTGTCTGCCCTGCTGAAACACATGCGGAGCTACATCGTTTTCCCTCAGGTGGAGGATTTGCCTACAGTGAAAGGTGACTTCTATGCCCTTGGACATATCCCCAACATCATAGGTGCCATTGATGGGACACATGTGGCATTGGTACCCCCCGCAGGAGTGAACAGGTGTACAGGAACCTGAAGAGTTATCATTCCATGAATGTACAGATGGTATGTTTGGCCGACCAGTACATCTCCCATGTGAATGCCATGTTCCCTGGCTCAGTGCATAATGCATACATCATGCGGAATAGCAGCATCCCTTATGTGACGGGTCAACTCCAGAGGCACCGTGTGTGGCTATTAGGTGACTCTGGTTACCCCAACCTGTCATGGCTACTGACCCCAGTGAGGAATCCCAGGACAAGGGCAGAGGAATGCTACAATGATGCCTATGGGCGAACTAGGAGGGTGATCGAGCGGACCTTCGGCCTCCTGAAGGCCAGGTTCCGGTGCCTCCATATGACAGGTGGATCCCTATTCTACTCACCAAAGAAGGTGTGCCAGATCATCGTGGCCTGCTGTATGCTTCATAACTTGGCTTTGCGACGACAGGTGCCTTTTCTGCAGGAGGATGGTCCAGATGGCGGTGTTGTTGCAGCTGTGGAGCCTGTGGACAGTGAAGAGGAGGAAGCAGAGGAAGAAGACATGAACAACAGGGACTCAGTGATCCAGCAATATTTCCAGTGAGACACAGGTAAGAGTACAGACCTGCATACTACATGTACTTTAACACTACTACCTCTCTACTGTGTGTCGTTTTCACCCAGTGTATGGTCACTGAGTTGTCACTTTCCCTTATGATTTCACAGATGTGGGTCCCACTGTGTGACATCTGCCTAGATTCCTCATGGACAAGAGCTGTGTGACATAGGTATGTTGACATTACAATTGAAAGAGCATTTTGTCACTGTAATTGCTAATACACTATTTCGAAATAACAGACAGACTCCAGATTGTTTTGTGCTTTAAGTGTGTTTATTTCAGTGCTCAATATTGGAGGGGGTAGTGAAATGGTGAGGGGTGATGGCGGAGGAATGTCCATGGCAGAGTCCAGTCTAATAATCTCACAGGTGCATTGCCCAAATGGGCATAGGAAGTGGAGCTGGGGCAGTTAAAGTATGGACAGGGTGACAAAGTGGGACAGTAGGATGACAATCAGGGTGGTCTCATTTCTTGGGGGGGGGTCTTGGCATCATGCTCTGTCTTTGTCCTGGATCTCAGGGACCGTTTGCGGGGTGGTTCTCCCTCTGCATTGGATGGGGTGCTGGTGTGGTGGTCCTGTGGCAGGACGTCTTGTCCACTAGCGCCGGTGGAGGTGGTTGGCAGTTCATCGTCCATGCTAGTGTCAGGGGCCCCTTGTAGTGCCACAGTGTCCCTCCTGGTGTTGAGTACTTCCTTCAGCACCCCTACGATGGTGCCCAGTGTGGAGCTCAGGGTTCTGAGTTCCTCCCTGAAACCCATATACTGTTCCTGCTGCAGGCGCTGGGTCTCCTGAAACTTGGCCAGTACCGTTGCCATCGTCTCCTGGGAGTGGTGGTATGCTCCCATGATGGAGGAGAGGGCCTTGTGGAGAGTGGGTTCCCTTGGCCTGTCTGCCCCCTGTCGCACAGCAGCCCTCCCAGTTCGCCTGTGTTCCTGGGCCTCCGTCCCCTGGACCGTGTTTCCACTACCACTGCCCCCTGGTCCCTGTTGTTGTTGGGGTGGTGGGTTATCCTGGGTTCCCTGTAGTGATGGACACACTACTGATTGATGTGTCCTGGGGACGGAGGCCTCACTGTGGGCCTCTTCTGTTGATGGTGTGGACATGTGTGGACCCTCCTGTCCGGTGACGTTGGGTAGGGGTCCTGCAGGGGTATAAAAGGATGCTTATTACATCTGTGTGTGTCATGGTGTGCAATGGGTGGGTGACCGTGTACCCCAGTGCTTGCATTCCTGAGATTACAGACCTGCCTACTACATGTACTTTAACACTTCTACCTCTATCCTGTCTGTCGACTTCACCCAGTGTATGGTCACTGAGTTGTCACTTTCCCTTACGGTTTCACAGGTGTGGGTCCCAACGTGTGTCATCTGCTTAGATTCCTCATGGACTAGAACTGTGTGACATAGGTATGTTGACATTCCTATTTCCTGTACATTTTGTCACTGTAATTGCTAATACACTATTTCGAACTCACAGACAGACTCCAGATCTTTTGGTGCTTTAGGTGTGTTTATTTAAATACAAAATATTGGAGGGGGAATTTAGATGTGAGGGGTGATGGCGGAGGAGTGTCCATGGCAGAGTCCAGTCTATTAGTCTCACAGGTACATTGCCCATATGAGCATAGGAAGTGGAGCTGGGGCAGTTTCAATATGGACAGGGTGACAAAGTGGGACAGTGGGATGACAATCAGGGTGGTCTCATTTCTTGGCGGGGGTCTTGGCATCGTGCTCTGTCTTGTTCCTGGATCTCAGGGACCGTTTGCGGGGTGGTTCTCCATCTGCAGGGGGTGGGGTGCTGGTGTGGTGGTCCTGTGGCGGTGCCTCCTGTCCACTAGCGCCGGCGGAGGTGGTGGGCAGTTCATCGTCCATGCTAGTGTCAGGGGCCCCTTGTAGTGCCACAGTGTCCCTCCTGGTGTTGAGTATTTCCTTCAACACCCCTACGATGGTGCCCAGGGCGGAGCTGATGGTTCTGAGTTCCTCCCTGAACCCCAAATACTGTTCCTTCTGCATGCCCTGGGTCTCCTGAAACTTGGCCAGTACCGTTGCCATCGTCTCCTGGGAGTGCTGGTATGCTCCCATGATGGAGGAGAGGGCCTTGTGGAGAGTGGGTTCCCTTGGCCTGTCTGCCCCCTGTCGCACAGCAGCCCTCCCAGTTCCCCTGTGTTCCTGGGCCTCCGTCCCCTGGACCATGTGCCCACTGCCACTGCCCCCAGGTCACTATTGTTGTTGGGGTGGTGGGTTATCCTGGGTTCCCTGTAGTGGTGGACACACTGCTGATTGATGTGTCCTGGGGACAGAGGTATGGGCCCACTGGGTGGGTGCTGTGCTGGTGTTACCAGAGGGGGGAAGGTCTGTGGTGGCCTGTGCCTGTGTGAGGGGAACTGACTGTCCCAAGGCCCACGATGGTCCGGGCTGGTCATCTAGATCCAGGTGGACAGAGGTGCTGTCATCACTGTGGGCCTCTTCTGTGGGTGGAGTGGAGATGTCTGGACCCTCCTGTCTGGTGACGTTGGGTAGTGGTCCTGCAGGGGTGTAAAAGCATGATTATTGCATCTGTGTGTGTCATGGTGTGCAATGGGTGGGTGACCGTGTACCCCAGTGCTGGCATTCCTGTGTGGGGGCTTGTGTGATGATGGTTTAGGGGGTGTATGGGTATGTGCAGTGGGCATGCTTTAGTGATGGGTGTCCATGCTTTGTTGTTGCCTGCAGGGCTTGATGTTGGGATGTGTGGTTTGTGATATTGGTACATTTGTGAGTAGTTGGAGTGATAGGGGTTGGGGCGAAGGTGGGGGTATGTGATAGCATGCAGGTAGGGTGGGGGATATGGTAGTTAAAGGTTTGACTTACCGGAGTCCATTCCTCCAACGACTCCTGCGAGGCCCTCAGGATGCAGAATCGCCAAGACCTGCTCCTCCCATGTTGTTAGTTGTGGAGGAGGAGGTGGGGGTCCGCAGCCAGTCTGCTGAACCGCCTGGTGGTGTCTTGAGACCATGGAACGCACCTTCCCCCGTAGGTCGTTCCACCTCTTCCTGATGTCCTCCCGATTTCTTGGGTGTTGTCCCACTGCGTTGACACTGTCGACTATTCTTCACCATAGCTCCATCTTCCTAGCTATGGAAGTGTGCTGCATCTGTGCTCCAAATAGCTGTGGCTCTACCCGGACGATTTCCTCCACTATGACCCTGAGCTCCTCCTCTGAAAACCTGGGGTGTCTTTGCCGTGCCATGGGGTGGTGTAAGTGATGTGTAGGGTGGTGTGTGTGGTGATAAGTGTGGTGATATGTAGTGGTGTGTGGTGTTTTGTGCGTGGACGTTGTGTGGGTGTTGGTGTTGTGTGCCTGTGGATGCTAGTTTGTGGATGGTGGTGTCTCTCTCTGGCCTTCTCTCAGTAATAGTGGTCGTAGGGGTTTGTGGGTGATGTGGGTGTGTGTTTTATATTGTAATGGGTGTGTGGGAGTGGTGTGTGTATGTATATCAGGTGTGTGTATTTTGAATTGTCCAATGTGGCTGTGTTTTATCAGAGTGTGTGTATTTTGAGCGCGGCGGTGTGTACCGCCAATGAAATACCGCGGTTGAAAGACCGCCACGTGGATTCGTGTGTCGTGATAGTGTGGGCGTATTTCTGTTGGCGTGACGGTGGAGGTTTTGTTTTCGCCAGTTTATCACTGACCTTTGGTGTGGCGGACGTGTGTGGGTGTCTGAATTTTGTTGGATTCCGAGATGTGGGACATAATAGCTGTGGCGGAATTCCGCAGCCGCGGCGGTGTGTTGGCGGTCTTCTGCACGGCGGTAAGCGGCTTTTACCTCCAATGTTGTAATGACCGCCTTTGTGTCCATTCTTTCCCAAATGGTTCAGTAAGGCAATCGAATCATACTTGCACTCATCCCTCGTTTTGGATGCGATCAACAGATCATCAATGTACTGCACTAGAGTCGATTGAAAAGGCAACTCCAATGACTCCAAATCCTTCTTCAGGATCTGATTGAATATGGAAGGTGATTCCAAAAACCCTTGAGGAATTCGACACCAATTGTAAACCTTATCCAGGAATTTGAAACTGAAAAGAAATTGGCTGTCCTCATGAAGAGGCACAGAAAAGAACGCTTGTGACAAGTCAACCACTGTGAACCATTCTGCGTCACATGAAACCTGGAACATGATCACAGCTGGATTTGGCACCACTGGACAACATTTCACCACTATGTCATTAATTTTCCTCAAGTCTTGGACAATTCATACTTTCCCACAAGGCTTTCTCAATCCCAGTATTGGTGAATTACATGGGCTGCTCATCACTTCTTTCAAGACTCCCTGTTTTACAAAGTCTGCAATCAACCGTGACACCTTTATAAGGACATCTTGCGCCATATGGTACTGCAGTACCTTGGGGAACACAGCATTTGGCTTCACACTGACTTTGACTGGTTCTACTCCTTTTATCAGCCCCACTTCTTTCCCTGTCAAGTCCCACACTTTCTCCTTTACTGTCCCCTGTAAGTCTGCGGGCAGATCAGTCACTGTAAACATTGGGAAGAAGTTAATCAGAGGGTATTCCTCATCTGTAGTCTCTGTTTCAGGCTCTGAAACCTGCCCGTCATCTCCTTCATCGTCACTGTTTGTCTGAACCTCAATCCCCTCATTGGAACAGGTGATCGAACACCTCGTCTTGCACAGTAAGGCCCATATTTATACTTTTTGACGCAAAACTGCGCTAACGCAGTTTTGCGCCCAAAAAATTAGCGCTGGCTAACGCCATTCTGAAGCGCCATGCCGGCGCAGTATTTATTCAATGACGTTAGCCGGCGTTAGCCGGCGGCGCTGTCTGGTGTGCGTTAAAAAAAACGACGTACACCAGGCAGCGCCGGCGTAGGGGGAAAATGGTATATGGGCGTCCACAAATGGTGCAAGTCAGGCTGAGGAAAAAAAATCGCCACAACCCGATTTGCGCCATTTTTTTACGACGCCCATCCCCCATTGAAATGACTCCTGTCTTAGCAAAGACAGGAGTCATGCCCCCTTGCCCAATGGCCATGCCCAGGGGACTTCTGTCCCCTGGGCATGGTCATTGGGCATAGTGGAATGTAGGGGGGCACAAATCAGGCCCCCCTATGCCACAAAAAAAAATTAAAAAAAATACTTACCTGGACTTACCTTAATGTCCCTGGGGTGGGTCCCTCCATCCTTGGGTGTCCTCCTGGGGTGGGCAAGGGTGGCAGGGGGTGTCCCTGGGGGCAGGGGAGGGCACCTCTGGGCTCATTCTGAGCCCACAGGTCCCTTAACGCCTGCCCTGACCCAGGCGCTAAAATCCGGCGCAAATGCGGGTTTTTTAGACCCGCCCACTCCCGGGCGTCATTTTTGCCCGGGAGTATAAATACGACGCGTATGCATCGCAGTCATTTTTTAAGACGGGAACGCCTACCTTGCATATCATTAACGCAAGGAAGGTGTTCACGCAAAAAAATGACGCTAACTCCATGAACTTTGGCGCTAGACGCGTCTAACGCCAAAGTATAAATATGGAGTTAGTTTTGCGTCTAATTTGCGTCGAAAAAAACGACGCAAATTCGGCGCAAACGGAGTATAAATATGCCCCTAAGTCTCTTCCGAGTAGGGACACGGGACTCGAATCGCAAACCACAAATCTCTGCAGCTCCTGGAAAGTGCCAAGCTCAACTTGAACCGGATCTGTGATCGTGTTAGTCAGGAGCTGATTCGCCACTCCTACTACCTTGACTGTACGTCCCGAAAGAGGCAGTTACGGAACCTCTGCACTTCTAACTGTAGAGCGTGTAGCTCCTGTGTCAACCAAGAATGAAACCTTGTGACCCATTACCTTCCCCTGAACATAGGGCGCTCTCTGATCTACTTCTAGGGATGCTGCAAGCCTGCACTCCTCGCTATCTGAACTCTCATCCGACCATTCATCGTTTATTCCATTCTCACCACGTAATGGGAACTGTTGTACTGTGTTACTTTGACTCATCCTTTGACCTGTGACCTGTTGAGGAAGCATCACCTGTTGCTGTTCCATTGGTGCTAAGGGCAACTGCATTTGTTGTCTAGGTACCATGGGAACCTGCTGTTGCATTTGCTGCATCTGCATCGGTTGTACACGTGGCATCTGCACCTGCTGCATGGTTTGGAAACCCTGCATTTGAACCATGTTATTTTGAAAATTCTGATTAGGACCTCTCATCCTCGGTCCCTTCACATTTTGAAATGCACTGACATCATGGCTTTGTTGAACAACACCCTCCTGCACCATCATCGGGCACTCCCACTTCCAATGTCCAACGCCCCAGCAAGCATGACAAGATAGCATTTTCTTCATCCCTGCACATTATTTTGAACCACTACAGAATTGAGGTCTGTGCTTCTGTTCACAAAACCTCCTCGACCTCTGCCTCTCACTTGCGCCTGAAACATCCCGTTTCCTTGTGGATGTTGCACCATCTGTTGTAGACAACCTCCCTGCAACCCTGACTGTGCTGCCTTAATTTGCATCACGATCACTTTTTCCTTCAGCTTCCTCTGCTTCAACTCAAACTCGTCACTACAGTATTTTGCATACTGCAACACCTCGTCAATTTGCTTCGCTTTCCAACAGATCAAATGATTCTTAATCATCTGGCTAATGTCAGGTCTCAACTCTTCAACAAATATGAACACAAGGTGATTCATGTTCTTCGCCTGTATAACCTCTGTACCGCTGTAGTTCTTGAACGCTTTCAACAACCTCTCGTAATAGGCATGTATTGACTCTTTGGGTTCCTGTGCTGTCCTGTCAATCTTTTGCCAATCAACATTCTGCGGCAAAACTCTCTGTTCCAGGAATTCAATCACCTTATAGTAATACTTCATTACCTCAGGAGACAGTGCTCCATTAACTCTATCCCTTGCTGGTTCCGCAGCCGGCCAATCCACACTTCTCTTGCACTCAAGCCACAAATCGGCCGTAACTATAATCTCAAAGAGAGTATTCAGGCCTTCCCAGAGACATTTCGCAAGCTTCACAAACCTATCTTTCTGCTGATACCACTCTATTTGTTTCTCTCTTAGCCTGGAAAAGTCATTTGTAAATGACAGGATATCACCTCTTGTCCACGGCACATGGACAAGAACCGCTCCAGCCATCTCTCTCATCGGTAACATCTTTACCGCACCCACAACCTGTGAAGCATTGGCTTGCTGCACTATGCAGTCACTTTTCCTCTTGTCTCTTTTCTTCGCCCATCTGCCTTCCCACTTCTCTAAGGCTCCCCAAACATGTGCACTTTGCAGTATTTCTTTAAGGTGTGCCTTCATCCCAGTAGATCTCATGTGTTCAAAATCTTTAGGCTCAAAATCTAACCTGTAACTCCTCTTCAGATGTTTGGTATTGTCTAAGTCTATTCCATATTTGTCTGCCAAATTTGCCAACCTCTGGTGCACCCTGCTCACTTCTTTGGTTATTTCTGGACACAGATACCTCAATTCTGCTTCCGTGTATGATTCTAGCCTGTTCACTCCCATGCTCCCCTCAACTAGTTCATTTGCCTCCATGCCCAACCTCACAAAATTCAGGTACTCTTCTCCTTCTGACCTCCCTGCTGCTGCAGGAGTAGTCTGTGGTGAGTTCAGCTTGTCTAACCAATCGTTCAACTGTTGCGCAGTTAAACCTTGCAGGGAGATATTCCCAGCCTGCATTATCGATATTTGCGGTAAGTTTGTACTCGAAATCTGCAAAGTCAACAGTCCCAACCCTGATTGTCTCATGGCAACTGGAGGAGCCCCAATCGGACTGAAGTCTAACAAAGATCTAGGTCTTTCAAATGTCGGCTCCACTGGAGTCATCCCTTGAGAGCTCCCTACGAACTCTCCTCTTGTCAATTCTTGGGTCATTATTCCCTGATCACATACACTAGGCTTCGCCTGTACATACAATGGTACTGGTGGACCAACTGTAATGGGCAAGAACATGGCGGCTGGTGTCTGCTGTTTCCCAAAACCTGTGGAGCATTAACTCCCATATTCTGGTTCATCACTGGTGCTATGGCTGACTGCAGTCCTGTAACCGAAGTGTAATTCAGGACCATCTGTTGCTGTGCCTGGGGCAATAACTGTGGAGTTGGCTCTGTCTGTATCAGCTTTGGTCTCGTATATGTCGGATCTGACGGCACCATCAAATTTGTGGTAGTATCTAATATCGGGACATCAGGGTAAAGCCTCTGAACCTGCCGTGGCTGTAGCTGTGGTTGCGTCTCTGGAGCAGTGGACATACTAATACTACTCTGCACTGGAGCTGGTGTCGCGACAGTAATAACCTGTACTGGATTTACTGACACCTTGCTCTGAGTTGAACTTACAGGGCCTGTACTAGTACTTGGTCTATTGTCATCTATTGCATATGGCGGTGTTCGGTCATTCAGTAACTGATTAAGAAACTCATCATCGTCTGAGTCATCCATCTCTGACCAGGGTTTCTTAGCCTCTTTGTCTTTTGAGGAACTCTTGTCAGTCTTACACGTGCGTGGCTTTTCCCCCTTTGTTCTCATTCTCTTGAGCTATTGCTGGAAACATCCTAACTCCATCTAATGTTTCTCTTCTCCAGACTCTCTGCGCACTGTCCCACCTAGCCTCCGCTAGTGTCTTTTCTGCTTTCCTCATTCTCCTCTCGAATTTCTATTGCTGCTGTCGTATTGCCATCAGTTCCCAAATTTCTAACGCCTCAAACTGTGCTGGCCTCGGAGGTGGCTTTATCTCATTTAACACCCTCTGCAAATTTTCCAAAATCCTTATATTGAACATTCCGTGCTCCGGAAATGCCAAACACCCTTCTTTCTCCGTCGCTTTGCACCATTGCTTTAGCCAAAGACATGGCGCGACTCCCCTCTCTTCCATTACGGCATAAGCCGGTATATCCTCTGGCGGTGTAACTTCCCCTAAACTCGCAGTAATATATGTATCCCCCCTCAAAGCGCTCTTTAAAGCCTTGAAAACCTTCATTTTTGCATCTTTTATTTTGTTTACAGTCGCATCAGGAAGTGACTTTAATTCCCAGAACTCTCTTCGCTTACCTTCTCAACCAATTGCCTCTCACGGACGGCTGCCAATCCGTGTGCGACCCTTCCCACTAACCGACCTATCCCAGCGCGGCTCCAATGACGTCACACACACTGCGGCTGACAAAGTCTTGCGGCTAGAAAGAAAAGGCAAAACAGACAATTTCAATTATCATCAGATAGTTACCCCTCCAATGATTCAGCAATCAGCGTCAGTCTTCGTCCTCAGGACATCAGTCGATTCAGCATCACCAAAGATAGGACAGGGCAAAGTCTCAGTATGGCATAGCTAAGAATGAGGCACTTCCATCATATGGAGGAGAAGTAAGTATCAGGCAAGGATTCAATATCGGATAGTTCAGATATCAGAACAGTAGAGTCTCAAAGTATAATAATTTCTCGGTATAGTGGCAAGGGGCAGTGAAGAATGGCTGATTTCTCCTCGGGTCAAGCTGTTATATCAAAACTATCGAACTAGCCCTTAATTCCCTATTGGATAAATTTTGGTGCATCATTATCTCTGTCCAATAATTCTCCATGTGCCTTACTAGAATTTTTCACGAAACACCGTTCTCATGCATCCGATTGGCCCACGATGTTGATGTTTTCATCGGCAGGAATGTCAGGTGAGAAAAGTTACACTTTACGCTCCAGTCAGTAGTCCCATTGTCTTCTCCTAGTCTGACAACCTTGTACCTGTTTCGAATTACACTGTTGCATTCGGCAAGAATGTCTCCTTGAGCAAGTTGGGTCCCATGAGAAAGAATTTACTACGGCTACACACATATCTCTAGCTCCTGGAAAAGTACAGCTTCGTGTCCTTCAGAAAAACCACACATTGCACGTTAGGAAAAACACAGTTTAATATGAGACCATGCAGCTAGGCCCAGACCCTCGCTAACTAAGGCCTAGTAATATAAGTTGACAAACCCCTAATACATGACTCTAATTAGGATACGCTAATACAAAACCATACATTAGTACATTATTAATTCATCATTAATTAGTTTCATTAGTCTTCGTATACATTTGGTGGCCACTCCCCGTGGGCACATTTCAAATGAGTGCATTAATTTCTACGTTAACAAATTTTCTATGCAGCATCATTACAGAATATATTGCAAGCTTTTCATGTTAATGTTAATTTTAAAAGTCACACTCCAACAGGGGGAGTGCACACTCCCACTCAGAGCGCATGTGTGTTTGGCTGGCCATCTAGGGCCGGGCAAACACACATGTGCACAGGGCTCTCTTCAGCCCAGGAACACAGTTGCAGGGCTGGAAAGAGCCTGCACAGGCTCCCAGTCTGCTTGGGAGCACCCTGATTGGGCGCTCCCAGCTATTCTTAATGCCGCTCTAAGCAGCGTCAGGATTGGCCCAGGGCAGGCTGGGAGCCTGTGCCTTCCTGCAGTGACACGGGAGTAGGCAGAGGAGCAGCGCGGGAGCAGAGGGAAGTGTTTTCTTTTGTTACATTTTTTTATTTTATTTAAGTCTTCACCTCTGCCCTCGTGTGCCATGCCGCCCCTTCTAATTAGCGCGGGCTGCGACTTTCTCAAAGGCAAATTACATTTGAGATTAACATTTTACAGGCATCTGGGATTAGAGGAAGCAGAGACTGCAATGAACATAGAATTCAGAAAATTCTTTAAAAAGTAATGGTAACTCGTTCCAGATAGATACTGTATTTGGAAAGACATCACAAGGTTCCTAGAGTACTCCCTTTCCCCCACCCTCAAAGCAGTTTTTAATGTTCTTGATGTTAGTATTTGGACATGGTTTAGTATGGCACAGAGCCCAGAGACAGTCATTGTTCTCGAATTTCTAAATGGTTTGTCGATAGTACTACAAGGCTAGCTGCCATCACGGGGAGACAATGTCATATGCAAGTAGGTAGAAGCAATATTCTGCAAGCACTACTGTGGTTCTACAATACAATATGTAGAAAGATCGTGGCAGTAGGTGTGCTCCTGTTGGAGTGTGGCTTATAAAATTAATATTAACATGAAAAGCTTGCAATATAATGTGTAATGAAGCCGCGTAGAAGATATGTTAACTTAGAAGAAAAATAATGTACGCATTTCAAATGTACCCACAGGGAGTGGCCACCAATGTATACAATGATTAATGAAACTGACTAATAATGAATTAACAATGTACTAATGTATGACTTCGTATTAGCATTAAGAGTTATGTGTTCGGTTATGCTAAAGTAATCACTAGGCCTTAGTTAGCGAGGGTCTGGGCCTAGCTGCCTGGTCTCATATTAATTGTGTTTTTCTAACGTGCAATGTGCTGCTTTCCTGAAGGACACAAAGCTGTACTTTTCCAGAAGCTAGAGATATGTGTGTAGTTGTAGTAAATTCTTTCTCATGGGACCCGACTTGCTCAAGGAGACATTGTTGCCGAATGCAACAGTGTAATTCACAACAGGTGCAAGGTTGCCTGGACTAAGAGAAGACAATGGAACTACTGACTGGAGTGACAAGTGTAACTTTTCTTACCTGACATTCCAAACGATGAAGACGTCAATCACAGGAGCCAATCAACTGCATGAGAACTGTGTTGGGTGAAAATTCTAATAAGGTGTGTGGAGAATTATTGGACAGAGATAATGATGCACCAAATGTTGCCCAATGGGAAATTAGAGACTTGTTTGACAGCTTTGATATAACGGCGTGACCCGAGGAGAAATCAGCCATTATCGAGCCATTCTTAGCCATTACTTTGCCACACTTGAAGCCATTTCTCGCTGTTCTTCCTCACCAAACCTTGCCATTACCATTCTGAGAGACTTTGTCTTCGGGTGTGGTTGACGAGTCGAGTTTGAGTCAATGTGAGTGAATGAAATCTTCGATGGAGATCTGGTGAGTTCTAAAGTGCACTAGAACAACCCATTGACACGTCTAGATTATAATTTGCAGGTCAAATTTTGCTTGCGAGTGCGGGATCTGAGAAAGAGAGAGTAGCGGCCGAGGCTAAGCAAAATATCTGTAAAGTTCTGAGGCAACTGTGTTACCCTTCCCTGTAGTAAACCGGCAAATTTGAGTTTTATTAGTGCTCGCAATGTATTGCCTTAGTTTTTGTGTGAATAGAGAGTGAGGAAGACAAGCCGCAAGACTTTGTCAGCCGCAGTGTGTGTGAGTGTGACGTCATTGGAGCCGCGCTAAGATATGTCGGTTAGTGTGAAGGGTCGCGCACGGATTGGCAGCCATCCGTGAGAGACAATTGGTTGAGAAGGTGGGCGAAGAGAGTTCTGGGAATTAAAGTCACTTCCTGATTCGATTGTTAGAAAATAAAAGATGCAAAAATGAAGTTTTTCAAGGCTCTAAAGAGCGCTTTGAGGGGAGATGTGTACATTATCGCGAGTGTGGGGGAGCCTACACCGCCAGAGGACACTCCGGCTTATGCTGTAATGGAGGAGAGAGGAGTCGTGCCATGTCTTTGGCTAAAGCAATGGTGCAAAATGACAGAGAAAGAAGGGTGTTTGGCGTTTCCGGAGCACGGAACGTTCAATATAAGGATTTTGGAAAATTTGCAGAGGGTGTTAAATGAGCAAAAGCCGCCTCTGAGGCCAGCACAATTTGAGGCGTGAGCGATTTGAGAACTGATGGCAATACGACAGCAGCAACAGAAGTTTGAGAGGAAAATGAGGAAAGCAGAAAAGACACTAACAGAAGATAGGTGGGATAGTGCACAGAGGGTTTGGAGAAGAGAAATAGTAGAGGGAGTTAGGATGTTTCCAGCAAAAACTCAAGAAGGCGGAACTCAAGGGGGGAAAGCCACTTGTAAGACAGATAAGGGTTCGAGCAAAGAAAAGGAGACTAAGAAGTCTTGGGCAGAGGCAGATGATTCAGATGATGATGAGTTCCTTAATCAGTTGCTACATGATCGACCACCGCCATGTGCCTTAGACGATAATAGACTAAGTACTAGTGCAGGTCCTATAAATTTGACTAAAACCAGGGGACAACAAACACGGTACAGGTAAATACTGTTGCAACACCAGTTCCGATACAGAATAGTGTCAGTGAGAGATTCAGACACAGCTACAGCCACCACAGGTTCAGAGGCTCTACCCTGATGTCCCAGTACTAGAGACTACTACGAATTTGATGGTGCCGTCAGATCCGGCATACACGAGACCAAAGCTAACACAGACTGAGACAACTCCACTTTTACTGCCTCAGGCACAGCAACAGATGGTTCCGAATTACACCTCGGTCACGGGACCGCAGTCAGCCACAGCACTGATAATGAATCAGAATATCGGAGCTAATGCTCCACAGGTTTTGGGAAGCAGGCAGCCGCCAGCCGCCATATCCTTGCCTATTACAGTTGGTCCACCAGTACCATTGTATGCACAGGTGAAGTCTGGTGTATGTGACCAGGGAGTAATGGCCCAAGAAATGACAAGAGGAGGGTTCGTAGGGAGCTCTCAAGGGGTGACTCCAGTGGAATAGACAATAGAGAGATCTAGATCTCTGTTAGACTTCAGTCTGATTGGAATTCCTCCAGATACCATGAGACAATCAGGTTTGGGACTGCTGACTCCGCAGATCTCAAGTGCGAATGTACCGCAAACACCGATAGTGCAGGCTGGAAATAGTTCATTGCAAGGTTTAACAGCGCAACAACTGAATGAATGGTTAGACAAGTTAAATTCACCACAGACTACTCCTGCGACAGCAGAGCGGTCGGAGAGAGAGGAGTATCTGAATTTTGTGAGGTTGGGCATGGAGGCAAATGAACTAGTTGAAGGGAGCATGGGAGTGAACAGGCTAGAGTCATACACTGAAGCAGAGTTGAGGTATCTGTGCCCAAAGATAACTAAAGAAGTGAGCAAGGTGCACCAGAAGTTGGCAAACCTGGCAGATAAATACAGCATAGACTTAGACAATACTAAACATCTGAAGAGGAGTTACAGGTTAGATTTTGAGCCCAATGATTTTGATCACATGAGGTCTACTGGGATGAAGGCACACCTTAAAGAAATACTGCAAAGTGCACAAGTTTGGGGAGCCTTAGAGAAGTGGGAAGGCAGACGGGCAAAGAAAAGAGATAAAAGGAAAAGTGACTGCCCGGAGCAGCAGCAGGCGAAACCATTGCCAGATACCGGTACAATAAAGATGTTACCAATGAGAGAGATGGCAGGAGGGGTTCTTGTCCATGTACCATGGTCTAGAGGTGACATTCTGTAGTTCACAAATGACTTTCCCAGGCTGAGGGAGAAGCCGATAGAGTGGTACCACCAGACAGATAGGTTTGTGAAGCTTGCAAAGTGTCTTTGGGAAGACCTGAATACTCTTTTGAGATTATAGTTCCAGCTGATTTGTGGCTTGAGTGCAAGAGGGAGTGTGAATTGGCCAACCGCAGAACCAGCAAGGGATAAAGTCACAGGAGCACCGTCACCTGAGGTGATGAGGTACTACTATAAGGTGATTGAGTTCTTGAAGCAGAAGGTGTCGCCGCAAAATATTGATTGGCAAACGATTGATCGAACGGCGCAGGAGGCCAAAGAGTTGATACATGCCTACTATGAGAGGTTGTTGAAAGCGTTCAAGCACCACAGTGGTACAGAGGTCATAGAGGCGAAGGACATGAATCACCTTGTGTTCAGGTTTGTTGAAGGACTGAGACCCGAGATTATTCAGATGATTAAGAATCATTTGATCTGTTGGCAAGCTAAGCCAATTGATGAGGTGTTGGAGAATGCGAAATACTGCAGTGACGAAATTGAGTTGAAGCAGAGAAAGTTGAAAGAGAAGGTGATGTTAATGCAAATTAAGGCAGCACAGTCAGGGATGCAAGGAAATGGTTTACAGCAGATGGTGCAACAGCCGCAAGGAAACGGGATGTTTCAGGCGCAAGGGAGAGGCAGAGGTCGAGGATGTTTTGTGAACCGTGGTCCAGATTTGAATACCGTAGTAGTTCAAAATGATGTGCAGGGGATGAAGAAGGTGTTACCTTGTCATGCTTGTGGGGCGTTGGACATTGGAAGCGGGAGTGCCCGATGATGGTGCAGGAGGGTGTTGTTCAACAAAGCAATGATGTCAATGCATTCCAAAATGTTCAAGGACCAAGAATGAGAGGTCCAAATCCGAACTTCCAGAATAACATGGTTCAGATGCAGGGTCTTCAACCCATGCAACAAGTGCATGTGCCACGTGTACAACTAATGCAGATGCAGCAAATGCAACAGCAGGTTCCTTTGGTACCTAGACAGCAAATGCAGTTGGCCTTAGCACCAATGGGACAGCAACAGGTGATGCTTCCTCAACAGGTCACAAGTCAAGGAATGAGTCAAAATGACGTAGTACAACAGTTCCCATTGCGTGGTGAAAATGGAATAAACGATGAATGGTCGGATGAGAGCTCAGACAGTGAGGAGTGTAGGCTTGCAGCGTCCTTAGAGGTAGATCAGAGGGGACCTTACGTGCAGGGGAAAGTGAAGGGTCACAAAGTCTCATTCTTGGTTGACACAGGAGCTACACGCTCTACAGTCAGAAGTGCAGAGGCTCCGTAATTGCCCCTTTTGGGACGTACAGTTAAAGTAGTAGGGGTGGCGAATCAGCTCTTGACTAACCCGATCACAGATCCGGTTCAGGTTGAGATTGGTACTTTTCAGATGTTGCACTGGTTTGTAGTTTGTGATTCGAGTCCCGTGTCCCTACTGGGAAGAGACTTACTGTGCAAGACAAGGTGTTCCATCACCTGTTCCAATGAGGGGATTGAGGTGCAGACAAACAGTGATGGTGAGGGGGGTGACGGACAGATTTCAGACCCTGAAACGGAGACAACAGATGAGGAGTATCCTCTGATTAACTTCTTCCCAATATTCACAGTGTCTGATCTGCCAGCAGATTTGCAGGGGACGGTCAGAGAGAAAGTGTGGGACTTGACAGGAAAGGAAGTGGGACTGATAAAAGGAGTAGAACCAGTTAAAGTCAGTGTGAAGCCAAATGCTGTGTTCCCCCAGGTACCGCAGTACCACATGGCGCAAGATGTCCTTAAACAGGTAGCATAGTTAATTGAGGACTTTGTGAAGCAAGGAGTCTTGAAAGAAGTGATGAGCAGTCCATGTAATTCACCAATAATGGGACTGAGAAAGCCTTGTGGGAAAGTTCGAATTGTCCAAAACTTGAGGAAAATTAATGACATAGTGGTGAAATGTTGTCCAGTAGTGCCAAATCCAGCTGTGATCATGTTCGGGGTTCCATGCGATGCAGAGTGGTTCACAGTAGTGGATTTGTCCCAAGCGTTCTTTTCTGTGCCTCTTCATGAGGACAGCCAATTTCTTTTTAGCTTCAAATTCTTGGACAAGGTCTACAGTTGGTGTCGAATTCCTCAAGGGTTTTCGGAATCACCTTCCATCTTCAATCAGATACTGAAGAAGGATTTAGAGTCATTGGAATTGCCTTTTCAATCGACTCTAATGCAGTACATTGATGATTTGTTGATTGCGTCCAAAACGAGAGATGACTGGAAATATGATTCGATTGCATTACTGAACCACTTGGGAAAGAATGGGCATAAGGTGTCTCCAAAGAAGCTGCAGTATTGTCAGAAAGAGGTGAAATACTTAGGTCATCTGATTGAGAAAGTGTTGAGGAAGTTATCCAGGGAAAGAGTGCCCGCCTTATTGCAGATGAATCTCCCAACGACACGGAGAGACGTTAGGATGTTTCTGGGAATGGTGGGATACTGTCGTCAGTGGATCCCAAATTTCTCAGTCATCTCCAAGCCATTGGTGAGACTGACGGTTAAGGATGGGCCAGATGTCCTAACACTGACAGAGAATGAAATGGAAGCGTTTATCGAGTTGAGAGAGTGTATGTGCAGGGCTCGAGCTTTAGGTATGCCTGACTACACGAAGCCTTTTGTTCTGCTTTGTCATGAACGTGATGCATGTTCTTTGTCTGTCCTGACAAAGGTCCATGGAGGTGTAAACCGACCAGTAGCATATTTTTCAGCTACTTTGGACCCAGTTGCAGCAGCCTTACCGGGTTGTCTGCGTGCAGTAGCAGCAGTTGGTCAAAGCCTCGCACAATGTGAAAGCATAGTGATGGGACATCCTTTAACAGTTATGGTCCCACACTCAGTTTAGATCTTGTTAACCCGTACCAAAATGCAGCACATGACAAATGCAAGACTGACAAAATATGAAACGATCATATTGGGGTCACCAAATGTAACGTTGAAAAGATGTACAGTGCTGAACCCGGCAACCTTGCTTCCAAATGAAAATACAGGAGTTAAGGATGCTGATGATGTAGAACATGATTGTCTTGAGGTAACAGAAATGTGCACCAAACCGAGACCTGATATTAAAGATACCCAATTGGAAGAAAATGACAAAATTATCTTTGTTGATGGCTCATGCTTGAGAGACTCAGTAGGAGTGCTGAGAGCCGGATACGCTGTATGTACGATCACTGGTATCCTGGAAGTGTCTTGGCTTGAGAGAGTGTATTATGCTCAAGTGGCAGAATTGGTTGCTCTTAATAGAGCTTGCCATGCTGCTGCCGAATTGAGAGTAACTATCTATACTGATAGCAGATACGGATTTGGAATTGTTCATGATTTTGGCCAACTATGGTCACAGATGGGTTTCCTGACCTCTTCTTGTTCTCCAGTGAAAATGGTGAAAGAATTAAGGAGTTGTTGCACGCGATTCAGTCACCTCATGAAATTGCCGTGGTAAAATGCAGCGCTCATTTGAAATCACAAGACTTTGGGGGTCATTCCAAGTTTGGCAGGCGGCGGTTGCCGCCCGCCAAACTTCCCCCGTCGAAAGACTGCTCCGCGGTCAGAAGACCGCGGGGGCCATTTCGACTTTCCCGCTGGGCCGGCGGGCGCCCGCCAAGGGAGCGCCCGCCGGCCCAGCGGGAAAGGCCCTGCAACACAGGAGCCGGCTCCGAATGGAGCCGGCGGTGATGCAGGGGTGCGACGGGTGCAGTTGCACCCATCGCGATTTTCACTGTCTGCTAAGCAGACAGTGAAAATCATGCTGGGGCCCTGTTAGGGGGCCCCTGCACTGCCCATGCCAGTGGCATGGGCAGTGCAGGGGCCCCCAGGGGTCCCACGACACCCGTTTCCGCCATCCTGTTCCTGGCGGTAAAAACCGCCAGAAACAGGATGGCGGGAAGGGGGTCAGAATCTCCATGGCGGTGCTGCAAGCAGCGCCGCCATGGAGATTCAGCCCAGCCAGGGGTAATCCGGCGGGAAACCGCCGGATCCCCTTTTCTGACCGCGGCTTTACCGCCGCGGTCAGAATGGGCAGGAAAGCACCGCCAGCCTGTTGCCGGTGCTTTCCGTCGGTCACGGCCCTGGCGGTTTTTATCGCCAGGGTCGGAATGACCCCCTTTGTTTCAATGGGAAATGGATATGCGGATCAAATCGCAAGGTTTTGTGCATTGAACTGTTTATCGTTCAAAGATCATTGGGAATTGTTACCTGAAACAGAAAATGAGACATGCACAGGTTACGCATTAAGGGTGGTTGACACGTTGGAGGAATTGAAATTGTTGCAGGGACGTGCCAGCAAAGATGAGAAGCCTTCTTGGGTTAGGATGCAATGTGTACAAAGACCAGATGATTTGTGGGTTTCAGATGAAGGGAAAATGGTTCTGCCGAACAGTCTTCTGTCACAGTTTGCAAGGTTTTACCATGGGCAAGCACATATTGGAAGAGATGCAATGATCAGGTTGTTCAAGATTGACTAGTTTAACCCGAAGTTCAGACAAGCTGCAGAAGTGATCTGTCACAGTTGCACCATCTGTCAGCAGATGAATGCGGGGAAAGGGACAGTGGTGAATTTGAGCCACATTGGGAGAGCAGGAGGTCTATTTAGCAGAATGCAATCGGATTTTATCGAAATGCCTGTGTGTGGAGGTTTGAGATACGTGTTGGTTATTGAATTTATCTTTAGTCACTGGATTGAAGCTTACCCTACACGCAGAAATGACAGTCTCACAGTAGCGAAGCTGCGGCTTAGGGAATTGATACCATGTTTCGGGTTTCTGATCTCTTTAGAATCAGATAGGGGAAGTCGCTTCAACAACGAGGTGGTTAAGCTATTGTGTGCAGCGTTAAACATCGAGCAGAAGTTGCATTGTAGTTACCGCCCTGAAGCATCAGGATTAGTGGAGTAGATGAATAGTACCCTGAGGTTGAGAATGGCAAAAATGTGGGCAGCTACAAATTTGAAATGGCCTGATGCATTGCCTTTGGTGTTAATGTCAATGAGAAACACACCTAACAAGAAAATAGGACTGTCTCCTCATGAAATTCTCATGAGCAGAGCTA
Source organism: Pleurodeles waltl (assembly GCF_031143425.1). Classification (NCBI taxonomy): domain Eukaryota; kingdom Metazoa; phylum Chordata; class Amphibia; order Caudata; family Salamandridae; genus Pleurodeles; species Pleurodeles waltl. The sequence goes on from NC_090440.1 coordinate 1,088,763,894, forward strand.
TGAGACTGCCCGCAGTGCCTGCAAATGCTCTTGTGAATATCACGGATGATATGGTGTTGGACTACTGCAAGGGTCTGGCTGACGTGGTCCGCTCTTTCTCTCACCAGATGGAAGCTACCACACTGCCACCGATAAATGATCCAGGTCACAGCCTGAAAGATTGTGACTGGGTTGTCATCAAGAAACACGTGAGGAAGTCATGTTTGGAGCCATGTTGGAAGGGGCCATATCAAGTAATACTAACGACTACTACTGCTTTGAAGTGCATGGGAATTCCAAACTGGATCCATGCCAGTCGCCCGAAAAAGGTGACGTGTCCAACTGATGAGGAAATTGAATTGTTGAGAGTAACAGCAACTGAAAAGGAAGTCTCAGGCCCGGAGAGTAATCAAAGGGGAACTGAGGCAGATGGAGAGTCCGTTGAGGACGGCTTAGTCACTCCAATAAGAGACGAAGGAGAAGAGACCCAGAGGGGTGACGGTGAGCCTATCTCAACTGAGGCACCAGGAGGACCAAGTCCGAAGGAGGTTCTCCCAGAAGCAGACGGATACGGACAAGAATTTGAGCCCCTGACAGATCCAGAATGCAAAGGAGTTGTGGCGGAAGAGAATCAGAGTGTCCAGACTCCTCCTGTGCAAATTGCAGGTCCATCAAGAGAAAACACCATAGAGTCAGAGGAGGGCAACGAGCCGCCACAAGGAAGATCAAAGACCAGATAGACACTGAAAGGAGATAAGTGGCCAGAACTGCAAGTGACTAAGGGAAAGGTAGTTGTTGAAGATTCAATAGAAGAGGAGGTAGATATAACAAGAGGAGAAGATCTGAGTGAAGGAGAGTTGCAAGGTGATCGCACGTTGAAAAGAAAGAAAGTGGCAAACAGAAGGTACGCAGGTCCTGAATGGGCATATGCAACGTCAGCTGAATGGCAACAAGAGTTCTTGGTGTTCTGTTTTGATCGAGAAGTCCCAGGTCAGTACTTTGGTACCTGAGTCTGGACAGAGAAAGAGACTGTGTTGATGTGAAGATTGAGTCAAAGAAAACTGAGAGAAGAGACTGATAAATTACCGGATGTGACACTGTTAACCTGAATTGACTTTTGAGAACTGATTTTGACAAGCTGCTAACCGGAATAGACAAGGATCCTGGGAGTGAATGTAAAAGCGGTAAATAATTTCTGAAGAAAGACTTTCGTTTTCTATAACTTGCTGAAGAAATGAAAAAAAAGAAGATTTAACCATCCTCTGTTGGTTGTTGTTTGAACTAATAATACTTCACTTTCTGATTCTTTACAGATCATGGCCAACACTAGAGATGATAATTAGGGAAGTAGGCGTTGTAAATGTTTGGGTGTTGGTTTGGGTGTCGGGTGTGTTATTTATTATAGTTCTGATTGTGGAAATGCCATTGGTGGATAAGAGTGAAATTAATAATGCTACAATTCCGGAGACCGCTGCTACACTAACAGCTTGGGAGAGGTTCGAGCAGGACACAAGATATTTGCATGAGGGAACTAACGTAAAAGGGGAACTATCAGCTAATGTTTTCTATCACTTGTTGAGTGAATATGTTGACACTATAGATGCGAAAGATTGTTATGTGTGTACACAGATTCCTGTTTCAGTGCAAGAGGGTGTTACCTACCATAGTTTGCCTTTAACATATGGGATAAGCTGTAGTCTGTGACTAACACGATTCTATAACCAGGAAGAGATTCAATACTTTTATTCAAATCACAACCTTGTGTTTTCTTATGTGCCTATTATAGAGGATTTAAATAGTGTAGCTAAATACTATAGCATACAATTAGTTAAGGGGTTCTTTGAAGCAACATTAACAATTAGTACATCTTATGCACACCACAATAATCTGACATGCTTGCTGACATCTGTAGAGAAAAGCTTTTTAGATCACACGGAAGATAGAAGGAGGGCATTGAAGGGTAAATTGTAGAAAGGACTGCAGCAGCGAGCTTTTATTAGTAGTGAGAGTTATAGGGCAGTTAGGGAACAAGGGAAATTAGCTTTAGATGCACTACACGTAGGTAAGCTTTGCATTACGCGACCAAAGTCATATTGTGACAATGTGTTTGTGGGAACGAGTGAATGTAAGCATGTGTTTTTGTTTCAGAGTAAATGGACGTTCATGTTAATTGGACAGGATCCAGCGATCCCTGGGATCTATTATATATGTGGACTTAATGCTTATTACCGTCTTCCAAAGGGATGGTATGGGACACGTTATTTGGGGATAGTTTTCCCAAAGATATATCAATTAGAGAACTTGAAAAAGTTTCCGAAGTTGTCTGAATTACTTCGTACTAGACGAAGGAGAGAGACTGCTGCTGGTGTAGTAGGAGACATATTTGGGGGAGTTATTCCTTCAGTGGGAGTTATCTTAAATTCCATAAAGATTCGAAAGTTGTCCACTATTGTGGATAACATGCTGACAAATTTTACAGGGGCTATTCTCCTGATGGATACTGAACTTGCTGCGGAGAGGGCTATGACTCTTCAAAGCAGGCTTGCTTTAGACATTCTTTTAGCGAAAAATGTCCGAGTTTGTAAAATGCTTAATGAGCGTCATTGTTGTGCTTACATACCTGATAATAGTAATGAGATTAGAAGTATGCTTACTAACCTAAAAAGAGATAGTACAGATTCCGAAGTTGTCTGAATTACTTTGTACTAGATGAAGGAGAGAGACTGCTGCTGGTTTAGTAGGAGACATATTTGGGGGAGTAATTCCTTCAGTGGGAGTTATCTTAAATTCCATAAAGATTCGAAAGTTGTCCACTATTGTGGATAACATGCTGACAAATTTTACAGGGGCTATATTCCTGATGGATACTGAACTTGCTGCGGAGAGGGCTATGACTCTTCAAAGCAGGCTTGCTTTAGACATTCTTTTAGCGAAAAATGTCTGAGTTTGTAAAATGCTTAATGAGCGTCATTGTTGTGCTTACATACCTGATAATAGTAATGAGATTAGAAGTATGCTTACTAACCTAACAAGAGATAGTACAGATTTGAAGGAACTGAAAGAACCTGGAGTTTGGGAAAAGGTTGGAATGGGACTTGCCAAAGTGGGAAGTTGGTTTAGTAATATTTGGCATGGGATATTGGCAAAAATAATACAGGGAATATTGATTGTTTTAGCTTGCTTATTTGGATTAGGGTTGTCATGCAAAATTAGTAAAAGAATTAAATTAAAAATGGCGAAAAATAATAAGAGGATGGAAGAAAAGAAAAGGGAGAAAATGTTCAGAGCAAAATTAGAAGGGTCAAAGTTGAGGGAAGAAATTGAGATGAGAGAATTCTAGGATGCAAAATTGTAAAAGAAAGGGTTTGTCTGATGACAAGAGTCATCAGAGGAAGGATTGTTGGAGTGTGACTTTTAAAATTAATATTAACGTGAAAAGCTTGCAATATAATGTGTAATGAAGCCGCGTAGAAGATATGTTAACCTAGAAGAAAAATAATGTACGCGTTTGAAATGTGCCAACGGGGAGTGGACACCAATGTATACAATGATTAATGAAACTGACTAATAATGAATTAACAATGTACTAATGTATGACTTCGTATTAGCATTAAGAGTTATGTGTTAGGTTATGCTAAATTAATCACTAGGCCTTAGTTAGCAAGGGTCTGGGCCTAGCTGCCTGGTCTCATATTAATTGTGTTTTTCTAACGTGCAATGTGCTGCTTTCCTGAAGGACACAAAGCTGTACTTTTCCAGAAGCTAGAGATATGTGTGTAGCTGTAGTAAATTCTTTCTTATGGGACCCGACTTGCTCAAGGAGACATTCTTGCCGAATGCAACAGTGTAATTTGCAACAGGTGCAAGGTCGCCTGAACTAAGAGAAGACAATGGAACTACTGACTGGAGCGACAAGTGTAACTTTTCTTACCTGACATTCCACCCGATGAAGACGTCAATCACAGGAGCCAATCAACTGCATGAGAACTGTGTTAGGTGAAAATTCTAGTAAGGTGTGTGGAGAATTATTGGACAGAGATAATGATGCACCAAATATTGCCCAATGGGAAATTAGAGACTTTTTTGACAGCTTTGATATAACGGCATGACCCGAGGAGAGATCAGCCATTATCGAGCCATTCTTAGCCATTACTTCGCCACACTTGAAGCCATTTCTCGCTGTTCTTCCTCACCAAACCTTGCCATTACCATTCTGAGAGACTTTGGCGGTCATTACAACATTGGCGGTAAAAGCTGCTTACCGCCGTGCAGAAGACCGCCAACACACCGCCACGGCCGCGGAATTCCGCCACAGCTATTATGACCCACATTACGGAATCCGCCAAAATTCAGACACCCACACAAGTCCACCACACCAAAGGTCAGTGATAAACTGGCGAAAACAAAACTTCCACCATCACGCCAACAGAAATACGCCCACACTATCATGACACACAAATCCACGCAGTGGTCTTTCAACTGCGGTATTCCATTGGCGGTACAAACCGCTGCGCTCAAAATACACACACTCTTACAAAACACAGCCACATTGGACAGTTCGAAATACACACACCTGATACACATACACACAACACTCCCACACACCCATTACAATATAAAAAACACACCCACATCACCCACAAACCCCCACGACCCAAAATTCCGAAAGAAGGCCAGAGAGAGAGAGCACCAGCAAGAACAACAGCATCCACAGGCACACAACACCATCACCCACAGAACTTCTACGCACCTCACACAACACACCACTACATATCAGCACACTTAACACCACACACTCCACCCCACACATCACCTACACCACCCCATGGCACGGCAAAGACACCCCAGGTTCTCGGAGGAGGAGCTCAGGGTCATGGTGGAGGAAATCGTCCGGGTAGAGCCACAGCTATTCGGAGCACAGGTGCAGCACACCTCAATTGCAAGGAAGATGGAGCTATGGCGAAGAATAGTGGACAGGGTCAACGCAGTGGGACAGCACCCAAGAAATCGGGAGGACATCAGGAAGAGGTGGAACGACCTACGGGGGAAGGTGCATTCCGTGGTCTCAAGACACCACCTGGTGGTTCAGAGGACTGGCGGCGGACCCCCACCTCCTCCCCCACAACTAACAACATGGGAGGAGCAGGTCTTGCCGATTCTGCATCCTGAGAGCCTCGCAGGAGTAGGTGGAGGAATGGACTCTGGTAAGACAAATCTTAATTATTACATCCCCCACCCTACCTGCATGCCATCACATACCCCCACCCTCACCCTCACCCCCAGCACCCCAACTCCTCACATATGTCCCAACATCACAAACCACCCATCCCAACACCAAGCCCTGCATGCAACAACAAAGCATGGACACCCATCACTAAAGCATGGCCAATGCACATACCCATACAACCCCCTAAACCATCCTCACACAAGGTCCCACACAGGAATGCAAGCACTGGGGTACACGGTCACCCACCCATTGCACACCATGACACACAGATGTAATAACCATCCTTTTATACCCCTGCAGGACCCCTACCCAACGTCACCGGACAGGAGGGTCCACACATGTCCACACCACCAACAGAAGAGGCCCACAGTGATGACAGCAGCTCTGTCCAACTGGATCTAGATGACGAGCCCGGCCCATTGGGGACCTCGGGACAGTCGGTTCCCCTCACCCAGTCACAGGCCACCACAGACCTTCCCCCCTCTGGAAACACCAGCACAGCACCCACCCAGCGGGCCCATACCTCCGTCCCCAGGACACGTCAATCAGCAGTGTGTCCACCACTACAGGGAACCCAGGATAACCCACCACCCCAACAACAACAGGGACCTGGGGGCAGTGGTAGTGGGCACACGGTCCAGGGGACGGAGGTCCAGGAACACAGGGGAACTGGGAGGGCTGCTGTGCGACAGGGGGTGGACAGGCCAAGGGAACCCACTCTCCACGAGGCCCTCTCCTCCATCATGGAAGCATACCACCACTCCCAGGAGACGATGGCAACGGTACTGGCCAAGTTTCAGGAGACCCAGCGCCTGCAGGAGGAACAGTATATGGGTTTCAGGGAGGAACTCAGAACCATGAGCTCCACCCTGGGTACCATCGTAGGGGTGTTGAAGGAAGTACTCAACACCAGGAGGGACACTGTGGCACTACAAGGGGCTCCTGACACTAGCATGGACGATGAACTGCCCACCACCTCCGCCGGCACTAGTGGACAGGACGCCCTTCCACAGGACCACCACACCAGCACCCCACCCCCTGCAGAGGGAGAACCACCCCGCAAATGGTCCCTGAGATCCAGGACAAAGACAGAGCACGATGCCAAGACCCCGCCAAGAAATGAGACCACCCTGATTGTAATCCTACTGTCCCACTTTGTCACCCTGTCCATACTTTAACTGCCCCAGCTCCACTTCCTATGCCCATTTGGGCAATGCACCTGTGAGACTTATAGACTGGACTCTGCCATGGACATTCCTCCGCCATCACCCCTCACCATTTCACTACCTCCTCCAATATTGAGCACTTTAATAAACACACTTAAAGCACAAAACAATCTGGAGTCTGTCTGTGATTTCAAAATAGTGTATTAGCAATTACAGTGACAAAATGCTCTTTCAATTGTAATGTCAACATACCTATGTCACACAGCTCTAGTCCATGAGGAATCTAAGCAGATGTCACACAGTGGGACCCACATCTGTAAAATCGTAAGGGAAAGTGACAACTCAGTGACCATACAATGGGTGAAAACGACACACAGTAGAGAGGTAGTAGTGTTAAAGTACATGTAGTAGGCAGGTCTGTACTCTTACCTGTGTCTCACTGGAAATATTGCTGGATCACTGAGTCCCTGTTGTTCATGTCTTCTTCCTCTGCTTCCTCGTCTTCACTGTCCACAGGCTCCACAGCTGCAACAACACCGCCATCTGGACCATCCTCCTGCAGAAAAGGCACCTGTCATCGCAAAGCCAAGTTTTGAAGCATACAGCAGGCCACGATGATCTGGCACACCTTCTTTGGTGAGTAGAATAGGGATCCACCTGTCATATGGAGGCACCTGAACCTGGCCTTCAGGAGGCCGAAGGTCCGCTCGTTCACCCTCCTAGTTCGCCCATGGGCCTCATTGTAGCGTTCCTCTGCCCTTGTCCTGGGATTCCTCACTGGGGTCAGTAGCCATGACAGGTTGGGGTAACCAGAGTCACCTGCAAATGGTGAGGGACAACTGTTAGACACGCACTAACTTGGAGGGATATCCCCAGTCCCAGACAACCATTCCCACTGACTTGCCTCCAGGTGCTCACCTAATAGCCACACACGGTGCCTCTAGAGTTGACCCATCACATAAGGGATGCTGCTATTCCGCAGGATGTAGGCGTCATGCACTGAGCCAGGGAACTTGGCATTCACATGGGAAATGTACTGGTCTGCCAAACATACCATCTGTACATTCATAGAATGATAACTCTTCCGGTTTCTGTACACCTGTTCACTCCTGTGGGGGGGGACCAAAGCCACATGGGTTCCATCAATGGCACCTATGATTTTAGGGATGTGTCCCAGGGCATAGAAATCCCCTTTCACTGTAGGCAAATCCTCCACCTGAGGGAAAACGATGTAGCTCCGCATGTGTTTCAGAAGGGCAGACAACACTCTGGACAATACATTGGAAAACATAGGCTGGGACATCCCTGATGCTATGGCCACTGTTGTTTGAAAAGACCCACTTACAAGGAAATGGAGCACTGACAGCACCTGCACTTGAGGGGGGATTCCTGTGGGATAGCGGATTGCTGACATCAGGTCTGGCTCCAACTGGGTACACAGTTCCTGGATTGTGGCACGGTCAAGCCTGTATGTGATAATCAAATGTCGCTCCTCCATTGTTGACAGGTCCACCAACAGTCGGTACACCGGAGGATGCCGCCATCTCCTCACATGTCCCAGGGGACAGTGCCTATGAAGGACAACAGCGAGCACAGAGTCAAACAACTCAGAGGTACGTACCCACAGTTTACCCAGAACATCAATCATACACAAAAGGTGGCCGGTATGCGTGTTGAGTCTAGGCCTAGGTATGTGTGACGCAGTTGGAAATGAAGACATGTGGGGCCCTGAAATGGCGGCTGCCTGACCTCTAAAGTGGGCCAATGGGATCTGAGGTAACTGCGCTGGCGCTGTACACCGTCGCGGTAGGCGAAGACCGCGGCGCAATGCTGCATTGGTTAACATTGGACCCTATGGGTCCCAGGAGCCAATGACGATGTACGCCGGTGGTGACGCAACGCACCACCGCGGACGTGACCGCCATTTTCTATCTGTTCAATCACTCGATACCTGATCTTCGACAGGAGAGGACCTGCACTGCAAGTGCTGCTGTGACCTCGGTCTGGAAGAGACAATGGTTCAAGTGTCTGGGGAAAGGGCCCCTGCCTTCACATTGGAGGAGTTGGAGAAGCTCGTGGATGGGGTCCTCCCCCAGTACACGCTACTCTACGGTCCTCCAGACAAACAGGTAAGTACACAGGGAGCATGTTGTATGGGCTATGCCTGTGTGGAGAGGGCTGGATGTAAGAAGGAAGGGGGGAGAGTGCTGCGTGCATGAAAGACGGTAAATGCATGTGCCACATGGCAAGGGTAGGGATGGGGGCCAATCAGTTTAAGGGTGCAGTTGGTAATAACTTCTCTTTTTCCCCTGCACATTTCCTGTAGGTCAGCGCCCACCAGAAAAAAAGATATTTGGCGTGCCATCGCCAAGGACGTCCGGACCCTGGGGGTCTACCACAGACGGAGCACCCACTGCCGGAAAAGATGGGAGGACATTCGCCGCTGGAGCAAGAAGACGGCGGAGGCTCAGCTGGGGATGGCCTCCCAACGTGGGAGGGGTGCCCGTCACACCATGACCCCCCTGATGTTCAGGATCCTGGCGGTGGCCTACCCGGAGTTGGATGGGCGCTTGAGGGCATCACAGCAGCCACAAGGGGGTGAGTACACTCTCATTCTGCTGACTTTGCGTGCAGTGGAGGGGTCTGGGTTGGGGAGGTGGGCTGTGGGTTTCCCTAGGCCAGGGCGAGTTTCGTAGGCAAGGTCCCTCCATAAGGCAGACCATGTGGCACCCCAGCCCACCTCAGTAGAGTGCCAAGTACACCTAGTCATGCCCCTGTGTCATCTATGTGTGCAGATGTCGTCCATAGCCTTGTAGGCCATTTCCCAGGAATTGAACAGTGGAGCCCAAGAGGGCGGCGTAGTGCAGGGGTCTTCTCTGTCTGTCGTGTCCGCCAACGGTAGCGGTAATGCATGCACTCAACATGTCTTTCTTCTTTCTTCCCCCCCCTTTTTGTGGTCTCCCTGTTCTTGTGTGCATTAGCATCATCAGGCGGAGGAGCAGTGGCACCGGAGCACGAGGGAGCCTCATCCCACATGGCCCTGGAGGGCGACACTACGGAGTCTGAATTCACCAGTTGGACGGAGGGCGAGGGGAGCTCCACGGCGGGGACAGGAGCTGACACCAGCGACACAGACTCGTCCTCTGATGGGAGCTCCCTTGTGGTGGCAGCAACATCTGTGCTCCCCGCATAAACAGGTACAGCCGCCACCCCCCGTACCAGCACCGTCCTCCCAGCAGCCCCTCAGCCTTTGCCCCATGCCCGCTCACCCAGGAGGGTGGGCATCACCTTCGCCCCAGGCACCTCAGACCCTGCCCCAGTCACCCCTGCTTCCCTCAGTGAGGAGGCCATTGACCTCCTCAGGTCCCTCACTGTTGGGCAGTCTACCATTTTGAATGCCATCCAGGGTGTAGAGAGGCAGTTGCAACAAACCAATGCGTTCCTGGAGGGCATTCATTCTGGTCAGGCGGCCCTTCAGCAAGCTTTTCAGACTCTGGCCTCAGCACTGATGGCAGCCATTGTCCCCGTCTCTAGCCTCCCCCCTCCAACTTCCTCCACCCCGACCCAATCCCCTGTACCTCAGCCTATCCCAAGCACACCTACAGACTAACATGCACACACCTCAACACCCAAGGGAAGCTCAGGCAAACATAAGCACCACACATCCCACAGGCACTCACGCAAGCATCACACACATGCAGACACACCAACATCCACTGCCTCCACTGTGTCCCCCTCCTCCTCGTCTCCCTCCTCCCTTCCAGTCGCGTCTACACTCACACCTGCATGCACTACCTCTACAGCCACTACGTCCCTCTCCAGCTCACCCACCACCACACCCCGCTCACGTGCAGTCACCACCCCACTACCATTCACATGTCCCCTGTGTCCTCTCCCAGTGTGTCTGTGACGCCCCCTCCCAAGATCCACAAACGCAGGCACACACCCACCCAACAGTCATCCACCTCACGACAGCCTCCAGCGCATGCACCTTCACCCAAAGTCACCAAACGTACACCTCCTACAACCACCACCTCTTCCTCCACTCCCAAACCCCCTCCAGCTACCCGTCCCAGTGTGTCCAAAAAACTTTTCCTGTCCAACCTTGACCTCTTTCCCACACCTCCCCCACCCCGTCTGTCTCATAGGTCCCGAACTAGCACCTCAGCCACAACATCTCCGGGACCAGTGGTGCCTGTAGCCACCGGAATCTGGAGTGCACCGGCCACCAGGGCAGCCAGTGTGGCACGGTGCCACAGCACAGACAGTCCCCCACCTGTCAAGCATCAGAAGTTGGCCAGTGCCCGGCGGGAGAGGGGGAAGACTCCAGCCACCAAAGCTGCTCCCAGGGGTACAGGTGGGAGTGTGGAGTCAGCTGTGACACCTTACAAGTTGGGGAAGGGCCACAAGAAACCTGGCAAGTCTGGGAAGAGCAGCACGGCGGAGAAGACCGCCATCATCCCCGATGCCCAGGAGGCCACCGCCAGCACCAGCCCACCTGCCCAGGAGGCCACCGCCAGCACCAGCCCAGCTGCCCAGGAGGCCACCGCCAGCATCAGCCCAGCTGCCCAGGAGGCCACCGCCAGCACCAGCCCACCTACCCAGGAGGCCACCGCCAGCATCAGCCCACCTGCCCAGGAGGCCACCGCCAGCACCAGCCCACCTGCCTAGGAGGCCACCGCCAGCACCAGCCCACCTGCGCAGGAGGCCACCGCCAGCACCAGCCCCGCTGGGCCATGAAGGACCGTCAGCACTAGCCCCGCTGGGCCACGAAGGACCGCCAGCAAAAGCCCCGCTGGGCCATGAAGGACCGCCAGCACTAGCCCCGCTGGGCCATGAAGGACCGCCAGCAAAAGCCCCGCTGGGCCATGAAGGACCGCCAGCAAAAGCCCCGCTGGGCCATGAAGGACCGCCAGCAGCTGAGACCCTGCAATGGAGACCGCCATCTCAAGCACCGCTGCACCGCCATCTCAAGCACCGCTGAACAGGCCACCGCCGTCTCAAGCACCGCTGAACAGGGCACCGCCGTCTCAAGCACCGCTGCACAGGGCACCGCCGTCTCAAGCACCGCTGCACAGGGCACCGCCATCTCAAGCACCACTGAACAGGGCACCGCCGTCTTAAGCACTGCTGCACAGGGCACCGCCATCTCAAGCACCGCTGAACAGGGCACCGCCGTCTCAAGCACCGCTGCACAGGGCACCGCCATCTCAAGCACTGCTGAACAGGGCACCGCCGTCTCAAGCACCGCTAGCCCATGAGCGTCAGGGGCACTGACGCAACTGAGTCCGTCATGGGGTGAATGATGCACTCTGGCCACCATGCCCCCTCCAGAACCAGTGGAGTATCACATCCACTACCCCTGTCCTTGGCAGGATGAAGCACTTTGGGCACAAAGCCCCCTATAGAACCAGTGGAGACTGTTATCCACTTGAGAGACTGTGGCTTTGCACTCCCCAGAATACAGCAGTGGGCAACCCACCCACTGAAAAGACTTGTGAGACTGTGGCTTTGCACTCCCCAGGATTGGACAGTGGGCAACCCACCCACTGTAGAGACTTGTGAGACTGTGGCTTTGCACTCCCCAGGATTAAACAGTGGGCAACCCACCCACTGTAGAGACTTGAGAGACTGTGGCTTTGCACTCCCCAGGATATGGCAGTGGGCAACCCACCCACTGTAGAGACTTGAGAGACTGTGGCTTTGCACTCCCCAGGATTGGACAGTGGGCAACCCACCCACTTGTGAGACTTGAGAGACTGTGGCTTTGCACTCCCCAGGATTGGCCAGTGGCCATGTGGCCCCCTTGTGGATTTGGCGTTGTGCACTCAAGCGGCTGAGGTGCCCCCCCTTTCCCTCCCCCTGAGGTGCCTGTTTAGTTGCTCTTTGATGCCCCTGCAGTGTTCTCTCCGTCATGGTCGGGGATCTTGTGTGGGCCTCGCCCATACCGTGTGGTCCCAGTGTTCCACGGACTTTCTTAGAGCACTACCTGGACTACTGTGCTTGGTATATATTTTGTACATGGTGTATATATATATTTCTGCCTACTTGCTTTTAATATATTCCAATGGTTACACTCATTTTCTATTGTCTTTGCATTCTTCCGGGAGGCTTGGGGGGTGTAACTGTGATGTATTGATGTGCATTAGTGTGTGTGTTGTAGTGTGTGAGGGTGGGGTGGGGGTGTTGTGTGCGTGTGTCCCTGTTTTTTCCCTCTCCCCTCCCCTGTGTCGTAGGTGTAGTACTCACCGTGGTCTTCGCTGCCGGCGTTCGTGCTCCTGGTAGAGGAGCAGGAAGACTATTGCAGGGAGAATTTGGAGTTCTGGATCCATGGCGTCCTCGTTCCTCATGGGGTGTGTAGAGGTGAGCGTTTTCCCTTCGGGATTCCTGTTTCCGCCGTGCTTTTATCCGCGGTGAAACTGTCCCGGAAAAGGTGGCGGATTGGCCTGTCATAATAGTGTGGGCGGTACATTGTCTCCCACCTGTCTGTTGGTGGTGACCGCCAAGCTGTTTGTTTGTACCACCGTGGCGGTCGGAGTGTTAAAGTGGCTGTCTTTGTTGGTGGTTTCCGCCACGGTCGTAATTGCAAATTTTTTACCACCGGCCTGTTGGCGGTCTTACTGCCACTTTAACACCAACCGCCAGGGTTGTAATGACCACCTTTGTCTTTAGCTAACTTATATTTTAAACCATCCTCACCCTACCCTTGTTCAATATGCACTTCTCCTCCTTATGAGGGAAGAGCCTTTTCTTGCTATGCCCTACTGAGACTTACCTGTTCTATCCTGGCTGATGACGAATCGACTGATGTCCTGAGGACGAAGACTGACGCTGTTTGCTGACTCATTCGGATGGGTAACTATCTGATGATAAATTGTAATTGTCTGTTTGCCTTTTCTTTCTAGGTACCAACTGCTCGTTTGATAGAGGCCATAGTTAGATGTTTTCCAAATTCATGTTGCTAAATTGTTTTGCATGAAATCCAACATGCTGATGCTAATTTGAGGTTAGTTAAGGAGTTCACTAATATCGGATGCAAATAGACAAACAACCGAATTCTTGCTTTGTTGAATAATGTACTAATGATACTCTGCTAAAGTTCTAATGTTTATGATCTATGCTTTGATAAAGTTTTGCTCGAGTTGCCAAATTATATTGGTTTTGATGTGCTTGCTATTGTTGAGACGAATAAACATGATATTAGATTGTAACTAATAGGGAATAAATATCCTAATTCTTACTAAATTTGTTGTGGTTATTCATGGTTGAAAGGTCATGGTGCGTTTGTTGTATTGATCTATGTTAAATGCTATTGATTAGCTTTATTGATTAGTATTGTGAATATTGATGAGGTTATTGGTCTATTGATTGTGATGCCAAAAGATATCTCGTCCTGGGAAGTCCCCAAATGCGGTCAAAAGGTTCATTGGCCTAGACGTGCCTCCTTATAAGTTTACTTATCAAGGTTCTGACGCGTTATCACTCCTACTGAAAAATCAGAATGTTAAATCACATATTGACAGGATCATGAAACACTTAAAAGACCAGGAAGGGTGAAAAATGTGTCCAAAAAGTGAAACAGTCTAAATTCACCATTTTTTTTGTTCAGTTGCAGAACAAAATTCAGTTTGCTCAGTTTGAGGAATTGTTAAAACTCAATCTGGTGCTATTTTTAGGGCAAGGGACATATTTCGCCCTGAATATTGAATACTGCGTTTCTGCCGGCATCCAGGGCTTTCTAGGACCTGCGGTTTAGGGAAATGCTGGCTACCTACAGCCATTCTCATTGTTGTCACAGGCAAATCAAAATGTTCCTAAACAGGGTCTGTCTGGCATAAAGGGCAATCAGCCATTACTAAAAAGGCTGGTTTGGGAATGTTTTGGGGCTGTTTGTGTGCCTGTTTCAGTGTCGGTTGGGTGGTTTTTATTGTTAAATTCCCTGATATTGCGACAAACTCTGCCAGCAGCAAGCACAAATGTGTGCAGTCTCCTATACCTTGCAAAACACCTATGCACCCTTTCACGTTTAAAACGTACACGATTTGCACATATGGGCCACTTTTTTAGCTATCTTATTCACTAACATGGGCCACTTTCATGTTGGTGCCAGAGACTATTAAAGTCCCAGTCCGACCTTTGTTCCTAAGACAAGAACTTAACATGATAGAGTGAAAGGTTGGCTAATCAGATTGCTGAAGTTTCATTTCAGCAATTTGAATGGCAACTCTTTCAGTCAATTAGATTACGGATATTATTTAGGCCCATTCTGATTGCCCTCTAGTAGACGATTAGAACAACCCTTTGTGAAGTACCCACACCTCATGTAAAGGTCATCAATATTGCAGCTACCTGTGAGCGACCACGTGTAATTTGCTTTTATTTTCAGTCAAAGGTAGGCTGAACCATATCACACGAAAAAATAAAAACACGTATTAGTGGCAGTCATCACTTCTGCATGCCAGAGACTAAAATAAAAAACATTGAGCTGTTCAACTCATGTAAGCAGTCCTTTGAGATGTGTCATTCAAGATGATACTGTTCTCTGATGCACTTATGCTGGCCTTTTGACGATTCACAGCATTTATAGAAACATAAGAAATTAATTAAGATGAAAGGGCCTAATAGGCATGTTTCTAGATAAATGCCCCCTGAATGGTAAAAGGGCATGTTCCTCTGACCTGAGTACCCGATTGTGTGTGTCTGGTATCCTGCCTTTTTATTATTGCCAATGGCATCTCATTAATCTAGCAGGTAAGCAGAAGTCTGGGCAGCCTGTGACCTGGAGAGGCACACTAAGGGCCTGATTCTAACTTTGGAGGACGGTGTTAAACCGTCCCAAAAGTGGCGGATATACCACCTACCGTATTACGAGTCCATTATATCCTATGGAACTCGTAATACGGTAGGTGGTATATCCGCCACTTTTGGGACGGTTTAACACCGTCCTCCAAAGTTAGAATCAGACCCTAAGTGTGCCCTCATTTGAGACTGAGGACTAATGTCCCTGTCATTGGGCTTAGCAAACAGAGCGGTGGTGGTAGCACACCATGTTTTAAAAATAGGTAGCATGACCAGACCTTTCTCCTGCATCAGAAAAGTGGAGATTTACTTGCCCTTTTACGTAAAGTGCCACTTCTGCTTGCTTGCCTAGTATCTTGCAATAACATCTGAAATAATGCTTTTCGTTTTGATGTGTGTGTGAGAGAGCCAGAGTAATGGAAACCAGTGTTATCCATTTTTAATGACCCTGACCTGGTCTTGACAATATGGAGGGTGAGGACTGGGCTCGCAGCAGTGGAAGTCTATTGCTCTCATTCCTGTAGCTGGAGGGAGGAGAGCATGCCATTTTAGAATGAATGCTCTGCCCCCAGGGGAGCCGCAAACATGTGCTGCCTTGGGGGCAGCACATTCAAGTGCAGTACGAAGCACCTTTGAAGGAGCCGCTCTGTGTTCTACTGTGTTATCAGCAAGCTTCCTGCATTTTTAAGAAGGGGGAGGGATCCCCTTGCAGGCGGGTGTTGTGAGTGACTTCACCCTCCTTCAAGGGGATGTCTGGTGGAACCATAGTACCCCCTTCCCACTTCAAGAAGGCTGCCGTCAGGGGGCACACTGACAGTGCAATACATTTTTGTGGTGCATTGTCAGTGAGCCTCCGGAGAGCTTCTTTGAGTCCATGTCTATAATATAGCACAGCAACAGAGGCAAGGATATTTACTCATTTGCATTAGGCCACACCCCCATGCAAATGAGGGAACACCCTCTGATGACAGCGCAGGCGCTATATATGTGCCAGCCCTATCTATATTACCGAAGTGGCTGCACAAGTGGCTGCAGCCCTTTCTGTAATACCCAAGTGACCAAGGGGCTCACAAAGGGGGCTCAAACACTAGTTGTGCCCCTGGGGCAATCTATGTAATATGGACCATGATTGGGACTGTTATTGCCTATTCCAAAACTGCCCATGCAGTTCTGCCTCTGTTGAATTCCTGATTGGGCTGTATGGGGCTTCATCTGCCAAATCCATGCCTAGTAAAAAAAGTCCCTGTTGGGGGCTACACCTGTGGTCCAATAGGTCTGCTGTGGGCTGCAACTGCAAGGGCCGCTAGGGATTATACTTACCAAAGATCCAGGTGAGACTGCAACATTTCCTGACTGCCAATCTCCTAGCAACTGCACCCTTGTCGAAGGAACTCCACAAAAGCCTGCCAATACACAGCTGCTCTTGCAAGTGTGTGTGCACGTGTGTTTGAGTGTGTGTGTGTGTGTGTGTGTGTGTGTGCATGCACCTTTCTAGCACCGGGACGCATGGAAGTGACCCTGAAAGAACTGACTTATCCTGTGAAGGGGTAAAAGATTTGATTCTGAGAACACATGCCCATTCAAGGTGATTGAACTGTAAATGTGGTATATTCAGGTTCTACCTGTTTACCTCAAGAGAGAGAGGGTTAAGCAGGTGTAATATGGGAAGAGTGTCTGGGAACAGTGGTGACTGAGACGGAGTAGCACCTGGAAATGTAGTAACCAGGAACATTAACTTGTTACAGTGTGTAGTATTAAGTGAGAGTGTCTGTTTAAAATACCTTAGTTCCTCCAAAGATAAGCACTAAGGTAGATATTCTTTCTATTGCATCTGTTGATTCTTGAGCTCTTAGCTCGAGCACTACACATTACCTCCCTGACAAGCCAGTGACTAATTGCCCTCACTAGCCTGACAGTCAAGCAATGGGTTGTACTTGCCCCAGTTTGCAAAGCAATAGTAGGACATGCCTTGGGAAATCAAAGGCAAACAATCTCAACCCTAACAGTTGAGGCCCAGTATCAGAGGTAAACAACCTCAACCCCCACAGAAGGGAGCACAATGTAATGTCATGTTGGTTGTTAATATAGTGTTTATGCTGCACAAAGGCTACCTCAAGCATGGAAGAGTTACATCATAGAGAGAAGAATAAAATATGTTATCCTGAGAACAGAGTGAATGAAATGGTGAGAAGGGTGTGGACGTGATCATTGGTTGGTTCATTTGTGTTGTAGAAACCAGACATTGATATTCAGAATTTTGAGGGGTTTGATTCTGAAAAACCAACTGGTGCATGGTGCATCCTGTTGGGTACTGAGCTATGCTCACTCCCAAGACCTCACTCCCAACTTCAAGTGTCTAGCCTGGCTCCCAGTAAAATCCTCTCACAATATCCAGAACAGGTTCTTGCAGTGTCACCAGAATTAATTTGTTTCTCTCCAAATTACTTTTCTTCAAGAGTGTCCACCTTATTTCAGACAACTCTGGAGAATCAGTGTGAGGCACATTTATCCACAAATAGTGAGATAAATGGAATTCTGTGAGGTCCCTATTTTGCTTTTTTAGTGCAAGGCTTTTGTCTCACCATACTAGAGCCCTTAACGCCAAGACTAATGGGATGTTTTTCTTGAACCTTTTACTTGTTCTCAATAACCCATAATGGCCCAATAAATGAAGCGTAATCAGAATCTCGGCCCTCGAGGAGCTCAAAATTTTGATAGCTCTCTTTACATAATGTAAAATGTTATTATTACTAGTAAGTAAAAATTGAAATATTGCAAGCAATCCTAGTTCTTTATTATTGAAGTTTGTTTCAATAAATGGCAGAATATCTCTCAGAATATGCAGGCTCCCCAGAACATTTTGTTCACATGAAAAAGCAACAATTCATAGAAAAAACATCAAGATAGCAGAGAACATTTTGTAAACATGTTTTTAAAATGGTAATTAAAACATTTTAACTAGCTGAACAAGTACGTCTAGCTAAAAAAGTACATTGTTCCCACCATTTTCAAAGCGAACAATCTAAAAGAATATAGAGTCTCTAATTAGGCTGTTTATGGATTCTGCAAGAGTACCTATGACAAGAAACTAGGGTTACAGGTAAATAATTGTTCTTTCTCTGTCATGGAATTCCCTCCAATATCAACAAAGTGTAGAGTCAAACAGCAGAGTAAAGAAACTTTGCTTTGGAGGGCAGATCCAAAAGCAGTGAAGGAAGAAGACGGCTAGGTCAAGCAAATGTATTACTGATAGTCTACTGAGTGAGGGTGGTGTTCCTATGCCTGAAACCACACGTTAGCTTTTCTCCTGATGAAGCAAAGAAATGACATACCGAAATGTGCATTAGCAATTCAACAGTATTTGAAATAAAAATAAACACGCATTGGAAATGTCAGTAGGTCAGGCTTTGGAACGTACTATCAAGCCAGACCTGAAAATCCATGTATGTTAATTACTGCCCTCCCACTTGAGCTACTGCAGGAGAAAATGCCATTAAGTATCTAGTAAACTAAGACAGTTTAATAACATTGCAGTGGCATGTATGTGCCCTGAAAGCTCAAGCACAGGCAGCTGGATAAATAAACACAATAATCACAGCTGTGTGGAGGACAAGTAATTATTTATGGACGCACAAAACTTCTACCCAAGCAAAGCATGTACTCCTGGCTCCAAAGATGTAGGAAGAGCCAAAGACCTCTCCTGGTGATGCTTACAAAATTGTCTGGTGACAGATTTGCTACCAAGCCAGACCATAAAAAGGTACAAGGTAGAACACAAAATTGCTAACTTGGAGTGCTGCAATGATTGTTGGTTCTAACATTAGAAGTGACTACAAATTGAAATAGTGCATCCACTGAAGCATGCAGTATCTCTAATCAGGGCAGTATAGGGCAGCTCAATCCACACACCTGTGGCGCTCCAGTACCAGTTTTATTCACAAATGCTCCATAAACTCTGTAAGGCTATTGGGAAAGGCTTGACCCTTTAGGGTATCTGTGATGAATCAGAAACAATACTGTTGTGTGACTGCTTTTCAAATGCCTTGAATGAGAATGTTTCTCAATAGAGCTCTAGTAGATGTTTTCCCTTAGGTAAAATGCACATTAGACTTACCCAACAGGGCCTGTATGAATTGTTTTTAGAATGTAATGAAGCATTATACTATTAATCTTTTTGTGATATCCTTAATGGAAGGCATATGCATGTGAACTAATCCATAGTAACAAATTAATGTTCAGATTGTATATATGCTCCCAAATCAGGTGAAGTTTTAAAATATGTTTTTTTGGAAAAGGATGCATGAGTTCTGAAGAATACTTTGCTGTGATGGAAGACCTTGTAACATTCATCCTTCAACAGAGCCTGGAGCTCAGTCGCCAACTTGTCAAAGTGAGGGCCACCGGAAAAGTGTTGGATATCTGACTTGTCAGTGGGCATCAAAGGAGATACAATTAAGTTGCAGAGAGCGTTATTTAGTTCTAAGGAAGAAGAGGTCTTGTAGCCAGGAGAAATACTTTCGGAGCCCTTCTAGGAACTCTTTAATCAGTACAATGGTAAAGAAAATATACCTGAAATTTATTTTTTCTACAAGCAACAATGAATCTGGTACATTCAGGTGGCTGCACTGCAGATACGTAAATACAAGACTTTCAATTTTAGCTTTGTCAGGATTGGGAGGAGGATCTAGCTAGACGGTCTGGTAAGTTATGTGTCATTCATGAAAGTCTACTGTGTGGTGCTATTGAAAGGTGAAGCATGTCAGGGTGCCACCACTGTAGTAGCCAGTCTGGAGTGATTAGAATCATTGTGATCTAGGGCTGATCAACATGGCATTCACTCTGGGAAACAGGGGGATTGAAGTAAAAGTTTAGCTTATTGTTTTCAATCAAAATATCAAAATGGGATTCACTATGGACCAAGGCTCAGGAAATCTGGATGCAAAGTTGGGCATATCACTTTTTTTGTGGTGGTGAAGAAGTTCACATGTTGTGTTCTCTAGGTATGTGAGATGTCTGATAGAATGTTATCATTTACCACCAACTCCTGCACTTTCAGGAGACATCGGTTAAACCTTTCTGAATTCCAAATGTGGATACTTTAGAGATGAACCACCATCAGACTGATGTTCCTCACTAAAGACTAATGCCAGATTGTTTGTGCTTAGACAAGACTTTAAAGACGGGTGCTCCTGCTTGTTGAAGTAATGCATTCTACTTTTATTGTCCTTCTGCTGAAGAATAGATGGTTCATTATCAATTGAAAGTTTATTAAGGTTAGGTGAACTGCCCTCAATGCCAGCCTATTGATATGGTACAGATTTTCTGCAGAAGACCATTTTCTGTGAGCAGATAGCTATCTGTGTATGTCGGTCATAATTCCATTGATACATTTCTAATAATTATTTGAGTTGGGTCTTCCAGTAAGGAAATTCATGGGGATTGTGTTATTATTAATGTTAGGTACCCTGTTTTATGCAAGAGTATTCTTAATTCAGGGCCCCAGAGTCATTTTCTGGCTAGGAGTATTAACTTTGTACTTCTTGGCTTTTTTTGTAGAGCTCCTCATTTGTCTCGCAATCGTCCCCCAGTATCAGGCCTCGCCAGAAACAGAGCTCTGGAAGATCAACACATTCCAAGTTCAAATAGGTTTGGGCCTTTGTCAAATTTAAATTGAGCTGAATTGACTTTGTTCGAGCTTTAGGAGCCCATGAAGGTTTTCAATATGAGTAATTTTGGGTGGTGTGAGCAGAGCAGGTCTATTGCGAGTTATACTGCCCTCACCTAGTCACGGATGTCTCCACTTGCTACATCAGTATTGTTCTGGGTCCCTCAGAAAATATAGGTGTGCAGCAATCCTATCTGGGTGTCAATTGACATACAGAAGGCTATGTGCCTGGCCCCTGTTGGGCTACCTCCCACTATTCAAATTTCTCTCATTAGCTGGAATGTGGTGGGTCTTAAAGACAAAGTTACACATCCTGATTGGGTAACTTTTATTGACAAGTTGGTAGGCATGCAGGAGATCTGGTCTACCTCATATAATGTGGGTAAGAGCTTTACATGTTGCTCAAACCGCCCCCACCCCCCAGCTACCTTCCACGCGTGGGAGACAAGCACGGTGCTTTCATTTTTAATTGGTTAATTTTTATAATGATGATTTCTCTGGTTCCTTTACACTTCCCAAATGCAGCTCTTTCTATGTGTGTGGGGATTGTAATGCTAAGCTGGGGTTTGGATTGGGGGAGGTGGTTTGTTTCCGCTCTGCTGCCCGTGCCTGAGGAGAATGATTGCTATGCTGGACCTGGAGGATGCTTTGGAGTACTTCTGGGGCACTGTGCCCTGTAAGCCCACATTTAGGGGTGGTGGTCTGTAATAGATTGCATATTTGTTTCTAGGCAATTTTTGCAGTAGTGTTTTGCCGGGGAGGTAGTTGAAACCCAGTTTGGTGATCACAATGCCCTTTCAATTGTTGGGGCTTTCCCCTTGCATTGAGACAACCGGCTATTAGAATGCAATGGTATCAAGAAGCATTCTAGGGATGGATTAAGGGTGGTGTGGTTTCTTAAGGATCCCGAGGCCACACTGGGCCCTTCACTTCAAAAGTATTTGTCAGTCTTTTTGGACTGTTTAAGCAATGCTCCAGGTGCTACTCTTACAGTTTGCTTTTGGGTATTATGTGATTCCATTAAGGGTCACTTGTCGAAACTTGCCATCCCGAGGCCAGAACAACCAAGCTGGTTTGATGCAAATTGCTTGACAGCTAATCGTCATTTGAGGAAGGTCTTATCTAGAACTCCCAGAGATGCTGGGGCTGTAAGAGACGTGAGGCAAGTCAATAGGCTGGCTGTTAAGGAGAGGAAGCATTCCCTATTTGTAAGTGATTGGGTTACTCTTGAGCTTGCGGCTGCTTGTAATTGCAGCAAGGTGATCTGGGACAGAGTTAACCATCTTCGCCAGTGGGAAGCTCCTCCAAACCATCTTCTGATGGGTAACATCTCTGGCCATGACTGGGTTAAGCACTTTACCACAGTTTATCACTTGCCTGAAGATGTAGTTTTCAAGCACAGGTTACAGGAACTCCTGGCAGACTCCCTGACTTTTCATGTTTCTCTCCAGGAAGTCCACGTTGCTTTTAAATCCTGTCCAAATGGTAAAGCACCAGGCCCTGACGGAATTTCCATGGACTTGTAATCTTGATTTGATGTATAGGCTGATTTGTTGGTGAATGTGTTTAATAATTCTTTGTGTACCCAGATTCTGGAGTCTTGGTCCCTTTCCATCATAGTGCCAATCTTCACTAAAGGGGACAGATGCTCTTCCATCTGTTACAGTCCAATATCTCTTATAGATAGCTTTGTGAAGATCTTCGGAAGGGTTTTCTTTAACCGTCTTAAGGAGTGGGCTAATGACAATAATATTCTGTTCCCATAACAGTGGGCCCTGGCTAGGTAGAGTGCTTGAATTTACATCTGAGTGAGTAAGAACTATTGCGTGGAGCTGCCCACTGTACCCACCCTTTACGAACTTGTCATCAACCTTTGATTTGATAAATAGAAGTAAACTGTGGTTGATGCTGCTTAACCTGGGTGTTGAAGTTTCCCTTGTTTATTTTCTCCATTCCTTGCATGAAAATTTGAGCACTAGGGTGTGGTATGGTCAAGATGGAGAACTTTTGGACATTTTTCCCTTGGCCAGTAGGGTGCGCCAGAGATGCATTTTGGCACCACTGTTATTTAGCATTTACATTAATGAACTTTTGTCTCAGTTGTGTGCTTCAACCAAGGATGTCCCCAGGATCACAAACTCCCTTGTTCCAGCATTATTATATGTCAATGATGTGGTGTTAATAGCCAGGACAACCCGTGGTCTGTGCTCCCTTGTTGACTTACTTGTCACATTTATAGACATCCTTGATATTAAGACTAATTCTACAAAATCCCACATAATGGCCTGTGGCCCAGGGCAGAAGAGTTTGCTTCCCTGTGGGTGCAAGGGCGGAGTTTAGATTTGGTGCACAATTTCTGTTATTTGTGTATTATAATTGATGCAAATAACTCCTGGCAACAACAGGTGAACACCACGAGAGTGAAATTAAGTAAGGCGGACATTTTTCCTGGCTTCCCATTTCTAAAGATCTACAGCCTGCAATATGTCCTCATGGCCGCCTATGGGGCTGGGGTGGTGGGTTATCATAATCCCTCTTCCTTACAGGTAGAGGAAAGTAGAATTTATAGGCTTTTAATGAATCTACTGACCTCGAGCTCTAATTTTATCTTGCAGTCTGAGCTGCATCTAGATTATATTCTGGACAATATTAGGCTGGCTCCTTTGATGATGTTTTTAATAAAGCGGTTATACATGACTGTCTCGGTCGGGACAATGTGCTGTCTGTTCTATGGTTGAGCAACATTAACAAGACCCTTGCTGACATTGGCCTCGAAGATCTGTGTATTGCGCCTGAGTCCATCTGCAAGTAGGACAAGAGACAGATAAAGTCCTGTTTTGAAGAGATGGTTCTCTCCCAAAGAACAGATGATGCTCTGCAACAGAATTCTGTTTGCAATTTGTTTAGTTACTCTTTCGCATGGAGTACCTGCATTATACTTAACCATGGAGCTCACACGTTGGGAGAGATTGCTCCTTTTCCGCTTGAGGTCAGGCATGGTGTAGCTCTCCCTGTGCTTCCCTTAAGGATATAAGGTATGGGATTGTAAGCTGCCTCCTTGTGATGAGACAGCAGTACAGGTGTTGCTACATTTTAATTTTTTCTGTAATTTTTTTAACAAAGTCTTTCACCCCCACCTTAGGTATATTGTGACGCAATATTGCGTATGGTGTTGCCCTATAAAGCTCCCTCTGGGCAGAAGAATGGAGTCAAGGCCCCATGGTTCTCCCCTCATTTAATGACATTGAAGAGAAATTGTAGGAGGATCGAAAGAAAATGGAGGAAATCATTAAAACAGGCAGATAGGGAAGAATATAGAGGCTCAATCAGGCTGTATCATAATGAGATAAGATTAGCTCAAGCAACCTATTATGGCAATAAAATTGAAAGGGCTGCAGGCTCTCCAAAATAAATCTTTTGTGTTTTGAAGGAGCTGCTTTACGTCCCCATCTGCCCTGAAGCAACGGGAGCTTCAGTGGAACATAGCAACAGGTATGCCTCCTTCTTATTACAGAAGATCAAGGATATCTAGAAAAATTTCCCAGGTGAAGATGAGATAAGTTCTGTGCAGCCCACTGAGAATAAGGAGGGCGACAAGGTGTTACAGAGCTTTCTCCCCATCTCTGAAGAAGGTGCCTTTGGGCTCCTTAGTAAATTAAAATCTGGGTCCCCTTTAGATCCCGCACCTCCTCATATAGTTATGCAGGGAAGAGTAGCCACAATACCGGTGATAACGGAGCTATTAAATAGCTCCTTACAAAGCGGCAGGGTACCTGAATCATGGAAGCACGCAGTGGTAAAGCCCTTGCTAAAGAAACCCAATTTAGATGGAGCCGAACTGAAGAACTAAAGGCCAATTTCTCTTCTTCCATTTATGGCAAAATTAATTGACAAGCATGTCAACACTCAAATATCTGGATTTTTGGAAGAACACAAGATTTTGCATTCAACACAAATGGGCTTTAGACCTGCCCACAGCACCGAATCAGCTATGATAGCGGTTACGGAAGAAGCTAGAAAACGGATGGATCTGGCACAGGTGACAGCTGTAATAATGTTGGACTTAAGCGCTGCATTTGATATAGTCAATCATGGACTACTAATTCAAAGAATCGAAACAAGTGGTATCAAAGGCATGGCGCTTGAATGGTTGAGCTCTTTTCTTCAAAATAGATCCTTTCAGGTTTTAGATCGCTCTTTTTTTTCAGACCAGTTCAGACTTCAATGTGGAGTGCCACAGGGTTCATCTTTCAGCCCCACTCTTTTTAATATTGATATGACGCCCCTGGCAGATGTTGTGGAACCTTTCTGGGTATCCCTTGTATCATATGCGGATAACACGCAGTTAGTAGTTTCTTTCTCCTCTAATAAGGATGTTGATAACTCCGTTTTACCTGCTTGCTTACAAGCGGTATCCTCCTGGATGACAGATAGCAGGCTTCAACTTAACGAAGAAAAGACTGAAATAATGTTTTTGGGAAGGTTGGCCAAGCCGGCAAAGAATATTTTGCCAGCAATACATTTAGAATACCTACCTCCACCGAAAGCCCAGATTAAAGCATTGGGAGTCTGGTTGGATACCAAACTAACCTCAGACTATCAGGCCAGGAGAATCTCAGCTACCTGTTTTGGAATACTGAAGTTACTTCGTAAGGTCATCGGTTTGCTTCCGCCCGTGGCCAAAAGACTTGCAGTACAGGCCCTTAGCTTATCCAGGTTAGACTATGGTAATAGTCTCCTCCTGGGTTCTCCAGGGTATGTGGTCAATAAATTACAAGTAGTCCAAAATGCGGCGGCCCGATTATTGTTTAATTTGCCTAGGTCCACGTCAGCTAAGAAAGCTTTGATTGCTTTGCATTGGCTCCCAGTGGGGAAAAGAATTAAGTTTAAGGCTCTGTGTATTTTTCATAGAGCTCCATATAAAGGAGCTCCTCATCAGTTAAAAACATTAGTCTCATTCTATGCACCTACGAGGCTCTTAAGATCGTCTTCTAACGCCTTGGTAGTGCTCCCTAAAGTAAAAAGAGCTTCTTGGAGAGGAAGATCCTTGAAGTATCAGGGAGCCAAACTCTGGAACTCTCTACCATCTAATATTCGTATGATGAGACAGGAGACTGATTTTGGGAGGCCATTAAAACATGGCTATTTTAACGCCAATGCAGTATTATTCCTCCTATTGTGAGGCGGTACTATTCCTCCAGCTTGTTTAATTTTTAGTTTGATTAGCGCTACGAAGCCTCCGGGTAGTTTGGCGCTATATAAAACTTAGTAACATAACATAACATAACAATTGGCTTTTAAAAGGTGCAGGAATCCCTTACTGTATTTACAGTCACTAGGTAACCAGCAAGTTTGTTTCAGCATCTCATCCTTTTTAAAACAATCAATTTGTAGTAAGAAGTGTATGGAGTGGTAGTTGTATGCAAATATTTAGATGGTTGTGTTCCTTTGCTCGGCTGTTAACGATACAGTTTGGTAGCTGCTCTGTGATCTTATGTAAGACAAATTTTATATAATATGATGACTTGTTTTGTTTACTCTGTTTTTAACCATGATTTTGTATCTTTTTATGATGATATTTTGCATTGTTTTATTGTGTTCTTTTATGGGCTTTTACAAAGATCAAATACAAATCTATTGAATTGAATTATTTATTTCAGTTGAAGGTTTTTGGAATGTTTGATTTTTTGCAGCCACATGGAAGTGACTGGATAGGATGCACCGTGGGACATCTCAATAATTTCCTTCAGTAACATGTCTTCTGGGGCCACTTGTTATCTGAAAGTCCTGAAAAAGAAGCAAGCACAGTCTGGCATTGGTTGGGAGGACGATGCAGAGGGCCAAGCTTCTTAGGAAAGAAGAAATGTAACTGATCTTTAGAGTTGCAGAAGAGTAGCGTTCACATCATAGAATTATTCTTCAATCATAGAGATGCCAATCTATTCTCTGAAGGAGACCCGTTTTTTCCATATGTGTTTTCCACTGTGACTCTAAAGATAATGAATACTCTGAAAAGGTTGGAATTTTGGCTCGGGGAAATAGATCTGCAAGCTCAGGTCCAGAAAAAGTTCCAGTATTGACTGAAGCTCCAGCCAAAGTTTGGGTGCTAAGTTTGCTTTAACCAGGCACTCTTATATATATAAATAGAAACGTTGCTCTCTCATTTTATGGTTGATGAAACTACACTGGAACACACCACTGCCGTGAACTTTGCATAACAAGATTTGAAAGAATGTATGCAGTAGGTTTATGGATGCCATCGAGTCTCCTTGATGAAAATTAGGAAAGCTCTGATATAAGGTGACCATCCTGCATTTTTGGCTCTTAACTCATTTTGTGGTGAACCTTTAGCTAAAATGTAGGAGTAGTCCGGCCCTGGGCTCTTTTTATTTTCCAAGATGTAGCAGAAGTAAATGTACTTTTTCATGGAGAGTTTGAGCACCTAATGCACTGCATTTGCTTCCTAAACTATCCTTTTCAGGGGCAAAGATCTCACCACCTTTAGCGAAATTTTGTATAGAGAAGAGAAGAATGGAATCTAAGTTTGTGTCTGTTTTTTTTACTAGACCTAAGTCCAATGGTCTTTGCTAGCCTCTCCCATGAGAGACTATGGGTGGGAATATTCACCCCACTCCAATTTTTCAGTGGTGGCCGAGGGAGGAAGTAATTTCTTGCAGTGTGAAGCATTATGCAAAGCAGCCAAGAGCAGCCTGGAGCATTTATCCATCGAGACATTTGTCATTAATAAAACTGCCTCTGAGAAAGCTGTTGCTGCCCGTGAATGTAGTGGTTGATATTGCCAGGGGCGTAGCTTGGTCAGTCAGATTGAGCGGAGGGGGTTGAGCTTTAAATTTCCCAACAATCACGATGGCACATAATGTTGAAATACATTATGCAACAAGCAGGGCGCACTACCAGGGGTTAGGGTCACCGTAAAGGGGGAAGAATGCAGATTGGAATGTGCAGTATCTGAAAGAAAGCACATTATTTTGTGAAATGATCTGCATTTCTGAAGCCTTCTCAAACAGAGTGAGGGAGAGAGTGGTTGCACGTTTTTGTTTGTGTGTGTAAAATTCCTGGGGAAATCCGACAGACACCTCGGCAAACCGACTAAAAGCTCCTGTACCCAACTATTTATCAAAACATACATTTGATAGGGCGGTGTAAGACTCCAAACACACACCCTGAAGCTACGCACCTGGCTGTTGCCTGTCCCAGTAAAGAATATACAAGCATTGGTGGTCTGGTAGGTAAAACTGGCACTAAAACCATTTCTGTGTGCTATTCTCTGATGCCCCAAATCAGAAATGGATGCACCATTAACTCTATAGTGTGCGCAAAAGGTATTTTCCCTAGATATTTTTTTTAACCCCGTTTCACTGTTGTACTTAGAAGGAAGTTACTTGTATGTATTCCCATCCATGCAGCCCTTAGGCAGTTTTCTGGAACAATATAGATCTTCCATGCAAAGCTTTTCAACCACGACACAGGGCTATGCTTAAAGGTGCATTTTTGTTGCTCTGCCCCTTGTCCTAACACAATAGGGTTGCTTTCTTGCTAATTTAGTTGATACAATTGGTTGTGTCTCAATTTGAGTCCTACTGATTATTTACAGTATAGTAGGTTCTCAATGTATTCTAGAGCAAGTCTTTGATTTGACCTTTAAGTTGCAGGGTGGGCCCTCTTTCTTTGGGGATTTATTTTTCCTAAACAGACTTTGATCCAAGGTAAGAGAGAACAAAAACCACAAAAAGGGGAAAGGAGGAAGAGAAACACGGAAAAACAATAACAAAGGGAGAAAGCAAAGGTGAAAAGCAACCTGCAAGAATGAGTTATAGAGACAGGGAGTGTCTGGTGGTGGGTTAAAGAGTCATAAGGTGAACTCTGGACGACACCCTCCTGGTATTCAGCACCCTGACCTTTTTGTTTTCGTCAGCCACAGGCTTCTAAGCATGAGCTCCCACCCCTATTCGATAACAAATTAAGGCCCATATTTATACTTTTTTAGTGCTGCATTTGTGTAATTTTTTTACGCAAAAGCGGCGCAAACTTACAAAATACAGCTGTATTTTGTAAGTTTGCGCCGCTTTTGCGCCAAAAAGCGGCGCAAATGCGGCGCTAAAAAAGTATAAATATGGGCCTAAGTACTGACTGCTAAGATATAGAGAAATGTATTGGTCTATTCTGAACAGCAGGTACAGTTTTCAAAACAATGTACATTTCCACAGAGTGCAAATATAAGGGTGTAATTAATTAATCAGCAGTGCCCTTTAGAGCCAAGGGAGAATGCAAGAGCCTATTTCACAGCTTTTTTCGACAATTGTTTTCCTGCCTTGAAGTCAGTC
Source organism: Pleurodeles waltl (assembly GCF_031143425.1). NCBI lineage: Eukaryota > Metazoa > Chordata > Amphibia > Caudata > Salamandridae > Pleurodeles > Pleurodeles waltl. Next base: position 1,088,793,075 of record NC_090440.1, read on the forward strand.
AATGGCGGCTGTTGTGAGATAAAATTGAGGAGGGGGAATGCAGCGTGGGGGAGAAAAAGAAGAAAACAATAAAATAGCACCTAAGGCAGCCCAAGATGGCTGGCCATACCGAAATGGACACTCGCCGCAGTGCCCAACACTCTCCCTCCTTGCTGCTTCTGTCCATGAGGATGGCCTGGCGCCGCCCACTGTAGACTCTGCTCAGTGAGGAAAATAAAATGATAATAAACTGTTTTATTCTCATTTTATTTTCTCTGTTTTCACTGCTGAGAGATCAGTGGGGGTGACGCTCCTCTGCCCTAATGGAGGAGCCGCGGCTGCAATCAGTCCCTCAATGAATGGTGGGACAGCCTACAAACTCCAGAACAAATGTGCTTAGGTACCTAGAGCTCCATAAATACATGCTAAATTGAGTAGATTATCCTTGTAAAAAACACTTAGCTGTTAAGAACCACAAACGAAGCTAAATAGACTAGCTTGGCTATCCACCTAGTCTATTAATTTGGAAATTGGAGGCATCTGTTTCTAACAGTGATCCCAATGAGAATGTGTCAATTTTTGGTCCCCTGCCTCGTTATTAGGATTTCACGGTTTATACATTTTTGGACAGGCATAAAATTCAGGTATTGACAGTGTTTAGTGCTCCCATAGAGACTTCGTTTTTGCTAAAGCTGGCTGTGGAGCATAGCTGTATCAAGGATGTTGTTCTTAATATAAAATAAACGCATTTCAGAAACAAGCACGTTGAGTCTGGATACGCAATAAACTGGCTATCAATGCTTACAACTGCACTTGCTACTGACAGCTACTTGCCAAATATATGTATGTATTTGCCGGGAAATGGGGACGCGAACCCACCACTGAACTATATATGCAGTTCGGCTCAGCCTTCCAGTCCATACTACCCAAAAATGAACAACTCATTCTAATTGACTAACTTACCTTACTGATTGCACAGCGACATGAAACTGTCTGCATCAGAAAGATATAAAAGATCATAAGGGGCACTATCGAGAGGTGGTGCAAAGCCACCCTAATGGACGATTGAATGCTATGGATTTGATAATTAACATAATAATAATAAGAGTGCATGGATCGGAGGTAGAAATGCCAAACTCCCGAATCCAGTTTTAAATGAGCGGTCATAAATGTTCGCCTCTTATAAGAAAACCCCCTGCTCACCTCACCCCCTCACAGACATGCACTGTATTGTGCTCTCCAGTGATCATGTAAGTGAGCAGTAGTGCTGTATTATTACTACTACATTGGTACTTACAGAAAGGTCACTATGGCATGAAGAGACAACCTCTATCACATGTCTAGGTAAGTGCAAAAGAGAGGACTTCATGTTAGAACATATATTGTTATGAGCATAGCACGCTGATCCTGTTCTGTGAACATAGATGCTTCACCATCTCAGGATGAGACGACTTTAGTGCAGCTTATCTGGATGATATTACTGTATTTACTTCTACCTGGGAGGATCACTTCGGCCACCCCAAGGAAGTACTTCAAGCCTTACAACAGGCAGGACTGACAATAAAGTCAAGCTAATACCATATAGGGCAAGGTTATCTGTTGTGGTACTGGCCTGGCAGGTAGGTGGAGGCCATGTACGACCTTTCCATCCAAAAATCCAGACAATTCCGGCCTGGGATGTTCCTAAGACACAAACTTAAGCCAGAGCTTTGCTTGGCCTGACTGGGTATTACAAATGGTTTGTCAAGAGGTATGGTACCATAGTGGCACTTTTGACAGAGCTAACCTCCAAGAAACAGCTCAGCAAGGTGAACTAGACTGACTAATGTCAAAAAAAGGCCTTTGACACCCTAAAGGAAGCTTTGTGCTCAGTATCTGCCCTAAAGGTACCTAATTTTAGCAAAGAGTTTGTTGTCCAAACTGACACCTCAGAACATGGGACGGGTGCAGTGTTGTCACAGCTGAATAAATAGGGTCAGAACAAAACAGTTGCTTCGATCAGTAGATGACTCCTTCCCAGTGAGCAACGTTGGAGTGCCATTGAGAGGGAAGCCTTTGCTGTTGCTTGGTCCATGAAGAAGCTCAGACATGCCTGTTTGGGGCCCACTTCAGAGTTTAAACTGACCACCGACCTCTTAGATGGTTGATGCAGATGAGAGGAGAGAACCCCGAACTGGTGAGGTGGCCCATTTCTCTGCAGGGTGTGGACTTTACAGTAGAACACAGACGTGGTAGTGAAGATGCTACTGCAGATGGCCTTTTCAGGTTCTTATACTTAGATGATGAAAACTACCAAATAAGGGCTAGTTGCTTATCACTTTTCTTCATTATGGAGAGCATGTAAAGGAATGCCTCTTTTTTCATGATCATTGCCAAAGTTTTGGACTGATGCTGCTGTTTTTGACCTTTGAGAATGCATTGGGGCCTGCTAACCAGACATCAGTGCCAGTATTCTAATCCCTTACAAAATGTATGTTGAATTGGCTACCCTCAATTGCCATAGGCTGACTTACTTATAAGTACCTAGTATATGGTAACCAGGGCACCCAGGGCACCCAGGGCATGTACGTCATACTGTCAACCCTAATATACTAATTGTGCCATCCAGTATGTAACAAAGTACAGAAGAGCAGTTTTAAAACTGCTAGTTCGACTTTGCCATTTAAACCAATGGCAAAGTCCCTACTTTCCTTACAATATATATGTCTTCCCTGAATAAGGCCTACTGAGCCCCAAGTAAGGGAGCTGTATATTATGAAGTAGCACATGTACGTTAAAAATGTCTTAACAGCAAAACCTGTGAAAAAGTAAGTAGTCCCATTGGCTAATACAGAGTTACCAGCTGACCTCCCAGTCCAGCTAACTTCTGAATGGGACTGCAGGAAGCTGGTCTTGTGTGTGGTGAACACCTATGATGTTTGCACCTTATACCAGGTCCAGGAAACCCATATTAGTTAGTGAGACAGTGTCTAGGAAGCCAGGGCTCTCTAGTGATAGCTGTGGTGAGCAGGCAAGATGTATCTAGGAGGAGTGTAAAGCACTTGAAATACCACAGCAGTCATACTGTAACTTATCACACCAGAAAGGAACCACACCGTGTAACAAGAATAAAGGTACTTTATTACAGGAGCACTGAACTAGATTATTTATAGGCAGTCCCCCAACTGGAGGTAAGTGCACACTGTATATATATATATACATATATATATATATATAATTATACATAGACACAGTAATTATTAGGAATTAGCATATAGAAACAACAATCATTGGCAATAAGTAGCAGATAATAGCTCGGGCCCTATGGGAGGGAGGGCCAAACCATATGTTAAAATAATGTAATGTGAAATGAAGTCCCTACCCAAGAATGTCGAGTAGTTAGAAGGGAGCTGGGAGAACTCGAGACCCCAAGAGGTGAGTACCCAAGTAACCCCCAGCGACCAGGAGATAAGTTACTTGGTCTTCCTAAAGACTAACAAGGGGACTTGGAAAAGAAAGATTGCAAGATCAGGGCGAGTCCAGTGGAAACCAATGGTGGATTCTAGAAGACGAGGACCTGCAAAAGCACAGGACAGAGTCCAGACCATGCAAGCATGTCCAGGGGGAGCAGGAGCCACTACCCACCCTTCTGTGGATGAAGATCTGGGTCGACCAGATAAGATCAGCTGTGAAGCCCAGGACCTGCAGAGAGGTCCTTGGAGTTGGGCAGATGATGTCCCACATCGGTCGCAGCGTTGCAGATGGTAATCGGTCAGGAGGACCACCAACGAGCCTTGGCAAATGCAAATCGGTGAAGGAGAGGATTTGCAGAGAAGAAGAGGACCAGCAAGTTCCACGGGACTCGATCCTCGGAGGGGAGTCGAGGCTGACCCTCAGCAGTTGGAAGAGCCAACAGGAGCAGTCACTGCCCCCACAGGCAACCCACTGGCAGCAGGCACAGTAGGTTGCAGTGAGGCCCAGTCAGCATACCTGGGGAAGAGATCCACGTTGCTGAAGCAGCAGACGGGAGACTATCTTTGCAAGGATGAAGTGTGGGAGGCTGGGACTACTTGGAGCCTGAAGATCCCTTGGAGCAGGAGTCAACAAGCCTTGGTTGCCTCAAGAGTCGCAGTGCACATGGGGTACTGTCCTGCAAAAGTAGGCAAGGGCTCACTGTCTCCCAAGATGTACAGAGGGCAGAGAGGACCAAGGGGACCACTCAAGACCACCACATTTGCTGAAAGATCCACGCAGTTCCTGTGGAGCGCAGATCCCAGCAGCCAGACGTCATTGCCTTAGGTGCCTGTGGTTAAAGGGGAGTGACTCCTTCACTCCAAGGGGGATTCCTTCTTGCTTCTTTGGTGCAGCTGAAGTCTTGCCAACCCCGGAGGATGCACAGCTGTGAAAATGTTTCAATTGCTGGAAAGAGCCGGAGAAACAATGTTGCAGTGTGCGGTCTTTTCAGTAGTTGCAGGCTTGTTTGGGTCCTGTGAAGTCCAGCAGCAGTGGCTAGGAGTAGAAGAGGTCAATGCAGAGGAGTCATGGGGGAGTCTTTCACGCCGAATCTGGGGACCCACTGTGAGAAGGTAGCCTCTTTCTAGCCTTGTTACCCCCACTTTTGGCCTGTTTGTGAGTGTATGTCAGGGTGTTTGTCACTGTTTTCACTGTCTCACTGGGATCCTGATAGCCAGGCCTCAGTGCTCATAGTGAAAACACTATGTTTTCAGTATGTTTGTTATGTGTCACTGGGATCCTGCTGGTCAGGACCCCAGTGCTCATAGGTTTGTGGCCTATATGTATGTGTCACTGGGACCCTGTCACACAGGGCCCCAGTGCTCATAGGTGTGCATGTATATGTTCCCTGTGTGGTGCCTAACTGTCTCACTGAGGCCCTGCTAACCAGAACCTCAGTGGTCATGCTCTCTCATTACTTTCAAATTGTCACTAACAGGCTAGTGACCAATTTTACCAATTTACATTGGCTTACTGGAACACCCTTATAATTCCCTAGTATATGGTACTGAGGTACCCAGGGTATTGGGGTTCCAGGAGATCCCTATGGGCTGCAGCATTTCTTTTGCCACCCATAGGGAGCTCTGACAATTCTTACACAGGCCTGCCACTGCAGCCTGAGTGAAATAACGTCCACGTTATTTCACAGCCATTTTACACTGCACTTAAGTAACTTATAAGTCACCTATATGTCTAACCTTTACCTGGTAAAGGTTAGGTGCAAAGTTACTTAGTGTGAGGGCACCCTGGCACTAGCCAAGGTGCCCCCACATTGTTCAGAGCCAATTCACTGAACTTTGTGAGTGCGGGGACACCATTACACGCGTGCACTACATATAGGTCACTACCTATATGTAGCTTCACCATGGTAACTCCGAATATGGCCATGTAACATGTCTATGATCATGGAATTGCCCCCTCTATGCCATCCTGGCATTGTTGGTACAATTCCATGATCCCAGTGGTCTGTAGCACAGACCCTGGTACTGCCAGACTGCCCTTCCTGGGGTTTCTCTGCAGCTGCTGCTGCTGCCAACCCCTCAGACAGGCAGCTGCCCTCCTGGGGTCCAGCCAGGCCTGGCCCAGGATGGCAGAACAAAGAACTTCCTCTGAGAGAGGGTGTGACACCTCTCCCTTTGGAAAATGGTGTGAAGGCAGGGGAGGAGTAGCCTCCCCCAGCCTCTGGAAATGCTTTGTTGGGCACAGATGTGCCCAATTCTGCATAAGCCAGTCTACACCGGTTCAGGGACCCCTTAGCCCCTGCTCTGGCGCGAAACTGGACAAAGGAAAGGGGAGTGACCACTCCCCTGACCTGCACCTCCCCTGGGAGGTGTCCAGAGCTCCTCCAGTGTGCTCCAGACCTCTGCCATCTTGGAAACAGAGGTGCTGCTGGCACACTGGACTGCTCTGAGTGGCCAGTGCCACCAGGTGACGTCAGAGACTCCTTGTGATAGGCTCCTTCAGGTGTTAGTAGCCTTTCCTCTCTCCTAGGTAGCCAAACCCTCTTTTCTGACTATTTAGGGTCTCTGTCTCTGGGGAAACTTTAGATAACGAATGCATGAGCTCAGCCGAGTTCCTCTGCATCTCCCTCTTCACCTTCTGATAAGGAATCGACCGCTGACCGCGCTGGAAGCCTGCAAACCTGCAACATAGTAGCAAAGACGACTACTGCAACTCTGTAACGCTGATCCTGCCGCCTTCTCGACTGTTTTCCTGCTTGTGCATGCTGTGGGGGTAGTCTGCCTCCTCTCTGCACCAGAAGCTCCGAAGAAATCTCCCGTGGGTCGACGGAATCTTCCCCCTGCAACCGCAGGCACCAAAAAGCTGCATTACCGGTCCCTTGGGTCTCCTCTCAGCACGACGAGCGAGGTCCCTCGAATCCAGCGACTCTGTCCAAGTGACCCCCACAGTCCAGTGACTCTTCAGTCCAAGTTTGGTGGAGGTAAGTCCTTGCCTCACCACGCTGGGCTGCATTGCTGGGAACCGCGACTTTGCAAGCTACTCCGGCCCCTGTGCACTTCCGGCGGAAATCCTTCGTGCACAGCCAAGCCTGGGTCCACGGCACTCTAACCTGCATTGCACGACTTTCTAAGTTGGTCTCCGGCGACGTGGGACTCCTTTGTGCAACTTCGGCGAGCACCGTTTCACGCATCCTCGTAGTGCCTGTTTCTGGCACTTCTCCGGGTGCTACCTGCTTCAGTGAGGGCTCTTTGTCTTGCTCGACGTCCCCTCTCTCTGCAGGTCCAATTTGCGACCTCCTGGTCCCTCCTGGGCCCCAGCAGCGTCCAAAAACGCCAAACGCACGATTTGCGTGTAGCAAGGCTTGTTGGCGTCCATCCGGCGGGAAAACACTTCTGCACGACTCTCCAGGGCGTGGGGGATCCATCCTCCAAAGGGGAAGTCTCTAGCCCTTGTCGTTCCTGCAGTATTCACAGTTCTTCAGCCTAGTAAGAGCTTCTTTGCACCAACCGCTGGCATTTCTTGGGCATCTGCCCATCTCCGAGCTGCTTGTGGCTTTTGGACTTGGTCCCCTTGTTCCACAGGTACCCTCAGTCAGGAATCCATCGTTGTTGCATTGCTGATTTGTGTTTTCCTTGCATTTTCCCTCTAACACGACTATTTTGTCCTTAGGGGAACTTTGGTGCACTTTGCACTCACTTTTCAGGGTCTTGGGGAGGGTTATTTTGCTAACTCTCACTATTTTCTAATAGTCCCAGCGACCCTCTACAAGGTCACATAGGTTTGGGGTCCATTCGTGGTTCGCATTCCACTTCTGGAGTATATGGTTTGTGTTGCCCCTATCCCTATGTTTCCCCATTGCATCCTATTGTAACTATACATTGTTTGCACTGTTTTCTAAGACTATACTGCATATTTTTGCTATTGTGTATATATATCTTGTGTATATTTCCTATCCTCTCACTGAGGGTACACTCTAAGATACTTTGGCATATTGTCATAAAAATAAAGTACCTTTATTTTTAGTATAACTGTGTATTGTGTTTTCTTATGATATTGTGCATATGACACTAAGTGGTACTGTAGTAGCTTCACACGTCTCCTAGTTCAGCCTAAGCTGCTCTGCTAAGCTACCATTATCTATCAGCCTAAGCTGCTAGACACCCTATACACTAATAAGGGATAACTGGGCCTGGTGCAAGGTGCAAGTACCCCTTGGTACTCACTACAAGCCAGTCCAGCCTCCTACATTGGTTGTGCAGCGGTGGGATAAGTGCTTTGAGACTACTTACCACTCTTGTCATTGTACTTTTCATAAGAGAAAAATATACAAAACAAGGTCAGTGTATATACACATAGCCAAAAAGTTTTGCATTTCCTCTTTTCACTCTTTTCTAAGTGCTGAAAAGTACTTCTAAACTTTCAAAAAGTTCTTAAAAGTTTAAAAAGTTTTTTTTCTGTCTTTCCAAAAAGTTCTGAAAACTTTTTTCTCTTTGTCTATCACTTTAACTCTCTCTAAAAATGTCTGGCACAGGCCAAAAAGTTGAACTGTCCAAACTTGCATATGATCACCTTAGCTGGAAAGGAGCAAGGAGTCTCTGCATAGAGAGAGGTTTGAGTGTAGGGAAGAATCCTTCCTTAGAACTGTTAATTAATATGCTTAGAGTACAGGATAAGGCCATAAGTGCCCAATCTGTAGAAAAAGTAGCTAATGGTTCTCAATCTGATCCAGGGACTCCCCCAGGAAAAGGTTCAGGAAAAAAACTTCTCAGCCTGCCCATTACTAGACAGTCTAGCATAGTTGGTACAGAGGTTGAATCACATCATACTGATGATGTGCTCTCACATTATGCTGGTAGCCAAGCTGTTAGGGTGCCCCTTGTAAGGGACAGGTCTCCTTCTGTTCATTCCCATCATACCTCTGTATCTAGAAATGTCCCTCCCACCCACCCTGATGACAGATTGTTAGAAAGGGAGCTCAATAGATTGAGAGTGGAGCAAACCAGACTGAAGCTCAAGAAGCAACAGCTGGATTTGGATAGACAGTCTTTAGAAATAGAGAGGGAAAGACAGAAGATGGGTTTAGATACCCATGGTGGCAGCAGCAGTATTCCCCATAGTCATCCTGCAAAAGAGCATGATTCCAGGAATCTGCACAAGATAGTTCCCCCTTATAAGGAGGGGGATGACATTAACAAGTGGTTTGCTGCACTTGAGAGGGCCTGTGCTGTACAGGATGTCCCTCAAAAGCAGTGGGCTGCTATCCTATGGCTATCATTCACTGGAAAAGGTAGGGATAGGCTCCTTACTGTAAAAGAAAGTGATGCCAATAATTTTACAGTTCTTAAGAATGCACTCCTGGATGGTTATGGCTTAACCACTGAACAGTACAGGATAAAGTTCAGAGAGACCAAAAAGGAGTCTTCACAAGACTGGGTTGATTTCATTGACCATTCAGTGAAGGCCTTGGAGGGGTGGTTACATGGCAGTAAAGTTACTGATTATGAAAGCCTGTATAACACAATCCTGAGAGAGCATATACTTAATAATTGTGTGTCTGATTTGTTGCACCAGTACCTGGTAGACTCTGATCTGACCTCTCCCCAAGAATTGGGAAAGAAGGCAGACAAATGGGTCAGAACAAGGGTGAACAGAAAAGTTCATACAGGGGGTGACAAAGATGGCAATAAGAAGAAAGATGGTGAAAAATCTCAAGATAAGCATGGGGATAAGGGTAAAACCAAAGATCCCACTTCAAATCTTAAACACTCTTCAGAGGGTGGGGAGAAAACTGATTCTTCCTCTTCTTCCCAACCTGCACACATTAAAAAGCCTTGGTGCTTTGTGTGTAAAAATAGAGGCCATAGGCCAGGGGATAAGTCCTGTCCAGGTAAACCCCCTGAGCCTACCACCACTAATACATCAAGCTCTAGTGCCCCTAGCAGTAGTGGTACTAGTGGTGGGACTGCTGGCAACAGTCAAGCAAAGGGTGTAGTTGGGTTCACTTATGGGTCCATAGTGGAAACTGATGTAATCAGTCCCAAGACAGTTTCTGTCACACCTAGTGGCATTGGCCTTGCCACACTGGCTGCTTGTCCCCTTACAATGGATAAGTACAGGCAGACAGTTTCAATAAATGGTGTTGAGGCCTTGGCCTACAGGGACACAGGTGCCAGTTTCACTTTGGTGACTGAAAACCTAGTGCCTCCTGAACAACACATCATTGGACAACAGTATAAGATTATTGATGTCCATAACTCCACTAAGTTTCTTCCCTTAGCTATAATTCAGTTTAGTTGGGGTGGAGTTACTGGCCCTAAGCAGGTGGTGGTATCACCTAGCTTAGCTGTAGACTGTCTCTTAGGTAATGACCTAGAGGCCTCAGGTTGGGCTGATGTAGAGTTTTATGCCCATGCAGCCATGCTGGGCATCCCTGAGGAATTGTTCCCTCTCATTTCTACTGAAATGAAAAAGCAAAGGAGAGAAGGCCTGAAAACTCAGGATCCCTCTCCATCAACAGGTAAAAAGGGTATCACAGTATCCCCTAACCACCCTACCATTCAGGATACCATTCCTGTGGTGGGAGAAACCTCTCCTGGGGTGGCACCAGTTCCAAGGGAATCATCAGCTGGCATAGCTGGACTCCCTGAGGTAGAAGTACCTCTCTGTGGGATAACTAACATTGGTGACAAAAAGAGCACCATTTTAGTTAACAACCCTCCCAGAGAAACTTTAGTGCAGAAACCCTGTACTGTCTCACAACACTTAGGACAGCATCCCTGCCCTAGTGTGGAGCTCATAGGACAGCATCCCTGCCCTGCTCCAACTCAAGAGAAACAGCATCCCTGTTCCCTCTTCCAGCCAGATGGACAAAGTTTTTGCCCAGCTATGGCTTTTCTGAGACAGCATCCCTGTCTGGCATTTCCATCACTACAAATAGGTTCAGTGGACAATTCCCACTGCTCTAAACTAAAACTTACTGATAGAAACTCTGAAAATACATCTTCACATTGTTGCTTAGCTAAAAAACTTCAAACAGGGTGGTTTACATCCCCACAGGGAAGTAACCATATAGTGGATGATAAAGGGAGTAACCAGTCTATTGCAGAGCTACTCTCTACTTATCACCACTTAGACAATAAAGTCTCAACTGGCCAAGGTTAGCCTTATTGTCCTTCGTTTGGGGGGGGTTGTGTGAGAAGGTAGCCTCTTTCTAGCCTTGTTACCCCCACTTTTGGCCTGTTTGTGAGTGTATGTCAGGGTGTTTGTCACTGTTTTCACTGTCTCACTGGGATCCTGATAGCCAGGCCTCAGTGCTCATAGTGAAAACACTATGTTTTCATTATGTTTGTTATGTGTCACTGGGATCCTGCTGGTCAGGACCCCAGTGCTCATAGGTTTGTGGCCTATATGTATGTGTCACTGGGACCCTGTCACACAGGGCCCCAGTGCTCATAGGTGTGCATGTATATGTTCCCTGTGTGGTGCCTAACTGTCTCACTGAGGCCCTGCTAACCAGAACCTCAGTGGTCATGCTCTCTCATTACTTTCAAATTGTCACTAACAGGCTAGTGACCAATTTTACCAATTTACATTGGCTTACTGGAACACCCTTATAATTCCCTAGTATATGGTACTGAGGTACCCAGGGTATTGGGGTTCCAGGAGATCCCTATGGGCTGCAGCATTTCTTTTGCCACCCATAGGGAGCTCTGACAATTCTTACACAGGCCTGCCACTGCAGCCTGAGTGAAATAACGTCCACGTTATTTCACAGCCATTTTACACTGCACTTAAGTAACTTATAAGTCACCTATATGTCTAACCTTTACCTGGTAAAGGTTAGGTGCAAAGTTACTTAGTGTGAGGGCACCCTGGCACTAGCCAAGGTGCCCCCACATTGTTCAGAGCCAATTCACTGAACTTTGTGAGTGCGGGGACACCATTACACGCGTGCACTACATATAGGTCACTACCTATATGTAGCTTCACCATGGTAACTCCGAATATGGCCATGTAACATGTCTATGATCATGGAATTGCCCCCTCTATGCCATCCTGGCATTGTTGGTACAATTCCATGATCCCAGTGGTCTGTAGCACAGACCCTGGTACTGCCAGACTGCCCTTCCTGGGGTTTCTCTGCAGCTGCTGCTGCTGCCAACCCCTCAGACAGGCAGCTGCCCTCCTGGGGTCCAGCCAGGCCTGGCCCAGGATGGCAGAACAAAGAACTTCCTCTGAGAGAGGGTGTGACACCCTCTCCCTTTGGAAAATGGTGTGAAGGCAGGGGAGGAGTAGCCTCCCCCAGCCTCTGGAAATGCTTTGTTGGGCACAGATGTGCCCAATTCTGCATAAGCCAGTCTACACCGGTTCAGGGACCCCTTAGCCCCTGCTCTGGCGCGAAACTGGACAAAGGAAAGGGGAGTGACCACTCCCCTGACCTGCACCTCCCCTGGGAGGTGTCCAGAGCTCCTCCAGTGTGCTCCAGACCTCTGCCATCTTGGAAACAGAGGTGCTGCTGGCACACTGGACTGCTCTGAGTGGCCAGTGCCACCAGGTGACGTCAGAGACTCCTTGTGATAGGCTCCTTCAGGTGTTAGTAGCCTTTCCTCTCTCCTAGGTAGCCAAACCCTCTTTTCTGGCTATTTAGGGTCTCTGTCTCTGGGGAAACTTTAGATAACGAATGCATGAGCTCAGCCGAGTTCCTCTGCATCTCCCTCTTCACCTTCTGATAAGGAATCGACCGCTGACCGCGCTGGAAGCCTGCAAACCTGCAACATAGTAGCAAAGACGACTACTGCAACTCTGTAACGCTGATCCTGCCGCCTTCTCGACTGTTTTCCTGCTTGTGCATGCTGTGGGGGTAGTCTGCCTCCTCTCTGCACCAGAAGCTCCGAAGAAATCTCCCGTGGGTCGACGGAATCTTCCCCCTGCAACCGCAGGCACCAAAAAGCTGCATTACCGGTCCCTTGGGTCTCCTCTCAGCACGACGAGCGAGGTCCCTCGAATCCAGCGACACCGTCCAAGTGACCCCCACAGTCCAGTGACTCTTCAGCCCAAGTTTGGTGGAGGTAAGTCCTTGCCTCACCTCGCTGGGCTGCATTGCTGGGAACCGCGACTTTGCAAGCTACTCCGGCCCCTGTGCACTTCCGGCGGAAATCCTTCGTGCACAGCCAAGCCTGGGTCCACGGCACTCTAACCTGCATTGCACGACTTTCTAAGTTGGTCTCCGGCGACGTGGGACTCCTTTGTGCAACTTCGGCGAGCACCGTTTCACGCATCCTCGTAGTGCCTGTTTCTGGCACTTCTCCGGGTGCTACCTGCTTCAGTGAGGTCTCTTTGTCTTGCTCGACGTCCCCTCTCTCTGCAGGTCCAATTTGCGACCTCCTGGTCCCTCCTGGGCCCCAGCAGCGTCCAAAAACGCCAAACGCACGATTTGCGTGTAGCAAGGCTTGTTGGCGTCCATCCGGCGGGAAAACACTTCTGCACGACTCTCCAGGGCGTGGGGGATCCATCCTCCAAAGGGGAAGTCTCTAGCCCTTGTCGTTCCTGCAGTATTCACAGTTCTTCAGCCTAGTAAGAGCTTCTTTGCACCAACCGCTGGCATTTCTTGGGCATCTGCCCATCTCCGAGCTGCTTGTGACTTTTGGACTTGGTCCCCTTGTTCCACAGGTACCCTCAGTCAGGAATCCATCGTTGTTGCATTGCTGATTTGTGTTTTCCTTGCATTTTCCCTCTAACACGACTATTTTGTCCTTAGGGGAACTTTGGTGCACTTTGCACTCACTTTTCAGGGTCTTGGGGAGGGTTATTTTGCTAACTCTCACTATTTTCTAATAGTCCCAGCGACCCTCTACAAGGTCACATAGGTTTGGGGTCCATTCGTGGTTCGCATTCCACTTCTGGAGTATATGGTTTGTGTTGCCCCTATCCCTATGTTTCCCCATTGCATCCTATTGTAACTATACATTGTTTGCACTGTTTTCTAAGACTATACTGCATATTTTTGCTATTGTGTATATATATCTTGTGTATATTTCCTATCCTCTCACTGAGGGTACACTCTAAGATACTTTGGCATATTGTCATAAAAATAAAGTACCTTTATTTTTAGTATAACTGTGTATTGTGTTTTCTTATGATATTGTGCATATGACACTAAGTGGTACTGTAGTAGCTTCACACGTCTCCTAGTTCAGCCTAAGCTGCTCTGCTAAGCTACCATTATCTATCAGCCTAAGCTGCTAGACACCCTATACACTAATAAGGGATAACTGGGCCTGGTGCAAGGTGCAAGTACCCCTTGGTACTCACTACAAGCCAGTCCAGCCTCCTACACCCACCCGCAAGTTAATCCCTAAATACCCCTAATAGAGGGCTTGGTCACTCTGCAGGGTGACCACCTATCAGAGAGGGTCTCTGATGTCTGCACATCTTGGTTTCATGATGGGAGAATCAAGTGGCCACCTGGAGGAGGACACAACCGTTTCATATGTGTTCTTTCATGCCAGAGCAGGGACTTGGGGTCCCTGGACTGGTGCAAACTGTATTATGCAAGGAGGGCACCAAATGTGCCCTTCACAGCAAGGCAATGGTATGGGCAGGCTACCCCTCCCCAGTCTTGTAACACCTATTTCCAAAGGAGAGGCTGTTTCCTCCCTCTCCCACAGGAAACCCTTTGTTCTGCCTTCCCCTGCTTGAGCTGGTCAAGCAGCAGGAGGGCAGAAACCTGTCTGAGGGGCTGCAGCAGTGTGGGCTGCCTGCAAACCCTGAAAGACTGGTAAGAACAATACTGGGGTGGTCCTCCAAGGAGCCCCCAGAGTGCATGAAATCATGCCACCAATACTGGCATTAGTAATGAAGTATGATTCCAACATTTTTTACACCAAACATGCCTAGGTTCAGAGTTATCATTATGTATCTGGACCACAGGCAAGTACCTGTGGCCAGTACATGGGTAAAATGACTTCCCAGCACTTACAGACTCCAGTGCAATAGAACTGGAGTTCGTAGGGGGACCTTTGCTCATGCAGGGGTGCCCTCACACACAGGAACCTGCACCCTGCCTTCTGGGCTAGGAAGGTCTACCATAGGGGCGACTTACAGTGACCTGGTGCAGTGACCAGCAGTGAAAAGGTGCACGTACCTCTTCACGCAGGCTGCAATGGCAGTCCTGCATACGCAGTTCACATGGGCTCCCATGGGTGGCATAATACATGCTGCAGTCCATGGGAGACTCCTGGTGTACCAATGCCCTGGGTTCCTAAGGAGCATTTACTAGGGACTTGCAAGGTACACCAGTATGCCAATTGTGGAGTGTAAAGGGCACAAAAGCAATCACATTGAGAGAAAGTGCACAATCAATGGGGTCCTTGTTAGCAGGATCCCAGTGAAAACAGTCTAAACACACTGATAAACAGGAAAAAAAAAGTGGAGGTAACCAAGCCCAAAAGAGTGACTTTCCTACAGGGAGTACTAAAAAGTGTATGTCAAGCTATCAAATTAATTGTGGTATTAAACCCCACTTGATGCCAAGGTTGAATGTAGTGTCACTTATGAGGAAGGACAGCTTTTAGAAAGTTACAACTCTGTTGCCCAGTTTGTCCAGTGGCCTTGCACATTTTCTGGCCACCAGACAGCCTTTTTCCGTCCTGGAGAGTAGTGGGAACGATTATCAGGCTCAGGAAAAATAGAGGCCTGCAGAGAGGGAGGTGTCACCTCCCCCCTGCAGGAACCCAAAAAGGGTGTTAGCCCAGAAGAGGTCCTTCAAAAGAGAAGCCTCCTTTGGTGGGCAAAAGATGATCACACCCGTGGAGGGCTGCCCTATTGTTCAGGTAGACAGGCTGGTGGCAAAAACGGAGAAGGGACACCAGTTACCCAACCGCTTTTCACAGGGGCATGTAGCGAACAGGTAGCCACATTTCTAGGGTCTAAGAAAGGGTTCAAAAATCTTAGGAATTGACAGAATAGTGTGCCCTGGGTTTGTTAAATGCTAGACAGACAGAATTCATCACAGGGAGG
Organism: Pleurodeles waltl; assembly: GCF_031143425.1. NCBI lineage: Eukaryota > Metazoa > Chordata > Amphibia > Caudata > Salamandridae > Pleurodeles > Pleurodeles waltl. The sequence goes on from NC_090440.1 coordinate 1,088,808,525, forward strand.
GAGGGATCCTTGTAGTCCAGTGTAACCAAATCATCCACCCCGGGAACTTTCTGCACATATGATTGACACCCCTGGCATCCTGAACCTCAAATCACAATGAAACTGGAGAAAGGACAAGAAGGCAGTCCTGCTGACCCCTGGACCTTGCAAGAGAGGCTACCCTGACTGCTGGACTGCACATGCCTCACCTCAGATTAGGAAATAGGGGACTGTTTCTGGGGCTTCTGGCTCATGGAAAAGTCACTTCGGAACCCCATACCAAAGAAAGGACTCCAAGGGTCAATTGGCTGGTCCCCTGGAACCAGCACCAGGGCCATCAAAGCTGAAGTAGCTCATTCTGGAATGTCAGAAGCCATATTTGTTGAATCTCCACTGGTCTCCTATGGGCAAACCAAGAGACCGATCCTCGAAGGCCAGAAGTTACACCTGAGTTTGCTGACCTGGAAGGGTCATACCAGATTGGTTGCCAATGACAGGCATCAGCCTTCATCAAAGAAACCACTGGACCAGCTGTGTACAGAGATCGGTCGCTAGCCCTCTACTGGCTCAAAGAGGACTTTAAGGGACACTGGGCCCTGAGGCCAAAGCTTTGCATTAGCATCAAAGGGGCATTCCATGGGTGTTGCATGGGCATTCCTATGCAAACACCTATGGTTTTTGACACAAAACGATGGGCCTCATTTACAAGTCCCTTGTCCCTTGTGCCACTGCTGCGTCAATTTTTTTTGTTTTTGTTCCCGCAGCAGCACTAGTAGTGTACTACATTGCTCCATATTTACAAACTGATGCATTGGGCCTAATGCGCCAGTTTGTAAAGCCCTGCATCACATTATACCTGCGGCAGGTATAATGTATGCAGGCTAGTCATTCCCAGGGAAAAAAACACACAGAACTGGCACAAGTAAATTTACAACTTTTCACTGCATCACTCTACAACTTCACTGCGTCAAACTTTTACCACCAGCTCAGCCCAGATGTAAAACTGAGGCAGAGTTTTTTCCAATGGCACTCTCCTCACATTGCTGGAGTTGCATCAGTTTAACAATGCAACTCCAGCAATGCATCACTTTAGCGCCAACAAATGTGTCAGAATTTCTGATGCATCTGTGAAAACATGCGCCATGGAGCTCTGATTTGTAAATACAGCGCATCCATGGCATTGTTAGGGGATGTGCAGCAGGTGCAAGAACTATGATGCAACGATGACGATGCATCAGTTCTTGTAAATGAGGCCCTATATCTACTAAAAAAATGTAGACAATGATTATCATCAAAAAACAATGCCCATTTCATATAGATGCTATCAAGGAGAAATGCTTTTATTTCTCCTTTCTTTTCCGACTTTGCATGTGTGCTGCTCTGTACAGCCCACATCCAAAGTGGGGGAAATTTTAAAGTTACACCAAGCATAGTATTTTGTATTGGAAGGCTATCCTTCCAGTACAAAACCTATGCTATACTCTCGCAGACACCCTTGCGCTATGATGCAAAGGTGTGTGCGTGGCGCACGGCTGCCTGATGAGCGTTGGCTCTAGGGAGAAGCGAGGAGAGTGCCATATCTCTAAATATGGCAGTCTCCTGCTCTCTCCTTCTCACGCACAGCAGGGCTGCGTTTCTGGTTGCAGCGCTGCGGTGCCTAAGGGCTTAGGAAATCTGGGCGGAAGAGTTCTATTGCTGTGACCAAACCCTAAAACAAAACAAAAAAGCCATGCACTGAGCAGCCTTCTGGCCTTTACTGCCAACCCCACTCAGTAAAGGTTGTTTTTCACAAATTGAAATCGAACCTAATTAGATCAGTGACGGATACTACAGTTTCAATGCATAACCCTAATTCCAATGACAGAAACCCAATACCATATGCACAGATGGAGTAGTAAAGAGGGTAGGAAAGTCTCCACAGTACGCCACGTGCCCATTAACTTGAGGAACATTGTCCTGTGGTTGAATTTATAACTCGGAGGAAATCACAATATTACATTTAAAACATTACCACTGGCTATTACACACAGAGAGAACAAACCGCAGTATTTCCAGTACGTCGATGGCTGGCAGACGGCACAAACAGGACATATATTAATGAACACTGTTCATCCATTCGTCAGTCAAATCCATCATCGCAGATCTACAGTTAAATGGGAAGACGATAAAACGTGGACAGAACTATCATCCCGGCTGCTCGTCTGCGCCATTAGCGTAAAGTGGCGTAAATCGGGCATTTTGTTACTCATGAAAACGACTAGTTTCAAAAGAAACATCATTTACGTCTGTTTGGAAACCATTAGGAACGAATGCAGAGCAAAATAGTTAGTCCAGGGTCTATTTATCTATCGATGCTCGTCGGAAACCATGTTTGCCTTCATGCACGTCAATGCCTCATGCTCTATCGGGCGTATTTTTCCAAGACTTGGAATACGGGATGCCTAAAGGCTTATTAATTAAAATCGCCTTGCGACATGTGCAGTCATTAATGTTGGCTTGTGTGCTTAACATAAATCAAATTCCTTGATGTTGTACTACACTTTCTCTGTGTTTACCATAGTCAATATGTAAATGGATGCCACCTGAAACGGGTCGTTTCATGCCTGTTGTCTTCTATGCAATCAGGCCAACATTTATGACGCACCGTGCGGCACTGCCTGGTGTCCTGCATATCTATGGCACGCCTGTCCTTTCTCACTGCGATGGCACACTATGAACTGCCTAGCGCCAATGTAGGCATCCTTGCACCATGGTGCAAAGGTGTCTGTGTTGTAGACAGGTTTGTTTTTGTGCAGGAAGGGGCACCTTAGGAGTTTTTTTTCCCTCTTTCTTTGGGTGCTGCAGAATGCAGCACAGATAGAAATAGGGAAAAACAAGGAGAAATAAATATATTTCTCCTCGTTGCGCCTCCCCTGGGAAGGGGTACCGTTTTGGTGCATCCCCAGGTTTACAAGGTCTTGTAAATCTGGGGATGCGTCAAAATCCATGGGTGCTGCGTGCGAACCCCCACCAGAATGACCATGGAATGCTTCCCTTGCACAGAGTAAGGCAATGCAGCGAATTGTAGAGCCTTGCATTACTCCATATCTCTGAGGCCTTCAAAGGCATGCAAAGTCGCTTTACATGGCCTCATAGATATGACTTTAAGGCTTGCACCACCGTTGCATCACCAAAAGTGAAGCAACAGCAGTTCAAGGGGATCATAATATGCTCCTCATTCTGCTCCAACCCTTGTCGATACACGCCCCCTTTACATATTTTCAGTGGCTTACTTGATTTTTACAATAATAAATGCAAACTTCAGGACCTGCAGTAATTAAAAAAAAATAAGTGCTGCATCTTAACTGTTGGGTGTTGAAGCCGAGATTTCTGAGCATACTGGACAGAAACCTTATGCAAAATAGGATACTCCCAGAATTATAACCATGAACGACTTAAGAAGATAGAAGTTGGTATGACACTATTATGTTGGTGGCAACATAGAAAACAAGCATTTTCAATGCAACAGGTCTCGTATTTGCTCGAGTTAGAGCTATTATAGTTGTAAAGAAAGAAAAACGCAGCACGGTCGCACTATGTAAAATGCAGCGCAATCGCGCTGTGTGGAAAAAAACCCAGATAAAGTAGTCCGGACCCCAGCTGAAAACATCGAGTCTCTTATGTTTTTAGTAGTTTACCGGTGCTGTGTAGGTGGGCTAAACACTGGAAAAGGCATGACGTATGCATGCCTTTCACAAAAGAAAGCAATCAGATTTTAAAAGGCAAGCCCACAAACCAATTTAAGTGACTGACATGACATGGGCGTGGTTTGAAACCCAAAGAGAGATTACAGCATGGGACGGAGCGCTTTGCGCTCGCCCATAAAAAGGAATTCTACACACAAACTCTGAGACTATGCCAAGATATCAAACTATTAGAGGGTGGTAGTCAAGGAAATTGAAGCTGATCTTGAATATGACATTACTGGAGATCTGAAGTATGTTACTGCGGGTCTCCCGTGCCCGATGACATACCATCTGTAGTTATTGAGATTTGGGTTAATCACCAATGTGCTACTAGCACTCATAAAAAATTATTATGTGTCACTGGGGAAGCATGCATATTCTAAGTTTGGCACCACTGAAAAGAACCAGTGTCAATAATGATCTCAAAGGGGAGATCTGCAGCCATTAAAAAGCCCCATGGCATTGAACAACAGGCAAATCATATGCCCTGAAGAATTGACAACATTGTCCCATTCTAAGATATTACATGCGTTAGGCAATTGCCTACTTACTGATAACTGTGAGGAGAGCTACAAAGAGATAGTTGTGGCCTATCTTACTATATAACCTGGATCGCGTGGTGCCTTTTGGCACAGGTTTTATCTGGAATCATTCAGTGAATGTACATTGGCCTATAATAAAGATTAGGACAGTTTTCATTTGTGGTCCGACAGCTGCCTGGAAATGTGAGGTTAATGCAATACTGATAACTCGCTCACAAGAGGTTAAAAGTAATTATTGCTATACACTAACTGAACATTTTGGCCCACATTTATTTATTTTTTGTGCTGCATTTGCGCTGCTTTTTGACGCAAAAGCGGCTCAAAAGTACAAAATACAATTGTATTTTGCAAGTTTGCGCCACTTTTGCGTCAAAAAATAATGCAAATGCGGCGCTAAAAAAGTATAAATATGGGCCTTTGTTTCATGTGGCACGCAGGTTCGGCTAGTTGGAGAAAAACAGGTCCAGTCTTCATTTAGTCATCTGGCACGGTCCTTTCAAGAGAGTCTACCATTAATGAATGTGACAAGAGGCAACTGTTGGCAGCCATTGGCTTCAGAACAGTGGGGTCCAAAGAATGACTGGGACAGGATAGTAGCTTGAACGTGTGGTACAACGGATGCAGGGTGATGGTCATCATCGTGGTTACCTGATCCAACAAATAATCCATACTGTAGTCAACAGATCTTTTCAGGGCTTCCTCGAGTGCGAAATAATACTATGTATTGATGGATGCGAGGCACCCTATATAGTCTAAACATGCAATATATTTTTGAAGCTCTTTAGCTTCCCGTTAAAGCCTTTTCCAATATAATAGTGTTGAGCACTTAGCACCAAACAACATGCTAAAATAGCAGCTTTAGTACATTTATAGTTGTGACCCAGAAAATAACACACGTGTTTTATGCACGTTTTAGAAGCCATTTTACTGTTTTTGACCACAAAGGAACACAAAAGTATTTCATACATATTGCCAGAGTGGTGACCCCGAACCATGGGTTTTATGCAGGGTTGAGGGCAGTGCTTTATTTGTTTAATAAAAGTAAGTCCCAGGGCCTTCCCAGAAAGCCACTGCAGCTTGCACCACCCATTGGCTCTGAAGAGCAGCCGATGCCAGTACCAACACAACTACTAACCAAGACACTCTACTAGTGGAATAATGTAGACTATTCCAGGATGCCCAAAGCTATAAAAATAGTCTGGATGGCTTGTATTATCAATTGTTAATGTATACTGAATTATTAAACCCTGTTGAGGTGCTCACCACAAAAGTAGACAAACAGTGCCACTATGTGGTCGATCATCATAAGTCCCTGGTATCAGTAAACACCAGCTCCAATTAAGCACTGTTGAAGCGTCACATTAATTCTTGAATGTGGCTAATAGTGCTTGGTTATAGCAACATCAGAAGAGATTCTAGTCGTACTTTAAAGTATAATACTCTAGGAGAAGAAAGGAAGAAGTACCCCCCAAAAAAAGAATCCTCTGTACATAGGAAGAGCAAGTGCATATTCTGAAATGAGAACCATCAGTAAATTGGTCGCCTGAAAACTAGAAGGCATCATGTTTATTTCTGGTTTCTAACGACTATGGGAGAAAGAATGAAGCTGGTGTAAAAGCCTTCTTCGAAAAAGTAAAAGGTCGAATCAGCCCTACAGTGATTTAAACTTTAATCCAGAGGTTACAGCTTAAGCTCTGCACTCAGTGTTCAATCTGCTGAGGTGTCCCACTGATGTTCTCTTCTAAACTTGGTGGGCAAACCCATCAGATTAAATGACATATGGCATTTTAGCACCCCTTTTTCCAGGAATATGCACCAATTTTATGCTCCAGAGTGTAATGCCCGTAGAAGAAAATTGGAGTCCCCTGCTGATGTCACTATAAAGAGGCAATACAACTCGCCTAACAGTATCAATTATCTATAATTAAACCAGGACATTCTCTGTCAGATTATCTTTTCTTGCAGTACAACACATCGGGTCGCTTCACAAAAGAAGTAGCATATTTGCATTACTTTTCTTCAAGGCATGTGACAGGATTCCAAGGCCTATTATTGGTAGTGGCATGTAACATTTTTTACACCTTGCGATTTCCCCAATTACCATCTGCTTTGAGAAAAGTTACACTCACGATGCAGTTGAACATTCTTTTCCTCCAAAAGCAAATCATTTCCCCCTGTAGAGAAAAACTTCCTCTAAATTCCCATTAATTTTGGGGTGTTCAATACTCATTCCCGCCCTTAAAGGAAATTTAGGCCCGTATTTATACTTTTTTTAGCGCCGCATTTGCGCCGCTTTTTGACGCAAAACGGCGCAAACCTACAAAATACAATGGCATTTTGCAAGTTTGCGCCGTTTTTGCGTCAAAAAACGACGCAAATGCGGCGCAAAAAAAGTATAAATACGGGCCTTAATCTAGCCCTTTGCAGAAGCAAATCTCCGATCACACTAACAGGAGAGCAGGTGTTAGACTTGACGTCCTTGGTGTGTCCTCCCACAACCTGTCTCCCAAGAAGCTGAAGGATAAGAGGGCTGAGAGAGAGTTCCATCGGTTGTAACCACACAAGGGCACATTCATAAGAGCTTTGCATCACATTTGCACCACACTATGTGGCACATGCACAACGCAAACCTCGAAGACAGATTTATAAAGCTATGTAAAGCCAATTTGCATGGCTGAGTGGCTTCATAAATCTGGAGTAGCACAACATAGCCCTGGGTAGACATTCCATGGGTATTGTGGTGGGTGTTCCCATTGATTTTGACACATTCCAAAATTTACATGGACTTGTAAACCTGGGAAAGCAGCAAAATCTTTTGCTGACACAGGTGAGGCATAACTAGGAGAAATATCTTTATTTCTCCTCATTTTTCCTCTTTCTTTGTGTGGCACGCACACATAGAAAGAGAAAAAAGCTTCTCTGGATTATTCTTGTGCAGGAAGGGGCTCCTTCCTGCACAAAACAATCATGAATATGATGCAAGCACCCTTGCACCATGGTGTAAGTGTGCCTGCATTGGCACTAGACAGTCCATTGTGCGCCAGCGCAGGATAAAGGACATAAATGTGCCATATTGCCTTAAATATGGTACATTCCTGCCCTTTTCCAGTGATGCAGCGCAGCGCCGCAAGGTGACTTGTTCTGCATGGGCCGGCACCTTGTGCCAGGTCCAGTTATCCCTTATTAGTAGAGTAGTAGTGTTCTAGCAGCTTAGGCTGATAGAGGTAGCTATAGCAGAGCAGCCAAGGCTGAACTAGGAGACATGCAAAACTCCTACTATGCCACTTATATCATATAGGTACTATATCATAAGAAAGACAATACTCATAGTTACTAAAAATAAAGGTACTTTATTTTAGTGACAATGTGCCAAAAATATCTCAGAGGATATACTCCCTTAGGAGGTAAGTAAAATGCACAAAATATACACACAAACCAAATAAGGTAAGTAAAACAGTCAGCAAGTAGTGCAAACACTGTAGAATACAATAGGATGCAATGGGCCTAGGGGCAACACAAACCATAAACTAAGAAAGTGGAATGCGAACCACGAATGGACCCCTAGGCTAGTGTAGTGTGTAGAGGGTCACTGGGAGTGTAAGAAAACACTAAGGGTGTCCAAGATACCCTACCCCAAGACCCTGGAAAGTAGGAGTAAAGTACTACTATTTCCCCAGAAACACACTAAAGTCGTGATAAAGGATTTTGCAAAGACCACAACAGACTGCAAAGCACTGAAAATGGATTCCTGGACCGAGGACCTGCAAAGGAAGGGAACCAAGTCCAAGAGTCACTAAAGGTTCCTGGGGACTGGACCCCACTAAACCCTGGATGAAGGTGCAAAATGGCTGCCACCGGTTGGAAGAAGCTGAAGATTCTGCAACAACAAAAAGAGGTAGGAAGTTCTTCTTCGTGCAGAAAATTTCCCACGGCGTGCTGAAGGACTCAGAAGTGTTTCCTTAGCAAAATACCGCAAACAAGCCTTGCTAGCTGCAAGAGTCGTGGTTGGAGGAAAAGGGTGCTGCCCGGGTCCAGGAAGGACCAGGATGTCGCCACTTGGGAGAGGAGACAGAAGGGGCCCTCAGCAACGTAGAGAGCCCACGCACAAGCAGGAAGCACCCGCAGAAGTCTTTGAACACGGGTTCAAGAAGGCTGAACACAACAGTCATCTCAACACTGCAAAAGGAGGTCCCACAACACTGGAGATCAACTCAGGGAGCTGAGCATCACAGGACAGAGTGCTAGGGGTATAGGCTCAGCTGTGCATGCAGGATGTCTTTGAAATGTGCACAGAAGCCCTTGTGCTGCAGTTCACGCGATGCACAGGATTACTGTCTGGAGAGGTGAGACAAAGACTTACCTCCTCCAAATATGGACAGTTGGACCACTGGACAGTCTGGGTCACTTGGGTCCACTACCTTTGTTCCAGGGGCCACACTCATCAGGATGAGAAGGGTCCCAGAGTACAGGTGAAGCTGAAGTTTGGTGCCTGCTGAAGCAGGCGGAAGATTCCGTCGACCCACAGGAGATTTCTTTGTGGCTTCCAGTGCAGGGTGAAGGCAGGCAGCCATCAGAGCATGCACCACCAGGAAACAGTCGAGAAAGCCGGCAGGATTAGGCGTGACAATGTTGCTGGTAGTCTTCTGGCTACTTTGTTGCAGTTTTGCAGGCGTCCTGGAGCAGTCAGTGGTCGATCCATGGCAGAAGTCAAAGAGAGAAGTGCAGAGGGGTCCTGCTGGATTCATGCAAGTCGTTATGTGAGGAAAAGACCACAGGAGAGACCCTAAATAGCCCTCAGAGGAGGGTTGGCCACCTATTCAAGTAAGCACCCATCAGGAGGGGTCTCTGACGTCTCCTGCTGGCACTGGCCACTCAGAGGCCTCCAGAGTGCCCTCACACCTCAGGAAACAAGAAGGCAGGGGTCTGGGACACACTGGAGGAGCTCTGGGCACCACCCCTGGGGTGGTGATGGACAGGGGAGTGGTCACTCTCCTTTCCTTTGTCCAGTTTCGTTCCAGAGCAGGGACTGGGGGTTCTCTAAACTGGTGTAGACTGTCTTATTCAAGGAGGGCACCATCTGTGCCCTTCAAAGCACTTCCAGAGGCTGGGAGAGGCTACCCCTCCCCAGCCTTTAACACCCATTTCCAAAGGGAGAGGGTGTAACACCCTCTCTCAGAGGAAATTCTTTGTTCTGCCTTCCTGGGACTGGGCAGCCCAGACCCTAGGAGGGCAGAACCCTATCTGTGGGGTGGCAGCAGCAGTAGCTGCAGAGAAAACCCAGAGAGCTGGTTTGGCAGTACCCGGGGTCCATAGTGGAGCCCCAGGGTTGCATGGAATTGGCTCCCCAATACCAGATTTGGAATGGGGGGACAATTCCATGATTTTAGACATGTTACATGGCCATATTCGGAGTTACCATTGTGAAGCTACATATAGGTAGTGACCTATATGTAGTGTACGCGTGTAATGGTGTCCCCGCACTCACAAAGTCCGGGGAAATGGCCCTGAACTATGTGGGGGCACCTTTGCTAGTGCAAGGGTGCCTTCACACTTAGTAACTTTGCACCTAACTTTCAGTAAGTGAAGGTTAGACATATAGGTGACTTATAAGTTACTTAAGTGGAGTGAAAATGGCTGTGAAATAATGTGTGTGTTATTTCACTCAGGCTGCAATGGCAGTCCTGTGTAAAGGTTTGTCTGACCTCCCTATGGGTGGCAAAATAAATGCTGCAGTCCATAGGGATCTGCTGGAACCCCAATGCCCTGTGTACCTTGGTACCATATACTAGGGAATTATAAGGGTGTTCCAGTGTGTCAATTTAAATTGGTAAAAGTGGTCACTAGCCTATAGTGACAGATTTAAAGGCATAGAGAGCATAAGCACTGAGGTTCTGATTAGCAGAGCCTCAGTGACACAGTTAGTCACTACACAGGTATACACTTTCAGGCCACAAACTATGAGCACTGGGTCCTGGCTAGCAGGATCCCAGTGAGACAGGCAAAAACAAACTGACAAACATGTAAAAATGAGGGTAACATGCCAGGCAAGATGGTACTTTCCTACACTCCCCCCCACCCTCCCAACGAGGGACAATAAGGCTAACCTTGTCCAGATGAGTCTTCATTGTCTAAGTGGAAATATCTGGAGAGTCCATCTGCATTGGAGTGGGTATTCCCAGGTCTATGTTCCACTGTATAGTCCATTCCCTGTAGGGAGATGGACCACCTCAATAATTTAGGGTTTTCACCTTTCATTTGTTTAAGCTATAATAGAGGTTTGTGGCCTGTTTGAACAATAAAGTGAGTACCAAAGATGTATGGTCTCAACTCTTTCAAGGCCCAGACCACAGCAAAGGCCTCCCTCTCTATGGCAGACCAACGCTTTGCTCTTGGGGTCAATCTCCTGCTGATAAAAGCAACAGGTTGATCCTGGCCCTCAGTGTTAAGCTGTGATAGAACTGCTCCTACACCTAATTCAGAAGCATCAGTTTTAATTATAAATTTTTTGGATTAACAAGGGCTTTTTAGGACAGGTGCAGAGCACATGGCCTGTTTGAGCTCATCAAAAACCTTTTGACAGCTAGCTGTCCATAATACCTTTTTAGGCATATTCTTTGATGTGAGGTCTTAAAGAGGGGTGTGAGAAAACAAGGCTTATTGCAGAGGCCCCCTATCTTTTTGCCCCCATTTTCCACTTTTGGCTGGTGTTTTCGTGACTCCCATGGTGCCCTGGGTACTGTTAACCAGTCCCAGGGCCTGTGCTCTGTGTAAAATCAGTATGCAAAGTAGGCTAATTATAATTGGCTACGTCAACCTACCTATAAGTCCCTAGTATATGGTAGGGCATGTAGGTTTAGGGACCCCAGCATAGGACTGCTGAGGTTCCCAGTGTCATATTAAAGGCAGGCCTGCCTTGCTGGCTGCTTTTAAATTAAAGTTATATGCAAATTCGACTTTGGAATTAAAAGTAGTTCCAAAGTCTTAACCTACCTTATTTTTACATATAAGTCACCCCTCAGGTGTGCCCTATGTGCCCCTAGGGCTGGGTGCCATGTAACTATAAGCAGGGACCTTATAAAAATAGTTTTATAAGCCCTGGTGAGGTAAAACAGCCAAATTCGTTTTTCCCTCATTGTAGTGAATGGCCTCCATAGGCTAGAATGGGGAGACTTTATTTTAATTCTAAAAGTCCCCTTAAGTGACAGATACGAGGAGTTTGGTATCAAATTAATTGTTATAATGAATCCCACAACTTCCAGTTGTTGGATTTAATATAACTTGTTCAGTTAAAGAGTTTTAAACTTTACCTGAAAAGTTGCCAACTTCAGCCCTGCATTGTTTTTGCTGCTGTGCTCTGATTGGCCAGCCTCTGGCAGCCTGGCCAGGCTGCCTTGATGAGATGTGAAGTGGCCTGGCTTCACACAAAGAGATGTGCCTGTGGGAGGCGATTTCCCCTCAGCAGATGGTGAGGCAGGAAGGGGGAGGGCTGCCAAACTGGTCTTCAAAGGCAGAGAAGGATATTTGGAGCAACCCAGCAACACCCCCACATCCTGCAACCCCAGACAACTAGGTGCCCCCTTGATTAGATTAGGAGAGGGCAGGAGAGGGGTGTGTTTATGGTTTTTAGCCACACCAGTGGGTGGGCTCAGCCAGATGTGACCTCCAAAAATCATTTTCAGCCATGATGGATTTTTGAGGAATGTTGCCTCCTGGGATTGATTTTTGCCACACTTCCCAGGAAGTGGTCATCACAGGGGGAAGGACCCTGCACCTGATTGGAGAACCAGGACCCCCCTGCTTTTCACCCAGGAGCAAGGATAAAACTGGCAGACCTGCTCCTACACCTCAGTTCCCTACCAGAGCCCTACAAAGAAGAACTACAGAAGAAGAAGGACTGCCCTGCTGGACCCCTGGCCTGCACCTGGACCCTGCACTCTGAAGGACTGCACCAGCTTCACACTTGGGCTTCACCACAAGAAGGACTTTGCCTGGCTTCAACTGGTTCAAGGAGGGACTCCCTGTTTGCTACAGGTGAAAAATTGCTAACCAGAGTCCCCTGCACCAACTCCTGAAGAAATCAACCAGCTGACCACTGTCGAGTGGCGAAAAAGGAGTTTGCGCCAGGTGCATTCTGGGAGTTGTAGTCCACACCCCCAAGGATCATCTCAGAGCTCCTGGAACCTTGGGGCGAGCTGTGGACCCCAAAAGAACCTTAAAAGAACATCTGGGAGAAGATCCAGAAGTATGGAGAAGTTTGGAGAACTTTTGAAAAAAAGTTCAATAAAGGGACCGACCCACGGCTTGCCTCAACCGTGACCCAGCCTGATTTGCAGGTTCGACCCGGCGAAGAAAATATCCAAAAAAGAGACTAAGTCCGAACGTAGAAAGTTGACCGGGACATCCCAGCCAGCGTATCCGAGGAGGGCTCCAAGGACGTCGGATCAAGATCCAGGTTTACCCCGGTCGAAGGATTTTCACCTTGAAAAAACGACTAAGTCCGAAGGTAAAAATCTCCACCGAGGGCTCCTGCGACACGTATCCGGAGAAGAGTTCCAGGAGGTTGGATTGGACTGGCAGGTTCGTCCTGCTGAAGAAAATCTTCAGAAAAACGACTAAGTCCAAAGGTAAACTTTTGACCGAGGCCTCCCGCGGGCTGTAGCTGAGCCGGGCTCCATCGCGGTCAGCCTTAAACTTTGACTTTGCCCCGGTCGAGGTGCGACCAGATGACCAGATTGGTGCTTTTTGTTTCTAGGTGCTAGAAAATAATAATTCTTTAAAAATCCGTATCTCCGGTTTCCCTTATCCGATTTTATTCGTTTTTGTGTCATTTTAAAGATAAAAATATAATCTATTTTTATGAATTGGTTTTGGATTTCTTAACTGTTTACTGTGTTTTATTTAATTACTGTTTTGTGATATTTGAATGCTTTACACTCTGGGGGTCATTCTGACCCTGGTGGGCGGTGATAAAGCGGCGGCCAACCCGCCAACAGGCAGGCGGTCCAAAAAAAGGAATTCTGACCCTTGCGGGAACCGCCAACACAGCCCGCCACTTTAACACTCCGACTTCCACGGCGGGACAGACAAACAGCGCGGCGGTCACTGCCAACAGGCAGGCGGCAGACAATGTACCGCCCACCCTATCACAACTCACCAATCCGCCACCTTTTCCGGGGCGGGAGCCCCGCCGATAAAAACACGGCGGAAACAGACTACGAACGGGAAAACGCTCACCAATACACACTCCACGAGGAAGGAGGACAGCATGGAACCCGAATTAAACATCCTACCAGCTATTGTCTACCTGCTCATCTACCAGGAGTACGAACGCCGGCGCAGACGACAACAGTGAGTACTGCACCTACGACACAGGAGAGGGGGGAGGAGGAAAGCTTACGCGCAAACACATGCACCATACACCCACCCCCCCACCACAAATACCTACACCCCAATGCCGAGCAACAAGTCAGAGTGACACCCCCCAAACCCACCGGAATAATGCAAAGACACAATTAAAATGATCTATAAAATATATGTAGAAATAGCTCCATTAAAGGTATGGGAAATATGCCATATAAAAGATACAAAAATAAGGAATGAACATAGTCAACAATATATACATAGGCAATAAGTCCTGCACATTCCCTCAAAGTTCCATAGTCTGTGGGCCAATGTGCACAAACACATGGGCAAAGCCCACACAGGAGACCAGATACCATTGGAGAGAACACTGCTGGGGCATCAGATGATAAAACTACAGGCACCTCAGGGGGAAGGGAAGGGTGGGCACCTCAGCCACATGAGTCCTTGACGCCAGATTCACGAGGGGCCTCCATGCCCACTGTCCCATCCTGGGGAGTGCAAAGCCACAGTCTCACAAGTCTCTACAGTGGGTGGGTTGCCCACTGTCCCATCCTGGGGAGTGCAAAGCCACAGTCTCTCAAGTCCCTACAGTGGGTGGCTTGCCCACTGTCCCATCCTGGGGAGTGCAAAGCCACAGTCTCACAAGTCTCTACAGTGGGTGGCTTGCCCACTGTTCCATCCTGGGGAGTGCAAAGCCACAGTCTCTCAAGTCTCTACAGTGGGTGGCTTGCCCACTGTTCCATCCTGGGAAGTGCCAAGCCACAGTCCATCAGATGGATTACCGACTCCACTGTTAATGGAGGAGGCATGGTGCCCAGAGTGCTTCCTGAAGCCCTGCTCGACACAGAACCGGCACTGTCAATGGGCCAGCGGTGCTTGAGATGAAGGCCCCAGCGGAGCGGTGCAGAGACGGTGGGGCCCAGCGGAGCGGTGCAGAGACGGCGGGGCCCAGCGGAGCGGTGCTTGACAGGGAGGGCCCAGCGGAGCGGTGCTTGACAGGAAGGGCCCAGCGGAGCGGTGCTTGACAGGAAGGGCCCAGCGGAGCGGTGCTTGAGATGAAGGGCCCAGCGGAGCAGTGCTTGAGATGAAGGGCCCAGCGGAGCAGTGCAAAGACGGTGGGGCCCAGCGGAGCGGTGCTTGACAGGAAGGGCCCAGCGGAGCAGTGCTTGACAGGAAGGGCCCAGCGGAGCGGTGCTTGACAGGAAGGGCCCAGCGGAGCGGTGCTTGACAGGAAGGGCCCAGCGGAGCGGTGCTTGAGATGAAGGGCCCAGCGGAGCGGTGCTTGAGATGAAGGGCCCAGCGGAGCGGTGCTTGAGATGAAGGGCCCAGCGGAGCGGGGCTTGAGATGAAGGGCCCAGCGGAGCGGTGCAGAGACGGCGGGGCCCAGCGGAGCGGTGCAGAGACGGTGGGGCCTAGCGGAGCGGTGCTTGACAGGAAGGGCCCAGCGGAGTGGTGCTTGACAGGAAGGGCCCAGCGGAGCGGTGCTTGAGATGAAGGGCCCAGCGGAGCGGTGCAGAGACGGCGGGGCCCAGCGGAGCGGTGCTTGACAGGAAGGGCCCAGTGGAGCGGTGCTTGACAGGAAGGGCCCAGCGGAGCGGTGCTTGACAGGAAGGGCCCAGCGGAGCGGTGCTTGAGATGAAGGGCCCAGCGGAGCGGTGCTTGAGATGAAGGGCCCAGCGGAGCGGTGCTTGAGATGAAGGGCCCAGTGGAGCGGGGCTTGAGATGAAGGGCCCAGCGGAGCGGTGCAGAGACGGCGGGGCCCAGCGGAGCAGTGCTTGACAGGAAGGGCCCAGCGGAGCGGTGCTTGACAGGAAGGGCCCAGCGGAGCGGTGCTTGAGATGAAGGGCCCAGCGGAGCGGTGCTTGAGATGAAGGGCCCAGCCGAGCGGGGCTTGAGATGAAGGGCCCAGCGGAGCGGTGCAGAGACGGCGGGGCCCAGCGGAGCGGTGCTTGACAGGAAGGGCCCAGCAGAGCGGTGCTTGACAGGAAGGGCCCAGCGGAGCGGTGCTTGAGATGAAGGGCCCAGCGGAGCGGGGCTTGAGATGAAGGGCCCAGCGGAGCGGTGCAGAGACGGCGGGGCCCAGCGGAGCGGTGCAGAGATGGCGGGGGCCCAGCGGAGCGGTGCTTGACAGGAAGGGCCCAGCGGAGCGGTGCTTGACAGGAAGGGCCCAGCGGAGCGGTGCTTGACAGGAAGGGCCCAGCGGAGCGGTGCTTGAGATGAAGGGCCCAGCGGAGCGGTGCTTGAGATGAAGGGCCCAGCGGAGCGGGGCTTGAGATGAAGGGCCCAGCGGAGCGGTGCAGAGACGGCGGGGCCCAGTGGAGCGGTGCTTGACAGGAAGGGCCCAGCGGAGCGGTGCTTGACAGGAAGGACCCAGCGGAGCGGTGCTTGAGATGAAGGGCCCAGCGGAGCGGTGCTTGACAGGAAGGGCCCAGCGGAGCAGTGCTTGACAGGAAGGGCCCAGCGGAGCGGTGCTTGACAGGAAGGGCCCAGCGGAGCGGGGCTTGAGATGAAGGGCCCAGCGGAGCGGTGCAGAGACGGCGGGGCCCAGCGGAGCGGTTCTTGTCCCGGCGGGCCCCTGTTCAGCGGTTCTTGTCCCGGCGGGCCCCTGTTCAGCGGTTCTTGTCCCGGCGGGCCCCTGTTCAGCGGTGCTCCTCCCGGCGGGGCCCTGTTCAGCGGTGCTCCTCCCGGCGGGGCCCTGTTCAGCGGTTCTTGTCCCGGCGGGCCCCTGTTCAGCGGTTCTTGTCCCGGCGGGACCCTGTTCAGCAGTGCTCCTCCTGGCGGGGCCCTGTTCAGCGGTGCTTGTCCTGTGTGTCTATGGAGCCAGACCTGGGCAAGACTTCCCGCTCATTCGCCATCCGACGTTGCGGTCGCGGGGTCCTCCTGTGATGGAGTCCTGGGCCCGTGGGTGTCGTCCATCACAACCGGAATGGGGCTGGTGGGGCCCTCCTGGGCAGCTCGCCTGCTGCCTGACTTCTCCGCCCTGCTGCCCTTGCCCTCCTTCGCTGAAGCTCTGTGGCCCTTGCCTCCCTTGGATGATGTGGCAGGTGACGGGGCAAGGCTACTGTCCTTGGTGGCAGCCGTCTCAGTCTTGTCACGCCGGGCCTTTTTTTTTTTGGTCCTTTTCCCAGGGGGTGGGCTGGCTGTCCCCTTGCTGCTGGCCGATGTTCCTGCCCTAGGAGCTGGTGGACTCAAATAGCCCTGCACTATGGTCACAGTAGATGCAGGGCTGGTGGTGGCTGAGGTGCTTTTTTTACTCTTACCAGATGGAGGGGGTGGGTCAGTGATTGGAACGAGCTCAAGGTTGGAAAGGAAAACGACTTGGGAAGGACAGGGACGGGTAGGTGTAGTGGGTATGGGAGTGGAGGAAGAGGATGTGGTTGTAGGAGAGTCAAGTGTGCTGTCTTTGGGTGCAGGTGCTTGTGACGGAGGCTGTCGTGAGGTGGATGGCTGTTGGGTGGGTGGCTGCCTGCGTTTGTGTGCTTTGGAAGAGGGGGTGACAGACACACTGGGAGAGGACACAGGGGACGTGTAAATGGCAGTGGGGGTGGTGACTGCACGTGTGCGGACTGTAATGGAGGGTGTGCTGGTGATGGAAGGACTGGCTGATGGTGGTGTGCATGCAGGTGTGAGTGGAGACGTCACAGGGAGGGAGGAGGGAGATGAGGAGGTGGGGGACACAGAGGTGGTAGTGGCTGTTGGCATGTCTGCATCTGGATGTTGCTTGGGTGAATGCTTGTGGGATCTGTGGTGCTTATGTCTGGATGAGCTGCCCTTGGGTGTAGAGGTGTGTGCAGACTGGTCTGATGGTGTGGATGGGATAGGAAGAGGAACAGGAGACTGGGACTGGGTGGAGGGAGTCAGAAGAGGGAGGCTGGAGACAGGGACAATGGCTGCCGTCAGTGCTGAGGCCAGAGCGTTGAACGATCGCTGATGGGCAGCCTGACCCGAATGAATGCCCTCCAGGTATGCATTGCTCCGATGCACCTCCCTTTCTACACCCTGGATGGCATTCAAAAGGGTAGACTGCCCAACAATGAGTGTCCTGAGGAGGTCAATGACCTCCTCACTGAGGGCAGCAGGGGTAACTGGGGCAGGGCCTGAGGTGCCTGGGGCGAAGGAGATGCCCGCCTTCCTGGGCGAGCGGGCACGGAGCGAAGGCTGAGGGGCTGCTGGGAGGGCGGGGCTGGTGCGCTGGGTGGCGACTGTACCTGTTGTGGCGGTGGGCACGGATGTTGCTGCCACCGCTAGGTAGCTCCCTTCCGAGGACGTGTCGGTGTCGCTGATGTCTCCACGGGTCCCCGTTGTGGAGCTCCACTCGCCCTCCGTCTCACTGGTGTACTCGGAGTCTGTTGTATGGCCCTCCGGGGCCATGTGAGATGCAGCTCCCTCGTGCGCCGATGCCACTTCTCCTCCGCCTGATGATGCTAATGCACACATGAACAGGAAGACAAAGAAAATGGGGGGGGGGAGAAATGAAGACAGGTTGAGTGCATGCATTGGCAACACCGTTGTCGGAGAGGACAGACACAGAAGCCCCCTGAACTAGGCCGCGCAATCGGGGTACACTACTCAGTTATTGTGACTAGGCCTACAGGTCTATGGACGACAAATGCACACATGGGTGAGGCCGGACCATGGATAGCTGTACTTGGCACCCTACAGAGGTGGGGGGCGGGGCACAGGGCCGTGTCTAACGGAGGGGCCTAGCCTACAGAATGCGCCCTGGCCTGGAGATAGCCACAGCCCTCCTCCCCCACCCAGACACCTTCACTGCGCGCAAAGATAGCAGAATGTGCTGATACTCACCCCCTTGTGTCTGCTGTGATGTCCTCACGCGCCCATCCAAATCGGGGTAGGCCACCGCCAGGATCCGGGACATCAGGGGGGTCAATTGGCAGCTGGCACCCCTCCTACGTTGGGAGGCCATCCCCAGCAGAGACTCGGCGGTCTTTCTGGTCCCGCGGCGGATGTCCTCCCACCTCTTTCGGCAGTGGGTGCCCCGTCTGTTGTGGACCCCCAGGGCCCGGACGTCCTTGGCGATGGCACGCCAAATGTCGATCTTCTGATGGGCGCTGACCTATGTGACATGTACAGGGTGGTAAAGGAAATCGCATCAGTTTTCTGCCTGGTCAATGTGAGTGGCCCCCCCTCCCCAACCTTGCCATGTGGCACATGCTCTCATCTTTCGTGCGTTGCACTCCTCATTCGCTCCCCTCTCCACCATCTTACATACACCCCACTCAACACAGGCATAACCCATTCAACGTGCACCCTGTGTACTAACCTGTTGGTCTGGAGGACCGTAGAGTAGCGCATACTGGGGGAGGACCCCATCAACAAGTTTCTCCAATTCTTCGTAAGTGAAGGCAGGGGCCCTTTCCCCAGTCGCAGCAGCCATTGTATCTCCCAGACCGAGGTCACAGCAGCACTTGCAGTATAGGTCCTCTCCTGTGGATGATCAGGTCTTAAGTGATTAATCAGATAGAAAATGGCGGTCACGCCCGCGGCGGTGCGTACCGCGGCGGTGCGTGCCGCGACCACCGGCGCACATCGTCATTGGCTCCTGAGACCCATAGGGTTCAATGTTAACCAATGCTGCTTTGCGCCGCGGTCTTCGACCGCCTACCGCCACGGTGTGCCACGCCAGCGCAGTGACCTCACATCCCACTGTCACACTTCACAGGTCAGGCAGCCGCCATTTCAAGGGCCCACATGGCATGATTTCTACTGCGTCACACAGGCCTAGGCCTTGCATTGCCACTCATACAAGCCTTTCAATGCATAGCGATTCGTGTACTGTGCAAGCTGTGTGAACGAACCTGTGGGTTGCTTGACTCTGTGCTCCATGTTGTCCTTCCTAGGCACCGTCCGCTGGGACTTGCGAGGAGAAGGATGAATCCTCCCGTGTACTGACCGCTGGTGGACCTGTCGACAATGGAAGAACGACATATCATACTTACATACAGGCTTGACAGAGCAACTATACATGAACAATGTGCCCAGCTGGAGCCAGACCTGATGTCCCCCATCCGCCAACCCACAGGGATTCCCCCTCTGGTGCAGGTTCTGTCAGTACTCCATTTTTTGGCAACTGGGTCTTTTCAGACAACAGTGGCCATATCTTCTGGGATGTCTCAGCCTATGTTTTCTAAGGTTTTGTCCAGAGTGTTGTCTGCCCTGATGAAATACATGCGGAGCTACATTATTTTCCCTGAGGTGGGCGAATTGGCTACAGTGAAGGGTGATTTCTATGCCCTTGGACATATCCCCAACATCATTGGTGCCATTGATGGGACCCATGTGGCTTTGGTTCCCCCCAAAGAAAGTGAGCAGGTGTACAGAAACAGAAAAAGTTATCATTCGATGAATGTCCAGGTGGTCTGTTTGGCTGACCAGTACATCTCCCATGTAAATGCCAAGTTCCCTGGGTCAGTGCATGACACGTATGTCATGCGAAATAGCAGCATCCCTTATGTGATGGAACAGCTACAGAGACACCGTGTGTGGCTAATTGGTGACTCTGGTTACCCCAACCTGTCGTGGCTACTGACCCCAGTGAGGAATCCCCGGACCAGGGCAGAGGAACGGTACAATGAGGCCCATGGGCGCACTAGGAGGATCATAGAAAGGACCTTCGGGGTCCTGAAGGCCAGGTTTAGGTGCCTGCATATGACAGGGGGATCCCTAATGTACTCACCAAAGAAGGTGTGCCAGATCATCGTGGCCTGCTGTATGCTTCACAATCTTGCTTTGTGACGCCAGGTGCCTTTTCTGCAGGAGGATGGTCCAGATGGTGGTGTTGTAGCAGCTGTGGAGCCTGTGGAGAGTGAAGAGGAGGAAGACGACGGGGACGACACAGACAACAGGGATACAGTCATACAACAATATTTTCAGTAGCACACAGGTAAGAATCAGCCACGCTATTTTACATTTACTTAAGGCCTCATGCGTCTCCACTGTCTGTGTTTCCCCCCAGTTCCTGTTAACTGATTTGTGACTTTCCCTTCCCTTTTCAGAGCTGTATGACCCACTGCCTGACTTCAGCTTTGTTTGCCCATGGACTAAAGCTTATTGAAATTGGTATGTTGTCATCACAAAGTAACTGGACATTATTGCACCGTTATGTGTAATACATTTGTTAAGAATACAAGCAGACTCCTGTTATTTTAAGTGCAATAAGTGATTTATTTTAAGTGCTAATTTTAGGTTCATGATTGGGAAACCGTGATGGGTGGGGGTGGAGTAATGTCCATGGCAGAGTCCAGTTCTCAGTCGCACAAGTGCATTGTCCATATGCCTGGGGAAGGATGGAGCAGGGGCAGTTCAAGGTTGGACAGGGTGACAATGTGGGACAGTGGGATGACATCAGAGGGTATCTTAGGCTGGCGGGGGTCTTGCAATCCTACTCTGTCTTCTTGTGAGATCTCAGGTTCCGCTTGCGGGGTGGTTCTTCTTCTGCAGGAGGTGGGGTTCTGGTGGCCTGTCGTTGTGTGGGGGCCTCCTGTCCACTAGCGCTGGCGGAGGTGGTAGGCTGTTCCTGGCCTGGGCTAGTGACAGGGGCCCTTTGGGGTGCCACATGGTCCCGCAATGTGGTGACGATCTGGGTAAGGGCCACGACGATGGTCCCCATTGCGGAACCGATGTTCCTCAGTTCCTCCCTGAACCCAATGTACCGTTCCTCCTGCAGTTCCTGGATCTTCTGGAACCGGGCCAGTACCGTCGCCATCGTCTCCTGGGAGCGGTGGTATGCTCCCATGATGGAGGAGAGGGCCTCTTGGAGAGTCGGTTCCCCGGGTCTGTCCCCCCCCTGTCGCACAGCAGCCCTCCCAGTTCCCCTGTGTTCCTGGGCCTCTGTCCCCTGGACGGTGTGCCCACTACCACTGCCCCCAGGTCCCTGTTGTTGTTGGGGTGGTGGGTCAACCTGGGTGCCCTGTAGTGGTGGACACACCGCTGATTTACGTGTCCTGGAGACAGAGGCATGGGCCCGCTGGGTGGGAGCTGTGCTGGTGTTCCCAGAGGGGGTTGGGTCTGGTGTAGCCTGTGGCTGTCTGTGGGGAACCGACTGTCCAGAGGTCCCCGATGGGCCGGGCTGGTCATCTGGCTCCAGGGAGACAGAGCTGCTGTCATCGCTGGGGGCCTCTTCTGGGGGTGGGATGGACATCTCTGGACCCTCTGTGGCGGTGTGGTGGCGTTCGGGTCCTGCAGGGGTATAAAGGTATGGTTATTGCTTCTGTGTGTGGCATTTCGTGTGATGGGTGGGTGTCCGTGTACCCAAGTGTAGGCATTTCCTTGTGGGGGCTTTTGTGAGGGTGGCTTGTGGGGGTGATGTGTGTGTGCAGTGGGCATGCTTTGGTGATGGGTGTCCATGCTTTGTGGTCGCATGCAGGGCTTGGTGTTGGGATGGGTGGGTTGTGATGGTGAGCCATTTGCAAGGAGTTGGTGTGATGGGGGTGGGGGTATGATTTGGCATGCAGGTGGGGTGGGAAGCAGTAGTGAAGATTTGACTTACCAGAGTCCATTCCTCCGCCTACTCCTGCGAGACCCTCAGGATGCAGGATGTGCAAGACTTCCTCCTCCCATGCTGTAAATTCTGGGGGAGTAGGTGGGGGTCCGCCGCCAGTCTTCTGCACCGCAATGTTGTGCCTTGATACCATGGAACGCACCTTCCCCCGTAGGTCGTTCCATCTCTTCCTGATGTCCTCCCGATTGCGTGGATGCTGTCCCACTGTGTTAACCCTGTCCACTATCCTTTGCCATAGCTCCATCTTCCTGGCAATTGTGGTGTGCTGCACCTGTGCCCCGAAGAGCTGGGGCTCTACACGGACTATTTCCTCCACCATGACCCTGAGTTCGGCGTCACTGAACCTGGGGTGTCTTTGGGGTGCCATGGGGTGGTGTGGTTGAGGTGTGGGGTGGCGTTTGTGGTGATGAGTGTGGTGCGTGTGGTGGTGTGTGGTGTTTGGTGCGTGGATTCTGTGTGGGTGATGGTGTTGTGTGCCTCTGTGTTGTGGGATTGTCTATTCTGTGCTCTCTCTCTAGCCTTCGTTAATGATTTCGGGTCGTAGGGGCTTGTGGGTGATGTGGGTGTGTGTTTTATATTGTGTTGGGTGTGTGGGAGCGGTGTTAGTATGTGTATCAGGTGTGTGTATTTCAAACTGACCAATGTGGCTGAGTTTTCTATGTGTGTGTGTATTTTGACCACGGCAGTGTGTACCGCCAATGGAATACCGCGTTTGAAAAAGCGCCGCGTGGATTTGTGGGTCAGAATGGTATGGGTGTATTTCTGTTGGCGTGACGGTGGAGGTTTGGTCATCGCCATTTTTTCGCTGACCTTTGGTGTGGCGGACTTTTGTGGATGTCGGGTTTTTGGCGGTTTGCCAGTTGCGGGTCAGAATGACCGTGGCGGTTTACCGCGGCGGTGTTATGGCGGTCTTCTGGCCGGCGGTAAGCGCCTTTTACCGCCGAGGTCAGAATGACCCCCTCTGTCTCCTAAGTTAAGCCTTGTCGCTCGTTGCCAAGCTACCAAGGGTTGAGCTAGGTTTAATTTACTGAGACCTAACTGGACCTAAGTGAAAGTTAGTGGCCTATTGCTAAGTGTAGGTACTTACCTGCCCTTACCAATAACCCATTTTCCAACAAAGGGCAGCTAATATGCCATAATTCTTTATGAACCTCCATTAGTACCATGTGAGCCCTAGGAAGGCTCTTACTTGGGTTTGAGTTGTAGGGGGAGCCCATTCCATAATGGTTTGGATCTTCCCCTGCAGTGGTGTAATCTGTTCCCCACCTACCAGGTGGCCCAGATAAACCACTTTCCCCTGCCCTATCTGGCACTTTGAGGCCTTGATAGTGAGGCCTGCCTTTTGCAGGGCCTCTACAACTTTCAACAGGTGGACCAGGTGATCATCCCAGGTGGAGCTAGAGACAGCAATATCGTCTAGATATGCTGCACTAAAGGCTTCCAATCCTTGGAGGACTGTATTCACCAACCTCTGAAAAGTGACAGGTGCATTTTGCAATCCAAAGGGCATAACAGTGAACTGATAGTGCCCTCCAATGGTTGAAAATGCTGTTTTTGGTTTAGCATCTTCTGACAACTTAATCTGCCAATACCCTGCAGTTAAATCAAAAGTACTTAGATACTTGGCAGAAGCCAGTGTATCTATAAGCTCATCTGCCCTGGGTATAGGGTGAGCATCAGTTTTTGTTTCTTGATTGAGACCTCTATATTCCACAGAAAACCTCATTTCCTTTTTATCATCTTTACTATGAGGTTTGGGGACAAGCACCATTGGGCTGGCCCAGGGACTTTCAAAATGTCCAATCACTCCAAGATCCAACATTTTCTGTATCTCTTGTTTAATACAGTCCCTAACATGGTCAGGCTGTCTATACATTTTACTTTTGACAGGTAAACTGCCTCCAGTGTCAATTGTGTACTCACACCAGTTAGTTGTACCTGGAATAAGTGAGAAGAGGTCAGAGAACTGATTAAGGAGATTTGTGCTATTGTCCTTCTGCTCTGCAGTAAGGCAATCTGCCAACACAACTCCCTCCACTAAGCCATCAGCTTCAGTGGTGGAGAAGAGGTCAGGGAGAGGGTCACTCTCTTCCTCCTGCCCTCATCTGTAGCCATGAGCAGGGTTAAGTCAGCCCTGTCATAATAAGGCTTAAGGCGATTGACATGAAGCTCCCTAATGGGGCTTCTGGCAGTACTCAGGTCCACCAAGTAGGTGACCTCACCTTTCTTCTCCACAATGAGATAGGGTCCACTCCGTTTATCCTGGAGTGCTCTTGGTGCCACAAGCTCCAATACCCACACCTTATGTCCTGGGTGGTACTGAGTCAGGACAGCCTTCTGGTCATGCCATTGCTTTTGGAGCTTTTGGAGCTTTTGGCTGGCTGGAAAGTTTTTACTGGCCTTTTTCATGTGCTCCGCCATCCTTGATCTAAGGCCAAGCACATAGTCCACAATGTCTTGCTTGGGAGTTTTAAAGGTTGGTCCGAACCCTCCTTTACAAGAGCAAGGAGGGTGTCCAAAGAGGAGTTCAAAGGGGCTGAAGCCCACTCCTTTCTTGGGATCCTCCCTATAAGCAAAAAGGAGGCATGGCAACAGGACATCCCATCTCCTCCTGAGTTTTTCCGGGAGTCCCATGATCATGCCTTTGAGAGGTTTATTAAACCTCTCAACCAATCCATTTGTTTGTGGATGATAAGGGGTGGTGAACTTGTAGGTAACACCACACTCCTTCCACATTGCCTTGAGATATGGAGACATGAAGTTACTACCTCTATCTGATACCACTTCCTTAGGGAAGCCCACTCTGGAAAATATTCCCAGGAGGGCTTTTGCCACTGCAGGAGCTGTAGTGGTCCTTAAGGGTATAGCTTCAGGATACCTAGTGGCACGGTCCACTACCACAAGGATAAATCTATTTCCTGAAGCTGTTGGAGGGTCAAGGGGGCCAACAATGACAACCCCCACCCTTTCAAATGGTACCCCAACCACTGGAAGTGGAATTAAGTGGGGCTTAGGTGTGCCACCAGTCTTGCCACTGGCTTGGCATGTCACACAGAAGCGACAAAACTCCTTGATGTCCTCTGACATATGAGGCCAGTGAAAAAATTGAACAAGTCTGTCCCAAGTCTTACTTTGGCCCAAATGCAGAGCCAAAGGTATGTCATGTGACAAAGTCAGAAGAAACTCCCTATAGTGCTAAGGGATGACCAATCTCCTGGCAGCTCCAGGCTTAGGGTCCCTTGACTCAGTATAGAGAAGGTTATCTTCCCAATAGGCTTTGTGGCTATCATTGACATCCCCATTCTGTTGTTTGACAGCTTGCTGTCTTAAAACCTCTAGTGTGGGACAGGTCTGCTGTACCACACTCAGCTCTTCCCGAGCAGGCCCCCCTGCACCCAAAAGCTCAACAATGTCTGCTGCCAGCTCATCTGGTGTAGGTTCTACACAGGGAGAGGATTCCTCTTCCTCAAAAGGGGAATCTTCTGGAATCTGGAGAGGGAGGGATAGTGGGAAAGGATTTATCCTTTCTACCCCTAGCTTTTGGGAGCACTTGGTCCATTTTTCCAGGATCCAAGTTTCCCTGTCCTTCTTGCTTCTGGGCCTGAGCCCTTGCAAGAGCAAAGATATGCCCTGGAATGCCCAGCATTGCTGCATGAGCCTCCAACTCCACTTCACCCCAAGCTGATGTTTCCAAATCATTTCCTAGTAAGCAGTCTACAGGTAAATCAGTGGCTACCACAACTTTCTTTGGGCCAATAATCCCCCCCCCAGTTGAGATTCACAACAGCCATGGGGTGGCTAATAGTGTTGTTATGAGCATCAGTCACTTGGTACTGCTGACCAAGTAGGTGTTGTTCAGGGGCAACCAGTTTCTCTATCACCATGGTGACACTGGCCATGTAGGCCCCAATCTCAACACCATTTATTAGGGGTAGTTGCTTGTACTTACCCATATTAAGGGGACAAGCAACAAAGGTGACAAAATCAATACCACCATCAGAGACTAAAACAGCCTCTGTGGTCTCCCTAACAAGACCAACCCCAACTACATTACCAATGGTGAGCCCAGATACACCCTTTGATTGGCTATTTGTAGTGTCCTTCCCACCACCACTGCTATTACTAGGGGCACTAGTGGACACAGTTGGGTTTGTGATGGGGGGAGCCTTGGTGTTTTTCTTTGGACAAGTGGAATCACTTGCCCAATGGCCTTTACTTACCATTTGTCTGCCTTCTTTCCCAATTCTTGGGGAGAGGTCAGATCTGAGTCTACCAAGTACTGATGCAACAAGTCAGACACACAATTATTCAAAATATGCTCTCTGAAAATTAGATTATACAGGCTTTCATAGTCAGTTACCTTACTGCCATGTAACCATCCCTCTAAGGCCTTCACTGAACAGTGTACAAAGTCTGTCCAGTCTTGAGAGGACTCTTTTCTGGTATCTCTGAACTTTATCCTGTATTGTTCAGCGGTTAAGTCAAATCTATCTAAGAGTGCATCTTTCAAAACTTTGTAATTGTTGGTGTCACTCTCCCTGACAGTAAGGAGTCTGTCCCTACCTTTGCCAGAGAAAGATAGCCACAATATAGCAGCCCACTGCCTTTGAAGGACCAACTGTACCATACAGGCCCTCTCCAGTGCAGAAAAGCACTTGCTTACGTCACCCCCCCACCTTGTAATGGGGGGCAGGCTTATGCAGGTTTCTTGAATCTGTTTCTCTAACAGGATGACTATCAAGATTGCTGCTGTTGCTGCCACTGTGGGGAAATAACCTTAACCTCTGTCTTTCTCTCTCTACATCTAAGGACTCCCTATCTAAGGCCAACTGCTGCTGTCGTAGCTTCAGTCTGGCCTCTTCCAACCTCAGCTTTCTGAGTTCCTTGTCTAGGGTGTTATCCTCAGGGTGGGAGTTTTGGGAATTCTCTGATAAAGAGGTAATGTGAGAATTGGCAGAAGTGGACCTTTCTGTAACTACCTAAACCCTAGTGACCTTGCCTTTTGGAGTGAAAGGTGCCCTACTGATGTGTGACCCCCTCCCATTACCAGCTTCACTAGGTGGCCTGACAAGTGAAAGGCCTTTGGAAGTACCCTCCCCAGAGTTCTCAGGAACCTCCCCTAAATCTCTCTGGGTAACCCCCTCCTCTACCTCCTGATCCTGGGTTTGACCAGTCTGACTCCGGTCACTTTTAAGGAGAAGGCTAAGAATTAGATCCTTGGTAGGGTTGTTACCAATCCCCAAACTTCTTTCTATACAGAGACCCCTCAAACTTTTAAAGTTTAGATTATCATAAGTTGTCTGCACAACCTAAGGAGTGGCCTCTACCACAGACATGGTGAAAGAAAGAGGTTAGGGGTAAGAGAAAAAGTTTAGAAAACTTTTAAAGAAAAGAGAAAAACCTTTTCAAATTTTTTTAGAAGCTTTTCAGAAAGTTTCTAAAAAAAAGTAAGACTGTTAAGATTACTTTTGTATATTTCTAAGTATTTAGAATATGGTTTTCTTATGAAAAGGACCAATGACAAAGTGGTAAAGCAGTTACAAGTACTTATCCCACCGCTGCACCACCAATGAAGGAGGATGGCCTGGCTTATAGTGGGTACCAATGGTACTTACACCTTGTGCCAGGTCCAGTTATCCTTTATTAGTGTAGAAGAGGTGTTTCTAGCAGCTTAAGCTGATAAAGGTAGCTATAGCAGAGCAGTCAAGGCTGAACTAGGAGACATGCAAAGCTCCTACTATACTACTTATATCATATAGGTACTATATCATAAGAAAGACAATACTCATAGTTACTAAAAATAAAGGTACTTTATTTTAGTGACAATGTGCCAAAAATATCTCAGAGGATATATTCCCTCAGGAGGTGAGTAAAATCCACAGTAAGACAGGCAAAAACAAACTGACATACATGTTAAAATGGGGGTAACATGCCAGGCAAGATGGTACTTTCCTACACACATGCAGCCCCCCAATAATTCCTTTTATTTATCCCAGGGAAGGCGGTGGTCCCTGGTGCCTGGGGGTCTGTATGGCCCCCATATATTTATTAAATGTAGCGCTGGTAGGTGGTGGTACCTGGGGCAATTAAAAGCTCTGGGATGGGAGTCCCATGAACCCCTCTTCTTACTTATCATACTAGGTGTTGGACTTTTGCTTATGCAGGGTCATCCCCAGACTTTTTTGCCTCCTGCCTCCTATATTTTTCTGACATGTTGCTGTTGGCTTTTCAACTCTGAGCACTTTACCACTGCTAACCAGTGCTAAAGTGCATATGCTCTCCTGTTTAAATTGTATGTAAGTGGTTTATCCATGATTGGCATATTTGAATTACTAGTAAGTCCCTAGTAATGTGCACTAGAGGTGCCAGGGCCTGTAAATCAAATGCTACTAGTGGGCCTGCAGCACTGGTTGTGCCACCCACATAAGTAGCTCTGTAATCATGTCTCAGACCTGCCACTGCAGTGTCTGTATGTGTATTTTTACACTGTAAATTCGACTTGGCAAGTGTACCCACTTGCCAGGCCTAAACCTTCCCTTTCCTTACATGTAAGGCACCCCTAAGGTAGGCCCTAGGTAGCCCCAAGGGCAGGGTGCAGTGTATGGATAAGGTAGGACATATAGTAATGTGGTTTATATGTCCTGACAGTGAAATACTGCCAATTTCGTTTTCACTGTTGCAAGGTCTGTCTCTCTCTCATAGGATAATATGGGGGCTACCTTTAAATATGATTAAAGTGTAGATTCCCCTAGAGAGTAGATGGACATGTGGAGTTTGGGATCCCTGAACTCACAATTTAAAAATGCATCTTTTAGTAAAGTTGATTTTGAGATTGTGAGTTTGGAAATGCCACTTTTAGAAAGTGAGCATTTTCTTGCTTAAACCATTCTGTGACTCTGCCTTGTTTGTGGATTCCCTGTCTGGGTCAGTTGACAGTTGGGTTGTTTTTCACCTCACACCAGACAGTGACACAAAGGGAGCTGGGGTGTGATCTGCATTTCCTGATTAGCCATCTCTGCTAGGAGGGAGGGGTGGAGTGGTCACTCTCATCTGAAAGGACTGTGCCTGCCTCTGACAATGCTGTCTCCAGCCCCCTGGTGTGTGTCTGAGGCCTTGCCTGGGCAAGGCAGGATTTCACAAGAAGGTGTGAGTCCCCTTTGAAGGAAGGTGACTTCAAAGACTAAAATGGGTATAAGAAGGGCATCCAAACTTACAAACTCTAGAAACACTTCTGGAATCAAGAGGAACCTCTGCCTGGAGAAGAGCTGATCGCTGAGGAACCAGTGCTGCCCTGCCTGTGACTGTGCTTTGTGGAGCTTTCCTGCAGTGCTGCTTCTGCCTGAGTAAGAGGGCAAAGACTGGACTTTGTGTGCCTTCCATCTTGAAGAAGAAATCTCCAAGGGCTTGATGTAGAGCTTGCCTCCTGTTATTGAAGTCTCAGGGATAGCAAAGACTTCTTCCTGCCAGCACCTGGAGTCTCTGGAGAGACCCCTACTCTGCTCTGTGGTGCCCTTCCAGTCCCTGGGACCCTGAAAGGAGAGGCTGGCAGCCTAAGGACAAAAATACACGCACCGAGCACCGTGCGGAGAAAAGATCGACGCGAATCCGATCGCGGCTGAGAAAACGACGCGACGCCGGCTCCGCAGCTGAGAAACGACGCCGCAGGAAACGCGACCGGAGAATCGACGCCCGGAGCAGGAGAAACGACGCGCAGCATCGCTGACGAAGGCTGAGAGATCGCAACCAGCGCCGCGGGACTTCGGACCGTCGCGTGGCTGGCTTTTTCGACGCGCCTCGCCGTGCCGAGCTGTTTTCGACGCATTTACCCGTGCAGGGTTATTTTCGACGCACACCGCCCGTGCGGGGTTATTTTTGCCGCAAACCAGGTACATTTTCACGCTAGCAGCGCTAGTGTGTTGTTACAACTACCTAAAGACTCTTTTTATTTTAAACCTTTAAAAAATCATAACTTGACTTGTGTATGTTGGATTTTTGTCGTTTTGGTCTTGTTTTGTCTAGATAAATATTTCCTATTTTTCTAAACTGGTGTTGTGTCATTTTGTAGTGTTTTCATTAAGTTACTGTGTGTGTTGGTACAAATACTTTACGCCCAGCACTCTGAGGTTAAGCCTACTGCTCTGCCAAGCTACCAAGGGGGTAAGCAGGGGTTAGCTGAGGGTGATTCTCTTTTATCCTAACTAGAGTGAGGGTCCTTGCTTGAACAGGGGGTAACCTGACTGTCAACCAAAGACCCCATTTCTAACATTGGTGACCAGCGGTCGGGATTGGACTTGTATTTGTACTTGACATACAGTAATTAAGTGTACACTACTGTTTTGATCTCAGACCACTACGTGACCACATACTACTTGTTTGGTGATCTTTTGATTTTTCTCTTAAGGACTCTTTTTATTCTACTTCCATGATTTTGCTGATCCCTTGACTGATTCTTTTTACTTCATTGGGAAATTATTTTTTTCTGCCTTTTGGAACTTCGCACTTGTGACCATCATGTCTCAATCTGGAGATGCAACAGCTGGAGCTGTGTTTGAAATGGAGAAACTGAAGGAGTACTCAGTAGCTCAATTGAAACAGTTCCTTAAAAATCTTGACTGTCCCACTGAGAGCTCCACCAGGGAGGGGGAGCTGCAACAGGCACAGAGGGCTTGGGTGACAATCAAGAAGGCTGGAGGGCACACAGAGGAGGAGAATATGGGGGGGGAAGTGCAGAGGATACACAGTGGTGTAGTGGAGGAACCTGTCACGCCTGGGGGGAGGGTCCCCAGGAGGGATGGCAGGGTGTCACCCAAGGGTCTGACTCCTGAAGAGTTACAGGACAGACAGGCAGAAAGGGTTCGCCGGTTGGAGGCAGAAAAGTTGAGGATGCAAAGGGAGTATGACAAGTGGGAAGAGTTGGAAGTAAGGAGGAGGAACTTAGAGATTAAAAAAATGATTTATGCTTACAAGCTTAAATTGAAAGAGCTGGAAGTCATGAGGGCTGAGTCCAGCTGGAATGGTGGCAGCAACAATTGTATATCCAGTGATGCTGCAGAAGTGCACATGCCCAGAGAGGTGGTGCCCTACTTGAAGGAGGGAGTTAACACACGCCAGGAGGTTCAGGGGTATGAGGTAGCTCCAGTGATGCACAGGGTCCCTGAGGTGGATTGGGGAACTGGCATGGGGAGTCATATTCCTACTGGTGGGAGGGACACTCTACTGACTCTAAGTGAGAGTGACAGGGAGAGGGGTTCCCCCCAGGTAGAAGTCCTGGTTATGGAGTGTGAAAACATCCCAGAAGAGTGTGGGTTGAGTGTCAGGGACAGTCAGGTACTGTCTCACCAGTCTCAGGAGGGTGATGTGGGGTGCTTTTTCAAAGCAGAGTCACTGGATGGTTGGGTGAAGGGTACTTTGGTTAATTCATGTGAGGGGCTGAGTGATGTAATTGCTGGAGAGCATATGTCTAGTCCTTATTTTCCAGAGCTATGCCAACACCAGGTGGAGTGTGAGTTCTCTGACCCCAGGGAGCTTACAATGGAGGCAGACTTCTGGGTGAGTACCAGAGAGTCTGAAGAGGCATTTGGGGGTGCTCCTGAGAGGAGTAGTCTAGGTAGTTCCCAACCAGGTGAGGTAGGGAAGGATTGTAGTGTCCCAGGTAGGTCCCAGGTCCTGGAGGGTTCCCTGCGGGAACACCAGGAGGGGAGCCTAGCCTGTACCATAGGGCCATCTGTTGAGGGAGACCCCACAGTGTCAGGAGAACTTGGGGGGGCGGCTGTAGCCAGCGTCCCACCAGTTCTGGTGTCTGGCAGTACCACTCCTAGTGAGGGGGTGCAGAAGTCCAGACAGAGGGTTGAGAGGGGGTTGCGGACCCCAGTGGAGAACCTGGAGGGTCAGGGGTCAGCTCTGAGAGCAGAGCCCCCCATGAATGACCTTGGTGAGACCATTTCTGGGTTGGGGGGAATCCAGACTCTGTCAGATGGGCAGAGGTCAGGAGACCTGCGCCAGCCAGACTCTTGTGTGGCCCTTCGGGACAGTGTGTCCCTTGAGGGGGGTAAGTGTGCCCCCCTGGAAGTCCTGGTGTGCCAGGCAATGGTTCAACCGCAGGGTGGTGACTCTGGGTTGAATGATCAGGTTCAGGGGGTAAACTCTGACCTGATGGGGGGTAAGTGTGCTCCCAAGGAAGTCCTGGTGTGCCAGGCAGTGGTTCAACCGCAGGGTGGTGACCCTGGGTTGGATGACCAGGTTCAGAGGGTAAACTCTGACCTGGTAGGGGGTAGGTATGCCCCCCAAGAAGTCCTGGTTTGCCAGGCAGTGATCCAGTCTGTGGGTACAGGCCCTGGATTGGGAGGCCAGGTTAAGGGTGTCCCCCCTGACCTGGAGGAAGGGGCTACTGCTAACAGTGCCCCTACCATGTTGTCTTCTGGGGGGGTCACTCCTAGTTGGGGGGTTCAGGACCCCAGAAGAGAGGGCAGGGGGAGGGAAGCCTCACCCCTGGCCCTGGTCCAACCTGAAGGTACAGACCCCAGGGTGGAGGATCAAGTGCAGGTTAACATCCCTGCACTGGTGGAAGAATTGTGCAGGACTGCTTCTACAAGCACCCTGACAGTTTTTGACTCTGGGGGTGCCGCTTCTGCAGGGAGGGTACAGAGCCCCAGAGGGGAGGACCAGGGTCAGGTTAACATCCCTGACCTGGTGGAAGGGAGAGTGGTCAAAGGGTGCCAGGCACCTGGGGCTACCACCCCCCACTCTCCACAGTCACAGTGGTTAGAGAGGCCTGAGGTCGGGCTCTCATCCCTGACAGTTGTCTGGGGCCACTGTGGCTTGCTGTCCTGGTGGACAGAGTTGCCCCTGGGGGGGGGAGGACGAGAGTCACACCCCGGGGGTGGAGTGGGCAACACCACTGTGTTGGCCCTGGTGGTACTATCTGCCCATTGCAATACATCTGTGAGCAAAGTAAAGTTAGGTGTTGCACAGATGGTGTCTGTAGATGTGGAGAAGGGTTCCCCATGGGTTAGCTTAGTGGGCCCTGAGAGTATGGACAGAGGGATCCAACTGGAGTCAGGAAGGCGTAGAACTGGAACATGCCCCTGCTGTTGTGGGCCTGGGTCCCTGTTCTATCGCCCCAATCAGGGAAGTACATCAAGGTATTGATTGTTCTCCCCTGGCTTTAGGCTGGTAGGGGGTTGTGTTGGACTTTTGCTTATGCAGGGTCATCCCCAGACTTTTTTGCCTCCTGCCTCCTATATTTTTCTGACATGTTGCTGTTGGCTTTTCAACTCTGAGCACTTTACCACTGCTAACCAGTGCTAAAGTGCATATGCTCTCCTGTTTAAATTGTATGTAAGTGGTTTATCCATGATTGGCATATTTGAATTACTAGTAAGTCCCTAGTAATGTGCACTAGAGGTGCCAGGGCCTGTAAATCAAATGCTACTAGTGGGCCTGCAGCACTGGTTGTGCCACCCACATAAGTAGCTCTGTAATCATGTCTCAGACCTGCCACTGCAGTGTCTGTATGTGTATTTTTACACTGTAAATTCGACTTGGCAAGTGTACCCACTTGCCAGGCCTAAACCTTCCCTTTCCTTACATGTAAGGCACCCCTAAGGTAGGCCCTAGGTAGCCCCAAGGGCAGGGTGCAGTGTATGGATAAGGTAGGACATATAGTAATGTGGTTTATATGTCCTGACAGTGAAATACTGCCAATTTCGTTTTCACTGTTGCAAGGTCTGTCTCTCTCTCATAGGATAATATGGGGGCTACCTTTAAATATGATTAAAGTGTAGATTCCCCTAGAGAGTAGATGGACATGTGGAGTTTGGGATCCCTGAACTCACAATTTAAAAATGCATCTTTTAGTAAAGTTGATTTTGAGATTGTGAGTTTGGAAATGCCACTTTTAGAAAGTGAGCATTTTCTTGCTTAAACCATTCTGTGACTCTGCCTTGTTTGTGGATTCCCTGTCTGGGTCAGTTGACAGTTGGGTTGTTTTTCACCTCACACCAGACAGTGACACAAAGGGAGCTGGGGTGTGATCTGCATTTCCTGATTAGCCATCTCTGCTAGGAGGGAGGGGTGGAGTGGTCACTCTCATCTGAAAGGACTGTGCCTGCCTCTGACAATGCTGTCTCCAGCCCCCTGGTGTGTGTCTGAGGCCTTGCCTGGGCAAGGCAGGATTTCACAAGAAGGTGTGAGTCCCCTTTGAAGGAAGGTGACTTCAAAGACTAAAATGGGTATAAGAAGGGCATCCAAACTTACAAACTCTAGAAACACTTCTGGAATCAAGAGGAACCTCTGCCTGGAGAAGAGCTGATCGCTGAGGAACCAGTGCTGCCCTGCCTGTGACTGTGCTTTGTGGAGCTTTCCTGCAGTGCTGCTTCTGCCTGAGTAAGAGGGCAAAGACTGGACTTTGTGTGCCTTCCATCTTGAAGAAGAAATCTCCAAGGGCTTGATGTAGAGCTTGCCTCCTGTTATTGAAGTCTCAGGGATAGCAAAGACTTCTTCCTGCCAGCACCTGGAGTCTCTGGAGAGACCCCTACTCTGCTCTGTGGTGCCCTTCCAGTCCCTGGGACCCTGAAAGGAGAGGCTGGCAGCCTAAGGACAAAAATACACGCACCGAGCACCGTGCGGAGAAAAGATCGACGCGAATCCGATCGCGGCTGAGAAAACGACGCGACGCCGGCTCCGCAGCTGAGAAACGACGCCGCAGGAAACGCGACCGGAGAATCGACGCCCGGAGCAGGAGAAACGACGCGCAGCATCGCTGACGAAGGCTGAGAGATCGCAACCAGCGCCGCGGGACTTCGGACCGTCGCGTGGCTGGCTTTTTCGACGCGCCTCGCCGTGCCGAGCTGTTTTCGACGCATTTACCCGTGCAGGGTTATTTTCGACGCACACCGCCCGTGCGGGGTTATTTTTGCCGCAAACCAGGTACATTTTCACGCTAGCAGCGCTAGTGTGTTGTTACAACTACCTAAAGACTCTTTTTATTTTAAACCTTTAAAAAATCATAACTTGACTTGTGTATGTTGGATTTTTGTCGTTTTGGTCTTGTTTTGTCTAGATAAATATTTCCTATTTTTCTAAACTGGTGTTGTGTCATTTTGTAGTGTTTTCATTAAGTTACTGTGTGTGTTGGTACAAATACTTTACGCCCAGCACTCTGAGGTTAAGCCTACTGCTCTGCCAAGCTACCAAGGGGGTAAGCAGGGGTTAGCTGAGGGTGATTCTCTTTTATCCTAACTAGAGTGAGGGTCCTTGCTTGAACAGGGGGTAACCTGACTGTCAACCAAAGACCCCATTTCTAACACTAGGTATGCCCCTGGGACCTAGCCCACCGGGGGGAAAATTAAGAAGCGTGAGAGACTGCACTTATAAAAATATTGGGCAAAATCTGCAGCTCCAACGTGGAAAATGTAAAAAAAGAAAATCTTTTTGCCCTGGCTCGGCCCCAGGGGGTACCCAGGACCAAGGCTAGGGGGTTAGGGTATTCGTACACTGCCCTCTTTTTGTTTGTTATGCATTTTTGTTTGGGACTTGGCTGTAGGCGCGTCTCAAAATTGCTGCCAAAACTTCATGGTTGAAGTGTGGGCAGCCAATCAGATATCTGCATGTGAAATGTTGGCTCTGCGGAGGATCTGACTGCCTAGATAACTATATTTGTTTTTCCTTTAATATCTCTAACACTACTGAACAGATGTACACCAAGTCACAAAACCACACCAAGATCTAGCTTCCTGATAAATTTGGTGTCATTTTGTTCAGTGGTTCAGGCTGCAGGTGGTCTTAAAATGGTTATTTTACAAAATATTGAGCTATAAGTACCCCTCACAATCCCCACTCCACTCCCTACCTACTGCTTCATAAGGCCCCCATCCTGCCCTACTTCTTGTATAATTTCTTTTAACCTATGTGATTGTTGGGAAATCTGAAGCTCACCCCCGCCAATCTTACTGACCAAGCTATGCCCCTGCCTAGTCAGTGATACAAAAGGAGTCTAGGTGTTGGCAAGATGAGCCATTGTGCTAGGGTGGCTGGGGGTAAAGCTGTTCCCTGTCCCACTTATACTTCAAAGTGCTTGCCTCCAGCACACACAAAGGACCTAGCCTTTTGTCACCTCAGACTTCTTGATGCCTTGGCAGAGGAAGACCTTTCCCGAGCCAGGTGTGGGGGTAGCATAGGGAACCCCCCACTTCAAAGGCTGGAACCAGGTACACAAATGGGATCATCAGAACAATTCTTAAGTACATTCCTGGATCTACGGACATTACAGAAGAAGGGCTGTCTCCCCCCCTGAGGACTGCCCTGCTGCTACCAGAGGACCTTGAGAACTTGAGGACTGCCTTGCTCTCTGAGAAGGAAGACTGGCTCTGTTCCCATAATCCCGGGCTATCCTGAGTGGCTCAAAGGTTCAGATGACTGACCTCTTGTCTGAGCTACAGGGATGCAACAAGCTCCAGAGGTATACCAGCAACTGCCCAACTGACCTGCTGCACTGCACCTGCCTGGACCTCTAACTGACCATGCCTGAGCCCTGCTGGCCTCTGCTGCAATGAATATCTGATCCCCAAAAGGTGCCTCCCCAGGTACTGAATCCTTGGCTGCCATCAGTTGAGCTCCTCTTCTGAAGAAAGGTGAAGTTTTATTCTCTTCTGACCATGACCGGCACATTTGCGCTGAGATTCTGCAGCCCACAGCGACCATCAACGTGAAGCTGCAGTGAACTTGACTCTTTTCACTACAGCGACTATCAGCAAGAACCAACAATGCAAGATCTGCACTTCAAGCTGCAGTAACGGCACCCTAAGGTGACCACCAACACGAAGCGCCAGCAATGACTATCTGCAATGCCCCACTGGATTTTCACCCTACAGTAATGACCGGTTACTATGCAAGGCCTGCTCTTCACGTACAGCAATGACCATCTGCAACTCTCTCCGTGCTCTTCGCAGCCTCCTTCATAGCAAACAGAACTCTTTGCGCCGGACTTTGAGTAGGTAACTTTTTCAGTGGGACTATTCTTGTTACTGTATCTGGCCCGTGCTCCGTTGCTGTGAGCCTGAACTTGTGACTTTCCATCAATCTAGCATGACAAGATGACCACAAGTCGAACTTTGTGCTTTCGGGTGCTATGTCTACCTAAAACT
Organism: Pleurodeles waltl; assembly: GCF_031143425.1. Taxonomy (NCBI): domain Eukaryota; kingdom Metazoa; phylum Chordata; class Amphibia; order Caudata; family Salamandridae; genus Pleurodeles; species Pleurodeles waltl. Next base: position 1,088,845,798 of record NC_090440.1, read on the forward strand.
TGGTTCTACTGATCAGATTTGTTTTATTCTGGTATCATTTTATTTATTCAGCATTTCTCTATTTTTCTAAATTGTCTTGGGATTTTTATTGAATGTGTTTTCACTTTATTACTGTTCATGTGATGCGTAAATACTTTGCACAATACCTCCAAGTTGAGTCTGACTGCTTTGGTGCCAAACTACCAAAGGGTTAAGCACAGGTTAATTTAGTGACAAAGATTGTGGTTGTTGCATGATTAGGGTTTTCACACCCATCAACTAATAACCCATTTTTTTTTACAAAAGGCCTTAGTATAGTGTTCACACAAACTTACAAGTTTGTGGGTATACACTAACTCCCATATTAAACCACACCTTGATCTACAAACAAACACCCTTGTGTGGGTTTTACTATTGTGTAATTGCAACCAGTGGTAGCACACAATTATGCAGTAGTAAGGACATTTGCACCTGTGAGGTATCTTTTGTGGCTACTTGACGAGCGTAAATGCTTCCACTTACTGCTGAAAGCATTCCTTTATAGATGAAAATTGCTTAGTGTATCGGGCTCATCATGATTAGCAAAGACTTTGTCTCCTGCTCTCTTTCTCTCCCTTTCCCAATTTCATCTGTTTTTAGATGACAGCACATATTTAATGTGGCTGATATAATATGAACTGCAGTTTTACTCACAGGCACTGAAAATTACAGACAGATGTTCCATCTTCAAGTAACTATCCCACAAACCCAGTGCTTTGTTATTTACTGGTTCTGCATACGAGGCATCTGTTCAGTAGAAATACGCTCAAGTTACAGCTGTAGCTCAGCAATCCAAGCTTTCCGTGAGAAGACAGAAACTTGCATACAGTCTGTTAAATATTTGTTAATCTCTCACATTGATGCAGCATGGAATGTGTCTTAAATTGATCACCAATTGATTGGAAGAGAAAAAGCAAAGGTATAGTTTCATTACACATGTACTGCCCCCCTCTTCCCTTTGCCATTTCTTTTAGGACAGGAAAGTCCCATGTATGGTACACAGGTGTGTTGCCCAGCACTGAGTGCCTGACTGTGTGTAAATTTAGGCCCATATTTATACTTTTTGACGCACAACTGCGCCAACGCAGTTGTGCGTCAAAAATTTTAACGCCATTCCAAAGCGCCATGCGGGCGCCTTATTTATTGAATGACGTTAGCCGGCGCAGCTGACTGGTGTGCGTCAAAAAAAAATGACTCACACCAGGCAGCGCCGGCGTTGGGGAAAATGGAGCTTGGGCGTCAAAAAATGGGGCAAGTCAGGTCTGAGGCAAAATATTGGCCTCAACCCGATTTGCGCCATTTTTTTTGACTCCCAACCCCCATTGAAATGACTCCACTTTTGCACAGACAGGAGTCATGCCCCCTTGCCCAATGGCCATGCCCAGGGGACTTATGTCCCCTGGGCATGGTCATTGGGCATAGTGGCATGCAGGGGGGCACAAATCAGGCCCCCATATGCCACAAAAAAAAACAAAAAAAATACTTACCTGAACTTACCTTAAGTTCCCTGGGATGGGTCCCTCCATCCTTGGGCGTCCTCCTGGGGTGGGCAAGGGTGGCAGGGGGTGTCCCTGGGGGCATGGGAGGGCACCTCTGGGCTCCTTCCGAGCCCACAGGTCCCTTAACGCCTGCCCTGACCAGGCGTTAAAAAATGACGCAAAAGCGGCTGGACGTCATTTTGTATGGCCCGCCCACTCCCGTGCGTCATTTTTGCACGGGAGTTTAAATAAGGCGCACATGCCTTAGAGTCATTTTTTAGAAGGGAACGCCTATCTTGCATATCATTAACGCAAGGTAGGTGTCCACGCTAAAAAATGATGCAAACTCCAAGATCTTTGGCGCTAGACGGGTCTAACGCCAAAGTATAAATATGGAGTTAGCTTTGCGTCGGATTTGCGTAAAAAAAAACGACGCAAATCTGGCGCAAACAGAGTATAAATATGCCCCTTAGTATACTTTTATTTTTGGCCTTACCATCACACTAATCTACCATCTACCAAGAGGCCTAGACCTGTCCTTGATTATGTGAGGTCCAGGATTTGTCCTCTGACCTTGAAGGCACCCTCAGCATACACTTATAATGAACAGAATACTAATGTACTTCTCCTGGATGTACACATAAAATGGTGTTGGCAGCACACAATGTTTTGTAATTGATATCACGGACAGATCTATCTAGCTGAGTAGGTGACAATGTTTACTACTGGCCACCTGGCATAAAATTTGACTGTTATGTGAATGCCCAGAACCTTTTTCAAATTGGTTCTGGGTACTTCACGTGTGTGGAATCTGTGAGTGTATGATTTTGAGTACTGAAGCCAGAGTGATGCTTTTTGAATGCCGCTGGTTTAGCATGGCATAGGATGGTATGTGAGGACAGCTCCCCCAGACTTTGGAGGTGCATGGCCTGAATTCTAGTGGATGGAAGGTGGAGTTTCAGACACTGAAGTGAGGAGGATGGAGACAGGCATACCCTTAAAAATTCCATGAAGACTTTTGGCCTGATTTAGAAGTTGGTAGAAGTGGTACTGTGCTGAAATGGTGAAGGAGTACCCTTTCTGCCAAGCTGAAGGTCCACCCACCTTATTTAGAGCCAGGCGGACCTTCAGTATTAGAGGGCAGAGACAACTCTGTCTCTGATGCCTACATACACCTTTGACTGACTAAGGGCTGTCGGAGGTTTGGCCATGTGTACACCTGTCCCATTTAGAGTGAACAAACACAAGGTCAGTTTTCAATGTCCACCACCACCAGGTAAAACTTGGTGGTAACAGACAGTGAAAACTACAAAATGAACCCCATGCAATGGGAGAAATAGTCCATGGTGGGGGGGGGGAGTTGTTACTTTTTTATTTAAAAAAAGACAATCATGCTTTGCAATTTTCTTTTTTTTAAATAAAAAAGAAGTTGGAAGTTTGACATATGGCTACATCATGTTGACAGAGCCGTCCATCAAACTTTCAATGCATTTACAAGAATAGCAATGAAAGCTGTTCTTTTAAATACAAGAGGTGTCTATTGGGCCAGCTGACATCTCTAAATTTGGTGAGCAGAATACCCTCGCTATGGCAACAGTAAAGTACTCTGCCATGTTGATGATACTAATACCATCTGCTAAAGTATAAAGCAGCCCCTTTGTTAGGAAGTGGCTGCTGATTACTTCTTCCTGAGTGCTGCCATTTGGTAGATTGTATGGGTGATTGTTCAAGGTGAGGAATTTTCTGGATCAGGCCTGCTCTTTTGTCTATCCATGATCACTTCAGAGAGGCTGATGCCAGCCAGGTTCAGAAACCTCACACTTCATTGGGCTCATGTTGTGTGAAAGTTTCAGTTGGTAGAAAGTTTCAATGCTACCTGCTGTAAAAAGCATAATTTTACACAAAGTCTATGCCTGGAAAGCAGAGTCAGTAGGACAACTGAAAGAGTGGTTATGACGTTTAAGGCAGTAGACTCTTCCCTGTCTATAAAGGGTTATATAAAAGTGGGATCTAAATCACCCTACTGTGTTCCAGTTCCAAGTTCTTCATGCCGAAGGAAGAGAGTTCTGCATAGACTATTCAAAGGATTACTATGTGACCAGGGCTGATGTCTGCTTAAGAACCAGCCTCTCAGAGGTGAGTGTACATCACCTGAAGTCTGCACTTTTTTTTGGGAAGCTAAGATCTGCCTAGTACCTAAAAGCCTGCCAGCTGTGAGGCAAAAGGAACCTGCCTAGCTTGCAAGAGGGTTTATTGTCCAGGAGGAGAAACCCAGCATGTTCCTGGTCTGAGGAACAACTATAGAAAGCAGACAGCCTGAAAACAAAGTCAGAAGTGCCCTGTGCTGCAGAGGGTTTTCCAGACACTCCATGGTTCCCTATAAGGACTGCAAAAATCTGCATGCTTCTAATAATCAGCTCAGTATGGGCCACAACTGCCTTCGGGTACCAATCAGCCCGATCAGGGCTGCAACTGCCTCGATCTACTGACCGACCCAGTCAGGACTGCAACTGCTTTGGTATACAGATCAGCCCAATTTAGGCTGACACCACCTGGACATACTCACCAGTCTGGAAAAAATCTGCAACTACTGTTTTGAGCACCTGTTCAGTGGTCCCAGGACTCACTGACCAACACTGGATCAACCTGGGCAGCTGCACTTGGAACAGAATTGGGATGTTGAACCGACCATCATTGAACTATATGAGATTATCACCTGGGTGGAAGAGAGCAGGGAGGGGGACAGGGAGGACCTACAAGAGAGTTGTTGTGACCAGGAACACTAGACTGTATCCTGCAATTAATTGTTTTGTATTAATTACTGATGTGACATTTGAAAGAATTAACTTTACTAAAAGACAGACACTGGGTTGGACTTTGAAGTTACTGTGTCTGTTGATTGCTGAATTCTGAGCTCATGCTCCCGACTCTATGGCCCAATAGCCCCTGTCTGTTCGGCAGCTTTCAAAATGGGGTCTGACAATCCTCTTCATATCTTTTAAATTCCACAAACGACTTCTCTCCCTCACATCAGTTCCCTTCACTAACATTCTTCTCCTCTGCTTCCCTACCCTTCAGAAAAGGAGAATACTTTGAATGCCTCAAGTTACACATTGTGAAGAAGACCAAGGCACCCTATACCAATTCTCTGTGTTAAAGAAATGTAAGCTGTGCCTCCTAGAAAGTTACCTCAGAACTGTCACGTTAACCCTCATGCTGTTACAGTTGGATGGTGGTATCAACCTAGTCGATGAACCTCTGTGACACCACACTGGCCCTCCCTGAAAGGCAAACAACATGCTATAGAAAGCATTATCAAAGGCCTTCTGAAATTCAACCAGATCAATCCCACCTAAATGGAACTCCAACAATCTGCTTAACAGCATGTACCAACTTCAAGCCCAGAGGCATCACAAACAAAGCAATCATAAATGGTGCTGTATTGCATTGCAACATTTATGTAAAGCTTAGTGCTTCTATGTATGGCACAGATATGCTTGTCTACATGTGTAGCATACTACACCATGTAGGGTGTGTTATTGAAAGTGTGTTGTCTTTGTTTTGATCCTATGTGGAAGTGTTTCAATGTTGCGCATGATAACCACTGAGGTGTGGTTACTCTGTCATAGGACTCATAACTTAGCAGTGTGATGAATGAAGAGGTGTGTGAGATGTGGTTCTAAAAATTCTGGACCCATGTAAATTACTTTGCCACAACAGTACGATTTTAGTATCAAAAGACCGATAATGACTAGTACACTAAGCATGAGCATTTTCGCTCAATTCCAGCAGCGTTTTCACCTCGAAGTCGCCATCTTCGTCCTGCACTCATGGCTCCCATTTTATACACGACAGCCATTTTAAAAGTTGCCCTCACATAGGCTTATAATACAGTCGGATTTGATTCCAAGGACACGTACACCTTGATTGACTTTTCTCTGACCTGGGCAAGCTGGGACCATTGCCTCAGGCCAAACCTGTTTGGTCAGTCCCTCTCCCAGTGGCCGAATCAGATAGCATCAAGGCACACCATGCCATAAAACCCTTATTGTCGCTCACACACCCTGCCTAATCTTACTCCCACCTGCACCTGCTCTTTTCTTCTTCTTACTTTACGAGGGGGAGGTGCCCGTTTTTATTGGGGGTCCACACTTATCTCATGTGAAATACTAGGCCTTGCCGGGTAATTTATTATGGGTTGGATGACATGAAATATGAGGTTTCATCATGTCACTGTTTTTTCCTTTGTAGTGAAGACATGTGAATGACCAACCAAAATGTCAAGAATGTTTGCCTGAAGCTTAAAAAACTGTATATAAGGAAACCTGATTTTGCATTGACACACAGTCTCCTGAGAACATACAAGTCGTGCTGTTGTACTTCTAGGACGCTTGTCAATTGGTTGCAGCCAATAAATTCGATATTTTACTTCACCTAGAAGACTCTGAGTTTCTGTAGTCTGAATCAGGAAAGTACCCGAGGTCTTTGGGTGTACCCTGGCACCGCTGGGTTACCGGATCAGTACCGGTTCTGAAAAACCCAGTACCTCAGTTGGCGCCCAACGTGGGGCGATACCAGCGGTACCGGTCCAAGCCTGAGGTTCGTGAGGAGCTTTGTGTGAAAATTCTGGAGGAAGGCCGCCACTTCATCGACCCCTGCATGTCGACGTGGTCCGAAAGTCTTTGCTGCGAGGTTCCCCGCTTCCCGACTGCTACGAAGGACTGCTGCCCTGGCTATCGCCCTGATTTGGACCCTTGATTTTTGGTAGAGCGAAACGATAAGACGAGTCTTCTGGTGACGTCATTGATATTTTCAGTTAAGTATAAGTGGAGCGTCTCCCAGTCCTTAGTTGGACACTTGGTTTGGTCCTTAGTTGGACACTTGGTTTGGTCCTTAAGTTGGACATTTGGTTTGGTATCCCTTCGGGATCACTTTGATTTGGAACTTGCAAGTACCAAAGCCGAAGGACTCGTGTATTCACGAGACTATCGGAAACGATAATCCTTTGAAGTTTGAAGCTAGACTAGTGAGCGAAGATGCCTGGTCTTAGCAGACTTGGAAATTTGTTTTGTCTTGGTTGTAAAAGGGACTCCCGGTTGGAGGACTCATGTCCGGTTCCTCCGATTGGAACTCCAACTTATGAACTATATGTGAAGCACGGAGTAGGCCCCATCACATATAATGAAGTATGGATCCGTTACACCAGAAAAGATGGTGTTTTAAAATGGCCCCAAAATGGTAGCTTTGACACAGAAATCTTAGATAACCTCGAAGTTAGACTTTTTAAGAAGAAAGCCCGGCCGGCAATGTTTGATTCTTTCCGCTTATGGCATAAGGAAGCCAAGCAAAAGGAAATTAAATTAGCTAAGAAAAATAAGAGAGAAAAAGGTATTTCGATTATGCAAGCTGCTATACAGTTTAAAGATAACGAAGCAGAACAGTTGAATGAGCAGTTGCATAGGCGACACAAAATGACAGTAGATAAATGCTATCCAGTTTTGTCGCCTCTTCAGCAAGATGCAGCAAAAGACTCTGAAAAAGATCCCCTAATGTCGCATTTGCTAAGTTCACCACCACCCTATGCGCAGAATGCAACGGCACCTCCGCAACCTCTAGTTGCACAACCAGTGGTTGCATTGCCTCCTGCTCCTCCCCAGCACCCACCAGCTATTCCTCAGTTGGTTCCTATTTCTCCGGTGCAGCCTTCTCAAGGGCCACCGGCTTTGACATCTGCTCTGCCTTTACTTCCTACAACTTTGACTACTATAGCGACTACCACTCCTGGTATTGTTTCTGACACTGCTTCTGTCTCTGCCTTGTCTCATTCTGTTTTTCCTCCTGTTCATTTGTCAACCTCTCCCTCTATCCGTCAGAGAATGACAAACACTGTGACTAGTCTTTTATCCCCTCTCTTTGGGTCATCAGCTACGACCCCAGTTACAGAGCGTAAGCAATTGCGTAGCCAATTTCCTGATGGTATGGAGAAAGAGACACTGAATTATTTGGCGCATAAATGGGTTACTGAACCAGCGAGATATGAACTAGAGTCTGTGATGGATGTCTTCCATCAGTGGGAAGAACCGAAACAGAGATACGTTTTTGAGAAAATGTGTACTTTTCTTTCTGAGGATTTAGAGGAAAATGGTTTGGAGCCCAATCCGCCTAAGTTGTGTCGTGTACGGTTTGATTTTTCGACAGGTTTGATTGTGGGTTCAGATGTCGAGAAAGCAGTTGCGACGTTATTGTCGTTTAGGACTGAAGGTGTTTCCAGGTTATTGTTTAAATATGATTCTTCTGCTAAAAAGAAAGGGAAACAGTACCCCATGAGAGAAGTTCCCCCACAGTGGAGGGAAGGGGACCCAAATGCTAATCCACCTGTCCTGCCTCACTTCCAGCGTGTATGGGTACACGTTCCATGGAAGCGAGCTGAAGTTTTAGCCCTTAAGCAGACATTGCCTGATCCCCGTAAGAATCCTACAGGGTATTACAAGGAATTGTCACAGACTGCGGGGTCTTGCATTATGAATTTAGCGGACATAGACATGTTGTTTGGGAATGTTGTTCCACAGCCTTTATGGGGAAAGATTCGCCATGCAGACCATGCTCAAGAGTTAGGTGACACATGGGTCAATATTGCTGCTGCAGATGCCCAACAAATTGGTGGTGCTAAACCTGAGCCTTTAGTGACAGAACTTCCTGGTAGAATTATTGATTACATGAAAACTATAATGCCTGCGATGCGTGTAAACTGGGATAAATTGTCTGCATGTAAGCAAAAGAAAGAAGAAACGGTATCAGATTTCTTCACCAGGTTTGAAGAAACGTTTGTGGACCACAGTGGTCAAGATATGAGCACGGAAGGTGGTCAACGTTTGTTCGTCGATAAATTTGTGCATAATCTGCTTCCTGAGTTGTGTAAAAAGTTAAAAGATTCAGAAAGTTCTTGGGCAGTTTCCTCTTCAGCGCAGATATTGGCTACTGCACAGTACTACGAAAATAGAGATAAAGATGAGAGAGATAGAGTAGAGAAGAAAACAAAAGATTTGAAAACGAAGGTCCTGTTACAACAAGCGTACCCGCCACATGGTGGTCAGAATAGTGGTGCACAGAACAACTATCAGAATAACTATCAGCCCCAACCGTTTCAGAGAAACCCGCAAAGAGCCGAGTATGCTCAACCACGTATCCCAGTAGGTCCCAATCAGTGTTCATATTGCAAGGAAGAGGGTCATTTCAAGTATAGTTGCCCTGCTTTGCTACAGCGCGCAAATGGTACTTCCGGTTTAAGAGGTCGAGGTGTTCCACAAGCACCTAGAGGAAGAGGACGTGGATATGTTCCCCAGAACGCGCGCCCATTCCTCCCTCAAAACTCAATGAACAGATTTGATCAACAGGTTAATGCATCCGGTAGGACGGCTCAGTACTATACTGATGATTACTATACAGAGGGTGAGCATTTGGACAGTAATGATTGCTAGGACAGCCATAGACAAAGAGAGGGAGTTGTTTCAGTTCCGGTAGATCAGAGTGGGCCTTATGTTGAGGTGATTGCATCAGGTGTGTCAGAACCTTTTCTGTTGGATACTGGTGCTACCAAGAGTTCTATTATGCACTCAAAACTCCCTGGCGCACCTTTGTCTGGCGAAACAAATGTATCAGTAGGTTTTTCCGGGGCCCCAGTTAGAAATCCGATTTCTAACCCTATATCTCTTTCTGTTGGTCCTTGTAAATTTGAAACACCCCTTATTTTGACGACAGGTTGTGGCGAGAACTTGTTAGGATTAGATTTGTTAAAGAGATTGTATGCGACATTGTATTGCTCTCCTTCTGGAGTGCAACTCACATTGGGTAAGAAAGTGGTTTCACCAATGTATTTGTCAAAGGACAGATTTCCACCAGAATTTTCGTCCCTTCCTAATACTCTTTGGGCTACTGGACCTAATGATGTAGGTCTTTTGGAAATTCAGCCATATGTGATAACATTAAAAGCCAATGTTAAAATGCCACGTATTCCCCAATACAAGATCTCTAGTGAGGGGGAAAAAGCGTTGATGGCAATTATTCGTGATCTGATTGAGAAGGATGTAATTGAAGAGACAAGAGGCAACGTTTGCAATAGTCCTGTTTTGCCTGTCTTCAAGCATACTGACCCTACTCAGCCACCTGTTTATAGGTTTGTAATTGATCTTAGACAGGTGAACAAAATAGTTGTGCCACAGTTTCCAGTCGTCCCCGATATCACTGCATTGTTGACAATGATTCCGGCTTCAGCCACTTGGTTTTCAGTAATAGACCTGAAGAATGCTTTCTTCAGCATCCCTATTGCAGAAGAGAGCAGGGACATTTTTGGCTTCAATTTGGGAGGACGAAGCTTCAGATTTAAGAGAGCTCCTCAAGGCTATTGTGAAAGTCCATCCATCTATAGTCAGGCTTTGAAAGCACAACTTGACACTCTTATGTTACCTGATGGCGCCACTCTCATTCAATATGTCGATGATTTGCTAGTTGCCGCAGATACTAAGGAGATCTGCAAAGAAGCAACATTGTCATTATTGCGTCATTTGTCTGATTTACACCACAAAGTGTCCCTTTCAAAGTTACAGTATTGTCAAAAAGAAGTGACCTATTTAGGTCATCTCTTTTCGAAGGAGGGAAGGCAACTGACCCCAGAGAGAATCAGAGCTGTTGCAGCAATGAGTGTGCCAAGAACACAAAGAGAAGTGCGTGCTTTCTTGGGTATTACATCATATTGCAGACAATGGATACCTAATTTTTCGTTAATAGCCAAACCCTTGGTGGCATTAACTTGTAAAGATCTACCAAATCCCGTCCCATGGTCTGAAGATTGTCAGAAAAGTTTTGTCGAATTACGTGATGCATTATGTTCAGCTCCTGTGTTGGGTACCCCCAACTACAGCAAGCCTTTTACATTGTATGTCCATGAGAAAGAAGGTTGTGCGTTAGCAGTTTTGACGCAACAGTTTGGAGACAGGGGGCCTGATTCTAACTTTGGAGGACGGTGTTAAACCGTCCCAAAAGTGGCGGATATACCACCTACCGTATTACGAGTTCCATAGGATATAATGGACTCGTAATACGGTAGGTGGTATATCCGCCACTTTTGGGACGGTTTAACACCGTCCTCCAAAGTTGTAATCAGGCCCAGGGAGCGTCCATGCGCCTATTTCTCTTCAACCTTAGACCCAGTAGCTAAGGCACTACCGAGCTGCTTAAGAGCGGCAGCGGCAGCTGCTGTTTCTATCCGCCAGTCTGCTGGTTTAGTGATGAATAACACATTAATCGTAATGGTTCCACATGCAGTGGACACGTTGTTAAACAGAACCAAGACACAGCATTTAACTAGTGCTCGATTGTCAGGTTACGAGTTGACATTGTTAGCAAGCCATGTACATATAAAAAGATGCACTACACTTAACCCAGCTACGTTATTGCCAATTGTGACGGAGTTAGATACTTCTGAACAACATGATTGTCTCCATAGAACAGAAGAAGAAACGAAAGGGAGAATAGACCTTCTTGACACTCCCATTGCAAAGAGTGATGGTACTTTGTGGGTGGATGGTTCATGCTTTAAGCTCCCGAATGGTGACACGACTGCGGCATATGCTGTGACAACTTTGGGTACGATTGTTGAAGCTGCACGTATCCCACATAATTCAGCCCAAGCAGCTGAGTTAATAGCCCTAACAAGAGCATGTACAGTATCAAAAGGAATGAAAGTGACTATCTATACCGATAGCCAATATGCGTTTGGTGTGGCCCATAATTTTGGGCGTTTGTGGAAGGAACGTGGGTTCCTGACCTCGCATGGAACTAAAATACAGCATGGTCAGTTGGTAAATGAGCTCCTTGATTCACTTACTTTACCGTTGCAAGTTGCGATTGTGAAGTGTAGCGCACATAAAAAGGTGACTGATGATGTTGGTCGTGGGAATGCATTTGCTGACGAGGTCGCAAAAGAAACAGCAAGGAATGTGATGAGCCGAATGTATGTCGCGGGCCCTGCAAGATGGATTGGTGATGTTGGAATGTGTGAAGACACGATAGAAAGCGTGAAGTCGATTCAAGCTGAAGCCACAGAGAGAGAATTGAGTGTGTGGAGAGAAAGTACGGGTAAATTGGATGCGAATGGTTGTTGGGTCGAGTTGTCAGAACATCAAAGATGGTTGCTACCCGATGCGTATGTGCTTGCAGTAGTTACAATGGCTCATGGAATGGCTCACATCAGTGTGAAAGGGATTTGTAAGTTGTTGGCCCCAGTATGGCAAAATACAGGAATTCCCAAGTGCGCAGAAAATGTGGTTAGAAATTGCATGGTATGCCTGAAACACAACCATGGAAGAGGAACCCCAACTCCAGCTGGTCATTTTGCACCTCCTACGTATCCGTTTGAGGTTTTGCAGCTAGATTTCATCCACATGGAGAGGTGCAACAACTTAAAATACGTACTCGTTGTTGTTTGTGCCTTTTCAAGATGGGTGGAAGCCTATCCCCTAAAAGACAATACTGCGCTATCCACAGCCAAAGCCCTTGTGAAAGAGTTCTTCCCTAGATTCGGAATGCCGAGAATGATCTGGAGTGACAATGGAAGTGAATTTGTGGGTCAAGTGATGAAGAAAGTATGCGAAGGGCTAGGCATCAACCAAAAGTTTCACGCTGCAAATCACCCCCAATCAGCTGGATTAGTAGAGTGCTATAACGGCACTCTAAAGCTAAAATTGGCCAAGATACAAGCGAGCTCTGGTCTCAAATGGCCTGACGCTCTACCCTTAGCACTCCTATCAACCAGAATGACTGTGCATTCACAAGTGAAACTTAGTCCTTACGAAATAGTCTTTGGCCGCCCGGCCAATATATGGGGAGTGCCTAGGCCCAAGAAGTTTAGCGAGATAGAGCATCCTGTCTTGCTTGACTATCTGTATGAATTGACGGCTAAATTGCGTGTCTTACATCAACAGGTCCACGACACCTTGCCTCCGGTCTCTGAATCTCCAAGTCATCCCATTGAGCCTGGATCCTGGGTTTTAATAAAGAACTTTCAGCGAACCAAAAACGAGCAGCCCAGGTGGACCGGACCGCACCTCGTTCTTCTCTCCACAAGATCAGCTGTTCGAGTAGAAGGGAAGAAACACTGGATCCATGGGACCCATTGCAAAAGGGTACCCCTACCTCTGCCATGTGACCGGTGAGTCCAGGAAGGTGTCGCCGACTCAGAGACTGAAACCGTGCCACGTTTTCTGCCTTTCAGCGATGCACGAATAAAAGGAACACTCACTGAGAAAGAAAGTGATGACATTTTACAATCAGCAGTATCACCGTCAGTTCGGTTGGACACTACAGAACCTGAACTCCTTTTTCAGGACCACACGATACCTGGGACTAACCGTTATGATCTACGACCAAGAATAAAGGACAAATAAAATAGTTTACTTTTCTTCTCTTTAGCAAAGTTCTCCAATATGGAAAATTATTTTTGAATGACTTTTTGCTTTTTGTATTTTTTGAACCTCCATCCGGGTTCAGCTGTAGGATCGTGGCTGAAAAGACTTAGGGGGGTAGCCTGTGGACACAAGGTCTACAGGTCTGGTTTGTTCTAGGGCGGCCTGGAACATTCAGAACACTCCTAAGTGAAGTAAACCAACCGCCACGAGCGGCAACGGTTAGAGGATGGAATCTTTCCAAAATGGAGAACATGTTAAAAGACTGAGTTTCAAGAAGAGAATATGTGAAACGATAACCAGGAAACGGTTTTTGCTGCTGTGCATTTTTATGTTATTTAGTATACTTATGTTTTTAATAGGATATATTTTATTCTGTTTTAATGTGATATTGGCACCCACTACCTCGTCTGCACCTCCTCCTTCCACTGTTTCCCCACATTCTTTTCAACTCCTCCCTAAACATGAATCTGCTAGGAGACTAGAATTCATTAATAACTCCTTCATCCAGCTTTTGCACCAACACCAACTAGTGATAAATACAACTAACTGTTGGGTGTGTGGCCTTATGCCTCACACAGCAGATAAAGGTATCCCTTATCTGATCCTGCCTTTTAGCCACAATGGTTCCGTATGGGCATTCAGAACGATATTCATCTATGCACACTACCCCCTACGTTTTGCGGAAGACAACCCTAAGAAAAATGCTGTAGTTAAAGGTATCATAGACATGATGAAGGACAATATCTCCTACGAGACTATCCCCAGAGATGAGACGATGGCACCTATTATATTAATTGCTTTTGACCATGTACAGTGTTCCACTGGTCCTTGGCTAGGGTAGAACCAAATAAGTACCCACATAAAAATATGCGTTTCCTTTTGAAATTAAAACCTTTGCATGCATTCCCATATTAACCCATTTTTAAAATCATGCAGTCCACAGGGCCTAATCTGGAGATATGTCTTTTTTCTGATCATAATAGGTAATTTGGAGTTCTATATGCCCTGGTAACAGCAAACCTTTTGAAATTTAAATACAACACAGCTCACCCACTGCCAAGCCTGCCTAGGCTGTACAGGATGGCTCTTTCTCTGGTCCACCGACTCAAATGTGTTAATCATTACTGTTTACAAGTGTTGGATTACTGATGCTGGCACTGTACAAGTTACATTGTTACATCACATAAAAGCAAACAGATGAAAAATTAGGAAAATAATAGAATGAGTTCATTAACAAATAGCTGCAGCAGTGTTGCCTGTTGCCATGACCAATGGAAACATGTGATGCTTGCCGCTGCAGCGTTTTCCACACAGCTATGGATGCAGATTTTACAAAAAAATGTTGCTTCAAGCTCAAACTGATCAGAATTTACTGAAACTGTTGCAACATGTGTAGCTGCACAGTGGAAGGCCCTTTCCAAAGTTTGACAGGACACCTTTTTATTAATTATTGCTTCACTTGGTTGTCAATCTGGTACTAATGAGGTAAAATCTTTGCCCTGATAGTGTTAACATATATGATACATAATGAGGCAATGCTATCACAAAATGTGCTGCATTATATTGAAAAATGTGCCTTTTCTTGCTGCATAATTTAATAGACCCTGCAGATAAGTTGGTCCTATCTTGCTGCATTAGTCTAGTGACCCTGCATGTTGTATATTTTAATTTGTGGTTGTACGATTCAGAATACTACAGCCAACATGTGTTTCACCTTTTATTGGTGCAAAAACCTATAGCTTTTTTAACGCAAATAATGTCTGCTATATAAAGAATATTAGTAATTCAAATGGAGTTTCCTGTTGTATATTATGTTAGTCCTGAGAGAACATGTAGGGCCATATTTACCAACATTTTACGCTGTGTTTACCAGCACAACATTTTAAAAACATTTTTTGCACTGAAAATTGCCTAAAAGTAATGCAAAGTAATGCAAAGCGCTGCTTTTCCTTACTCGGCATCAAGGGGGCATAACATGGGTGTTCCCATGCAACTGTCAATGCTTTCCTATCTGTCATAAATCCGAGGCAGAGTTTTGTGCTGAAAACAAACACCATTTGAAAACAGGTGTTAAAAGGAGAAATGTTTTCATTTCGCCTTTATTTTCTGACTTTGCATGTGTGCAGCATACATACAAAGTAGGAAAAGTTTTAAACGCTGTCTAGGTATGGTATTTTGTACTGAAAGGGAACCCTATCACTACAAAACCTTTGCTAGACTCTCGCACGCACCCTTGCACTATGGCACAAAGGTGTGTGTGTGGCGCATGGCAGAAAAATTCTATGCCAGTGCTAGGGAGAGGGGACAAGAGAGCCATATCTCTGCATTGGGTGACACTGATAAATCTGGCCCAAAGCATGCTGATAAAGGGCAAAAGACGTGTTAGCTGTAGATTTCTGAACCACAAAACAAAGAATACTAGTACAAGCAACAGTTCGGCAGCCCATTTATTGGACTAGCTTATTTTTTCTGAATTTTTCTTCTCCTTGCTTACATGTAATACAACAATGTAAAAAACACAGTGCCAGCCTCCCTAATCCAACCTTTGTATTACAAGAATCTGTGGGAAGACTACCATACTCACACTATAGTGATGCGTGGACTTATCACACTAGAAACTCCCTTTTGAAATAAGACACTATGGTAGAGGAAGTGAGTTTGGAGAACCTAAGTCACTGCTGTTCAATCTGCCTCACAATTAGCGAGTAACCGTTACCCTTTCATTCTTCATTTTCACCTCTTAACCCATTGCAAACCCTCAGTAAGGCTGTGCGGCCTTTCCATTAACTCCTCATTAACTCAATATGTTCACATCTACTTCGTCGATTTCCATTTTGGTTCCTTCTGTTTAACAGTTGCCCTTTTGGCCTCCTCTTTTTACATGTTACTTTCTATTTGCCTGCTCATGCACAGCTTTATCAACATATCTTGCCTTCATCATTTACTGGGACTTTTTCTTCTGGTGTATCCAGTTCACATGTAGACTCTTTGGCCAAGATCTAAGAGGGCCTAGCGCCTCCTTGCACCACATTAACGTCATCATAAAATACACTAATGTGGCCCAACAAGGCCAAATTCACTGCACCATATTTACAAAGTGGTGCAATTAATGCACTGTGCTACTTTGTAACCCCTTGCGCTACATGGTGGCTGCGCAAGGCATAATGTTTGCAAGGGGGGGCATTCCCCTGTTAGGGGGATCGCAAAAATGGCACAGTAGAGTCTAAGAGATTTCACTGCGCCATTTCTTGTGGCTATTTTTAATGCCTTCACGAAGCAGGCGTTAAAAGGGGGCATACCATTGTTTTCAGTAGGCCCCTATGTACTCTGTAGGATTAGCTCCAAAATGTTGGCGCTAATCCTGCACAATACATCAATAGCGTAAAAAATGTTGATGCGATTGCCCTTACCCGGCGTCATGATGCACCATATATTAAATATGGTGCACACGTGGTGGTGGTAGGGGGGCAAGAAAAGTCATGGTGCATTGGATGCAGCCCCACTTTTCTTAAATGAGGCCCTAAGTGTGTTTTCTCCACGCCCCTTAAATTTCCCTTTCACTCTTTTGTATGGATCCCTCTCCAGACACTCCAATGACACTGACTGTTGTACTGTTGTACTCCTTCTAATCCCCATCAGTCCTCTTGTTGTCATTCTGCTTCTCCTTAACTCTTTCTATTTATGTTTAACAATATATACTCTTTGATTCTGTCTGTAATGTTTCTTATGCTACTGTTCACTTCTAATTTTCTCTCTAGCTTGTCTATTGTAATGCCTTATATTTAACACCACCTGCGACTCCTCCGATTTAATTGAGCTACCAGCAATACATTGTCTTCCAGTCATTTTTCCATTTCCACTGCCTTAAGCTTCTTTTCCTTCCATCGAAGTAGAAATCTACTCTTTCTCATTGTTTCCTGTTCAACTCTATCTCCCTTTCTTCCAGTATCAACCATGTTTCCTTTTATTAATTTACATTTCACGTTTCTTGTTTACACATAATTCCCTCTTTTTCATTGTCTCCGTCTACATGTCATCAACATTTTCTAAATCGCCTCCTCCTGTTAGCCTACACCATTACTTACCTCTCTCAACTATTTATGTGCGTGTGTTCTTCTGTATTAATTTACATCTCAACTTTGGGTCGTTATACATTCCACTGTACACTGCTTCTGCTTTATGAAATATCCCCTAGTGACACGCGCTGCAGAGTTGTGCCAGTGTCTTTCCCAGATAATCTGTATATGCAAATATTCATCTATGTAACTGGTTTTGAGCACTGAGGAGAGAATTCATATTTAAGGCGAGGTTCTGGATGAAACAATGTGGTAGTGAATTCTGGACCTCCCTATATGCCAAAAGTTAAAAAAAACATAAGAATCCAGCTCAGCAGGAAAACAGTCATCTGCTGTTCCACAAACAAGTACTGGAGGTGCCCTTTAACACTCCCAAAACTCCTTCTCAGCAGAACTAGGACAACACCCAACTCTAGTATGAAAAGAAAACTAACAAAAAATATGCAACCAACTGGAAAAAAACAAACGTGTCACAGAAAAACGGTAAAAGCTACAGCACGGAAACTACAACCTAGCAGGATATTTTCCATGTAGAATCACCCCCAAATTCAGTGACTGTATAGCTGACAGATAAATAGAAGCTAGGCAATTTCCTCAGAGAATTGGTCACAAATGGCAGCAGAATACCTGTCACCTGCGTGGGGCAAATCGAAAGGCGTGAAACTATAATACAATATCTAGGAAAAGTAAAGCTGGACAAAACTTGTGGATTGAAGACTCATGCCAATAAAGCATGTTTGAACTGAAATGAGAGAGAGTAAAGAGCTAGAGATACAAATGGGGTGAAAGCGAGATAGACGGAGTGCGTGGTGGAGAGGTGTAGCAAGAGAGGGGGTAAAGAAAGGGAGATGCGATGTAGAAAGAAGGGAGCGAGTGAACGAAAAGAATAAACGAGTGGGAGAGGGAGATGGAGCGGTTTTCCTAAGACAAGGGTGATAGTGTGTGAGTGAGAGAAAAGCGAGAGACAGAAAGAGAGTGTGTGAGAGTGAACAGGGGAGTAAAAGAGAGATGCTGAAGCAGCCAGGCAGATGTGATCTGTCATTCCAGGATGCTCTGCAACAAACAACGAATGCAGATGTCAGTTCCGGCTCCCCCTGTGAGCAATGAAAGTCAGCAGTTGCATGTATTTGTGGAGGCACGAATAGATACAAACAGCACTTCTCTGATTTTAAGTATGGCTCGTGTTAAGGAACGTAGCATTCAGTTACATCCGTGACGTGAGAAACGTCTCTTTCAAAAGCGACAATGGGGACGAACCCTGGAAATAATCTTCAAACGATGTCGTTTTCTATTCCCCCGGTGATCGTGTTCGCAGGTGCAGAGACGCTGCTCAGAAGGACGGAGTTTGTGGGGCTCAGGTTGTACTCAACGTGACAAGATTTGGCTGATGACGAGGAGCGCAGGCCTGCAGTGCTTTGTCACCGCCACTAATTGGCTGCTTCGAACACACATCACGCGCAGACGAGTGCCCTGCTCTTTATCTCATCAGAGCTGAGCTGATGGAGCTGTCAGGCTGCAGGTCCAGGGTACCTGCACGGCTGCCGGGTGTTCGACAGCTCAGGCAGCCCCCAGCCGCCAGCCCCCGCCTCACAGGAGCTAGGAGGTTTGTGTTATGTCGCCGTCATTTTCAAGGCGCCGAGGATGAGAGGTGTTGGCACGTCAGCCCTTAATAACTAAACTAACAAGGGAGATGTGAATAGGCCGATGGACGTTTTGACTGCGCTTCGAGTTTTTCCCACCACATATCCCGTATCAATACAGATCAATAAAATCTACCACCAGTGACATCAATAATCAATGAGAGTCAGTATTTTCCACACACCATGATCTGGCGGCCATGAATAACCACACCTTTAAGTACAAATTCGAATATTTATTTCCCTATATTAACAATGCTAATGTCATGTAGCGTGGGGCAAACTGCGAGTCACAAAACCGGATTTACAACAGTGTACTTAACACAGTTTGCAATTCCCCATGGAGTCACAAATGACCTATCTCATGAATATTCATGAGGTAGGTTGCAATTTGCGACCCCATTTGGAATGGCCACCCTCACAGGGATGGTGGCCCGCCGGAGATAGCAGACCACCGTGTCTGTGACTGCTTTTAAATAAAGCAGGGTTTTTTTTTTTTTTTTTTTTTTTTAAATGCAGCCAGTTTTCCTTAAAGGAAAACGAGATGCATTTCAAAATTAAAAATGAAAAGTTTTCTATTCAATTTTTCAGACCAGGCAGTAGTCCGCGGGACCATTGCCTGCTCTGAAAAAATATTTTCGCTGCCATTCACAAAGGGAAAGGGGTCGCAAGGGGACCCCTTCCCTTTTGCGAATGGGTAAGCACCAGTTTGAAACTGGTGCTAACTGCAATTGTTTTGCGACCACATTTGCGGTCACAAAACAATCATACATATCATTTGTATTCGGTATTAGAAAGGGACTCCCTTGTCACACCCCTTCCTAATACCAAAGCGCAAAACCCAAACTGTGATTCGGTAACAAGTTACTGAATCGCAGTTTGGGCTTTGTACATCCCAAAAAGCATTTTTCAAGTCGCAAACGGGCCAATTCTGCGAATCGGCCACTTTGCGACTTGAACAATGCTTCGTAGATCTGGCCCTTTTTCTCAAAATCAAATGATAAACATACAGAAACAATACTGGCTGACCAAAGCGGTGAAAGAATCGTAATCTAATCAAAGCTTGACTTACTACACATTCTAAGGTTACAATGCAAATAAATAGAAAGAATAACTGCGTAAATGATATAACATACATTTAGATTCAGAAAGGAAAAGGCATTCAACCGTTATGACATGTAGCGAACTTCATCTGTGAAAACCCTAACTAACATCAGATTAGAATAGCATGTTTGGGCTTCATGCAAAACAATTTTAATCACATAAATTTGGAAAAACATCTCACTATGGCTCTATTAAAATAGTAGTTGGTACCTAGAAGCAAAGCAAATATACAGTTACAAACAGTAACATTGTAAGTATACCTGTCCTCAATATGGATCAGCACAGCTGTGACAGTCTTCGTCAACAGGACTTCAGTTCGGTCAGCTAGACATCAGGATTCAGCATCAAAGTTCAGAAAAAGCAAAGTCTCTTTAAGCAGTAAAGTCAACCATGTCTCTTCTCAGGACGGTCAAGAAAATAATAAGCCATTAATCCGTAAACTTCGTGAACACTGGCGGTCACCCTGGAGAGCGCACCGTCAAATACGTGCATTATTTTTTCTAAGGTAATACATTTTCTGCGCAAAATCTAACACTTAAAATACATGAATATTCATTAATAAAATCAGTGTTAACAATCCCTCCTCTGATGACTAAATATGTCATCACACTAAATCTTCCCATGCAAATTTTTGCTTCAGCTAAACTTTTGTCATCCCTTTCAAGTCTTTGTTCCTTTTTTGAATTTTTCCTAAAACAATTTTCCCAAATCATTTCTTCCCTCCTATGATCATGGTTCATTTTGTTCAATTTAATCATCCTACACAATTTACATATTCCCCATGCTCCAATTGTGCAAATCACAATAACCAATATCCCTTGTATTATTTTCAATAATATCCCTTTGCCAATGTTGCTTAGCCAATTTCCCACTGAAGCAAATCCTTTGCCAACTTTCTCCCCAACACCTGGTTCCTTCAACTCTTTCAAATCAGCACTTTCATTAGTCAGATTAGTAAGTAAGCTTCTAATTTCTTTACTATTATCAGGAATATATGAGCAGCAATGCTTCGAATTAAGCATTTTGCAAACTCCGCCATCCTTTGCTAAAAGAATGTCTAACGCAAGGCAGTTCTGAAGAGTCATAGCTCTTTCCGCAGCCAATTCTGTTTCTATTAGGAACATGGCTCCTGAGAAATTTGTCAGCATGTTATCCACAATAGTAGACACCTTTCAAATCTTTATAGAATTCAGAACAACTCCTACTGAAGAAATAATTTCTTCAAATATATATCCCACTATATCAGAAGGAGTCTCTCTCCTTTCTCTACTGTGATGTAATTCAGTCAATTTCGGTAATCTTTTCAAGTCCTCCAGTTGGAATATCTTTGGGAAAACTATCCCTAAGTAACATGAGCCATACCGTCCTCTTGGAAGACGGTAATAAGCATTAGGACCACAAATGTAATATGTACCAGGAATCAATGGGTCCTGTCCATTCAACATAAATGTCCATTTACACTGAAACAAAAACACGTCTACATTCACTTGTTCCCACAAATAAAGTGTCAGTACGAGACTTAGGTCTAGATACACAAAGCTTCCCTACGTGCTGTGCAGCCAGAGCTCATTTCCCTTGTGTTTTTATTGCACTAAAAGCATTATCATTCCTAAAAGTCCTTTTCTCTAAACCCTTTTCTAACTTCACCTTTAAAGCCTTTCTCCTGTCATCTGTCTGACCTAGGAAGCTCTTTTCTAATGGTGTAAGCAAGCATGTCAGGTTATTTTTGTGTGCATATACAGTCCTTAAAGTAAATGTAGGCTTGAAGAAAGCCCATCACTAATACTATGTCATTGTCCTTGGTTACTCTACTCAGGTACCTAATTATGGGGACTAACGAAAACACTACATTATAATTGTGGTTATAGAATCTTGTAAGTAACAGACTGCAACTTATCCCATAAGTATGAGGCAAACTATGATAGGTAACTCCTTCTTTGATTGACAAAGGAATCTGCGAACACACATAACAATTCCTCGCATCCATTGTCTCAACATACTCAATAAGCGATAGAAGACATTAGAAGAAAGTTCCCCTTGAGCATTGTCGACATGCAGATACTTCTCATCTTACCTAAACTTCTCTATCGCTGTTAATGCTGTAGTCATCTCTAAAGCTTAAGTATGGTTGGCTTTACTCTTGTCAAGAACAGTCATTCCCACAATCAATATCACACATACAATTGCCAAACCAATACTCATATATTTACAGCACCTATTCTTCCTACCCTGCTGACTAATGTTACTCATGATCTGGAAAGAATCAGAAAGTAGAAGAGAAAAAGGTAGAAACTATGCAGCAAAAATCAAAAACAAAAATCTTCTTTCAGCAGTTATTTACAGCTTTCAGTCTCACCTCCATGATCTTTTTTTCAAAAATCGGTTTAGCAGCTTGTCAAATCAGGTTATCAAAAGTCAAATCAGGCTATCAAAGTCTTTTCAGGTTACTTTCAACAGCCTCTTTTCTCTTTGTACTTTTCTCAATTTGTCTCAACTTCTGTTGTCAGCTTCTTTCAAGTGCCAAAATATTGACCTGGAATATCCCGATCAAAACAAAAAGACAAAACTTCTCTTTGCCGTTCACTTGTTTTTGCATACGCCCATTCAGGACCTGCGTACCTTTGAGTTGCTATTCTCTTTCTTTTCAACTTTCGATCTCCATTTAATTCTCCTTCACTCAGGTCTTCTCTTTCAGTCGTATCTATTTCTTCCTCTATTGTTGTCATGACAGCTTCTTCCTTTCTCCTTGTTTGTGATTCCGGACACTTATCTCCTTTCAGTGGACCCTTTGTCAATGCTCTTTTCAGTGTTGAACTTGAAACTTCTTCTTGCTCTGCAGGATTTTCTCTTGACGGACTTGCAACTGGTTTAGGAGGAGTCAGATCACATTGACTTTGATCCGCCTCAACTTTTTCCCCTTCGGGGTCTGGTGTTTGCTCTGTTAATCTCTCAAAATCATCTACTTCTGGTAGAGCCCTCCACTGACTAGATTCTCCTGCTGCCTCAATCAAGATTGGCTCACTGTCACTCTCCTGGAGGTCTTCTCCTTTGTCTCTCACTGGAGTGACTGAACCGTTCTCAACTTGCTCAGATCCGGTCTCAGTTCCTTTTTCTTCTCCTTTCGGCTCTGAAGTTTGTCTCAACAACTCCTCTTCATCGTGCAAAGGACATGCCACTTTTCTCGTATGGCTTGGGGGTATTAAGTCCGGAACTCCAGCACACTTCACAGCTGTGGTAGTTGTCAGCACTACCTGGAAAGGGCCTTTCCACTGAGGTTCCAAACAAGTCTTCATCACATGTTTTCGGACCACAACCCAGTCACCAGCTCTCAGGTTGTGTACTTGATATTGGAGCAGTTGCAGTGTGGTGGCTTCCACCTGCTGAGAGAAAGAGTGAACCACATCAGCCAGACCTTTGCAATAGTCCAACACCATATCATCTGTTATTTTCACAAGAGCATTTGCAGGGACCACTGGCAACCTCATTGCTCTGCCCATGAGGATTTTGTGTGGTGACAATCCTGTCTTCCTGTCGCGTGTGTTTCTCATTGTCATTAGAACTAACAGCAGTGTGTCAGGCTATTTCAGATTGGTGGACGCACACATATTCGCCATTCTTGATTTCAAGGTACTATTCATGTGTTCCACTAGTCCTGATGCTTCAAGGTGGTAGCTACAATGCAACTTCTGTTCAATGTTAAATGCTGCACTCAGTAGTATAATTACTTCATTGTTGAAGTGACTTCCCCTGTCTAATTCTAAAGAGATCGGAAACCAAAAACGTGGTATCAGTTCCCTAAGCAGTAATTTTGCCACTGTGGAGCAGTCATTTCTTCGTGTAGCGTATGCTTCAATCCAGTGACTAAGGAAGCAGACAAGCACCAACACATATCTCAATCCTCCACATACAGGCACATCAATAAAATCCATTTGCATTCTGCTGAATGGACCTCCTGCTCTTCAAATGTGGCTCAAATTGACCACTGTCTCTTTTCCCACGTTCATTTGTTGACAAATGACGCAACAATGGCAAACTGCTTCAGCAACTTGTCTAAACCTTGGATTGAGCCAATTATGTTTGAAGATGCGAATCATGTCATCCCACCCAACATGTGCTTGACCATGATAATATCTAGCCATTGAGACAACAGACTGATTGGCAAAACCAATTGACCCTCTTCTGAAACCCACAATTCATCCTGTCACTGTACACATTTCCTTTTGCTCCAAGATAATTTTTCCTCCCTGTCAACAATATTCTGCAGTGCTCTCAATTCTTCCAAAGTATCTATTACATGCAATGCAAAAGTTGGACATGTTTCATCTTCTTCAGGTAACAATTCCCACTTATCTTTGAACGATATACAGTTCAATGCGCAAAACTTTGCGACTTGATCCTTATATCCATTTCCCATTGACACAGAATCTTGCGATTTCAGATGTGCACTGCATTTCACCACGGCAATCTTTTCAGGCATTTAGATAGCTTGTAACAAATCTCAAATTCTCTCACCTTTTCTCACTGGCGAACCAGAAGAGGTCATGCAACCTCTCTGTGACCACAACTGGCCAAAGTCATGAACTATTCCAAATCCATACTGGCTATGCATATAGATGGTAACTTTAAGCTGGGCTGAAACACAGCATGCTCTAGTAAGGGCTACTAGTTCCGCTACGTGTCCAGAATAAACTCCTCTAAGCCAGGACACTTCCAGTATACCAGTAATTATGCACACAGCATATCCTGCTCTCAGTACTCCTGTATTGTCTCTTAGACAGGAACCATCAACAAAGAAAATTTGGTCATTTTCTTCCATTCGGGCGTCTCTAATATCAGGTCTTGGTTTTGTGCACAGACTTGTTACTTCAAGACAATCATGCTCAATATCTTCTAATTTTTCAATTTTAACATTCTCATTTGGAAGTAAGGTTGCCAGGTTAAGCACTGTACATCTTTTCAATGACACATTTGATGACCCTAGAATACTAGCCTCATAGCGAGTCAATCTTGTCCCTGTCAGGTACTGGGTTTTGGTTCGGGTAAGTATAACTTCAACTGAGTGAGGGACCATTATTGTCAGGGGATGTCCCATCACAACGCCTTCAACTGTGCAAGGCTCAGTTCAACCGCTGCACCTGCACACAGACAGCCTGGTAAAGCTGCTGTAACTGGGTCCAAAGTAGCTGAAAAATATGCTACTGGCCGGTTAACACCTCCATGGACATGCATCAAGACAGACAAAGAACATGCATCACGCTCATGACAAAACAACGTGAAGGACTTGGTGTAGTCAGGCATACAGAAATCTGGAGCTTTGCACAGATTCTCTCTCAATTCAGAAAAGTCTTTCTTGCAAGCCTGATCTAGCACTAGGGGATTGGTAACCTCCTTGTGAGCCAGCTTCTGCTAGGGCTTGGAAATTACTGAAAAATTAGGAATCCATTGGCAACAATAGCCTACCATCCCTAAGCACATCCTCACATTTCTGTGTGCGGCTAGGGGGCTCATCTGCAGTATGTCTATGACTCTCTCTCTCTCTGGATATTTTCCTTATCCCTTTCTCAATCTGGTGGCCCAAGTATTTCAATTCTTTCTGACAGTATTGCAATTTAAGTGGAGACACTTTGGCCCTAATTATTACATTGGCGGTACTTACTGCCTACCGCGCGGTGACAGCCACCAACATACCGCCACCGCGGCTACCATCCGTCCGCCATATTATGAGCACTGCCTGACTTCCACCACAATAAAGGCAGAAATCCAGCAGTGCTCATGGTGGTGAACGGTGGGAAGCTGGCGCTGCTACCACCAGCACCGCCACACCAGTTGAACGCCACCAGCCGTATTATGCCCATTATTACGGCCTGGCGGTGTTTTGCTGGCGGGGCGCTGCTGGCGGTAGCAGCACCACTTCCCGTTCCTTGCCGGGCGACCTCATCCCAAGACAAGGTAAGTCAGGCGTCCGACAGGTGAGGGGGGTGGGAGGGTGGCGGGTGTTGTGTGTGTGTCTGAGTGTGTGCATGAATGTCTGAGTGTGTGTGTGTGAATGCGCCTGTGCAAGTGTTGTGTTGTTTGCATGGGTGTATGCAGGGGGTGTTGGGAGGGGGGTAATGTGTGCTTGTGTGGCTGTGGGGGGAGGGGTCAGTTGTGTGGTGTGTGCGTGTATGGGGGTGAGTGAGTGGATCGGAGGGGTGTGGGGGTAAGTCTGGATGGAGGGGGGCGGGGGCCATCAGGGGAGTGTTGTGGGTTGGGGGAGCCACCTACTGATTACAGGTAAGGTGGTAGGCCAGCTCATAATGCCATGGGCTGTACTATGTCGGCCGCCAGGCTGGAGATAGATATCTCTGACCCGGTGGCTCATACCACCATGGCAGTATGAGTGGAGAAGTGGCAGGTTGGCTGCAGTCAACCCGCCAATCTCATAATGTGGCAGTATACACCGCCAGCCTGTTGGTGGTGATACCGCCACATTAAACCTGGCAAAAGACCGCCAGGGTTAAGATGAGGGCATTTATGACCATTCTTTCCCAAATTGTTCAGTAAGGCAATCGTGTCATACTTGCACTCGTCCCTCATTTTGGACTCAATCAACAAGTCATGAATGTACTGTACCAATGTCGATTGGAAAGGCAATTCCAACAACTCCAAATTCTTTTTCAAGATTTGATTGAATATGGAAGGTGACTCTAAAAACCCTTGAGGAATTTGACACCAACAGTAAACTCGGTCCAAAATTTGAAACAAAAGAGAAATTGACTATCCTCATGAAGAGGAACAGAAAAGAGAGCTTGTGACATGTCTATAACAGTGAACCATTTAGCATTACATGGTATCTGGAACAGAATCACAGCTGGATTTGGAACCATGGGGCAACATTTGATCACAATGTCATTTTTTTTCTTCAAATCCTGGACATTTGGAACCTTCCCACAGGGTTTTTTCATTCTAATTAACAGTGAATTACACGGGCTGCTCAACACCTCTTTCAAGACCCCTAGTTGTACTAATTCTGCAATTAAGTGAGCAACCTTCATAAGGATTTCATGTGGCATGTGGTACTGGGGAATCTGGGGAAAAATTGTTTCGGCTTTACAGGAACTTTAACTGGCTCAACTCCCTTTGTCTGACCTATTTCGCTCCCTGTCAAATCCCACACTTTCTCTTTGATTGTTCCCTGTAAATCAGCAGGAAGTGCCTTCACAGTGAACACTGGAAAGAAATTAATCAGAGGGTACTCCTCATTTATTGTCTCACACTGTTTCTGGAGCTGGGTCACCCGCATCATCACTATTCATCTGTATCTCAATTCCATGATTTGAGCAAGTGATCGAGCACCTTGTTTTACACAGTGAGTCTCTTCCAAGTAGGGATACCGGACTTGAATCACAGGTTACAAATTTGCGCAATCCTTTAAAGTTGCCAATTTTAACCTCAACTGGTTCTGTAATTGGGTCGGTCAATTACTGATTCGCTACTCGACCAGTCTGAACTGTCTTTCCTTGAGGGGCAAATTTGGAACTTCTGCAGTTCTTACTGTAGAGTGTGTCGCTCCTGTGTCAACCAAGAATGAAACCTTGTGACCCATTACCTTTCCCTTCACATATGGGCCTTTCTGATTTACTTCTAAACAAGCCGCAAGCACACATTTCTCTTCATCCAAACTCCTGCTGGCCCAATCATCATTTATTCCATACTCACAGTGTAACAGGAATTGGTGTACTGTATTATTACTTTGGTTAGACCTCTGACCTGTAGAGGAAGCATCACCTGCTGCTGTTCCATTGGGGCTTGAGGTACTTGAATTTGCTGTCTAGGTACCCTTGGAACCTGCTGTTGCATTGGCTGCAACTGTGACATTTGTATACATGGCATTTGCACCTGCTACATGGGTTGAAAATTTTGCATTTGATTCACATTATTATGAAAATTTTGGTTATGACCTCTCATTCTCGGTCCTCTCATTTTCTGGAATGAATGGATGTCACTCCCGCTTCCAATGTCCGACCGTGACAAGGCAACACTCTCTTGATTCTCTGCACCTCATTCTGGACCACTACAGTATTCAAATCTGGACTACAGTTTCCATTACCAATTCCTCCACGACCTCTAATGCTCATCTAATTTTGAAACAACACATTTGCCTGCTGCTGCTGTGGAAAATGTCCCTGCATTCCTGTCTGTGCCACTTTAATCTGCATCACCATCGCCTTTTCCTTCAACTTTCTCTGCTTCAATTCAATCTCATCAGTACAGTACTTTGCATACTGCAACACCTCATCAATCGGTTTTGCTTGCCAGCAAATTAAACGACTCTTAATCATTTGGCTAATTTCAGACCTCAACCCTTCGACAAATCTGAAGATAAAATGAATCGATCGTTTCAGCACCACTGTATTGCTTAAATGCATGCAACAATCTCTCACAGTACGCATGTATCAACTCTTTTGCTTCCTGAGTTGTCCTGTCTATTCTCTGCCAGTCAATGTTTTGGGGTGAAATTCTCGTCTTCAAAAATTCAATCACTTTGTAGTAATATTTCATTACTTCGGGAGATGGTGCACTGGTAGGCGGATCTCTCTCTGGTTCTTTTGTCAGCCAATCTATTCTCCTCTTACACTCCATCCACAGATCAGCTGGAACTACTATCTCTAATAGAGTGTTCAAGCCTTCTCAAAGGCACTTTGCAAGTTTCACAAACCTATCTGTCTGCTGATACCATTCTACAGGCTTCTCTCTCAACTGGGAAAGTCATTTGTAAAGGACAGAATGTCACTTCTGCTCCAAGGGACAGGAACAAAATTCCCTCCTGGAATCTGTCTCAGTGCTAAGATTTTCACTGGATCCTTGCCCTGCTGCACATTTGCAGTCAGCTCCATAGAATCTCTTTTCCTTTTATCTCTTTTATTTGCCCATTTGTCTAATGCTCCCCATGTCTGGACACTTCGGAGTCACTCCCTAAGGTGTGTCTTCATCCCTGCAGATCTCATGTGCTCGAAGTCTTTTGTGTCAAAATCTAACCTGTAACTCCTTTTCAAATGTTTTGTTTTCTCTATTTATATGTCATACCTTTCTGCCAAGTCTGCTAATCTTTAATGCACATTGCTCACTTCCCTCGTAATGTTCGGGCACAGATAGCTCAGTTCTGCTTCTGTATAGGACTCTAATCTGTTCACATCCATAGTCCCTTCAATGAGCTCACCCGCTTTCATTCCTAGACTTGTGTAGTTCAAGTACTCCTCTCGCCTGGGAGCACTCTGCAGGGTATTCAGCTCATCTAAACATTCAGTCAGTTATTGGGCAGTCAGGCACTTGTTGCACCATTGTACTCGGGGACTGCGGTGTCAGTAATTTCAGGCTCTGACTAACATTTGACCCTATACAGTATCTGGAGGACCTCCGAATGGACTATAGTCTAGCAATGATATAGATCCATCAAAAGTCTGTCCCACAGGAGACACCATTCGGATATTCTCATTAAGTCCTCCCCTCACTGAATTCTGACTCTGGACTCCCTGTCCATCTGCACTGTTTTCCTCTTGTTCAAACAAAGATACATCTGGACCAATGGTAACAGGTACAGATACAGCATCTGGGCTTGGTCTGATACTCAAGTTCTATGGGTGCATAGTTGCCATATTCTGGCTCATCAGTACAGACAGCTCTGTCTGGGTCCCTGTTATCGGAGTACCTTGGCATTACCTGTGACTGCACTTGTGGTAGCAAAAGTGGAATTGGCTGTCTGAATCAATATCAGTTTCGGGAAAACCTGTTCTGTAGGCACTATTAGGTTCATTGCAGTTTCTACTATAGGTACATTAGGGTAAATTCTCAGGACATTTGACTGTGGCACCTGATTCTGTGCTACTGGAGTAATAGGTGCATTGAGACTGCTCTGCCGTGGGCTCTGTGTCATGCTCGGATTAAACTGCACTGGACTCGTAGTCATGTTAACCTGGGTCGGAGCTGAAGGATTTACACTAGTGCTCGGACCACTCTCTTGTGCTGCATATGGTGGTGGACGATTCTTCAATAACTGGAAAATTAACTCATCATCGTCTGACTCTTCCTCAAGCGTAAAAGGTCCTCTAGACTCCTTTGATCTCCGCTCTCTACTCTCGGAAGGGCTCCTGTTTGTTTTTCTGGTAGCTTTCCTTCCTTCTCTCTCGTTGTCTTGTATAATTGCTGGAAACATTTTAATTCCCTGTAAAGTCTTGTCTTTCCATAATTTCTGAGCACTGTCCCATCTTGCCTCAGCTAGTGTCTTTTCTGCATTTTTCATTCTCCTCTCTAATTTTGCTTGCTGTTGCTGTCTAGCTACTAACTCCCAGATAGCTAATGCCTCAAACTGTGCTGGTCTCATAGGGGGTTTCAGATCATAAAGCACCCTCCTCAGATTCTCTAAGCTCCTCAAATTAAATGTTCCATGGGCAGAAAACGCTAAGCTTCCATCCTTCTCTGTCACTTTGCCCCATTGCTTCAACCAAAGATATGGCACAACACCCTGCGCTTCGATTACAATGTAAGCTGGTGTACCTTCTGGCGGTGCAATATCCCCTATACTCAATTTAATGTATGTATCTCCCCTTAAACCACTCTTTAAAGGTTTGAAAAATGTCATCTTCGCGACCCTTATGTTATTCTGAATCAAATCAGGAAGTGACTGTTAATCCCAAAATTCGCTTTACCCACCTTCTCAACCAATTGCGCTGCACAGACGGCTGCCAATCCGTGTGCGACCCTTCTCACTAACCAACCTATCCTCCAATGACGTCACACTCACATGTACTGTGGCTGACAGAGTCTTGCAGCTTGTCCTCCTAAATTTCAATTCACACGAAACAAATGCAAATTTATTGCGAGCACTAAACAAAATCAAAACCCAATTTGTCCATTTACTATAGGAAGGGTAACGCAATCGCTTCAGAAACTTTACAGATTTTTCACTGACGGCGTTTCACTCTAGCAGCTACTCCTTCTTTCTCAGTTTCCCTGATTCGCAAGCAAAATTCGACCCACAAATTTCATTCTCAACTGATCAGTGGGTTTGTCCTGTGGCATATAGGACTCGCCAGATCTCAGTCGAAGAATTCTTTCACTCACTTTGACTCGCACTCTGACTTGTCGATCACGCCCGATCGACCTATTAAACCAGACAAATTACAACAAATACTGAGGGGCATATTTATACTCTGTTTGCGCCGGAATTGCGTCGTTTTTTTTTACGCAATTCCGACGCAAAACTAACTCCATATTTATACTTTGGCGTTAGACGCGTCTAGCGCCAAAGTCCATGGAGTTTGCGTCATTTTTTAGCGTGGACACCTACTTTGCGTTAATGATATGCAAGGTAGGCGTTCCCGTCTAAAAAATTGACTCCAAGGCAGGTGCGCCGTATTTACACTCCCGGGCAAAATTCACGCCCGGTAGTGGGCGGGTCAAAAAAAAATGACGTACGGCCGCTTTTGCGCAGTTTTTTAGCGCCTGGACAAGGCAGGCGTTAAGGGACCTGTGGGCTCGGAAGGAGCCCAGAGGTGCCCTCCCATGCCCCCAGGGACACCCCTTGTCACCCTTGCCCACCCTAGGAGGACACCCAAGGCTGGAAGGACCCATCCCAGGGACATTAAGGTAAGTTCCGGTAAGTATTTTTTTTTTTTTTTTTTGTGGCATAGGGGGGGCTAATTTGTGCCCCCCTACATGCCACTATGCCCAATGACCATGCCCAGGGGACAGAAGTCCCCTGGGCATGGCCATTGGGCAAGGGGGCATGACTCCTGTCTTTGCTAAGACAGGAGTCATTTCTATGGGGGTTGGGAGTCGAAAAAAATGGCGCAAATCGGGTTGAGGCGAAAAAATTTGCCTCAGCCTGACTTGCCCCATTTTTTGGCGCCCAAGCTCCATATCCCCCTACGCTGGCGCTGCCTGGTGTACGTCGTTTTTTTCCACGCACACCAGGCAGCGCCGGCGGCTAACGCCGGCTAACGTCATTGATTAAATACGGCGCCCGCATGGCGCTTCAGAATGGCGTTAGCCGGCGCTTATTTTTTTGACGCAAAAGTGCGTTAGCGCAGTTTTGCGTCAAAAAGTATAAATATGGCCCTGAGTGTCTCATACACTTTTCAATATACTCCAGAGTCTTAGACCACGCAGGGTCCATATACCAACAATCACGTGGACAATTTTTGAGCACAAAGACCCACACGTGAAGTTCGACGACTTCCCTACTCTCACAGTTCGGAGTACACACACTCCTTCTACAACTTCATTTGGAGTACACAAACTCCTTATATCCTCACAAACATCACAATTCACCTCCGATTTGCATAAGCTGTGCAAGCTCAAAACCTACTTAATTCACACTGTCACTAGAACGCCAGGGACATCCTCAAACAATCATTGTCAAGCTTCAGGATTCTGGGAAAGTCATTTCAGATACTCAGGGGCACATTTTCTTCCACTTTGTATCATCACATCTAGAAAATCCCGCAAAATGTCACCAATTTTACTAAATCTGTGAATTACTTTGCTCTTTGTAAGAGACTAACTCTTACCCCACTACCATCTATGGGAACACCTGTTATTTCTTGCATAGTATCCCTGGTACCAAATACTCTACTACCTATCTCTGAACTTCATGATGAGCTCTCAAGGAGACACACCTTTACCGGCCATCTACGATGGGCTCTTAAAGATATGAATAGGCCGATAGACCTTTTGCTGCACTTCGAGTTTTTCCCACCATATATCCTGTATCAATACAGATCTATAACATCTACAATCAGTGACATCAATAAACAACGAAAGTCAGTAATTTCCACACACCATGACCTCTCGGGCATGAATAACTACACCTTCATGTAAAAGTTAGAATGTTTATTTCCCTATATTAACAATGCTAATGTCACGTAACTTAGCCTCAAAATCAAATGATAAGCATACAGAAACAAAACTGGCTGACCAAAGCAGCAAAAGAATTTCCATCTAATCAAAGCTTGAGCTACTACACATTGTAAGGTTACAGTGCAAATAAATAGCAAGAATAACTGTGCAAACAATATAACATTCATTTAGATTCAGCAAAGAAAAGACATCAACTGTTATGACGTAGTGAACTTCATCCGTGAAAACCCTAACTAACATCAGATTAGAATATCATGTTTGGGCTTCATGCAAAACAATTTTAATCACACACATTTTGAAAAAACATCTAACAATAGAACTATCAAAATAGCGGTTTGTACCGAGAAACAAAGCAAATAGACATCACAAACAGTAACATTGTCAGTATACTTGTCCTCAATGTGGATCAGCAAGCTGTGACAGTCTTCGTCAACAGGACATCAGTACGGTGAGATAGGCATCTGGATTCAGCATCAAAGTTCTGAAAAAGTAAAGTCTCTTTAAGCAGTAAAGTCAAACATGTCTCTCCTCAGGACGGTCAAGAAAATAATAGACTTAAGAAAATGGAAAAATTATAATCTCCTCTCTGTGCAGTCCGGCTAACATAGATTTCCTAAAACTACTTCCCACATCCTCATTGGTAAGGGAATTGCATGTTTACATTTAGTCCAATGAAACTAAAACCTCTAATCTAAAGTTTTACTACTACATGGTTCACATGTCGATGATTGGCTCCTCTTCTCCCGCTCTTGTCATTCGGCTTGTCAGGTATCAATATTATTGCAGCTTATACTCCAATCAGTGCATCCATTGTCTTCTTCTCGGGAGGTGAGTCTTACACATACTATATTAAACATTGTTTCACTAGAAACAACAGCATCTTTGAGCAAGCAGTTTCTCATGAGAATGAACTTCAGCTATGGGCACATGGTCAGTACAGTAGAAAAGCACAATTTAATTCTCTAAGTAACCATTTTAAAAAATGCCTAAGCAATACAGCTCGACTTGAAGCCGTGCAACTAGGCCAAGACCTCGCTAAGTTAAGGCCTACAATTAATAAAGCTAATACATAATGCAGAACCCTTGATATGGCATATTACTACATTAATGAAACAAAAGCTCAACATTTTACATTAATAAGAGATTAATAAGTACACTTTGTGAACAATGGCGGTCACTCTGGTGGGCGCACCTTCAAATGCGTGCATTCTTTTCTCTAGGTTGATACATTTTCGACGCAAATCTAGCACTCAAAATACATGAATATTCATTAATAAAATCTGCGTTAACAGAGGCGGAGTGGGAATTTGGAGAAATCCCACCTGGTAAGGTAGGGCACAGTTAGGTATCTGTTAAGTGGGGCCAGCACTCTTCAGGCTCAAGAAGAAGGTGGGAATTACTGGGTCCCAGAACTTCCTTAGAGGCAATAGTAGCTCCTTGGGAAATGCTAAAGTCGCAAGTTCTCTGAATGTCTTTGAGCACAAGACCCAACCACCTCAGGTGCAATGGCGATCATAAAAGCATTTGAGACATGCATCGTGTGGAAAAGGCTGCTTCAATGAGTCAGGTGCAACATTAACTCACAGGGACCTTGCCAACTTGCCATATGAACTATATAAACCTTCTCACTAATACAATGTGCAACCTATCCATCCACCCCTCCTCCCCTATTAAATCATCCTACCATTCCCTTGTCACTCACACTTCACCTTTTCTCTTTTCATAACACAATCCATGCATAAAACTCAGTAGCGGCTCGTGGGGGGCTGAAGGGTCAGGCGGCATGCGGGGGGGAGGGAGGGAATGAACATTAATTTAAATTAATTTAAATAAAAACACTTACCTTTCTTCGCTGCTGTGCCGCTTCTCTCTGTCACCGGATGCTGCAGACACAGGCTCCCAGCCTGCGCCAATACTGATTCTGCTAAGAGCAGCGTCAGGATTGGCTGGGAGAATCCAGCCAGGGCGCTTCCAGGCATACTGGGAGCCTGTGCAGGCTCTCTCCAGCCCAGCAACTGTGTTGTTGGGTTCGAAAGAGCCCTGTGCGCATGTGTGTTTGGCCAGCCTGAGATGGCCAGCCAAATACACATGCTGTGTGCACTCCCCCTCAATGCTTGTTACCCCCATGGCCCCACCCCTTTACCAGAAAACAATTATAAACAAAGTTTATGATCGTTTTCTGGTAAAGGTTTTGCAGCTGCCGCTGCTGGCAGGGGAACAACGCTCCTCTGCCCAGATGGAGGAGCCGTCACTGATGAAACTATTCAGTGTGAAAACCTGCTTGACTTCCTGTTGCCTCTTAAATTAACCCTCCCTCCTCCACCCCGATTACATCCCTGAACTGTGATAACCAGTCCAGCTTCCATGTAATGACTCCCACAACTGTAAAAATTCTCTCCCCAGAGCACCTGCTCATCAGCAAAAAGTCCAAAAAAACACATATAAATCATCCTCATACTAGAAACAAAAAACCTGGCTTGCCAAAATCAATCCTTTCCCACACACATCCAAATCAACTGCAATGTCTGAATTTGCCAAAAACCCTCCTAGTTCCAGGGTGGGAGGGCGGAAAAAAACATTCCCTTCTCCTGCCGGTGCTCAGCTACGAATGCACTCACTTTGCAAACAGGACCCTCCTAAGTCTAAACGCCCCCCCCATGTTTTGTCTCTATATATACCCCGGGCCTCACCACCCACCTGAAAACCCCCGGGTGTCAGCTTGTGCCTAAAACACTTCCAAGACTTCATCCTCATCTACGGTCTTTGCCCCATTCTTTACTTAATGCACTAGTGAGGCCCCACCACACTATGAACATCTCTTCCTGAGCATTTATCTTCCCTTTCATTTGCTAAAGGCTCACAGCTTTTACTATGCAAAGGTAACAATTTCACCATAACATTCTGTATTTTTTCCTGTGCGCTCCTCTCAATCCTCATTTTCCCTTTGTTTTTGCATAATGCAATGCCACTGTAAACCTTATTTGTTTTTTAAATGAGCAATGGCCCATATATTGGTGGCGAAACCATTGTGGTGCTTGGGCCTCATGAGGTAGAATGCAGTAGGACAAGTGGAGTATCTACTCGCAATACTAGGAAGTTTTGCGGTGCATCAGTCCCCGGTCTCATAAGGTAGATTCAAGCAGTGCATTTTCCCGCATATGTGTAAAGTAGCTGTTTTTTTAAAGAATACAATGAGTGTGCAACCGAAGCTTGTTGCTTAAATGAAAAGGTTGTGATAACGCTTCCCTTTATGATTATTTATTACACATCAGGACTCGTTTTAGGCCAATGAATCTTTTGACCCAGTTGAGAGACACCCTAGGACGAGATAGCTAATCAATATGTCAATCAATACGTCAATAATGTCATCAATATTAATCACAACAATACATTTCACTTTAGTCAAAGTCATTAATCAATTCAAAACTACTACCATGACCATATAGTCATGAATAACCACACCAGTTTAGTAGAATTTTATGAGTTTTATTCCCTATTGATTACAATTCTAAAAGCAAATGCATCAATCTCAAAACCAAGAAACATAATAGCATAGTCACGATATGGCAACTTTGATAAGATTTCATTAAGGCGAAAATCACAAACATCAAAACATAACACGGCGTGAACATAGATCAATTTAGCAGAGTGTCAATAACGCGTCAATTCAACAAAGCATAGTTTTGGTTGTTTGTCTATTTGCGTCAGTTTAGTGAACACCTGTCCTAACCCCTGATTAGCATTAGCATGTTGGGCTTCATGCAAAACAATTTAGAACACCAATTTGGAAAACATCTAGCTACGGTCTCTGTCAAAAGGTAAGCAGTTGGTACCTAGAAAGGAAAAGCAAACAGACAAATCACAAATGCATTGTCACAGTTACCCTCCAAAGTTTAGGTCAGTGCACAGGTTCAGTCTTCGTCTTCAGGACATCAGTCAAATTGCCATCAGTCAGAACACAGCTCCGGGGCAAAATGGGCACTTCCCTCATAGGGAGGTAAAGTGTAAATGGGCAATCTAAGGACGAGGATGGTTCTAAGCAAACCAATAAGTCACCAAACAGAGTGACAAAGTTTCTGGATAAAATCAATAGCATTCCTTAACCCACCTAAATGGCTCCCCGTGTCATGGGTTTTTATCCCTTTTTCGTTGTACATTCCCCCAAAATTCTATTGGACATTTGTTATACCCCACTATCTTTAACCTATCAGAAAATACATTAGGTCATTTTTCTTTCACCCCATATTAATTTACACGTCTTTCATTGGTTCTCCTGTTCGATGTCTTCAGAGGTGGCACGTCCGGTATGATTTCATCTTTCTGTAATTATTTGCACATCTTTTGGTCAGTAGCTCCATTGTCTTCACCGGTTTGAATGACCTTGTACATCACATTAATCTACACTGTTGCATTTTGTTTTAATAATTTTCTACAAGCAATGAAGAATGCATGAGAACGGATCTAGCATGGTTACATTGGGCTTCTAGTTTGAAGAAAACAAGAGGTCATGTCCTTTTGTGAGTCAGCACACTGTAAGATAGGAAAAATACATTTAATATGAGAGCCAAGCAGCTAAGCTTCGGCTCATGATAACTTAAGGCCTACAAGGATTTCAGCACAAATTCAATAACACAATGATTAATAATTAGTATAGAACCTATTCAATATAACATTTATAAACATTTTAGTCATTATTATTAGTCTACGTATACATTGGCGGCCACTCCTCGTGGTCAAATTTTAAGTGCACGTTTAAGCAAAATTTTCTATTACAGTTTCTATGCGGCATTATCACACATTAATTCATAAACATTTCATGTAAAAATAGATTATATAAGATATGCTCTCTCAGTCCCTCCTCTGATGAAGTTCGTCATCACACAAACCTTTCCCTTTGACCTTTTACTTTTAATTTTTCATCTTGCGCATAATGCGCATTTCAACATCTTGTCCCTTGTGTGAACTTTCCCAAATTTCATTAAACATTTTCTCCCTTTCGCTTTCTTCATTCTTCTTATTCCTCTTTGTCCAATTTCTTCTAATTGTGTCATTAATTTTGCATGCTCCCCATAAACCTAATAAACAGGCCAGAACACCCCTAGTATTTTTGCAAGAACCCCATTCCAAATATTGCTAAACCAGCTCCCTACTCTGGCAATTCCTTTTCCCACTTTCTCCCACACTCCAGGTTCCTTCAAATCCTTTAAATCTGCACTATCTCTAGTTAGGTTAGTAAGCATACCTCTAATCTTTTTACTATTATCGGGTATATACGAGCACCAATGACACTCGTTGAGCATCTTGCAGACTCCGCCGCTCTTTGCTAAAAGAATGTCTAAAGCAAGCCGATTTTGAAGAGTCATAGCTCTTTCTGCAGCAAGTTCAGTATCCATCAGGAGTATAGCCCCTGTAAAGTTTGTCAGCATGTTATCCACAATAGTAGACAACTTTCGAATCTTTATGGAGTTTAAAATAACCCCTACTGAAGGAATTATGGCTACAAATATGTCACCAACAACAGCAGCCGCTGTCTCTCGTTTTTGTCTAGCATGTTGTAATTCAGACGTTTTAGGTATTTGTTTTAAGTCATCAATCTGGTAAATCTTTGGGAAAACTATCCCCAAATAGCATGTCCCATACCATCCCTTAGGGAAACGGTAATAAGCATTAAGTCCACAGATATAATAGATCCCAGGGATCGCTGGATCCTGTCCATTTAACATGAATGTCCATTTACTCTGAAACAAAAACACATGCCTGCATTCACTCGTTCCCACAAATAAAGTGTCATGTTCAGATTTTGGCATATATATATACAAAGCCTTCCTACATGTAATGCATCTATAACTAATTTGCCTTGAGTCTTTATTGCAGTGTAAGCATAATCATTTGCATATGTGCGTTTCTCTAGCCCCTTTTCTAATCTCTCTTTCAATGCTTTTCGTCTATCATCAGTGTGATCTAAGAAGCTTTTCTCTACAGGTGTTAATAAGCAAGTCAGATTGTTGCAGTGTGCATAAGCTGTCCCAAATGTAAGTGTCGGTTCAAAGAAACCTCTAACTATTTTTATACTATGCTCCTTAGCCAACTTGTTCAGAAACTCAATCACAGGCACAAAGGAAAACACCACATCCAAATTTGAGTAAAAATATTGCACATGCTCTTGATTATAGAATATTGTTTGTAGCAAACTACAACTTATCCCATAGGTTAATGGCAAGCTATGATAAGTGACCCCTTCTTGTACTGATGAAGTAATCTTTGTGCACACATAACAGTTTCTCACATCCATGGTCTCAACATACTCATTTAGCAAGCAATAGAAGACATTAGTGGAAAGTTCCCCTTTTGAGTTAGTTCCCTCATGCAAGTGTTTTGTGTCTTGCTCAAACTTTTCCCTCGGTGTTAGTGTTGTAGTCTCAGGTTTTGAAGCATTATTAGTCGCTTTCTTATCCAACCACAGCATTCCCACAATCACTCCTACGATTATTATCACACACACAATACCTAATATAAGGCTTAGCCAACCACACACTTTACCCTTCTTGCTACTACCTCTATTATAAGCCATGGTCTGTAAAGAATCAGATAGCAGAATAACTCAAACAAACAATCAACTTGAGGACGATATAAAACTCTTTTTTTTTATTTTTTTCGATGCAAGTTTCTTTCTCTCTGCGTGTATTTACAGCGTTTCACTCACTCCAGGACCCCTTTTGTCAATCAGGTTAGCAGCTTGTCATAATCGGGTTTTCAAAGTCACTTCAGGTTATCAGTGTCACCTCCGTTAATTTATAAGTCTCTTTCTTAGCCTTTCAGCTTTCAATTTTTCCTTTTCAATTTCAGTTTTAACACAGTCTCTTTCTCTGATTGATTTCAGGTACCGTAGTATTGTCCTGGTACTTCTCGGTCAAAACAGAATGCTAAGAATTCTTGTTGCCATTCAGATGTCGTTGCATATGCCCATTCAGGACCTTCGTACCTTCTATTTGCAGTTCATTTTCTTTTCAATCTGCGTTCGCCTTGCAATTCCCCTTCACTTAGATCCTCTACTCGGGCTGTATCAGTTTCTTCTGTTATTGTTTCACCTGGTATGACCTTTTCTTTCGCAGCCTGCTTCTCTGGCCAGTTATCACCTTTAGGCGTCTTCTTCCTGCTTGTCCTTTCAGGACGCTGAATAGCACCCTCCTCTTGTGCTATGGTGTTTTCTCTTTACGGACCTGCAACTGGCTCAGGGGATGCCAGTGTGCTTTGATCTCTCTCTACTATTTCCCCTTCTTCTTCTTCTGGGTCTGTAACAGGTTCAAGCTCTAACCCGTATCCGTCTACTTCTGGGAGAACCTCTCCTTGATTTAGTTCTCCTGTTGCCTCTACTGAGATAGGCACATGGTCACCTCTCTCGAACTCGTTTACTGTTTGAGGGACTATGCTGTTCTCAGTGGGCTCTCCTGCAGTCTCAGTTTCTCCTTGGCTGTTTTCTGGCCCAGAGACTTCCTTCTATGGAACTGCTGAGTCGGAAACTTCAAGTTCCTCATCAGTCGGACACGTTACCTTCTTTGTGTGACTGGCATGTATCCAGTTTGGAACGCCTGCACATTTCACAGCAGTGGTTGTTGTCAGTATTACTTGATATGGCCCCTTCCAGCGCGGTTCCAAACATGACTTTCTCACGTGCTTCTTGACAACCACCCAGTCACCGGTTTGCAGGGTGTGACCTGGATCACTGATCGGTGGCAATGTGTTGGCTTCCACCTGGTGGGAAAAAGAGCGAACCACATCACCCAAACCTTTGCAGTAGTCCAACACCATATCATCCGTGATATTCACAAGAGCATTTGCGGGTACTGCAGGCAGTCTCATAGCTCTGCCCATGAGAATCTCATGTGGTGATAGTCCTGTCTTCTTATCAGGTGTGTTTCTCATTGACATGAGCACTAAAGGTAATGCATCTGGCCATTTCATATTGGTGGCTGCGCACATTTTTGCTATTCTCGACTTCAAAGTACCATTCATCTGTTCTACTAGTCCTGAGGCTTCAGGGCGGTAACTACAATGCAGCTTTTGTTCAATGTCCAATGCGGCACACAAGAGCTTAATCACCTCATTGTCAAAGTGTCTGCCCTTATCTGATTCTAAAGAGACCGGAAAGCCGAACCTGGGTATTAGTTCTCTAAGCAGCAGCTTTGCAACTGTGAGACTGTCATTTCTACGTGTGGGGTAAGCTTCAATTTAATGGCTGAAAACACACACAATCACCAACACGTACCTCAATCCTCCACAAACAAGCAACTCAATGAAATCCATTTGCATATTGCTAAATGGACCACCAGCTCTCCCTATGTGGCTCAAAGATACCACAGTCCCTTTTCCGGCATTCATCTGTTGACAGATGATGCACCTGTGACATGTAACCTCTGCGGCTTGTCTGAATTTCGGGTTAAACCAGTCAATCTTGAATGACCTGATCATTACATCTCTCCCAAGATGTGCCTGTCCATGGTAAAGCCTTGCAAATTGTGACAAAAGACTGTTTGGCAAAACCAGTTTCCCTTCCTCTGAGACCCATAAGTCGTCAGCTCTCTGTACACATTGCATTCTCTGCCAGGAGCGTTTCTCCTCTCTGATAGCACGACCCTGGAGTGTTTTTAGCTCATCTAGTGTATCAATCACCCTTAATGCAAAGTTCAAGCATGTTTCATTTTCAGTTTGCGGTAACAATTCCCACTGATCCTTGAACGATATACAGTTCAATGCGCAAAACTTCGCGACTTGATCTGCATAGCCGTTTCCCATGGACACAAAGTCTTGTGACTTAACATGAGCATTGCATTTCACCACGGCAATTTCAAGAGGTAACTGAATCGCATGTAACAAATCCTTAATCTGTTCACCATTTTTCACTGGAGAACCAGAAGAGGTCGTAAAACCTCTCTGTGACCACAATTGGCCAAAATCATGTACAATCCCAAATCCATTTCTGCTGTCAGTATAGATAGTGACTCTCAGATTTTCAGCTGCGTGGCATGCCTTAGTAAGGGCAATTAATTCTGCCACTTGTGAGGAATACACTCTCTCGAGCCAGGAAGCTTCAATGATACCAGCTATGGTGCACACAGCATAACCAGCTCTCAGCATTCCGACTGAGTCTCTCAAAAAGGATCCGTCAAAAAACATAATGCAGTCATTTTCTTTTAACTGCGTATCTTGAATGTCAGGTTGGGGCTTGGTACATAGTTCTGTTACCTCAAGACAATCATGCTCCACTTCCTCTTCATTATTATGTTCAGTACTTTCAACAGGAAGTAAAGTTGCAGGGTTCAATACAGTACATCGCTTCAATGAGACATTAGGTGATCCCAAAATAATTGTCTCATATCGGGGAAGTCGGGCATTTGTCATGTGCTGGGTTTTAGTTCGAGTCAATAGAATTTCAACTGAATGTGGAACCATTACTGTCAAGGGATGTCCCATCACTATGCCTTCACACTGCGTGAGGCTTTGACCAACTGCTGCAACTGCGCGCAAACAGCCCGGTAAGGCTGGTGCGACGGGGTCCAGGGTAGCTGAAGAATACGCTACAGGACGGTTTGCACCTCCATGGACCTGTGTCAAGACAGACAAAGAACAAGCATCACGTTCATGACAAAACAGTAGAAAAGGCTTTGTGTAATCAGGCATACCCAAAGCTTGTGCCCTGCACATGCACTCTCTTAATTCCATGAATGACTCAAGCTCTTCTTTAGACAGAGTTATGGCATACGGTTCGTCCTTAGTCTCTTTGCCTGTCAGTTTCATCAATGGTTTTGAGATAATTGAGAAGTTGGGTATCCACTGGCGACAGTAGCCCACCATTCCCAAAAACATCCTGACATCTCTCTTTGTTGTCCAGGGGTGCATCTGCAAAATAGCTGTCACCCTTTCCTTTGATATTCTCCTGGACCATCTCTCAATCAAGTGTCCTAGGTATTTCACCTCTTTCTGACAGTACTGCAGCTTCTTTGGCGACACTTTATGTCCGTTCTTTCCCAAATGGTTCAGTAAGGCAATTGTGTCATACCTACAGTCATCTTTTGTCCTGGACGCAATCAGCAAGTCGTCAATGTACTGCACTAGAGTCGAACTGAAAGGCAGTACTAAGGATTCTAAGTCCTTTTTCAATATCTGATTGAAGATGGACGGTGACTCAGAAAACCCTTGAGGAATTCTGCACCACCTGTACACTTTGTCCAGGAATTTGAAAATGAATAAAAACTGGCTGTCCTCATGAAGAGGCACCGAAAAGAAAGCTTGTGACAAGTCTACAACGGTGAACCATTCAGCATCACACGGAACATGAAACATGATCACTGCGGGGTTCGGCACTATGGGGCAACATTTTACCACAACCTCGTTTATTTTCCTAAAATCCTGCACAATTCGAACCTTCCCACAAGGCTTTTTCAGACCCATTATTGGTGAATTACATGGGCTGCTCAACACCTCTTTCAGAACTCCTTGTTTTACAAAGTGCGCAATTATTTGCGACACCTGAATAAGGACATCTTGTGCCATGTGTACTGCGGCACCTGGGGAAACACTGCATTTGGTTTCACTTGTACTTTAACTGGTTCCACTCCTTTTATCAATGCCACTTCCTTTCCTGTCAAATCCCACACTTTCTCTGTCACCGTTCCTTGTAACTCAGCTGGTAAGTCAGTCACTGTAAACATCGGGAATAAGGTTATCAAAGGGTAATCCTCATTTGCGGTCTCTGTCTCTAACTCTGAGAACTGACCATCATCCCCTTCGTCATCACTGTTTGTTTGCACCTCTATTCCATCGTTGGAACAGGTAATTGAACATTTTGTTTTGCACAGTAGGAAATCCATGAATTGCCACTCGCAAATTGCGAGTCAGTGAGACTCGCAATTTGCGAGTCGCAATTCAGGATGCAGAACGGTGTCTCAGACACCGTCTGCGACTCGCTATGGGGTCGCAAAGACCCACCTCATCAATATTCATGAGGTGGGTCGCTTTTTGCGACCCGATAGCGAT
This sequence comes from Pleurodeles waltl, assembly GCF_031143425.1. Lineage (NCBI taxonomy): Eukaryota > Metazoa > Chordata > Amphibia > Caudata > Salamandridae > Pleurodeles > Pleurodeles waltl. The sequence continues at coordinate 1,088,889,504 of NC_090440.1, forward strand.
TCCCTGCACTCACAGGGATGGTGGCCTGCTGAAGTCAGCGGACCTCCATGTCTGTGACTGCTTTTTAAATAAAGCAGTTTTTTTTTTCATTTTGCAGCCCGTTTTCCTTAAAGGAAAACGAGTTGCAAAATGAAAAAAATACCGAAACCATTTGGTTTCGTTTTTTTCAGAGTAGGCAGTGGTCCATAGGACCACTGCCTACTCTGAAAAAATATTTTTTTCGACATTCACAAAGGGGAAGGGGTCCCATGGGGACCCCTTCCCTTTTGCGAATGTGTTACCACCAGTGTGACACTGGTGGTAACTGCGAGTTGGTTTACGACCACATTGGCGGTCACAAAGCAACTCTGAATTGCGATGCGAGTCGCAAATAGGAAGGGAACACCCCTTCCTATTTGTGAGTCGCATTCCCAAATTGCGAGTCGGTACCGACTCGCAATTTGGGAATGAGCATCACGGGAGGCCGTTTGCATGGCGCAAACTGCATTTTTCGCAGTTTGCGCCATGCAAACGGCTTGCTACATCTGGCCCATAGTCTCTTCCCAGTAGGAACACGGGACTTGAATCACAAACTACAAACTTATGCAGTCCCTGGAAGTTTCCAATCTCAACTTGCACCGGATCCGTAATTGGATTTGTCAAGTACTGGTTTGCTACTCCTACCACTCTTATGGTACGTCCTGAAAGTGGCAGTTTTGGAACCTCTGCACTTCTGTAGAGCGTGTAGCTCCGGTATCAACCAAGAATGAAACCTTGTGACCCATCACCTTTCCCTCTACATAGGGTCCCCTTTGATCTACTTCTAGGGATGCTGCAAGCCTGCACTCTTCACTATCTGAACTGTCATGCGACCATTCCTCATTCATTCCATCTTCACCAAGCAATGGGAATTGCTGCACTGTATTATTTTGGCTCATCACTTGACCTGTAACCTGCTGAGGAAGCATCACAAGTTGCTGTCCCATTGGAGCTAATGGTAGTTGCATTTGCTGTCTATGTACCATGGGAACCTGCTGTTGTACCTGCTGCATTTGGGCTGGTTGAACACGCAGCATCTGCATTTGCTGCATGGGCTGTAGCCCTTGCATCTGAACCATGTTATTTTGGAAGTTCGGATTTTGACTTCTCAATTTTGGACCTCTCACATTTTGTAATGTACCGACATTAGTGCTTTGTTGAACGACACCTTCCTGCACCACATTTGGGCATTCCCGCTTCCAATGCCCCACGCCCCCGCACGCGTGACATGGTGACATATTTTTCATCCCTTGCACATCATTTTGAACCCCCACAGTATTCAAATCTGGACTGCGATTCACAAAACCTCGACCTCTCGGTTGTGCCTGAAACACACCATTCCCTTGCGGTTGCTGCTGTATCATCTGCTGGATTCCATTTCCCTGCAAACCTGCCTGTGCTGCCCTTATCTGCATCACCATCACTTTCTCCTTCAGTTTTCTCTGCTTCTGCTCAATCTCATCACTACAGTATTTTGCATACTGCAACACCTCATCAATCGGCTTCGCTTGCCAACAGATCAAATGATTCTTAATCATCTGGCTAACCTCTGGTCTCAACCCTTCAACAAATCTGAACACAAGATGGTTCATGTCTTTCGGCTCGATAGTCTCAGTACCACTGTAATGTTTGAACGCTTTTAACAACCTCTCATAGTAAGCATGGATCGATTCTTTAACCTCCTGTGAGGTCCGGTCGATTTTCTGCCAATCTGTCACTTTCGGCAATACTTTCTGCTTCAAAAGCTCAATCACTTTATGATAGTATTTCATCACCTCCTCAGAGGGTGCTCCGGTCACCTTATCCCTTGCCGGCTCCTGTGTCGGCAAGTCCACACCTCTCTTGCACTCAAGCCATAAGTCGGGCGGAACAATGATCTCAAACAAGGTATTCAAATCTTCCCAGAGACATTTCGCAAGCTTCACAAACCTATCTGTTTGCTGATACCACTCTATCGGCTTGTCCCTCAACCTGGGATAATCATTCGTGAATGACAGTATGTCTCCCCTAGTCCACGGTACATGGATCAGAACCCCACCAGCTGTTTCTCTCATGGGTAACATCTTTACTGATCACGTATCTGGTGAAGCTTTAGCTTGATTTGATCCCGGACTGTCACTTTTCTCCTTATCTCTTTTCTTTGCCCATCTGCCTTCCCTTTTTCGAAAGCTCCCCAGATCTGCGCACTTTGCAGTATTTCCTTTAGATGCGCTTTCATTCCGGCAGACCTCATATGCTCAAAGTCCTTTGAGTCAAAGTCTAACCTGTAGCTTCTTTTCAAATGTTTGGTATTCTCAATATCAATATTGTATTTGTCTGCCAGGTTCGCCAACCTCTGATGTACCTTACCTACTTCTTTTTTTGTGATTTTAGGGCACAGATATCTCAATTCTGCTTCTGTGTATGACTCTAATCTATTTACCCCCATTGTTCCTTCCACCAATTCAGCAGCCTCCACACCCAGTCTCACAAAGTTCAGGTACTCATCAGGCGGTTTGACAAATTTTCAATGAGGAAGGCATGACGGACCATTTGGTGTTTGTTCTTGACTGTCTTAAGATTGTATTGGAAAGTAATTTTTTTTTATTTGATGGAAAAATTTATGAAGGGAGTCAGCATGGGAGCAGCCTGTGCTCCGAGTGTTGCCAATATTTATGTAGGTCTTTTTGAACAGACCCATATATACAACGAAATTGCCCCTTTTTATGAGAATATCAGACTTTGGTCAAGGTATATAGACGATGTCTTTTTTATCTGGTCAGGATATGAATAACAACTAGAAGAGTTCTGTAAATGGGTTAATTTATGTGATACAAATCTTAAATTTTCCATCCAAAAAAGTAGGGACAAAATTGAATTCCTAGACATTTGGATAAAAAGCCGAAACTTACAGCTAGAGGTATCACTATATACAAAACCCACAGCAAAAAATTCCATTTTGCATTATGATAGCTACCATCCTAGAAGTCAGAAACAAGGGGTTCCCTTTAGTCAGTTTCTGCGTATTCGTAGAAACTGTACGGAATTGAGTGATTACAACATACATGCAGATGTGCTTCAAGAAAAGCTTCTCCTAAGAGGATACCCTAAGAGATTGATCAGAGATTCGTACAAAAGGGCGAAATACTACGATAGAGAAAGTATGTTCCAATAATGTACAAAAGAATCCAAACAACAGTTAGTTTGTGTCATTCAACATTCAAACATGAACGACAGGATCAGGAGAATAATTAACAACAATTGGCACATCCTAAACAGTGATCAAAGTCTCAAACCATTAGAGAGACCCCTTTTGGCGTTCAAAAAAAATCTGAACATTTGCAATAAATTAGTTAAGACAGCTCTCCCTAGAGAAAAATAATTCTGTCAAAAGTCTATTACTGGTACTATCCCAGTTTTGGGAAATCACCAATGTGGAACCTGTAAAGTATGCCCCAAGGCCATTGTTAGTGATGTATGGGTATGGGGACATAAGAAATACAAACTGTGTGACATGACTAATTGTAGAACCTCCAATTGTGTTTACCTTATTATCTGTCCCTGCTTAGTGGGATGTATGGGAGAGACTGGACGTGAAATCAGAGTACGAATCTCAGAACATCTATCTAGTATTCGTAATAAAAGAGAGGGAGCTCCCCTGGTGCAACACTGGCTGGAGAAAAAACATGAGCCTGACGACCTGACGTGGATGATCTTGGAAAAGATCAAGCACGTTCCAGGCAAAACAATGGAAGATATAAGGAAGAAGCGGGAAGTGTTTTGGATTTTTATTCTGGACACATATGATAAAGGCCTCAATGAGTGTATACCCTGGAAGAATGTTTTAATCTGAATTCCCCTAGATGTGAATCTCCCTGTGTAGAGGTGGACGGTTCCGTTCGTGCCCCTCTTTTTTTATCTGTCCTATATATAAACAGAGAGATCCCGGTCCTTTTAGAACAAGAGCAAGGAGACTCTTGTTAGGACCCCCTATGGATATGATGTTATTAAGTACTGTAAGAGTTTTTTGGTTTCTCTATATCTATCTCTATTCTATATCTTTTATCTTTTATTATTTTTTATTTTTTATTTTGTAGTCTCTACAATGTAACATTGCGGTTGTGGTTTTTCCTTTAATCAGTCAGCTACATCCAAGACTCTGTTGAGATGGCCGATTGCATCTTGTGACGGCCCCCCCCCCCCCTTTTCTTGTGTAAATCTGATTATTTTTCTGGTCTGGTTCTTTCTTTAACCAGTAGGCCGTATGTATGACCATTTCAAGATGGCCGACGCTAGTTTTCCGACTTTTTTCTCAGCTTGAAAATCGCGCAATTCTGTTAGACTTCTCGCGGCTTTTACCGTGTTTGGTAATTAATTGCCTGACCTCAAAAAGGAGAATGCCGTGTTTAGCAATCTCTTATCGGGTGTCCTCGTGTTATATCCGCCATTGGGAAACGGTTTATCAAAAGGTATGGTGCCTCATTTTCAATGATAATAGTTTTTCCTTTAAATGAGGGGCTCTTGAATATACGATCTTTTCTTGCATATATTGAGAAATTCTACCACTTAGTCTTGAATGCAGGGGGATGGTGAAAGCCCAAATAAGATCTTTCTTAATATACTGAAGTCGCGCTCTGTAGAGCTAGAGATAAGGGATTTCAATCAAGGGTTTCTTCTTTGTAAAATAAGGGATAGGAGAAAAATATTCGAGTAAGGGGAATCCCAGTTTGGTCATTTTTTTGATCTGCTCTTTCCCTGTCTCTTTTCATATACAGATTGAAGTTTTATGGAAGCTGTAAAAAAAAATTCTTTCCCCCCCAAAAAAATCGGGTTACTTTGAAGACTATTATGGTATGTGAAAAAATAAGTTATGGTGCCAAAAGGTAAATAGCTGGTCTATTTGACGCTTGGAGTCTTTGTTTTCCTTGCTTTTATTGATTTAAGGCTTCTTGTTTTATGATAGAGATGGATCTTTGAATCTGACTGTATGCCGGTATAAGGAGCCCAGTGTGACCAGAAGTATCAGTAACTCCCTTCTCCTGCGTCTGGTTCCCAGGACCCGCACTAGTGCTCGGGACATTGTCGCTTACCTCATAAGGTGGCGGGCGATCATGCAATATCCGATTTAGGAACTCTTCCTCGTCTGAATCATCTTCGTCTATCCAAGACCTCTTGGTTTCTTTAGGCTTATTAGAGTCCTTGTCTGTCTTACAGGTGGCTTTCTTCCCCTGCGTCTCGTCTCCCTGTGCTATTGCTGGGAATAATTTGAGTCAGTCAACTATTGCCTGTCGCCCCATTTTGCTCTCATTATCCCATCTAGCTTCCGCTAAAGTCTTTTCTGCCCTTTTTGTTCTCCTTTGGAATTTTTCTTGTCTCTGTTTAATAGCCATTAAATCCCAAATTGCTAAAGCCTCATACTGAGCTGGCCTCGGAGGTGGCTTCTGTACACTTAACATCCACCTCAAATTCTCTAGAACTCTCGTATTGAACGTTCCGTGTTCCGGAAATGCTAAACATCCCTCCTTTTCCGTCAATTTGTGCCATTGTTTCATCCATAAGCAAGGCGCAACACCTTTTTCCTCCATAACTATATAAGCTGGAGTACCCTCAGGCGGTGTAGGCTCCCCTACACTCGCCATAATGTACGCGTCTCCTTTCAGAGCGCTCTTAAAAGCTTTGATAAAATTCATCTTTGCGTCTTTTCTTTTGTTGTATTAAATCAGAAAGTGACTTTAATTCCCAGGACACTCTTCACCCACCTTTCTCAACCTATTGCCTTTCACGGAGGGCAGCCAATCCGTGCGCGAACCCTCTCGGCAACTGACCTATCTCAGCACGGCACCACTGACGTCACACTCACACACACTACAGCTGACAAAGTCTTGCAGCTCGTCCGCCCCTCACTAGATTCATACCAAACTAATGCAAAATGACTGCGAGCACTTTTAACAACAGTAACAACTACTCAAATTTGCCGGTTTACTACAGGAAGGGTAACACATTCGCTTCAGAACTTTACAGAGATTTCACTTGAAGCATCGGCCGCTACTTTCTCCTTTTCAGTTCCCGCACCCGCAAGCAGAATTCGACCCGCAAATCCTACTCTCGACTTGTCAATGGTTTGTCCTAGTGCACCATAGAACTTGCCAAATCTCCATCGAAGGTTTCATACATACAATTTGACTCAAACCCGACTTGTCAACCACGCCCGATTGACCTAATTAAACCGCACAAATTACAACATAAACCCAAGTGTCTCTTACACTTTTCAATATACTCCGGAGTCTTAGACCATGACAGGTCCGTACATTAACAACCAACCAAGTGGATAATTGTTTAGCACAAAGCGCCACGCTCACATGAAGTACGCCGACTTCCCTACTCTCATACTTTGGAGTACGCCCACTCCTACTAAAACAACATTACTTGGCCTAAATACACACAAACTTCACCAATCACCTGCAAGATGCATAAGCTGAGCAAGCGCAAATCCTATACCACACATGCTAAAACGCCGAGAACATCCCCAACTCACTTAGGCAGGCTCCAAGATCCCAGGAAAGTCATGGTTAATTTAGAAACACATCATACCTCCAATTTGCATCATCTCAGAAAAACAATTTAAACAATAATTATCCGTCCTAGAGCCCCAAAAGGCCAAACCATCCTCTGCTACCAGAACTGATAACGCGTCCCTTTATGATTATTTATTACACATCAGGACTCGCTTTAGGCCAATGAATCTTTTGACCCAGTTGAAAGACACCTTAGGACGAGATAGCTAATCAATATGTCAATCAATGCGTCAATAATGTCATCAATATTAATCACAACAATACATTTCACTTTAGTCAAAGTCATTAATCAATTCAAAACTACTACCATGACCTTACAGTCATGAATAACCACACCAGTTTAGTAGAATTTTATGAGTTTTATTCCCTATTGATTACAATTCTAAAAGCAAATGCGTCAGTCTCAAAACCAAGAAACATAATAGCATAGTCACGATATGGCAACTTTGATAAGATTTCATTAAGGCGAGAATCACAAACATCAAAACATAACACGCGTGAACATAGATCAATTTAGCAGAGTGTCAATAACGCATCAGTTCAACAAAGCATAGTTTTGGTCGTTTGTCTATTTGCGTCAGTTTAGTGAACACCTGTCCTAACCCCTGATTAGCATTAGCATGTTGGGCTTCATGCAAAACAATTTAGAACACAAATTTGGAAAATATATAACTATGGTCTCTGTCAAAAGGTAAGCAGTTGGTACCTAGAAAGGAAAAGCAAACAGACAAATCACAAATGCATTGTCATGGTTACCCTCCAAAGCTTAGGTCAACGCACAGGTTCAGTCTTCGTCTTCAGGACATCAGTCAAATCGCCATCAGTCAGAACTCAGCTCCGGGGCAAAATGGGCACTTCCCTCATAGGGAGGTAAAGTGTAAATGGACAATCTAAGGACGAGGATGGTTCTGAGCAAACCAATAAGTCACCAAACAGAGTGACAAAGTTTCTGGATAAAATCAATAGCATTCCCTAACCCACCTAAATGGCTCCCCGTGTCATGGGTTTTTATCCCTTTTTCGTTGTACATTCCCCAAAATTCTATTGGACATTTGTTATACCCCACTATCTTTAACTATCAGAAAATACATTAGGTCATTTTTCTTTCACCCCATATTAATTTACACGTCTTTCATTGGTTCTCCTGTTCGATGTCTTCAGAGGTGGCACGTCCGGTATGATTTCATCTTTCTGTAATTATTTGCAGATCTTTTGGTCAGTAGCTCCATTGTCTTCACCGGTTTGAACAACCTGGTACATTACATTAATCTACACTGTTGCATTTTGTTTTAATAATTTTCTACAAGCAATGAAGAATGCCTGAGAACGGATATAGCATGGTTACATTGGGCTTCTAGTTTGAAGAAAACAAGAGGTCATGTCCTTTTGTGAGTCAGCACACTGTAAGATAGGAAAAATACATTTAGGGCCGTATTTATACTCCGTTTGCGCCGAATTTGCGTCGTTTTTTTCGACGCAAATTCGACGCTAAACTAACGCCAACTAACGCCATATTTATACTATGGCGTTAGAGGCGAATAGCGCCAAAGTTCCCGGAATGTGCGTCATTTTTTAGCGTGAACCCCTTCCTTGCGTTAATGATATGCAAGGGAGGCGTTCCCGTCTAAAAAATGACTCCCAGGCCTTTACGTGGTATTTATACTCCCGGGCAAAAGAGACGCCCGGGAGTGGGCGTGGCTAAAAACGGCGCATTTGCGCCGCTTTTTAACGCCTGGGTCAGGCATGGCGTTAAGGGACAAGTGGGCTCAAAATGAGCCCAGAGTGCCCTCCCCTGCCCCCAGGGACCCCCCCTGCCACCCTTGCCCACCCCAGGAGGACACCCAAGGCTGGAGGGACCCACCCCAGGGACATTCAGGTAAGTATTTTTTTATTTTTTTTTAATAATTTTTTTTGGCATAGGGGGGCCTGATTTGTGCCCCCCTACATGCCACTATGCCCAATGACCATGCCCAGGGGACAGAAGTCCCCTGGGCATGGCCATTGGGCAAGGGGGCATGACTCCTATCTTTACAATGATAGGAGTCATGTTGATGGGGGATGGGCGTCGAAAATAAATGGCGCAAGTCGGGTTACGACGATTTTTTCGACGTAACCTGACTTGCCCCATTTTAAGACGCCCATGCGCCATTTTCCCCCTACGCCGGCGCTGCCTGGTGTACGTGGTTTTTCTCGCGCACACCAGGCAGCGCCGGTCTGCTTGCGCCGGCTAACGCCATTCAATAAATACGGCGCCCGCATGGCGCTTCAGAATGGCGTTAGCCGGCGCAAAACTTTTTGACGCTAAACTGCGTTAGCGCAGTTTAGCGTCAAAAAGTATAAATATGGGCCTTAATATGAGAGCCAAGCAGCTAAGCTTCGGCTCATGCTAACTTAAGGCCTACAAGGATTTCAGCACAAATTCAATAACACAATGATTAATAATTAGTATAGAACCTATTCAATATAACATTTATAAACATTTTAGTCATTATTATTAGTCTACGTATACATTGGCGGCCACTCCCCGTGGTCACATTTCAAGTGCATGTTTAAGCAAAATTTTCTATTACAGTTTCTATGCGGCATTATCACACATTAATTCATAAACATTTCATGTTATTATAGATTATATAAGCTACGCTCTCTCAGTTGCTTACTTCGTGATGGAATCTGGGCTGCTAGACCCATGTTCACTAGTTGTTCAGGGGTGTCAGAGGCCTCCCTCTTGATGTTATTGTAATGGAATATGTGTGAAAAAATAATATATAATTATTGTTTTTGGTGTGACAAAAGTGTAACTGCCGAGTTGGGCCTTTTTTCATGCAGAATTTAGTCCAGGTCGCAGGAAAGCTCTTTTAAAGGTTATCATTACTCAGCTTCTTCCCTTAGGTGATCAGTCAACTGCCTGCAAAATTCAGAGTTCGTTTTTAAAGGTGGACGATTGGGCCTTGTTTGTATCCTATTTTTGTGTTGTTGAAGAACATTATATTAAAAATGACACATTCATAATAATAAGGGAACAAAGAGAAGGGTTGGGCTAACTAGTGCCCCTTTTTTCTGGTATAAAATGGCCAGGTCTTACACAACTCATTGTTGCAGTTGGCAAGAAGATATAAAGGCATAGCCAGATCAAGAGACCTCCAACCCCTTCAGTATCTAGTTCTCTGAAGAGTCAGACATTTTTCATAGTATGTCTGAGAAGCAGATAGAAATGACGGTTAAATCTGTCTCAGAGGCCTTTTTCTTACACAACAAGATCAGGGCAGAAGCGATTAACCTACTAGACATTAAACCTCCCAGATCTCATGCAATTCCCCAGTCTTCAGTATCATTTTTCTGGTCTTCCCTAAATTATGATGATGAGGCAGATGGTGTTGTCTTTGAGGTGGCTAGATGCAAAACCATTCAGAAAGATGAATTGCAAGAAGTGTTCTCTTTCATATCTGCAAATCTACAACTCCCAATTGATAATGAACAACTTTCAACAATTTGGAATGTTTTAGTCAATTCAACTACCCGTGGGTGCTGAGTTGTCCAGTGACTCCTGTTACCCAGGATGTGCTAAAGAGGGATTGGAGGACTCTAGAGAAAACTTCAGTACCAAGAATCATTGGGAGGCTCTGCGCATTACATAAAGGTGATATCTAACTCCCACAGCAGTTGCCAATGGACCCATTATTGACAAATGTCACTGGCAGACTGCCCCCTAGTCGATGTCTACTAAAAGAGATCTTATTCTGGGATGAATTCTGCTATGAGTGCTCAGAGAGCTGGGATTTACTCAGTTAACACCTTGCACATCCTGGTGAAAGATTTGCAAGCATTACCAGCAGCAATTCAGAATGGAGACGATATCTCACAATAGTTGACTGCATTGGAGGCTCAGGCAATTTCTGTTTCAGATATTATCCTCAACATTTTGAAGGTCTCTTGAATGTTAGAAAGTAGAATAGGGTCAGCTCGAAGGAAGACAGCTATATGTAGGAGGTTGGAAGGAGGACATAGTTGAAACAGTTTGTGTGTTAAAGATGCCATTTTCAGACTACAGGTTATTTGGTGAGAAGCATGAGTGTGATTCACAAAAATCAGAAATATGCACAGACGTTTAAATATTGATCTAGGTCAAATGACAAGAACAAGAAACATTATGATTGTTCAGAAAATAAGAAATATGAACCATTGTCAAATAAGTCTCATTTTCAACCAAGACCACATAACAGTTGTTCCAAAAGTTCTAAAAAATCTAAAGATAATCAACTTAGGCACTTCTGAGGATTCCACCATTCAGAGGTTTAAAGAGAAGGTGTGAGGTCGACTCATACTAATTCAGAAATCATGGTTGAAAGCAACCAAAGGCCAATGGGTGAATAAAGTTGTTTTGGTGGGATTTCTCTGGGGTTTTCATTATAGTTTATGATAATCCTCCAAAATACAATTTCCTTCCAACCCCTTGCCCATGGTGCTTTAAAAAGAGGAGAGTCCTTAAGGTACAAGAATCAGAGATGGCACTCATTTGCGTACTTCGTAAAAAATCATCAGTCAATTACCAATTTATAATACACTTAAAATTCTTGAAGTTGTCCACAGACTGCTTATTTGCATGTCCCTGTTCTAAGAGAACATCAGATTTGCAGTAGGATACGATCAGAGGTAATTCCAGTTATCTTAATTGGTCTCATATCCTCTCACAGAGTTTTCAACAAGGTATTGGCACTACAAATGCCAGTCATACAGAAACAGAAAATGCAGATCCCTTCCCATCTAAATGATCTGGGAATCGTATCTCACGCCCACATAAAAAAATTGTGGAAGGTATACAAATATTTGTGCAAGTCTTAGAAAAATTCGGGATTCTGCTGAATTTCCAGAAGTTGCTTCTTCAGCCCTCACACAATCTGATTTATATAGGAATTTGTTGCTGAACAAATTTGGGTATGGCGTGCCTACATCTGGACAGGAAGATGAAATTGATTCAGAGACTGGATAAAGCAGTACATGTAAACCAGGCCTCATTAAGAGAGAAGCCTTAAGTCCAAGATTACATTGTTGGTATATCCATTTTCTTTAAAGAGAGGATTATTATTTTAAAAGAAAATAAAAGAGGATAGAATGTTAAAGAGCCACAGTAGGCAATGTTTCTTTATGTGTTTGTTTCTTTTCCCAGGCAGCATGCCCCTTTGTGGTGCTTCTAAAGGAACAGTTCAAATGGTGGTTGGAGCCTTAGAAGCTAGAACAAAGTAAAAACATTCTTCCAACTACAAAGCTTTGTAAAAGAAGACAAGGAATATATACGTTTCCATAAGAATGGACAATTTTGTCACCATGTCCTATCTAACCAGGCACTTTGCACCAGGGTCACAATCTCTGAACAAGGTGTTACAGAGAATTTTAATTTGGGGAGAGAAGAATCTTTTAACCCTCAGAGTTATTTGCATTCATGGATGGGACAAAGTGGTAGCTGACACTCTGAGTAGAGTAGTCCATCATCTCAAAATCTCAGACTGGCAGCACACATACTTCAGTGAATTTGCAGGAGATTTGGGAGCTCAACAATGGAAATGTTCATATTTGGTTTAAATGCCATTCTCCTCACCTTTATTCCTGGTTTCAAAACTCATTGACCAGTGGGGTGGATGCATTGATACGACAATGGCCAACATCCCTGTTGTGTGTCTTCCATCCTATCCCTCTCATTCCTAGGTTAATCTTGAAAATGCAATGGAAGAAGGTTAAAGTTATATTGGTTTGGCTACACTGGTCAAGGAGACTGTGGTTTCCACTATTCAAGGAGCTGTACTAGGCCAAGTTTGGTTTCTTCCCTTGGAACAATGCCCTTTGAATCACCTTAGTTTCCTCCCTCTAGCACCACTTCATCATCTAAAGTTGGTGATGTGGAGGTTGAATGGTAAAGGCATATCGGATTAGATATTTCATTTTCAGTGTCTAAATCTATTCAGTCTTCAAAAGGGAATCTATACAAAAAATGTCTACCCCGTGCACATCATTTATTAAGTGATGTATAAATATAGATGTGTCACCTATTCTCTGTCCTCCAGAAAATATCCTACAATTCTTGCAGGACGGCTTTGTTAAGGGATGCTCAGTGTCCACTTTAAAACTGCAGTGGCTGCTAATAAAGCTTCCACTTCCCATGAGGTTCCCTATCAGTTAAGTATCAGAGAGTTTGGTCGCTAAACCTTCAAGGAATTTAAAATCTTAAGATTTAGAAATGTGTTCCTGGTCTTGGAGGTGCCTTTGATCCTATCTGTTTAACAAAACCCTCCATCTGAACCATTGGATAAAGTTTCTGGCAATTTTCTGTACTTGAAAGTTGCATTTTTGATAACTATTATTAGTGTAGGGAATGTGGGGAAATGTAATGCGTTTATGTGCAACCCTCCATATCTTAAAGTCTTTAGTGATAGAATTGTTTTAAGTTTAGGTCCAAACTTTGTTCCAAAATACAGTTAGGTTTTTGACAAAACACATGGAATAGTCTTTCCAATATTATATTCTAATCTAGTTTCAGATCAAGATATGCTACGGCATTTATTAAATAGAGTCAGAACTGATAAGGTTCACTTAGCTAGATCCGCAGAATTCAGAACATATGGCTCTTTATTTGTCAATTTTGAGCAAGCTAACAGAAGTCGCAAATCCACATTGTTCACTGTGAGCCAGTAAAGAAAGATGAAAATGTGATTGCTTATTTGAATTCAGAATGTTCTCTTCCATGTTCTGTTCAGGTAAATTCCACAAGTGGGAATGATTGGCCTCAAGGGCAGAAAGGGCTGGGACCTCTACATTTGTGAAGCAGCAACGTGGACTGCAACTTCTACGTTTGTTAATCACTGCAGGTTGAATCTAGCCCAATGAACAGAGCTAGAGTTTGGTAAAAAAAAAATGAGTGTACATTTTGGGGCATATTTATACTCCGTTTGCGCTGAATGTGCGTTGTTTTTTTCGACGCAAATTCGACGCAAAACTAACTCCGTATTTATACTTTGGCGTTAGACGCGTCTAGCGCCAAAGTTGATGGAGTTAGCGTCATTTTTTTGCGTGAACACCTTCCTTGCGTTAATGATATGCAAGGTAGGCGTTCCCGTCTTAAAAAATGACTCTGATGCATATGCGTCGTATTTATACTCCCGGGCAAAAATGACGCCCGGGAGTGGGCGGGTCTAAAAAACCTGCATTAGCGCCGGATTTTAGCGCCTGGGTCAGGGCAGGCGTTAAGGGACCTGTGGGCTCAGAATGAGCCCAGAGGTGCCCTCCCCTGCCCCCAGGGACACCCCCTGCCACCCTTGCCCACCCCAGGAGGACACCCAAGGATGGAGGGACCCACCCCAGGGACATTAAGGTAAGTCCAGGTAAGTACTTTTTTAAAAAAAAAATTGTGGCATAGGGGGGCCTGATTTGTGCCCCCCTACATGCCACTATGCCCAATGACCATGCCCAGGGGACAGAAGTCCCCTGGGCATGGCCATTGGGCAAGGGGGCATGACTGACATGATTTTTTTGCCTCAGCCTGACTTGCACCATTTGTGGACGCCCATACGCCATTTTCACCCTACGCCGGCGCTGCCTGGTGTACGTCGTTTTTTTTAACGCACACCAGACAGCGCCGGCGGCTAACGCCGGCTAACGTCATTGAATAAATACGGCGCCCGCATGGCGCTTCAGAATGGCGTTAGCCAGCGCTAATTTTTTTGGCGCAAAACTGCGTTAGCGCAGTTTTGCGTCAAAAAGTATAAATATGGCCCTTTGTATCTTGAATGTTAAGGACAGGTTCATATTTAAAATGAAAGCTACTTTCTGCGTGAATCCTACCTTGTTCATATTTCCTTGCAAGGACATTTTGGTTTGGCATATCTGCATAAAGTAAGGAATGGGACTAGAACATCTGGATTAGAAAATAATGTTTAGATTACTTACTAGTAATCTTCATTACAATTCCACACTCCTTATCCAACTACTTACCACACTCCCACCCTTAATATTTTCAGAGGTTTTGAGTTGGGAGCTTAGAAACAATAGGATGGTGTGGTGACATCATACTTTTTACATTGTAAATGGGTGGGTCCTTTGTACATGAAAGGGAAGAAAGATTTTCAGAAAGATGTAGTTACAGGGAATCGAGGTCTCACTACAGCATTAAGTTAGTACTGGGACAAGGAGTGCGGAATTAGAATAATGAAGATTACTTGTACATAATCTAAACATTATACTCTACCTGAACCTGATCCAGTAGTGTTTCTTGCGGGTGCCTCTGGTCTTCCATGGATGTGAAAACCTATACTAAATGCTAAGTTGAAGCAACCAATGCACCTCAGTTTACATTTCTAAATCCCTACAATTTTGATGGGGGCTGAAAAAGTTTATACCATGTATCTGAGAATACATGCATGTAAAGCCACAACTTTCTGCACCAAATCAGAATAGTCAATGCCTTTTCCATATTACAAGCCAATGTATATTGCTCCACCGTAAATGTGGGTCTCGGTTGAAATGTCATTACTTCCTAATCACTTCCTCATCTGAGTGCTCACATCTTGAGGTGTTTCCACGCCCTGGAGGCAAGCACCACACTGCCTACCTAAATGAAAAAAAATGTAAACTCTTCTTTTCAGACATAACTGTGAAAATCCACTTCCAAACAGAAAGCCACAGTTTTGTCTATCTTCTTTCAGAGGCAGTCAATCTGTGTTGTCTGAGGTTGTGTGTTTTCTGGATGTTGCTGTCAGCCTTCCTTGATAGACATGGATTCACCCACCCTAAGGAAAGCAGTGCTTAGTGGGGACCTTAACATGGGTGTTTTCCTGCTGGCTTGGATCTGTGGTGATCCTGAACACTATGTGGCGCAAGATTCCCCAGCTCTGGAAGGCAGATGTCTGTCGTGGGGACTGGACATGGACTTCTTACTATGCTCCCTGTTGGACCTGGGACTAATGGGCGTATTGCCTTGTTTTCTTTTCTCATCTCTTCTTCAGCTGTGGTGTGCCCAGGCCTCATTGCTGCGCTTGTCTGGATTTGTGTGATGTTGTTCTGGTGTTTAGCCTTCCCCTCACTGGCTTCCAGATGTTACTATAAACATCCATCATTGGAAGAAGATTTCAACTCATAAGGCTAACCCAGCTGGATGTCAGCCTTCCCATGTGTGTGCTGGCTGCTAGGTTTGCGGCTGGTGCATACTTGTCTGCTAAGCAGCACTAGAGTCACCTGTGCTGAAGGATAGGTGAGATCCACCACTGTTTTTACTTTCTCAGGCTTGGCTTGGCTTGGGTTTCCACTCAAGGCATGAGGAATGCTCCCCTTCTCATTGCCTCATGGTGGCTATTGTATGCCCAAGGCAACCTATTGTTAGTTGGAACGGGTGAGCTGCTCTTAGTAAGTGGATCTTTGGTCTATTCTTCACCGCTTACTAATGGTGTCTGGAGGTGGATTTGTTCTGCATGGTGATGCTGTGTACCAGGGGAGAACCCTCTACCCGCTGCCCCCTCTGCATCATGCACGCCCCCCCATGTGTTCCCTTCAGGGCTTGGGATGTTACTGCCATGTGTACAGCACTCTGTCCTTTTCAGTGATGGTTGAGTTAATCCTCACACTTTGTTCGGCAGTATGAACTGGGCTTAGGCATCCCTCTGTGCTCCCTGCTGGGCTTACAGCTCTTGTGGGAGGGATCCACTGCAGCCTCTTCTTGTGGCTGTGTGCATTCCTGCCTTTCACTGGACTAGTTGGTGGCTAAATGTAAGTGGTTCCAACATTTGGCCTGCCCTTCACTTCCCCCCTACCCCCTTTTTTGGGGTGGTATACCTGCTCAGTATTAGGCAACAGAGCCCCTTTCATGAGTGGACAGATGTATGCACCCCATTTTTGGTTGCTGGGACACAGGCTGGTCTTTCCAATCCACCTATTCTCCTTTCTGAGCTTTTGGTTTATGAGATATGTGCTCTGTATCACTGTCTCATACTGCTTCCATACCCCTTGCTCTTTGCAGGTGTTGTTTGTGGCCTGTAGGTGTTTTTTCTGATGCTTGGCCTGCTCTTCCCTATCTCCCTGAAGGGCTTGGAAGTCAGGCTGTATTTGCACTCCTTGAGAGTAGGCTAGCCTTTGTTTTCCCCACTGCATTCACTGGCCTTGGGGCTTGTAGGAGGAGTCCGATTGCTCAGTTTTTCTTGCCCCAGAGGTCTTACTTCCCTCTTTTCTTCTTTATTGTTTTCAGTATTTGTCAGTGGGCTGCACTATGTACCCTGTCTTGCCTAGTGCTTATGAAATGGTGCTTTGCCTCTATGTTCAGTTCTGCATCACTGCCAGTTCACCGTTGTGTTTAGTTTCAGGGCTATTGTGCTGACCCAGATGCCCTTTTCTATATTTGGCATGGTTTAGCTTGGGCAGTCTCTGTTTGTACTGTGCCTCTGATCTTTTGCTGCCTCTGGGCTTCTTTTAGCAAGTTCATTGAGGAGGGTCCCTCCTTCTGGTTTGGCCTTTCTGCGCTTCTGTTTCTTTAAAATCTGAATAAGGTTTGGCATTAGGCTGTTCCCTGTGGTTTATGAAGTGGTCTGGCATGGGCCAGGAGCTCAGTGCCTGTGTCCTGGTGTAACAGGCTGTGTTGTTGGGGCCTACTCTCACTCCCGATTCAGCTTGGTACTTGTTGATGGTTCGCTGGTTTCACCTGGTAGTTGCAAGGTGGTGGCTTCTCCCACTTCACTGCTAGGTGTCGGTTCTGCCTCCTCACTTTTTCCCACCCCACGCTATTTTGGGACTAGGTTTCCGGGAGTGGTATGCCATGCTCCTCTCTTTTCTTTGTGGCTCCACTAAAAGGGTTTGCATGTGTGCTCCAAGTAGGCACCTCTGCCCTCTTTTGTCTGGATGTCATTGTGCCTTTTTTATTGTGCCTTCTTTAGTATACTAATCTTGCACCAACTTAGATTTCAAACTGGTGATTACTGGCCATATGTTCATCAGTGATAAATGCTGCCCATCTATCCAGGTTTAGTTATGCTTTCTTGGTTCTGGGGGAGTTGCAGTACTCTGTACTCCACAGTCTGTTATTGGTTTCCTTTGTGGAAATGGTGATAGGATGTCCCAGGTGCTTCTAATTTGGACTTGTCCTTATGTGGGTGTGGCACTTCTGACCTGTTGGGTGTGCTGCTGTCACACATTGGTGGGCTACCTGTGCTTCTGCTCCCATTATAATTTTTTTGTTCAGTGGTCATTCCTGGCACCACAGTGATTCTTGTGGTGTTTCAGCCATCTTGTGTGATCAGCACAGCCTTACTGGTTTCACTCTGTCTGAATCTCAGATGTGGGATTCATGCTTTGTCTCTCTCTGTGGCTTGTGGGTGGGCGTCCTCATTCTTGGGGTTTGTGCTCCTATATAGTTTGTGTATCAAACGCTTCCTCCCTTTGTCCATTGGGCTGTTACTTTCTACTGGTCCTGAAATTTGGGTCTTTAGTCTTTTTGGCACTCTGACTGCCTCTTACTTCTTGTGCTTTTTGCTTGTCCCTCTTTTTTCTGCTATGCTATTTTACTCTGGGTGCGTGAGAAGAAGTGGGCTTCCTTGTCCCGACCTTTTTCTTTTTGCTCCATCAGAACTATGTGACTTTAGTGCTGGAGAGTTTTTGAAAGATGTGTGAGGGTCTGACTTTCCATTAGTCTGGGGAGAGATACCTGTGTGAATCCTTGTATCCTGGGCTTTTGTTCTGGGTTGCAGTATTGGTGCCTTTTTGGATGATTCTGCCCGCCCTTCCAAGTCTGCATTGCTTGCTAGGTCTCTAATGCAAGGATTGGCTTCCTCTGCCACTTCACTACACACTTTATGAGGGGGGTCTTACTTTCTGGGCCCCTGGGCTTCTGTGACCCTGGCTGCATGATGGGCCTCTTAGCTTAGAGGTTGGAATGCCTTAGAAATGTTACCTGTGATTGTTGTGTGCTTTCTTATTGGGCCTGTTGACTCTGAATTGTGGCAGTCCCTACCTCCATTCCTACCCCATCCTGTGCTTCTTGTTGGAATAGTAGTTTGATCTTCGCTGGTCCTGTTTGCTTTTTGTGGCATACCTTGTTTTGGAGCCTTTGACTTCCCCTCCCTCTTTCTTTTTTTGGTGTGGGATCTGGTTACATACATTGCCCATTACTTCCAGTTAGTCAGTGGGCAGAGACTGCATCTGGTCCTTGATTCAGATTATCCAGTGTTTCACAGCCCAGTTACATTGTAATCTGGAAATTCTATGCTTGATGGGCCTTGCTCTAGTCTGGGTAGTCATGTCTCAGCCATGATGCATATATTTTGTCTTCTGACATGTCTGACTTTTGGATAGGGTGTAATTCTCCTGTGATCTTCTTGTTTTTTTGTTTCCTTTGTGTGCCTTTTCATTTTGGCTGAGTCTTCCACTTCTGTTTGTTTGCCATTGAACTGCTGTATTCTTGCTGTCTGTTGGCCCTCCTTCTCTAGTCTACATTGATTTGCTTTCAATATCATACCTGTGAAAAAGCTTTTGTGCCCTGTTTTTGGGAGTGGCGTAGTACCTGTAAATGGCTGTCCTCCTGCAAACTAAAAGGCACTTTGAGTGGGGTTTTGGTTTTGGAGAATCTGTCTATAGTCATGCATTTGGGCATTCTTGTTTGACATTACTGTTCCTGCCTCTCTACCAGTTTGGCTAACTTTAAATTGTGGGGTCTAAGTTTTGCTTTAGATTGAGAGTGCCTGCTTTGTTGGGGGGTCTTTGTGCCGTCATCTTTTTGTTTCTTCCTGCTCTTTCTCTACGTCACTCATTTTGGACTAGCGTTGCTACTCCTAGGTTTCTGTAACTCTCTTGTTACCTCTTGTTGATCATTATTGTGGGTGGCAGCTAATTTTGGGCCCCTCCTGTTCAGGACATACTGGCTGTGCTGTCTGCCTGTTAGTCTTCCCATGCTTGTTACCTTGCTTCAGCACTGGCACTTAGGTCTTTGTTGGTTCTTTCTTCTTTGAGTCTGGAAATTATCGTTTCAGGCTGAATGCCTTAATAGGTGATTGGTGCTGGTCCTGCTTGCTTTGGTAGTGTCAGGAATAAGGCTGTGCACGGTCCAGGTCCCGCCCGAAACTCCGCTGCGCGTATTTGCGGCGCTTCATGCGCACCACTTGTCATCCCCTCTTGTTCTAGAAGTGGTTATCAGCTTCGCCTGCCCTGTGGTAAAGCTCATGTATCGGCAGGGTCAGGACATTGGTGGACAAGATGCACTCATCAGTGCTATTCTATGAATAGACTACAATTCCCAGGTTTCTAGAGGTAGCAGCCATCTTGGGGTGTGGCAGGCCTATAAAGCCCAGCCACACCCAAGCACATTGCTCACTATTTTGAAGACTTCAATGCAGTCAGACCTCATGGGGGTTCCTCTGAAGAAGAGCAGATTTCCTGCATGGCAGATTGACAGCAAATCGGAGTATCCTTGTTTCCATGGTGAATTCAGATATGAGTAGGTTGTACTTGTAGCGGTAAGGTCTTGATGAGCCCAATCTTGAAAGGAGTTGTTACTTCCAAAAGAAACCGCCCCTTAGCACAATGAGCAAAGCGCTTTCAGTCCAAAGAGTAAAGCTCTCCTGGCACGACGATAAAAGAGCTTCAAGCCAAACGAGTAAAGCGGCCTTGACGCGACGATCAAAGTGCTTCGGACTACATGAGTAAAGTGCCCCTTAGCACAACGAGCAAAGCGATTCAGGCCACACGTGTAAAACGCCCTTGGCACGATAATCAAAGCGCTTCAGTCCACAAGAGTAAAGCGCCCTTGGCAAGACAATCAAAGGTTCTTTAGGCCACACGAGTAAAGCACCCTTGGCAACAATCAAAAGTGTTTCAGGCCACACGAGTAAAGCGACCTTGGCACGACGGTCAAATCGCTTCATGCCACATGAGTAAAGCGCCCCCTTAGCACAACGAGCAAAGTGCTTCAGGTCACAAGTGTAAAGCACCCTTGGCACGACAATCAAAGCGTTTCAGGCCACATGAGTAATGCGGTCTTGGCACGAGGATCAAAACGCTTCAGGCCACATGAGTAAAGCACCCCTTAGCACGACGAGCATAGCACTTCAGACAAACCAAGTAAAAGCGCTCTCTGGCATAATGAACAAAGCGCTTCATGTATGATGATCAAAGCGCTTCATGAACAACAAACAAGGCGCTTCTGCCCAACAAACAAAGTGCTTCAAGTTCTATGAGTGAAACTTTCAGGCCTTAGTAGTAAATGTGAAAACGTTTTGGAGATAAGTAAATTATAATTTCATTGTTTTTTGGGAAGCATAATATGTGAGATACATATTTAAGTCTTTGAGAATTTCTAGGCTGAGATCAAACGTTTATGTTATGAATGCATAATTGTTACATGATTGATATTCAGAGTATGACCAAAGTCCAAAGCTCTTGCCATCTCTAGTTCAGAGGTTGCAGTTTCTTCTTGTTCCATGATTCAAAGAAGGGGCAACGCCCAATTCACAAAGGGTCTCAATCTGATATCATGGAGACGCCTTTATTCAAGAGTCTATTGGTGAGTTTACACTGTAATGAATGAGTATATGCATATATGTTCTAACCGTTTCTTTTCAGATCTCTCTCCCTGCAGTTCCCTACCCTAATTCCCTTCCCCCCGCCTGGCTTCATCATAACTCTGTGCTCTGATAGCTTTCTGAGCTGGTGACGCCGGGAGGTGGGCCTTTCGTTCAGCAGCGTGCAGATCCCAAGGACAGGGCACTGTGACAGGTAGATCCTCATGATGTAAGAATTGAGATGAGGAAGTGATAAGGAGGTAGTCCTTCTATTACTTACTGGTAATCCCACTCATACTTTATATAATCCTCCTGTCCTTAATACTCTCCTACACTCTCTGCTATGTGCTCAGCTTCAATTGTAGTCTGCTGGGCTGCTTTGGTAGTCAACTCTGCAGATTTCAACGTAGTGGTAGACCTTCATAGGCACACTTGGAGGGAGAGTTTACATCTTTTCATTGAGAAAGAAGGAGTAGAGTAATCAGATTACTGATAAGTAATCAAAGAAATATCTGCATAGTTAGCTATGATTGTCCACATCACGGGTGAATGCAACCAACAACATTAATGTGAATGAGTGAGTCTGTTGAGGAAAAAAACAAGCTCAGACTGGGACAACATAGGGCATTTCTTCTCAAGAACTTTCAAATCTCTCTTTGGACAAACCACTGGTGGACTGAATACAAAGGTACCCAACAGGTTAGTAAAGTTGCTTCATGATGATGCTCAAAGATCTGGACATAGTTTGTGGTCAAGAAGAGCTTGCATACCGAACACTTGGCTGCAGCATTTTACCCTGCCCACCATTAGGCGCCCACCAACCCAGCTCACTAATACCCTCTTCTACACATTATTTCAACTTGACTGAGTTTGTTCTTGCCTTCATGAACAAAAAAGGAAAAAGGGGCAGTATTTACCAGCCGTTCAATTACTGCGCCTTTCCAAGATTCCCTCATTGGATAGATGCAGGGACATAGTTTCAGGGCGGTGTTTGGGGGTAAATGTATTCACTGGTAAATAGTTGGACTCAGATGCTTTTAGTTGGTTATGGTGTGGTGGCTGGCGGATGTCACCTAAGATTTTTACATGCATACACAAACAAAAACACATACACACACTCTCTCTCCTCTCTGTTTTGAAGTTCTGAAAACTGTTGGTTATTTTACATCATATTGCCTTTTAGGTAACCATAACAATTCACACTGCTATCCCTTCCCACTTCCCCTTAACCCCACCTCATGCATTGCTTCTCAAATTATGTATTTTACCATGGTATGCCGGTGTGATTGCTGGGAAATTTGAAGCTCACATACCTTAATCTTACTCACCAAGCTACACCCCGAGAAAGAGGCATAACATCACATTCAAAGATTCTACAAGCAATTTGCATGTTTTGCCTCTTATCAAGCAGTTTTTTCTGTTCACGCTGCACTAGATATTTCATAATACCGTGAGAAAGGAAACATTTTAAATATTCAAAAATTGCAGCAAAACATGGCATTCCGTTTTGGATCCAAACAGAAGTTTCGCCAGAAACGGAATTTGCAAGATACTTGTAATGAGGTCCTAAATATTCAAAACCTTTTTTTTAATGCAAAGACCATTGGGTCAAGAGCAGAAATACATTTACAAAAACAATTTATAGTCAGCGATTCCATGGATTTTTTATTATCACAGAGATGAAAGGGCAGAGTGTGCTATCTCAGTTTTGTCATGACTATGTGCAACGTTTCATTGAGAGCACTGTCTTGGTCTCTAAATAAGCCTGCATCTCATCCACAATCACAGTGACGACATGGAACTGCTTTTGTTTAGTGTGCCATATGTATATTTCTGTTTTGTTGTTAATCACTCAATTTCGGTAGTTGCTCATCCATTTATAAATAAGCATCTAGGTGCCAGATGTACAACGCAATTTACCAGTCGCACACTGCCCATCGGGCCGTTTGGGACCGGTAAAATGCATTTTGGCATGTACCAAAGGCAAGATGCGAGTTTTTAATTTGTTACCTACCTACATTTTGCTTTTGCAATTGGGTATTAGGATGGGGCGTGTAAAGGGCACGGTCGCAAAGCATTCATACTTTGCCAACTCGTTGAAGGAGGTGGTAACCCATTGGCAAATGGTAAATGAGCCCCCAAAGGACCCCTTCCCCTTTGAGAATAGGGGTGCCAACTGTTTTTCAGAGCAAGCAGTGGTCTTAGGGAACCACTGCCCAATCTAAAAAAAAAAAAAATGAAAAGACAAATGTTCATTTTTATTTTTGAAATACATTCTGCTTTCCTGCATCCAAAGAAAAACTGCTTTATTTAAAAAGCAGTCACAGACATGTTGGTCTGCTGACCCCAGCAGGCCACCATCCCTGCAAGTGCTGGCCATTCCCAATTGGTCACAAAATGCGACCTGTCTCATTAATATTAATGGGGCAGGTCCTTTAAGGAATCCATTAAGGAATTGCAAACAGTGTCTCGGATACTGTTTTACATCCGTGTTTGCGACTTGCAATTTTCGAGTCGCAAAAAATGCAAATTGAGAGTCGCTAACACTGAGGGCCATACATCTGGCCCTAGTTTCCACTCCCATTGACCACCTGTTTTGAGGAGGGGATTAATTGACAGGGGGCGGATGTATGCGAGGTGGAGATGAGGAAGGGTAGGGTGTTTGAGACAAGTGGAGGCTGATGGGAGGCAGGGGGTCAGCCCATGTGCTGTTCAAGGGCTCCACGCAAGGGCCAGGTTGCTCTTCTGCTCTCAGCCCCTGCCCAGTCCTCACTCTGCTTCAGTAGCTACAGGCTTGGAGATTCAGAAAAGATATGGTGACTTTAAAAAGTTATCGAGCAGAGTTATTTGCTAGGACGATGCAATCAGTGAAGGAATTCTTGTAAGCTATTTTAATTTGTGAGACTGTCTGAGAGGATTGCTAAACACTTAGACCCTCATTGTGACTTCAACAGTCTTTTACATAGACTGCTTAAGCCACGAGTGACAGAAGACCGCCAGGGCTGGCGGTCTTCCGACCGCCATATTACAAGTACTGAGGGATGTCCACCACAATTTGGGCGGAAATCCTTCAGCAGTCGTGCTGGCGGTCGGTGGCGCAGATGCAGTACCACAGCGGTCACCACCATGCCACAAGGACTCTGCCCACCATGTTACGAGCAGTAGTACGCCATGGCAGTGTCCTGATAGCGGGGTGATATGGCGGTAGAAGCGCCGGGTCCCATTCCCTGGCAGACAACCTTCTCGCCGGAAAAGGTAAGTCGATTGTCTGACCGGGGAGGGGTGTGGGAGGGTGGGTGGTGTTGTGCCTGCGTGGGTGAATGTAAGTGTGTATGCATGTGTATGCATGTGAATATATATATGTGTGAATGCGTGTGTGATTGTTGAAGTGAGTGCGTGTTGGTATGTTTGTGTGAATGCATCTCTGTTGGTGCGAGTGAATGTGTGTATGTATGTGTGTTGGTGAATGTGTGTATGTATGCGTGTTGAATGTGTGTATGTATGTGTGTTGGTGAATGCATGTATGTATGCACGTTGATGAATGTGTGTATGTATGTGTGTTGGTGAATGCATGTATGTATGCATGTTGGTGAATGTGTGTATGTGTGCATGTTGGTGAATGCATGTATGTGTGCGTCTTGGTGAATGCATGTATGTGGGGTGCAGGCGTGTGTATGCGGGAGGGAGGGAGGAGGGGGGTGCTGTCATGGAAGGGGGTGGGTGGGTCAGGGAATCGAGGAGTTCGGTTAGAGGAGTTGTCTGCCGGAGACAGGAAAGGAATTTCCTGTCACCGGCAGCTTTTCCACCAGGGTTTTCGTGGAAGTGCTACCACCAAAGAAACCCTGGCAGACAGGCGACTCCTAGTACAGCCGGCGATATTCAGTGGACAGCTGGCCCGGAGGTGCTGTCCTCCAGCCCTGCTGTCCTCCTGCCCTGGCGGTACCAGCGGGGATGTGGCGGTTTGGCAGAGGCCAAACTGCCACACTTGTAATGTGGTGGTCTATCACCACCGGCCCATCAGCGGTGAGGCCACCACCGCGGCCCTGGCATCCCAAAGTCGAAATGAGGGCCTTAATCTTGTGAGTCATTATTCGTCTGCCATAAGCATGTTAAATTCTTGCACCTTTCTTTAAGGGCCCGACGATCAGCAGAGAAACTTGGTGTGGAGCAGCCTCTGCATGAGGCAGACTGAACTTTAATGGGGCCAAATCATTCATGATTCCCCGATCCAAGCATCCACTGCTAGAGTATCAAAATTAATATTTCAAATTAAATTAGGTGGTATACGACTAAAGTCGCTAAGAGCACCTTGGAAGTGATGTTGTTCCAAGCTCATAAGTTAAATCGGCATTTCCCACCCAGCTCTGAGTTTCTGCCGACATAATCCCAGCTGAACTGGATCAAAACATTATCCGACTAACTTACATCCAGTGAGGGGCTGACCGTGAGAGGAAGGGAAGACAGAATAAGATGCAAAGTATGTCCTGCTGTATGCGTGGCTGAAGAAATAAATGGATTAAGGTGGGAAACCTTACAAGATTCAAGAAAAAACTGCCCTTTCCTATATGTATTCATGGCCACATAAAAATCAAAATCTCCCAAAATAGTGCAAATGGAATATTTCAAGGCTACTTCAGATATAGCTTCTTCCCAGGAATTTAAGACATCAGCCAAATTGCGGGGGACAGTTCACTAGTAGTCCAAAGAAAGAAACTTTGGATGGATAGATACACAAAATCCTAAATTATCTGCTCCCTTCAAACCCCTTGAATAAAAACCGAGGGCCATATTTATCAAAGTTTTGCGTTGCCTTTGAGCCACACAAGGTAATGCAAGGGCAACCTAGGTGAGATTTACCAAGCCACTCAAGGCCCTTTGTGGTTTGATAAGTCTGGAGTGCTGCAAGGCAGTGCAAGTCGCTGCCTTGCGTTACTGTGTCCTTTGGAGGCATTTCATGGGTGGAGCATGGGTGTTCCCATATATCCACCCATGGATTCTAAAGCAATCCCAGATTTACCAATAATGGTAGATCTGGGAATGCTTCAGAATGCTATGCCTTCTCAGAGGAGGCAAAACAAGGAGAAATAGCTTTATTTCTCCTCATGTTTTCCTCTTTCTATGTGTACTGCATTTTGCAGAACGCGTAACACAGGCACCCTTGCACCATGATGCAAGGGAGCCTGTTGTGGTACTAGGCAGCAGGGTGGGCGCCAACGCAGGGAGAGAGCAAAAATGCACCATATCTTGATTTATATGGCGAATTCCTGCCCTCTCCCGCTTTCATGTAGCGCGGCCAGGTGTCTGGCTGCCTTGCATTGTGTGTAATAATGATAAATATGGCCCCTAGTCCTTTTAAAACTCTCTCGAAAAAGGATAGCGAACAACACCATCAGCTTGAGTCGCCGTATCTTGATGAATAATGGTGTAACCAAGAGGAATTGCCAAAGAAATGTCCGGATTAGAGTCCTGTCACAACCAAGTTTCTGTCAAAAACAATCAGGTTCCGGGTAATTCTGGAGCACATGCATAAGCAGTATCCCCAGGGTCGTAAAGCAGGCCTCTGCAGGCCTGGCGGCTCAGGCGGGCTCCCAACCCTCAGGGGCCGCCAACCCTTCAAGCAGCTCCGTGTTCAGCCGAATGCCAATTAATATCTGTAATGTATAAAAGACTTAGAAGCCCCTCATCCCATTCCGAGCATGACTCTGCCTTTCAGGTCTATTAGACTGTGAAGAAATTTTACTATATGCAAATAGACATTTACATCTCTGGTTCCAGGGATATACTGAGTCCGAGAGTAGCTATATTTCAGTCACGTGCAACTCGTCATCGCTTCTACACATAGTAACATCAAGGGTTTCATTGAAAGCAGAGCCCAGAAATGATGGATGGTAACTAGTTTCACAGTGTTCAGGTAACCCTATCTATCCCACCTAGACTTTCAAAGACTTATTTTACACTATTTAATTGAGATTATCCAGTTCAGTTTTATTTGGGTTACAATTTAGGTGCACGAGTTTAGAGACAGGATATGACCTTGTGTTTTGTGCTGTGTAGTAGTACATGACAGATCACATCTGGATCTGCGTTGGTCTCTGACAAGAATATATCTTTTGAGCTCGTGTAAAGAAGGGCATAAGGATTAATGCTGCAACCTGGTTACTAGGGCAACTAAGAGCCTTGGAAGAAGTGCTTCCCAACAGCTGCAGCTTTCAGAATAACAAGATCAATCACATTCCCTCCAGGGCTGGCCAGCCCGGACGGCACCCAGTGTACTGCATATGGTCTACTCGGTGATTACCTGGGGGCAGATTTATTATTTTTTAGCACAACGCAGCAGCACAGCTGGCAAATTTGTCGCATTGCACAAGGGGGAGAAAGCAGCACAGAGACATATTTAGTACAAGCACTGTCAAAGCCAAAAGGCATCCCCTTTGGGGCCTATTGGCGTTGCAATGCCTTTGGTGATGCTATGCAGCATCAGGGGGAAAGCAAAATGATTTTTCTCGATGCTGTGCAGCATTGTAAAAAAAAAGTAAAAACAGAAAAAAGAAGTGATGACGAGACTGCTGCTGGTCGTCAAATAATTCCACTGACACACGCATGCATGATGATTCATGCATACGCATTTGTCACAACGCATGCAAATCAGCAGAATGACTTGGTTGCCGTTTCCTTTGGTTTTTTATTTACCAATCCAAAAGGTCAGACACCACTTGGATTGCTAAGTAGAAACAAAAATAAGAATTGAAAGCACGAAATCTAAAAGAAATGGACTGCTGTGATTGGGGTATAATTAAGGAGCAGGTTTATGGTATCAGATTGTTCAGAGGTGTGCAGTTGTCTAGCATAGTATAAGTGCTGGTACCATACTACGATAAAATCCATATGTAGCCACATGTGGATTGTTTGGAGAAAATGGCACATTTCAGCTTGTTAGTGCCTACTTCAAGAAGGTCTTACTTATTGATGCAAGTGTGGTCTGGCTATTTTGCCAGAGTTGGCTTTGCATCAAAACCTGTGGTTGCTTATGCAAACCACCCAAGTTACACCCAAGTAATATCACCTTGACGCAGTGATGCAAAAAGGCCAAATGCAGTGCAATGCACTATTTGCAATGAGAAAACAGTACCTTTCTGGAGCAAAATACAATTTTCACTGTAAAGTAAATATCCTGGTAAAAGTTTGTACCACTTTGCATCACTTTGCCTCTGCGCAAACCCTTAGTAAATCTGGCCCCTATTGTCTTGTGAGATCCGCTATGAGCTGCATGTATCTTAAATACCCAAACCTTTATCTAACATTCATCTCCACAATGGTTATAGCACTTCCCTACTTTCTGTTCATTCAAGGATAACATTTGGAGTTATGTTGGTTTCTAAATTGTTAAATACTGAAACCTTAGCTCAGTGCTGTCCTTTACTTAGTACAATAGTCCTTTATCTCTTAGCCCACCAGATGAAAAAAATCCAGTGTCTCTAAGGCAAGCATTAAAAACTGCTGATGGGATAGGCAACACATTTCCAGGTCAGATTTTGAAATGAAGCCAACAACATGTGAGATGAAATTTCCTCTATTGTGACCCAAAATACTGCAGCACATAACATATATATTAATCTCATTTTAAACATACTCTTTCATGTAATTGTTTAATTTAAGTCTACTTGTATTTGCTAATTACAATATTTGTTGTATGCTAAATATTACTGTTGATTTAATGAAATGTAATTTAATTTAATGTTCATATATTTTAAAAACTACGATTTCCTGAACACTGACAATCCCTTACCATTCATATCCTACCCATTTTTGAGTGCCAAATCTCCTTACAACCCTTATCAACAATTCCCTCTTGAGCCCTAAAAACGTCTTAGTACCCCTTTACACAAACCACCCTGAGCCTTAACACTCCTTATTACTGAACATTTACCGATTCCTGAGCCCTAAACACTTCTTAGTTACCCAGGAGGCCATCATGAAATGGTCAGAAAAACATTTTAAGCTGACTGCCACCCGATAGCCCTGGGTGTGCAAAAAAGAGAAAAAGTAAATCACCAGTCTGGAGTCAAGAGGATGCACCGTAGGGGCAGAAATGGGGGGTAAGAGTTGTGCATGAGGGAGAAGAGGAGCAGGGTGAGAGAGGAAATGGTATTTCGCATACACTGGAAGTAAGCAACGTGTGACATCTGCAATGGGAAGATGTATCATCCAGTCAAAACTCAGTGAGACCAAAATGCTTCTGGGTGGGACATTGCTAGGACAGTAATGTCTCCCTCGTGGTGACCCATACATAGAACCACTACTGTGTATAGCCCAGCCGCATGATGTTTGGTATTGATCCATGACACAATATAGTGATAAAAAATATCGGTGACAAAAATATCATGTCAAAAACATAGTTTACCTCAATATCATGCTCCTATAACTATAATCGTAAGTAACAAAATATGAGAAAAAATATTGTTGAAGCTAATATTGTCCAAAAATGTAAAAAAATATAGATTTTTTTTAGTATAAGTAGAGTTTAAAGTAGTAAATGTTAAATATTTTATATATTATAATATATACATTTAACGTAATATACATTAAATAAATTCCATTAATAATTAATACTACATATATTCGCACAAACACATATATATGGGTGTTTATATATACATATATATGCATAAATATAGTAACATAATGAATACAACTATTTATTTTATCTATTTATTTTTAAATATTTTATAGTTATTATTATGAATAAATATATGCATATATATATAACATACATACATACACAACAAAAACACAAATATAAAAAATTCAATAAGAAGAAATATAATAATTAATATAGGCAACAAATAAAATATGAACAATTTAAAATCCCAAACACACATTTACTAAAAATGCTATAAACATTAAAAGAAATGTAAAAGCAATTAAATGAAACATAAAAAACAATTAATGCTATAAAATCTAATAACCAATATTAGGAAAACTATTGGAGTCTAAGAATATTAAATACACTATTCCTACTCTAGTTTATGGAACATTAGGGAAAGTGTTGGACTTCAGAGGGGCTAGATTTACTATTCCTACTCCAGTCACTGTGATAGCAGGGCAAGTATTGGACTTTGGAGAAGTTAGTTCACTGTTCCTACTCCAATCAGACCAACAGTAGGGAAAGAGTTGGACTTCGGAAGGGATAGATTTACTATTTCTACTCCAGTCACAGCAATACTAGGGAAAGTGTTAGACTTTGGTGGGGTTAAATTTACTAATCCTACTCTAGTCTAAGCAACACTAGGAAAAGCATTGGATTTTGTGGGGTTAAACTTACTATTCCCACTCCAAACAGTGAAACACTAAGGAAAGTGCTGAATTAGGGAGGGGTAAAACTTAGCATTGTCACTCCAGTCTGTGGAGCAGTAGTGAAAGCACTGGGCTTTGGATGGGTTGAATTTACTACTCCCACTCTAAACAGCCCAAAAGGCAGGGAAGGTGTTGGAGCTCGAAGGGGGAAAATTCACTATTCTCACTTCAGTTTGTGCAACAATTGGGAAAGCAATGGATTTTGGAGGGGGTATTTAATATTCCCACTTCAAACAGCGGAACAGTAGGGAAAGTGTTGGACTTCAGAGGGATTACTTTTACTATTACTACTGCAGTTTAAGCAAGAGTAGGGAAAGTGCTTCACTACAAACACATTACATGTATAAGTAACCCCATGAATGTAAATCCCAATATAAAAATGATTAAATAACATGAAAACAATTATGTGTATATGTATTAAAATAATAAGAACAATTAATGAATTTAAATAATTACTATTCAATAATGATCAATTAATTTAACTGTTATTCATGTATTAATTGATTAACCTCTCACCCCACTCCCATACAAAGCTAGTAACACACACCTAAAATACAGCTACAATACATACTCTATTATTTACATGTTTAAAGTCAATTAAATTATGAATTGACAATGAAAAATTAATTGTTAATTAATTATTACATAATTAACTTCCCACCTTGGACCCCTACAAACCCAGGGGCCCAAAACTAAAATAAAATTCAAATAAATCAGTATTACATTAATTACATAATTAAAAATCAATGAAATAATTAATCAAGGTTAATAATTAATTATGAATTAATTGTTAATTAACTTACCACCCTATAACCCTACAAACCTAACATCCAGCAAACAACATATCACAAAAATGAATCAGTATGAAATAATTTGTATAATAAATATCAATCATATAATTAAATAAAAATGTATTAACTATTTCATAATTAATTATTACCCAATTACTTCCCACCTTATCCCCTACAAACCCAACAACCTACAACAGTATAAATTGATAATAAAAATTATATAAAAACTCTGAATCACTTAAAATTGCATGCACTATTTTAAAACAAAGAATAAAATTTATATGACTAGTAACATGTCAAATTTATATATCAACTTAATCACATTAAGATAATTAAAAAAACGATATTTTTAATCGCCATATTATTCATAACGACATTAAAAACATCAATATTATGTAAAATGATATTACTTACCTCGTAAATTGATATTCTTGTCAACAATATTCTTGCATCACGATATTTATGTATCACAATATTTTATTTCTGACATTTCTGTATCCCGATATTTACAATTTGATATTTTGTCCAACCACCATTTGGTGTCCTGACATTTTTCCTTTGGCCTACTGTGCACATCCACTTTGCATGCATGCCCTGGCCTAGGTGATTTAATAAGTTTTGAGCCATGGAGCCCAGCTCTATGGCCTTTCTAGACCACGAAAATATGCCCTCGACTGACTCAAGACAACTGCCTATGTTCTAGGACATGTACTTTAAGTGGTTGGTGACAGTGTCCTGGTTGTTTTTGAGTGTATAGCCATTAACAAGGCCTTTTCCTCCCTAGAAAGCATGTGATGCCTACCAGCGCCACTTGTGATAGTTCCACTTGAATGCAGTCGCTAGGCTCTTCTCTGACTTAGCACCTGATTGCGCGTCTGGGGACCGCCAGACTCAGGATGACGGTCGGGCCACCGCACCTGTGGCCGTCCAACTGCCACATTACAATCCTGGCGGTTGGACTGGCAGGGAACCACCGTTCCTGTCGAGACCATTGTTCCCGATGGGGTGGCAATGGTGTGAGTTGTACTGGGTGGCAATGGTCTGAGTTGTACTGGGTCACCTGGCTGATTACAACTCTCCTTACCGACAGCCTTTTCATGGCAGTCAACTCGCCATGGAACGGCTGGCAGTGAAGGTGTGCGGGGGCCACAGGGGAGCTCCTGCACTGCCCATGCCAATGGCATAGGCAGTGCAGGGGCCTGCTGCCCAGCACCGTTTGAATATGCAAGACAGCCCCCTTGTGTGATGCCACTGGACGAGCCTCCATGTGGAGCAGAGTCTAATGCCACTGCACAGTTTCCACTGGGCTGACCAGAGGAAACCATGGTTTCTACCGGTCAGCCCAGTGGAAAACTTGTAATGGGTCTGGTGGGGAGACCACCAGCTCCACGGCAGTCTCCTCAATGCGAGTCTGGCAGTCGGGTTTTCCGACTGCCAGACTCGTAATGAGGCCCTTAATCTGTTTGTATGTGGTGCTGTTAACAGCTGTTCACAAATGTGAATGTATTCTTGGCTAGAACAGAAGACTATGGCCCTCATTACAACCCTGGCGGTCGGTGTTAAAGCGTCGGTAAGACCGCCAACAGGCCGGCGGAAAAAAAAAATTGAATCACGACCATGGCGGAAACCGCCAACATAGACAGCCACTTTAACACTCAGATGCCACTGTGGTACAAACAGCGCGGCGGTCACCGCCAACAGACAGGCAGAAGACAATGTACCGCCCACCCTATCACAACACGGCAATCCACCACCTTTTACGGGGCGGAACCAACGTGATCAAAAACACGGCGGAAACAGGACTTGGAAGGGAAAACACTCACCTCACCACACCCCACGAGGAACCAGGACGCCATGGAGCCAGAACTCCAGATACTCCCTGCGATAGTCTTCCTGCTCCTCTATCAGGAGCACGAAAGACACGTAGCGACGGCCACGGTGAGTTCTGCACCTACAACACAGGGGAGGGGGGAGGGAAAAGAGAGTTACACACACACGGAACACCCCCACCCTCACCCACAACACCCTACACACAAATACATGCTGCAACATTACATATACACCACCCCCAACCCCCCCGGAAAAAAAAGCAAGGACAAAAGGAAATTATTTGAATGATTGTAATCAATAAAAATCCAGTACTCAAAAATTTAAATACAGTATATACAATTATGTACAACAAATACTCAAGTCCGGGTAGTGCACCAATTATTGTCTGTGGACCACTGGGCCCAAAATGCATGGGCGAGGCCCACACATGACACCAGACTTAAAACGGAGAGAACACTGCAGGGGCATCAGATCGAAATGAAACAGGCACCTCAGGGGGAGGGGGAGGCACCTCAGCCAGATGAATGCACGGCGCCACTGCTCCAAGAGGGGGCTCCATGCCCATTGATGTATCCTGGGGAGTGCAAAGCCACAGTCTCTCAAGTCTCTCCAGTGGGTGGTTTGCCCACTGCTTTATCCTGGGGAGTGCAAAGCCGCAGTCTCTCAAGTCTCTCCAGTGGGTGGTTTGCCCACTGCTTAATCCTGGGGAGTGCAAAGCCACAGTCTCTCAAGTCTCTCCAGTGGGTGGGTTGCCCACTGCTTAATCCTGGGGAGTGCAAAGCCACAGTCTCTCAAGTCGTTCCAGTGGGTGGGTTGCCCACTGCTATTTCCTGGGGAGTGCAAAGCCACAGTCTCTCAAGTATTTCCAGTGGTTGGGTTGCCCACTGCTTTATCCTGGGAAGTGCAAAGCCACAGTATCTCAAGAGGATGCCTTTTTCCACTGGTTCTGGAGGGGGCTTTGTGCCCAGAGTGCTTCATCCTGCCAAGGACAGAGGTAGTGGATGCCTTTCTCCACTGGTTCTGGAGGGGGCTTCCTGCCAAGGACTGAGGTAGTGGATGCCTTTCTCCACTGGTTCTGGAGGGGGATTTGTGCCCAGAGTGCTTCATCCTGCCAAGGACAGAGGTAGTGGATGCCTTTCTTCACAGAAAGTCGTGCATCATGGAAGCTGCCCAGGCTCCTGGAACTGACCACCAGCCTCGGACGACTGACCACTGGGGACGGCAGCCATGTCTGTGGTGGTGCCACTGGCTCAGGATGTCACGGGGCCGCTGGCGGTGCTTGCGGCGGGGTCATTCGCAGAGGTGCTGGCGGTGGCCTCTGTGGCATCGGTGCTGGTGGCGGCCTCTGTGGTGGCGGTGCTGGTGGTGGCCTCTCTGGCGGCGGTGCTGGCTGCGGCCTCTGTGGCATCGGTGCTGGCGGCGGCCTCTGTGGCATCGGTGCTGGTGGCGGGCTCTGTGGCGGCGGTGCTTGCGGCGGCCTCTGTGGCGGCGGTGCTGGTGGTGGGGTCAGTGACTGCGGTGCTGGCGGCGGGCTCATTGACTGCAGTGCTGGTGGGGGGGCTCAGTGACTGCGGTGCTGGTGGCGGCCTCAATGACAGCGCTGCTGGTGGCGGTACAAGTGGCGGTGCAGGTGGCGGTCTTCTCCGCCGTACAGGTTGGCGTCGGCATGGACTGAAGGTGTGACACTGATCCAATTGTGGGTGCCACCATGCCCTCTCCTGACCTGCCCTTTATTTTCTGGCCCTTCCCCACCTTGGATAGTGGCGCAGCTGTCTTGCCACCATCCCCTTTCATTTCCCCTGAGCCCTTGGTGGCAGCTGTTTTATGCTTCTCCCTCTGGGATGTGGGCAACTTTTTGACTTTTGCAGGTGGCGGAATGTCCTTGCCCTCACTCCGTGGCACACTGGCAGCCCTGTTGGTTGGCGCACTCCAATAGCCCGCAGTTGCTGGCACCACTGTGCCTGGTGATGTGTTGGCTGAGGTGCTGGGTTGGCACCTGGAAAGCCTGGCCCTAGGGGAAGGACGAGGGGGAGGTGTAGGGAAGAGGTCAATATTAGCCAGGAAATTTGTTTTAGACACACTGGGATGGGTAGATGGAGGGGGTTTGGGAGTGGAGGAAAAGGCAGTGGTTGTAGGAGGTGTACGTATGGTGAATTTGGGTGAAGGTGCATGGGCTGGAGGCTGTTGTGAGGTGGATGGCTGTTGAGTGGGTGTGTGCCTGCGTTTGTGTACTTTGGGAGGAGGGCTCACAGACACACAGGGAGAGGACACGGGGGATGTGTGAATGGTAGTGGGGGTGGTGAGTGCACGTGAGCGGTGTGTGGTGATGGGCGTGCTGGTGATGGAGGTAGTGGCTGAGGATGTAGTGCATGCAGGTGTGAGTGGAGATGATACAGGGAGGGAGGAGGAGGACGTGGAGGAGGGGGACACAGTGGGGGGAGTGGATGTTGGTATGTCTGCATGGGTATGATGCATGTGTGAGTGCCTGTAGGATGTGTGGTGCTTATGTTTGCCTGAGCCACCCTTGTGTGTTGAGATGTGTGCATGCTGGTCTGATGGTGTGCTTGGGATAGGCTGAGGTACAGGGGATTGGGTCTGGGTGGAGGAGGTTGGAGGGGGGAGGCTGGACACAGGGACAATGGCTGCCATCAGTGCTGAGGCCAGAGCCTGAAATGCTTTTGGTTGGGCTGCCACGCCGGAATGAATGCCCTCCAGGTATGCATTTGTTTGTTGCAAATGCCTCTCGACACCCTGGATGGCATTCAGAATGGTTGATTGCCCAACAGTGAGTGATCTCAGGAGGTCAATAGCCTCCTCACTGAGGGCAGCAGGGCTGAGGTGCCTGGGGCGAAGGAGATGCCCACCATCCTGGGTGAGCGGCCACGGGACACACGCTGAGGGGCTGCTGGGAGGGCGTTGCTGGTAGGGGGGGTGGCGGCTGTACCTGTTGATGCGGGGGCACAGAGGGGCCCACCACCGCAAGGGACCTCCCATCAGAGGAGGAGTCGCTGTTGGTGCTGTCACCTCCTGTCCCCACCGTGGAGTTCCCCTCTCCCTCCGTCCCACTGGTGGCTTCTGACTCCATTGTCTCGCCCTCCAGGGCCAAGTGGGATGCAGTTCCCTCCTGCTCCGGCGCCACTGCTCCTCCACCTGATGATGCTATTGCCCACAAGAACAGGGAGACCACAAAAAGGGGGTGGGGGGCAGACAGAAGAAAGCCATGTTCAGTGCATGCAATACAACTACAGTTGGCGGACACTACAGACACCGCAGCCCTCTGCACTACGCCACGCACTTAGAGTTCCTAGATTATTCACAGGGCCATGGGGTACAAGGCCAATGCCCGATTGCTGCACACATGGAAGTCACAGGAGCCTGACTAGGTGTAGATGGCTCTTACCACTGGTGGGGTTGGGGTGCCACATAGCCTGCCTCACAAAGAGACCTTGCCTACAAAGCTCGCCCTGGCCTAAGGTAACCCACTACCCTCCTCCCCCACCCAGACACCTCGTAATGCGCGCAGAGTCAGATGGATGTGACTGTACTCACCCCCTTGTGGCTGCTGTGATGCCCTCAAGCGCCCGTTCAACTCCAGATACGCCACCGCCAGGATCCAGTACATCAGGGGGATCATCGTGCGACGTGCACCCCTCCCACGTTGGGAGGCCATCCCCAGCTGGGCCTCCGCCATCTTCTTGCTCCAGCGGCGAATGTCCTCCCCATCTTCTCCGGCAGTGGGTGCTCCGTCTGTGGTGGACCCCCAGGGTCCGGACGTCCTTGGCGATGGCACGCCAAATATCCTTCTTCTGGTGGGCGCTGACCTACCGGAATGGTACAGGGGAAAAGGAAAATCTTTAACCGTCCGGACCGTCACATTCATTGGCCCACGTTCCCAGCCTTTCCCTGACGCACATACACTCACCATCCGCTCATGCAGGGCTCAGTCCTCCCCCTCTATCTTCCATCCACACCACTCCAAAAAGGCATTGCCCATACAGCATGCTCACAGTGTACTCACCTGTTTGTCTGGAGGACCGTAGAGTAGCGTGTACTGGGGGAGGACCCCATCCACTAACTTCCCCAACTCCACCGAAATGAAGGCAGGGGCCCTTTCCCCAGACACATGAGCCATCAGCGCTTCCAGACTGAGGTCACAGCAGCACTTGCAGTGTAGGTCCTCTCCTGTCGAAGGTCAGGTATCAAGTGAGTGAACAGACAGAAAATGGCGGTCACGTCCGTGGCGGTGTGTACCATCACTGCCGGCATACATCGTCATTGGCTCCTGGGACCCATAGGGCCCCATGTTAACCAATGCAGGATTGCGCCGTGGTCTTTGACCGCCTACTGTGACAGTGTACAACGCCAGTGCAGTTACCTCATATCCCCTTGTCCCACCTTACAGGTCAGGCAGCTGCCATTTCATGGGGCCACATGGCATTAATAATAACTGCGTCACACCTATCTAGGCCTTGCATACACACAGTGACAGGCACATTGCGGATGAACAAATACCTCAGTGTTGGCTGACTCTCTGCTCGCTGTTCTCGTCCATAGAGCACGTCCGCTGGGGCAGGTGATGAGATGGTGGCATCCTCCGGTGTACAGACCGCTGGTGGACCTTTCGACAATGGAAGGGAGACACGTAATAGTCACCTACAGACTTGATCGTGCAACAATCCATGAACTGTGTGCCCAGTTGGAGCCAGACATGATGTCAGCAATCTGCCATCCCACAGGGATCCCCCCTCTAGTGCAGGTCCTGTCCGTACTCCATTTCCTGGCAAGTGGGTCTTTTAAAACTACAGTGGCCATTGCATCAGGGATGTCCCAGCCTATGTTCTCAAACGTGTTGTCCAGAGTGTTGTCTGCCCTGCTGAAACACACGTGCAGCTACATCGTGTTCCCTCAGGTGGAGGATTTGCCTACAGTGAAAGGTGACATCTATGCTCTGGGACATATCCCCAACATCATAGGTGCCATTGATGGGACACGTGAGGCCTTGGCACCCCTGCGCAGGAGTGAACAGGTGTACAGAAACCGGAAGAGCTACCATTCTATGAATGTGCAGATGGTGTGTTTGGCCGACCAGTACATCTCCCATGTGAATGCCAAATTTCTTGGATCAGTGCATGACGCTTACATTCTGAGGAATAGCAGCATCCCTTATGTGATGGGGCAACTCCAGAGGCACCGTGTGTGGCTAATAGGTGAGGACAGGACCCTATACCCTGTGAATAGTTGTCTGGGACCGGGGTTGTCCCTAAGGGTTAGTGTGTGTCTAACAGTTGTCCCTCAACATTTTCAGGTGACTTTGGGTACCCCAACCTGTCATGGCTACTGACCCCAGTGAGAAATCCCAGGATAAGGGCAGAGGAACGCTACAATGAGGCACATGGGCGAACTAGGAGAGTGATTGAAAGGGCCTTCGGCCTCCTGAAGGCCAGGTTCCGGTGCCTCCATATGACAGGTGGTTCTCTCTACTGCTCACCAAAGAAGGTGTGCCAGACCATCGTGGCCTGCTGTATGCTGCACAACCTGGCTTTGCGACAACAGGTGCCTTTTCTGCAGGAGGATGGTCCAGCTGGAGGTCTTGTGGCAGCTGTGGAGCCTGTGGACAGTGAAGAAGAGGAGGCAGAAGAAGAGGAAATCGACAACAGAAACAACATTATCCAGCAATACTTCTAGTGAGACACAGGTAAGAAGATGTCACTGCCTCACACATCTAATACTATTGTTTAAGCTAGCATGAGTCTGTCAGTTTCACCCAGTGTATGGAACCTGACTTGTCACTTTGCCTTTCCATTTCACAGATGTGGGTCCCACTGTGTGACCTCTGCTATCTTACCTCATGGACTAGAGCTGTGTTACATCTGTATGTTGACAATACAATTGACATTGCTATATTCCATAGTTTGTGAAAGCACAGAGTGGCTCCAGATTGTTTTGTGATTCAAGGGTGTTTATTTCTGTGCAAATAAGTGGAGGGGGTTGTAAAATGGTCAGGGGTGAGGTGGAGGAATGTCCATGGCAGAGTCCAGTCCATTTGTTTCACAGGTGCATTGTCCAAAGGGGCATAGGAAGTGGAGCTAGGGCAGTTGATGGATGGACAGGGTGACAAAGTGGGACAGAAGGATGACATTGAGTGGGGGTCTCATTTCCTGGCGGGGGTCTTGGCATTGTCCTCTGTCTTTGTCCTGGATCTCAGGGACCATTTGCGGGGTGGTTCTCCATCTGCAGGGGGTGGGGTGCTGGTGTTGTGGTCCTGTGGCGGTGCCTCCTGTCCACTAGCGCCGGCAGAGGTGGTGGGCTGTTAATCATCCAGGCTATTGTCAGGGTCCCCTTGTTGTGCCACAGTGTCCCTCCGGGTGTTCACAAGGTCCTTCAGCACCCCTACAATGGTGACCAGGGTGGTGTTGATGGACTTAAGTTCCTCCCTGATCCCCAGATACTGTTCCTCCTGCAGCCGCTGGGTCTCCTGAAACTTGGCCAGTACCGTTGCCATCATCTCCTGGGAATAATGGTAAGCTCCCATGATGTTGGAGAGGGCCTTGTGGAGAGTGGGTTCCCTGGTCTGTCCTCCCCCTGTCGCACAGCAGTCCTCCCAGTTCCCTTGTTTTCCTGTGCCTATGTCCCCTGAACCGTGTGCCCACTGCTACCAGGTCCCTGATTTTCTTGGGGTGGTGGGTTTGGGTGGGTTCCCTGTAGTGGTGGACACACTGCTCCTTGACGTGTCCTGGGGACAGAGGGATGGTCCCGCGGGGTGTGTGCTGTGCTGGTGTTTCCTGAGGGTGGAGGCTCTGTGGTGGCATGTGCCAGTGTCAGGGGAACCGACTGTCCCAAGGTCCCAGATGGGCCGGGCTGGTCATCTTGATCCAGTTGGACAGAGCTGCGGTCATCACTGTGGGCCTCTTCTGTGGGGGGAGTGGACATGTCTGGAACCTCCTGTCCGGTGACATTGCGTAGGGGTTCTGCAGGGGTGTAAAGGCATGATTATTGCATCTGTGTGTGCCATCGTGTGCAATGGGTGGGTGACCCTGTACTCCAGTGCTTGCATTCTTGTCTAGGAGTTTGGGGTTTGAGGTTTGGGGTCTGTGTGGGTATCTGTAGTGGACATGCTTTGGTGATGGGTGTCCATGCTTTGGTGTTGCATGCAGAGCTTGGTGTTGGGATGGGTGGGTTGTGATAGTGGGGTATATGTGAGGTGTTGGAGTGATGAGGTGAGGGTGAGGGTGGGGTATGTGATGGCATGCAGGTAGGGTGGGGGATGTAATAGTTAAGATCTGACTTACCAGAGTCCATTCCTCCTGCTACTCCTGCAAGGCCCTCAGGATGCAGTATAGCCAAGACTTGCTCCTCCCATGTTGTTAGTTGTGGGGGAGGTGGTGGGGGTCCGCCTCCAGTCCTCTGTACTGCAATCTGGTGTCTTGAGACCACTGAACGCGTAGGTCATTCCACCTCTTCCTGATGTCATCCCATGTTCTTGGATGCTGTCCCACTGCGTTGACCCTGTCTACGATTCTGCACCATAGCTCCATCTTCCCAGCAATGGAGGTGTGCTGCACCTGTGATCCGAATAACTGTGGCTCTACCCGGACGATTTCCTCCACCATGACCCTGAGCTCCTCCTCAGAGAACCTGGGGTGTCGTTGAGGTGCCATGATGTGGTGTGGGTGATGTGTGAGGTGGTGTCGGTTGTGATGTGTGAGAGGATGTGTTTGTGTGTGTTGTCTGAGGTGCGTGGATGGTGTGTTTGTGATGGTGTTGCATGCCTGTGGATGCTCGTGTTGTTTCTGGTGGTGTCTCTCTCTGGGCTTATTTCTAAATTTTGGTCGTAAGGGTTTGTGGGTGATGTGGGTGGGTGTTTTATATTGTATTGGGTGTGTGGGAGTGGTGTGTGTATGTGTGTCAGGTGTGTGTATTTTGAATTCTCCAAGGTTGTGTTTTGTAAGTGTGTGTGTATTTTGAGCGCGGTGGTGTGTACCGCCAATAGTTTACTGTAGTTGAAAGACCGCTGCGTTAATTCGTGGGTCGTGAGAGTGTGGGCTTATTCCTTGGCGTGACGGTGGAGATTTTGGTATCGCCAGTTTATCACTGACCTTTGGTGTGGCGGACTTGTGTTGGTGTCTGGATTACGGCGGATTCCGGGCTGTGGGTGTGTTGGCGGTCTTCTGCACGGTGGTAAGCGGGATTTACCGCCAATGTTGTAATGAGGGCCTATATTTTGAATGGTCCCTTGCATGACGTAGCAAAAGATTAAGGTTGGAGCTTACCACTCCATACAATAAAGTGTATTGCTGGCATTCCTGGGCTCAAGGAAACACCCGCGGACAATGAAATGTGGGAGGACTGTGGCCGACTGGTTTAGATGTGAAGAAGTGGCTATTGAATGCAGATTATCCCTCTCGGGACACTGCTGTTAGGGGTGATGATAGGCAGTGGGATATGTCACTAGATTCTTTGCAGGTGTGAAGTGATTCATTCAGCCAAGGGCCTCTCTTTTGTCTTTCTCCTAGGCTTATCCTCTGCCACCCTTCTATACTGCAGTCTGCCAAATTTAGAGTTAATCATTGGCCTAGCGATCATCTTTGTACATTGAAAGAAGCCACCATCATGTTGGTTCCATTCAAGGTGCAAAAAGTTTACTTTTTCAGTTTTTTTTTAAAGAAACAAACTCCAAAAGTGTTCTCTCGTTTCTAAAAAACTAACGACCCCAACATCCTGGAAGTTTTATCCCAGTTTTGTTTTAACTTTCCCTCACCACCATTTTTTGCCTTGCTGTGTCTGACCAAAAAAAAGAAGATATTACACCATCCACCCTCAATAGGGCTTGCAGTGCAATGTCCATCCTCCGATGTCACCTACTCTGTAGGGCTGTTGGAGAAAGTATTACATCAACTGAGCCAACAGGAGATCCGTTGATGGAATGCTTTAGGTCTGCTCACCACTAACGGCCAGATGTACGAAGCACTTTTCAAGTCGCAAAGGGGACGATTTGCAGAATCGGCCCGTTCGTGACTTGAAAAATGCTTTTTGGAATATACAAAGCCTGTCACTGAATTGCAGTTTGGATTTTGCTATTCGGTATTAGGAAGGGGCGTGTCAAGGGCGTCCCTTCTAAATACTGAATCCAAATGGTATCTTGTGACCTCGAATGAGGTCGCAAAACAATCGCAGTTAACAACAGTTTCAAACTGGTGCTCACCCATTCGCAAACAGGAAGGGGTCCCCAGGGGACCCCTTCCCCTTTGTGAATGGCAGTGAAAATATTTTTTCAGAGCAGGCAGTGGTCCCAAGGACCACTGCCTGCTCTGAAAAAATGAAAAGAAAACTTTTCATTTTTGTTTTTGAAATGCATCTCGTTTTCCTTAAAAAAAAAAAACTGCTTTATTTAAAAGCAATCACAGACATGGGGGTCTGCTGTCTCCAGCAGGCCACCATCCCTGTGAGGGCGGCCATTCCCAATAGGGTCACAAATTGCGACTTACGTCATGAATATTCATGAGGTAGGTCATTTGCGACCCCATTGTGAATCGCAAACAGTGTAAAGTACACTGTTGTACATCTGGTTTTGCGACTCACAAATTGCGAGTCTCTAAGACTCGCAGTTTGCGAGTTGCAAAACCGGATCTTTGTACATGTGGCCCTAAATGAGGTGAGCAGACCAAGAGTTTGGCAGACAGGGTATTCCATCACAGTTGCGATGGCGTACTGTTCCATTTTTA
Source organism: Pleurodeles waltl (assembly GCF_031143425.1). Taxonomy (NCBI): domain Eukaryota; kingdom Metazoa; phylum Chordata; class Amphibia; order Caudata; family Salamandridae; genus Pleurodeles; species Pleurodeles waltl. The sequence goes on from NC_090440.1 coordinate 1,088,932,292, forward strand.
AGGAGAAACATGTCTGCCAAACTCTGAATCGGACCCCATATCTACTCCACAGAATTGGATTGCACAAAGAAGCGGAACTTCTCCAAAAAAGTTCTCAATCAGAGACAGTGACATCTGCATCCCGGTCTAGAAAATTTCTATAAAAGTGGGACCTCAACTTTCTCACAAAGTCCCTTTTGTTTCATTGATGAAGGATGGGGGTACTCTGAAATCGTGTGATCAAGGGCCAGTGTCTTGTACACCCAATCTCACAAAGGTAAGGAGATATCACCTGAACGCTGCAAGATTGCTGAGAGGAGCTGTGGTCTGCTTGCAACCTTGGAGCTGTTGGCCTGCTGAAAGGGTTTAAAGAGCTCCTGGGCCATCCATTAAGACTGTTGCCAGGACTGAGCAGACCAGACACTGAGGCAGAAGCATTATGGTAGCTTAAGAAATTAGAGATCGTCATAGGGAGTGTGGATCTCCACGCCTCCACAGCCAAACCTGAAGTCTCTTGTTCATCCTGCTGAAGGTGTGGCCACTGTGACAATCTGCTTGAGAGTTCTGTAGCTATCAGCAACCGCAATCTGAAGGATTTGAAATTATGAGCAACCATGATCTGAAACACCAATGGTAACAAGTGACCACTCAAGTCCTCCCAGAGAACATCAACAAGCCTGCAAGCCAGCAGAGCCCCAAGAAAATTGAAGGCAGTCCCATGAGCTTGCTGGTCTTCCCTCCCATCCAACTCAAGATCCTGATCACATGCTCATTGCATCAATTTCAACACCCAGGTGGATCATCAGAGAACTTTTGATCTTGCATGAGTGACTCAACTATTGCGGGTTGATGTTGGACTTGGTTCTCTCTGCTGGGTCACCTCAAACGTTTTGCCTTCACCTCTACTATTTTTACTGAATTCACTTTTGTTCGCCTTAGGACTCTGTGCACTTTGCCACTGCTAATCAGTACTAAATTGGTTGTGCTCACTCCCTAAAACATGGCAAAATTGGTGTACACCTATTGGCATATGTAATTTACTTTAGTCCCTAGTAAAGTGGTATACCATAGACCCAGGGCCTGTAAATTAAATGCAACTAGTGGACCCCCAGTGCGTATTGTGCCACCCACTGAAGTGGCCCCTTTAACATGTCACAGGTCTTCCACTGCAGGATGAATGTAGTTTTACACTGCAAATTAGACGTGGCAACATAAGCCCCCCCCTTGCCAAACCTTAAACTCACCTTTTATTTCCTATATGTGAGCTCTAGGGTAGGCCCTAGGTAGCCCATAGGGCAGGGTGCATTGTAATTTAAAGACTGAACATGTACCTTTACATTTCCTTATAATAAAAAAACTCCTAAATTAATTTTCACTACTGTGGGACCTAAATAATATTGGGTTGCGTCATTACATTCAATAAGTGCTAACATTTGATTGGGAACAGGTCAAAAATTCACATTTAGTGCCTGAGAAATTGTAATTAAATTCCCTTTAAAGGGTCACATTTTAAGTTACAACTTTGAAAATGTCACTTTTAGAAAGTTGGAATTTCTGTGCCCTTACTATTGGTTGCCTGCAGCCTGTTACTTGGTCACATGACTGGACATAGTTGGCAGTTGGTCTTTTCTATCCCTCTCAGACAGCCACACAATAGATGGATTAAGTCTGCCTGGATGGCTCATTATTGGCAGGATGGGGGGAGCTGGGCACGGCCCCACTTGCACCTGAATAGGCTTTGCTCTGCCTTCACACAAAGGTCTTGTCATCCCTGCATTGTTCATGCAGCCAGCTTGAAACCAGGGCAGGGGAAGAAGGAAATTTCAATCAGTTCAAAGGGAATTCTCTACAAACTTCTACTTCAAAGAAGGCATGATATATAAGAATAGGATCCTCAGACCCACTCTTCACTTTCTGGACCCGTGGAAGGACTTTCAGTGGACTGCTTGCTACTGTGGCCTGCTGTGTATGCTAAGGAACTCTTCCCTGCCTGGAGCCCGCCATGAACCCTCAGAGGCGTCTCCTGATGCTTGAGCCCTTTTCCACTGCCTAAAACCAGGACTATCAGATGACTCCAAGGGCTAGTTGGCTGGTCTCTTGATCAGAGCCTAAGGGACAAACACGGCTCAAACGTTTCTGAATCCCTACCTGGAACTAGCCTGAGTGAGTTCTAACTGATGAAGTGGACCCCCTCCAGTCCTGGACCCTTGGTTGTGGTGTTAAAGGTGCCTAGATAGCTAAATCCAAAACTTTGGACTTGAAACATTTTTGGCTAAAAACTGCTCTAAGAACCGAGATGAGACCAGGCCAACTTGTTCGTGTAACCACTTAAGGTGCTTCGCCGGTCTGCCTGACTTTGCGGCAGCTCCCGCTACATACTTATCCACAGCAGCAAATCTTGCTCAGTTGTCTTTAACCAAAGGGGTACTCTCATCAGCTACAGCATCCAGGCTTGTCCTGATGGATATTTTTGACTTCCAAAAGGACCTGATTACGAGTTTGTCAGAAAGATATCGCCATCACTTTTTCAGCGGTCTTCCTGCCCGCTGCTTTGATGGTCTGTCCGCTCACTTACGATCCTGTTGGAAACTTGGCTACAAGACTGCTGCTGGACTGCTGCCACCGCTAATACTCCTGTTACAGGTCAAACCAGAGGCAGTCTGGGAGGCAGTACTGCCAAGGTTCCCGCCGTCCAGATTACGATCTGCCTTTCAGTAGAGCTTTTCCTGGCGGGGACACCACCATGCAAAAGTCGGCGAAAAGGCAAAAAAAGAGCGGATAACTCCTTTGTTTTGGGGTCCCACTTCAGAGTCTGTGTCGGACACCATTGTCCAGGTCCATCCTGTGCTTCTGCCACATGACCACAATGCTCTGCAGTCCCGTTGTCACTGGAATCAAATGTATTGCATGGTAATAGTTTGTCAAATTTAACAAGCAACAAAAAATACAGTACACATAACTACATACACAGTACCATACATACACAGCATATTTATGTGGTTTGTGATATACCCAAACGTCACTCCTTTCAGACTCCACTGCCAAGAGACTGCCAGCCCATGGGGAACATTGTAATACAGCGAGTGGAAGACCACCGACTCGACGGCCTTTTTGGGACCACTGCCATGGTGGTATGGCAGTAAGTTCACCAAGCCTGTAATCAGTCCCTATGGCCCTGATTTACATATAGATAGAGGGATTGCTCCGTCACAACAGTGACAGATAACCCATCTGCCGAAATCTAAATACCCATTATATCCAATGAGATTTAGATTTCAGCAAACAGGATATCCACCACTGTTGTGATGGAGTAATCCCTCCACCAATATCTAAATCAGGTCCTAAGTCCGAACAAATACGAATAGTAATTTAAGGCAGAATGAATTATAAAAGAGCTAAAAATAGTTAGAGAGGGATGACTGCTTAAGAAGATCCTCCTTTTTCCACATCTGTTTGCTCTGTCTACTCATTTTCTCAGTCGCTCCTAATTTTTAAACTAGTTTTCAAATTGTATCATTTAATTAGACAAATATCCCTACATAGTCATTGAAAAACTAAGGGCCTGACTCATGAAGGTAAACTTACACTTTTGAGTAAGTTCATGATTTTTTGCAATTCACAAAGAAATTTTGCGAGTAGTATCTTTACGAAAGCGGAATCTCCACACTCATGGCAGAGACTCCGCACATAAAAAATAGGCAGTCATAAGGATACTATTGGTAACATTTCTCTGTGAATTGCAAAAAATCGTAAACTTACGTAAAAGTATAAGTTTACTTTTGTGTGTGAAGTCTTAAATATTAATGTGATGTTACAGTTCGGTTAGGTGCTCCAACTTTAACTTATGTGGCAAAAACAAAAACATATATTGAGTGAAAAAGTAATGGTTAAAGCGACTTTATAGTCAGATGTCAGCGGGCGCCACATGGTGGGGGGTGGGAGAAAGGGGGGAAAACAAGGGGTAAATAAAATAATTTAAAAAAGGCTTGTTTGGAGCCACCGCCCACCTTGATCCTCTTTCCTCAATGGTGTTGGGGTCCCAGCAGTCCCTAGACACCAGCACAGGCTCCCCAGAAATCCTGATGCTGTTCTTGTGCTATAACTAGCATTAGAGCAGCATTAGGATTTGGCTGAGTGGCTTGGTTTGCCCCTCAAACAGTGCACTGGGGTCTGTGTAGTTTCTCCAAACCAGCTGTGCAACATAGCTGGTGAAACCTGAGTGCACATGTCAGTTTGGCCGGCCTAAGACGGCCAGCCAAGCTGACATGCACACTTAGGGGCATATTTATACTCTGCTTGCGTCTTTTTTTTACGCAAATTTAGCGCAAAAGTAAGACCATATTTATACTTTGACATCAGACCCCGCTAACGTCAAAATTGTGTTACTGACATGCAAAGTAGGCGTTCCCGTCCAAAAAATGACTTAAACACCCATGTGCCATATTTATCCAACGAGGCAAAAATGGCGCACGGCTGGTAGGCGGAGCCAGAAAATTACGTAAACCCGATTTGCGTAAAAAATTAATGCCTGGGTCAGGGCAGATGTTAAGGGACCTGTGGGCTTTTTTCCATGGTGGGTGACCATGGAGGCTGTCCACAGGTGCCTTTCCCTGCACCCAGGGACACCCCCTGCTGCCTCCACCCACCCCTGGAGGACACCCATGGATGGGGGGACCCATCCATGGTGAGTGCAGGTAAGTGCAGGTAAGTATTAATTCTTTTTTTTTTTAGAGTGGCATAGGGGGGGCTAACTTGGTCCCCCCTACATGCCACTGTGCCCAATGGCCATGCCCAGGGGACAGAAGTCCCCTGGGCATGGCCATTGGGCAGGGGGGCATTACTCCTGTCTTTGCTAAGACAGGAATCATTTCCATGGGGGTTGTGCGTCAAACAATTGCGCAGGTCAGGTTGGAGCCAATATTTTTTACTCTAACCTGACTTGCACCATTCTTTGACGCACAACCCCCAGTCTTCCCTTTGCCTCCGCTGCCCGGTTTGAGTCATTTATTTTGACGCAAACCAGGCCGCAGTGCCGGCTAACGTAATTCCATAAATAGGGCGCCCAGCTGGCGTGTTGGAATGGTGTTAGCGGGCGGTAAACTTTCTGACACAAATCTGCCCTGGCGCTGATTTGCATCAAAAAGTATAAATATGGGCCTTAGTACACTGACTCCAATCCCCCTCCTCCCTTCTGCCATGGACTAACCCGCCCTTCCCGCATCTGCTAGCTGAGCCAGCAGCTGAAAAATAAAACAATTGCGAAAGAGTCACCCCTGGATGTCAGAATGAGACATGAGGTAAGTTTAAAAGACCAGAAAACACTGAAATATGTCAGATATAATTTAGTTAACAAACTATATCTTGCACCCCCACCATGCATTGCTTATTACCTCACATGACATGTTAACTTAAATAATTGATGACATCATTCATGACTTCTCTGCATCTAATCCACAACGTAACTTGGACTCAGTGACTATGGTCACCTCTCCACAAGCAACTCCCACTATGCATTGACTTTGAACATATTTACTCGAGTTTTTTCTGCAAGGCCTGGTGTTACACCAAACAATACATCCAAAATACAAGAAGGGTTGGGCAGGGGTCTCGTCTTATGTCCCGACCATGCGCCCAAACATCTGCATGTTGCCAACCCCATTGCACATGGCCTCTGGCCATGTACAGCGAGGGGTTGGCCTCAGGGCCTGTGACCAGGCCCTAAGCTCACCCCTCCAGGACCACCTGACATTCTACTTGCTCGGCCCTTCACTGTCATGGTTGACCAAAGGGTGGTGAGGGTGTAACAGCATCTGCCGAATGAGAGTGGCGGTTTCTTTACCACAGGCAGTTCAAAATACATTTCATGTTAATTTTTTTCCCAAGCAGATCTTCCAAGTAATTTGTGAGCACCAAACTACAAATTCAAACATGGACAACATCAATCCCAAATTGAAAAGCAGGTCCTTCAACAAGAGCAGTCAACAACAATTTCAGGTAGATTTTTTACCTGAGTGGACTCTTTAGGTAATTTTTGAGTGCCAAACCACAAATCAAAATGCACATGACAGGGTTTTAAACGCAAGCAACCACGCAATGAACACAAAATTACATTTTTGAGTTGAATGTTCACCCAAACAGGTCATTTCGGTAATATTTTGAGTATGAAACACAAAAATGGAAGACTATCATAGAGACTGTGAGGGTAGTGTACATTCAGCAGGAACTCCCTCTTCCTGTTCTGAGGACTCCTCTCTTTGGTTTGTGCAGCCCTTAGTCATTTTGGATTTGGAGAAAGCATCACTTTATTTCTGTTTGTAATCTCTTCTGCATCCACACACTTGGAATATTCACTTTTAGGGAAAAATCAATTAAGTTAAATGAAGCACTTTTGAAAAAAGATTGTTGTTTGAGGGAGGAATGGCACCATTACTTTTTCCTTTTTTATTTCGTTTCTTTGTAGGTGGATGGCCTGGAGTTTGGAGAAGAAGCCCATATGATATTTTGTGGAAGGTGGAGGCCTGGTGTTAAATATATTTTTCTCCATTTTCTCATGTGACTTTTGTGAAGTTTGTGATTCTTTTGTTTGGGGTCTAGTCTGCCCTGTATGGGCCTTGGGTCTATGATTGAGGTATTTTTCAGTTTCTCACCGCTGCTGTGCTATACGTTTTTTAAACCTATAGGGGGTTATACATGGCCTTGTATGAAATACAAAATTTAGGTTATTTTCTTTGTCTGCATGTGCCTGTTGGTGGTTAGGGTCAGAGTGGCTTTTGAAGGATAGGCCATATAGCCACACATGTTCCTTTGTTCTAAGCTACCCTCTTCCTCATGTACTTACCCGTACTTATTTTGTGAGTTCGTGTATGTGTGATACTCTGATATTGTGTTTTATTTGTTTTCCTGCAGCTATTAATGATTTGTTTGGTTGATTTATTTTTAAATTTTACTTGATTTTCATTTGAGCATTGCTAGTCTAAAGGTAATGAGTAAATGGCAGTTCTACGCATAGTCCAATACTCATTTTGCGTAAATAATATATATCTGTGCAGTCCTGTCCTTGCAATGCTACAACATGTTTATTGAGAGGCAAGGTGCTCTTGGAAGGACAGGGCAACCATGTGCTTTGTTTTCCATGTCTCTTTCTTTGCTGGCCATGTGGTGGCAGCCATTTAGTTCATCCACTGTGTGTGTTTACCATAGGACGCCATTTGTTTTTTACTCATTCATTCACTAATTTATTCAATTTTTTCCTGAGACCCCCTGCCCATAGGGTCCCCGTGGGCCCTGGAGGGCCACCGGCAATTATATAATTTATGTATTTGTTTTTTTTCTGAATCCCCCTGCTTTCTGTAGATTCCCCATGGACACTAACAATTATTTATTTTTTTATTCATTTTCATTCATCAATGCCATGTTTCACTACCTAGTTGTTTCTTACTTGATTGCTTTTAGGTGCACAAGAGAAGAGACGTCACATCACCCGCAGTACTGCCAAAGAGAAGGCTGGTACAATTAATCCTCCAATCTCTTCCACTTGTGCAGCTTAGTGCCACAGTCAACTCAGAGCTCTAAGATGGCCCCAAAGAAAGTTGCTCCCAAGAAAATGGCCAGTGAGAAGAAGCATCTTTCCACCAGTGGAGTGTCGACCACAACCTTTTTCGAGAGACGTGTGCCTGCTACTTCCTTCTGGGCAGGAACCTGGGAGCAGCACCAACAGCCCCACCCCAACCTAAGCCCAAGACCATATCTGTCAGTGAGTCAGTCAATGCAATCATGGTGATGCTGACGAGGAGTGACCCTGAATTTCTTTTATACTTTTCGCAAAGTAGTACCCAATCGTTTCATGAAATAGAGCAAAGTGGACAGGAGTCATACCCAGCAATAGTAGCTCTTCCTGAAGTTGGAGCAGAACAGGAGGTTTAGGGCTGTATTTATACTTTTTGGCGCACAACTGCGCCAACGCAGTTGTGCGTCAAAAAATTTAACGCCATTCCAAAGCACCATGCGGGCGCCTTATTTATGGAATGACGTTAGTCGGCGGGGCTGCCAGGTGTGCGTAAAAAAAAAATGACTTACACCAGGCAGCGCCGGCGTAGGGGAAAATGGAGCTTGGGCGCCAAAAAATGGGGCAAGTCAGGCTGAGGCAAAATTTTCGCCTCAACCCGATTTGCGCCATTTTTTTTTACTCCCAACCCCCATTGAAATGACTCCTGTCTTAGCAAAGACAGGAGTCATGCCCCCTTGCCCAATGGCCATGCCCAGGGGACTTATGTCCCCTGGGCATGGCCATTGGGCATAGTGGCATGTAGGGGGGCACAAATCAGGCCCCCCTATGCCAAAAAAAAAATTAAAAAAAAATACTTACCTGAACTTACCTTAAGTTCCCTGGGATGGGTCCCTCCATCCTTGGGTGTCCTCCTGGGGTGGGCAAGGGTGGCAGGGGGTGTCCCTGGGGGCATGGGAGGGCACCTCTGGGCTCCTTCGGAGCCCACAGGTCCCTTAACGCCTGCCCTGACCAGGCGTTAAAAAATGACGCTAAAACAGCTGGACGTCATTTTTTTTGACCCGCCCACTCCCGGGCATCATTTTTGCCCGGGAGTGTAAATACGGCGCACATGCCTCGGAGTCATTTTTTAGACGGGAACGCCTACCTTGCATATCATTAACGCAAGGTAGGTGTCCACGCTAAAAAATGACGCAAACTCCAAGATCTTTGGCGCTAGACGGGTCTAACGCCAAAGTATAAATATGGAGTTAGTTTTGCGTCGGAATTGCGTAAAAAAAAACGACGCAATTCCGGCGCAAACAGAGTATAAATATGCCCCTTAGTTTCCTGCCAAGCAAGAACCTCCTATTTTTAAATCAATGGCTCCCAGATCTCCAGTAAAAGAAGGACGGGTACTGCTCCACCATCTTCCCCAAGCACCCCTTCTGAAGACAATGATAGGGACTTGGAGTGTACCAAAGCAGAGTCCAGGAGATACCAGGAGAGGCAAGGGAAAAGAAAAGTTCCAGAAAGCCTTAGAATTATGGAAGGGGATGATGGTGAGGAGGATGATGATGACAAGCCAGTCATTGTGGAAGCTGGCACAGAGGAGTCCGACATTACTATCCAACCTGCTCTGAGGGATGTGGCACAGGCAGTACCATCAGCTCCCTTATTTGTAAGGCCCCAGCAGCGACCTGCACCAACCTCTACCTCAGTACAAGTATGTCCTGCAGAGAAGCAATAAACACACCCACCTCACTCCAGTTCTTCTTTATACATTGGTCCAGTAACAAAGGTACTCCTTCCCAGTTTGGGATTTTTTTACGATTAGCAAACAGGAGGAGAACATTGTGATATATTTCATGTGCCACAAGAGTGTTTGTCGAGATAAGCCTGGTTCACATTATGGTACTGGTGGCCAGACAACCCATATGAAAAAACATCACACAAAAATTGCTGAATGTGGTCGCAGTGGTATCCCGTAATTTTGTTTGGTGAGTGATTCCATGAATTTTCTAGATCTGTATAACTTTGTTAGATTTTTCTTATAGTAATCATTATTTTTTGGAGCGTTCCATCCGAATTCTTGCATCTCGTTTACATATTGATATGTCATATACATAATGTATTATTTTCTCAACTAATTTCTCAGAATTTGTTTTACGACAATCATATTAATGTGCCGAAAGTGACTATGAATTTTTACATTAATGGACAATTGTACTTGTACCTGTTATATCATTTATAGACAATGTGATGCATTTAATTGACTTTTCGTGCACATATACAATAGGGATGAACGTGTACATTTGGATCTTTTTACATGCTAGTTTCAGATAGTATGGCGCTAATGTTTCATTCGCACCCATAAGTATTTATATGAGCTGTTCAGTATATGGAACTAAAGGGACCTTTCTAGGTATGATGTGTTTCCTAATTATTTCTTATTGTTACAGATGTGCTCCTTGATTAACCTAATTTGATAATGAGGCCCTATACGAATTTATATTAAGAATATTTGAACAGGTATTATATTAGTTTATGATAATTGGACCTGGGTGAAGGATTGCACAGGAGATTTTTAAGATCAGCTTGCTTAGGGTTACCTTCTTTTGATTTCTGCCATAATGTCAAAGTTACTCATCACTGGGGGTAATGTTGCTATTTTTTAACATAGTTCATTCTTTTTTTTCTCCTATTTTTCTCTCTTATTTTCTGCCTTTGGGATTACTCCCTATCTGTTCAATTTATTATCTTGCTTGATTGTTTCTATTCCCTAGCACCTTTATTCTTGAACTATACTTATCTACATTCATATTGGTGTCTTATTTGTTTGGTAATTGTATATACTGTTCTATGAGATGGCTTTTCACTAATCAGATTTATGGCATCTGGCTCTAGTTTGCTCGTGTTTACTCAGACGGTTGCACTTGGGTGACACTTTGTTATTTTCTTTTCGTGTTATTTTCATAAGTAGGTGCTCTGTTTTTAAACTGTTTTTGTATTTTTCATCCTTGAGAAAGCCCCAGGTATATATACCATCATTAATGCACATTATATTGGCCTCCGGTCATCTATGTACTTCATAATAAACTATCTTTGGATCTACTGACCTGTTTGGATGTGCTGACTATAATTCAAACTGTGAAAGTGAAGACATGAATTAACCATTGAAACATGGGTTTACCAATACTTTATTATTAAAATTACATCCTGAGGCTTACATAAGGGGTCCACACCTCTTTGGTAACCCATATTCTACAAAAACAGGGCATTTAGAAAGAGAGTGCTGGACCCTTCTTGGAATATATGTGGTCGCAGTGGTGAAGGTAAGGAGAGCCAGGAAACATCAGCTAAACCGGCAAAATCACAGTGGAAGGTGAGGAAAAAGTGGGTGGGAGCCTCACACAAAGCAGGTCTGTTCCCAGCAGTGCATCAGAATCACCCGCCTCAGCGACCTCACAATGGCACAGGAAGACTCAGAGTCAGATGGAAACACCACAGCATACAGTGATTGCACCACAATACTCATTCAGTCTACCACAACTTACATCTCAAAAGTCGCCTGCGTCAGAGGCTCCACAAAAGAAGAAAATCCAGACTACTGTTATGGGTATTTTTAGGCAGGAGGGGCTCTATGACTGCAACCACCCAATGGCATGTTTGCATAATGGGAAGCTGGCAAAAGTGTTACAATGAAAAGGATTATTGTTAATTATTTTATGTTAAGACTGTTTCACCTACCTGTTCTGTTACTTTAAAATGCTGCTCGATTATATCTTGGTGATTAATGCTCATGACACATTGGGTAGTTAGACCTCATTCTGAACATGATTGCACTTTTCCCAAAACACCAGAGGAGAAAGAAGAGGATGTTTGGTCAGAATGATGTGTGTTTGCTAACCAACTTCTGGGTGAACTACCTGAGTCTGAGGATGAAGGCTGCTTCCCAGACTGAGTATGCCAGTGCCATCAAATAACTTTTTAATTATTTCTTGTTGAACTTCTTTCTTTATTTCTTGGCAAACAAAAAAAAAGCTGGGGGAATATTGTGTCAGATTTATGCTGCTCCATCATTTAATAATCACAAATATGTGGCCAGATTGGAGTTGGACCCGTGTGCAGTGAAGAAGCCCCCACATTCTCTTCAGGACAGTCGAGACAATGCCATTGCCTATCCTTTTTTTATTTTTACATCATCTAGCCGGACTGCCCTAGAAGATCACTGATTAAAAAACCGCCAGTACCAGTAGCAAATTCCAATTTGTTGCTACCATCAAAGAGGAGATGATATTTTGTATCAACCACCACTCTTGGATTGGAAGAGGTAGCTACTAACTATTGCACCAATGAGTGGTGATATATTGAGTGACTGTGAGTGATGTTTGATGATGTATGTAGTGGCTGATAGTGAGGGAGGGAGTTCAACAAATTTGTGACTTGATTTCGATGATTTACAATGTTTGGGGGCTGATAGGTGATCATTTTTTCTTGAAAGTGATTGGCCTTTCAAACTTAGTGAAATTTACCTGCAGGGTCCACTCCTTTTTTCTGGTTCCTCAGAGACCAGACCAGCCACTTTAGTTACCAAACGCGAACCTACACAAAATAGTCTAAATTCTGTTTCTCTATTTGCTTTGCATCAGCAGTGCACAATACAGGTCTACCTCACTATGGCCCTCATTACAACCCTGGCGGTCGGTGATAAAGTGGCGGTAATACCGCCAAAAGGCTGGCAGTAATTACCGCCAAATTATGACCATGGCTGTGAGAACTCAGATAGACAGCCACTTTACCACACCGACCGCCAGGGCGGAAACAACATCCACCACGGCGGTAGCCACCTACAGCCAGGTGAAAGCCAATGTTATGCACACTGTATTAAGACAACCCAATCTGCCACCTTTTCTGGGGCGGTACCAACGACATCAAAAGCCTGGCGGATGCAGAGCACAGAAGTGAAAGGACTCACCATTGGAGACACAGGGAACAACCACGCAGCCATGGAGCCCAAGCTGCAAATCTTTCCAATGATCTTCCACGTCCTGCTCCACCATGAACACCAACGACGGCGAAGACGGCCAAGGTGAGTACAGACGCCTAGCACACAATGGAGGGGGGGAGGAAAAAGAGAGTGACACACACACGCAGCACACACACACACACCCCCAACACCATACACACAATCAGATGCAGTAAGAAAACATATTTACCCTGTACCCCTCAGGAATAATGCAAGGACTACAGGAATAGACGAAAGTAAGTGTGTAATAATACAAATATAGTAGAAATATGACAATACAATCTAATGGTATATACATATGTACAGTTCAATGGACACAGCCCTGTCCTCAATGCTTGTGGACCACAGGGCCACATCACAAAGTCCAAGGCCCCAATTGTCTCCTGTAGCAACACAGAGAGAACGCTGCATGGGCATCAAGTCGAAAATAGGCAGGCACCTCAGGGGGACGGGGAACCAGGGGCACCTCAGCCGGCAGATGGAACAACACCAACAGTCCTGGAGGGGGCAACATGCCCTGTGCTTGGTCCTGGGGAGTGCAAGGCCCCACATGCTCTGATTTGCCCACATGCTCTGGAGGGGGCAACTTGCCCTGTGCTTGGTCATGGGAAGTGCAAGGCCACAGTCTCTCAAGTGGGTGACTTGCCCACATGCTCTGGAGGGGGCATCGTGCCCTGTGCTTGATCCTGGTGAGGAAGGGGTGAGTGGGTCCATACCCATTGGTTCTGGTGGGGCATCGTGCCCTGTGCTTGATCCTGGTGAGGATGGGGTGAGTCGGTGCCATACCCACTGGTTCTGGAGGGGGCATTGTGCCCTGTGCATGATCCTGGTGAGGATGGGGTGAGTGGGTACCATACCCACTAGTTCTGGAGGGGGCATCATGCCCTGTACTTCTGATCATGTTGAGGATGGGGTGAGTGGGTGCCATACCCACTGGCTCTGGAGGGGGCATCGTGCCATGTGCTTCTGATCCTGGGTAGTGCAAGGTCACAGTCTCTCAGCTGGGTGTCATTCCCACAGGATTTGCAGGGGGCAGGCCGCACAACAGCCCATGGAGGCAGGACTACAGACCGCCCACCGGCGGTGACGGCTGCTCAGTGGTGGTGCAGCTGATGCTGCAGCCGCTGGTAGGGGGAGGCTCCAGCCCATCCGCTGCAGCCTCTGATGGCTGCCCACTGCTGGTGGTGGTACTGCTGCTGCTGGTAGTGGTGGGGGGAGGCTCCAGCACATCCCCTTCCACCTCGGATGGCTGCCCACTGCTGTCGGTGGCAGTGCTGCTGCTGGTGGTGCTGGTGCTGCTGCTGCTGGTAGTGGTGGGGGAAGGCTCCAGCACATCCCCTGCAGCCTCGGACGGCTGCACAACCATGGTTGGTGGTGTGGGCTCTGACTGAGTCCCTACATCAGGCTCCTTGTCCTTCCTGCCTGCTGGTGCAGGCTCCTTGTCCTTCCTGGCAGCACTTGTGGCAGGCTCCTTGCCCTTCCGGGCAGCACTTGGGGCAGGCTCCTTGCCCTTCATGGCAGCACTTGGGGCAGGTTCCTTGCCCTTCCTGCCAGCAGCTGGGACAGGCAAACTTTCTTTGAGGCTGGCTGGTGCCCTGGACCCTATCCCACCACAAGTGGGTGTGGAGACTACAGGGCCTGTGGACTGGGTAGCTGAGGTACTTGCCTAGGTTTTTGCCACCCTGGCCAGTCGTGAAGGACGGAGGGGGAGGGGTAGGGAAGAGGTCAATGGTGGAGAGGAAAAACTTCTTAGGGACATTGGGGCTGGAAGAGGGAGAAGGTTTGGGAGTTGTGGAAGACGGAGAGGTTGTAGGTGGTGTCTGTCTGCTGTGTTTGAGTGCAGGTGCATGGGCTAGATGCTGTTGTGAGGTGGTTGGCTGTTGGGTGTCTGAGTGCTTGCATTTGTGTACCTGGGGGGGACAGACACAGTGGGAGAGGACACAGGGGACGTGTGCATGGCTGGTGTAGAGGTGTCTGCCATTGAGATGTGTGTTCTGCAAGGTGTGGTGGTGATGCTAGTAGTGGATGATGGTGTAGTTCATGCAGGTGTGAGTGTAGACGCAACTGGGAGGGAGGTGGAGGAGGAGGAGAAGAGGGACACAATGGAGGCAGTGGATGTTGGTATGTCTGCATCTGGATGGTGTTTGTGTGAGTGGCTGTGGGATGATGTGTGGTGCTTGTGTTTGCCTGTGACACTCTTGTGTGTTGTTCTGTGTGCATGCACGTCTGCCTGTGTGTTTGGGATAGGTTGGGGTTGAGGAGAATTGGACTGGGAAAAAGAAGATGGAGGGGGGGGAGGGTGAAAACAGGGACAATGGCTGCCATCAGAGAGGAGGCCAGAGCCTGGATTGATCTCTGTTGGGCTGCCAAGCCAGTGTGAATGCCCTCCAGAAACGTATTTGTCTGTTGCATTTGGGCTGCCAGCCCCTGGATGGCATTCACAATGGTTGACTGTCCTACAGAGATGGATCGCAGGAGGTCAATAGCCTCCTCACTCAGGGCAGCAGGGATCACTGGGGCAGGGCCTGAGGTGTCTGGGGAGAAGGAGATGCCCACCCTCCTGGGTGAGCGGGCACGGGCAACTTGATGAGGGGCTGCTGGGAGGGCAGTGCTGGTACGAGAGGTGGCGGCTGTACCTGTAGCTGGGGTGGTCACAGAAGTGTCCGCCTCCACCAGGGAGCTCTCATTGGAGGAGTTATCCATGTCCGAACTGTCCCCTCCAGTCTCTGCCGTGGTGCTCCCCTTGCCCTCCGTCCCACTGGTGCCCTCAGCGTTGGTGGACTACGCCTTCTGGGTCCTGTGGGATGCAGCTCCCTCTGTCACCGGTGCCTTTGCTCCTCTGCCAGATGATGCTGATGCACATAAGGACAGGGTGACAAAACAAAAAGGGGGGGAAAAGACAAAGGATACACTTGGTCAATGGCTGCACCAACACCACAGTTGGCGTACACAGCACCCTCACACACCAGGAACAGGCCTACGCACTATGCAATGCACTACCAGTAATAATGCTAGCCACCAGGGCATGGGCATGGACACATACTGCCAACTGCAGCACACCTGGGACCCACACAGCCCTGTCCAGTAGTGGATGCCTACAAGCTAGATAGCAGGATTATCACTTCTGAACCCTGCCCAACATGGGACCTACTCTGCAATGTCAGGCCTGGCCCAAGGGTACCCACAGACACACATCCCCCACCTGGGTTCCCCCCTACCATGCGTAAGTTGTAATGATGGGAACTGTACTCACCCCTTGTGGCTGCTGTGATACCCTCACGTTCCATCCAGCTCCGGATAGGCCACTGCCAGTCTGCGGGCCATCAGGGGGGTCAGGGTTCGACGGTCACCCCTTCCTCTTTGTGAGGCCATCCCCAGCTGGGCCTCTGCCATCTCTGTGCCCAGCATCTCAGGTCCTCCCACCGTTTCCGACAGTGGGCGCTCCGCCTGCCATAGACCTCCAGGGTCTGCACATCCTTGACGATGGCACGCCATATACCCTTCTTTTGATGGGCGCTGACCTACAGAGAAATACACACAGGGAAAGGTATTAGTCAGACCATCCTGCTTGTTACACTCATGGCCCACCATACCCCTTCACATCGCCATTTGCACACACAGGGACCAGCACACAACCTGTCCGCCGCTCAGGGGCCATCTACCCGCCCCCTACACGAGGCCTTCAAACACACCACTCCATGCATTCATGCCCCAAGCATCGTGCTCACAGTGTACTCACCTGTTGGTCTGGAGGCCCATACAGCAGTCGGTACTGGGGTAGAACTCCATCTACCAGTCGCTCCAACTCCGTCGAGGTGAAGGCAGAGGCCTTTTCCCCAGTCACGCGAGCCATGGTAGGTTCCAGATACAGGTCACAGCAGCACATGCAGTGTAGGTCCTCTCCTGTTGAATGTCAGGTAGCAAGTGGCTGATCAGATAGAAAATGGCGGTCACGCCCGTGGCAGTACATACCGTCACCGCCAGCGTACATCACCATTGACCACTGTCTTATAACTGCGTCACAGTACATAATTGGACATACAGGACAAATGCCACATATACATTAAAAATGGAGATCATTCATTGTACTGTTGAGGCTACGATCTACAGTTTGTGACCGGCTCCTCACTCTTTTGCCCCATAGATTACTACCACTGCAGATGAATAGGAGATGGAGACATACCCCAGTGTACAGACCCCTGGTGGACTTGGCAACAATGGAGGAGAGGCACATCATCCTCACCTACAGACTTGGCAGGGCCACAATCACTGAGCTGTGCGCCCAATTAGAGCCTGACCTGATATCTGCTATCCGTCACCCCACTGGGATCCACCCTCTTGTGCAAGTGCTATCAGTGCTCCATTTCCTGGCTACGGGTTCTTTCCAAGTGATAGTGGGCTTGGCAGTAGGAATGTCACAGCCAATGTTCTCAGTAGTGCTGACCAGAGTGTTGTCTGCCCTGATTAAACACATGTGCAGCTACATTGTTTTTCCCCAGGTGGAGGATTTGGCCACTGTGAAGGCTGACTTCTCTGCAATGGGACATATCCCCAACACCATTGGGGCAATTGATGGAACACATATTGCATTTGTTCCCCCCGGCAAAATGGACAGGTGTTCAGAAATCGAATTAGTTTTCACTCCATGAATGTCCAGATGGTGTGCCTGGCGGACCAGTACATCTCCCATGTCAATGCTAAGCATCCTGGGTCGGTGCATGATGCATTTATCCTGAGGAATAGCAGCATTCCAAATGTAATGGGCCAACTACAGACAGTGTGGCTAATAGGTGAGCTCTGGTTCCCACCCAGTGGATGTCGTTGTATGGGTATGGTGTAGGCCATATGGGATAGTGTGTGCCTAAATGTTGTCCCTCCATATTTGCAGGTGACTCGGGTTACTCCAACCTATCATGGCTACTGACCCCTGTGAGGAATCCCTGGACAAGGGCAGAAGAACGTTACAATGAGGCACATGGGCTTACAAGAAGGATAATATAACGTACCTTTGGCCTCCTGAAGGCCAGGTTTCGGTGCCTCCTTCTTACAGGTGGTTCCCTGTTCTACTCACCCAAGAAGGTCTGCCAGATAATCGTGGCATGCTGTATGATGCACAACCTTGCCTTGAGACTCCATGTGCCTTTTCTGCAGGAGGAGGAGGCTGTAGATGGCCTTGTGGCAGCAGTGGACCCTGTGGACAGTGATGATGAGGAGGCAGATGATGAGGATGAGAACAGAAATGCAGTGATTCAACAATACTTCCAATGATACACAGGTAAGACAGTGTTACTTCACATTTCATTGACATTTTTCTCTTTCACTTTGTCACTGGCAGGCTGTTATTACCCACTTTTATGCCCACTCACTGTACCCTTTGGCAACTCTTTTTTGCAGATGTTTGTTCCCCACTTTCACTCGTGGTGTGATCACTGCAGCCAACTACAGGTCTATCCTATGTGAACATTACTGTACAGTTGAATTGCAATTTTTGAACCTGGTTAAATGAATACATACTTAAATCATTTGACATACTCCATACTTGTATTTGTTCAAAGGGTGTTTATTTAAGTACTAAGAAGTAGAGGGGCAAGTGCAATGGGCTGGGGTGATGATGGAGGAAAGTCCAGGGTATTGTTCCAGTCTATTGGTAGCACAGGTGCTTTGTCCAAGTGGACATAGGAAGGGGAGCAATGGCAGTTAAAGGTGGACAGGGTGACAGAGTGGGACACAAGGGTGACAATCAGGAGAGTCTTGGCAATAGTCTCTGGCTTCTGCCTGTATCGCAGGGAACGTTTGCGGGTGGTTCTCCTTCTGCAGGGGGAGGGGTGCTGGTCGGCTGTTGGTCCTGTGGCGGGGCCTCCTGTCCACTAGTGGCAGCGGAGGTGGAAGGCAGTTCAGATGTCTGGCTAGTGACAGGGGCCCGCTGTTGTAAGACCGCCCCTTCATGATGTTGGCCATGTCTGCCAGGACCCCTGCTATGGAGACCAGGGTGGTGTTAATGACCTGCAAGTCCTCCCTGCTCCCCTGGTACTGTCCCTCCTGCAGCTGCCTGGTCTCCTGCACATTGGCCAGGATCTGGCCCAGTGTATCCTGGGAATGTTGGTATGGTCCCAGGATCTCGGTGAGTGCCTCCTAGAGAGTTGGTTCCTTGGGCCTGTCCTCACCCTGGTGCACAGCAGTCTTCCCAGTGTCCCTCTTGTCCTGTGCCTCTGTCCCCTGAACGGTGTGCCCACTGCCACTGACCCCAGGTCCCTGACTGTCTTGGGTATGAGATATGCCCTGGGGTCCCTGTAGTGGTAGACACACTGCTGATTGACGTGTCCTGTGGACAGAGGTATAGGTACGCTGGGTGGGTGCTGTGGTGGTGTTTCCTGAGGGGGAGGCTCTGTGGTGGTGTGTGGCTGTGCCTGGGTAACCGACTGTCCGGAAGTCCCTGATGGGCCGGGTTGGTCATCCAGATCCAGGTGACCAGAGTTGCTGTCATCACTGTGGGCCTCTTCTGTGGGGGGACTGGATAGTGCTGGCACCTCTTCTCTGCTGACATTGGCTGGGATACCTGTGGGAATGTAAATGCAGTGTTATTGTTCCTGTGTGTGACATATTGTGCATCAGAGGGTTGCCCTCTTTGGTTGGATTTGCCATGGCAGCTTTCAATTGTGTACATTGGTGTACGGTGGGATGATTAGTTCTCTCTAGCGTGCATGCTTTGGTGATAGGTGTCCATGCAGGGCTGTGAGTGATGTCCATGCATTGGTGGTGCATGCAGGGCTTGGCATCAGTATGGGTGATATATGATGGTGGAGTGTGTTGGAGTGATGGGAGTGATGGTGAGGGTGGGGGTTTGTGATGGCATGCAGGTAGGGGGGGTGAGAATAGTATAGAGTTGACTTACCAGAGTCCAGTCCTCCTGCTACTCCTGCCAGGCCGTCAGGGTGCATGATTGCCAAGACTTGCTCCTCCCATGTTGTTAGTTGTGGGGGAGGAGGTGGGGTTTAACTGCCAGTCCTCTGTACAGCGAGTTGGTGTCTTGCTGCAGTGGAATGTACCATCCCCGTAGGTCGTTCCACCCCTTCCTGATATCATCCCTTCTTCTGGGGTGCTGTCCCACGGCGTTGACCCTGTCCACGCTCCTCCGCCATAGCTCCATCTTCCTAGCAATGGATATCTGCTGCACCTGTGCTCCAAATAGCTGAGGCTCTACCCAGATGTTTTCCTCCATCATGACCCTTAGCTCCTCCTCTGACAATCAGGGGTGTCTTTGTGGTGCCATGGGTGTTGTTTGAGTAGTGTGGGTGAGGGTGTGTAGGGTGATGTGTTGGGGTGTGTGATGTAAGGTGCATGGGTGGTGTATAAGTGATGGTGGTGTGTGGCTCTGGTCTTGTCTGTGGTGGTGGTGTCTGTCTTCTGCAAATGGTTTATAATTTTAAAGGGTTGTGGGTACTGTGGGTGGGTGTTTAATAGTGGTGTGTGTGTGTGGTTGTGGTGTGTGTATGGTTGTCAGTTGTATATTGTTTAAATTGACCAATGTGGTGTTGTTTTGTTTGAGTGTGTGTATTTTGAGCATGGTGGTATGTACCACAAATGGTTTACCGCCATTGAATGTCCGTGGTGATTTGTGGGTCACAATGTAGTGGGCGTTGCTCTGTTGGCATAACGGTGTGGGTTTTGATACTGCCATTTTATCACTGACCTTTGGGCTGGCAGACTTGTGTCTGTGGCTGAATAGTGACGGATTGGTTAGTATGTGTCATCATATGGTGAACGGTTATACGCCATGGCGGCGGTATGTTGGCGGCAGTCACCATGGTGGTAAGTGGGATTTACCACCAATGTCATAATGAGGGCCTATGTTTGGGACTGGGACGGAGTACTCAGTCAGGAGGAGGGGGATGGAATGACTCAGGGAGGGCTACCTCAACAGCTAGAAGGAGAAATGGATCTACTTGAAAGCGAAACCATGATGATGATGGTGAAGACTCTGAGGCCTAGAACTCACTCAGCACTGTGGACAGGAGAGAGGTGCGTTGGTTTGGAAAATGCTGCTGAGTGTGTGTTTGCTGCATTGCTGACTCAAATGTGAAACTCCTCTTTATGTTCTTCTTCTTCCTCTGTGTTTTCCTGGTGGACTCCTGACTCCTCATGAAGCTTACCTTGCTTCCTTTTGTCATTCTCATTTACTCTATAATACAGTTACTGTTTTTCAATATGTACGCCTTCTCCTAGTGGTCTCCTAGTGGTCTCCCGCACAAAGAAAACTTGATGAAAGCTCAACACTCTAGCTTACCTGCCAGATAGGTTTAGCAAGGCACCCATGAGTGGCGGGCATTCAGAGAAGAATGGAGATGCACCACCCAATTTGGCAATACAGTATCAATTTCCTTTTTTTTAACAATCACAATTTTTAGGGCTGGTGGGTTAACTTCAGTCTTCCATAATTTGTATTTTTCAAATCTAGAAGACAGAACATTTAGAGAAATACTATCTTGGCTCTCTGTGGGGCGGAAGGACTGTTTGCAATGCATTTAATTGAACTGCGTCATACTTATCCTTTCATCATTTCCTTCTACAACAAACTGATGATGGTGTGCTGCTCAGCGCCCCGATTAATATTGTTGTTGTTTCTTCTATGTAGTGTTTATCTTCGTCACACCCTTCCCCAAATCCTCTTTCTCATCCATTCATTGAGCCCTTAACCCTCTTCCCCCAGGCAGCGTTATTTATTAAGGTGTGACTCAACTTTACACCGTAAATAGATCACACACCTGCTGGGGCGAATGTGGTGAAAGTGACACCAACTCATTGCATGATGCTCTATTACCTGCGCAATATTCCACTCCGGCCCCATCAACATCATCATTCAGGCCTTGTGTTTTGTGTTTCATAAAGGCTTAACCTTGTCCAACCACTCCTGACTCTGAGCCCACTTCTTCTGACTCGAGGATTTAATTTCCTAAGTTTAGTTTTCATTAAATATTAGCTCCCCATTGCTCATAAGAAGTTGATATTGCTAGTTTTTATTATCATATCAGGTCTTCTGTGTTGTGTGCCAAATACTGTCATTGTGGTAGTCTGGTCTCAGTTTTTCTAAAGATATGATATAATATATAAACCACTAACTCTGTCTTCTTTCAATCTAGTTGACAGTGATGGATAACCCTTTGATTAATTCTGCAGATGGAGTTTGTATAGGTCAGAGTGTCATCTTGTGTCTTCCCTCTCTGCACACTAGCCTGCTACTAGTACTACCCCTTAAGAGGAGATAAGATGCCCCATTGGGAAAACCCTACAGTAAGAAGAATGAAGTATCAGCCCTCGCTTCATCTTTTCAGGTAAGAGAAGAACTATAAATTGAAGTGAACTTGTTTAGTTAATGATTAACTTTTGCTGAAAAAGATCTTGTTTGTGTGTATCTAGGCTTTTGTAGGCAAAATAGGCACTCAAATCACCCACTAGCAGTCAATATAGTTACAGAGGGTATTAGAGCAAGAGTATAAGTAAACAACATACATTTTTAGCAGACTTTCAAAACAGGCTACACTAAAAGACAGCATTGCAAACTAAAACACAACAATAAGGATTTGAGTCATAAATAAAGAAAAATAAATTATTCCTTTTCATTTTTTACATATAAAAAACCCACCCTTTCCACCCACAACGGTCCCACCCCTCTACTCAAACAAATGGCTCCATCCCAAAAGGTCAAACAAAAGTCAACAACAAGAGAAACAAAATTCCACAACGGACGTCCAAAGTGCAAAGCAGCCCACTCCCAACTCCCTTTCCTACCCTCTCTACCCACAAGTGTCCCACCCACCAAAATAAAAAAAGAGAATCAGAAGAGGGCGTTCTCCACGTGGGTCCAGGGATCGTCCTGGGTTACCTCGATATGTGCCACCTGGCAGCCCAGGATTGCAAAGTGTTGCAGCAGGTGGCATTGGAATTTGCAGTCTGAGCATTAGGGGAGCAGTGATAGAACAGTGACAGGCAGCTGCCAGCTGCACTGATGGTGCCACTGGGAGGCTGGGGGCACTGGCAGCCAGTAGGAGGAGCTAGGACCGGCAGGCATGTTGGCTGCTGCCTGGGCCTTGTCCCCCTCCTACCGAAGGGCAACCAGCCACCAATATTAATTGCGATGCCCTCTAGCCTCTGCCACCACAGCCGGGCTGCTATCTACTGGTGAGTTGGATGTCCAGTAGGAATAGCTATAACAGGAAAGAATGAGGAAAATAAAAAATTATAAACAGTGCTCTGTGCAATTTTGTAAAATGTAGAGTGGCACAGTAGCAGTAAATTGCTGGTCTCCTAGGACCATTGGAATTTGATGTGGCTGATTACGAGTCACAGGGCCATTTTTTACCCACACATGCCTCACTGTAGTTGACTAATGTCAAAAGGATAAAAGTTGAACTGACATGAATCTGGTATGAAAGCCATGACATATTAATTACTTGTACATAAATGTGGTGCATGCCAATAGGGATTTTTCAAAGTTTTTTGGGTGGCTGGAAAAGAACTTTGAAAAGAATAAAAGACTGATGTAGTAGGAGTGACAGAGTGACACTGAGTGGGAATGGAAACATACCAATTACGTTTGCAATGCATTGGCAACTTTGTGAATGCTGCATTAACTGTAGCAGATGAACTATTGTACTGCCAAATTCAACAGCGCTGCAGTTACATCATTGTAGCATGGGTGACTAATGAGGAGGGAGTAATGTTGATGGGTGGGAGGATACATATCTGCCTTGCTTCAACTACAGTGGGTTAAGTGAGAAGACAGAAAATTAAAATACTCCCACTTTGAGCAAAAACTTTGATAACCATGTAAACCAAGCGAAGTAGGTGAACAGACATGTCCCTCTCCAGAAGAGCTCCCTTATTTCTTGATCCAAGCAATTATACATTCATCTTTTCATTTGTCTATTCTATTCATCCTTTGATACTCACCAATTAAGATTTATACTATCTCATCATACCTTTCACCATTCCAATCTAGACATCCATAAATCCTATCTACCCGTCCATCCATACACTCACCTATCCAGTATCCACTCTTTCAAACACTCTGCTTTCACCCTTCCATTCATTTACTAACCCATCGGTCATTACCATTATTCGCTACATCCACCCATTCCGCAACCGATCATCCTTTTACCCATCCACTCTTTACCCACTGAAGCAACCTTTCAGCCCTTTTGCCCCTTTCATCCATCATTTCACCCACCCATGCATCTCCTATCACTCACATATTCATCCTTTCCTTTCACCCACATATCGTTTCACTCATATATCATTTCATCCATCCTTTCTTTTAGCCGTCCATCCTTTGTTCAGTTTTCCATCAAGCCATCATTTGTAGTGTCCGTTCATTATGAGCTTTTATCTGCTAAATTGCAGAGAGAAGAGTCCATTAAGAACTCTACCCTCCCTGTAGCTGCTAAACAAGGGGCTTCACAAGCAACACCCTTGCAGTGACTATACTAGTTTTTGTCAATGAGCAAAAGCAATAAGACTTACCAACACCCATCCCTGCTGCCGCAGGTTCTCCCCCTCTGACCTCTGCCACGTCCTGCACACTGGTGCTGCTGCTGGCTCCTGCACTGGTGGTCAGTGAGGCTGGCAAAAACTTCACACATTTTAGATTCCAACAACATACAACCACAATAGTTCTATCTTCTTCTATTATTCACTTTAGGAATTTTGTTGGTTGTTAGAAAAGCCAGGTAGACAAATCAACCACAAACGTTTTATAATGGAGGGGTAGAGATAAGTCACTGAAGCGCAATAAAGGGGTGGAATACTTTGGTCAGTCCAAGAGAACCTATGGTAAGGTCTTGGTTGGCAAATGCAATGGGCATGAACAAGGCAAATAAAGCCTTGACAAACATGTGTAGAAAAGCTGACTTGGGCATGCAAGCTTGTCAGTAGAGTACCTGTCCTAAGAACCTGTCCTCTTAGTATTAAAGTACCAGTCAGCAAGATATATAAGGGGAGGAGAGAAAGCTAAGCTTAGTAACAAGGGAGAAGAAAGCTAGTACAGACAGGAGGAAGTCAGATACAGAAACATGAAAAATAGATAAATGCAGGGATAACAAGAGTTTAACAAAGCTTGGATAGAACAAAAATAGGTACAAAAAAGGTAGACAGCCACAGTAAAAATAAAATAAAAATTATTCAAAATGAGGAGAGGTGAAAATTAGGGAAATAATAATAATAATAATAATAATAATAATAAAACAGGAAGACATACTGGGGCCAGCAGATCTGCCAGCATTCGCACTGGTGGTGGCACTGGCACCCTTGTCTCCTCCTGGACCCGGCTTACACATTACCCTCTTCTTCCCCTTGGGTACTGACGTAAGAAATAGAGAAGATAAAAAAATTATTAGCGGTACAGTTAATCTCCCCAAAAATATTTTAACAGGCAGAGGCAAACAGAGTAACATTGTACTTTTCTAAATGAGATCGCCTATTATCGATAGACTCAACTCAATTTGGCCTGTTACTTTTACTTTCCAAATTCCTACACCTAAATCCTACTACAAACTTACTAAACTACGGGCCATATTTACAAACGTTTGATGCAAGACAGAGCTGCAAGCCTTCTTGCTGTGCTGCCCTGCATCAAAAGAAAAGGGCAGGAATGCGCTGTATCTACAAGATATGGTGCATTCCTGTCCTTGTTCCCTGTGCTGGTGCACAATGGGCTGCCATGCGACAATGCAGACACCCTTGCACCATAGCGCAAGGGTGGCTGCGTTGCGGAGTTGATTGTTTTTGTGCATGAATGGACACCTTCCTGCAACAACAAAAAAATCACGAGGAGTTTTACTTTTTCGATGTGTGCTGCAGAATGCAGCACACATGGAAAAAGGAAAATACAAGGAGAAGTAAAGGTATTCCTCCTCGTTGAATCTGTGTTACACCTCCCCCGGGGAGGTGTAGGATTTTGACGCATTGCCAGGTTTACAAAGCCTTGTAAATCTGGTAATGTATCAAATACCATGGGTGTTACATGGGAACACCCTCTGTAACACCCATTGCACACCTCCATGTCGCAGGGTGAGTCAACGCAGCAACTTGCGATGCATTGACTCAGTAAATATTTACAAGGCCATGAAAAGCCATGCAGGGTGGCTTTACATGGGCTTGTAAATATGGCCTTGCAGTGTGTTCCGCACTACCGTCACTAATTGTGACATTCCAGTGGGGAAAAGGACCTTGTAAATATGGGCCCACATTTACAATTACGCACCACTAACAATGCATTCATAGTGCAAAGAATGATCTTTGCTTCTCAACTACCTTTGATGGCGTGTCTTAGTCTCCATTTTTTTCAATCCATAGATGCATACATACATACATACATACATACATACTATACTGTCATACTACACATCACTAGGAGATTGTGATTGGGAGAAATAAGTTACATAAAGAAGGGCACAGAGAAGGGAATGCTAATTCCCTGATATTACTTATTACTACTACCACTATCTTATTCTTGGTGACAGGAGGAATCTCTGTCTGCATGGCTTCTTAAATATTAATCAGCCCAAATGTGCGCCGACGACTACAATTAGGAAGCACAGAATGAGCACCTGGCTAGTTCAAACTGGATCACATTATAAATGTTAATTGTAATATAACTTAACTTACCTCTGAGAATCAGCAATTGTATAAGAAAAAAGTGCATTGCGGAACAAACAAAACAAATAAATAACTATTATTCACAAAGCCTGACTCCTCAATGCCCAGAAGGTCGAGCAGGTCCTGTTCATGGTTGATTATGCCCACCAAACAGTGCATCAACTGCTGCTGGGTGCTCTAGACCCCAGTGTGCTGACAAACAACTGGTGCACCCTCCCCACAGCAGTTGACGCTCCCGAAGGGCGTAACCGTTCCCAGGCTTGCTGCCTGCTGCCAGCATGGAGGAGTGGTGGCGCTGCACATAAAAGACAAGTGATGCCACCTCCACCTCAGTGAAAATAGTGTGGGGCTGCATCCCTTGCCACCACCAATGCCCACAAGGTAAGCAGCTAGCATCCATGACGCTGGAAGGGGAAAAAAGGGGATGAAATAGAAGGAAGGTAGAAAGCAAAAAATGAAAAAAAAGTAATGGTAAAAGCACAAAAAACACACCAAAAAATGACAGAAATGTAAAATACACAAACACAAAGACACACACTGATGAAATAAAGGAAAATAAGGGGTGGATAATTTAGAAAAGGGTGGGATTGAAAAGATTAAGGGTGGATTAAAGTTAGGCCCAGCACCCTGCACAGAGAGACAGGGAAAACCAAATGGCTGTGCTGCAGCGAATCACGTGATGGAGTTCAAGCGATATTTGCAATGCGAGAGTGCAAATTGTGCTCCCAAATGTAAAAAAACGCAGTGTGAACGGGCGCGCCGAGCCACTGGTGGAATTCCATAGAGCTCACAGCGTTTTTTTACCACTTTGCAGAATTCTGCATACTGGGACTCCACGAGCTTCCCCAACCCCTAATCAGAAGTCTGCCTCCCTAAAGGCCTGAGGAAAAGGTGGGATATCCTCTTGCACTTCCTGTACTTTGCCTACTTGGGTATCGCAGAAGGGAGTAGGCTTCAGCTCCTTTGAGCTTCTGTACAGACACCCTCTCTGAGGATCGCTTGGTTTGGTGAAGGAGGATGGAGAGCAAGTTTCAAACAAAGTCCCAAAGGATGTGGTAACTTACATGCTGGCCTTTTGTAGCCAAATGGCTAAGTTGTGGAAGCAAGCTTCTGGCAACTTAGAAGCCAGCCAGGCTGTAATGAAGGAGTGGTACAACCAAAATTCTATCACTGTGGAATTTTAGCCTGAGCAGAAAGTGTGGGTGATGGAACCTGTGGATCCTGGTGCCCTATGAAGTGAGTGAAAAGAATGGTAAGGCCACCTATGTGGTAGACCTTAAGACCCACAGGCAACCCCACCAGGTGCTTCATATCACTTGCCTCAAACCACACTTTGTGAGGTCTGACGTCGTCATGCTGCTGATGACTGATGGAGCTGATGAAGAGGAGAGTGAATCTCTGCCTGACCTCCTAGCTGCCAAGGAGAAGGATGGGTATGTGAAAGGAGTGATCCTTTCCCCCTTTCTTACTCCTGGACAGCAGAGGGACCATTGCCAAGTATTGGATCAGTTCTCCTCTATTTTCTCCCTTACTCCTGAGATTACCCACCTACGTACCGATGATGTGGACACAGGGGACAAACTCAATGTCAAGCACAAATCTTAGAGTTGTCAGACAAGGTGAAGGCCAGCATCAAGAGTGAGGTTACTAAGATGCTAGATTTGGGGGTGATGGAACCCTCGAGTAATGTCCTTTGGTTTAAAAAAATGCTTCTGCCACCTTCCAGAGGCTGGTGAAGCAGGTACTTGCTGGATTGGAGGCCTTCTCTGCTGCTTTTTTGGATGATATAGTTGTCTTCATTAGCAACTGGGAGGACCTCCTCTATCACTTCTGTGAAGTGCTTCAGGCCTAGCAACAGGCAGACTTGTCTATCAAGGCCAATAAGTGCCAGATAGGATAGGAATCAGTGGTGTACTTGGGACATCTGGTGGGTGTGGGTAAGGTGCAGCCCCTCCAGGCAGAGACTGAAACTATCATGGCCTGGAAGCCCCCCAACCCCAGACTGAGGTCAGAGCATTCTTGGGCCTCACTGGGTACTACAGGAGGTTTGTTAAGGGAAATGGCACCATTGTTGCTCCCTTGACCACCCTGACTTCTAAGAAGCGGCCCAGAAATGTGAATTTGACAGAGGCATGCCAAAAAGCATTTGACTTCCTGAAATAAGCCAGGTGCACAGCTCTTGTGCTCAAGGCCCCTGACTTCTCCATGGAAATCATTGTACAAACAGACGCCTCAGAGCATGGCGTGGGGGCATGTGACATAACCCCCTCCGACCCCATTAATTTACCTGAAGCTCTATTGCAAGATCCTCCAGCGGGGTCTCCTTCGTGCCATCTACAGGAAAACAAAAACAAAAGACAGTTACGAAGAGGTCCGCTTTGACCCCAGAGGTTTTTCTACAGAACCTGTGGAAGCAAGGAATTTGAGGTGACAACCCGGAAGAGGAGATCAACAGAGAAGGGAAGGAGGATAGAATGGGAGAACAGATGACAAATGACAGAGAGGAGGATAGCGAAGGAGAGATGTGACCAGAGACAGAGCAAGAAGAAACTACTGAGTGGAAAAGGGAACGAGGACGAGAAGTAGACGAAAGACGAGGAGAGGAAGAAGACAAGGTGCAGGGCGGTGAGGACGAATGGTTTGGGGCTGGGGCTGGGACTCTGCAAGAGATGCCAAAGCTCCCGCCATGGCTCTGGAGAGTTGTAGCTCCTGCAGTGAGTGACAGGGCCAAAGACAGTAGAAGGAGGTGGCTGAAGAAAATGCACTGAGGAGAAGGGCAAGACACCACTGTTACCTGTCACTATTTTGGGGATTTCACCTGTTTCTAACAATAATGGGGCCCTTGCACAGGTAATGCCGGGTCACTTTGAGATAGACTGACATATCACTGCTAAGGTACTCCTTGTAGTAAGGGAGGAGATCAAGGATTAAAAGCTGGTCTGCTTTCTGATAATTTTCACCTTTTCGCTCACCCGAGTTTATTATGTTTTCTCTTCTATGTCACACATTAAAAAACTTCCTATCTATACTTTTTTTGTCCTGCCCTCTCTTGATACCCCAAAAATAGTGCAAATTGAGACACTTTGCAGAAGGCTTTTTCACATTTGGTGTTTTGGTAGAGGGAAATACTCCTGTCACAGACCATCTTTACATATCCTGGGATTTTTCCCTTCTTGCATTCTCATGCGCGGACAGCCCTCTGGCGGCAGTCACCACTCCTCAAGAAGCGGACCTGAAGGAAAGAAAGATAATTAAAAAGAATTACCATCATCATCATATTCCTGAACCCCTTAGACTTCGGACCTAAACCAAACAACATTCGTATGAAGAGAACCACTCGATGCATCCCTTTTTGTTTTGTTAAATACACCTTCAATAAAATCTGTCAAAATTACTCACCATATAAAGCCTCCAAAGCCTTATTTCCCACCCTGTGTCCCACAGGGCAGTATTGTCAGAGTTCAATGAAGAAGGCTTAGGAAAGGAGGAACAGAGGTGTAGTGCTATTGAAAGGGAAGATTTTGATGTGGTTTGGACCCTGAAGAAGTTGAGGCCATACCTGTTTGGCACTCACTTCCTGATTCAGACCTACCACAGGCTCCTCAAGTGGATAATGCACATGAGGGACAAAAATCCAAAACTGTTGAAGTGGTCCATTTCCCTACAGGGTATGAACTCAGGGTGGAACACAGACCTCAGGTAGACCAAGCTAATGCTGATGGTCTATATAGGTTTTTCTGCCTTAGAGATGAAAAGTCCCTAGAGGTTGGGTAGCTCTCCCCACTTTTAGGTGGTGGGGGGACACGTGTTAGACCTGGCATCGTTAGAGCGGTCTTACCACAGACCTTTTGTCTTTACCTCCTGTTTGGCTGCTGTAACATTTGTTGGCCTTGGGACTCTGTGCACTTTACCACTGCTAACCAGTGCTAAAGTGTATGTGCTTCTTCCTTAAACATGGTAACATCAGTGTATTCACAATTGCCATGATTAATTTACATGTAAGTCCCTTGTAAAGTGGTATACCATATACCCAGGGCCTGTATATTAAATGCTACTAATGGGGCTGCAGCACTGATTGTGCCACCCACTTAAGTAGGTGGCCCACTAGTAATATTTGAGTTGCAGGCCCTGTGTATATGGTATATCACTTTAAAAAGGACCAAATGTATGACAACTGGTAAAGAGGTCAATAATAATCACACATAATTTTTGATCAGTGCTAGAGCTCTTCTGGACCATGTGGATCTTTTTGTAACCTGTTACATGAGGTTCCTTCCAAAGCATTCATGTCACTGGGATAAGGCTGACACTCTGCAGACATAATCTCTGTAAACATTTCCTTTTTTGGGGAATATTAGCTACATTTTCCTTTTTTCCTTCACTTTTCTGACACTAAACACACAGCTGATCTAGAAATATTCTTGATAACCCCTTCTGGTACACACTTAAGCGCTCCTTTTCTCAAGCCATCTAGTAACTTGATCCTGAAAATCTCCACCCAGAACTAATTCTTGCTCTTATCTTCAAGCACTTTTATGTGCTTCAATTTGCAAATAACGTGGATAGGGTCAGATGTATCAAACATTTTTGCGATCGCAAAAATGCGTTTAGGTATGTAACAAGTCCAATTTGCGATTCGGTAACTTGTTACCGGATCGCAAATTGGATTTGCGACTACATACCGATTCGGTATTAGGAAGGGGTGTGTCAACTGCGTCCCTTCCTAATACTGAATCGCAGAGGTATGTATGATTGTTTTGTGACCGTGAATGCGGTCGCAAACAATCGCAGTTACCACCTACTTCAAGTAGGTGGTAACCCATTCGCAAAGGGGACCCCTTCCACTTTGTGAATGCATGCGAAAACGTTTTTCCCATGGACCACTGCCTACTTTTAAAAAATGAAAAGAAAACTTTTAATTTTTCATTTTTAAACACATCCCATTTTTCTTTAAGGAAAACAGGCTGCATTTTTCAAAAAATAGCTTTATTGAAAAGCAGTCACATACATGGTGGTCTGCTGAGCCCAGCAGGCAACCATCACTGTGATTGTAACCATTTGCAATGGCTCGCAAATTGCGACCTCCCTCATGAATATTGATGAGGTAGGTCCATTTGCGAGCCCTTGCGAATCGCAATATGAAACTCCTGGAGTTTCATTCATTCCAATAGCGATTACTTCATTGCGATTCGCAAAAACTCACAATTAGGTAATTGCTATTGGATAACATGATACATCTGGCCCATAGTCCCAACTCTCTTTAGTACTTCCTGAACTTTAGACTTCTCACAACATTAAACCTAACAGTTTCTTGGCAACCAGCTTGGTTCTGAACCTGATACTGCCTTATGTCCTCTCAGAGCTTTGAACCGGGACACTCCCATTTTGAAATGTCAAGTACAGCGAGACGCCTACAAAATACTGGTACCCTACTGGCTACAGGTAATTTAAGCACCTTCGCACCGATCAGTTAGCACATTCCACAGGCCCATTTTCTGAGGGCGATATATGCTACTATTTTAGGAGCAATATCTTTTCCAATCAGAAAATCCTGCATTACTTTACAGGTAAATTGGACGACACAATCCAAAACCAAACACAAAGGTAAACCCATTAAAATAAATACACCTGAAATATACACCTGACAGAACAGAAATTCAATGACACTCAATGGAGATCTAGGAAACATAACTTGAATACTTTGCGAATTATTATCCACAAGAACAATTGCAAAACAAGAATTCCATTATAATGCTAGGAGCGGCCGCAAAAATCAATGTCAACTTTCTTCAACATGTATACAGCAACCATAGACAAGTTGTTATGCTCAGCTTCTCTACACTTTACATCTTTGTACTTTCAACTGTACATCTCTATCCTTCAATAGAATTTTTTCTCAAATCACTGAGTGACACAATGTCTCCTCCACTATAAAATACCACCCTCACTAGACAACTCTGTGGCAATTTGTGCAAACGACTGCAATCCTAAACAGCTTTCCTTGCTCCATCCCAGCATCAAATTATCCACGACTTTAACCAGCACTTCATCACTTCTGCTTCTTACATGCCCTCAAGTCGCTGGCCACATGCAACAACTGTTGCACACATTGGCACTCCTGGGAGAAAACATTGGAAAATAGGTGCATTCAATACGCCCCTCATAATGTTAACAAAAGCTCCTCCTCCCACTTAACTTTTGCCCCCTTCTTCTGCAGCTTTGTCAAAGGTTGTGCCATAACTGGAAAATGAGGTACACATTTTACATAAAACGTACATAAACATAAAAATAATAAAATCGGTTCACAGTCCTCGGGTACACGGGCATCATCGCAGGTAGACCCAGTTGGTGTTTGATACCTTCTGCTGTGTTGACATGCCCAAACAAATATTCCACCTCTGTCTTGCAGAACACACTTTTTCTAGTGTGAGCCTTAAAGCCTATTTAGACAACACTTTCTACACATCATCCAGTATTTCATTGTGTTTGTTTAGCTTGTGGTTGATTAGCTCTTGCCAAACCCCGGAATATCCTCCTGGAAGACATGGAGAACTTATCTTCCCTTCAAAAGGTGGCTCATCGCACGTTGAAGTGCAGCACTCACAGTTACCCACCCAAACAGCATTCATCTGAATTGAAAAACATAGGGGCATATTTATACTCTGTTTGTGCCGAATGTGCGAAACCGTGCACCATATTTAAACTTTGACGCCCGCGGACGTCAAAATTCCTCTGTGTGCGTCATTTTTTGGATGCGGGAAACTGCCTTGCGTTAATGAAGTGCAAGGTATGCGTTCCCGCCCAAAAAATGACTTAAAGGCCTGTGCGCCTTATTTATACTCCAGCGTAGTTTTGACGCACAGGTGGGGGTGGCCTTAAAAAACAGCGCACAACCTGATGTGCACCATTTGTTAATGCCTGGGTCAGGGCAGGCGTTAAGGGACCTGTGGGCTCATGACCATGGAAGGAGTCCAGAGGTGCCCTTCCCTGCCCCAGGGACACCCCCTGCCACCCTCGCCCACCCCTGGAGGACACCCATGGACGGGGGGACCCATCCCAGGTAAGTACAGGTAAGTTGAGGTATTTTGTTTTATTTTTTTAAAGTGGCATAGGGGGCCTGATTTGGGCCCCTCTACATGCCGCTGTGCCCAATGACCATGCCCAGGGGACAGAAGTCCCCTGGGCATGGCCATTGGGCAAGGGGCCATGACTCCTGTCTTTGCTAAGACAGGAGTCATTTCAATGGGGGTTGTACTTCAAAAAGTGGCGCAGGTCCGGTTTGAGGCATGATTTTTGCCTCAAACCTTACTTGCACCATTTTTTGACGCACAACCCCCATTTTACCCTACACTGGCGCTGCCTGGTTTGAGTCTTTTTTTTTTACTCTGACCATTCTGCAGTGCCGGCTAACGTCATTCCTTAAATAAGGTGCCGCATGGCGCGTAGGAATGGCGTTAGCTGGCGGTAAAATTTTTGACGCAAACCAACGCCGGCGCTGGTTTGCGTCAAAAAGTATAAATATGGGCCATATTCCCAGGTGATGAAGCAGTGAGATGTCAACACTCATGTGCTAAAACTGCCTGGTCATTAAATGACTGAAGATCTATCTTGAGAAACATGACACCCCTCCTAAAATGGCCAACAAATTTTCAGTTGTGGGTAGCAGATGTTCATAAACGCAAATTGAATAGGACTTTATAAATGCATTCATTCTTATCCTTTGCATCTCAATGAGTGATAACCGTAGTAAACTTTCATCGTGTTATATAGCTGCATTAGCAACTAGTTTGTCTAACAATGAAGACAGTTCACCACAAAGAAGCAAAAAACGACCCTCTCACCATGTGCTTCATGATATACTGTGATCGTGGCACAAAGGGAAGATGATATTGTAGAGATTTGTCTTAGACGGAAGAAGGAAAAATGTCCCTCTGTGTGCTTCTGCACAGGGACCCTATCTCCACGCCGTAGAAGAAAATCAGGAGCTGAGCAGAAGTGACCACTCCTCCCTTAATAAGACCTCATTGGTAATAACGGTTTATAACATACCAGTGCAGGGCAGCATTACACACATGGAGAAATTGCTGGGGGTTGGGGGAAATGCAGAAGGGCTGAATTACAACTGCTGACACATGACACCCTAAAGTATGCGAGGAAACTATACACGGCCTGGCATAATTTAGTCTTAGTAAAGTAAGCTGTGTGGCCAATAACATATAGACACTTTGGGTTGTGAATAGATTATTAGGTAAGGGATGTGTGATGAAATATGTTTGGGGCATAAATAACATTTGCACCGATCTTCATAATATCTTATAGTTATTTTATAATAATAATGATCACTCATAGGCACAAGATTTGTGGACAAATACTGCAAAAAATAAATAATATGTTGGGAAAATTCCAGTCCTTGTGTGTGCACATGATTTGGGGGTAGAATGGCAGGGCTCCATGTTTTTCAACTGCAAATAATAGATTATCTGATAGGATTGTCTGACTCCTAACACTCTCTTCAAACATATTTCGCTAGAGGGGAAATAAGAGTCACCTGCCAGTTCTCCTTTTCTCCTTTTCCAAAAAGGGTGCACTTCCTTGTGGGATTGAGGGGTGTGTGTTATGTGACCCCAACACAACACCGTCCTCACCTACAAATCAACGTGGTGATCCAGGGAATAAGTTCACTCAAATTTGCCTCCTGAATGAGGCGTCTTCACTTTGCCTTCTTAACAGATTTATAAAAGGAAACCTCTGCTTTTTAGGTGTCATACCCAGAAGATTTCTCAAATCACAAAAGCTATGTGCATAGCCTTGGTCTCTTTGCAGAAACAAACAATGGACGGTCCCCACCGCCTTCTGCCTTCTGACTTTACTCTCAGGAGTGTAGGGTTGTTAGGAATTCAACAGAACTGCTACCGAAGGCTGTACATAAGAAACCATACAACAGATCACTGAATCAGCACAGCACAAGCTTTGATATGTTTCAATGAATAATGTTCAATTTGCGCTTATGCAATATGTATCATATGTATTACTATTATCGCCATAATTGACAACTCGGCAGTAATGACTATTAGTAGAATGAATAGAATACAATCTGAAACAGTTTTCGTTACAAACCCCTGGGTAATTCCTCTAAAACTACCGGTTTGCACTTAGAAATTCCATTATTAAACAGAGCTTCCTAAATATCTGTCAAAGGCTAGATGGTCTTCATACTGTGCCCCAACTGCAGCGTGCCGTCACATCTGGCCGCTCTCCTCTAAATTAGGGTAGCCTGTATACACTATTTTTTCCATAACATTTCTAGGGCGCATGTGTGAGTACATTTTGAGCGGAACCGTGAGTCAGGAGAGTAGAAATATATAGCTGAACCCATATTTCATTAAAAACGTTTGGGGGTGTTAGCACGTTTTGCATTTGAAACCCCAACAGTGTGGGAACTAGAGCCCTTAAATGTCATTCTGCCTCAAACACTTCACCTTTATGATAAGCAGTGTAGAGTAGAAGCCATGTGGCAATTTGCGCATAAAAAACAGCATAAGCATAGCGCTTGCGTTAAATGGACACTATGATTATATGGCGTCTTTCTACGGTGCAACGTAAACGCATGCTAAATAAATACTATGCAAATCAAAAACACAGGTTACCAAACAAAACACAGGTCATGTTGAAATTTGTCAAGGACTGTAATATATATTAACATTATCAAGAATATGTAGCGGCTCGACCTTATTATCAGAGGGCAAAGTTGAACCGTGTCTCCTTTTTGCAAACGCTTCCTTTGCTTTATTTGTCAACATAACATTCTCACATGTCCGGCCTCTCATAGTCATTAATGCATTCATCACAGCGTGAGCTTCATGCCAACATTGTCCTCTTATTTTGGTATCTTCAGACTGATCCCCTTTCCTCAAAGTCCTGCTAGCTGTAGTACTCTCACTCCTCGTCATTTCTCTAACAAGTCTTTCCCATCATGGTGCATGCCAATGGGTGCAAGAGATGCTATTTCAATTTGCGCCTCGCTTTTCGGGGAGACTTGAGTACTGATAAGGTGTCACTGCAACCAGTCTATTTCCCATAGATCCTCTTTTCCTTCTACTGTTGGAGTCTAATGTGTTCTTCCCTACTAAGGTTCTGATTTCTATGTTGGTGGTAAGGGGACTCCAACGCAGCAGCGACGCAGTTCCCTCCCCTCCAACATAGTGGTCCTCTCACCCGATCTACATGAGAGTGGACCTTAAGTTTGGCCACAGCGGAGACTACCCTGTCTCCGCCGTGGCCAAACTTTTCTGCGAGCCATGAGGGATAAGGGCTGTGGAAGAAATGGCTATATGTACACCTGGCAAATTAGAATGGAAGGACCTATAGCCCTATATTACTGCATTAAACCAGAAGACAAATCCTGGTGGTGAGAGACAGTAAATTGCAAACAATGCTCCCCCGCCTTGGGAGATGACTCCCATGGTGAGGGGAGTATTAATTTTTTTATTTACATTTCGGGATTTTTTTAGTGTAAATCCAGAAATGAATACTCTTTGCATCAGGGTTGTGTCCTGCTGATGCAGCCCTGTAGCAAAAAGTAAAGTGCATTGACAGGAACTGCAGTGATGGCGGTTCCTGCCAATGCTTTTATAAATCACCGCCTGCTTGATGGTGATTTATTTATTAGGTGGGTTGTCCCTCCTTAATGGCGATGGAGTAATTTACTCTATTCCCATGGTGGTCAGTCTGCCTAGATTTGAGTCAGGCCATTAGACACTTACCCGCATAGGGTTTTTCTAATATGCCCTGTGTTGAAAATTAGACCTTCCTGCATGGTCACCCTGGATTTTTTGTCTTTTAATTGATCACTATTTTTGTAGGCTGTAAAACTATTTTTCTTTGCCGGTAATGAGGTGGAAAGTGCTTTTGCTTCCTTTTTTAAACATGTTAAAATTGCTATACACCTTACTGGCATACTTAATTTGCTTGTCATTCTCTTGACCTATACCCACGGCCTGCAAACTGAATGCTACTGGAGGGCTGCAGCATTCATTGTGCCAACCACTAAAGTAGCACTGAAAAGCATGTTTCCAGGGCTGTCATTGCAGCCTTGGTGTGTAGTTTTAAAAATATATTCTGGTCTGGCAAAACACATTTTTTACCACGCCTAAGCCTTCTTTTTTAAAACTTATGAGTCAACCCTAAGATAGACCTTAAAAACCAATAGTGCAGGGTGCAGGAATTTTACGAGCTTTATTTAAACCAAACCGTTTGTAAGACTATTGGAGTACAGTAGTTTCCATCGGACATGCACATAATTCATTGTGGAAAAATTAAACGGGATTGCATAGGTGCATGGAAATTAAAAAATAGGATACGTATATCTAATGCTTTACATTTCATGGCAGTGAAAAACCTACAGTATCGTTTTCACTATGTCAAGGCTGCATTTCCCATAGATTAACACTGGTGTACACTATTAATCAGTTGCAGTTCAATTCCCTAATGAGGAGGGGGGCGGGGCGGCGCACAGGGGGGAGGTGATGCGCGAGAGCAGGTCTCATAATTAATTTAAAAAATAATAATACAATAAAAACTGACCAGCTCCTCTTCTCTGCAAAATCCACTGCAATGGTCTTGTCAGATTTTATATTACTATTGTGGAAATGACACTTTTAGAAAGTTGCCATTTTCCTGCCTAAAACCATTTCCACCCAGTGTCCAGCTTTCATCTGACCCCTGATGGCTCCCTTGTGGTGAGATGTGTATTACTTCCAGACAGAGGACATAGGGCTTTGAATGTGGGAAAGAAGACTTCTTGTTTGACAGGATAGCTCATGGGGTTGTGCCTTACCCTTTTTCTGAACTTGAAAGGATGCCTAGGCTGTCACTGGTAGATGAAACCCCCAAGTAGGCATGCCTACCTTTTGTCTTTCTAGCCATCCAGGCCCCAAACTCAGTGGTAGTAGAGGAACTGACCAGAGCTGGTTTTGGCGGTGGACAAAGGGCCTGCCTTCGACCCACGGGCTGGCACTGGAATTTAAAGTAGATCCCACAGACCTCTCCTCCGAACACTTTTGGACCGGTGACAAAATCAGAAGAAGGACTGCCTTGCTGTTCTGCCTGGAGAACGGATAAATGTTGGAGCACCAGTTGGCCTCAGCTTGCTGAAGGAGATCTGACTTCCAGAAACTAAGGGGCATATTTATACTTTTTGGTGCAAAACTGCACTAACGCAGTTTTGCACCAAAAACATTTAGCACCGGCTTGCGCCATTCCTGAGCACCAGACGGGTTCCATATTTATGGAATGGCGCAAGCCAGTGCAAAGGGTGGGCTAGCGTAAGTGTTGGATTTTATTCCTTTGCAGGGTCATCTCCAATCTTTTTGCCTCCTGCCTCCTATTTTTTCTCACCTGTTTGTGTTGGCTTTTGAACTCTGAGCACTTTACCACTGCTAACCAGTAAGTACTAAAGTGCATATGCTCTCCGTGTAAATTGTACTGTTGATTGGTTTATCCATGACTGGCATATTTGATTTACTGGTAAGTCCCTAGTAAAGTGCACCAGAGGTGCCCAGGGTCTGTAAATCAAATCTACTATTGGGCCTGCAGCACTGGTTGTGCCACCCACATTAGTAGCCCTGTAATCATGTCTCAGACCTGCCACTGCAGTGTCTGTGTGTGCAGTTTTAAACTGCCAATTCGACTTGGCAAGTGTACCCACTTGCCAGGCCTAAACCTTCCCTTTACTTACATGTAAGACACTCCTAAGGTAGGCCCTAGGTAGCCCCATGGGCAGGGTGCAGTGCATGTTTAAGGTAGGGCATATACTAAGGTGCTTTATATGTCCTGACAGTGAAATACTGGCAAATTCGGTTTTCACTGTGCAAGACCCATCTGTCTCATAGGTTAACATGGGGGCTTCCTTTAAAAATGATTAAAGCGTAGATTTCCTTTGGGAGCAGATAGACATGTGGAGTTTTGGGGTCTCTGAGCTCACAGTTTAAAAAAACATCTTTGTTTGACAGTTGGGCTGTTTGCACCTCTCTCTAGACAGTGACACAAAGGGAGCTGGGGTGTAGCTTGCATTTCCTGATGAGCCATCTGTAGTAGGAGGGAGGGGAGGAGTGGTCACTTACACCTGAAAAGGCTGTGCCTGCCCTCACGCAATGCAGTCTCCAACCCCCTGGTGTGTGTCTGGGGCCTGGCCTGGGCAAGGTAGGATTTCACAAACAAGAGATTTTCCTTTGAAGTAATCCTACTTCAAAGGCCGAAATGGGTATAAGAAGGGCACCCAAAACCACAGACTTTAGATCACTTCTGGGGATCAAGAGGAACCTCTGCCTGGAGAAGAGCTGAAGAGCTGAGGAGAAGTGCTGCCCTGCCTGAGACTGTGCTTTGTGGAGCTATTCTGCAGTTGCTGCTTCTGCCTTTGCAAGAGGACAAAAACTGGACTTTGTGTGCCTTCCTGCTTGTGAAGAAATCTCCTGAGCTTCCCTCCTGTTGTTGAAGTCTAAGGGCCATCAAAGACTTCTCCTGCCAGCACCTGGAGTCTCTCTGTTGAGACTCCTGCCCTGCCACGTGGTGCCCTATCCAGTTCCTGGGCCTTGGAAGGTGAAGCTGGCAGACCAAGACTGAAAATCCACGCACACACCGCCATGCGGGGAAAATATCAATGCACCTTCCGAGGCGCAGATGAAAAACGACGCACTGCCGGCTTTGCAGAAGAAATCAACGCTTCACCGGCATCGCAGCTGGAAAATGAACGGACGGAGCTGGAAGAACAACACTCAACACCTGCTGACGGAGGCTGTTAACGTCGCAACCCACATTGCGTGGTTTTGCTGATACCGTGCAGGAGGATTTTCGACACAAAACCTTACTGGGTGCGTAAAAACAACACAACGCCTGCCGGGACCCGAATGCTGCCCAGATCGATGCATCGCTTGCCTGAGGGGAGGCAGAACGACGCACGTAGACCTGACAGGAGAAGGAAAAACGCTGCACAGTTTCTCTTTCGGGTGAGAAATCGATGCACAGCGTACCTTTTTCGACGCACACTCACCCGTGCGTGTTATTTTGATGCTACCCAGGTACTTTTCAATGCTAAATGTGTTTTACCTGTTTTCTTAAGGATTTAAGACTCTTTTTGCTTTTCAGTTATTAACTTGAGCTGTGTATGTTGGATTTTTGTCATTTTGGTCTTGGTTTGCTTAGATAATTTTTTTTTTTTTTTCTAAACCTGTGTTGTGTCATTTTGTAGTGTTTTCATTAAGTTACTGTGTGTGTTGGTACAAATACTTTACACCTAGCAGTCTGAAGTTAAGCCTGCCTGCTCGTGCCAAGCTACCAAGGGGGTGAGCGGGAGTTAGCTGAGGGTGATTCTCCTTTACCCTGACTAGAATGAGGGTCCTTGCTTGGACAGGGGGTAATCTGACTGCCAACCAAAAACCCCATTTATAACAGTAAGAAAAAATGACGGTAGCCGGGAGGGGCCCACGGTATGAGAGAAGGGGGTTTTGCACCAAAAAATTACATTAGGCTGGTTAGAGTAAAAAAAGATGACTCTAACCAGCCTAGCATCATTTTCTGACGCAAAGCCATCCATACCACATGACTCCTGTCTTAGAAAAGACAGGAGTCATACCCACCACCCTAATGACCAGCACAAGGGACCTGTGTCCCCTGGGCATGGCCATTGCACCCTGTGCCATGCAGGGGGCCCCAAGTTGGGCCTCCGATGGCACTTTCATTTTTTTTTTAATTACTTACCCATACTTTCCCTGCTTACCTGGGATGGGGTCCCCCCATCCTCCAGTGTCCCTTTGGTGGCTTGAGGAGGGCACCTGTAGACCCATTCATGGTGTTTAACCATGGAAATGAGTCCACAGGTCCCTTAACGCCTGGTCTGACCAAGGCATTAAATAATGATGCAAAGTATCACGGGGAATAAAAATGAGGCTAAGGGGTTAGCACCATTTTTTTAGTTGGAGAATGCATACCTTGCATCTCATTGACGCAAGGTAGGTGGACGCATCTAAAAAATGGTGCAAACTCCAATATTTTGATGTTAGATGGGCTAACGTCAAAATATAAATAGGGAGCTAGTTTTGCGCCGAATTTGAGTTAAAAAAATGACGCTAATTCGGGTCAAATGGTTTATAAATATGCCCCTAAGTCCCAACGTACAGGGCTGTATTGGGAATGATGCAGAGCAGCATCTAGCCAAGGTCGAGACATACCAGGGCACAGACCCTTGACTTCACCCATTCTGAAGTTTCCCACCCTCGTCGACAACTGCACCAGGATCCCGCTCTTCAGCAACCAGCTGCTGTTCAGTCTTTCTTCCAATCCAGTTTGCAGCTTGTCCCACTGACAACCCATTGACTACCACTTTTTTCCATAAACGTTTCTTTAAGTCAGAAGGTAAGCCTTCCACCGGTACGAACCTACCCCCATATGTCTGACCGGCGAACCATTTGGGTTGGCCTTAACATTTGACTTTGACCTGACCTATCGCAACCACATCATTGTAGTTGGTGCTTCGTGCTCTTTGGCATTATTTTTAATTCAAAATTTAGGGGGTCATTATGAACACAGTGGGATTCCCCGCCGTGTTCATGCTGGCGGTCTAAACACAGACCGCCAGCCCATTGAAGACCCTGCCGGCCCAATAGTGAACATTCCACTAGGCCGGCGGGCGGAAACAGTTTTTCCACCAGCCGGCCCAGCGGAACGCTGTGCCTGGACATTGCTGACAGCTCCACATGGAGCCATCGTCAATGCCGCAGTGCAGCAGCACCCGTCGCGCATATCATGCACGATGGGGCTGTGCACGGGGCCCCTGCACTGCCCATGCCAAGTGCATGGGCAGTGCAGGGGCCCCCAGGGGGGCCCCAGAGCACCCCTTCCACAAGCATTTTCCATACGGGGGAACCACCAGGGAAAGGCTGGGGGAACACAGGTTCTTTATCAAGAGGGCAGCGCTGCTTGCAGTGCTGCCCTGTCAGATAAGGAACTCCGCTATCATCAGGCTGCCTGGTGGCAGTAGCCTGGCGGTGGCGGAGGGCCGCCTGTGGCGGTCGCCCTGTGTTCGGAATATGGCGGTCCAGACTGCCATGCCGGTGGTGGTTATTTCCGCCACTGCCGGCATGGCGGTCTGGACCACCTTGTTCATAATGAGGGCCTTAGTTTGGGATTTTTCTTATGTTTTGTTTCCACTTTATTACTGTTTGAGTACTGCATAAATACTTTACACAATGCCTTTAAGTTATGCTTGATTGTTGTGCCAAGTTATTGGAGGGCTAAGCACAGGTTTATTTAGTGATTTAGTGGTTCACCTTGAAAAGGATTCAGATTTTTATTGGAACTGGGTTCTCATCCCCTTAAACTAATACTGCAATTTCTTACACATTGCCATAGTGGGGATTTTAAACATTGATATCTGCCAACGTTTTACACTAGCTTCAGGTTCAGCCGGGTTTGAAATTTTGATCAGTACCCCTTGGGTTTAGATACATGACCAGTCCATACTTAAATTCCTTGTATTCCAGTGACTCACTGACTTCCCTCCACCCCAACAAGGCAGAGTTCAGAATACTTCTTGATCAACTTTGAATACCGGGTTGTACGAGCTGTGGGCCTCTTCATGAGTTATTGTCTGCTGCCTACTGGTCCCGCCTAAAGCATACAGTGAACTGAGAACAATAAAGACTTATCCTACTGTATGCTTCTGGGATTCCTAAAATGCATCTCACCAGTTGATGGGATAACCTCACTACCTAATTCTTTGTTGATACTGGGGTATCCTGGACTCTCCAGGATGCCCTCCGTTACCCTTCACTCTTCATTCATTTGTCGTAATTTCAGCCTGTCATCTGTCAGCAAGTAGGGGCCCATCATATCAGTGGCACTTACTTTTATCATCTGGGCTTGTCCAGATACCTAGGTATTTTAATTCTGCCTCTAAGTATCAGTGATTCTCCTTCCAAAAGGTTTGGATTACCTAAGTTGTACTTGGCTCCAGAAGCCTGGAACTCCTCCAAGACTAAACCTCAGATGATCACTTGGTAGTGGAGTAAGGCTAATACATCTATAGACTAGCTTATCTAGGCTTCAGTATGGGTGTTCAAATAGAATCAACTGCCATTGTCACCTTCTCCCCCACCCCAAGTTAATAGATTAACCTGTTTGGTTAACCTATTTTTGATGTCTCTGGAGCTGCCTTGTGAGGGTACATTACAGTATCACATTCACAATGCAAGCTCCCATTCAGTCATACACCAAGGAAATAATAATAACCGTGCCCAATGCCTGGTGCTACCACTGTATACCATAGCTTGGTTATACTGTGACAACCATGCACAACATATTTTTGCTTGTGAGCTGTATTATCATCTGTTCAACCAGTACAGTGTGTGAGGGCTCTCTGCTCATGTGCTAAGACCTACAAATACTGCTGGCCAGTTTGCATTACAATGGACATCTGGGCAAAGTACTGTTACAAGAAGGAGTTTTTGTCCATTGAAGGGGTCTAGAAATCATGCGTTGTCATTCCAAGTTATAGTTTCTGAGATTTGCAAAGAACCTTTAAGCATACTTTGCTGCATACCGTGTGGCTCGCGTCAGCAGAGTCTGTAGTGGTAACATTAGCTTTACCCATAAGCCACTGATCATACAGGTTCTTGGTGCATGGACAGTGGCAGTACATCATGGTCTGTGTTTTATAAAATAGGTCTTTCAATAATGTCCACAGGCCCTGGATGTTGTCCATGTTAGTTACAAAAATCCTCACATGCAGGACCCCCCCTCTCCCAAACAGATTGTTTTTGCCACCTGCAATCGGCTTTGGGAGAACCTATATGTGTGGCCACAAACTGCTTCCAATGAACTTGCTAATCATAAACTCCCTCAAAGCATTTCCTGTGTCTATCCATGTCTGT
This sequence comes from Pleurodeles waltl, assembly GCF_031143425.1. Classification (NCBI taxonomy): domain Eukaryota; kingdom Metazoa; phylum Chordata; class Amphibia; order Caudata; family Salamandridae; genus Pleurodeles; species Pleurodeles waltl. The sequence continues at coordinate 1,088,976,357 of NC_090440.1, forward strand.
TCAGCATAAGGCACTATGGGCTGTATTTATAGGCCCCTAGCATCAGACGCTCCTGTGGCGCTAAGCACAGCGCCGTATTTACAAGGTGGCATTAAGCCAATTTTTGTGGCTTAACGCCACCTTGTAAATATGGCCCCTCCCCACACAGCACTGTGTGAGGACACAAAAAGGAGGAATACTTTCATTCCTCCTCATTATTTGCTTTTTCTATGAGTGCTGCATTCTGCAGCACGCATAGAAAGTGCAAAATGCCAGAAATTATTGTTTATGTGCAGGAAGGTATCCCTTCCTGCACATAAACAAACATTTGAACATGACGGTTTGGGACTTCTGTGTGTGTGGGAGGTAAAATATATAATAATCCTGCAGTAATGCTGTGAGAATCCTGTGGCACTGACACTGACACTCAAAGGGGCACATTGAGTGCAGAGCCCGCGGCCTGGCGTGACCCGTGTGGCAGGAGGCCCAGGCCAGCTCTGGGCTGATGTGACTCGGAGGGCAGGAGCTGCACCACGGAGCTGATCGGCTTGACGCTGAGGAGGCTGACTGAACACTGTCTCTTCTGGTGGTGCCTGGCTTTCCCGAAACCCTGACTGACGCACCAGTGAGTGCAGCACTTGGGAGCTGGGGGTGGCTGGAGACGGAGCTGTGCGGTGGGCGGAGCCACCACCGTAGCGAGTTGGTGCCATGTCCGCCAGCTCACTGGCGGCACCTGGGCTTCGGTACCCGGTCCACGAGGGGGAGAACATGACAACATATGGGAGCAACGGAGCTGGAGATATCTAGAGCCCAGGGGGCCGGTGAGGTGCCTTTGGGTTCCAGCGCTGGATTCTCTGCGGGGCTCCACCATTTGCAGACTCATACCACTCCCCTCTGAAGTTGCGGGTGAGCTGAACCCCTTAGGGCGATCATTGTAAAAAATTGAACTACCGGAACCAGGACTGCCTCCTGCATGCGGCACGGGAGCAAGACACTCCCCAATATGAAAACTGCAAGATCGCCATTTATCCTGATTACAAAAAGCAGGTACAAGAACGCCGGCAGACTTTTCTCGCTTTCAAACAAAAGTTCAGAGCACTGCATTCATGCTATATGCTCCTGTATCTGTCGCGGTCGAAAGTCATCCTCCATGATAAAGCCCATTTGTTTGATACACCGTAGGAAGTATGGGAATGCCTGGAGGTCAGAGACATTTCTACTGTAAGTGCCTGCTTGAGTACAAAAAATGCAAATCTTACTCGTCTTGGAATGTAACCAGTGCAAATTGGGGAGGATGGAGCAATGCATCTCGCCACAGAGACTCAGGAGTCTGGTGAGGGCCCCCCTCTCTGCAAGTTATCACGGGGGGCTCGCCCTCACTAACTTCCAGTATACCAGCGGACGTGGTACCAGATGCATTGGCAGACTGTGAGGGGTCACCGTAATAGTCCCCTTATTCCTCTGTGCTTTTGTGGGTTCTTGATTCGTAAAAGTTGGGGGACCACCCAATAGAGTGGACTGCTAGTGTTCGGCAGCTAAAACCTAATTTTATCCTCTCCAAGTGGTCGGTGAACTTCTCCATAACACAATGTCTAATTTGGCGGGGTCCGAGGATACACTGCTTACTCCTGCCAGTTGATACGATAATATTCTGGGGTTGGGGTAGAGGATTTTCACTTAATTACTACATGTTGACAGAGTGTATGAATCGCCTGGATTGCGGAGCTCAGTAGGTATTTGTTGGTCATTGTTGGACCACAGGGGGAATGTGCGTTTCTGGTGCATGCAGGGGTTGGGCTACAATAGTCTTGCAGTTACACATTGTTTGCCCGCGGGTGGGAGGCTGTAAGGTTTGTAAATGTTTGGTACAGTTCTGTTTCTATTGTTCACAATACCACAGCTGGGTACGGGCACTGTATGGAGAGGAGGTACGGGCGATAGATACTGAAAATAAGACTTAGAAGAGGCGTACTGATTACAAGTTACTCACCCAGAACGTCTGTGGCCTAGGAACCCAGGTAAAGAGTTATAGAGTTCTATCCCTACTTAAAAGGCACTGTATCGATATCGCTTGCCTTCAGGAAACTCACCTTGATGAGGTATCTAAGTTAGCACATAAATGAAGTGGACAGATATACCATTCTTCACACTCTACCTACGCATGGGGTACGCTGGTCTGGGTTGCACCAGGGGTCCCATTTTCCCTCCTATTATGGAGGCTGACATCAATGGCCGATATGTTTTTCTGCAGGGCTCACTAGACGGAAGGGAGGTATCTTTGCTGAATACTTACCCTCCAAATACAGATAATTCAGTCTTTTTTTTACTATGCAAGATCTACTCACTCCCACCACTGATACACCTATATTTTGGTTGGGAGATCACAATTGTGTTCTGGTCCCCTGCCTTGATCAGATGCCTCATAGGCCAGGAACGAAATCAGCTATTTCCAAAGCCCTCACCGAGGTGATGCACAATCTGGATTTAAGGGATGTGTGGAGAATGTCCCATCTGAAAAGTAGGGTATCTACTTGTCACTCCCTTACACACAACGTTTTTAGTACGCTAGATAGCATACTGGTAGGTGGACCGCACAGACTAGAGGATCTAGAAATCACACATTTAGGCCCTCATTACAACTTCGGCGGTCTTCAAAGAAGACCGCCAAAGCTGCGGGCGCCAGTCCTGGAGGTATTTCTGGCTCCTTATTTGGACTTTTCCGCTGGGGCAGCGGATGGTAACAGTGTTACTGTCCGCTGGCGCAGCGGAAAAGTCACATCAACATTGCTTCTGGCTCGTAAAAAAGCCAGCGGCAATGCTGATGTGCAGCAGGTACAGTAGCACCCATCTCGCATTCCACTGCCCGAAATTCGGGCAGTGAAATGTGCGATGGGGCTGTGCCTGGGGGGGCCCTGCACTGCCCATGCCAAGTGAGGGCCCCCCAGGCAAGTGCATGGGCAGTGCAGGGGCCCCCAGGGGCACCCCAAGTCCCCCTTACCGCAAGCCTTTCCATGGCGGTGTTTACCACCGTGGCCAGGCTGGCGGTCGGGGACTCATAATCCCCAGGGCAGCGGTGCTTGTGGAAGCCTGGTGGTATAGTGGAGGGGCCGGCGGTATGGCCGTGGCTATTGCGCCACGGTCATAATAGCTGGCAGAACACCGCCAGCCTGTTGGCGGTGTTACCGCAAGCTTACCGCCGGCCTCCAGGGTCGTAATGAGGCCCTTAGTCCGCTACTTGTCTGACCATTCCCTGGTAGTCTGTAGGGTGGTCTGGGGAGATGGCTCACGCTATGGGAAGACCTGGAGGACGCCTTTAGACATTATGGATGATACACTGGGGAGGGAAACCCTGGGCAAAGTACTTGGTGAATACATGGAAGGTAATTGAGGGTCTGCATCTATTAGATCAATAGAATGGGAAGCTTTAAAGGCAGTAATGAGGGTGCATGTATGGGCTTGCAATGTGGAGTACAACAACATTTGCACTCTAAAATTCAGAAGGAGGAGGCAGCCCTTGCAGCATTGCAGAGCGCTTTTACGGATGCCCCGGACTCTCAGGAGTGTGAGATCCAAAGCTGTAGAAGGTTGGGTGACCTCTGGGACCGGTTAGATAAGTATACAAATGTTTTGGCAAAGACTACATAGGGAGGGGGATATCTCCGGCAAGTTATTGGCCTGGATATCTACGTAGAGAGCAATTCCTACCGCCCATTATTTGCCTGGTTAATCCAGACAGTGACAGGGTCACATCTAGGTCGGGCCTAATGTGTACGTTACAACAGCATCTGCAAAGGGTCCAAGTATCAATAGGCTTGAATATGCCCCTTACTTGGCGGCGCGGGACTGCAAAGACTGTCTCCAGTCGTGGCTGAACAATTAGATGACCAAGGAGGCGTTCGGGCTGGGCAGGTTGCCCCAGTCTATGAGGGATGGGGAAATATGTATGCTACATAAGCCAGGTGGAGATACCACTAACCCGTCAGCTTATAGGCCCCTTACAATGATACTAAAATACTTTGCAAGGCCCTTCCTATGCGTCTCGCAAGACATATGCCCACACTTGCATATGAAGAACAATGTGGCTTTATTTCCAGCTACAGCACTAGGTTGAATTTGCGCAGACTAACACATGTGATGCATGAGGTCCGACACCGACGGGATGAATCGGCCCTGGTGGCCATTGATTTGGAGAAGGCACTTGACAGGCTAGACAAGGGATATCTGATGGAGGTTCTGCGTGTCATGGGATTTGGCCTTATTTTTATTTATTTTGTCATTTGGTGTGCTTATTGTATGAGGACCTGCATGCCCATATACGAGTTGGGGGACATCTCTCTTGCTCGTGGTCATTGGGCAGGGGTACGCGACAAGGCTGCCCGCTTTTGTCGTTGCTATTCACACTTGTGATAGAACCCATGGCACTCAAGGAGAGGCATGAGCTGCAACCCTGAGGGAAACAGATAGTTGCTACTAGTCATGTAGTCTCCTTGTATGCGGACAATGCTTTATTCTATTTGTCCTCCCCTAGGGAGGCAGTCCTGGCTCTCTTGCACATACTGGCGGAGTTTGGTGCCATTTAGGGACTGCGTTTGAATAAATCTAAGTCACTGGTGTTCCCACTTGCGGGTTCGGCCTCCAATCCTTCTGATCTGCTATCGGAAGTAGGACTTCGTTGGGAGACCTCCAATTTTTGTTACTTGGGAATTAGAATTGCACGTACCAACAAACTGCAGATTGTGCTAAACCTGGAAAAAGTATTTGAGGGCCTAAAAAAATCAGTCACATTTTGGAACACATTGCCACTTTCACTAATGGGCTGGATGGCGGTCGCTAAGATGGTCCTTCTTCCCAAGTGCCTATAAACACTACAGAACTCACTGACTATAATCCCGCAGAGGTATTTCCGACAATTAGACTATATTCCCATATCACTATTATGGGCAGGTAAAGCCTAGGGTTGCCCTGTCGATCCTAACAAGGCAATATGCTGCGGGTGGGTTGGAAGCCCTGAGGCTGGATTTCCATTATTATGCAGCACACATTCAACATGCTGCACGCTGGCTGGACCGAGTCGAGAACTGGGAAAAATGTCTTCTGACTAGCGTGGTGGACGTGGAAAAGCTGCCAGAATTACTAATAGAGGGACAGAAGGTGGAGCAAACGGCCCCATATTTTGATGCACATTTATACTGCATTTGTGCCAAATTTGTGGCATTGTTTTTATGCAAACTTGGCACAAAACTAATGCATATTTATATTTTTATATTTATATTTTGACATTAGACATTAGACATGTCTAACGTCAAAATATTGGAGTTAGCACCATTTTTTAGATGCGTGAACCTACCTTGTGTCAATGAGATGCAAGGTATGCGTTCCTATCTAATAAATGGCACTAACCCCGTAGCCCCATATTTATCCCCCTGTGCTAACATGATGCACGGGTGGGAGGAGGGGCTAAATAGAAACCTTTGCACTATTATTTAACGCTTGGGTCAGACAAGGAGTTAGGGGACCTGTGGACCCATTTCCATGGTTAAACACAGTGGAAATGGGTCCACAGGTACCCACGTCAAGCCCCAGGAACACCCTCACCCACACCAGAGGGACACCAGAGGATGGGGGACCCCATCCTAGGTAAGTAAGATAAGTATAGGTAAGTATTCTTTTTTAAAATTAAAGTGCCATCAGGTGCCCAACTTGGGGCCCTCTGCATGGCACAGGGTGCAATGGCCATGCTCCGGGGACACTGGTCCACTGTGCTGGCCACTGGGGTGGTGGACATGACTCCTGTCTTTTCTAAGGCAGGAGTCATGTGGTATGAATGGTTTTGCATCAGAAAATTACGCTAGACTGCTTAGAGGCATTTTTTTACCTTTAACCAACCTAACGTCACTTTTTTGGTGCAAGACCCCCTTCTCCCATACCGCCACCCGGCTAATCTCATTTGTGTTTTTATGTTAGCCCACCCTTTGCACCGGCTTGCACCATTCCATAAATATAGCGCCCGGCTGGCGCTCAAGAATGGCGCAAGCCGGTGCTAAACTTTTTGATGCAAAACTGCATTAGTGCAGTTTTGCATCAAAAAGTATAAATATGCCCCTTAGTGCGACAAACGGCAACTCTCTGGCATAGGTTTGTGCGCATTGCTCTTAAATGTGCTCCCTTCCATCATGAGCTCCCGGTGTGGATTCTTAAACCAATCCGTCATATGATGAACAAGATGTTCTTTCAGCAATGGCGGGAGGGTGGCTGTGAGGTGCTGGGCGAAATGTACCAAAATGAACGGTTTCTTTCTTTCGAGGAGGCTCGGGATGCCTTCTCGCTGTGGTGGGGTCAATTCCTCCAATATGAAGGGCTGGCTAGTGTTTCCTGATGCATCCAAAGAAACACATACACTTGGCGTCCTCCTTAACTGTGGCACAGGCAATCACCTGATATCCTTGCTGTATGAAGCCATGCGCTCGGATGTTGCGGGCCTGCCACCACCATCCCGAGTGGCATGGAACCAAGACTTTGCTATCCTGCTGTTAGAGAGTGACCAGGCACGAGTAAATGCTCTCACACAAATAGTCTCTTGTAATGGCTGCTTCAAATTAGTCCATTATAATTTCCTTCATAGAACATATGTTACTCCTAGTGGGTTATGGAGGATTTCTGTTGCTCGATCTGATGCTTGCCCGAGGTGCGGTGTTGGGGTGGCAATCTGTATGCATCTAGCTTGGCACTGCAGATCAGTACGGGACTTCAGGGCACAAGTGACGACAGAAATGCAAAGGGTGGTGGGATTGAAGTGTGATCAGATGCCCCAAAAGTGTCTCCTTGGTAATATACCCGTCCAAACCGTAGGAAAATGGAATATACGTTTTTGCATCTCTCTTTGGTGTTAGCAAAATGCAGGGTGCCATGACGTGGATGGGCTGAAAGGGCCCGGCCTATAACTAAAGGAGAGCGTATACTATGGAGTGGGCAGTAACAGAAGAAATGCAAATGAAAAAAAATCATCATGATGACAAGGGCCCGAGGACATAGCTGATTGGCAAGAGATATGTGCAGTATTCACGTATCCAGACTCAACTCTAACATCCTCCGATAGTGAGGATAAGGATCCGGGGGTACTTGCGGGGGTAAATGCAAGGATATAGAATGTGGGGATTCAGAGATGTCCTCCGATAGTGAGGATAAGGATCCGGGGGTGCTTGCGGGGGTAAATGCAAGGATATCGAATGTGGGGATTCAGAGATGTCCTCTCAGCCGGTTGGGGGGGTGAATGTTGAAGTCTCTACTAATGACGTGGGTTGGTTTAGGGGAGGGTGGACATGGACATGAAACTAATGTGATGTTGTTTTCCATTGTGTAATGGAATTGACAGTGTTTGTATGACTCCTTCTCTATGTGCTTCCATATGACAAAGCGGTATGTTTTCAGTTAAAACATAAAGTTTGGTTTAAAAAAAAAAATATGGCAATGAAAGAATGTGCAAAAGGCAGTAAGTAAGGTTAATGAAATCACTGATGTGGACATCAAGAGCACAGACAAGAGCTTTAAAACCATGGTCACGCGTTGCATAAAAACAGGGGAAAGAAAGTTAATGTAACATAACAATGTAATGTAAAATAGCATAATGTACCATGCATAACCGGGAGATGACATGCAGGACCTGTCAATCACTTGCTGACAAAGTTAAAATATTGTCTCTTTGTTGCCTTATGGATTTTGCGTTATCTTGCAAGTGAAGCATGTACCGGTACTTCTTGTCTCTTTATATGAATCTAGTGTTCTCCTCTTGGAAACTTTTAGGGTTGCATTCTTCTCTGAGTTAGAATTAGTTTGGTGTTTGCCTACAGGTGTGGGTTGTGGTGGTTATCCCTCTAATGGTAGGATGCTTTTATGAAGATAAGGCCCGGAGTGGCTGTCTCACATGGCTGTGGTGTATCTTTATAAATGAGGAATGGAATGGATGTCTTTTCTCATGGTTGTGTTTTTTTTGCATGTGAGAGCTTATGTGGTTGTTTCTTCTCTTGGATGTGGTGCCCCCTTGTAGGTTATGATTAAACCTGACTCCTCTTGTGGAAGGTGTGTTCCCCTAGACATATGCAATCGGGTGGTTATCACCTTGTGTTCTGATGGCTGGCGTGTTGATGCATATGATGAATGTGATGTCCTCCTACACTTGAGAGCTGGGGCAGATGTTCCCTGATAGATATATTAACCTGGATGGATGTTGCATCATGGATGTGTCCTTCTCTTGCCAGTGTGGGTGGACTTTATTGTCTCTGATTGAAGTGGTGACACTAAAAATGACAGTTGAGGTGGCTGGTCTGTTTTATGGTGGTGGTGTCCTTTTAGAGGTGTGAGTTTGATGATTTTCTCTGATGGCCAGTTTATCCACCACCAAGTGATTAAGGAGGTTGTTAGAGACTTGGGGCCTGATTTAAGATGCCGAAGCACCACCTTAGTGCGGCCATAGTGTCATTTTTTGTCGATAAGGCGCTAAAATGGCATTTTACACGCGCCACATTTTCAAAGTGGTGCAATGTATGCATTGTGCCACTTTGTAAACCCTTGTGCCACATTATGCATGCACCAGGCATAATGTATGAAAGGGGGGCATTCCCCCGTTAGGGGCGGCTGAAAAAACGGCACAAAGAAATCTAAGAGATTTCCTTGTGCCATTTTTTTCAGCACTTTTAACGCGTACTCAGAACAGGCATTAAAAGGGGGCATGCTGTTGAATACAATGGGCCCCTATGTACTCTACAGGAGTACGCCAAAATGTTGGCGTTACTCCTGCAGAGTACATCACTAGCATCAGGAATTCTGATGCTATTGCCCCCTCCCTGTGCCATGGTGTGCCGTATTTTAAATACGGTGCACACATGGTGGCAGTAGGGGGGCGCTAAGGGGCGCAAGGAAAGTGGCGCTGCACTCGGTGCAGCACCACTTTTCTTAAATCAGCCCCTTGGTTTCTGGTTGGCAGAGGTATGCACCCTGTTTAAGCAGGCACCACATTCCTAGTCAGAGCAAGTCACAAATACACTCTAGGTTAACCTATGCTCATCCTCTGGTAGCTTGGCACAGAAAAGTCAGGCTTAACTTAAGAGGCAATGTGTTAAATATTTATGCAACACTTCAAACAGTAAGAACGTTAAAACACCCCACAAAAAGACACCACACCTAGTTAATAAAATAGAGCTTCAATTAATAAATAAAGCAAGACCAAAAGAAGTAGAATTTGAGATATGAAATTTTAAGAATACACTATGAAATAGTGCTTAGAAACAAGAAGAGCCAACTGGGGATATATGGTCACACCTGACAGGGACAAAGTCAAAAGTTCAGGCTGACTGCAATGGAGCAACAGGAACCCTGCTGGGCCCGCTGAACAAAAGTACCTTAATCCTGGTTGCGTCAATGTCAAAGATGCTGGGAGCAGGCTGAAACAATGTGTCAGTGTTAATCCCTAAGTGGGAGCGATGCGTCAATCCTTCCTATGCAGTACAGAAGATGCATTGATTTTCTCCATGCAGCAGCAGCGCTTCATTGGGTCAGAGATGCAGTGGTTCCAAAGGTGATGCACTGAGGTCGATCGGCTATGGAGAGGCGATGCATCATTGCATCGACTCCCTTCCACACAATGGTGGCTGATGTGCCGGTTCCGATCCATGCAGCGATGAAGTTATTTGACTAGAGCAGCACTTTATACCCACTCCCAAGGGTCCAGGACTGGATTGGCACTACTTTGCAAGGCAAGACTCACAGATGGCAGAGTCCAGGTGCTGTAGCGGGTGAGCTGGAAGTCTTTTGTGTCCTTGAGACTTCAGAAAACAGGAGGCGAACCAGCAAGCCCTGGTGTCACTTTGATTTTAGGTTGGAGAGATGCAGGTCCAGTCCTTCTCACTCCCAGGAAAGAAGGGCAGCAGTTCAGGAGTTCAGCAGAGTAGCAGTCCAGCAGAGAGGCAGTCCTTTCAGCACAGCAGTCCTTCTTCCTGACAGAGTATCCACAGGTCCATAAGTGTAATGAGTTGGTGGTGTCTGAGGTCCAGTACTTATATTCAGTTGTGCCTTTGAAGTGAGGGAGACTTAGGCCCTCATTATGACATTGGCAGTAAATGCCGCTTACCGCCGTGCTGACAGCCGCCAACTTACTGCCGCGCTGGCGAATATCCATTTACCATATGGAGCACTGATAGCATTTGCACAAGAGGGGGGATCCCAGTGGGGTGACGGATATCAGTTATCAGGTCAGGCTCCAATTGGGCACACAGCTCTGTGATTGTGGCCCTGTCCAGTCTATAGGTGAGTATTATGTGCCTGTCCTCCAGTGTACCCAAGTCCACCATGGGTCTGTACAAGGGGGTATGTCTCCATCTCCTATTCATCCACAGCGGTAGGTATCTAAGGGACACAAGAGTGAGTAGGCTGTCACAAACTGAACAATAGAGCCACAACAGCAGTCCGCAATGTGCAAACATGTTATGGGACAGTGTAATTAGTGAAGTATTTATCCAGTGACGCAGCAATAATCGATAGGCCTGTTCACCCCCCCTGAAATGGCAACCGCCTGTCCTGTGTGTAGGGACAGGTGGAAGTGAGGTAATGCTGCTGACGTTGTGCGCCATGGCGGTAGGTGGTCGTGAACTGCCGTGCAATTCATCATTGCTTAATATTGGGCCGTCTGCGGTACAGTGGCCAATGGTGATCTACGCCGGCGGTGACTGTATGCACTGCCCAGGACGTGACCGCCATTCTCTATCTGATTCCTCACTTGTTTCCTGACCTTCCACAGGAGAGGGCCTACACTGCATGTGCTACTGTGACCTATGTCTGGAACCTACCATGGCCCGTGTGACTGGGGAAAGGGCACCAGCCTTGAGGAGTTTGAGCAACTGGTGGATGGGGTCCTACCCCAGTACGGACTGCTGTATGGGCCTTCAGACCAACAGGTGAGAACACTTTGGGCACGATGCATGTGGCATGAATGCATGGAGTTGTGTGTGAAGGCCTCGTGTAAGGGGGGTGGGTGGATGTCCTCTTGGCAGTGTACATTTTGTGGGCTGGGCTATGTGTGTGCCAATGGTGATGCAAACGGGTATGGTGGGCCATTTGGGTGACAGGCTGGACTGTTTGTCTAATGGTGTTCTTATGTCTGTATTGCCTCTGCAGGTCAGCGCCCATCAAAAGAAGGGAATATGGCGTGCCACCGCCAAGGACGTGCGGACCCTCGGGGTCTTTGGCAGGCAGAGCACCCACTGTCGCAAACGGTGGTACGACCTGAGATGCTGGGCATGAAAGACCGCGGAGGCCCAGCTGGGGATGGCTTCCCAATGAGGCAGGGGTGGCCATCAGACCCTGACCCTCCTGATGGCCCGCATACTGGTGGTGGCCTACCCTGAGCTGGATAGGCGCTTGAGGGCATCACAGCAGCCACAAGGGGATGAGTACAGTGGCTATCATTACAACTTACGGCTGGTGGGGTGGTATCCGGGTGGTGGTTGTGTGTCCTTGGGTGCCCCTAGGCCAGGCCAGACATAACAATGTAGGTCCTCTGATGGCTAAGGGTTTGAATGGGAAATAATGCTTACCTAGCTTGTTAATATTCATTTATGGGTAGGCCTGTGTGGGTCCCAGGTGTGCTGCAGTTGGCGATGTGTGCCCCTCCTCATCCCTTGGTGACTAGCCATTCCACTGGTAGTGCAATGCAAAGTACGTAGGCCTGTTCCCTGTGTGTTAGGGTGCTGTGAACGCCAACGGTGGTGTTGGTGCAGTCATTGACCCTGTGTATCCTTTGTCTCTCTCCCCCCTTTCTTGTTTTGTCATCCTGTCCTTATGTGCATTAGCATCATCTGGCGGAGGAGCAGGGATACAGGCAACAGAGGGAGCTGCATCCCACAGGACCCTGGAGGCAAAGTCCACCGACGCTGTGGGCACCAGTGGGACAGAGGGCGAGGGGAGCACCACCGCCGAGACTGGAGGGGACAATACAGACTCAGATACCTCCTCCGATGGGAGCTCCCTGGTGGTGGTGGACACCTCAGTGACCACCCCAGCTACAGGTACAGCCGCCACCCCCCGTACGAGCACCAGCCTCCCAGTAGCCCCTCAGCGAGTTGCCCATGCCCGCTCGCCCAGGAGGGTGGGCATCTCCTTCGCCCCAGGCACATCAGGCCATGCCCCAGTGATCCCTGCTGCCCTAAGTGAGGAGGCTATTGAGCTCCTGAGATCCATCTCTGTAGGGCAAACAACCATTTTGAATGCAATCCAGGGGCTGGCAGCCCAGATGCAGCAATCTAATGCATTCCTGGAGGGCATTCACAGTGGATTGGCGGCTCAACAGAGATCGATTCAGGCTCTGGCCTCCTCTCTGATGGCAGACATTATCCCTGTTTCAACCGTCCCCCCCTCCAACTTCCACTTCCCAGTCCCATTCTCCTCAACTCCAACCCATCCCAAGCACACAGTCGGATCAGTATGCACACAAAACAACACCCAAGAGTGTCACAGGCAAACACAAGCACCACACTTCATCCCACAGGTACTCACACAAACACCATTCATTTGCAGAGACGACAACATCCACTATCTCCAGTGTCTCCCCCTCCTCCTCCCAACCAGTTACATCTACACTCACACCTGCATGCACTACATCAATATCCACTACCAGCATCATCACCACACCAAGCAGAACACACACCTCACTGGCAGACACCTCCACAACATCCATGTACATGTCCCCTGTGTCCTCTCTCACTGTGTCTGTCCTCCCCTCCTAAAGTACACAAACGCAAGCACTCAAACACCCAGCAGCCATCCACCTCACAACAGCATACAGTCCATGCACCTGCACCCAAATCCAGCAGACAAACACCTCCAACAACCACTCCCTTATCCTCCACTTCCATTACTCCTCCCTCCTCCTGCCCCAACATCCCTAAAAAGCTTTTCCTTTCCATGATTGACCTCTTCCCTACCACTCCCCCAGTCCTGAACATAAGGGCAGGGTAGCAAGGACCCAGCCAAGCACCTCAGCCAAACAGTCCACGGGCCAAGTGGTAGCACCACCTACTACTGCTGGTAGGGATTCCAGGCCTACAATACTGAAGGGGGAGGAGCCTGCAGCAGCTGCTAAGAAGGGGAAGGAGCCAGCACCAGCTGAAAAGAAGGGGAAGGAGCCTGCACCAGTTGCTAAGAAGGGGAAGGAGTCTGCACCAGCTGGAAAGAAGGGGAAGGAGCCTGCACCAGCTGCAAAGAAGGGGAAGGAGTCTGCACCAGCAGGCAGAGGGGGGAAGAGCCCATCCGCCAGTGCCAGGAAGGGTAAGGGATCCCCAATCCATGAGCAGGACGAGAGGAGGCAATTCATGCCAGCGGAAGCTGCAAGCCAAACACCGCCACCATCAGCAGCTGTCACAGGGCCCCCACCGCCAGCCGTGGTTGTGCAGCCATCAGAGAGTGCAGGGGCTGAGCAGGAGCCTCCCCCAACCACCACCAAAGTGCAGCCATCAGAGGGTGCAGGGGCTGAGCAGGAGCCTCCCCCAACCACCCTAAGAGTGCAGCCATCAGAGGATGCAGGGGCTGAGCTGGAGCCTCCCACAACCACCACCACAGTGCAGCCATCAGAGGGTGCAGGGTCTGAGCAGGAGCCTCCCACAACCACCACCACAGTGCAGCCATCAGAGGCTGCAGGGGCTGAGCAGGAGCCTCCCAAAACCACCACCACAGTGCAGCCATCACCGCCTGCAGACGCTATGCAGTCCGGCCTCCAAGGGCTGCTATGTGGCCTACCCCCAACAGAACCAGTGGGCAAGACACCCACTTGAGAGTCTGTGGCCTTGCACTCCCCAGGACTACGAGCAATGGGCATGTTGCCCCCTCCAGAAACTGTGGGCAAGACACCCACTTGAGAGACTGTGGCCTTGCACTCCCCAGGACAACGAGCAATGGGCATGTTGCCCCCTCCAGAACAAGTGGCCAAGACACCCACTTGAGAGACTGGGGCCTTGAACTCCCCAGAACTAAGAGCAATGGGTATGTTGCCCCCTCAAGAACCAGTGGGCAAGACACCCACTTGAGAAACTGTGGCCTTGCACTCCCCAGGACAACGAGCTATGGGCATGTTGCTCCCTCCAGAACCAGTGGACAAGACACCCGCTTGAGAAACTGTGGCCTTGCACTCCCCAGGAGAATGAGCAATGGGCATGTTGCCCCCTCCAGAACCAGTGGCCTTATTCCCGCATCCCCCTGAGGTGCCTGCCTATTTGACAACTGATGCCCCTGCAGTATTCTATCCGGATTGGTGCAGGATTTGAGTGGGGCCTTGCACTGTGCCCTGTGGCAAAATGGGGCCCATTGAACTATGAACTGGGCAGTGTCCCTTTTTTATACAAGTGTACAGATCTGTTTCATGTCCAAATCGGATTGTTGATTTTATTGTTGGACTGATTACAATCATTTTCGTGAATTCCTGGTGCCTTTGCATTATTCTGCAGATTTTTGTGGTCACATTGTTTTTGTAATGCATATGGTTGTGTGCATGGCGTGTGTATGTCGGGTGTGTGTGGTGCGTGTGTGTGTCACTCTCGTTTTCCTCCCACCCTCCCGTGTGTGCTAGGCGGCTGTACTTACCGCCCTCATCTTTGCCGGCGTTTGTGTTCTAGGTGGAGCATAATGTAGAAGATCATCGGAAAGACTTGCCGTTCGGGTTCCATGGCAGCATAGTTCTTCCATGTGTCTCTAATGGTGAGTCTTTTCACTTCTGTGCTCTGTTTCCTCCAGGCTTTTGATGGCGTTTTTACTGCCCTGGAACAGTTGGCGGTTTGCAGGGTCTTAATATGGTGGGCGGAACTTTGTCTTCCGCCTGGCTGTAGGCGGCCACCGCTGTGGTGACTGTTGTTTCCACCCTGGCGGTCGGTGTGGTACATTGGCTGTCTATCAGAGACATCACCTCCATGGTCATAATTTGGTGGTACTTACCGCCAGCCTGTTGGCAGTATTACCGCCACTTTATCACTGACCGCCAGGGTCGTAATGAGGGCCTTAGACTTCAAAGAGTGGACTTTGAAGTGCAAAAAAGTCCCTGCCCTTCCTGTCCTGGCTGCAGACTCACTAAAGGAGGGTATAAAGCACTTTGGGGGTCATTACAACATTGGCGGTAAAAGCCGCTTATCGCCGTGCAGAAGACTGCTAATACACCGCCGCGGCCGCTGAATTCCACCACAGCTATTATGACCCACATCTCGGTATCCGCCGAAACTCAGACACCCACACAAGTCCGCCACACCAAAGGTCAGTGTTAAACTGGCGAAAACAAAACCTCATTCTCCACGCCAACAGAAACACGCCCATGCTATTACGACACACGAATCCACGCGGCGGTCTTTCAACCGCGGTATTCCATTGGCTGTACACACCGCCGCGCTCAAAATACACACACCTGATACACATACACACACCACTCCCACACACCCAACATAATATAAAACACACACCCACATCACCCACAAACCCCTACGACCAAAAAATACAGGAAGAAGGCCAGAGAGAGAGCACAGAATAGACAATACCACCACACAGAGGAACACAACACCATCACCCACACAACATCCACGCACAAAACACCACACACCACTACACATCACTACACTCATCACCACATACACCACCTCACACATCACACACACCACCCCATGGCACGCCAAAGACACCCCCGCTTTTCCGAGGAGGAGCTCAGGGTCATGGTGGAGGAAATCTTATGAGTAGAGCCACAGCTATTTGGCTCACAGGTGCAGCACACCTCCATAGCCAGGAAGATGGAGCTATAGCGCAGAATAGTCGACAGGGTCAATGCAGTGGAACAACACCCAAGAAATCAGGAGGACGTCAGGAAGAGGTGGAACGACCTACGGGGGAAGGTGTGTTCAGCGGTCTCCAGGCACAACATCGCAGTACAGCGGACTGGCGGCGGACCCCCACCTCCTCTCCCACAACTAACAACATGGGAGGAGCAAGTCTTGACCATCATGCATCCAGAGGGCCTCGGAGGAGTCGGTGGAGGAATGGACACTGGCAAGTCAAATCTCAACTATCAGATCCCCCACCCTACCTGCATGCTATCACACTCCCCCACCCTCACACCCTCCCCTATCACTCCAACTCCACACTAATGTACTAAGAACACAAACCACACATCCCAACAACAAGCCCTGCATGACACAACTAAGCATGGTCACCCCTCACCAAAGCATGCTCACTGCACAAACCCAGAACAACCCCCTAACCATCATCACACAAGCCCCCACACAGGAATGCTAGCACTGGGGTACACGCTCACCCACCCATTGCACACCATGACACACACACATGCAATAATCATGCTCTTATGCCCCTGCAGGATCACGAAGGACCGTCACCACACCGGAGGGTCCAGACATCTCCACTCCACCCACAGAAGAGGCACACAGTGACGATAGCAGCTCTGCCCTACTGGAGCCTGATGACCAGCCCGGACCATCGTGGGCCTCGGGACAGTCGGTTTCCCTTGCACAGGCACAGCCCAACACTGACCTTCCACCCTCTGGTAACACCAGCACAGCACCCACCCAGCGGGCCCAAACCTCCGTACCCAGGACAGGTCAATCAGCTGTGTGTCCACCACTACAGGGAACCCAGGATAACCCACCACCCCAACAACAACAGGGACCTGGGGGCAGTGGAAGTGGGCAAACGGTCCAGGGGACGGAGGCACAGGAACACAGGGGAACTGGGAGGGCTGCTGTGCGACAGGGGGCGGACAGGCCAAGGGAACCCACTCTCCACGAGGCCCTATCCTCTATCATGGGAGCATACCACCACTCCCAGGAGACGATGGCGACGGTCCTGGTCAAGTTTCAGGAGACCCAGCGCCTGCAGGAGTAACAGTATTTGGGCTTCAGGGAGGAGCTCAGGACCATCAGCTCCGCCTTGGGCACCATCGTAGGGGTGCTGAAGAACATACAGCAGACCTTGAGGGACACCGTGGCACTCCAAGGGGCCCCTGACACTAGCTTGGACGATGAACTGCCCACCACCTCCGCCGGCGCTAGTGGACAGGACGCCCCGCCACAGGACCACCACACCAGCACCCCACCCCCTGCAGACGGACAATCACCACGCAAGCGGTCCCTGAGATCCAGGAACAGGACAGAGCAAGATGGCAAGACCCCCGCCAGGAAATGAGACCACCCTGATTGTCCCCCCACCGTCCCACTTTGTTACCCTGTCCATACTTTTACTGCCCCAGCTCCACTTCCTATGCCCAGATGGGCAGCGCACCTGTGAGACTAATAGACTGGACTCTGCCATGGACATTCCTCCACCATCACCCATCACCATTTTACAACCCCCCTCCATTTTTGAGCACTTGAATAAACACCCTTGAACCACAAAACATTCTGGAGTCAGTCTATGATTTAGTAAAATTTATGATCAATGACAGTGTCAAAATGCTTTTTCAATTGTTAAGGCAACATACCAATGCCACACATCACAAGTCCTTGAAGGATGCATGCAGATGACACACGTTGGTAACCACACCTGTGAAACCGTAATGGAAAGGAACAACTCAGTTACCAAATAATCCCATTCAATTACACACTGGATAGAGTAAGACGTGTGACAGTGAATGTAATGTTAAAAAAGAAAATGTTCTCACCTGTGTGTCACTGGAAATATTGCTGTATGACTGACTCCCTGTTGTCGTTGTCTTCTTCCTCAGCTTCCTCCTCATCACTGTTCACAGGCTCCACAGCTGGCACAAGACCGTCATCTGGACCATCCTCCTGCAGAAAAGGCACCTGGCGTCGCAAAGCAAGATTGTGAAGCATCGAGCAGGCGATGATGATCTGGCACACCTTCTTCGGTGAGTAGAATAGGGAACCACGGGCCAGATGTAGGAAAAAATCAAATTGCGACTTGCAATTTGCGAGTCTGTGCGACTCGCAAATTGCAAGTCGCAATTTGACATGCAGAAAGGTGTCTCAGACACCTTCTGCAACTCGCAATGGGGTCGCAAAGACCCACCTCATAAATATTTATGAGGTGGGTCGCAGTTTGCGACCCCATTGCGAGTATAGGCACTCGCTAACATGGAGGCCTGCTGACGTCAGCAGGCCTCCATGTTAGCGACCTGCCTTTTAAATAAAGGTTTTTTTTTTTTTTGAAGTGCAGCCCGTTTTCCTCACAGGAAAACGAGCTGCATTTCAAAAACATCCGAAACCTTTTGTTTCGGTTTTTTCAGGGCAGGGAGTGGTCCCTTGGACCACTCCCTGCCCTGAAAAAATAATTTGGGGTCCATTCACAAAGGGGAAGGGGTCCCATGGGGACCCCTTCCCGTTTGCGAGTGGGTTACCATCCACTTCAAGTGGATGGTAACTGCGACTCCATTTGCGACCGCGTACGCGGTCGCAAATGGAGTTGCATACCACTCCGACTCGCAAATAGGAAGGGAACACCCCTTCCTATTTGCGAGTCGCAAATGCATATTGCGAGTCGCTAACGACTCGCAATATGCATTTGTGCATTGCAAACCCACGTTTGCGAGTCGCAAACGGCGATTTTCGCCGTTTGCGACTCGCAAAAGGGTTGCTACATCTGGCCCCACCTGTCATATGGAGGCACCTGAACCTGGCCTTCAGGAGGCCGAAGGTGCGTTTGATCACCCTCCTAGCCCGCCCATGGGCCTCATTGTAGCGTTCCTCTGCCCTGGTCCTGGGATTCCTCACTGGGGTCAATAGCCAGGAAAGGTTGGGGTAACCAGAGTCCCCTAATAGCCACACACGGTGCCTCTGGAGTTGACCCATCACATCAGGGATGCTGCTATTCCGCAGGATGTATGCGTCATGCACTGAGCCAGGGAACATTGCATTTACCTGCGAGATGTACTGGTCTGCCAAATAGACCATCTGTACATTCATGGAATGATAACTCTTCCGGTTCCTGTACACCTGTTCACTCCTGTGGGGGGGGACCAAAGCCACATGGGTCCCATCAATAGCACCTATGACGTTGGGGATATGTCCAAGGGCATAGAAGTCACCTTTCACTGTAGCCAAATCTTCCACCTCAGGGAATATGATGTATCTCCTTACGTGTTTCAGCAGGGCAGACAACACTCTGGACAGCACGTTGGAAAACATAGGCTGGGACATCCCTGATGCCATGGCCACTGTTGTCTGAAAAGACCCACTTGCAAGGAAATGGAGCGCTGACAGCACCTGCACATCAGGGGGGATTCCAGTGGGATGGCATATTGGTGACATCAGGTCTGGCTCCAACTGGGTACATAGTTCCTGGATAGTGGCACAGTCAAACCTGTAGGTCACGATTAAATGTCGCTCCTCCATTGTCAACAGGTCCACCAGCGGTCGGTACACCGGAGGATTCCGCCATCTTCTCAATTGTCCCAGCTGACGGCGCCTAGGAAGGACAACAGCGAGGATCGAGTCAACTTTTTTCCAGGTATGTACCCACAGTTACACAGAACACGACACCAAACACAAAAACCTTCCTGTATGTGTGTTGAGTGTAGGCCTAGCTATGTGGGACGCAGAAGTAAATGGAGGCATGTGGGCCCCTGAAATGGCGGCTGCCTGACCTCTAAACTGGGACAATGGGATTGTGGGGTAACTGCGTTGGCGTTGCACACCGTCGCGGTAGGCGGTCGTAGACCGCGGCGCAATGCTGCATTGGTTTACATTGGACCCTATGGGTCCCAGGAGCCAATGAGGAAGTGCTCCGGCGGTGATGATACGCACCGCTGCGGACGTCACCGCCGCGGACGTCACCGCCATTTTCTATCTGTTCAATCACTAGATACCTGATCTTCGACAGGAGATGACCTACACTGCAAGTGCTGCTGTGACCTCGGTCTGGAAGTGACGATGGCTGCTGCGTCTGGGGAAAGGGCCCCTGCCTTCACTGCTCAGGAGTTGGAGAAACTGGTAGACGGGGTCCTCCCCCAGTACACGCTACTCTACGGTCCTCCAGACCAACAGGTAAGTACACTGGGAGCACGTTGTATGGGCTAGGCCTGGGTGGAGAGGGCTGGTTGGAAGAGGGAAGGGGGCAGAGTTCAGGGAACATTAATGCATGTGAATTAATGTGCCACATGGCTAGGGTAGGGAGGGGGACCACGCACATTGACGGTGCGGTTGTTAATGACTTCTCTTCTTCCCTTGTGCATGTCATGTAGGTCAGTGCCCACCAGAAGAAGGACATCTGGTGTGCCATCGCCAAGGACGTCCGGACCCTGGGGGTCCACCAGAGACGGGGCACCCACTGCCGTAAACGATGGGAGGACATTCGCCGCTGGAGCAAGAAGACGGCGGAGGCTCAGCTGGGGATGGCCTCCCAACGTGGGAGGGGTGCCCGTCGCCCCATGACCCCCCTGATGTTCCGGATCCTGGTGGTGGCCTACCCTGAGTTGGATGGGCGCTTGAGGGCACAGCAGACACAAGGGGGTGAGTACAACATCATTCTGTGGACTTTGCGCGCAGTGGAGGGGTTTGGGTGGGGGAGGAGTCCTGTGGGTGTACCTAGGCCAGGCAGACATAGGTAGACTAGGCCCCTCCGTAATGCAGGCCATGTGGCTCCCTACCCCGCCGCAGTAGAGTGCCAAGTACAGGTATAGATGCCCCTGTGGCATCCATGTGTGCAGAGGTCCACCATAGCCATGTAGGCCAGATCCCAGGAATAGCATCTGTAGAGGCCAGGAGCACGGCGTAGTGCAGGGGACTGCTGTGTCTGTAGTGTCCGCCAACGGTCGCGGTATGCCATGCACTCAACCTGTCTTTCTTCTGTCTCCCCCCCCCCTTTTTGTGCTCTCCATGTTCTTATGTGCATCAGCATCATCAGGCGGAGGTACAGTGGCACCGGAGCACGAGGGAGCTGCATCCCACATGGCCTTGGAGGGCCACACCACGGACTCTGAGTGCACCAGTGGGACGGAGGGCGAGGGGAGCTTCACGTCGGCCACCGGATCACCAACCAGCGACACGGACTCGTCCGACGATGGGAGCTCCCTTGTGGTGGCGGCACCATCTATGCGCCCCACTTCTACAGTACAGCCGCCACCTCCCCTACCAGCACCGCCCTCCCAGCAGCCCCTCAGCGTTCGCCCCGTGCCCGCTCACCCAGGAGGGTGGGCATCACCTTCGCCCCAGGCACCTCAGGCCCTGCCCCAGTCACCCCTGCTGCCCTCAATGAGGAGGCCATTGACCTCCTCAGGTCACTCACTGTTGGGCAGTCTACCATTGTGAATGCCATCCAGGGTGTAGAAAGGGAGTTGCAACACGGTAATGCATTCCTGGAGGGCATTCATTCTGGTCAGGCTGCCCTTCAGCGAACCCTGCAATCTCTGGCCTCAGCACTGATGCCAGCCATTGTCCCTGTGTCTAGCCTGCCGCCTCCAACCTCCTCCATCCAGACCCAATCCCTTGTACCCCAGCCTATCCCAAGTACACCATCAGACCAGCATGCACACACCTCTACACCCATAAGTAGCTCAGGCAAAAATAGGCACCACACAACCCACAGGCACACACGCAAGCATCACCCACGTGCAGACACAGCAACATCCACTGCCTCCACTGTGTCCCCCTCCTCGTCGTCTCCCTCCTCCCTCCCAGTCTCGTCTACACTCACAACTGCATGCACTACATCTACAGGCACCAGGACTCGCACCAGAACACCCAGCACCACACCCCGCTCACCTGCACTCACCACCTCCACTACCATTTACACGTCCCCTGTGTCCTCTCCCAGTGTGTCTGTGACGCCCCCTCCCAAAGTACACAAACGCGGGCACCCACACACCCAACATCCATCCACCTCACGACAGCCTCCAGTACCTGCACCTGCACCCAAAACACCTAAAGTGACACCTCCTACAACCACCTCCTCTTCCTCCACTCCCAGACCCCCTCCAACTACCCATCCCAGTGTTTGTCAGAAACTGTCCCTGTGTAAAGTTGACCTTTTTGCCCCCCCCTCCAATTCATCAGTCCCGTCGTAGCGCCTCAGCCAAAAAGCCTCCAATACCAGTGGTGCCTGTTCAAGGCGTGTGGAGTGCACCGGCCACCAGGACTGGCAGTGTGACCCGGAGCCAAGGCACTGGCAGCCCCCCCCCCCTGTAAAGGCTCTGAAATTGTAAAGTGGCAGACGGGACCCTGTGAAGGCTCCTGGTGGCAAAACAACTCACAGGGGTTCCATGTGGATGGCAGAGTCAGCTGTGACTCCTCCAAAGGTGGGGAAGGGCCAGAGGAAGTCTGCACAGGCTAGTGTGAGCAGCACGGCGGAGAAGGGCGGCATCCTTCCCGGCAGTCGGGACGCCACCGCCAGCACCGTCGTCACTGGTCAGGAGACCACCGCCAGAGTCATTGCCCAGGAGGGCCCAAGTATCGTCACTGGTCAGGAGACCACCGCCAGAGTCAGTGCCCAGGAGGGCCCAAGTATCGTCACTGGTCAGGAGACCACCGCCACCGCCAGAGTCAGTGCCCAGGAGGGCCCAAGTATCGTCACTGGTCAGGAGACCACCGCCAGAGTCATTGCCCAGGAGGGCCCAAGTATCGTCAGTGGTAAGGAGACCACCGCTGAAGTCAGTGCCCAGGAGGGGCCTGGCTGCCACAGCCCCGCTGGGCAATGAGGGAACGTCATGCCACACACCAGTGCCCAGTCCAGAGAACGTCATGCCACACACCAATGCCCAGTCCAGAACCGGCATTGCAAAGCACCGCTGAACAGTCCAGAGACCGCCATGGCAAAGCACAGCTGAACAGTCCAGACACCGCCATGGCAAAGCACCGCTGAAGAGTCCAGACACCGCCATGGCAAAGCACCGCTGAAGAGTCCAGACACCGCCACGGCAAAGCACCACTGAAGAGTCCAGAGACCGCCATGGCAAAGCACCGCTGAACAGTCCAGACACCGCCATGGCAAAGCATCGCTGAACAGGGCATTCACCGGGGAAGTATGAAATGTCCGCCACATCAAGCATCGTTATCCCATGGTGCGTGTGGGACAGGGACGGTACAGGAACTTCCACGGGGAGACTAATCCAGTCTGGGCACCAGTCTCCCTCCTGAACCAGTGGAGGCTGTTATCTACTTTGGAAACTGTGGCTTTGCACTCCCCAGGATGGTACAGTGGGCAAGCCACCCACTGTAGAGACTTGAGAGACTGTGACTTTGCACTCCCCAGGATGGTACAGTGGGCAAGCCACCCACTGTAGAGACTTGAGAGACTGTGGCTTTGCACTCCCCAGGATGGAAAAGTGGGCAAGCCACCCACTGTAGAAACTTGAGAGACTGTGGCTTTGCACTCCCCAGGATGGAACAGTGGACATGGAGCCCCGTCGTGGATCTGGCTTTGCACTCCTCTGGCTGAGGTGCCCCCCCTTCCCTTCCCCCTAAGGTGCCTGTAGTATTTCTATCTGATGCCCCGGCAGTGTTCTCTCCATGTGTGGACAGGTATCTTTTGTGGGTCTCGCCCATGCATTTTTGGACTAGTGGTGCACGGACATTTATATGTGCATATCTGCACTACTTCTCGGAATGTATATACTTTTGTATGGTTTGTTAATATATCTGTATATTTTTGAGACATGTATATTGATACATTACAAGGTTTTGACTGATTTCGTTTTGTCTTTGCTTTCTTCCGGGGGGGTTGTGGGTTGTTGATGTTATTTTTGTAAATTGCTTTGGTGTGTGTGTTGTAATATGCGAGGGTGGGGTGGGGGTGGGGGTGTTGCGTGTGTGTCCCCCTAACTTTTGCCTCCCCCCTCCCCTATGTCATAGGTGCAGTACTCACCGTTGTCGTCGCCGCCGCTGGCGTTGGTCTTCGTAGATGAGTAGGAATACAAGGGCCGGTAGGATTTGGAGTTCAGGCTCCATGGAGTCCTCCTTCCTCGTGGGATGTGTTCAGGTGAGCGTTTTCACATTGCAGAAACTGTTTCTGCCGTGTTTTTATCCACGGAGAATCCGCCCCGGAAAAGGTGGCGGATTGGCGGGTTGTGATACTATGGGTGGTACATTGTCTTCCGCCTGTCTGTTGGCGGTGACCGCCGCGCTGCTTGTCTGTACCGCCGTGGCGGTCGGAGTGTTAACGGGGCTGTCTTTGTTGGCGGTTTCCGCCACGGTCATAATTCCAAATTTTTTACCGCCGGCCTGTTTGCGGTCTTACCGCCGCTTTAACACCGTCCGCCAGGGTTGTAATGACCACCTTTGTGTGGTAACAGGACACAGCCTATTCAGGTGTGTCGGCTTTTCCCTCCCATCCTGCCCAGGATGGCCCATTAGGGTGTGGATGACCCATCAGTAACACCTAAGGTCCCTTTGTGTGTGGCTGTCTAGTAGGAATGCACAAAGCCCAGCTATCACTCACCCCAGGTGTGTATTCAGACACAGGCAGACAGCATCAAATAGCTAGAGTAAGAAAATGCCAACTTTCTAAAATTGGTATTTTCAGAATTGCATTTTAAAATCTGACTTCACGATAAGTTGTGATTTTAAATTATAATTCCAGAGACACCAAAATTGGGGTCCCATGCTAATTGTGGATAAACCAATGTTACCATGTTTTAAGCAAAAAGCACATGCATTTTAGCAGTGGTTAGCAGTGGTAAAGTGCCCAGAGTCCTAAAGTCAGCAAAAAACGAGGTCAGCAAAACAGGAGGTCTAATGGCAAACAAACACAGTGGAAACCATGCCAAGGATACAGAGGTGTTATCACTCATGGAGGTAGTGTCTTTCTACAGTTTATTCTTAGGGTTGTTGTCTCTTATGGTAGAGATGTCCTCCAATTGGGAAGGGCAATCCATCCTTTCATCCACCATTCATCTACCCACCTAGCCATCCATTTGTCCATCCTTCAATTCATTCTTCCATCCATCAGTGGACATACTCATTCCTGGTATGTCTTCACGTGGCCTCCTGAGTTCTCAGATATGTGAGCCCCTCTTTTGTCGGCCTGTTTTTAACACCAGTTTATCATGCAAATGTCACACATTTATGCCAATGCAACTGCCTTGATGGTCTGTATTTATTTTTCACCCACGTGATAAACGTGGACTTCAATTCACCAAAATGCCTGGGGTAGTGGAAGTGACATTACACACCATTTCATCTTTACTTTCAATCACACACATTTGCTTCTGCATACACACACATTCACTCATACACCCTCTTTTACAATGCACACTCTCACCCACAAGAATGCACACAACATACATGTAAATATGTTTTTTACTTAGCTCAGCTACCGAGGAGGGTCATATTCCAGCTAACTGTACTCCATTTGTTATTACACTAATAATGAATAATATAATATTATTAATTAATAATGTAATTAAAAAACTGATTGAAAAGAAGCAAGTGGGGTCACAAGCAACGTCCATAAGAAGGAGCTGCCCCTTTGTTCCTGGCACGGATTTTCCCACCTCTGAGGTCAGGGGTCGCAAAGGCATTGCCAGGGGTCACAAGGGGCAAGCTGGGGGTCACAGACGACCCCTACATGACAAATTACGTCCATGGTGATAAACAGTCTGAACATTTAATAGTAGCAAGATTGTTAGTCAGAGAAAGGCTGTTTTCCTTAGCTTTTTGTAAAATTGTGCACTGAAAGTGGTTCAACTCAATTAAAATGGATCATTACAAGATAATATAATTAGGTAATGCCAGCATTGGGAGCTAATAAAGCTGTGCAGAAATGAGCTTTTATAGGCCCTGAACAAAGCCATACACACCTCTGTTTTAACCCCTTTAATTAGTGCGAGATAAAACGTGTCTGCATGTGCCATGTCCGGTGATCCTGCTCAGCCAGTGCACAGGCTAAACGTTACCCAAAGGGCCTGAGCATGTAGGCTATTCAGAATCTATAACTGCTTACTGCTCATAATGACATATGTCCACCCGCTAAACAATTGATATTTCTCTGCTTGCCTTTAAAAGCTGCCAGCAAGGACTTCACGTGGGTGGATGAGGACAGTAAGTTAGACAAAATCAGAGGGGTGTGAGGCTGGAGGTTGTGAGTAGCAGAGACATGGTTGGTCTCTATGTGTAGTAGTGCAGTGAGCAAACAAATATGGACGGAAATGCCGACCAGTGTATTAAAAGTGGCCAAGATTAATTCAAGCTTTCCACCTATCACTGTTTTGGTTTTCTTACTGTGACGCTCCAGGTGCGACAAGTGTGTCTAAACGTGGGTTGCTTAGCTCACTCCACCCATGACTCAAGCCAGACCTCACAAATGAGATGCAATAAGAATGAAACCATTCTGTAAGTACTTGGGCAAGTAGTTATACTTTTTAAGCGTCGCATTTGCGTAATTTTTTTACGCAAAAGTGGCGCAAACTTACAAAATAGAATCGGGACATATTTATACTTTTTGACGCAAAACTGCGCTGATGCAGTTTTGCGTCAAAAATTTTACCGCCGGCTAATGCCATTTCTTTACGACATGCTGGGGTCAAATTTATAATTTGATGTATGGTGGCGCAAACGACAGGTGTGAGTCATTTTTTTTACTCAAACAAATGCGTACCATTGTAAAGAAAAATGGCGTTAATGTGGCGAAAATGACTGGGAGCCAGTTTACAATGTTACAAACTGGAAAAGCGCAGTTTTTTTACGCAATTGCGTCAAAAAGCGGCGCAAACACAGCAAAATGTGCTAAGGAGAGCCAAAATAGATCCCAGATGCTTGCACAGACCCCAGGAAGATGACAACAGACCAGGAATCAGCCAGGAGGACCCACACAAGACCCAGGACAGGGAGAAGAAGAAAAGAAAGTGTTGCTTCAGTGCAGAGGAGCAGGATATGCTGGTGAAAGAGGTGACGGAACACCAGCACCAACTGTTTGTCACCTCAAAGTTGCCAATTAGTAGAAGAGAGGCAATATGGCAACAAATTGTTGACAAGATAAACAGTGTGGCAGAAGTAAGGAGGTCATTGAGTGCAAGAAACGCTGGCATGACTGCAAGCGCAGGACCAAGGAAAAGATGGCAAGGAACAGGAAGGCAGCACTGCAGACTGGAGGTGGGAGTCCAGCACTGCAGGATGCCCTGGACCACATGGAGGAGATGGTGGCAGCCGTCATCCATGAGGAGATCGTCACAGGGATTCAAGGACAGGACAGCGCAGACTACCAGGAGACAACACAGATGCAGGGTAAGTCGCATGGGGAACTAAAATGCCTAATTGTTAACTGCAACCAGGGTGGGGGGCATACCTACTACACAATCATGGAAGTCATGATATTCAGGGAGTGGCATGGTTAAAGGGGCACGGTACAGGGGCATGGCCCGTTCAGAGGAAACCTGGGCACATTACTACCCTACACCAACAACCTTTGCATGGGGGTATGCTGCCATGCCAAGGATGTTGGAAAGGTAAAGCCAGGCCAGGAGGGTAGGGTACAACGTAAAACTGGCATGCTGTCACACGTCAGCCAGTATTCTTCCTACATTAACTAGGGCCCAATTAACAATCTTAGGCCATATCTGCAAGTGGAATTTAACATTGACAACAGTTGCCATTACCACCTCTGCTGTGTGTGCAGGTCAAGTAGCTAATGGCAGTAACGTCCCCATGGATCAAACACACCCAATTTAGAGGGTTCAGGATGACAACGTTATCAATCCCCTGAAATCAATACAAATGTTCCAATCCTGTCAAATGTGATTGTCCATAGTTGCTACAAACATCAGCCATTGTTATAACCATTATGAGGTACACAGCACTAATGTCATACCCATGCTGCATATGTCAGGGTCCACCCTATGCCTGGGTCACAATAGCTCCAATGATACCATGCAACATACCAAATGTCATACTTCTCAGACAACAGCATTGAGGGGGAGGACGTATGTAACTGGTTACAGAAATACACCTGCACAGTCAGAGGAGGAAATGGAGCACTGCTAGGACCATCAGTGCAATCCAATGTAGCACACATTTCCCAACATCAGCAGTACACACTACCAATGCTGACATCCGTATCGCGCCATACCAATGCAATACATAGTATATGCTAGATCTCAGCAACATATAGGTGGATGTGAAATATCAGAGACTGGGGCAGTTCCAGAATGTTAAGTGTGGTGCAAGTGTCATCAGAACACCACAGCCAGTGAAAGGCCTCACCATGAGAATGGAAGTAGACGGAGGGTTGAGTAGGACAAGAAGGTGGCAATTCACAGTTTGGCCTGAACCAACACCTAGAGGATGTGATGCTGACAAGTCCACAAACTGACCACAATACATGTGACATGCAGGTGGGGCATAGGCCTGGGAGAATGCTAATATGAAAGACAGGAACAATGAACAGGAACTAAGATCACAATGTGAAAATAATAGGAAGGCAGGCACGTCACATTACAAATCCCACAACACAGACACACTAATTGTACCATATCTCATTGCAGAGGACGATGGCTCTCCTGCGGATATGACTGTCCAGGACTACCCTGATGACATGGATGACGAGCTGACAAACATCAGCCAGCAAACCCTCCAAGATGTCCTTGGAACCCTCCAGACCCCACCATCAGTCACAAGGAGGAGCTAGCAGCCATCACAGAGGACCCACCCACCACCCCAATTGTACGACCTGCCAGCTCCAACCCAGCTGAGGACTCTGACGACACTGGCACTAGCTTTGAGAGAACTGTAGTTGGAGTACAGCGGGAGCTGGCCAAGGAGGTGCGGGTGGGGATGGAAAATATGGCAGCCAGCCGCTCCTCCTTGCTGCAGTACTGCCCTTATAGCCCCACAGTTGGCAGCTACAGGGATGTCTGACTCCACGTCTTCAAACACAGAGGTGTGTGTTGCCCCTTCACAACCACCGCCATCAAGGGCAGAGGAGACAACACACACATCAGAAGATGAAGACGTGGAACAGATCACCTTCACCCGTAAGAGTACCCGGTAGCACTAGTCCCTGCCACATGGCCACCTATTGCCAAGGTCTTGTGCTTTGTAACATGCTAGTCTTGCAACAACTGTACTCAAGCACTGTTCTTCAGACCACTGTTTATCTTGTCGCACTGCCCTGTGATTGTCTCTCACTAACTCATTGGCAAATCCTGTCCCTCTGCACTGTCTGACACGTCACCCCAGCATGTCCAATGACATGTCCTTTTGCACTTGTGTAGGATCACAATGGAAGGTGTCACACTAATGGACTTACAATCATGGACAATGTACATATAGCACTACAGCACTTTAAAATAAATAGCACTTACACAACAACTTTGTCTCTGTGTAATATGACACATCAACCATGAGGTATATCAGTGATGTTTACCTCTGGTCAATGATTATAGATTGTCTAGATTGTCAATACACCTGACCTGAAAGAATGTTGGCTGATAGCTATGCACAGTGGTCTGGATTGTACCATCATCTGCCCTTCCTGAGGGTTATTTCTGAGGAAAATAGATACTATACACCATAATGCTGTGTTGGACAGAATAACGCTTCCTCAAGGGATGTCTAAGCCAAAAACTATTGCCTTCAAATTTTTCTTCAAGCCAAAACTTACGTATGTGACATTTGACCCAAATTTTACCTAACACACACTATACTGCATGAATGGATGTGTATGAGTTTACATACAAATATGTAACCGGGATGAACATTGTAACAAATGATAGGTGTGAGTTATGTATACCATACTACATGAGAGCATACTACCACTCACCTTGTAAGGATTCGCTTGGACACCAGGCAGACTTAACACAGTGTCCTCAATACCAATTCTGGTAGCAAAGTATGGGACACTGAAAACATACACCAAAAATTAACAACACTTTGGGATCCATAGTAACCGTGAGTGGTGGGTGCAATGGATGGCAGAATCTTAGCAAAGTAGCTTTGGTGTAGCTGCCAATGTAACAGCTCAGTTGCGATTTGGTTGCAGCATGGGACAGAAAAGCTAATACAAAAGAGACACTTTTCACTCATGCCAAGGCCCTGATCCCCTAGCATGTGACACATACTGTAAAAGGTTACCTAAATATTTATTAAACAGTAAAAACAGAAGCTAAAAGCAGGGGAAACACCTTACCTAACCTAACCTATCCTAACTGCACATTACCCACAACTGGCCCTAACTAACCTAAGCTAAACTTACTTATCACATTTAACGAAATGATCTAAACATCAACCCCCCACCCCCTTACAAGACGGGACACATGGAGGACAACATATACTAACCTAAACACATACTATCTTATGCTAAACAAATACATATTTTTTTGTATTTTTATATATATATATTTTTTTAAACACCAATACC
Organism: Pleurodeles waltl; assembly: GCF_031143425.1. Taxonomy (NCBI): domain Eukaryota; kingdom Metazoa; phylum Chordata; class Amphibia; order Caudata; family Salamandridae; genus Pleurodeles; species Pleurodeles waltl. The sequence continues at coordinate 1,089,006,663 of NC_090440.1, forward strand.
CCAACATCATCCACCACCCACCCACACACATAATAAAAAGCAGATATTAAAAGTATCATACCCCCACCCCCCCACCCACTACTACTAACTAAACTAACAGCCTATACTAACCTAACACTAAACCCCCTAAACCCACTAATTAAAAGAACAAGGTAAGAGGAGGGAGGGGAGGGAATCATGGCTGAGGGTATATTGTCTACAAGTTCGCCCTCCGCAGTGTCTTTTTTATGGCACGCACCCTCCTAGTTACTTGTGCCACCTCCTTCTGCAGCCTGGTAATTTTCCTCAACATACGTTCCAAGTTCCGTTGCATCTGCTGAAAATCTGCTAGGCCAATGACTGCAGCAGGGGTGGTCTGAGTGCCAGTTGAAGAAGTATATCCCCTTGTCGGTGCCATGCCTGTAGGACTGTAGGAGAAGGTGCAGGTGGTGCTGTGACAGGTCCTGCAGCAGTGGAGGTTGACGGTCCTGCAAAGGTGCCTGCTAAGGTTGGTGCCACATGGGTGGTAGTGGTGGTGCTGGTGGCTGTGGTGGACACCGAAGGGCCCCCTTGGGCAAATGCCCTCCACACTCCGGAAGGTCTTTCATGGCGATAACGCCTTGCCATGTTGCGGAACCCAGACTCCACATCCAGAATGTGGCGGTAACGCATCGCCCTGTGCTGAAACTCCTGAATCTGGATGGGATTCATATTGGCACCTGTTAAAACAAATAGAAAACCAAACATTAAGTACTTCATTGTGTGATATGGCTCCAGAAGAGAATCAGACAATACATCAAATGTACCAGAAACAGCCCATATCATCATACAGATCACTGATTGTCCCTGAAGAAGTACATGCCAATGCAGCCTACACATGTCCTATCGAACAGCACAGCAATACTCTAAAAGATGAGTAACAACTTGAATGACTTATGCATCATTGTTCAGCCATTTGTCAGGTAAAAAAAATGCTGCAAGTCCTCCACCACTGGCAGGTAAACTAATGACTATCTTCTTGATGACAATCAAGGGCTACAAGATCTGCGAGTTGTAAATGGAATTGCCAGGATAGAATGCAGTAGCTAATCATGAGTGGGTATCCTAGGTTTGGACAAGTCACTTACAGATTTACATGTCTGTGTACTAAACTTGGATCATCAGTCCTAGGTACACTTTTCACAACCCTATGCCTGTGCCTGGGAGGGGGGGGTGGGGGGGGGGAAGGCAACAAATACTTTCAAACAACAAGAACACCCAGGAAGCTTAGGACAGCTGTACATGGGTTTGGGAAGCCCACCACAGGTAAGGAGGAAGTCCAACTAGGATTCAGCCAAACCTTGGACAATCCCATCCACACTAATGTTTGGAAATGCAGACAATTGTCAACACTATTTCCTACCAGTAACACATGACTTACAACAAGCAGATAGATGCAAGCACACATCTGGCCATGAGCTGCATGCACACCTAGGCCATTGTACTCAAGTGCCTCATACTCGTAGCACAACATGTGGAGCTACATGCTGCTAGGAAGTAAAAAATACAGTCAAACATGTTCATTAGTGAATAGGCAAGCTGAAGTCTGTGGGTAAGACTTTGGCATCCCTATTCTGTGAGAATCAGGGTCTGATTTGCTGATTAAATCACAAATATGTTCCTCTGCTACATTTTCTGATTTTAAGTTTTATCCACAAAAGTCATCCCTATTCACATGGCCGGGCCTACAGGACTGACCTGCAAACCCAAATTATGACAATACACTAATGATTGGCCAACTCAAAGATGGGGAAAAAATGATACTCCACTCAAGGAACATATCCGATCATTGACCAGCGCATCACACCTTGCTATGTGTCCAAGACAGAGGGGTCACTCACACAACAGCAGCAAACACAACACAGAACAGAAATATCAGCACTTACTGGAGATGTCTGGGTCTGCAAATCGAGCCACCTCTCCGATAGTGTAGGGGGCAGGTCAACCTGTAAGGCATGGAAAGGAGATATGTGCTCAATGTCTGTGCACTGTACAACACTTCCAAATACAAATACTATGTGTAATATTAAATCAGAAAGTCAAGCCTCTCAGACATGATAATACTGTATCTGACATACCACTGCAAACATGTACAGACCCGGGGACTCCAGTGAGTGATACACACATATCTGCACATATGCAGTGGCCCTGACTATCATGTGGTCGCAGACTAATTCATTGAGTGTATTCCTCTCATCATGTGTATCCATGAGAGACATGCAAAGCCACTTTCCTGGAGGACCAATTTAAAACACACAGGTACAATGTACAGAGGGCCAGGGACAGTTGTTAGCCCTCAGTTTGTATCATTTGCTTCATTTTATGTGCCACAGCTATGGTAAGTTGCACCAGCCATAGAGATATGAACCCTTGTGCATAACTTTTGGCTTCCATCCCTAATGTAATTGTGGCACTACAAAGTCCAAATATCAGTCTAAGATGTTACCTGAGGTCAGCTATAACTTGTTATGTATGTGTCAGAATCCAGTTCAGACATGTATCCGAAAAAATTGAGGGACACTGTATTTCTTGAAATTATCTGGATTTGAAACATGTCTTTCCTGGTACACGCACAGACCATGCATGAAACATATGTTAGAGCCACATTTGCATCATCTATTGACGTGAAGGCAGCACTAATTTACAGGCTCCTGTTGTGTTTTGTAAGTTAGTGCAGCTGTTGCATCAACAAATTACGGTAATGTGTAGGAATTATTGTATATCTCACAGGCAACTTTATGTTTAACTTGCATTCCACATATCCAAAAACATTGCCTGCAGCATTTGAACAAATATGCTACTGTCACTACAGAGCATTTAAATGTGCTCATTACTCTCATTTGTACTCACCAAAAGGGCCACCAATCACAATCCCCAGGTGGTCCAGCAGGCCTTGCTCCCGAGCAACTAGGTCAGCCCAATGGTCGTTGCGCAGTGTTATGTAGATTTGCTTTAGATGGTACAGGAGCTTTGCCCACCAGAGCCTCCTTACATCTGTGTGATCATTAAGGGTAGGAAGTGGCACACCAGCCAAATAAATCCACCCAGCTCCTCCTCTCCCATCCTGCCAAGACGAGGCCTACCCAACATGCTTGCACAGAAAAAGGGAATAAAGGGGCACAGAGGAGAATGGAGGGAAAGTAGGAGAGGGAAATGAAAAAAAATTAACAGAACACAGCCCAACCATCCAGAAACAAACACTACCCACAACAGACTCCCAGCAGTACAAAGACAAATTTAGACACCAGAAATGACCAAAAAAACGCTCACACAGGATACCACATACACTTAGGGAACACAAAAAGACAATTTAAAGACCACACAGGAGACAAATTCACAAAATGCACAGAGGGACAAGTTAAAACACAGCTACACAGTTAGGAAATATCACAGACTGCAAAGTGAAAGTGAAAGTACACCCACTGTACCAATTCTGTAAACAGGATATCCTATTACATCACTTCCTGCCTCAAATGCGGTGCGTTTTTAATTTTATGCGTAAAAATATTATAACGCTTACAGTCTGTGTGGCAATTTTTTTTCTACGCACCTTCTTAGAAATAACCCCACATCAATATTTTAAAATACGTTTCATACTTAACCAATTTCAGGGGGTACAATGTGGGAATTACCGCTCAGGGCCAATGGATGTTTCATGGCAATGAGCATAATTTTTAAACGCATATGCGTAATTTTTTGATGCATATTTGTCTTTTTTGACGCGTATGCGTCAACATTTCTGCCTTTGACTGGGTTTGGGTCATTTCTCATTTGTAATAGTACATGACGGGTGTGACAATACAGAGATAGGCTGATTGCACCAACATTGTGCATTCCGGTGTATGGGCACATGTGACAGATCATACTACTGTGGACCATGATCCCCTACTTGTTGTACCGGATTTGCACTCTTCACTGACGCAATACAGTAGATGGCCAAACGTGGGGAATATAATTAGGTATTACCCAGTTTTGGCATGTTTTCGTCAAGAGAGGATAGCAAGGCTACACAACTCAATACAGTAACTCAATGCCTATGTGTCAACATGTGTGAATTGGCTCTTACTATTGTAGTTGTCCCACTGTGCGAACATCACAAGACGCATTTTCGCAAATCTCCTTGTATGAATGTGGAGTCAATGTGTCCAACCATCAGATGCTATTCAGTGTGGAAATGAGAGAGGAAATGTGTTTGTCATACACGTAGCAACAAATGCTGTGTGCACTTCCTAGGTTTTTTGGAACATAAGCACCACCAATGACAAAGCATGCACAGGAGAGATAGCAGATGGTTGATCATGGCAATGTTCCAAAACTAAGCCATCACATGTCCTGGAATGTTGGATACTACTTCCTAGGCACTTGTTTATTTTCTACCCATGAGTCAGGCATGGGATAATGCTATGTGGGTATGGTGTTTGTGACACCGAGTCCCAAATACAATCCACAAATGTCATGTCACGCCACAGTTGGAGTCATATAAAGGAGCCATGTCTCTCATGTGACAGTGGAGGACCAGCAGACCAAGCAGCACGTGTTCACATATTTCCAGTGGTAAAATGCACAAAGGTGTCCGGTTCAAGTGTGTGGGCCAATGTTTAGCCTGTATCATTATTGGGGTCCATGTTGTCACAGTTACGTGCAGGTCTAGTCATGAGTCTGTGGAGACATTTCCTGCATCTACAAAGTATCCTTCACAGCTGAATTGAAGGAAAGCCAAGGAGGAATTGAGAACACACATGGGAATAGTCCAGCTATGGCACTGTAAACGTGTTATGAGACTGACAACAGGGCAACCTTAGTGTGCGGACAAAGTTAATGGATCAGGAATTTTAAACCGGCAGGTTTCCTCACAACATTTGTACACAGGTTGGCCTCTAATATTCCCACTGCATCCGGGAACATCAGTGCCTCTGTGCTGATTAATCTCACAGATATTCACCACGCAAGCCCCATCAATATGTTGGGGGCAAAGTGAATCAGTGTGTGGACTGTCAGGGTCCTAACATGTGTTGACATTTCATGCACATTATCTGAAGTTGTTTGTTGTGCAGGAGGCACCATACCCAATCCATGCATACAGCCATGGTACACTGTCACTATTTATCACTCATGCATACATGAAACCCAGACAAGGGTTGGGCCATGATTAGGCTATTTGGAGACAAGTTCCACCCCATGGTACGATAAGTAAACTGATTATGCTATACAATGTATTTGAGTATTCATTGTAGACCCACCTGACACAATACCCCAGTAGGAAAGTGAGGGTTTGGAAAGCAACTATGAGACAAATGTAGCCACAGGGAACCTTTATGGTAATGCAAAGACAGGAACCAGTCGGGCTAACAGGATGCAGGGTCAATCAGGATCAGAAATTTAACAAGGCAAATACACAGTGAGCAGACTGAGACTGGTCAAAGCTGGAACAACACTGTGGAATATGATAACTGTGTTTGTCCTGTGTGTTGGAACGTAACACAATAACCCAAGGCCTGTGTTACACAAGTGATTTATACGAAAATGCATAACAGTGTTATACATAAAATGGCAGCTTCTATGCTGTTCCAGGCAGCTGCAAGGGCAGTGCATGTTCAAATGGCTTGGCTGGTGTGTGCAGCTTCAGTCTCTTACAAGTCCTGTAGGTGAGAATAAAGTTCAAAGGGCCAACAGTACCTTTCACATGGGAAGCAATGTACAGGTGATTCTGGGTCCTACAGACTACAAGGCAGTGCATTATTCAACCAGAAGTCCATGCAGACAGAAGAACAATGACTATGGTATACCATACTAAAGAGGGAAGCACACTGGGTTCAGAATGTGAGTCTGCGTGTGTGTAGATGAGGGATTATCTGGGTACACATATTCCCTTTCCAGGGCCCTCTGAAGAAGGGTGGGGTGAGACAGGGAACATGGCAGTGGTATGACTATGACCTGGGCTGGCATGTGCAGGGGATGTCTTGTGAGCAATGCTAGTTATACCTGGGGCACTCGTGCTATCCATTTGCTGCTTATATGGAATTCTTGTCACACATACTCCTTGCAAAGATAGCTGATGTAACACTTACTGATGTCAAGGGTATGGTCATACCTTCTTGTCACCAATGCAATAGCACATACACTGCCTCATGCATGAGGCATTTTGTTACCTTATTGACTGATGGTGTCTTAGTTGTGTGCCATATGCTGAAATGAACCATGTTGCCAACATGTACGTGTGAAATAGCTGTGGTCCTCTGATATTGCCCTTCAAATGTGAAATGTACAGGATAAATGTCATTTACAGTGTGTGTGAAGTTGGCTGTACAATCATACCCATCAAATATGATGTGGAATTTTCTGTATCCTAATCTGTATTCTTGCAATGCTCCATGAGGCTACACTCTGATTCTGATTGTTATGGATAATGTTGTAGGCCATGATATAGTGAATAGTAATGGTGTTTATTGACATATGGTAAGACAGTGGTGATGGATGAGTAGAGTTAAAAGAAATTTTGTACAATATGCAATCCTGCAGCTGTGTTTGGATGGTCCCCTCATGTTGATGGACAGCATCCTCCTCTTCCTCCTCTTCAGGCATTTGTGGGTCAGGTTCATATAGGGGAATGTTCTTTCTTACACATATGTTGTGCAGGATGGCACAGGTCAAAATGATTTTGCACACCATTTCAGGTGAGTATAGGAGGCTGCCTCCGGTATTGTCGAGGCACCTGAATCTTGACTTCAGGATGCCAAAGGTCCTCTCGACTATGGTGCGTGTCCTCCGATGTGCCTCATTATAGGCACGCTCAGATGCTGTGCTTGGATTTGCAAATGGGGTCATGATCCATGGCTGGATCCCATACCACTGATCAGCTGAAAGAGAAAATGAGTGAGAACATGTTGATGCAGCTTGCACCATGATTATCACTTTGCATGGCAGTTGTTCTCTTGTGTTGTCTGTGACTCATCTGTGTTTGTGTTATTGTGTGGAATCCTGGGCTTCTAGGATGTACCATCAGCATTGGGTTGTTTCCTTATCTGAACGGGTGTTTGGCTGATTGACTAGATGTCAGCAGTATTTTTGTAGAGTTGCAGTACATTGTGTACTCCCTTGCATTATATCATGTGAAAGAGGTGTCCATGTGTCTTAACTGGGGGTGACATGATACTTCCAATCACATCATCAATTCCACAGTGGTGGTAACATGGTTGCATCTATATACCCTGGACAGCCCATCCAATTTCACATATGCAATAGAATTAGTTAAACATCAGTGAGACCCTTAGATTTGGCTAGGTGACAATGTACAGCACATCTCCATACGTTTTCAGCATTGACGTGTTGACAATTGAATATGCACAAATTTCACATGTGACAAATTCTCTGCAAACCTATTTCTCTGCCCTAGTCCGGTTCTAACGTGTACCTAGACTACTGAACATGTTCTAGTTCAGCTAGCTAACTTGGTTGTGAGGTTGTCATTTGGAGTGTCAGAACGTCTGTATGCCTGTACCTCTGTTGTGTGTGTGTGAAATTGTCTCAAGCCATAGGTGGAGGAATGTGCACTTTCAATATTGTCCCATCAATATGTGTTCTTCGCACAGTCCACTTTCTTATTGGTAGTGGCCAATGTTACCCCAGGAGTGATGTGAGATATTGGTACAGCCTCAATGATTCCATGTCACCTTCATTGTAGTCATCATCATGCTATGTGTCTCATGGTGTTTGACCTGCAGCAAAACACATTACACACCCCTTACACAGTACGTATAGGTTGGAAGGGTGTTTGATTGAGTGTTATTGATGTGATATTGAAAGATTAATCTTCAAAGTTGTACTGGCAGTTGAGCCCATATCATTGTCATTGTGTTGTTTTAAATTGTTCCCTTGTGTCTGTGGAGTGGCATCTGTTGTTATTTGGTTCTGTCATTTGTCCATAGGTGTATATCCAAATGGGTCAGGATGGGTCAGGATATCACACATGCCTAGCAGTGTCACAACCTCATTGTCTTCCTGGCCACATGTCAATGTAGTGGTGTATGTGTTGTGTGGCCTACAGGGTTGCTGTGCAGTGTGTATATAAGTATGTTTCTGTACTTACCAACAAGTAGGCCATTTCCATATCGTCCATCCTGGAAGTGTTGATTGATGGTGCAGTGGCGGAAGATGAATAAATCATGTACACTCCCAGGATACTTTGCCACAATGTTGGTGATCAATCCCCAGTGATCGACAATGGCCTGCACATTGATGGAATGTGTGTGCTTCCTGTTGCAGTATAGATGTTCGGTTGCAGCAGGTGGCACAATGTGTATATGTGTGCAGTCAATGGCACTAAGCATGTGTGGGAAGCTGCTGATTTGGTAGAAGCCCTGTTTTGTCTCCTGCTGCTTCTGCTGTGTGTTGGGGAAGCTAATGTGGTGGGTGTGAGGAAGATGATGGCATCCAGTACCTTGGGTAGGAAGGCAGAGAATGAGGGCTGTGAGATCCCGGCAACCAGGGCACCAGTGATTTGCAAGGAGCCACTTGCCAACATGTGGAGAACAGCTAGCAGCTTGGTTTCTGGTGGAATGGTACGGGGTGTCTGCAAGCTGGGTGCCAACTGCGGCTCAATGTTGCGCAGCAGCTGCTGAATGGCTTGCCAGCTGAGCCTGTACCTCTGGATGATGTCTTGTTGGCGGAGTCCCAGAAGGGTTGTCCTGGTCCGGAATATCCTCTCCTGCCTTCTGCGTTGCCTTTGGGGTCCCTGCTGGTGTTGTAAAAGCTGCTGTTGTTGGTCCTGTGCTCTGCGTCTGCGTGCATGCTGGATGAAAACACCTCCAGGTCTTGCTTTTGGAGCTCTGCTGTTGCTTCTGTGTGTTTTTATTAAGTACTGGTGTGTTTGCCCCATTTTAACGCCTGCCCTGACCCAGGCGTTATTTTTTTATGCAAATCGGCCTGTGCGTCATTTTCCACCTCCGCCTCCCGGCCGCGCTGGATTTTTGCGCGATTGGATAAATAAGGCGCATGGGTGTTTAAGTCATTTTTTGGACGGGATCGCCTACCTTGCATGTCATTAACGCAAGGAGGTTTCCCGCATCCAGAAAATGGCGCACACGGCGGAATGTTGGCGTTCGCAGGCTCGGGTGTTTAAATATGGTACACGGTTTGCGCCGAATGTGCGTCAAAATGTTTGACGCACATTCGGCGCAAACAGAGTATAAATATGCCCCAATTGTATTTTGTAAGTTTGCACCGCTTTTGCATCAAAAAATGACGCAAATGCGGCGCAAAACAGTATAAATATGGGCCTTGGTTTCCCAGTCAAAAGGGGCATGGTCAACCATTCCGGGCTGGAATGCCATCACTACCCACTTAAAGGCTAGTCTCCTGCTTCTTGATTCCTGCATGCAGAAACCCGATTTGAGTGCCAATAATAAAATGTTGATGTATGTCAAGCACGTTCCAATCTACCTCTCCAAGAATTACCTCTGACATCAAAGGTTAACACTTGAGAAAATGTGAATGGCCTCCACATTTTATTTCTGGCAGTTTAACAAAGTACAAACAAAACAGAGTTGAGAGCTCTGTTTTTGTTGGCCATTGTTAAACTGCCAAAAATTAAATGATGATCCTCTGGGACGATACCAAAAGACCAGATTCAGGCATATTTCCTCTGCTTCAATATGGCAGTGAGAAAAATATATTCTCCATACTATTTTTCTTAAATCTCCCACATGCTGCTCTTAAACGTTGGCATGTATGGGACAGTTTCTAATGAAGGAGGAACTCTGCTAAATTGTACTTGGCTGTTGGTGTCTGATGTGGATCAGAGCGTAAATAATAGATTGTAATACAGCCCAGACTGATTACCAGTGGTTGAGCATAATACAACCATGTCATTTTGCTTTACTCGGCCTCATCAATCAGTGCAGACTAAGGATTTGGGCAGGAAGAAGAATAACTATGTTTATAAACTGGATATTGGAGAGTGGAAAATAATAGTAAGAATAATAAATGGTACATGGCTACTACTCGTGTCACAAATTCCAATTCTTACACTTTTGCCATCATTTTACTCATTCAACATCATCTCAGCCTGGTACATGTTTCAAGGCAGAGATGTTTCCTTCCCTCATCTGGTGTGTATGCACAGAGCATCCTGCTACCCCTATGGCCAGGCTGGTGCTGGAAGCTATCTATATGGCTTAGTTGTTAATATAATTAAAATTTGCTTGTTTAGCTCTCACATACCTGCAGTTATCACACCACCTGGCACTGCATCCCATTACACAATACCTGTATCTCAGTTGTCCTCCCTCACGACACAGACTGAAAATAAAACAAACATCTTTCCTATAAAACATGATGTACCTTGTTATCCCCATTTGTTTGTGAGCACTATAGAAATGCTAAAATATAGTACCCAAGAAGGTCTTATAACAAGAAAAGTTGTTCAGGTGCGAGATAAGCCCCTGAAGAACTTCACTTGGCATAAGTAGCAGAGGATACATGTGGAAGAGGCTAGCCCATGAAAAAGTGTGGGAGGAAAGTGGAATTTTCAGCCTGGGAATGAGGTGAAAGGAATTGCAGTTCTAAAGCAGGACTGAACTGGGGAAGTAAAAACCGTGGCAAAAATGCTCCAAACAGCCCCACTACCTTCAACTCCTCGCTTTCATTTATTCATTTGCTCTCTTTTGTTGTTCTCACTCTTCTTCGTCTCTGATCACTTTCTCTCTATCTTCCTCCTTCCTCTCTCACTTTCCCTCTCTCTTGAAGCCTCCCAGAGCGTGCCACAATTAACCTCCGGGAGCTGGGGAAAGTGACAGTCACCAGGAGCTAAACTAGCCTTTTAAAGCCGGCCTCCAAAGGGCCTTGGCCCACCAGGGAAATGCCTTTTAGAATAAAAGGCCTGTCCGGCCTTGTTCAAAAGGAATGGTGTTATAATTTATCTAACTATTGTAATGTGTTTATTTTCTATGTTATTCCCCCTTTTTCCTTTCTAAGTTCCTGCTTTTCATTTCTAATGCCCTCACCTTGCCACCCTATCCTGGGAAATTGATACATTCAACAGTTGGGGATTCTAAAGATAGGGGTTGTGCTGATAGAGTGGAGCTTTTAGGGTAGTGTTCTTCATGTCACTCATTGTTCAAATAAATAATTAAGTTTAGTTCAAGATTTAGACTCCTATTCCCACTGGTGGCAAGGATGGTAGACGAGGCTCCTCCGCTAAGGCGGAGGAGCGTTGCCCCCCATCAGCAGAAGAAGCAGCTCCCAAACTTTCACAATAAAATGATGATCAACAATGTTTATTTTCATTTTATTGTAAAAGGTGTGGGGCCACAAGCTGTGATAAGCACTGAGGGGGAGAGCACAGCTCTCCCCCTCAGTGCACATGTATGTTTGGCCAGCCATCTCGGGCCGGTCAAACACACATGGGCACTAGGCTCTTTCCAACCCAGCACTGCGTTGCCATGTTGGAGATTGCAGGCAGCAGCTCCCAAACTGCCTTGGAGTGGACTGGTTGGATGCTCCGATCAATATGACGCTGCTGTCATGCTGCCAGCAGCATGTCAGCAGCATTCTGATCGACCACAGGGTTGGCTGGAAGCCTGTGCCTACAGCCGCAGCGACGGCAAGAGGAGTGGCGCGGTGGTGGGGGCGGTGACAACAATTTAGGTAAGCGTTTAAAAAAATTAATTGTTCTCCCCCACCGCCACACACCGCCACGCAGCAGGGATGGGAGTGGAGGTTGAGGGAGTGGTTGTTGGAGGTGTGCATCTTCTGGACTTGGGTGCAGGTGCATGGGCAGTGTGCGTGTGTGAGGTGGATGGCTGTTGGGTGTCTGAGTGCTTGCATTTGTGTCCTTTAGGAGGGGGGGGGCAGACACAGTGGGAGAGGACACAGGGGACAAGTGTATGGATGTTGTGGAAGTGTCTGCCAGTGAGGTGTGTGTGCTGCTTGGTGTGGTGATGTTGGTGGTGGATGTTGAGGCAGTGCATGCAGGTGTGAGTGCGGATGTGACTGGGAGGGAGGTGGAGGAGGAGGGGGAAGACAGTGGAGGTAGTGGATGTGGTTGTGTCTGCAACTGTATGGTGTTTGCGTGAGTGCTTGTGGGATGAAGTGTGGTGCTTGTGTCTACCTGTGCCACTCTTGCCTGTTGTCTTGTGTGCATGCTTGTCCGTATGTGTGCCTGTGATGGGTTGGGGTTGAGGAGAATGGGCCTGGGAAATGGTAGTTGGATGGGGGACGGTAGAAACAGGGACAATGGCTGCCATCAGACAGAAGGCCAGAGCCTGAATCGATCTCTGTTGGGCCACCAATCCACTGTGAATGCCATCCAGAAATGCATTGCATTGCTGCATTCGGGATGCCAGCCCCTGGATGGCATTCACAATAGTTGATTGCCCTACAGAGATGGATCTCCGGAGGTCAATAGCCTGCTAACTCAGGGCAGCAGGGCTCACTGGGGCAGGGCCTAAGGTGTCTGGGGCGAAGGACATGCCCACCCTCCTGGGTGAGCGGGCACGGGCAACTCACTGAAGGGCTACTAGGAGAGCGGTGCTGGTACGGGGGTGGCGGCTATACCTACAGCTCGGGTGGTCACAGAGGTGTCCGCCACCACCAGGGAGCCCCCATCGGAGAAGGTATCTGAGTCTGTGTTGTCTCCTCCAGTCTCCGCCGTGGTGCTCCCCTCACCCTCCGTCCCACTGGTTCCCTCGGCGTCAGTGGACTCTGCCTCAGGGTCCTGTGGGATGCAGCTCGCTCTGTCACCATTGCCCCTGCTCCTCCGCCAGATTATGCTAGTGCTCAAAAGGACAGGATGAGGAAACAAGAAAGGGGGGATAGACAAAGTATACACTTGGTCAGAGACTGCACCAACACCACTATTGGCATGCACATCACCATCACACACAGAGAACAGGCTTAAGCACTATGCATTGCACTACGAGTGATATGGCTAGTCACTAAGGCAAGACGAGGACCACACACCACTAACTGCAGCACACCCGAGACCCACGATGCCCTGCCTGAAATGGACTGCTAACAAGCTAGGTTACCTATATTTGCCATCCAACCATTACCCTTCAGTTGACCCACACTGCAATGTCTGCCTGGCCTTAGGGGCACCCACTAACACACATCCACCACCCGGATACCACCCCACCAGCCAAAATATGTAATGAAAGCCACTGTACTCACCCCCTTGTGGCTGCTTTGGTTCCCTCAAGCACCCATCCAGTTCAGGGTAGGCCATCGCCAGTAAGCAGGACATCAGGGGGGTCAAGGTCCGACGGGCACCCCTTCCTCGTTGGGAGGCCATCCCCAGCTGGGCCTCCGTGGTCTTCCGTGCCCTGCTTCTCAGGTCCTCCCACTGTTTCTGACAGTGGGTGCTCCGCCTGCCATAGACGCCCAGGGTCTGCATGTCCTTGGCGATGGCACACCATAATCCCTTCTTTTGATGGGTGCTGACCTGCAGGGGCAAGACAGACAGGAGAACACCATTAAACAAACAGTCCAGCCTGTCACACAAAAGGCCCACCATCCCCGATTCCATCACCATTGGCACACACATAGGCCAGCGCACAACATGTACACCGCCAACAGACAATCCTCCCAGCACCCACCCACCCTTACACGATGCTTTCACACACATCTCCATGCATTCTTGCCACATGCATTGTGGGCAAAGTGTACACCCCTCTTGGTCTGGAGGCCCATACAGCTGTCCGTACTGCGGTAGGACCCCATGCACCAGTCGCTCCAACTCCTCAGAAGTGAAGGCTGGGGCCCTTTCCTTGGTCACACAGGCCATGGTAGGTTCCGGACACAGCTCACAGCAGCACACGCAGTGTAGGTGTTCTCCTGTTGAAGGTCAGGAAACAAGTCAGGAATTAGATAGAAAATGTCGGTCACGTCCGTGGCGGTGTACACTGTCACAGCGTAGATCCCCATTGGCCACTGCACTCCATAGAGCCCCATTTTATCCAATGAGGAATTGCACGGCGGTGCAAGATCGCCTTCCGCCTCAACGCCCAATTTCTGCAGAATTACCTCAATTCCACCTGTCCCTCCACACAGGTCAGGCGGTCGCCATTTCAGGGGGCAGAAACAGGCCTATCGACAATTACTGCATCACAGATTAAATTGGCACACACTTCAGCATTTACACTGTCCCAATACATAAGTGCACCATGTGGACTGCAGTTGTGGTTTTCTTGTTCCAAATGTGACAGCCTACTTACTCTTGTGTCCCTTAGATACTTACCGCTGTGGATGAATAGGGGGTGGAGACATAACCCCGTGTACATACCTCTGGTGAACTTGGCTACACTGGAGGACAGGCACATAATACTGACCTATAGAATGGACAGGGTCACAGTCACAGAGCTGTGTGCCCAGTTGGAGCCTGACCTGATATCAGCTATCCGTCATCCCACTGGGATCCCCCTCTTGTGCAAGTGCTATCAGTGCTCCATTTCCTGGAAACTGGGTCTTTCCAAGTGACAGTGGGCCTGGCAGCAGGAATGCCACAGCCAATGTTCTCAATAGTGCTGACAAGAGTGTTGTCTGCCCTGATAAAACACATGTGCAGCTACATTGCATTCCCCCAGGTTGAGGATTTGGCCACTGTGAAGGCCCAGTTTTATGCAACGGTACATAGCCCCAATATATTTGGTGCAATTGATGGAACACATATTGCATTTGTCTCCCCTGCCAGAATGAACAGGTGTAAAAGAATCTTAAGAGTTTCCACTCAATGAATGTTTATATTGTGTGCCTAGTGAACCAGTACATCTCCCACATCAATGCTAAGTATCCTGGGTCGGTGCATGATGCCTTTGTGTTGAGGAATAGCAGCATCCCAAATGTGATGGCCCAACTACAGAGGCACAGGGTGTGGCTAATAGGTGAGCCTTGGTCCCCACCCACTTTATGTTAGTGTATGCCTCTGATGTCAACCCCATCGGATTGTGTGTGGCTACATGTTGTCCCTCAATACTTGCAGGTGACTCTGGCTACCCAAACCTATCTTGGCTGCTGACCTCTGTGAGGAATGCCAGGACAAGGGCTAAAGAACGTTATAATGTTGCACATGGGAGGACCAGACAGATCATCGAGCGGACCTTCGGCCTCCTGAAGGCCAGGTTCAGGTGCCTCCATCTGACAGGTGGATCCCTGTGCTACTCACCTGAGAAGGTCTGCCAGATAGAAGTGGCATGCTGCATGTTGCACAACCTGGCCCTCAAACGCCATGTACCTTTTCTGCAGGAGGAGGAGACTGGAGATGCCCCTGTGGCAGCTGTGGACCCTGAGGACAGTGAGGATGAAGATGCTGAGGGTGAGGATGAGCACAACAGAACATCAGTAATCCCTCAGTACTTCCAATGACACACAAGTGAGACAGTGTTGATTAACATTTCTATGACTATTGGTGTATTATGTGTGGCTGTGGCAAGATGGCATTCACCGTCCCCTATGGTTTTTCATATGGCAGAGGTTGGTGATATAACAACTGTGCACTTATGTGCTGACTACAGCCAGCTACAGGTCATTATTGCTATGCTCCTACAATGTACAGTACATTTGCAATGGATTTAACTGGTTCCATGAATACACATTTTCAACACATGACATACAGGTAGTGGAGTTGTGTCCAAGGGTGTTTATTGAAGTGCTACAAATTGAGGTGAAAGTGCAATGGAATGGGGTGATGGTGGACGAAAGTCCATGGTATTGCTCCAGTCTATTTGTAGCACAGATGCAGTGTCCAAGTGGCCATAAGAAGAGAAGCAAAGGCAGTTCAAAGTGGTCAAGGTGACAGTGTGGGACACAAGGGGGACAATCAGGAGAGTCTCATTTTCTGGTGGTGGTCTTGGCAAGTGTCTCTGGCTTCTGTCTGGGTTGCTGGGAACGTTTGCGGGGTGGTTCACCTTCTTGCGGGGGAGGGGTGCTGGTGGCCTGTGGGTCCTGTGGTGGGCCTCCTGCCCACTAGCGGCAGCAAGAAGGGCTGGTCAATGGACTGGGTAGTGGTAGGGGCCCACTGGTGTGCTGTTGCCTCCCTCATGATGTTGGACTTGTCTGCCTGCACCCCTGCTATGGTGATCAGGGTGGTGTTGATGGCCTGCAAGCCCTCCCTGATCTCCTGATACTGTCCCTCCTGCAGCCGCCTGTTCTCCTGCACGATATCTAGGATCTGGCCCATCATGTCCTGGGAATGTTGGTAGGCTCCCAGGATCTCGGAGAGTGCCTCCTGGAGAGCCGGTTCCCTGCTCCTGTCCTCCCCCTGGTGCACAGCAGTCTTCCCAGTGTCCCTATTGGCCTGTGCCTGTGTCCCATGAACGATGTACCCACTACCACTGACCCCAGGTCCCTGATTGTCTTGGGGGTGAGGTGGGGCCTGGGATCCCTGTACAGGTGGGCACACTGCTGATTGACATGTCCTGGGGACAGATGTGTGGGTATGCTGTGTGGGTGCTGTGGTTTTGGATCCTGATGGGGAAGGCTCTGTGGTGGTCTGTGACTAGGCTTGGGTGACCAGCTGTCCAGTGGTCCCTGATGGGCCAGGTAGGTCATCCAGATCCAGAAGTCCAGAGTTACTGTCATTACTGGGGGCATCTTCTGTTGGGGGACTGGATAGTCGTGGCACCTCCTCTCCGCTGACATTGGCTGGGGTACCTGTGGGGATGTAAGTGATGTATTATGCTTCATGTGTATGACATATTGTACGTCCCTATTCTCCCCTCTATGGTTGCTGTTGCCATGCCACCTTTTGTTTGTGTATGATGATGTTTTGTGGGATTGTTAGTTTCCCTATAGTGTGCATGCTTTGGTGATGGGTGTCCATTCAGGGCTGGGAGGGGTGTCCATGCATTGGTATAGCATGCAGAATTTGGCATTGGGGTTAGTCATATGTGTAGGTGCAGTGCGTGGGTTGTAGTGGAGTGATGAGAGTGAGGGTGTGAGATGGCATGTAGGTATGGGGGTGATAGGTAGTAAATGTTGACTTACCAGTGTCCAGTCCTCCGGCAACTCCGGCGAGTCCCTCAGGATGCAGTAATGCCAGTACTTGCTCCTCCCATAATGTGAGCTGTGGGGGAGGATGTGGAGGTCCACTGCCAGTCCTCTGTATGGCGAGCTGGTGCCTTGCTGCAATGGAACATACCTTCCCCTGTAGGTCGTTCCACCTCTTCCTGATGTCATCCCTTGTTCTTGAGTGCTGTCCCACGGCGTTCACCCTGTCCACGATTCTCTGCCATAGCTCCATCTTCCGGGCAATGGAAATCTGCTGTACCTGTGCTCCAAACAGCTGTGGCTCTACCCTGACAATTTCCTCCACCATGACCCTTAACTCCTCCTCAGTGAAAAGGGGGTGCCTTACTGGTGCCATGGGTGTTGAATGTTGTGTGCTGATGAGAGTGGATTGGGTGATGTGGTGGGGTGTGTGATGTGGGGTGCGTGAGGGATGTATGGGTGTCAGTGATGTGTTTGTAGTTATCTCTGTGATGTCGGTGGCTAACTCTTGCAGTCTTTTGGTGTTGGCAAAGGGTTGTGGGTACTGTGAGTGTGTGTTTTATAGTGGTCTGGGTGTGGTGTGTATGGATGTCGGGTGTGTGTTTTTCATATTTGCCAATGTGGTGTTGTTTTGTATGTGGGAGTCCATTCTGAATACAGCGGTAAGTACCGCCAATGGTTTACCACCGTTGAATGTCTGCTGTGGTGATTCGTGGGTCATGATGTGGTGGGCGTTGTTTTGTTGTTGTAACGGTATGGGTGTCGGTACCGCCACTTTTTGCTCTGACCTTTGGGCTGGCGGATTTGTGTGTGTGCCAGTATTCTGTCGGATTGGTAAGTGTGTGTCATAATATGGTTAACGGATATCCACCACCACTGCGGTATGTTGGCGGCCGTCAGTGTGGCAGTGAGCGGGATTTACCCCCAATGTCATAATGAGGGTCTGAATTTCTTGAATGTTGAGAATCAGCTTACCTTCTGGCTGGGGTTAGTTGTTTATCAGTTCTGAGGTGATTCAGGCAGTATCTCAGTTCTAGGAGGCATCTATTGAGTTTCCTTCAACCTAAGTTGCTTTGCGTTAAGGATAAGAAGGCACCAACTTGCCATTCATCCCAGAGCTGACCCTAACTGGTGATCCCTAATGTGCCCTCCCAGGGCAAATCTTCGTATAAGGGATTGCTGCTTCCTGTTGCAGCGCTTACTTCTTGTGTTATGTGAGGAGTATCCTGAGCTGTGCTTGACCGGCAGCAGTACGGCAGACATGTGTGCTGCTAAATCGGCCTCACGTTTCTGGCTGAGGCTGACTCCTCTCACCGCTTTTATCTGGTCTCAAGGAGAAGTATTTTTGGTTTCTGCCCATGATGGTCTTGATAAGGGGAATGACTCTGCCTCTCCCTTGGCTGTGCAACTGGTGGTGGTAGGTTTTGACATGGCAGAGGCAGTGTAGTACACCACCTCTGTTTGTCCATTCCGAAGGGCGTGGTTCTGTTCTAAGTCTTAAGAGAGCTGGACCTCAATAGCTCCTCCTCTTCTGCCTTACCAGGAAAAGTGTAAAGTAAAAAGAGGACTTGTTTTTCTTATACATTTGAGGAAAGGTGAAAGAACAATTAACAACGGGCCACTGTACCACAACCATTTCTAGTAGTAAGTTGATAAAGTATTGACTTAAGAGTAATTGGGGACTTGAGCTATAGATTTGTTTGTGTGCTGATTTAGGAGATCTTAACGTTAACATATAGGTTGACAGATTCCTATTACTCAATATAAATGAAATGCTGAGTTTGACATGTCGTCAGCATATTGCCAAGTTGAACTCTATCAGGATTCTAAAACCCTCACTCCTTCATTACTCCTTTTGGGCCTTCAGGCTTTGTAGGATGCAGTTTGACATGGCGTTCTTGACTACAGTGTTTCAAAGAATCATGCAGCAGATACCTCAGCAACGTTTTGTGCTTTCAAGATGACATCCTGACATACTGGGCATCAGAGAAAGAGTAAAATGATTCCTAGAGAAAAGTCTGAATTGCACCTAACGAAACTGGTTTGCCATTTAGGTTGGAAAAATGTCTGATTGAAGTAGGCTCAGTGGATCACCTCTGACATACCCTTTCCGAGGATGGTGTCAACCCTAATGTTGATCCAACTGTTGCAATCAAAGAAACACCACCACCTATTTCCAAGGAAGAACTTAAGCATTTACTTGTCTTGTAGAATACGTGGTTAGATTTATAAAGAATTTTACAGATCAAGTTTATCCCTTAAGGAAGTTACTTACAAAAGGCGCTCAGTTTAACTGGGATCAAGATTGTCAAAATTCCTTTGACTAAGTCAAACAAGCCCCTATAATTGCACTTTCTTTAAGGAATTTTGATGTAATGCACAAAGCAGTTTTGACCCCTAATGCTACTACTAGGGGTATAGGGCCATTCTAGCTCAAATTGTAGATGGGAGGGAAAAGATTGTTGCCCTTGCTTTAAGGTCCATAAAAGTGTAATGACGTACCTGGCAATCAGAATTTGGCTGCAGGTTGCCTGTCCAGGTCCCCATGAAATGGGAGTGAGTTGAAGCAGAGCAATGCTATCAGTCACTATGCCTGGTATTTCAAAGGATAAGTGGGAGAGATGTGCAAAGAATGATGAGATGTTGAAGCTGGTGAAGGACAGAACTGTCCAGGGGTGGCTGGCAAAACCTATTGAGTTAGAAGAAGAAATCAAGGCTTTGGGGGTGATGAGACATAAATTGAATAAACTGGCAGTGCAAAAAAGATAGGGGTCAACCACCCGGGGAAGTTTGCAAACCGATTAGTGAATTAGATCACAAAGGGCACGTGGGCAACAGTATCACCAAGAGAAAGGCCAGAGTAAATGACTGGTTCCTGAGTACGGGCACCATTATTGAGAACAAGGTCAGGGGTTGGCTTGAGTATGCCTATGAGTGATAAATCTAAAACCACCAGGATGACTCCAATATCCTCAGTAGCGGTTCCCCTCAAACACTGGGACAAACTAGCATTGAATATTGTGGGTTACGTTCAGCCAATCCAAATGGGCAGGGACCACAGAGGTGAATCACATCACTTATGTGGTCTCACAGATTTTTTAACTGACACATTTATGAGAGAGTGTATTCCAAGAACACCTGTGACTAATAATGGAGTGCAGCCTACCTCTGATGACATGAAAGAGTTTCTCACTATGAAGTCCCTCCAGCATTTGAAAACTGCATTGCATTGTCCCAGGGCCAATGGCTTAGTCAAATGTGTTAATATGTGAACAGAATGATTACAGAATGCATCCAACTGGCTGTATTTCATGCAAACCATTTGACAAATCTCCTGAAAAAATGCCAATGTCACCTCGCACTGCTCCTAATTCTGTCACAGGTATTTCTCTTTTCTGTCACTCAAAGTCAGGTATCTAAGCACCAAACTCTCACTTAATTGTTTGAATAGATGAGAACCGAGATGGGTACAAAGAGAGATAGTTTGTTAGCAAGTATACCACCATCAAAGGAATTACAAAAAAAGATATGATGTAAAGCATGTTACTAAAATGAGTGAGTGGAAGGTAGGAGATTTGGTAATAGTAAAAATGCCGGATCCACGTAAGGGGAAGGACAGCAATTTTTCCAAATACTTAACTGTTGTTCAAGTTAAAAAGAATGTTGAGGGTGGGAGAATGTGGGGCCTGGATAAACTGTCTAAATGTCCTACAGCTCATGGTGTGGAAATTGCCAACTCCTATCCCACAGTTTACCAGGATATGGAGCCTAAATGCACAACACAGATTCAAAGAATGAAAGAACGCCATCACAATACAAGGACTTTATAATGACTTAATCGTTTAGTGGAAGGAGATGTGTTATGATTTATCCAATTATTGTAGTATAATTATATTTCTATGTTATCCCATCTTATCCCTCTTTATCCTCTGCGGTTCACTTCCTTTTGCCTCACCTTGCCAGTCTACCCTGGGGAGCTGGTACATTCCATTTGGATATGACCGTTGGGGTTCTAAAGATAGGGGTTGTGCTGACAGAATGGAGCTTGGAGGGTCATGCTCTTCAATTTGCTTGTTTCTTCAAGTAAAGAATTCAAATTAATTCAAGATTTTGACACTTTTGACAAATAAAATGAGGAGTGGAACATGTAAAACAGTGAAGAAGCCACATGGAGAGAGATTAGATGGGGCAGGCTAAGTTGCAATTGAGTGGTAAGGTGATCAAACAAGGAGAAGACACATCTCCTACATTAAAAAACAATGGGAACAGTGATTACCTTCTGAAAGTAAGAGTGCTGATGCCCGAAGCCCTGCTCAGAAGCCGGCAGGTGGTGCAATTAAATGTTGACGTGCCGAATGTCATGGTCGCTAGTCTTTAATACATTACCCGGCACTCCCTGCCCCTTTTTCTTGCTTTTGCAGGTTCCTGTTATCTGTTTGTGACGGTTTTGCTGTCTTTTTCTACCTCCATCTTTCCAATCTGGATGTTTTTTCCTCTCTTCCACTCAGGTCATTCTTCTATGCAAAAGTAATTGCCGGCCCCCAAAAATAAAAGCCGGCACCTCCGACCGGCAACTGTTATGTTGGTGGCTGGTATGATTCACCTGTAGCGATGCAGCAGGGGGATTCTAATGGCATGCCCTGCCTCATCTGGACTTGGTGGATAGGTCCATGATGTAGGTAGGGAAGTTAATAAGGGGCCAAGATGCTTGCGCCTCGTGACCAGAAAAAGAAACCTGTGTGTGTCAATTCATTACGCCGCGCACATCACACTAGCGCCCAGCACAGAACAACAAATTGGTGATGAGGAATGGTGAATTCTCATCCCGCGCATCCCTGTCATGCTATCCTACTGTGTACCTGATCGGAGGAGCGGGTGGATCCGGCTGCCGTCAGGATTCTGTGCATGCTAGCGCTGGGCCTGGGAAAAGCATCTACGTGCCTTACCGTAGCGTGCTGCTGAACATTCTGTTGACAAGTCTCATTAACTCTTGCAAGGGCAGCGAGATGGCCTAAATGCCCGCATCAGAAGAGGAATCGACCCATCAGGTTTTTGTCAGAGTGCACTGCCAGTGACTCTTGATCATTTTATGCCAAAGTAAGAGGTTTTTGCTCCCATCCCCTCGTAAATTAAGATTTGTAGTCTCCCATCTGGCGGCCAATCTGCAAACCCAAATGGCGTCCATCCCTACCCTTGAACCTTTTGTTGTGGAGGGTCCACCATCAGCGCAGGTGGTGAGGTGGAAGTTGGAGACCTACTTCACAGCAATGGCGTTAGAATAGGAGAGGTGTCGTCCACTGCTCTTACACTTAGGGTGCGCCTCCATTCACAAGATTGCAAAATCAATGACAGAAGAAGGACCGCCTTTCACCTACCAGTCCTTTAAAAAGGCCCTAACAGCACACTTCGAACCTCTTGCAAACCCGGACTACGAAAGGTTCCTTCTAGTACAAGCTAGGCAACTCCTAGAAGAGTCCGTGGACACTTTCTATGCCAGGTTGAAAGAACTTGCCAACAGGTGCAGTGGATGAGATCCGTGCGCAATTTATACAGGGGTGCACCTCGGTCAAACTGCGAGAAAACATCCTACAGGTTCCTAGGATGTTGACGGCTAATATTCTCATAATGGGGCGATTAAAGAAACTTCCAAAAGTGTGCGCTGCGCACATGGAGACTGCCTTACAACGTCAGCTCAAAACAGAGCCAGTCAACGCAGTGACGCGGGTAGCAACAGAAAACAACAAGACTGGTCCAGAGCCCAGGGCAAGCACCAAAGCATGCTACATGTGTGGAGGAGTGTACCCTCATTAAGGGCCATGCCCTGCCCAAGGCAAGAAATGCTCGCATTGCAACAAGTTGAACCATTTTGCCAAAGTCTGCCGGTCTTCGGCTCCTCAGAGACAGCAAAAACCCAAACGAGTCAATCTAGTACAGTCGCCAATAAGGATGGGAGAAGAGAATGTTATTGACAATGACGACGGTAATGACAATATGGAAGGAATGGTTCATATTGTCCACGACATGCAACCAGGAGGATATCTGCGAAGACACAAACCGAAATGCACCATACTGCTCTCAGTCCAGTGAATGCCTGCTGTGATTGACATTCATAAACATCCTAGCATAGTCAGCATTACAAAATCTCCCACTGCAGCTGCACCTAAGTCCCACAACAACGCGGACATATGCGTTTGGATCATCTGCCCCGCAGCCTGGGGTATTCACCACCGATATTGCCCATGAAGATTATTTGACACGTACTAAAGTGTATGTGACAAAGACTGGATCGGGTATGCTATTTAGCTGTAAGACGGCAGAGAATCTTAATCTCATCTCTTTTGCATTCAGCATCCACCTTGGCAATGTAGATGACCTACTTGCTGAATTTGTACCACTATTCAAGGGCACTGGCTGTTTGAGGGGCTGTTTGATACATCTCCACATCGACCTTTCAGTCCAAGCGGTCGCACTAAAACATCATCCTGTGGCGTTCCACTTACGTCCCAAATGGGAAGCCAAGCTGAAGAAGTTGGAGCAGGCTGATATCATCGAACAGGTCAAGGGTCCTACACCGTGGGTATCCCAAATTGTCATTGCTCACAAACCAAAGCAACCAGATGAAGTTCGGATATGTGTGGACATGCGTTTACCCAATCTAGCTGTCAAACGTGAGCAACACTTTGGATTGACATTGTTGCAGAAGTGAGTGCATCTCAGTGGTTTTCAAAAGTGAATCTGTAAGTTGCTTATCATCAGCTGTTGGCTCCTGGATCCAGAGCCATCACTACATTCTCCACCCATATACATCAAGTGCAGCTCAAGTCTTTAATGACACCATTTGAAAGGTGTTAGCGGGCCTGCCAGGGAGCATTAAGGTCAGCAATGACATTCTGGTGCAGGCTCCCACCACTGAGTCACACCTGGAACGGCTAAGAGCAGCTTTCAAACGACAACTTGACTGTGGACTCACACTGCACCAGGAGAAATGTGCATTTCTACAAACTAAATATGTGTTTTTTGGTTTTGGTTTCTCAGGGGAAGGAGTCATGTCTGATCCGACCAAAGTTCAAGAAATTCAGTCGGCTTTGCCACCTACCAATGTATCCGGTGTCCGCAGTTTCTTAGGAATGGTCACATACTGTGGGCATTTAATCAATAATACCACCACTCTAACTGGCCCATTGAGAGAACTAACGAAATCCAATTCTGTGTGGGAATGGGGCCCAGATCAAGAAGCTGCTTTCCAAAACACCAAGAGGGCTTTGTCCAAAGATACAATGTTGGTCTACTTCAATCCAAACAAGGAATCAGAGTTGGCAGTGGATGCCAGTCCCATGGGCTTAGGGGCTGTCCTGTCCCAGAATCAGAGTGACAGGGAGCGGGCCTCAGTGGCCTATGCAAGCAGGGCACTCACTGACACTGAACAGCAATATTCCCACATTGTAAAAGAGGCTAGAGCGGTGCACTGGGGTGCAGCCATTTTCATCTGTATCTCTATGGCCAATCATTCCTTGTCCAAACTGACCACAAACCCCTCATACATCAGTTTAATGGCTCCTCTCAAAACCACCTCCTCGGATAGAGAAGTGGAATTTGCAACTTCAAGGCATTGTTTTTCAGTGGTGTATTGCCCGGCTCTCAGAATCCGGAGGATTATCTGTCCCGACATGTGAGACCAGCCGCCCTTGGTGAAGCTTCGTAAGCCGAAGAGATCAAAGAATATGTGGGGTTGGTAGTTGAATGATTTAGGTCTCTGCCGATCTTCTCTACACAAGATCTGCCATGAGCAAGCTGTCTCTTCATAAGGTTGTCTCCTACAGGGTCCATGAGTAGTGATTCCTTCGTCACTGCAGCCGCGAGTTGTGGAGTTGGCCCATCTGTCGCACCAAGGAATGGTCAAAACTAAATCAAGGCTCTGAAGTAAGGTGTGGTCCCAGCCTGAATGACCAAGTTGAAGGTGCTGTGTGTCAGTGCTTCATGTGCCAAGCTGTAGGTCCAGTAGAGCTGCCCGCGACCATCATTATGGAGACTATTCTTTTAATACCCTGGTTTCGAGCTAATGCCAATTTTGGAAGCCTGCCGAATAGTCGACATATGCTCATAATGATCAATGATTTTTCAAAGTATCCAAAGAGTGAGATTCGTGACTCTACAGCCTCTGCTTACACTATTACTCATCTGGAGAAAGTGATGGCCACTCATGGTCTACTGAAAGAACTCCGAACCAATAATGGGACTCCATTTTCAAGTCAAGACTTTGCGGAATATTCAAAGTCCAGAGGCATCACTCACCGTAAGATCACTCCTCTGTGGCCCCAGGCAAACAGAGTAGCAGAAAGTTTTATGAATACACTGAACAATGTTCTACCAATAGCTGTGGCCAACCATCAGGGCGTGGACTGTGCTATCTACAGTTTCTCTTGTGAATATCCTCTAACTCCTCATGCCTCGACTGGTGTTCCGCCGAGCACTTTGTGCATGCATCGAATGGTAGGAGACATAATGTGACGATGTGACAGAACTCTCCCAAGTGATCGATCAAGCAGCGGAGGCGCTGGCAAAGCGTGGAAGTCTCCCTAACCGGGTATCGAAAAGGAGACATGCCAAGGTGCTGGAAATCCGCATCGGGAACATGGTCTTGATAAGAAATAGGTGTTCTGGGAGCAACTTCCTGTTGCCTTTTGAAAAGGATCGTGGACTGTAAGTATTGTCAAGGGCATCATGATCACTGCACGGAAAGGAGCGGAATCCATTATGAGGAATATCTCATTCTTCAAGTTGTACAGACAGCCTGATCCTGAGTCTTCCAACACTGGTGTCGCTGTAGATGGCTTTTTGGCTGAGAGTCGTGATACCGGGGATGTTGTTGTTGGAATTGGTGGCCCCCAGTTTGTGAATCAGCCTGGAAGGTCCTCTGTGTCCATATATCAGTCACAGGCCAAGCCGGTTACCCTGTCCCTGTGCGAGACTTTCAATGATTTAGCAAACAGTGAGTTATCACCAGACATGGCCCAAGAAAGGAAAAGAGAATGTGACGATTGTCTCCGGCATGGTGTGAATCATTATAATCTACGGCCTCGACCAGTAACCTCTTCACGACGAAAGGACTTTGTACTAACCTGAGTTGTCTAGAGCTGTTCCGAAGATTTAGTTTGGCTGGTCTGAAAACTTCAGGAGGTGTTTTCCCCTTGTTACAGTTTAGATGCCTGTATGTCGAAGCACCTGGAAACGCAAGTAGACTGTGTCACTGTTTGCCTTATTTTGTTCTGTTTCTTGTAGTTATAGGAGGAATGTTATGGTGCGTAGTTGGTATGATCTACCTGTCGCTATGCGACAGGGGGTTCTAATGGCATACCCTGCCTCGGTACTGGACTTGGTGAAAAGGTCCATGATGTAGGTAGGGAAGTTAGTAAAGGGCCAAGACACTCGTGCCTCGTGGCCAAAAAAAGTAACCGGTCTGTGTCTCAATTCATTACGCCGCACACAGCACACTAGTTAGCAGCACAGCACAAGAGGCAACCAGTTGCTCAAATTAAGAACTGCATGTGAGGTCTTCGAAGAAAAGGAGACTTGGAAGAAAGCATATTCAGAAATATGCTTGCAATAAAAACATATTAGACACAATGCTTTTGGTTAAATGAGGAAGAATTGACTTAGCACTAGCCTGCACTGACTGTTACTGTTACTCCACCCACACTACTTTTCCGACATGTTTGAATGAAATATCCACAGCTCCTCTGCTTGGTTTCTTGTGCGAACAAGCAGCCTATTGTTCCATTGCACAGTATTGGCTACTGTTACACTAAAGGGAACCAACCACAGAGTAATCAAGATATTACACACTGATTGTCTGTGTGTCAGCCTGTCAAGACTAGAGCGGCATCCCAGTGCGGTTCCTTACTTATATAGTGAGGCTGTGCAACCCTGAGCTGTCCGCCTTTGAAACTGTGCTTCCAGACTCTGGTGAAAACTGAAACACGGGGCATATTTATGAAAAACTCACAGAGTGCAGCACAGCAAGTCATCTTGCTCTGCTATGCTGTATGATAGAGAAAGGACAGTAATGCGCCATATTTAACATAATGCAGTGCATTCCTGTCTTTTACCTGCACTGGTGCACAATGTGCTGTCTAGCGCCAACGCAGGCACCCTTGCACCTTGGTGCAAGGCTGTTTGCATTGTAAGCAAGGTTGCTGTTGTGCAGGAAGGCACACCTTCCTGCACAAAAACAATCCTTTGATGCATTTTATTCTTTCTATGTGTGCTGCAGAACTCCCCACATAGAAAGATGAAGTAATGAGGCGAAATAAAGATATTTCTCCTTATTACACCTCACCTAGGGATGCGTAGGACTTTGACACATTTGCAGGTCTATCAGTAATGTTAAATCTGGGAATGTGCCAAAATCCATAGGTGGGTGCGTGTGAACACCAATACTCCACCCATAGAACGCCTTCCCATGGCAGAGTGACGCAGTGTGGTGCGTTACTCTAGATTTATCAAGCCACACAAGGCCGCGCAAGGTGGCCATGCATGGCTTAATAAATCAAACTTAAGAGTTGCGTCGCTCTTGCGCCTCATTTCGTGCTGCCAGGACAGTGCTTAATTTGTGCTTGTTGTTTCCGGTACTGAGCACCAGCACTTATTTTTGAGGGCCAGCGCTTAGGCCCTTATTTATTCTTTTTGGTGCAAAACTGCACTAAAGCAGTTTTGCACCAAAAAGCTTAGCACTGGCTTGCACCATTTCTGTGCACCAGCCGGGCACCATATTTATGGAATGGTGCAAGCTGGTGCAAAGAGTAGGCTAGTGTAAAAAAAAAATGACTTTAATCGGGTGGGGCTGGCTGCATAGAAGAAGGGGGTTTAGCACCAAAAAATGACTTTAGGCAGGTTAGAGTGAAAAAAAGACTCTAACCAGATTAGCGTCATTTTATGGTGCTACTACCATGCCACATAACTCCTGCCTTAGAAAAGGCAGGAGTCATGCCCACCACCCCAATGGCCAGCACAGGGGAAAAGGGTCCCCTGGGCATGGCCATTGCACCCTTTGCCATGTATGGGAGCCCATTACAGGGCCCCCTATGGCACTTTAAAAAACAAAATGCAATACTTATCTGCACTTACCTGGGATGGGGTTCCCCATCCTCCACAGTTCCTCTGGTATGGGTGGGGGTGCCCCTGGGGCCTGGGGAGGACACCTGTGGGCTTATTCCATGGTGTTCCACCTTAGAAATAGGCCCACAGGTCCCCTAACGCCTGCCCTGACCCAGGAGTTAAAAAATGGGGCAAAGCAAGCTTTGCACCATTTTTTGACCCCTCCTCCCTCCCATGCACCATTTTTGCATGGGAGTATAAATATGGCATTAAGGCCATAGAGTACTTTTTTGCACAGGAACACCTACCTTGCATCTCATTAAGGCAAGGTAGGTTTCCACTTCCAAAAAATGACTTTAACTCCATAAATTTGGTGCTAGACGGGTCTGGCACCAAAGTATAAATATGGAGTTAGTTTTGCACCGAATTAGAGTAAAAAAAATGACGCTAATTCGGGGCAAACAGAATATAAATATGCCCCTTAGTCTTCTGCCTCAAGCATTTGCTGCGAGCAAAAGACACATTTGGGAAAGACCGTGGAAGAAAAAAAACGAAAAAGCGTCACAAAGAGAGAAAGTAGAAAGCTGCAAGAGTGAGCTGAAGGGGCAGAGAGTGGCTTTGAATGGATTGAAGAGGCCCGAGATGCCTTCAGGATTACGCTGCCTCAGTGTTCCGTGTTCGCACATTTAATTGCAGCAGCCGCGTTTTTAAGATGAGGGCTTTGGGCACCGGCACATTTTTATTTACAAATTAAGCACTGAGCCAGGGCGACTCAACTCCGTTAACAAATAAGCCCCACAGGTTTTGATTGCACTCGATGTGTACTAGAGTAAGGAATGTAATCCAGCTCTAGTGAGATGAATTGTGGACATTGTCCCCAAAAGACATAATTAAGTAAATGCATAATACAAATCAAAAATTAGATTAAATACTTTCAAAAAAGGATTCTTCTCAGCAAAAGTAAAGTTAAAATAGTAAAACAATCTGTACTTTGCAAATGAGTACTTAACACCTGATATTGCAATAGTTACCTTTTCCACAAAACGTCTGATTTTTTGCCATAGTTTTGATAAATTTAATTATACCTTCAATTATATCCGAGATTTTGACAGAATGGCGTGGTGGTACTTTTATGGGGTTATACAGAGAGTGAGGTCAGCAGTGCTGTACTGAAATAATTTATCTTCCTTTCAATTTAAGTACTGTGCAGCTGAATACATTACAGTAATTTCATGTTTTCAGAGAGGTCACTGTCAGTTTATTTAATGAGTAAGAGAGGGTTACATTACTAAAACGCACGAGAAGCCCTAGATTAGCCAACATGCAAGAAAGAGGTTCATTACCTATTGTGATCTCGCTTTCTGCTATTTCCCTAAGCCCTGGATCTTACGCCTGCAAATAAGGTTGAAAAAAACATTTTGTTCTCGGTATAAATACAATTTGGTTTCTACTAAGGTAAATAAATGTTTTCCGTTCATGGAGTTGTATTTGTGAGTTTTCTATAGACTACACCAATTCAGGTGGCATGAGGGTATTTTACAGGTTGTTTAAAGAGCCACAATGCCTACACATACAGGAGTTTGCAAAAAAATGAAAGAATATGACAAAATTGCCTTCTGTTCTTAGTCTGAAGCTAATCATGAGATCGATACTAGAACCAGTTTGTGAAAGGGTATGTATGTACATTTGCCTCAGGTCTTCTTCCCACAGCAATTAACACTGGTCGGACTCAACCCCAACACGAGATGTAGTTCTTTTCAAATGAAGTGTATTTCCTTACTGATGGCTCTGGAATTGTCGAAATGAAGCCACCTAAGAGCAACAGCAGCGCTACAACATATGTATACTTTTTTGAGCCACGTATGCGTCATTTTTTGAAGCAAAAGCAGCGCAAACTCACAAAATACAATTATATATTGTAGGTTTGCGCCGCTTTTGAGTAAAAAAAGACGCAAATGTAGCGCAAAAAAAGTATACATTTGGGCCTCTTCTTATGTCCTGGCTTTCCTACTCTCAACTTGAGGGTTGGTTTCAGAACAACTGATCACAAGAAAGATCAGAAGGGCCACAGCGTGCAAAGAGGTTTTGCAGAACTTCCAGGCCAAAGTATGCATGCGTCAAGAGAAGTCTACAGTAAGGTTGTCAAAATGCACGCCTGGTATCTCATGTAGCAGCCCGACATATATTTCCAACAGTCACATGCCTGTTGAATGTCACTGACGTGTCTTAGCTCTGGTGGAGTATGCCCTGACACCAAATTGAGGTTGAACTTCATGCAGTATGTAGAAGAGGTAATGCATGACGTTTTCTGGCAAAAGTAGAGTTGGTGAATTCCTGATGTTGATGTGAGCTCCAAAAGGGTCAAAATAATTGATGTGAATGAACACAAGTGGGCCATTTGCTCCAAATAGAAGCGAAATATGCCTATAATTTCAGACGGGGCTGGGTATCCTCAGCGGAAGAGGTATGTGATTGTACAACAAAGGTCATCAGAATGACTTTCTTGTTCAAGTGTAACACTGGCATTACGGATTGTCACTATTGAGCATTACTAAAGGTTCTGAGGCACAAGGGCTGAAGCTTGTTTCTGTTGCTGACTGATATTATAGCCTGAAAGAGGTTTTAAGCCACATAATGCTACTGGTGGAAGAGGCTTCTATAACAGCCTGGTGTGAAAAGAAATTAAGGTGCCAAGAAGCGGAGGCTGTGAGGGACGAATCAAGTGCAACAGACCTTTCAAATGCTTTCAAAAGTTTAATTAGCCATGGAGACAAATTTCCTAGTGAAGTTCGAATTAACTCCATTAGCAGCAAGGTGGATATTTCAGGCATTTACTTGTACTTCTAGTTCATTGAGATGTGTGGAAAGGGCAACACATCCCCCAGTAAGCTGGAGGAATACACTGATGTTCTCTGGTAATGCCTATTCATAGAACCTCATTTATTTCCTCTTAGATCTCTTTCGAGCAGTACTTCCTCGTGACTGCCAGGACCTCCAGGAACTCAGGACATTAACCCTAGTGTCAACTCCTTGGCAACCATGCCCTTCTAGCTTTACAGAGTAATGGATTGGTGTAGCGCTATACCTTGTTGTATGGAAAAGAGGTTTCACTTCTCGAAAGGCAGGCATGGTCCATCTGTTGAAGCTGGCGTACGTCTGAGTATCAGACCTGATCTAGGGTGCTATAAGAAAAACAGAGCAACATAGGCTCTATCTAATCTTAACAAGGACTCCTTGCATCAGTAAAGTATCGAAGGAAGAGGATACACAAAAGCTCCTGTCCAGTCTAATATTAGATCATCTCTTAAGAAACTGGGTCCTCTGTCCACCCATGAAGTGTGGTGTTTGTACTTGGAGTTGAGGTCAGGTGCAAGGACATGGACGGA
Organism: Pleurodeles waltl; assembly: GCF_031143425.1. Lineage (NCBI taxonomy): Eukaryota > Metazoa > Chordata > Amphibia > Caudata > Salamandridae > Pleurodeles > Pleurodeles waltl. The sequence goes on from NC_090440.1 coordinate 1,089,038,141, forward strand.
AAGTTGACCCCAGTTCTTCAAGGTGGGCTCAAATACTTGTCATGAGTCTTCCCTTCATGTGAAGATTTCAGATTCATATTTAGGCTCATATGTTGTAACTCTAGGCACTGTGGAAGACTAGTAGGAAAAAGCATTGTTACAGCTCCCATCCCCACAGGACTAAAATCAGCTGGCAGAGTTGTTAAAGATGGATGATACCTTGTACTCTGTGTAGAATGGGCCTGCAATTTTATGTGTGAAAAATTATAATCCTTAATAAGATTACTAGTAGTTATCCTTAAAACGTGAAGAAGACAGCATGTTTATGTGCTGGGAAATATCTGAACTATCTCATATGGCACTGATGGCGATCTCCCTGCAGTGTGCCCAAACCCATACCCTGAAGAGTCAGAGCAGGACCAGCTTCAGTTCTGGTGGTGCTTTGTGCAAAATTATTTTTGCCACCCTCCCAAAAGATCTCCTTCTCCACACGTTCCCTCACTAACACCCTCTAAGAGTACCCCTATCTGTCATGCATTTAATTTTTTATTCACTCACACTCAATTCTGTGATCTGTTTGGTATATGTCCTTTGCAAGAGTCACATTAACCCTCTAAGATACTTTACGATCAGTTAAAACTGCCACTAGAAAAAAAATAAGATCTCTCTCCAACAGGAAAATTTAAAAAAATCACTGACGTTATCTTGATATTTTTATTGTTGCCTGGAAACTGCTGGTCACACAACGAACTCTACAGCTCCTGATTTTAACCCCATGAGTTATTTTTAAACACAGCAGCCCCCCCCCATAGGTCAGTGCCAGGTGTGTCTGCACCAGTCTCACAGCTCTAAAGCCAGCTCTGAGTCAGAGGTTAGGGCGAAGGACAGATGCAAGCGTTCAAAGATTCAGCCCAACAAGATAGTGGGGCAATTTTACAACCCTTTTAATGTCGGCAATAATTAGGGATGGCCTGGGACTATCTTAAACTGTTGGTCGTCCAGCTAATCCAAGTACTGCCAGGTTAATTTGCAGGGGATGAGCCTGATGTGAGACACCATCTATATAGAATAACAGAGTGACACGTGACTGGAACCAAGGTCTTAAAATTTAATTGGTCAAGAAATAACCCCAGTGTGTGGCTGAGGACCCTCACCACTGCTGGCAGAGGGAAGGTCTTGCTAAACTGTGCCAGACTTTGCCATGAACTGAATCTGAACTGAATCTTTTTGGAAGGTACCTGAAAGAATCATGGGTAGTTTAATGAGAATTCAAGCTTGTATAGAGTCTTTAGTGTCAAAGTTAAGTGGAATCTGCACCCTTCCTGTATGCCTCTTAAATCATGAAGTCATCTAATACTTTACTGATGCAGAAAGGCCAACATTGGGACAAACTTCTTTATGACTCAAAAGATAGATTGAGACAAAAATGTCAGTGTCTTCTACTGTTAGTTTCCCACGGAGAACAATCAATACTTTGTAAAGACCTACAGGATAAACATTTGATAGGAGTTGTTTTTATCAAGTTCCCTAAGCACATCTAGTTGTTGATGTGTGGTACCAGCCACTGGTTAAGATTGTAAAGCTCAGAGATGGGATTAAGCCCTTCCAACCTTTTTCAGTTACAAGGATGTAGTGGCTGTATGTCCCTGCCCATTTTCTGGGGGGAGGCAGCATTCTTTTTAATCGTATGTAAAATTAAAAATCTCTCTACATCTTGTAGAAGTTCTTAGATGACGGCTGGGTGATAGGTGGCCTGGATGACAGTGGGGATGACAGCTGTAGGGGATAGTTGTTGTTCACCACTGACAGGATCTATGCATCTTTTATGATTGTGTACACTGATGGAAGTAGAGAATATGCCTTCCACCTGTTGTCATAGAGCAATGCTTCCAATGATATCCATGTGAGCACATTTTCTCCTCCAGGTCAGGATTCGAAAACGCTCGCACCGAGGTCGATGGGATCTTTAGACCCAGTGAAGAGTGTGGTAAAACCAACCCATTTAATCAAATCTCAACCAATACATCACATAATTTAAACACCATAACCAATTTGGCCATTGGAACAAAACTCCAGTCAATGAAAAGTTTCAAAGTTTTATTACAACAACAAAGCCAAAGTCATGTAAATAGTGCATAAGACTAAGTTAGAAAGATAAATGAAAACCATAGGCACACCAAATATGCAAACAAGTTTAATCTACTCAACATCAAAACTATTAAACATTCCAGAAGAATTATGCAAACAAGCAATGATATAATATGTGCAACAGAAACAGCTTTCAAATCACTAGATGATAACATCAGTCAATATTTGAATTCAAAGTTCAATACATCCAATTTTATGAGGATGGTTCTCCCTATTGCTATCACAAATTAGGGCAAGCATGTGTGGGAACGGGCTAACACGCAGAAAAAAGCACAAGTAAAATAAGTCAAAAATAATTTTGAAAAATCATCTATCTCGGGTTGGATTAGACTAGCTAATAAAAATCAAATCAAAACAGGTGTCAGCATGCTAAACTAATTGAATAAGGCAAGGGGACAAGTAACATTGGAATTTTATACCTCTCCTGGAAACAGCATTCAGGTTACATTTAGCAGCAGAATACATCAGATCCAGCAGAATGCATCAGGAACATCATCGGGGGAAAATGTAGAACACAGGCTGCACATCAGGAACATGTATGGGGCAAATTAACAATTAAATTCAAGGGGCGTTAATAATACAGAAGTAGGGAGGGGACTTAGCAAGAGCACGTAATAACAAGAGAGGCAAGAAGGGACTTAACAGTGTGGGGATCAAATGGAAACAAACTAAAATTTGCAAATGTCTCTGCCGAACTAGATATGTCCAAAGCAATTTGATTGGTCGATTGTGTAGAACCATATTTCGTAAAATACCAATATCCAATAAAATGTAGCCGTTAGGTTTGCAACATCTCTAGATTTTCTCAGGGTAGGTGCAAAGTCATCTCTCCTTCTGTGTAACACATGCAATAACCAAATAACTCTGTACATTAGGTGATACATTCCAAACTCTTCCATTGGCTGATGACTGTTTTCTCTTTTCACATGCGAATGGATGATTAAACAAAGGGGTCTGTCTTAATATCCAATTCTCCAGTGATCGATGTATCAGTTCCAAGATCGAAAGCTTACACATAGTACAAAATAACTCTTTGATAAATATGTGGAACAGTCTAGTGGAAAAATTCAGGTTAAAGGAAAATAAATTATTTAGCTTTTTCATTATTACAGCAAATGTGAAACTTCAGGCCTAGTTATGCTAACACAAGAAATACAGTGCATGAATATAACAATTAATAAAACACGTAAATTATGAGGACTCATGAATATATCTCATTACTTATGGATCATAAAATATGCAAAGCATTTTAATTATTAATTGCAATCTTTGTTAACACATCACATTAAGGCCCATATTTATACTTTTTTAGCTGCACATTTGCACCGGTTTTTGATGCAAAAGCAGCGCAAACTTACAAAATACAATTGTATTTTGTAAGATTGTGCCGATTTTGCATCAAAAAGCGGTGCAAACGCAGCGCTAAAAAAGTATAAATGTGGGCCTAAGTATGACTGAGAAGTTATTATTTTTTTCTGCACAGATGGAACTTTAAATTAATAACACATATAAATCAATGGTAGGCACAATGTCCATCAGAGGACAAAACGTGTACACTTTAAAATACATCTCAGTTAGGCTTGCAAATGCAAATATAAAGTCACTTAAAGCTGACTGGTATGCCGCTAAAGTATTACCACAATCTCTACTCTAACATCCACCTGGAAGTCACTGGGACTTCTTGACATCAGTTCATGCACAGAAAGTGCACTTTTACTTTCCCAGAAGTGTCTCTACTTGGTTGAAAGTGCTCCTTTGGCATAAAAGAAATTAAGGACTTTGCTGAATGGAAAAGAGAAAGCTACCATGTACTACTTTGATGGTGCAGTAATTTGCCCATGGCATACACATCTTGAACTGCTTGAAAACCTAATTCACAGAGGGATCACATATGCTTTTCCTATTGTAGGATAATGTATGATGATTTTACCCAGGCCTCAAGCTTCAGCTTTGAGGACTTGTGCTATGACTGTATTAATGATATTTTTGGCTTTGTTAATGTAATCATCAGCTTCTGATCCACAGGATGAGCATGATCTGGGGATGCTACAGCAGCATGGAGGCATAGTGGTCAAACTCATGCTACAGCTGGAGACCAAAGATAGACATGATAGCAATGCACTGCCAAAAAGAAAGCTCACCAAATTGATATATCTTATTCATCTACGTATAGAGACACTAACACCCTGATTTAAAGTCCTACATATCTACATACAGGGGGGTGCTGCATGAAAAATTGCAGTGCTGCATCATGAAAGGGCAGAAAATAGTTCAGCACCGGATTTCATAACTGTAGGGCTCCAATGTCATTATTGTTGGTGCTCTGCCTGTTCTGCGTTACACAAAGCCTCGTGCTGTGGTGCAATGGCAAGTCTCCATTGTCTAGCAAAGACTTTGAACTGGAGGGTACAACCTCCTGTGCAAATTCCTGTGCAAATTCCTATGTGTAGAATCCAAAACAGAGTTAGGCATGTAAGATGTGTACTGCAGGGTCAAGCACACATTACAGGTAGGTGCATGAGGCGACTGCATAGCCCCTTGTTTGTACCTGCTTTTCTTTGGCATTAGGATTCGGAGCAAAGCCAGATCACACTATTTTAGTAAATCTGGCTTTGCACCGCAACCTAACATATTTGTGCCTGCCCTCTTGCATACATTCATGGGGTGGGAGAAAGAATTTGAGCTGCAGTATGAGGGTCAACATTCATCACAAAAAGGCTTTCTTCATGAAGGTTGATCCAGGATTTATACAGATACATGCAAGATAGTTGCAATACTTTGTGATGACTCTCAGCGATGGTTCATGTCACTTATCATCATGTGAGCACCAGGATAAAATGTTAGTAGATCTACCCCGCATTTTCACTACCTATGTAGCAAGATGAATTTAAGTACGGGTGGAACCTGGGGCCTTATTTACTTGGGCAGCACAGGAAGTCACTTTTCTGCGCTGTCCTGCGTCAAAAGGAAAGGGCAAGAATGCACCATATTAATTAAATATAGTGCACTCCTGTCCCTTCTGCCTGTGCCAGTGCACAAATTGGTGCCTAGTGCCAATGTAGACACCCTTGCACTATGGTGCAAGGATGCCTGCAATGTTGGCACACTTGTTTTTGTACAGGAAGGGACACCTTCCTGCACAAAATCAATCAGTGGAGGCTGTTAGACCTGACAGGCTTAGGGTGGTCATCCCCCACCGTTTTGCCTGCTTCCCTTTTTCTCACCCTTTTTTTGCTGGTTTTAGGACTCTGAGCACTTTACCACTGCTGTCCAGTCCTAAAGTGCATATGCTTTCACCCCTAAACCTAGTGACATCGGTTTCCACCCAATTGGCATATTTAATTTACCTGTAAATCCCTAGTAAAGTGCACTACATGTGTCCAGGGCCTGTAAATTACACTGATTGCGCCACCCACATATATAGCACGTTAACCATGTCTCAGGCCTGTCATTGCAAGGCCTGTGTGTGAAGTTTCACTGCCATTTCGACATTTAAAACTACGGGCCAAGCTTTTAACTCCCCTTTTTCTACATAGAACTCACTCCTAAGGTAGGCCCTACGTAACCCATAGAGCAGGATGCTATGCAAGTAAAAGGCAGGACATGTACCTATGTGTTTTACATGTCCTGGTTGTGAAAAACTCATAAATTCATTTTCCACTACTGTGAGGCCTGTTCCTCTCATAGACTAGCGTTAGAACTGCCCTTATATACTTGTAAGTGGTAGATTCTGATCTGGAAAGTGTAGCACTGTCATTTTTGGTATTGCCAGAATGTTAATAGAAACTCCTACTTACTGGTGAAGCTGTATGTAATATTACTATTTTAGAAAGTGGGTATTTCTCTGCGCTTACTGCCATCTGTGCCTTACAGTCCTGTCTCCAATCCACGTCTGGTCTGTGTTGGTTGAAAACTCCCCTTGTGCATTCCACCCAGACAACCATGAACACAGGAGTCACATCTGCATGCACCTGCATAATGAATGGGTCTCCCTGGGCAGGAAGGGTGTAGGGGCTCTCCCTTACACTTCAAATGCCAGTGGCCTGCCCTCACACAAAGGACTGATAACCCCCCACAGGGATTCTGGCAGACATAACTGGGCTGAAAGGGGCACTTGTGTACTTCAAAACCACTCTTTGGAGTTTCCCCCACTTCAAGGGCATTTTTGGGGATATAAACAAGGTCTTTAACCCCACCAAATCAGACACTACTGGACCTACACCTGGACTCTGTCAGAGAGAGACTGCCTGGCTTCCCAAAGGACTCATCTGAACTGCTTTGCTGAAAGGCTGCTTTCCTGCTTGTTACCCTGCTGCTTGGAACTCCTGACTCTCTCTGCTGAAAGGACTCTGCCTTACTCCTAAAGTGCTTTGTAAATAAGGCCCTAGTGTTATCACCACTGACTAAGCTGGGAAATTCCTGTGAACAAAAGGACTTATTCACATGCCCCTTGAGCCACCGGTGAGGCACTTTTTCTGACACTCTGGTGGCACAGAGTGCAGACCCATAGCTACAAGGCCACCCAAAATCACTTTGCTTGGCTTTTCATGGCCTCGTAGATATGGTGTAAGGCATCACAGCGCAAGTAGCTGAGTTGCCTTACACTGCGTCGGAGGTTGTTCCATGGGCGTTGCAGTGGGTTTTCCCATGCAGCACCCATGGTCTTTGAGGCATTCCCAGGTTTACAAGGATCTGTAAACTTGGGAATGCAACACAAACGTACACCTTCCCAGGAGGAGGCATATCAAGGAGAAATATCTTTATTTCTCCTCGTTTTTCCTGGTTCTGCAGCACACTTAGAAACAGGAAAAAGCCTCAATGGTTTGTTTTTGTACAGGAAGGTGTGCCTTCCTGCATAAAAACACACCTGCCAATAACACAGACACCCTTGCACCACGGTGCCTGCATTGGTGCTAGGCAATAGATTGTGAGCTAGCACTGGCTGAAAGGTCAGAAATGCACCGTATCTTGGAAAAAAAGGTGCATTTCTGGCCTTTCAAATTGGGGTAGGGCAGCACAGCAAAAAGACTTGTGTGCTGCCCTATGCCAATTCATTACAAATATGTCCCAAAGACTTGACTTCCTTCAGAGGTCTAGTAGTTGTCTTCAGTGACTGAGATTGCAGGAACAGAGAATGATTACTTCCAAAATTCCTGATCCTGCCTGAGAACCTGTGTTTTCATTAATCGGGGAGAAATGGTTGCCAGCACAGCTTAGAATGCCTCAATCTCAGACCATGTCACTATTTGCCCTCTGCACTTTCATATTTACAACTAGAGGGGCTTCTGGTGGGACTTCCAATGTCGTGCTGAGATTTCGGATCTTGTGTTGTATCCAAGAATAGACTTTCAGCTGCTGCAAGATCCTGAATTTGCCTCTCATTTAGGATCTGCTAGGCTTCATGACAGCTAGGATAAATTTCCTTCTGAACACTACGGGCATATTTATACTCTGTTTGCGGCGAATGTGCGTCAAATGTTTTGGCGCACATTCAGCGCAAACCTTGCCCCATATTGAAATTTGAATCCCGAGCCAGTCAACGCCAAAATTCCGCTGTGTGCGTCATTTTCTGGATGCGGGCAACCGCCTTGCGTTAATGACATGCAAGGTAGGCATTCCTGTTCCAAAAAATGACTTAAACACCCGTGCGCCATATTTATCCAACTGCGCAAAAATCCCGCACGGCCGGGAGGCAGAGTCGGAAGATGACGCACAGCCTGATTTGCGTAAATCAATAACGCCTGGGTCAGGGCAGGCGTTAAAATGGGGCAAACACACCAGTACTTAAGGAAAACACACACAAGCAACAGCAGAGCTCCAAAAGGAAGACATGGAGATGATATTCATCCAGCATGCACGCAGACGCAGAGCACAGGACCAACAACAGCAGCTTCTACAACACCAGCAGGGACCCCAAAGGCAATGCAGAAGGCAGGTGAGGATATTCCGCACCAGGACAACCCTTCTGGGACTCCGGCAACAAGACATCATCCAGAGGTACAGGCTCAGCTGGCAAGCCATTCAGCAGCTGCTGCGCAACATTGAGCCACAGTTGGCATCCAGCTTGCAGACACCCCACACCATTCCACCAGAAACCAAGCTGCTAGCTGTACTCCACATGTTGGCAAGTGGCTCCTTTCAAACCACTGGTGCCCTGGTTGCCGGGATCTCACAGCCCTCATTCTCTGTCTTCCTACCTAAGGTACTGGATGCCATCATCTCCCTCACACCCCGCCACATCATCTTCCCCAACACACAGCAGAAGCAGCAGGAGACCAAACAGGGCTTCTACCAAATCAACGGCTTCCCACATGTCCTTGGTGCCATTGCCTGCACACATGTACACATTGTGTCACCTGCTGCAACCGAACATCTATACCTCAACAGGAAGCACACACACTCCATCAATGTGCAGGCCATTGTCGATCACCGGGGATTGATCACCACATTGTGACAAAGTATCCTGGGAGTGTACATAATTCATTCATCTTCCGCCACTGCACCATCAATCAACACTTCCAGGATGGACGATATGGAAATAGCCTACTTGTTGGTAAGTACAGAAACCTACTTATCTACACACAGCACAGCAACCCTGTAGGACACACAACACATACACCACTATATTGACACGTTGCCAGGAAGACATTGAGGTTGTGACACTGCTGGTCAAGTTGGATATTTTCACCCATTTGGATACACACCTATGGACATATGACAGAACCAAATAACAACAGATGCCACTCCACAGACACAATGGAACAATTTAAAACAACACAATGACAATGACATGGCCTCAACTGTCAGTACAACTTGGAAGATTTATCTTTCAATATCACATCAATAACACTCAATCAAACACCCTTCCAACCAATAAGGACTGTGCAAGTGGTGTGTAATGTGTTTTGCTGCAGGTCAAACACCATGACACACATAGCATGATGATGACTACAATGAAGGTGACATGGAATCATTGAGGCTGTGCCAATATCTCACATCACTCCTGCTCTCACATTGCCCACTACCAATAAGCAAGTGGACTGTGCTAAGAACACATATTGATGTGATAATATTGATAGTGCACATTCCTACACATACGGATTGAGACAATTTCACACACACACACACACAACAGATGTACAGGCATATGGACCTTCTGACACTCAAAATGACAACCTCACAGCCAAGTTAGCCAGCTGAACTAGAACATGTTCAGTAGTATAGGTACACATTTGAACATGAGTCAACTCGGCAAGGGCAGATAAATAGGTCTGCAGAGAATTTGTCACACATGGGAAATTTGTGCATAGTCAATTGTCAACAAGTCAGTGCTGCCAACGTATGGAGATGTGTTGTACATTGTCACCTTGCCAAATCTAAGAGCCTCACTGATGTTTAACTAATTCTATTGCATATGTAAAATTGGATGGGATGTCCAGGGCATATAAATGCAAACGTGTTACCACCACTGTGGAATTGATTCTGTGTATGGAAGTATCATGTCACCCCCAGTTAAGACACGTGGACACCTCTTTCACATGACATAATGCAAGGGAGCACACAATGTACTGCAACTCTACAAAAATACTGCTGACATCCGGTCAATCAGCCAAACACCCGTTCAGATAAGGAAACAACCTAGTGCTGATGGTACATCTTAGAAGCCTAGGATTTCACACAATAACACAAACACAGATGAGTCACAGACAACACAAGAGAACAACTGCCATGCAAAGTGATAATCATGGTGCAACCAACATCAACATTTTCTCACTCATTTTCTCTTTCAGCTGATCAGGGGTATGGGATCCAGCCATGGATCATGACCCCATTTGCAAACCCAAGCACAGCATCAGAGCGTGCCTATAATGAGGCACGTCGGAGGACACGCACTATAGTCGAGAGGACTTTGGCATCCTGAAGTCAAGATTAAGGTGCCTCAACATCACCGGAGGCAGCCTCCTATACTCACCTGAAATGGTTTGCAAGATAATTTTGACCTGTGCCTTCCTGCACAACATATGTATAAGGAGGAACATTCCCCTATATGAACTTGACACACAAATGCCTGAAGAGGAGGAAGAGGAGGATGCTGTCCATCAACATGAGGGGGACCATTCAAACACAGCTGCAGGATTGCTTCGGAGACAACATATTGTCCAAAATTTCTTTTAACTCTACTCATCCATCACCACTGTCTTACCATATGTCAATAAACACCTATTCTATTCACTATATCATGGTCTCGGTAATCATTTTTGCATAGCATTATCCCTAACAATCAGAATCAGAGTGTAGCTTCATGGAGCATTGCAGAAATACATATTAGGATACTGAACAATCATTATCACATTTGATGGGTATGAATGAACACCCAACTTCACACACACTGTAAATTGCATATATCCTGTCCATTTCACATTTGAAGGGCAATAGCAGAGGACCACAGCTACGGCACACATACAAGTTGGCAACATGGTTCATTGCAGCATATGGCACACAACTAAGGCACCATCATCCATAAGGTAAACAAATACCTCATACATAAGGCAGGGGATGTGCTATTGCATTGGTAACAAGAAGGTATGACCAGACCCTTGACATCAGTAGGTGTTACATCAGCTATCTTTGCCAGGAATATGTGTGACAAGAATTCCATATAAGCAGCAAATGGATAGCACGAGTGCCCCAGGTATGACTAGCATTGCTCACAAGACATCCCCTGCACATGTCAGCCCAGGTCTTAAGTCCTGCCACTGCTGTGTTCCCTGTCTCAACCCACCCTTCTTCAGAGTGCCCTGGAAATGGAATATGTGTACCCGGATAATCCATCATCTACACACACCCAGACTCACATTCAGAATCCAGTGTGCTTCCCTCTTTAGTATGGTATGCCATAGTCATTGTTCTTCTGTCTGCATGGACTTCTGGTTGAATAATGCACTGCCTTGTAGTCTGTAGGACCTGTAATCACTTGTCCATTGCTTCCCATGTGAAGGTTACTGTTGGCCCATTGAACTTGATTCTCACCTACAGGACTTGTGAGAGACTGAAGCTGCACACACCTGTGACCACCTCCATGCAGACCAGCCATTTGAACACGCACTGCCCTTGCAGCTGCCTCGAACAGCATAGAAACTGCCATTATAAGTATAACACTGTTCTGCATTGCCGTATAAATCAATTGTGTAACACAGGCCTTGGGTTATTGTGTTACGTTCCAACACCCAGGACAAACACAGTTTTCATTTTCCACAGTGTTGTTCCAGCTTTGACCAGTCTCAGTCTGCTCACTGTGTATTTGCCTTGTTAAATTTTTGTTCCTGATTGACCCTGCATCCTGTTAGCCTGACTGGTTCCTGTCTTTGTGTTACCATAAAGGTTCCCTTTGGCTACATTTGTCTCATAGTTGCTTTCCAAGCCCTCACTTTCCTCCTGGGGTATTGTGTCAGGTAGGTCTACAATGAATACTCAAATACATTGTATAGCGTAATCAGTTTACTTATGGTATCATGGGGTGGAACGTGACTTCAAATATCCTAATCATGGCCCATCCCTTGTCTGGGTTTCATGTATGCATGAGTGACACATAGTGACAGTGTACCAAGGATGTATGCATGGATTGGGTATGGTGCCTCCAGCACAATAAACAACGTCAGATAATGTGCATGAAATGTCAACACATGTTAGTACCCTGACAGTCCACATGCTGATTCACACTGCCCCTAACATATTGATGGGGCTTGCGTAGTGAATAGCTGTGAGATTAATCAGCACAGAGGCAATGATGTTCCCGAATGCAGTGGGAATATTAGAGGCCAACCTGTGTACAAATCCTGATCCATTAACTTTGTCCGCACACTAAGGTTACCCTGTTGTCAGTCTCATAACACATCTGCAGTGCCATAGCTGGACTATCCCCATGTGTGTTCTCAATTCCTCTTCGGCTTTCCTTCAATTCAGCTGTGAAGGATACTTTGTAAATGCAGGAAATGGCTCCACAGACTCATGACTAGACCTGCATGTAACTGTGACAACATGGACCCCAATAATGACTCAGGCTACACATGGCCCCACACAATTGAACCGGACATCTTTGTGCAATCAACCACTGGAAATATGTGCACACATGCTGCTTGGTCTGCTGGTCCTCCAATGCCACAGGAGAAACATGGCTCCTTTATATGACTCCAACTGTGGTGTGACATGACATTTGTGGATTGTATTTGGGACTCGGTGTCACAAACACCATACCCACATAGCATTATCCAATGCCTGACTCATGGGTAGTATTCAAACAAGTGCCTAGGAAGTAGTATCCAACATTCCAGGACATGTGAAGGCTTACTGGAACATTGCCCTGATCAACCGTCTTCTATCTATCCTGTGCATGGTTTGTCATTGGTGATGCGTATGTCCCAAAAGACCTAGGAAGTTCACACAGCATTTGTTGCTACGTGTATGACAAACACATTTCCTTTCTCATTTCCACACTGAATAGCATCTGATGGTTGGACACATTGACTCCACATGCATACAAGCAGATTTGAGAAAACACGTCTTGTGATGTTCACACAGTGAGACAACTACATTAGTAAGAGCCAATTCACACACATTGACACATAGGCATTGAGTTACTGTATTGAGTTGTGTAGCCTAGCTATCCTCTATTGACGCAAAACATGCCCAAACTGGGTAATACCTATTTGTATTCCACACGTTTGGCCATCTATTGCGTCAGTGAAGAGTGCAAATCCGGTACAACAACTAGAGGATCATGGTCCACAATAGTATGATCTGTCACATGTGCCCATACACCGGAATGCACAATGGAGGTGACAACAGCCTATTTCTGTATTGTCACACCTGTCATGTACAATTACAAATGAGAAATGACCTTAACCCAGTCAAAGGCAGAAATGTTGACGCATATGCGTAAAAAAAGAAGCTCATTGCCATGATACATCCATTGGCCCTGAGCGGTTATTCCCACACTGTACCCCATGAAATTGGTTAAGTATGAAAAATATTTGAAAATATGGATGCGGGGTAATTTCTAAGCATGTGCGTCAAAAAAAATGACGCACAGACTGTAAGCGTTATAATATTTTGATGCATAAGAATAAAAACTCCCCACATTTGAGGCAGGAAGTGATGTAATAGGATATCCTGTTTACAGAATTGGTACAGTGGGTGTACTTTCCCTTTCACTTGGCAGTCTGTGATATTTCCTGACTGTGTGGCTGTGTTTTGACTTGTCTCTCTGTGCATTTTGTGATTTTGTCTCCTGTATGGTCTTTACATTGTCTTTTGATGTTTCCTAAGTGTCTGTGATGTCCTGTGTAAGTGTATTTTTTGTCATTTCTGGTGTATAAATTTGTCTTTGTACTGTTGGGAGTCTGTTGTGGGTAGTGTTAGTTTGGGGATAGTTGGGCTGTTTTCTGTTAATTTTTTTCATTTCCCTCTCTTACTTTTCCTTCATTCTCCTCTGTACCCCTTTATCCCCTTTTTTTATTTTTTACAAGCATGTTGGGTGGGCATCGTCTTGGCAGGAGGGGAGAGGAGGAGCTGGGGGGATTTATTTGGCTGGTGTGCCACTTCCTACCTTTAATGATAGAAGCAGGTGGGCGTGTGTTACAGGGGTATCACACAGAGGCAAGGAGGCTTCAGTGAGCAAAGGTCCTGTACCATCACAAGAGAATCTACAACATACCGCGCAACGACCACCAGCTGAAACACCATTGGGCTGACCTGGTTGCCAGGGAGCAAGATCTGCTGGATCACCTGGGGATTGTGATTGGTGGCCCTGTTGGTGAGTTCAATTCGGAGTAATGTGCACATTTAAATGCTCTGTAGTGACAGTAGCAGATTTGTTCATATCCTGCAGGCAATGTTTTTGGACATGTGGAATACAAGTTAAAACATACAGTTGCCGTGAGTTATACAATAATTCCTACACATTACCGTCATTTGTTGACGCAACAGCTGCACTAACTTACAAAACACAACAGGAGCCTGTAAATTAGTGCTGCCTTCACGTCAATAGATGATGCAAATCTGGCTCTAACATATGTTATGCATGGTCTGTGAGTGTACCAGGAAAGACATGTTTTTAATCCAGATATTTTCAAGAAATAATGTGTCCCTCAATTTTTTCGGATACATGTCTGAACTGGATTCTGACACATACGTAACAAGTTATAGCTGACCTCAGGTAAAATCTTAGACTGATATTTGGACTTTGTTGTGCCACAATTAAATTAGGGATGGATGCCAAAAGTAATGCACACTGGTTTATATTTAAATGTTAGGTGCAACATACCATAGCTGTGGCACATAAAATGATACAAATTGAGGGATTACAACTATCCCTGGCGCTCTGTACATTGTACCTGTGTGTTTTACATTGGTCTTAGTCACAATAGCTGGGTGACTGGTATTGCAGTCCTGCAGGAAAGTGGCTTTGCATGTCTCTCATGAATACACATGATGAGAGGAATACACTCCATGAATGAGTCTGCAAACAAATGATGGAGCATGTTTACCACCACATGATAGTTAGGGCCACTGCATGTGTGCCGATATGTGTGTATCACTCACTGGAGTGCCCGGGTCTGTACATGTTTGCAGTGGTATGTCGGATGCAGTATCATCATGTCTGAGAGGCTTGACTTTCTGATTTAATCTTACACACAGTATTTGTATTTGGAAGTGTTGCACAGTGCAAAGACATTGAGCACATTTTTCCCTTCCAAGCTTTACAAGTGGACCTGCCCCCTACACTATCGGAGAGGTGGCTCGATTTGCGCACCCAGACATCTCCAGTAAGTGTTGATATTTCTGTTCTGTGTTGTGTTTGCTGCTGTTGTGTGATTGACTCCTGTGTGTTGGACACATAGCAAGGTATGATGCTCTGGTAAATGATCGGATATGTTCCTTGAGTGGAGTATCATTTTTTTACCATCTTTGAGTTGGGCAATCATTAGAGTATAGTCATAATGTGGGATTGTAGGGCAGCCCTGTAGGCATGGCCATGTGAATAGGGTGACTTTTGTGGATAAATCTTAAATTCAGAAAATGTAGCAGAGGACCATATTTGTGATTTTGTCAGCAAGTCAGACCCTGATTCTCACAGAATAGGGATGCCAAAGTCTTACCCACAGACTTCAGCTTCCCTATTCAATAATGAACATGTTTGACTGTATGTAGCAGCATGTAGCTTCACATGTTGTGCTACGTGTATGAGGCACTTGGGTCCAATGACCTAGGTGTGCATGCAGCTCATGGCCAGATGTGTGCTTGCATCTATCTGCTTGTTGAAAGTCATGTGTTACTGGTAGGAAATGATGTTGACAATTGTCAGCATTTCCTAACACAAGTGTGGATGGGATTGTCCAAGGTTTTGGTGTATCCTAGTTGGACATCCTCCTTACCTGTGGTGAACTGCCCAAACCCATGTCCAGCTGTCCAAAGCTTCCTGGGTGTCCTTGATGTTTGAAATAATTTGTTGCTTGTCCACCCCCCCTCAGGCACAGGCGTAGGGTTGTGAAAAGTGTACCTAGGACTGATGATCCAGGTTTAGTAAACAGACATGTAAATCTGTAAGTCACTTGTCCAAAACTAGGATACCCACTCATGATTAGCAACTGCATTCTATCCTGGCAATTCCATTTACAACTCGCAGATCTTGTGGCCCTTGATTGTCATCCAGAAGTTCGCCATTAGTTGGCCTGTCACTGGTGGAGGACTTGCAGCATTTGTTTATGTGACAAATGGCTGAACAATGATGCATAGGTCATTTAAGTTGTTACCCATCTTTTAGAGTATTGCTGTGCTGTTTGATAGGACATGTGTAGGCTGCATTGGCATGTACTTCCTCAGGGACAATCAGTGATCTGTATGATGATATGGGCTGTTTCTGGTACATTAGATGTATTTTCTGATTTACTTCCGGAGCCATATCACAGAATGAAGTACCTAATGTTTGGTTTTATATTTGTTTTAACAGCTGCCAATATGAATCCCATCCAGATTTGGGAGGTTCAGCGCAGGGCGATGCGTTACTGCCACATTCTGGATGTGGAGTCTGGGTTCCGCAACATGGCAAGGCATTATTGCCATGAAAGTGCCTCTGGAGTGAGGAGGGCATTTGCCCAAGGGGGTCCTTCGGTGTCCACCACAGCCACCACCACCAGCACCACCACTACCACCCAGATGGCACCAACCTTAGCAGGCACCTTTGCTGGACCGTCAACCTCCACTGCTCCAGGACCTGTCACAGCACCACATGCACCTCCTCCTACAGGCCTGGCACCGGCAAGGTGACATACTTCTTCAACTGACACCCAGACCACCCCTGCTGCAGTCATTGTCCCAGCAGATTTTCAGCAGATGCAACAGAACTTGGACCGTATGTTGAGGAAAATGACCAAGCTGCAGCAGGAGGTGGCACAAGTGAATATGAGAGTGCGTGCCATTTAGAAGACCCTGTGGAGGGTGAACTTGTAAACATTTTACCATCATCCACGATTCCCTCCCCTCCCTCCTCTTTCCTGGTTCTTTTCATTAGTGGGTTTAGGACGCTTAGTGTTAGGTTAGAATCGGCTGCTAGTTTAGTTAGTAGTAGTGTGTGGGGGGGTGGGGGTATGATACTTTTAATATCTGTTTTATTATGTGTGTTGGATGATGTTGGGTTTTGGTGTTTTAAAAAAAATATATAAAATATAAAAATACAAAAAATATATATTTGTTTAGTATAAGATAGTATGTGTTTAGGTTAGTGTATGTTGTCCTCCATGTGTCCCGTCTTATAAGGGGGGTGGAGGGTTGATGTTTAGATTATTTCGTGTGATGAGTAAGTTTAGCTTAGGTTAGTTAGGACCAGTTGTGGATAATGTGTAGTTAGGATAGGTTAGGTTAGGTAAGATGTTTCCCCTGGTTTTAGCTTCTGTTTTTACTGCTTAATAAATATTTGGGTAACCCTTTACAGTATGTGTCACATGCTTGGGGATCAGGGCCTTGGCATGGGTGAACAGTGTCTCTTTAGTATTAGCTTTTGTGTCCCATCCTGCAACCAAATCCCAATTGAGCTGTTACATTGGCAACTACACCAAAGCTACTTTGCTAAGATTCTGCCACCCATTGCACCCACCACTCAAGGTTACTATGTATCCCAAAGTGTTGTTAATTTTTGGTGTATGTTTTCAATCTCACATACTTTTCTACCAGAATTGGTATTGAGGACACTGTGTTAAGTCTGCCTGCAGCCTGATGTCCAAGCGAATCCTTATAAGGTGAGTGGTAGTATGCTCTCATGCAGTATGGTATACATAATTCACACCTATCATTTGTTACAATGTTCTGCCCGGTTACATATTTGTACGTGCACTCATACACATCCATTCATGCAGTGTGGTGTGTGTTAGGTAAAATTTGGGTCAAATGTCACATACGTAAGTTTTGGCTTGAAGAAAAAGTTGAAGGCAATCATTTTTGGCTTAGACATCCCTTGAGGAAGTGTTATTCTGTCCAACACAGCATTATGGTGTATAGTTTATATTTTCCTCAGAATTAACCCTCAGGAAGGGCAGATGATGGTACAATCCAGACCACTGTGCATAGTTATCAGCCAACATTCTTTCAGGTCAGGTGTATTGACAATCTATAATCATTGACCTGAGGTAAACATCACTGATGGCCATCACAGTTGATATGTCACATTACACAGAGACACAGTTGTTGTGTAAGTGCTATTTTTTTTAAAGTGCTGTAGTGCTATATGTACATTGTCCATGATTGTGAGTCCATTAATGTGACACCTTCCATTGTGATCCCACACAAGTGCAAAAGGACATGTCATTGGACATGCTGGGGTGAAGTGTCAGACAGTGCAGAGGGACAGGCTTTGCCAATGAGGTAGTGAGAGACAATCACAGAGCAGGGTGACAAGATAAACAGTAGGCTGGAGAACAGTGCATGAGTGCAGTTGTTGCAAGCCTGGCATGTTACAAAGCACAAGACCTTGGTAATAGGTGGCCATGTGGCAGAGACTAGTGCTACTGGGCACTCTTACGGGTGAAGGTGATCTGTTCCATGTCCTCATCTTCTGATGTGTGTGTCGTCTCCTCTGCCCTTGGTGGAGGTGGTTGTGAAGGGGCAACACACACCTCAGTGTTTGAAGACATGTAGTCAGACATCCCTGTGGCTGCCAACTGTGGGGCTATTAAGGGCAGTACTGCAGCAAGGAGGAGCTGCTGGTTCTCAAGTATAGCAGCCACATGACTGTGGTAGGCAGCCAGGTCAGCCCTGAGGGGTTCAATATTGCATTTGTGCACACATTGACAGGATTGTTGTTGTAGGTGTTGTGTCAACTCTCTTACAGCTGTGCTGATTTCCTTAAACCTTTTTTCAAGTTCCTGCAAGATTGATGTTCGCCCTTGCATGGCTGCTGCCTGTTCTGCAGTTGACATCATGCACGAATGCACCCCCTCTAGGCTGGCTGCCATATTTTCCATCCCCACCTGCACCTCCTTGGCCAGCTCCCACTGTACTCCAACTACAGTTCTCTCAAAGCTGGTGCCAGTGTTGTTTGAGTCCTCAGCTGTGTTGGAGCTGGCAGGTCAGAAAATTTGGGTGGTGGGTGGGTCCTCTGTGATGGTTTCAACTTCTGTGCTCCTCCTTGTGACTGAAGGTGGGGTCTGGAGGGTTCCAAGGACATCTTGGAGGGTCTTCTGGCTGATGTTTGTCAGCTCGTCATCCATGTCATCAGGTTAGTCCAGGACATGCATATCCACAGGAGAGCCATCATCCTCTGCAATGAGATATGGTACAATTAGTGTGTCTGTGTCGTGTTGTGGGATTTGTAATGTGACATGCCTGCTTTCCTATTAGTTTCCCATTGTAATCTTGGTTCCTGCTCATTGTTCCTGTCTTTCATATTAGTATTCTCCCAGGCCTATGCCCCACCTGCATGTCACATGTATTGTGGTCAGTTTGGGGACTTGTCAGCATTACATCCTCTAGGTGTTGGTTCTGGCCTATTTGTGAAATACCGCCTTCTTGTCCCACTCAACCCTCCGTCTACTTCCATTCTCATGGTGAGGCCTTTCACTGGCTGTGGGTGTTCTGATGGCACTTGCACCACACTTAACAATCTGGAACTGACCCAGTCTCAGATATTTCACATTCACCTATATGTTGCTGAAACCAAGCATATACTATGTATTGCATTGGCATGGCACAATACGGGTGTCAGCATTGGTAGTGTGTACTGCTGATGTTGGGAAATGTGTGCTACATTGGATTGCACTGATGGTCCTAGCAGTGTTCCATTTCCTCCTCTGACTGTGCGGGTGTATTTCACTAGCCATGTGTCCTCCTCCTCAATGCTGTTGTCTGAGCAGTATGACATTTGGGATGTTGCATGGTGTCATTGAAGCTATTGTGACCCAGGCATAGGGTGGACCCTGACATATGTAGCAAGGGTATGACATTTGTGCTGAGTACCTCATAATGTTTAGACAGTGGCTGATGTTTGTAGCAACTATGGACAATCACATTTGACAGGATTTGAACATTTGTATTGATTTCAGGGGATTGATAACATTGTCATCCTGAACCCTCTAATTTGGGTGTGTTTGATCCATGGCGACGTTACTGCCATTAGCTACTTGCCCTGCACACACAGCAGAGGTGGTAGTGGCAACTGTTGTCAATGCTAAATTCCACTTGCAGATATGGCCTAAGATTGCTAATTGGGCCTTAGTTCATGTAGGGAGAATACTGGCTGACATGTGACAGCAGGCCAGTTTAACGTTGTACTCTACCCTCCTGGCCTGGCTTTACCTTTCAATCATCCTTGGCATGGCAGTGTACCCCCATGAAAGGTTGTTAGTGTAGTGTAGTATTGTGCCCCAGGTTTCCTCTGAACGGGCATGCCCCCATGCCGTGCCCCCTTTACCCATGCCACTCCCTGAATATCATGACTTACATGCATTGTGTAGTAGGTATCTCCCCCCGGTTGCAGTTAACAATTAGGCATTTTAGTTCCCCACACGATTTATCCTGCATGCATGTTGTCTACTGGTAGTCTGCGGTGTCCTGTCCTTGAATCCCTGTGACGATCTCCTCAGGGATGACGGCTGCCACCATCTCTTCAATGTGGTCCAGGGCCTCCTGCGGTGCTGGACTCCCACCTCCAGTCTGCAGTGCTGCCTTCCTGTTCCTGGCCATCTTTTTCTTGGTCCTGCGCTTGCAGTCATGCCAGCATTTTTTGCACTCAATGACTGTTCTCCGTACTTCTGCCTCACTGTTGACCTTGTCAACAATTTTTTGCCATATTGCTTCTCTCCTACTAATTGGCAACTTTGAGGTGACAAACAGTTGGTGCTGCTGTTCTGTCACCTCTTTCACCAGAATTTCTTGCTCCTCTGCACTGAAGCAACACTTTCTTTTCTTCTTCTCCCTGTCCTGGGTCTTGTGTGGGTCCTCCTGGCTGGTCCCTGATCTGTTGTCATCTTCCTGGGGTCTGTGCAAGCATCTGGGATCCATTTTGGCTTTCCTTAGCTCATTTTGCTGTGTTTGCACCGCTTTTTGACACAATTGTGTCACAAATCGGCGCGTTTCCAGTTTGCAACGTCGTAAGCTGGCTCACAGTAATTTTCGCTGCGTTAGCGTTGTTTTGCTTTACGACATGATGCATTGGTTTGAGTAAAAAAAAAAAGACTCACACCTGTGGTTTGCGCTGCCGTGCGTCAAAGTATAAATTTGACGCCCGAACGGCACAAAGAAATGGTGTTAGCCGGCGGTAAAATTTTTGACGCAAAACTGCATCGGCGCAGTTTTGCGTCAAAAATATAAATATGGCCCTACATTTCTCTGAAGCCGTGACCTTTTGACATATCCCAGTTCTGGTTCCCAGCATTTGAAAAACGTTTTTGGTTTCTGTTCAGATCCTTGCTTTGTTTTGTATCAGGAAGTATTCTTTTTCTACCAAAGACATTTCCTAGAATTCAAAACACTATCTTCTAAAAATATACATAAAGATATGTACAGTTTAAATAGGGTAATAATAAGTCTGTGGTTAACATTAGTGAAATAGTTATAGATTTTAGGGGAACCCTCTACTTGCACAAGTTCAGGTTTAACCTGCCGCAGCTCATCTGTACAGGCTGAGGGGCCACTCCCCCTACCTTTTTCCTGACATGATGAGTATCTGTCAGTCTGAACAAACGTCAACCTGATAGATATTCTCCTGATTTGGGTCAGGCAGCCAGGAGTTGGACATGCGCTAAACACGCAGACTCCTGGCTGCCTGAGCCGAACTTTGCTGGGAAGAAGAAGTTACAGCCTTGTAAGCGTGACCTCTTCAGCCTAGCAAAGGTGCCTTGAGGCCCTCCTCCTCATGATGAGGATGAATGCAACTGATTGCTTCGAACCTGGCCACCTCAATTTTAAGCCCTGAAGTGGCCAGGGCTAAGTGTCAATCATTGACTTCTCGTCACAGAGTGGGATGGGGTCAGCAAGTCTCACTGACCCCATCCCACTCTATGACGAGTAAGGGACTGCTGCCTTTTGCTTATTGGTTGACCTTAGGCCAACCAATTAGGGAAGGCAGCAGTCCGAACCCTCCTTGGACCTCAGAGGCTTCCCTGTCGGAGCTGCTGAGGTAAGTTTTTAGTTTTAAAGTTTGGTGCGTGCATGCATGTATGAATCTATGTCTATTTGTTAATAAGTGTTGTGATGGGTGTGTGAGTGCGTGTGTGAATGAATGAGTGTGAGTGAGGTGTATGTATGCATGTGTAACCTACCCCCATCTCCCTCCCTCTTAAACGCACAGGCCGCCACTGGATTCAGCCCCCATAGTCTCTTCCTATTGGACATCTTGAGCTAACCCAGTGCACTTTAGTATTCATAGTACATGGTTAAATCGTCCTTGTATGTATTTAGCCTTTTCCTCTCTCCCTCTCTGGTACATTCCTCTCCAGTTCTGACTGGGGAAGATGACTTAATTCAGAATCTTAATAATTGACTTTATTAGTTTACCACCCTTTTTATGTAGTTGGTGCCTGCTGGGATGTTTTTTGTAACGCTTTCAGTGAATGGATGCGGGCAGCACTCCTCAGTCTGCAACTTTCAGTAGAATGGACAGGTTGAGGTGGCTGTGTCAGTGGATGTAGAAATGCCAGTGTCACAGAGACTTCTGGCCTCTTCTTGCAAACCATTGGGCACTCACTCGGACCCAAACAAAGCGCTCCACTCTAACGGGACTAAACAGTCCATAACAGGAAACATTTGTGTGACCGAAGAGCAGTTGTTGTGTAAGAGTCTGTGGGGGGTGGGTGGACTGGAACTGCAACTTTGTACCTGTGCACTAAGATTATTGAGCAGTGATGGTGATCTAAATACGAGAAGGCACTTTTTATACCACCTATTGCTCTGTCTCCAGTATACTTTCCACTTTATGCCACAATTTGCCATGCATTTAGTCATAGCAACTTGCCAGGGCTAGAAGAACACCAACATGACATCACCGTCACAGGATCTCTTCCTTTGGCTAAATAACCCAAGTGACAGTTTAGTTGGAACAGGACAGAAATTGCTCACCACCACCCTGTTCAAGTAGCTCAGTTCATGGTGCTTTAGTCCTGGAATTTATCATTGGCATTTTAGTCCTTCCTGCACAGCTCCCTTCTACATGTTATTGGGTTGTGGGTTACTTTTGTATGCACAAATTCTCCCAATAAACCTAGGTTCTCTATGTTAGCTCCTTCCTTCTGTCCTTCTCCCCACAACTTCTCATAGCAGGATTTCAGCAAGACTTTCAGATCTGTTCCTGACCAGGCAAGGAGGCTGACAATCAGAGATAAAGAAGGCATATTATAGAAAGTGCCAGGATGAGGCAAGGGGTGTGCACTCAGCTTTCTGCACCCTTAGGGCATTTTGATATTACAGTAGAGGCCACAGATGTGTGTCTGGGCCCTTCCTTAATACAGATCATGCAGTCAAGAGGGAGTCTCTTTTATGAATCGGGTTGTAGTCCCTTGCAAATGAGTGAGGGAACACTTTGGCTTTGTTCCCACTTCATATTATAGACGCAGGCACAGAGGCAAAGGAGCAGTTCGGAGGTGGGACACAACCAGTTTTCCTTCAAAGTCACTCACTGCACCCACCTCCAGGGGGATAGCTGATCTCTTTTGAGTGGCAGAACACATTCCTGCCTGCAATTTGAAGGGGATCTGGCTGACTCAAACTGCCAGTCTGCCTTTCACTAATGCCATGCGCTCAGGGCAGGCACAGGTTCAACACTGCCTTGAGGGCAGCTCATTAACTTTAATAGGGCACGTTGACACCTAGCTGTGCCTAACCCCCCTAGTTAAAGGTGTACTGCGGCCTTCACCAAGACACATCACTCTTTACACAATAAGGGCCCTACTGTCAAGTTCTCCAGCACAGCACACTGGGTGGACTCCCAATCAAGTTTTCACATTTCCTCACACATTGTCTTTGGGAATCCACTCCACACCTACACTAGATTAGCACACTAAAATGTACATACACCAGACCTGCTCTGTTTTTAGTTTCAGTCTAGCTTCAGACGATTTAATTACTGTTCTTACAATCTGTTTAGACATATGTTTTTTTCTACAGATTTAGCAAGGAAGAGGATGGGGTTGGGTGTTGCCTGACAGTGACCGGTGAGAGAAAAGCATAAAGTGCAAGGCTTTTCCCAGCCAGCTGCACCACAAATTCACACATAAATAAAGCAAGAAGGGCTTTGCAGAAGGTCAAAATTAAAGCTGCAATGAACCTTGCTTTATCTGCTGTTTCCAAACCTAGCTCCATTCTTCACTGTTTCCCTGTTTTCTACGCTAGCACTATTTCAGTGACCATGCCTTAGTTATTGAACTTCTCCTTTTTCAGTGGTTACTCTTTTCACTGTCCTTGTCTGCCTTCCCCTACTTCTGTAGTTCCCGAGGTTGTCCGTTCCTGTCTATGCTGCCTTACCATCCAGTGCCCTAGTGTAATTTGTTTTCTGTCAAGTGTTACCAAGTTTCCCATTCCTTCTTATTACACACTAACTCTCCTGATTTCCTTGATTATCATGGCTGTGGTTTATCTTGGCTGTGTGTTAAGTTCCTCACCCATGCAGTTACTACCTTGCATGTTTCAGTGTAACTGCCAGGATTCATGAGTAGAGGTGGCAACCCAGACTTTTGCTACTCTCTCTAAGAATTGTATTCAAACCCCATCTCTTGAATCTATGTCATACGTGTGGATATTTTTCAGACAAGCATCTATATTTCAATCTACAGAAATTGTTAGTTGAAAAACCTACTGAGCTGCAGTTTTACCATGTGGAGCTCCGGTGCTTTACTTGACATCCCCTTTACTAGTTGATAATAATGTAGTAACCTGTATCCTTCCATACCGATGTTAGTCATTTTGAATGCTGAATTGATGTTTTACTACCTGTGCTTCATGACTGCTGACTTTCTTTGCTAACTTGTGCAGGGCTTCCTTATTTGATCCCTCTTCTCCTCTAACTTCCTGTATGATCTTCAGCAGCTCTTGCCAGTACTTTCTTCCCTTGTCACACATCACTGACAGATCCTCGACAGATCTTGACATATGATGTACCTTGACAAAACAGGATATAGGTATCAAAATGGATAGTCTCCTCCAAAGCTTTGGCAATGGCAGCATAATAATGTCACTGGTCTTTAGGTCCTTGTGATCACTGGATTACTAAAGATGAATAATTCACAATTCTACTCAGCATTAGAGCCCTGTCATTTTACTAATAAAGGTTTCAACATTGCTTAAGAAAAGCCATCCTGGGAAAGAAGCATCATAATCAAATGCATTGGTGCTAATCAACAAAAAACAGCTGACCTCTATCCCTCACTGCAGCTATCCATAGTTGTTGGGCACTACAACTGCAGTCCTCCCTGTTTGTAATCCTTCCCTTTTGTTTGTTAAGTTTTTAAATCATATGTTCTCTCAAGATATTTATGATTTGTAGTAGATTATAATTTTCACTAAGCAAGAATGGGTGGAAGAACCCCCTCAGTGGGAGCAGCTGCTCTAGAACTCCCTGCCACAAAGGATACAGACAACTAGGCTCAAACTTGTAATACAATTAAAAAACGGTTCTTCCCTTAATATTCCCTGTGCCAATAAGTAGCTTGTTGACTTGAAGCACACTTTCTATGAAACCACTTGCATGGTCATATATGCCTGATATTTAGAGATAAAACATCCTCTACCATACATTATACAGATATTGCAAGTCACCAAGGAGTTTCTTGACCATAAAAAAGAAAGGGGCCGAGGGCGAACTCCATTATAAGGTCATGTTTTGTAAGTTACAACTTTGGCGTAACTCTACAAGGTGTGCTTTCCCACCCATGGGTTACACTGGTGAAATTGACTCAACGCACCAGCGATGAATGTGAAAGACAAATTATTGTAGTCCCGTAAGATACAATTCAATGTGTAATTGATATATAAATATTGCTTCTGGGTTACTACCAAACCCATAAAGTTGTCAGAGGCACTGTGGAAACAGCAACAAACATCATTTAATTATTCACAGACACACACATACTGTACTAAGGAGAATGAACACTTTTACGTTAAAACTATTCATTACTACAGGAACAATCTGTTTCTCAGTATATCTAAAAAACTACACAGAACATTATAAAAAGAGCAGGAGAACATGCTATTAATAAAGCAAACAAAATGAACCAAACAAACAAATTGACCCAAGGGTAGGTCGCTCCCCCTGCCGCTGCAGCTCCTCCAGGTTCCTGAGTTCCTGAGTTCCTGAGACCCACCTCACAGTAAGTACCCCCCCTCCCAGCCCCTCGCTCTGCCCCGCGCTACTCACCCTCTCTCCTGCTCCTGCTTCTTTTCTTCTTTTCTTCTTCTCTGTTCTTCTGTTCTTCCTCCTCGCTCCTCGTCTGTAATCTTCTTCTGTACTCTTCTTTCCCCCGTCTTCACTCTTCTTCTCTTCTTCCTCATCTTCTTCTGTGGTCTTCTGCCCTCTGTTCTTCGTTTTTCTGTATCTTCTTCTGTGTTCTTCTGTGTTCTTCTATGTTCTTCTGTGTTCTTCCGGTCTTCCTTTCTTCTCTCCTTCCGGTCTTCTGATCTTCCTTTCTTCTCTCCTTCCGGTCTTCTGTTCTTCTGTTCTTCTGTCCTTCTGTTCTTCTTGTCTTCTGTTCTTCTTGTCTTCGGCTCTTCTGCCTCCTCCGTCCTCTTCCCCCCGCGCCTGCCCTCCTGCTCCTGCCTCATCCCCCTCCCCACTCGCATCCCCCTCTCTATATCTCCTATCTAACCCGTTCACTATCTACCTCCCTCACTCCTTCTATCTACCTATCTCTCTATCTCTCTATCCCACTATCTAACTCCCTCACTCTCCACCTCCTCCTATCTTCCTATCTCTCTATCTATTTCCTATCTATTGATTTCCCTATCTATTTTCTCTATCTATTTCTCTATCTCTCCCCCCCTCACTCACCCCCTCTATTACCTATCTTCCTATCCTCTCACTCTACCTCTCACCCTCACCCACCTCTACAACCCCCCCTCCCCTATCTTCTCAACCCTACTCCTATCTTTCTCCCTTATCTCCTAAACCTCCTAACACTAACCCCCCTCCACCCTTAAACCCCCCTCCCCCAGCTCTTCTCACTCTACCTGTCCCCCCCTCCCTCACGCTTTCCCGCCGCGACCTCCTGCACGCCCCCGCCCCCAGCTCCCATTCGCCCCCACCTGACCCCTCCCCCCCCTCCTACCTCATATGGCGCCCGCTGCGCGACAGTGGTAGCGACCCTTGACCCAAGGGTAGGTCGCTCCCCCTGCTGCTGCAGCTCCTCCAGGTTCCTGAGTTCCTGAGACCCACCTCACAGTAAGTACCCCCCCCTCCCAGCCCCTCGCTCTGCCCCGCGCTACTCACCCTCTCTCCTGCTCCTGCTTCTTTTCTTCTTTTCTTCTTCTCTGTTCTTCTGTTCTTCCTCCTCGCTCCTCCTCTGTAATCTTCTTCTGTACTCTTCTTTCCCCCGTCTTCACTCTTCTTCTCTTCTTCCTCATCTTCTTCTGTGGTCTTCTGCCCTCTGTTCTTCGTTTTTCTGTATCTTCTTCTGTGTTCTTCTGTGTTCTTCTGTGTTCTTCTATGTTCTTCTGTGTTCTTCCGGTCTTCCTTTCTTCTCTCCTTCCGGTCTTCTGATCTTCCTTTCTTCTCTCCTTCCGGTCTTCTGTTCTTCTGTTCTTCTGTCCTTCTGTTCTTCTTGTCTTCTGTTCTTCTTGTCTTCTGCTCTTCTGCCTCCTCCGTCCTCTTCTCCCCGCGCCTGCCCTCCTGCCTCATCCCCCTCCCCCACTCGCATCCCCCTCTCTATCTCTCCTATCTAACCCGTTCACTATCTACCTCCCTCACTCCTCCTATCTACCTATCTCTCTATCCCACTATCTAACTCCCTCACTCTCCACCTCCTCCTATCTTCCTATCTCTCTATCTATTTCCCTATCTATCGATTTTCCTATCTATTTTCTCTATCTATTTCTCTATCTCTCCCCCCCTCACTCACCCCCTCTATTACCTATCTTCCTATCCTCTCACTCTACCTCTCACCCTCACCCACCTCTACAACCCCTCCTCCCCTATCTTCTCAACCCTACTCCTATCTTTCTCCCTTATCTCCTAAACCTCCTAACACTCACCCCCTCCACCCTTAAACCCCCCTCCCCCAGCTCTTCTCACTCTAGCTGTCCCCCCCTCCCTCGCGCTTTCCCGCCGCAACCTCCTGCACGCCCCCGCCCCCCAGCTCCCATTCGCCCCCACCTGACCCCTCCCCCCCCCTCCTACCTCATATGGCGGCCGCTGCGCGACAGTGGTAGCGACCCTTGACCCAAGGGTAGGTCGCTCCCCCTGCCGCTGCAGCTCCTCCAGGTTCCTGAGTTCCTGAGTTCCTGAGACCCACCTCACAGTAAGTACCCCCCCCCCTCCCAGCCCCTCGCTCTGCCCCGCGCTACTCACCCTCTCTCCTGCTCCTGCTTCTTTTCTTCTTTTCTTCTTCTCTGTTCTTCTGTTCTTCCTCCTCGCTCCTCGTCTGTAATCTTCTTCTGTACTCTTCTTTCCCCCGTCTTCACTCTTCTTCTCTTCTTCCTCATCTTCTTCTGTCGTTTTCTGCCCTCTGTTCTTCGTTTTTCTGTATCTTCTTCTGTGTTCTTCTGTGTTCTTCTGTGTTCTTCTATGTTCTTCTGTGTTCTTCCGGTCTTCCTTTCTTCTCTCCTTCCGGTCCTCTGATCTTCCTTTCTTCTCTCCTTCCGGTCTTCTGTTCTTCTGTTCTTCTGTTCTTCTGTCCTTCTGTTCTTCTTGTCTTCTGTTCTTCTTGTCTTCGGCTCTTCTGCCTCCTCCGTCCTCTTCTCCCCGCGCCTGCCCTCCTGCTCCTGCCTCATCCCCCTCCCCCACTCGCATCCCCCTCTCTATCTCTCCTATCTAACCCGTTCACTATCTACCTCCCTCACTCCTCCTATCTACCCATCTCTCTATCTCTCTATCCCACTATCTAACTCCCTCACTCTCCACCTCCTCCTATCTTCCTATCTCTCTGTCTATTTCCCTATCTATCGATTTCCCTATCTATTTTCTCTATCTATTTCTCTATCTCTCCCCCCTCCCTCACCCCCTCTATTACCTATCTTCCTATCCTCTCACTCTACCTCTCACCCTCACCCACCTTTACAACCCCCCCTCCCCTATCTTCTCAACCCTACTCCTATCTTTCTCCCTTATCTCCTAAACCTCCTAACACTCACCCCCCACCCCCCTACACCCTTAAACCCCCCTCCCCCAGCTCTTCTCACTCTACCTGTACCCCCCTCCCTCGCGCTTTCCCGCCGCGACCTCCTGCACGCCCCCGCCCCCCAGCTCCCATTCGCCCCCACCTGACCCCTCCCCCCCTCCTACCTCATATGGCGGCCGCTGCGCAACTGCGCAGCGGGCGCGCCACTGGCACGCCGGAGGCGCGCCAGAGGCAAGCCCGTCTGCGCCCGTCTGCGCCCGTCCGCGCCTGGCCCGCGCCCAGCGCCACGACCCTTGGTCCCCAGCTCTCCCAAGCCCCGCTGACCTGCTACGACCCCACCACCCTCCACGCCCTCAACCCAGGACGCTCCACCACCTGCTTCCAAGCTCACCCCAAACGCACCCATGGACCCTTCACCTGCAACTCTTGCAAACGCACCTTCCACCACGCAACAACCACGACCACAAGCCCACGCGCCATCAACCACCTCAAGTGCATCCTAGTCAACGCTCGCTCCGTCCACAAACACGCCATTGAACTCTGGGACCTCCTGGACTCCATAGCACCAGACGTCGCCTTCATCACGGAGATCTGGATGAACGCCTCCTCGGCCCCTGACATCCCCACTGCCATCCCCGAAGGCTACAAGATCTCCAGAAAAGACCGCACCAACCAGGTAGGAGGAGGTATCGCCATCGTCTTCAAAGACTCCATCAGCCTCACCACCTCCAACGAAGACACCCCTCTCGCCGCTGAACACCTGCATTTTCAGATTCGCACCGATCCGAAGACCACCCTCAGAGGATCCCTCGTCTACCGTCCTCCCGGCCCACGCGCCCCTTTCAGCGACGCCATCGCCGACTTCATCTCCCCGCACGCCCTCGCCTCGCCGGACTACATCCTCCTAGGTGACCTCAACTTCCATCTGGAACAAAACAACGACCCCAACACCACCACCCTGCTCGACAACCTCGACAACCTCGCCCTCAAACAACTGGTGAACACCGCCACCCACATCGCCGGACACACGCTTGACCCCATCTTCTCCGCCAGCAAACACATCTTCTTCAGCCACGCCTCCGCCCTACACTGGACCGACCACAGCTGCGTCCACTTCACATTCCGACGCGAGACCCGCCACCTCCGCACCCAACCCATCCCTCGTCGACAGTGGAACAAGATCCCCGAAGAGCAACTCTTCTCCGCACTCGCCGCCAACCAACCCACCCTCACCACCGACCCCAACGACGCAGCCCTCAACCTCACAAACTGGATCTCCAACTGCGCAGACATCCTTGCTCCCCTCAAACGCACGCATCGACAGACCAACACCTCTTGTCGCGCCCTTGAGAAAGCCTGGCGCAAGGACCGCACCGCTGACAACATGACCGCCCTCAAGAACGCTACCCGCGAACACCACCACCTGATCCGCGCTGCCAAAAGGAACTTTTTCACCGACAGACTGGACAAAAACAGACACAACAGCAGAGAACTCTTCAGCATCGTCAAGGAGTTCTCCAAACCCAGCGCCAACGCCAACGCCGTCACGCCCTCACAGGATCTGTGCGAATCCCTCGCCACTTTCTTCCATCGCAAGATTAGCGACCTCCACGACAGCTTCGGACACCAGACCCAACTATACACCACCGAACCGGCATCCACGGCCATCACCCTCAACAACTGGTCCCACATCAACACGGAAGAAACCAAATCCATCATGAACTCTATCCACTCCGGCGCCCCTTCGGACCCCTGCCCGCACTTCATCTTTAACAAAGCCGACGACATCATTGCCCCGCACCTCCAGACCGTCATCAACTCTTCTTTTTCTTCTGCTACCTTCCCCGAATGCTGGAAACACGCCGAAGTCAACGCCCTACTAAAGAAACCTACGGCTGACCCGAGCGACCTAAAAAACTTCCGCCCTATCTCTCTTCTGCCTTTCCCAGCCAAAGTAATAGAGAAGACCGTCAACAAACAGCTGACCACCTTCCTGGAAGACAACAACCTGCTCGACCCCTCACAAACCGGATTCCGAACCAACCACAGCACTGAAACCGCCCTCATCTCAGTCACTGACGCTGACGACATCAGAACCCTGATGGACAACGGTGAAACAGTCGCCCTCATTCTGCTCGACCTCTCGGCTGCCTTTGACACCGTCTGTCACCGCACCCTAATCACCCGCCTCCGCTCCACCGGGATCCAAGGCCAGGCCCTGGACTGGATCGCCTCCTTCCTCTCAAACCGTTCCCAAAGAGTTTACCTCCCTCCGTTTCGCTCAGAACCCACCGAGATCCTCTGCGGCGTACCCCAAGGCTCATCACTCAGCCCGACACTCTTCAATGTCTACATGAGCCCCCTCGCCAAAATCGTACGCAAGCACGACATCATCATCACCTCCTATGCCGACGACACCCAACTTATACTCTCCCTCACCAAGGACCCCGCCAGCGCCAAGACCAACCTACAAGAGGGTATGAAGGATGTCGCAGATTGGATGAGGCTCAGCCGCCTAAAGCTGAACTCTGAAAAAACGGAAGTCCTCATCCTCGGCAACACCCCGTCCGCCTGGGACGACTCCTGGTGGCCCACGGCCCTCGGCACCGCACCGACCCCCACAGACCACGCCCGCAACCTCGGCTTCATCTTGGACCCTCTTCTCACCATGACCAAGCAAGTCAACGCCGTGTCCTCCACCTGCTTCCTCACCCTCCGCATGCTCCGCAAGATCTTCCGCTGGATCCCCGCCGACACCAGAAAAACCGTGACCCACGCCCTCGTCACGAGCCGCCTGGACTACGGCAACACCCTCTACGCCGGGACTACAGCCAAACTCCAAAATCGCCTGCAATGCATTCAAAACGCCTCGGCCCGCCTCATCCTCGACATACCCTGCAGCAGCCACATCTCCGCACACCTGAGACACCTGCATTGGCTCCCTGTCAGCAAAAGGATCACCTTCCGACTTCTCACCCACGCACACAAAGCCCTTTACGACAAGGGACCGGAATACCCCAACAGACGCCTCAGCTTCTACGTCCCCACCCGCCTCCTCCGCTCCTCTGGCCTCGCACTCGCTGCTGTCCCTCGCATCCGCCGCTCCACGGCGGGTGGGAGATCTTTCTCCTTCCTGGCGGCCAAGACCTGGAACTCCCTCCCCACCAGCCTCAGGACCACCCAGGACCACTCCGCTTTCCGGAGACTCCTAAAGACCTGGCTGTTCGAACAGCGATAACCCCCCCCCCCTTTTTCCCCTAGCGCATTGAGACCCGCATGGGTGAGTAGCGCGCTTTATAAATGTTAATGATTTGATTTAATGATTTGAATGCACATTTCCAGCACTGCTACAATGTCATATACAATGCCATCTAGAACCTCACACCCTAATGACTATTTCTATGCATTATACTATGAGATCATGAAAGGCAGAGCAACTTGCAGTCTAGAGTTTCTTGGGAGAACAGACACAATGCATACCTTGTTGACAGCAAAGGCTGTCTTTATCAGTGGAGGCGTGAAATCAGTGTTCCCCGTAAGGGGGCAAAACCCTCCTGCAGTAGCAGTCAGTGAGTCTTTCTCCAGGACTTGGCTTCATCCGCTTCAGTGTTCAGGTGAGATGTCTCATCTGTGAAATGTGAAGTGGCTGGCAGCAGGTGAGACTTCCTCTGGCAGAATTTTGGGTGATGATCTGGCAGACGGATCTCTCCTGATAAGCTGTCAAGTGGCAATCCTTATATGGTAAATCTCATCATAAATTGGAATTTCTGACATAAATGTAGGAACGTCTGACATAGATTATGTGCATCAAGGTATGAGTTCCAGATGTTGCGTTATGAATATATAAGGTGAAAGGACATCAATGCAGGCTACATTATTTTGGTTACACGTCTGTATGTGTTCCTATTTAACCTTAACATGGTGAGGACGGGACATTTCATTCAGACGAATGTTGTATTAGATGTTGAATCTATGTCATTAATCGAAAACCTTGAGGATATCACAGGCCCTAAAAAGGTAAGGTCTGGTGACATCTGTGTTAAAAGTCAGACATAACAATGATTCTGCAAGGGTACTCGCTAACAGACTTCTACCATACATGTCCTCATTAATCCATCAGGACCAATCGGGATTTATCCCAAAGCGAAGCACTGCCCAAAATATCCGTTGATTGATTTCACTGCTTCATGCCCTACCCTCTGACGCAACTAGAGCAGTAATCATCTCGATAGATGTTGAGAAGGCTTTTGATAGCCTACAATGGGACTACCTAGAACGAGTGATGCTACAGCTAGGACTAGGAGAAGGGTTTATCAAATGGACGAGGCTTCTCTATACAAACCCCACAGCGAGAGTACGCACTGGCCGTACAAGATCCCCCTCCTTTGCCGTAGGTAGGGGTACAAGACAGGGCTGCCCGCTATCACCTTTGCTCTTTGCGCTGGCAGTTGAGCCTCTCACCCAATCAGCTTATGTGTAAAACATGACAAACCTACAGAAATAGGTGCTCCCTCATTCCCAACAGTAGATAACTATGATTACTATGGACATCTCTGTAATGACATAAGGGTGGTTCAGTTGTGTGCGATAAGTGTAAACTACTCAAGGCATAACCATACGATACAAGCCCCACGTTGGAAGCCATCTGTTGCATAAGTTGCAACTTTGACATAACTCTATAAGGTGTGCTTTTCTGCCCACGAGAGACACAGTTGAACTTGGTTCAATGCAATAGAGATGAATGTGAAAGGCAAGTTCTTGTGAGCCTGTAAGATACTGTTCAAAGTGTAATTGACATAGCAATATTGCTTTTGGGTTACTAACAATTCACCAAAAGGGATCAGGTGCACTGTGGAAACAGTAACAAAACGTGTTTCATTATTCACTGTATCACACAAACTGTACTAAGAAGAATGAACACTTTTATATTTAAGAGTAGGTATTACTACAGAAGCAATCTGTTTCTCAGTATATCTAAAACAACTACAGACAACATTATAAAACATAAACAAGCCACATTATAAATAACAACAACAAAATTAACATTTCCAGCATTGCTAAAATGTTGTTTAAAATGGTGTTTAGAATCTAACACCCAAATGCCTACTTCTATGCGCTATACTATGAAAGCATGAATGGCAGAGCAAGTTGCAGCCTAGAGGTTCTTAGGGGGAAGAGACACACTGCATGCTTTGTTGACAGCAAAGGCCGTTGTTATCAGCCATGACCTGAAGACAGTTTTTACCATGAAGGGCAAACACCCACTGCAGTGATGGTCAGTCTTCCTGCAGGACTTGGATTTATGAGCTTCATTTTTGAGGCAAGATGTATCATCTGTGAAGTTTGTAGTGGCTGGCAGCAGGTGAGACCATCTCTGGTAGAATCTCAGGTGGTAATCTGGATGAAGGACCTTTCCTGGCAAGTGGTCAACTGGCAGTCATTATATACTAAATCTAGTCAGAACTAGGAGTTTCTGACATATGTTTATGAATGCCTGACATAGCTTATGTGCATCAAAGTATGTGTCCCAAACATTTTGTTATGAATATATAAGGCAAAAGAATGTCAGTTCAGGCTACTCTATTTTGGTTACATGTCTGTATGTGTTCTTACTTAACTTCCACATGGGGAGGAGGAGATATTTGACTCCGACAAATGTTGCATTAGATGTTGAATGTATGTCATTAATCAAAGATCTTGACTATAGCACAGTCACTAGAAAGATAAGGTCTGGCAATATCTGCAATGAAGAGCAGACATGACAATGACTCTGCATAAATCAGGGAATGTGGTGCCTTCCATTGTTTAATGAAATGAATATTGTGACCTACATGGACTAAGATGGAACTAGGGCTTTCATAAAATGGTGTAGGACCTTAGGGTCTTTACGTCAGTCATGGAACTTCAAGGTGACTTACAATATCTTTTTAACATATTGGCTGAGTGTATTTTATTTCTTATAATACATGGTCACACAATCACCCTTCTCACAAAAAGCTTTAAACCGCTCAATCAATCAATCAGTTTTTGTAAAGCGTGGCTACTCACCCGTGATCCTCTGTGCATTGCTCCTTCATATTGCAGATATGAACAAAGGTGATTCTGTAGGGTGAAATCATTCACAGCAAAAACCAA
Source organism: Pleurodeles waltl (assembly GCF_031143425.1). Taxonomy (NCBI): domain Eukaryota; kingdom Metazoa; phylum Chordata; class Amphibia; order Caudata; family Salamandridae; genus Pleurodeles; species Pleurodeles waltl. The sequence continues at coordinate 1,089,073,210 of NC_090440.1, forward strand.
TTCATAATTTGTTCCAAAACCATTAGAATCAGCTTAGTGTAACTCAGATAAAAAAGGGCTGTAGCTCAGAATTAGTAGTACCAACAGAGAGATTTGTTTGTAATGAATTATGGCAAAAAATAAACAAGTTGCCAGAAATGACAACTCGTGGTGATCACTGTTCAATTTAGAAAAACAGACTCTTGAAAATAAAATATAAGTTTGCCTTTTCTTGCTTAAACTGCAGCTACAATGATGCACTGTTACCTGCCTTTCAGCCTGGATGTTGGCAGGAGGCATTATGCTATTACAACTCAACTTATTAATTAATATAGATGACCATCGACAACATTTCTTCATTACAGGTGACTATAGACATTACAAGGAAATCAAAGACAGGTTTTTATACAGGGATTGCAAGCTGCCACGTATGATAAATCAATTAACATAACACACATAAGGTGAACGTAGCATTAAATAGTTATTTTAATTTTTCTCAACACCCGAACTCTCATAAGGCATCAGTGATAAATTTCAATTTCTAAGGTGAGGGTCAGTCCAAAAAATGCAAAATCGATACCACTGTAGCATCTGTATGCATGCTCAGAGTGGTGCACACAATGTTCACCAGACTGCAACATTTTGCAACTTGTAAAAATCGACCAATTAATTTATCGTAAGGTGACAGACAGGTTAGACTCTGTTACTATCCAGGCTATTAAACAGAAATGAAGCATAGCTGCAGGTTAAAAAAGGCGAACATCCAGCCTGGTAAATGGATCACCTTTTCCTGTACAATTAGATAAAAGCCTTTCAACCTCTACAAGAGAAATCCACTTATTGATGTGTACCCGGGGGTGAGGTGTGAACATTAGATGTACCTGCTGTTATTGTATCAAAAGGTTAATGCAATAGAACATGAAAACCATTCATCTGTAATCTTGTTATATTTTGTATAAATCCTATTATGAATCTCATGTATGCAGTTTACTTTTCCTATATAGGGGACACTAGCCACTTTGAGCACACTCAAACACAATTTCCCTCAGTTATCATGTTTTGGTGCCTGGATCACTGTGATTCTCTCCCCAGATCCATTCTATTCAGACTTTGGATACTGTAAAATGCAGAAGTCCATCTGCTTTGACCCAAGTGGAGGCATCCCTTCTTTTTTCACATTGAACCTTTGATCATTGTTACATTTACTTCTGGTGGCAAACAAGAAAGGTATATTTTATGCCACAAAGTCATTTACAAGCAAAAAGAACAGATGATGGAGAGATTGCTGAACAATTCAAACATTCACCCCCAGTCACAAAGATCTGGGTTTAATCCATTGTTTTTTGCCCACAACGTCACCCGAGTTTGGACCAAGCCATGTGCAAAACAGTCTTCGCCCTGTTCCCTATGGGACCAGTCCAACCCAAACTGCCAAGCCAGGTCCTCCCTGGACTGGAAACAAGCTTCCTGGGACTGGTTTCAGTGATTCACCCCTCATTAGCCAGGCTAGCTTGAATCCAGTGCTGCAGTGAACACGGGACCCACGTCTGGACATACCCTTCCCACTTAGGGCAGCAAAAGCAAAAAGATGATGGACAGAACAATGCAAACATTCACCCCCAGTCACAAAGATCTAGGTTAAATCCATTGGTTTTTTTTGTCCACCACGCAACCCTAGTTTGGACCCAGCCATATGCAAAGCAGTCTTGACCCTGTTCCCACCTGAAACTGGTCCCAGGATCCTTCACAAAAACAATCCCAAGAGGAAAGATATTTCTCCCCATTGCGTCACTCCTATTCCACCCCTGGGGTGGAGTAGGGGTTTGACGCATTCCCAGGTTTACAAGAACTTGTAAATCTGGGAATGCGTCAAAATCCATGGGTGTTGCGCTGGAACACCCACGCAACACCCATGGAAACGCCTCCTTGATGCAAAGTAAGGCAATGCAGTGACTTGCGCTGTTTTGCCTTACTCCATATCTACAAGGCCATGTAAAGCCATGCAAAGTGGCTTTGCGTGGCCTTCTAGATGTGGGTCAGCAGCCTGTGCTGCCAATGCCTCAAAAAAAGTGACGCATCAGCGGCACGGGCCACTTGTAAATCTTGGCTTAGACGTATAATAATTTTGAGAGTATGATTGCCTTTCACATCTTTTCACTTGTGCCTTGAGGCAGCAAGACAACTAAATTAGCACTTAGAGTTTTCATTACTGTGGCTCAGTTAGTCCCTAGTGGTACACTGCTTTCACTGTCTTCTTCTCTTGTCACCTTCTTTTTGTGGCAAAAAGGAATGGAATAAACAGAATTTCGCCTTTCGCCCAACCCAGGAGCCACACACACATGTGTCACCAGACAATGTAGGAGAGCATTCTTGAGTTAGAGTCCTGTGGGCCTCACTCCAAGTGAGAGGACAGGAGTGGCGATAGTGCAGTAGCCTCGAAAACCACCAGGCATTCATTCTGTGGAGCTGAGTAATATCACCTCTATGGATATTCAAGTTACTTTGAGAATAGAGCTGTAAGGCTGAATGACACAGCAGTGTTTGGAGGTGGACGGGAACACAATCGCATTTTCTACCCTGTTACTTTGTCATTGCCTTGGGACTTCGCAGTCATGGCTCGCTGGGATTACAGGGGGAGGAGCGGCGCGTGTGGGGGCGATGCGGGGGAGAATATTAATAAATTAAAATAAATACATTTTTTTTAAACATACCTCGGCTCTGCACCGCCGCTCCTCTCCTGAAGGCTGGCTCCAGGCACAGGCTCCCAGCCTGCCCTGTGGCCAATCCTGACACTGCTTAGAGGAGCCTCAGGATTGGGTGGGAGCACCCAGCCAGGGCGCTCCCAGGCAGACTGGGAGCCTGTGCCTGCTCTCTCCACCCCAGCAACACAGTGCCAGGCTGGAGAGCGCAGTGAACATGTATGTTTGGCAGGCCCGAGACGGCCGGCCAAACATACATGCGAACTGAGGGGAGTGAACTGTGCACTCTCCTCACTACTGTTCACCCCCATGAACCCGCCCCTTTCCCAACAAAAGAAACATGGGTTATTTTCATAGGTTTGATGTACAAGGTTTACAGCTTCTGCTGCTGATGGGCGGGCAACGAGCCGCCACTGTGCATTCCTATAGCTACTGAGCTTTCAAATGTGTTGTCACGTCATGAAGCCTCCAGTCCAATGTCCGTACAAATTTAAGTCTGTCCACTTTCTAAATTATCTGCGGTTGTTACCAGTATCTTACTTGTTCCTTGGAGGAGCGTGTCTAAAAAAATCATAGTCTGCTCTCTCACATTCCTGTTTTTCCTCTGTTTTGCCTTTTCTTTAGATATAAGTGACGATAAAGGAAAATAAGTATGTTCTGTGGGCTGCCTGGCGTCCCTAATCGATAGCAGAGCGACAAGAAAATCCACCCCATCGCTAAGCAGGACCCATGAAAGAACTGCATACTGTTTGAATGAAAGTATGCAAAATGTCAAGAAAAGTATGCGTACATTACACAAAAGCACTTTGGGGGACCCCAAGTGAACAAAAAACATGAGGGCACACCTCTCAATCAAAAGTCAGTCGCGGTAAAAGCATGGTGACTGGTTTGAAGAGAAAGTGTCTCTTGTGACACATTTTTTTGCTCTAATTTATCTGCTGTAAATTTCTTCTCAGAATAGTCCCTAGCAGCAAAATAGGCAGAAGGTTTCAGTGGCGTAATTTGTAACATTCTGCGTAATTTGCTTGCCATCAAATTGCATGAATTATGTAAATTACACAAGCACGATGGAACATTTTGCATGGGTCCACATATAATATTTCCCTCGCCCCAGACATGAGCCTAAAGGGCTCCGCTGCTTCTTGTTTTTAGGTGCAACAGTTAAAAGTCCACTTAACGTATGCAGAGAGAGTGACAACAGATGTTCATAGCAGTCTTATTATTGGGACAGCTGGGATACTCACCTATGACTTACACGTTAAACACATTCCTGCTAACAACGCATTGACCGATTGAGCGGTGTTATTAAGTTACCCTCATCCCATCTGCTGTGTATTCTCCCTTGCCCCCAGACACCAGGCAGCTGCCCGCCATCTTTACCCTCGGTTGCACTCAAAGATGGCTAAATCAAAAGTGCCTTATGTCAAATGTTTCTTCCCATTAGGCAGCTTTTTGTCCTTACCATGTGCTCCTACGCTCATTGGTAGCACATCCCCCATCACACAAGCAGCAAACTTTTGCGCCACTTCTGCTCTGCAGACCGTTTTTTCCGTGTCCTCTTTCTTTCGCATCATTCACGGAAAAGAACACGTCTCACGATTTGAGTTCTCGTTTTACGGTCGTTTGTTTTAGGCCCGGTTGAAATTTCAGTTAAATGGGCATAATCTTGCAAAATTTCGATTACTTTGCATTGTGGTTGATATGGAAATTTTTCACAGTTACACAATTTCAAGCCATGTAATTACTCGAAATTTGCAGCAAAAATTTAGGATGAGTGCAGAACAAAGCGAAGGTAAAAAACGCAAGTGGATGTCGCTTGCTGCGATGTTCTTGTGCTGTTTTTAGCGTGAATTGCGTCCTCATATCCAAAATGGTCGCAAGGAGGCATTTTGTGCTAAAGTATAGCACCGATTGCCAGTTGTGCATTTGCGTATACATTTGCATATTTTTTCCGAAATGTTGCATAATTATGCAATAGCAAATTAGGCAAATTTAACACACTCCGAGTTTGATTGCATCATACTCCCCTTTAAGTAACCGCTTGCTAGGACACATGTAAGGCCACATGTAAGGCAACGAGTTATAACATAATCCTCTTCACCATCTCTATTACTCTGCATTTGTTCCTGAAACCTTCGCACAACTTCCTTCCCGGCCTTTTCCTCTTCTCTGCACTCCTCCGTCTTTTCGTAGTGACTGGTTAACTGCCTATACATCCATTGTTCAGTTTTGCCTGACTACGGCTTTTCCACTTCTTTAGTTTCGATGTACTAGCAGCTTGTTTTTTCATAATGCAAAGTGTTGCTATTGTTATTCGAGCTAGTCAGTGCGCGAGCGCTGTATAAATCAGTCATAAAACATAAAATACGTAACCCTGCTCAAACTGCATAGCACACAGCAACTGTGTTCACTTTTTAAACTCCTCCAGATCTATCGCTCAAATGCCAGGCCGCCCCCTTTCTTTCTTCTCTGCTTTCGGTTTCTCCATCACAAAGACATCTGCCGTCGTGACATCTGTTGTCCCGTCATGCTTCGTCAGACGGCATCAGATGGCTGTGCTCTACTCTCTCGCTCTCTGCGTGAGATTTTTTTCTTTAAGTGGTTTTGTAGTTTTTTAAGCAGCTGTTTGAGATTGACACCACTGACAAGTGACACCCTTAAAACCTGAGGGCCTCATTTGCAAACATTTGGTGTAGGGAAGTGTGCAAACCTTTTAGCTGTGGTGCACTACACCAAATCTAAAGGGCAGGAATGCACCGTATTTACGTGATATGGTCCATTCCTGTTCTTTTAGCCTTCGGTTGCACGGAGCACCAACGCAGGCACCCTTCCGCAAGGGTGCCTGCGTTGATGGCACGATTGCTTTTGTGCAGGATGGGAAACCTTCCTGCCCAATAACAATAAATGGAGTTGTGTGCAGCACACATAGAAAGAGGAAAAAAAATAGTTATTTCTCCTTTTTGCACCTCCTATGATGAGGCCCACAGTTTTGAAGCATTCCCAAATTTACAGATTGTTGTACATCTGTGAAAATGCCAAAACTGATGGGTATTGAGTGGGAAAAACCAGTGCCACGCCCATGGAACACTTCCTTGAAGTAGAGTAAGGCAACAGTGATTTTCTCTGCCTTGCCTTACTTCATGTCTATGAAGCTATGCAAATCCATGCAGGTTGGCTTTGCATTGCCTCTTAGGTATGATTGAGAGGCCTGCACCAGAGCATCATAAAAAGTGAGGCTTCACAGGTGCAGGCCTCATGTAAATGGGGCCCTGAGTTCATGTTAAGTTTCAAGATTTGCACGCACACGAGGTGAACAAGTAAGGAATACAAGTGTATTTATGTTTTTTATTATTATACATACTTTGCAGATGCACATCAAGCTGCAGCAATAGCATGGCATTGTGTAGGTAATTTTAAAGAACAAAATAGAACATTAACCAGAGGTAATTGAGAGATTTATCTTAGAAGCTGGTGAGTTTTGAACAGATGGACCTTCATGACTTTATGTAGAGGATTAAAAAGGGAAAGGTGTTTGGATCCAGATACCATATCCTATAATCATTTTGTTTTCTGTAGCTAGTGAAGTGTCCAGAGTTTGGAATAATTTCTTTATGGATGAAGGAGAGGTTCATGCATTAGACAGTTAAGGTGTAGGTACGCAGGTAGGAGCAGACAAAAGCCTGCATCTACGTTTGCAGCTTGTTCTTCCCACCCTGCTTTGCCTATAAAACTGTAGAAACTCCTGGAAAACCGTGACTGGCAAAGGAGACCTCTGAGAGCCCAAAAGCACTCCTAATATTGTAACAATGAGGTATGCTACTTAAAATGAATCATGAACAGTAAGATAAAACTGTAGAGAGGAGGAGTCTGGCCGCATGATTCGCTTTTCTTGATATAACAGGCTGTTTCACTCTCACCTCTGTCTTCCCTTCTTCACCAATCATCATTTTTCTATCACCATCTCACAGCACGTCAGGTCATATTGTTTCATTTCATGATGCCACTCTTCTCTTATCATCAAGATATTTGGTGGCTGTGCTCGATCTCTCTATTTAGCCATTACCTCTTTCCCACGTGATCTTCCCTCACACTTTAATCTAATCCCAACTACATGTTCATGATTCAGTCACCTCTCCCTGATCACTTGTGGTATTTTAAGAAATATGCACTATGAGGATAGAGATCATGGGCTTAAATTGATGCTTCATTTTTATTCTGATCAATCCAAGTGGATCTTTTGGGGAGAAGGTTAGAACTATTGGGATCTTTACAGATCAGATGGTACTATGGGATACCACCACAAGGTGAAGACTGTAACTAGACAACAGTTCTATTTTTTAACTTACACTGAGTTAACATCGCTTTTATTCAGAACAAAGATATGAAAATGTATGTTAAACAACCTGTTCACCCCCATTGAGGTGGTTGTCTGGTGTAAGGAATTTTCCACCCACCAAGTTGGGCAGTGGTATGATATTTTGAGAGATGCTAAGAACGCCTCCATATAAGAAGAAGCAAATGAGAGTCCAAGCCATGTGAAAACTGAAGAGGTGACCGGTTCTGAAGGGAAGGTTTAGAGCTCCTGAATAGAAATGACAACCCTTGGACTTCATCCTCATTTGTCTCTTAAAAGGCCCGTCCTTCCTTACCAACTAGGTGGGTTTCTTTAAGAAGGGCAATCTGTACATCCCGGCACTTCAGATAAGAGTGGACTTTGTATCTCTGAGCCATAGAATGAATCCCCCTGATATTCCAAGAAAGAATTTTATATGTCATGGCGGCTATTATGTGGTGACTATATAATAGGGCCAGGACCCCCCTTCAGCGTGTTAGGATGCATGCCAGTGTCTGGGCTCTTGCTATGCGATGATGTTTAGTAGCTGCTACAAAGGACTTCCAACAATTCCCAACATGTGGAAAAAGAACAAAAATTCCCACAACTCCCCCTCCGCAGGACAAGAAGGACTTCCCTCACAGACAAAAGAAGCAAAGGGTAGAACCCACACAATGTGTAATCAAGGGTGTCGGAGGCCAGCAAGTCATGTCCCGTCTGGCCCACTCTACCCAAAGGCAGCAATGGAGGGAAATATGTAGGTATTCAGCTATGCAGCCCCAATTGCTATCACAAGTGCATCATGCAAGTTGTTTAGGTCAGGCAAGGTTGAAAGAAAGGAGCTCACCCTACTGAGTTCAGGGTAGACGCATCAGCTTTAATATGTGACCTGGTGTTCTAAAAGACATCAGTAGCCATACGTGGCTTTACTGCTGGCAGTTTGTCATTTGACAGTCCAGAGGTGCTGTCAGCGCTAGAGGGAGCTGAGTACTGGCCCCCTCCACCTCTATCGATGTAGGGGTACTCCCTCCCCTCCCACTCATGGCTGCCACAGTTGCCACTGCCCTCCGTTAATCCCTATGGGACTTGGTGGCTGATTAAGGACGACCCCCATGGACTCGTCTCTGGCGTATCTTACTCTTCTTTCGTATGCGGTCCTCGTGGGAGGATTCTTGGCTGGGGCCGCCATGCTCCTGCAGGTCTAGCCAATCCCACACTTCCTGGAGAATTTGTAAAATGTGTACTCCCTTTGGGGTTGTCACCTGGCGACAAGCAGGGAATAGCATGGCATATTGTAGATCTAATTAGCGAAGGCATTTTTTAGCATCCATAAACGTCACACGTTGCTTTTGGACAGCTTTGGGGAAATCCAGAAAGATAATTATTTTATGACTGTCTAATCGAATTTCTCCTTTTGCCCTGGCACAGGTAAGTATATAATTGCGGTCCCGGTAGTGGAGAAGTTTAGCCACCACAGGGAGTGGCAGTGCTCCCGGTGCCGGTGAGCTGGCAGGAACCCTGTGGGCTTGCTCCAATGCACAGAAAGAGGAGAGGCCCTCTGAAAGTCACCTCCTCACAAAGCCATCTCTCCAAGAAAGCCAGGGCATCTCTCTCCTCGGCGTGCTTCGTTAGACCAACAACCCATATACTATTCCATAAAGGTCTGTTTTCACTATCCTCTGCGTGCAGTTCCAGAGTCCGTACTTTATTTTTCATCTGCTCCAGTCTGTCTCACACCACATTGACGTCTGGGTTGAGCTCCGCCAATGTGCGTTCCGTGGTGGTTACTCTTTCGGCCAACTGCCCGTGATCGTCTTTCAAAATGCTGATGTCGCTTCCAGCATATCTATTTTCGTTTCAAGAGCTTCTCTGGTGGCGGTTATAGCTTGAAGGATCTCTTGGAGAGTGGGTTCCAGGGTGGTCTACTTCCTGGGTGCCAGGGGCATCTCCGCAGCTGTTCCTTCTCCTGTTGGGATATCTGCACCTGTGTCTCGCTTTCTCACCGCTTTCCCCATTGTCAGTGTGAGTTAGTCGTCAATTTGTGGGTTGTTAGTGGGGAGGTTCCCCAGGGCCCAGTACTTGGGTGGTTTCTTTTCTCAAGGACCAGTAGCAAGCGCCCTGCAGCAAGTTCCGGAATCCAGTAAAATTCTCAGTGACAGGCCTCTTGCTAGATCGGAGATGCACCCTCTTCCTCACTTCCATGTGGCAGGTGGACAATCTTAATATTCCTCCTTTTCAGTCCCAGTCGGGACCTCCAATACACTTCGTCCCTTAAGGAGACCAGCTGTAGAAGAGTTGGCGGGGCTGTCAATGGGGCACAGCATGGGTGGGTGGAACCGGCCCCTCCAGACCTCTGACCATATCACTGATGCTGGGGTTATGGAGCGCAGGGGAGAGGGGCCGCCAGCTTGAATTGCGTTCCAGGGTGCTGTGGTGTTCCCCAGTTTATAGGTATGCAAGTTGGTGTCTGCCTTCCTACCAGGCCTGTATCAGTGAAGTTAATCTTCGTGCTGCTGAATAGGGCCCCTCCACTCATCTGTGGTGCATTGGAGCTGGCAGCGCAGGCTGTGATGATCCCTGCAGTGGTGCTCTCCTTATAGGCCCTGGGGGTGCCTTGCATCCGTGCTCCCAGGCCGCCACTGATGCGTCGCCGCTCTCTGGGTCTGTGACTGTAGTTGGCGGAGCTTTCCCAAGGAGTCGCAGTATTTCAAGCCCCAGGTTTGCGGCACAGATTCATGCACCATGCTGCTACAGCTGCCCTTGGTGTGGCTCCATGATCTCACGTAGCTCGGTGTCCCAGGAGCTGCCATCTTGGGCCCCCCTTTGCCCAGCGGGTCACGGCAGACAGGGCCCCCGACACGCCCCTTCTCTGGGGATGAAGGGTATCCAGCAATGGGGCCCGAGAAGCAGGAGCGATACCGTGGTTCAGGGACCCTGTTGGGACTGTGTATCTGACAGGATGGATGTGAATGGGGGATCGTCAGGCAGGAGCTGTTGATGCCATGTCTCACAACGTTGCCCGCTAGCCATGCTCCCCCATCACTGATGTTGGCACTGTTAATCTTAATGCCGTTTATCATCTGCTTTATTTCTTAGCAGTGAATGAGGAAAGACTAATGATTGCACAAGACTGGAAATGTTGTAAGGTGGCATATGTGCATGCTCGAAATCAGAAGTCGCAATTTATGATCGACAGAGAAATTTTACTAATACCAAAGTTGGCAGTCAAATAAATCTTCCCATGAGCATTTGAAACATAACCAATTTACAAAGAGAGCTATGGGCTCTTTACCACATCCCCTGAGTGTTCCACAGTTACATAGACAATTAGTGCTCACTTTCACAAGTCAGCCACCAAAAGCTTGTATAGCAGTATTGAACCTTGGGTTCATTTTTTTCAGGTGATTAAATCTGATCTCCAGTTAATATCACTGCATTTATGCCACTGTTGATGGATAAGGAGATAGTGTTATACTTAGGTAAGACTGTCTTTCTCTTGACTTCTGAACTCGATTAGTTTTATTGATTATTGTGTATGAGACAGTGGGTTTACTCACAATTGTCAGGAAATTAGTTATTTCAAATTTCTCCCACTATCAAACCATGCAATGATTTTGCTTGCTACTCTCAGGATAGATTTTTGACTGTGGATTTTGCTGAGATGTAAAATACAGGTTTGTAATGAATTTCAAAGTAAGCTTAAGAATAATTTCCTCTAGTGCTTTCACCTTATTATTCAGTAATAGACTCTTGATATGCAGGTGGTGTAATTGTGTTAATAATTTATGGTAAATGTAATCCAGTACTAGTGCATTAAAGCACTTTCAACAATGTCAGACACATCATAAATGTAAAGGACAAGAAATATAGTGATAAGGCATTTTTGCTACCATGTTATTGCTAAAAAAAAGTTCATCTCACAGTGAACAAATGTTTTATAATGATGTATACATTGCAGTGTACATTTTGTTTTAAGGATTGTAGCTATATATTGTTGCGATTCACAGCCCTGAAGAAATTTCATGAAGAAGAATGAAACGTGTTAGCTGTCTTCCATAAAGTTATGTAACCATAGAGATACAGTAATTAAATATGTTTTCATGAAAATCACATGCCCATGAAGATACTGAATAAAGGTTTGTGAATTGGACAACCACTCAAGAGTATGAAATAATTCCTTCTTTTTGGACCCTATATAAGAGACACGTTTTGACTGTAGAACCTACAGTTTGTTGAAAAGTGCGTTTCCGAACCAAGCTTCAACTTTTGGAGCGTTATCGTGGTTTGGACAGGGATCTCTATGTTCTTAGCATATCACTATGCCATTGGTCGCTAACCTGTACATTTTTACTAATACTTATATGTGACATTACTGTTTGGTGATGGATGAGTGTATGATTCCCTTCAGAGCACCTGGTGAGAAATTATCATTGCTGTGCACCACATGGTTACCATCACTAATAGTCCAATTAGTGCAAACTAGGTAAAATCAGTTGAAATGCTGTGGAGGTCAACCTTTCTGGTTCAGCAGATCACAAAAACCTGATTAGCAGTCTTTTTCCCACTGACCGAAGGGCCACAAATTTACTTTGCTTTAGGGCCTGGGGTGCTAGCGAAAATCCTCCAATAATGAATTCTACAACCAGAGAAGAATCCACTGGTAAACTCTTCTCCACTATAAGGATATCACGGTGGAAGAAATTTTGAAAATGTAAAACATTTGAGGATAATTCCTCGGTCTGTTTAGGCTTGTATGTCATAATGTTTACAACTATTGTAAGACTACCAATATTTTTGGAAAGTCCTACGAGTGTACCCCATAACTTTTTGTTGTAAACTACTTTTTTCCCAACGTTATAACATACTTCCTTTCTTTCCTAGTTCTGGTTCAAGTACCTCTCACTAACAATATGTTTTGCAAATAAACTTAAATATGGTGGATGTGAGACTATGGGTTTGACAATTTATTTCAATTTTGAAAATGCAAATTCAGATGTTTTTACGCGGACATTAGACATGACAGTGTAACGTAAAGTGAAAAAATCTAAATAAATCTCCTTTCGTGAAGATATGTAGTCATGTTAAGAGATGCCCAGATAAACGTTTCTGAAAAGATACTCATAAATAATGCAGTATTGATATAATTTGTGTTTATCTTTTGTTTTAGGTCAAACCCTTCTAGTGAATGACTGAGACACCGTTTTTTCCTTTAGAGCACCTGAACATCCCACCTGAATATCTGACCTACTCTTCTAATCCTGCTCTCGTCGCCATGGTGACCGCAGCGGACGTGGGAGTGTGCATTAGCACTGTACACGGTGCTCTCTGACAAGGCTGAGTGATGGGTATAAAAGCCTATTTTCCCCTGATACTGATGGGGATCAGATCGTTTCCTAGCCTACGGGCTTGAAAGATCAATGCACACGCAAGGCTTATGCAGCACCAACAGGGATGGAAAACGAGCTAACATGGATTGATTCTTACAAACAAATTCTAAGCAGACCTGACCAGAGCAGAGGAGAATGCGGACAGTCCCTCTGGACTAGCTGAAGTCATACAAAAGAGAAATAAAGACTGCTGCTCCTAGCTAAAGTATGTTGCCGAGAGCAGTAAAAATTCGACGCTGTGCCCACCAAGCATGAACAAAAATTCATTTAGGGGCGTATTTATGAAACTGTCACGCGGCGCAGCCTGCTGCATGACAGGGAAAGGACAGGAATGTGCCACATTTAAAATAATATGGCACATTTCTGCCTTTTCCCAGGGCTGGCAAACGTTTGACTGGCTATCGCCAGCGCAGGCACTCTTGCACCATGGTGCAAGGGTGCATGAGTTGCAGACAGGATTATTTTGTGCAGGAAGGGGCACCTTCCTGCACAAAAAAATCCCCTGAGGCATTTTCCTCTTTCTATGTGTGCTACAAATGCAGTACACATAGAAAAAGGAAGTCACAAGGAGAAATAAAGATATTTCTCCTCGTTCCTTCTCACCAATAAAGGCGTTGCAGTTTTAACTCATTCCCAGGTCTACTACTAATGATAAATCTGGAAATGTGTCAAACTCCATGGGTGTTGCTTGGGAACACACATGCATCACCCATGGAAACCCTCCCTGGGGTGGAGCGATTTGGGTTGCATTGCGTTACTCCAGATTTATCAAGCCACTCAGGGGCGTCTTCCTTGCATGGCTTGATAAATAGCATTTTGAGGATTGTGTTGCTTTTGCGCCATGTTGCGTTCTGCAAAAGTGGCACAACAGCTTTATTAATATGGCCTCTAATGCTTGCTACTCCAAACACGCAATGGGAATCACATGTTTTTTATTGAACTAATGTGGCACTGCTGATTAATTTCCAAGACAGTTGTGGCCTTGCAGTTGGAAGACAAGTCTTCTTAGGCTAATCTAGTTATTCACTTTTGTGCGGCTAAATAACTCGTGGTTCTAATTCTCACAGGGCATGCTGGCAACAATAAACGTCTGACTCCCAAAAGGAGTTACAGAAATGCATATGTCAAAGAAATCGGCATGCTGCCAGATGCTAAGGAAAGCATTTTCACAGTGAGCAACAGTTTCATTATTGATAAGCCATTGGTTCCGGAATGCCCTACCTCTCAGCCTGTGAGTACATGTACATTTCTTGGTGTTTCAGATAGCCCTCAAAGTCTGTCACCCTAGTCCGGCTCCTTCATCCTAATGTCAGGGTGAGCACATGGACGTCAATTCACCGAAAGACCAGGGGCAGCAGAAGTGACATCACACCCCATTTGACCGATACATTCACTCACCCACAGATGCCTACACATTAATCCACAATCACATATACACTCTCTCACCTGCATGCATGCACACAACATACATTTAAAATAATTGTATTTCTTACCTCAGCTTTCCAGGGAGGGTTATATTCTAATTGTACTCCATGTTTGTATTACACTAATAGTGAATTATATACTGTTTTTCACTATTAGAAAATAAAAAGATGACAAAATACAAAGAGATTGTCCATAAGTAGGAGGTGCCTATGTGTCCCAGGCACTGATTTTCCACCCCTGATTCCAGGGGTCGCAAGGGGCAATCTAACGGTCGCAGTTGCGACCCCTGGCGACCCCTAATTGACGTCCATGGGTGAGCGGCACCTCCTTTAGCATCCCTCCTAATCAGTCCTTTTATGAACTGGCGCTCGATAAAGCGCAATACTTGGGCCCTGAAATGTAAATTTAAACACATTTTACCCTGTTCACCTAGGCCAGATCTATTAATTGTTTTGTGTGCAAAATAATCAACAAATTCATCCTTTGCTTCAATGCTTTCATAAAGTGCAGTAACTCTCTGCATTCCGTGTAACCCCTACCCATGGCCACTGGAATTTTTCAGCAAGGAAGTATCAAATTATGGGACAGGACTCGACTACATTATGCTGCAAGGCACATTTTGTGACATAACGTGATACTCTCTGGCAGTACTATATCACTATTTTGTCACTAACTCACTGCTAACCTGACTAGTACCAGTTAAGCACTGGAATACAGCAATTAGCAATTGAAAGGAGATCAGTTAATCTTTGACACAAAATCTTAGTAAATCTGTGCCTTTATGCAGTCCAATGTTTCAATGCAGGAGAAACCATGGTAGTTGATAAACAGGAGAAGCATCACACACTCCATATTCCAGAATGAAAAAGCACCAGTTTGTGAAATCAGATCTCACAAACATACATTTGACTATCAGTCTGTGAGACTGACCATGATTTGAAGAACACTTACTCATGACAAACATTACTTTGTTCATGAAGGAGAAGAAATCTGGGTGGGATACTAGTTAGAAAAGGAAGATTATGATGAGAAGAGACTTTGTTGTCACTTCATGTACTGTAGGTTACGTGAGTGTCAGGGGTCTCACTGAGGGCAGGTGCCTGTTTGGCCCATGGCAGACAATTTTATGTTGGAGGAAAGGGGAGCACCATAATGGCAGTATACATGGTGCAAGCGATTTAAAACATTATCCATGCTCTCAGGAGCACCATTAACTCTTAAATCTCAGGAGACAAGTTCTTTCTTTGTTAGAGGACTCTTCATTTCAGAACTGTTTAAAAGGTCTAATTTGTATTCGGATTGGGAACTTTAGGAACCTACCAGTTATTGTGCAATAGGCTTGTATTCTCTAAAATATCTTCCGTTATCTCAGCTAGAATAAAACACTTTGTTGACTGAATAAATTTGACTGGAAACATTTAGGTCTCTTTCAGGTTTTTTAGAGCTGAGACAAAGGTCTGGGGTTTTAGAAGAAGGAGGGGGTGAGCAATAGGTTAGTTAGCAGAGTATGAGCCTAACATTGGATCTTCAGTCTATGAGGCATTTTAACCGAGCTATTATTTTATGGTGCTGGAAAGCTGGTCGTGGGACCTGCAAACCATGATACAGATCTAGTATCCCAGTGTCATACCAAAGAAAGAAGAATCTAGTGTTTTTAAGGGAGTCAACCAAGATGAGATAGGACGAAGATGGTTTTGGAGGCTGACCAGTGCTGCCTGTCACTGGGCCAGAAGTGGAAATGGAGATACACATTCTTATCCATTGCTCCTGTTTACTCAGGAATTACTTGAACAAATACAGAACAGGCATTGCATGCTGGGGGCAGACTTCAGACATCCAATGATATTTTTGGACTGACTGTATCGGAAGCTGCAGAGAAACCTAAAAAGATGCCCATAAGGAAGGAGTCATCATCCATCTGGGAAGAGACTATCAGGCAGAAAGTGAGGATGGTGGGTTCCATTCCTTTCATGGGAATAACATATTTGTAGGGGTACACAAGGAGGTGTGTATCCAGGAATTCATTGAGATTCAAAATTACTACAGTTTTTAACACTGAAGACTATCAAGTGAGACATACAGTTTGAGCTGAATATGTAGTATCTCTGGGGACATGGTTTGTCTACATTTTGTGCCTTTCTTGGCCACTGCACTAGCTTGGCACCTATCTGCTAATGACAAAAATGCCTGGGCCAAAAACACTGTACGTATGTCCATGGAGCATGCACATATAGCAATATTACTACAAGAATGCAGTGACTTTCAACTATGTGACTTGCGCTAAAAAACATGGTGCTAAACACTACGTGAGAGAGTGTTCACTTTATGTCATATGGCTCAAATGCACACAGTATAATTATATTCGATAAAGTTGATATCCATACAAGGGTGAAAAACGGTGGAGTATTTGATGATAGGAAATAGCCCACCTGAAGAGAAGGACTGTCATATTAGTGGTATATAAATTGAAAAGGCTCAAGCAAGTTTTTCAGCACTGACTAGAGCATAATGGGGCATTCCAATGAACAATAAGAACTGAATTATTGCACCAACATTGGGTCACTGTTTGAAAATGTTTTTAAACATCAATTACAACAAAAAGATGTTAGAAAATATGGCTGGGTTGGCACCCTGGGATCCCCATATGTCTCCTTAGTTTCCATTACCTGGGAGTGCACATACCATGGCAACCACAACTCTTATGGAGTTTGAATTTCCAACCCTTAATACATCGGACCCAGGAGGACATGACCAGGAGGGATAAGCTGCCCCTTAACCTTATGGACAGGATCGCTCCATTCAAAATGATGATACTCCCATGGCTGCTTTACGCCCTTCAAAACTTCCTTCGCAGACTTGGTTTAACACCCTGGCTTCACTAGTATGGCGATTCCTGTGTGCCAATAAGCCCGCTAGAGTTGCTTTGGTAAATGCGTCCTCGCCACATAGGGCAGAGCCCTCGCCATGGCATATGTCCTTTTATTATTATTCAGCACACATCCTGATAGTAAATGATTGGTTACATGGGGGCTGGGAGGACCCAGCATACCTGGGAGAAATAGCTATTATTGGCCTGGAGAACAGAACACATATTTTGCATGGGGCACTGGTCCCTGAACTGCTCCAGGACCCTACTAAAGAAGTGTTTTGAGTCTGGAAAGTGGAGCTGCTTTGGACAAGTTGGGACTGACAACATACACCAGAGACTCCATGTGGGCGGGCCGATGGTTGGCGCGTGTGGCAAGCCTCAAGGGTTTCTAAGGGTGGGAACAGCTTAGCATTTCACACCTGGGAGATATATGGGACATGGGTCATATTGGCTGCTTTCAGGACCTCTGATCTGAGTTCTATATGCATAAATCTCAATTATTTTGATACCTACAGCTCAGGCACACTCTCTCTGACTATTATGATGACCTTGAGGAAGTGTCAGAATACAGCTCAATTGAGGTTCGAGTACTTATGAGTACCCTGGGGAAAGGAGGAATCTCACAAATCTAAAAAAACTCCGGTTGTACTCTCCGCTGATCAGATGGGTACCTTGAGAGCATGGTGGGAAGAATGGGTGGCCCCATTCAAGAGATCGATTCGAAGTATGCCTGTATGGCTATCCGCATGCTGTCGATCTCTGCGCGGCTCAGGCTCATTCAGTACAAATTTCTCTACCAAGCATATCTTATACCTTACTGTCTCTGGAAGGCCCAGGTGTCTCCCTCACCTACATGCCTTCAGTGCCCAGAGTCTAGAGGGGATATCTTACACATGGTTTGGGCCTGCCCTGTTATACCGCAGTACTGGTCACGCATAATCTCCCTAATCTCTAAAGTGATAGGATCGCATATCTAGATAAATCCTAGTCTTGCTATATTGGGTATTCTGGAGGACATGGGAGGTCCCCATGGGGAAAGGACACTGGGGGGGGAAGGATACATTGCTGGCTAGGAGAGACACAGCCAAACATTGGAACTCCTCTACTGCTCCTTCCATTGCAGCTTGAAAGAAAGGTGTGGACAGGTGCGCGAAAATAGACATGTGGGTTTCCCCCCAAGTATGACAAGTGCTGGAGCAAATGGTGGGCTTTCTATGGTCTAGAAGGGCTTGGCTAATGTGGATGCCGGAAGACACTGTGCATTTTACACCTGTGAGACTGACGGTGGAAGTGGGTATCAGTCTGAAATTTTGCATACAACGTGCTTGTTCTGTCACAGCAACAGTTGCAATGGCGTAATAAAGGCCCCTGCAGCCCCAGTAGTGCGGGGGAGGCTGTGCTCCAGAGGGCCCCCTCAGCACAGCACCTGACCTGAGTGAGTATGGAGGGTGGCCCCTCCATGTTCTTTGCAGGGGGCCCCTCCGGTTTTGTTACGCCACTGCAGAGTTGTATTTGAAAACCCATAAAAATATTGTTATAAAAATTATGACTTGATTTCGCCCATTCGACTGTAGTCCAAATATTGCATGTTCAGATGTCTAGATAAGCTTAATTTAATGCTCTCTTTTAGGTGCGCCCACGGACAACTTCATAAATCCAGACAATATCAAAAGTTTCTCCACCATTCTAACTAACTAATCAGACCACTTTCTCATTCCCTTTTACAGTCTTGCTTCTACAAGATCCTCAGTCAAGAACACTCTTGTCAAGAAATGTTCAATTTTTCCAGTGAAAAACTGTCACTGCTATACTTGAAACAAATGCATCCCAAATATGTTCTGCCTTCA
Organism: Pleurodeles waltl; assembly: GCF_031143425.1. Lineage (NCBI taxonomy): Eukaryota > Metazoa > Chordata > Amphibia > Caudata > Salamandridae > Pleurodeles > Pleurodeles waltl. The sequence goes on from NC_090440.1 coordinate 1,089,091,749, forward strand.
AAAATCTACACACTCCTGGAAAAATCTACACCATTTCCCCCAATATATTCAAAGAACGCTTTCACATTTTCGTTTCCACCTTATGTGACCTCATAAAGGTATCCCTCACCCAATGAATTTCAGTAGCATATATGAACACTGGACAAATTACTTCTACCCTTAAAACTAAATTTTCACAGCTTTTGTACAGGTTTTGAGTGATATCCATCCTGTCTTTAATTAATGAAAGACAACAGTGTCAGGAATGAACTGAATACCATGGTTGCCAAAGAACATCTATTTGCTTTCTAGCTTTTATCCTGGTTTCAGAGAAACAGACCTACTGAAAAGCTTTTGACACCCGTGAGAGCGGAATTAATTGCTAATAAATTTGTATTGATTAATATGATAAGAATCTACATAATTAGAATAACATAGAGAAAAGCCTAAGTCTTAGAAAATGTGCCCATCTGAGTGGTCACCATAGTGACTATAATAACCAATAACAAATTCGTAATTGTATGTTTCTTGATGTGCAAATGTAGAATATGTAAAAACAAATTCTAATGATATATTAATGTTATGAATTTGCGTAAATAATATTAGTCATTGATTAATCATGTATTTTTAGGCTTACAAGTCTCATGCTAAATTACCTGACATGGAAAATGTTCCTAAATGTTCTGTGAAAGCAGAGAATTAGCGTTATTCATTGTTCCCACGGGGATGACCAAGTGATCTTAAAAGTCTCAAACTTTCTCATGAGAACTGCCTGCTAAAATGTCTTGTACTAGAAAATGCAACATTGTAGATTTAATGTGTGAGACAGCGATGCTCCCAGGACCGAACAATGGATGCACTAACTGCAGCTAGGACTGAAACAAGAAAGTTACCTGACAAGCCTGACGATGAGAATAGGAGAAGAGGAGCCAATCATCGAAATGTGAAAGATGGTTTAGTTATATTTTAGGCATATGGGTTATAGCTTATTGGTTCTACTGTAAATGTACGACCAATGACGGCAAGACTTTCATGGTAGTTTAACTTAGCCTGCCGGCCCTTAGATAGAAGAGCCTCTTTTTCTTAAACCTTTGGAGCAATTCTTTCTGTCTCTCTGAGTATCCTATTCATGGAGAATCACAGTTCTATGTCTTCTGCTATATTTGTGTTAATACTGATTCTTGTAGCTTAATGTCCTGTGGTTCAGTTAACTTAGAGTCCAACCGTGACTGAGCCACGCCCTTCATTGTCCATTCCTGATGCTGACCAGACGGATGTCCACCTGACGAAGAAACTGTCTATTGCTGACTCACTGAGGAGAGATATAACAATGCTATTCTTTTGTGCTGTATTTGTGCTTTTCTTTTAGAAACCAACCACTATTTTGATAGAGCCATGGTTTGATGTTTTCCAAATTATCTTATTACTAAATTGCTTTGCATGAAGCCCAAACATGCTATTCTAATTTGAAGATTAATTAGTAAGCCCAAAGATGTTGACTAATTGTTATTAACAAATAATTGATTTAATTAATCTGTCAAGTCTATATGTATACTGTTTCTTTTTTCCTATTAATGCTACTGTTGATTTGTACTGTAACTCTAGATGAATGTGGTTTATTGTGGTCAACATTGATGTAAAGTTAGGACTTATGGTGTAATCACTCTAAGCGTAGTCAAAAGGTCCATCGAACCACTAACTCGTCCCCTTATCAATTAAACTACAAAAGACCAAATAAGGTCAGCCGCCCTCACAACCACAGAACACGGCAAGTTGGTTCAGACTCAAGAATGTTGCATGGACTTCCCTTGGTAGGTAATAAGTGAGTTTCCTTTTTTTTCTGTGACAGACAAAAGTGTTGAAAAGACATTAAAAGCTGTGATGTTCATTAGCTCCATGCAAGCACAAATCTTTTTGTGTTTGAGATCCTGTTTTCCAAATCTTTTCCAGATGTATGAAATGTGATCAAATGAGTTTATATAAAGTATCCAAATGTCCTTAGGTGCAGAAGCTCTATATGAAACTGCTCAATAAACATAAATTATTTATACTCACTGAGGCACTGGTTGGAGGAGTATTGTCTTTATTTATTGTGGCAACAATTTTCATCGAGCATCTGACGAGTGCCCATCCCCATCCCACTTTTCCTTGCTAAGTCCTACCCCATCAGAGGAGGGAAGAGCATGCATGATGTTTCCTGTTCCTCTTCTGCTATGTGCAAATAACCTTTGCCATTTGTACTTGGCCTGTGGTCGGTGGCACAACAGCATTGAAAACAAGTCATGCAGTGGCAGTGCCTGCTTTTGTTTTTGTGTGCCACCCAATCTGGAAAAGGACTCAAACCTGCAGCAGTGTCTATGTCCTGCCCCCATACTTATAAAAGGTTGTGGACAGGTTACTGCCTGACTCACATCATTGTGGCTGTTTCTCAAACCATTCTCTCTCCTTTTTTGCACTTACTTACATCAGACCACTAGGAGTTGGGATATATTATGCTCTGCTCCTGTACAGCGCAGGCAGCTTACACAGCAGAGCAGTATTGTGCACTTATTATGGTCTATGATATATAATTAAGTAGATTTGTCAGAGTGTCTCCTGCTGGTTAAAGGTGTCATTTGTTCAATATACCTTAACAGGAGCACAATGCCTATTGAGCTAACGGGGCTTCAGTCACCCCATCCTCTGTCCTGTGCCATAGTCTAGGCTGCAGCTCCTGAGTACTTGCCTCAAGGAATGCCTAGGCAGAGCATTGTTTGGGAAACATTTTCTTTCCTTCAAAAAAGACAGGCACAGCTTCTGTGCTGCTGCAAAGTATCTTCAAAGAAGGGGCAGAGGTCACCAGTGATTCTAGATCACGGACCTCATGGTGGGGGCTCTTACCTTGCAAGGCCATGTGCTTTTGCATTCCTCATTGTTTTGTAGGCCATACACTGCTTGTCCATTAACACTGTGGTGACCTAGGCAGCCTCTGCAACTGAAAGGTAATCTCTGCTCTGTTCCCAATCAACCTTAGCCTCAGTCCGTCCAAACAGAAAAGACACAAATTATAATGTATGTAAATGCATTTATATAGCGCTTATTACACATGACCAGGGGTTGAAAGCACCATATGAATGCAAAAAAGGGGAGAAAGTTTATTTTGTTCTTTTTCAAATTGTGTTGTTTTGAAATGATTCAGTGTCCATCAGGCAGTCCAGATTTGTTTTAACCTTTTTTAGCATTTTGCATTTCCCAGGCCAGGGGTGTGAGGGGGGTTTGGCTGAGGGCTATGAATTGAGGTGCTTGTGGTTTTGCTTCCAATAATTCTAATACTGGCTAAAAAAACTAAAGGGCCGATTTCTTTCATGTAACACAGCAAGGCAACTTGCTGCTTTGGGTTGCATGAAAGGGAGAGAGCAGAAATGCACCATATTTACAAAGATATGGCACATTCCTGCTGTCTCCTAGTACTGTAGCACTTGATTAAGACTGCCTGGCACCAGCATGCTTCCGCCATGGTGCAGGGGACCTGTGTTAAGGGCAGGATTGTGTTTGTGCAGGAAAGGATACCTTACTGTACAAAAACAATCCTTAATTGTATTTTCCTCTTTGCCTGTGTGCTGCAGAATGCAGAACAATAGAAAGAGGAACAACAAGGATAAATAAAAGTATTTCTCCTCATTAAGTGTAGCTGAAGGTGGTGCACCATTTTGGTGCAATTCTCGCTTACAGACTTTTGTAATTCAGGGATTGTGTCAAAATCCATGGGTGAATGTGTGGGAATGCCCATATAACACCCATGGAACATGTTACTTTAGTGTCACTAAACCACACACAGCCATGCAGGGTGGCTTTGTATGGCTTTGCTTGCTAATGCCACTAAACTACTTAACCTTGACAAACTGAAGTCAGCCAAAGGATGACAGATCTAGAGTGTTGCTGCGCAGCATAACAAAGGTTCAAAATTGCCTTGGATAAAGAACCATATTTCAGTGCTTGTTTGATTAAGTCGAGGAACCCAAAACTTGAAATTAGTTGCACTTTTAGATATGTGGCTCAATAACTAGAAGGCATAAATGAGTTCCTGTACAGAGAAAATTAGTTCCTGCACATGCAGAGAGATTGGGGATTGAGCTCATTCATAGATTGAGTTGATCTGTTTTTTTTGCATTTTTATATAGCACTAACTTGATCTGAAGGGAATGGGGCACTTTATATGAGCACCAGTTATATTACACAAGATCCCATATGTTTTTTAGACACAGTGACAGTGACGGGTATCCTGTCCGCCAAAATAGAAGTCCCATTATTGCCTACAGGATTTATATTTCGGTGGATGGAATATCTGTCACTGTTGTGAGTAACCCGTCTGCTGAAATCTAAATCAGGCCGTAAGTGATTTGCCCAGGGTCACAGGAGGTTGAGCTGACGCTGAGGCTTTGAACCTCATTCCCCAGTTCCAAAGTCAGCATCTCTGGTCATAACGTCATAGATGAGTCCCTGCATACACATTGCTGAACCTCTGACTAGGTACAGTAGAGATAATGAACAAATGGAACTGAACTCCTACAGATGTTCTGTTGAGTTTTTTTCACAGACAGCTTATTGCTTGCACTGAACCAGAGCAGAGTCCCTGTGTACATAGAGCTCAGCCCCTTCACAGCTTGAGTTGTGTTGATTAATAGATTGTGTTGAGCCAATATTTATTATTGTGCTGTGAAAAGTTCTGTAAGGGGTGAGACACTAGTGATCAGCTTCTAATCTGTGGGAGTATTACAGGCCTCACACACAGGTTAGTCTTTGACATGGCCTTCTCTGACAGGGACTCTGAAGGAAAAGGTGGGGGAGGGGATGGGAGTTGTCGAGAAGGGATTGAGAAAACATATTGTGGAGAAAGAGAGAGAGACAGAGACGAGATAGAGAGTAGTGACAGAGAAGGGGGAGCAAGTGTGACAGAATGTGAAGGGAAGAAAGACAGGAAAAAGAAATGGGAGGCAAACGTGACTTATGTGGGAAAGGGGACAGAAAGTGTGTCCCATGGGAGATGGCAAAATGATGCTAAGGCAAACCTTACTGCACATGCTGCCTATTACTTTTGCTCTGTTTTCACCAGACATCTGACTGTCATCTTGTGAGTGGGCAATGCCCCTGCTGGTGGTGTATGTTTCAGGTACAAAGAAACAATTTGGATAACTGCACTTAAATTGTTTTTTTGGCAAACTAAGCACTAGGAGGTGGTGCAGTTGTTTCACACAACATAGTCTCTTGTCAGTCATGTTTTATAACAGTAGAAAGTGGCATAATTACTTTTGAAACTCTTTCATATGGGGCACAAAGCATTAACCTTTTGCATATTTTGGTGAGTAGAGTCTTTTATTAAGATCATGTATAAAAATAAACATTGACAAACCAATTTGTTTGGCTTCTGCAAAGGTAAATTATGAATTACAATGATCACCAATGCATACCACAGGTCATAATGACATTTGCAGCATCCCTAGCCCAAAGAATAGGTACTGGACATGTGGCCGCAGGAGTAGGAGAAGGTGATGTCACAGAGAGGAAGTACAAAAAAAACAGCTATTGTGAAAGCTTCTCTGTGGAACATTTACAAGACAAGCATGAGTAGAAACATGTCCCTCTCTCACAGACCAGGAAAAGATGGGACAGCAGCAGTGCAAGCTTTGTTTGTTTCTAGAGCAAGTGCAACTTAGGTGACTGCAGTGCACGTTTCCCTGTCTTACAGGACATGTATGGTTTGGGCAGCAGCAATGTAAACTTTACTACATATGAAGCCCCTACAGTGCAAGCTTTCTTTTCTCACAGAGCAGGTACTCCTTGACAACACCATTATGCTTCCTTTGCTTGCAGTAGGTAGCAGCAGTGCAATCTCAACATCCATTTAGAACATACACATGACAACTGTAGTGTAAACCTTTATTGCTGACAGAACCTTTAAGGCAGAGGATGTAGTTTACACACAGTTATTTGGAGCAGGTGCTAAATCCTTTAAAATGGGTATATTGGTGAAAGTGTGCGTGCTACTGCCGCTCTCACTGCAGTGACATTCGGACTGTAGTTGTCTAGACACACTCACTTACTTAAGACGCTGTTAGAGATTGTTAGAAATTGAGTCTTTGGTTGACAGTCAGGTTACTCCCTGTCCAAGCAAGGACCCTCACTCTAGTCAGGGTAAATCACGCATAATCCAAATGATCCTGTGCCCAATCTCTGGTAGCTTGGCACTGAGCAGTCAGGCTTAACTTAGAAGACAATGTGTAAAGTATTTGTCCAATAAATTATGCAATAACACAGTATAACACCACAAAAATACACCACACAGGTTTAGAAAAATATAGAATATTTATCTGAGTAGATTAAGGTCAAAACGATCAAGATTTGATGAATACAATTTGAAATATCACTTTTGTAATGGCGCTTGATCTCCACTGGGAGAGCTGAGCTGCGTCGTTCCAGTTCGGCAATGCAGTGATTTTCTCAACGAAGGGCAGGCTGTGCGTCAATTCCGGCAGGCAGTGCGTCGATTTTCACCGAGATAAAGGGCCATATTTATACTTTTTGACGCAAAACTGCGCTAAGGCAGTTTTGCGTCAAAAAAATTAGCGCCGGCTAACGCCATTCTGAAACGCCATTCTGAAACGCCATGCGGGCGCCGTATTTAATCAATGACGTTAGCCGGCGTTAGCCGCCGGCGCTGCCTGGTGTGCGTGGAAAAAAAACGACGTACACCAGGCAGCGCCGGCGTAGGGGGATATGGAGCTTGGGCGCCAAAAAATGGGGCAAGTCAGGCTGAGGCAAATTTTTCGCTCAACCCGATTTGCGCCATTTTTTTTGACTCCCAACCCCCATAGAAATGACTCCTGTCTTAGCAAAGACAGGAGTCATGTCCCCTTGCCCAATGGCCATGCCCAGGGGACTTCTGTCCCCTGGGCAGGGTCATTGGGCATAGTGGCATGTAGGGGGGCACAAATCAGGCCCCCCTATGCCACAAAAAAAAAAAAAAAAACTACCTGAACTTACCTTAATGTCCCTGGGATGGGTCCCTCCAGCCTTGGGTGTCCTCCTGGGGTGGGCAAGGGTGACAGGGGGTGTCCCTGGGGGCATGGGAGGGCACCTCTGGGCTCCTTCAGACTGTGGCACCTCCGCCATGCGTGTGGAGCCTTTTTGCGAATCGAACCGAGTCTCTACCATGTTTCATCACCCACTGCATTTCTTTGTTTCATGAAAGGTTTTTGATTTTTCCTCTAACCTGCCACACTGTTGGTTTTGTTGGCTTTGGCTTTCATTTTGGCATTTTATGCTGTATCACACTGTGCTTTTCCTAGTACACATCAAGGAAAGGCATGATGGTGTTTGGGGAAGTTAAGACCTCATCCTTCTGCAAAGAGCAAGGACAATGTAGGGAGGGAGATTTGGCTGCAGTTGACATTTGTGACCAAAAGCTAATAACAGCTGAGACAGCCACTTTGACATAGAAATTGTTCATAGGTTTATTATAGCAGTTAAGAAAAAAATGACTATTACTGATTTAGTATATTTACTTTTGAAACATTTAAGATGATTCTACCACTGTTCTGGATATACACACAAGATGTCATCAGTTGTGCTGAAATGCTACAAAGGGTGGGAGGAGGGGTATTTTCATTTTTCTTTCACTTTCCACTTGCAACAAATTGTAACATCAAGAAACACTTTTCACAGCTAATTCTGCTTCTTGGTGCAACCCATGGATTGCCTGGGACATAAACATATGACAGCGACATTACCAAAGTGTCATTTTAATAAACAGGTGTGTTGTGATTTAAGTACCACTGTGTCTCTTGTACCTGTGAGCCCAGGAACCCTATGTCCAAATCAGGCACAAAGCTATTGGCAAGGTAAGGAGAGGAAATCCACGTGACAGGGAGTACATAGCCAGTAGCAAGAGAGGCTTTAGAAAGGCAGAATAAGAATTATCTGAATAGTAACACTTTGTCTCACTTGTGCCTCCCATGGATGCTTGACTAACCCTCTTTTAGTAACTCACGCCTGCTGGGTGCAGCAGGTTACCTGAGTTATGGAATGGGGCTTTTTGGATGGTGCTGAAAGCTACTCCTTTCTCCTTCTGTGTCTTCTCTATCCTGCAAAAAAAGCAGCGTCCTTTCTCTAGTCTTAGGTCACGGAATAGTGGGTGAGGGATTGGAAAGAATGAATGAAGAGAAATTTGTATAGTATAACTGCTGCTTCAAAATAAGCGTCCTGGTGCTTGAAGAAGTCATGTAGAATTGAGAATTATAGCCCACAAATCTGCGATGTTATCAACTACCAAGGCTTGAACAGGCTTTTCCTGGAAATGTCAAATAGGTGACAGGGGTGGAGGTGTTGTTTGTGTGCGGCGGGGAGGGGGTTTGGTGGGGTAGGTTTGAAGAACATTCCAAAGTCTGGGAGCAAGGACAGAGAAAAACCTGCTCCCTGATATGGTTTTATGGAATCTAGGGACAAAAATTAGGTTACGATTGGAAGAGCGAAGTGCCCTAGCTGGAGAGTAGTGTTCTGGGGACATTGTCAGTGGCTGCAATTTGCACAGCAACTTTTGCTTTTTAACATTTTTGCCAGAACTGTTTGCGGGCAGTGCTATAAGCCCACCTGTCCTCAATGTCATAGTTCCTACGGCACTTCCTTTACAGTTGTTTGTATTTAAGTTTTTCTTCCAGAAGACCAGGTGAGAACCAGTTAGCTGGTGGTGTAGTTCGTTTGTAGGAAAACAATTTCAGGGTGACCAGCTTGTCAAAGCCGTGTATTAGGGAGATATTGAAGGAGGAGATAGCAATCACCATTCCTTCCAAGGTGATTGCCTCAATCTAAGAGAACATATGTGATAGGCTGGACTAAAAAATATTCCTCCGTGGTCTGTAGATATCCTTGGGCTTAGTGTAAGGTGATTGTTGCTCTCACACGTGATCTGTGCTCTAGCCTGTAACATTCTTTTTCTAGTTATTTTTGGCTCGCTGAGTCCACCTGCCTTATCCTCAAACGTCCAAGATGAACCTACATCATCCAGCACCTGAGAGACCTCCACTGGCTCCCTGTCCAAAAAAGATGCCAATTCAAACCATTGACACATTCTTACAAAGCCCTCTATAATTTAGGACAAGCATACTTGAACCATCACCTGAACTTCCACCAACCAGCCAGAAACCTTCGTTCCACCTCACCCGCCTTAGCCCAGACATCACGCATCCCCTGCAGCCACAGTGGAGGCTGCTCCTTTTCCTACCTCACCACAAAGTCCTGGAATGCCTTCCCCGTCCATTGCCGATCATCACTCTCGCTGGCAGACTTCAGGAAGCAACCCAAGACCTGGCTTTTTGACTATAAGCCCAGCAACCCAGCACCTGGATACCCTCATGTGTGACAAGTTGTGGTCTACAAATACAGCTTGATTGATTAATAAATTGATTGTATATTGAAACTCCATATCTGACAGCCTCTTTACCGGGAGGGATAACACCTTCAATTTTGGGAAACAACTATTTCTTTGTGGACGGCGTCAGCCTACATAGATAGTAACTGAAGAAGTCTTCTAACAAAATCTCAACCACCCCATAAGAAATACTTATGTTTCATACTTGGCAATGAGCTCCACAACTTATAGTCCTCGCACCTCTCATCATTAAAAGAGAAGTATTGCATCATGACAGCCCCAAATCTGTCAATTATTTTACATTTATGTGTAACTGGATAAATGCACCATTTTAGAGCTCTAGAAATCTTATAAAGCAGACTCAGAATACATTTTATTTGGTTTGCATTTCATGGCATTTTTTCATTCACTTGGCTTTTTGGTTTGCATGACATGTCACTATAGGGCCCTTTATCTGATCAGGTTGTGTGCATTTATAACAGTTCCACATCAACTAGCAAAACAGCCATTAGGGTTGAAAGTCAGTTGACATTACTAATTAAATTATGTTTTATGTTGGTCTACCACCATGGTCCTGTCAAAGAATACCCTTGTTAGGTTGCAGCCTAACATACAGCACAGCAGTCTGGTTTGCTAAATACATCTTGGAGACATTCAGAAAGCTGCCATAGGAATGTATTCTGTCTGTTGGTTGCCATTGGCTTTGTTATTTGTAATTTGCATTTTCTTGTTTTCCATTTGCTGGCTTCATTTGTTTTAGGCTGTCCAGCTTCAGCTCATACCAGTCCTTGCCCACACCTTATTTACAGTAACCTTCTGAGTGCCGCCTTTCTGTAAAAAGGCCTGTAAATCTTGTTCTTATCTCGTCACATTTCCTGTGCATTCAAAGACCAATATCAAATATCAGGTGCTGTCTTCTGAGAGTGCTTGTTTACTTTTCTTTCTCTGACTTCAAAGTGAGAGGACTCATGTGACTATCTTGATGGATACTGGGAGTAGAAAAGAGCTTTTGTCTAGCAAACCTCCACATTTAAGTGAACTATGTATTTCAGAATATGTCAGAATTGGGAACGTAAACAAAGCACATATTTTGTTAATTCTGAAATGTGTTGAAAACAAATACTTTAATACAGTGCTTAATCTGAGCCAATGGTTTTCGGCGCTTGGCACCAGCACTTAACTGTCAGCACCGGATCTAGTGACACAAGGTGGCGCTGTCTGTTTAAATTTTTAGATGAGCACAACTGAGCGTTTGATAAGTCAATTTGCACTTAAAATTAATTATACCAGCCTCTCACATCATTATTATAGCTCTCTGTGGCCTGAAATAGTCTGGATTGGCACACTTGTAGAAGTATGATGGTTAGGTGTTATGTTTGTACTGTCGTTAGCAGTGCTAGCAGGAGCAGTGGGTGGTGCAGGCTGCAGTGGCCTTCCAATGAGGGCCCTGTCACTTAAAAATTTACAAAGTAAGCTCTGCTTTAATATGATCAAAACAAATAATTACACTAGGTGATGCAATTTCCACACATTTTCGTCTGTGTTCTGATTAGTCTTATTAGTAAAACTGTATGCCTGCTTATCATGAGCTTTCATTCCCTTCATGTACAGGGTGACTAGTCTAATCTTGGTAACTACTGTGTCATGTTGCACGTGTGAATCAGCAGCGCCTGCCTACATATTTTGAAAGTGCATCTCAACCATGAAAAAATCAACTTTCAATCGTAATTTCACATTTTGTGCATCAGAAAAGTAAAGGTGCACCAACATGTGATACTATTTTGTACTTAAATGTGTGAATAGTTCTATGTTTTGGGCCACAGTGTTTTATTGCATCAAGCAACATAGCAGAGAAGAAAATCTCTCAGCACCCAGGAAGTGTAGCCAAATACATTAGCCCCTATCCTGCAAAGTACTGCAACTAATTTCTGAAAAGATGCCCAAGAACATAAAGGGGGTCATTCCAACCCTGGCAGTCGGTGTTAAAGCGGCGGCCAACCCGCCAACAGGCAGGCGGTAAAAAAAATGGAATTCTGACCCTGGCGGGAACCGCCAACACAGACCGCCACTTTAGCACTCCAACCGCCACGGCGGGACAAACAAACAGCGCGGCGGTCACCGCCAACAGACAGGCGGCAGACAATGTACCACCCACCCTATCACAAATCACCAATCCGCCACCTTTTCCGGGGCGGAAGCCCCGCCGATAAAAACACGGCGGAAACAGACTACGAACGGGAAAACGCTCACCCTACACACTCCACGAGGAATCTGGACAGCATGGAACCAGCACTACACATCCTACCAGCAATTGTCTACCTGCTCCTCTACCAGGAGCACGAACGCCGGCGCAGAAGACAACGGTGAGTACTGCACCTACGACACAGGGGAGGGGGGAGGAGAAAAGAATACGGGCACACACATACGCGACACCCCCCCCCACCCAACTACCTACAGACCAATGCAGAGCAACAACTCAGAGTGACACCCCCCAACCCCCCCGGATGAATGCAAAGACAAAATAATATGTTATTGGAATTCAAATATATTGTAAGGCTAAGTAAATAAGTAAGTCGAACATCCCATAACTATATACACATATGTAAATTGTTCCGTCAAAATTGGCTTTCTGTCATTGTACGTGGGCCAATGGTCCTCAACACATGGGCAAAGCCCACACATGAGACCCGAATCCATTGGAGAGAACACTGCAGGGGCATCAGATAGGAAAACTACAGGCACCTCAGGGGGAAGGGAAGGGGGGGCACCTCAGCCACATGAGTCCACGACGCCAGATCCACGAGGGGCTGCCATGCCCACTGTTCAATCCTGGGGAGTGCAAAGCCACAGTCTCTCAAGTCCCTACAGTGGGTGGCTTGCCCACTGTGCCATCCTGGGGAGTGCAAAGCCACAGTCTCACAAGTCCCTACAGTGGGTGGCTTGCCCACTGTGCCATCCTGGGGAGTGCAAAGCCACAGTCTCTCAAGTCCCTACAGTTGAAGGGCCCTGCGGAGCGGTGCAGAGACAGCGGTGCCCAGCGGAGCGGTGCTTGAGAGGAAGTGCCCAGCGGAGCGGTGCTTGAGAGGAAGTGCCCAGCGTAGCGGTGCAGAGACGGCGGTGCCCAGCGGAGCGGTGCTTGAGAGGAAGTGCCCAGCGGAGCGGTGCTTGAGAGGAAGTGCCCAGCGGAGCGGTGCTTGAGTTGAAGGGCCCAGCGGAGCGGTGCAGAGACGGCGGTGCCCAGCAGAGCGGTGCATGAGTTGAAGTGCCCAGCGGAGCGGTGCTTGAGTTGAAGGGCCCAGCAGAGCAGTGCTTGAGAGGAAGGGCCCAGCGGAGCGGTGCTTGAGAGGAAGGGCCCAGCGGAGCGGTGCTTGAGAGGAAGGGCCCAGCGGAGCGGTGCTTGAGTTGAAGGGCCCAGCGGAACGGTGCTTGAGAGGAAGGGCCCAGCGGAGCGGTGCTTGAGTTGAAGGGCCCAGCGGAGCGGTGCTTGAGTTGAAGGGCCCAGCGGAGCGGTGCTTGAGAGGAAGGGCCCAGCGGAGCGGTGCTTGAGAGGAAGGGCCCAGCGGAGCAGTGCTTGAGAGGAAGGGCCCAGCGGAGCGGTGCTTGAGTCGAAGGGCCCAGCGGAGCGGTGCTTGTCTTGAAGGGCCCTGTTCAGCAGTTCTTGAGACGGCGGTGCCCTGTTCAGCGGTGCTTGTCTTGAAGGGCCCTGTTCAGCGGTTCTTGAGACGGCGGTGCCCTGTTCAGCGGTGCTTGTCTTGAAGGGCCCTGTTCAGCGGTTCTTGAGACGGCGGTGCCCTGTTCAGCGGTGCTTGTCTTGAAGGGCCATGTTCAGCGGTTCTTGAGACGGCGGGGCCCTGTTCAGCGGTGCTTGTCTTGGAGGGCCCTGTTCAGCGGTTCTTGAGACGGCGGGGCCCTGTTCAGCGGTTCTTGAGACGGCGGGGCCCTGTTCTGCGGTTCTTCACATGTGTCTCCAGGGCACCAGATCTGGCCAATATCTGGTGTTCACTCGCCATCCGACTTCTCGCTTGTGGGGCCCTCCTGTGCTGGTGTCCCGTGCCCATGGGTGTACTCCTTCACCCCCGGAATGGGTCTGGTGGGGCCCTCCTGGGCAGCTCGCCTGCTGCCGGACTTGTCGGCCGTGCTGCCCTTGCCATCCTTGCCTGATCCTCTGTGTCCCTTGCCTCCCTTTGGAGATGTGCCAGGTGGCACCCCACTTCCTGACGGTGCCAGGGTGGTGCCTGTGAAGGCTGCCGTCTCTGTCCTCTCGCGCCGGCCCTTGCCTTTTTTTGATTTTTTCCCAGGGGGTGGGCTGGCTGTCCCTTTGCTGCTGGCCGATGTAGCTGCCCTCGAATGTGGTGGACTCCAATATCCCTGGACTATGGTCCTTGTAGGTCCAGGGCTTGTGGTGGCTGAGGTGCTGATTGGACTTTTACGAGATGGAGGGGGTGGGTCAGGTGATGGAAAGAGGTTAAGTTTGGAGAGGAAAAACTTTTTAGGAGCAATGGGAAGGGTAGGTGCAGTGGGTATGGGAGTGGAGGAAGAGGATGTGGTTGTAGGAGAGTCAAGTGTGCTGTCGTTGGGTGCAGGTGCTTGTGACGGAGGCTGTCGTGAGGTGGATGGCTGTTGGGTGGGTGGCTGCCTGCGTTTGTGTGGTTTGGAAGAGGGGGTGACAGACACACTGGGAGAGGACACAGGGGACGTGTAAATGGCTGTGGGAGTGGTGACTGCACGTGTGCGGAGTGTTCTGGTGGGTGTGCTGGTAATGGACGTAGTGGCTGATGAAGTGGTGCATGCAAGTGTGAGTGGAGACGTCACAGGGAGAAAGGGGGGAGACGAGGAGGAGGGGGACACAGAGGAGGCAGTGGCTGTTGGCATGTCTGCATGTGGATGTTGCTTGTGTGAATGCTTGTGGGATGTGTGGTGCTTATGTTTGGATGAGCTGACCTTGGGTGTTGAGGTGTGTGCAAGCTGGTCTGTAGGTGTGTCTGGGATAGGCAGAGGAACAGGGGAGTGGGACTGGGTGGAGGGAGTTGGAGGAGGGAGGCAGGAGACAGGGACAATGGCTGCCGTCAGTGCTGAGGCCAGAACGTTGAACGATCGCTGATGGGCAGCCTGACCCGAATGAATGCCCTCCAGGTATGCATTGCTCCGATGCACCTCCCTTTCCACCCCCTGGATGGCATTCAAAAGGGTAGACTGCCCAACAATGAGCGTCCGGAGGAGGTCAATGACCTCTTCACTGAGGGCAGCAGGGGTAACTGGGGCAGGGTCTGAGGTGTCTGGCACGAAGGAGATGCCCGCCTTGGTGTGCGAGCGGGCACGGGGCGAACGCTGAGGGGCTGCTTGGAGGGCGGAGCTGGTGAGCTGGATGGCGGCTGTACCTGTTGTTGCGGTGGGCACGGATGTTGCCGCCACCACAAGGGAGCTCCCTTCCGAGGACGTGTCGGTGTCGCTGATGTCTCCACGTGTCCCCGTTGTGGAGCCCCCCTCACCCTCCATCTCACTGGTGAAATCAGAGTCCGTTGCATGGCCCTCCGGGGCCATGTGAGATGCAGCTCCCTCGTGCTCCAATGCCACTTCTCCTCCGCCAGATGATGCTAATGCATACATGAACAGGAAGAGCAGACAAAAAAAGGGGGGGGGGGAGAAATAAAGACATGTTGAGTGCATGCATTGGCAACACAGTTGGCGGAGAGGACAGACACAGAAGCCCCCTGCACTACGCCGCGCACTTGGGGTACACTACTCAATCAGTGAGACTTGGCCTACAAGCCAATGGACGACATCTGCACACATAGGTGACACAAGGCCATGGATAGCTGTACTTGGCACCCTACAGAGGTGGAGGGCGGGGGCACAGGGCCATGCCTTACGGAGGGGACTAGCCTACAGAAATCGCCCTGGCCTAGGGATACCCACATCCCTCCTCCCCCACCTAGACACCTCCACTGCGCGCGAAGATAGCAGAATGTGCTTGTACTCTCCCCCTTGTGTCTGCTCTGATGTCCTCACGCGCCCATCCAAATCTGGGTAGGCCACCGCCAGGATCCGAGACATCAGGGGGGTCAATTGACGAGTGGCACCCCTCCTACGTTGGGAGGCCATCCCCAGCAGAGCCTCCGCGGTCTTTCTGCTCC
The DNA here is from genome assembly GCF_031143425.1 of Pleurodeles waltl. Lineage (NCBI taxonomy): Eukaryota > Metazoa > Chordata > Amphibia > Caudata > Salamandridae > Pleurodeles > Pleurodeles waltl. Next base: position 1,089,107,265 of record NC_090440.1, read on the forward strand.
CGCGGCGGATGTCCTCCCACCTCTTGCGGCAGTGGGTGCCCCGTCTGTTGTGGACCCCCAGGGTCCGGACGTCCTTGGCGATGGCACGTCAAATGTCGACTTTCTGATGGGCGCTGACCTATGTGACACGTACAGGGAGAGAAAATAAAATATCAACATTTTCTGCATGCTCGATGTGAGTGTCCCCCCATCCCCACCCTTGCCATGTGGCACATGCTCTCATCTGTCGTTGGATGCATGCCTCATACGCTCCCCTCCGCACCTTCGTTCATTCACCCCACTCAACCCAGGCATTGCCCACAAAGCATGGTCCCAGTGTACTAACCTGTTGGTCTGGAGGACCGTAGAGTAGCGCATACTGGGGGAGGACCCCATCCACAAGTTTCTCCAATTCTTCAGAAGTGAAGGCAGGGGCCCTTTCCCCAGTCGCAGCAGCCATTGTCACTTCCAGACCGAGGTCACAGCAGCACTTGTAGTATAGGTCCTCTCCTGTGGATGATCAGGTCTCGAGTGATTAAGCTGATAGAAAATGGCGGTCACGCCCGTGGCGGTGCGTACCGCGGCAGTGCGTACCGCACCCGCCAGCACACTTCGTCATTGGCTCCTGAAACCCATAGGGTTCTATGTTAACCAATGCAGCTTTGCACCGCGGTCTTCGACCGCCTACCGCCACGGTGTGCCACGCCAGCGCATTGACCTTACATCCCATTGTCACACTTCACAGGTCAGGCAGCCGCCATTTCAAGGGCCCACATGGCTTAATTTCTACTGCGTCACACAGGCCTAGGTCTTGCATTGCCACTCATACAAGCCATTCAATGCATAGCGAATCGTGTAGTGTGCAAGCTGTGGGAACGTACCTGGGGTTTGCTTGATTCTGTGCTCCATGTTGTCCTTCCTAGGCACCGTCCGCTGGGACTTGCGAGGAGATGGAGGAATGTTCCTGTGTACAGACCGCTGGTGGACCTGTCGACAATGGAAGAAAGACATGTCATACTGACATACAGGCTTGACCGAGCCACTATACAGGAACTGTGTGCCCAGCTGGAGCCAGACCTGAGGTCACCCATTCGCCAACCCACAGGGATTCCCCCTCTGGTGCAGGTTCTGTCAGTACTCCATTTTTTGGCAAGTGGGTCATTTCAAACAACAGTGGCCATTTCATCAGGGATGTCTCAGCCTATGTTTTCTAAGGTTTTGTCCAGAGTGTTGTCTGCCCTGATGAAATACATGCGGAGCTACATTGTTTTCCCTGAGGTGGGCGATTTGGCTACAGTGACAGGTGATTTCTATGCCCTTGGACATATTCCCAACATCATTGGTGCCATTGATGGGACCCATGTGGCTTTGGTTCCCCCCAGTGAAAGTGAACAGGTGTACAGGAACAGAAAAAGTTATCATTCTATGAATGTCCGGGTGGTCTGTTTGGCTGACCAGTACATCTCCCATGTAAATGCCAAGTTCCCTGGGTCAGTGCATGACGCGTACATCATGCGAAATAGCAGCATCCCTTATGTGATGGAACAGCTACAGAGACACCGTGTGTGGCTAATTGGTGACTCTGGTTACCCCAACCTGTCGTGGCTACTGACCCCAGTGAGGAATCCCCGGACCAGGGCATAGGAACGGTACAATGAGGCCCATGGGCGGACTAGGAGGGTGATCGAGCGGTCATTCGGCCTCCTAAAGGCCAGGTTTAGGTGCATGCATATGACAGGTGGATCCCTAATGTACTCACCGAAGAAGGTGTGCCAGATCATCGTGGCCTGCTGTATGCTTCACAACCTGGCTTTGCGACGTCAGGTGCCTTTCCTGCAGGAGGATGGTCCAGAGGGTGGTGTTGTGGCAGCTGTGGAGCCTGTGGAGAGTGAAGAGGAGGAAGACGACGGGGACGACACAGACAACAGGGACACAGTGATACAACAGTATTTTCAATAACACACAGGTACGAATCAACACCGCCATTTTACATGTACTTACAGTCTCCTGCCTCTCTACTGTCTGAGTTTCCCCCCAGTTTCTGTTAACTGAGTTGTGACTTTCCCTTCCGTTTTCAGAGATGTGGGCCCCACTGCGTGACCTCTGCTTTGTTTGCCCATGGACTACAGCTGTGTGACAGTGGTATGTTGTCATCACAATGTAACTGAACATTTTGGCACCGTTATGTCTAATACATTTGTTCAAAATACAAGCAGACTCCAGATAATTTTAGTGCAATAAGTGATTTTATTTAAGTGCTAAATCTAGGGACATGCTTGAAAATCGGTGATGGGTGATGGTGGAGTAATGTCCATGGCAGAGTCCAGATTTTCAGTCTCACAGGTGCATTGTCCATATGCCTGTGGAAGGATGGAGCAGGGGCAGTTCAAGGTTGGACAGGGTGACAATGTGGGACTGTGGGATGACATCAGGGGGTATCCTTTGCTGGTGGGGGTCTTGGCATCCTACTCTGTCTTCTTCCTAGATCTCAGGTACCGCTTGCGGGTGGTTCTTCTTCTGCAGGAGGTGGGGTTCTGGTGGCCTGTTGTTGTGTGGGGGCCTCCTGTCCACTAGCGCCGGCGGAGGTGGTAGGCTGTTTCTGGTCCATGCTAGTGACAGGGGCCCTTTGTGGTGCCACATGGTCCCGCAATGTGGTGACAATCTGGGTAAGAGCCACGACGATGGTCCCCATTGCGGAACTAATGGCTTGGAGTTCTTCCCTGAACCCCATGTACTGTTCCTCCTGCAGTACCTGGATCTCCTGGAACCTGGCCAGTACCGTAGCCATCGTCTCCTGGGAGCGGTGGTATGCTCCCATGATGGAGGAGAGGGCCTCGTGGAGAGTGGGTTCCCTGGGCCTGTCCCCCCCTGTCGCACAGCAGCCCTCCCAGTTCCCCTGTTTCCCTGGGCCTCTGTCCCCTGGACCGTGTGCCCACTACCACTGCCCCCAGGTCCCTGCTGTTGTTGGGGTGGTGGGTCAACCTGGGTGCCCTGTAGTGGTGGACACACCGCTGATTGACGTGTCCTGGAGACAGAGGCATGGGCCCGCTGGGTGGGAGCTGTGCTGGTGTTCCCAGAGGGGGGTAGGTCTACTGTGGCCTGTGGCTGTGTGAGGGGAACCGACTGTCCCGAGGTCCCCGATGGGCCGGGCTGGTCATCTGGGTCCAGGGAGACAGAGCTGCTGTCATCACTGGGGGCCTCTTCTGGGGGTGGGATGGACATTTCTGGACCCTCCTGGGCGGTGTGGTGGCGTTCGGGTCCTGCAGGGGTATAAGAGTATGGTTATTGCTTCTGTGTGTGCCATAGTGTGCAATGGGTGGGTGGCCGTGTACCCCAGTGCTGGCATTCCCTTGTGGGGGCTGTTGTGACGGTGGCTTGTGGGGGAGATGGGTATGTGCAGTGGGCATGCTTTGGTGATGGGTGTCCATGCTTTGTGGACGCATGCAGGGCTAGGTGTTGGGATGGGTTGGTTGTGATGGTGAGCCATTTGCAAGGAGTTGGTGTGATGAGGGTGGGGGTGAGGGAGGGGGTATGATTTGGCATGCAGGTGGGGTGGGGGGAATGAAGTAGTGAAGATTTGACTTACCAGAGTCCATTCCTCCAGCTACTCCTGCGAGGCCCTCATGATGCAGGATGTGCAAGACTTGCTCCTCCCATGCTGTAAATTCTGGGGGAGTAGGTGGGGGTCCGCCGCCAGTCTTCTGCACCGCAATGTTGTGCCTTGATACCATGGAATGCACCTTGCCCCGTAGGTCGTTCCACCGCTTCCTGATATCGTCCCGATTTCGTGAATGCTGTCCCACAGCGTTGACCCTGTCCTCTATTCTTTGCCATAGCTCCATCTTCCTGGCAATGGTGGTGTGCTGCACCTGTGTCCCGAAGAGCTGGGGCTCTACCCAAACTATTTCCTCCACCATGACCCTGAGTTCTGCGTCAGAAAACCTGGGGTGTCTTTGGGGTGCCATGGGGTGGTGTGGATGAGGTGTGGGGTGGTGTATGTGTTGTAGAGTGTGGTGAGTGTGGTGGTGTATGGTGTTTTGTGCGTGGATATTGTGTGGGTGATGTTGTGATTTGCCTCTGTGTGATGGTGTACTCTATTCTGTGCTGTCTCTCTCTGGCCTTCAGTCGCAATTGTGGTTGTAAGGGTTTGTGGGTGATGTAGGTGTGTGTTTTATATTGTATTGGGTGTGTGGGAGTGGTGTGTGTATGTGTCTCAGGTGTGTGTATTTTGAATTGTCCAATGTGGCTGTGTTTTGTAAAGGTGTGTGTATTTTGAGCGCAGCGGTGTGTACCGCCAACGGAATACCGCGGTTGAAAGACCGCTGCGGGGATTTGTGGGTCAGAATAGCATGGGCGTATTTCTGTTGGCATGACGGTGGAGGTTTGGTCATCGCCAGTTTTTCGCTGGCCGTTGGTGTCGTGGACTTTTGTTGTTGTCGGGTTTTTGGCGGTTTGCCAGTTGCGGGTCAGAATGACCGTGGCGGTTTACCGCGACCGCGGCGGTGTTATGGCGGTCTTCTGACCGGCGGTAAGCGCCTTTTACCGCCGAGGTCAGAATGACCCCCAAAGTCTTTTGTCATGATAGCATATCATTTTATTTCAACTCTGTCGTATAATATGTATTGCAGAACAATATATAAGCAGACGGTAGACAAACAATGGCTCTTCACTTGAAAACCTACACACCACAAAACCTAATTTTGTTCATTTCTGAAGAAAATTCTTTAGATTTCACATCTTTAATTCAATCGAAATGGCTTCAGGGGTGGTACAGTTTTGTCACAGATACAGATTATTTCTAAGGAGTTAACTGACAGACCGCTGGTGTGAGAAGTACGTTTCACTATGCATGTTATAATGTTTTACTGAAGTGGATTAGGAAGAATTCATGGACAATGTGTCCTCAATTTAGTTTTCTAGAGCATTATCATCATTTCTATGACCAAAGAAACCCCTCATTGTGTTCATTTACTGTAACATCCTTTGTCGGAAGTTCCTTTCAGATTTACAACTTTGATTCCATCGAGATGGCCTTCAAGTGTGTCACTCCTCTGTCTTAACTATAGAATGTTAGCACTGTATTTGTTCATTAGAATTCTGTGGTGAAGCTACAATTGATCACTGGGAGTTTATTGACCGGATGTTGCTGGTGGTGAAAGTACATTGTTCAGCCTGCATGTCAGAATGTTTTATTAATATGGGTGACAAAGGCATTTGAGTACTCACTGATAATGCACCCTCGTTTTGGATTTCCAGAGAAGTAACTTTAATTTCCGTGGCAAAAGAAACCTGTAATTTCTTCCTCTTCTGCATTATTTTATTATTTAGGAAATTATTTCACTTTCAAACCTTTGAAACTATCAAATTGGAGTTCAGGTGTAAGACAATTGTGGCAGAAATACAGAATATTAGTGCTCTATTTCTTCATTAGAGCACTGTGGGAAGCTGCAGTAGAACAAAGGGGAATCAACTGATAGGCTGTTGGCACTGCCGGAAGTGCAAGTTTTGCTCGGACTATCAGAATTTATTCTAACACGGCTAAGGAAAATAGTGCATGTGTATAGGTAATATGCTCTTATTTCAGTTTCTGGATCACCTTTCATAACCTCAAGGAGGAAATAAAGCGTGAAAACAGTTTTCTTTCAAACAAGGTTCATCAAATCCCAGCAGCGGACCAACATTTTTCACAGGCTAAAATTGCCTTAGAACACACCACAATTTCTAAAATGAGCATGCTAACACCAACAAGGATTTATTTTGTGACTAAAATTTGCTAATTCATTTGTCAAGGATGCAGGGACCATGTCAGTGAGTCCTGTAAAGGCAGACACAGCATGTTGTCCATGTTGTGGTCAGACAATCAAGGGCTGGTCAATTTGGGATGCCCCCATGTGCCCCTGGGGATCATGGTGTCCTCACCCGGTCCTCCTATATGTATTCTTCCTTTATTTTGAGGATGCATGAACTATGCCCATTCTAAGGGCTGCCACAACATTTTGTTCAGGTTTCGGCCAGCCAATCAGGACTGACTATTCCCCTGCAAAGTGGCAAATCAGAGCATAGTTGAACATCAAAGAGTCCACATATACCTAACTTTTTAACCCCTTCATGACCACTCCAAGCACCTCTTTAAATGCACATTTTTTTTAAAACAGCGGAATGGATATAGCAGAAATTTAAAAAGCATGCTGTCTGAGTATATGTCTAACATTTTGATAAATTTGGTGTAGATCCATTCAGCCATTTTTTCTGTATAAAAGAGCAGCATTTCCTATGGGATTTAACATGGAAAAGTAATGTTTTGGTACCCACCATTTTTCTTGGCCCCCGCTTGATGGATCAGCACAAAACGTTCACATTAATGTTTTGCTGATAACTTTGGTGTCATCTGACAATTCTGCATAAAACGTTTTAAAAATACATCTCAGCTCCTTCGTGAAAAGTTTCAGCATGATAGGTCAGGCGGAAGCCAAGCAAAAGGGATGGTCACAAAACACAATTTCCTCATGCAATTTCAATAGAGGAAAATAGACAACAATACAGAAAAAACAGCTAAACAGAATTACACCAAATGTTGCAGAAAACTAGGGCCCATATTTATACTTTTTGACACAAATCAGCGCCGGCGCTGGTTTGCATCAAAAAATTTACCACCGGCTAACGCCATTCCTAAGCACCATGCAGGTGCCTTATTTAAAGATTGACGTTAGCCGGCGCTGCAGGCTGGTCAGAGTAAAAAAAAAAGACTCAAACCAGGCAGCGCCGGCTTAGGGGAAAATGGGGGTTGTGCGTCAAAAAATGGTGCAAGTCAGATGTGAGTAAAAAATCATGGCTCAAACCGGACTTGCGCCATTTTTTGACGCACAACCCCCATTTTCCCTATTGAAATGACTCCTGTTTTAGCAAAGACAGGAGTCATGACCCCTTTCCCAATGGCCATGCCCAGGGGACTTCTGTTCCCTGGGCATGGACATTGGGCACAGTGGCATGTAGGGGGGCCCAAATTAGGCCCCCCTATGCCACTTTAAAAAATAATCAAATAATACTTACCTCAACTTAACTGTACTTACCTGGGATGGGTCCCCCCATCCATGGGTGTCCTCCTGGGGAGGGCGAGGGTGGTAGGGCGTGTCCCTGGGGGCAGGGAAGGGCACCTCTGGAATGCTACCATGGTCTGAGACCATGGAAGTGAGCCCACAGGTCCCTTAACGCCTGCCCTCACCCAGGCGTTACAAAACGGTGCACATCAGGCTGTGCGCCGTTTTTAAGGCCCTCCCCCTCCTATGCGTCAAAATGACACAGGAGTATAAATAAGGCGCACAGGCCTTAAAGTAATTTTTGGGACGGGAACGCCTACCTTGCATGTCATTAACGCAAGGCGGTTTCCCGGATCCAAAAAATGACACACACAGAGGTTTTTTGACGTCCGCGGGGTTGGGCGTCATAGTTTAAATATGGGGCAAGGTTTGCGCCGAATGTGCGTCAAAATTTTTGACGCACATTTGACACAAACAGTATAAATATGGGCCTAGATCTTTACCCATAAAGTGTCTTTTTTATGATGTTGTGTAAATCCATTCAGTATTTTTGGAGAAATTAGGGTTAGATAAAATATATATATTAACAATTAGTCCATCAGGAGTTCCTCGAAAGTCCTGCGAAATAAAAAAAAAAACTGTTGTGAATGGACGAGCAGGCTCTTTCTCCCCCACCATGCTCTGCTTATGACTTTATGATTCCATTACTGCTTAAATTACTGACAGCATTTCAAATTACACCATTGGCAACAACAGTGGGCATGGTGGGGGGCATAAGTTCTAGTAAACTTAGGCCCATATTTATGCTTTTTGACGCAAAACTGAGCAAATGCTGTTTTGCGTCAAAAAGTATAGCGCCGGTTTGCACCATGATGGCAGCCGGGGACCAAATTTATGGAATGGTGCAATACAGCGCAAAGGGTGGGCTAACATCATGGAAAATTAAGTTAGCTGGGTGGGGTGGAGGTATGGGAGAAGGGGTTTTTGCACCAAAAAATGACATTAGGCTAGTTAGAGTAAAAAAAAAAATGATTCTAACCAGGCAAGCGTCATTTCTTGACGCTAAACCATCCATACCACATGACTCTTGTCTTATAAAAGACAGGAGTCATGCCCACCACCCCAATGGCCAGCACAAGGGACGAGGGTCCCCTGGGCACGGTCACTGCAACCGGTGCCATGTAGAAGGGGCCATTTCAGGGCCCCCAATGGCACTTTTAAAAGATTAATTAAAATACTTACCTCTACTTACCCTACTGACCTGGGATGGCGTTCCCCATCCTGTGGTGTCCCTCTGGTGTCGGCGGGGGTGATCCTGGGGCTCGGGGGGGGCACCAGTGGACTGCTTCCATTGTCTCCGACCATGGAAATGAGCCACAAGCCCCCAACGCCTGCCCTGATCAGGCGTTAAATAATGGTGCTTAGCAGGCTTAGTGCCATTATTTAGGCCTGCCTCCCTCCCATGCAAAAATGGTGGCACTAGGGTCTTAGAGTCATATTTTGGATGGGGACGCCCACCCTGCAGCTCATTGACGAACGGAGGGTTCATGCATCCAAAAAATGACTTTAACTCCAATATTTTGACGTTAGACTAGTCTAGCATCAAAATATAACTATGGAGTTAAGTTTGTGCTGAATTAGCGTAAAAAGAAATTGACGCTTATTCAGTTCAAACAGAGTATATATCTGGGCCTTAGGGAATTATGAATTTCATGTTTTTTTAATGTTACATTTCACCAGATATTTTCACCTAAGTATAACGTGACATTAAGGGCCATATGTACGAAAGCTTTTTCCCATAGACGCAGAATGGGTAAAATCCTTTGGTACATCTGGCCCTAAGTCCTCACAAGGAACTCTGGGCCTGATTCACAAACAGCCTCTGTACACAAGGCAGAGGCCCCGCAGTCGTGGAGGGAGGGTGGGCCGCACTTGTGACAGGGTCCCACACTAGTGGCAAGACCTCTGTACTGCATTTTTCCATTGTGGAGGTCCTGCGATGAATGCGGGCCTTTCACAAGTGCGGGACCTCCGCCACAAGTGCGGAGACCCTTTGTGAATCAGACCCTGAGTCTCCTTGTCCTGTAATGGTGGCTACAACATTTTTTTTCATGCTGCAGTCAGTCAATCAGAGCACGAGCTTCCGCAGGAGTCATGGGATCTTCTCACGTAAGGCGGCCAATGGGGGGTGGAAAAACCCTGCAGCCAATCCGATTGCTCTATTTTTTGAAGGTGTGTGTTTGATAAAAAACAAAAGACCTACAAATGGGAATACACCGCAGCTTTAACTACAACTTACACTCCTGTGATGCACAGGGATGTCATCAATTATATAATTTCAGAAGTTGCAGTAATATCAATTATCCTCACACACCCAAAGGATGTCATGTTTCATCATAGGGTTTGCTCCTCATCAGAAGGGCGCTGCAATGTCTGACAGGCCCACACCGCAAGGCTCTACCGGTTCTCAAGTCAAGCTTGAATCACCAGAATATGCTATAACAAGCTCAGTAGATGCTTGTTCCCATGAGGCATTTTCCTTACTTAGGGAGGGCCATACCACATGTTTTGGGATAATACAAAAGTAAGTGGTTTATTTAGGTTTTTGCCACATTGAGGTTTCTTTAAATAGCCTAGGAGAAGTGTTTTTTCTTTTTGTTATTTGGTCCTGACACCAGATCCCTTTGGACTTTTTAGGCATGAAACATGTTGACCTACGGTTATGGTTGAGGGTAATTTCCACTTCCACCTTATCCTATTGGTAGAGTGATCGAGCATTATCTCTGTTTCACTCCCCTTCGTTTTTAACCCTGACCCAGACCCTGCATGGCTCAATAAAGTGTAGTGTGTTTAAGGGTTCTGGAGCCAATTTTATATATCCCTCCTCTCTCTCTCTCCTATTCTGTCCGGAGGATTGAATCTACTCCTCACCTACCACTGCACAGATCTCTAGTCAAGATCTCTGGCAAAGTGCCCCCCCTTGCGGTGGGCCAGTCAGACATTGCAGCGCCAGTCTGACGAGGAGCAAACCCTGTGATGAAGAATGACATTCTTTGGGTGTGTAAGGGTATTTCCTTCTAGATAACATAGTGCCTTGTGGAATTCTGACACATATTCATCATTGGAACAATGTACTCAATTATATTGTTCGAGTATTAGGGAGTGCGTACAATGGACCATTAATCTCCCTGTCCCTCTTGTGTTAATATAAAGTAATATCAATTATGTCATTGCACATGTCATGAGTGATGTAATGTGGGAAGTAATTAGTGTTGCATGGTGAGTTATATTCACTTTAGGGCATAAGTTGGGAGTTGGGCACAGGAACTGGTAGAGGGAGATTGGGCACAGTGCCTCGCAGCAGGGAGCTGGATGCAGGGCCCGGACTAGAGCCCATACACAGCTCACTATGTATGACAATATAAAGGGTGCCATTTTATATAGGAGAGCCATAGTGGCTTTCTTAAAAAGTCACCAATACCTTATAACCAAGTGAATATTTCATAAACTCACACACTGAAATGTTAAATTAAAGTAATTGCCATAAAATATTTTGAATAAAGACATTAAAAAAATTAACATGTCTGCAAGTCTTTCTTTTAACATTTGCCAAGACGCAAAGTACAACCATAGAAACAACCAATAAAGATCTCTGCATGCCAGCTGAAGAGCATACAGCTAAAAATATGTTAAGCTCTCCTGGGATCATGGGTTTAATGACCCAGGAGACCTTTTTTAATATTGCTGTGAGGTTGTTCCACCTCTTGCAGCGTCCTAAAAAGATTAAAAAAATGTTTGGTGGTTCCCCTGTCTCTTCTAGTGGCACAACCAGCAAGAAAAACATGTGTTTGAAAAAAGCCCTAGGGCATTATCAGGCACTCCTTGTGAGGAGCAGTAAATAATAAATGAGCACCCCTTGACACTCAATTACTATTTATTTTTTACAATGTTGTATTTGTTATTATTATTATTGTGGGTGTTCCAGACCCACTTGGGACACTAAGCACTTTTTATTTTTGTTTGGGCCGTGAAGGGAGCCCATCTTTCCTGCCAGCACTCATTGTAAGTGCTAGTGGGAGCTGGAATTCTTTAGATTTTTTGTAAAATTGGCAAGAGGCATGTGGCCCCCCTCGGCAAGCCATTCCTGGCCCCACAGGTGCCCTACTGGGGTCAAAATTCATTTATACGGGTGTGGCTCCCTCCCCGATACAATTCTTGCCCTCAGGACCCCTTTCCCTAGGGCCTAATGGTGCGTTCCCCGTTCCCACCCGGTACACTTACAAGACTTTTAATATTGGGGGCTGCAATAGAAGACCCATGGGCACAGCAACTCTGCTGGCTGACCTGCATGCACCCATCGTGGGTGCAGTGGGAGCCAGCAAGGTTGTTTTTTCCTCTGCTCCCACCGGGGGGGGGGGGTGGAGCAGTTTCTGTTTCCCTACCGGCAAGAATGCAGGCAGCAAAAATATGTATCCTCCCTCCCAGTGGGAGCATTTCTGCAGCTCTCACCAGGTGGCAGCATGCAATTCTTTGAACGCAGGCAGGGAAACAGTGTCCTGGGGGTTAGCTACCAGGGGCACAATCATTGAGCCGGCTGTGGTGATTGGGGTCAGAGATGCCTTTTAAAACAGTCACCTAGAGAATAGAGAGGTCCCCCTCCTTTATAAAATGTTAATGTGACCCCTGGCACTGGCCCACCCGGGGTTTTTATTTTCTGAAAGGCGAGAGCCCACACATTTTAAGAACCACTAAAATTCACCATTTATGGTGTACCAAGCTATCTATAACTTGCGACCCCATCAATAACTGCTTATGATTTTGCAGTATCTCTGTTCAGTTTTCTGATGGAAAAATTAACAGAGGAAACACATTTTGGGACTGCCCCTTTTCCTCTGCCCCCGCTTGATGGACCAGCCCCAAACCTTTTAAGGAGTTGAGATGGATGAGACTTTTTAAAGAAAGTTTTGTGAAGAATCGTCAAATGGTGCCAAAGTTATAAGCAAACCCAAAAATGTTTTTTTCCTGTGGAAATGCAGACCTAACCATAACTACCAGTGGGGACCATATATATATATATATATATATATATATATATATATATATATATATATATAAAAAAAACACTGAAATTCAACAGTTATGGTGTACTGAGCTAGCTATAATTTGCAACCCCATCAATAACTGCTTATGGCTTCAAATATTGCATCACTTGTGATATATTAAATGACATTGGTGATGACATCACTGATGACATCTTAAGTGACATAATTGATGACATTATAATAATATAATGCATAGAGTTACTAAGTGTATTTGTGTGGGTAGATAGCATGAATATGATGTAACCCTGGAGACAAATTTAATTATGCATTTCAAATTTTATATGGTGTGCCATTTACAAGTTTCTAACGTTTGGTGGTGGAGGAGGTAAACCATGTTAAACAAGGTAATGCTGAGAACACCTAATATGGGTTACAGAAGTGTATTTGAAAGTAGATTGTGGCTTAAAACCAAAACTTGTTCTAAAACATCTGTGGCAATGGTGCTGCTAACAATACATTAACCACCAGTGTATTTTTAGGCTACAGTGTTAAAGGCAAATTCTATAAGTTGTGCACATCTATTTAGAGAACTTCACTAAAGATTTTTAGGTACTGCATATTATTGAATACTTTAAAATGAAGAGGCATCCCACTTAGAGAAAATGTATCTCATGCTAGTGTTGTAAGCATGGCTTTAGGGTTGTTTGCTATTATGCTCAACTCAGTAATGTGTGTAGTGTATTGTACTAAACTACGGAGTGTTGTCTAAAGGGCCTGAGAAAATGTGTCTTTTTTAGTGATAAATGTACCTTTCAAGCTCTTGACTTTAGACGGTAGGTCATGTGAGGTCTTAAAAAGGGTAATTCCATTAAGGTGAATAGAAAATTGCCCACAGTTGTAGCATATTGAATTACATCAAGTCCATAAACCCTAAAAGTTGGTATTGCAATAATTGTATGATACCATCTGTGATGCCATAAATGATTTAATTTGAGATGTGATCAGTTATGTTATCAATGATGTCATTTAGCATGTCATAAGTTATACAATGTGCGTGGTTTTAAGCAGCGGCATGATGGGGGAGCAAGTTAAAGTAAGCTGACAGAACTATGGTTCAGTATTTGGGGGGGACTTAAACATTATGTTTTCTGTGTGTTTGTCACCTAAATATATTGTCACTTCCATCTTTGATTTTTTTCAATTAACTGAAATGAATGTGACAGTTTGCTATATGCTTTTGGACTGAAATGTATTCAGCAAGCTACACCTAGACAAAGTTTTTATCACCTCTCTAATACTATGGATGTGACCTTTCACAATACATAAAGCATGTTGGTGAAATTACCCACACTTAGGGCCATATTTATACTTTTTGACGCACAACTGCGCCAACGCAGTTGTGCGTCAAAAATTTTAACGCCGGCTAACGACATTCCAAAGCGCCATGCCGGCGCCTTATTTATGGAATGACGTTAGCCGGAGCAGCTGACTGGTGTGCGTCAAAAAAAATTACCCACACCAGGCTGCGCCGGCGTAGGGGAAAATGGAGCTTGGGCGTCAAAAAATGGGGCAAGTCAGGTCTGAGGCAAAATATTGGCCTCAACCCGATTTACGCCATTTTTTTTTACTCCCAACCCCCATTGAAATGACTCCTGTCTTAGCACAGACAGGAGTCATGCCCCCTTGCCCAATGGCCATGCCCAGGGGACTTATGTCCCCTGGGCATGGTCATTGGGCATAGTGGCATGCAGGGGGGCACAAATCAGGCCCCCATATGCCACAAAAAAATAAATAAATAAATACTTACCTGAACTTACCTTAAGTTCCCTGGGATGGGTCCCTCCATCCTTGGGCGTCCTCCTGGGGTGGGCAAGGGTGGCAGGGGGTGTCCCTGGGGGCATGGGAGGGCACCTCTGGGCTCCTTCCGAGCCCACAGGTCCCTTAACGCCTGCCCTGACCAGGCGTTAAAAAATTACGCAAAAGCGGCTGGACGTCATTTTTTTTTACCCCCCCACTCCCGTGCGTCATTTTTGCACGGGAGTTTAAATAAGGCGCACATGCCTTGGAGTCATTTTTTAGACGGGAACGCCTACCTTGCATATCATTAACACAAGGTAGGTATCCACGCTAAAAAATGACGCAAACTCCAAGATATTTGGCGCTAGACGGGTCTAACGCCAAAGTATAAATATGGAGTTAGCTTTGCGTCGGATTTGCGTAAAAAAAAACGACGCAATTCCGGCGCAAACAGAGTATAAATATGCCCCATAGTATATATTTTGCTCTTTATTACTAGTATTCAGACATGTAAGAAATCTAATGGTTCTCTTGGCATCAGCATCTTATTAAACTTTGAAGAGCATTCAGAAATGTGTTCACTCTTTATTTACCTTCACACGATGTGACTGTTAAGTACCTCATCAGATACAGAATTTTAAGTCAAGAGCTTTACATCTAAGTGTTAGTCACAATTAAGGCATGCACAACAAGGCCCAATAGGCAACCATCCATAGTTTCCAGAAATACCCTACACACAGTTCTGAAATGAGCACAATAATGTACACCATTTGAACAGCACTTGCAATTATACAGCAACTTGGACCATCTGTAAGCGAGTAATCCATATACTATACATTCTTCAACAATCCACAATGTCTCAGAATACTCATTGATGTTTGAGAGAATAAATATCTGCACCTTCCGAATCTCCAGTTCAAATAGAAATTGTCAATAGCAAAACACAACACTTCATCGTCAGTATGTGTACAGAAATTCACAGGTAAATAATGTATTGTAAGGAGGAGGCTTAGTTTTTCTCACATTTTTTTCCACAGATCCTTGATGGAAGCCAGAATCTATTTTTAACGTTCATTGAAACTCACACTAGTTGCTTTCAGTTTTCACCTTATTTAAATAAAGTACTGTTTGCAATTAAAAGTTTACTGGTAGCTACAGTGCACACCACATAATATTTACCATATTGAATCTGACTTGTCTGCAGTATAACACTATTGATGTTTCCTATATGCCACATCCATGTAGTCAATCCATGGCGTATATCAGTAGTTCCCAATCTGTGGTCCAGAGACCCATACTTTTTTAGCGCCGCACTTGCGTCATTTTTTGACGCAAAAGCGGCTCAAACTTGCAAAATACAATTGTATTTTGCATGTTTGTGCTGTTTTTGCGTCAAAAAGTGGCACAAATGCAGAGCTAAAAAAGTATAAATATGGGCATAAATGTATAATTGAACATTTTAACAAGTATTCTAGATGTCAAGCAATTTGGAATTAGAGGCTAAACATTAAATTAGCATCCTCAGATTGATTTGTGGGAGCAGTGCAGGTGCATCAAACAGTGTATGGGCCTGATTTAGAAGTCGGCACAGGGGAATACTCCATCTCAAATGTTACGATCACCATGAGATAGAATGGGATCGTAATATGGCGAATGGGATATCCGTTATGTTTGTGATGGAGTACTCCCTCTGTCAACTTCTAAATCAGGCCCATTGTATGGACAATGTGTGGCTTCAATTGAATTTAGAAAAGCATTAATCTTTCTATTATTATTATTTTTTTATATTTATGTTTGAAAATTAAATAAAATATATAATCATTTGTGCATGTGTTTGATTAATGGTTGTTTCTGTATTTTTTGTGCATTGTTTTGTGGTTCAAATCATCGACAATGTTTAGGCTGGGGCACCCGGCTTCCAGTAATGACTCAATGAGGGGGCTACCGTAATCCAATAATCATTCACTGGGGATCCCCGTGTTCCAGTAATAATAAAGTGGGGTTCCACAGAAGGGAAAAGGTTAAGAACCACTACTGTATAGCTACCTACTTTATTTTTTTTAATGATGTAGTAGCTTATATAGTAATTTAAGGAGCAGTAGCTGAGATAATGTTCATATGAAATGTCATCAATGATGTCATTTAACCTGTCATGAGTGGTGTACTATGTGAAGCCATACACAGTGCATGGCAGGGCCTCAAGTTATAGTTAGCTTAACAAACTATAACATGTGAATTTCATTGTTTATTTAGCCCCTTCAGTTCAGAGGGCGACCCGTTGACGTCCTCCACAGTACTTTCATATTGTTGATGGATCATGCTCCACAAATCAAAAAGTGGAAAACATCAGTAAACCTCCCCTTTGGGTCCTGAATGTGAGCTTTTTTGGTTATCTGGTACACCAGTTCGCACAGCACACTGACATTACAGCACAAAAGTGAAAGCAAACCATCCTAATGACAAGGTCCTGTTTCACTTTGTATTGGTGCCAGGGGGCCTTCTTCTGCCCCCGAGCACAAATCAACACTGGAGAGGCAACAATGTCCCCCTTTCAGCATTACTTTTACCTAGTAAATCCTTGCTTGGGGATCACACTAAGCACACAATCCCCAAGCAGGGATTTGATCCACTAGACCACCAGAGACGGTGACTGCGGGAGGAGCAGGTCACTGAGAATGGACCTCTGTTCCCCCCATCCCCAGGTCATATGAGTCTATCTTGCCCCCAAGGGGCTTATAGCGGGTGATCACCCCTAATCTGCTCCCCTGGGGATACAGAAAGCATACTAGACTCCAGGGACTAAAAGAGACAGTAATTTTTTTGGGCGGGAGCTTCACTAATGGGCATGGACTTGTGCTTCCCCCAAACCAAGCCACATCAGTTTTTCTGCCCCCTCAGGGGAGTGAATAGGGGGTGTTTATCCAAAATCTGCTCCTCCATGGGGGAGGTAAGAATGTCTACTAGACATCAGGAAAGGCAACCGCACTGCTCTTTTGGTAGGCGCTCCCCTCAACACGGGCCTTTCCTACCCCCCCAACCTCCACCAAACCATTATTTTACTCCCCCATTATGCAGAGACAAAGTGTTCACACCAGATCTGCCATCCCGGGGATGCTTGTGCTCCCACCATCAACGGCCGCAACTGTCTTTGTGCCTCCCCCCTCCCCCCGGGAAGAGTTATGGGGTGTTTACCACCAATGTGCTACTCTGGGAGCACACAATAAACTATGGAATGGTAGCTGTACTCTTTTTGTTAGAGTGGAGTGACCATTCCATGGTCATGGGTCTGTGTCCCTTCCCAATCCAGACATGACAGTCTTTCTTCAACTCTCTGGGTATTCATTTCTGGATTTTGCCCTGAATCTTCCCATCAGGGAACAGGCAGCACACTAGACTACCAGGGAAAAAATGGCCTATGGGAAAAGAAGTGGGTTAGAAAGGTTGATGCCTACCCAGGCATGAGGCTGCGCACTCAATTCAGAATGGGTCCAATAGTTTGTCTGTCCCTCCGGTGGTGAATTTGGGGAGTTTACCCCCAATCGCCCTACTGGTGACCAGAATGCACACTAGACAACCAGGGAAAAATGATCCAAAAAATGAAGGGGTGCTGTGCCATCCATCCAGGCATCGGTCTGTGCACCTGCTACAACAGCCCAACAGTCCTTCTACTACCTTGGAGTTAGGCTGGGAGAGTTTAAGCCCAATCTGCCCTAGGGGCCGCACCAGAGAAAAAATTGGTCCCATCCGAAGACAATCCCAATAGTCATTCTGCCACACCTCGGGCGAGAATGGAGGAGTTTACCTCCAATCTTCCAGTAAGCATAGAGCTTACTAGACACCAGGAATATATTTTAGTTTGTCACAGAAACAAATATGGGGTGTGAAGAGGTCACCCTAGTTTTAGGCGTATCCCCCACCCCTAAAGCCAATCTTTCTGCCCACCTGTGATGAAGAGCAGCACCAATCCCATGACAAGAAAGAGGAAATTTGGATTCTTTCTGGTGTAGTTTTGACATATAAGCCAACAGATTAGGGTGTACATCCAAATTTCCTCTTACATGCCATGCTGGATAGTTGTACTATTCGTCCTGTGCTCTGCCACCCAGGAAAACCTGCTAAACCCAAACATTTTTTACAACTCAACTGGATACCCAGGGGACTCCAGAATGGACTGCCTTGCTTGAATCCCTCAATTATTTCTTACCCACATTGCTCTGCAAACCTTAAACTTTGTCTAACCTCATAAATTTTCCTCATAACACAAGCTTCTAGAAGCTGCAGACATCCCTACAATTCCTACCCTCCAGTATTCCCACTCTTATTCCAATATAAATAGTTCTCCACTTGTGTGGCTGGGCCTAGCGCCCATGACACAAAAGACACCAAAATGCAATGCAGAGAAATCAGCACAAGGGATAGCTGAGGTATTTGGGCCCAGGCTTTGCCGCAACCCAGGGAAACTGACCAAACTCAGAATTTTTTTAACACTAGACACCAGGGGGTGGTGCCTTGCATGGGGATCCCACCATGCTTTCTTACGTACAGTACCCCACAAATCTCAAGCTTTGCTTTAAATCATACATGTTCCTGATACATCTGTGATGGAAACATCAAGAATATACAGAGATCCATAAAATTCCTACCTGTCAGCGTTCCCCTACTTGTCTCCATGGAAAGCGACTTCTCTTGTGTGGCTTGACCTAATGCCTGTGGCAAGAATGGATCAAACCAAGGACAATCAGAGTTTCCTCTGTCCAGGATTTGCATTATGAGAGGAAGGAGTTGTGTGTCTGTGCCCCAACAGGAAGCCAGGCACTGTATGAATATCTATTAGGCTCAGAAAAAAATCATACAGTGTCTGACTCGATTCTGAAGCACACTCTCACAGTTCTGGGTGCTGTTTGAATTGTGTTTTTAGTTAATGAAAAAATACAACCAGCTTCTGGCTCCTTACTGGAGCACAGAACTGTGTGTCTATTCCTCAGAATCAGGTGAGACACAGTACAAAAGTTCTCACTGTAAGAATAAATGCAAACAGCCTTTAGATCCTTGCTGATTCACAGATATGCATATCTGTGCCCCTGTAATGAGCCAGACACTGTAGCTCATATCTGCATAGTGTTTGTGGTTCGCTCAAAAGCCCACAATAGCAAGAGCAAACAATCAGTCCTTGATTTACAATTGTATTTCACTGTGCTCCAAACATTCATCAGTTGACATCAGAAAATCTAATCAATAAAAACTGAGAGTGAATGAAGGCTATATAAATCATGCAGATATTCCCCATGGAATCTACCCCTTAACAGAAGCATGCCCTGTGTCTACAGTAAGGATCTCTGCTGAAACGTATGGAAAACTCACACATCTGATAACCCCACACTCCGAAAGAACCAGAGGAACACAAGTGTGCATCAAGTCTTAGTAGGAATATGTTTGTTTGTGGGGAAGACTGAATGAAACTATTATGTTTTGTGTATAAAAATGCTAAAAATATGACAAATTTCTCATTGTCTCAGCCAGCAAATCAGAGGCAAGGGACGTCTTGCACCAAGGAGTAAAAACCTTAGGGTGGTAGATCATAAAATTATGTGGTTGTGGTATGTTTCCATAAAGCCCATGGGTGATGCATTTGACCAAAAATAGACACCCCACACTGGCATTTTGTTTGCAGTTGCTATTGAACTTTCCAAGTGCAAAACACCCAGTTTATCACAAGTGGGCACCCTGAACCCAAAGAAAACATACATGTCTAGTATCCCCATGTTCAGGGTGCAGAGTTGAACAAAGTTGGGGATCACACCAGAGAAGAGTTATATTCCTGCTTGAGGGAGACTGGAGGAAATGATCATGTTTTGGAAAACAACGCGATTGTCATGTTCAGTGTAATTCTCCAGGGTGAGGGGGGGTCTGCCGGACAGACAAAGAAATCTTATGATGTAGGATAGGGACATTAAATGACTCAACAAAAAATAAAAAAATATTATTATGTGAAAGTCAAATCCTGAGATCTACACTAAACAATTAGAGATGTGTGATAATGGTTGCCTTTTATATTTTCTTCCATCTGTTAACATTCATGATCACTGAGCTATCTATCATTAAACTGATCATTAAAATTCACATAATTTAAATTAGATTTTCACCTAATAAAAAGTACATTTTATAAAATATTGATTCCGAAGGTTTGGGACCAGGTACTGTATCACTACTACTCAAGAGTAAGAGCTTCTCTGCAAGTCTGTCTGAATCCATACACCTCCATGTCTTTGTAAGCATAATTCAGAGAAGAGGGAGAGAAATACCTTTCTTTTTCCATTTCTTTCAACATCAGTGTGAACCTTCTCAGACCTAGGGACATTTTGATTGAGTGTGGTTCCCCCAAAGTTTCAAGACACAATGGGCCTGATTCACAAAGGTAAACCTACACTTTCATGGACGTTTACAATTGTTTGCTATTCCCAAAAAGATATGTCTTTTTATGTGTGGAGACTCCGCATTTCTAAAGATACTACTTGTAAATCCCTTTGTGAATAGCAAATAATCCCTTTGGGAATCAGACCCTCTGTCTTGTCGCCATTTATGCGTAGGAGACTCTCTTTCCCCCATTGTAACAGGTACGCCAGCAGGAGGCGACGTTGAATGGATTGGTCAGCCGTTAACCAAGCAGAAGTAGATTTCTGTGTAATCAGCATACATTTGAAACTCCCCTGGTGACGCTCATGCAGCTGGTCCAGGGTGACTCATGCCATTGAGAAAGCTTTTAAGTGAAGATCAGTGAGGACCACCAGAAGACACTAGTCTTGTTGATGATTTAAAGGATCCATCCTAACTTGTTGGCAGTGACTGCTGATGAAGGAAGGGACCCACTGCAATGTGGGTCTTGATACAGTTACACCTTATTTGAGATCTTCAAGCACGATTATGTAGCCTACAGTGTCATAAGAGGCTCACAGATCAAGCAGTATGTCAGCAGTTTTGTTGTATTTCTCTAAGGTGCAGAGAAGCTCTTCCCTGCTGTTAGCTAAGGAGGTTTCTGTGCAGTTGATGGGCGTAATCCAGACTGAAGGTCAAGAAGGGGGTAATGAAGTTCCAGATAGACATTAAGATGCCTCACCCCTCCCCTGCATGATTTTACTGATGAAAAGTAAATTAGACATAAATTGGCATAAGGTCAGGGTGTTTGTTCAACTGTTTTGGTTTAAGAGGTGTTTTTTATGGCATGTTTAATGCAACCAGGCACCATCCCAAAAAGAAGGGAGACATTAAGTTAGTTGGTATTGTCAGACACTAGCGAGAAACACATTTTTGACCATCAAAGCAAATTTGGATGCTTTTGTTTGGGCTGGCATGTAACAAGACCTCAGCTGTAGCATGTGAAGATTGGCACACTGAGAGGTACTTGTTTCTGGGGAATTGGCAATGAACTACCAAATGTTGACGACTTTGGCCTTAAAGAACCCAAAAAGATCTTATCAATGTTGTTGGAACAGGTAGCGGTCAATATTAATGCCTTCTTCCCTATTGCATATCAGGGTGTGACGTTTGCCCAAAGACTAGCTTCTGCCCATGACACTGTTTCAATTAACGTATGAGAGGTCATGTCTGGTGTTCTATTTCCCACAATTGTGCTTCATGTGCATGTCCGAGAGCCCATTTGAGCTAAGCCTTCTGTATGTTATTAATCAGCCATGGCAAAACCCACTTTCCATACTATGGATAGCCATCCCCAAACCCTACTTGCCACCTGAAGGAAATGTACCTTTTCTGTATCACTCTCATTTTATTTGATTGCCTCTTGCTGGGCACTGCATTTTTTATGTCTTTAGAACTCTGTGCACTTTACCCTTGCAAAGCAGAGGTAGAGTGCGGGTGCTCCTCCTCTAAACATGGCTAAACCGGTTTATGATTAAGTGGAACATTAAAATGCCTATAAATCTTTAGTATGTGTTATAGAATGTGCTCTGGGCCTGGCAGCTAAAAGCCACTTGTAGACTATAGCATCTATTGTACCATCCACTGTAGTGGCAGCAGACATATGGCTACATGTGTACTCTATGTAGCCTGACTGCTGCAGTGTAATATCTGCAGTGTAACCTGTTAAAAAAACCTTTTTGGCAGGTACAAACATTATTTTTAAATATTATTACATTACCACTATTTAAGCTTTGTATCCCACATGGTAGGGTGCAGGGTATTCAGAAGTGGGAGATGTGGAAAATTAATGTTATCATGTCCCCACAGTGACAAAGCCCTTAATGCTATTTGTGGTGGGCCTGGCTGTCCTAAGAAGAAAGCCAGAGTACAGGTTAAAATGCTAATGCTGTATCTCAGGAATGGGACCAGCTAGGAAAATAATAAGCCATTAGTTCTAGTACCTATCAAAAATCAAATCCAATGGTGAAGCTGTATTTTTTAGTAAAACATTCAGGAGAGTAATTGGTAGAAAGTTACCCATTACCTTACTGAACTGTCAGAAGGCTAATTAGCATAAGCCTCTGCCTGTTCTCAGTCTGTACTCAGCACTGAATAGGTGTGAATGAGGTGTCAAGTGTCTCCCAGAAGCTAACAATAGGCTGGCCTCAATGGGCAGAGATGACGTTTCTGAACTCCAAAGAATAGTCAGAATGGGTGCTGTGGGCATCATGTCACACCACACTGTGAAGTCCTGCTTGACAGGTCTTTTGAACCACATCTAACACTTGGGCACACTTGAAAGAGAGGATGTAAAGACCATTCTTCTGGATCCCCTGTCTGGATGCTGAAAGATCCTACTTCTGTCCTACCATACTGTTTCTCTGGATTTGTTGTTCCTGCCTCAAATTGGATTTTAGTGTTTAGTGTGGGAGGGCACAGGTGATTTCCCTGTGGCACTCACAAACACACACAGAACGTTCAGAGCCCAAGTTTAGTGTCACTGAAGACTTTTGCCATCTTGAAAATGCTCTGGCAAATGGCATATTGGGCCTGCTTGAACTAAGGGACACAATAATAACTGACAAAGTGGGTGGTGTTGGACCCTAGAACTTTTACCCCATTGGTTAGGCAGTGCCAAGTAGTCACTCCCACCTACAAGTAGGTGATTGACATCAATGTCGAACCTCCAGGCACCCACTTCAGTACAATTTCTGGACCTGTGGAAGATCAGGAGAGGAATGGACCTCCTCTCTGTGACCTGAAAAGAGCCCTGAAGGAATGGAACTGCTCCATTTTGTACTTAGGATAAAGAAGTTGATTTCAGTGGTCAGTTGGCTTACCTCAATGTGGCTACAGGAAGACAACAAGAAGCAAGAGGCATTTTCATGGATGTTGACAGCTGAGCAGTGGCAACTGAACCTGGTACGGTTCTGTTGGCCTCTGCCTGACACCCTGTGTGTCTCTACGTGTCTCTCAAGAGGTCCTTAGGGGGCCACATTTAATTGTTAGCTGCCAGCTTGTTTCTCCACCAGGGTGACAGAGTAAATTACTCCATTGCCATGACAGAGATGCTGCCTACGACATGTGGAGATGGCAGCCAAGTAGGCTGTCATTTCTAAAGGATTGGCAGGAACTGCCGTCACTGAGGTTTCTGTCAATGTGTTTTACAGTTTGATGCAGGGCTCCTTCAACATAACACAGCCTTGAACCAAATAGTTTTCTTTTCTATTTTCAAAAATTAACCCTGAAGTGAGATTTCCTTTTTGAAAATAAAAAAAAGATACTGCCACTTTGCCATGAGAGTCATCTCTGATGGTGAGGGGGCTTTTAGTGCTTTTTTACTTTCCATTACCATCAGAATTTGCCTGGTGGTGTCGGACAGTAAGAAACAGCTATGTGTCCACCCATGCTAATTTGGCCTTTTTCAGCCTATCAGAGACGTTTTGACTCAGCGGTGACAGAGTAACTACCCCCATGCACCTCTATCCACATTTAAATTGGGGGGCAGGCCACTATGCTGGTGGAGAGGGAACGCCATTGCTGTTGCAACAGAGTTCCCTTTCCATCAACACATAAATTAGGCCCTAAGTGAGAAGGTAACATTTATTACTGTTTTGGTACTGCATAAATATTGTACACGTTGCCCTAAATAAAGCCTGTCTGTTCTGTGCCATAGCTATCAGGTTCTTGCGCTTAGGTTAATTTAGTGAAAGAAAGATTTTTTTCACAGTACGTGAAGACGTAAAAGTGACTCATTTCCAGGTGGAAAATCCTACAGTGTGTATAGTTGCTCATGCGTTTACATAGTCATAAATGCTGATCACAAAGGTTTTCCTGGAGTACTCCTAGAAACTTGCAAGTGTGGCAGATTTGTATCCATAAATGAGAAACCTCTGTGAATTGGAAAACTTTGAAAATCTGCATCAATGCAACATCAGCAACTGTGGATGCAGATTTCTGACTCTTTTGCTAAACAGGGGCCTTTTTCTGGCTTTTACTATTTGACTGCCTGATTGAACCACCCACCTAATATATGGAAAGACCATAATTGAATAGTCTGCTTGGCACATCTGTGCGAACCTCAAAAAACAGTTGTAATGTCCTTTGCCTCACTAAATGAATATCTTTATTGTATAAAGTAAACTACAATATTCATCTCAATAATAAATACATTAAAAACCACAGATACATCTACAAATATTCCATAAGAGCAACATTACAATGAAGACAACAGTAGACATGATCTAAAAATGTAGTTGATTTCACAATAACTTGACAATCTATTGTGGAAAAGAAATGGGCAAGAAGCTCTTTGACACATCTACAATTAATTAAATTAAATGCTTTTTTCAGATATTTCTTTCATAGATCTAGTGAACTAGGACATAAACAAATTAAGTGCTCATTAGACTTCTCTTTATAGTTCAAAGACACTTGAATTTGAACTATTGGCATCAACAGGAAGCAAAATATCCAGTATTTTTGTTTGCATCCTGGATTTAAATTAGAGGCTAAATACTCTTATTTTATTCTAGAATATGAATCAATTGTATAACAAGCATATTGATATATTTGTAATGTCAACAAGTACACAGCTCTTCATTCCTCCACAGAGTCTGTTTAATTAACCTCTTCTGCCCCAATCGGGGCAATTTTATCAGATAGCGGTAAATTGTTTTCCAGGATTATTTTGTTAACAGATGCCAAGTTCAGCCCAGGACACCAATCTTGATAGTTTGTTACCACACTGCAAATCAAAAATCTCAATGAGCCTTTATTTGCTATTGCACAGTTGCAGAAGTAATTCAAGATTGCTGCTGATCGCCGAACAGGCAATGCTTCACTGAACTCACCTTCCCTACAACGAACCTGTCCATCCTAGGAGAATCTACCAAATGAAGGGTGTGAATTCTTTACAAGCATTTGATGATAAGTAGCCAGTATACATTGCACCCTCGATAAGAGCTCTCTCATACAGTAACATCCCCAGCCTCTATACAGTTAATAAAAGTCATGAAGAGAGCGTATTAAGATGATCAATATACGGAGCAAAAAGTAACCTAGACGGGATACATTATTGAACTAACTCCTCTTTCAACGTTACTTTAATGGCAGAAATGTGCTTTTTCTGATTTTTCCCCCTCCTTTCGCATCCCTATAATTTATACTTCACAGGTATATAGCTTCACATCTATTATATGTTTCACCATAGAAGCTCTGCTTTATGTTAGCGTTAGATCAAGTAGATTCAGCAGTTCTTATCATGAGGAGAATTTGTCTCAGAAGTATTGAGTTTTACTATCACAGATCTTAACCTTTGATCAGAGAGAGTCATTGATTCGATGTTAGCCTCTGAAAGTGGCAGAGAAGTGGAAACCAAAAAATAAACAATGCTCTCCATGTGTGAAAGGGCTAGATAATGCATCAGGTGACACCACTGGTCCCTGGAGGGCTCTGGGGGGGCACAGAAATTAGACGTTTTGTATTTTTCCCTTTCCAGAAAAGAGAAGTGAAGAAATCTCCTGCCTCTTGATTTTGCTTGTGTAATAATCCTAATTCCATTACCCTTCTGTACTAGATAGCAACACCTCTCTCAGCAACAAGCACAACTGATTGCGCCATTACTTCCACCTACTTCCAAAATTTGCAGCTCAATGCGCTTTGAATGGGTGTGGCGGCGCACGGGGTTGGGACAAAAACATTACAATCAGAAATAAAATAAAAAAATTAAAACGTACCTGCGTGCAGCGCCACAGCTCCTCCATCTCCTCAGCAGGCACAGGCTCCCAGCCTGCACTGTGGCCAAACCTGATGCTGCTCAGAGCAGCATAAGGATTGGCTCGGAGTGCCCAGGCAGGATGCTCCCATGGAGACTGGCAACCTATGCCTGCTTTCACCAGCCCAGCAACACAGTGTCCGAGAAGGCCGACCAAACACACATGCTCAATGAGGGGAGTGCACTCTCCTCATCCCCGTCATGCCACATGGTCCCGCCCCTTTAACAACGCAAGGATAATAAACAGCTTACTATCCTTTCGTTGAAAAAGGTTTGCAGCTGCTGCTGCTCACGGAGGGTGACATTCCTCCACCATAGCGGAGGAGCCGCCGCTGCTCCCAATTTCTAATCTTTCAAATGGGCTATTTGTGAGATTATATCCTGTAATTATTACACATCTGTAGATTATCCCCTGCAGGCCTACTTTTCTTAAAAATATTGAAGCTTATTATGTTCAATAATATAAATTGTAAAAGTCAAAGGAGCGTCATTGCTTTATACAGACCGGATATTTTCTGAATTCTGCCTACCGGCCTCCTGTATGTTTCCCTTTACTTACATTATTTCCCCACAGTTGGGCTGCCTCACACTGTAGTAATGTGTACGATTAGAATGTTAATAAAATGCTATGCGTGTTAATAGAATGTGATGCGTAGAGTTCTAAATGGGAACTCCGGCTGCAGAGACAGTTGGAGCTGTGGCCGGGACGAGACATTTCTTGGTGTGAGGGGCTTGTAACGATACTTCATAAAGGAATTAAATACTTTAAACCAACTCGCCTCCAGACCGTTCTTACAGAAATTGGCGACAAGGTAAAAGGTCAGCCCCCCACACCGCCACCTCCCTTCAGGTCCATCCGGACAGATACCTCCTGCTTCTTCGCGTCTCTACACTTGACTTGAAATCAGCCTATCACCAAATTAAGTTAGATCCGGATAGCAAAAAATGAACAACGTTCATTACACCATTTGGGTGTTATCAATTCACAAGGGTACCTTTTGGGCTAGCTTCTGCTGCTGCAATGTTTCAGAGAATTATGAGTGCCTTATTATTGGGTATAAATGGTGTCATGTTCTTTCAAGATGATGTACTTATAATGGGGAAGACAAAGGAAGAACATGATGAACGATTACATCGGGTATTGGATGTGTTTCAAATGAAAGGTTTGACTGTAGAGTTTGGCAAATGCAAGATTGCTTGCAGAGGCGTTAAATACCTTGGTCATGAAATTAGTATGGATGGTATAAAACCAAAGGAAGAGTTGGTGGAAGCTGTCAGGTTGGCACCCGTGCCACATAATAAGGACGAAGTACATGCTTTTTTGGGTCTGGTTGAGTTTATTTAAAAATTCATAAAGAATTTTTCTGAAAAAACGTTTGCCATTAGACAACTACGTAAGACCAGAGTTAAGTTTGTCTGGACCAAGGATTGTCAGGAGGAATTTGATAAGCTGAAGGTAGAGATTAGTAAGGCTCCTTTCTTGAAAGGTTTTGAATCTTTAAGTAAAATTATTATCACCACGGACGCCAGTGCGAAAGGGTTAGGAGCCGTTTTATCACAAAAAAATGATGTGAATGAAGAATGGATTGTTGGTTTTGCTTCAAGATCGTTATCTGATGCAGAGAGTAAATATTCAGTAATAGAAAAAGAGATGTTGGCGTGTTCTTGGGCTTTGGTGCATTTCAGACAATACATATGGGGACTTAGAGTGATAGTTAGAACTGACCACAAGCCCTTGATAAATGTTCTTACTAGCAAGGGGTTACAAAATGCTTCCCCGAGACTGGCCAGAATGTCTTTAAAACTTTTAAATTTCAACTACGAAGTACAATACATACCTGGCACCAAGAATAGGGTGGCTGATTTTTTAAGTCGGTTACCATTACCTTTGGCTTCTAGGAATGAAGGGGATGAGAAGTTTGTGGAGGATGAGCAAGTCGCATTGCTATTTGATGAAGGACAGGATGGTATCAACATAGATGAATGGAAAAAAACCATGGTGACTGACAAAGAATTGCAGAAGATATTGACTTATGTGCGTTCTGGTTGGCCGAATAAAAGAATTCTCAGTGAAACAGAACAGAGTTTTTGGGAAGTTCACAACGAGCTTAGTGAAGAGCAAAATGTTCTCTTGAGGTGTGGCAGGTTTGTACCACCAAAATTGTTACGAACGAAAATTGTGGGTGTGTGTCATGAAGGGCTTTTAGGTATTTCTAAGACCAAGGCGAGAGTGAAGAACATGTACTGGTGGCCTGGCTTGGATGTTCAGGTGGAGAGACTAGTTAGAGAGTGCCTCATGTGTGACAATGCAGATAAAACACAGAAAACTTTCACACCGCCATTAATCCCTGTACCTTGCCCAAATTTGCCATGGGAAAAAATTGGTATCGATATCATCGGACCGGTTGAAAGTGATCTGGGTGAAAAGAAATTCATTATAGTAGCAATGTATCATTTCTCTAAATGGCCGGAAGTGAAAATCACGGGTAATGTGCAGAGTAAGGATGTCGTGAAGTTTCTGGATAAGTTGTTTGTTAAGGAAGGTCTACCAAGATGTGTAATTTCTGATAACGATTCTCAATTTATTGCTGATACTTTCAAAAAATTTCTGCAAATGAATGAAATTATACACAAATTGACTTCTGTGTACCATCCAGAAGGGAATGGTTTAGTTGAGCGGTTTAACCGTGTAATCAAGAGTACGATTCAATTGGCAACAAGTAGTGGATTGAATTGGGAAAATGAAATATTCAAAATGATTTGGGCATACAGGATAACACCTAGTAGTAGTACGGGTAAAAGTCAATTTGTCATTATGAGAGGAATGGAACTCGTGAGTAAGGAATGTGCATGGATCCGGGAAGGACAAGTTTCTGAATGGTCCTTAGAAAATGTAAGAAAAAATAATTAGAAGCAAAAAAAAATGTATAATTTGAATTACGATCGGAAACAAAATTTGAAATTGGTGCCTGTGAAGGTGGGAGACTGGGTAAGAGTTTAAAAAAATTGTATGATACGAAAGGGAGAGAGTAGGTTTAGCAAACCTTTAGTAGTTAGCGAGTTATTTTGTAACTCAGCACGGTTGAGTGATGGGAAGGTGTGGCATCTACGCCGCTTGGCTAAATGCAAGAATGAGTCTGATCTAAGTCGCTTGGCTAAATGCAAGAAAGAGTCTGAGGGTGGCAGATTGAGGAATTATAACTGGATGGATGATCTATGTGAGGAAAAGGTCATCGGAGGAGAAGTGGAAAGTCAGGAAGCAAGAACTGAGAATGAACATGAGGAAAATATCATCGGAAGAGAAGTGGAAAGTCTGGAAACAAGTAGTGGAAATGAACATAAAGATACTATTTCTGGAGGAAGGATGGGAAGGTTTGGATGGAATATCAGAACACCATTGAAATTGAGAGATTTTGTACATTAATAAGGTTAGGTTTTTTTTAGAGGGAATTTGTAATTTCCGTTGTGAGTTGTATAGCTAAATGTTTTATTGATAGTTGATTTATGAGATTTGCTTGTATATACAAAAAAAAAAAATGTTTTGGGGGGAGATGTGTAGTAATGGGTAGGATTAGAATGTTAATAGAATGCTATGCGTGTTAATAGAATGTGTTCGTAGAGTTCTAAATGGGAACTCCGGCTGCAGAGACAGTTGGAGCTGTGGCCGGGACGAGACATTTCTTGGTGTGAGGGGCTTGTAACAATACTTCATAAAGGAATTAAATACTTTAAACCAACTCGCCTCCGGACCGTTCTTACACACACCACTCTCTCTTTGTCTGTAAGGCTTCCTCCAACCAACCGTGTCCCTCATCTCTCTCGCTCTTTTTTCTTTCAGTGGTCCTCTTAGGTTTTTCCTGCATTATTGGATTTGTGTACACAATGAGAGATCACTAAGCCCCTTTAAACCCAAAAAGTGCATTCATACATTCCATAAAAGATAGTTAATCATCTACGAGGATGGGAGAGCATATATTGCGATAAACTGGTAATACTGTATTTGACAAACTGCATGATTCAACCGAACCCGACTTCCCTTCACTGCTCCTAGTCCAGTCCTATTTCTTTCTCAGCCCAGCATCACTTACCAAAGGAGGAGCTGAGGTGCAAGGCTCTTCCCTGGCAAGCCTAAGCTAAGTGAGGGGGCATAAAATCCCTTTCCCATACTGCCTGTCCCATATTGTTGAATTCCGGAATAATGATGATCCTGTCCACCACAAGGGCTGCATAGCCCCCCAGTCCTGTCATACCATAGCTCACCACTTGACAAAAAAATGTAATATGTCTTCACTGATGTTGCCTTATTTTTGTCAGCTGAACCCCGTAATATCGAAAAGGCAATGGTGGTAGTCACATTATTTGCTTTGTTATCTGGCTTTAACCTAGACATAAGTATATCGGAGGTCATTTTGGTTCATGCACCTGGTGAGATACGCCTATTAAGATATTTACGGACAACCTTGGAAAGCCCAAAAGGTATTTGGGGATTACGATTACTAGGAATATTCAGGACTGACATTTTTTAAAATTATGGACCTCTATTCTTGAAAACACAAGGACAGCTCAAGATGTGGGAAGCGTCTTCTACTTTCAATTCTCAAATATGTTAATTTATTATAAAGGATTGTGCTACCTAGGTTTATTATTTGTGGTTATGGCATATGGATTTTTGCTTCACTAATAAAACAGAAGTCCCAGTTGGAGTTGAAGAGGTTGGAGAACTGTAATAGGTAAGAGTAGGAATGGTGACTTTTTGGTACGTTTTGAGAAGTGGCAAAATGTGCCCCTTAGGAGGCATGGCTGCTACTTGTTGACTCTCTGGTGAAAGCTGTATTTTTTAAGCTGCTTACCTGCCCACCACCCTCTTCAAAGCATGACAGTTAATAATTGTCTCAAAATGCAAGTTGCTAATTATCACAAGTTCTGCAACTGGGGGTCTGAGGCTCAAAGTATAGTAGCATTTTCCATGAAGGAAAAATAGGTACATTTTTGGTCTTTGATGAGGCATGACTTCGCTATCGGGGTGGAGGGACAGATGAGCATTTGTGGTGAACAGCTTACCTGTCCACCACGCTCTGCAAATGTGGTGGATAGGTAGGCAGGTTCCAAGTGCAGTCTGACATCCTTTCAGTAGATCTGCATTGCCAACTTGAGTGGAGCTGCATTATATTAAGATGCTAGGCAAACCGAACTCTCAGTGCTACTCATTACAATGCTACATAAGGCAGCTAACCGAATGTCTTGCATCATTCCTTGTGGAAAGCAGCATCAAAATCAGAATGACAAACCCAAATCCTGGAACCAGTCAACTTTTCTGAAGGCTTGTGACGCGATTACAAGTAATGATGTCCCTTTTCCAGAAGCAATACAGTGGACATCACTATGAAATATGAATAACGGCAAGTTATAAAGACTGCACAAATAGAGCTAATAGTGTTTTCAAAATATGCCATGGTCCCTGGTGAATTCTGCATGATTAGTGCACAAACTGAGACTGTGCTAAAGGTGTGCAAAGATGGAAATGTTTCTCATACTAAATTCACATACGTCAGTTACATGAAAGAAACATTGTCAACATCTATCCAGTTTCAAAGTTGTGAGGACAAAGATATTTAAAATGAGCTTTTGAGAAAATTGCACATCTATTTTCAGGGTTAATTGGTGCTCACATTGAAAAATTTAGTATCAGTGGAGACCACCTATTCAATTGAGTAGATCCAGAAAAAGCACCAGAAACTGTGAACTAAGAGCAAGTATTAATAGGGAACTACACCAGAATATGTTTGCATAATACAAAATAAGTAAAAGTCCTGATGGCCGGTGCACAAAGCTATTTTGCGATTGCAAAAGGCAAATTGTGACTCGCAAAGAGGAAGGGGGTTCCAAGGGCGTCCCTTCCTAATTGTGACTCGCAGGCCTATGTACGATTGTTTTGTGACTGTGAATGCGGTCGCAATGCAATTGCAGTTATCACCAATTTCAAATTTGGATTAACCCAATCGCAAACGGGAAGGGACCCCTTCCCCTATGTGAATTGTAGCAAGAAAAAAAAATCAGTGCAGGCAGCAGTCCCATGGAACTGTTCATTTTTATTTTTGAAATGCATCCTGTGTTCCTTCAAAGAAAACGGGCTTCATTTCCCCCAAAAAAATACTTTATTGAAAAAACAGTCACAGACATGGTGGTCTGCTGACTCCAGCAGGCCACCATCCCTGTGAATGCGGCCATTCCCAAATGGGTCGCAATTGCAACCTGCCTCATGATTATTAATGCAGCAGGTCCTTTGCAATCCATTTGAGAATCCAGTGTCTTAGACACTGTTGTACATTACAGAATGCGACTCGCAAAAAAAAATGCTAATTTCAAGACGCAACCTGTAACGGTCCTACATCCAGCCCGATACTGACAGCAAAGTAGGGTACTCCATAAAATTTGTAATTCGGGTCGTTTTGTAGAAACGTGAGAGGATTCAGTTTGTAAAAAGCATGCTAAATGGATGTATTAAGATTTTTGACTTTTGGAAATACAAAGGGGGTGATTCTAACCCTGGCGGTCGGTGTTAAAGCGGCGGCCAACCCGCCAACAGGCTGGCGGTAAAAAATATGGGATTCTGACCCTGGCGGGAACCGCCAACACAGACAGCCACTTTAACACTCCGACCGCCACGGCGGTACAAACAAACAGCGCGGCGGTCACCGCCAACAGCCAGGCGGCAGCCAATGTACCGCCCACACTATCACAACTCACCAATCCGCCACCTTTTCCGGGGCGGGAGCACCGCCGATAAAAACACGGCGGAAACAGACTACGGACGGGAAACCGCTCACCACTACGCACTCCAGGAGGAAGGAGGACAGCATGGAACCCGAATTAAACATCCTACCTGCTCTCGTCTACCTTCTCATCTACCACGAGTACGAAGTCCGGCGCAGACGACAACGGTGAGTACTGCACCTACGACACACGGGAGGGGGGAGGACGAAAGGTTACGGGCACACACATATGCGACCCCCACCCCGCCCCAACTATGTACACACCAATGCAGAGCAACAAGTCACAGTGACACCACCCAAACACCCCAGAAAAATGCTAGGACATAATCAAATTTGGAATAAATATTTATGTACCAAAAAGCTCCTGAAAATTATCGTACAACCATGAAAGATATTCACAACAAAACTAATGACATACACATCAGTGTATAACTGAAGTAACAAGTCCTGCACATCCTACGAATTCATCATGTCCGTGGGCCAAAGTTTTGAGAAACAAGGGCAAAGCCCACACAGGAGACCTGAGTCCTTTGGAGAGAACACTGCAGGGGCATCAGATGTAAAAACTACAGGCACCTCAGGGGGAAGGGAAGGGGGGGGCACCACAGCCACATGAGTCCACGACGCCAGATCCACGAGGAGCCACCATGCCCACTGCTACACTGGGTGGGCTGCCCACTGTACCATCCTGGGGAGTGCAAAGCCACAGTCTCTCAATGTCTCTACAGTGGGTGGGCTGCCCACTGGACCATCCTGGGGAGTGCAAAGCCACAGTCTCTCAATGTCTCTACAGTGGGTGGGCTGCCCACTGGACCATCCTGGGGAGTGCAAAGCCACAGTCTCTCAATGTCTCTACAGTGGGTGGGCTGCCCACTGGACCATCCTGGGGAGTGCAAGGCCACAGTCTCTCAATGTCTCTACAGTGGGTGGGCTGCCCACTGGACCATCCTGGGGAGTGCAAAGCCACAGTCTCTCAATGTCTCTACAGTGGGTGGGCTGCCCACTGTACCATCCTGGGGAGTGTAAAGCCACAGTCCATCAGGTGGATGACAGTCTCCACTGGTCAAGGAGGAGGCATGGTGGGCACAGTGAACCATAAACAGTGATTGAGACAGCGGTGCCCAGCGGAGCGGTGCTTGAGATGAAGGGCCCAGCGGAGCGGTGCTTGAGATGAAGGGCCCAGCGGAGCGGTGCTTGAGATGAAGGGCCCAGCGGAGCGGTGCTTGAGATGAAGGGCCCAGCGGAGCGGTGCTTGACAGGAAGGGCCCAGCGGAGCGGTGCTTGAGATGAAGGGCCCAGCGGAGCGGTGCTTGAGATGAAGGGCCCAGCGGAGCGGTGCTTGAGACGGCGTTGCCCAGCGGAGCGGTGCATGACAGGAAGGGCCCAGCGGAGCGGTGCTTGAGATGAAGGGCCCAGCGGAGCGGTGCTTGAGATGAAGGGCCCAGCGGAGCGGTGCTTGAGATGAAGGGCCCAGCGGAGCGGTGTTTGAGATGAAGGGCCCAGCGGAGCGGTGCTTGAGAAGAAGGGCCCAGCGGAGAGGTGGAGAGACAGCGGTGCCCAGCGGAGCGGTGCTTGAGATGAAGGGCCCAGCAGAGCAGTGCTTGAGACGGCGTTGCCCAGCGGAGCGGTGCATGACAGGAAGGGCCCAGCGGAGCGGTGCTTGAGATGAAGGGCCCAGCGGAGCGGTGCTTGAGATGAAGGGCCCAGCGGAGCGGTGCTTGAGATGAAGGGCCCAGCGGAGCGGTGCTTGAGATGAAGGGCCCAGCGGAGCGGTGCTTGAGACGGCGTTGCCCAGCGGAACGGTGCATGACAGGAAGGGCCCAGCGGAGCGGTGCTTGAGATGAAGGGCCCAGCGGAGCGGTGCTTGAGATGAAGGGCGGAGCGGTGCTTGAGATGAAGGGCCCAGCGGAGCGGTGCTTGAGATGAAGGGCCCAGCGGAGCGGTGCTTGAGAAGAAGGGCCCAGCGGAGAGGTGGAGAGACAGCGGTGCCCAGCGGAGCGGTGCTTGAGATGAAGGGCCCAGCGGAGCGGTGCTTGAGACGGCGTTGCCCAGCGGAGCGGTGCATGACAGGAAGGGCCCAGCGGAGCGGTGCTTGAGATGAAGGGCCCAGCGGAGCGGTGCTTGAGATGAAGGGCCCAGCGGAGCGGTGCTTGAGATGAAGGGCCCAGCGGAGCGGTGCTTGACAGGAAGGGCCCAGCGGAGCGGTGCTTGAGATGAAGGGCCCAGCGGAGCGGTGCTTGAGATGAAGGGCCCAGCGGAGCGGTGCTTGAGATGAAGGGCCCAGCGGAGCGGTGCTTGACAGGAAGGGCCCAGCGGAGCGGTGCTTGAGATGAAGGGCCCAGCGGAGCGGTGCTTGAGATGAAGGGCCCAGCGGAGAGGTGGCGAGATAGCGGTGCCCTGCGGAGCGGTGCTTGAGACGGCGGGGCCCTGTTCAGCGGTGCTCTTCTCCACGGCGGGCCCTGTTCAGCGGTGCCTATCTTCACGGCGGGGCCCTGTTCAGCGGTGCTCTTCTGCACCGCGTGCCCTGTTCAGCGGTGCTCTTCTCCACGGCGGGCCCTGTTCAGCGGTGCCTATCTCCACGGCGGGGCCCTGTTCAGCGGTGCTCTTCTGCACCGCGGGCCCTGTTCAGCGGTGCTCTTCTCCACGGCGGGGCCCTGTTCAGCGGTGCTCTTCTGCACCGCGGGCCGTGTTCAGCGGTGCTCTTCTGCACTGCGGGCCCTGTTCAGCGGTGCTCTTCTGCACCGCGGGCCCTGTTCAGCGGTGCTCTTCTCCACGGAGGGGCCCTGTTCAGCGGTGCTCTTCTGCACCGCGGGCCCTGTTCAGCGGTGCTCTTCTCCACGGCGGGGCCCTGTTCAGCGGTGCTCTTCTGCACCGCGGGCCCTGTTCAGCGGTGCTCTTCTCCACGGCGGGGCCCTGTTCAGCGGTGCTCTTCTGCCCCGCGGGCCCTGTTCAGCGGTCCTCCTTCCCAGCTGGGATGTGGCATGTGGGGTCCACCTTCTCCGCGCTCCTGCTGCCCTTCCGCTCCTTTGATGGGGCTCTCGGGCCCTTGCCTCCCCTAGATGGTGTGGGTGGTGAAGTGGCCGCACATTGCTCCTTGTGGGCAGCCCTGTCGGTCCTCGCACGGCGGCCCTTGTTCTTGCGGGTCCTCTTGCCGGGGGGGGGGGCTGGACGTGTCCTTGCTGCTGATCGATGTGTCACTGCTGGCAAAGGGTGGGCTCCAGAACCCATTCACAACAGTGACACCCGAAGCTGGGCTGGTGGTGGCTGCGGTGCTCTTGGGACTCTTTGAAGATGGATGGGGGAGCTCATCGGGGGGAAAGAGGTCAAGGTTAGCCAGGAAAAGTTTTTTAGGGCCAAGGTAAAGGGTAGGAGAAGTGGAGATAGAAGTGGAGGTAGAGGAGGTGGTTGTAGGAGAGTCAGGTGTGCTGTCATTGGGTGAAGGTGCTGGTGCTGTAGGCTGTCGTGAGGTGGATGGCTGTTGGGTGGGTGGCTGCCTGCGTTTGTGTGTCTTGGAAGAGGGGGTGACAGACACAGTGGGAGAGGACACAGGGGACGTGTAAATGGCAGTGGGGGTGGTGACTGCACGAGTGTGGACTGTACTGGAGGGTGAGGTGGTGATGGAAGCACTGGCTGATGTTGGGGTGCATGCAGGTGTGAGTGTAGACGTCACAGGGAGGGAGGCGGGAGACGAGGAGGAGGGGGACACAGGGGTGGCAGTGGCTGTTGGCATGTCTGCATCTGGGTGTTGCTTGGGTGAGTGTTTATGGGATCTGTGGTGCTTGTGTTTGGATGAGCTGCTCTTGGGTGTTGAGGTGTGTGCAGGCTGGTCTGATGGTGTGGATGGGATAGGCTGAGGAACAGGAGACAGAGAAAGGCTGGAGGCAGTAAGAAGAGGGAGGCTGGAAACAGGGACAATGGCTGCCGTCAGTGCTGAGGCCAGAGCAGTGAACGCTCGTTGATGGGCAGCCTGACCCGAATGAATGCCCTCCAGGTACGCATTGCTCTGTTGCACCTCCCTTTGCACACCCTGGATGGCATTCAAAAGGGTCGTCTGCCCAACAATGAGCGTCCTTACCAGGTCAATGAGCTCCGCACTGAGGGCAGCAGGGGCAACAGGGGCAGGGGCTGAGGTGCCTGGGGCGAAGGAGACGCGCGCCTTCCTGGGCGAACCGGCACGGAGCGAAGACTGAGGGGCTGCTGGGAGG
Organism: Pleurodeles waltl; assembly: GCF_031143425.1. Classification (NCBI taxonomy): domain Eukaryota; kingdom Metazoa; phylum Chordata; class Amphibia; order Caudata; family Salamandridae; genus Pleurodeles; species Pleurodeles waltl. The sequence goes on from NC_090440.1 coordinate 1,089,144,288, forward strand.
GCGGGGCTGGTGCGCTGGGTGGCGGCTGTACCTGTAGAGGCGGGGGGCACGGATGTTGCCGCCACCGCTAGGGAGCTCCCATCCGAGGACGTGTCGCTTTCGCTGCTCTCACCAGCGGTCCCCGTCGTGGTGCTCCCCTCGCCCTCCGGATCACTGGTGCCCTCGGTGTCTGTTCCTGGGCCCACCAGGGCCTTGTGTCCTGCAGCTCCCTCGTGCTCCGATGCCAAATCTCCTCCGCCTGATGATGCTAATGCACACATGCACAAGAAGATGAAGAGAAAGGGTGGGGGGAGAAAAAAGAAGACCAGGTTGAGTGCATGCAATGTCAACACCGTTGGCGGAGAGGACAGACACAGGAGCCTAATGCACTAAGCCGCGCATTCGGGGTACACTACTCAGTACTACTGACTAGGACAACAGGCCAAGAGACGTCAAACGCGCACATGGGAGATGCTGGACCTTCAATGGCTGTACTTGTCACCCTACCGAGGTGGGGGCCGGGGGCACAGGGCCATGCCTAAGGGAGAGGACTACACTACAGAAAGCGCCCTGGCCTAATGTCACCCACAGCCCTCCTCCCCCACCCAGACGCCTCCACTGCGCAGAAAGATAGGAGAATGTGCTGATACTCACCCCCTTGTGTCTGCTGTGATGTCTTAAAGCGCCCATCCAATTCTGGGTAGGCCACCGCCAGGATCCGGGACATCAGGGGGGTCATGGTGCGACTGGCACCCCTCCTAGGTTGGGAGGCCATCCCCAGCAGTGTTTCTGCGGTCTTCCTTGTTCCGCGGCGGATGTCCTCCCACCTCTTGCGGCAGTGGGTGCCCCGTCTGTTGTGGACCCCCAAGTTCCGGACTTCCTTGGCGATGGCACGCCAAATCTCGATCTTCTGATGGGTGCTGACCTATTTGACATGTACAGGGTGGAAAGGAGGAAATCATCAATGACCTGCATGTTAGATGTGATTGGCCCCCCCCACCAACTTTGCCATATGGCACATGCTCTCATCTGTCGGGCGTTGCACTCCTCATTCGTCCCCCACCCCACCAACTTACATCCACCCCAATCCACACAGGCATAGCCCATTCCATGCGCACCCGGTGTACTCACTTGTTGGTCTGGAGGACCGTAGAGTAGCGCATACTGGGGGAGGACCCCATCCACGAGCTTCTCCAACTCTTCAGACGTGAAGGCAGGGGCCCTTTCCCCAGTCGCAGCAGCCATTGTATCTTCCAGACCGAGGTCACAGCAGCACTTGCAGTATAGGTCCTCTCCTGTGGATGATCAGGTCTCGAGTGATTAAGCAGATAGAAAATGGCGGTCACGCCCGCGGCGGTGCGTACCGCGGCGGTGCGTACCGCGACCGCCGGCGCACTTCGTCATTGGCTCCTGAAACCCATAGGCTTCAATGTTAACCAATGCGGCTTTGCGCCGCGGTCTTCGACCGCCTACCGCCACGGTGTGCCCCGCCAGCGCATTGACCTCACATCCCATTGTCCCACTTCACAGGTCAGGCAGCCGCCATTTCAAGGGCCTACATGGCTTAATTTTGACTGCGACACACAGGCCTAGGCCTTGCATTGCCACACATACACGCCTTTCAACCCATTGCCATTCTTTAACTGTGCAAGCTGTCTGTACGTACCTGTGGTTTGGCTGACTCTGTGCTCCATGTTGTCCTTCCTAGGCACCGTCCGCTGGGACTTGGGATGAGAAGGAGGAATCCTCGCGTGTACCGACCGCTGGTGGACCTGTCGACAATGGAAGAACGCCATATAATACTTCGATACAGACTTGACCGTGCCACTATCCATGAACTGTGTGCCCAGCTGGAGCCAGCCCTGATGTCCCCCATCCGCCAACCCACAGGGATTCCCCCTCTGGTGCAGGTTTTGTCAGTCCTCCATTTTTTGGCAACTGGGTCATTCCAGACCACAGTGGCCATGTCATCTGGAATGTCTCAGCCTATGTTTTCAAAGATTTTGAGTAGAGTGTTGTCTGCCCTGATGAAACTCATGCGGAGCTACATCATTTTCCCAGAGGAGGGTGACTTGCCTACAGTGAAGGGTGATTTCTATGCCCTTGGACATATCCCCAACATCATTGGTGCCATTGATGGGACCCATGTGGCTTTGGTACCCCCAAAAGACGATGAGCAGGTGTACCGAAACAGAAAAAGTTATCATTCGATGAATGTCCAGGTGGTCTGTTTGGCTGACCAGTACATCTCCCATGTAAATGCCAAGTTCCCAGGGTCAGTGCATGACGCGTATGTGATGCGAAATAGCAGCATCCCCTATGTGATGGAGCAGCTACAGAGACAACGTGTGTGGCTAATAGGTGACTCTGGTTACCCCAACCTGCCTTGGCTACTGACCCCAGTAAGGAATCCCCGGACCAGGGCAGAGGAACGGTACAATGAGGCCCATGGGCGAACTAGGAGGATCATCGAAAGGACCTTTGGCCTCCTGAAGGCCAGGTTTAGGTGCCTGCATATGACTGGGAGATCCCTGATGTACTCACCAAAGAAGGTGTGCCACATCATCGTGGCCTGCTGTATGCTTCACAATCTGGCATTGCGACGTCAGGTTCCTTTCCTGCAGGAGGATGGTGCAGATGGTGGTGTTGAAGTAGCTGTGGAGCCTGCGGAGAGTGAAGAGGAGGAAGACTCAGAGGACGACACAGACAACAGGGACAGAGTAATAGCACAGTATTTCCAGTAGCACACAGGTAATGATCACCCATGCCATTTTACATTTCCTGAAAGCCTCCTGCATCTCAACTTTGTCGGTTTCCCCCCAGACCTATGAACATGATGTTTGATTTTCCCTTCCCTTTTCTGTGCTGTATGAGCCACTGCGTGACCTCGGCTTGGTTGGCCCATGGACTAATGCTAAGTTACCTCGGTATGTGTAATTCACAATGTGCACAATACGTAATTGATATGTAATGTGTCATACATTTGTAAATAAGACAGGCTGAGTCCTGATTGATTTCAGTGCAATGTGTGATTTATTATTAGTGCATAGATATTGGTACATGATAGTGAAACAGTGATGGGTGGGGGTGGAGTAATGTCCATGGCGGAGTCCAGTTCTCAGTCTCACAGGTGCATTGTCCATATGCCTGTGGCAGGATGGAGCAGGGGCAGTTCAAGGTTTGACAGGGTGGCAATGTGGGACAGTGGGAGGACTTCAGGGGGTATGTGATGCTGGCGGGGGACTTGACATCCTACTCTGTCGGTTTTTTGGATCTCAGGCTCCTTTTGCGGGGCGGTTGTTCTTCAGCAGGAGGTGGGGTTCTGGTGGGCTGTCGTTCTGGTGGGGCCTCCTGTCCACTAGCGCCGGCGGAGGTGGTAGGCTGTTCCTGTTCCTGGCTAGTGACAGGGGCCCTGTGTGATGCCACATGGTCCCGAAACGTGTCCTCTATGCGGTTCAGGGCCTGGACTATGCTCCCCATAGCGGTTGAGATGTTGCTGAGTTGGTCGCTGAACCCCATGTAGCGTTGCTCCTGCTGTGCCTGGATCTCCTGGAACCTGGCCAGTACTGTCGCCATCGTCTCTTGTGAGTGGTGGTAGGCAGCCATGATGGTGGTGAGGGCCTCTTGGAGAGTGGGTTCCCTGGGCCTCTCCTCCCCCCCCTGTCGCACAACAGCCCTCCGAGTTGCCCTGTTTCCCTGGGCCTCTGTCCCCTGGACGGTGTGCCCACTCCCACTGCCCCCAGGTCCCTGTTGTTGTTGGGTTGGTGGGTTACCCTGGGGGCCCTGTAGTGGTAGACACACCGCTGCTTGACCTGTCCTAGAGACAGAGGCATGGGCCCGCTGGGTGGGAGCTGTGCGGTTGTTCCCAGAGGGGGTTGGGTCTGCAGTGGCCTGTGTCTGGGTGAGGGGAACCGACTGCCCAGAGGTCCCCGATGGTCCGGGCTGGTCGTCAGGTTCCAGGTCGACAGAGCTGCTGTCATCACTAGTGGCCTGTTCCGGGGGTGGGATGGACATTTCTGGTCCCTCCTGACCGGTGTGTTGTCGTTCGGGTCGTGCATGGGGTAAGAGGGTATGGTTATTGTTTCTGTGTGTGCATTAGCTTGCGTTTTATAGGTGCCCTTGTCCCCCAGTGCTGGCATTCCCTTGGGGGAGGTGTTGTGAGGGTGTTTTGTGGGGGGGGGGTGATGGGTATGTGCAGTGGTCATGCTTAGGTGATGGGTGTCCATAGTTTGGGGGTGGCATGCAGGGGTTGGTGTTGGGTGGGTTGTGCTGAGGAGACATTCTCAGGGAGGATGTGTGCTGGGGGTGAGGGTGGGGGTTAGCATGCTGGGGGGGGGTGAAGTGGTTGGCCTTGTACTTACCAGAGTCCATCCCTCCGTGTACTCCAGCGAGGCCATCAGGATGCAGGATGTTGAGTACCTCTTGCTCCCATGTTGTGAATTCGGGTGGAGTGGGTGGGGGTCCCCCGCCAGTCTTCTGCACTGCGATGTTGTGTCGCGAGACCATCGAGCGCACCTTCCCCCGTAGGTCGTTCCATCGTTTGCGGATGTCCTCTCTATTTCTGGGATGCTGTCCCACCGCGTTGACCCTGTCCACGATCCGCTGCCAGAGCTCCGCCTTCCTTGCTATGGTGGTGTGCTGGACCTGTGAGCCAAAGAGCTGGGGTTCCACTCTTATGATCTCCTCCACCATGACCCGGAGTTCTTGGTCCGAAAAGCGTGGGTGCCTTTGTGGTGCCATGGGGTGGTGTGTATGAGGTGTGGGGTGGTGTATGTGATGATGTGTGTGTTGGTGTGTGGTGCTTTGTGCTTCTATGTGGTGTGTGTGATGTTGCGGTGTGCCTCTGTGTGTCTGGCTATCTATTCTCTGATGTGTCTCTCTCTCTCCTTCGTCTCTGGTTTTTGTTGGTAGGGGTTTGTGGGTGATGTGGGTGTGTGTTTTATATGGTATTGGATGTGTGGGAGTGGTGTGTGTATGTGTTTCAGGTGTGTGCCTTTCAAATTGTCCAATGTGGTAGGGGTTTGTAAAGGTGTGTGTATTTTGACCGCGGCGGGGTCTACCGCCAATGGAATACCGCGGTTGAATGACCGCCGCGTCGATTTGCGGGTCATAATGGGATGGGCGTATTTCTGTTGGCGTGGCGGTGGAGGTTTGGTGTTCTCCAGTTTACCGCTGGCCGCTGATGTGGCGGACTGCAGTGGAGGGCGGATTTTCGGAGGTTTTGCAGTTGTGGGTCAGAATGTCCGTGGCGGCTGACCGCGGCCGCGGCGGTATTGTGGCGGCCTTCTGACCGGCGGTAAGCGGCTTTTACCGCCGAGGTCAGAATGACCCCCAAAATGCCTATTGGCTCACGATTGAATTGTTTTACTGTTTAGGGTTGCGATTTAACGGTTTTAAATTGTGGAAGTTGCATTTATTTTCTAACCATCTGTCAACTACAAATTAAATGTACTGAGTATAAATCCAATTATTTTCACCCGCTCGCTAATATTTAGAGTCTTGGACCTGAATAACGCCGTCTACAAAACCTGCCGCAAATACATTTCCATGGGAACGATGATGATGAAGAAACGTTTGAAAAATATTTGAAGTTTGGCAGTTTCCCATTTGAGTAAAACTCTTGGAAGTGATTCAGAATTTCCCTGGCGCTATCAAAGCCCAGGGTACTTGTTTAAACATTTCAATATAAAGTCTGGAGTGTACTTACAGATGTGGCCGCTCTTCAAACACTAAAGACATTGACAACGTTGATTTATTGGAGGCAGATTCACAAGGAAATGCATCTTGTCACAAATACATCATGGGCATGGAGGAGGGACAAAAAACTGATATAGGAGAGGAGGAAATAAATCAAGAGGAGGAAATAAATCACGATAAACAGACTCTGCTGTAAAACAAATCTGTCCCGTTTCTTCCGGAGGGATAAATGTATTATCCAATTTGTTCATTTCTCCGGGCATTTAGCAGCAGACCGCGTATGAGTCTGGAATCAAATGAGCCCGCCTGGGAAGGTCAACTACACAGAAAGGTAACTGGCCTTGTGCTGCCTGGAAACGTCTATAAAAAAAACTGTAAAATCTACTTATAGGAGAATTAGTTTTCAAAGAAAATTGTTTCTGAGTAAGATGTTTGTTCTTGTGCGGGTTATTCTTGAAGGAACGTTGCTTTAGTTACAAGAAACATTATTTTCAGCTATGGAATGCCTGCGTTGGGTGGTAATGAACATCCCAGAGGCACTGGAGGGACCTGTAACATTAGCAGTATAAGGTAGCTGTGAGACCCAGAGAGCTCGGGAGGGCAACCACACGGCAGTAAATCCTGCTCTCGACTGTATGTGTGTTCCTGCGTGTGTGGGGGCGAGAAAGGAAAGCGAGAGCAAGAGAGAGGCCGCATCGGTGATCACAACTTTGTAGTTGTGGGTCACCCAAAGAATCTGTCGGAAATGCTTTTGTGGATCATTAATATATTCCTACCCATCTAACAATTCTGCATGAAAGGCGCTACAATGAAGTGCAAGCATGATATTATGTTGGATACGTGTATTAATGCGGCCTCTACAATGCTCAGATAAACACACGTACAGCACACAAAAGTTTGGTGAAACAGCCCTTCGTGCCAAGCCGCGGGTCCTTTTATTTACTTCGCTCCTTACGTCAGGAGCAGACCAACTTCCCTGTTGCGGCAGGGGTCTTGCTATTTTAGTCCGTGCCACGCAGAGGCTAAAACACCCCCAAGCGCCACTGTCACATGGGCACAACATAACACATGAAAGCCTGCTGCCAGAAAGTCTGGTGCAGATTGGTGTGTGAGTTTCTAAGAGATTTGGGGGCATATTTATACTTTGTTTGAGCTAGATTTGTGTCATTTTTTTTTTTACACAAATCCGGCGCAAAATTAACTCCATACTTATATTTTGATGCTTAGCCCATCTAGTGTCAAAATATAGGGGTTAACGTCATTTTCTGCCTGCAGAAAACTACCTTGCGTCAATGAGATGCAGGGTAGGCGTTCTCGGGCAAACAATTACTCTAAGTCCTTTACGCCTTATTTATCCTCCCATGCAAAAATCACTCACGGGAGGAGGAGGGCCTTAAATAATGGCGCTAAGCCTGTTTAGCGCCATTATTTAACGCCTGGGTCAGGGCTGGAGTTATGCGACCTGTGGGCCATTTTCCATGGTCAGACACCATGGAAACAGCCCACAGGTGCCCTTTCCTACACCCAGGGACATCGCCACCCACCCCCACCCGCACCTGGAGGAGACCCATCCCAGGTAATTCCAGGTAAGTTTTTTTTTTTTTTTAAAGTGCCATAGGGGGGCCTAACTTGGGCCCCCCTACATGTCACTGTGCCCAATGGCCATGCCCAGGGAACATAAGTCCCCTGGGCATGACCTTATGGCAGGGGGGCATGGCTCCTGTCTTTACTAAGACAGGAGTCATGTCCATGGTGGTTGTGCGTCAAAACATTACGCTACTCAGGTTAGAGTAATTTTTCTGACCCTAACCTGACTAGCGCCATTCTTTGATGCACGACCTCCTGTTTTTCCTACGCCTCCCCCACCCGGCTAGCGTCATTTATTTTGACGCTAATCTGGCCTTACCGCCGGCTAGTGTCATTCCTTCAATATGACACCATGCTGGCGTCCAGGAATGGCTCCAGCCGGCGACAAACTTTTTGACACAAACCTGCGCTAACGCAGGTTTGCGTCAAAAAGTATAAATCAGGGCCTTAATATGCTATGTCTGTAAATAACGTTATTGGAAACAGTGTAAAAAGAAACCTGCATTTTAGCATGTATTACCATCTTTCCAGAAAGAAACAACGGCTCCAATAGCCATGAGGCAAATCTAATGAAATTCTCTCAGATTTAAACTGTTTTTGAGTTTTAAATAAGCAAATATTTTCACATCCTCAACATAGAAAAACAGAAATTAACGTTGTATACAGATGTGCAGAGTTTAATATAATATTCAATACCATTTTTGATGGAGTGAAGGGGCATCAAGACCCATTCACGACTTCATTCTCATGAGTCATGGCCATCACTACATTCAATAATGGAATTAAAAAATGCATTGTGCTTATGACTATATTAAAGCTAGATAGCCAGACAGGTAGATGGTGATAGATAGATAGATAGATAGATAGATAGATAGATAGATAGATAGATAGATAGATAATACAAATATTAACTCTCTATGAATGATCACCAATCTGACAGTGAAACACGTTACATGACACAATGCATTATCCTGGGCTAGCTCAGATTTTGAATGGAGCTATGATTTATTTAAAGTGTTATAACTATTGTACTTCAGTGCTGTCCAGTCTCTGAATTTGTAAGTGCCACTGTATGCAACCAATATAATTTTAGCTTATGTTAAAATCTGTTGTTGTCATACTTGGCTATTTAGTGGTGCCGGTGACATAATAATAAAACCAGAGAACTCCGAAAAATGTAAAGGTCATTGGAGTCCATCAAAAATAGTATATCTCTCTCTCTTTCTTCGTTGAAACCTTTTGGGGACACAGAAGTCACTGCTTACCTGATTCATATTAATTGTACATGTGGAAAAAAGTGAATTGATAAGGTGAAATATAGTTTTACCAGGTTACAATTGCAAATATGAAGGGTGAGCACTCAAAAATACTGAGGGGCCAATAAACATGACCATATTTGTAGGCTTGAAAATCATACCAATTTTTACAGCTTTTCAACAATTTATTGCATCAGTTATTATTAGCATCACATAAAGTCTCCTTACACCAAAGAACAAAAATGAACCCCAACCAGGAGTACTTGTTCCCTCATCACTGGCCCCTCCCACCTCACCAACTTTAATCATCCTTGACTTACCATGAATCAATTGCTCTTGTTAGATGTCCTGCACCAAAGGGCTGGTGACTTCCGAAAGTGTATCGGGGTAAACTGGAATCAAATTCCTCACACAACGTTATTGTAATAACAATTTATTATGTTGTTGACCAAACTTTACTGTAATTATTACGTTTGGTGTTGCCTATAGAATGCAGATAGTGACTCTAATTTTCTGATATCTTTCGGAAGAGTGTTTTATTCCATAGGGCTTTAGAAATAAGTTTAAGGTTTCGCTCACATTTAAACTCTTAGGAGAAAGTGATAGTAGCAGCCAGTAGAAGTAGATCCTGGCCACTAGGGTCTAAATATACTAACCTTTCATGCAATTGCGATGCTGCCTTGTGTGAAAGGGAGAGAGCAGAAATTTGCCATATCTAATAAGATACAGCACGCTTCTGCTCTCTCATAGAACTGGCGCACTTCAGGCAACCTAGCGTCGACACAGGCACATCTGCACATCTGTACCATAGTAAAGCATGCCTGCTTTGTAGGCGCAGTTGATTTTGTGCAGGAAGGGATACCCTGATTTACTGCCCCCATGTTTTCTGGAGATACAGTCCTCCATAGGCAGAAGCACTGAAGTTCATTCACATCACTGTCAGAATTTGGTTTTAATATCCAGAAAGTACACCGCCTTTACAATTTATCCCATATGGTGCTTTTTTAATGCAAATTCAGACCTTTAGACCCAGATTTATCAATAAATTGCATTGCCCTTGTGTCACGTGGGGTGACACAAGGGCAATCCAATCCTTAAGTCATATTTACCAAGCCATGTAAGGCCACTTTGTGTGGTCCTGTGTGACTTGGTAAATCCAGAGTAATGCAGGGCAGCGCAAGTCGCTACCTTGCGTTACTCAGTGCTGGGAAGGCGTTACACTGGTGGAGCGTTGTAGTTTCTATGCATCCACCCATTCTTTTAGGTGTATTCCCAGGTTTACCAAGACTTGTAAACCTGGGAATACGTCAAAATTCTACGCCTTCCTGATGGTGCAATGAGGAGAAATATCTTTATTTCCGCTCATAGGTTCCTCTTTCCATGCGTTCTGCATTTCGTATCCACTTAGAAACGGGAAAAAGCCTTTAAAATTGTTTTTGTTCTAGAAGGTGTCCCTTCCTGCAAGAAACCAATCCTGCCTGCAACGCAGGCACCCATGCACGATTGGCTGCTTTGGAGCTAGGCAGCACATAGTGTGCCCGTGGAGGAGAGAGCAGGAATTGGACATGATTTAGCAGGTATGGTGCATTCCTGGCCTCTCCATTTGACGCAGCGCTGCACGTTGTCTTTCTGCTTTGCTCTGCGTCAAATAATGATAGGTCTGCCCCTTAATGGTCATTTGCCAATAGCGGAAATGTCTCCTGCACGAGATTGTGATCTCCATTTAATTAATTACTGGCCTGAACCTGCTTCTTTAGCCCGAAGCACATGATGCATATCTAAGTTTATCCAAGTCAAAGTTTTCTTGACCGAGCAGACGCAGGTACCAGAAAAATAAAGAAAGGCTGCTCGGTAAGATGCAGGTGAGACTGCGCACAAATGCTGAGCCTTGCACCGGCACCAGAGACACCGCCCACTGCAATCAGGCAGCGGAGCAACCCGATACTTATCCGAACGTGCTCATTTTAGGAACAAGCCGGCCTGTTAGCAAGCTACAATTATAGAAGGTAATTGATCCTCGCAGGATGTAAGTGCTACATGTCGCTGACATGTTTATTACATATTACCACTTATCTGCCAGTGTGTAGCTGAGAAGAATTCACCAGAGCCGGGAGAAGTCCCATTAAAATCCTGTTTGCCATTTAGTAAAATTGACAGTGTTCAGTGAAACCTCGCTTAAATGGATAACTGTTTAATGGAACGAAATCTGTTTTCCATGTCGTGGAACGGGAGGTGGACACGTTGACGGTGGCTCTAAGCAGCAGTATAGTTAACAACGGTAATGATGGCAGTGGGAGCACGCATAATAATATTATCAGTGAGCAGCATGTTTAATGGGGGGCAGTGCTGTATGGTTATTGGGTATGTAAGCAAAACTAACACTCAGATCGCAATAATAACAGACCGTAGGGCCAAATGTACGAGGAAAAATGCTTTTTTTATAAGTACCAAAGCAAAATGCTACTTGGTTACTTGTTTACCGAATCGCATTTTAGTTTTGCAATTCGGTACTAGGAAGGGGCATGTTTAGGGCGTCCCTTCCTAAAACCGTATCACATATTGCATGTAGGAATGCTTTGTGACTGTGAATGCCATCACAAAACAGTTGCAGTTACCACCAACTTCAAGTTGGCGTTAACCTCTTCACAAACGGAAAGGAGTCCCCAGGGAACCTTTCCCCTTTGTGAATGGAAGCCTAAATATTTTGTCAGAGCAGGTAGTGAACACACGAACCAGTACCTACTCTGAAAAAATTAAAACTAAACTTTTTTTTGTTTTGTTTGAAATGCATCCCGTTTTCCTTTAACGAAAACTGGCTGCATTTAAAGAAAAAAAACTGCTTTATTCAAAAGCAGACACAGACATGGTTGTCTGCCGTTATCAGCAGGCCGCAATCCCTGTGAGTGTGGCCATTCCCAATGGGGTCACAAATTGCGACCTACCTCATGAATATTGATGGGGTAGGTCATTTACGACACCATTGGTAATCGCCAATTCTGTCAGAGACAATTGTACTTTTCATTTTGCAAGTCTCTAATTGCGACTCGCAAAAAGTCACAATTAGAGACTCACAAAATGAAATGGAAATACATCTGGCCTTTAATGTACACTATGCATTGACCAAATTATTATTTAAAATATTTATCTTGGTACGCCTTGTGCACACATGCCATGGAGATGAACTGCTTCTGGGGGCATTAAAGAGTGGATTTAAAGTTCGTCATGAACATCCCAATAAACTGCAATATTGTGACCCTCGGAGTTAGCGATTCTCTGTCTTTTTAAAAGGTGAGGGAACAACTGAGCTCTCACCAGTCTGGTATCAGCCAGCTCTGCCAGCAGAAACTCTTCACATTATAGCTGGCTGTGCCCTGTATGAGCAGCAGGTCACAGCCAGGTTAGTACCACCCATTTAGGACAGGCTACCACCGCTGATATTTTCCTGCCCAGGACCGACATGCAAAAGCATTATAGTACAAGGAAGGAGTACGTGAAAATGTCTGAGAAAATTCACTGTTGGTAAAGGACATTTTGTTTTTAAATTCAGCAACAAGCCCCTTCTTGCTGGAAAACAAAAGAGGATGCTGAGCAGTCTACATCAACACAGCAGCCCGCTTGGCATCAACTCTGAAAAGAGTTCATCCACTCCACTGATCCATGAATTTTCAAAAGAGAAATCCAGAGGCTGGCTGGTATCTCTTGACATGGTATGTTATACCACAGGAGTGTCAGGATGCACTAACCTGGAAATGTGGATCCAACAGAAGCTATTTTATCTTCCATATTTAATCATCTCAGACCACCACAAGCTTCTAATGTGGAATTATACAGCAGGTCTAAGGAAAGTGGAATGGCTTAAGAGAGAGACACAGAGACAATGGATGTAGTCACAGTCCTGGTTATACAGCTGGCTGTGGTTAATCTACACCACAGGAGCATTGGCATTTATAAAGTAAAAAAGAGCTATAGCTTAACTATAGTTTAAACACTGAGCTAAATAACCTGTAGTATTGTCTATGATGTACCTGCCCACACTCTCTCTCTCCTCATTTCCACCCTCTGTTGTAATTCAAAACTCAATCTTTCTTCGGAGCTAAAAAACAATTATGTTTTGATGTAGTAAATAGATATCAATCAGGGTTACAATAACATAAACCAAAACATGAGGGCCCGCTGAAAGTACCCACCTTCCACGGTTCAACCTACTAAGCCAGTAACCTTACTGGTATCCACTTTCCAAAATATAATAGGTTTCAGTAGGGAGCTAGAAGCATGATACAGAAATACTTATGGGCTGATTTAAGAAAAGTGGTGCTGCACCCAGTGCAGCACCACTTTCCTTGCTCCCCTTAGCTCCCCCCTATTGCCACCATGTGTCCACTGTATTTAAAACACGGCACACCATGGTGCAGGGTAGGGGGTAATAGCATCATTATTTTGATGCTATTGATGTACTCTGCAGGAGTGGTGCCAAAATTTTGGTGCTACTCCTGCAGAGTACATTGGGGCCCATTGTATTCAATGCATGGCCCCTTTTAACACCTGCTCTGAACAGGTGTTTAAAGTGCCAAAAAAAAGGCGCAAGGAAATCTTTTCGATTTCCTTGCACCATTTTTTCAGCCCCCCTTAAGGGAGAATGCCCCCTTTGCATATATTATGCCTGGCGCAAGCATAATGTAGCGCAAATGGTTAGAAAGTGACACAATGCATGCACTACACCACTTTGTAAATATGACGCATCGTTTTTAGCCATCTAACACCACATCAGCGTAAATAAAATGATGCTAATGTATCGTTAGGGTGGCGCTATGGGCTCTCAAATCAGCCCCTTAGACCTTGAATTCCATTGATTGACCCTTTTATTATTAAAAAACATAATACTTTAACACATATAAAACAAACACCAATGCTTTTCAGTGGACACACACCTGTGATTAAGGTGGTGTGTCCACCAAAACGCTTTGTGTGCTTGAGTTTGTATTTCACCAATAAAGGAGATGGACTAGCATTGTTGGATTGATTGCATTGACTTTGGAGTGCGCCTGCTTTGGTAGAAAGAGTGGTGGTTCGTGATATTTCCGGGGACCTCGCCCGAGGGCGCACCCCCAGAGCTAAAAAGCAAAAAGCATTTTATTTTGTTTTCACTGTGATTTGCGGTGGATCTGGCAAAAATAAAAAATAAATGAAGTTTGGGTGCTTCATTATTCTGAAGCCCCTGGGTAAGCCAAGTCCCAGAAGCATTGTTAATTTAATGCGGGGGGCTGCCTGGCCCCTCCGCAACTCCGGGGACCCCCACCTACCTGGGGCACTAAAGGCAAACAATGTGAGAAAAAAGGGGAGGGGTTCAAAAAAGTTCAGTTTGCCATGCTAATTCCCATAGGACCTTTAGACACGATTACAGCCCGAACCACTGTACGGAATTACACTAAAGGTGGTAGAAAGCTAACTTTCAGTATGCAGATTGTGCTTTCGCTTATTTGTTGTAAATCCATTCAGTAGTTTTAGAGATATTAGAGGGAAAATCAATTTGTATGTCTCTGACCACAATGACTTCGTCAAAAAAAGAAAAGCTTATGCAGGGAAATGTACAGCTCTGATTGCCTGCCAACACTTCAAACCAGGAAGTATTGGCAGCCATCTTAGGACTCGGCTTCAGCCGAGTCCCACAAAAAAACAAGGGGCCAAGGTAGAGTCACCCTGACCCCTTAGCTCTGGTGCTGGGGTCCCAGTGGGATAACCAGAGCTAAAAGCTTTTTAGTTTTTATTTTTGCCGCGATTCAAGGTGGATCCAGCAAAAAGTTTTTAAAAAATGGAGTTTGGGATCCTGCGCTTCATTATGCTGAAGCCCCTGTGTGGGCCAAGTCCCAGAGGCATTGTTAATTTAACACAGGGTGCTATTTGTAATCCGTAATGGAGGTTTTTGCATCCTTGCCTTTTTTCGAACGCAATATCTCATGTAGTGACTGTGACAAGTGGGTTCTTTCTTGTCAACTGCTGCTGAGAACCAACCCCACTGCCCATGGCCAAAGGCGGAGTGTGATGCGGGGTTGGATGGATATGGGCAGTGGTTGAATTAACATATAGTAATAAAAATTACTCAGTTAAAAAAAAATTGAAATTCACTGAAAAAAACAAAGGTTACAAAGACATTGTAGTTAGGAAATAAAATTAAAAATCATTGAAATTCACCTAAAAACCAAAGGTTACAGTGTCGTTATAGTTAGACTCACATTTTAAACATTCAACACCATGGAAATTCACCGGTTATATTCAGAGTTACATCAGGTAACTATAACTTGTGCCCTAAGGTAGCTATAGCTCATGCCCTCACCATGCACTGCTAATTATCCCACAAATTACAGCACTCATGACATCTTTGATAACATAATTCATAATATCAATGTAATATTTGCAGTAAAAATTTTCATGAAAAAACTGTACATAGCAGGGGGTGTGACTTATAGTTACCTTAGGGCACAAGTTAATGTTACTTGATGTAACTATAACAGGTGAATTTTTATAGTTTTGTATGTTTAAAATATAAGCTAAACTTTAACGTCCTGATAACCTTTGTTTTTTTAAGTGAGAATATATATATATTACATACACACGCACACATATATATGTATATATGGTTTGTACCTACCTATACATTTTTCACCAAGAGTATGTCCTTACCATGCACGCCTTTACCTATAAAATGTAAGCATTTTACAGAAAAATATAAACATGAGTTAATGTTACTTGATATAACTCTAACTATAGCAGGTGAATTTCTATTTATTTGTACGTTTAAAATGTGAGCCTAAGACACAGTGTCTTCCTCACCGAGCTGTAAAATGACAAAAGTAATTTACCACTCCAGGCACAGTATTACAGCTATGGGACGGTCAAACACCATCCAAGCCAACCTGGAATGAGTAAAGCAACCCCTTTACAGCTTAGCAAGGAAGGCACTGTGTCAATCCTATGCTTAAATATTTTCCTGTACAAATGGCAAAGGACTTTGTCCGTATCTAGCTCAGCGTGGCTAGTACTGTGCTGATCCTATGAATAAAAACTTTGCTAGATAAGCAGACATTTGAGGTGGGCACATCTAGAGTGTTGCTGGTGTTGAAGGGTGCTCCTTACTGGAGCTGCTCTCCACCTAAATTTGGGAACTACCCAGAGTTCTCTCTTGTTTTATGTGTGTATATATATATATATATATATATATATATATATATATATAAAAAGAAGGTTTATACTTACCTGTAAAACATTTACTTGCAAAACCTGTACTACACATATGTCTTTAACATTTATTCCTTCACAATGAATTTGTTCTAAAGGCATTCCTGGCAAATGTATAGTCATTGTAAAATCCGGCATAATAAAAGTTATGCGTGGTAACGGTATCTGCGTTGTACCAGCTGCCTTGTAAAAGCATGCATGATAATTGCATGCATGGTTCCATCATACAACCGTCTCTATGCATTAGTGAAAAGTCTGCTAATAGGCAAAAATACTCAGGAGGAGATTTACAAACATTTTGTGCTGGATTAGAGTCACAAAAGTGACACTAACCAGCACAAAATGTTTTTTTTTCCTAATTTTCTTTCTAGTGCAAAACAACTTTTGCACTGGAAAGTTCCCTAAAAGTAACACAAAGCAGCAGGAAGCACTGCTTTGCATTACTTAGCACCAAGGGGGTGGTACATGGGCATTCCAATGCAGCCACCCATGCCTTTTGATGCTAAACCCTATCTACAAACAATAGTAGACAGGGTTTGCGGCAAAAATTAACGCCTTTTAAAAGCAGGTTTTAATTTCTCCTTTCTTTTCCGACTTTGCATGCGTGCTGCACTGTGCAGCACACATACAATGTAGGAAAAGTTTTGAAGTCTGTCTAAGCATGCTATTTTGTACTGGAAGGGTACTCGTTCAAAACAAAACCTATGCTAGACTCTCTCTCACACCCTTGCACTATGACGTAAAGGTGTGTGCATGGCACACAGAAGCTAAAATCTGTGTTGGTGCTAGGGAGACGGAAGGAGAGAGCAATATCTCCTCCTCCCTACCTGTCACGCAATGCAGCACAACATTTTTGGCTGCTGCGCTGAGTGACAGTTTTGTATATCTGCACTGTAGTGTTTGCTTCTTGTGCGTTGTGCCCTTTTCACCAATTTGATTTATTCAGACTGGGAGCTGACGAGTATTGAGGCATTCTACAGAAAATAAATCAGAACACCTACTGTTGTGTAGTTGCATGGACAAGCGCAGACGAAATACATGCATATAGGCTTTAATACAGTTACCATTGTGTAATCCCTTCTCTCCCACAATAGGCCTTTTTATCAGAATGTTGTTGAACCGTATGATAGGCATTTGATCTGAGGGAATGGAAATTGTCTGCAACTTGTGTGATCTTTCTTTAATCACAGGGACCCAAGTGGCACAGCTTAGTTCACTTTACTCAGTGGCGATGCGAGCCATGTTTGAGGAAAGAATGTGAGAATAAAGTAGGGAATTTCTATAAGATGGCAGGTGGATGTGAAACATTCATGCCCTGAACAGATCCGATCATATCTCTCTCAAGTTCCTTCCTGCCATGCGGAGTTTGAGTTATTTTCTATTCTCATCTGTCCCCTCTGGGCCCTACAGCTGCTGATGAATTCATTTTGTTCCTTTGCTAGTCTCTCCCACCATCTGCGCGCACCAGAACCACGAGCGTGTGGTTTGCAGAGGTAAAGATGCATGCACCATTGCACTGGTTATGTTTGTGTCCCCTTTAGTCATGATAACTTGTTGAAGGTGTCAGTTTAAGGTCCAGTATGCAAAACATTGACCTTTCTGTCAGGGCACAAGTCCTGGAAAACAGAAGTGGGGGAACTAACCAAGTTGGACAGTCTACATGTGACATCATTGCGCATGATATCACAGCATGTGACATCAATTGCGTGTGATATCGCATGTGGCATCACAGGAAGTCACATCACAGGAAGTGGCATTACAACCCTTAACCTCACAGGAAGTGACATCACAAGAAGTAACATCTGGACCTAGATTCTCAAAGGTTTAGCGATGTTTTAGCATTGCTTTTTTAGCGCTGAACCGAAGCAAAACTTTTTTGGGCATTCACAAACCAACGCAAATAGGTATTTAAGTTGGTTTGTGTGGCAAAGTAATGCCAAGCAGCACGAAATGCTACTTTGAGTTACGTTGCATCAAGCGGGCGTTACATGGGTGATACATGGATGTACCCGTACTACCACCCATGCTTTTTTACGCTAAACCCCATTCTGAAAAATCAGAAGAAAGGTTTTAGCGCCTTTTAAAAGGAGGTGCAAAACAGAGAAATATTTTAATTTCTCCCTGCTTTTCCGACTTTGCATGTGTGCTGCACTGTACAGCACACATACAAAGTGGTGTTTGCGCGTCTGACCTTATTTGGTTATTTATCCTTAGTTTATAAGAGGATGCATTAGAGGTTCAATGGACCTTTTGACTGCACATTGAGTAGTTCCCACCATAAGTCTCAGTACCAATGCAAATCAATAGCAATGACAATCAATCACATCAATAATCGTAGGAGTCAGTAATTTCAACGCACCATGACCTCTGGGCCATGAAAAACCACACCTTTATGTAAAAGTTAGAATGCTTTTTTCCCTGTATTAACAATGTTAATATCACGTAACTTAATCTCAAAATCACATGATAAGCATACTGAAACAATACTGACTGACCAAATCTCCTAAAGAATCACAATTAAATCAAGGCATGGACCACTACACATTCTAAGGTAGCAGTACATATCAGTTGCAAGAATAACTGTGCAAAAGAAATGGCATACATTTAGATTCAGCAAAGAAAAGGCATCAACTGTTATTACATGTAGCGAGCATCGTCAGTGAGTACCCTAACTAACCTTCAGATTAGAATAGCATGTTTGGGCTTCATGCAAAACAATTTAGTCATCACAGATTTGTAAAAACATCTAACTATGGTTCTATCAAAATTAGCGGATGATACCTAGGGACAAAAGCAAATATACATAACAATCAGTAATATCGTCTTATACCTTGTCTTAGTATGGTTCAGTAAGCTGTGATAGTCTTTGTCAATTGGACATCTGTTCGGTTAGCAAGGCTTTGGGATTCAGCATTAAAGTTCAGGAAAGTAAAGTCTCTTCATTCAGTTCAGAAACAAATAATCGGAAAATGGCCTCTCTGGGCAATTTGAAAGAATTGGGCTAATGGCGCCTCTCCTCTCAGTGCAGTCTGGCTAAGCTAGATTTCCTAAAACTACTTCCCACATTGCTATTGGTCAAAGAATCATACGTTTACTTTTAGTCCAAGGAAAGTAGAACCCCAAATCTAAGAATTTACTAGACCACTGTTCATATGTCGATGATTTGCTCTTCTTCTATTGTTACCGATGTTAGGCTCGGCAGGTAACGGATTTGTATCAGCTTATACTCCAGTCAGTGTATCCATTTTCTGCTCCTGGGAAGGTCGTCTTTACACACACTGATATACAATGTATTCCCAACTAGTACAACATATTCTAACAAGAAGTTCTCATGGTAAAGAATTCTAGTTACTAACATTCGGTTCATGCAATGGAAAATCACAATTTAATTCTCTAAGCAGTCATTTTATAATTCGCCTAAGCAATGCAGCTTGACATGAGGCCATGCAATTAGGCCCCAGACCTCTCTAAATTAAGGCCTATGATTAATAAAGAAAATACAAAATACATCAACATTAATATGATATGCTTCTACATTAATCCAAACATAAGCTCTTAATTTTACATGAATAAGCTGTTAATAGGTACACTTTGTGAATATTGATGGTCACTCAAGTAGGCACAATTTCAAATGTGTGCATTATTTTTCTATGTTAACTAATTTTCTATGCAGATTCAACACTCAGAATGCATCACTATTAATTAGCAAAAATTCAGCGTTGACAGTAGGAAAAGCATTTGCACTTGTCTAGGCACAGTATTTTGTACAGGAATGATACCCTTCCTGTACAAAACCTATGCTAAACTCACACACACACACTAGCACTGTGGCTCTAAGGTGTCTGCGTGGCGCCCAGCAGCCAAAATCAACCCCGGCACTAGGGAGAGGGGAGGAGAGTGCCATTTCTATGTGAATATGGATCTCTCCTCGTCTCTCCTTGTCATGCAGTGCAACATTTTTGGATGCTGCACTTCGCTGCGTGACACCTACCAGAACCTGGGCCCTAATCTTAAGACCTCACACATATGTTTGTCAGGTCTATAAGGAATGCATTTGAGCAAATTACCAGATTTAAAAAATGAGATTTTGCACTGATGTTGTGCCAAAAAAAGTAACACAACTCTGACACAAAATCTGGACCTCAATTTCAACATTTATTTTTGAAAACCTCTGCCACAAAGAAATTGACAAAGGGAGAAACTAAGCAATACATTTGTTCTGCTTGATTGGTTACAAAGACTGCATTTAAAAAAAATCTTAAATAGTTAAGGCACCTGCTGCAGAGAGCTTCGCATGCCCCAAATCTCAGGGACTAATAATAATGGTAAAATAACTCTGGTAGTTAACACATTTGCTGAAGAGATGTAGGGTGTCTAATCCCAGTTTTGAATCACAGCAGCATAGAGCAGTGGTTCCCAACCTGTGGTCCGGGGACCCCTGGGGGTCCGGGAAGCCTCCTCAGGGGGTCCGCAACTACTTAGAAAATGAAATATTAACAGATTAGGCCCCCAACTTTTAGTAATGACTCAGTCCCCAGATTCCAATAATGATTCAGTGGGGGTCCCTGGGATCAAGTAATGATAAAGTGGGGGTCCACAGAAGTAAAAAAAAAAAAAAAAAGGTTGGGAACCACTGGCATAGAGGGTTAACGTGTCTCCTGCAAAGCACATCAAGACAGATTTGTATTTTATGTAGATAGGTAAGTAGGCTACTGGTTTTAACACAGATCCTTTTGTTACTTGCAGTTCATAACTTGTAATCCATCCAATATAACACATTGAGTCATGAAAGGCATGTGACTCCTACACCTTGTACCCATCACTGTCCTATGTAACATACCCTCTACATAGATTTACCCTTATATGATGTATTGTCAATGTATAGTGTGTACAAATGATGCAAAGTGCTCTGACTCCCTGCATTGGGATAAGTTGTTCCATAGAAGAAATAAAACAAAATAGTGATGCTTAAATTGCGATTTGTGTAAATACAGGAAAGACTAGCATATCCGACATTCTTACTGTGCATACATATCTCTTATATCCACAGACTGACCAAAGTGAAAATCATGCCTCTCTTGAGTACCTGTGAAGTGACAAAAAGAAATGTGCCTGTTTCCACTCCATTGCATTCATACATGGGTGTGAGGCTTCAGATCGCTCCAGCGATAACAAAAGGATGCCTGATGGCCACTTAACTTTGCCTTTGTTTTGGCCCCAGCTCGAATTTAAAATAAAAAGCCCTCTCTCTGCCGCCTGCACGTTGCTGATCCGAAGGAAAGCAGACAGCGTGCAGGAACTGCTTAATTGGTCGCGGTGTTTAAACATTACACCTGGGCAAGTTCAGCACATTACAGTGCCACAACTACTTGGGAGGGTGGATGGGGTCTACCTTGTGAAAACAGTAGGTGGATGCCATGTACCCGCGTGTACCCCCGACTTGTGCACTGCCTTCTAAAATTCCTACTAATAAAAGACTCCTCCATAGTCCGTGTGCTCGCAAATATGTGAAGGCTGTGAGTCAGTGACCTGGTCTAACGACTCCAGAATATCAAAGGGACCCAATATTGAGGATAAAAAATTGATAAAAATGTCAACAGATACGTAAGTCTAGATTCTCAATATCTAACTCCATGTATATGTACTTTCGTGGTACATATATTTTCAATGTAGCCAGCTGTGGAGTCAGGAATAGCAAATCTACACTTCCCAATATACACTTACCTTTCGACAGTTTGTCCTTCGAGATTCTATCCACGATATTCTTGTACCGGGATATTCTAAGAGCGATATTCAGTGGTATTGTACTCTATATAGCGCTTCCTACCCCTGATGAGGAGCTGTAGTACAACCCAGTGACGCATGAAGGAACTTCTCATGTTATTTATACTTTATAAAGCACATCACTCCCTACCTCAGACGACTCTTGGTCCCAGTAATTGAGAACATTTCTTTCATGCACAACGCAAAAAAAAAAAAAAAAATCGTTTTTTAAGATGATTAGGTAGTGAAAGCACCAGTGGCAGAAGGAAGTTTGTACCGCGCAGCCATGGCAGAAAAAGTTCTCCCCTTCTGGAATTTTGGGAATTGAAGACACAGCCAGTCAGAAGGGTGCAGTGACCTCGTGGCTGTGCGACAGATGGGCTCGGTTACATTAGAATTAGTGCAGCGGCAGCTGGGGCCTAACTTGACAACAGGCAGCCATCACGTCTTATGAAATGACAAGCTGCATGACAGTTTTGCAAGTGTTTAGACAGAGTATACCTCTGGGGACTGTCTGTGTTTACATAGAAACTGCTGATAGAAAAACATAGAGAGCAGCTTAAATAGTCCAGGCGCCGCAGGACTCTTGCAGTATACTTTATGCAATACGCACACAAAAATGGCTTGGGCTGACACGCAGACAGCTATGGAAGGAGGAGACCCTGACAAGAGAGCCGCCTCAAAAGCCGGAATATTTGCAACCTAACTACCATGACGACAGACTCACTGGGGTGATTTTGTTGTTTGTTTGATGAGGCTCCTTCCTGCCATACTTAAACAGTGGTGCGGATGGACTTTACATATAGTATGATCACCGAAGCCTTGAAGTTGCCTAAAGTCAGAGCATTATCAGAAAATACTTATTTACATCAGGTCCCAAGGCACAAGGACAAAATTGCACCCCTGGACAATGTTTAAATACACTCGGTATATTGCTCAGAATGACTTCGGGAAACAAGGCCGACCAATCAAGGGAGTTTCGAACGTGTGGGTTTTCCTATTAAAATATATATTTAACTTTAATGAGAGGAAACAATTAGTCTTGCATCACGATTTTCCAGCTACACTGACGACAATCAATAGAGGATATAGCAAATACTGAAGAGAAAGCAGAGACGTATTTCAAGGATTTTGGCGGCTTGAACAGTATCCTAATGCATTCTTTCGCCACAGCTTCAAATCATATATGATCTCCTTGGCAAGATAGGGGTGGTTGCACTGAAGTGACATGCAAACTGCTGCTGGCGTGCATGCTCGCGGTGTGGCTTGTTGGAAACTGAAATCCACAGCTGTTCCCATGGCTCTGCAAATGTTGCGTTCCCATTCCAGTGGGAGGTTCTGTCTCCTTAGAACGGCGAGCCCGCTATATACGGCAGCTGGCTGTAGTAAGTAGGAGATGAAAACCTATGAGGCCTATTAGAGGACGGACGCACTGCCCGCAAAGCGTGGTTAATAGTCTCTACACAGAGGTGCCCACTGATGCTTTAGAGGCTGACCAGCTTCTGGTTCCCAAAATGCAGCATGAGGTAAGCAAGACTTGCTCACTTCTCTGAAAGATTCATTGCCCCTCAATCAGCAAAATATTAACAGCAACGGATTTATTAACTGATAATCTTAGTCATCATACCAACCCGGTTGCACCGACTCGAAGAACTAATAAGCTCAGTAGAGCTTTCGTAGTGAGCTACTACAATAAAGAAAACAAACAGCGGGGTGTCCAGCAGGTAGGAGTGGGTTGACAAACCCTTTGACTCAGTTTGCAATCCTTACTCAATTGTTCAAATCCAAAAGTGCCAGTTCACCAACTGACAGGAAATCTCCGATCCAGAAACAGCATCTCCTTTCCCAACTATCTTCTTTACCCATTAAAAACTTGCCAAACAACAGAGAAGAAATCTGCATCTTTCCTACATCTTGCCCAGTGTGACGTAATAGTGTGGATGAAGAAATATAGGGCCTCATTACAACCCTGGCGGTCGGTGTTAAAGCGACAGTAAGACCGCCAACAGATCGGCGGTAAAAAAAATGGAATCACGACTATGGCGGAAACCGCCAACATAGACAGCCACTTTAACACTCCGACCGCCACGACGGTAGAAACAAACAACGCGCCGGTCACCGCCAACAGACAGGCGGAAGACAATGTACCGCCCACCCTATCACAACCCGGCAATCCGCCACCTTTTCCGGGTCGGAACCAACGCGAACAAAAACACGGCGGAAACAGGACTTGGAAGGGAAAACACTCCCCTCTCCACACCCTATGAGGAACCAGGACGCCATGGAGCCAGAACTCCAGATACTCCCTGCGAAGGTCTTCCTGCTCCTCTATCAGGAGCACCAAAGACGGCGGCGACGACCACAGTGAGTACTGCACCTACAACACAGGGGAGGGGGGAGAGAAAAGAGAGTGACACACACAGGCAACACCCCCACCCTCACCCACAACACCTTACTCACAAATACATGGCGCAACAATACATATACCTCCCGCCATCCCCCCTTCGATAACGCAAAGACAAAAGGAATTGATTTGAACGAATGTAATCAATAAAAATCAGATAGTGCAATTTCAAAAATCAGTATATACAAATATGTACACCAACTACACAAGTCCGGATATTACTCAAACAGCGTCCGTGGATCAGAGTCCCAAAATGCATGGACGAGGCCCACACATGACACCAGACTTCAAACGGAGAGAACATTGCAGGGGCATCAGATTGAAATGAAACAGGAACCTCAGGGGGAGGAGGGCTCCTCAGCCTGATGAATGCGCGACGCCAATGCTCAACGAGGGGGCTCCATGCCCACTGCTGTATCCTGGGGAGTGCAAAGCCACAGTCTCTGAAGTCTCTCCAGTGGGTGGTTTGCCCACTGCTTTATCCTGGGGAGTGCAAAGCCACAGTCTCTCAAGTCTCTCCAGTGGGTGGTTTGCCCACTGCTTTATGCTGGGGAGTGCAAAGCCACAGTCTCTCAAGTCTCGCCAGTGGGTGGGTTGCCCACTGCTTTATCCTGGGGAGTGCAAAGCCACAGTCTCTCAAGTCTCTCCAGTGGGTGGGTTGCCCACTGCTTTATCCTGGGGAGTGCAAAGCCACAGTCTCTCAAGTGGATAACATTCTCCACTGGTTCTGGAGGGGGCTTTGTGCCCAGAGTGCTTCATCCTGCCAAGGACAGAGGTAGTGGATGTGATACTCCACTGGTTCTGGAGGGGGCTTGGTGCCCAGAGTGCTTCATCCTGCCAAGGACTGAGGTAGTGGATGCCTTTCTCCACTGAAAGTCGTGCATCATAGAAGCTGCCCAGGCTCCTGGAACTGACCACCAGCCTCGGACGACTGACCACTGGGGATGGCAGCCATGTCTGCGGTGGTGCCACAGGCTCAGGATGTAGTGGGCCGCTGGCGGTGCTTGCGGCGGGGTCAGTCGCAGCGGTGCTGGCGGCGGCCTCTGTGGCATCGGTGCTGGCGGCGGGCTCTGTGGCGGCGGTGCTTGCGGTGGCCTCTGTGGCATCGGGGCTGGTGGCGGGCTCTGTGGCGGCTGTGCTGGTGATGGGCTCTGTGACTGCGGTGCTGGTGGCAAGCTCAGTGACTGCGGTGCTGGTGGTGGGCTCAATGACAGTGGTGCTGGTGGCAGTCTTCTTCGCCGTACAGGTTGGCGTCGGCGTGGACAGAAGGTGTGACACTGGTCCAATTGTCGGTGCCACCATGCCTTCTCCTGACCTGCCCTTTATTTTCTGACCCTTCCCCCCCTTGGATGGTGGCGCAGCTGTCTTGCCACCATCCCCTTTCGTTTTTCATGAGCCCTTGGTGGCAGGTGTTTTCTGCTTCTCCCTCCGGGACATGGGCAACTTTTTAACTCTTGCAGGTGGCGGAATGTCCTTGCCCTTGCTCTGTGGCACACTGGCAGCCCTGTTGTTTGGCGCACTCCAATAGCCCGCAGTTGCTGGTAGCACTGTGCCTGGTGATGTGGTGGCTGAGGTGCTGGGTTGAGACCTTGAAAGCCTGACCCTAGGGGAAGGACGGGGGGGGAGGTGAAGGGAAGAGGTCAATATTAGCCAGGAAAAGTTTTTTAGACACACTGGGATGGGTAGATGGAGGGGATTTGGGAGTGGAGGAAGAGGTAGTGGTTGTAGGAGGTGTACGTCTGCTGAATTTGGGTGAAGGTGCATGAGCTGGAGGCTCTTGGGTGGGTGTGTGCCTGCGTTTGGGAGGAGGGCTCACAGACACACTGGTAGAGGACACAGGAGATGTGTGAATGGTAGTGGGGGTGGTGAGTGCACGTGAGCGGTGTGTGGTGATGGGCGTGCTGGTGATGGAGGAAGTGGCTGAAGATGTAGTGCATGCAGGTGTGAGTGGAGACGAGACAGGAGGAAGGAGGAGGACGTGGAGGAGGGGGACACAGTGGAGGCAGTGGATGTTGATATGTGTGGATGGGTATGATGCTTGTGTGAGTGCCTGTGGGATGTGAGGTGCTTATATTTGCCTGAGCCACCCTTGTGTGTTGAGGTGTGTGGATGTTGATATGTGTGGATGGGTATGATGCTTGTGTGAGTGCCTGTGGGATGTGAGGTGCTTATATTTGCCTGAGCCACCCTTGTGTGTTGAGGTGTGTGCATGCTGGTCTGATGGTGTGCTTGGGATAGGCTGAGGTACAGGGGATTGGGTCTGGGTGGAGGAAGTTGGAGGGGGGAGGCTGGACACAGGGACAATGGCTGCCATCAGTGCTGAAGTCAGAGCCTGAAATGTTCTCTGTTGGGCTGCCTGGGCAGAATGAATGCCCTCCAGGTATGCATTTGTTTGTTGCAAATGTCTCTCGACACCCTGGATGGCATTCACAATTGTAGATTGCCCAACAGTGAGGGATCTCAGGAGGTCAATAGACTCCTCAATGAGGGAAGCAGGGCTGACTGGGTCAGGGCCTGAGGTGCCTGGGGTGAAGGAGATGCCCACCCTCCTGGGTGAGCGGCCACGGGACACACGCTGAGGGGCTGCTGGGAGGGCGGTGCTGGTAGGTGGGGTGGCGGCTGTACCTGTTGATGCAGGGGGCACAGAGGGGCCCGCCACCGCAAGGGAGCTCCCATCAGAGGAGGAGTTCCTGTTGCTGCTGTCGCCTCCTGTCCCCGCCGTGGAGCTCCCCTCACCCTTCGTCCCACTGGTGGCTTCAGACTCCGTTGTCTCGCCATCCAGGGCCAAGTGGGATGCAGCTCCCTCCTGCTCCGGTGCCACTGCTCCTCCGCCTGGTGATGCTATTGCACACAAGAACAGGGAAACCACAAAAAGGGGGGCGGGGACAGAAGAAAGACATGTTCAGTGCATACAATACCACTACCGTTGGTGAACACTACAGACACAGCAGCCCTCTGCACTATGCCATGCACTTATAGTTCCTAGATTATTCACAGGGCTATGGGGTACAAGGCCTATGCCCGATTGCTGCACACATGGAAGTCACAGGAGCCTGACTAGGTGTAGATGGCTCTTACCACTGGTGGGGTTGGGGTGCCACTTAGCCTGCCTCACAAAGCGACCTTGCCTACAAAGCTCGCCCTGGCATAGGGGAACCCACTGCCCA
Source organism: Pleurodeles waltl (assembly GCF_031143425.1). Classification (NCBI taxonomy): domain Eukaryota; kingdom Metazoa; phylum Chordata; class Amphibia; order Caudata; family Salamandridae; genus Pleurodeles; species Pleurodeles waltl. The sequence continues at coordinate 1,089,171,374 of NC_090440.1, forward strand.
CCTCCCCTACCCAGACACCTCGTAATGCGCGCAGAGTCAGATGGATGTGACTGTACTCACCCCCTTGTGGCTGCTGTGATGCCTTCAAGCGCCCATCCAACTCCGGATACGCCACTGCCAGGATCCGGAACATCAGGGGGTCATGGTGCGAAGGGCACCCCTCTCACGTTGGGAGGCCATCCCCAGCTGGGCCTCCACCGTCTTCTTGCTCCAGAGGTGAACGTCCTTCCATCTTTTCTGACAGTGGGTGCTCCGTCTGTGGTGGACTCCCAGGGTCCTGACGTCCTTGGCGATGGCACGCCAAATATCCTTCTTCTGGTGGGCGCTGACCTAGAGGAATAGTGCAGGGGACAAGGAAAAACTTTAACCATCCGGACCGTCACAGTCATTGGCCCATGTTCCCACCCTTGCCCTGACGCACATACAATCACGGTCTGCTCATGCAGGGCTCAGTTCCCCCCCCCCATGTATCTTCCATCCACACCACTCCAAACAGGTTTTGCCCATGCAGCATGCTCACAGTGTACTCACCTGTTTGTCTGGAGGACCGTAGAGTAGCGTGTACTGGGGGAGGACCCAATCCGCTAACTTCTCCAACTCCTCCGAAGTGAAGGCAGGGGCCCTTTCCCCAGAAACATGAGCCATCGTCGCTTCCAGACTGAGGGCACAGCAGCACTTGCAGTGTAGGTCCTTTCCTGTTGAAGGTCAGGTATCAAGTGAGTGTACAGATAGAAAATGGCGGTCACGTCCGCGGCGGTGCGTACCGTCACCGCCGGCGTACATCGTCATTGGCTCCTGGGACCCATAGGGTCCAATGTTAACCAATGCAGGATTGCGCCGCCGTCTTCGACCGCCTACCGCTACAGTGTACAACGCCAGCGCAGTTACCTCATATTCCCTTGTCCCACCTTACAGGTCAGGCAGCCACCATTTCAGGGGGCCACATGGCATTAATAATAACTGTGTCACACCTATCTAGGCCTTGCATACACACAGTAACAGGCACATTGCCGATTTCGAAATTTGTGCAAATGACATTTTGTAATACCTCAGTGTTGGCTGACTCTCTGCTCGCTGTTCTCCTCCATAGGGTACGTCCGCTGGGGCAGGTGATGAGATGGCGGCATCCTCCGGTGTACAGACCGCTGGTGGACCTGTCGACATGTAATAGTCACCTACAGACTTGATCGTGCAACAATCCATGAACTGTGTGCCCAGTTGGAGGCAGACCTGATGTCAGCTATCCGCCATCCCACAGGAATACTCCCTCTAGTGCAGGTCCTGCCAGTACTCCATTTCCTGGCAAGTGGGTCTTTTTAAACTACAGTGGCCCTTGCATCAGGGATGTCCCAGCCAATGTTCTCTAACGTGTTGTCCACAGTTTGTCTGCCCTGCTGAAACACATGCGCAGCTACATCATTTTCCCTCAGGTGGAGGATTTGCCTACAGTGAAAGGTGACTTCTCTGCCCTGGGACATATCCCCAACATCATAGGTGCCATTGATGGGACACATGTATCATTGGTACCCCCTGCAGGAGTGAACAGGTGTACAGAAACCAGAAGAGCTACCGTTCGATGAATGTGCAGATGGTGTGTTTGGCCGACCAGTACATCTCCCATGTGAATGCCAAGTTTCCTGGCTCAGTGCATGACGCTTACATTCTGAGGAATAGCAGCATTCCTTATGTGATGGGGCAACTCCAGAGGCACCGTGTGTGGCTAATAGGTGAGCACAAGGACCCTATACCCTGTGAATAGTTGTCTGGGGTTGGCCCTACGGGTTAGTGTGTGTCTAACAGTTGTCCCTCGACATTTGCAGGTGACTCTGGGTACCCCAGCCTGTCATGGCTACTGACCCCAGTGTGGAATCCCAGGACAAGGGCAGAGGAACGCTACAATGAGGCACATGGGCGAACTAGGAGGATTATAGAAAGAACCTTCGGCCTCCTGAAGGCCAGGTTCCGGTGCCTCCATATGACAGGTGGTTCTCTCTACTACTCACCAAAGAAGGTGTGCCAGATCATTGTGGCCTTCTGTATGCTGCACAACCTGGCTTTGCGACGACAGGTGCCTTTTCTGCAGGAGGATGGTCCAGCTGGAGGTCTTGTGGCAGCTGTGGAGCCTGTGGACAGTCAAGAAGAGGAGGCAGAAGAAGACGATATCGACAACAGAAACAACGTTATCCAGCAATACTTCCAGTGAGACACAGGTAATAAGATATCACTGCCTCACACATCTCATACAATTGTTTGACCTACCATAAGTATGTCACTTTTGCCCAGTGTATGGACCCTGACTTGTCACTTTGCCTTTCCATTTAACAGATGTGGGTCCCACTGTGTGACCTCTGCTATATTACCTCATGGACTGAGCTGTGTTACATCGGTATGTTGACAATAAAATTGACATTGCTATATTCCATAGTTATTGTAAATACACATTTGTGAAAGCACAGACTGACTCCAGATTGTTTTGTGATTCAAGGGTGTTTATTTCTGTGCAAATAAGTGGAGGGGGTTGTAAAATGGTCAGGGGTGATGGTGGAGGAATGTCCATGGCAGAGTCCAATCTATTAGTTTCACAGGTGCATTGTCCAAAGGGGCATGGGAAGTGGAGCTAGGGCAGTTTAAGGATGGACAGGGTGACAAAGTGGGACAGAAGGATGACATTCAGGGGGGTCTCATTTCCTGGTGGGGTCTTGGCATTGTTCTCTGTTCCTGGATCTCAGGGACCGTTTGCGGGGTGGTTCTCCATCTGCAGGGGGTGTGGTGCTGGTGTCGTGGTCCTGTGGCGGTGCCTCCTGTCCACTAGCGCCGGCAGAGGTGGTGGGCTGTTCATCATCCAGGCTAGTGTCAGGGGCCCCTTGTTGTGCCACAGTGTCCCTCCTGGTGTTGACAAGGTCCTTCAGCACCCCTACAATGGTGACCAGGGTGGTGTTGATGGACTTGAGTTCCTCCCTGATCCCCAGATAGTGTTCCTCCTGCAGCCGCTGGGTCTCCTGAAAGTTGGCCAGTACCGTTGCCGTCGTCTCCTGGGAATGATGGTACGCTCCCATGATGTTGGAGAGGGCCTCGTGGAGAGTGGGTTCCCTGGGCCTGTCCTCCCCCTGTCACACAGCAGTCCTCCCAGTTCCCCTGTTTTCCTGTGCCTCTGTCCCCTGAACCGTGTGCCCACTGCCACTGCCCCCAAGTCCCTGATTTTCTTGGGGTGGTGGGCTTGCCTGGGTTCCCTGTAGTGGTGGACACACTGCTGCTTGACGTGTCCTGGGGACAGAGGGATGGGCCCGCTGGGGGGATTCTGTGCTGGTGTTTCCTGAGGGGGGGAGGCTCTGTTGTGGCTTGCGCCAGTGTCAGGGGAACCGACTGTCCCGAGGTCCCAGATGGGCCGGGCTGGTCATCTTGATCCAGTTGGACAGAGCTGCTGTCATCACTGTCGGCCTCTTCTGTGGGGGGAGTGGACATGTCTGGAACCTCCTGTCCAGTGACGTTGGGTAGGGGTCCTGCAGGAGTGTAAAGGCATGATTATTGTATCTGTGTGTGCTATTGTGTGCAATGGGTGAGTGACCCTGTACTCCAGTGCTTGCATTCTTGTCTAGGACCTTGTGTGATAATTGGTTTGGGGTCTGTGTGGGTATCTGTTGTGGACATGCTTTGGTGATGGGTGTCCATGCTTTGGTGTTGCATGCAGGGCTTGGTGTTGGGATGTGTGGGTTGGAATAGTGGGACATTTGTGAGGTGCTGGAGTGATGGTGGTGAGGGTGAGGGTGGGGGTATGTGATAGCATGCAGGTAGGGTGGGGGATATAATAGTTGAGAGTTGACTTACCAGAGTCCATTCCTCCTGCTACTCCTACGAGGCCCTCAGGATGCAGTATAGCCAAGACTAGCTCCTCCCATGTTGTTAGTTGTGGGGGAGGAGGTGGGGGACTGCCGCCAGTCCTCTGTACTGCAATCTGGTGTCTTGAGACCACCGAACGCACCTTCCCCCGTAGGTCGTTCCACCTCTTCCTGATGTCATCCTGTGTTCTTGGATGCTGTCCCACTGCGTTGACCCTGTTGACAATTATGCGCCATAGCTCCATCTTCCTTGCAATGGAGGTGTGCTGCACCTGTGATCCAAATAGCTGTGGCTTTACCCGGATGATTTCCTCCACCATGAGCCTGAGCTCCTCCTCAGAGAACCTGGGGTGTCGTTGAGGTGCCATGATGTGGTGTGGGTGATGTGTGAGGTGGTGTTGGTTGTGATGTGTGAGGGGATGTGTTTGTGTGTGTTGTCTGAGGTGCGTGGATGGTGTGTGAGTGAAGGTATTGTGTGCCTGTGGATGCTTGTGTTGTTGATGGTGGTGTCTCTCTCTGGCCTTCTTTCGCAATTGTGGTAGTAAGGGTTTGTGGGTGATGTGGGTGTGTGTTTTATATTGTATTGGGTGTGTCGGAGTGGTGTGTGTATGTGTATCAGGTGTGTGTATTTCGAATTGTCCAATGTGGTTGTGTTTTGTAAATGTGTGTGTATTTTGAGTGCGGAGGTGTGCACCGCCAATGGAATACCGCGGTTGAAAGACCGCCGAGTGGATTCGTGGGTCGTGATAGTGTGGGCGTATTCCTGTTGGTGTGACAGTGGAGGTTTTGTTATTGCCAGTTTATCACTGATCTTTGGTGTGGCGGACTTGTCTGGGTGTCTGGATTTTGGCGGATTCCGAGCTGTGGGTCGTAATAGCTGTAGCGGAATTCCGCCGCCGCAGCGGTCTGTTGGCGGTCTTCTGCACGGCGGTAAGCAGGATTTTCTGCCAATGTTGTAATGAGGGCCATAGTTTTTAAGCGTCTGCCGTAACCTTTTGTCCTATGGATGAGGCTAGATCTTATAAATAAAAAAAGAAAATGCAATGCTAGTGAATTACAATTTAGAGACCTCATCTGAGAGAGAAGAAACATTGTAATGAACAATGTACCGCCATCGTCTCATAAAGAACCTTAGAAGCATCTACAAAATAGGGTCCTTGCATGACAGAGCTATAAATTTGCACCCAAGGCAATCTGACCCCAGGAGCTGAAGAACCTACAGCAAGTTCAGATGTCTGTGCAATCCACACATCGACTGCACTGTCATTGGCTGTGGAATAGAGAACCTACAAGAGAAATTATGGAATAACAGAAACATGGAAAGAAAGACCTCCACATTAAAGATCATTGTAGTAACCATATCACCTCAGGTATTCAGCTTCCTTGTGCATCCACCAAACGTGAAAATTTTATTTGTTAGAAGGAAAGGCTGCCTAGAAGCCTCTTTAACTTGTTTCTCGGGGTTTGGATGTTGTGAAGCTTCCATGTATTTGACTTTGAACTTTACCTCTCGTATGTGTCTGTGTATCCCCTTCTATGTGGGCAGACTTTATGCAAAAATGCTCTGCTCACGGACACACCATTGCCACTTGGTTGGATTGATGTTCCTCTAAATGTCAAGCATTCCATCCAAGTATGTCAACTATTCCATTGTTTCGCTCCTAGGTTTTTCCATTTGGACAAACGTTTTTCCTCGTTTATTTATCAAATGATGAGTGTAGTGCTCTTCCATTTAATGGTTTCTTTTCTTTTTTCTCTTTCCTTGACCACTTTCCCATTTCTGTCCCATATTTTAGGTTTTCTGTTCCATTTAGCATTTAGTGACTTAGCAGCACCTTTTACCCAAAAGGTCAGCGCAACGTAATGTGTTCAAATAAACTAAAACTATGTGGAATTCTTAGAAGCATTTCAGCTGCTCCCTCACCCCTGCGTTGAGTAACTGCAAATGACTGATTCCATAAAGGCCTAAATCAGCCCACTGGCTGCCCATGTCCTGGAGGTTTGCCATATGTACAGTAAATCCAACTCATCCCTGCTGCCACTTTTGTTGGACCCACAACATGGTTGCCCCCTTGCAATGTAGACAAGAGACAGGTACACGTCATGCACGTGTCCTCCATTAAAGTCTCCTTATTTATGGTCCGTTGGTGTGGTTATGAGGAACTTGATATCCCATGCAGTAGCACACAGAATGGGTTTTGGCACGTATTGACCAATTACATTATGTGATGGCATTCCTAAATGTTGACTCTTGGGGTGATGTGGTTCATTGGTTGAGGCCTGTAGCAGAAAGCTGGCTCTGATCAGTTCTTTCCTTTTCCCTGATCCTGGTTCCAAACTGTCTAAGGTGACAAAGGCAAGAATAGCCCTGCTGCTGGTGCTGGCGCCAGACAGCAATCTAGGAGGGATACAGTTCCTTGTTGGGGTGTTGGGGAAGAATGTCTTCCTAGCCATCCTGTCAGGAAGACATTCTTCCCCAACACCTAGGCTTCCTTTGTTCTAATGTCTCAGAGTAAATACACAACCCACAACAGCAGAGCCACTCACAATCATGTGATCCAGGACGTTGGCAGAAAGGCACATTTGATTTAGACAGAAACATGTAAACTTTCTAAAAGTTGCATTTTCAAAATTGAAACTTAAAATGTATACCATCAAATAGGATTTTAAATTCCAATTCACCTGAGTGTAAACATCAATTCTCTATCCGCGCCCAATCTGAAGTTAGCACTTCCTAAATGTAAAAATGCACCCCAGTGTTAGTATATGGGAGAGTTAGCTTTACAGCAATGAAAATCTACTTTTTTGCTTTTTGGTGATTTTTTACCTAAAACTTTAAAAATTCATATCTCCAATTCTCCTATATGGATTTAGATCATTTTGGTGTCATTTTTTATATTAAAATATCCTTTCCTTATATAAACTGGTTTGGGATTTTTCTTTTGCTCTGTTTTCACTTTATCACTGTTTGGGTGCTGTATAAATACTTTATCCATTGCCTGTAAGTTAGGTTTGACTACTTTTGTGCCAAGGTACTAGATGGTTTAGTAAAGGTTAATTTTGTGGTTCACTCTCACAAGGATTGTATTTATTATTTGAATGGGCCTTCCACTCCCTCAGCTAATAACCCACATTCTTACATTGGTGTTCAGTGGTGGAATCCAGTACATGTGTTTGTGTAGTGCCACTCAATCATTTGTGTAGAACTGAAAATCCCTTTTAAATTGTCCTTGAATGGCTACGTTTTCCTTTTTCCTAATTTAATACCTGGCTCAGCTTTGTGCACCTGTGACACTTGCTGCAAACATGGAGATGGATCTCGACAACCTTGAGTGCTACAGTATGGCAGAGCTTAAGAAGTTGTGTGGGGAGTGGGGGCTGAAGCCAGTCAAGGGCTCCCCAAAGTTTGAATACCAGATAGCTCATTGAGCTAGGATGATGCGGAGGAGGATGAAAAGGAAGAGGAGGATAAGTTAGGCATCGTCCCCAGAGGCCATTATCACAAGATTTGGTCTTACCCTAGCGGGATATGACTTAAGGTTTAGGGACAGTCACAAACTATCTTAAGAGTCTTGGGTAGATTTTGTTGAGTACTCCAGGAAGACACTAAATAGTTTGATGAATGGCAATAAGGTAACTGATGTTGATGGGTGGTATAACCTGATTCTGAGAGAGCACATACTCAGTAACTGGCTTAGAGAGTTACACCAACACCTGCTAAACACCAAGCTCTCTGTACCCAAGAAGCTAGCAAAAGGGGGTAGGTTCAAGATGACACAGGTTGCAAAATAAGGCAGAGGAAAGGGTTTCCCTGCCCTTTATGTGAAGCAGGGGAGTTGTCATGTTGGGATGTGGCCCACGGCACTCCATTTCCAACCGCGGTGCTTTGATTGTTCTTGTTAGGGCCCAAGCAGGAGAACCCTGTCTATACTAAGAAACAATCCACTGGTAGGAACTCCTCAGGGATGGCCAACATTGGAGGAGCAGAGGGTAGAATATACCTTAGTTTCTCTTAGTAGGGAGATAAAATCTGAGGTTGAGTTTGTGATCCCTGAAACTGAGAGTCACCACTTCCATCAGATCACAGTAAATGAGGCCCCTGTCACTGCTCTGAGGAATACCGGTGTCAGTCAGACCATAGTAGTGGAAAGTCCTCAGATCACTACTCTGAAAGATGTGCTGGCTAGTCTAGGCCCAGGGACTGGACTTTGTCTTCTCTAAGCCGCTTATGTCACTGGAATGGGGTGGGGAAGTGGCCCAGAGGAGGGTCATAGTAAGTTCCCCGATGCCCATTAAATGAATCCTCGGAAGTTAATTACCACTGGTGTTAGAAGAGCAGGGTGGGGCAACTGTCCGGGGTGTCCTGAAGGCTCAGGTTTCTGGGGGTACTACTCCGAAAAGGAGGCCCAGATGGAGGGAAAGGAAGTGCAGACAGTTCATAGTGCAAGCACCAGTAGATCAGGGATTGTAAGTTCTTGCAGAAAAGCACCTCAAGACTGACCAAGGTGAGGCCATTTCTGACCTGGAGATGCTGCCTGTGCTGTGCCAGAGACAGAGGACAGGAGATCTGCACCAGGCAGCACCCTTGTATGACACAGACAGAGTGTCACTCATGAGGGGGGAGTTAGTTTCCCCTTGGAGGGCTCAGCTTGTCAGGCACCTGTTCAGCCTCAGAGTACAGATCAGGTAATAAAAGGCCAGTCTCAGGACACCAGTCCTGAACTGGTGTGATGGTGAGTGAATTTAGAGTGCCTAACATCGAGGCCTGGTGCCACCACTCTGAAAAACCTCAGAGGTCAGGGAAACCTTAGGAGCAAGTAGTGAACTCTTTGCCAGCATCAAGGCAGGCAGTGAAGTCTGTCAAAAGCCTCCCACTTGAAGCCTCCACCAGTCGGTGGATGGTCCATGCATGGCTCTTGATGCTGACAATGGTCAGTGGCATCTGTTGGTTGTTTTTATGGGCATAGTTTTCCTTGGGATGAACAGAAAATTATGATCCAAGGGGCAGAGTGGGCCACATCACTTTGTTGGCCATGGTGGTACTGTCTGCCTACTGGGATGAATCTGTGAGCAAATTAAGGTTAGGAGTCTCACAGATGGGTCTCCAGATGAGTAGTAGTGTTCCCTTTGGGTCAGTCCAATGGCTCAGAGGAGGGTTGACAGCGAGAGCCAACCAGGTTCGGAAGAGCAGAAAAGTGACAAGTGTCTCTGCAGAAGAGCGCCCTCCTGAGCAGGGACATCCATCATGGTATTACTTGGTCTACTGTACTTTGGCTGGAGGAGGATCATGTTGGACCTGGTCTTCCCGGCAGTATCAACCCTGATTTTTCCCTGTCTTTGCTGAACTTGTTTTTTATTGGCTTTTAGGACTCTGTGTGCTTTGTCCCTGCTAACCAGCGACCATCCACAACAATCAACCAATGTAAAGCTCCAGCGACGATCAGTTCTTTGAGCTACAGCAATGACCATCTGAAATGCTCGACCTGCTCATCATGCCTTCTTCTCACAACCCTCTCGAAAATGGATGGAACTCTTTGTGCTAAACTGGAGAAGGTAGCTCTTCAGTGGGACTAACCCAGTCCATGTATCTGTCCCAAGCTCCATTGCAGTCAACCTGAACTTGTGACTTTACCCCGGCCCAGCGAGACCAGATGACTGTGAGTGATGCTTTTTGCTTCTTAGCGCATTTTTACCCACAACAATAGAAATGAATATCTCCAATTCTACTGATTGGATTTTTATTGTTATAAGGTCATTTGATTTATTAAAATTTTTTAAATTTGTTTAGCAGTAGCCTTATCAGAGGGTAGTGTTAAGCATTTGTTGTACACACACAGGCAATAAATGAGGAACACACACTTAAAGACAATTCCAGGCCAATAGGTTTTTATATAGAAAAATATATTTTCTTAGTTTATTTTAAGAACCACAGGTTCAAGATTTACAAACAATACTTTAAATGAAAGGTATTTCACTCAGTTATCTTAGGAACTTTGAATCATCACAATAGCATGTACAGTTTTGGCAAAAATGGCAATAAGCTATTTTAAAATTGGACACTGCAAAATTCAACAGTTCCTGGGGGAGGTAAGTATTTGTTAGTTTCACAGGTAAGTAAAGCACTTACAGGCTTCAAAGTTGAGTCCAAGGTAGCCCACCGTTGGGGGTTCAGGGCAACCCCAAAGTTACCACACCAGCAGCTCAGGGCCGGTCAGGTGCAGAGGTCAAAGTGGTGCCCAAAACGCATAGGCTTCAATGGAGATAGGGGTGCCCCGGTTCCAGTCTGCCAGCAGGTAAGGCCCCGTGACTTCGGAGGGCAGACCAGGGGGGTTTTGTAGGGCACCGGGGGGGACACAAGTGAGCACAGAAAGTACACCCTCATTGTCACAGGGGGGCCCGGGTGCAGAGTGCAAGCAGGGGTCGGGTTTGCAATAGGTTTCAATGGGAGACCCAGGGGTCTCTTCAGCGATGAAGGCAGGCAAGGGGGGGTCTCCTCGGGGTAGCCACCACCTGGGCTACGGAGAGGACCACCTGGGGGTCGCTCCTGCACTGAAAGTTGGATCCTTCAGGTCCTGGGGGCTGCGGGTGCAGTGGGTTTCCCAGGCGTCGGGTTCTTTGAAGCAGGCAGTCGCGGTCGGGGGAGCCTCTGGATTCCCTCTGTAGGCGTTGCTGTGGGGGCTCAGGGGGGTCAACTCTGGCTACTCACAGGCTCGCAGTCGCTGGGGAGACCTCCCTGTAGTGTTGGTTTTCCGCAGGTCGAGCCGGGGGCGTCGGGTGCAGAGTGGAAAGTCTCACGCTTCCAGCGGGAAACGTGTGGTCTTTAAAAATTGCTTCTTTGTTGCAAAGTTGCAGTTTCTTTGGAACAGGGCCACTGTCCTCGGGAGTTCTTGGTCCTTTTAGATGCAGGGTAGTCCTCTGAGGCTTCAGAGGCCGCTGGAACCCTGGGGGCCGCGTCGCTATTGCAGTTTTTCTCGAAGTGGGGAGACAGGCCGTTAGGTCACGGGCCAAAGCAGTTGGTGTCTCCGTCTTCTCTGCAGGGCTTCAGGTCAGCAGTCCTTCTTCGTCTTCAGGTTGCAGGAATCTATCTTGCTAGGTTCTGGGGGCCCCTAAATACTCAATTTGGGGGGTGTTTAGGTCTGGCGGGTTAGTAGCCAATGGCTACTAGCCCTGAGGGTGGCTACACCCTCATTGTGCCTCCTCCCTGAGGGGAGGGGGGCACATCCCTAATCCTATTGGGGGATTCCTCTATCTGCAAGATGGAGGATTTCTAAAAGTCAGAGTCACCTCAGCTCAGGACACCTTAGGGGTTGTCCTGACTGGCCAGTGACTCCTCCTTGTTTTTCTCATTATCTCCTCCGGCCTTGCCGCCAAAAGTGGGCCCGTGGCCAGAGGGGGCGGGCATCTCCACTAGCTGGGATGCCCTGTGGCACTGTAACAAAGGGGGTGAGCCTTTGAGGCTCACCGCCAGGTGTTACAGTTCCTGCAGGGGGAGGTGAGAAGCACCTCCACCCAGTACAGGCTTTGTTACTGGTCACAAAGTGACAAAGGCAGTCTCCCCATGTGGCCAGCAACATGTCTGGTGTGTGGCAGGCTGGCGAAACTAGTCAGCCCACACTGGAAGTTAGGTATGTTTTCAGGGGGCATCTCTAAGATGCCCTCTGGGTGAATTTCACAATAAAATGTACACTGGCATCAGTGTGCATTTATTGCGCTGAGAAGTTTGATACCAAACTTCCCAGTTTTCAGTGTAGCCATTATGGTGCTGTGGAGTTCGTGTATGACAGACTCCCAGACCATATACTCTTACAGCTACCTTGCACTTACAATGTCTTAGGTTTTGCTTAGACACTGTAGGGGCATAGTGCTCATGCGCTTATACCCTCACCTGTGGTATACTGCACCCTGCCTTAGGGCTGTAAGGCCTGCTAGAGGGGTGACTTATCTATGCCATAGGCTGTGTGAGGTTGGCATGGCACCCTGAGGGGAGTGCCGTGTCGACTTCTTCATTTTCTCCCCACCAGCACACACAAGCTGGCAAGCAGTGTGCCTGTGATGAGTGACTGGTCCCCAGGGTGGCATAAGACATGCTGCAGATCTTAGAGACCTTCCCTGGCATCAGGGCCCTTGGTACCAGGGGTACCAGTTACAAGGGACTTACCTGGATGCCAGGGTGTGCCAATTGTGGAGACAAAGGTACAGGTTAGGGAAAGAACACTGGTGCTGGGGCCTGGTTAGCAGGCCTCAGCACACTTTCAAATCATAACTTGGCATCAGCAAAGGCAAAAAGTCAGGGGGTAACCATGCCAAGGAGGCATTTCCTTACAGATTGTGTATATTATTTGAGTGGCGTTTTCACCACTTTCAACTAATAGCGCAATTTCTTACTGAGGGTCGGCAACTTTTCAATGCATTTGTCATCTTCAACTCATGAATGGTGCTCAGTTATTTATTCTATGTGTGTGCACAGATAAATTGATAAAACTAATGTTCTTTTGTGTGTGTTTAAGTCAGCATAAGTAAGCCACAAAACAAATTGTCCTGTTTGCATTGACAGCTAAAAGAAATGTGGCTTTAAAAGTACAAAGGAGAATTTTCTGCACACATGTTTTCTCTCAACAGAGCCTCTCTTTTCGAAAAATAAAGTAAAATGTGATCTGTTCTATGGTGCTGCTTATCTGTGTAGCATCTGATAACATGTTTCAAAGGAAGCTTGCCAAGAATGTCCAAGTACTGCTACAAGTGTGAAAGGGTGGTCCTGCTCACAGCTACAACTGTTTGTAAATTCATTTTAATAAGCTCACTCATATAGTGTAATTTCCTTAAGGCTAAGGGTCTCATTACTTGTCAATTTCGGTAGAGTTTCTAGAGGGAGATTGGTTTACTTAATAACATTTCTGAAATGTTGATTGTTTTTTAGCAACATATATTTATGAATTACATACTTTATGCCACTTCACACTATGCAAAGAGCACACCTCCATACTCAAATGAAACTATTAAATGTGTGTCAGATTTTTCCTTGTTATTTCCTGAGGCAAACTTCATGTCATCTCTCTTGTTACTCTTATGCTTGTATATTATACAGGCTTTTCTTGCCCCTTTAAACTGAGCAGTCCCTATGACAGTTTGCTCTTTGACTTTGCACTTAGAATATTTTATGCATTATTAAATGCCTGGCTAGCTAATCATTTTGCTTTCTGTAACATTTTGTAATTTTAAACAAACCTTCATAGTTTGGGCTTTGCATGTTGTTGTGTTTTTACTTTCCTCTCTAGATTTCCCTTTATTTCAGAAGGGCCCTTGTCCTTTGGGAATCATACAGCCTGATCCGTCCAATCCACCCTTTTATTAGTACAAACCTCCAACACATGCATTGAGATAAAGGTAGCTTTCTGGAACATCTATTGAATAAAATGGTGAAGATTTAGACCACATGCCTTATGAGATGAGGTTTAAGGGTCTAAATATTAAAGAAAGGTAAGCTAGAGGACATGATTCAGTGAATCACATTACCAAAAGAGACTAAAATAAGCAGGTTTCAATCAGTGAAAGAACACTCCAACAGCTAAGGAACAAGCAGTGCTAGGTGCCAGGACCCAAGGCACTTCATCGAAGTGCCCTCCAGCTGGCACCACCAACAACCATGCCACTCCTACCAAATGCCTGTACCAGTATCACCTATTTGCTAGATTTATCATTTTTTAATAAACACTGTGCGAATAAATTCAGGCGAAGAATAGGCACATAGTGCCACCATTTAGTGTAATCCCATGATAGGCACCGATGTTTACAAATAAGTGCCAGTGCCAAGGACTGGAAAACACTGGCACAAAGTAAGGACAGGAAACTCCGGAGTTGAGTAACTAAGAATGATATTAACATTCCTAAGAGAATAAACCAAGCTGCTTTGTTCGATAGAAGACTCCTCGTGCTTTAATGTGAAATGCCCCTTTTCCTAATATTTGCATGACTGGAACTTGCAGATGAGTTGACACATTTTCCAAACACTATTACCTGCTCCAATTACCAACTTCTTTACTTAGGAGACAACTTTGTATTCTTGATTTCTTGGTTGTGGGCTACACTTCTATTCTATTGTAACGTTCAGGAATATCTAACAGCATTTCATGATGGTGAAGTAAATATATCTTACTACTAATTCAGGTTCTTGAACATGGGTAATCCCTTTGACTTTATTAACATCCCACAGCCTCACCAGAAACCATGATCACAAACATTGAAAGTATATTTATCGATTCTACTTGAATTTGATCTTTAAAAATGAACTTAAAGACTCTGCTATGATGCATGTTGGATCTATTCTACTTATGAAATTCTTAAAGGAACACAGTCACTTTTGTCTCACATAGCAGCCAGGAGAGGAGTTTCACACTTTATTTTTCATATGTGTCATGTTTTTGGCACATTTCATTCTATTGCACCATATTTGATGAATTCCATTCAGATGGCTTAAAAAAGACACAGACCTTCATAACATTGGTGGTAATAAACGCCTACCGCCGCTGCACGGCTGTGAAAAGACCGTCTCCACAGCTACCAGCCGTCTGCCATAATATGACCAATGCCGGATTTCCACCAGGAGGATGGTGGAAATCCGGCTGTGGCCATGGTGGCGGATGGCGGTAAGGTGGCGCTGCTGCCAGCAGCAGCGCCATGCCAATAGACCGCAGCCGGACATATTATGAGAATTAATACGGCCTGGCGGTGTTCTGCTGGCATATGCTGCTGCTGGCAGCCGTACCCCATCCCGTCTACTGCCAGAGGACCCCTTGGACACAGATAAGTAGAGAGGGGGTGTTGTGTGTGTGTGTGTGTGTATGCCTGTGCGTGCGTGTATGCAGGTGTGTTTCGTATTGTATGTGTGGGCATGTTTGGGGGTATGAGTGCGTGTATGTTGAGTTGTGTGAATACGTGTCTGCGTGTATGTATGTGTGTGTGCATGTGTGTGTGAATGGATGTATGCATGTGTGGATGAATGTGGGTATGAGTGTGTGCGTGTGTGAAGGTAGGGGTGTGTATGAAGGGGGGTCTGAAGAGGAAGAGGGGGGTGGGGGAAACCTGTGGTGGAGGAGGTGGGTGGGTAAGATCCCTATCAGTGACAGGGAAGGGATTCCCTGTCACTGACAGTGCCCACCGCCATGGTTTTTGTGGCAGTAGGAATGCCACGAAAACCATGGCGGTAGGCGGGGTCATAATCCCGCAGGCAGGCAAGTGACGGGTGCCGAGCTGGAGACTGATGTCTCCAGCCCAGCAGCCATTACCGCCATGGCGGTTGGTGTGGTACATTGGCGGTTTGGCTTCAGCCAAACCGCCAATGTCATAATATGGAGGAAAGTACCGCCAGCCAGTTGGCAGTACTTTTCTCTATATTACCGCCGACCGCCGGGGTCATAATGACCCCACAGTGTTGCTTCTTATAGGCTTCTATAGTCAATCCAAAATAAAATTACATATTAAAAAATGTCTTGGCTATTTCACACAGGTGTAAAGATATTCTACTGTTTACGAACTCTGATTGAATCTGATGATGATGAATTCTAGAAAAGCTCCTTAAAGAGCAAAACAGGTGTTTATAATTCAATGGAAGGACATTGTTAGAACTGAAATACAAACTACAACGTTAGACAAGGACATGTTAAATTGCAACAAAACACACATTTTTGTAGTGGGGATCACATAGTCCAAACTCCCAGCTAAAGCTGTTGATCTAGATTGCAGTAAAATTGATCCAGAGTACACTGCATATGTCGCATCGGAATAATTTGAGAGATATCCAAACATATTCTTATTAAGTGTGAGCGCAGGCAGGAAAATGCTTAAACTTGGGTGGGGAATCTGATATCATCATATTCTTTACCTATGATCACGCTGCTTCTTTTTAAACAGAAGATCCCGTTATTGAACTTATCACTTTCTTTTGCAATGAAGGGTTCGGAATCATACAGTGTACAACCATGTGTCTCACTTTGCTATCGTTTGCACATTGCTTTTTTTCTCCCTCTTTAGATGTTAGTGTTCACATTGTGCCTATGGATTGGTAATATACATTGAGGCCCATATGTATGAAACCCTTGCATCACGTTTGCACCACGCAAGGTGGTACATGCGTGACGCAAGGCTCTCAGTCAGATTTATAAGGCCATGCAAAGCCACTTTGCGTGGCTTTGAGTGGCCTTATAAAACTGGAGTAGCTCAACGCAGCGCAACTCGCTGCATTGTGCTACTGTACCCTGGGTAGGTGTTTCCTGGTCATTGCAGGTGGCGTGCCCATGAAGCTCCCATTATTTTGCTGCATTCCCAGATTTACAAGACCATGCGTGCTGCATTCTACAGTGCACATAGAAAGAGGAAAATGCCTCTCAGGATTGTTGTTGTGCACAAACTTTTGTGCACAAAAACAATCCTACATGCACCCTTTTCACCATGGTGCTAGGGTGCCTGCGTTAGCGCTAGACTGCTGAAATGGGGCCTGCGCAGGGGGAAATGACAGGAATGCGCCTTATGCCATAGATACGGCACATCCCTGCTTTTTCACTTTGACGCAGGGCAGCACAGCAAGGTGATTTGCTCCGCTGTTCTGTTCCAAAAACACGGAAATATACCCCTCAGTACGTCTATTTATTGTAAAAATTAAACCTTTGTAAATATTTGGCCTGCTTCATGCCCATGAATTTGCTTGTATAGTTACTGCTGTCTAACCTGAATGTTTACGCAGCTTAAAAAGGTGAGTTCTAAAGAGTTTGGGCTGGCTGACATACACCGAACCACTGGAGGAAAAGAATGTGAAATTTCTTTTTATTATATCATAAATTATAACGCTATTTGGTTTGGTTTCTGCTTGCCTCCAGCTCATTGAATATAGATAAACCGAGTCATCTTTCTTGTACCTCTCCAATTAAAGGTATTCTGTGATACTTA
The DNA here is from genome assembly GCF_031143425.1 of Pleurodeles waltl. Classification (NCBI taxonomy): domain Eukaryota; kingdom Metazoa; phylum Chordata; class Amphibia; order Caudata; family Salamandridae; genus Pleurodeles; species Pleurodeles waltl. The sequence continues at coordinate 1,089,188,149 of NC_090440.1, forward strand.
ATGGTGCACATTTTCCAGTGTATACAATTGGAGGGCACCAGGAAAACTTGGAGGTTAGGTGACCTATTACATTCATCAAATATAACACAATTTCGCTGGAGCTTTTTTTTTTTACAGAACATGTGTCAAGTCTTTTCTATAGTCTTTACGGTTAATTAATTGTGTAATTTGTCAACGGGCAGGTTTAACCATCTAGTGGCTTTTGCAGAAATTCACCATTCCCCCAATGTATCCTTGAATACTAGCAACAGATGAAGTCTTGACTGTGATGTCCACATCATATCTTTGTATGTGCATTAAACATCGTTCTGCTCTGAATGTGATGGCCACAACTTATAGATGCCTTTGCAGAGAAGCCAGAATATGTACATTTTTAACTTCAAACAAGGAGCCATGAAAAGAGATCAGAACAAAATTGTTTGAGCTCAACAATCAAAGGCCAGTGTTTCATAGAGGCCCATGACAGTAACAAGTATCAGAAATGCAAATAGGTATGGTGCCGCCTGCCATCCATTAGGCTTGGCCCCACCACTAATAACTAACATTTGCTAACATTCAGCCCCAGTTGATGAGATTCCTGGGGCCTACTAAGTTTCAGGGAGGAGGGGCCAGGTGCTCCCCTCTCTTTAATTAACAGTACGGCCCAAAGGGATGGGGTCTCTAGGGCCTCCTTGAGGTTTGGCGATGGAGGCCATGTGCCCCATCTCCAAAATAAGATTTTGCCCTGCTCCTCGCACCAATGTGCACATTGGTTGTGAGGGGTAATCATAGCTGCATGGGATCCCATAATCAAATCATGTCAAACACTCACAACAGACACTACCCAGAGACACATCACACATACAACACAATGTACAACCAACAGGGAACGAACACACATAATCACAGAACCATACAACTTACCAATCAACATACACTTCACACACACAGCATATCATATCTATCATACCATGCACAAAACACACAAACAGTCAAAGCACACAACACAGCAAAAAACACATGTCAATACAAACACCACTCAATACCATGCCTACAACATGTGTCCAACATACACATGCCCATCACACAGCACACACCGTATCACTGGGGGACAAAACTAATGCACACAACCTCACATACTGCCCAAACAATACAGGTAGCACAAGCACCACACACACACAAATACTGTCACACAACCAATGTCAGCCAGGAACAACTCTACCCTAGGAAAAGAAATGCAGGGCAAAGATGTAACCTCAAAACCAACAACTGGTTGATTATATTATATTAAAGAAATAATAAATGTAAAAGTTGAAGGCCATAGGCCACTCCATAGGTGTATGTTTTATTATGCACAATGCACATATGGGTGCCACATACTTGACTCCTGACTGCCATGTAACCTCCATAGGCAGGCACCTCAGGGATTATCTGGGGGGTAAAGGGTGTTTGGGTTTAGGCTTGGGAGGGGGGCCTTTGGGATTGGGCTTGGGAGGGCGGTTAGGTTTAGACTTCGGGGAGGGTAGGGGTTTCTTGGGAGGGGTAGAAGTCTTGGTGACTGGAGAGGCATGGATACTTGCAGGGGGTAGGGGATTCCTTGGAGGTGGAAGGGGCGGACTTGGGGAGAGACACTGAACATTTAGGGTCTCACAAGGGAGGAGAGGAGTAGAGAAAAGGGCAAACTCCGAAAGGAAAGCTTTCGGTCATTGCAAAAAGGTTTGGGTGTGGAGGGTGAGGGAGTGGTTGTCTGAGGCGTTGTTGTGGATGTCTTGGGTGCATGTTTGTGGGAGGTATGCTTGTAGGTGGTGAGTGGGTGTCTGTTGGGTGGGTGAGTGAGGGTGTTTATGTGTCTTGGAGTGGGTTGGAGGTACTGGACGATGATGTGGTGGGTGGGTGACTTTTGAGCTGGTGACTGCAATTATGGTGAATATGCTGCATGTCAGAGTGTCAGTGGTTGTGGTGTCTGTAAATGTGGTGCCTGAAGTAGAATGGTGAGGGTCTGCTATGGTTCTGTCTCTGAGTAGGATAGGTGTAGTGGCTGGTTCTGTTAATGTTGATGTGGTGTCTGCAGGTGTGTCAGATGTGCTGTCTATGATGCAGGTGGGGTGATGGAGGTGTCAGGGCAGGTTGTGACTGTTGCTGTGTGTGCTTCTGAATGTTGCTTGTGTGCATGCCAGTGGTGTGTCTTGTGGTGCTTATGTTTGTCTGAGCTACCCTTGGATGATGTTGAGGTGGATGCATGCCAGTGTGTTTGTATATTTTGGCTGAGTGAGGGAAGAGGGGTTTGGGAAGAGGAAGGTGGAGAGGGGACTGTAGACAAATAGTGACTGGCTGCCATCAGTGTGGAGGCCAGAGTCTGAAAGGATCTCTGTAGGCCAGCCAGTGCACCGTGAATGCCCTCCAAGAGCGTATTACTCTGTTGGATTTGAGTTGCCAGTCCCTGGATGGCATTCACAAAGGTCGACTGACCCACAGAGATGGACCTCAGGAGGTCAATAGCTTTCTCGCTGAGGGCAGTAGTGCTAAGAGGGGCTGGGGCAGAGGTGGCTGTGGCAAAGAAGATGCCCACCCTCTTGGGTGAGCGAGCACAGCCAACTGGGTACAGAGCTACAGGGAGGGTGGTGGTAGAAAGGGGGGTGGCAGACAGAGGTGGTGCTGGGATGGTCCCAGTTGGGTCCGCCACCGCCAGAGAGTGTCCACTGGAGGAGGATTCTAAAGGTGATGACGTGGATCCTGTCTTCCGTATGGCAGTTCCCTCGCCCTCCAGGCTTCTGGGTCCCTCGGTCTCATGACTGGAGGTCCCGTTAGCAGCTGCTTCCCCACGCAGCTGGGCCCCGTCTCCTTCACCTGCTGATGTTGGAAAGCAGAGAGTGAGGTAGGGTCATCACAACTTACAAGCCACAAGCTCTATACAAAAACTATGCCAAATACCAGAAAAGCCACCTATCTCAACAACAATATCATCCTATCAGTACAGCTATCACACTAACCATTCCATCACAAGCTGACGTTTTGGGTCCCTATCCACAGCAACATTTTAAAACAATGACCGAGCTATGGGAATTAGTGGCAACATTGATTTCCACATAACACAGACACACTTATAACATGACCTGATGTCAAGTTCCAGGAAGGGAACCTTATCCAATGCTTAACACAAGACAGCATGTTGCATACAAGCCAAACACATTTCATGTCCCAGTGTTTACAACCTTCACGATTGAAATTGCTCCCATGCACCTACTCTATTTGGCATATCCATGTCATCAACACATGTACCAACAGTGTTGTACAAAAGGATTATAGAGACTTTGTGGACCTACTCATCTTAGTCATTCTCCACCTGAAAACAAAGTCATGTACACTTATAGGGGCCGACTTAGCTCACAGGGTTTACTCACAGACAACCACAGGTAGCATGCCAACACCTTAAATACAATGGACACCTGTCATGTGCATGAAGGCCACATACAGTTCAACTAATCATGATGAGTGCCAACATCAATAGACCATTATTTAAGGGGCAACTTCACTATCCACACTTCAGACACAAGTAACCTTACATCTGCATAGGAAAATTTCAATGCCATAAACCACTTCTGAGGTTACCATGATAGAGACATACACCTTGAGGCAAGCCAAATGACTGACTACACATACCATTCCACCAACATGTGAATATGAACTACCACACCTGCAACACAATTGAGTCATTGCAAACAATAGGATTCCACATAAAAAGCCTTCAAAACATATCCACAACAGCAAAAGTAAGTATGTTTAAGTTGCATCACAATGTCAATATATGGCAGAACCTAACAATGTACACATGATGTTCGCAAAAAACAGTTTTGTGTTACATGATTTTGAAATAAGTGTGACGTTGGTGTGATCATACTTATGATTTATAGTTTGGGTAATTCACATACATTCTGGTGTTGTCCCACATAGTTACCCTGGCCTAAGGAGACCAAGACAACCGTCAGTGTACCGTCCACTAGCAGACCTGCAGACCATGGAGGAGCGACATGTTATTCAAATCCATCCCCTGGATAGGCATACAATTATGGATCAATGTCGTCAGTTGGAGCCAGTTCTGATGCCAGCCATTCACAATCCCAATAGCATACTTCCCATCGTTCAAGTCATGTCAGTTATGTAATTCCTGGCCACCGGGTCCTTTCAGAATACAGTGTCTCTAACTGTCTCAGCCTATGTTCATTCTGGTTTTGAAGGCTGTACTGTCTGCATTGTTAAAACACCTGGACAGCTACATCAGATTTCCCCAGCGTGAGGATTTAGCCCAGGTGAAGGCAGATTTCTATGCTTTGGGACACATTCCACATGTAGTTGGAGCTATAGATGACACTCATGTGGCCTTGGTTCCCCCAAGTGCTAATGAACGGATATATAGGAATAGAAAAAACGTCCACTCCATAAATGTCCACGTGGTCTGTTCGGCTGACCTCTACATTTCACAAGTTTGTGCAAAGTTTCATGGATCAGTTCATGATTTTTTCATCATGAGGAACAGCAATATCCCACTGCTGATGACACAACTATACACAGAGAGGGTCTGGCTGGTTGGTAAGTCATATGTATTGTGTGCGTCTGTACCTTTTTTCCTGCTACCATATATGTGGATGTCCAAAATTAAAGTTTGGATTGGTGTAACTATACTTTACAGGAGACTCTGGCTACCCAAACTATCCTTGGGTATAGACACCAGTGAGGTACCCAACCATGCCAGAGGAAGTCCATTTCAATGACGCTCACAAACGGACAAGGCATGTTGTGGAGCGGACTTTTGGACTCCTGAAGGCAAGATTTTACAGCATCAACAAGTCTCAAGGAGCCCTCCTTTACTCATCGTACAAGGGATGTTTAAATAAGTGTTGCCTGCTGCATGCTCCACAACATTGCCCTGAGACATCAGATACCATTCATACCAGAAGAGGGGGAACCAGCAGATCCTGTGGGTGGAAATGAAGATTTGCCAAGTGCGGATGAGGATGATGAGGATCAAGCTGGAGACATCAGGGCAGATCTCTCCAATCAGTACTTCAACTGACTCAAGGTATGTGATGTGATGTTACAATAGAGATTCCATGGGCTATTGATGAGGTCATGCATGCCATGGACTGTGATTTATACCACCATCAGTGAGGTCTTAAGTGGCCCTAAAGCCCATGACTCAGATCTGCATGTAGATTGTTACTTGGAGTTGTGTACAGAACTGTTATGTATATAGTCTATTGTTTTGAAAATGCACAAAGTCACATTTATACTTATGATTTGTCAATGGGTTGTATGTGTTCCACTCTGGCCTATGCCTTATCTTTGTTAGTCCCAGGTTTGCAGATTGGCTGTTTGGCTCACCCTCATTTGGCTATCTCAGACAGTGCCACAGACAAATGGGATTTGCAGAATGAAATAAGAAGTGGACATGGATTACATCAGGTACTGTTTAGCATGACATTTAAGGTATGTGAGTTCTATGCCCAGACTGTCAGGACAGTGGGATGGAAGTGTCCTTTTCCACACAAAAAAAGACCTGTTTGGTATTTGAGTTGGCTCAAATGGTGTCTTGTGTGTGTCCATTTGTGTCTAACACATGCCACAACGTGTTATCCAGACCCTCAACTATCATTATTGTTTGTGTTGTATATGAACTAACTTGCACATAGCTGTCGGCGTGTTTCCTCACTGCAGACCAACGTGCATGTGTCTGAATACTGACATAGGTGATTGGCAAGCATACAGATACCTGACCATGGTACGTGGAAGGTTCCATGACTGCCGAGATTAGTACTGACCTCTGTCTGTTTCATGGGGTATGGTCATTTGAAAGCTAAGTTATGGGTATGTAAAAAATACACTTGCATTGGCAAGTCTTATTTGAACAGGTCTAGCTATTTTTAATACTACTTACTGATCTCTTTTGGCAATTGACACTGAACAGGTGTTCTATTCAGTTGAAAAGTGGAGGGGCAAGAAAAGATGCGTTTAAATCCTGTTCTTATGTCACATTTGCTCTGTGTTCACAGACAGAGGTCAAAAGCCAGTTTTTCTTACAATTAATTTTCCTTCTTACTGCAGATTCCAGGACTTTGTAAGGTGAACTGTGTGACCTGCTGCTTAGAATGTAAAATATAAGGATATTGGGAGTCAGGTTTTCCTAACACACAACATTTAAATGACTAAGTCAACTGTGCAAACATCTCAAAATATATTCAGTAGTTGTGAAAGCCCTTTTTTAAATATTTCTGTGGGAAGAAACAATATTTTAATAGGATAAAAACAAACCAGAATACTTTACATGTTGATGTGCAAAGGATATGTTTTCTGAAACCCAATTTTCACTGATCGTTAATATACTATATAGTTTAATCAGTAAAGCTGCAAGTTAGTGGAGAGATTTTTGGACATTTCTTGGGAAGTTACTGTGTGTAGATGACAATATGTTACCACATCATGGTTTAGTAACATATTTATTACAATTGAGTGTTTAAAATAACTGAGAAACACTCCTGCCCTGATGGCAATGTTGTTAGTAAACTAAAGGAAGTCCTAGGCTATGTGGGCTAGACCTCATGATATGTGGGCTAGATTCTCATGATACATGCAGCAAACTTTAGTCTACCTAATCAAACAAAAGAGGCTTTTTGTTTACTGCAGAAATGATGAGCTCACATATTTGAATGTGCAATTATATGTGAGAATTAAGAGAAAGGCAGCTCTGTCAACTATTTGCCTAGGATCTCACAATTTGAGACTCGTTTATGGGTCAAGTATATTACAGTTAGGTTGAGTAAATTATTTAAGTTACTCGACCTGCAGGTATAGTAACATTTTAATGATTTTTTCGAGCCCTGGGTATGTGATAAGGCTTTAGCTGATGACACATTGAACCAATTGTTCTGTCTCCTGGGATGGTGAAAGACTGACATGTCCCTAACTTCTGTATTCTATGGGTTGGTAGTGAATGACACCTAAGCTGAAATACTGAAGTCCACAGCAATACTTTGCTATTTGCCGATTTGCAATTCTCCAAATAAATATGTGGAGATGTACAATACAGGTGATTTGTGTCATATCTATGTTACAATCCCAATGCAATATGTATCCTGGTTATCCAGTACATATGTGATGACCATAACAAAGGTTTAACATTGGAGAGGAACATTTTGCTACAATAGTCGTCATACATGACAGTCGTATATGGTTGATGCATCACACTTACACAGGATCTGTGGTTAAGTGGGATTTATTGGGGAGTGCACAACAAAAAGACTGATTTGAAACAGAAATGACACAAAGTAAACAGTGAAGTGTTTAGTCATGGTGGATGAAATCATCAGGGTAGGTGCTACACCATTTGGAAACACAAGTCCAGTGTCACTGCACCATAGGAACATGGAGTTGGGTTTCAGAAGTCAACAGGGTGTATCAATGTCACACAAGGGGACCCAATCACAGAGGTTCACTTCCTGGCAGCGGGTTTGGTCTTGGTGTTTGATAATGCTGGGTGTCTGGGTGGACGTCCACATTTGCAGGGGGGGTTCTTCTGCTACAGAGGGTGGGGTGTCTGAGGCATTCCCTTACCCTGGCAGGGCCTCAATTCCACTAACAGCCACAGATGTAGAAGGGCCTGATGTTTCATTGCTAGTGGAAGAGGCCTGAGGTTGGGTGCAAAACCTATGCACGGTAGTGTTCATGCCCCTAAGCACCCCAGTAATGGAAGCCAGGATGGAATTTTGGGCCTGCCACTGCTGCACGGGTTCCTAGTGGTTGTCCCTCTGTAGCTGTTGAACCTCCTCCATCACGGTCAATAGCTGGCCCATCATGCCTTAGGAATTTTGGTAGGCTCCCAAGACTTGGGAGATGGTTTCCTGGACAGTTGTGTGTCACCTGGAGCCCTCATCCTCTGGCCTACATCATCCCTCCCACACACCCTAACCCCACGTACCTGTGCCTCTGGCACAGTGGGCCCACTCCCACTGGTGGCAGGTCCATCATTGTCAGGGGGGACAAGAGGACACTCAGGTCCCTGTACTGGGGGCACACAATGGAAGAGACTGTCTTTAGGACATAGGTTTGGGGGGAAATGGTTGCCTGTGATATTGATGCAACAGGGCTAGGAGATGTTGATGTGGGCAAGGTGAGGCTGACATTTGTTGACTGACCAGGTGTCCTTGATGGGCCAGCCACGTCCTCAGTGTCCAAACATCCAGGTGTGTTTTCCTCACTGAGGCCTCCAACCAGAGGGGTAGTGTCAGTCTCCTCTACATGTTGGGAATGGCAAGGTTACCTGTAGAAGAAGTGGAACACACAGTTGCTGTAAGTGATGCAACAAGTGATGTATAAATTTGACAACTAAAGAAGGTATGTGAGATGCACACGTTGCCTTTACATGATTCCCTGAAATGACAATGAAAGCTGCTTTTAAATCTGAATGCAATGTGGGACACTGGGATTTGCAATTTCATACAGCATGCTCCAAGCTCTTAGAGTATGTTGGTGTTTAGATGACTGCCGATACCCTCATATCTTGTCTGAGTATAGACATGACACTGTACATTTCTTTCCTAGTAAGGTGTATAGCATCACTGAGTCAACTAAGAGCTGAACAATGCACAATGATGTCAGAGCTGGCACACAGTATATGAGTTACCATTTGACCTGGGCATCTGTCTGGATGTACTGAAAGTGCATCAAGTTTGCCATTTAGTTGCCCCCCCTCCATGTGAGTATATGACATTGTTACGAAGCTTTTCTCAGAGGCCAGTTTGGTATGGGACGCAGATGTAGCTGTGATTTGCTTGTACTGGTACTGGTAGTGGGCCATTGCATTGCTGTCATTGCCATAAACTGTTAAATGGTGGAGTATTCAGGATTGATTAATTTGATTGTTAGTTTTACATGCAATTTAACCTTAATGTACTGTTCTGGCTTTCTTAATGGTAGAACAGTGCCTTCTGGGAGCTCGAGTGCTGTCAGTTCCCAGTACTTCACATGCTATTGCCAAGCACTATGGCCCCAGGTGAGTTTAGTTGACATGTGGCATGGCAGAGAGGGGTATTTGGACATTTGGGCAGAGGGGTGGTGGGTGGTTTGGTCAATAAGGTGCAGAAAGATGATCAGTGAGCATGCAAGACAAAACTGTTTGGTAACATGAATGTTGTAGTGACTTACCCGACTCCACTCCCCCAGGTATTCCTGCCAGGCCCTCAGAATACAGGATATCCAAGACCTTCTCCTCCCATGATGTGAAAGTAGCGGTAGGAGGTGAGACTACCAGTCTTGAGGACCACCAGCTGGTGCCTGGATGCCATGGAACATACCTTCCTTCTGAGGCCATTCCACCTCTTCCCGGTGTCCTCTGCTGTGCGTGGGTAACTGCCTACCGAATTTACACTGTCAACTATTCTTTGCCACAACTCAATTTCCCTAGGTACTGATGTTTGCTGACCTGGGCTCCGGATAGGTATGGCTCTACCCTGATAATTCCGTCCACCATGACCCTCAACTCATCATCAGTGAAACGTGGATGTTTTTGTGGGGACATGGTAGTGGTGGTAAGGACAGTGAGGTAATAAAAAAAGTATGAAAAAATGTTAGTGATGAGGCGTGGGTGCTGTGATGTGAGTGGGTGATGATTCTTGTGTATTGTGTGTTAATTTTGCGTTGTGTATATTGTGCAGGTATGAGATGTGTGCTTAGTGAAATGTGTTTGGGTGCGTAGTCTTGCTCTTTTTGTATCTCTCTAAAATGTTGCTTGTCTGTGGCTGTGTGTGGCGTTCTGGTTACAAAGGATTGTGGGTTGTATAGAGGAGTGTTATATAGTGCAATGTGTAGGTGTGTTGGGTGTGTCAATGTGTGTCAGGTGTGAGGTATTCAAAGTATCCAATGTGGTGTGGTGTTCTAACTGATGTGATTTCAGACCGCTGAGTTTTGCACCACCAATGTTTTCCACCATGGAAGAACAGCTCTCGTGATTTGTAGATCATAAAATGATTGGATGGTTTTTGTCAGGCTGGTGGTGGTACCGCCTTTTTTCCGTCCTTCAGTGTCCTGGCGGTTTTAGAATTTTGGCTGTTTTTTTGTCAGACTTAGCTGTGTGTCTCTTAATACAGTGGTCAGATCACCTCCAACATGGCGGTCTTTTGGCGGCCGCCACCGTGGTGGTCTTGCCAAAACACCTCCAAACTCGTAATGACCCCCTGAGTCTCCGGTCCTAAGATGACCTTCACCACATCCTTGTTGATGTGGTGGCACCCAATCAGATCTCTCTGTGAGATCTGTCATCCTCCTCTGCATGACAATTATACAAAGTGTTTGAGCATTGACTGATCAGAAACTACTGAATGGATTTACATCATATCAGAAAAAGCACTCCTTCTGGACCAGCATCTAGCTTTCTGCTACCTTTGGTGTAAATCTGTTCAGTGGTTCGGGCTGTTGTTGTGCCTAAAGTTCCTCCGGAAAAATGAATAGAGAAAAATCCCCTTTTTCTTGACCCCGCTTGATAGATCAAGGAGCTGAGATGAACAAAAATGTTTGTTGTAATGGTTTGTGAAGCTCCATCAAACAGCACCAAAGATGTAAGCAAACTAAAAAAGGCCTTTCCTGTGGAAACTTGATCCTAACTATAATTACCAGTAGCCACTGAGTAGTTATAGTTAAGTCAGCATTCCAATAAGAAACATGTTTTTTGCATTTCTAATAACTTTGGTACCATTTGATGAATTTCCACAAAACATTCCAGAAAGGTGCTACTTTTTGATTTGTTTGTGCATGGAACGTTTTGGAGTGATCTGTAAAGCGGGTGTTAAGAAAAAAGAAGGGTCCCAAAATGCAAAATACCTATACATTTTCCATAGACTTCTTTAAGAAGTGTTACTACAAAAACTGCTTAGCAGAATTACACCAGATTTGTCAGAAAGCTAGCTCTTGGTCCCCAGAGTTTGTCTTTTGTTATTTGATGTAAATCTATTCAGTAGTTTTTGAGAAACTAAGGTCCGCAGAGCCTCTGGAAGCCAATTGTAAAAAATGAACATTCTTATTGGTCCAGGGAGCTTTTTTTCCCTTGGGATGGAGCTTTTTATCCCCTGGGGCCATCCCACTTTGTGGGCTCTCTGATTGGCCGCAAGCAACATGGGAAAATAACGCTGGCAGTCATTACAGGACTAAGGGACTTAGGCGGTCATTATGAACACGGCGGTAAACTCCGCCGACCACCGTGGCAGCAGTGAACAGAAGACCTCCGTTGGCGGTGAATACAAACCCACCAAATAATGAACTAAAATCCCTACCCCGCCAAATATCACCAGACCACCAGACACTGCCAGGACCTTGTCAGTGGAAATGCTGGACCTTCCACCCCACCACCGCCGAGCACACCCACATCCCGCCCTCCAAATAATGATGCACAAATCACCTTGGCAGTCAGTTGAAGCCGAACGACAATTGGTGGTGCCGACCGCCACGGGCGGAAAGTGGACTCAACAGCATGAAGTGCACACATTGGATAAGCTTGAAACCCACACACCTGACACACATTCATAACCCCATAAAACACTCACAGACACCCCCCAAAATCCTTTGCAACCAAACTAGGCCAAAGAAGACGGAGAGCACCAGAAGCAGACATCGAACGCCACTATACACGAGACGCACACCGTCCCACAGAAGAGAACCCTCACGGCGTTTCCAGCCCCGACACCATTCACCACACTCACCATGTCACCCCCAAACATCCACGCTTCACAGAAAGGGAGCTAAGGACCATGGTGGACAAGATCCTGAATGGCGAGCCACAAATATTCGGGGCTCAGGTGCAGCACACACCCCTCGCAAGGAAGATGGAGCTATGGCAGACCATTGGCAGCCTGTCTTCTCCCACTGTGTCCACCCCCTCCTCCAAAAACACACAAACGCACCAAGACACCCACCCATCACACATCCATCACACCTCAGCATACTGTCCAGTCACCTGCACCCACGACACGCACCCCTACACCACTTACGTCCACACCCTCTGCCTCCACTCCCACACCCTCATCCAGGCCCAACCCAATTGCTCTGAAAAAATATTTCCTCTCCCGTGCTGACCTCTTCCAACCCACTGGCCCACCCCGTCTTCTCCCTAAGCATGCACACCTCCTTGCCCTTTCCACTCCTTCCACTTCACAGCCCACCCCTGTCTGCCCTTCACATTCCTGTGCCCCTTCCCCAAAGAAGAAGAAGCCCCATGCAGAGCCAAGTCCATCTGGCTCCACCCTCTCAAAACACCCTCCCCAAGTTCCAAAGCCAAACCCACACCCCCTCCACCTTCCAAACGCAGGTCCAAGCCCCACCCCCGTCGTAAATCCCCACCACCACCAACCCCTGCCCCTGTTCCATGAGGTGCCTGGATGCCCCATTGTTGCCACATTAGGTGGAGTACCGTGCACTTTTGAGAGTCAAGTTGGGGCCATTGTGGCCCATGGGACTTCTTGCTATACGGACTGGCCATTGGCTCTGTGAGCTGGAATGAATATTTATGTGTCGCCTTTGTTTTTACGGCACACTCCTGAACCCTGGTCTTTCGTTTCATTATTTGTGGGGTGGGCCATTTGTATGTACCATGGTCAGGTTGGATGTGCCTTGTGTCGGGTAAGTACCTCTTGCTGTGGGGTGTATGGGTTGTGCTGCTGAAAAGAGTTGGGGTGGTGTTGCAGGGTGGGTGGAGTGGGTGGGTATGTAACTGTGCCCTTTCCTCCCTTGTTTCGTAGGTTGCGGTACTTACCGTCATAGTCGGCGGTCTCTGTGGTGGAGGTATATGTTAAGGAGCAGGGCTGGCATGATCTGCAGCTCTCTATCCATGTTTGCTTCGGTGCGTTTTGTTGGCTTCCGGTGAGTGTTTCTTTATATTTTGTTCATTTCCGCCTGGACATGCCTGGCGGTGGTTCCCGCCATGGAACTGGCGGCGGCCTAGTGGTTCATTATTTGAAGGGCGGGTTGGATCTTTCCGTCGGCCTGTGGGTGGATTCTGCCGTTGTCGTTGGCACTCCTCTACTGGCGGTGGGTGGTTTTCTGGATGCCTGTGTTTCGATTGGTTCATTATTTGGCGGGCCGGACCGCTCCTCTGTTAGTGGTTTTTACGGCCACCACCAGCGCATTCAGTTTGGACCGCCATGTTCATAATGAGGGCCTTAGTGTCCCGTCCTGTACTGGTATGAAAAAAATAATACAAGGAGTCAGAGTGGGGATTCCCTGCCCCTCTAGGTCAGTTAAGGAAGACACAGAGGGACCCCCCAAGGCCAAAATTGAAAAAAACAGGCAGAAACTTTTACAGCAATCCCATAGGACTCCCGCAGGATTGGAAAAGAAAACAGAATGCCGGCCCAGGGCTTCATTTTTTAATTAAGGGAAGGTGGTGGTCATCCTGGGGATACAGTAGTTTCCCTGCTCCCACCAGCGTGGGCAGGAAAACTTGTGTTTGCTGCCACATGGTGGCAGCATTTTTAGAACTCCTGCCAAACAAGAGCAATCACAAAGTCTGCTCCTAGCAGTTGAAAGCTCTAAAAATGCTCCCACCGGCTGGGAGCAGACTGGAGATCTGTTTCCCTGCCCCCACCGATGTGGGTAGGGAAACAGATTCACATATTGCTCCCTCCTGGAGAGAGAAGCATTAATAGCTTCTCCCTGCATATGGGAGAAATGTAGACTCCTGCAGCATTTGGGGAGATGGCAAGGGTCACAGGGGCCCTGGGGCTCCCCCACATCACACAATGTGTTGTGGTGGGTGCTCTGACTTGCCAACGAGGCACCCACCTATATAAGATTGGGGACCAGGAGGATGGGGTACCTGGGGCTATAACAGGCTCTGGGAGGGGAGCTGCTCTGCCCTATTATTTTGTTTAAAAAAAGTGGCCCTGAGGAATGGGTTCTCAGGGCCTAATTAGACTCGAGAGTGGGGCCACTCACCTCCCCTCCCCTTTAAAATAAACATGGCTCCAGAAGACGGTTTTTTTTAGGGCTTAAAGAGGCTCGGGAGGGGGCCACATGGCCGCCTTCCCCATTGAAATATATATGACCGGGGCCAAACCCTGTTGCCAGCCCCCTGCTGTCCATGGCCAAAGGCAGTAGCCAGCATGGAGTTTTTGCGGCAGGTCCTGGACACAGGGCCTGGCCGGGTGCCATCCCCCCTGCTATGCGCAGCCACAGACCCTGCGTGGTGGAGGGTTGGCTTTACACTCGGCAATAAAAATCACTTTGCATTAAAAAAAAAAAAAAATTCACAGAAGAAAAACAAATGTTAAAGTAATGTTATAGTTAGGTGAAATTGTTAGTGACAACATCAACATTTTGAACACAGAAAACACAGAAATTCATCAGTTATATTTAGCAGAGTTAACTACAACTTGTGCCCCCATACATTCCTTATGACCTCACATATCACATCACTCATGACATGTTCTATGGCACCATTTATGACATCACTAATGGCATCTTAGATGACATCATTGAAGACATCCCCATTCAGTGCAACAGTAGGGAAAGAATTGGACTTTGTAGGGGTAATATTTACTATTTCCAGTCTAGTCTAAGCAACAGCAGGTAAACTACTTCACTTCAAACACATTAGATATTTGCATAACCGTATAAATTGAGAAAAACATTATTATTTAACACATATTATATATTATACACATATATCTGAACCAATCCAAATCTCCATACAGAAAGGAAAAGCAGCATACCAAATTTGTGCACCAGTTTATTTGCGTACCAATGTTTGCACAAATAAACTGGCGTATATATATATATATATATATATATATAATCAAGGGTGACAATTCATAAAACATGTAAAAATTACTATCCAATTTAAAAATAATGGCTAATTTGATTATTACTTAATTAACCTGCCACCCTAAACACCTACAAGATTAGCAGCCCATAAGAAATATAAATACATATCACACTATTTACATATTTGATAATCAATTAAATAAGATGAAATAACTAATTAACAATTATTAATTAATCAATACTTACTTATCTCCCACCCAACAATCCTACAAACCCAGCAGCCCATACCTACATTATAACTTATATATATATATAATTATTACACATGGGACATAATTATTTATCGGTTAAATATTTAATTATACAATTAAAATTATTTTTTACATATTACTTAATTAACTTCCCAACCTATAACTATTCCAGCCTAGCAAACCACAGCTAAAATATTTCTAAAATAATTCAGTATTATATATTTTACATAATTGATAATCACTAGAAAAATGTATCCATTTATTATTAATTGTTAATCACTTAGTTAACTTCCCACTCCATACCCCTAAAAGCCCTGCAACTGGCACCTAAAATTTAACTAATGTCAATGATTATTATATAATTTACATCATAAATAATCAATTACATTGTAATAATAAATTAAAAATGAATGGTTAATTAACTACTACCTAATTGCCTTCACACCCTATACCCCTAGAAACCCAGCAACCTTCACCTAAAGTTTAGCTAAAATAAATAATTAATACATGATTTACATAATAATCAATTAAATAACTAATAATCAATTCAAAACAATTGTTAATTATTACCTAATTAACACTCCACCCTGTGCCCCTACAAACATAGCAAACCGCTCCTAAAATATAATTAATTAAATCATTTATACATATTAGACATAATTAATGTCAATCACATATTTATTAATAATTACAGCTTGATATTTTGCTGAAATACCCTCTACTATTGTTAGTAGATAGGGTTTTGCATCAAAAAGCACATGTTGTTGAATGGGAATGCCCATTTACCTCCCATGTCATGCCCCCTTGAGAAAAAGGAATGGTGGGCAGTGCTTTGAGCTGCTTTGCGGTATCTTTAGGCAAATTTCCAGTACAAAACAAGTTTTGCCCTGGAAAGTAAATAACAACAAAAACACATTTTGCACTGGTTTGCGTCATGTTTGTGGTGTAAACATGGCACAGAATGTTTGTGAATGTGGCCCTTGGACTTTCAGTGAATTTGTGTTTTTTTTTTTTACATAAAATATGCCCTTATTACCATAATTAACTATAACATCACTTTAATCTTATCATATTACCCAATTTCCCCCACTGAGCAAAGCCTTTGTCTATGTGTAGTGCATGGGCAAACAACTCTAGCTACACATAGACTTTAGTTATGCGCAGCAGGAGTTGGCTCCAAATTTATTAGTAAAACAAACCCCCCCCCATCCACTGGGCCAATTTATAAAAAATAATGAGTTGGCAGGATCCTGTGGGATCCTGAGGCTAGGCTGAGCGGCCAACCCATTTGCACTTGGTGAAGGTTTCAGCGCCCAGGGGTGGTTGGGCGCAGGGCCTGACCTCAGTCCATGTGCAGTGAGGATGGGCCTCCCACGAATGATTGGACGCAAGGCCTGGCCAAGTTGCTAACCCAATGCAGCGCACAACCAAAGGTTGGGTGAGGCAGAGGTCGGCCATCAGCGGGGTTGGAAATAAATTGTAATAAAATATACTTTATGTTTACAAAACAACAAATTCACTGAAACAGCCAAAACTCTTACTTTACATAAAAAACAGACATTGTCTTAAAGTAACAAAGGGTATAGTTACATTATAGTTAAGTGAAAATGTAATCAAAATGTAACATTGTAATCTAAAAGAATATAAATTCACTAACTATAGTTGAATGAAGTAACTATATATTTTGCACTCGTCATACACTGCTTATGATCTCACATATGACCTCACATATTACATCACTCATCACATGTCTATGATGTCACTAATGACATATTAATGACATCACTGGGATGGCAAGTGCACAAGCGATGGCCAGTAACCATCGCTACTGTGTAGTTATAGAGCCTCATTATGAGTTTGGCGGTCAGGAGACCGCCAAATGTGCAGTGGCAGTCAGACCGCCGCGGCTTTGGTGGTCTGACCACCAAATTATGCCAGAGTACCGCCGTCCTTGCTGGGAGCATGGTTCCCGGCGGCATTACGGCAGTTGGGCTTGCAACCAGCCATGGTGGGGCTGAACTCAGTGCCGCCTGGATGATTACAACCCCTCATTCTGCCAAACTTTTCCTGGCGGGGAGCCCATGCTGAAAAGGCTGTTGGAAAAGAAGCGCTATGGGCCACAAGGCGGCCCCTGCTCAGCACCATTAGAATGCACACTGCCTGCTTGTTAGACAGTGTGCATTCCGAGGGTGCTGGAGTGTTAGGATATTGGCCTTAGCTTCCTTGAGGGAGCCAAGGCCAATATTTTAAAACAGTTTCCACTGGACAGCCTGGTGGGGACATGTATTAAAATGTTCCTGGTGGTCAGCCCAGCGGGAACATTGTAATACGCTAAGGAGGAATGTCACAGCTACAGCGGAGGCATCCTCCCTGTGAGTTTGGCAGTCCAGTGGGACCACCGAACTCGTAATGCGGCCCATAGTTAGTATTGGTTTCCATAGTTGATGTATTTTTTCATCTGATGATAAATTTGCCACCAATTGGTGAATCTTAACTAACTTTCCAAACCTCCCCCCCCCAATTTGATGACACTGTTCATGGAGAAGGTTAATCTATATCAGCTTCTCCCTGGACAATTTTAGGTTGCTCGGCCAAGGGGGGGCTGAAAAAGAGGGGGCCCAAAGCTGATATCACCAGTGTAGTGGGAACTTTAGACAGTCAAAGTGATTAAAATAAATTACACCAAATCTGGCAGCTGGCTAGATTTTCACCTAGGAAGCATGTTTTTATGATTTGGTGTAAATCTATTCAGTAGCTTTGAGAAATTAAAGTTCACATTTTATAGATATATCAGGTGGCAGTAGTACTGCAAGCCAGGCAGAGCAAAAGATAAGCTATGATTGCATGCCTCACATTGACAAAGATGTTTGGCAACCATCTTAGGACTCAGGGATTGAGTCTGTGTGGCATAAAATAAAATAATAAAAAAAAATAACATATAAAGGACAGGGTAGGGATATCCTAGTCCCCAAGGGGTTGATTCCCTAGGTCCCAAATCAATTTTTCTTTGGTACCACAGAAGTACTGCGTTACCACAGTAAAAATTAAGAAAACAAAGCTCGGTCACCCTTTTCAAATAAAATCCTGCTGGTTGGACCAGGGACCAGGGCGGTTGGTGTATCACTATATTTTAGAGGAGGGGTGTGCCCCCTGCGCTCCCCAAGCTATTTAATGCCCCAGTGACCCGATGACCGGGGCCTTGGCCTTATATTTTTTCTTAAGGGGATGGGGGCATGCAGCCACTCTTTCCTGAACAATTTAATGGCCCTGAGGACATCATGCCCTAGAGCCTGAGCTATTTTTTAAATTAAAGGCAGGGGGCTTGAGACATAGAGTGGCCCATAGAAACCCATCCCATGGTGCCCGATGTCAGCCAGTGTCCCGGGAACCTTATCCCCTTAGGACACTGTTGTTCCTTGCTGAAACATAGGTTTGTTCTAACCTGGTGGGAACAGGAAAACACTGCAACTGCCAGAAGGAAGAAAAACAGTAAAGCAGGCTCCAACCAAAACCCAGAATGACTGCTGGCAGGGGAGCCAGTGGACCTCCTCTCGTAGCACCTAATGGTTGTGCATGTTTTAGTTTCCCTGGGTGGGACACAGGCAGTGAGGGAGTCGGCTCTTCAGGCTGCCATTTTGAAAAAGACAGGTTGGCTGTAGGTGCCTTGATTGGAATCGGTGCACACACACATATACAAAAAAAAAAGGTCACAGCCTTTCAACTTCACTATTGAAGCAGCAAGGCTACTCCTTTGATATACCCTGCTCTCTCCCAGGCCCTCCATGGGCTTCATTTTATATACTTTGGTTGTCATGGTGCTCCAAGAAGGGACAGTGCGACCATCAAAAATTCACAAAAGTGTAGGGGGGGGGGGAGGTGGGCAGCAAGGAGAACCGCAGCCGCCCAGGAAAATTAAAAAAGTAAAACACTGTTAAGTATCCTAGGTGATTGAGTGCATGGACACCAGGAGAGCTTACCTTCATTTTTAAGGAACTCCACACGGTAACTTGGAGGCAGGGGGATGCCTTGTGGCTCGTTCTATAACTGCATTTTTCACCTGAAGCGAATTAATGAAAGACTCAAACTCACAGTTATGGATGTTTAGAATAAAAATGTTTTAATATTTTGTGAAAATAATTATAATGCATAACTATGTGGGCATTTATAAGGGTTATTAACAAATCATTGTGGCACCCAATAGGTCTGCTTTGTATAGGTTGGTGTGCTGACCCTTGCTAAAGTCAATAGGCCAGCCTTTTATCTTTTGGTGTTCTGACTTTTTGACAAATCCAGTAGATCTGCCTTACTTAAAATGGCATCCCTTTAAATTGTGACTTTATGTTAAAAAATGTCCAAAATTCACTGAAAAAGATTAAAGTGACATTATTGTTAGGTCTGGCAATTAAAAAGTAACATTTTAAACTAAAAAAACAATGAAATTCACAAGTTATAGTCAACTGAAGTAACTATAACTTGCACCCTTGCCATGCACTGCTCACGACCTCACATAGTACAATACTCATGATCTATTGAGTGACATCACTGATAACGTCACTGACATCTGAAATTACCTCATTGATGACAACACTAAGAATGTGAATATAAATATGTATGTGTGTCGGTAGGTATATATGCATTTATTTATGTGTGTGTGTGTCATTTTAGTGAAAACAAGAGGCCTCTGCTAACTCCTGAGCTAAGAAAAAACAGACATGGCATTCTAAAGACCCAGCGGTATTACAAACATCTTACAACGTTGCTCTGTGCTTGAATCTCAATACCAGTCCTGAAGTGGTCTAAAGCTTCCTTAAGGCAGCATGAACTTAAGCATTTTGGGAAATAACTGCAGAAAGAATATGGCAGAGCTGCAGCAGGTGTAGGAATCTTGATCTCACTATAAACCTAATTTGGCCACACCGTTTATGAAAAAGGCATCAATTTTTATAGCAATCTGCTTTATTGTGGTGTTAACTCATAATATGTTCTATTCAGAGAATTTCTGGCCTGCACTGATGCTCATATTTTAAAAAATAATACCCTCTTGTACGTGCTATTACTGTAAAAGGCATCTCCACTTCTCTACAGGTCACCAAGCATGAGGTCTAATCCTAAAAGCATTCAGCAACAGGTAAGTGATGCATTTTTAACATTTGTTCCATACCGAGTGGTCATGTTCACAACATGCCACAAAGCAGTGACAAAGAGCTGCTCTCTGGCCGCCTTTGGTTTCTATTAAAGCCAGGTCGTGTTGCAGAAATTACAGTGAGGTGAATTGTACTCAACCATACTGCATTTACAAATGTACAGAACCACTTCTTGAGACACCACTTCTGTAAGCGTCTTGAAAAATATGGGCCAGATTTATCCAAACTTTGTGCCATTGCAAGTCATTTAAAGTGACACAAACTCATTATATAGTATTTACTTTCTAATGCAAACTGAATGGGGAAAGTGCCCATTTTGTGGTGCACCTACTACTTTGAGCTACTTTCCACTACTCTATTAAAATTATTAGACTAATCTCTCCAAAAAATAACATTTCCTTGAGGCAGTTATAAATTAGCAGAAATGGGGCCTATTTCATAAACTGCATTTTGAAGTACATTTAGTGGTACTAGAACAGTACTACACACATAATGCAAATTGCTCTTTTCGGAAATTTCAGCCCAAACTGCTTAGATCTCCACACACATGTACTAAGGTTTAGTGGTAAATATGGATGGCGCAGGGAGAGTAGCTGGAAAATGGGGAATACTTGATTGAGGAGGGGTTTGGATTGGGACATGTACCCACCAATAAAAAGAGTAAGCCCATTATCACACTGTTGGGGACTCTTTGCTGCATTCTGCTGAGGCCAGGAGGACTGTAAGGGGACTCACTGTCCCAGGATACACCTGACCACGCAGCTCAAGAAGGTGGGGCTCCTGCAGTATTGTTGCGCTGCTGCAATGCACAGAGTCATTCAACACCTCCCATGGTGTGGGACACTTTGCTCCATTCTGCTGTGGCAAGGAGGTCTGTAAGGGAACTTTTGGTGCCAGGATTCACCCAACATGCTAGCCCAAGGAGGAGGGGCTTCTGCAGCATTCCCGCGCTTCTGCTGCGCATATAGTGCTACAACACCTCCTGCAGCATGGGACGCTTTGTTGCATTCTGCTGTGGCCAGGAGGCCTGTAAGGGGACTCACTGTCCCAGGATTCACCCGGCCATCCAGCCTAAGGAGGAGGGGCACCTGCAGCATTCCAGAGCCACCACAGTGCATACAGCGCTACAACACCTCCTGTGATGTAGGACGCTTTGCTACATTCTGCTGTGGCCAGGAGGCCTGCAAGGGGGACTCGCTGTCTCAGGATTCACCCGACTACCCAGCGCAAGGAGAGGCTCCTGTAGCATTCCCGCACGACTGCAGCACACTAAGCGCTACAGCACCACGGGATATGCCTGGACCAAGGGCAGCCCCTTTCTGTGCCCATCAGCGCTGGGAAGAGGCAGGTCAGCCCCTCCCCCCCCCCCCCCCCCTTAGCTCTTTCATCGATTTGTTGTTAGTAACTCTGGGAAGCACATTGATATTCTGATTTCTCACTGCCAGCCCTAGCACTTTGGGTTCAAGGAGGAAAAAGAACTCCGTAAGAAAGAGTGTGGCCCCAGCGTATTACGCTCAGCATTTCCCTTTTGCCCAACATGCAGCAGGAAACTGCGTGATTGATGTGATTGATAGCCTTATTGAAGAAGTTGAAACTATTCTTTGTAAAGGGAAGACGTCAGAATGTGCAAATGAATCTAGAACTAATAATAATTACAAGGTGCCCTGTACAAATCTTTAAGGTCCTTTTGCTTGCTAGCAGGGCTAGTGATGAAGATAAAATGAGCAGGCAGGAGGGAGGGACCTATGGGATTAATGGATCATGTTTAGCAGAAGAGGGTTATTCCATAGAAGAACCGTGACAACTCATTAAACATTTGAGGGGTGAAATTAGCAGCGTGCGCTCACAGGTATCCCAACTACATCGCAGGATTGAGAAGATGTGCGTGGCTACTCCGCAAGGCAATAGAAATGCTCGGTCTGGTCCCGTTTTCAGTGAGAGTGTAAATAGGCTAACTTCAGGTGGCCATTTGGGGGGACCAAGCCAGCAGGGGAACACACACCATGAGAAGGATCACACTACCATGCACGACAGAGTACTACAATGTTAGGCAAAATGGGATAAATGCAGGGGAGATAGCGAAATCTGGCACTCCCATAGTTTTCTCTACAGGCCCCAGAATTGTGCTCGAGAGCCCAAACATTCTCGGATTATTGATGGCAGGTTAAACAGAAGAATACAGCAGTACCGAAGATCGTGTGGTCAAAGGCACAAAACGGGTACTGGGCTAAATGAAAGAGATGCCTGCCTTTCCAGACCATTTCCAATGCAAATTCCCCGAAAAGGCTGTACATGGTTAATGTCCCGAAAATACCTATAGAAATAAAAGAAAATAGTGAGTTCTTTGAAAACAAGGTGATTCATTGGGTGAGGAGCCGCAGACACTGTTATTCCGTGACCAGTGCTGATCTATTGGAGGTGAAGCGCTGTTCATTGCAAAACTCACAGTTTGACAATATAACCCCAGAGCTGAGCAGAGAGGAGTGCTCAGCAAGAGCAGCGAGCTCGGATCTGTGTACTTGTCTACTGAGGGGTTCTCAAATCCAGTTCAAGTACAAACTGCCTTCTATTGATCAGAATAATACTAACAGGAATAATTTGCCACGCATAAATTAAACTATTGCCCCCCCCCGCCTTATTGCTGTAAACAAGAATGGGGTTGACCTTAACGAGATTGATTGACACAGGAAAAATAGTGCTGCGATTACAAGGCAGTTGCCACCCATGCCATCGCATACATGTAGGGCCACATGCATGAGGGGCTTCACACCACAGCCAACATACAAACCCCTTATTAAATTTCAGAATCAGGTTAAATTTACCCCTGTCCCTTATAGGAAAGAGGGTGGCCGGATGAGGAAAGGGAAGGAAATCAAACATATCACTAGCTACAAGACAACGATGATAGTTTACAACTTAGAGTGATATCATGTAACCTAGACGGAATTAAATCTAAAATGCTAGACCCTCAATGGAGAATCCTTACAGACAGTGCCACTGAAATTATGGTGCAGGAAAGGGCCAAATTATGGCAGGGTTAAATAAATTATGCATCAAGAAGAGCCAAATTATGCGGCATAATGTGACACATTTTGTAATAGTATTACTTCATTATTTCATCATTTTTAAACTTGGTAACACTGTCTGGGCATCGGTTGCACCTCGTTAGTACCATTTTAATATCCAAATATAGTGATAAGCAACAAAAAGGGGACAAGTCCAGCTTTGCCAAGGGACATTCACTATGCTACAACACTTGTTCCTGCATTTTTAACAACTTTTGCACCGCTTGAGCTAGACATTTTTTTGTTGTTAAAATATGCAGATTATGCGGCGGATGATGGATTATGTGGCAAATCTAAAACTATGAATTACCGTATTCCTTGGGGGTAAAGCGCCTAACAAATGCTTTTACCACCTCGTAAATGTGCCTGACTCTGCTAACTAACATTTTACAGCATGGCACTTCCTGAGGTCCTGCTAAATTGATTTATCATTATGTATCCTGCTCTGAAGTAGTTTTTAATCAAATTATTATCATTTTTCTAAATATCAAAAAATATATTCATTTTCAATTGATGTCATCATTTTGAGGATGCTCTTTTCATCGGGGACTCGTTGTCCAGGAGGCACCAGGTCAGTGGGTGGCACCAGCAATCTCAAGCCGACGTACGCTTATAAGTGCCTTGGGTCTCCTGCTTGTGCAGGATGCACGCAGGCTGCACCCGGACCAAGCCCGGCCCAAGGGCGGGTCCATCCGTGTCCGTCAGTGGCCGGCAGGGGCCGGGCCATCCCTCTTGGCTTTAAGGTAGGGTCTGCACATTTGTTATCCTGACTGTTTTATTGTTTTTAATGTCATCTTCAAAACAGATTAGAGAATGGGGATGCGCAAAGCACAAGGTGAGTGCTGCTTTACCCAAAATTCCCAAATCTCACAAAATCCACAATAGATATTCTAACTGTGTTACTAATGAAATTGACACGTTAATTGAAGAAGTAGAGTCCATGCTAAAAGGGAAAGAGAGGCAAGACATTAAGAGGCAGAAAGTGTCTCTCTTTCTTCTTTCTTTAAGCCCAGACCATCTAAAAAGGGAGCTACAGCTTGTAACACAGATGCGCCTATAGTATTGTCAACGCCAGAGGAACATGGTGAAACCAATGCAGAGGCCAGGAGATCTAGCTCTCCACAAAAAACAGATACGGGTGCCCAAAATAGAAATATAGTTGTGCATGAAGCACCTTGCTCAAATCGTTTTTCGTTGTTAGGGGACCTTGACCATGGTGACTCTCCTGGAATCTGCAATCTTGATCCAAACTTGGAAACATCTTGCCACCAGCTTAGGGGTGATAACTTCCAGGAATAAGTGGTCAACCTTATTATTGATCTTAAAGGAACTAAAACAAATGATGATGGAGGTACTCATCCTACTTCGACCAACTGGAAAGGAAAGGGATGAGGAGAGTCACCATGGGAAGAGCCCGAAACGCATCCTGCCTACTTCCGTAGAGAAATGAACTGGGTGAGGGCCCTACCAGGGTAGCAGGCAGGGTGAGAGCACCCTTGGATAGTATCAACAATGGCTCCAGGGGTAACAGTCATAGCAGTCCGTCGTTACAGTCCCACTCTTTTGTAGAAGTGGTACGGAATTCCATCATCGGACAGCCTTCTGTTAATAAATGTAATAGCGGCTATCCAATCTATATGTGTAAAGTTTCTGCACTACTACCAAATACAAGGGAATATAGCCTGTCGTTAAAGAATAAAGTCATCCACTGGATAAGACATGTCATACAATGCGGCTCCATTATACACTAACATATTATCTCTGGCAAACTTTACAAATGGGAGACAGGTCACTGGGACACCATTGATTTAATGTTATCTCGCCCTGAGTTGGTGAAAGGTTTGATATCCTTGGAAACCCATAATCCATTGCGTAACACTTCAAATATTGTTTTTAAAAACACATTGTTTTTGCCCCGAATGAGGCATTCTGCTTAAGGGGGTACCTACCACCCCATACATGGTGATATCCATTATGGAAACTGGGGATCAAGTTTCATCCCTAAGGGCCCACTCCACGGACACTGCTAGGAGGGAGCGTGCAAATTAAGCCAAAAAACAGAGATCACAGAGAACAATGCAAGTAGATCATCTCTTAGACATTGACTGACTGTGGACAACATCAGCCCCCCAGGACACCAACCCATTTCTCAAAGGTGGTAATTTCCAAATGGGATCACAAGAGTACACTGAATTGGTTACTTCAAGGAGGCGCGCCCAAGTTGAGAGTCCAAATGTGGCAGATGACATCAGGAGAGTAAACATAACATCTACTCACAAGGTCTCATGTAATATGCACGTGGGACCTGGGTCCTTCTATCCTGCATTAAAATACATGGATTGTAGCGGGCATACAGGATAAGATTGACGATGCTGAGTAGGGGTTATTTATTGATAGCTTTAGTATTTGTCTTTTACTGGAAACATGGGCCAATTTAAATGTGCACAGGCAGGGGTATATTTCATTTTGCACGGAGGCTAGCCCTTCAGCTGCTGGGAGGGCAGGAGGGGACCTCATCATGTGGATAAATGTCTCCCAGGTGGGTGAAATGAAGGAAATTTATGTTGATTCAGCTGACATATTGGCAGTCTCAATTAAGTTAAATCAGGGACCCCTGCTATTGTGTGTCAACATCAACAACAGACCAGGTTCCCCTAGTCAAACCACAAAAACTATTAGCATGTTAAGTTCTCTTGTGACAAAATTACTTCCCTCATGCTTTGTCATCATAGCCTTGGAGATTTTAATGTGTCCCTAGAGCCCAATTCCCTTTTTTCTGAGTTAACGCAGGTAGAGGATGCTATATGGAGAATTCCATCCTCTGCGTTGTGGAAACAGCCTAAGTCCAGCACTAGGGCATTGCAGGTCATGGATTTAAGGATAATACATGGTCTACACCCAGGAAATGGGCGCTTTCCATCAGGAGATTAATGACCTTAGGGTGGGAGTGCAACAAACAGTGATCATTCCCCTATTATGGTAGAGTACGAGAGGTGGTTTTCTGGTAATGGAGGCAATCGACGAGAGCAAAAGGCTATCCCTCCTTTAGTGGTGACAAGTAACCAACATACCATAAAATGGGAAACTTTTAGGAGCTCAGGTGCTCTAGTGGCTTGAATGCATGACTTAGTTTCCTGCCAACTACCAGCTCTTACATCTAGCACATATACGCCAAACCAGATCATGGCCAAACATGCTGAACTGTTTGCGTCTCTGAAAACCTACTTACTAGAGTTGCCAAAGAAAACAAACAGATGGAAGCTGCCAAACGTAACAGATGGTTTAACAACAAATGTAAAAAGGCCAAGCATAGACTTCTGGAAACAAGAAGGTGAAAGGACAGACCAATGATAATCCTGGCAAGGCATGACTATGCTGTTGCAGTAAAGACTAGTAAGACACAGTGGGAGGAGGCAACATGACAGGAATTGGTATCAGCAGCTAAGGAAAATAATGAAAAGCGATTTTGGTCCTTGGTATCCCAAAACAGGCCAAATGAGAGTTCCAGTCCCGATTGTCACATCTCTGCTGATAACTGGACTCTCTGCTTCACTGAACTTTACAGACAGGAGCCCGCCTTTCCGACTGATATAGAGAGCTTAAATGAAAGCGACACTGCATGGGTAGATGTGATCACCCTGTTTACCATGAGGGAAACTGAGACAGCCATTATGGCTCAAAAATCGGGGAAGGTGGCTGGGCTAGATGGGATACCGTCCGACCGGTTTAAATCTGACCTGAAATTTTGGGGCCCTTATATATAGACAGTGTGTCAAATGCCATCTAGGTGGGCAGCAATCCCCTTCCTTCTTGGAAAGGTACAATAATTGTTCCAATTTATAAAAAAGGGGACAAGTCAGTCTCGGGTAATTATAGACTGATGAGTCTGCTAGACAACTTGAAGAAAATATTCTCCTACAAAGTCTTGGGCAGGCTTAGCGATTGGATAGAGGAAAACGATGCCCTCAGTCATCTACAGGCAGGCTTCAGGTGGAAGACAGGCACAGGCGACCAGATCTTCAGCTTTCCCCCAATTAAGTGGAAAATGGTAGATCTGGACGCTGGAAGATTGTTTGTTGCCTATGTAGACTGCAAGTCCGCCTTCGACTTAGTTCCCCGTCATAAATTATGGGAGATCTTGGGTAAAACTCGAGTTCTTGGTCCTCTGTTAAGTTTGTTCTGAGAATTGTATTCCGAGAGTTTTGGCAGAATAAGGTGGGGAATGGACGGGGAACTAATGGAAGAGCTTCCCATACTAAAAGGCGTTAGACAGGGCTATGTGCTGTCCCCCAAGCTCTTTCTACTTTTTGTAAATGCCTGGATTCCTTATCTATACGATTGCGAAAACGATGCCCCCAAATTGGGTGGGGCAAAGACACCGTGTCTACTTTTCACTGACAACACTTTATTATTATCGCAAACAGCCTCTGGATTATCTAGGCTCCTGGAGAAATTCCTAGGGTTCTGTAGGGATTACTGTTTACAGATAAACAGTACCAAAACCAAATATATGTTATTTGGCGACACAAAGCATAGAGTGAAGAAAATTATATTTTTGGGCGGTGAGATTCTCTAACGAGTTTCAGACTTTGACTACTTGGGAGTCAGACTAGAGAATTCCCACAAATGGTCATCCCAATCGTTAAGGTGTACTATGTCCCTTAAACAAAAGGCAGGGGGCATCCTAAGATTTGCCGGTAGATCCCCTAGCTTCTCTATTTTGCCAGCGATGGAAATATACTAAAGCCAAGTCAGAGGGGCAGTCTTCTATGGTGCAGAGTTATGGGGCCATGGAAAATTGAATGACATAGAAAGAGCAGAGAATTTATTTTTAAAGGCCTTGTTAAAAATTCCGTCAAGCTCACCTACGCTGACTATCCGAATGGACTTCAATCTGCATTCCGTTGCAGACATAGCTGCCTTGAGGCCACTTCAGTACTGATCAAGATCTGGTCTATAGATGCTTTAGATCCATAAAGGATATGGCCAAGAGCGCTTCCAGGTGCCCCACAAGTCAAAAGAAATTGCATGGTGTAGCTATGTAAAAAGTAGCTTTTTTAAACTTGGCTTTAGCTCCTATTGGTTAGATCCCTCGCACCTTCCTAAAAATGCCCTACAGAATCAGAAGGATGCATACTGGGTGAGTGTGCAAATGGCAGAACTAGCATCAGTTTCATCTGGCAGCATGACGGACAGCTCTTTATCAGTCAAGTGTCACTATGAATTTGAGCATTACTTTGACACCATTTTACAGCCTTTAGCACGTGCACTTTACATTAGATTTAGAATTGGATCCTTACCGCTACGTGATCTGACTTCCAAATAGAAGCAAACCGGAAGTCTAATAGACTGTTTCCGGTAGGATGTAAGAACAAAGAAAATAATAGTCACATCCTATTCCACTGCCCTGCATACAACAAGCAGAGAGCCTGATGGATCAGACCACCCTGCAAAACCCTGGGAATTAGGGATCGTCACTCAGCCCTCAGGATTTGCAGAACAAGCCCTCATGGGACCGTGGTATGTGCAGTGGCTAAGTTTTCAGTAGCGATTTGGCACATTAGAGCAAAATCCCTCAGCAGTAATGTATAACTTTTACTAGAAAACCCAAAATGTGCTTTTGATTAATATGGTTTCTTGTCTTCTTAATCATATGTGTATATATCTATATTTGATTACATTTTAATCTACCACGCAGAGTGGGAGAATGTATGCCATCATATTCTAATTCTTGATGATCTTTGTTTTTAAATACTGTATACTCTTATGCGTTCCAAATTGAAGAGAGCCGATGATGTTGATGATGGAAATTTCATTCCCTTGTGAAAGGAATTCAATGTTCAATGCATTTTGAATTTCCGTAACTGAACTATAACTCAGTTGACAAGGCCCTCGCTGATTTCTTTTTTAGTACTGAACTTGGCACAATTTTTGAAAAAAACATTTCATTTTGCACAAATGTAAAACTTTTAATTGATATTTTAGATTTATGTGTATGGCCTCATATGGTGTTTGAGTTTTCTAGGCCCAAACCTTATGATTTGGGATCTGGATACGGCGCACATTATTATGCCAAGGATTTATTATTGGTTTTTCGTTTTTACATTGTTTTATGATGAATTTCAGTTTTGTTTATTGTGTGTATATGTTGTGCTTTTATGGCACTTTTTGCCAAAATAAACCTTTTGAATATTTGAATAGGTTATATTTGAATGTTGAAGCTAGACTGTTAGTTGGGGGTCACCCGGTTGGTGGCTTAATAATATGGGTTAAGGCCTCCTTTGCTTTCAGGATTTAAAGGTTGAACCTTAATTCCGCTGACATCCCAGGTGTAGATATTAACTCAACAAAGGGCCACTTTGGAATAAGATTAATTAATCTGTATAGTTGTCCTGAAAATCCAAATCATGAATCAGAAACATTGGCATAGACATTCTGGTAACAGATAACAGAAAGAACCACTTGGTTATAGCTGGTGATATAAATACGACTTTTGAACCTATTGAGTTTATACAGGATTTAACGCTGGAAGAAGATGAGGGGCATACCAAGTCTGCTGAATCCAACATTAAAAATTAAAAATGCTCTGCAGGTTGCTTTGATGACCCTTCGGAATAGGCTAAGAGCAAGTAGTGGGTGTACAAAATCAAACTTAATGATAAACTATACTTATCAAAGGGCAAACACCCCAAAGCAGGAGAGATGACATTTTAATTGATTTTGATCTATGGCCAAATTTTCATGCCATGGAGGTCATTGACAGAAATGGCAGTGATCACAACTGCACTACTATAGACAAAAACAACCTAAGCTAGTTGCCATCTCAAACCTGGAGTAAGTCCTGGAACACACATGGCCAACCACTGGTACTGCAGCACCATACTATAGACAATAAAATAGTGAGGTAGAGACTTGCACTAGAACCTCGTGGGAAATAACGAAAAATAAAGTTATTTATTTTGACTTTCTGTAAAAATATGTTAATTTAATTTAATGTTTAAAAATCACTACACATAAGTATTATTTTATTTGAAATTATTTATCAATACAAATAAATATTATTTCATTTAAAAGTATTTTTTAAATAAAAAAAAGACATGTAACTTTATTATTTTAACAATTAAATTAATTTCAATTAATTTTACGCATAATGTCCGGCAACTTTTAACTCCTTCTGTGCATGTGACGGCCAATGGCCATCACATGGACACACTTCCTGGTGCGTGTGATGGCCATTTGCAATCACCAGGGAGGGCTTTAAAGAAACCTCTGGGGCAAAGCACCCAAGGATTCTGTCTTCCCTCCCGGGGGAAGACACAGAATCACTTCCCCATCCCTCAGCGCCCCCTCTCCCACCCATCTTTTCCCCACCGGAGCACAGACACAAGCAGGTAAGGCTCCTCTCTACTCCAGTGGGGGGGAAAAAGGCCAAAACGGCTTCCCCAACTTTCAGGGAGGTCTTGTTTGAAAGGGGAGCATCTCCCCATTCAAAGAAGGCCTTCCTGAGAAGGTTTCCTAGCCATGGATCGTGGCCACACTGCAGTCCATAGCCAGGAAACCCCACTAGACACCAGGGATTTGATATGGGGGTCAGCCCTCACGGAAGTGGATCAGCCCCGAGGGGCATTTATTAATAAATTAATATCTTGGTTTTCCCCTGGGGGAGGCGTGATCACCCCCTCACAGGGGTTTTATGCACATAAAATAAAAAAACAAAGCTTCAATATTGACAGAAGGGCAGACCTCCTGCTCACAAGCTGACCCCTGAGGGGGCTAATTTGACTTTTTTTTATATAGATGTGTGGTTTCCCAGGGGGCACAATCCGCACAAGGGAAACAACACATATGTAAAAAAGTGATCTTTATATATATATATTCACTGAAACAACCAAAGGCTACAGAAATATTATAGTTAGGTTGACTTTTTACCCATACAAAACCATAGAAATTCAGCACTTATAGTTATACTCATGTTAAGAAACTATAAGTTGTTGCCCAAACTTACTTTCCAGCACAAGTTATAGTTTCTTCAGATAACTAGAAGTAGAACTATAACTACTGAATTTCTATGGTTTTGTATGTGTAAAACATCAATGTAAACTTAATCCCTGTAACCTTTATATTTTTCAGTGAATTTCTATTGCTTTCTTAACACACCTGTTAACATCAATATCAGGTTGTAGCCAGCCAATCTGTGCCTTGCTTTTCCCTTGGATCCCTGGATCCAAGGAGGATCAGTGGATATGCATTTCAGGCAAAACAAAATTGGGCAATTTTTGCCCATGAGGGACCCCTCCATATGACCTATGGGGTCACAATACCTCTATCCTGACCACTTACGTGTTTTTACACTGTTTTTCTGGCCATTCCCTCCCTTGAGCCCACACGAAAAACAAAATTGCAGCCACAAGTTTTCTGTCAGGTTGCAGCCAGCCAATCAGGACCTTGCTTTTCCTCCGGATCCGAGGGGGATCCAAGGAGGATCCGATGAGGATCAGAGAAGGATCAGCATTACTACATATCTATATTTTTTTTAACCTTAAATAACTCAAAAACTACTGAATGGATTTACACCAAATCATAAAAAGCACGCTTTCTGGGCCAAGATCTAGCTTTCTGCCAAATTTGGTGTAAATCCATTCTGCAGGTAGGGCTGTAGTAGAGTTCAAACATTCAAAAAATCACATAGGTATAGAATGTGGAAAAAATGTTTTGGACCCCCCCCTTTTTTTCTCGGCCCCCGCTTGACAAATCACCCCAACATTTTCAACACAGCAGCTGAACTGACTGTCGTATTAGTTTTGAGCATTTCTTGAACATTTGTCAAATAGCTCCAAATTTATTGGCAACATATATATATATATATATATATATATATATATATATATATATTTATAAACACATATATATTCATATTGATACATATAAATATATATATATATATATATAGAGAGAGAGAGAGAGAGAGGGAGCAAGAGAGAGGGAGATATCTTTATATATATATCTATAGCTAAATATATATGTCTATATATCTACATCTATATATGTATATGTATATTGCCTGCTGCCAGTTGCCAGTAGGTAGTTAAAGTTAGGACCTAGTTTCCATAGAAAGAGTTTTTTTTTGTTTTGCCAAAAACATTGGCACCGCTTGACGAATCTTCACAAAATGTTCAAAACATATACTTCAGTCGGTTCAGCTGCTGTCTTGAGGTTACGTGGAGATCTGCTGAGTGGGAGGCCGAGAAAAAGAGGGGGTCCTAAAACACATTTTCCCCATACATTTTCCCATAGGGATTTTGAACACAACTACAGCCCAAACCGCTTGGCGGAATTACAACAAATCTGGCAGAAAGCTAGCTCTTGGTCTGTAAATTATGCTTTTTGTGATTTGGTTTAAATCTGTTCTGTGGTTTCAGAGATATTCAAGGGCAAAAATTTAGATATCTGGGGATGTGGATCCACAGCGGATCTACCGCAGGCCGATCCGAGGATCCATATGCCACAGTAAGAATCTGATTGGTTGGCCGCCACTTGAGAGGGAACTTGTGGCTGCCATTTTGTTTTTATCAGTAACTGGCTCTGGGGCTGAAATGTGGGGGGCAATGGACATGATGGGGTCAGGGTAGAGGCTCTCTGACCCCATGGGGGTGATATAAAAGTGATAAGAGAGTACATAATGGGCTTGAAATACGTAGAAACTATTTTTTGGCAGTTTCTAAGGTCTACTGGCATGGTTTGGGTAACCCCTATCTTTGCAGCACACCTAAGAAGAGATTGTTTTTTGGTACTGCAGTGCATGATGCAGTTCAATGACAATTCTGCTGCATTTTCTTGGGACCCTCCAGACCATGACAGTGTGTTCAAAATTCGGCGTGTCGTAGAATATTTGTCTGCAAATACAGAGATTGCCAATGTTTCCTTAGGTGCTAGCTGAGCTATGGTCTGAACTCTAGAATTACCCACATTGGAAAAAAGAGCCAGTTTTCGGTGGACAAAATTTGCTCAGTCCATGTTGCATTTTGGGCCATCTGCTGTCATGGCACTAGATCTACCCACACAAGTAAGGTACCATTTTTACTGTAAGACCTGGGGGAATGCTGGGTGAAAGGAAGCTTGCGGCTGCCCACAGATTCCAGAACTTTCCATCAAAGAAATGTGAGGAAAATGTGTTTTTTTTAGCCAATGTTTTAGGTTTGCAAGGGATCAAAAAAAGTGGTGAGATCCATGCAAGTTAGTGCATCATTGATACCTCTATGTGTCTACTTTTCAAACATGTACAGATTGGCTAGGTTTCCCTAAGTGCTGGCTGAGGTACAGTCCGAAATCTCAAGCTACCCACATTTGTAAAAAAGGGTAGGTTTTCAGTGTAAAAATGTGAATGGTCCATGTTGGGTTTTGGGCTGTTTCTTGTCACAGGCACTAGGTCTACCCACACAAGTAAAGTACCATTTTTATCAGGAGACCTGGGGGAGGGCCGGGTGAAAGGGAGTTTGCGGCTCCCCACAGACTCCAGAACTTTTCATCACAGAAATGTGAGGAAACTGTGTTTTTGTCAAAGTTTGAGGTTTGCAAGGGATTCTAGGTAAAAAAAAATGTGGTGAGAGCCATGCAAGTCAGCCCATCCTGGATGCCATTAGGTGTCTAGCTTTTTAAATGTACAGGTTGTCTAGGTTTCTTTAGGTGCCGGCTGAGCTTACGTCTAAAATCTTGAGCTATCCACATCGAGAAAAAAGGGTCAGTTTTCAATGAAAATATGTGCTGTGTCTATGTTGCGTTTTGGGTCATTTTCAGTCATGGGTACTAGGTCTACACCATAAGTGTTGTACCATTTTTATTGGAAGACCTGGAATGCAGGTGGGAGGAAGGTTGTGGCTCCCCACAGAGTCTAGAACTTTCCATCACAGACAAATGAGGACAATGTGTTTTTTTAATCAAAATTTGAGATTTGCAAAGGATTCTGGGTAAAAAAACATTGTGAGGGCCACGCACGTCAACCCGCCAGGTATCTGGCTTTCAGAAATATACAGTTTGGCTATGTATTCCTATGTGCCGGCTGAGCTACCAACCAAAATCTCAAGCTACCCACATTGGAAGAAAAGGGTCTGTTTTTGGTGGAAAATGTGCTGCATCCATGTCGCGCTTTGAGCTGTTTCCGGATGGGGGCACTAGATCTATCCACACAAGTGAGGTACCA
Organism: Pleurodeles waltl; assembly: GCF_031143425.1. Classification (NCBI taxonomy): domain Eukaryota; kingdom Metazoa; phylum Chordata; class Amphibia; order Caudata; family Salamandridae; genus Pleurodeles; species Pleurodeles waltl. The sequence goes on from NC_090440.1 coordinate 1,089,222,584, forward strand.
TTTTTATCAGGAGACCTGCGGGAATGCTAGGTGGAAGGAAGTTTCTAGCTCCCCACAGATTACAGAATTTTCCATCACAGAAATATGAGGGAAATGTGTTTTTTAGTCAAAGTATGAGGTTTGCAAGGGATTCTGGGTCAGAAAGCGGGATGAAAGCCATGCAAGTCAGCCCACCCTGGATAACCCTAGATGTCTAGTTTTCAAAAATGTACAGGTTGGCAAGGTTTTCCTAGGTGCCAGCTGAGCTAGGGGTCCAAAATCTAGAGCTATCCACATGGAAAAATGTGATGAGTCCATGTTGCGTTTTGGGTCATTTCCTGTCACGGGCACTAGGCCTACTCACACAAGTGAGGTATCATTTTTATCAAGAGACTTGTGGGAGTATTGCATAGTAAAAGATTTGTTATTACAAATTAGATTTTGCTGCATTTGTACCTTTTAAATGTAAGCCAGTGTATAAGAAAGATGACATTTTGAGAAATACCCTCCAAATCAAACGCTAGTCCTGGTACCCACAAATTCAGAGATGTAGAAATAACCACTGCTCCTAAACTTCATATCTTGTGCCCATTTCATAAATGCATATGTTTTCTTGATATCCATTTTCACTCTGCCTATTTTGCTATAACATTTGGTCTATACCTGGTACTCAGTGCAAAACCATGTTACAATGCAGCTCAGGGTACCTTGGGTTCTTGGAAAAGGATCTAGGGGACATAATGGTATATTGCTTTTATCAAACAGCCATTGTGACAAAACGTTAAAATCGAAAATGTTGTCACAAGTGCCAATTTTATTTTCCTACTCATTTTCAATACTTCTTTACCTAAACAGTTAATTTCCTTGGAAAAACCTTGAGGGATCTATACATATGACCCCTTGCTGAATTTGGAATTTCATCTACTTTCCTGAAATATATAGCTTATATGGATCACCCACGGTTTTCACACTGGTTTCCATCACAAACTGGAAGTACTTTGAGAGCACAAAGAATTTGGAAAATAGGGTACCTCTCAGAAAAATGCCAAAACTGTGGTATAAAATTAGGTTTTTAGATTCAGCTCTGCATATTCCTGGAAGCTGGGAAGAATGTTACTTTAGTACAGCAAACCGTTTGTGGGTGCCATTTTTAGGGGAATAAATAGACACTTTTGTCTGAAGCACTTTTCCCCTTTTTTTCTAAAACAAAACTCACTCTTGTGCTATATTTCGCCTATTTCCTCAGTCCCCTCCAGGGAAACCAACAAACCATGGGTACCTTTACAATCCACTGGATGTTGAAGAAAAGGGATGCAAATTTGGCATGGATAACTTATGTGGAATAAATGTTATGGAGCCCTAAGCGTGAACTACCGCAAATATCCAAAAATGACTCTGTACTGGCAAGGCCCAGCAGCAACTAAGAGGTTAATAGTTAATAAATAAATATAAGCATTTTGATTTAGGGGAGTATATTTTAAATGCATTTGTGCTAATTAAATATAAATTTCATTTTAAAACATTTCAATTCATAAACTTTTGTTAAATTTAAAAAGCCATATAACTTTAATTTTTTAACAATGAAAGTAATTTCAATTAATTTTTCCCATAAGGTTTGATAACTTTTAAGAGATGATAAATACATATGAGCATTTTAATTTAGGTGATCATTTTTTAAATAAATCTTTGGAAAACTAATTTCAATTTAATTTAATATGTTGAAATTGATGGAAATGTAATATAAATGTAAGTTATTTGTGCTGTAGCAATTTTGTTCTAAAGTTAACAGAAACATATATAATTAACTTACATTACAATTTCTCATGAAAATATGTATTCAATTTTTTTTGTTGAATAAGCTTTTTTACTTTTACGTATACCTTCATATGGGGAGCTTTCTCAGTCTATGTGGAGTAATTGTGCAGGAATAAATGTAGAAAATACATGAACATGGACTGTCCAGCAATATGTAGTGGATGGGAGGATTAAAACAATGTGATTACATTACCCTAATCTATAAGAGCATGGTTGGGAACAACAAAGTACCACATAGAAGTAACTGTGCAGGAATAAATGTGGAAAAGACATGAACGTGAAATGTCCAACAATGAACAAAAGGCGATGTGTGAGAATATGTCTGTAAAGATTGTATTTGATGACTCATGATGTGAGACGTAACCACTGGAATACATAAACAATATTGATGGTCATACAATGTCGAAATTGTAAAGCTTGAACATCCAATAACATATTTTGCAAAGAAAATGAGAAAAATAAATGAAAATATCCATATGTCGTTAACTATACTACTGACAGAATTGGAGAGTTTCGGGGTGGCATATGGTCTCAATGTAATCAAGATAATACTGTGGGTTTCTCTCTGGGTGGATTAATAGGAATTACACCAGGAAACCTACTGAATATTGGGCTGCTTGGGGAGGTGGACCAATCTAGATACCTAGGTGAGTAGATAGCTCATACCCCAGATAAATGATATGCCTACTAACTGTCCGTACATTGGCAGATTTACTGCTACTACACGAGGGACTGCTGTGTGTAGAGTTCTAAAATATTCCCCATTCTCTAGATCCTTGGAGATTTGGTGGTTGCAGCCCTTTTGCAAAATTAGCAGAGATCTGTCCCTAGCTCAGTTGGAGGAGGGAGCTGCGAGACATTTGGAGACTTGTATCCGTCAGACAATTTTATGACATTTGAGGATGTTCAACATCAGTTCGGGATGGGACCTGGGCACCTCTTGCAATATGCATAAGGTTGATCCAGTATAACGAAGTAGATTCGACCTGAGTTCCCCCCACTCCTCCAGTTTCACCAGTCCTAAACACAACCCTTGAAATGGATCATGCCACACATTTGGTATTCCATCTCTATAAAGCACTAAAGACTGATAGACAAATGGCTGTGCTTCATGTCTGACAGGCATGGTATGCTCACCTAGAGCTGCCGCTGACTGACAAGAATCAGAACTTAACCTGTGAGCACATGCAATTAATATCAAGCAACACTGGATTTTAATTAACAGACTTCAGTTACCTCCACCGTACTTGCTTGACTCCTTTGAGATGCACAGTTTATTCTGAACATTGACGTGCCCAAAATGTGGCGAAGGAAGAGATGACTTCCGTCATATGATGTGGAACTGCATGCATCTACAAGTGTTTTGGAAAAAGGAGGTGTCTAAATTAGTAGAAATTGTGAATATTCATACTGTAATGTCAATTAAACATTGCCTGCTAAACCTTCCACCCAGGCCTGAGGGACAGAGGGTCAAAAAGTAAATTTGTTTCACTGGGATTGGTGTTAGCAAAACAGCATATTGCTGTTCAGTGGTGTGGGTCCTCCAGCCCGTCACTGGGCAATTCTGAGAGCATTACTGCAGAGGAAATTAGAATGAAAAAGTAGTGTTATGGGAAGGTAGGAGGGTCTACTTAGATAAGTGCCTGACTCTAAGCCCACCTTTTCTTCTTAGCACAGCCCCTTCTAAGGATGGCAAGGCTTTGATGTGCTCAATGCCCTGCTCTACACCCTGACCCCGCCCCCTCCATGCTCTAGCCCTTAAATCACTCTATTTGCTATGGAAGGATGAAATTAAAGTTCTTGTGCATTCTCCTTAAGTTTCCTAATTCTGATAAAACATAAATCAGCCTTGCATGTAGAACAGTTCTTGTTTTTGAATTCTTGGAAGCCCATCAAAATTATCATATCTCGAAAGTCTTAATGCAGAACTTTGATGGCTCCTATTTCTCTTTTAGTGCATTAGTGCTCCTACCTTTTAACAGTTTATCCTATAGAATCACTCAGTACCATAAAGTTTATTAAATTATACTAATCCATCACTAATTCTTGTTGGGTACCGGAGTAGCGTGCTACTCATCCAAAAGCGTTTCGACGCCTCGTCAGGGGTAGTAAGCGCTATATAAATGCGATTACAATTACAATTACAATTACAATTCCCCGGCCCTGGACCTAACCTATTGAGGAATGACATTACCTGAGGTGCCCGTCCACTCTCTTAATTTAGGGTAGAGCGCAAAGCGCTCTGTCCCTGTTGTAATCTCTCTATGGGCTTGTAACCATGCCCATGAGTTTGGTTGGTTTATGGGATTGCCTTTTAAAATTTGTTTGCTCTCATTAGTGGAAGGCATGCATACGTCATGCCTTTTCCGGTGGCCCTCCTCGAGCACACCGGCCAACTTCTGAAAACATACCAGGCTCTGTGCTTTCCGTATAGTTTCTGGACTACTTTTTTCTATTTTTTACTTCTGTTACCAGTCTGACAGCAAGGCGCAAATAGCTGTTATAATATCGTCGAGCGGAGTTGTGGATGACAGCATTTTAATGTAGTAAAGTATCCCCCACAGGGTTGTTTCTTGTGCCATACAACAGCATCTACACAGTTGCTACAATATCCTCTTAAATGATTTGTTTAATTAGCAGGAAGAGACGACACTATGTGCATTATCTTGCCATCTGATATCTCGGCGGTTGTTTATACTGACATTTTGTGCAGCTACTCGCCTTCAGGTTGCCTCGGGGTAGGTAAATCACATTTACAGGGCAAGATCATTCATGGATGACACCAGATGACCCCTGCAGGGCTCCACTCTTAAACAAAATACAATCATGTTTCTTTTCAGATCACTTACTTGATGGCTCATGTTGTTTACACAAGCAGTCACAAAAACTAGACGTTTTGGCTCTGATCGTCCTTGGCTTGGTCATAATCTGTGCTCCAAAATCCTGTTTGGTTTCCTCAATGTTCAATACGGTTCCTTATATCCGGAGTGTTTTTTCGATTTTTCAATTTTACAGCTGAAACATTCCTTTAAAAAACTGGACTTCTTTTACTTCTTGTTGAATGATTGCCACGAACACTTCGTCATATTTTGTATCATTTCCTTCATTAATGAAAGAGAGAATTTCTCGTATAAAAATTAATAAGAACGTTTTTGCTACCTGAGCTTATTACAGTCTGTGTTCAGCTTTAGCAATTGTAAATTCATGGTGTGATGAGTTTGACACGTTGATTATTGCTGAATATGAACGTGTGTACAGAAAATGATTTTCCTTTCTGAAGTATTGAGCATCCCTTTCTTACATAAGCCATCCGCTGATGACATAGAACTGATGCATTAAATACCGCGAGTGCTCCCATCCAATATCAGAAGTATGCAAATACTGCACATTTATTTTGTGAAAGAACATTATGGGGAATTGAGTTCTGCAATTTGTGTTTTTTCCACAAAGGGGGCCCCAAAGTGTTGTTTTAAAACCGTATGTTCATAACCCTTTGTATTCATGTCCTTTTATTAGTCATTTTCTCAGTTTCAGGATTGCTTTCAATTGCTCGTCATTTTTCAGCTCATGCGTGCCTTATCTCTTTCTGTTCTGTTGCATTATCAAAGCGATACACGAATATTTGCTGTTTCTCAGTGCAGTTGTTATATTCTCTAGTAGTGTGAGAATCTTAAAATTTCTCATCTCGGCCAGGCAGAATATGTCTTAATCGTATTCATGTTTTTTTTAAACTGTGAGGCATTTCTAGCTGAAAGGCTTTTAATACTCCGGGACAAGTCAATGAACGTGCAAGAGCAATTAGTTACTAGCACTGAGTCTTTATAACAGGCTAAGGCATCCAACTGTGTTCACTTCCAAATAAAAAAGACATAAACCAGCAATTTAAATTATGTCAGCAAAGTAAATGCAACAAAGAGGAGCTCCATCAACAAAACCCAAGTGGAGCGTAAATGGGAGAATGTAAACACCCGTGAAATTCCACAGCCTGGATGGACAGCCCATTCTATGCATTTACAAACCAAAATAAACCCATGGAAAACAATGGCTGAAGGGGGCTAACTCAAAGCCCGCCCTCTGTTCGTAGCTATTTAATGTTTGGGAGAAGTGATGACATGAGGTCCGGCAGATAGGTCTGTCTGTCTACCAACTAGCCTAAAAATGGTTATTCTGGGTATCCTAGAATAAGGGCTCACCTTCTCTAGAACTATAATGTGAGCAATCTCTCCACAAACAATAATGCCAGCACACTTGCATGATAGGTGAATAAAGGACGAAGAGGAGTAGGTCTGTGTGCAATGAAGATTCAAATCCAGGCATTCCCACCTCTCCCTCTTCCTCACTCTTGCCTTTATCTATAAGAGCATATCAAGCAGACTCTACAAGCTTTATCAAGGTATACCCTTTCATTTGATTTTTAGTATTTTTTTAAAATAAAACGCAACATTCACCTGAATGTACCCTAACACTAAAAATGCATTATACTTTACTGCTATTTATTCACCCATATAGTACATTTTAATAACACTCGGACAGACACTACCTCCAGGACAGGGATCCCAAACTATACTGAACCAATGTAGTTCTACAGTTAATAGTGAAATATTATTGGATGTTAATATAATTACTTGCATCTGTTATAGCCATGCACTGAAGTTTCACTGACATGGCCCTATTGTTCAATACAGCAAACGCAGATTAAACTTGCTAATTAAAATCTTGTTTACTCATAAACCTTTGATGCTGATAAATGCACCGACTTATGCAAAATTTTAATTAGAGGTTTCTAACACTTTTGACCCTCACACAAGGGAGCGAACAATGGTTGAGAGTCGCTGAACATAGGCATGACATCCAAGTAACTCTAAACTGCCCTTTCCACATCCAAGGAGGAGAGAAGTTAATCTTTTGACCAGGGGGGAAAGCAAGCTATGCTTGGCAGGATGAGGTGGCCTAATTAAAGTGAAAACTAGACACAGCTGTGGCCATTAAGCCTAAAAATTAAATGAGCAGTGTAGGTTGCAGGAGCCTTCTTCTACTGACAAACACACTTGTGCTGGCTCTGGCGACTCTATTCCCATGTCCTTTCTACAGAGAGCACCACCCATCCAGCTGCAGGACTCTGCCACTTCATCTTCCATAGCCAGATGCCACATATTCACTGGCCGTAGTGAAACAATGGGGAATGAATTCTGTTGGACCTGGGCCTCTATGTAGGGTCATCCCAAACATTTTGCCTTCATCCTTCCTGCTTTACTGAATTTGTTTTAATTGACGTTAGGACTCTGTGCCTTTTATCACTGCTAAGCAGTGCTAAAGGGCTTGTGCTCTCTCCTTAAAACATGGTAACATTGGCATGTAGCTGATGGGCACATTTAATTTACTTTTAAGTCCCTAGTAAATGGTACTACACGTACCCAGGGCCTGTAAATTATAATAATAATTATAGTGGGTCTGTGGCACTCATTGTGCCACTCACTGAAGTACCCTTTTAAAAGACGCCTCAGACCTGCAACTGCAGCCTGTAGTGCAGTTTTAAACTAGCATTCTGACCTGGCAAAATAAATCTTTTCCCAGGCCTAAACCTTCCTTTTTAGGTTGAGCATGTAAGCGCTTTGACCTGTTGGAAGAATTGTGGGCTTTTAACCACACCCACGGTACGCCCATCCCTTTCACTTGTTTGTGGGCTTGCCTTTCAAAAATCCTTTATGATTGAAAAAATGCTTTACATTTGTCCCTCCTTGGGGCGGTTTCATTACCGCCTTGCTGACTGCCCCTGTTAAATGGATAAATGCACGATTGCTGATACGTTTGACTGCGAGTGTACTTCTTTTTCTGTCTCTCCTTCACGCTCATGGCAGCATGGCGCTTTGAGTCGGCTCACATGCCAACTGTTTTACTTTTCATTTTCAATTTAAGTGGCAAGAAAAGTCCAGTTGGGAATTCACAACGCTAATAGCTCTAACTCGAGCAAATGTGAGACCCGTTGCATTGCAAATGCTTGTTGCTGTCTGCCAGGCATACTTACCCAAACTGGTTTGTTAAACTTTAACAAAAAGGGTTTGTTTCGTTTAGAGTGCCTTGTAAAGCCATATATTTTCAATATCTATAATATCTCCTCACGCCATTCCCTTCCCTTTTCATTTAAGAGCAGTTAAACACCAACGTTACAACCATAGGTAACTCACCATACAAAAGCCTTTGCATCCTGCCACTTAACTGCTTCTACTAGCACTGCACTGTTGTTCTTTGTGCTTTACTTGATGCAAATTATTGCTGAGTGGAGCACTTTTGAAGATATGTATACGTGCATTTATGTAATTTGGCGATGTCAACATAAAATTCAGTGACACTATATGCTCCTTGTTGTTTTATGAAATATTGTTATCTTTCTGAACATTCGGGGAGTAGCTAAGGTTAGCAGCGGCTCCTCCGCTAAAGTGGAGGTGCGTCGCCACACTGCATTATGCAGTGAAGGAAACGGAAAAATAAAATGATTTTAACGCAACATTGTTACCATTTTATTTTTCCTCTGGAGCTGGGTTAGAGCGGGCTGTGCTGGAGGAGGAGGGCTGGAGGAGTGGTTTGGGCACATAAGTGCGCATGACGCTTTGGCCGGCCATGTTGAGTCAGCCAAACAGTCATGCACACTTTGCATTTCTCCACCCGGCTGTGTTGAACAGCCAGGAGGAGAAAGTGCACAGGGCTCTTTTCCCTGTCTGAGGCCGAAGTAGGTCGCTCAGACCAATCACAGTACTGCGGTCATGCTAGTGACAGCAGCATCGTAAGAGGAGAAGAGTCTGGAAGCCTGTGTGCTTCCGGGAGTCGGAGAAGAGATGAGGACGAAGGAGAGACCGTCTCCCCCAACATAAAAGGTAAGTTGTTTTTTGTGGGGGTTTTTTATACCCCCTGCCCCGCAACCCCCGTTGACAAGTAGCCACCAGTATTGAGCAACAGGTGCAATAGCACTAAGATCCAAAAGTGCGAGAGATTTACTACAAGCCAATTATTATGACATTTTAATACTTAATTGGGTAACAGGGGCGTCTGCCTTGCATGCATTATGGCCCAAAGCTGCCTTACTATGCCATTGCAACATTCATATTCCTGGCAGTACGTTTTGGCTGAGATAGCAGGCTATTTAAGCAGAAGTCACGATGCTGCCTTCTGGAGCCAAAAACAAGTGCCTTGGGAAGAATGGTCCCAGCACTTTGTAAGCACACACCTGACCAAGTGCCTGGATACACTCTCGGGTGATTATTGAGCTATACAAATCAACATACCATCCTGATGAAATGTGCAAATCGAATAGTAATGAAAATCTTTATCACTGGACTTGCCTGCCACACTGTAGGACTGTGAAAGCAGAATCCTCTGTCTTAAACGAGGAAGTGGAGGGCTGTATTTCAGGTCTTACCAACAGGGAATGTTTGATCCTTCTGCGGTGATGTGGAGTCCTGCTTGCTGACCCGGAAGCTTTTCAGTGACATATGAGGTCTATTCACTCGGCTCTCAGTGAGACAAGAGAATTTAACTCACTGCCTCTCACGCTTGTGTTTTCCAGCCTGGAGTACAGACCTTAGGCCAGCAGTGTCCCTGGGTTCCAGGTGGTCAAAAGGATTCATGTTCAATCAATGGTTTGCTGTAGGGTGAAAATGTGATTATGCTATTGCTAATATAATGAATCCAGGTAATCAGATTAATGCATTCAGGCAGATTTAATGAACCCCGACATAGGGCTCAGCTCTAAGGAAGTACCCGCCATCCGGTCCGTGCTAATCCATGTATTGATTTAAGTGACACCTCACACCTGTTGTAGTTGTGACGTGAGAAGAGCACTTTATTGGCGGACTATTGACTCGTAGCATCAATTTAAAAATGTGCTCCTTGGTGCGCCAAATATGTTTGCATTTGCGTTTCCATGAACTGTCTCTGCTCTGTAGTGGATCGTGGACATAAAGATTTAAACAGCATCATTTATATGACAAACTTCCTCAACAACACGTAGGAAGGAGTCTTTGATTCGAAGCCCTCGGAAACATAAAAGAATGAACGGTTCAGCCGAGATAATGGAAGCTCTTCTTTCTCTGCCATTCACACCCGAATTGTGCTGAACTGTGGGGAGCCGCCAGCACGGAGGCACGGAAACACTCCCCCTGAGGGTAAATAAATAAGCAGTACAAACCAGACTACAGTGTTCGGATACAATCCATTGACTGTGTGGGTGTGATTATCTACAAGGGGGTTATTCTCGGCTTCAAGCAGTGCCTCGCTACCTACGTACGAGAATTTCTCCAGAATGGAAGGGTCGGGGGCAGGGAGAGTGTCTGCTTCCTTCAGAAGCCGGGAAGAGGAGCAGTAACAGCTGCAGTCTCACAAATGGCCCACTGGGTGGGACCAAAGGGGAGTGGCGGCTTCTGAAATATTTAATACATTCCATGTTTGATCAAGATGTACCTCTCTGGTGTATTTGCAAACAGCTAATTGGAATATGCTTGTTGTCCGTGCAACCATGTCTCTGAACGCGATGCTTTTGCGGGCCAGCAGCTCTATAGCATTTTCATTATAAACACACTGCTGCTAGGTGCATTCATCTAAATGGGACTTAAAAAACTCGTACCACATCTGCCCCCTCGAAGGAAGTTATGGAAAATTAGCAGCGCATATTAAATTTAAAGCACATTTTTGTAGTTATTTTTTTGCTCATATTTCATTATCATTAGGCAAATTTTTAGAGCTATTTTTCTGCTCATATTTCACTTATCCGCACACAATACCTTTAAGTTATTTGCAGCACTTATGCTGTCAGTGGTATGTCTGTGAGGGTGGGAGGCGGGGTGGGGAGGGGTGTAATGAGGCCTAACGTCAACACATGGTTTGTTGACTCTGTAGCCAGGCTGTTAGACTTGGCATCCTCGGCATGGTCTCCCCTAACATTTGCCTCTGTTTCCCAGGTTGTGGATGTGTGCTGGACTCAGTTTTTGCTGTTTTTGATACTCTGGGCACTTTACCACTGCTATCCAGTGCTAAAGTGCAAGCGCTTCTATGTAAAATGTATGTGTAATTGGTTTTCCATGACTGGCATATTTGATTTACTAGTAAGTCCCTAGTACAGTGCACTAGAGGTGCCCAGGGCCTGTAAATCAAATGCTACTAGTGGGCCTGCAGCACTGATTGTGCCCCTCACATGAGTAGCCCTGTAAACATGTCTCAGACCTGCCACTGCAGTGTCTGTGTGGATAGTTTAAACTGCCATTTCGACCTGGCAAATGCACCCACTTGCCCAAACCTTCCCTTTTACTACATGTAAGTCACCCCTAAGTTAGGCCCAAGGAAGCCCAAAGGGCAGGGTGCAGTGTATTTAAAAGATAGAACATGTACTAGTGTGTTTTACATGCCCTGATAGAGAAATACTGCTAAATTCATTTTTCACTATTGCAAGGACTATCTCTCCCATAGGGTAACATGGGGATTGCCTTGAAACATCTTTTAAGTGTAATTTCCCTTTGGGAGCAGATAGGGATTTGGAGTTTGGGGTCTCTGAACTCTCAATTTAAAAATACATCTTTTGGTGAAGGTGGTTTTTAAATTGTAAGTTTGAAAATGCCACTTTTAAAAAGTGTAATACTAAGAGGAGTCAGTCCTATTTTTGGCAGTGAGGTTGGGCCACTATAATAATTGAAAAAGAAAATGAATCTTAACTGACATTAGTTAATACAATTTTGAATTGTAGTCACAAAAAAATAAATTATTGCATCCATTTTTATTATTTTCAAATTTTTAAGAAGAATTCAGTGAAAAAACTCAGAAACATTAACAAGACACGCCATACACTTCAGAGCAACATCATATGGATCATGCCTGTTACATCATTTAAAAAAAATCAAAAGTAATCACTAAAGTACATTCAAATGAGAAAATTAAACATTAACAAAATATGACACATAAAACAAAAGTAGAACAATATCCACTACACAAAATTCAACCAGTTCATTGTTTGTGATTGAGAGAGCTTTTTTTTTCTTTTTTTGTTCTCCAAACTCTTGACCGCTAAACTAAGGGGTTGAGAAGCTTTTATTAAAGGAATTTGTTGGCAGCTGCTCTGTGGATGGTCTTTGAAGGGACACTGGGACTGGTTGGCCTAAGGCGAGGGAGAGATGAGCAGTGGCCATCCACTCTGTAGGGTGTGGAGTGACCGCCAAACAGGGGGCAGGAGTGAAGACTGCAATGGGGCAAATTGGTCCCTGGGGATTATACTGAGTTGCTGAAAAAGGACTCTGGTAGTACCTTTAGAATTTGGCATTTATGTGCCAACCCCTATGGAGGAAGCACAATACAACGAAGGCGAAGCTCAGTCTAACTTATATGAACCCTGACCTGGAGTTCTCTAGCCCTGTCATGATATATATGACATGGGCACAAACATAAACACTGTTTCTCACATTTCTTCTCACCCAAAAGGGTGCGCAGGGTGCCATTGACACCTTAAAAACCTGGACTCCCCCTCTGACTGATAGTGGCTAGACTTTTGAATTACAGGGGCAAAGACAATACTTGCAACAGGCATGGAAAGTAGGCCCGAGAGAGGCGGGGGTAGTAGAGTCTTCCTATAGCCTGACTAAATTATAAGGGTTCAAAAGCATCATGCCTTATTCCTTGAAGTGAAAAAACATATATGGACACTTAGGGCCTGATTTAGATATTGGTGTACTGGTTACTCAATAATAAAGAAACAAACTCCTTTCTAGGATTTATAGAATTTATCTGTAAATATGTGAAAAACATAGTAGACATTAGCAGCACATTGCATACTCATAATAAATAAAGGAGGGACCTTTACCTGGGATGATGACTGTCAAAAGGCTTTTGAAAAATTGAAACACACCATCATTTCAGCCCCCTACTTAGGTGTTTTTGACACCAAGATGAAAACTATCCTCATTACTGATTCGAGCAATAAGGGCATTGGTGCCATTCTTTCGCAAATTGTGGAGCGCAATGAGAAAATTGTTGCCTTTTCCTCAAGATGTTTCTCAAAATCTAAAATTAATTACTCTGTGGCAGAGAAAAAAGCTTTAGCATACTTTTGGGCTGTTAAATGCTTCAAATTTGAATTATGGTGTTATCCAATTCACTATTCGTTTAGGTCATAAACTGAGTACATTTATGTTTATTCCCAGGGGCAAAGTGGATGTTGGGTTTAGAAGGATTTTACTTTGAAGTGAAATATGTCCCAGCAAACCAGAATCAAGCTGCTGATTTCCTTTCAAGACTACCACTAGAGGTGGTGGAAGATGTGTAGAAACTTGACATTTCTGTACTTGAAGTAGTTATAAAAGCTATCTCTGAAACTAAAGGAGTAGAGTTATGGAAAATTATTCAGTTCTCCATCATACATTACCAAAGGTTGGTCGGTAATGCATTGTAACTTGGACGAAGAATCAAGGGATTTTTAGGAAGTAAGAAATTACCTTACCATTCAAGATAATGGTATAACTCTACATAATGCCAAAATTATACCTCCAGTTGAATTGTGGGATAAAATTGCTGACCTTGCCCACGAATGCCACTTAGGCAGGAGCATCACCAAGAATAAAGTCAGGTGCACATTTTCGTTCCTGAGACTTATTGAGCAAAAACTAAAGAATTGTGTTATTTGTTCTTTGAGTGACAAAAGCAAAAGTGTATGTAAAACCCCGTTATTGAATGTTACAGTACCAGAAACACCTTGGGATATGTCTGCCTTTGATATTATTAGTCCAATCAATCAATTAGGAGTATATAAGAGATTCGTATTTGTTTTAATTGACTACAGTTCTTATTGGATCACTACCAGAATGGTGTATTACCCAACCACTCAAGAACGTATAGAGTTTTTGCATGACACTTTTCATATAGAAGATTTATTTATCCACAGAGTCACAGAGTCCAATTCACATCTCAGGAAATTAAGAAATTTTCAGCAGAACTAAAGATGAGGAAAACCACACTGTAGTGCCCCGGAGCCAATGGTTTAAATGAGAGGCGCAACCGCATGGTAAAAGACAATATCCATTTAGCCATTTCCAATGGTTTATGTGTGAAAAGGCCGCTACAAAAACTTGTGTGGTCATATCAAATAACATCAAACTTAGGCCCATATTTATAGTCAGTTTGTGCCGAATTAGCATATTTTTTTTAATGCTAATTCAGCACAAACCTAACTCCATAGTTATACTTTGGCGCTAGACACGTCTAGCGCCAAAGATATGGAGTTTACGTCATTTTCTGGACGTGAAAACCTACCTTGCGTCAATGAGATGCAAGGTAGGCGTTCCCGTCCAGAAAATGACAATATGGACTTAGCGCCATATTTATCCCCCCATGCTAAAATCGAGCACAGGGGGATGGGGGGGGCCTTAAATAATGGTGCTAAGCTTGCTTAGCGCCATTATTTAATGCCTGGGTCAGGGCAGGCGTTAGGGAACCTGTGGGCCTTTTTCCATGGTCAGAGACCATGGAAAAACCCCACAGGTGCACTTCCCTGGCCCCAGGGACACCCTCATCCACACCAGAGGGACACTACAGAATGGGGGGCCCATCCCAGGTAAGGAAAGCAAACCAGTGGGTGACTGAATTATGGTAAAGAGGCCAGATATGGACAAATGTGTGGTATGGATAGACTTGACAAATCCTAAGACTGAGGGCCAGATATAAGAAGGCCCTAGCACCACCTTGCACCACATTAGAATCATGTTTTGATGATAAGCTAGTGTTAGGTTGGCAAAAATGCAGAGCCATATTTTCAAAGTGACACAATGCACGCATTGCGCCACTTTGTAAAACCTTGCGCCACATTTTGCCTGTGGCAGGCATAAAGTATGCAGGGGGCATTCTGGCATTAGGAGGCCCAGAAAAATAGCACAGTGCAATCTATGAGATTCCACTTAGCTATTTCTAGCATTAATTTTAAGGCCTGCCTAAGGCAGGCGTTAAAATGAGGCTCCCATTGTTTTCAAAGGGCCTCCTTTCACTTTGCAGGATTAGCGTCACCATTTTTGGCGCTTTGCTGGATCCTGCAAACTGCCAACTATCGTCAAAATTTTTGATTCTAGTTCTCTAAAGTGCACCATGGTGCGGCGTATCATAAATACGGCACACATGTGGTGGTGTTAGGAGGGGCACTACAGGGTGCAAGAAAAGTGTCGTGTCATGACATGATGTGCCACTTTTCATAAATTTGCCCCTGAATACCACCAAGTCAAATTACCAAAGCAGACTCAAAAAGGGAAAATGCAAGAGACATTGATAATAACACCCGCAAAAGACAAAGAAACACAACTATCGGGCAAAAGTTTATTCCTTGTATTAACTTTTTATTCTGTCAATGTATGGTGGGGAGATGTGTTATAATTATGTTAACTTTAGGTTTTATTTAATTGGTATACCCTATTTATCACCATTGTTCTCCCTCCCTATGGTATATCCTTAATCTCCTCTCCCTTTTATACGGTGCTGTACATTTGCACAGTTTAGAATATTAATGCTGACTCTGAGGAGAGCCTTCAAGACAGTGGAATAAACATCATTTTACCTTTTCTCTTCTCTATGTCTTATGTGTATCAGATAGACAAATCACTTCTATCCTACTCTAGCACTCAGTACAAGTGACACTACACTTAACAATTTACTATCTTGTCAGCAAAACAGAAATACAGCAGAACAGCAAACAATAGGTGGTTGACCCTTGCCCACACTGTAAGTGTTGTTTTAGATGGCTGGAACACATTTGTATTGTCAGGGAGCTTCCCAAAAGCCAAAGGAGGGCTGGCCCAAAGCCCTTTTCTGTATGTACATATAAAGTATTATAATGTTTAATTTTCTGATTACATAAGCCTAAAGACACAGCTGTCTCCAGGCCAGTCCTATAAATGAGCTCACTCTTTCGAGAATACTATTTTCACAAAGAAAGACATTCTTCATTTGATGAAAGGAAATGACGTGCACTGAATGCAACTAGGTTCTGCTTCAGGATGTAGTCTATTGTCATGCTGTTTTGTGCAAGCCACTCACCTGAATCCCAGGCATTCCGATGGGGCGACGGCAATTCCCCAATCCCGGTGAGGAGTAACGTGTCCACAATGAAGAGTACATTGCCCTCTCACTAGTCCTCAAAGGGAAGCGGGTTTGGGTAGAGAAAAAGAGAAAATACCAGCTTGTGCTTACTGGACTGCAGAATCGGACTGCTGAACCCTGGACTGTGTGTTGTGTTGAGCGTCAGGACTTCTGATTTCTCAAAATACAGGGTTCTTGGTTATTAGGATTCTGGGCTGCAAAATAATTACTTCATTAATACATTGAACTTGCATAAACTATTGTGGAATTATACATGGCTTAATGTCAGTTATTGTTGACACAGTGTGGTCTTTACATATGTTTCTATAAGGCTGAACAAGTCTCTTACTCTTTTTACAATACTTTTACAGAGTCTCTGAAGCAATGTCCAAACTCAAAAACAATCAACTCAATTAAAGGGCTTTTTTGTGTTCTAGCGTAATCTCTTGCCAAAAATAGTTTAGATAACCTTGCTCGATTTCCAAACTCCTAATTCTCAGGGGAGCACTTGTTACAGGAAATACATCTTTGCTTAATGCCTGTGTAGCAGTATCTTGGATTCCTATACAAATGATAAATCACGCTAGTTCTCGCTGTAATAAATTATTTAAAAAACAGAGCTCTGTTTTGTTTCATTGATTTTAGTGCAGCACGCATTAAGTGATTCATCTTTCTTTACCTTGAAGTGAAAGTACTTGCTTGAAAACTTCAGAAGATCCCAAACTGGGGTTTTTAACCTTTCCTGTTTTCTCTCTTTTAGAGAAAATACAGGATCGTGGGTAAAAGACGGAAGAGGAGAGTCAGGACTCCGCAGGAAGCCAACTGGAGAGCAACGATCGCCGGAACTCGACTAGAGGCTATCCAGAGGACGAGAAATGCTGGAACTCGACTGGATGCCGGTTGGAGAACGAGGAACAGTGGAACTCAACTGGAGGTAGGCTGGAGGACAAAGAACTTGACGGGAGACAGGTCAGCAGAGCAGTAAGGGGCATATTTATACTTGTTTTTTGCCGAATTTGCGTCATTTTTTTTAAACGCAAATTTGGTGCAAAACTAACTCCATATTGATACTTTGGCGTTAGACATGTCTAGCGCCAAAGTTATGGAGTTAAAGTAATTTTTTGGGACGTGGAAACCTACCTTCTGACAATGAGATGCAAGGTAGGCTTTCCCGCACAAAAATTACTCCATGGCCTTAGCGTCATATTTATCCCTAAAATCACGCACGGGGAGGAGGGGTCAAATAATGGTTCAAAGCTTGCTTTGCACCATTATTTAACGCCTGGGTCAGGGCAGGCGTTAGGTGACCTGTGGGCCTATTTCCATTGAACACCATGGAATAAGCCCACAGGTGCCCTGCCTAGGCCCCAGTGACACCCCCACCCACACCAGAGGGGCAGCGGAGGAGGGGGGACCCAATCCCAGGTAAGTATAGGTAAGTACAGGTAAGTATTTTTTTTTTTTTTAAGTGCCACTGGGGGCCCTGAAGTTAGCCCCCTTACATAGCACTGGGTGCAATGGCCATGCCCAGGGGAAACTGGTCTCCTGTGCTGGCCATTGGGGTGGTGGGCATGACTCCTGTCTTTGGTATGGATGGTTTTGCATCAGAAAATTATGCTAGGCTGGTTAGAGTAATTTTTATTTTGCTCTAACCTGCCTAACGTCTTTTTTTGGTGCAAAACCCCCTTCTCCCATATCGCCAACGTAACCCGGATAATGTCATTCTTTTTATACGCTAGCCCACCCTTTGCGCCAGCTTGCACCATTCCATAAATATGGTGCCCAGCTGACGCACAGGAATGGTGCAAGCCGGTGCAAACCTTTTTGATGCAAAACTGCGTTAGTCCAGTTTTGCACCAAAAAGTATAAATATGCCCCTAAGTACGAAGCCAAGCAAGCCCTCAGACTCACAAGCATCTTTAAGTAATCAAATGTGCACATGTGCCTTTTGGTAGTTGATTGCTTGTTAAGGAAGTGAGCAAATATCCTCCTGATCACAGCACATGTTCAATACAGATCTCATTGTGAAGAGCACATGTTTTGGCAGTTACAGTTGGAGTAGGTGGAAAGACAGTTGTTTGCTTGTTAAAGAAATGAGCAATTATCCTCCTTATTGTGGCCATACAGATTACATTGTGAAGAGCACGTCTTGGCTGTTACAGTTGGCACGAGTTTAACAGGTGGGATACAATGTGCGTAATCAACAAGCACTGGTTATAATAAATGAGACATTTAATAAGCATTGGTTATTGCAAACTTTATATTCACGGATGTAAAGAATATACCCAAATAAGTCTGAATGTTGCAGACAACAGCACCTTACTGTAATTGAGCTCTTGGACATGCTAGTGTACCCACAACACATGCTTTATATGATTAAACATTTGCGAGCCATGCACCCAATTAAGAACTGCTGAACAGAAGAAGGAGAGGAGGAAGCTGTTCCGCCAGAAATACTGCAAACAGCAGAATAGGATGAAGACTGCAGTTTGCAGATGTTCTCCTCGTAATTTAATAAATACAACATAGAAAACAAACTGTCATCTTGCATTCCATGCATCAGTACCTGAAAAAATACCACAAAGTCTTTGTAAGTTAGAAAAATAAAGAAGACAAAAAAGTAAAAAAAAAGAAAAACATGACATCATTGATGTCATAAGTATTGTCATAAATGATGTCACTTGTGATGTCATCAATTATATCATGCATGAGGTCATACATAGTACAAGGGGGTGGCTCAATTTATGGATTGTGCCACAAACAATAACTGGTAAATTTCTGTGGTTTGTCGAAGGAGAACCATAACACTATCTAACCATTGAGTTTTCAGTGAATACCACGGCGTAGTTATGCTACAGCCACAACCGCCATTGAACGGGCATTTTTTTATTGGCTAAAGCTTTGGCCTACAAAAACAACAGATTATGGATGGAATGCTGACCAATGCAAACATTCACCCCCAGACACAGATTTTGGTTTAATCCATTGTTTGTTTTTTTTGCTCACCAAGCCACCCCAGGTTTAACCCAGCCATATGCAACTCATTCTTGACCCTGTTCCCTATGGGAACAGTCCAGCCCAAACTGCCAGGTCAGGTCCTCCCTCGACCTGAAACTAGCATCTTTGGACTGGTTTCAGGATATCACCCCTCATCAGTCAGGCTAGCCTGAAACCAGTGTCACAGTGAGCATGGGACGTTAGTGGCTCTGAATCAAGTCAACCCACTGCTATATAGATATGTGTGATTGTTGATCGTTAATGTCTTCTTTTTAAATAACATCTACATATTCACTCTCTGCTTCTGCTAGTTCAAGATTAAGATGGTCAATACATTGCTTTGACTTCTCTGATTTTCTTATTGCTTAACTAAGAGTGATTTTGGTTGACATCTTCAAAAGGATTGTTGAACTGACAATGATAATTAAGAAGTCTGGGTTCATTGCTTCTTGAGCCTGATCTAGCCGGGAATCATAAGCAATGCTCTTTAAATGGTCCATCTAGTTAGCTTTCCATTGAATTTTTAATCTATAATTTCTAAAATGATCAGATTATGATCTGATACACTTTTTGGATCTTTATGCATTTTCACGTTTGAAAGAAGCACAGGTGATATTAAGAAAAAATGTATTCTTCTATACTTATTTTGTGGACCGTACGCTACCCGCATTGCTTCAAACCAGAGAATTTCTTTTATTTTTCCCCTTGATTTTATTTTTTATATAATAAGGCCTTCAATATGTCATGTTAAATGATACAAGCTCCCCTTTCTGCTTCATTTATTTTCCCTCCATTTCGTTTTTTTTTCCTCTTTTTTTCAGTTTTTCCCCCGCTCAATCAAGTGAGTCTAAGAATGCATGTGGTTTAATCTCTGAGGTCAATACAAGCATTTTTTAGTCTTCTACAACTTTCAGCCTGGCAGGAGCCCCCAGAAAAGCCTTACAGTTCTCAGCATGAAACGGATTGTTCATCTGACCAAGGTGCCAACAGTTTTTTACTGTCACATGGCAGCAGTCCTGCCTTGCAAAAAAGGAATTGTTGTCCACTTTAGTTTGCTTCTTGGGGCGAGTTTTCTAAAAGACTTGATGTCGCAGAAGAAAATTGCCAAAATAAGCTAGAATTGCCCTTGGTTTTTTTATTTGCTTTTACCGCTGTTGTGTTGTCTGAAAGGGAAAGTGATGCACCCATTGCAATTTTTGGTCCCATGTGCTTAGCTTAGTCTCTGCACAATAAATGCCCGTGTGTTGTTGCGATCTATCCTATCAGAGATGCCACAGATTCATAGGTTGTTACACCTTTGTTTGTTTTTGTAATCTTCTAGTTTCCACTGGATACTATGATACGGGCTTCTTGTCCTGTGAGTTGCTCATTTGTGCTCATTTGTGCACTGTGTAAGTCTTTCGCTCATCTACCAAGGAAATTGTCATTTCTGCACTGTACATTGCAATTTCAGGCTGCCATCCAGACTGTCTTATTAGTGTGTGGTGTTTCTTCCTTGTGCTCTGTGCTCAGCACATAACTCATTTTCATTGTTGATAGCTCTTCTTGTGCAGCAAGTCTCCTTGTGCATTAAAGGTCATAGGAAAACCCTATATTAGCTTGGTCATCGAGTAGTCCCATCTCAGCAACGCCGCCACCTCGAGCTCTGCTGAAATTGAATGGTTACTTTGTTGCTTCTCTAATTTAAGTACTGTCTGACCAGGGTCATCAGTACTCTGAGACTGAGGTTCATCACTGTCTGTCTCAGTAGCGTCACTATTTTCTGAGTACTTTGATGAAAGAACTCAATGTAAGAAGAACTGTTCTAGAGCCTCATGATCCTTATTTCTATGACTCCTGGCCATGACGTCCCTTCCTAGATCTGCACCGGGATCTGTACATTTTTCCAAGCCTAACATTTTTCCCCTACAGCCTGCCTTTGTGTTATCTTTACAGTCCTATTATTCACTAAATAAGAGTCGAGAATGATGACCTGTTGCAGAACAGTGTGGTTATTAGCACCACAGTCCCTTGGAATCACAGCTGTACCATACAGAGACTCCCAGAATGCAAATGAGGCATAACAAAGTTAATGGTCATCTCAGACTCATACATTAAAAAAGTATATTACTGTCCTTTTTGAGCTTTAGAAGCAGCGGGTGCTGCATGTGCCTCTACTTTGACACCGGGATCTGAGCTGAAAGGTCTAGGATAACAAGGCCTGCACACTCAGGATCAGAGAGTGTTACTTTGACTGGTAGAGCTTCCATCAGTGCTTTAATTGTAGATGTCTGAGGCCATAGAGCCCAATTTTTGTAGTTGTCTGCTGCTGTCGGAGCAAGGAATGCTTCAACCCATTGTGGCAGCTTTAAGGGTGGCTCTATAACTTTTACAGAGTATACTGTTGATGTACAACCCTCCCCACCATGACCATTTGTTAGGAATAGCCCCACAATCAATGCCTTCTTTCGTGCTCTTTTCATCTCACAGAAACTGCCATTGCCATTCACATTACATCTCCTGGTGTTAGCAGTGATGTTTCCTGTGGCATAGTAGGAAGATATTGCAGCCTTTGGTGCCATATCTTACGGAAGCACCAAGGTTTCACCCCTACACTCTGTCCCTGCTGCTCACTGCAGTACTTGTACAATCTCCAAACCAAGTTGGCAACCAACCGGAGTGTAGACCAACAGCAAGTTCAGGTTTCGCGGCTAAAGTTCCCTTACTTACCTGATTGTCCAGCCAAATCCTGCCCCCCCTTCAGCTTGGGAATTGAATCTTCATAAATCATGCATTAGAGGAAGAACTTTCTGTAACCTTGCTGCTGTGGCCCTCACTAAGTTCTACTCATCACCAACAAAGCTGTTAAGGGCCGTAGTCTGTCAACATGGGCACCCTCCTCCCAGTACAAGCATGCTGCACTGCTCCAAGATGACTGCCAACCATTGCTTATTTCATGACCTGAATCAAGCCTTAGGCTGAGGTCCTTTACTAGAGCTGTTCTTTTACTGCCTTGCCACCTTCTGTGGGTCAGATCTCAATGTCCATTTCCTGTTCTGCTCCTCCACAGGATGCACCCATCACTAGTCATCATTATCAAATCCACCTGAGATAAACAGCCATCTCCTGAATACTTGAACCCACTGAGGGTCTGGCCAGCTAACTTTGCAGCTGCCCTTAGTCTTTAGCTTTTAGTAGGATACATCATTGCTGTGGAATGGGGCAGTATAAAGAAACCTAACTATACAGAACTTGTCCTTGAACATAAGTTGTCACTCTGTGTCTAAGAATAACTCCAAGGTGCTGTTACTGGACAAATACAGTCAAATTGTTGTTTTTTTCTGATGGATCTGCCTAAGTTGGCCATTGACATGGGAGATAGTGCCTTTGATCAAAATGCCATTCATCAAAAACAAAACTTGCTTGATCTGTTCGATCATGGACACAGCCTACCTGAATGCTCCATCATCTCCACTTAGACTTTCCAAGGCCTTGACAATTATAATAGTACCCTTTGCTGTTACAAACGTGATTTACTTGTCTTGCCCTTGCAGAATAGGGATTTGGTTGTAAGCACTATAAAGTAGGCAGCTATCATGTCATTGTGGGTTGGAGTGAGTGTGACGCTGTTGTAGAGATTGCACTTTACAAATCATCCACCTATGAATATCATATTCCTGCTGGTATGGTGCTTTAGTAATGCTGGCATCCAGAAGGATATGATAAATTCCATCTGTGGAATTAAAGCCTAACCCTTGCTACCACAAGAACAGGCTGGGATCTGTTACTCTGGCTATGCCATCCCCTGTATCAGACATTCTACCTTTCACTCTTTCCAAAAGCAGTGAGGAGCCACAGGATCTCAGAAACAAAGAGATTTATTTTACATTTTATTTCCCAACTCTGGTGTACGACAGGTTGTTGCAGGGACTAAACATAATACTGAGATAGTAGAAGAGTAGTCATCACAAAAGTAATTTCCCGAGGTCTAATAACAGATCATTTATATTCCCAAATGAATTTGCTCTTGTAGAACAGAATAGCTTTAGATCACCTCTTGGCAGTCAAATTGGGGGGGGGGGGTCTGTGGAGTAGTAGGCTTTGAGTGTTCAACACATCCCCAACACCTCACTTAGGGGCATATTTATACTATGTTTGTGCCATTTTTGCATCATTTTATTTTACGATGAAACTTCGCAAAATTAACTCCATATTTATACTTTGATGCTAGACACGTCTAGCATCAAAATATTGGAGTTAGTGACATTTATTGGATGCGTGAAACCCACATTACGTTAATGAGGTGCAAGGTAGGCTTTCCCATTCAAAAAAACACTTAGCCTTTAGCGCCATATTTATCCCCTGTGCAAAAATGATGCACGGATGGGAGGTGGACCCAAGTAATGATGCTATGCTTGCTGAACGTCATTATTTAGCACCTGGGTCAGTCCAGGCGTTGAGGTACATGTGGACCCATTTCCATGGCCAAACACCATGGAATGGACCCACAGGTGCCCTCCCCAAGCCCCAGAAATACCCCCACCCACACCAGATGGACACCATAGGATGGGGACCCCACCGGCCCTTGCATGGGGCCCCGGGCCTGACACTGGGTGTAATGGCCATGCCCCGGGGACACTGGTCCCCTGTGCTGGCCATTGTGGTGGTGCGCACGACTCCTGTCTTTACTAAGGTAGGAGTCATTTTTAAAGGGTTGTGCATCAGGAAATTACGCTAGACTGGTTACCGGCATTATTTTTGCAGTTAACCAGCCTACCGTAATTTTCTGTCACACAACCTCCTTTTGTATTTTTTTTCGATTCTAGCCCAAGCTTAGCGCTGGCTTGCACCATTCCTTAAAAATTACACCCAGCTGGTGCTGTAGAATGGCGCAAGCCAGCGCTAAACATTTTGATGCAAAACTGCGTTAGTGCAGTTTTGCATCAAAAAGTATAAATCTGGGCCTTAGTATACACAAACAGATTTACCGCATTAAATATAGTGCAAAGAAATCAGAAGAGATTCAAAATGATTTTGATTTCAACTTCAGTAGCATCTGGTCTTGGTTGTCAGGGATACTGAGGAATTGGGAGATGGAGAATGTTTAACCTGTTACTGCATTTATTCTAGTCATAATAACTTTATATGTGCTAAAAAAAACTGATTAGGTGCATCATCCAACATGCATGCAGTAATAAAGTTGTTGCCACTGCTTAACCCTTAGTACAGTTGAGGGTGATTAAGAATATAAAAATTAATTTAAAACTTTAAATATTATGCTTGTTTGCTATTGAGTTGCTGTAGGAATTTCACCTCCCAGTGAAAAAGGAAGACTTGAGAAAGTGAATTCAACCACATATATATTTGATGCTTACGTGTTCACAATGAAAATGCAAATACCTTGCAGTATGCTGTTACATTTATTAATCAAATGCATTTTCATTTGTGTACCTGTTTTAAGACAGGTAAAACTCTAGTATAATTCCACATGCATATTAAATGAATTCTGTTTTGTTATTCCAGATTTCCCTTGCATATTTCTGTTGAATCATTCTCGCAAAATATCACCTCATTCTTAAGTTGGCACACTGACATTGAAGTGAGGACTTTAAAAAATAATTCAGCCGGCTCTTGTTAGTGTTAGTTGTGTCAGTTCACCTAGGTCTTCTCACAGATCTTCCCACAAGAAGATCCTGGCATCTGTTCATTAGTGCATATCTACAAGTTTAGGCCCATATTTATGGAAAGTTAGCGTTAGCTTAGAGTCATTTTTTTTTATGCTAAAGTGGTGCTAACTTAACTTAATATTTATATTTTGGCGCTAGGCCCGTCTAGCGCCAAAATAAATAAGTTAGCGTCATTTTCTGGAAGTGCCAACCCACCTTGTGTCTCATTGCCACAATGAGATGCAAGGTAGGCGTTCCCATCCAAAAAATGACGCTAGCCCTCTAGCATTATATTTACCTCCAGAGGCAAAAACGACGCACACCAAGGACCGTAAATTGACACTAAGACCGACTAGTGTCAAAATTTAACACTTGGTCAGACCAGGCATTAAAAACAGGCCTACACACTACCACTTAAGGAAAGCACATAGAAGGAGCATTTGCAACTTGAAAACAACATGGAAGTGGTACTGCTTCAGCTTGGCACATGCCACTGACATCAGCGAAGACAGCATGTCCCTCCACCATCACTGCAGCAACCCCAAACACCACCACAGTAGCCACAGGAGCCCCACAGAAGGTGGGAGAGGATCTTCAGACAGCAGACAACCATCCTTGAGCTCAGGAAACAAGATGTCATCAGGATGTGCCAACTGAACCGGAAGTCCACTGTACGCCTGCTTCACCACATTGAGCCACACATCACAGCGAAGGAGGAAACTCCTACAACTATTCCACCCATGACAAAACTCCTAGCTGTCCTTCATATGCTGGCGTCTGGATCTTTTCAGATAACGGGCGCACAAGTGGCTGGTAGGTCCCAGCCATCCTTCCCAGTCTTCCTACCTAAGATCCTGGATGCAATCATGCACCTCACACCCCACCACCTCTGTTTCTCAAACACCCAGCAATTGCAGCAGGAGACCAAGCAAGGTTTCTACCAAATTGCTGGGTTCCCGCATGTGCTGGGTACAATGGATGTACCCATGTCCAACTGGTGCCACCTGCAGCAACCGAACATCTATATAGAAACCACAAGCACTCCCATTTGATCAATGTGCAGGGCATTGTGGAACACCATGGGTTCTTCACTAACATCCTAGCAAAATATCCAGGCAGCGCCCATAATGCCTACATATTCGGCCATTCCTCTATCAACGAGCGGTTCCAGGATGGGCAACATGGCAATTAGCTACTCGTAGGTATGTCACCATACTAATCAGTACACACACAACACACCAACCATGTAGGACAAACAAGACATACACCACACTAAATACACATGAGCGGGGATCAAAGATGTACATGCAACAACACATATGTAACATGCCACAATACACCGCAATCATTGCACATCACAGACACATTCACCCACATGCACATGGCACAGCCAGAACCTGACTGGCACACCACTGGCACACGGCATGAGGACAGATGGAGCTATGTCCCCTTTGCATACAGAAGCTGCCCACAAACCACTACAAGTGTCCACTGGTAGACAACTAAATACAGATCCCACACACATTACAGCAAACAAAGAATAGCTCACCTATGTCAATGCCATAGGCCATGGCCATGTAAAGAAGGACATACATAGGCACAGCCCCAGGTAAATCATGGTGTGCAAGCCTCTGGCAGCACCTATATCAAGTGGTGCCATTACCAACTATGTATCATCTGCACATACCTGGCATACCAAAAGTGTGCACATACACCTGTCTGGTGCACTGTGTCAGGCACATAGGAATGCAAATTAACCTGCTGTGAAAGACTATGGGGCAGAATCATGAGATATGGTGCAGCACCTACTCCAGTGCCACCTCACATGTGCCCCTTAGAGCCCCCAATACCTCCATGTGTGTTCTGTACACATGAAACAGTCCACCATGGTGCAGAGTTTGTGCAAAACTGTAAAGATCATGGATGTCATAGTATTACTCTGTAGGAATATAGAGGACATACCTGACCTATAATGCACCGTAGATAGGGACCCATGTAAAAAATAGGTGTGCCCACTCCCAAAACCTGCACTGTGCATGTGTTGAAAGTGTCTGTGCTACATCATGTATTGGAAGCTAGGAGATTCTACTGCACCAAATCAGATCATCCTACAAATGTGTGATTCACACACTGGTACACTTGATGGCTGCCACAACCATCATCTGCCACAAAGGGTCACTAAGTGTCGCACTGTATGCATAGTGCCACATAGAAACATGGAGGGCACAGTTTGGCTTTGTAGGGCTACCATGATGTCTCTACATATGACACCACTGTGGTGGTAGGAGTTGGTAGGTTCCATCCAACAATAGGGCACTGCCTCAAATATAGACTACACAACACATCTTTGCAATGGTTTAACCATCATCTTGGAATTTGTATGACAATACCCAGGTCCCTGAGCCACAACCCAAGATTGTCATGTCCACCAACACAGACCTATTACAACATTTCACAAAAACAAGGACATACATTATACCACAAGCAAGTCTGAGTCACCACCCCACCTACAACTAACAACTGCCATGGTATATTCCAAACCACTGTCAAGCTGTACCAATACACCTTCTCGCATTCCTCTGCTGCTGATAAAGGTTACAGCATACAGCCATGGGTAATTACTCCATTTGCCAATCCCACAATGGTGGAAGAGCGTGCATATAATGAAGGGCACAGAAGAACAGGCAATGTGGTGGAGAGGACATTTGGGCTACTGATGTCAAGGTTTAGGTGCCTGGCCCTGACAGGAGGAAGCCTCTTGTATGCTCCACCACTGGTATGTAAAATCATACTGACATGTACAGTCCTCCATAATATATGTATAAGAACATACTGAAATTATATTACACATATCTTTACACACACACAGCATATAGCAACCTTCAGTGACACGTGTTCATACCATCTCCTGCAACTAAGATGCATGGGGTACTATATGTCACACGTGTAGCAGAGCATCATGAAGGCAAATCCAACAACACGCCACAGAGTGGACACGGATGCACATGCAAATTGGCAGGGGTTATGTGGTGTCAACCCAGTCCTAGTCCTTTGCATCCTCTGAGTATAAATTGTCATGGCTGTCACATGCCTTACCATGTTTTGGACATAGGTCATCATATATTTTGTGTTGTTGGTATGTGTGCATTTGTATATCAGAAATAACAATGTAATACTCCTACAAATAGGTGTTCAAACACATACGTACACTCATAGTACACATGTGCTAACATGTATGTGGACACAATGTAGCTACACATACACATATGCACAATGTATAAGTAATCGCATGTAGCAGACACATAAACAAACATATAGGTTCAACATACCAATGTCACTATAAAGATATGACTGGATAGTTACACACATGTAGCCATGACAACATGGTTGCATAGCCCATGCAACATATTAAGTGAATCTGGGCGTACTCAAGGCCTAATTTGCAAAATTCCATGCATTTCCATCAGGCATCAAAAATTAATGACGCAAATGGCTCAGATCTATACTCTGCAACACCAGAAAAACAACGCCTGCTCCTGATTGCCTATCACACATCCACAGGCCTTTCCACGCACAATGGGAAAAATGTGATGAATGACCATCATGCGTCAAATATATAGACGCAAACACCTAAATCTCATACTTTTCTTCTGAGCAAACAGAAGCCTGGACCTTGAGCGTCTATCGCATGTCCACAGGTCTTTTCATGCACAATGGGGGAAAAAATTGAGGCATGACCATCATACATCAAAAATGTGTAAGCATACGCCTATATCATACTTTTCTCTTGAGCAAAAAGATGCCTAGCCCCTCAGCGTCTAGCGCACATCCACATGCCTTCTTACGCACAATCGGAAAGAATTGACGCATAACCGCCATGCATAAAAAAATGACGCATCACTGGAAATGTGACGCACAGGCCCAGGAAGTGATGAAACAAGACATCCTGTCTGCATGTATGGTACAGTGAATCCACTTTCACTTCACAGTCTTATTGTCTGTGACTGTGTGAGGGTGTGTGGAGCTGGTGCTGTTGGTGATTTGGAGTATTTGGAGTGTTTGTGTGCTGTGTCCTATAGCTGTTGTGTATTTTTTGTCTTTTAATCTGTCTTTTGTATTGTAATTGTTCTGTATCAGTAACTGTATTGTGGGGTGTTTGTCTGATGTAGTATAGTTTGTTGGGTATTTGGGGTAGTTGGGGTACTGTTAAGGCAGTTTCTTTTCTGCCAATTTTAGGGAAAGGGAGGATGGTCAGGATGTTGGCCAATGAGCTGGGGGTCTTCATTTGGCTTGTGCAAAATTACCTCCCCATGATGCTTGTACTGGATGGGCGTGTAATTCAAGGCTACCCCACAGAGGCCAGGAAGCTGCAGTGGTGCAAGATGCTCCACCACCTGACCAGAGTTTTTGGCACTGGACGGAATGATCACCAACTGGAACACTGTTGGGCAGACCTCATCACAAGGTAGGAAGATCTGCTGGATCACCTGGGCATAGGGATTGGTGGAGCAGTTGGTAAGTATCCCATTTCCATACCAAATCCATTATTTGCATGTGCATGACAGGTGCTGATATGGTTGAGTGCAGAAGGTCATGTTTAAGGATCTGGACATGCCATATGCTGCCTGTATGTAGGGGTGCCATTCTAATGTAGAGTAATGAAGCTGAGGAAAGGTAGAAGTATCTTCTTACCTGCGCAACCATTACAATGTGTTGTGATGCATGCATTGGGCAACTCTGTTTCGAGCAGCACAGCATGAGGCATGTGCCATGCATCATGTATGGGAGGGGGGCACAAAACCTGTTTGGGAGGCAAATGTACAAGCCTCTGGAAAAAATGAGAAATACCTAAATCCCATTTTTCATGCACTTTGAATGGCTGCTGAGAGCAGGTGTTGTGTTATACAGGGGGGGTTTAAATGTATTTGATAGGCCCCTATGTACTCAGGAGAAGTTGTGATGATCTGTTTTGTTGCAACTCCTGCTGAGCACATAATTTTCTCCCATATAAATAGATGCAGTTGGACCCTACATGCATCATGCTGTGCCTTAATTCTCATTAGGTCCACACATGGTGGGGGTAAGGAATGCACTGAGAGCCACAAGGACTGTAGTGATGCACTTGGTAATGCGCCACTTTCGTTCAGTTTGCCCCTTTGTGTCATTGGCAAAGGCCATGTACTGGGTCCAGACTACTAGCATTTTCCTCTTCCTGTACATTGTGTCTCACATACACCCCAAACTATGTCTATTACCACACACACATCTGCTGAATTAGTACCACAGGCCTGCCGCATCCTACTGACAGTGTGGGGCTGCCATGCATCTGCTCTATCACTGGCACATTACACAGAAACCTGCACCAACACATGCATAATTGGAACACAGAGCAAGTGTGTCTGTATTGAGGCATAATCTATGCTCATGTTCTTATCCCTTCCTGGACAAATAATGGCATACCATGCCAACAATGGCTGGCCATACAGTATTGGCAATACATCCATAATTTCAATCAGTCAATGTGCATGTAGGTTCAACTATTTAAACATAAGCTAACTTCCATGGCATTATTGCTCTTGTGTGTGCCTTGTGATGGCATACACATATCAGTAACTACAAACAAGGATGCATCAAAGCATTCCTCAACACTTTGGAATACCCACACAACCTCTGGGCAGTTATTTGTCAGTTTGCAGTGACAATGAGGTAGATGTCTTTAACATTTGGGGCAGGCTTCAAAGCTTTGGGTGTATCAATGGGATGGCCACTGCAATAACCATAGCATGCCCCTCAAAGGCAGTAGACAGTGTCATGCAGTCCCATATGGTCATGGAGGTGTAAAGCTAACAAACACCTGCATGACAATGCCATGTATATATGGTGCAGTGAAAAGCACCACAGGAGTGTCTGGGAAAGTGATGGTTTTATAGGTGCCTGGGTCTCTATTATCTGAGACTATGTGTGATTGACTAGTCATAGATGTTTGTCAGTTGCTCTGATCTACCACTAGGTTGACTTGCTCACTCAGCCTAACAAGTTGATAGTAAACAATGTTTTCCATTAACTGATATGTACAAATATCACTATACAATGTTTTCCATTCATGTCTTGCAGGTGGACCTCTACCCTACACTGTTGGTGAGGTCACCAGAATTGAAGACCTCGATGCAACCAGTAAGTGTCATCTTGTGCGTCATGTGTGCCAATCCAGGGTTTGGTGTGAGTCAGTCTGATGTGTGGAATGCTATGAATAATGGTTTTGCCTGACCGATGATATGATATCATTGGAGTTAAGACGGTGACATCATGTCTGTTGGAATGTTGAGCATTGACAATGGCTTGGTTATTGCACAAGAAGCAATGTGTGCTGGCATGGAATTGTGGGAGTTAGAAAATGGAAAGCCTGGCCGCATATTCATTGATGTCCATCATGATAGGAGTCATAGCAGCTTTTTATGTAAATAGCATGCCTGCTGACAGCAACTTTGTCACAGCAGTATTGACAGCACTGTGTGCCACACATAGCTTACAGTTACTCACAAGATGGTACAGAGGTAGGTTATGTATAGAAGTCTCCAGGGGGCTTATGTACCATAGGTGCCCCAGTACCCTTAAGATATATATATTAAGCCTGTAGTACTGCAAGGACCCTGATTGAGCAAGACAACAGTCAGTACTGTACACAATTAGGAGACAACTCAGCTCCAGATGGTTTTTGAAAAAAGTCTGTGAACTTTCCCAAGCCACATCTCAGCAGAATCTCCAACA
The DNA here is from genome assembly GCF_031143425.1 of Pleurodeles waltl. NCBI lineage: Eukaryota > Metazoa > Chordata > Amphibia > Caudata > Salamandridae > Pleurodeles > Pleurodeles waltl. Next base: position 1,089,253,879 of record NC_090440.1, read on the forward strand.
TGGTCCTGCCACTATGATATGGGAGTGATGTAGGTCACATCACATTGCATATGATGTGAATTCTGAGTGTGTACCTAGTACTTTGTTGTCTGACATGAATGTGCACATGATGTTCAATATATAAGAATGCTGTTGCACCGCCCAGTGCAGTGCCAAACTCACCGTGGGCATAATGGCACCCATATAGCCACTGTGTGTTCCGTTTTACACATGTAGCACAATATAGCACATGGTAGGGGGCATTAGTTCTGTAATGTGTAGAAAATTTTGATGTGTAGGTCAGGCTTTGCCCAAAATTTCTGGATACATTACATTATTTGTACATGTGGGCACATCATGAGCAATGGTCTGCCTCCTTCTAATGTATGCCCAGACCAGGTCTTAAACCAGGACACATGAATGAAGACTTACCAAACCTTAAAATAGCCGGTGGGAAATTTCCAGACCCACGATCAGATGGCCCCCATCTTGCATTCATGAAGGCTGGGCAAGCCTTGATGTTTCACCAGGGGTGTCAAAGTGGTGGATTGCCTGCAAAGCCCTCCTTATGGACAAGGACACAAGAAATCCAGACTTGTTGGGGCACGTGATCCTCACAAGTTTGATAACACAAATGTTGATCAAGGACGAATGAGTCCACTCACCTCTGGGCCTGAATGGTAAGCAATGAATAGCCATCATCCCAGTGACTTGTACATGATACCGTAGATGGCTGGTGGGAAATAGTCATAGATGAGGAGAAAGTCATTGTTGAGGAATGTGTGGTGGACTGCATGTGTCATCTGCAGATGCAGTGTACATTACATGTCTGTTCAACCTCTACCCAATGCTGTATGTGATACTTGATTCCCCTCATTTTTCAGCTGCCAATGTGACACCTGAACAAGGGCATGAATACCACAAAACGGCTGAAAGGTAAATGCACATTTTGGATGCGGATACCGGATGCCACAGAATGGGAAGGAGGTTCCACAAGGAAAAGGCCACTGGGGAATGGTGTGCGTTTGCACATGGGGGACCATGACAGCAGCCGAGAAAGAAGAAGGACAATTTGGGCAAAACATCAGGGGTCCTCTGAAGGTCTGAGCCCCTCCACATCAACTGCACCTGTAAAAAGCCAGGCACCTGTAAAAAGCCAGGCACCTGTGCAGCCACCTGCTGCAAACATGAGCAGTCAATATGAAAGGCACATGAGGTGGGACATGGCTAACATTCTGGCCAGACTGGACAGATTGGAGAAGTAGAAGATGTTGAAGTTCATCATAAAAGCTAAACAAATTTAAAAAAATGCTAGTTCCTCAGCCTCCCAGTTCATTCCCCTCCCTTTTACTGTTGTGATTGGGTTTTAGATGGGTAGTTTTAGGTTAGTGTAGTAGTGTAGGGCAGGCATAGGTTAGATTAAGAATAGTTGGGGTGTATTTTAGTACTTTTATGGGGGGTTGAATAGGGGGTCATGTTGGGGTATTTGTGCATAGTTTTTTTTAACAAATACAAAACCCCCCACAAATATATATGTCTTTAGGCCATAGGTTAGGTTTGTACATGTGTAGTCATAGTTTATGTTGTTGTACTTGTATCTTGTCTCTTAAGGAGGGTGCAGGGATAATGTTTAGAGTGTGGTGTGACATGTGTAAGATAAGTTTGAGAATAGGTTAGATAGGTGTAGTAGTAAGTTAAGTTAAGTTAGTTTAGGTTAGTTTAGTCTAGGGTAGTTTTTAAGATAGTATTAGGTATATAGTTATTAATATTAATATTTTACAATAAATCCTGTTTCTATAAGACTAGTTTTTTCAAAGGTGATTGAGTGTCTGGGGGTTCTCATGTGTGCACTGGCCAAGTTGGAGGAATGGCCTTGGATATGCTTACTATCTTGTCTCCAAGGAGCTGTCAGATTGGCTGCTAAATAACATCAACTAGTCCTTACATTTGCTATCCAGGGTTCCAGCCATTCACTATGTGTATGTATAATTTATCTTGGACAGGTAAGTATGGAACTTCAACTGCCATTGGTGGGGGTCTTGCAGTTTCTTTGTTGGCAAGTGTGGCACATCTGACAACAGGGAAAATTGGAAATGCATTATGCAACACTGACAGGTGCCCATCACTGATAAGGTTGGCTTCTTCTGTACCACACAAATTAGTTGTATTGGTACTCCCATCTGGGTAAATTACTATTGACTTGGTTCTGAGCCATACATGCTGTATGCCAACTTCAAAGGATATCTGTTCAATATTTGTATAGAATACTCAGTAAGTTGGTTGTAGTCAACAACACCATCATTCACCTTTCTTATGTTAGGATCCTAGTGTGTGGCTTTGTGTCTTCAGTAATGCACTCATGTAATGATGTACTCATTGACATGGATTCACACAAAGCAATCATTTAGCTGAGTAGATGGATCACAGCATGTATACAAGGTGCTTTATTTACAGGTGCAAGTGTATTTTTGAATGCTATACAATGTCCAGTTCACGGACCCCATGAGTGAACGTTAGCCATATGTAGCACAATCAGAGTCCAGGGGTGAGGGACATGTCATGAGACTTGGTTAGGAGAAGTGTGCATTAGAGAGGAGGTTGACAATTGCCAATTGGTAAGAATGGAGACAACAACAGTATATAGAAGTCAAGTCAACAGTGGTTGGGTGAAGAGAGCGCATTTCCTACTGTCACAACACTGGCATGATCTTAAGCCCAGAACTAAGGAGATACTGTCCATGTGGCACAAACAGGTGCTAACGGGTGCTTTTCCTTGTGAATGTTATTCCTTCCACATCTTCATCCTTTTGATCTGTGTGGTGCATCCTGTGCCATGGCTGGTGCTGTTGTAGAGGTAGATGGGGCCACACACACATTAGGGGATAGAGATGTGGAGCCAAAGGTCCCGGCAGCTGCCATTTGTGGGAACACATAAGGCATCGCTGCAGCAAGGAGGAACTGCTGATTTTTCAACACCGCAGCAACATCATGGTGATAGGTAGCCATGTTTTCCCTGAGGGAGGCAACTTCCCACTGTATGGACTCCAGGGTATTCTGCATAGCCCCCAGCCTGTTGTCTGTTATGCTGCTGCCAGTTTGGGAGGGCAAATGTTGTAGTCTCTGCCTCATGACAGCAGGGACTGCTGGAGTCCACGTAGCGGGGAGTGGGTGCCTCTGATCGCAGCTGAGTTGTCCTTATTTGGACTGAGGCACCACTGCATTCCCTCTAGGCTGCCTGCCTTGGTCTCCATCCCCACCTGCACCTGCTTGGCCAGCTCTCGCTGGACTCCTACCACTGTCCTCTGAAAGGTGATCTCTGGGTCCTCGGAGTCCAGGGCTGTGTCAGCACTGGCTGGTGCGGTGTGTTGGTAGCTGGTTGGTTCATGTAGAGACTCTGCAATGCTTTGTGTCTTCCCTGCAACTGGAGGTGGTGTCTGGAGGGATCCTAGCACCTCCTGGAGAGTCTCTTCATTGATGGTTGGCAGCTGGTCATCCATGTCATCTGTAAAATCCAGCACAAGCAGCTGGGCAGGAGGTAAGCCATCATCCTCTACAATGAGATAGTGTAAAGTCAATCTTAGATTGTTGTGGCTGTTGGCATGGCAGATCATTTATTTGCTACTGGAGGCTCAGTGACATGTTACTGACCCAAGGTTGTAGTTGTACATTATGAGGGTCATTATGAGTTTGGCGGACGGAAAAGGCTGTCAGCCAAACTCCCACGGTAAGGTTACTGCCAGTGCAGTTCCCTTCCCCCGGTCCCCTTTACGAGTTTCCCGCTGGGTCAGCGGGCGGAAACAGAGATTCCACCCGCTGTATACAGCGGGAAACAGTCCGCAACATTGACACTGGCTCATAATTGAGCCGGCTGCAATGCTGCAGAGCGTAGGGTGCACCAGCACCCATCGCGCATTTCACTGTCTGCAAAGAAGACAGTGAAAAGTGCGACGGGGCTGGCCATGGGGGCCCCTGCACTTTTGTGGCTTAACATCACCTTGTAATTACAGCCACTTCACGTGCAGCACTTTGCGTAGAAGGTGCGTGCAATGGGTTTTGCTGTGGGCATGCCACAGCAACACCCATTGCATTTTGACACTGTCTCAGATTTATGAATTTTCATAAACCGGAAGCAACGCCAATATCTAACGCCACACCAGGGAGCGGCATTAGCATAGCAAAACGATGAGAAATGCTTACATTTTTCCTCGTTTTTTGCTTTTTCTATGTGTGCTGCACTCTGCAGCACACATAGAAAGAGCAAATCACCATTTAAGTTTGTTGTAGTGCAGGCAGGTGTTCCTTCCTACACAAAAACAATCTCCCCCTAAACGCAGCCATCCTTGCACTATGGTGCAAGGGTGGCTGTGTTGGCGCACAACAGCTAATTTGCCACTGGTGCAGGGGAAACACAGGGGTGCGCATATTCTTTAGAAGATGGCGTATCCCTGAGTTTTGAAAATGACGGTGCGTAATGCTGCCAAATTTGGCGCAGTGTCACGCACCGTCATTCACTGTTAAATCTGGGCCTCTATCTAGTCAGATGGTGAGATTGCAGCTACTTGTACAGCTGCACACATGATGTTCACAGACATGCTTCATGTGTTGTATGTGTTTTATTTTGTGCCATTCCCATATGGCGCATAAAGCTGTCTCTGAGTTGTTGTGGGTTCACCCTGTGTGGGTTGTGTTCCACAGGTTGCAAACCTAATGGCAGATTTTTTCTCAAGTGGCATGGCTCAGGGCAGCAGCAATATGTGTTGCATGACACTGCACCAGTTTAGATACGCAGGGATGTGACATGTGTACTTGAGTACGGTACATCCAGTTAATTCCCCCTGCGCCTGCACAGATTTGATCTCCCTGCACCAACACAGGCATTGTTGCAGCATGATGAAGGGGTGCCTGCATTGAGGGGATGATGTGTTTATGTGCAGGGTGGTGTCCATTCCTGCACATGTACAAGCTATTTTTGCTAAGGTGGCATTTCAATGTGTGCTGCAAGATGCAGCACACATGAGAAGGGTAATGCAACAAGGAGGAAGGGAAGCATCTTGGCCAGATCCACCACCCTGACACCACCCCTGGGGTGGTATTGACTTCAGTCCTAGTCTCTGATGTCTAAGTTGTGTAGGTACAGGGGCTTTGACAATATGCAAAGGGTGTTGTTGTGGCACAGCCTCAGCCAAACTATTTGCACGTCCCTTTCAGACAATGTGCTGCATATTTACATGGTGTAGTTGGCTTGGGTGGGGATGGCGCATCTTGATTCAAGTCCTATGTGTCCTGATGCAACCCTTTAGCATGCATTGAGTGTGTCCTATGTGCCTCCCCCTTCTGACATTTGTGGAATTCCAGATATTCCTCCCTGCAACTTACCCTGTATTTGTGGTGGTTCCTGGTAGTCTGCGCTGCCCTGTCCTGCGATTCTAGTGACCAGCTCCTCCGGGATGACCACTGCAACCATCTCATCCAGGTCCTCCTGTGGTGCGGGACTTCCACCTCCAGTCTGCAGTGCTGCCTTACCGGTCCTGGCCAGTTTATCCTTAGTCCTGTGCTTGCAAACATGCCAGTGATTCTTGCACTGGGTGACAGTCCTCTTTATCTCTGCCATGCTGTTGACGTTGTCTACTATTGCCTGCAATATTGCGCCTCTCCTACCAACTAGCAATTTGGAGGTGACGAAGAGCTGGTGTTGGTTCTCCGTCACCTCTCTGACCAGAATGCCATGCTCCTCCTCACTAAAGAGACACTTGCGCTTTCTCTTCTCCTACTCCTGGGACTTTTCTGGATCCTCCTGGCTGGTATTTTGGTGACTGGGGTCTCTCTGGGGTCTCCCCTGGCCTGCAAACTCCATCTTGTCTTTAAATTGTAATTTTTCCTGCTTGTGCATTTTGTTTTGACATTAATGCAGTAAACAATGGCACTAATATATATGTGCAGCAAAATGGTCTAGCGCCTCTTTTGCAGAATTGGCGTCATATTTCCTTACAGCATGTCGCAATGGTTAATGTCATTTTTTTACGCTAACCATTCCTTAGCACCATTGTGCTTCATTTCTCAAATATGTGCACTGATGGCGCTAGGGAATGACGTTAGCTCGCGTTAAAAAAATGACACACAACTAAACTAACACAGTTGTGCGTCATTTTTCCTAAATATGGGCCTTAATGTCCATCACATGTTCTCACTTCAATTTATTTGTATTAAGAAAAACTGTATAAATGTATCACCAAAATGTTTGGTTGTTAGCATTACCTGCTTTAACTGATTGAGGGCGAAGTTCTAGTCTATTGAAATGGCAATTGCCTTGCTTATTTTGCTTGCCACATATTTTTTTGTTTTTAATGTATGTTGGACTTCTTATCGTTTTTCTGAGTGCCGTTTTCTTCTACACAATATTTTAACTCAACATGGGGAAGCTTCACTTTGATGACTAAAGAGGAGAGTTGCCATTCATTCTGGTCAGCAATTAATATTTTGTTCCAGGGGTAATAGGCTGATGAGGTTTTGCATGCTCACAGCTACAGTTCGTTTTACCGACCAGTGCAACAAATGCACGTGGCACGGCACCCTACAGTGCTCCTTTCAAACAGACACGGATTAAAGTAAAGGATCATTCATTTTGACACAGCATCTCAAGAAAAACAGTTTCTCGACATACAGTACATTCTAACCCTCCTGCATTGCCATGTGCCCCCTCCTGAGGACGGAAGCCAGGATTTTTGTCGCGGAGGGCAAAGTAGCAATTTGCTATCACGTTCCCTAACACTTGCACCACGTTGCGCCCATTTGACAAATTTTCTTTAAAAAAAAAAAAATATTACAGTTTTCTTTTAGACACAAAAAACATAACAGTAGCCCATTTGGCTAATGTTTCTGCTGGCCTAAGCGCGCCCGATTAGCCCTCCAACAGAACAGGCCCTCTCTATATAAAGAGAGGGTTTCCTCACACACACTTTCATGTTACTTCTATATTCGCAAAATTCACAGTTGCACTCCCGAGCGCGTCTGAACAAAAGCAGCTAGTTGTGCTGAAAAGAGTGTGCCCTCGCTAAGCCTAGGAACAATATCAGATCCATTTAACTTCTGACATCCAAGTAACAGGCAGGTTAGAGGTTAATAAATGAAAGCGCTCCATCTCCAACTACCGCAAGACTCCCCCCTTTTGACTCCCTTTGCTTAATGTGGGGGGAGGTGCTTCCTCTGTGATTCATTACACTTAGCTCCCAAGGAGAATGCACCCATAATTTATATCGCGAACATACCAGGCTGGACAGTGGACTGCGTGAAGGACATTACAGACGTGTACCAAGGGCGGCGTAATCTTGGCTTTCTGTGCCAGTTTTTGTGCTTTTCTGGCCTTTAATGCGCAATCCAGCTCTGGCCCTATCTAATTAGGATTTCACCAGTTTGAAAGCATGAAACGAAAACATTTCAGTTGTCGTATAACGGCACCTATATTTAAGCTCCAAGAGTCAGTTCTGCAATAGGCAGGGGACTAGCAAACTTCAAGGTCAGCGACACCGCCAACTGAAATGACTAAAGTATTGCGCCGAGCCTGGTGTACTTCTTCTGCTGCCAAACTGTACTTTTCCATTTTAGAAATGTTTTGGAGAAGACATTAATTAACTGCAATGTTTCTAATATCCGTGTCCTTTCGCATGCAGTGTCTCCAGCAGCCAACCTTTTGTGTGTGATACAAATAAATGCATCCATCTGAAACAGGAAAGCAGCTGGAAGCAGGCGCCACCGAATGTAGATAACATAGATGAAGCAGAAATCAGTTCAGAAAAAAATGGAATCAAGTTCAAGAGCCTTCCTCCTTGTCGTGCAAAGTGGCTTAGTGAACAGTGACAATATAATACTTTGAACTAGTACACTATATGTAGATATATTATGGGTAAAAAGGGAAATGTCTAGAAGAAAAAAACGCGTCCAAAGTTTTTCAAAGTTACCTGGATCCAAGCCAGATTTTAAGAATAACAATTGTTAATTATTTCCATTTAAATTCATTATGAAATATATTTTTCTCACGTGGTTATTCTGAAAAGCTGGCAAAAATATGACCATCGTGGACCCTCTTTTGACACTTGCTAATTTGCGGTATCTGAATGGTATAGTGAAACTAATCACGTTATGCAGAGTATATTCAATTTGTCCATCTGTGCACCGCGAACGGATCACAACATCTGAGTGAAGTGAATCTAACACCTTCGCTTTGTCACCCAAGCAATGACATCACTAGATAAAAGGTTGTTCATTGATTGATGATGTCACGAAAGCCCGTCTGCTCACTCTCCATAACAGGGTGAAAGTGTAAGCATAGCGGGTGCAGAGCAGATGTTAGCTCAGTGGATACCTAAAATACGCAGACAGTTAATTTTTCCCTGGCGACATTGATTAACGCACAATAACTCTAAGAGGTGTTTTGGACACAGAAAGCCACATCGAACAAATTAATGATTATAGAAGAATTCCCAAGCTGCCCCAAGGAAAGTATGCTTTTTTTCCTTTATTATCTTTCTACTTCATAGAATTGCTTATCCAGTTGTACGTAGAGGACTAAATGTACCGAAATGCAAATTAATTTAGCTGCTCACACTGGTATTCTTCTAAAAAAAACACAACAAAAACGAACATCAACCACGTTTCTACACCAAACGAAATGTTATTGTAAGACATCTGAGGTACAGTTCATTTGTATTTCATGGTATTTGGCTGCCACCCAAAAAATACCTTTTACTTTTTTGGTAGTGTTTATAGAGCATGGAATTGAAGCATTTGCACACATAAGATGAGGCTGCTGATAGCAGCTTGCAGCTTCCGAAAACAAAACAAACTACAAGGTTAAGCTGTTGGGGTGTTTTTATTTCCATTTCCCGTCCCCTGACTGCACAAAGGTGCATGACAACAGTCCTGGAGGTTTGTTCAAACCAACCAAACCACTTTATTGTGCATGTGTGAGAGAAGTACTCCAATATCTACCCCTTCAGAATTCCAGTGTAGGATGGGGGCAGGTCAAAACAAGCATTTTTAATGCAATAGGTCTCGCATTTGCGAGAGTTAGGGCTATCGGCTATGTAAATGTATAATTTGACTTTTCTTGCCACATAAATTTGTCAACCCTGCCTCATAATTAGGGCCTTTCCTGCCACATAATTCCAGTAGGCTTGCATATAACTAAAGCACTCCCGTTTACCCTCTTCTTCAATCTGCAGCATAAATGAAAATGTTGCCATATAGCATCTCAACTGCTCATTGGCTACCTGTGTAGAAAAACATGCAGAGCAAAGCTACATTGCACTTTGGCTTTCTGCATTCCCTCAAAAAGCAGTGCTGCATTGCAGTTTGGCTACGTGTGTGCACACTCGCAGCACTGGTACGTTGCATATTTGCCACCTGCCTGGCCACAGATGATAGTGCTACACTGCACATTGGATATCTGCATGGAGACACAGAACTGCTACGCCACACATTTGGCTATCTGCATGGAGATATAGAGCACCGTGTTGCACTCTGGCAACCTGCGTGGCCCCCCAGAGCACTGCTACAGTCAGCCAGCCTTTGCCAAGATGGCATTGGCTATCAACATGGGACAAGAGCACTGCTACACAGAACATTGGTTACCTACGTCGCAGCACAGATCATTGCTAAGATTCACCTTGGCTACCTTCATGGTCACAAAGAGCAGTGCAATAGTGCCACAGTGCATGCCTCTTATGCCTAAACGTTTCATGTGTCCCCACGCAGCATTGTTCTAGCACTTATCTAACAATGTTCACACCGGGGATCATGACTGTGGGGCGATGCGACCGGCGGGGGGCGCTGTGTTGAAAAATACGTTGGTTTAAAAGCACATGAACTTCCTTGTGCATCCAGCAGTTTCAGGCAACAATAAGTATGTCAAGATAACTCTGGTGATTAATATTACTGCTGGTAAGAGATCGGAATTTAGTCAAGTGGCAGTTTTGACTCATCATACAATAGCGCAGAGGGGTAATGTGCCTGCTGCAAATAACGTCTACCATGTACATCACAAAACTAAGTGTGAGTGAACTATGTAAACTATGAGGGCGCTTAAAAAATGAAATGTGTATCAGAAAGGGGCTATGGAGAGATGAGGGGCACTATTGGAGAGTGGTGGTGAGGGATTTCGCAGAGGAGGTGGTCATGGGGGAAGGAGGGGGCACCAAAGGAGACTGTCGCACCAGGAACTCTTTGTGGTCACGTACTGCACTACCATTGTGCCATAGGGTGCAACTTTCTCCTTTCTTGTAGTCTTCCAGTTCTGAGCTGTGGCATTTGACTTGAGTCTTGAGGACAGGTCTCTAGAACAGGGTTCCACCACCCACGTAAGAACTGCGCGACACTCCGTTCCCAAGCATTAATAACAGTGGTAAGGTGCCTCTCATGGCTATTAAGAGTCAGTCTGCCTCTTGGAACTGCCGAAACTGGCATCAGTCATATTCATGAGAGGTGCATGGTGAGCAGGAGAACTTGGACTGCGTGAAAGCGTTTCCTACCGTTTTAATAAATACGGTGGCCACAACTAATTTTAGCTGATTTGTGAAAGTGGCAGGTACGGTTCAGAGGAGGCAGCCCTGTGCAAGACCTGTAAAGCAGACCCACTGTGCCTTATAAAACACCTCTCAAGGCACGTTACTTGGGCTGTCGTGTGTGATGCTATGTTAACTGCATGCAGACTTACTGTTGCCATTAAAAAAACATTTATGTGTTCGTCAAAGCTCCTTTAATGCTGTAGTAGACTTCTTGAAATGGCCAGAAATATGTGAGCGATGACGGCAGCAGGACGCGTGCAGTGCCAGGGATGCTGACAAGGCAGCGTAATGCCAGAGTGCAAACGGCTGCCATGGAAAGTGGTCAAGGGTCTCCATAGGACCCCTTCCTATGGTCTTACTTAACTGAGCTTAGAAATTTTGAACCACCAGCGGTTCATCTCCCAACAGGCTCTGGACCGCTCACCCACTTAAAAAATAAAAAAGTAGTCCAGAAACCATGTTTGAAACATGAACACTGCGCATGTTAACAGTAGTTGTCCGGTGCTCTTGAGGAGGATTCAAGACTGGAAAAGGCATGATGTATGCATGCCTTTGACAAATTAAATCAAGGGGATTTTGAAAGGCAAGCCCACGAACAAATGAAAGTGATGGGTGTAAGATGGGCATGGTTAAAGCACATGGAATAGATTACAACATGTCGAAAGCAGCGCTTTCATGCTGCTATGCTCAACCTAAAAAAGGATGTGTGTGTGATGTTTAAGTATTTCCAAGGAAATGCATCAGAAAAGTAAAAGTGCAGTTATATTTGTATTTGCCTTGGTCTGCATTATAACCTACCCCAGTACCAAAATGCACATGCAGTTAGAGTAGTAAATACAAACTTCATTACGGACAATAGTCTCTCCTCATATTAATGTGTGTGTGTGTCAGAGAATATGTGAATCTACCTGTTGTCTCTATAGCCTTGAAGTGTTTACTCTAAGGGACTTGACCAGCTAGCCCTGGACATCCAGACCTACTCATGAAATGTAGTGGACCTGCTGATAAGTACAACATAAGCTACATTTAGGGCATATTAAAGCAATCCTTGGAAGGCCAGTGCCCTCTTTGGAATAATTATGATGGTGGTACCTCATCCAAATCAGCATATTATCAGTATCCTTGGATCACTGGGACATTTCCAGTCACAACTGTGACTGTGGCATAATGGTGTTCTTTGTGATATCTGTGAGTGTGCTCTTCTTATAACATTTGTTTCTTTCATGGCCAATACTCTTCCTAGCTTATTGTGGCCATCATTATCACGACGGTGCCTAATGCAGGCGTAATGCTGACTTTACTTGACACTATGGCACCTTTCTTTAATGAAGATTGGTCCTGGCATAAAGTGTTCATTTGTGGCATATTGTGGGAATCCCAGACACAATTTTGGCCATGTTGGCAATAAGGGCCGAAATCTTTAGCATATGATGGACATCAGTTGTACGTGGTACATGCTCATGTGGGCATGCTTGAGATATTGTCCAGGTGTGGCAGAAATATGTGAGTACTTAATGGAAACAACAGGCTGCCATTTAAGGACCACATATTTATTTAGATATATAATTGTTTTTGGGAAAGCGAGGTGCATAGGTATATTTTTTGTAGTGTATTTCATAGAAATAAATTAAATATAAAATATTTAGTCAAAATCATATGTTGGCATGTCACACAGAATTTGTGTTTGTACCATGCAAGAAGCATATTTGTGTGTGAGGAATAGAGTTTATACAGCCAAAATGAAAAGCTTCTGTTTGATAGCAATATTTGTATGATGTATGAACTTGCAATGATGGCTTTTCAGGATACAATTACTGCAATTCCAGAACATATTTAAAGCAGATATTCGAGTGTCAATCATTAACATTTTAGTTTATTATGACCTAAGGACCTGAGTAAGAGTTTAGCAGATGGGGTTGTCACACACAAAGGACACTCATCTGCCTTATTGAAAGTGCATTACAAAAATATCCATTTGTAATAAGAAGAACAAATACCTATAACATTGTGAGGGAGAAACCCAGCAGCCAAAGTCTAAACCAGGCCCTTAGACTGGTACAAAATGTTTACAAAATTACACAATTTTTTTCTAATTAGAAAAACAAATGTAAGACAATTTACAAAATTAAATACATTAAATAAAACACAGTCACTATCATTTAAAACTGTTTCTACAGCAATTAAAATATCTACCTACTGCACAAAGCGTATATAATATAAAAATCCCTCAGCTTCTGTTCTCATTCTTATACATATCTGATTAGAATAAGCTTCAAAATCCTAATTCTTATATCCCCCTAAAAATAAACATTTTAACAAAACGTGCTCATTGTTAAATTTTGTTCTCAGCCCACAGAAATAATTGTCCCCATATACTTGAAAGGTTTAATCACCTCTGGGTGAAAACACATAGATTTAACCATATTCTCAATTTTAATAACAGAAGTCACATCTCACAACTAGTTGGATGATCCATGTTTGTATTAGAAATGGGGTCTTTGGTTAGCAGTCAGGTTACCCCCTGTCCAAGCAAAGACCCTCACTCTAGTCAGGGTACGTCACACACAATCCAAATTATCCTGTGCCCACCCTCTGGTAGCTTGGCACTGAGCAGTCAGGCTTAACTTAGAAGGCAATGTGTAAAGTATTTGTGCAATAAATCATGCAATAATACAGTATAACACCACAAAAATACACCACACAGTGTTTAGAAAAATACATGATATTTATCTGGATAAATGCAGGTCAAAACGATTAAGATGCAATATGTCTATGTTGAGATATCACTGTAAAAATGATATAAAGTGTCTTTAGTCTTTTAAAAGCAATAAATGTTTCTTTCAAGCACAAAGTAGCTGGTTTGCGTTCAAAATCTCTGCAAAGAGCCGCACAGGAGGAGATGTGTGGAAAACAGGGAGGTGTGCGTCGATTTCTCAGGCTGCACACGGCAATGCGTTCGTTAGTTTTCACGAAGGGACAGCTATGCGTCAATTTGCGGCGCTCGGTCGTGGATCCTCTTCGGGTTGCAGGGTTTTCGGATGCCCTGTGGATGATGCGTGGATTTCTGGCCCTGACAGGACAAAGTCACAGGGGCTGTGTCGATCTGGTAGACGTTGCATGGAAATTTCTACAACACAGCAGGCACTGCGTCGATTCCTCTCTGGAAGTCGGGCTGTGTCGTTCTGGATTGGCTGTGCATCGATCCAGTGGGCCGTGTGTCGAATTTTCAGTTGTTATGCTGGTGCTGCGTCAATCTTCTCGTTGCAAAATCGGGCTGTGTCGTTCCAGTTCGGCGTACAGTGAATTTTTCACTGCGATGCAGGCTGTGCGTCATTTCTGGCAGGCTGTGCGTAAATTTTCGCCACACAAAGAGTCCTTCTTGTAAAGATGAAGTATTTTTGGTCCTGAGACTTCAGGGAACAGGAGGTAAGCTCTATCCAAGCCCTTGGAGAGAACCTCTCACCACAGCCAGAGAGCAGCAAGGCAGCAGGGCAACAGCAAGGTAGCAGTCCTTCACAGAAAGCAGTCAGGTGAGCCCTTTGGGCAGCCAGGTAGTTATTCTTGGCAGGAAGCAGGTTCTGGTTCAGGTTCTCTTCTCCAGGAAGTGTCTTGTCAGGTAGAGTGTCTACCTCAGAAGTGTCGAAGTTGGTAGGGTCAGAGGCCCTGTTTAAATACCCAAATGTGCCTTTGAAGTGGGGTAGACTTCAAAGAGTGGCTTAGAAGTGCACATGGTCCCCTTTCAATTCCATCCTGTCTGCCAGGGTCCCAGTAGGGGGTGTGGCAGTCCTTTGTGTGAGGGCAGGCTACTGTCCTTTGACATTCAAAATGCAGAAGTATGCAAGTGAAGCTGAGTATCCTGTGTTTGGGGTGTGTCTGAGTGAATGCACAAGGGAGCTGTCAACTAAACTAAGCCAGACGTGGATTGGAAGGCACAGAAGAATTTAAGTGTAGAGAAATGCTCACTTTCTAAAAGTAGCTTTTCTAAAGTAGTAATATAAAATCCAACTTAACCATTAAGCAGGATTTTGTATGACCATTCTGGCCATACTAAATATGACCTGGCTACTCCTTTCAAATCAGGATCTACCACTCAAACAGTATATGAGGGTCGCTCCAATGTTATTCTATTAAAGGAGCAGGCCTCACAGCAGTGTAAAAACAAATTTAGGAGTTTTACTCTACCAGGACATATAGAACACACATGTTCCTGTCCTGCCTTTTACCTAAAGAGCACCCTGGTCTATGGGCTACCTAGGGCCTACCTTAGGGGTGACGTTTATGTAGAAAAAGGGGAGTTTAAGGCTTGGCAAGTACTTTTAAATGCCAAGCTGAAGTGGCAGTGAAACTGTACACACAGGCACTGCAGAGGCAGGCCTGAGACATGGTTAAGGGGCTTCTTCTGTGGGTGGCACAACCAGTGCTGCAGCCCACTAGTATCATTTAATTTACAGGCCCTGGTCACATGTAGTGCACTTGACTAGGGACTTATCAGTAAATTAAATAAGCTAATTGGGTATGAGCCAATATCACCATGTTTTAAGGAGAGAGCATATGCACTTTAGCACTGATTAGCAGTGGTAAAGTGCACAGAGTCATAAAGTCAGCAAAAATGAGGTCAGAAAAAGAGAAGGAGAAAGGCAAAAAGTTTGGGGCTGACCCTGCAGAAATGCCATTTCCAACAGTTTGCATCAACAGAGACTTCTTGCCATGATTCTCTTAAAAACAGTATAGAACTCTTATTTTTTGGATTAGACAAATCTCTTTTCCTTAATCCTTTTTTATCAGTGACCGCAATTCCAACTTCAACAAGGTAAATTATAAATTGGGGGTATGTAGATTTATCAAGAGCACACTACACAATCCAGATAAAACCTTTCTTATATATTGGACCTCTTTTAACTCACTTATTACTATCTTCTCGTTACAGCAGCAATAGTGCCTTGAGTGAATTGCCAAGCATAACCCTCAAGCACAAAGTATAAAACCATGAAAGAAAGGCCAGGATGTCGAATCTGCTTTAATTCTTATGACCTGTACCATCCAGGATTTCGGAAGGCTCAGCAAATGTTTACACATTCACCTTCTAAATAGTCCCACTGACATCTACCATTGAGGTCAATAATATATGCCCAATACAAAATCTAAAGCTTGATCATAGCAGAGTAGGTAGGTAAACAGGCCTTAGCAAGGGTCCTCCAAAAGCCCTACTAAATTTCTGAAGCTCTGCTACTGAAAATATGATTCTGTTTTTTTTAAACTACGAATATGGTCCTTCCATTTAAGGTTCTTATGAAACAACACACTGAGCTATTTATAGGAAGCTACATCTTCTACTTTAGTGTTACCATAATACCATGCAAAAGAAGAATGTTTTGACCCAAACACCAAACATTTTGTCTTCTCTATGTTAATTATCAGTGTTTTATACTCACAATATTAGGAGAATTCAAATATCTGTCTCTGTAATCCTTTCTGGCCATATCCCTCATAATCAAATCATCTCCCTAAAACTGAAACTATGTGTGAGTGCTATCATCTTAGAACTAAAGGAATACATCCTTGATAAGACAGATGAAAGTTCTGCAACATAAAATTCACATAGGACCTATATAAGGATACAGCCCTGTCTCACACTTCAAGGAATTCCACTTGATGAAGACTCCTCTATATTATTTTAAACTCTAGTCCAATCCCCTGTCCTCCACTGGAATTAAGCCTCAACGTTCCATGGAATCCTTCAGATGTTGGAGTTTTATCTTAGCAAATAGTTTTGCCCCAACATCAATCAAACTAGTAGTTTGTATTTTTTGGAGAGTGAGGGTTCATCTTTCTTCAATATTGGTCTAATAATTGCCTCTTTCCAACATTCTGGGATATTTCCAGTTGTTATTATGCAATGGAAAACTATGGCAAGAACCCTAGATCCAGTCTACATTTGATTTAATCACTATGGCAGGAAATGCATCTGGGCTTTCAATGCATGTAAAGTTTAAAGATGAGATTAGTTTATACTTGTTATAGAGGCTACCAAATACACCAATACGATCTCAGTGACACATAAAAATGTCTCCTTGTAACTTCTGGGTAATGAAGAGAATGGATCTCCACCAAATAATTTACCCAGGTTTCCTCAGAGACCATCCATAATATTTGGTCTGATTTCCTTTCCATGGTCTGCTGGACCAATTTCCAAACTTTTTTACTATCTTTGGAGGAAGTAAGATATAGAGATCATATTGTCCCAAGAAACATTATAACATAATAACCTTTATTTTTATTCATGATTTATAATCCAACCCCAGTGAGTATAAAAGACCCACATGCTCACAACAATTTGTTCCATTGATTTTTTTTTTCTCGTCATTTCCCGATCCTGACTCTTTAAATGCTGGACTTCTGTATCAAACCATTGCATTCCCTTTGGCTACGTATAGTTACGCTTTGAACATTCTTTAAGTGTCTTAACTTCACCAGTCGAATACATTGGTATCAAATGCCCCACATTAAAAAAACTCATTCTTTGCTGAAATGCAGAGAGGGTTAAGAGGTGTTTTTCATGAATCATAGTAGTGAGACTTCTTGGATATTCCACCTCTAAGGGAAGAACCTTTTTCCTGAACACCTTGAAGCTTTAGAGTCACTTGTAATAGATGTTAATCACTTCTGGCATTCTGCACAAATCAAAAATCACTGATTAAGTTGAAAATGCAGAGGGCCTGCTTTAGGCCTTCGAGCATGAATTGTACTCTACCAGGGCAAGGGAGAATTTTTTTTCAGAGTACCCATCATTTGAATTTAAAGCTGTCCGCAGGCCTAGCAGACAACTCTAGGCATTGACAGGAACTACAAACAAGGTTGTTTCTGTCAATCAGTTAAAAGTTTGATGAATGCCTCCATGACAGCTGACCATGACACTTTTGATCAACTTTCTGTTTGTTAAAAAAAAAATCCCACAGTGAAATTTTGTTTTTGAAAAAACTAATGGCCCTAATACCATGAAAGTTGCCTCCCATGGTGTGGGTGGCCATTTAAATGCTTTTATTACTCCCTACTGCCATGTTTTCCATGACAGGAAAGGACAGTAAAAACAGGCCATTCAACCTAAATTAGACGAGTGGTCAAATTGCCAGTCCTACAATGGCCCTTACTTCATCAAGCCTCTGGGGGACTATGTCAGCAATAGAGATGGAGTAGTCTCCGTTGCTAAAATACTTAGAGGCATATTTATACTTTTTGATGCAAAACTGCGCTAGCGCAGTTTTGCATCAAAAAGTTTAGCACTGGCTTGCGCCATTCCTGAGCACCAACCAGGCGCCATATTTATGGAATGGCGCAAGCCGGCACAGAGGATGGGCTAGCGTAAAATAAATTGCGTTAGCCAGGTGGGCATGGCGGCATGGGAGAAGAGGATTTTGCACCAAAAAATGACGTTAGGCTGGTTAGAGGCAAAAAAAATGCCTCTAACCAGCCTAGCGTCATTTTTTTAATGCAAAACCACCTATATCACATGACTCTTGCACCATTATTTAGCCCCACTTCCCACCTGTGCGTCATTTTAGCACAGAGGATAAATATGGGGCTATGGGGTTAGCACCATTTTTTTGGTGGGAACCCCTATCTTGCATCTCATTGACACAAGGTAGGTTGACAGATCTAAAAAATGGTGCAAACTCCAATATTTTAACATTAGACAAGTCTAACGTCAAAATATAAATATGGAGTTAGTTTTGCACCAAATTTGTGTAAAAAAATTACACAAATTCGGCGCAAATGGTGTATAAATATTTCCCTGAATGCCCAATCGACAATAAATCAGGTGGTTTGACCTTTAGTTAGGCCAAGAGAATACTTTGTCACTGTTGCGATGGAATACTTTCTCCTCCACACTCTAACACAGTCCCATCATATATTGGGCTTCTTTGATTCCCTTTAATGGAAATTTGTCCAGCAGGGGAATCTGAAGGTAATAACATTTTCTTTAATTATTATGAGCTAGAAAAGTGATTTTGTATTTGTAAAAAGTACCTGTTGGCATACTATAAACTGAAAGAATATCATTCTGATATGCATCATTGCTTGATGGGTTTAGACAAAGGTTAGAATTGTCAATTAATACATGTATCCTACTAGAATAGCTCAAATAATCAAAAGGAGATCACCAAAAAGATCTTGTTGTTCTCTATAAGCACGTCAACTGATCAAAGTCCTATATATGTTAAGAATCAGCAACTCAATACTGACAAAGTTGTTCTATAAGCTAATTAAGGTGACCAGTATGCACCTTCTTTTAGAATTATCAAAAAGTAATTTACTAACCGTCTTAGAGATTACTAAACTTAGTAAACTCAATAAAGATCAACCTAAAACGTTAGCTATTGCATAAGGCCCTCAAATATTGAGAGTTGTTTGTGCAACCAAGTTTCCTGGAAACAAATGATACCACTGTTGGAAAATATGTATACCATTTGACTCTAGCATCCTCTTAAGCTGTATATATTTCAGGAGAACAGTGTCAGACTGAGCAGTGGTCCCTGATCGTAATTTACCTCACTTTAGCAAGAGATATCACCTATTATTCCAAAGTCTGAGCTCAGACATACCAAGAAATTTTTCTAAGCAGACATAAATGCCCTTGGGATTGCTGCTTTATATCATACCCCCATCTAAACAGATATTCCCAATAGAGAATTTGATGATACTTTAAGCTGGGCAAGAAACACTTCACTCACTCCTATGCCAGTGCTGTTTGCTAAAAATGGATTTTGAATCAAATTATTAGATTTGATTTAATTCTCACCTACAGCTATGATTACTTGAGAAGAATGCTCAAGGTTTCCATTACAATGTAATGCTTCACTAAGTGAGAAAATAACCAAATCCTAGTTGTTTCTTTTCCCAGCATGCTTTTTTTCATAAAACCATTTTAAATCATTGAAGCAATCCTGTTAAACAAGGGGAAATTAGAAACAATCTGCACGCGGTTTAATGTCTTTAATTTTGCACATATTTTACCTTTTCTCATTGTATTTAAATATATCCACAAATTAGTGCAATTTATTTTATTCCCTAGCACATTTTCATTCCTTCTCTTCTTTTCCAAGGGTTACT
Organism: Pleurodeles waltl; assembly: GCF_031143425.1. Classification (NCBI taxonomy): domain Eukaryota; kingdom Metazoa; phylum Chordata; class Amphibia; order Caudata; family Salamandridae; genus Pleurodeles; species Pleurodeles waltl. The sequence continues at coordinate 1,089,273,525 of NC_090440.1, forward strand.
AAACCAAAGGTTCCTGCTGTGATGTTATTAATTACCTCCCTATCAAGCCTTCTCTGGTTCTTTTCTTGGGGTAATCTCCTTACCCAGACTGAATTAACTGCCAAAATATCTACTGGGGCATACTGATGAAAATTCCATTAAGAATTGCCGTGTTCCAACCTTAAATTGGAAGACTGCGCATTCTGACCGAGATCCGTAGAAGCTTTGTTTAGACCCAAAGATTAAATGTTATGTTTCTTGGGCATAATCCCACTTATTTTAATATGTTTATAATATTTTCTAACTAACAAAAGATGTGTTTTATAAACGAAAATCCAGTTACCCCACTTTTAATTAACATTGGCCACCTTGAAAAACAGAGGGTCCCTAAATTGTTGATTTGTCAGGAATGTCACTTCTTTCTGAGTGTTAGTTACCACAGTTTAATCCACAGGGCATACAAGGACATATATACATGAGATGATATGCTTTAATTCTAAGGTTTTTATATCTAGGCCACCAATATGAGGTTTCAGAGCATTATTGTTTATCACTAAATCCTCAAATATTCCTTGTAATGTTTTCATGTTTATTGACAAATAGCTAACATTTATGATAAGGATAAAACAGAGGCATCCAAATTGGGCATCAAATTATGATTTTCCAAAATTGATTTCAATGGATCATTACCCTTCTCTCTATTTACAGTACAATTTAGGTTATTTGTAAAAGATGTTCCTGGGCTTAATTAATCAAACGCTCCCTTAAGTACACCTTTACCACCAGATAAACGAATGGTAAAATGTGGAGAGGAAGATGAAACAAATTTAAGGAGACTTAGAACAGACTCATAGCAACAGCATGAGTGCCATAACAGTGACTTTATCATCACATCCCTGGCCGTTATAACATATAGGCAGCCTTCAAACCTCCTTATTTTGAAATGTTTTCTGTGAGAAATTGGGTTGTTGGTTGACTGGGGTGTGAGCCTTGGTCAGGCAGCAACCACAATTCTTGTCAGGATATGGCGCAAGCACACCCCACATTAAACTGTGCTCACCCTCTGATAGCTTGGGATAGAGTAGTCAAGCATAACTTGAAGGCAATGTGAAAACACCATACAAAAAGGATACCACCCCAGGTTGGAAAAATAGAATTTAATAAAGAGAACAAGACAGAAACAGCAAAATCAAACAAGTAGAACTTGAGTAATTATTTTTTTAAAGATTAAACTGTAAAATAGAGCTTAGAAGGAAGAAGTGCCAACCGGGGACATCTGGTCGCACTGGACTGAGACAACGTCAAATGTTCAGGCTGACCGCGAAGGAGCGCAGTTCGGCTACAGGGAGCCAGTTAGGCCCACTGAATTATAGTACCTTAATTCCCGGTTGTGGCGCATTGCTTGGATCAAAAACAAAGATGCGTTGTGCATCCGAGATGATGCATCGGTTCCGAGATGCAGCTAGGATGCTGTGCAAAGTCTTGTTGCATCCTTGTTGAGGATCCCATCGACAGGGCTTGCGATGCAAAGGCCAATGTCAGGATGCATTGAACAGCTGAGGCAATGATTCAGTTCTGATGCATGCTGAGGCTGCGATGTGGAGCTGTAGCATTGTCATCGAGGCTGTTGTCGATGAGGGATGCAAGGAGCTTATGTCGGGGAAAGCATTGCACAGTGGTAGTTCTGAATGCAACATGTCTGTTCCAAGATGCAGCGTGTAGTGGTGATTTGAGTCTGTTGTGTTGGTTCCGACCCACACAGCAGCTGTGATGCATCAGTTCTTCTCCACACAGCACTGGCGATGCGTCAACTCTGCTACCACAGCAGAGGATGCGTCAGTTCTGCTGGAGAAAACAAATTAGCCCCACTTTCAAGGGTCTGGGACTGGGGTGGCACCACTTGGCTGGGAAGACTCAGCAGGATTGTTGGAAGACATCCACCCTGCTCAGGAGGCCAGCCAACTTGCCCTAAGAATCACTCTGTGTTCTGGGTTGACAGGCAAGAGGGCAGCAGGGCAGCACAACAAAGCAGGAGTCCAGCATGGTAGCAGTCCAGCAGAGTGGCAGTCCTTCAGCAGCACAGCAGTCATTCTTCCTGGCGGAGTATCCACAGGTCCAGAAGTATTCTGAAGTGGTGGTGTTAGAGTTCCAGTCCTTACATGTTGAGAGATGAGTGGCTAAAAGAAACTCAAGGTATGTACGTAGGTAGGCAGAACCTATGGATCTTGTTACTTCTATAATTGTGAGGACCCTGGTAACCTTAGCAAAAGCCTGAAAAACACCAACTGAGCACCCAACCATCAGTCACATGTTTCCCAAAACCCTGCTCCTTATCTGACCCACCCTGGCTTTCCGGGGAGGGTGGGCTCAATGGTGGTGCCATCAGAGCCTTCACAGGATGCCCCAGCTGACAAGCGGCAAACAGAAAGTTCACAACAGATTGGGGACAAAAGAGGAGGATAGCACTCCTACAATAGAAAATTCTGAAAAGTACTTTAACTCTGAATAGAAACTGCAAAAGGCACTAAACTCTAAGCTGCAGGCCTCAACACGTCATGGGATGGCAATAGAAATCAGTGGCTAGTAGTGGTATGTGTATTACACCTCCCACGCAAAATACAGTTAAGAGTAGGTATAAGTGGTAACATTTCTTTTTTAGGTTTGGTGCTTGTATGGTATCATGTGCCCTACTGATGGGCCCTAGTGACAGTCGACCAAGATCCACTGTGCAGATTCAACTAAGATTAGATACCACAGCACACAAATGTAGCAGTCCAATAGTACACATGACAGTCCATCACACAAAGTTCCGCAGACCGTAATTCCAAAACAATCTGTTTATTGAATCGTGGAAAAGTCTCTGGACATTCCAGTACAAGCCACATCACTGTAACAGCCAGCTGACACTGGGAAAGTTACTTTTTCCGGGCTGTAAGAACATAGACCAAATGCAAATATAAGATAAGGACAGGGATAATGATCATTCCATTAGTTACAAACGTTTCAATATAGTCAATAAACCATGTAATACCTATATTTTAAAAGGAGGGAAATATATAGGAATAAGTATGGATCATAATGATCCAAAGGGTGATGACGAAAGAGATGAAATGTTCCATAGTGGAAAGAAGGGAAAAGAATCATGCAATCCATATATAGAGGGCAGAAAGAATACAATAGACAAGTAAAGGATTCCAGCCAAGTAACACCCTAACATGTGAATAAAGGAATCAGGAAGCTAAACTATTCCTTTAAACTAAATTTACACTAAAAAACAAACAGTAAGAAATGCATTTAAGCATCTAAATTACCTGAAAACACATTAAAAAAAGCAATCTGTGTGTGAACTGTAATGCCAGAAGACTTAGGGGCTAATGCTAGTAGTTGACTCCTGCAGTTTAATAATCAGTATGCTAATGTAGTCTATAAGTCAACTATCAGACTAAGAATATCACCTGCATATGATATTTATAGGCTGAGAGGATGTTAGAGGGGTCCCAATAAAATGGCACATATTCATCTGATTCAGTACCTGGAGCTGTATATAAAGTGAAACAAACTAAAATAAGTTAGGCAGTCCACAAAAAGGAAATGGTACATTGTAAAGGGCTCTAAAATGAAAGATCCAGTGAGCTCCCACTCTTATTTGAATGGCAAGACACCCAATTGAAAAGCTCATATTAGTCTAAATAGATTAACTGACAAGAGTCAAAGCCATTAGAAGTCATAAAGTGGAATGTACCTGCATAAGTTTAGGTAGTCGTCAAAATATGTCACATAGCTCTTAATATGCATGTGAAGTGACAGTGTGAGCTGTGATAAGCTCACACCTATAAGGGACAACAACCATATATATTAGAAGCCAAGTGAGTATCTATCTAGTTTAATGGAAAAAATAGTAATTTCCCAAATTTGCCTTCTGTGTTACAAAAGTCATTGCACCATGTCCAAAGTAAAAGCAATAAAAGACGACCATGTAAATAACAAAGTGTTAGAAATGGGGTCTCTGGTTGGCAGTCATAATGCACTCTGTCTAAGCAGGAACCCTCGGTCTAGTCTGGGTAAGGGAGATACACACCTAGGATAACCCCTGCTCACCCTTTTGGTAGCTTGGCACAAGCAGTCAGGCTTATCTCAGAGGCAGTGTGTACAGTATGTTTACCAACATGCACAGTAATACAGTAAAAACACTACAAAATGAACACCACACCAGTTTAGAAAAATAGCCAATATTTATGTAAATCAAACAAGACCAAAACGAAAAAAATCCAACATACACAATTAAAGTTATGAATATTTATTTAAATTATAAAAGAGTCTTACTCCATAGAAAACAATGGATGTGTTGATGTTACACAAAGTACCTGGTTTGCACCAAAAATAAAGCCGGATGGATGAGCATGCACCGGAAAAGTCAGCAATGCATCAATTCCTTACTCACAAGGGAGGCCATGCGTCATTTTTTCTCTGGTCATGTAGATGATGCATAATTTTTCTCTCGCGCAAGAGATTAATGCAGCAATTTCCAGATGTGCACCTTGGGGTTCACGTCGATTTTGATGCCCATTGATCATGCATGCGAAATCTGGCTGCACAGTGATGAGGGACCACGCTGCGTGAGGCTTGGGTTGATTTCAGCTGCTGCAAGCGGGTGTTGTATTGTTTCTTCAGCCGCGATGCAGGTGATGCATCCATTTCCCAGCCATGACGCAGGTGGTGTGTCGATTTCTCAACCCGATGCAGGTGGTGCGATGTTTTGGCAGTTGCGTTGCAGGTGGTGCATCGAATTGTGCATGTATTTCTGCCTTGGTTCCACCAGCTTCACCTTTCAATGGCCCAGGGACTGGATAGGGCACCACTTGACAGGGTAGGAGTCTGAGCAGAGAGTGCAGGTGCTGGCAGGGAAAGTCCTTGATGGTCCTGAAACTTCAAAACAGGAGGCAAGCTCAGTCCAAGCCCTTGGAGACACTTCACAAGAAGGAATATACGACAAAGTCCAGTCTTTGTCCTCTTTCATGCAGAAGCAGCAACTGCAGGCCAACCCAGCAAAGCACAGTTACAGGCAAAGGGGCAGTACTTCTCCTCCAGCGCTTCAGTTCTTCTCCTTGGCAGAGGTTCCTCTTGAGTCCAGAAGTAATCTAAAAGCCTTGGGTTTTGGGTCCACTACTGATACCCAGTTCTGACTTTGAAGTAGGCAAACTTCAAAGGGAAGTCTCTGTTGTTGACAGGATCCTGCCTTGGCCAGGCCTGGTCCCAGACTCACACTAGGGGGTTGGGGACTGCATTGTGTGAGGGCAGGCACAGCCCATTAAGGTGTAAGTGTCAGCTGCTTCCTCCACTCTAGCCCAGATGGCCCATCAGGATATGCAGGCTAGACCCCAGTTCCCTTTGTGTCACTGTCTAATGGGGATTCAAAAACAGCCCAACTGTCAGTCTGATCCAGACAGGGAATACACAAGCAGGCAGAGTCACAGAATGGTTTAAGCAAGAAAATGCCCACTATTTTGAAAGTGACACTCTAAAAAACAACTTTACCAAAAGATGTATTTTTTAATTGTTAGTTCAGAGACCCCAAACTCCATACCTCTATCTGCTCCCAAAGGGAAATTGCACTTAAAAGATATTTAAAGGCAGCCCCCATGTTACCCTATGAGAGAGATAGGCCTTGCAACAGTGAAAAACGAATTTGGCTGTATTTCACTGGTCAGGACATGTAAAACACATCAGTACATGTCATACCTTTAACGTACACTGCACCCTGCCCATGGGGATACCTAGGGCCTACGTTACGGGTGCCTTACATGTATAGAAAGGAATGTTTGGTCCTTGCAAGTGGATACACTTGCCAGGTCGAATTGGCAGTTTAAAACTGCACACACTTACATTGCAGTGGCAAGTCTGAGACATGTTTACAGGGCTACTCATGTGGATGGCACAATCAGTGCTGCAGGGCCACTAGTAGCATTTGATTTACAGGCCCTGGGCTCCTCTAGTGCACTTTACTAAGGACTTACTAGTAAATCAAATATGCCAATCAGGGAAAAGCCAATTACACATATAGTTTAACCAGAGAGCACTTCCACTTTAGAACTGGTCAGCAGTGGTAAAATGCTGAGAGTACCAAACAAGCAAAAACAAAGTCCAGCCCACAGTCAAAACATGGGAAGCAGAAGCAAAAAAGACAGGGGAGACCACACCAAGGATGCCAGGTCTAACACAAAGGTCAGCTAAATTATGGGTATAAATAAAGTAGAAAAACACTATCATTGTTTAGCAGGGGAGTCAAAGCCTTTGAAAGTTATATACAGAATGTACCTGCATAGGTTTGAATAGTCATCAAATATGTCACAAAAATCCCAAGAAAATGTGTAAAGTGGTCATGTAAGCTGTGATAAGCTAGAATCTGTAAGGGACAAAAAACATATATGTTGCCAAATAATAACTAGCTTCATGGAAAGGAAAGCAAAGAATTTAAAAGTTTACCTCTGGTGTGCAGAAGTCTCGCAATCGTGTCCAAAGTAAAAAACAGGGTGCCGAAAGTCACCGATGGATATGTGCATGGTGACTAGTAATAGAAAGAAGACTACGTAAAGTAGGAAGTGTGGCTATATTGTAAGCGTGAATAAAATAAAATAAAGAATAAATAAAAAACAGCAGCAAAATGTCACGTAATGGTACACACCAAAGGAACGGTTATCTTGTAAAAAAACACAGCTATTATAACTGTTAAGACGGGCACCCGAAAACACCTGCAAAGTGAATATCAGAACGCTGAGTAGTTAAATGTGCTGTAAAACACCCTCATTAAAATCAGAACAGACAAACCAAGACGTATGGTTCCGTCCCATGACTTCAGGGATTGGTTTTACAACAGAACGCATTTCTGAAAATATTGACATTTACCTGCAACCATTTGTCCTTAACTTATCATCTTATAAATGGGACACAAAGGACCTATGAAGCAAAGTCAAGGACATAGAGTGGTCAGAGAATTTAATGTTTGTTACTTTGGATGTGAACTCACTTTATACATGTATTCCCTTAGAAAAGGGTCTTTCAGCCTTTGCCTCAGCACTCTCTGTTAGGAATGTTATTCTAGTAGAACACACTGAAATGATCCTTGATCTCACTAGATTGGTATTAGAAAACAAGGGGGCATATTTATACTCTGTTTGCGCCGGATTTGTGTAATTTTTGTTTGATGCAAATCCGGCGCCAACTTAACTCCATATTTATATTTTGGCGCTAGACATGTCTAACGTCAAAATATTAGAGTTAAAGTAATTTTTTGCCTGTCGAAAACTACCTTGCATCAATGAGATGCAAGATAGGCGTTCCTGGGCAAAAAATGACTCAAAGGCCCTAGTGCCTTATTTATCCTCCAGTGCAAAAATGGCACACGGGAGATAGTCAGGCTTAAATAATGGCACTAAGCTTGCTTAGCGCCATTATTTCACACCTGGGTCAGGGCAGACGTTGGGGGACCTGTGGGCCCATTTCCATGGTGGAACACCATGGAATAAGGCTGCAGGTGCTCTCCCCAGGCTCCAGGGACACCCCAACCCACACCAAAGGGACAGTGGAGGACCCCATCCCAGGTAATTAAAGATAAGTATTTACCTTTTTTCCTTAAAGTGCCATAGGGGGCCCAGAAATGGGTGACCATACATGGCACTGGGTGCAACGGCCATGCCCATGGGACCCTTGTCCCCTGTGCTGGCCATTGGGTTGGTGGGCATGACTCCTGTCTTTTGCAAGACAGGAGTCACGTGGTATGGTAGGTTTGGCGTCAATAAATGATGCTAGGCTGGTGGGGGCGTGTCCAAGATGGCGGCCGGAGCGGACGCTTCCTAAAGAGCTCCGCTCGCGGCCCAAAACTAATATATCAATAATCCCTATCCATCCCGCCCCAGTGCCTGCCGACCCGCTCATTATGATCATCAGGGCCAGAGGAACGCCCGGTGAGTGTGCCAAGCTGTGGCAGTGATGACAGGTGTGTCGAAAGGTCTGGACCGCAAAGGACAGAGCAAGGCAGCACCAGGCACAGGGACCGTAATACTACAGGGCGCGGTGGCGCTCCTACGCAAGCTCGAGTGGGCCCACAACACACGCTCGCCTGACGGAAAAAAACCGGGGCCGACAACCGCGACGTCCTTTGAGACCGGTGGGATCAGAGAGACACTGCCGACGTTCCAACTGAGGTGGTCGTGGCCCCCCACAGGACCTACAACACAGAGGCCTGTAGGCCTGAACTGACGGCAAACTGTGTTGGTTGGAAGTGAGGCTCCCGGCTAACTGCGCTACCCTCCCCCCACCGCAGGACATACCCAGTGTGGTCACATAATCCCTAGAACGACGGCGAGACTGGGCAAACGACCACCCGCACTGGTCAGACTTACCACTACGAGACCCCATTGATATGCGCGAAAATCAATGGCAACGACGACGGGCGGGCTGAAGAGATTGAATGGCAGGGCACATGCGATGGCGCATCAGCCACTTTGCAGGGAGGCGCCCAGTGAAGGGAGCGCTGCACCACAGGGCGCAGCGGCGCCCACATACAAGAATGAGTGGACCCACAATGCACGCTCGCCTGCCGAAGAGGGTCCGGGAGCTTTACTGGCATTCACCTTGGGAACGGCAGGGCCCATGAGGCAATACCGGTGACCCATCTGCGGAGAGGGTGGACCTCCACAAGAACTACATCAAGGAGGCCTAGAGGCCTGAATGGTAATCAAGATGACAGGGGGTGCGTCTCTTGGCTGCCCGCGCGCCCCCCTCCCATCGCAGGACACATCCAGGGCGGTCATATAAATCCCCAGAACGACAGCGAGACTGGCTGAGGGGTCGCTCACTCTGGTCAGGCACTAACTTGCAGGGGCCCCATGGGGAAGATGATATCCCCTAATCACACGACCAAGTACTCTATCATGCGCCATGGTGGTGGACTCTAGTGCAGTATGAACTGGATGGATAGAAACTCTGAATGCTTTTCGGCTACGCCAGCTGCAGGTCGAGGGATGAGCGGCGCACTATAGAGGAACAGATTAGTGAGTGGAAAGGGAATTAAACTGGAGGAGAACACATGAGCGCTATGCCCTCGGCTGGGGAGCTCCCATATATGGCAGACCATGAGGCCTGAGCAAGGGCCTATACGATAGAGACTTAACAGAGCGGATCTCCCCACCCGCATAGGCCCAATCACATAAGGAGGACCCCACCACAACGACCAGAGGGAACCTTGACCCCCAACTTGATCACACGTAGAAATGATGTCCTGCTTGGGGCGCCCTAACCGGTACGAGGTCCAGTAACCGGCCATCGCGTAGCTCCAACCGCGAAAGCGACAGAAGGGGTATTACCGACATAATGGCATCCCGGCATATACCACCTGAGCAGATGTCACACAGTGGGACCCACATCTGTGAAATCGTAAGGGAAAGTGACAACTCAGTGACCATACACTGGGTGAAAACGACAGACAGTAGAGAGGTAGTAGTGTTAAAGTACATGTAGTAGGCAGGTCTGTACTCTTACCTGTGTCTCACTGGAAATATTGCTGAATCACTGAGTCCCTGTTGTTCATGTCTTCTTCCTCTGCTTCCTCATCTTCATTGTCCACAGGCTCCACAGCTGCCACAACACCGCCATCTGGACCATCGTCCTGCAGAAAAGGCACCTGTCATCGCAAAGCCAAGTTATGAAGCATACAGCAGTCCACGATGATCTGGCACACCTTCTTTGGTGAGTAGAATAGGGATCCACCTGTCATATGGAGGCACCTGAACCTGGCCTTCAGGAGGCCGAAGGTCCGCTCGATTATCCGCTGTGTTCGCCCATGGGCCTCATTGTAGCATTCCTCTGCCCTTGTCCTGGGATTCCTCACTGGGGTCAGTAGCCATGACAGGTTGGGGTAAACAGAGCCACCTGCAAATGGTGAGGGACAACTGTTAAACAGGCACTAACCTGGAGGGATATCCCCAGACCCAGACAAGCATTCCCACTGACTTGCTTCCAGGTGCTCACCTAATAGCCACACACGGTGCCTCTGGAGTTGACCCATCACATAAGGGATGCTGCTATTCCGCAGGATGTAGGCGTCATGCACTGAGCCAGGGAACATGGCATTCACATGGGAGATGTACTGGTCTGCCAAACATACCATCTGTACATTCATCGAATGATAACTCTTCCGGTTTCTGTACACCTGTTCACTCCTGTGGGGGGGACCAAAGCCACATGGGTCCCATCAATGGCACCTATGATGTTGGGGATGTGTCCCAGGGCATAGGAAAAACTATGTAGCTCTGCATGTGTTTCAGAAGGGCAGACAACACTCTGGACAATACGTTGGAAAACATAGGCTGGGACATCCCTGATGCAATGGCCACTGTTGTTTGAAAAGACCCACTTGCAAGAAAATGGAGCACTGACAGCACCTGCACTTGAGGGGGGATTCCTGTGGGATGGCGGATTGCTAACATCAGGTCTGGCTCCAACTGGGTACACAGTTCCAGGATTGTGGCACGGTCAAGCCTGTATGTGATAATTACATGTCGCTCCTCCATTGTCGACAGGTCCACCAACGGTCGGTACACCGGAGGATGCCGCCATCTCCTCACATGTCCCAGCGGACGGTGCCTATGAAGGACAACAGCGAGCACAGAGCCAAACAACTCAGAGGTACGTACCCACAGTTTACACAGAACACCATTCATACACAAAAAGTGGCCTGTTTGTATGTAGAGTCTAGGCCTAGGTATGTGTGACGCAGTTGAAAATGAAGCCATGTTGGCCCCTGAAATGGCGGCTGCCTGACCTGTAAAGTGGGACAATGGGATGTGAGGTAACTGCGCTGGCGTTGTACACTGTCGCTGTAGGCGGTCGAAGACCGCAGCGCAATGCTGCATTGGTTAACATTGGACCTTATGGGTCCCAGGAGCCAATGACGATGTACGCCGGTGGTGACGGTACGCACCGGTGCGGACGTGACCGCCATTTTCTATCTGTTCAATCACTCAATACCTGATCTTCGACAGGAGAGGACCTACACTGCAAGTGCTGCTGTAACCTCGGTCTGGAAGAGACAATGGCTCGAGTGTCTGGGGAAAGGGCCCCTGCCTTCACATCGGAGGAGTTGGAGAAGCTCGTGGATGGGGTCCTCCCCCAGTACACGCTACTCTACGGTCCTCCAGACAAACATGTAAGAACACAGGGAGCATGTTGTATGGGCTATGCCTGTGTGGAGAGGGCTGGATGTAAGAAGGAAGGGGGGAGAGTGCTGCGTGCATGAAAGACAGTGAATGCATGTGCCACATGGCAAGGGTAGGGATGGGGGCCAATCAGTTTAACGGTGCAGTTGGTAATAACTTCTCTTTTTCCCTTGTACATTTCATGCAGGTCAGCGCCCACCAGAAAAAATATATTTGGCGTGCCATCGCCAAGCACGTCCGGACCCTGGGGGTCTACCACAGACAGAGCACCCATTGCCGTAAAAGATGGGAGGACATTCGCCGCTGGAGCAAGAAGACGGCAGAGGCTCAGCTGGGGATGGCCTCCCAACGTGGGAGGGGTGCCCATCGCACCATGACCCCCCTGATGTTCAGGATCCTGGCGGTGGCCTACCCGGAGTTGGATGGGCGCTTGAGGGCATCACAGCAGCCACAAGGGGGTGAGTACACTCTCATTCTGCTGACTTTGTACGCAGTGGAGGTGTCTGGGGGGGAGTGGGCTGTGGGTTTCCCTATGCCAGGGCGAGTTCCGTAGGCAAGGCCCCTCCGTAAGGCAGGCCATGTGGCACCCCACCCCACCTCTGTAGAGTGCCAAGTACACCTAGTCATGCCCCTGTGTCATCTATGTGTGCAGATGTCGTCCATAGCCTTCTAGGCCATTTCCCAGGAAATGAACAGTGGACCCCAAGAGCGAGGCATAGTGCAGGGGGCTTCTGTGTCTGTCGTGTCCGCCAACGGTAGCGGTAATGCATGCACTCAACATGTCTTTCTTCTGTCGTCCCCCCCCCCCTTTTTGAGGTCTCCCTGTTCTTGTGTGCATTAGCATCATCAGGCGGAAGAGCAGGGGCACCGGAGCACAAGGGAGCTGCATCCCACATGGCCCTGGAGGGCGAGACTACGGACTCAGAGTTCACCAGTGGGACGGAGGGCGAGGGGAGCTCCACGGCGGGGACAGGAGCTGACACCAGTGACACGGACTCGTCCTCTGATGAGAGCTCCCTTGTGGTGGTGGCAACATCTGTGCCCCCCGCATCTACAGGTACAGCCGCCACCCCCCCCACCAGCACCGCCCTCCCAGCAGCCGCTCAGCCTTTGCCCCGTGCCCGCTCACCCAGGAGGGTGGGCATCACCTTCGCCCCAGGCACCATAGGCCCTGCCCCAGTCACCCCTGCTGCCCTCAGTGAGGAGGCCATTGACCTCCTCAGGTCCCTCACTATTGGGCAGTCTACCATTTTGAATGCCATCCAGGGTGTAGAGAGGCAGTTGCAACAAACAAATGCATTCCTGGAGGGCATTAATTCTGGTCAGGCGGCCCTTCAGCGAGCTTTTCAGACTCTGGCCTCAGCACTGATGGCAGCCATTGTCCCCGTCTCTAGCCTCCCCCCTCCAACTTCCTCCACCCAGACCCAATCCCCTGTACCTCAGCCTATCCCAAGCACACCTACAGACCAGCATGCACACACGTCAACACACCAGGGAAGCTCTGGCAAACATAAGCACCACACATCCCACAGGCACTCACACAAGCATCATACACATGCAGACACACCAACATCCACTGCCTCCACTGTGTCCCCCTCCTCCTCGTCTCCCTCCTCTCTCCCAGTCTCGTCTACACTCACACCTGCATGCACTACCTCTACAGCCACTACGTACCTCTCCAGCACACCCACCACCACACCCCGCTCACGTGCAGTCACCACCCCCACTACCATTCACACATCCCCTGTGTCCTCTCCCAGTGTGTCTGTGACGCCCCCTCCCAAGATACACAAACGCAGGCACACACACACCCAACAGCCATCCACCTCACGACAGCCTCCAGCGCATGCACCTTCACCCAAAGTCACCAAACGTACACCTCCTACAACCACCACCTCTTCCTCCACTCCCAAACCCCCTCCAGCTACCCGTCCCAGTGTGTCCCAAAAACTTTTCCTGTCCACCCTTGACCTCTTTCCCACACCTCCCCCACCCCGTCCGTCTCCTAGGTCCCAAACTAGCACCTCAGCCACAACATCTCCGGGACCAGTGGTGCCTGTAGTCACCGGAATCTGGAGTGCACCGGCCACCAGGGCAGCCAGTGTGGCACGGAGCCACAGCACAGACAGTTCCCCACCTGTGAAGCATCAGAAGTTGGCCAGTGCCCGGCGGGAGAGGGGGAAGACTCCAGCCACCAAAGCCGGTCCCAGGGGGTCCCAGTGGGAGTGTGGAGTCAGCTGTGACACCTTCCAAGGTGGGGAAGGGCACCACCATCTCAAACACCGCTGAACCGGGCACCGCCATTTCAAGCACCGCTGAACAGGGCACCGCCAACTCAAGCACCGCTGAACAGGGCATCGCCATCTCAAGCACCACTGAACAGGGCACCGGCAATTCAAGCACCGCTGAACAGGGCACCGCCATCTCAAGCACCGCTGAACAGGGCACCGCCATCTCAAGCACCGCTGGCCCATGAGCGGCAAGGGCACTGACGCAACTGAGTCCATCACGGGGTGAATGATGCACTCTGGGCACCATGCCCCCTCCAGAACCAGTGGAGACTGTCATCCACTACCTCTGTCCTTAGCAGGATGAAGCACTCTGGGCACCATGCCCCCTCCAGAACCAGTGGAGACTGTCATCCACTACCTCCGTCCTTAGCAGGATGAAGCACTCTGGGCACCATGCCCCCTCCAGAACCAGTGGAGAAAAGCATCCACTACCCCAATCCTTGGCAGGATGAAGCACTCTGGGCACCATGCCCCCTCCAGAACCAGTGGAGAAAAGCATCCACTACCCCAATCCTTGGCAGGTTGAAGCACTCTGGACACCATGCCCCCTCCAGAACCAGTGGAGACTGTCATCCACTACCTCTGTCCTTAGCAGGATGAAGCACTCTGGGCACCATGCCCCCTCCAGAACCAGTGGAGACTGTTATCCACTTGTGAGACTGTGGCTTTGCACTCCCCAGGATATGGCAGTGGGCAACCCACCCACTGTAGAGACTTGAGAGACTGTGGCTTTGCACTCCCCAGGATGGAACAGTGGGCATGTGGCCCCCTCGTGGATTTGGTGTGGTGCACTCAAGCGGCTGAGGTGCCCCCCCTTTCCCTCCCCCTGAGGTGCCTGTTTAGTTGCTCTCTGATGCCCCTGCAGTGTTCTCTCCATCATGGTCGGGATCTTGTGTGGGCCTCACCCATCCTGAGTGGTCCCAGCGTTCCACGGACTTTCTTAGAGCACTACCTGGACTACTATGCTTGGTATATATTATGTACGTGGTGTATTTATATATTTCTGCCTACTTGCTTTTAATGTATTATAATGGTTACACTCATTTTCTATTGTCTTTGCATTCTTCCGGGGGTTTTGGGGTGTGTGACTGTGATGTACTGATATGTATTAGTGTGTGTGTTGTAGTGGGTGAGGGTGGGGGTGTTGCATGTGTGTTTCCCTGTTTTTTGCCACCCTCTCCCCTGTGTCGTAGGTGCAGTACTCAATGTGGTCTTCGCCGCCGGCGTTCGTGCTCCTGGTAGAGGAGCAGGAAGACTATTGCAGGGAGAATTTGGAGTTCCGGGTCCATGGCGTCCTCGTTCCTCGTGGGGTGTGTAGAGGTGAGCGTTTTCCCTTCGGGATTCCTGTTTCCGCCGTGTTTTTATCCGCGGTGAATCCGCCCCGGAAAAGGTGGCGGATTGGCCTATCATAATAGTGTGGGCGGTACATTGTCTCCCGCCTGTCTGTTGGCGGTGACCGCTGCGCTGTTTGTTTGTACCGCCATGGCGGTCGGAGTGTTAAAGTGGCTGTCTTTGTTGGAGGTTTCCGCCATAGTCATAATTGCAAATTTATTTCCGCCTGCCTGTTGGCGGTCTTACCGCCGCTTTAACACCGACTGCCAGGGTTGTAATGACCACCTATGTCCATCTGAGATTACAGAACATACTGTCTATTGGGGTCACTACATAAACGACGTATCTGTCGTCTGGACTGGTAATCTACCTTATTTTAATAATGTAGTTGAACATCTTAATCATAATACCTACAACCTTAAATTTAGACCCCATGTCGGTTCTAGTCAAATAGAATTTTTGGATGGCACTAATACACTTCCAGACTGTACAGGACACCAACTGCTTGCAGTGCGATTTTACATGCTCAGAGTTCACATCCCGTATCACAGATAAAGGCATTCCTCTTGGTGAGATGATACCTCTTAGACAAAACTGCAGTGATGACTGTTTTATCACAAGAACTCAAAATGTTGGAAAACCAGTTCCAAAAGAGAGGGTTACACTGAGGATACCTTATCTAAGACCAGGGAAAGGATAATGAAAACGGAATGCTCCTCTCTTCTCATCCACAATAAGCATAAGAAAGATTCAGATAAACAACTTACAATGATTACTAGATGTAGTTCACAAAGTCATAAGATCTACAGGA
This sequence comes from Pleurodeles waltl, assembly GCF_031143425.1. Lineage (NCBI taxonomy): Eukaryota > Metazoa > Chordata > Amphibia > Caudata > Salamandridae > Pleurodeles > Pleurodeles waltl. The sequence goes on from NC_090440.1 coordinate 1,089,289,151, forward strand.
TTTTGAGAAAATACTTGCATTTGCTTAAATTGGATGGCTCTTTGGCTAAGCATTTTTCAGACCATCCTCATATTACACATTGTAAAGGGATGAGTTTTAGGAACCGTTTACACACCAAATAGGTACTGCCAAAAATAGAACACATAAGTTGGCTACCAGAATGCCCAAAGGGTTTTTTCAAATGTGCTAATTGTAATATGTGTCAATATGCTAAAGATAAGCTTACCTCCTTTCAGAATAACACCAAACATACATATTATATCAATAATTTCATGAACTGCAATACTAAGGGCCTGATTTAGAGATTGGTGGTGATGTGACGGACATACCGTCTGCCGTATTACGATCTCCATAGGCTATAATGAGATCGTAATATGGCTGGAGGATTATCTGTCACATTTGTGACGGAGTAACCCCCGTCGCAAAACTCTAAATCAGGCCCTAAGTTCGTAATCTTCTGTATTGTGTGCTACTGTCAACAAATCTATATAGGCAGCACTATAAGGCCACTGAAGGAGAGGATGCAGGAACACATCAGGGTTATTAAAAATAACAGCATCAGCTAGCCTTTGACTGTCCATTATAACTCACATCATGCAGGTTCAGAAATTATTACCAACATTTCATGGTATTGCGATGGCAGAATCTAAGCCCAGGGGAGACAGAACCATGACCCTCAGCAAAATGGAAACCAAATGGCTAATCAGATTGTGAGCTGAGGACAGAGGTCTCAGTACTGACAGAGAACTTCACATTTTTGTAACAGACTGATGTGTAGCCTTTGTAGACCATTCTTAATTTCATAGGGAACCAACAGTGCATGTTTTCTAATTATACATGAGCCTTTAAATTGTCTACGGGTCACAAATTTGTAATGTCCTCTGGGAACACAATTTGTTGTTGTACTACGTTTTCCTCCACCTTCGCATAAATATGACCTTAATATATGGGTTCTCTGCATATATGATTACTGTATGTATAGGGTTTTTTGTATGCTGAATTGCTACATGATTTCTGACTGCACCTCTTACAATATGTCGAATATTGACCCGTACTTGTCACATTATATTATATATTGACACCATTGTTATACATTGAATGCTGATGGGTAGAATCTTTTTGTGCCCATGAATAACTTGAATAATCTTCTTAAGTCACCATCAGTTATTATGATATCAAGGTTGCTATGTGTTCTATGCACTCACTCCCTTTCTCTTAACCCCTTCACTGCAAGGCCTTTTCCCCTCAGGTGCCAGGCCTTTTTTGGCTATTAGGGGCAGTTCGCGCTTAGGCCCTCATAACTTTTTGTCCACATAAGCTACCCACGCCAAATTTGCGTCCTTTTTTTCCAGCATCCTAGGAATTCTAGAGGTACTCAGACTTTGTGGTTTCATCTGAAGGAGACCAAGAAATTAGCCAAAATACAGCAAAACATTTTTTTTTTTTAAATGGGGAAAAAGGGCTGCAGAAGAAGACTTGTGTTTTTTTCCCTAAAGATGGCATCAACAAAGGGTTTGTGGTGCTAAAATCGCCAACTTCCCAGTTTTCAGGAACAGGCAGACTTGAATCAGAAAACCAATTTTTTTAGCACAATTTTGGCATTTTACTGGGACATACCCCATTTTTACTATTTTTTGTGCTTTCAGCCTCCTTCCAGTTAGACACAGAAATGGGTGTGAAACCAGTGCTGGATCCCAGAAAGCTAAACATTTCCGAAAAGTAGACAAAATTCTGAATTCAGAAAAGGGTAGTTTGTGTAGATCCTACAAGGTTTTCCTACAGAAAATTCCAGCTGAAATAAAAAAATATTGAAATTGAGGTGAAAAAACAGCCATTTTTCTCAACGTTTTACTCTGTAACTTTTTCCTGCAATATCAGATTTTTTAAAGCAATATACCATTACGTCTGCTGGGCTCTACTGGTTACGGGGATATATAGGGCTTGTAGGTTCAATAAGAACCCTAGGTACCCAGAGCCAATAAATGAGCTGCACCTTGCAATGGGTTTTCATTCTATACCGGGAATACAGCAATTCATTTGCTGAAATATAAAGAGTGAAAAATAGGTATCAAGAAAACGTTTGTATTTCCAAAATCGGCACAAGATAAGGTGTTGAGAAGCAGTAGTTATTTGCACATCTCTGCATTCAGGGGTGCCCATACTAGCATGTGAATTACTTGGCACTTCTCAAATAAACGTCTTTTTTACACACTGTCTTACATTTGGATGGAAAAAATGTAGAGAAAGACAAGGGGCAATAACATTTGTTTTGCTATTATGTGTTTCCCTAAGTCCCCCCGATAAAAATGGTACCTCACTTGCGTGGGTAGGCCTAATGTTTGCAACAGGAAACGCAACATGGACACATCACATTTTTACATTGAAATCTGAGTTGCTTTTTGCAAAGTGCCTAGCTGTAGATTTTGGCCTCTTGCTCAGCCGGTACCTAGGAAAACCTACTAAACCTGCACATTTTCTAAAACTAGACACCTAGGGGAATCCAAGATGGGGGGACTTGTGGGGCTCTTCTGTTACCCAGAATTGTTTGCAAAGCTCAAAATTTGGCCAAAAATCACTTTTTCATCACGTTTTGGTGACAGAAAGTTCTTGAATCTGAGAGGAGCCAAAAATTTCTTCCACCCAGCGTTCTCCCAAGTCTCCCAATAAAAATGGTACCTCACTTGTGTGGGTAGGCCTAGCGACTGTGACAGGAAATGCCCCAAAACACAACGTGGACACATCACATTCTCCCAAAGAAAACATACCTGTTTTTTGCAAAGTGCCTAGCTGTGGATTTTGGCCTCTAACTCAGCCGGCTCCTAGGGAAACCTACCAAACCTGCGCATTTTTTAAAACTAGACACCTAGGGGAATCCATATGGAGTGGCATGTGGGTCTCTCACCAGGTTCTGTTACTCAGAATCCTTTGAAAACCTCCAAATTTGGCCAAAAAAACACTTTTTCCTCACATTTCGATGACAGAAAGTTCTTGAATCTGAGAGAAGCCACAAATTTCCTTCCACCCAGCATTCCCCCAAGTCTCCCGATAAAAATGGTACCTCACTTGTGTAGGTAGGAATAGCGCCTGTGACAGGAAATGCCCCAAAACACAACGTGGACACATCACATTCTCCCAAAGAAAACAGACCTGTTTTTTACATAGTGCCTAGCTGTGGATTTTGACCTCTAGCTCAGCTGGCACCTAGGGAAACCTACCAAACCTGCGCATTTTTCAAAAACTCGACACCTAGAGGAATCCAAGATAGAGTGACTTGTGGGGCTCTCACCAGGTTCTGTTACCCAAAATCCTTTGGAAACCTCAGAATTTGGCCCAAAAAACACTTTTTCCTCACATTTAGTTGACAGAAAGTTCTGGAATTTGAGAGGAGCCACAAATTTCCTTCCACCCAGCATTCCACTAAGTCCCCCAATAAAAATGGTACCTCTCTTGTGTGGGTAGACCTAGTGCCGCGAAAGGAAATGCCCCAAAACTCTATCTGGACACTTCAAAATTATCAAATACAAAACTACCTGTTTTTGTGGGGGGCATGTGTTTGTGGTCCTGGGCTCAGCAGCCATCTAGGGAAACCTATCAAAACCAGACATTTCTAAAAACTAGACACCCAAGGGAGTCCAGGGAGGTGTGACTTGTGTGGATCCCCCAATGTTTTCTTACCCAGAATACTAAGCAAACCTCAAATTGAGCTAAATAATCACATTTTTCCCACATTTCTGTGTGGGATCCCCGCACCGGGACAAATTTCCTACCACCCAACGTTCCCCTCCATCGCCTGGTAAAAAGTATACCACACTTGTGTAAGTGGGCCAAGTGCCTGTGACAGGGAAGAGCCAAACACATGTCCAAATTGAGGGGGATCCAAAGTGGGTCCAAAAGAGCAGTTTGAAAAGAAACATTTTTAAGCTGACAAGTGCACCAGAATTTTTATTGGTATAGACGAGACAAGGCTGGGTGCTAGGAATTTTGTGGATTCCTGCAGATTCCGGAAGGGTCTATCACAAAAATGTGGGAAAAATGTGTGATTTCCAGCAAAGTTGGAGGTTTGCAGGGCATTGTGGGTAAGAAAATGGTGTGGGGTGCATATGAAGCACATCACCCTGGAACCACCCAGATGTTTAGTTTTCAGATGTGTCTAGGTCTTGTTGATTTTTCTACATTGCAGCATCCCAAAGTCCCAAAAGTGCAGCCCTCACCATTCCAAGTGGGACGATTTTGAGAGTTAGCCAAGCTCTCATGGCCCAAATGTAAAACCAAAACCCCAAATAATCAAATGTCCTCTTTCTTGCTGTGGGATAAGATGTTTTCATGTGGGGCGGGAGAGCTGAAAGACTGTTACCCCCTTCAGTTGGGGTGGGGGCACATCCAGGCCCATTCTGGTTGGTAGCCACATCCCCACTATTTTTTTTTTTTTAATTCCATGGCATCTAGTAGACTTTCAGCACCCCCACCCCCCCTCCCACCGGGTGTGGATCGGGGGTAATTGCCCCAGGACAACTTCAGCCCCATTTATTTGTTTGCCATACCCCCACCCTCTTATTTTGGAAAACAAAATCTTCCCTAGTCTCTGGTGGGCTTTCTTCCTCCCTTGGGGGCAGATGGGCCTACCAAAAATAGGCCGATCTACCCCCAGATATGGCCAACAGTAATGTGCCCCCATGGGGAGCGACCCTTGCCCAAGGGGCCGCTCCCCTTATTCAATTACAAAAACATAATCCCTGGTGTCCAGTGGGAATTTCTGCTGCCCGATCGCATCATGATCGGCCAGCAGAAATGCAGAGAGAGTAATGAAAGGAGAGGAAAGGCATTTCCTCTCCTTTCATGCCTCTCTCGCCCCCTCCACGTGATCGGAGGAGAAATGCTTTTGCATTTCTCCTCCGATCCGCGCTGGAAGCTGAGCTTGCAGCTCGGAGGGACAGGCCTCTGATGAGTTCAGCGCGCAATCGCACACTGATGTCATCAGATGTCACAGGAGGGACAGGGGCGGGGTGGATAGGGAAGCGATTCCCCTCCCATCCCTGCCCAGGGAAGGGGGTGCCAGGTCTCCTGGGGGAGCATTAGCGCTTCTCCCGTGGGCCCCTATCTCGACGTAACGGTTACGTCCTGGGCACCCGAGCAGTGCTGCCCAGGACGTAACCGTTACGTCCAGGGCACCCAAGGGGTTAACTGATTTGTGGGACCCGGTCACCTGTCAATGTGGTCTGCAACTATATGTGCACTATTTACTGTATGACTGACTGTACGTGTCTCTTTCCTATGATCACAATATCTTTCTTCTTTTCTTTTTAAACGCATTTTGGTTGTTTCAGCAACAAGTATATTTGTTCGAAACTTATCAGTTTCAGTACACTTACCATAACTTTTACATCTATTGGTCCCTTAATAGAGTTTTACCTGCAATATGGCCAAACCACACGTCTTGGTTGGTCCGTTTTGCCTTTAAAAAGGTGTTTCCCAGCACATGTAACTGCTCAGCATTCATATACTCACTTTGCAGGCACTTTCAGCACCTGTCTTAGCAGCTACAATAGTTGTGTTTTTTTGACAAGATAGTCTTTCCCTCGGCGTGTACCATTTCATGACATTTTGTTACAGTTCTTTTTTTAGTTTGTTCCTTATTTTAGTCACACTTACAGCATGGCAGCTCTTCTTGCTTTACGTAGTCCACTTTCTCTTTCTAGTCACCATGCACATATATATCGGAGACTTTCCAGTGTCCTGATTTTTACTTTGGATGCGGTTGCAGAGACTTCTGCACACCACAGGTAAACTCATACATGATTTGCTTTCCTTTCCATTTAGCTAGTTATTCATTTGGCCCACAACATATATGTTTTCTGTCCGTTCCAGATGCTAGCTTAGCAAGGCTTACATGACCGCTTTACAAGATTAATTGGGATTTATGTGACATATTTGAAGACTATCCAAACTTATGCAGGTACATTTCATTATATGACTTTTAATGATTTTGACTCCCCCCGGCTAGACAATGTTAGCAGTTTTTTTCTTTATTCATACCCAGAATGTAGCCATCCTTAGTTATATACATAGTCATTTTTTATTACTTTTACTTTGGACACGGTTGTGGCAACATTTGTAACACAGAAGGGAAATTCTGGAAATGTTTGCTTTTTTTACTTTAAAAGAGACTCTCACTTAGCTCCTAACATATATATTTTTTGTCTCTTATGGGTGTGAGCTTATCACAGCTCACGCTATCACTTCACACGCATATTGGGAGCTTTGTGACATATTTTGACGACTACCTAAACTTATGAAGGTACAGTTACCTATATCTTTTTATGGACCTTCTCACTGTAACTTATTTTAGTTTGCTTTACTTTATCTTGGTATATGGCTCCAGGTATTGAATCACAAGAATGTCTGCCATTTTGTTAGGAGCCCTCTAACATCCTCTCAGGCCATATATATATCATGTGAAGGTGATGTCCTTTGTTTGGTGGTTGACTTATGGACTACATTAACATACTATTTCTAATGTGTCTTCATGTCATTTAGATGCTTAAATGCATTTATTACTGTTTACTTATCGAGTGTATATCTTGAAGGAATAGTTCAACTTCCTGATTCCTACTGTGGGATCCACTATTCACAACCATCATACCAGGTGTTCTATTCTCCTCAGGACATACTTAGGTTGGTCCCTTCTAACATCTTCATCATGATTTGACTATTTGTGATTGTCTACCATCGATGAATAGATCTTGTTTCTGATACTCTCTGGCTAGATTTGACTTTTCTTGAGCACTTCCATTCATATACTCAGATTGGATTCTCAAAGTTTATACATTAGGCAAGTTATTTTACTTATTTTTTGCACATATGGCTCTGTGTTGGGCTCTCACACTTTTTGGAACCTCTTGTGCACGTGTATAGCGTTTGTTTGCATGTTAGGGTGTTACTTGACTGGTATCCTGTACTTGTCTGGGGTATTCTTTTTGTCCTCTATACACGGGTTGTGTAGGTCTTTTCCCTTCCTTTCTACTATGAAGCATTTCATCTCTTTTGTCATCACTCTTTGGGTCATTATGCTTCTTACTTATTCCTATATATTTTACTCCTTTTAAAACACGGGTATTACATGGTTTATTGACTATATTGAAACGTTTGTAACTAATGGAATGATTATTATCTCTGTCCTTATCTTGTATATGTATTTGGTCCATGTGCTTACAGCCTTGAAAACGTGATGGGATGGCATCACACCACAAAGTATCAGTTTAGTATTGGCATCCAATATCCAAACACTGCTGTTTGTGGTCATGAACACAGCGAGGCTTCAGAGAGGGTCCAAAAATGTCCTAGTGAAAGCAACCAACCTTATGTTCAAGTGGTAATTGTTGCTTAGGTTAGGAGCCATACTACAGATGTTATTTCATTGGTTCCAAAAGGCTCTTGCTGCAATAGATGTTATGACATGACCTGTGGGAAATGTGAAATCAAATTTGAGATCCTTTGGGAATACTTAAGGCCTTTCAAAACTCATACAGACCAGACCTCGAACCATTTTTGGTAAATTTTTTTCATTCTTCATCCAGTTCCTCCAGGTTTAAGATTCAAGAAGGTAAAAAGCTGCAGTTGGCCATATGTTGGCAGGAATCATACAGACATCTATTTATAATCTCCCTAGATTCTTTGGGCGGTAAAAATCAGCATGATATGTTTACATTAATTTTCTCTCTTTAAATTAATGTACTATTGCCATTGTATTACTCTCCTTCTGGAGTAAGACTTAGTCCAGTCCAGCATTCACAGGGCTACTTTGTCCTGGCAAGTAATTATTACGACTCACACAACAAATATGCTACTTACCTTTGGTAACATTCTATCTTGTTATCTTTGAATACCATCCAGGTGACAAAGTGGATTTTGGGATCCGTTTCACATAGCAATCATTCGAGATGGCACATGCTTAACCCCCAAATGTTGATCCTCTCCTCCACCAGTTGTGACAACACAAGCTATAGAAGATATCCATACATCAGTTCTCCATCCATTTCCTGTACCCTTCAATGGCAAGACAAAGAAGAATTAAGTACTAAAGCATAGGTAAAGAAAAACAGTACAGTGAACCAAACTTTCAGTCAGAACAATTTAGGATACTGAAAGAACTGGGCACTTTATCATCAAAGAGCACAATCCCAAGTACATAGAACAAACCTCATTTGGACCAAAGATGCAGAAGTGCCATGAGGATTCTGCAGGAAGTTTAAATATCCACCACAAAGAGGGTCAAGATAAGTATCTTACCCTCTGACGCATACTTCTTGCTAAGTAGTTCTCATCTTTAATGGATTTACCTAGCTATCCATTCTCAGGAGATGGGTGTGGAGGTAGGCTTAGGTAAAATCAGAAAATCCTGAAAAACTGATTTGGCAAAATCTGCATCCATTCTGGCATGCATGTCTAAATAGCAATGTTTAAAGATCATATGTACAGAGACACATATCTCTGTGGCAGATATGAAACACGGGGACCCTTCTTCACAACATATCAGCAATTTTGTAAGTGGTGCCAGGATATGCACTAATGTCCTTGGAAGGGCATTTTGTCATCACAGCATAACAAAACTTGATACACAAAAAGATCCTGAGAAGCATTGTACATTTTTTACTTAGCAGGAAAATCTACAAATATTTGGTCATGTCAATACAAGTCTTTGTAAATTCAAGAATCAACAATACTCAGCACAAAAAGGCTGAGAGGGACCATGTAAAACAAATGGACCCTAGTCAGCCCTTCTTGGTTATATACCATGGTGTTGTTTGTATGTACTTTGTTAGATCTGACAGCCTTAGGATGGTCACTCCGAACATTTTGACTGCCTCCCTCCACTTTTTGACACTGTTTTTGCTGGTTTTAGGACTCTGCACACTTTACCACTGCCAACCAGTGCTAAAGTGCTTATGCTCTCTCCCTTAGAACATGGTGACATTGGCTCATACCCAATTGGCATATTTAATTTACTTGTGAGTCACTAGTAAAGTGCACTGCATGTGTCCAGGGCCTGTAAATTAAATGCTACTAGTTGGCCTGCAGCACTGATTGTACCACCCACATAAGTAGCCCCTCAACCATGTCTCAGTCCTGCCATTGCAAGGCCTGTGTGTGCAGTTTCACTGTCACTTCGACGTGGCATTTAAAAGTACTTGCCAAGCCCGAAACTCCCCTTTTTCTACACATAAGTTACCCCTAAGGCAGGACCTGGATAACCAAAAATGTTGACGCACATTCAGCACAAACATTGCCCCGTATTTAAACTTTGACGCCCGAGACCGCGCACGTCAAAATTCCGCCGCGTGCGTCATTTTTTGGATGCAGCAACCCACCTTGCGTTAATGATATGCAAGGTAGGCGTTCCCGTCCAAAAAATTACTTAAACACCCGTGCGTCGTATTTATGCTTTTGGCCAAAAAATGACGCACGGCCGGGAGGCGGAGCCGGAAAATGACGCACAGCCCGATTTGCATCAAAATTAACGCCTGGGTCAGGGCAGGCGTTAAAATGGGGCAAACACACCTGTATTTAATCAGAACACACAGAACAAACAGCAGAGCAGCAGAGCAGCAACAGGGAGCCATGGAGGTGATTCTAATCCAGCGTGCACACAGACGCAGAGCCCAGCAGCAACAACAGCAGCTACAACAACACCAGCAGGGACCCCAAAGGCAGCGCAGAAGGCAGGAGAGGATATTCTGCCCCAGAACCACCCTTCAGGGCCTCAGGGAACACGACATCATCCAAAGGTACCAGTTGAACTGGCAGGCCATTCAGCAGCTGCTGCGCAACATTAAACCGCAGTTGGACCCCACTTTGCTGACACCCTGCACCATCCCAACAGAAACCAAGCTGCTTGCCGTACTTCATATGCTGGCAAGTGGCTCTTTTCAAACAACTGGTGCCCTGGTTGCCGGAATATCACAACCATCACTCTCCGCCTTTTTACCCAAAGTACTGGATGCCATCATTGGACTGACACCCCGCCACATCTGCTTCCCTAACACACTGCAGAAGCAGCAGGAAACAAAACAGGGGTTCTACCTCATCAGTGGCTTCCCAAACGTCCTTGGTGCAATCGACTGCACACATGTACACCTTGTGCCACCTGCTGCAACTGAACACCTCTACCGCAACAGGAAGCACACACATTCCATCAACGTGCAGGCCATAGTCGATCACCAGGGATTGATCACCAACATCGTGGCTAAATATCCTGGGAGTGTCCATGACTCATTCATCTTCCGTTACTGCACCATCAATGAACACTTCCAGGATGGACGGTATGGCAATGGACTACTTGTTGGTAAGTACAAAAACCTATTTATATACACACTGCACAGCAACCCTCTAGGACACACAACACATACACCTCAACAGCAACATGTGAACAGGAACACACTGTGGTCGGGACATCGCTAGCCATGTTTCTCAGGTCACCATTGAACCTGTCACACATCGGAAATTACTGTACAGCCTAATGTTAAGACGTCAAAGATCACAATGTGTGGAGTGGGTTGCACAAATGTCACCTTGCAAAATGTAAGTGTCCCAATGACCTTTACATTAATCCATTGCATAAGTCTAAAGGTATGAGATGTCCAGGGTACATTGATATGAACATGTTAACAACACTGTCAATTGTAACCTGTGTATGGAACTATCATCTCACCCCCAGTGAAGACACACGGACACCTGTATCACAAGTCACAATGCTAGGGAGGGCACACTGTACTGCAAATCCCAAAACATACTGCTGACAACCGGTTAGCAGACAAACACTTGTTCAGCCAAGGAAACAACACAATGTAGATGGTACATCCTACAAACCTAGGATGCAACATTATAATACAAAAGAGTCACAGACAACACAAGACAACTACTGCCATGAAAGGTCATTTCAATAGGGCCAGCTACATTAATATGATCCCAATCATTTTCTCTTGCAGCTGATCAGGGGTAAGGCATCCAGCCATGGATTATGACACCATTTGGCAACCCGAGTACTGCTGCAGAGCGTGCCTACAACGACGCACATAGGAGGACACGCAGCATTGTCGAGAGGGCCTTTGGCATCCTCAAGTCAAGGTTCCGGTGCCTCGACATCACTGGTGGTAGCCTCCTATATTCGCCGGAGATGGTCTGTAAGATCATCCTAACATGTGCAATATTGCACAACATTTGCATCAAAAGGAACATTCCCCTCCTGGAACCAGAGCCACACATGCCTGAAGAGGAGGAAGAGGAGGATGCTGGCCTGCAACATGAGGGGGAACTACAGAACACGGCCGCTGGCATATGCAGGCGGAAACAGATAGTCAACAATTTCTTTTGAATATAATCACCTTCACCACTTTAGTTAACTAATTTCAATAAACACCTATAACAATCACGATTTCATGGTCTGGCTATTCATGTTTGCACACCTTCATCTCTACTTATCAGAATAAGAGTGTTGCCTCATGGAACATTGCTGAGATACTGTTTAGGACACTGAACATCCCAGAGCTAATGTAATGCCTAACATACAATGATCACATACACACACACTGTTAATGGCATATATCATGTACATTTCTCCTTTGAAGGCCAATAGCAGAGGACCACAACTATTTCACACATACATGTTGAAATCAAGGTCCAACGCAGCATATGGCACACAACTAAGACACCATCACTCAATAAGGGGAAAACAAGCCTCATACATGAGGCAGTCAATGTGCTTTTGCATCACTAACAGGAATGTCTGACCAGACCCTTGACAGCAGTAAGTCCAACTGCATCCAATATTTGCAAGGACTATCTGTGACCAGAGTTCCATAGAAGCAGAACATAGACAGCGCAAGTGCCACACATATGAGCAGCATTGCACACATGACATTCCATGTCCATGTCAGCCCATTTTATAACTCCTGACACACCCATGCACCTAGTCACAACCCACCTGTCAGAAGAGGTCCCTGGAATACTAAGATGTGTACCCTGATATTCCCTCCTCTACACACACAGACCAACATTAGCAATCCAGTGTACTACACCCTTTCCTATGGTATGCCATTGTCATAGAACATCTGACTGCATGGACGTCAGGTTAATTTATACACTGGCTTCTAGTTTCAAAGCCCTGTTAGCACCTGTAGATTGCTTCCCCTGTAAAACTGTCCGTGTGCCCTTAGAATGCAAGTCTCACCTACAGGACTGGTGCAGCCCACACCTGTGATCACCTCCATGCACACCACCCATTTAAAAAAGTACTGCCCCTGCTGATGCCTGGAACAGGATAGGAGTTGCCATTTAGTCAATTACACCGTTAAGCATTGATACTAATTAAGCTGTGTAACACAGCCCTTGGGTTCATTTTTCACCTTCCAAAACACAAGACATACACAGTTTGACATGTCAACTCTCTAGTTCGTCCTCCAAACAGTCTGAGTCAGGCCACTGATTATGTAACTTGTCAAATTGCTGGATCCTGAATCACCCTGCATTCTGTCAGCCTGACCAGCATCTGTCTGTGCGTCGCACTAAAGTATCCCTGTGTCTACATATGTACCACACTTGCGTTAGCAAACCTCTCATTCATCAGGGGGTATTGGGCATGGGCTTCTTCAATGCATACACAAATACATTGGATAGCATCATCTGCCTTTTAACTGTACCATTTGAGTTAAATCCTCTTGGAAAAGCAAAATTCATGGCCCATCCCTTGTCTGGGTCGCATTTATGCATGAATGACAAAGTGTGACAGTGTCCCAGGCCCGTAGGCAGGGAATGGGTACGGGGCTTTCAGCACAACCAGCAACCTCTGATAATGTCAATGAAAAATACACACATGTCAGGACCATGACAGTTCACACACAGAATCACAGTGCTCACAACATAGTGATGGGCCGTGTGTGGTGAATAGCTGCAAGAATAATCAGCACAGGGGCTATGATGTTCCCAGATGCAGTGGGAATTGCAGAGGCTAACCTGTGAACAAATGTTGTAATGACACCTGCCAGAACATGACACCTGAGACATTATCTCACTCAGCACACCAAGGTTGCCCTGTTGACTGTCTCATTACACGTCTTTAGTGACAGGGTGGGACCATCCCCATGTAGGTTCACATGTCCACATCCACTTTACTCACATTGATCAACCAAGGATACTCGGTAGATACAGGAATAGCTGCCACTGACTCATGATGAGTCCTGGACCGAACTGTGACAATTTACACCCCAAAAAATATACAGGATCATCATTGGACCACACACATGAACAAGACACCTATGTGCAATTGATCACTGGAAATATGTGGACACGTGCTGTCTTGTATGCTGGTCCACCACAGCCACTTGATAGTTGGGGGTCACTTCTATGGCCTCAACTGTGGTGTCATCATACATTTGAGATTCACCCTTGTCTGTCTGTGCAAGCAACATGGTACCCACTTCCTCAATGCATGTGTATGACTCACTGTGGGATTTACCAACTAGTGCCTAGGAAGCTGTTACTAATACTCTAGGACATAGGATGTTGAAAATGTGGACCATTGACATGAACAAGCGTCTGCCATCTATCTGGTGCATGCTATGTCACATGTAGTGTCTACGTGACCCTAAATCTTGGAAGTCCACTTTACGGATGTTGCTACATGTATGACTAACACATGCCCTCTCTCATTTCCACAATGACTTGCATCTAAGGATTGGACACATGGACGTCACATTCATACAAGCATATGTCCAAATATGCTTCATGTGATACACACACACTTGGTCAACAAATACATTAATTGCCAAAGAACACACTTTGAGACAAAGGCATTTAGGTATTGTACATATGTGCGTCACATTGCTATCCTCTCCTTCTGCCAAACATGCACAATTTGTGCAACACATATATGTAGGCCACACTTTTGATCAACTATTGCATCAGCCAACCGTAAAAATACTGTGAAGGGAGTAGTGGATCATGGTCCGCTGCAGTATGATGTCACACATGTGATAATACACCATCAGCACCATAGTGTCTTCAATCAGCCTATCTCTGATGTGTCCCAAATGTAACATAACAAAAAAACAAGAAATATTGCCCAAAACCAGTTCATGCACTGAAATGTTGACGTTCCTTGCGTTATGCGTCATTTTTTGTCTACCAAAACTGTATTTGAGTCATTTTTGTTTACGCACAGGAGTGAAAATCAGCCCGCATCCAGATATTTGTATAGGCTATGTACTATTATGTGGATGCGGGCTAATTTTCACTCCTGTGCGTCAAACAAAATGACGCAAATACAGTTTTGGTAGACAATAAATGGCGCATAATGCGAAAAAGGTGGAACTTTTCATACAGGAAGTGATGTAATAGGATAACCTGTTTACAGATCATGTACAGTGGGTGTACTTTCACTTTCACTTTGCAGTCTATGATCCTTCTAGACTGTGTGGCTGTGTAGTGAGTGGTGTCCTGAGATTTTGTGCTTTTTTGTTCTGTGTGCTATCTGTAAAGTCCATTTGTGAAATAAATATTGTTGCTGTATACTGTACTACTGTATTTTGTCTACATTTGTCCATTTATCTTGTGTTTTTGTTGTTTGTGGGAGTCTGTTGTGGGTAGTGTTAGTTTGGGGATAGTTGGTTAAGTTTACTTTTCATCTGTATTTGTACCCCTACTTTCCCCCTTTTCCCCTTTCTATTTCTTTTACCCCTATTCCCTTTCACTTTTCAAGTATGTCTGGTAGGCCATGTCTTGGCAGGATGGGTGAAGAGGAGTTGGGGGGCTTCATCTGGCTTGTGTGCCATTTCTTGCCACTCATGATCCAGACAGGGGGCAGGGTGATACAGGGGTATCCAACAGAGGCGTGCAGAATCCGGTGGGGAAAGGTGCTGCATCACCTGCAGCATGTGCATGCCAGCCAGAGGAGTGACCACCAGCTGAAGCACCGGTGGGCTGACCTCATCACCAGGGAGCAGGATCTCTTGGACCACCTGGGAATCATGATTGATGGCACTGTTGGTGAGTACTAATCATGTAAATGTGCACGATTAAATGATCTGTAGTAACATAAGAGGATTTGCACAATGTCTGCCAGCTAACTTGCTGACTGTGTGGAATGCTGGGGAAACATAAAGGGATAATTGATGCACTATACCAAGGATCACAATTGCTAGCTGTCAGGTAGCACGTGCTCAGCAAACTTACAGGATACTTTTCCATGAAGTAAATTGGTGCGGCCTTTTTGTCAGAAAACCAAACAAAATAGGAGCCAATCATGTCTATATAGGGTACTATTGACAGAGAAGTAAAGATGCACCAACATATTGGCTAACTGTGTTGAGGCAATAGCTAGACTGACTTTAAAATCACTACATGATGCTAAAAATGAGTGCTGCCTTCACGTCAATTGATAATAGTAAAGTGGCTCAGACATATGTCTCATGTGAGTCTGGTGAGTGTGGAAGGAAAGCGTTCACGGAAGTACTATGAATGTTTGGGATTATTGTGTTCCTTGATCTTTTTAGATACATGTCAGATCTGGATTTGAAAACATTGTGAAAAGGTGTAAGGTGCCCTCAGCTAACATCTTAGAATGTTTGTTGGAGTTAGTTGTGCCACATTCCGAATATGGATGGCAGTCCAAGTGTATGCACATGGCTTTACATCGCCATGGTTGGTGCAAATCACCATAGCTGGGCCACATCAATTGAATCAAAAGTAACAACAGGGGGGCTTACAAAAGTCCCTGCCCCTCTCTCTGTACATTGTACCTATGTGTCATTAATGTGTCATGGCCACAAGGCATGTTTGACTGGTAATGCAGTCCTCAAGTAACCAGGATTTGGATGTCTCTCTTGGATGCACATGATGAGACGATTACACTCCATATTTTTTCTGCTCACCAATTACGGGGCATGTTTGCAACCACATGATAGTTAGGGCCTGTGTATGTGTGCAGATATGTGTGTAACTGTCACAGGAGACCCATGCTATGTACAAGTTGGCCGTGATATATCAAATGCAGTACCATCATTTCTGAATGGCTGCCATTTCCTTATTCAGCCTACACATTGTATATGTTTATGAAATGGTTGCACTGTGCACAGATTTTGAGCACATTTCTTCCTTCCATACCTTACAGGTGGACCGGCACCCTACACTATGGGAGAGGTGGCGACATTTGAGGACCCCGACCACTCCAGTAAGTGTTGATATGTCTCTTATGTGTTGCGTTTGCTGGTTATGGACTTGTGTGTGTTGAACGCATAGCAAGGTGTGATGCGTTGGGCAAGCTTTTCTCTCGTTCCATGAGTGGGAATTCAGTTTCTCACATGTTTTGAGTTGGCCAATGCGTATCCAATGGTATTATGTAGGGATTGTAGGCCATTCCTGTAGGCCCCACTGTGAGTACTGGGGTTAGTCATGTGGGTGACACTTGTATCAACAAGAGTCGCACTGGAAGTCAGCTCCGATTTAGTCAGCCTGTCAGACCCACATTCTCCAAGATTGGTACAGCAAATTGCTTTCCAATAGACATCTGCTTCCCTATTTACCTGCGTAATTATGTAACAGTAGGTAGAACCTCCTAGCAGCATGTACTTCCACATGTAGTGCTACAAGTATGTGGAACTAGAGTGCAATGGCCTAGGTCTGCATCCAATTCATGCTCATGGGTGTTCTTGCAACTCTGTGTCTGATGTAAGTCAGGCCTTACTGGAAGTATATGTTGTGTACCAAGTTCTGTATTTCCAGACATGTGTGGCCCTATGATTGGTCTAGGGTTTGCTGACTCCTTATTGTTGATAGGCCTTACCTGTGGTGAGTGTGTAGAGCCAATCATGTGTGGAGTTTTCTATACACTCCTCGGTGTACATGTTGTTGGAAATTGATAGTTGTTTATCCACCCCCCCACCCTCAAACACGTGCATGGGTTTGTGAATGGGTTACCTAGTACTGATGCTACCAGTATGTTACACATACATGTGAATAAGTTACGGTTTGGTTGCAACCTAGTATACACACTCAGGTTTGGCACCTGGTACTATACTGGCAAGTCCAGTTACAACTTGCAGACCATGTGGCTTTAGTTTTGCTTTCCGTACACTGACATTTGTAGCCCAGGTCTTGGCGGAGGATATTCAGCATGATTCTTAGCTGATAACTGGCAGAACTCAGATTGCAAGTCAAAGCCAGTTGTTACCCATCTTGTAGGTTATGGATGTGCTATGTGTGATGTGACCTTTGTAGGCTGGGCTGCCATGTACTTCCTCAGGGACATTCAATGATCTGTATTGTGATATGAGCTGTTACAAGTACAGTAGATGTATTGTCTGATTAACTTCTTGTGCCATTTCACACAATGCAGTTACTAAAGTAGAATATCTGCATTTGTCTTCACAGCTGCAAACATGACCCCAGACCAGGTCCGTGAATTCCAGCGCCGGGCCATGAGCTACCAGCACATCCTGCTGGTGGAGTCGGGGTTCAGGAGGATGGCCCGGCAATATCGCCATGAACGGGCCTCCGGGGCATGGAGAGCCTTCCCACAGGGTGGCCCTACTTTGCCCACCGCAGCCACCACCAGCACAACCACCAATCCAAGCCAGGTGGCCCCACCCACAGCTGGGACTGTTGGTTCTACATCTGCTGGACTTCCAGGCCCCAGCATTGCCACCGGTGCAGGACAGCCCACTAGGCCTGGCACCACACAAACACAGACCTCCTCCACCGGTGCCCAGACTGCCACAGATCCATCTGTTGACCCGGCAGCCTTCATCCAAAAGGAACATAAGATGGACCGTGTGCTGTGCAAGTTGAGCCACCTGAACCGGGATGTGCGCCACATTAACCGGCGTGTTAAGTCTATTAAGAGGACCCTCCAGAGGGCCAACCTCTAGACATTTTTTTATGGACATGATTCCCTCCCCTCCCTCCGCTTTCCTTTTTCTTATAGTTAGTGGGCTTAGGGGGCTTAGTGTTATGTTAGAGTAGGCTGTTAGTTTAGTTAGTGTTAGTGGGTGGGGGGTCCTGATTCTTTCTATTTTTACTTATTAATTGTGTTGGCTATGTTGGGGTTTTTGTGTGTTTAAATAAAAAAAAATCATTAAAAAAAAAGAAAAAAAAAGAAAGAAAAAAAATAGATATTTGTTTAGGATAGTATACTATGTGTTTAGGTTAGTATGTGTTGTCCTCCATGTGTCCCGTCTCATAAGGGGGGTGGGGGTAGATGTTTAGAACGTTTTGTTGCATGTGATAAGTAAGTGTAGCTTAGGTTAGTTAGGGACAGTTGTGGGTAATGAGTAGTCAGGGTAGATTAGGGTAGGTAAGATTTTTCCCTCAGTTTCCTCTATTGTGATTAGCATGTAATAAATATTTGGTTAACTGTTAATAGTATGTGTTGAATGGTACTTGATCGTGGGTTTGGATTCAGTGTACATAAATTTGGTACTATTACATTTGTGTCCTATGCAACAAACAAATCCCAACTGAGCTGTACGATTGGCAGCTAGCCCAGAGCTACCTTGCAAAGTGTCGACCCTTCGTTGCAACCACCAATCACAGTTAATATGGATGACATTGTGTTTCTGGTGATAAGTGTGTTTTCAAAGTCACAAACAGTGCTTCCAGACTTGGTATTGGGGAAACAGTTTTAGGTCTGACTGCAGTGTGATGATCAAGGACACCCTTATAAGATGAGTTCTCATTGGCACTCTTGTATTCTTGTCTTCATGACTCTCATACATCAATTGTGACACAGTTCAGCATGATTAACTATTTGTATGTAAACTCAGACACCTTAATTTATGCAGTTTTAGTAGTGTTTGCTTAGATTAGTGTGCCATGTTATTTGTGTTATATTTGCATGTTGACCACATTTTGCGGCCACTATTTGATGACTCAGTTATCCCCTGAGGAAGCATTATTTTGTCCAACACAGCATGATGGTGTTTGGTTTCTCACTTCATCCGATTTGTCCCTCAAGATGGGCAGAGTATGATGCAATCATGGGCACTGTGCAGATTTCTCTGACTACATATTATCAGGACGGTTGTATTGACAAGCTACGTAATTTGACAGTAGGCACATTTCAGTTATCTACTGCACAGTTGATATGTCACATTATCCAGAGACAGATTTGTTGTGTAAGTGCTATTTATTGAAAAGTGCTGTAGTGCTATCTGTACATTGTCCATGATTGTGAGTCCATTATAGTGACATCTTACATTGTTATCCAACACAAGGGGTTACCAAAATGCTTTTGACATGCTGGTGTTGCTGTTTCAGACAGTGCAGAGGGTCAGAATTTGCCAATGAGTAGGAGAGAGACAATCACTGGGCTGGGTGACAAGATATACAGTGGTTTGCAGAACAGTGCTTGAGTACAGTTGTTGCAAGACTGGCAAGTTACAAAGCTCAGGACCTTGGTAAATGTTGGCCATGTGGAAGGGACTAGTGCTTCTGGGTCATTTTCCTTGTGAATGTGATCTGTTCCATGTCTTCTTCTTCTGATGTGTGTGTTGCCTCCTCTGTCCTTGTTGTTGTTGGTTGTGAAGGGGCAACACACACCTCAGTGTTAGAAGAAGTGGAGTCAGACATCCCGGTCACTGCTCCCTGTGAAGGTCTTGAGGGCAGTACTGCAGTAAGGAGGATCTGCTGGTTCTTGAGAATAGCAGCCACATCACGATGGTAGACTTCCAGGTCGGCCCTGAGGGGTTCAATGTTGCATTTGTGCACGCGTTGACAGGATTGCTGTTGTAGGTGTTGGGTCAACTGTATTACAGTTGTGCTGATTTCCTTCTGGGTTTTCTGCAGTTCCTGCAAGTTAGATCTTAGGGCTTGCATAGCTGCTGCCTGATCTGCAGATGACATCATGCACGAATGTATCCCCTCAAGGCTGGCTGCCATATTTTGCATCCCCACACGTACCTCCTTGGCCAGCTCCCGCAGTACTCCAACTACAGTTCTCTCAAAGCTGGTGCCAGTGTCGTCTGAGTCCTCAGCTGTATTGGAGCTGGCAGGTCTTACAAATGGGGTGGTGGGTGGATACTCTGCGATGGCTGCTTGTTCTGTGCTCCTCCTTGTGACTGAAGGTGGGGTCTGGAGGGTTTCAAGGACCTTTTGGATAGTCTCCTGTGGAATGTTTATCAGCTTGTCATCCATGTCATCTGGGAAATCTGGGACAGGCATATCCGCAGGAGATCCATCTTCCTCTGCAATGAAACAGGGTACAATTAGTGTGTCTGTGTTGTGGCAATTTTGATGTGACGTGCCTGCCTTTTGATGAATTCACTTTGTGGTCTTGTTTTGTGTTAATTGCTCCAGTCCTTCAGATGGGCATTCTTCCAAGCCTATGGCCCACCTGCATGTCACATGTATGTTATTGAGTCATTTGAATTCTCTGCATCATCGCCTCTAGGTGTTGGTTTAGGCGAAATAGAAAATTGCCACCTTCTTGTCCTACTCAAGCCTCCGTCTACATCCATTCTCATGGTGAGACCTTTCACTGGCTGTGGGTGTTCTGATGGCCCTGGCAGAACACTTAACAATCTGAACCTGCTCAATCTCTGATCTTTCACATCCACTTAAATGTATTTGACATGTGACATATCCTATGCATGGCAATGTATGATCTGATATGGATGTTGCCATTGGTAATGTGTACTGCTGATGTTGGGGAATGTGTGTTACATTGGATTGCCCTAATAATCGTATCAGTGTCCTATTTCCTCCTCTGACTGTGCAGGTGTATTTCAGTGACCAGTTACATGTGCCCCCGCTCAATGCTGTTGTCTGAGCAGTATGACATTTGGGATGTTGCATTGTTACCCAGGCACAGGATGGACACTGACATATGCAGCATGGGTGTGTCTTTAGTGCTGTGTAGCTCCTATTGTTGTTTACATTGGCTGATGTTAGCGACAACTATGGGCATTGACATTTGGGAGTACTGGGGCTTTTGTCTTGTTTCAGGGGATTGTTAACTTTGTCATCCTAAACCCTCTAATTTAGGTGTGTATGATCCATGGGGAGGTTACTGCCATTGGCTACTTGAGCTGCACACAGGGCGGAGGTGGTAGTGGCAACTGTTGTCTCAGTTACATTCCAGTTGTCGGTATGGCTTGAGGTTGTTAATAGGGCCCTAGTTAATGTAGGGGGTATGGTGGCTGACGTGTGCCGGGATGTCAGTTTGACGTTGTGGCCTTCCCTCCTGGCGTGGCTTTCCCTTTGCTCCATCATTGGCATGACAGCATGCCCCCATGGGACTGTTGTTGGTGTTGTGTAATGGTGTGCCCCAGGTCTTCTCAGAGCGGGCCATGCCCCCCTGCCGTGCCCCTCTACCCATGCCACTCCATGTATAAGATGACTTCCATGCATTTTGCATTTTGTGGTCGGTATCCCCCCTCCCCGGTTGTAGATGACATTATTGCATTTTAATTCCCCATGCGACTTACCCTGCATGTGCGTTGTCTCGTGGTAGTCTGCGCTGTCCTGTCCTTGAATCCCTGTGACGATCTCCTCAGGGATGACGGCTGCGACCAACTCCTCCATGTGGTCCAGGGCCTCCTGGTATGCTGGACTCCCACCTCGAGTCTGCAGTGCTGCCTTCCTGTTCCTGGCCATCTTTTCCTTGGTCCTGCGCTTGCAGTCATGCCAGCGTTTCTTGCACTCGATGACAGTTCTGCGTACTTCAGCCACACTGTTAATCTTGTCGACAATTTGTTGCCATATAGCCTCTCTCCTACTGATTGGCAACTTTGAGGTGACAAACAGTTGGTGCTGGTGTTCCGTCACCTCTTTAACCAGAATTTCCTGTTCCTCTGCACTGAAGCGACACTTTCTTTTCTTCTTAAAAGTGTCCTGGTTCTTGTGTGGGTCCTCCTGGCTGGTTCCTGGTCTGCTGTCATCTTCCTGGGGTCTGTAGTTGCATCTGGGATCCATTTTGTCTCTCCTCTGGTGAAATGGCAGTGTTTGCGTTTCTTTTTTACGTGATTGCACCTGTGACTTTGTCCTGCACGCCCAGGATTCCACACTTCGTCCCTGGGTGTCAAAAGACCCTGCATCGCAAAGATGATTCAGGCCTGTGTGCCAGAATTCAACGCAAAGTCCTTGCCGCGGGGAAAAGAATTGACGCATTGTCTGTGTGTGCCCAGAAATCTGATGCACACCCTTCGTTTTCCACACATCTCCTCCTCTGCGATCCCCGTGCGTGTAATTTTGACGCATGCCAGGTACTTTGTTCTTGCAAGAGACCCTTGTTGCTTTTTAAAGACTTGAGTTTCTCCTTATCATTACAAAAGTGATATTGCAACTTGTACTTATCAAATCTTGATCGTTTTCACCTTAAAGCATTCCAATAAATATCTTATATTTTTCTAAAACCTGTGTTGTATTTTTGTGGTGTTTTCACAGTGTTATTGCATGATTTATTGCACAAATACTGTATACATTGCCTTCTAAGTTAAGCCTGACAGCTCAGTGCCAAGCTACCAGAGGATGGGCACAGGATAATTTGGATTGTGTGAGACCTACCCTGATTAGGATTGTAGTCCCTATTTTCACTAGGGTGTATACCTCTGCCATTTAGAGATCCCATTTCTAACAATGATGATCAGCAGTGAGGACAGGACTTGTATTTGTGCAGGTAACATAATAGCTATGTGTACACACCGTTAAAGGTCAACTCGATTTCTTCATATCTCTGGCTGGGTCTCAAGTAGGAGCTGGAGAGTTCGACCTAGCCAAGCTGGAGACATACACTGTCAGCCAGCTGAAAGGGTTCTGCAAGAGGATGGGAGTACCTACCCGGGTTGCCTTCAGGAAGGAGGAGTACCAAAAGGCGATTAGGGCCTGGACAGAAGCGTGTTCACATGAGAATGTTGAGGTGGAGGAGCCAGCGGTTGACCCCTCAGAGGATTTGCCACCAGCAGTGGGGCATGTTACCCCTGGATTTGTGCCCCCTGGTAAACCAGGGAACAGTATCTCTAGCCATGGCCTGACCACAGAGGAAAGGAGGGAGGAGAGAGGATTTCAATTGCAAATGGCAAGGTTAAACATGGAGGCAGAGGAAAGGAAAGCTCAGAGAGAGGCAGAGGAGAGGAGTGCTGAGGCTGCAGCTGAGAGAGCCTTGGCTGAAAAGGTACTTCTTCTGGCTCATGAACTGAGTCTCAAAGAGCTGGACCTCAAGTATGGGCAGTCTGACTCCAGCAGTGATGGTGGCACCATACTTGCAGGACCTCCTGGAGAAAGGAAGGTTTGTATGCCCAAAGAAGTAGTGCCTAGTTAAGTGGTGGGGGATGACATTGATAAATAGTTTTCTGCATATCATATTGCACTAAGGGCCCCTGGGGTTTCCGAAGACTAAGGGGGGGGGGAGGTCTGTGGAAACATGTTTCAGCTATTGGGAGGGACACACTCCTCACATTAGACCCAAAGGATCAGAACGCATACTCGCCCATGAAGGCCATTTTGATTGCCAAGTTTGAGCTGACCCCTGAGAAGTAACATCACAGGTTCAGGGACAGCACCAAACTCTTCACACAAACTTGGGTAGACTTTTTTGATTTTTCCAGTAAGGCACTGAATGGATGGGTGCAGGGCAGTAAAGTAGATGACTGTGTGGGGGGGTTGTGTAATTTGATCCTGAGAGAGCATATGCTCAGTGTTTGTTCTACAGAGTTGCGCCAGCATCTAGTTGACAGTAAGCTGACTGATCCTAGCAATCTTGCTGAGGAGGCAGACATCTTGGTCCAAAAAGGTATCTGGGGGGGACACCCACAAAGGAGGGCAGGGTTCCCATCAGAAAAAAAAAGAGGGGGGAGAAAAACCTAAAAATAAGGAGTTCTCAAAAGGCCCCCAAAACAATTCCCAGGGGGGTGGTGGTGGTAACCAGTCCCAACCTGATTCTGAAAAGAGGCCAGGGTTCTTTGATAAGAAGAAAGAGAAGTTTGTATCCAAATGCTTAGAGTGCACAAAGTATGGTCACTTCAAGGGCAACTCCAAGTGTCTACTGAAGGCACAGCCCCCCCACTGGAGGGCAGACACCTGGGTTGGCTAGTGCAGCGCTTGGGGAGGAGGTAGTCCCAGATACCTTTGGGGAACAGACAGAGGTAACTCTAGTGTCCTTGGGAGATGAGGAAATGGTGCCAAAAGCCCACATGCCTGCAAATACTTCCAAGTATAGGCAGTGGGTCACCATTAATGAGCAAAGAGTGGAGGTTCTGTGTGACACAGGATCCAGCATGACTACTGTCAGGGGTCAGCTGTCAGCAGAGCAGGTCATCTCCAATACATTCCACTAGGTCATAGTCACTGACAATCGTGAGAGTCACCTACCAGTGGTTCTCGTTCAGTTGAGTGGGTTGGGGAGTCTCTGGTACTCTAAAAGTAGCTGTGAGTCCTGCCATGCCTGTAGATTGTCAGTTAGGCAACGACCTTGAGCATACTGCCTGGAAAGAGGTAGAGCTCACATCTAACCTGGAGATGTTAGGTTTTCCTGTATGGCTCTGCATGACCACATGGTCCATGGCTGCCAGGTAAGGGAGTCAATGGCGTCTGGAGCCTGGAAGAATGGCCCAGACAGCTGCCACGGAGAGGGGCAATGGGTGCGGGAAACCAGTCCCAGAAGTTCCCGCGGTGGTTGATTGGGTCCCAGAGGAGGAGGCCCCTGAGCCAACTAGGGAGAAAATTGCTGTCCTGAGTAACCAGCCTGAGCTTGCTGGCTAGCAATTTGAGGGTGGGCCAACCACGAAGGAATTCTGCAAAATGCAGAAAGAATGCCCCACTCTTGAGGGTTTAAGGCGACAGGCCGCGGCCCAGGCAGCAGGTGAAGCCTCTGGCGATCACCATATCTATTGGGAGAATGATCTCCTTTACAGTGAGCCCAAGTTTCCAGACGCTGGGGCAGCAGGTGTGCTGGTGGTCCCCCAGTGCTACCGGGCCTTCCTACTGGGTTTGGCTCATGACATTCCCTGGCGGAAAACTTGGGGCAAGATGAGACCTTTGCCAGGCTTGTCACCCACTTTTATTGACCCCGAATGTGGGTAGCCTCATATGCTTTCTGTAGGTCCTGCCCAACCTGCCAGGCGGGTGGGAAGACAGGGAAAAGGCTCAAGGCCCCCCTGATCCCGCTCCCTGCTGTTGGCACCCCCTTTGAAAGGGTGGGCATCCATGTCATTGGTCCATTGGACCCCAAAACTGCCCTAGGCAACATGTTTATCCTGGTTTTGGTGGACCATGCCACCCGCTATCCAGAAGCGATCCCTCTAAGGACAGTGACTGCACCGGTGGTGACCAGAGCTCTCATGGGGATATTTACCCGTGTGGGGTGCCCAAAAGAGGTTGTTTCTGACAGAGGCACAAACTTCATGTTTGCGTACATGAAGTCCATGTGGGTTGCGTGTGGGGTGACCTACCGGTTCACCACCCCTTAACATCCTCAATCCAATGGGCTTATGGAAAGCTTCAACAAGACCCTAAAAGGCATGATCACAGGTCTACCTGAGGCCATGAGGCGTAAGTGGGACATCCTCTTGCCATGCCTTCTCTTTGCTTATAGAGATGTGCCACAGAAAGGTCCCTTTGAACCTCTTTATGGGTACCCTGTCAGGGGACCCCTAAGCATAGTGAAAGAGGGGTGGGGAAACGGTCCTAGGAAAGCCCCCAGGATGTGGTCAGTTACATGCAGGCCCTCCGCAACCAGATGCAACGCTTCTGGAAACAGGCCAAGAGCAACCTCGAGCCCAATAAAGAGGTGATAAAGCAATGGTATGACCAGAATGCCACCCTGGTAGAATTCTCACCTGGAGACAAAGTGTGGGTAAGAGAGCCAGTAGAGCCTAGAGCTCTCCAGGACCGCTGGACTAGCCCATTCCAGATCTAGGAGCGGAAGGGGGAGGCCGCTTACTTAGTGGACCTCAAGTCCCCTAGAAACCCCCCTAAGGGTGCTCCACCAGAACAGACTGAAGCCTCATTTTGAGAGGTCTGATGTCAGCATGCCTCTGGTGACAGGTGAGGGTATGGAAGAGGAAAGTGAACCTCTGCCCGACCTCCTCTCTGCCAAAGAAGGTGATGGATCAGTGGAGGGTGTCAATCTCTCTGACTCCCTGACCGTGACCACAGAGGAGACTGCTACGAGTCACTGGAGCAGTTCTCTTCCCTGTTTTCCCTTACCCCTGGACTCACACACTTGTGTGTCCACGATATTGACACAGGAGACAGTCCCCCCATAAAGAATAAAATTTACAGAATGTCCGATAAGGTGAAGTCCAGCATCAAGGATGAAGTTGCCAAGATGCTGGATCTTGGGGTGATTGAAAAGTCCAGCAGTCCCTGGTCCAGCCCAGTGGTGTTGGTTCCCAAGGCTGCCTCTCCTAGTGCCAAACCTGAGCTTAGGTTCTGCATGGACTACCGGGGTTTAACTCTGTCACAAAGACAGATGCTCACCCCCTTCCCCAAGCTGATGAGCTTGTAGACAGGCTAATCGCTGCCAAGTTCCTCAGTACCTTTGACCTCACGTCAGGGTACTGGCAGATCGCCTTGACTTAGGGGGCAAAAAGAGATCTGCTTTTTCTACTACTGAGGGTCATTACCAGTTCAGAGTAATGCCCTTTGGACTGAAAATGCCCCAGGTAATAGCTGGGTAGGATGCCTTCTGCGCCACCTACCTAGACGACATCTCCGTCTATAGTTCCAGCTGGGAGGAACACCGGCTCCACCTCAAGGAGGTACTTCAGGCTCTGCAACAGGCAGGTCTGACCATCAAGGCCAGTAAGTGCCAAATTGGACAGGGTTCCGTGGTGTACATGGGACACCTGTAGGCGTGGCAAGGTGCAGCCCCTCCAGGCCAAGATTGAAACAACCAAGGCCTGGCAACCACCTAGAACCCTGACAGAAGTAAGAGCCTTCTTAGGTCTCATCAGATACTACCGAAGATTCGTCAAGGGTTATGGCACCATAGTGTCCCCCTTAACAGAACTCACATCCAAAAAGCAACCCAGGTTGGTTGAATTGGACAGAGGCTTGTCAGAAAGCCTTTGACCCCCTAAAGAAATCATATGCACCGCACCCGTGCACAAGGCACCTGACTACTCCAGAGAATTCATTGTGCAGACAGACGCTTCAGAGCATGGCATCTGGCGGTCCTAGCACAGCTGAATGAGGAGAGCCTAAACCAACCGGTATTCTTTATTAGCAGAAGACTATTACCACAGGAACAGAGGGGGAGTGCTATTGAAAGAGAAGCATTTGCTGTGGTCTGGGCACTGAAGAAGCTGAGACCATGCCTGTTTGGGACTCATGTCTGGGTTCAAACAGACCACAGGCCCCTCAGTTGGCTCATGCCTGTGAGCGGTGAAAATCCTAAACTCTTGTGGTGTTCTATTTCCCTACAGGGGATGGACTTTACAGTGGAGCATCGCCCGGGGACTGACCACACCAATGTTGATGGTCTCTCCAGATACTTCTGCCTTAGCGATGAGAGCTCCCAAGGGGTTGGGTAACTCTCCCCACTTTCACCTGGGAGGGACACATGTTAAACCTGAAAGCCTTAGGGTGGTCACTCCAAACTTTTTGTCTGCCTCCCTCCGCTTTCTAACACTGTTTTTGCTGGTTTTAGGATTCTGTGCACTTTACCACTGCCAACCAGTGCTAAAGTGCATATGCTCTCTCCCTTACACCCGATTGGCATATTTAATTTACTTGTATGTCCCTAGTAAAGTCCACTGCATGTGACCAGGGCCTGTTAAGTAAATGTTACTAGTGGGCCTGCAGCACTGATTGTGCCACCCACATAAGTAGCCCCTTAACCATGTCTCAGGCCTGCCATTTGACTTGGCATTTGAAAGTATTTGCCAAGCCTGAAACTCCCCCTTTTTTTACACATGTCACCCCTAAGGTATGCCCTGGATAACCAACATGGCAGGGTGCTATGTAGGTAAAAGGCAGGACATATAGTTGTGTGTTTTATATGTTCTGGTAGTGGGAAACTCCATCTTCCACTGCTGTGAGGCCTGCTCCTTTCATAGGCTAACATTAGGGCTAACCTCATATACTGTTTGAGTGGTAGGTTCTGATCAGGTAGGGGTAGCCAGATCATATTTATAATGGCCAGAAGGGTAATACAAAATCCTGCTGACTGGTGAGGTTGGATTTTATATTACTATTTTAGAAATGCCACTTTTAGAAAGTGAGCATTTCTCTACACTTAAAATCCTTCTGTGCCTTACAGCCTGTCTCCAATCCACGTCTGG
This sequence comes from Pleurodeles waltl, assembly GCF_031143425.1. NCBI lineage: Eukaryota > Metazoa > Chordata > Amphibia > Caudata > Salamandridae > Pleurodeles > Pleurodeles waltl. The sequence continues at coordinate 1,089,317,416 of NC_090440.1, forward strand.
GCTGTTTGACAGATAGCCTTGTGCATTTCACCCAGACAACCACAAACACAGGCTGCTCAGTCACACTTGCACACATCTGTATACTGAATGGGTCTTCCTGGGCTGGAAGGGTGGAGGGCCTGACACTTACATTTCAATGACAGTGGCCTGCCCTCACACAATGGACTTCCAAACCCGCTACTGGGACCCTGAAAGACAGAGTTGTACTGAAAGGGGACTGTGTACACTTCAAAACCACTCTTTGAAGTCTCCCCCACTTCAAAGGCACTTTTGGGTATATGAACTGGGTCCCTGACCCATCACCTTAGACACTTCCTGGGACAGACACTGTGAACCAGATCCTGTAACCTGCAGAGAGGAGCTGCCTGGCTGCCCAAAGGGCTCACCTGGACTGCTTTGCAGTGAAGGGCTGCAGCCTTGCTGTTGCTCTGCTGCCTTGTTGGCCTCTGGCTCTGCTGGGAAGTGCTCTCCAAGGGCTTGGATTGAGCTTGCATCCTGTTTCCTGAAGTCTCAGGGCCAAAAAGACTTCATCTCTTCAAAGGAACTCCTTGTGTGGTGAAAATCGACGCACAGCCTGCTGGAATTGACGCACAGTTTGCCTAGCGGTAGAAGAATTGCCACATTGCTGAACCGGAAGGACGCCGCCCGGCTCTCCGAGTGGAGATTGGCACAGCGCCAGCACTGCGACAGGAACTTCGACGCACAGCCCACTGGATCGATGCATTGCCGAGCCGGAACGACGCAGCCCGACTTCCTGCGGGAGGAATTGACGCAGCACCTGCCATGCTACAGAATCTCCCACTGGATTGACGCAGCACCTGTCACTTTGTCCTGCATGCCCAGGATTTCCATGCATCGTCCCTGGGCATCAAAAGACCCCGCATCGAAAAGAGGATTCAGGCCTGCACATCGGAATTCGATGCAAAGTCCTTGCCGCGTGGAAAAGAACCGAGGCATCATCTGTGTGTGCCCAGAAATCCGACGCACACCCTTCGTTTTCCACACATCTCCTCCTCTGCGGTCTCCGTGCGTGTAATTTTGAAACATACCAGGTACTTTGTTCTTGCAAGGGACCCTTTTTGCTTTTTAAAGACTTAGGGTTCTCCTTATCATTACAAAAGTGATATTGCAACTTGTACTTATCAAATCTTGATCGTTTTGACCTTAAATCATTCCGATAAATATCTTATATTTTTCTAAAACCTGTGTGGTGTTTTCACTGTGTTATTGCATGATTTATTGCACAAATACTTTACACATTGCCTTCTAAGTTAAGCCTGACTGTTCAGTGCCAAGCCAACCGAGGGTGGGCACAGGATAGTTTGGATTGTGTGTGACTTACCCTGATTAGGGTTGTGGTCCCTACTTGGACAAGGGTGTACACCTCTGCCAACTAGAGACCCAATTTCTAACATATTTAAACTGCCTTTGCCTCTAAAGAGGGCAGAAATGCCTTCAATGTCAAGTGACATGCTCTCGACTCTAGCAAGCGGATATGTGGGCACTGTTGTAGAAGTGACTTCTGGCCTCTCACTGCCTTGGTCTTCAGATGACCTAACCCAGTTAAAAGCATAACTATGCTACAGTTTAATGTGCTGCATGCTGTAGTCTTCTTTGCAAGATTCTTAATCAGACACATCTTATCTAGACAGTTTTGTAGTCTGGCATATGAACTGTGAATTTTGAAAATTGCTGTGATTGTAAAAGCCTCATTCCTTCGTAGATGTACTCGAAGGCCACTCGCTCCGAGCTTCTTTAGTTCAAATTACTTAATAGTTTAATATGCTTGTTAGAAAACAAAACTCTTAGCAATGTGACCTTGATCTAGAAACTTCTTAAATTGGTTACTCAAATCCCATGAGGAGAAAGACCTCCTTTTCCTGGTGAATCCCAGAGAGGTTTCTGTCACATATTTCTGTCATCACTGCAGCTTTCTGAGAAACAGTTTGCATATTCAGTTCAAACACAGAATACAGAGGTTTTCTTTGACACCAGCAAAGGGATAGGCAGATCATTAAAAATGCTGACCACCATGCTGACCACAAGTCACTGACCATGTGCATCCATTATTGCACGATACAGGATGGCATATCATCAACCTAACCAAAAGGTTCATTCTGTGTTGAAACCATTGACCATGAAGACACTATTAAAAGGACCTTATTTGTCTCTCACTTGAAGAACCAGTAGAATATGAGATGCCATGAATCTCAAGAACTTAAAAAGTTTGAGAGGCAGAAGAGCTGGTATTGGATCAACGTTTGGGATCAGAGCCCGAATGACGTGACTCAACTGATGAGGCTGATAAACCCTTTGAAGTCCTGTATCCAGCACTGCAAAAGTGGAAAAAGGTGCTTTGAGGGGGGGTCCAGGGAGAATTCAGAATTTTGTTAGCAAATCCAAAGTGATGCAATAAGTTTCTGCTTTGAAGCAAGTGATTGAACACTAGCTGAAGAGAGCCTACACTTATTACCAATCACGCAGAAATGTCAGAACATGCACCACAGACTTCATGAAATGCATAGCCAAGATGCATTTTGGCTAGGTGAGAAGTAGACCCTATAATGAAGGATGCCACATTGGGGAGCAAGAGTCTCACACCCTGTTAAATGAGACTTAGTACAACTAGTCCCTTGAATGAAAACATTGTCAGAACACAAATAATTTTTAACATTGTCCTCAGTCATTTGGTCGCTCAATCAATCAATCAATCAATCATTAGCTTTATGAAGCGCAGCTTATCAACCCAGGGGGTATTCGGGCATGGGGTAGGTGCTGCAAACTGGTAGCTATTCCTTGAAGAGCCATGTTTCGAGCTTCCTCCTGAAGTCTATGAGGGATGTGCGTGCACCGGGGGTGGGTCATTCCAGATTCTTTTGGTTAAGTGGGAGAAGGCACTTCCTCTGCTGCGGCTAGGTCAAAATCTCAGGACTTGGGTAAGGGATGTTGATCGAAGCTCACTTGCGGGCTGGTGGAAGGATAGTCTGTGGTTAATGAGAATGGGTCACATTTTGTAGAGGACTTTCTAAACAATGGTGAGGACCTTGAATTTGTACCTCTTGTGCACGGGCAGCCAGTGGCGATCCCTGAGGTAGGGGGTGATGTGGGTCCACCTGGGGAAATCCAGGACGAGTCTTAGAGCTGCGTTCTGGATGGTCTGGAGGCATGTCAAGGAGTTGGGTGGGGAGTCCAAAGTAGAGCGTGTTTCTGTAGTCCAGTCTGCTGGTGACGATGGCTCAGGTTACTGTCTTTCTGGTTTCGATGGGGATTCATCTGAAAATCTTCCATAGCATGCAGAGATTATGGTAGCTGGCGGAGGCCACTGCGTTTATCTGTTGTTTGCAGGTGAGTTTGCTGTTGATGATGATGCCGAGATTGCGGGTGTGGTCAGTTCTGGTTAGGGTTGTCTGACCGTGTTGGGCCACTAGGAGTCATCCCAGGAGGAGGAGTTGTTTCTGAAGATGATCACCTCAGACTTGCCTGTGTTCAGTTTCAGGTAGTTGGATATCATCAATTCAGTGAAATGGGTCAAGGTGTTGCTGAAGTTGTCTCTAGGGGAGGCGTGGTCTTTGGAGAGGGAGATTATGAGTTGCATGTGGTCACCATGTGAGATCATGTTGAGTCCATGGGATCACACAATCTCTGCTAGGGGCATCATGTAGGTGTTAAAAGGGCGGGGCTAAGTGAAGATCCCTGGGGATGCAGCAAATGGTGCTCTTTGTTTCCAAGGTAAAAGGTGGGTGGCAGACTTTCTGGGTGCATCCTGTGATGAGGGCATGGATCAATTTGAGGGCTTTGCTCTGGATCCCAATGTAGTGGAGTCTTGAGGTGATGGTGTAGCGGGAGATGGTGTTGAATGCAGTGGAGAGGTCGAGGAGGATCAAGGCTGCCTTCTCTCCGTGGTCGAGGAAAGACCTGATGTCGTCTGTTGCTGTGATAAGGGCAGGCTCAGTGCTGTAGTTGGTGCAGAAACCGCAGTGGGAGGTGTACAGTAGGTTGTGTCTTCCCAGGTGTCTGGAGAGCTGTTTGTTAATGGCTTTTTGCAGGGCTTTACCTAGGAAGAGGAGCAGAGAAATGGAGCTATAACTTTTGAGTTTGTTGGGGTCCACGGATGGTTTATTGAGGAGTGGATTCACATCTGCTTGCTTTCAGGCTTCAGGCATGGTGGGAGTCCTGATGGAGGTGTTGAGAATGGGAGTGAGGACACAGCTGATTTCTCTCTAGCCCAGTTTGAAGATGTAGTGGGGACATGGGTCATTGGGTGAGCCAGAGTGGGTCAGGCTCATAAGGGCTGCTGTTTCCTGAATGGATAGAGGCTCCCAATCTATGATCAGTTAGCTGGGGGAGTCTCCTGAGGGTGTCAGTTGGTGTTCGATGCTGTTGGGTTGGGAATGGAAGTTACTGTAGATGGCTGTGATCTTATCGTGGAAGTAATTGGCTAGTAAATCGCAAAGGGTCTGAGTGGAGATGATTGTGTTCTTAGTGGCTGCTGGGCAGGAGAACTCTTCGACAATCTTGCAGGGTTCCTTCAGGCAGTAGGTGCTTTTCTCGATGCGGCTGAGTAGGGCAACCCTTTTTGCTTCTTTGAGGCAGAGATGGTATTTGTTGAGTGTATCTTTGAAGGTAGTGCTGTCTGTTTGGTCTCTGCTGCTGCACCACCGTCTCTCTAACTGTTTGCTGTCTCCCTTGAATGTGCAGAGTTCGGGGGAGAACCACTTTGCAGGCCTGCTCGATCTTCTGGAGGTGGGTTCCTTGCGGGGCGATTTTGTTGGCGCTGTTGAGGAGCCATTCGGATAGGCTGCCAGCATCTTGCTCTAGGTTGTTGACAAGGATAGGTTTGCTGGCGTGGAGGGCGTTGGTCCATTGGATCTCTTACAGTTTTTGCTTGCCTGGTATTTGTATGTAAGAGGATGTTTATCGCTCCTAGTTAATTTCCTGTCACTCCCTCTAGTTTTCTAAAAGCACATCAACTAAGCCCAGGACCTTGATGAAGCCCCACAGGTCGATATCAAGGCAAATGTCAGAACTACAAGCTGAAATTGTTCTGTTCCCAACATGATTTACAAATAACACCTGTGAGTTTTGAGGATCAGAATAAGGAAATAAGAATCCTACAGATGTAAGGATGTGAGCCAGTCCTGTTTTTCCAAAGCCTGCTACTCCTGTGTCAATGATATCATCTTGAATGTTTTCCTCCTCAATAATTTGTTAAGGGACCTAAGTTCCAATATTGGTCACGATCTAATATAGTTCATGGGATACAGAAATAAAGGGAGTAATAGCCTAAACACCATTCTGCTCGAATCCTTTCTAGAGGCGAGGGAGAACCACCATCATCAAGATGTGGTTTTGGGAGAAGGTAAGAAAGGCATGAACTGGGGGAATCAGTGCTCCTTTTCAAGCAAATTAAAGCTCTTCTGTTAGCATTGCTGCAGCAGAGGAAGAGGAGAATTCCTGCGGCTGTATTGCTATTTCACCACCACTGCCCCTGTACTTGTGAACGAATGACTGGGGAAGCTGAATGGATGTGAAAGGCTGTCTCTGTTTCGACAGTTGACTCTTGTAGTATCTATTAAATCTGGGGTGCTGCTGGTTAAATTGTCTGGCAGGAGAGGCCAAAACTTTGGTCCTTATTGTGGGCTAATGACCCTTGAAGCATTCAAGTGAGGAGTCCTCGTTCTTATGGAAGAACCATTACCTACAAATTTCATCCCCATCAGGTTGGTCTGGACACATTCAGAAAAATTAAAGTACACATCTATACATGCTACCTCATGCTAAAGGAGCAAACTATACTGTTGACTGCATCAATGCTGGTTTCAAATATTTGTTTTGTCCCTTTCAACCTTTCCTTAGACAACTCGGACAATGCCCCATTCATGTGTTCAGAGAAGCTAATGGTGTCAAGGTCAGCCATGAACAACAAGGTGTAGGTACAGCTTGCGAGCAGACATCTGTAGATGTTTGCAGATGAGGCCTGAACAACAAGTCTCTATGGGGATGGAGAAGTGAAAAAAATGTCATCCATTGGGGATGTCCTTTCTTGACTCACTACTTGCCCTTTAATGCATTGCAATGAAAAGTTTTCCTCAAAAGCCGCAATGATGGCAGTGGTTCAGTTGCAGTCACTGCTGGTTAGATTATTTTCATAACCATACCTGAATGGTCATCTGCCGCCAAGAAGAGAAGCTTCAAGAACTATGCAGACTTCTTGATGACAGAAGAAAAAGAGCAAATCACCTCAATAGGTTCCCTGAAGTCAATATTGTGTCAGTCTAAGGTGGTTTGTAACCACCACGTACATTCTTTAGAGATTGACATCTGTATAGTGGAAGAACATTTTCTACCTCAGTAACATCATTCTCTGGCCAAATATAAATCTGACATTGGAAGGATCAGGGTATACAAATTGATGCCAAAAAAAATCAATGCAGGCAAATTTTGAGCCCTCTCAAGGTGCTCCACAGGAGGTTGGTCCTTCGGACTAGCCATCCTCTTCCTCACTGTTCCTAGAATTTGCTAATCAAAGATGACTTCAGTTATGCTAGTACAGTGGACAGCTTTATAAACAGTGACACAGATGGTGACTTCAATTGGGCCTTATCCAGAACTCCCAGCTCCATTCATCTGTTATTCTTGATTGATTTGACCTGAGCATAAAGACATGCTGCAATCTGGCTCTGCATTTAGGGGTCAAACGTTCGCTGGGACCACCGCTACCAGAGGAGTGAAATCTGAAGTTGCTGAATCCACCTTCATTCACGAGGTGGAGTAGAAGGAGAAGGAGCAGACTTAAAAATTTCAAATATGAACTGTTTGAACGCTACAATCTTTGAGGTATTCGAAAAAGGACAAAGGAGATTCAGGATTAAATTTCTCCAATTTTTTCAAACCAGTACATTCTGGTAGAAAGAACTAGATAACTCCAGTGGCTGACAATCATGTGACTGGCTGCTACTAAAACTGAATTCTTCTGGAGAATGAAGTGGAGAATATCGCTTCCTATTGTGTGTCTTTATATGCTTTACGTGGTGTATGATTTTTTTCTCAGAATTGTCCTATTTCTGGGACTACTCACTTTTTGATGCAGAACAAGAGGGGCATAGCTCACCAATATTGGCTTTAGCCATGAAGAACTAGGTCCATTCATTGCCTTAGTTAGGGTGCATCTAATACATTTGTAGAGCCCTAATGCATTCTAAGGCACCATATGTATCCCCTGTGTGGTTACCAGAATGACATTTGTTTCCCGCTCAACTGGCACAAAACCTTCAGTGGTGAGATGACATCCCATAAACAAGTCAGGATTACTGACAAGACAGGTGGCTACCCTGCTACAACAAATAAAGACTAAACCATTTACTAACAGAATCACATATGTAGGGCTTATAAGAGGAATTACATCAGAGGCACAGAGTGATGGTGTCTTCTTTGAATCAATTTTGCTACATGTGGAGGTCAAGCGGAGAGGATAACTGGAGCTGCTTTAGTGCAATTTAGTGCCACGTGGAGCTACTAAAAGGTGAGTTTCTGGATCTTGGAGAGAACCTGATTGATAATCAAAGATGAGTGACCTGAAAACCAGTATTCCTCTAATAACAGTTGTTGGAGTGTGTCTTTTAAAACAATATTAACATGAAAAGCTTACTATATATTGTGATGAAGCTGCATAGAAAATGTGTTAACATAGAAAATAATGCACAAGTTTGAAATGTGCCCACGGGGAGTGGCTACCAATGTATAGGAAGACTAATGAAAAGCTTGTTAACTCAGAATTTTTATGCAATAATGTTTTGAATTTGTATCAGTATATCGGAATTAGAGTTATGTGTTAAGAGTTTGCTTTATTAAATCAGAGGGCCTTAGCTTAGCGAGGGTCTGGGCCTAGCTGCCTGGCCTCATATTAAACTGCATTTCCTAACGTGTAATGTGCTGTTTTTCTGAAGGACATGAAGCTGTACTTTTCCAGAAGTTGTGTGTGTGTAGCCTAGTAAATTCTTTCTCATGAGAACCGACTTGTTCAAGGCGACATTCTTGCTGAATGCAACAGTGTAATTCGTAACAGGTGCAAGGTTAACTGTAGTAGGAGAAAACAATGGAGACACTGACTGGAGTGCGAAGTGTAACTTTCCTTACCTGACATTCTAACCGATGAAGACGTCAATAACATGGACCAATCAGCGACATGAGAACTGTGGTTTGTGGAAAATTCTAACAAGATGCTTGAAAAATTATTGGACAGAGATAACTATGCAGCAATTATTATCCAATAAGGAGTTAAGGGCTAATTAGATAGTTTTGATTTAACGGCATGACTCAAGAAGAAACGGGCTCACTTAACTCCAAATTCACTCCTTTTGCCATCTCCGTTTGTCATTCCTATTTCTCTAGCGTTTTCTTGAGTTTATTCTGAGTACTTTAAAACCATCCTCTACCACATTTTTTGCTTGATACTTACTTTTCCTCCATATGAGGGAAGGGTCCTATTCCTTAGCTATGCTTTGCCCCGTCCTATCTTTGCTGATGGTGAATCGACTGACGTCCTGAGGATGCAGACTGACGCTGTTTGCTGATCCGTTGGATTGGTAACTATCTGATGCAAAATTGTAATTGTCTGTTTGCCTTTTCTTTCTAGGTACCAACTGCTATTTTGATAGAGGCCTTAGTTTAGATGTTTTCCAAATTCGTGTTTTCTAAATGTTTTGCATGAGGCCCAACATGCTAATGCTAATTTGAGGTTAGTTATCGCGTTCACTAATAAATTGGTGCAAATAGACAAATGACTGAGTTCTTGCTTTGTTGAATCATGTATTACTGAGACTTTGCTAAGTTGCTTCATATTAATGATGTGCCTAAATACTGAATGAATATTTTCTATGCATTGATTAGTTGCGTTCTAATTACTAATAAAAGAGTTTCTAATGAGATTTATTGCTAATGAAATTAACAGAGGTGACATTAGATTGTAACTAATAGGGAAATAAATAACCTAACACTTAATGAATTGGTGTGGTTATTCATGATTGAAGGGTCATGGTGTGTTCAACTTATTGATTCTTATTAAATGTTATTGATTAGTTGTTGATTAGCTATTGTAATTATTGATTGGTTTATTGATCTATTGGTTGGTGATGCCAAGAAGACATCTTGTACTGGGAAGTCCCCGAACGTGGTCCAAAGGTTTGTCGACCTAAATTCATCTCCTTGTAAGTTTACTTATTAAGGCTCTAACGCGCTAACACAGTAACCATGCAGAAGACTGTTGTTGCGCAACATCATCTTGTACCTCACTATGTCTGAATCCCCCTCTTTGAACATTCGAAAAGTGATATGACTTCATCTTGTACTTGAACATTTCAAAGACAGAAGCAGTGATTTTCCCTTCCTAAAAAAAAACCCTCAGCAGCCCTTGGCCATGAAGAATAACCACAGCCCTAGGGCATGCAAGGCGAGGATAGATGCAGGACTGGTGAATGTCCCAGAAATAGGCATTTACTCATTCCAACACTACACTCACACTGACTAGCAACCGCACATTACCCACATCAAATAGCCCCTGCACTACACATATACCCAAAAGCCTCTCTCTCTCTATCCCTCGATATATCTCTCTCTCTTCCTCTCTCTTTCTCTTTACCACGTTTTTGCTGTTGTGTGTGCTGCCATAAATCCCAGGGAGCTGGACAAAGAAGCAGCCTTGTCAAAAACAGAACTCCTTTGGCTCCTGTCCACGGAGGAAATAGCCAAAGAAACAAATGGCCAATCTGACACCGGACCAGCACCAATATTATTGTAATCTGCAGAGCAGCAGCAACCAGTGGTACATGCACTAGTATTCACACTCCACCAACAGCACTGGTACCCACACAGCACCCAGACACACTGGAACCTTCATAGCGCCTAGACCCAATGCCATCTGTCCTGCACCTACAATCTGTTGCACCAGGACTCAAAAAGCACCTATGTCACAAAAAAAGTATGTGTTCATGTTGCAGAAGTTCTATTTTTACCACATCCAGAGCTAGTTGAAAGCGTGACCGCAAACCAAGAAAATATCACTCTGTGCCTCTTGTGTGTATTTTACTGGACTAAAAAGAGCTTTGTGTGCATGAACAAAGCCAAGACTAACACCCAGGGTGTTTGAAGTAATAGACTGTGGCCACTGCCCTTCAACTGCCCCCCTTATGTTAGGGTGGTCCTCTCTTGGAGGCCCTTAAGGTAATGAACCCTGGAATAGGTCTGACACTTCGCTTTCAAAGTTAATGTGGTTTTATAGATTAACGGTTTGCATGTTTCAGTAGTGTGGAAAATCATTGTGGAGCTGATGAGAGTTATTATGATTGTAGTGTCAACAGATCACAACACAACATATTAGCAGGCTGCCAAAAAATCAGATAGCAAGAATGCACCTTAAAACTGCAGAAGCATGAGCATATCTAAACATATAATAAATAACGGTATCCTCAGACCAAAAATATTTAAACATGAAGTGGAATGTTAATAGCTTATCTTGATTTTTAGGTTAATCGGATGAGACCCAAAGAGGAAGCATGCCATTAATAGAGTGGGGGAGGGTCTTGTTTAAAAAAGTAAGTGTGACTTAGGCTATAAACGTTTTATCTGCATGTGTCGGCCAATGAGCGACACCCCCATTCCCTCCCCGGTCCACCTGTCAGTTATTGGCCGACAAAAGGATAGGGGTGAATTGGAGTTGCCTCTGCTTCAGCCCCTGATTTCTGTCCTGCCCATCTGTGAAGTCAGTGCACATTCCCACCGGGGGAAGAGACAACAGGTCAGTGCTGTTTCCGCAGTCCGGCGGTGTTTTTAAAGGATGCAATGCTTTCCTAAGTTTTATCGAGGCATTGTTGGGAAAGGGAGAGTTGCTCATTTCCGATAATGCTTTCTTGAAATGGTTTCCTGTCTGTGGATCACGATTATGCCACGATTCACAGCCCATTTGGCCACCAGATACTTGTGTTTAGGCAGTTGGCCCACATGGTGAACGGACCGACACCCTGGGGAAAAGATTTTGTAGAAAAAAGTGTTTTTCGCCTGGGGGGGCACAATTGTACTCCCGGAGGAAGTGAAAAAAACTAACTTTAAAAAAAAAAATTGTCAAGGGGTCACCTCTCCTGGCATGCGTCTCCACCCCGTGTTGGCCCCAGTTTCTTTTTGGAAAAGTGTTTTCCCTTTAGGGGCAATCACAGCCCCCCGAGTAACCACATATTTCCAAGAAAAAAATAAGAGAAATGTAGGGGATCAGACGTCAGCACATGGGTCGCCCTCCTTGGGGGGAGGCATTTTTTTTTTTTTTTTAAATATGTTTTTTCTCCTGGGAGGGAATTGCGCCCCACCAGGGGAAAACGCACATTTATAAAAACAAAAATGCCACATTTGCCACATCATTTATCATCCACTACATAATCTGCAGATTAGATACAAAAATCAGTTTGTACTCAAACAGATCAAAAGTTACTCGAAGTATGGCGACGTGTTTGCATGCATTGGAAGGCCCTGCACAAACGTTAACTGGTCATCTTTCAGTTGCTTATTTCTGTATTTGAGTGCTATACTGGAACTAATGAGCTGACACCTTTGCCTAGACAATATCATCATGTTTTCAAATCACAAAAAAATGAAGTAACACTATCAAAACACTATAAAAAATGTGCCACATTATTCTGCATATTTTGGCTTTTTTGCAGTATAATTTGCCTTTTCTTGCTGCAATCCCATTGCATAATTTGGTGCTCACCTGCCACATAATTTGAGTGAACCTGCTGATAGCACTGTGAGTTTTCACAAAGAGCATGCCTATGCACAAAGTTGCAGGGGCTACAATGTGAATGTTTGCTGTTTGAAATAAAAAGTAGATTTTTGGCTTCAGAAAATTACTTTTTTACTGGCAATGGCCCAGCATCTCCTTTAACAATAAAGTTTTGCATACTCCATTACTAAACTATGCTGTAGTATTTGGTATGTGGGAGGATGAAGGAATACTTTGACTTCTTAAATCTTTTTAAGTGTATTTGGAGAACCTGCAGCTTCAGTGAAAAAGGTGTATTTTTGTGTATTTACTGTGCTACTGCCTTCTACGTAGGACAATGTTTTAGAAGGAAGGTTTTAGGCAGCCAGCAGAGATGGCATCTCATGTTGATGACTGCTGCTCAGGCTCTCACTCGATTTATAAAGGACAGCTCTGAGGCAGAGTTAGATACTGAGGCTGCATCAGAGGGAGAAGACAATGGAGCAGAATCTAAAAGTGATTTTTAGTCGGCAGAGTTCCATATGATGACTCATCTTACGGTGATTCTAAAGAACATAATGAAGGCAATTGTGATGACGATTTGGGAGCACAGTCTGAGCAAACATAGCAGGGTAGACCAGTCCACATAGCAAGCATGTGCAGCAGCAAGCACAGACGGAGTGCTGTATTAGCGGTCCCATACTTTAGTGCAGCCCCAAATTCCTCTGTGTGCTGGCGACACTGGTTGTGAAGTCGATACACCACATATTGTGCCGAATCACTATGTCCATCACTTTTTGGATGTTGACTTCCTTGAGGAAAGGAGAAAACAAATTGGAGTGCAGAACAAATTCTGAGAGGGCATGGGGGAACTCTACGGCTTAATGTTTGAGCACATAGGTGGGCTCCTACTTCACTTAAGGAGTTTAAGAAATTTTTGAGCTTTATGCTCAAAATGGTGTTAGTACACAAACCAGGCTTGCAGTCCTACTGGTCTACTCGCACAGTTTGGGTAGCACTCATCTTTGCACTGTACATGAGCAGAGATCGGTTTTAGCGATTGGCAGTGTATGCTGCATTTCATTGATAATTCTTCTGCATTGCCCTGGGCCCATCCAGACAATGACAGGTTGTTCATAATTTGGCCTGTTGTAGAACATTGGTCTGACAGGTTTCCAGAGATTTGTACTCCTGGAAAGAATATAGTCATTGATGAGGCCTTGATCCTATTTTGCTTGCAGTGTGCTGCTGGAACAGCAATCCTGAAGTTGTTGTTCAAGCAGAATGTTGCAAGTAAAAGACCTCATGACGGCATCTATGCTGTGTGAGAGCTGACCTGGCTATGAATGCAGCTTGAGAGTGTATATAGGGAAGGAGTCCTCTCTAAACCCAGTTGGTTTCCCTACCACACAAGGAGTCACAGAAAAGATTGTATGGGAGCTTGTTCAGCCACTCTTTCATAAAGGTTATAACATCTATGTGGACAACTTCTGTATGGGAGTAGAACTAAGCTGGCACTGTGGCCTGTGGTACAGTTTGTTGTCGCTGCGAAGGATGTTTATAAAAAGCTCAAAAAATCCCAAAGCACTGCGTTACATTTCACCGAACTGCTCGCAGTCAGGTTCTCTGATAGGCAAGTTGTGTACATGCTCACTACAATACATGATGGGAGCACTTCCCCATCACTGTTTGGGGTCAGGTGACTGAAGTTTACAAGCCCACCTGTATACTAAATTATATAAAGTATACAGACAGGGTGGATAGGAATGACAATGTGAGTCGTAAAACTTACACTTGGTGTAAGACATGTTTACCCACCTGTTCCAGATGTTATCATACAATGAGTATATTGTTTATCCTCAGATCACCATTGGAAAACCCATGTTCTTCCTTGACTTTCAGTTAACTGTCATTGAAAGTTTTACTGCTACCAAAGCAACAGCCTCCACTTCATATGTTATGGAGGACGGGGCAGGGCTGCATGATGGACACTTTGTCAACCGCATTCCTGTAACAGCTAGAAAGACTCAACCATGTCATTGTTGCAGGGCCTACGCTAAGCAAAGAAAGAGGCAGGACAGTCGTAGTTACTGTCCTCAGTGCCCATCTAAGCTAGCCCTGTGTTTTCTTACGTGCTTTATATTGTACCATGCAAAAATGAAGTATAGGGAAGTTGACTGAGGTGGACTGAGGTAACATATACCTTTCAATGGCTGTGCATGGATACATATCTTCCATGGGCCACTATTTCACTAGGCAAGCAGCCGTAGACATTTTATTCCACTATGGGAGAAAATCATGGACTTGCTTAAGACCTGCTCGACTCCTTTATCTGCAGTCCAACATGGCAGGTGTGAATCATAGTCAACACACTGCACATTACAGTGGATGGAATATAAGCCACGTTGTCACGAAGTACTGTGTGTGCAAAAATGTAACGTCTTTAGAAGTTTTTGAAATGCCCTTTAGGAAACTTAGAGACTGATTTAAATGCTGGCGGTAATGGTCCCACTGTCGGTTTTCCGAATGAAAACCCTTCCGCCGCCACGACGATCTGCCCACGTATTTAGATGTTGACAGGTCCTATAGACTTTAAACCGCCCGAGTCCCACTGACTCCACCAAGTATTCCCATCCTCATTGATAGCACTATAGGAAAGTGTGGCTGATGGAGGAACTTTAGTCACACTTACCGCCGAGCAGATTTGGATGTGCCATACCGCCAAGCAAAAATTGGTGGTCCAACCTCCACTTCTTACCTAGCAGATTGGGGGGGAAAAGGAGTGAAAATTCACCTTTTCTCCTGATTCCACTTTTGTTTCCGGCTAGACATGACTGGACAGGACCCTTCGTCGCTGCTGCCACAGGACCCCGGAGAAAACATGACCCCCCCATCGCTAGACACAAAGTTAGGCAACCTGCATTGGCTGAGTACGTTGGGGGGCCACTGAACATAGGGACGGGACTACTCAATCTACCACCACACCCACACCCTGCACCTCATATAGGTTCACTGGCTCCCCAGCCACAGCTCTTCGAAAACGCCTGACATACATATTCAATGTCTTAGCCAGAATTTGGCCCAGCATACCTCAAAACCACCTGAGATTTCAGAAACCTTTGAGACGCCTTTGCTCACCTGGACACGTACTCTCACGCATTCCATGTGTACGCAGCACCAGAATAGGTAATAGTGACTAATCCTATCTTGCTCCAAAGGCTCGAATGAACACACAATACACTACAGAAAACTCTGCAACCAAAGCTACACATGTGTATGATATATGTGTCCTGCTTGCCATGTTCATTCTACGTCAGAACATAGCAGATGTTCAGTTTGATGTCTGACAAGTGCATTACAGTCAGAAAATTGTACACAGTGGTGGTCAGGACATATGTCATATTCCCACCGACTACCCTGTGTGTCAAAAACTAATGTTTTTCATAGTTTAGTTTCCACCGGAAACTGGAAGTTCATTGAAAACACTAAAGTAGTGTATCTATATATTGCCATGTTCTCAGTCCCCTGCAGGGGACTCAACTAACCCTGGATATCTTTAGAATCCCCAGGACATTGGAAAGAAAGGACACAAATTGGGTGTCAATATCTCATGTAGAGAAAAAGGTATGGAGGTCTAAGTGCAAACTACCCTAAATAGCCAAAAAAGGGCTCAAAACCGGGAGGAAAAGCCTCAGCAGTTAAGGGGTTATACACGCCACTTGATAGTTAGATATTTTTGGTCTAAGAATACCTTTGTGTAATACATCCTGATTGAGAGGCAGTCTCCAGAGACTATTCTTTGGTCCTCTCATTGCCCCTGGGTAATTGTACATATAAAAACCTACTCTGAAACAGCTTCAGAGAAAGAAAGAATAAAGCTGAAAATTATTTGCACTGTGCACTTTCTATTGGTGGAAAGATCTAGTCTACCGGTAGAAACATGCACGTCAAACAAAACTTGAAAAATAAATCATTCCAACTCACCTACACCTGAAGTCTATGCATGTGGAGTGACATTATATAATACTACTTGGAAAACCCCTTTTTACTGGCTACCCTCTAACATCCTTCCCTGCACAAATTATTCAGATTTATTGCGGCTGTGTGAATTTACAGCAGATGTACAACGCTTTGGTAAACTAATAAATACACATTTCTAATAATTCAATTATTTAGATGTTGTTAGGACACAGGATTGTGAAAGGAAGATTGGCAAGGAAAAGTAATCCCACGGTCTGCAGAACTTGTTTGAGGTTTAAAGTAGTATTTTATCTTACACATTAAGGGGGTCATTCTGACCCTGGCAGTCATTGACCGCCAGGGTCAACGACCGTGGGAGCACCGCCAACAGGCTGGCGGTGCTCCCAAGGGCATTCTGACCGCGGCGGTTTGGCCGCGGTCAGAAACGGAAAACCGGCGGTCTCCCGCCGGTTTTCCGCTGCCCTGAGGAATCCTCCATGGCGGCGCAGCTTGCTGCGCCACCATGGGGATTCCGACCCCCTCACCGCCATCCTGTTCCTGGCGGTTGTGACCGCCAGGAACAGGATGGCAGTGAGGGGTGTCGTGGGGCCCCTGGGGGCCCCTGCAGTGCCCATGCCAATGGCATGGGCACTGCAGGGGCCCCGATAAGAGGGCCCCACCAAGATTTTCAGTGTCTGCCATGCAGACACTGAAAATCGCGACGGGTGCAACTGCACCCGTTGCACCCCTTCCACTCCGCCGGCTCCATTCGGAGCCTGCATCCTCATGGAAGGGTGTTTCCCGCTGGGCTGGCGGGCGGCCTTCTGGCGGTCACCCGCCAGCCCAGCGGGAAACCCAGAATACCCGCGGCGGTCTTTTGACCACGCAGCGGTATTCTGGCAGTCCCAGCCAGGCCGGCGGCTTCCGCCGCCGGCCGGGGTCAGAATGACCCCCTAAGTGCTTAGTACTTTTTCAAATTAATTCTCTGCTGACTTCTGTCTAGCTTCTTTTTTCAGATTATGACTGTTCATTTCAGAGAAGTAAACTTCTCCGGACAGGAGTTCATCGAAATAAAGAAGTGACGTACATGTAAGTGGTAAGTTAATTGATTCCATAACTCTTCCCTCTTACTGCTTGTACCACGATCTTTCTAAGGTCAGTCCTGTTTCTCTCTCTCTTTTCTCTGTCTAGTTGGTTGAATGTTAAACAATTGTAAGAGACTCTCTTCTCCTCTTTAAACTTAAAAGTACAATAGGCCTTTTTCTAGTACCTCAGGATGGGTTTGGTGTAACAGGGATTTCATTCAATTGTATTCGGGAACTTCCTTCCCCCATTTCAGAGCATCCCACTCCCCTTCTTCCCAAATAATGATGAACTCAAAGGGGATATAAAAAAAAACAAAAGAATCTGCTGTTTCTCCTAGTGATTCTTGACTGCGAGGCATTGTTTTAGGGTGTTTATGCTTGTGACCACCCACACCTTGCTTGGTGGTCCATATTTGGAGATTCAGCTTCCTTATCAATTGTGTTCCTTCTGTGGTTTTCACCACCTAATTGTGTATCCCCTGGCCACCCTTGTCCCTCACCGCCATTTATGCTATTGCTGGCCCACCTGTGTGAGCCACGCTCCTCTGGCAGTGTGGTGGGAGCTGGGCACTTCTTCTGTCCTTTGAGCATCAAGGAGGCACCATCTCTGTTCTCCAGACCTCCTTTTGCTGTGGCGAAACACCGAGATCCACTCTTCTTGCTAAGTTCACACTCCTGATTCCATAGTGTCGATGGTTGGGAAAAACTGCTCTACCTCTTTCTGAGCCAGATGTACAAAGAAATAGTGGCTCACAAATCAGTCGCAAACTACTTTTTGTAATGCCACAGTTTTGCAACTCAGTTTTTTTTGCGAGCCAAAATAGTGAATCACAATTATAGAATCCCTAATTATGATCCACAAAAGGTAATTCAATCCATACTCATGTTCAGGTGTTGTGTTCACAGCAACCCTTGGACTCTGGAAGGTACCAGGGTGTGATTGTTGTTGCAGGAGGGGTGTCTCAAAGTGTGCTCCTAAATTTATTCTGTGCCTTCCCAGATGTCATGTTTCTCCACATTTAACATCACATATACCTGCCCAGGAATGCTCAGGAAATGTGAAGCACCAAATTACAATTTTACAGGATTGACAAATGTCCCCATGCCATAGGGTGTATAGATGGAACACATATGCTTACTTTTTCTCCATCCCATCTTGAATATCTTCTATTGGTGTCTGATTTGTTTCTTTCAGTACACAGTTGAACCTCTCTACCATTCTGTTATCCTCTGGATGATAAAGATATGTTTTCTTATGTTTAATAATGCTATAATCCAGATATTTTTCCATCTATTTAGAAATAAACTGGACTCCATCGTCAACAAATGAGTGAAAGGGAAGCCTTCCTTTACAAAACTATGTTCCAGAAATCTTACAACATCTTTTGTCTCAATTGCAGTGGTTACCTGTATTCCTGGCCACTTTAGGTACATGTCTAATACAACAATAACATATTTATCCACATTAGATATCTGGATGGGGCCCAAAATGTCAATAGCTACTTCCTCCCAAGCCTCCTTGAGAAGTTTTCTGAGACTCATTGGTTGTACCGTGGGCTTCAATACTTTGCCACTTTGTCACTTTTTCCATATTCCACACATTCCCTCACATATCTTTCAATGTGGATGTATATTGCAGGCCTCCAATACATTTGTCCTAATATCTCTTTTGTCTTTGAGATGCCTGGATGTCCACTGTGAACAAACTCACCAAATTTTCCCTAAAGCTGCTGGGGGTAATTAGTCTCACACTACGTAACAGCAAATGGTTCTGGAACACAAGTTCACTCCATAGCCTAACAAATGCTTTCAATGGTTTTATATCTTTGAATTTTCACCCAATCCTCTTTGATACCCTTGGTCACTGCCTGCAACTTTACTTTCATCATTTTCTAGTTCTCTAACCCACTCATCTTCTTTGATCACACAATCTCTGATGAGACATGCCACATAGTCATCCTCTTCACCTGACTCTTCATCCTTTTTTACCTCTCCTGTCACCAATGGCCTGATTTAGATTTCGGTGGCGGGATTACTCTGTCACAATGGTGATGAATATCCTGTCCACCAAAATCTAAATACCAATTTTGTCTTATGGTACTTATATTTCGAGGGACGGGAAAACCGTCACCATTGTGACAGAATAAACCACTGCCACAATCTAAATAAGGCCCAATATCTTTAATCACCATTAGCGTACAATAGTCAGCCAAATTATTTTTTGCACCTGGCACATATTCTAAATGAAAGTTACATTCCTGCAGGGCAACAACCCATTTCCTTTTTCTAGAAGAGATGTTGTCAAAACCTTTTTTTTCCAAAGATTTCTATAAGAAGAATTTGGTCTTTTTTGTCCAGAAACTTACAATCCCAAAAACATTTTCTCAACTTCTGTGTTATCCAGAAGATCACAAAGGTTTTTTTTCAACCACAGAATAGTTGAGTTCAGCTCCCTTTAAGAACCTAAAGATAAATAATATAGGCCCTCATTACAACCCTGGCGGTCTTTGACCGCCAGGGTTGTTTTGGCGGATTTCACCACCAGCAGGCTGGCGGTGAAATCCGTGGGATTACGATCGCGGCGGAAGCGCCGCGGTCGCACTGCCGGGATCAGCAGTTTCCTGCCACTTTTGTCCCGGCGGGAGTAATCCGCCAGGGCAGCGCTGCCCAGGGAATTACGAGTACCCCTCCCGCCAGCCTTTTCATGGCGGTTTGCACCGCCATGAAAAGGCTGGCGGAAAGAGAAGTTGTGGGGCCCCTGCACTGCCCATGCCACTGGCATGGGCAGTGCAGGGCCCCCCTGCCATGGCCCTGTGCAGATTTTGCAACTGCACCCGTCTCACAGCCTGTGTTGCGGCCGAGATCTCCGCTGGGCCGGTGGGCGGGAACCAGGTTTCCGCCCGCCGGCCCAACGGGGATCTCTTAATGGCAGTGGCGCGAGTGCGGCCACATTGGTGGCTGCCCGGCGGTCAGACGTTGGCAGGCAGCTTCAGCCGCCCGCCAAGGTCGTAATGACCCCCAAAGTTCTTTTTACACCTTCTTGCTTTTGTAACAAGACAGCTTTTAGAACTGTGGGACCTGCATCTGCTGTTACGGTGGTGTCCTGACCTGGTTCAAAATTTCTCAATGAAGCTGCATTGGATAAATGAGTTTTCAACATAATAAATTCTTTTTTACATTCCTCATTCCAGCAAAAACTCACCCCTTTTTTCAATACAACCTTGTATTTTGTGTTTTCTCTGCAAATTTTGGTATAAACGTGCTAAAGCACTCTGACATTTCTAAAAAATGTAACACCTCATCCTTGCTTATTGGTGTGGTCATTTTATTTATGGTGTCCACTAACTCCTACCTGGACTCAATTCCTGATGCTGTAATTTTCTGTTCTAAGTAATCAATGTGATCCTTGTAAATCCTTACTACACTCATGCTTTTTAGTATTCCCTCCATCATCCTCTGAAATATTGCTGCTGAGGAAATTAATCTGAACGACATCCTAAAGAACTTAAATTTTCTGAACAGCTTAATGAACACCATTAAATCCTGTGAGTCAGGGTGTAATCTCACCTAATGATATGTGGAGGTGAGATTTACGGATGACAAATGTTTGCTCCTCTTAGGAAGGACAACATTTCTGTAATGTTGCGTAATGGTCCACTATGACATACCTGTTTAATTCTATTAGGTGTATATAGAACCGGGCTTCCCCATTTTCCTTGCGCACCATGACCACTAGGGCTATCCATTCAGTGGCTTCCTCTTCTTCAGTGATTCCACTTGGTTTCAATTTATCCCATTCGTCCTGCATTTTTTCTCTCACTTTGATGGGAACTCCCCTAACCTTACTAACTACAGGAATCACTCCCCTTCTTAACTTTATTCTGTGGACATACCCCTTTAGGCCCCCAGCTGTTAACTAAATACCTCTGGGAATTCTTTCTTGTAGTTGGGTCTTTTCGTGCTTCCATGGCACAAATGTTCATTTTCTTCATTACATTTGATATGTTTAAGCCTTGCAGCAAGAGACTTATTGAGATTTACATAGACCTTAAGATCCCGTTGATGCATCCAGCTTATCAGAGAATCACCTCTTTCAAAGACATAGGCCCTCATTATGATCTTGGCGGTCTGAGCCGGCATGCCAGCGGTGGCAGGAAATACCGCCATCTGGCATGGCGGCCCAGACTGCCATGTAACGTCCCACCCAAAACCCCATGGCGGAATACACCTCCACCGCCAGCAGTAATGCTGGCGGGGGCGGTGTATTCCTATCCTCCAGCCTTTCCCCAGTGGTTCACACCGCCAGGGAAAGGCTGGCGTAATGGGTGTCTTGGGGTGATGGGCAGTGGGCAGTGCAAGGACCCCTGTGCAGTGCCCCATCACACAGGTCACTGCCCGATTTATGGGCAGTGATCTGCACGATGGGTGCAGCTGCACCCGCCGCACAGAGGCATTGACGGTGGCTCCATTTGGAGCCGCCACCAATGTCCCAGCCAGGCATTCTGCTGGACCGGCGACCAGAAACAATGTTTCCTCCCGCTGGCTCAGCAGAATGATCTTTATGCGGCTGGTGGGGTCCCAGGGGGGCTGGCGGTCAGTTAAATGACCGCCAGCCTGAACACGGCGGTAAACACTGCCATGTTCATAATGAGGGTCATAATTTTTCCCTGTCACATACCTATCCTTAAAGTTAATGCAACCTACATATTATCCTGTCAATTTGATTGGCTTACCCCTACATCATTTTTGACGAATGTCTGGTTTGTGTAAAATGACTTTGTTTTTCAAATTGTTCAAATATACCTCACTGGGAATAAGTGTGATCTTTGCTCCAGAGTCAAACAACATGTGCACTTGTAGATTGTCTATATGAACTGTCTCAAATGGACCACTATTGCCCACCTCCATGACTTGTAAGACACTATCCTCTTCATCACTTTCTTCTCCATATGTTACTTCTTGAACTTTCATTTTTAGATTCCCACTCATGCAACATTTTGACACATGACACTTACATCTACACTCGTTACACTAGGCTTTCCATCGGAAACACTCTCTTTTGCTAGCTACATGTCTATATTCATCACACCTAAAACGTGCCTTGGAATTTCTTATCATTGTTGCTGTTACCATTAACTTTCCTTTTCTTTTGTCAGTCTCTTTTTCTTTCTCTTATGAGCCTGAACTACATGTACCTGTTCTTCTTTACTGCAATCTACTTACTCTTTTATCAAATCTTCTACACATGCTTGACTGTGCTTGCATGTTTTCACTATCGTTTAGGGTTGCGTTATCCTTCTGCCAACAGGATTCTTTGGCTTTATCAAAGCTGCATCCCAACACAAATTGCTCCCCTAATCGCTCTTCGCAGTTTCCTCCAAATTTCCTCGTTGAGGCCAATTTTCTTAGAGTTGTTATATATTCTTCTACACTCTTGCCCTTTCTTTGCATCTCCTTGCCAAAGTGATATCTCTCTAGTACTGAGGAAAGTATTGGCAGGAAATACAAATCTATTTTTTAGGCAAATTTCATAATCATTCTAACCATCAGTTTCCTCTGGTGATAAATCAGTTAAGCGTTGGTAGATTTCCTGACCTTCTTGCCTAAACAATGCAACAGTAGAGAAGTTTTCCGTTCTCTAGTGAGTGAGGTTCCACAAACATGTGCATAATGCGTGAATACATTTTTCCAGTTTTTTTTCCAATGTATAGGTGGTTCACTTGGATGCAGAAGAAAAAATGGAGGAGAAATGTTTTGCATATTTCTACCTCTTTTCTCTTTTTTTAACACTCAAAATCGCATGAGTTAATACAAAAACAGTGTAGGAGGCTGGACTGGCTTGTAGTGAGTACCAAGGGGTACTTGCACCTTGCACCAGGCCCAGTTATCCCTTATTAGTGTACGCTGCTGGGGCCCAGGAGGGACCAGGAGGTCGCAAATTGGACCTGAAGAGAGAGGGGACGTCGAGCAAGACAAAGAGCCCTCACTGAAGCAGGTAGCACCCGGAGAAGTGCCAGAAACAGGACTTACCTCCAGCAAACTTGGGCTGAAGAGTCACTGGACTGTGGGGGTCACTTGGACAGCGTCGCTGGATTCGAGGGACCTCGCTCGTCGTGCTGAGAGGAGACCCAAGGGACCGGTAATGCAGCTTTTTGGTGCCTGCGGTTGCAGGGGGAAGATTCCGTCGACCCACGGGAGATTTCTTCGGAGCTTCTGGTGCAGAGAGGAGGCAGGCTACCCCCACAGCATGCACAAGCAGGAAAACAGTCGAGAAGGCGGCAGGATCAGCGTTACAGAGTTGCAGTAGTCGTCTTTGCTACTATGTTGCAGGTTTGCAGGCTTCCAGCGCGGTCAGCGGTCGTTTCCTTATCAGAAGGTGAAGAGGGAGATGCAGAGGAACTCGGCTGAGCTCATGCATTCGTTATCTAAAGTTTCCCCAGAGACAGAGACCCTAAATAGCCAGAAAAGAGGGTTTGGCTACCTAGGAGAGAGGATAGGCTACTAACACCTGAAGGAGCCTATTAGCAGGAGTCTCTGACGTCACCTGGTGGCACTGGCCACTCAGAGCAGTCCAGTGTGCCAGCAGCACCTCTGTTTCCAAGATGGCAGAGGTCTGGAGCACACTGGAGGAGCTCTGGACACCTCCCAGGGGAGGTGCAGGTCAGGGGAGTGGTCACTCCCCTTTCCTTTGTCCAGTTTCGCGCCAGAGCAGGGGCTAAGGGGTCCCTGAACCAGTGTAGACTGGCTTATGCAGAATTGGGCACATCTGTGCCCAAGAAAGCATTTCCAGAGGCTGGGGGAGGCTACTCCTCCCCTGCCTTCACACCATTTTCCAAAGGGAGAGGGTGTCACACCCTCTCTCAGAGGAAGTTCTTTGTTCTGCCATCCTGGGCCAGGCCTGGCTGGACCCCAGGAGGGCAGATGCCTGTCTGAGGGGTTGGCAGCAGCTGCAGTGAAACCCCAGGAAGGGCAGTTTGGCAGTACCAGGGTCTGTGCTACAGACCACTGGGATCATGGGATTGTGCCAACTATGCCAGGATGGCATAGAGGGGGCAATTCCATGATCATAGACATGTTACATGGCCATATTCGGAGTTACCATTGTGAAGCTACATATAGGTAGTGACCTATATGTAGTGCACACGTGTAATGGTGTCCCCGCACTCACAAAGTTCAGGGAATTGGCTCTGAACAATGTGGGGGCACCTTGGCTAGTGCCAGGGTGCCCTCACACTAAGTAACTTTGCACCTAACCTTTACCAGGTAAAGGTTAGACATATGGGTGACTTATAAGTTACTTAAGTGCAGTGTAAAATGGCTGTGAAATAACGTGGACGTTATTTCACTCAGGCTGCAGTGGCAGGCCTGTGTAAGAAATGTCAGAGCTCCCTATGGGTGGCAAAAGAAATGCTGCAGCCCATAGGGATCTCCTGGAACCCCAATACCCTGGGTACCTCAGTACCATATACTAGGGAATTATAAGGGTGTTCCAGTAAGCCAATGTAAATTGGTAAAAATGGTCACTAGCCTGTCAGTGACAATTTGTAAAGAAATGAGAGAGCATAACCACTGAGGTTCTGATTAGCAGAGCCTCAGTGAGACAGTTAGGCACCACACAGGGAACATATACATGCACACCTATGAGCACTGGGGCCCTGTGTGACAGGGTCCCAGTGACACATACATATAGGCCACAAACCTATGAGCACTGGGGTCCTGACCAGCAGGATCCCAGTGACACATAACAACCATACTGAAAACATAGTGTTTTCACTGTGAGCACTGAGGCCTTGCTATCAGGATCCCAGTGAGACAGTGAAAACAGTGACAAACACCCTGACATACACTCACAAACAGGCCAAAAGTGGGGGTAACAAGGCTAGAAAGAGGCTACCTTCTCACACAACCCCCCCCCCAAACGAAGGACAATAAGGCTAACCTTGGCCATTTGAGACTTTATTGTCTAAGTGGTGATAAGTAGAGAGTAGCTCTGCAATAGACTGGTTACTCCCTTTATCATCCACTATATGGTTACTTCCCTGTGGGGATGTAAACCACCCTGTTTGAAGTTTTTTAGCTAAGCAACAATGTGAAGATGTATTTTCAGAGTTTCTATCAGTAAGTTTTAGTTTAGAGCAGTGGGAATTGTCCACTGAACCTATTTGTAGTGATGGAAATGCCAGACAGGGATGCTGTCTCAGAAAAGCCATAGCTGGGCAAAAACTTTGTCCATCTGGCTGGAAGAGAGAACAGGGATGCTGTTTCTCTTGAGTTGGAGTAGGGCAGGGATGCTGTCCTATGAGCTCCACACTAGGGCAGGGATGCTGTCCTAAGTGTTGTGAGGTAGTGCAGGGTTTCTGCACTAAAGTTTCTCTGGGAGGGTTGGAGGGATGCTCCATGTTAACTAAAATGGTGCTGTTTTTCTCACCAATGTTAGTTATCCCACAGAGAGGTACTTCCACCTCAGGGAGTCCAGCTTTGCCAGCTGATGATTCCCTTGGAACAGGTGCCACCCCAGGAGAGGTTTCTCCCACCACAGGAATAGTATCCTGAATGGTAGGGTGGTTAGGGGATACTGTGATGCCCTTTTTACCTGTTGATGGAGAGGGATCCTGAGTTTTCAGGCCTTCTCTCCTTTGCTTTTTCATTTCACTTGAAATGAGAGGGAACAATTCCTCAGGGATGCCCAGCATGGCTGCATGGGCATAAAACTCTACATCAGCCCAACCTGAGGCCTCTAGGTCATTACCTAAGAGACAGTCTACAGGTAAGCTAGGTGATACCACCACCTGCTTAGGGCCAGTAACTCCACCCCAACTAAACTGAATTATAGCTAAGGGAAGAAACTTAGTGGAGTTATGGACATCAATAATCTTATACTGTTGTCCAATGATGTGTTGTTCAGGAGGCACTAGGTTTTCAGTCACCAAAGTGAAACTGGCACCTGTGTCCCTGTAGGCCAAGGCCTCAACACCATTTATTGAAACTGTCTGCCTGTACTTATCCATTGTAAGGGGACAAGCAGCCAGTGTGGCAAGGCCAGTGCCACTAGGTGTGACAGAAACTGTCTTGGGACTGACTACCCCAGTTTCTATTATGGACCCATAAGTGAACCCAACTACACCCTTTGCTTGACTGTTGCCAGCAGTCCCACCACTAGTACCACTACTGCTAGGGGCCCTAGAGCTTGATGTATTAGTGGTGGTAGGCTCAGGGGGTTTACCTGGACAGGACTTATCCCCTGGCCTATGGCCTCTATTTTTACACACAAAGCACCAAGGCTTTTTAATGTGTGCAGGTTGGGAAGAAGAGGAAGAATTTGTTTTATCCCCACCCTCTGAAGAGTGTTTAAGATTTGAAGTGGGATCTTTGGTTTTACCCTTATCCCCATGCTTATCTTGAGATTTTTCACCATCTTTCTTCTTATTGCCATCTTTGTCACCCCCTGTATGAACTTTTCTGTTCACCCTTGTTCTGACCCATTTGTCTGCCTTCTTTCCCAATTCTTGGGGAGAGGTCAGATCAGAGTCTACCAGGTACTGGTGCAACAAATCAGACACACAATTATTAAGTATATGCTCTCTCAGGATTGTGTTATACAGGCTTTCATAATCAGTAACTTTACTGCCATGTAACCACCCCTCCAAGGCCTTCACTGAATGGTCAATGAAATCAACCCAGTCTTGTGAAGACTCCTTTTTGGTCTCTCTGAACTTTATCCTGTACTGTTCAGTGGTTAAGCATAACCATCCAGGAGTGCATTCTTAAGAACTTGGAAATTATTAGCATCATTTTCTTTCACAGTAAGGAGCCTATCCCTACCTTTTCCACTAAATGATAGCCATAGGATAGCAGCCCACTGCCTTTGAGGGACATCCTGTACAACACAGGCCCTCTCAAGTGCAGCAAACCACTTGTTAATGTCATCCCCCTCCTTATAAGGGGGAACTATCTTGTGCAGATTCCTGGAATCATGCTCTTTTGCAGGATGACTATGGGGAATACAGCTGCTGCCACCATGGGTATCTAAACCCAACTTCTGTCTTTCCTTCTCTAATTCAAAAGACTGTCTATCCAAATCCAGCTGTTGCTTTTTAAGCTTCAGTCTGGTTTGTTCCACCCTCAACTTATTGAGTTCCCTCTCTAACATTCTGTCATCAGGGTTGGTGGGAGGGACATTTCTAGAAACAGAGCTATGATGGGAATGAACAGAAGGAGACCTGTCCCTTACAGAAGCCACCCTAACAGCTTGGTTAACAGAAACATTACTACCAGTATGGTGAGAATAAATGCTTTTGCTATGATGTGAGACAACACTATTTATATGGTGTGGCTCATCATCATTACCATCTATGCTAGACTGTCTAGTAATGGGCAGGCTAGGAAGTTTTTTTCCTGAATCTTTTCCTGGGGGAGTCCCTGAATCAGATTGAGAACTATTAGGTACTTTTTCAACAGATGGGGCACCTATGGCCTTATCCTGTTCTCTAAGCATGTTAAGTAACAGTTCCAAGGAAGGATTCTTCCCTACACTCAAACCTCTCTCTATACAGAGACTCCTTGCTCTTTTCCAGCTAAGGTTGTCATATGCAAGTTTGGACAGATCAACACTTTGGCTTGTGCCAGACATTTTTTAGAGAGAGTTAAAGTGATAGAGAAAGAGACAAAAGTTTTCAGAACTTTTTGGAAAGACAGAAAAAAACTTTTTAAACTTTTAAGAACTTTTTGAAAGTTTAGGAGTACTTTTCAGCACTTAGAAAAGAGTGAAAAGAGGAAATGCAAAACTTTTTGGCTATGTGTATATACACTGACCTTGTTTTGTATATTTTTCTCTTATGAAAAGTACAATGACAAGAGTGGTAAGTAGTCTCAAGCACTTATCCCACCACTGCACAACCAATGTAGGAGGCTGGACTGGCTTCTAGTAAGTACCAAGGGGTACTTGCACCTTGCACCAGGCCCAGTTATCCCTTATTAGTGTATAGGGTGTCTAGCAGCTTAGGCTGATAGATAATGGTAGCTTAGCAGAGCAGCTTAGGCTGAACTAGGAGACGTGTGAAGCTACTACAGTACCACCTAGTGTCATATGCACAATATCATAAGAAAACACAATACACAGTTATACTAAAAATAAAGGTACTTTATTTTTATGACAATATGCCAAAGTATCTTAGAGTGTACCCTCAGTGAGAGGATAGGAAATATACACAAGATATATATACACAATAGCAAAAATATGCAGTATAGTCTTAGAAAACAGTGCAAACAATGTATAGTTACAATAGGATGCAATGGGGAAACATAGGGATAGGGGCAACACAAACCATATACTCCAAAAGTGGAATGCGAACCACGAATGGACCCCAAACCTATGTGACCTTGTAGAGGGTCGCTGGGACTATTAGAAAATAGTGAGAGTTAGAAAAATAACCCTCCCCAAGACCCTGAAAAGTGAGTGCAAAGTGCACTAAAGTTCCCCTAAGGACAAAGTAGTCGTGTTAGAGGAATAATGCAGGAAAGACACAAACCAGCAATGCAACAACTGTGGATTTCCAATCTAGGGTACCTGTGGAACAAGGGGACCAAGTCCAAAAGTCACAAGCAAGTCGGAGATGGGCAGATGCCCAGGAAATGCCAGCTGCGGGTGCAAAGAAGCTTCGACTGGACAGAAGAAGCTGAGGTTTCTGCAGGAACGAAAAGGGCTAGAGACTTCCCCTTTGGTGGACGGATCCCTCTCGCCGTGGAAAGTCGTGCAGAAGTGTTTTCCCGCCGGAAGGACGCCAACAAGCCTTGCTACACGCAAATCGTGCGTTTGTGGACGCTGCTGGGGCCCAGGAGGGACCAGGAGGTCGCAAATTGGACCTGAAGAGAGAGGGGACGTCGAGCAAGACAAAGAGCCCTCACTGAAGCAGGTAGCACCTGGAGAAGTGCCAGAAACAGGCACTACGAGGATGCGTGAAACGGTGCTCGCCGAAGTTGCACAAAGGAGTCCCACGTCGCCGGAGACCAACTTAGAAAGTCGTGCAATGCAGGTTAGAGTGCCGTGGACCCAGGCTTGGCTGTGCACAAAGGATTTCCGCCGGAAGTGCACAGGGGCCGGAGTAGCTGCAAAGTCGCGGTTCCCAGCAATGCAGCCCAGCGAGGTGAGGCAAGGACTTACCTCCAGCAAACTTGGGCTGAAGAGTCACTGGACTGTGGGGGTCACTTGGACAGCGTCGCTGGATTCGAGGGACCTCGCTTGTCGTGCTGAGAGGAGACCCAAGGGACCGGTAATGCAGCTTTTTGGTGCCTGCGGTTGCAGGGGGAAGATTCCGTCGACCCACGGGAGATTTCTTCGGAGCTTCTGGTGCAGAGAGGAGGCAGGCTACCCCCACAGCATGCACAAGCAGGAAAACAGTCGAGAAGGCGGCAGGATCAGCGTTACAGAGTTGCAGTAGTCGTCTTTGCTACTATGTTGCAGGTTTGCAGGCTTCCAGCACGGTCAGCGGTCGTTTCCTTATCAGAAGGTGAAGAGGGAGATGCAGAGGAACTCGGCTGAGCTCATGCATTCGTTATCTAAAGTTTCCCCAGAGACAGAGACCCTAAATAGCCAGAAAAGAGGGTTTGGCTACCTAGGAGAGAGGATAGGCTACTAACACCTGAAGGAGCCTATTAGCAGGAGTCTCTGACGTCACCTGGTGGCACTGGCCACGCAGAGCAGTCCAGTGTGCCAGCAGCACCTCTGTTTCCAAGATGGCAGAGGTCTGGAGCACACTGGAGGAGCTCTGGACACCTCCCAGGGGAGGTGCAGGTCAGGGGAGTGGTCACTCCCCTTTCCTTTGTCCAGTTTCGCGCCAGAGCAGGGGCTAAGGGGTCCCTGAACCGGTGTAGACTGGCTTATGCAGAATTGGGCACATCTGTGCCCAAGAAAGCATTTCCAGAGGCTGGGGGAGGCTACTCCTCCCCTGCCTTCACACCATTTTCCAAAGGGAGAGGGTGTCACACCCTCTCTCAGAGGAAGTTCTTTGTTCTGCCATCCTGGGCCAGGCCTGGCTGGACCCCAGGAGGGCAGATGCCTGTCTGAGGGGTTGGCAGCAGCAGCAGCTGCAGTGAAACCCCAGGAAGGGCAGTTTGGCAGTACCAGGGTCTGTGCTACAGACCACTGGGATCATGGGATTGTGCCAACTATGCCAGGATGGCATAGAGGGGGCAATTCCATGATCATAGACATGTTACATGGCCATATTCGGAGTTACCATTGTGAAGCTACATATAGGTAGTGACCTATATGTAGTGCACGCGTGTAATGGTGTCCCCGCACTCACAAAGTTCAGGGAATTGGCTCTGAACAATGTGGGGGCACCTTGGCTAGTGCCAGGGTGCCCTCACACTAAGTAACTTTGCACCTAACCTTTACCAGGTAAAGGTTAGACATATGGGTGACTTATAAGTTACTTAAGTGCAGTGTAAAATGGCTGTGAAATAACGTGGACGTTATTTCACTCAGGCTGCAGTGGCAGGCCTGTGTAAGAAATGTCAGAGCTCCCTATGGGTGGCAAAAGAAATGCTGCAGCCCATAGGGATCTCCTGGAACCCCAAAACCCTGGGTACCTCAGTACCATATACTAGGGAATTATAAGGGTGTTCCAGTAAGCCAATGTAAATTGGTAAAAATGGTCACTAGCCTGTCAGTAACAATTTGTAAAGAAATGAGAGAGCATAACCACTGAGGTTCTGATTAGCAGAGCCTCAGTGAGACAGTTAGGCACCACACAGGGAACATATACATGCACACCTATGAGCACTGGGGCCCTGTGTGACAGGGTCCCAGTGACACATACATATAGGCCACAAACCTATGAGCACTGGGGTCCTGACCAGCAGGATCCCAGTGACACATAACAACCATACTGAAAACATAGTGTTTTCACTATGAGCACTGAGGCCTGGCTATCAGGATCCCAGTGAGACAATGAAAACAGTGACAAACACCCTGACATACACTCACAAACAGGCCAAAAGTGGGGGTAACAAGGCTAGAAAGAGGCTACCTTCTCACAAACAGAACCTTCAAAAATATATAAAAAGAAAATGACACCTTGTGATGCAGAAACACAGATATCCAACACTGATACCTGAGAAAATACTTGGAAGAAAAACTTGAATTAGTACACTACAATATCGCTGCCAATTTCACTGTGCTGTGCTGTAATGTTGTTTAAGGCAGCTACAGAAATGTGATGGCAAATGGGAATGAAAGATGCAGGCACCCAATTGCATGAGGCAACACCCAACCAATAGCAGGAAGCAACACTGGAACCAACAGTGAAAGAAAAAATTCAGCAGGCAAGAGAAAACTGGAAACTGAGCTAGCAATTGAATACCACTAAATCTGAGGTATGCATTCACTGTATTAGTGCAACAATGGATTTGTTTTTTATTTCCTACACTAGCAAGCTGCCCTGTGAATTGCGGGCTTGATGTGACCTTTTCTTTTGCCCTGGCCTGTAGGTCATATCACCTCTTTGATGAAGCGCTGTGCCATTCCTACCGCATTTATTTTCTGCACTGTGCCACACTTACCACATTTATTTTCTGCTGCATCGCCAGCCAGGTTTTATGCTTCTGTGCCTCTGGCACAGTCATAGATGCCCACCCAAACAGGAGGTCATGATTATTGCAGCATTCCGCCATATTTCCAGTTCTTTTTTCAGAAAACTTTGGTTTTCTCTCTTCTCCCTTCCTCCTTCATTTGGCCTTCCCATTGTGGGAAGTTGTTCCTTGGAGCCCCCATATCAATTTCCAAACACAGCAGTTCTCCACCTCCACTCTGGATGCTTTACAGTCTTGAGATGAGTACCACTTCTTGGTTGTGGGGTCATCACCCTGAACCAAGAAACCGTTTTTCACGTTTGGGAAAACATTTGCTTTTTGTGACCGCATTCATAATTTTGGAAATCACTAAATGCAATTTTCAAATAAAGAAGCGACTTATTTGTGAGTCACTATTTTTCCTGTTACAACTTCCGTACATTCTAATTAGCTATTACCAAATTGGAATTAGCAAAAATCATGTATCAGACATCTAGTCCTTTTTCCATAATTAGCTCCAGAACTCTCCGACTCCTGTCTTTCTCCTTCCAGGATTAAGTCCTGACGGAGAATTTGAAGTCTTCCTTTCATGTTTCCTTTATCCCCATGACTCTCTGTACATTGTCCTTTCTCCCTTATAACTTCTCTTTTGTTCCCAGGCCACGGTCTGTGTAAGAGAGTGGCTAGATAGCCGGGAAATTTTTCTATGTTTCTCTTCCGCCTGCTACCTAAACCATCAATCTTTCAGATGCTAGTGTTCACATGTTTCTAGATGGCCCCTCTGTTGTGGTTCAAAGAAGTGAGGTTGCCAAGAGTTTTGAGGTTGTATTGAACTTGAGAATGGAGGGCCCCGTGGAGAGATGGACGCAGTCCAGTCTCTCCACGGGAAGCTTCGGGCCGGAAAGAGACGGCCTAAGGCAGGATAGGCTGGAGGGCGAGGAAGGGGAGGGAGTTAGTATAGGGTATAAAGGAAGGGGCGGGGGCAGGGATCGGCCTCTTCGCCGCTTGTCACGCTGCTGATAGGTTTGGAGCTGATCCCCGCGGATAGGTGTAATTATGGCCGCGGCGCATGATGAGGCGGCTGGGCGGGCCACGCTTCGCGTGTTGGTCAAAGCCAGCCGCAGTGATTTGCTCAGGCTTGGTGTGTTAGACCAGGCCTGGGTGGGTATGCAGCACGCTAGGCGTGCTCCTACTCATGGCGTGGCTGCGGCAGTTGCCGCCTCCCGCACGCCGATTAAGAAGGGGAATAAAAAAGGAAAGGGGGTCGAGGACGTTGTAAGTCCGCTGCCCCAGGGTCCAAAAGTGAAAGTGGGGCAGTGGGGGAACATGACGTGCAGGAAATACTGGCGGGGGAGGGGCAGACTTATGAGGCAGCTGACAAGGCGTCTGGGCCCAGTGGCCAGGGCCTGATTTCAGGTTTAGAGATCACCCGTGGGAAGGTGTTGACTATTGGGCATGAGGGCATGGAGATGCCCCTGGATTTGTCTGTGGGCGGCCAGGCTGGCACGGCTGGCAGGAAAGGCTTGGCAAAGGGGCATGGGGGGTAAGGGAAAGGCCAGAGTCAAGAAAGCCCAGGTGTCAGAGAGAAGGGCACAGGTGGGTGTTAATGAGAGTAGGGTGGGGGTGACAGGTATGGTGCCCACTATGAAGCTGGGGGAGCCAAGTGGAGTGGGTACGGGGGGGAGGTTTGCCAGCAACATCCCACCACTGACTGGTCAGCAGTGGACATTGAGGCTAGGATACAGGAGCAGAGGAAACTAGTGGCGGAGACAGGGTAGCGGTGGGCGCACCTCTGTAAAGAAAAAGGTGAGGCAGAGGGTCGGGCCAGGCAAGCCAAGAGAAAATCAGGAGGCCCCTGTGAGGTACCCATGGGGCGTAGCTTGGGGCGCAGCAATTGTGTGTTGGTCCCTGATGAGGAGCAAGGTATCGAGCAGGAGGCTGATGCGGCCTGCGGTGATGGCAGAGCAACAAGCACACATGGCTCACGCGGCCTTGTGCTGCACAGAGAGTCAATGCCAGCAGCAGAGGTTGGCAGAAAGGTGGCAAAGCTAGTGGGGCGCATTACGGCCTCAGGACATTGGGCTGAAGCAATAGAGGGGTCTTCGGCGACCTTCTCTACGTCACGGGACCACACGAAAGGAGCAGATGACAAACGCCATGGGGACCATGGGATGGTCGGCGTACGTGATGCGGTGGATGCGGAGGGTGACAATGATGAATGGGGTATGGACGAAGAAGACGTGGCTGATTTGGATTATGACAAAGGGTTGGATGAATAGGAAGACGGGGAGGTACAGGGCAAGGAGGTGAACGGGGAGCAAGGCAGGGGAGCGGGGTACAGGAGCGGCGCAACCCCTCTTCTTTTCCTGTTTTGCAGACATCAAAGAATGGCGCACGGAGACAGCGGGCCCAAGGCCTTGTTGAAGGAGACTACTCGGGCTCATGGAGTACATGGTAAGGGAGACTGGTGGTCCCCCTGGGGTGAGTGGAGGGCCAAGGTTGGTGCGGCCCAATATAAGTCAATTGGACTGAGGGATGAGTCAGCACATGGCACATTGGATACCAGTGTGGTATCAGTGAGTGGGAGGAGGAAAGAGGCTGGGAAGGTCACAACACCACAGGGTGAAAAGGGGGATGTGGTGGTGACCGGGGACAAGGAAAGTGATACTAAAGATGGGTATAGCCATAAGAAACGGCTACCCTACATGGGTTTAGCGATGCCTCTGGGGTCCCACGTGGGGGAGGAGACGAAGGCCCGGATATGGAAGCATGAGTGTAGCCGGACGTCCATCGACGCCGGACCAAGTACACCATAAGGGCATACCCCCGGGGCACTCGAGAGAGCCCCGGAGGCGTGACGTCAGATGAAGAAGGCGTCTTGTCCAGACGAGAAAAGAACGACGGACGAGACCTGGAAGAGCACAGAGAGACGGGAGAAACGCGGAGCAGAGAAGACGGAAACCGGGAGACGAGGGCCGAAGAAACCAAGTCTGACGCGAGAACCAGAACGCGGGAGAAGGAGAGAAACCAGAGGGCGTCTCCCGCCCCCCACCGAAGTGAAGTCGGGAGACCGCGGAGCAGCCGGCCACGTCCCCGGAGGGGCGTGGCCCCTACAGGTACATTCGTACCGAGACTGGGGATTCCTACCAGAGTGGTTAAAGGGAACGAGGGAACTAGGAAGGAATACAGGGAGGATAGCGGGGAGATCCTGCAAGGAAGGGGAAACCCTATAATACAAAAGAACCCTATTAACCATACTCCTCCCTAACCTCACGGGGAAACCCAGGAAAGAGAGGAGAGAGAGAGAAAGATAGAAAACACAACAGGAAAGAGAAACTAAACAGTTCACGGGAAGGCGACACTCACCATTGGAGTGAAAATTATCCCAACACAACCCTCACGTGTACCTACCCTCACGTCCCCTACTAACCCTATATAGTTCTTACTTTACCTATCCACTTACCTGTTTTTCCGTTCTCCTTTTTATTTTGGGGGTACCTGGGCGACCTCCCTACTGGAAAGACTGGACCTCTTCCAGATCAGGACCATATCCCAGTGGGACCGCGACAAGAACCCTGGAAGGGAGAACAAGGAGTTGAACGACCCTAACAGGAAGTTACCCTGTGAAAATAGAGAAAAGATAAAAATCAATCTTCATTGAGTTTAAATAAAGCACTTATCCCCTCAAACCGGCGCCTATCACATTATTCCAATATCTCTCTCACCGGAGATAAAGAACCCACTACAGTGGTGTCAGAAGTGGGATATTGGAATAGGCGCTAACTAGATTGAGACCATGGAGGGTCCTCCCACGATAGCAGACATGATGCAGCAATTAGCTGAGGGACAAAGACACCTGCAAATCGTGTGGGAGGAACAGCAGAAAGAAGAAAAAGTGGAGAGGGAGGCACTCCAAAGCGCCCTCAAAAGTCAGGCCACTATCATGGCCAATAATCAATTGGTACATGAGAATGCAATAAAATCCCTCACGGATACTATCGCGGCCACCCGGGTACATCCGAACGTGCCTAGCTCTGTCTTACAGCGGTATCAGGAAGGCGAAGATCCAGATGCCTTTTTTACCAACTTTGAGCACGTTGCCACTTCCGCCACCTGGCCTCAGGATAGATGGGGCCAGTATATAGCTCTTTTATTAACGGAAACTCTCCAAGCGGCTTATCAAGCGGTAAACCCAGGCGGAACAACACCCTATCAGGACATTCAAAAGAGTATCTTGGAGTGGGTGGGCTTTGATACAGAACATTACCGGGTCCGGTTTAGGAAAGCCAAGTGGGTACCCTCCGAGAATCCCAGGGCACTATACTTTCGGATTAAAGATTTGGGTCTCAAATGGCTAGGACCCATTGGGACTAATAGGGAAGATATTATTGAAGTTGTCCTGTTGGAGCAATATCTAGACGCCCTACCCACCAATACTCGCAACTGGATCAAACAACACCCAAGCCCTGATACGAACACTACCATTGAGTTAGCCTGTGCCTTTCACCGCTCCCTCGAGTTCAAGACACCCCTCATACGCACACCGCCTAACCCCACCCGACAGACCCTCGGACAAACCTCATCCCTGGGGCGAAGAACAGCAGAGGACCCTGGAAAAGCGCGAGGGCCTGAGAGACCATATGTACAACAACCTCAATGTTTTAGTTGCGGGGAGTGGGGCCATATCGCCCGGGTTTGCCCCCTGAAACTGGGAAACCAGATACCCCGAGGCCATCCCCATCACCAGTATTAACACCAAGAGTGTTGCCAATGCCTTGATAGGGTTCTTTTCCCGAATAGGTTTCCCCCGAGAGATTTTAACAGACCAAGGTACCCAGTTCATGTCCAATTTGATGGCGCAGATATGTCAACTTCTGGGGATAAAACAGTTGAGGACTGCGGTTTATCATCCACAAACGGATGGCTTGGTGGAGAGATATAACCGCACCCTGAAAACTCTCTTAACGAAATCGATTTCAGAGTCAGGTAAGGACTGGGATAGGAAACTCCCGTTAGTGTTATACGCCATCAGGACACATGAACAAGCTTCTACGGGCCATAGTCTATTTGAATTGTTGTTCGGCCGACAGCCTAGGACGTTATTAGACATGGCAGCGGAATTATGGGAGGAGGAGGATGGAGAAAAGTCCCTCCTGAAATATACCCGTGACTTAAAATCCAGGTTACAAGCAGTATGGGAAAACGTAAGGGAACATATGGAGAGGGCCCAAGATAAGCAAAAACGATATTACGATAGGAATACTTAAATGCGGACCTTTACAGAAGGAGACAGGGTGTTAGTGCTTCTCCCCAGTTCCGACAACAAACTGTTGGCAAAATGGCAGGGACCATATAAAGTGATAGGAGTGGTAACACCTGTTACCTACAAGGTACAACTCACGGCTAATCCCAAAAGGTCTCAGATTTTTCATGTCAATCTGCTAAAAAAATGGGTAGAACCTCTGGGAGGCCAGACCATTGGATGTCTAGTTAATACGGTTAAGGAACTGGAGATAGGATGGTGTCCCACTGACCGCCCTATAGAAAACGAGGTACCTCAGATAAATACAGAAATTTTGTTTCAACAGAACAGACAGTTAACCCGACTCCTCAACGGTCATACCCATGTGTTTTCCCCGATACCGGGTAGAACCAAGTTGGTACAACATCAAATCATAACTCAACCTGGTAAGATAGTCCGGTTGCGGCCCTATTGTATCCCCGAAGCTAGGAAGGTTCTGGTAGAAAATGAAATAGAGAAGATGTTAGACATGGGTATTATAGAACATTCCCAAAGCCCCTGGTGTTCTCCGGTGGTATTAGTGCCAAAGCCGGATGGGTCTATACGCTTTTGTATTGATTTCAGACAAGTCAATACCGTATCCCAATTCGATACGTATCCCCTTCCAAGGGTAGATGAACTCCTAGAGAAATTGGGAAAAGCTAAATACATGTCTACCCTAGATTTGACCAAAGGGTACTGGCAGATTCCTTTAGCTCAAGAGGATAAAGAAAAAACGGCCTTCTCTACTCCCTCAGGCCTATATCATTTTAATGTTCTCCCTTTCGGGTTACATGGGGCACCCGCCACCTTCCAGCGTCTCATAGACACCATCCTATGACCTCATACCAGATATGCAGCCGCCTATCTGGATGACATCGTTATCTATAGCGAAACTTGGGATGACCATCTGTCTCATTTAACCAAGATACTTACAGCCCTACAAAAGGCAGGGCTGACAGCCAATACCTCCAAAAGCCGACTAGCGTTTAATGAAATCTCCTACCTGGGATATTTTATAGGGAGAGGTATAATTAAACCCCAAATGAATAAAGTAGAGGCCATTCTACGCATAAAAACACCCACTACGAAAAAAGAGATCCGTTCATTTTTAGGCCTAGTAGGGTACTATCGGAGATTTATACCGCACTACTCCACCTTGGCCGCTCCCCTGACAGATCTCCTGAAGAAAGGTCAGCCCAAAAATATTGCAAGTCTCAACCCAGCACAGTCCCATAGTTACCACACCTTACAGAGGTGTCTTACTACCCAACCGGTTTTAAAGTGTCCTGAGTTTGATCTTCTGTTCCACCTACAAACGGATGCCTCAGACGTGGGTCTGGGGGCCGTACTCTTCCAGAAGGATAGGAATGACGTAAGCCACCAAGTAGTCTTTATTAGTCGCAAGCTTTTTCCCCGGGAACAGAAATATCCAATAATTGAACAGGAGTGTCTCGCCATCAAGTGGGCGATCGTAAGCTTACAATATTACCTCCTAGGAAGGTCTTTCCTATTGTATACGGACCACGCTCCTCTTACCTGGCTCTCGAGATATAAAGATACTAACGTCAGAATTCTGAGATGGTTCATGGAGCTTCAACCTTTCTCCTTCCAGGTCTGCCATCTCCCTGGTGATCTTATGGGTCAGGCTGACTATCTGTCCCGGTTCCCAGGCCCTTTGGGTCTCGAACAGCCCCATTCAAGGGAGGGGATGTGTAGCCGGACGTCCATCGACGCCGGACCAAGTACGGTCATAGGGGCCGTAAGGGCATACCCCCGGGGCACTCGAGAGAGCCCCAGAGGCGTGACGTCAGACGCAGAAGGCGTCTTGTCCAGACGAGAAAAGAACGACGGACGAGACCCGGAAGAGCGCAGAGAGACGAGAGAAACGCGGAGCAGAGAAGACGGAAACCAGGAGACGAGGGCCGACGAAACCAAGTCTGATGCGAGAACCAGAATGCGGGAGAAGGAGAGAAACCAGAGGGCGCCTCCCGCCCCCACCAAAGTGAAGTCGGGAGACCGCGGAGCAGCCGGCCACGTCCCCGGAGGGGCGTGGCCCCTACAGGTACGTTCGTACCGAGACTGGGGATTCCTACCAGAGTAGTTAAAGGGAACGAGGGAACTAGGAAGGAATACGGGGAGGATAGCGGGGAGATCCTGCAAGGAAGGGGAAACTCTATAATACAAAAGAACCCTATTAACCATACTCCTCCCTAACCTCACCGGGAAACACAGGAAAGAGAGGAGAGAGAGAAAAAGAAAGAAAACACAACAGGAGAGAGAAACTAAACAGTTCATGGGAAGGCGACGCTCACCATTGGAGTGAAAATTATCCCAACACAACCCTCACGTGTACCTACCCTCACGTCCCCTACCAACCCTATATAGTTCTTACTTTACCTATCCACTTACCTGTTTTTCCGTTCTCCTTTTTATTTTGGGGGAGCCTGGGCGACCTCCCTACTGGAAAGACCGGACCTCTTCCAGATCAGGACCATATCCCAGTGGGACCGCGACAAGAACCCTGGAAGGGAGAACAAGGAGTTGAACGACCCTAACAGGAAGTTACCCTGTGAAAATAGAGAAAAGATAAAAATCAATCTTCATTGAGTTTAAATAAAGCACTTATCCCCTCAAACCGGTACCTATCACATTATTCCAATATCTCTCTCACCGGAGATAAAGAACCCACTACAATGAGTATGTGGATGTATTTCGGCTCTTGAACAGAGACATTCAGGCTAAGGAAGGTTCAAAAGAGGAAGAGCGGGAACTGGCGCGTAGGCCTAGGGTGCCTAACACCATGGATAATTGGACCTCGGCATTCCTGATATATGCTAGTATTTTCTGCGAAGAATACGCAGACAGAGTCATCGCCATGTTTAATACATGGATATTATTCACAAAGCCCAAATGCATTTTGGTGGTTTTGCATGGTTGATCTATGATGAGGAGTTTCAGGCTAGAGTGAGCGTTAACCCTAACAAACTGTGGGGTATGTGGACCCGGAGCTATGGATGTAGTGGATGGCTTCTTCACAGTCTGCTGCATCCACTCATACAGCTAGTGGTCTTCCTGTGGTCTATGGGCCCTTTCAGCAGCATCCCTCCCCAGTCGCTGCAGGCCAGGTACCAAGAGCACCATTACCTAACTCAGAAGTGTGTTGGAATTTCAACAAGGGGTTTTGCTTTAGGCACCCTTGCAATTTCAAGCATAAATGTTCCAACTGTAGGGGGGAGACATCCAGTCACACAATGTTTTTCATTGGCCAGTCCTGCGGAGCAGTGGAGATCTTCCAGGGGCAGAGGAGGCCAGGGCACTCCTGGGCCAAAGGGCACCTACTCCAATTAAACTTGATGGGTTACTGGCCTGGCTGCGCACGTACCCAGATACGGACATGGCACGCACATTGGAATGGGGTTTTAGACAGGATTTTCAAGTAGGGTACCAGGGGCAATGAGTGACTAGATGGGCGGAGAATTTGCAGTCAGCTTTGACCATGCCTGATGTGGTAGAGACAAAACTGGACAAGGAGGTGGCAGAGGGTAGAATTGTGGGCCCCTTTTACGGGTGGCCCATGTAGGATCTTATGGTCTCACCTTTGGGTGTGGTCCCCAAGAAGGCAAAGGGGGAGTTTTGTTTGATACACCATTTGCCATGGCCAGAAAGGGCATCAGTCAATGAATTTATTTCGCCCGAAGATCCCAGGGTGGTATATGCCTCAGTAGATGACGCTAAACGGCTCATAAAGGGATACGGTAAAGGTGCAGAGTTGGCCAAGTGTGACATCAAGGCAGCTTTCCGGCTGCTTCCCATCCACCCTGAGGCTTTCTCTTTGTTGGGGATGTAGCTGGGAGGGGCGATTTACATGGACAGGGTGCTACCTATGGGGTGCGCAATTTCTTGCGCATTGTTTGAAACCTTCAATACTTTCTTGCAGTGGGTATTTGTGCAACTTAGTGGGCATCGGACGGTGTCACACTATTTGGATGATTTTCTTTTTGTGGGGGCGCTACATTTGGGAGCGTGTGGTAAGGCAGTGCGATGTTTTGAGAACTTGGCGCAGGAGTTTGGGGTGCCTCTGGCATCGGAAAAGACAGAAGGACCTAGTTCCGTGTTGTAATTTTTGGGCATTGAAATGGACACAGTGGCATTCATGGTGAATTTGCCGGCGGATAAGGTTTTCAGAAATTTTGCAATTTCTGCACCAGGTCAGGTTGAGACAGAAGATAGAGCTGTGTGTGGCACAACAGCTCCTGGGCTACCTCAATTTTGCATGTCAGGTGGTACGGGGAGGAAGGAAATTTTGTAGACGCATGGGGCTAGCGATGTCTGGTGCATCCCTTCCTCACCACAGGATTAGGCTGATGGTAGGTTTGAGGGAAGACATCAAGGTATGGGAGCTTTTCTGACGCAGTTTAATGGGGTTTCCATGGGTTTTCGGGAAGAGGACACAGTGTGGCAGGTGCAAATCTTTTCAGACGTGGCAGGGGCTTCTGGTTTTGGCCTTTTTTGGGATGGACGGTGGTGCGTGGAACCTTGGCCAGCACATAGGTTAAACCAGGGCAGGAGCATTGCGATTTTGGAATTCTTCCCACTGTGGCTGGCTTTGGTGGTGTGGGGTGAAGAGCTGGCGAACAGGACAGTAATGTTTCATGTGGACAATTTGACAGTGGTTGAGTTGGTGAATAGACAGAGGGCAAAGGATCTTAGGCTGTTGCGCCTTTTGTGTAGATTCATGCTGTGCTGCTTGTCTTTGAACATCATATTTAAGGCTGCACACATTCCTGGGGTCAACAATTCTATTGCAGATTCCCTGTCTCGTTCACAGTGGCAGCGTTTCGGTGCATTGGCACCAGGCACAGAGGTGCACAAGACTGCAGTTCCAGAAGACATTTGGGAGTGGGGGGAGTGATAGTCATGAAACTGGTGGAGATGTTGCTGGCTGAATCCACGCTGAGAAGTTACTGTTTGGAATGGTTGGAATTTCAGGATTTTGAGATGAATGGAGACCATTTCTGGTGGCAAGGGAGGGGTGTGCTTGAAGCGCGCGTGGTGCGTTTTGTGTTATATCTGATTCACAAGGGTTTGTCGCCAGCTACTGTTGGGGGTAAGCTGGCAGGTGTGACTTTCTATGGGAAGTTGTTTTTCGGCAGGGACCCAGCAAAGGATGACATTTTGTCGAAAATATTGAAAGGGTGGGGAAAAGTACGATCAGGGTCGGGAAGTATGGTGCGTGAGGCAGTTACGTTCGAGCTATTGGTTCAACTGTTTCATGTGTTGCCTGTTTGTTGTGTGGATGCATATGAAGTAGCACTTTCTCGGTTGTGTATAACATGGATGTTCTTCTGGGCATTCCGAGTGTCTGAATTGCTGGCGGTGGGTAAGGATGCTGGGATTCGGAAGGAGGATGTGTGACAAGAGGGAGCACATTTGGGCATTTGATTTTGACGCTCGAAGACCAGTTGGGGAGGGGAAAGTGGATATGGTTGGATAAAGGGGGGCGGTGCAGGAATGGGACTCTTTTCAGACGCACGTTTCTGAGCAGGCAAAAGATGTTTTTGTCACATGAATGGGAAGGAGCTTAAGGCTTTCCAGTTGTTGGCTGTGATGAGAATGGCTTTGATGAGGGTTGGAAGGCAGCCGGGTAACTTTGGCACTCGATCTTTCTAGATTGGTGCTGCTACTGAAGTGGCT
This sequence comes from Pleurodeles waltl, assembly GCF_031143425.1. Taxonomy (NCBI): domain Eukaryota; kingdom Metazoa; phylum Chordata; class Amphibia; order Caudata; family Salamandridae; genus Pleurodeles; species Pleurodeles waltl. The sequence goes on from NC_090440.1 coordinate 1,089,359,756, forward strand.
CGTTTAGGCTGGGATTGGGAACGAATCCGGCGCATTGGCAGATGGAGGTCAAATGTCCGGATGTTCTAGTATTGCACCTAGGGAAATTGACTTGGTTTGATTATCAGGGCTCACCCTACTGCAACACATGCAGAGGGATCTGACACCACTAAAGCACAATATGCATGGGACTTGTTTTGTATGGATGGAGTTTGTGCCCAGAAGGAAGTGGAGAAGCATGGGGCCATTGAGCAGGCCAGGAGAAAACTCAATCAGACTATGCGCGTGTTCTGTGGGACTCAGAACATCAAAGTGCTGACACACAAAGGGTTTAAAGAGAGTGAACAGGGACTTTTTCGAGATGATGGGGTACATTTGTCAAACATGGGGAATCCACATTACATGATGGAATTGCGTTTTTTGCTGACTAACTTGTGGGGCTAGAAGCTATGGAGGAGTGAGCCTGTTTGTTTTCGTGTTACAGTGGGTTCGCTAGTGGGGCCTAGAGGGTTTATGCTGGATGGAAGTAGATGGGGAGGTTGGAGGGTCAGATGCGGGCTTGGCCACCCTTCCACCGGGGAAAAAGAAGCAGGTGAAGGATGACAGAGTGGGATGCTTGTTTTCAGGCAGGGGACGAATGCAAAGGGTGATGCGTGTCATAATAGAAGGGGATGCTGGGTGAACAGAGAAGTGGGGAAGGAAGTGAAATTGGAAGACGGGGGAGTTCAAAGTGAAAAGTTTGAAGTGTTCAATCAAGTTACGGTTATGTTAATGTTATGTTATGATAGCAAGCCTGTCCTAATAAATGGCTTTTTACACTACGGGAAGGGTGTCTAGTGTTTATGTCCCGATGGAGGGCCCTGTGGAGAGATGGACACAGTCCAGTCTCTCCACGGGAAGCTTCAGGCCAGAAAGAGAAGGCCTGAGGCAGCATAGGCTGGGGGGAGGAATGGGAGGGAGTTAGTATAGGGTATAAAGGAAGGGGCGGGGTCAGGTATCGGCCTCTTCGCAGCTTGTTGTGCTGCTGATAGGTTTGGCCGCCCACCCACCCTACAGGAGGAAAGCGAGGGGTGAGTGCGTGAGGATAAGGAGGAACTGGGGTTGGGGGAGGGGTAGGGTTTTGTTTTGTATGCCAGAATTAGGGCAGCTTGCTAGTGCGGGCAGTAGATGGGGAGGGTGGAGGGTTAGATGTGGGCCTGGCCACCCTCCCACCAGGGAAAAAGAAGGAGGTGAAGGATGACAGAGTGGGATGCTTGTTTTCAGGCAGGGAACAAATGCAAAGGGTGATGCATGTCAGAATGGAAGGGGATGCTGGGTGAACACAGAAGTGAAGTGAAGGAAGGAAGTGAGTTTGGAAGACGGGGGAGTTCAAAGTGAAAAGTTTGAAGTGTTCAATCAATTTACGGTTATGTTAATGTTTATGTTATGATAGCAAGCCTGTCCTAATAAATGGCCTTTTACACTATGGAGAATGGCGTTGAGTGTTTATGTCCCGATAGTTTGCAGAGGAGAAGGGCTGGATGAGATCAAAGCCTAAATGTATGAAAGTTTAAAATAATGGTTCCCAATGTGCAAGAAATTACAATTCACAAAATATTAATCAATAATATAGATGTTCTATCATATCTTGTACTACGATACACAATCGTTATGATTCACATTTCAAAATACCGAATAACAATTACTAACTCAATAGCAGACGTAATTTGCAAATGTAAAACTTCCAGTCGCTGATGACATTGGTAAACCAGGCAGTGAACCAGGTGCAGCGTTACATAAAAGGAGAGAGGTGCAGAGGGACTGAATGTAACTACCAGCATTAAACTTAAAAAGTGGCAAATCATGAATCAGATGAGGACAGTTGCAGAAGTAGAGAGTGAAAGTGATGTGATGCTGATTTGGAAATTCTGAAGCAGACGTGTGTAGCAGAGAGTGGCAAATTATTCGGCAAGTAATCTTTTATGTGCCAGAGGCAACCACAAAATATAAGGGGGTACAGTAAACACCAAATCAATGCTGTGGATGTGACAAATAGCATCATCAGAAAAAATCAGAAAGAGGGATTACGATTTGAGATTACATACAAATTAGGAGCGAGAAGAGCGGAGTCATACTGGCATAGCAGGGGGCATATTTACAAAATAATGATGCAGCCCAGCACCGCATGCCATCTTGCAGAGCCAAGCTAAACCATTAGGAAAGTGCAAGGATGCATCATATTTATAGCAATATGACACATCCCTGTACTTTCCTCAGTGCTGGCGCACAATTGGCAGCCTAGCCCCGGCGCAGGCACCCTTGCAACATGATGCAAGGGTGCCTGTGCTGCAGGGATGATTGGTTATGTGCAGGAAGGGACTCCTTCCTGCACATAAACACTCATTAATGGTGTTTTCCTCCTTCTATATGTGTTGCAGGATGCAGCACACATAGAAAGAGGAAACAAATAAGGAGAAATAAAGATATTTCTCTTCGTTATGCCACCCCTGGGGTAGCATAGAAATCTGACGCATTCCCAGCCACGTAAATCCAGGAATGCTTCAGATTCCGGGTGTTGCCTGGGAACACCCACAGCAACACCCATAAAACACCCCATTCACTCAGAGTAATGTGTGAAAGGGGCCATATTTACAAGTCCATGAAAGCCATGCAAGGTGGCTTTGTGTGGCCTTGAAAATATAGACCAGGACACTGTAGCACTTGAGCATAAAAAAAAGAGATGCTTTGGTGGCTCTAGGGGCTTGTAAATATGCCTGTAGGTTTTCCTAGTACAGAAAGCCTTCCAAACACAAATTAAAAATAATGGCTTTCATAGTCCAACCACAACCTACCACTGGTGTCAGCAACATCAACACTTCAGCCTCGGTGGCTGTCATAAAAAGTAAGGTTCAATTAAAGTATCCTAGGGCGTAAAAATGAGGAGCAGACAACGTCAAACATATGTATTCATGCACACACTCATACATGCACAGATTGATACAAATACATTTTGTAAGACTTATATCGACACATATAAATCAATTTGTTCTGTATCATAACACTAACACATTGTGTCATGGGACTGTAGTGCTAATATCAACATAAATTTGTTTAAAAATATAAATCAAACTACAGAAGAAGGTATGTTTCATCCTCATTGATTATATGTTTTGAACATCTTAAAAACAACATTTCTGATTTTATTATTTGCATATTACATATAATGGTATCATATGCACTTTTGTTGACTCAACATGCATGCTCTTTCTCCAGACAGAACCATGTAGACAAAGTGTCACGGATGTGACACATGAGCAGAGGCCAGGGTGCTAGACCTGTCAGCCTTCAGGCGGTCTCCCCCAACATTTTGCCTTCCTCCTCCACTTTTTCTGACCTAATTTTTGCTGGTATTATAACTGTGCACAGTATTGTAACGAAACATGAGTGGGCTCCCCTGCAAAGTACACAGAGGGTCACCCTCCAAACTCACTTCTGAGCTCCCAGGCCACGTTACTGTGCTGAGGGGGCCTCCCTAGAGCTCCTGGGCTCCCGCACCATGGGGGTTGCAGGAGCTTTTGTTACGCCACTGTCTGTGCATTCAACCACTGATAATCAATGCTAAAGTACTTGTACTCTCTCCTCTAAGTGCGGTAATGTTGACTTACCCCCAATTGGCATATTTGATTTACTTATAAGCCCCTCGTAAAGTGGTACTACATGTGCCCAGGGCCTGTGAATTAAATGCTACTACTGGGTCAGCAGCACTCATTTTGCCACTGATAGAACTGGGGTTTCTGGTTAACATAGTATGTACCCTGTAAAAAGAGGAACCACCACTTTTAGCCAGGGTAAGCTAGATACACACTTTGAGATGACCTGTGCTCACTGTCTGGTAGCACTGCACAGAGCAGGAAGGCTTATATAAAGAGGCAATGTGTAAACTATTTTTGTAACACACACAAACAGTAACACAGTGAAAACACCACAAAAATACTCCACAGAAGTTTAGAAAAATAGATAACATTTATCTGAGTAAAATTAAAACAAATCATGACAAAAATCTAATCAGTGTAAGTCGAGATATGAATTTTTACAGAATAAGCCAGAAACAGTCCTTTAAAGTCAAGGTCTCTAAAAGCTTACTTGAGGTCGTGCTAGACCGGAGTAAATCCAAAGTTCAGGCCAACCGTGATGAAGGGCAGGCTGGCTACAGGACTTGAGCAGAGCCAGCTGAAAAAATACCTTAGATGGAGCAAGTGTTGACATTGAGGAGCGATGCGTTGATCAGTTCGATGCTTGGGTGTAAAGCCTTGCAATCTGGTCCTGCATCAAAATCTTCTGAGAAGAATTCAGTACATTGCCTTCGAACCTCCCAGTTGGGTCCTGCATCGTCGTCCAATCAACAATGCGTCAGAGGGTACTGCATCGGTTCCAGGTGGCACAAAGGTTCTGATGTGTCGATTCTTGCAGAAAAGGTAGCTGCAAACTCACTTGCAAGGCCCACAACTGTATTGGCACCTCAGGAAGGGTAAGACTCACAGATTCCAGAGTCCAGCAGAAAAAGCAGGATTGCAGGTAGTATTTGATGTCCCTGAGATTGCAGGAGAACAGGGGGTAAGCCAGTAAACCTGTGGAATCACTCTGGGTCAGATGAGAGGGTCAATATTTCCTTAGAATTTGCAAAAATCTGCAGGCAGCAGGGTAGCTCAACAAGGCAGAGAGCAGTACTTCTTGTAAAGCAGTCCAACAGCATGGCACTCCTTGTAGCACAGCAGTCCTAACTCCAGGCAGAGCTCTTCCCAGGTCCAGTAGTGCACTGATTTAGTAGGGTCAGAGACCCAGTTCTTATACTCAAATATGCCTTTGAAGTGAGGGTGACTTCAAAGAAGGGTCTTAGAAGAGCACAGAGGTCCATTGTTCCTAGCCCTGGCCCAGACTACCAGTGGGGATGGGGGGAGGGAAATCAGTGAGTCAAACAGGCAAAAAGTTTGGGGAAAGACCACCGTAATGCTGACAGGTCTAACAGCCACCCACTCAAAAAAATATCCCCTTAAACATGTCTCAGGCCTGCCATTGCAGGGCATGTGTATGCAGTTTTAAGCTGCAACATTGACTTGGCAAAATAAATCTTCCCTTTTTATACATATAAGTCACCCCTAGGGTAGACCCTAGACTGCCCATAGGGCAGGGTGCAATGTATTTCAAAGGAAGGGTGTGTACTTTTATGTTTTACATGCCATGGTAGTGAAAAACTCATACATTTGTTTTTTACTACTGCAATGCCTTCCTCTCTCATAGGGCAACATTGGAGTTGCCATATTACATTTTAGATTTGTAACTTCCAAATGGGAAGAGATCACCATTCATCTTTAGTGTCTTTCACAATTTTAAAGCCTAACTTATGGTGAAGTTGGATTTTAATTTGCAGTTCTGACAATGCCACTTTTAAAAAGTTGATTTTTTTTGCCTTAGCCATTTGGTGCATACAGTCTGTCTCTGGTCACATGACGGGTGTAGTTGGCATTTGGGATTTCTGTATTCCTCCTAGACAGCCACACATGATGGGAACTTAGGTGTGACTTGATGGGCCATCCCTGGCAGGATGGGAGGGAGGAGCTGGGCACAGTCTCACTCACACCTAAATAGGCTGTGTCCTGTCCACATACAAAGGCCCGTATTTATACTTTTTTAGTGCCGCATTGGCGCCGCTTTTTTACGCAAAAGCGGTGCAAACTTACAAAATACAATTGTATTTTGTAAGTTTGCGCCGCTATTGCGTTAAAAACTGATGCAAATGCAGCGCTAAAAAAGTATAAATATGGGCCAAAATGTCTAACAACCCTCCATTGTCACTTCAGCCAGCTTGGAGCCAAGGCAGGATAGGCAGGGAATTCCTTGCACTCCAAAGCCAATGTCTAGAAGCTTCTCCTATCTTCCAAAAACAGGACACCAGGGCATAAAAGATGGACCTCAGATACCACCACTTCAGTATACTTCTGGACCTGTGGGTACTCTGCCAGGAAGAAGGACTGCTGTGGTGCTGAAGGACTGCAACTCTGCTAAGAAGAACTGCTGTGGTGCTTAAGGACTGCAACTCTGCTGGACTGCACTCTGCTGGGCTCCTGCTTTGCTATGCTGCGCTGCTGCCTCCTGCCTGGGTGAGAAGGATAGGACCTGCATCTTTTGAACCCAGAGTGACTGTAAGGGCTAGTTGGCTAGCCACCTAATCTAAAACTTCAGGGACATAACAGGCTTCCAACAACCTTCCATCTGCACCTGTACTCTGCTATCTGTGAATCTGCTGTTCCAAGTGGTGCCACATGCGTCCTGCACTCTTGGGAGTGGGCCTATAGTGCTCTGACAGCCTGTTGATCCAGCGGAACTGACGCATCCCCTCTGCTATGTGGCGCTATCCCAAATGTAACAGATTCATCATCACAACTGTGTGGATTGGACCTGTTGCAAAGACTCTCATCACCACTGCCTTCCACATCGTCTATGGAACCACCACTGTGAAACTCTTCTCTGGCGCAGGTCCCTCACATCACTCATCGACAGCAGCCTCAATGATGACACAGGACTCTGCATCGCAGCCTCACAGCTCTTTAGAACCAATGCATTGACCGAATGCTTGTGGCACCCCAACACCAGACTTCACATCGCAAGCCTCGTAGATGGGATCCTCAACATAAATGCAACAGGACCTTACTGTGCAGCCTCCCTGCATCTCAGAACCAATGCATCCCCTAGACTTCATGACACATTTCAGAAGTGGATCCATGCAATGCCACACAAACCAGGATTGAAGGTACTTTTGATCAGAGAGTCTAACTGGGTCCCTGTATGTGCCCCACTCTCTATCGTGGTCAGCATGAGCTTGTGACTTTGTCCCAGTCTGGCACAACCAGATGTCCACAGTTGGTACTTTAGGCCTTTTGGTTCTATTTTCACATAGAAATTTCAAATTCGGTATCTCCGGTTCTATTAATTGAGTTTTTGTCATTTTGGTCTTGTTTTATTTATTAAATTGAGATCTATTTTTCTAACTCTGTTGTGGGCTCCTTTTGTGGCGTGTTTCCACTGTGTTACTGTTTGAAGTGTTGCACAAGTACTTTATATATTGCTCTAAGTTAAGCCTGACCGCTCTGTGCCAAGCTACCAGGGGACTGAGCACAGGTTAATTTGGGGTTTGTTTGTGTCTTACCCTTATAGGGATTGTGGTTGCTGCTTGACCAGGGCTCACACCTCAGTCAACCAACAAACCAATTTTTTACACAGGGACAGTGCACAGTCCACAACCCCAATCAAGTAGAGCAAATACACCCACACTGGAAGCCATAAAGACATGGCAATGGATATAGAGGCACCTGAAGGAATGACAGACCCACCTGCTAATGCTGTTACTTTGTCAGCAACCACAATCCCAGCTGCTACAGTTAGTGTCACTCAATGGCACTCAGTGCTCCTGCCATTAAAAATCACTTCAGGGTTGCACAGTTAAGAACAAAGGGGCATATTTGTGAGCCCCTTGCACTGCTGTTGTGTCACTTTTTGTGATGCAACGTCAGCACAAACATTGAAATCATATCTATGAGGCCATAAAGTCACTTTGCACTTTGCATAGCTTTGAATGGCCTCATAGATATGGAGTAAGGCAAGGCAGTGCAAATCAATGCCTTGCCTTACTCTGTGCACGGGAAGCATTCCATGGGTGTTGTAAACCTGGGGATGCACCAAAACCTTACGCCTCCCCAGGGGAGGCTTAGCTCAGAGAAATATGTTTATTTCTCTTAATGTTTCCTCTTTCTATGTGTCCTGCATTCTGCGGCACACAAGAAAGAGGAAAAGCCTCCCAGGATTGTTTTGTGCACAAAGGTGCCCCTTCCTGCACAAAAACAATCTTTTCTAAAACACAGACACTCTTGCACCATGATGCAAGGGTCCCTGTTTTAGCAGGAGGCTGCCAAAGTGGCACCATCGCAGTAGGAAAGGACAGGAATGAACCATATGCCATTGATACTGCACATTTCTGACCCTTCCCGTTGACGCAGGGCAGGAAGCTGGCTTATTGCGCTGCCCTGCACCAAAAGCCCATAAATATGGGCCTAAATGGAAGTAGAAGAGAAGATTCGTCAGCATTGGCACACTATTTCCAAAAGCTATAAAATGGTATACTTGAAATTCAGAAAAAAATGCATACAGTTATCTGTGAACTTTACCCATAGGGTGTGCAAATTACAAAAACTGTCTTTACTGAGACTATGTTGTTGAATAGCAGAAGAAGGGAAAGTGCAGAGATGAGGACAACTCCTCTCCGATGCTCATCTTCAGACATTTGGTCCCCGTGGATCGTTGAGCTGCATGTACCTCTACCATGAGTAGACACTCTTTAAATCGACTGGCCAGTTAACGTGTCAAAAAGTGGATCGAGCAAAAAGATTAGTTCAAGTCATTAGCTTAAGAAGAATTAAAAACTTCTATTGGAGGAGTTACCACTTTCTGAGAGTGAACGGTCTAGTGTAAGTAGGGTATTCGTGCAAAAAGGCAGTATAGGTACACATTGCAGGAGTGATGAAGTACAGGGTCGTGTATCAGAGGTGCCTATGACTAGGCCAACTGAACATATATCAAAGAAAAATAATAAACGTATTTTTCTTTAAACAATATATGCCTGTTTATATAATACAAATATATTAACTTTTTGTACTTATTTATATTTAATGTTTTTTCACCCATTTTATGTTCATATTTTCAAAATATGGAAATTAGTTGGGAATACTCAGGAAAAATTACTTTAAAGCAAAAATAGTGTTCATTTGACTTGCTCATAATGCCAATCGAGTATTTTAGATTCATAAAGAGTTTGCAAAATCTTCTCAATATTCTCTTCTCTCATCAGAATATAGAATGTTTTATCTAGATGTTGAAGATAGTGAGCAGGCCGTCAATGTAGGGGTCTTCTCCCGCAACAGGATTACCTTCATTTGGTTCTTGTGCCAAGCCCCTCCACATTGCAGTGTTGTGTAGCACTACACTACCTTCAGCCAGTTTACCAAATGTCTCTTGAGTGTATCCTATGGCACCCCTCCACGTTCATGTAAACAACAAAATCTATCCTTCAGAATGCCAAAAGCTTTTTCTGCCACTAATCAAGTTTGCTTATGTGCTGCAGTGTAGTGGCATTAGGTAGGTGCACATTAGTGTAAATATTGTGTTGAGTATCAATGGCCAAAAGGTCTATACACTGTTATCTGTAACATAGAAACATGGGTATGGACATGTACAAAGTTGTTGTACGGCGGACATGGCATCATGGAATATGACACTCAACAAGCAAACATCTATGTCCCAGGTCTCCTCCTGCAAGGCAACTGTAAAGAGCACAATGATGAATGAGTCTGTGTATTCCCATAGTACTAGCCAACAATATCCGTAATATGTATTCTTCATTGCATAACATCTGGATGTTCAGCAAGTGCTGGTTTTTCCTATTGCCATTCAGATACTTTCTGGCAGAGGGGAGACATGTAAGGATGTGTGTGTCATCTGCACATCCTATGACGTTAGGAAAACATGTAATTTGGTGAAAAATCACTTTTGGTGCCTTCAAATCACATGAGGTTTTTGGGAAGCTGATATGTATATTGATCCAGTTCTGCATTTTATTGAGGAAAGTTCTAAACACCATTGAAAACTCTCGGTGATATGCTTCCTGATACTGCAAAATGCCTCGAAAGCTCCCTGATGACAGGAGAGAACACAGACTCCATATACAGGGATGGCTTTGCACTCCAAGCCTGCCTCAATAGCGTAGTCTACACCTCATTAATTAAATCCGGTATGACTGCCTTGCTCAGCAAGTGTCTGGCATAAACTTTCTCATCTGTTGATCAAGTAAGTTGACTTTCTGTCTCAAAATCTGCTCTGTCTTCACCTTACACACTGGAGCTCCCATACACACCTCCCCCCGACTTTCAGGAGGGCTGATTCTCAAACTTCACTTTGTAGTATGTTATTTACTACGTTAAACATACTACAAATTGTACCACAAAATGTAAGTTTGGGTTATAAATTTGTGTGCAGTGTTATCCGCCCGGTCTGCAGAGTCCCTGCAGTCTGCACAGTGTAGATTTGAGGCCTTTATTTATACTTTTTGGTGGAAAACTGCACTAAAGCAGTTTTGCACCAAAAAGGTCAACACCGGCTTGCACCATTTCTATGCACCAGCTAGGCACCATATTTATGGAATGGTGCAAGCCAGTGCAAAGGGTAGGCTAGAGTAAACAAAAAGACTTTAGTCGGGTGGGGATAGCGGTATAGAAGAAGGGGGTTTAGTACCAAAAAATGACTTTAGGCAGGTTAGAGTAAAAAGAAAATGACTCTAACCAGATTACCATCATTTTATGGTGCTAAACCTACCATGCCACATGACTCCTGCCTTAGAAAAGGCAGAAGTCATGCCCACCACCCCAATGGCCAGCACAAGGGACAATGGTCCCCTGGGCATGGCCATTGCGCCCTGTGCCATGTATGGGGGCCCATTACAGGGCCCCCTATGGCACTTTATAAATTAAAATGCAATACTTACCTGTACTTATCTGTACTTACCTGGGATGGGGTCCCCCATCCTCCGCAGTTCCTCTGGTGTGGGTGGTGGTGCCCCTGGGGCCTGAGGAGGACACCTGCAGGCTTGATTCATGGTGTTCCACCATGGAATTCGGCCCAGAGGTCCCCTAATGCCTTCCCTGACCAAGGAGTTAAAAAACGGGGCAAAGCAACCTTTGCACCATTTTTTGACCCCTACTGTGCACCATTTTTGCACGGGAGTGTAAATATGGCGTTAAGGCCATGGAGTCATTTTTTGCACCGGAACGCCTACCTTACATCTCATTAAGGCAAGGTAGGTTTCCACTTCCAAAAAATTACTTTAACTCCATAAACTTGGTGCTAGACGGCTCGAGCACCAAAGTATAAATACGGAGTTAGTTTTGCACCGAATTAGAGTAAAAAAAAATGATGCCAATTCGGTGCAAACAGAGTATAAATATGCCCCTTAGTTGTAAATGTGGGAGGGAAGTGAGTGGGAAAAGGGGCAGAATTACTTCTAAAGGGGATAGGATTAGGGAGGAGTAAGAGGGGTTTAGGAAGGGAGGGATTTAGGGAAGGGCGTCACCCGCCCACACAAGAGTAAACTGATTGGTTCTCTCTGGGGATGTGACATGTAACTAACACTTTTGTAGTAAGTTTATACACGGAGTTTGTAAATACCGAAAGTAGTCAACTTACTATAATGTGTAAACTTACTCAAAAGTGTTAACTTGCCTCTGCGAATCAGGCCCATGGAATGAGGTCACTGTGGATATATGGCTGCTTTTTAGATACACGGTAATTAGCACATGCAATTTGTTTTGCAACGATTCACAATTTACAACTCTTTCGTTTATTGAAAATACAAACTGTTATTACTGATTCACATTTTAAGAATCACAAAAAGAGTTGCATGTTTTCAAAATTATTATTTATCTGCTTCAGTGTGCATTTTTAACAAGTCTGCATTTTCAGCCCTTTGGTACATTGCCAGGGCATTTTAGGCCAGGGTTAAGACCGACTTGCGAAACATTTTTCTTTCATATGTTAGGGCCCTATTTCTGACTCCATTCACAGTGGGATAGCAGTTGTGCAAAATGCTTGAATTATAGCTTAAATTATAGCTCAGACTGTACTTTGAAATTGACACACGTTCACCACCGTGCCCTTTTGTCCGGGCATTTTAGCTTAAATAAGCCTATCCTTCAAGGCTAGATTTTCACTAAAAGAAAATAATATAATATGGACCGTAATGACAAACAACGTGAGAAAAGGCAACATATATTAGACACTGAGGCCCGTATTTATACTTTTTGACGCTAAACTGCGCTAACGCAGTTTAGCGTCAAAAGGTTTAGCGCCGGCTAACGCCATTCTGAAGCGCCATGCGGGCGCCGTATTTATTGAATGGCATTAGCCGGCGCTAGCAGACCGGCGCTGCCTGGTGTGCGTGGAAAAAAACCACGTACACCAGGCAGCGCCGGCGTAGGGAAAAATGGCGTTAGGGCGTCTTAAAATGGGGCAAGTCAGGTTGAGGCAAATAAATCGCCTCCACCCGATTTGCGCCATTTTTTACGACGCCCAGACGCCATTTACATGACTCCTGTCTTAGTAAAGACAGGAGTCATGCCCCCTTGCCCAATGGCCATGCCCAGGGGACTTGTGTCCCCTGGGCATGGTCATTGGGCATTGTGGCATGTAGGGGGGCACAAATCAGGCCCCCCTATGCCAAAAAAAAATATAACAAAAAATAAAAAATTATACTTACCTGAACTTACCTGAATGTCCCTGGGATGGGTCCCTCCATCCTTGGGTGTCCTCCTGGGGTGGGCAAGGGTGGCAGGAGGGGTCCCTGGGGGCATGGGAGGGCAGCTGTGGGCTCATTTTGAGCCCACAGGTCCCTTAACGCCTGCCCTGACCCAGGCGTTAAAAAGAGGCGCAAATGCGGGGTTTTTTGCCCCGCCCACTCCCGGGCGCGATTTTTGCCCGGGAGTATAAATACGACGCATTTGTGTCGCAGTCATTTTTTTGGACGGGAACGCCTACCTTGCATCTCATTAACGCAAGGAAGGCGTTCATGCAAAAAAATGACGCTCATTCCTCATACTTTGGCGCTAGACGCGTCTAACGCCAAAGTATAAATATGGCGTTAGTTTTGCGCCGAATTTGCGTCGAATAAAACGACGCAAATTTGGCGCAAACGGAGTATAAATATGCCCCTGAGGCCCATATTTTTACTTTTTTAGCCCCGCATTTGCGTCGCTTTTTGACGCAAAAGCAGCGCAAACTTATAAAGTACAATTGTATTTTGTAAATTTGCGCCACTTTTGTGTAAAAAAAAAAAAAAAGACGCAAATGTGGCGCTAAAAAAGTATAAATATGGGCCTGAGAGAGATTTGAATATCGGTCATTGTGAAAGATACCTTGCTTGAAGTATATGTCAAAGAAAATCTGTGCACACTCTCTATTTGAAATTCTGTGTTTATTAACAAAAGAAAAAATAATCTGTGAATCACAGAGCCGAGAAAAAAGGGAACTTCCGACCACCCGGTGAGTATAACCGCTACCCAAGCAGAGACAAGGAAACATTTGGAGGTTTTCACACCTAGGCAACACATAGAACTCTAATGGTGACTTGTGATGAAATTGAGACAGAGGACCCACATGTGCAGTGTCTGAAGTCAGGGCTTAGTGTACAAACTACTTTCAAACTCATGCAAAAATGTAAACTTTCAGTGCTGAGCAAGCTACTTAAAATATCTTGCCTACAATGCTAGGCATCAAAGCAAGACTTTACACATTAGAGAACAAGCACAAACTTGGTAGCATGAATTAGCACTGACTGGAAAGATGGCTGCACTTGTTACAGTTACACCAAGGAAACATTTTATATTTCACATCTACTGATTAAAAATGGTGGCATGCCAGAGTCTCTTCTCCTTCAGTTATGTTTTTCAGTGACATAGACACTTGCCTTACTTTATTGAGTGAGTATTCAGACAGATCAGAATCATAGCACAGGACTTGGAACAAATTTAGGATAGATTAATCAGGATTGAAGTCTGCAAAGACGTATCATTCAAGTTCTTATGATATATATATATATTTATATATACACACACATTTTGGGGTCCATTTACAAGGATTCCTTGTAGGTGCTTGTGTAATTATCAATACCTGAAGCTATTTCACTCCTAAGACATATGGACCTTCTCAGTTCGGGGCAGGCCAAAGGTGGTGTTGAGACCATACGGGGGCACATCTCTGATTTACAAGGGGGTCAACTTTCTATTCATGCTGAGTGAGTACAAGGGAAATGGAAAACGTGCACAACTAAATTTTGACCACCAACTACTTTATGTCAGCCCTTATACCCAATACTCATGCACAACATGAGCAAACTGTCTTGAGTAATGCATGAATGTTATAACTCATAACAGTCAGGTCTTCATGATCGCATTAAAGCATGTTACCTATAAGTGCACATCTAAGATAAGAGATATGGCATGCCTATGAAGTTTTCATAAAATGTGGTGCTTCTTTACAAACTGTGCTTGTATGATGACACCTTCAATGTTCTCTGCTTTCGCTCCTATAAAATCACCGTTCCTCTTGGATGTTGAAGTATTAAAACTCATGGACAAGTAATCAATTTTAGAAACTTCTATAAAGCTATAAACGTAAGACCACTCAATGCTTCACAAAGGGCCAGATTTACAAGGCCCTAGTGCCTCCTTGTGCCATACTATCATAATTTTTTTACGCAAAGTGGCTTAAGTTTGCAATTTTCACTGCGCTATATTTACAAAGTGGCACAATGCATGCACTGCACCACTTTGTAACCCCTTACACCACATAAAGCACGTGTGAGGCATAATGTATGCAAGGGGGGCGTTCCGGCATTAGGAGGCCTGCAAAAATGAAAACAAGATTTCACTGCACCATTTTTGGCATACTTTTTAACGCCTGCTAAAAGCAGGCATTAAAGTGACGCACCCATTTTAATCAATGGGCCTCCTTGCACTTTGCAGCACTAGAGTCAAACGTTTTGATGCTAGTGCAGCAAAATGCCACAATAGCGTCAAAAATGTTGACGCTATTGGCCTAACGTGTGTCATGGTGCACCATATGGTAAATATGGTGCACCCATGGTGTCGTTAAGTGGGGCAGAGGCGACGCAAGAAAACTGGCATATCAGCACTTATGCACCAGTTTCTTGTTAATATGCCCCAGAGGGTCAAAAATAAGAAGGCAACTTTTCCATTGGGGGCCTTAAATGGAGGATGGCCAATCCTCTGCTTGTTGCCTAGGTCCGACATTTTTTTCAATGTAAGCTTCTGTTTCATTAGCATAAATATTGTGATAAAGCCACCTGCCAGGACATGATGAAAATAAAGTGTTGGGTAGGAAAGGGAGGGGTACTTTGTACTAGGAAATAAAGGGTGAGGAAAATCAAAGGAAGAAGAGGGAGAGGTTCAGTAGGGACATTATATGTGTCTAGATCCCCCTTATAGACCCTATTGGACGAGTTCTATTGAGCACAAGATGCTGGTTCAGCTGCGCCAGGTCGTCTGCGCCCCCCTGCTGGGTTGGGACTGAAGATATCCTGATTGTAAGGAGACCAGGAGACATGATGATTCAACAGGAATGAGTTTATCCTTTCCAGGCTCCCTTCTCTTTATACAAGGAGTATCTGACATCTTACCCCCTCTTTGGCATAATCCTCCTTCTTTGGGCTTGAGTTCTTGGGGTTGGACAACAAATGATCTAACTCCCCTTTTTCTCTGTAATTGTGAAGCTATGCCAAGTTAAGTTGGTCACTGGTAAATCTATGTTAAATAAATCTGTGGAACTCTACTTTAAAGTTCAAGTCTGCAGATGTTTATTAACAAAAATTGGCTGTGAATCACAGGGCCAGGGTACAATTGCATCCCCTGGCACACCATGGGCATAAATGCTAAAGTAAGCAAGAACAGGGCACACATTTATCATACAAAAGCTTCTAATGGCGATCATGAGGCAAAACCAAAACAAAGGCAATACAAAGGTGCAAGAACTGAAGTTCTGGATTAGTTTATAATCAAACTTTAACCATGTGAAAAAATGAAAACTTTCAGCGCTTCACAAGCTATTCGGCATGCATCAGAGCGCAGCTTTTTGCATCAGAGATAGGCGCCAATTAGTATCATGGTTTATTATTGAGTAAGAAAATGGCTGCCTCTATTATAGTTATACCAAAGCAAGATTTTTAATTTCACAACCTCTCCCTTTTGCACTATTTATTATGCAATTTTCAAAGCAATTGTATTGCCGTAAGTCTGTTTCCTTTGTGAGACACGACATCATTAAAACTTTAAAAAGAGCCATAATCAGATTTTTTTGCCTCCAGTAATGTCAATTTCTGCAAATGTCAGGGGAAAGAAAGAGATGATTCTTTAATTCCAGTGAAGCAGTCAATAGAGCATATACAAACCCTGGTAAATATACAGAGCAGGATACGTACAACAGAATCTGACAGAATTATTTCTGTTATCTTCATTTGCAGTCTCCCAAATATTTCATTTAACCGATACCAAATAATCCAACCATTAAGACTAATGGTAGCACGACTTTTGTGCATGTCCTTGGCACTGAAACATTTGGTATAAACAATGATCATTCTGATCCTACAATTGCACAAAAGTAAGCCTTGGCACCCAGAACAAAATCAAAAGCTTTGTTCGATTCTGCAAAAGGTCAGTCTTTTGGGTCCCCAATTGATAAAAAATGAACCCTTACACGAAGGCAATAGCTTTTGCAACTTCTTTGAAGACCTTAACTACAACTGGAATTTCTTGACTTGAAAGTCTTATCTTGTAAATACTGAATAGGACAGCGAAGAAATGCATGGGTTTGGATATCTCTCAAGGCACTCTTTTTCAAAACGGGGACCTGATAGAGGCACATCCTGTGGCGGGTACAATGTAAGAGGGTTAGCAGGATACAGACGACTCTTTGGGAACCCAGGTGTAGCCTTGGTTTCCACAAAGTAAATACCAGGTTGCTCTTGAGAACGTCTAAGGGAGTGAGGGAATCCTGAGGGAACTTCAAAATAATAAGGACCAGGTTTGTATTGGACCAGGGTACAAGAGACTCATTAACTGTGGCCCATATAATTTCTGCCAGTTTGACTTTCACAACTCATTCCATGGGCATTCATCAAGGATACCATTGATAACGCATCCTTCTATGTTAATTTATACATTTTAGGACTCGTTTTAGGCCGATGAATCTTTGGACCCAGTGGTGAGACACCGTAAGACGAGGTAACTGATCAATATATCAAGCAATATATCAATAATATTGTCAACATATATCACCACAATATATCTCAATTTAGACATTAGTTAAGATCGTTAACGCAACCATGACCTTTCAGTCATGAATAACCACACCTTATTGAAGTTTTGTGAATTTTATTCCCTATTGAGTACAATCTAATAGCAGATGTATTAATCTCAAAATCAAGAAGCAAAAGAGCATAGTCACAATGCGGCAACTATGATAAGGTTTCAACAATGCAAAGATCACAAACATAAGATAGTAATATGAAGGTAAACAAATCAAAATGCATAGAACCTCATATATGTCTTAGTTCAGCATAGCACCACGTCAGTCACGTCAGTTACGTCAGTCAAGGTGAATGCCTCATCTAGCCACTAATTAGCATCAGCATGTTGGGCTTCATGCAAAACAATTTAGAGCATCGATTTGGAAAACATCTAACTAAGGTCTCTAATCAAAAATACAGCAGTTGGTACCTAGAAAGGAAAAGCGAATAGACAAATTACAAGAGCAACTGTCATAATTACCCTCCTCGGAATGAGTCAGCATACAGGATCAGTCTTCATCTTCAGGACATCAGTTGAATCGCCGTCAGTCTATCTAGTCTAAGGGCAGGGGACACTTCCCTCATAAGGAAGAAAGTGCAATGGGGCGACTAAGGGTGAGGATGGATTTATTAAGTCTCAAGTCACCAAACAAAGTGACAGAGTTTCTGGATGCAATCAATATCATTCCCTACCTAGTTCCCCCGAGTCTCCTGTGTCATGGGTTTTTATCCCTTTTTCATAATACATTCCCCCAAAATTCTATTGGATAGTCACTACAACCCACTATCTGTAACCTATCAAATTATACATTAAATAATGCACTTGTCATTTCACGATAGTTTATAACATTTTGATTGGTCTTCATAATTGACGTTTTTCGTAGGTGGCACATCCGGGGTTACTTCATTCTCTGGCACGTTCTTCGGGTCAAAAGTTCTCTTTTCCGCGGTTGAATGTCCTTGAAAGTGTCCATATTTTGTTGCAAAGAGTATAAATTTTATACTAAAGCAGCTAGCATGCGGATGAGAAAAACTAGCAATGTTACATAAAACGGAGAAAAGAACAATTGCTGGGTCATGGCCTTTTGCGAGTCAGCACACTGAAGAAACAGAAAAATATGCTTTAATATGAGAGTTACACAGCTAGTTTTCGACTCACGCTAACTTAAGACTTATAGATGCTAATAAATACAATCTTCGTAGATGTTAACGTATTCAATTAATCATAGTACAAGCAATTATTTCTTACAGTCGACATTAGTTTATGCATACAATAATTCTTCACGTTTATAGGTATGTTAGAATACATTTCAAATGAATAATATTTTATAACTATTAATGCAGCTTTGTTAATTGTAAGCATTTCACATCTAGGTATATAATATTTAAACTACGCTCTCTCAGTCCCTCCTCTGATGACGCTCGTCATCACACAATTTTCTTTTTTATCTTAATTTTTCACCTTGCGCATAATACGCATTTCAACATCTTGCCCTTTATGTGAGCTTTCCCATATTTCATTGAACATTTTCTCTCTTTCACTTTCTTCATTTCGTCGGGCTCTTTTAGTCCAATTTCTTTTTACTTTGTCATTGATTTTACATGCCTCCCATAATCCTAATAGACAAACCAAAACAATTAATAGACCCATCATCATTTTTGCAAGTACCCCATTCCAAATGTTGTCAAACCAGCTTCCCACTCGGGCAATTCCTTTCCCAAATTTCTCCCAAACACCAAGGCCCGTATTTATACTTTTTGACGCTAAACTGCGCTAACGCAGTTTAGCGTCAAAAAATTTTGCGCCGGCTAACGCCATTCTGAAGCGCCATGCGGGCGCCGTATTTATTGAAAGGCGTTAGCAGGCGCAAGCAGACCGGCGCTGCCTGGTGTGCGTGGAAAAAAACCACGTACACCAGGCAGCGCCGGCGTAGGGAAAAATGGCGCTAGGGCGTCTTAAAAATGGTGCAAGTCAAGTTGACGCAAAAAATCGCCTCCACCCGATTTGCGCCATTTTTAACGACGCCCAGACGCCATTTACATGACTCCTGTCTTAGTAAAGACAGGAGTCATGCCCCCTTGCCCAATGGCCATGCCCAGGGGACTTATGTCCCCTGGGCATGGTCATTGGGCATTGAGGTATGTAGGGGGGCACAAATCAGGCCCCCCTATGCCACAAAAAAATATAAAAAAAAAAATATTTATACTTACCTGAACTTACCTGAATGTCCCTGGGGTGGGTCCCTCCATCCTTGGGTGTCCTCCTGGGGTGGGCAAGGGTGGCAGGGGGGGTCCCTGGGGGCATGGGAGGGCAGCTGTGGGCTCATTTTGAGCCCACAGGTCCCTTAACGCCTGCCCTGACCCAGGCGTTAAAAAGTGGCGCAAATGCGGGGTTTTCTGCCCCGCCAACTCCCGGGCGTGATTTTTGCCCGGGAGTATAAATACGACGCATTTGCGTCGCAGTCATTTTTTTGGACGGGAACGCCTACCTTGCATCTCATTAACGCAAGGAAGGCGTTCACGCTAAAAAATGACGCTCTTTACTCATACTTTGGCGCTAGACGCGTCTAGCGCCAAAGTATAAATATGGCGTTAGTTTTGCGCCGAATTTGCGTCGAAAAAAAACGACGCTAATTCGGCGCAAACGAAGTATAAATATGCCCCCAGGTTCTTTCAGAACCTTCAAGTCTGTACTATCTCTAGTAAAGTTAGTAAGCATGCTTCTAATTTTCTTACTGTTATCTGGTATGAATGAGCAACAATGACGCTCATTAAGCATTTTGCAGACACCTCCACTCTTTGCTAAAAGAATGTCTAAAGCAAGACGATTTTGAAGAGTCATAGCTGTTTCTGCAGCAAGTTCAGTATCCATCAGGAGTATGGCTCCTGTAAAATTTGTCAACATGTTATCCACTATAGTAGACAACTTTTGAATTTTCATAGAATTCAAGATAACCCCTACTGATGGTATTATAGCTCCAAATATATCACCAATGACAGCCGCCACTGATTCTCGTTTTTGTCTAGAATGTTGCAATTCGGACATTTTAGGTATTTGTTTTAAGTCATCAAACTGGTATATCTTTGGGAATACTATTCCCAAATAACATGTCCCATACCATCCCTTAGGGAGACGGTAATATGCATTTAGTCCACAGATATAATAGATTCCAGGGATCGCTGGATCTTGTCCATTTAACATAAAGGTCCATTTACTCTGAAACAAAAACACATGTCTGCATTCACTCGTACCCACAAATATATTATCTTGATCAGATTTTGGCCTATATTTACAGAGCCTTCCTACGTGTAATGCGTCTATAGCTAATTTGCCTTGCGTTTTGATTGCAGTGTAAGCATAATCATTTGCATAAGTACGTTTTTCTAGACCTTTTTCTAACCTTTCTTTTAACGCCTTGCGTCTATCATCTGTGTGATCTAAAAAGCTCTTTTCTACCGGCGACAGCAAGCAAGTCAAATTGTTGTGATGTGCATAAGCAGTTCCAAATGTAAGTGTTGGCTCAAAGAGTCCTCTAACTATTTTTATATCATGCTCTTTTGCTAATCTATTTAGGAATTCAATCACAGGCACAAAAGAAAACACAACATCCAAGTTTGAATAAAAGTATTGCACATGCTCTTGATTATAGAATCTTGTTAATAGCAAGCTGCAACTAATTCCATAAGTAAGAGGGAGGCTATGATAAGTAACTCCCTCCTGCACAGATGAAGGAATTTTAGTACATACATAACAATTTTTCGCATCCATGGTTTCCACATACTCATTTAATAAGCGATAGAAGACATTAGTAGATAGTTCTCCTTTTGCATTAGTCCCTTCATGCATATGTCTTGCATCTTGCTCAAATCTCTCCCATGGTGTTAGTTTAGTAGTGGTAGTTTCAGGTTTCGAAGTTGCATTAATAGTTTCTTTCTCTCTCCATGGCATTCCCACAATCACTCCCACAATCATTACTGCACATACAACACCTATTATAAGACCTAACCAACCACATACCCTACTCCCTTTGCTACTATTCCTATTGTAAGCCATGTTTGTATAGAACCAGTATAGCAGATCAACAATCAACTTGATGATAAACTCTTTGCGTATATTACAGCGTCTTCACTCACTCCAGGACCCCTTTTTGTCGATTCCGGTTAGCAGCTTGTCGTAATCAGGTTTCTTTAAAAGTCAAGTTCGGTTTTAGTGTCACTTTCAGTAGTTTCTAAAGTCTCTTTCTCTTTTTTTTTTTTTTTTTTCACGAATTCAATTTTAGCCGAGTTTCCCTTTGAATATCTTCAGGTACCGTAGTATTGGCCTGGTACTTCTCGATCAAAACAAAATGCTAAGAATTCTTGTTGCCATTCAGAGGTTGTAGCATATGCCCATTCAGGACCTGTATATCTTCTGTTCGCTATTCTTTTTCTTTTTAACCTTCGTTCACCTTGTTGTTCTCCTTCACTCAGATCATCTGCTTGTGAAGTATCACTTTCTTCTATTATTGTGTCATTCGATACCTCTCTTATTTTAGGATGTGACTTGTCTGGCCAATTATCGCCTCTATGTGTCTTGGTTCGATGTTTTCCTTCAGGACGTTGGACATCACCCTCCTCTTGTGATATGGTGTTTCCTCTTGACGGACCTGCAACTGGTTCGGGAGACTCTGACACGTTTTGATTTGTATCTACAGTTTCTCCTTCTCTTTCGTCTTCTGGTTCTATGTTGGGTTCAGACTCTAACCCGTACTCGTCTACTTCTGGGAGAACTTCTCCTTGGCTTAGTTCTCCTGCTGCCTCGACTGAGATAGGCACTCTGTCACCTCTCTCGAACTCATTGACAGTTTGTGGGACTAGGCTGTTCTCAGTGGGCTCTCCGATAGTCTCAGTTACTTCTTGACTGTTTTCTGACCCTGAGACCTCTCTTCCTGAAGTCGCCATGCCAGAAATTTCAAGTTCTTCTTCAACCGGACACGTTACCTTTTTCGTATGACTGGCATGTATCCAATTGGGAACTCCGGCACATTTCACAGCAGTGGTAGTCGTCAATATTACTTGATACAGCCCCTTCCAACGTGGCTCAAGACACGGTTTTCTCATGTGTTTCTTGACAACCACCCAATCTCCAGCTTGCAGAGAGTGACCTGGATCGCCAATCGGTGGCAACGTGTTAGCTTCCACCTGGTGAGAAAAAGAGCGAATTACCTCAGCCAAACCTTTGCAGTAATCCAACACCATATCATCTGTAATATTCACTAGTGCATTTGTAGGTACTGCTGGTAATCTCATAGCTCTGCACATGAGAATTTCGTGGGGAGATAATCCCATCTTCTTGTCTGGGGTATTTCTCATAGTCATCAGCACTAGATGTAAGGAGTCTGGCCACTTCATGTTTGTAGCTGCACACATTTTTGCCATTCTTGATTTTAAAGTACCATTCATCTGTTCAACTAGTCCTGATGCTTCAGGGCGATAGCTACAATGCAGCTTTTGTTCAATGTTGAGTGCGGCACACAGAAGTTTAATCACCTCATTGTCGAAGTGTCTCCCCGTATCTGATTCTATAGAAACCGGAAACCCGAATCTTGGTATCAGCTCCCTGAGTAGTAGTTTTGAAACTGTAAGACTGTCATTCCTACGTGTGGGGTATGCCTCAATCCAATGACTGAAAACACACACAATCACCAACACGTACTTCAATCCTCCACAAACAGGCATTTCGATAAAATCCATTAGCATTTTGTTGAATGGACCTCCAGCTCTCCCAATGTGGCTCAAAGTTACCACAATTCCTTTTCCAGCATTCATCTGTTGACAGATGACGCACCTGTGGCAAGTGATTTCTGCGGCATGTCTGAATTTTGGATTGAACCAATCAATCTTAAAGGACCTGATCATGGCATCTCTTCCCAGATTTGCCTGGCCATGATAGAGCCGGGCAAACTGTGATAAAAGACTATTTGGCAGAACCAATTTTCCCTCTTCTGAAACCCATAGATCATCTGCTCTTTGTACACATTGCATTCTCTTCCAGGAAAGTTTTTCTTCTTTGCTAGCACGACTTTGTAATGTTTTCAGTTCGTCTAAGGTATCAACCACTCGTAATGCTAGACTTAAACTTGTGTCGTTTTCAGTTTGTGGTAACAATTCCCACTGTTCTTTAAACGATATACAGTTCAATGCACAAAATCTTGCGACTTGATCTGCATAGCTGTTTCCCATAGACACAAAATCTTGTGATCTGATGTGAGCACTGCACTTCACCACGGCAACTTCGAGAGGTAACTGAATCGCATGTAACAAATCTCTTATTTGTTCACCGTTTTTCACAGGAGAACCAGAGGAGGTCATGAAACCCCTCTGTGACCAGAGTTGGCCAAAATCATGCACAATTCCAAATCCATATCTGCTGTCAGTATAGATAGTGACTTTCAAATTTACAGCTGCGTGGCATGCCTTAGTAAGAGCTATTAATTCTGCCACTTGTGCAGAAAACACCTTCTCGAGTCAGGAGGCTTCGACAATGCCAGTTATGGTACATACTGCGTAACCGGCTCTCAATGTTCATGCTGAATCTCTTAGACAGGACCCATCAACAAACATAATGCAATCGTTTTCTTTTAACTGGGTATCCTGTATGTCTGGGCGAGGTTTGGTACAGAGTTCAGTCACCTCACGACAATCATGTTCAAATTCTTCCCCATCTTTGATTTCAGTATTTTCATTGGGAAGTAAGGTTGCCGGGTTCAGCACAGTGCATCTCTTTAGTGTGACATTTGGTGACCCCAGTATAATCGTCTCAAATCTAGTGAGACGTGCATTTGTCATGTGTTGTGTCTTAGTTCGTGTCAACAGAATTTCAACTGAATGTGGAACCAATACTGTCAGAGGGTATCCCATGACTATGCCTTCACATTGTGAAAGGCTTTGACCAACTGCTGCAACTGCCCGCAAACAACCCGGTAAGGCTGCTGCGACAGGGTCCAAGGTAGCTGAAAAATATGCTACAGGGCGATTTGCATCTCCGTGGACCTGTGTTAAAACAAACAAAGAACAAGCATCACATTCATGACAAAACAACAGAAAAGGTTTCTCATAGTCAGGCATTCCCAATGCTGGTGCCCTGCACATGCATTCTTTTAATTCTACAAATGATTCAAGCTCCTCTTTTGTCAAAGTTATTGTGTATGGCTCATCCTTGACTTCTTTTCCTGTCAATTTTATTAAAGGCTTTGAGATGATTGAGAAGTTGGGTATCCACTGACGACAGTAGCCCACAATTCCCAAAAACATCCTGACATCTCTTTTTGTTGTTGGGGGATTCATCTGCAAAACAGCTGTTATTCTTTCCTTTGATATTCTTCAAGACCCTTTCTCAATCAAATGTCCCAAGTATTTCACTTCTTTTTGACAGTATTGTAACTTTCTGGGTGACACCTTGTGTCCATTCTTTCCCAGATGATTCAATAATGCAATGGTATCATATTTACAACTGTCTCTGGTTTTGGATGCAATTAGCAAATCATCAATGTACTGCACAAGAGTCGAATTAAAAGGCAGCACAAGAGGTTCCAAGTCCTTCTTCAATATTTGGTTGAAGATGGATGGTGACTCTGAGAACCCTTGAGGAATTCTGCACCAACTGTACACCTTGTCCAAAAATTTGAAACTGAACAAAAATTGGCTGTCCTCATGAAGAGGTATCGAAAAGAATGCTTGTGATAGGTCTACCACAGTAAACCATTCAGCATCACAAGGAACCTGGAACATTATTACCGCTGGGTTAGGTACCACAGGGCAGCAGTTTATCACAATTTCATTTATTTTCCTCAAATCCTGCACAATTCGAACTTTTCCACAGGGCTTCTTTAAACCCATTATGGGAGAGTTACACGGACTGGTCAAGACTTCTTTCAGGACTCCCTTTCTGAGAAAATCTGCAATTATTTGTGACACCTCAATGAGGACGTCTTGGGTCATGTGGTATTGTGACACTTGTGGGAACACTGCATTCGGCTTTATCTGAACCTTGACTGGTTCTACTCCTTTTATCAATCCTACTTCTTTCCCAGTCAAATCCCACACTTTCTCTGTCACGGTCCCTTGTAGTTCAACAGGTAGGTCGAACAAAGTATGCATTGGGAATAAAGTAATCAAAGGGTAGTCTTCATTTGTCTCTCCTCCTTCCTCTATGAATTGACTCTCATCTCCCTCATCGTCACTATTTGTCTGTACTTCTATTCCATTGTTGGAACAGGTAATTGAACATTTTGTTTTGCACAGTAAGTCTCTTCCTAGTAAGGATACTGGACTTGAATCACATACAACAAATCTATGCAGCCCTTGAAAGTTGCCAATTTCAACCTGCACCGGATCAGTAATCGGATTAGTCAGGTACTGGTTTGCCACACCAACCACTCGTATGGTACGCCCTGAGAGAGGTAATCTCGGGACTTCTGCACTTCGAACTGTAGAGCGTGTAGCTCCTGTGTCGACCAAAAATGAAACCTTATAGCCCATTACTTTTCCTTCTACGTATGGGCCTCTCTGATCCACCTCTAGAGATGCTGCAAGTCTGCACTCTTCACTGTCTGAGCTGTCATCTGACCAATCCTCATTCATGCCATTTTCACCTCGTAATGGGAATTGTTGCACAGTATTATTTTGATTGGTTACCTTGCCTGTGACCTGCTGAGGAAGCATCACCTGTTGCTGTCCCATCGGAGCCATTGGTAATTGCATTTGCTGTCTAGGCACCAGAGGAATCTGCAGCTGTACTGGTTGCATTTGTACTGACTGAAAACGCGGCATTTGCATCGGTACCCCTTGCATTTGTACCAAATTATTCTGAAAATTCGTGTTTTGATGTCTCACTTTTGGACCTCGTGAATTTTGTAATGTACCAACATTAATGCTCTGCTGAACTGCACCATCCTGCACCATATTCGGGCACTCCCGTTTCCAGTGCCCCACGCCCCCGCACGCGTGACATGGTGCCATCCTTTTTACTCCTTGAACATCATTTTGAACAACAACATTATTCATGTTCAAACCACGGTTCACAAACCCTCGACCTCGGCCTCTTGGTTGAGCCTGAAACACACCATTCATTTGCGGTTGTTGCTGTATCATTTGCTGAACTCCATTTCCCTGTATTCCAGCTTGGGCAGCCCTTATCTGCATCACCATCACCTTTTCCTTCAACTTTTTCTGCTTCAACTCAATCTCATCACTACAGTATTTTGCATACTGCAACACCTCATCAATCGGTTTAGCTTGCCAACAAATCAAATGATTCTTAATCATTTGGCTAACCTCTGGTCTCAACCCTTCAACGAATCTAAACACAAGGTGATTCATGTCCTTCGGTTCGATAGTCTCAGTACCACTGTAATGTTTGAACGCTTTCAATAATCTCTCGTAATAAGCATGTATTGACTCCTTAACCTCTTGAGAGGTCCGGTCGATTTTCTGCCAATCGGTCACCTTTGGCGACACATTTTGTTTCAAGAACTCAATTACTTTATGACAATATTTCATCACCTCTTCTGAAGGTGCTCCAGTCACCTTATCTCTTGCCGGCTCCTTCGTTGGCCAATCTACCCCTCTCTTGCACTCGAGCCACAAATCAGGCGGAACAATGATCTCAAATAAAGTATTCAAGTCTTCCCAGAGACACTTTGCAAGTTTCACGAACCTGTCCGTTTGTTGATACCACTCAATCGGCTTCTCTCTTAATCTAGGATAATCGTTCGTAAAAGATAAAATATCTCCTCGAGACCACGGCACATGTACTAAAACACCACCAGCTGTCTCTCTCATAGGTAAGATTTGTACCGATCCCAGGTCAGGTGACGTCCTAACTTCATTGGACCCTGGACTGTCTCCCTTTCCCTTATCTCTTTTCTTTGCCCATCGGCCTTCCCATTTCTCCAATGCACCCCAAATTTGTGCACTCTGCAACAATTCTCTCAAATGTGCTTTCATGCCTGCAGATCTCATGTGTTCAAAATCTTTTGAATCAAAATCTAATCTGTAACTCCTTTTCAAATGTTTAGTGTTTCCGATATCAATATTGTATTTGTCTGCTAGGTTTGCCAATCTCTGATGTACTTTGCCTACCTCCTTGTTAATTTTGGGGCATAAGTACCTCAATTCTGCATCAGTGTATGATTCCAACCTATTTACTCCCATTGTTCCTTCCACTAACTCGGCAGCTTCTGCCCCTAGTCGTACAAAATTCAAGTATTCATCTTGTTTTTCTTTCTCAGGTTCAATGGTAGTCATTGCAGTCTTTTGTGAGGTACAAGTTTTCTCTAACCACTCATTTAACTGCTGTACTGTAAAACCCTGCAGTGAAATACTCCCTGCATGTATCATTAGGGTGTGTGAGGTATTTGTACTCATAGTTTGGGGAGTTAAAACTCCCAACCCTGCTTGACGCATCGCTTCGAGAGGTGCCCCTACTGGACTAAGGTCCATTAAGGGTCTCGTGGCTCATTTACTTGTTCTCCAGGGGCCATTATCTGGGGTGTTCTCATAGGCCCTCCTCTTATTGCTTCCTGACTTATCACTCCCTGATCACACATCCCTGATTTACCTTGTGCATATAATGGTACGGGGGGACCAACAGTAATGGGTAACGATATAGCGGCAGGTGCCTGACCTGGACCCAGACTTCTTGGGGCCTCAACACCATAGGTCTGCTCCAGTGTACCCGGTACAGGTACTAACGGTGGTCCCGCTACAGGGTTATACCCTGGTATCAACTGTGGTGGTTGAGACATTAGCTTCGGAGTCGATTCAATCTGTATAAACTTTGGCTTTGTGTATATCGGGTCTGGCGGCACTATCAAGTTTGTAGTAGTCTCAAGCACTGGAACATCAGGGTAGATTCTCTTTATCTGCGGTGGAGGCTGCAACTGTATCGGCAGGTCTGGTGCAGTGGGTACACTGACACCATTCTGTATCAAAGCTGTATCGCTAGTCTGTACTGTATCAGTAACTCCCTTTTCCTGCGTCTGGTTCCCAGGATCCAAGCTAGTACTTGGAGTATTGTCACTCACCGCATATGGTGGCGGACGATCATGTAACAATCTATCCATAAAATTTCTCATCATCTGAATCATCTTCCTCTTCCCAGGACCTTTTATTTTCTTTAGTTTTGCCTGAATCTTTGTCGGTTTTACAGGAGGCTTTCTTTCCCTGTGTTTCTTCTCCTTGGTTTATTGCTGGGAATAACTTCAAACCATCTACGATTCCCCTCCTCCGCATTTTGCTCTCGTTGTCCCACCTAGCCTCTGCATATGATTTTTCTGCCCTTCCCAGCCTTCTCTGAAACCTTTCTTGTCTATGTTTAAGGGCCATCAAGTCCCAAATCGCCAAAGCTGCGTATTGTGCCGGTCTCGGAGGTGGCTTCTGTGTACTTAACATCCACCTCAGATTTTCTAGTACCTTTGGATTAAACGTCCCATGCTCTGGAAACGCTAAACACCCTTCTTTTTCTGTTAATTTGCGCCACTGTTTCATCCACAAACAAGGTGCGACACCTTTCTCTTCCATAACCGTGTAAGCCGGAGTACCCTAAGGTGGTGTGGGTTCTCCATCGGTTGCAACAATATACACATCTCCCTTTAGAGCGCTCTTGAATGCTTTGACAAAATTAAAAAAAAAAATTCTTTCAATTTTTGTATTTCGTATTTAATCAGAAATGGCTTCGTTCCCAGGACAATCTTTACCCACCCTTTCTCAACCTATTGTCTCTCACGGACGGCAGCCAATCCGTGCATGACCCTTCTCGACATCTGACCTATCTCAGCGCGGCACCATTGACGTCACACTCACACACACACAGCAGCTGACAAAGTCTTGCGGCTTGTCCGCTCTTCACTGACCCCTACAACTCACACAAACTAATGCTAATTATTGCGAGCACCTTAAAATGACAACACAAATCTGTCGGTTTACTACAGGAAGGGTAACACATTCACTTCAGAACTTTACAGAGATTTCACTTGAAGCCTCAGCCGCTACTCTCTCCTTATCAGTTCCCACATATGCAAGCAGAATTCGACCCGCAAATTCTACTCTCGACTTGTCAATGACTCCTTCTAGTGCACTTTAGAATTTGTCAAATCTCCATCGAAGGTTTCATTCACACGTTACAACTCAAACTCGACTTGTCAACCACGCCCGATTGACCTATTAAACCGTACAGATTACAACATAAACCACATTTGTCTTCAATACTCCGGAGTCTTAGACCTCGACAGGTCCGTACATAACAACCAACCACGTGGATAATTTTGAGCAACAAGCGCTACATTCACATGAAGTACGCCAACTTCCCTACTCTCATACTGTGGAGTACGCCCACTCCTGCTAAACAACACTTAATTTGGCCTAAATACACACAAATTTTTCACAACCACCTGCAAGATGCCTAAGCTTAAGCAAGCGCAAAGACCCTAACCACGCACACTATGGCGCCGAGAACATTCCCAACTCATTTAGGCAGGCTCCGAGATCCCGGGAAAGCCATGGCGAACTTAGAAACCCATCATATCTCCAAATTGCATTATCACAGAAAACAAATTAAACAATGAAACTCCGTCCTAGGGCCTCCAAGGGCCAAACCGTCGCTCTGCTACCAGAACTGATAACGCGTCCTTCTATGTTAATTTATACATTTTAGGACTCGTTTTAGGCCGATGAATCTTTGGACCCAGTGGTGAGACACCGTAAGACGAGGTAACTGATCAATATATCAAGCAATATATCAATAATATTGTCAACATATATCACCACAATATATCTCAATTTAGACATTAGTTAAGATCGTTAACGCAACCATGACCTTTCAGTCATGAATAATCACACCTTATTGAAGTTTTGTGAATTTTATTCCCTATTGATTACAATCTAATAGCAGATGTATTAATCTCAAAATCAAGAAGCAAAAGAGCATAGTCACAATGCGGCAACTATGATAAGGTTTCAACAATGCAAAGATCACAAACATAAGATAGTAATATGAAGGTAAACAAATCAAAATGCATAGAACCTCATATATGTCTTAGTTCAGCATAGCACCACGTCAGTCATGTCAGTTACGTCAGTCAAGGTGAATGCCTCATCTAGCCACTAATTAGCATCAGCATGTTGGGCTTCATGCAAAACAATTTAGAGCATCGATTTGGAAAACATCTAACTAAGGTCTCTAATCAAAAATACAGCAGTTGGTACCTAGAAAGGAAAAGCGAATAGACAAATTACAAGAGCAACTGTCATAATTACCCTCCTCGGAATGAGTCAGCATACAGGATCAGTCTTCATCTTCAGGACATCAGTTGAATTGCCGTCAGTCTATCTAGCCTAAGGGCAGGGGACACTTCCCTCATAAGGAAGAAAGTGCAATGGGGCGACTAAGGGTGAGGATGGATTTATTAAGTCTCAAGTCACCGAACAAAGTGACAGAGTTTCTGGATGCAATCAATATCATTCCCTACCTAGTTCCCCCGAGTCTCCTGTGTCATGGGTTTTTATCCCTTTTTCATAATACATTCCCCCAAAATTCTATTGGATAGTCACTACACCCCACTATCTGTAACCTATCAAATTATACATTAAGTAATGCACTTGTCATTTCACGATAGTTTATAACATTTTGATTGGTCTTCATAATTGACGTTTTTCGTAGGTGGCACATCCGGGGTTACTTCATTCTCTGGCACGTTCTTCGGGTCAAAAGTTCTCTTTTCCGTGGTTGAATGTCCTTGAAAGTGTCCATATTTTGTTGCAAAGAGTATACATTTTATACTAAAGCAGCTAGCATGCGGATGAGAAAAACTAGCAATGTTACATAAAACGGAGAAAAGAACAATTGCTGGGTCATGGCCTTTTGCGAGTCAGCACACTGAAGAAACAGAAAAATATGCTTTAATATGAGAGTTACACAGTTAGTTTTCGACTCACGCTAACTTAAGACTTATAGATGCTAATAAATACAATCTTCGTAGATGTTAACTTATTCAATTAATCATAGTACAAGCAATTATTTCTTACAGTCGACATTAGTTTATGCATAAAATAATTCTTCACGTTTATAGGTATGTTAGAATGCATTTCAAATGAATAAAATTGTATAACTATTAATGCAGCTTTGTTAATTGTAAGCATTTCACATCTAGGTATATAATATTTAAACTACGCTCTCTCACCATCATGAGCAAGGAGTACAGATGGATGTGTGATCTCTTGGCTATAGAAATCCCAGTTTTAAGGGGTATGTGCATAAACTAATTTGCTTATTATTCATGGCAGTCACATGCAAGTATGATTCAAGATACATTTCTTCTTTATCTAGGGAACTGAGTACCAGTGGCATGGCTCCTCATGCACCAATGGACACATGGATACAAATCCAGCAAAAGGAACAATTTGGCTCAATTCTGTTGCCACTGCTCTAGAAAGTGCAATAATCTATTCTCACTGTATAAATGTGTTCAATGTTGAGAGTGGATGGCAGACAGGATGCTGCAGATCTTTGGGAACCTGCCAACTGGTCCTTGCAGGCAGAGCCACTCGGCAAGCCAAACAACAAGGATTGCAGAAGAATGCCAGCCAGACCCATCGAGGAATTCAGTAGCTTGGAGGCTTCCAAGTAGGCCAGAGGTGGTATCTGTGGGAAGGAGCTAGATTCTGACAAGAGAAGTTGGAAGCATAAGGTCCTCCTTGAATTTATGAAGTGTGAGTTTTTGATGGAGCAGCAACTGGATACATAGCAGACACTTGGCTCACCTTTCCAGAGCCAACTGGAGGATTGAAGTTTCTGGATTAAGTGATCCTCATACACCGACTGGTGTGCACCTAGGCTGGTGTTCCACTGCACTTTACAGCAGTGTTTATGTTGAGCAAGACTTGGGAAGAACAATGTCAAAAGGGCAGATTTCTGCTTGTGAATTAAAAAATGAACCAAATCTCTAGGTTGCAGATTGTGACAGGCTTCAATCAGACAGGCAGTAACGATGGCTTAGACTGTAGAAGAGAAGCTGCACGGTGAATAAGATGTTTGCAATACTGGAGAGTGATATCATCATGTAGGTGTATGCCAAAAAAGGTGGCAACACTGGTGTATTTGAAGGAAGCAGCATGAGATGTCCGATTAGGATTTTGTACTCACTTAACTTGTGGCTATGGATGGCTCTAATTGGTCACAGTGCCAATGAAGCGTGTCTGGCCACTCAAGTGCTTTCTTGGCACACTTTTTATTTTCAAGGTGGAGTTGAAACACTCGACTTTCCTAAATCATTCCAGATAGTAGTATCAGGGAATGCATTGTGTGATACCTAAATCTTTGCATTGTTCTTGTACTACAGTAGACACACAATGAGTGCCCTGTCGTAAGGGAGGTCCAAATTCTAGGAATTAATTCACTAATTCAGCCTCTTTGCAACTGTAATCAAAACTGCATTGTTTCAGGGGTTAGCTTCAATTCAACCAGAAAACACAGATCAAACCTTGGACATACATGTATGAATTTATTTTAGGCATTTGTATAAAGTCTATCTAAATCTGGTTGAATGAGCGATATTGGGTGGGTAGTCAGTGGGTGTGGTTTTGACTCTCTTCTTTATATTATGAGCTTTACAGGTGGCACTGATGTGGCAATATTGTTGAATAACAGAAAGTGGGAGGGCGAATGGAATAAACCAATGGATACTTGAGACACAAATCATGCCTACACTACGGACATCAGTGATGCTGTAGTATAGTCTGGAGAGTTTGGGGAGTAGGAATTTCTGAGAAATCACTCTCCCTGTGCAGTCCCTCCAAACTCCATTCTGATTCCTTTTACTGTTCTGTTCCATACCGGCCTACTTCTACAGCTCAGAAGCACACTCCTGTAATTCACACAAATCATTTAAGGATGGTATAAGAGATTCATCTATCTGAATAACTTCAAAGCTTGGTGCCACAGCTGTCATCCTGGTAGTCTGATCAGCAAAAGTGATTCCTCTAGACACTTTGGGGGTTATTACAACTTTGGAGGAGGTGTTAATCCATGCCAAATGTGTCGGATATACCACCAGCTGTATTACGAGTTCCATAGGATATAATGGACTCGTAATACGGCTGGTGGTATATCCGTCACTTTACTGTCACTTTTGGGACGGATTAACACCTCCTCCAAAGTTGTAATAACCCCATTTATCGAGAAAGAAATGATGTCTAGCACACCTTACAATTAGGCTTTTAGAAGGTAGCATAACAGTATCAACAATCCTTTAACATATGTATCGTTTTTAAATGGGGTCCCACAAACGTGAGAAAACCCAATCGCATCTACAGGCGCCCAAAGTCATGGGCTGCTCCCAAAGGTTAATTTGAGTGAATAAATATGGCCATGATCTTCCGAACAGCAAGAATACAGGCATGTGTAAGGGAAATAAATTCAGAAACTTGAGCATAGTGTACTTGAGGTCAACCTCAGCTATTAACAGTTCATGCAGTGTATATATACCATAACTATCCACTAATGAGCCACAACCATTTCTGGGACATGATTCATTAACATAGTGCACAAGATCACAGTTAGTATTGGTGCATCAGAAAAAGCCTTACAGGGCTTACTCAGGTGAGCAGTTATGATGAGACACTTGTGTGGTTCACCATTCCGAGCAGTGAGCAGTAAAGAAGCAGGGTTCAGAATGGCACATGGAAAAAAGGCAATGTGAGAAGCTGACAGCAAACAATGTTTTCGTACCATGACAGGCTTGCAAGGACAAATGTTGGGTTTAGTAGTGAGCATAAGGGCAGCTATAGTATGGGTCACAGCTACTATAAAGGTGGAGCCAAGGACAACCTTTTCAGAAGCTTCTATATGATGAAGGCAGAAAAGTAGTATGCAACAGGTTTCTTTAGATTGCCATGATCTTGCACCAACCTTGAATTAAACCCATCTATTTCATGACAATACAAAGTGAATGGTTTATTATAATCAATCAGTCCTGAAGCAGAGGTAAAGGATAATGCTTATTTTCCCAATGCAGGGGTTCTAGGTGTAGTTTATTTTTTGTAATCCTAGAGGGGTTTAACAATAGTTAGATTCTCCAATATCCATTTGTCATTAGTAACTCACCATTCCCAGCAATGTGTGTCCCTCAGTGATGGTGACTGGTCTGGGTAACTTACAGATAGTGTCAATGCAGTCTGCAGACAGGTGACTTTCTCTGATGAACTCTCATGACCTTGGTAGCAAATACAGGGAAGATAGAATAGTAATTTTCCTTTAGAAGTCCTAAACCCATTCTTCATCACCTCACTGAGGAGAGACAGTGAGCATATCTTAAATTGGTCCAACAAATCAGATGAAACTAATAAATCACCAATACATTAAACCAGAGCAGATCGTCCCGGGAAGATGAAGGTGTCTATGTCTTTCTTGAATACTTCGGAAAAGACAGATGGTGACTCAGTTACCCACTGAGGTAGATGACAGAGATAGTTTCAATAATATTATTATTTATTATTATTACTATTACATTAACACTTTCCCCCCTTCCACGGTTCTCTCATACCGAGATAAGGCATGCATGCCTTCACAGACACCTGTATAAGCAGAAACCCCTTCAGAAAATATTTTAAAACATGTTCCTCGTCATCCAAAAGGATGTACGTATTGTGCATGCATGCTTCTGCCTGTAATATACAAAGCTGTCAAAACAATTACATTCTCTCCCAGTTCTTTCACATAATCATTTGAAAACTGCAAACAGTAGGGTGGGATCGAAACAGTAATGTTTGGCCTCTGAGTAATGGAATTACATTACAAAATTAGGAATGCCAATGTAATCCATTGAAATGATTAGTTTTTAAATAAATCAAAAAGATTTTGATCACCAAATTATGCTGAGAAAATATCGTTTATTTTCTTCTATTACTTCGTAGCAAACAGCACTGTAACATCAAACACACCCTGGTGACTGTTTGCATTATCAATTATGCAATGTTTAACACATTCGAAGGATTTGACCATTTGGCTGGTCTACATATTTCTTTCAAAGACTCTCCTTCAAATTCAGCCCGTGAAATTGTTATGTTTGTGGTAGATCTTCTCTCAATACTTGCCAGAGGCGAACACTCCCCCTATCTGGTAAACTAGAATGACTGTAGATTTCAGTCATCTACTCAATGTCTGCACCAAAAGACCTTGATCTGCCATGCAAAATACCTTTTATTTTAATAGTGACCAACTGGGACAATGAAAATGACATTTCCAAACTAATTACAAAACCTAAGACTAGCTACACCACAATATAAGAACTTTGCTGACAGACATCAAGCTTCTTGTCCCAGCGGCACTGTTGGGGAATGGTGTGGTTAGCCACTGTGTATCTCACAATTCTCACAGTTCTATGGGTGCATTCTAAGTGTGTTCCTAAGCTTGCTGGTCCTTTTCCTATCCTTTAGTTAGTGGACACAGCAACAGTCAGACTCGCTCTTCCTAGTTATCGGAAGATTCACCCAATCTTTCATGTGTCTTGCATTACAAAAGCCCATTCAAATGCCATTTCTACTCCTTCGCCTACATTGCTAGATGAATCGCGTGTGAAGTACAGACTATGTTAGACTCTAAGTGGTTCAGAGGATGGTGAGTGACCAAAATATTGAGGAAACAATGTTGTGCTGCAAAAATTCTGTTATGTTAAATATTGCTTTCAATTATTTTAATATATATCAATTGTTATATGATGTTTAGGTGTTAGTATTATTGTAAACATTATTTGTTTCAGTATATTTTATAATTTTAATGTATGAATATTTTTTTTACATTACATTAGTAGTTTTAATTTAGTAGGGTGCTTTTAGGTGTGGGTGGTTCCTTGTCTTTCTGCTTTCCTGGTTATGGTTTTTTGATTATGCAATGCCAGGGATTCTATACTTTATACTATTCCACTCTATACTTTAGAGGAAAAGAGACTGCACAATTCTTTAGAATGATGATTGTAAACTATGGGATGAAGCTTTCCAGAAAAGAGATGTGTGTTGTCAGAATGTGTGATGTGGTGGCCAATTCCACTGCAAGTGCTCTTGAAAGTATAACTAACCAGCTCAAATAAATGCTATTGATTTTGTTCTGGCTGTAAGGAGTGGCATCAGTGCCACTGTAGGGACTTAGTGTTGCGTTTTTACACTGGCCAATTCTGAATAAATACACAATTAAAATGACATATACAAAATTGTGTTAAAGATCTGCATACTATCATTGATGGATTTGAATGCTGGGGCCTCTGCAGTCACGGCTCGCTGTGTTAAAGGGGGCAGGCGGCATGCACGAGGGGAGAAAGATGGAGGTGGCGGAGGGGAGAAAATATTAATAAAATTAAAAAATAAACTTACCTGAAAGCTGTGCCTGCGCCCCACCCATCTGCTCCCGGCCTGCCCTGCGGACAATTCTGAGGCTGCTTAGAGCAGCATCAGGATTGGCTGGGAACGCGCTCCCAGGCACACTCTCTCCAGCCCAGCAACTGTGTTGCTGGGCTGGAGCGAGCCCTGTGCGCATGTGTGTTTGGCCGGCCCGAGTCTGCCGGCCAAACACACATGCGCTCTGAGGGGGAGTGCTCACACTCGTCACCCCGTGGTCCTGCCCCTTTATAAGGAAAGGGTAATAAACACTGTTGTTTCCTTGTAAAGGTTTTGCAGTTGCCACTGCTGGCAGCAGGAAAGGAGCCGCCCCTGGTCTGGTCTAGATCACAGAGTGTATGTGGACACCATTTTGATCTAATGAAAACTGAAATTGAGATGCCTATATGTGGATGTGGCAGTACAAAAAAAGCAAGTGAGTAATTGACAGATTTATTGTGAACTGTCTTGAACAAAGCTTGACAATTGTAACTTGAGACAGCCATATGTTTCTCCCCTTACGAATATGCCTGTTGGAATGAGGCCCTCAGTTCCCATCTTCCCACTGACATCCATACAGTGCCACCTACGTTCATGCCCACTGCAATCCCACTGCTATCGCCTTTGTCCACTACTACCCATCCCCACAAATTCCAATACATTAATTTGTAATATTTTCCCTTGTTCAGTGATCCATTGATTTGCATCCAAATGTGCATACTAAACACATACACATATGTGCATTTACATGATATAGAGCCAAACTATTGTAGCACTGTAATTGTACAGTTGGCATGCTGGAGCTAAAATGTTGGTGTGTTGTAGTTCTATTAGTTGCTGTTCTAGTGCTATAGTAGAAGTGGTGGTGGTGCTGTAGTAGATGTGCTATTATTTTACTGCTGGAGTGTCATACTATGATTGCAGTTTTATAGAGTTCTCGGTGCTTTAGTTGCTGAACTGTAAGTGTGTGTTTGTGGTGTTCTACTGTTGCAGGAAGTGATGCAGTTGTAGTGCTGCAATTTTGGCGTTAGGTTTTTCACTTTAGGTTTGATGAAGCATCAGTGGATGGAAAGTTGCAAAAATGTAGTTTGGGAGTTTTACTTATAGTGGTGCAGCATTCAAGTGCTGTGATCATGCAGTAGGAATATCAGATGTAGTGTTCTAGTGCTACAACTATAAAAGCACTCTCCAACAAAGGAAACCTTTTATCCCAGTTATTGACCTAAAATGTCCTAATTTCCCTGCCTATCAGTGGCATTGTGGTTTTCTTCAACAAACCTTGCTTAGGGGTTTGTGATGGATAGAAATTGAGAATTCAGAGCACGCCGAAATTGTTCTTATGGCCCACTCTGCATTCGAATGTGATGAAAGAGCATCTACTCCAGGTCCGATTCTAGGTGGTGGGGATTGATCAGTTCTCCCTCAAGTGAGCCCACTCATGCAGAAGAGTATTCCTTGTTTTCTTCTTCTTTACAGCTGGCATTTAATACAGCTTTTGCTGTTTCACTAGTCTATTATTCATCCAAACAAATTTTACAATGTACAAGCACAGATGGACTTTTGGCCGGAATGCTTCATCTAATGCTCTTTTAATGTCATTCACATTTAACTGCCTGACACCACAGCCAACCTCATGGGGCAATGAGCCCACTTTACCCACTGCGCATTGACTGTTATCAAGTGAGTTTATTAAGCAGCTTTTGTGCATGCACTACACCCAAACACTCACACACAAGTGTGACACAACTACTAATTGCGAATTATCAAGTCATGCAAGGCACTCTTACGAGGCAGAGTGGCTGATAAATCCACAGTAATGCAACACAACGTATATAGTTTCATTGCGTTACTCTGCCCTGGGGAGTCTTCCCATGAAAGGTGAGTGAGTGTTCCCACGAAACACCCATGGATTTTGACGCATTACCAGATTTACCATAAATGTTAGACATGGGAATGCGCCATCTCCTCTACGCCTCTCCAGGTGAGGCATAATGAGGAAAAATATGTTTATTTCTTCTCGTTTTTTTCTCTTTCTATATGTGCTGAATCCTGCAAAGAGGAAAATGCTTCAGGGAACTGAGTTTACAACACAGAAACCCTTGCACTGTGGTGCAAGGGTGCCTGTGTTGTTGCTAGGCAGTACATTGAGCGCCTGCACTTGGAAAAGGCAGGAATGTGTAGTATTGTTTTAAATACAGTGCATTGCAGCCCTTTCCCTGCCATGCAGAGCAGCAAGGTGGCTTTCTGCGCAGATCTGTGTCACATGTTCATAAATATACCCCCAAATGTATGTTTGAACTTGTTGAAGGTCGCCTAACACCACTGAGTGTGTCTTTAAAAATGCATGGTGCAAACCTGTACCTAGCATCTTCTTGTTTGACTTACAAGGACTTATTCCAATATGAATGTCTCTATTTTCTGTCAGCTTGTGTCACTCACCAGCTCATATAAACCTTGAGAAACTCATCAGGTAGGAAATCATGGCACATCCTGATAGCAGCAATTAGGTCCTCTACCATCTGTCCATCATGTAAGTCTGGGAACCTGTAATCTTAACTTCTACATCTAACAACCTCTTTGTTCTCTTATTAGAAAGTACGATAAAATGTCTAAAAGCATTTTCTGGTTTTGTCGAAGCTCCAGTGTATGTTTCTGTAATTTATCTGCTTTTGAGTTCATGAAGAAATATTACGAGTAACAAGATCAATTGCACCTTCATCTTCTCTTTTTTAACTGCTTGATCTAGATATTCTTTGTCAAATACAGACATAAGGACCCAGGTTCAGCAGCTGACACCATTGGGGATCTTCAAAGCACTTATCTCTGGGGCTTGAAATGGTGAGTTCCAATTATAAAGATGTATTCACATCATCAATGATTCAAACTTTCTTACCATATGTTGACTCAGCCTTAATTTGTTCTTGTCAAGAAATATTCATTACTTTAATTAAAGTAAAGTTTATTAAAGTGATGTGTAATAGCATTGAACTTGGAATGCTGCAATAGTCTTTTCCCAGGTGCTGGGGACACTGAGCTGGATGATGATGCTGCACCATCTACAAGCAGAGGTTATTATGGATTCCCAGGAGAGAATCTGATCTTCCTAGAAGCAACAATATCTGCAGCCAGGACTGCTCAAGGATTAGAGGATGAGGAGGAGGATTACGGTCAGAAGGTGGCCGAGGAGGACCTAGATAAAGAAGAGGCCATTGTTACTCCAACATCCAAATGAATGAAAACCATTCCAAAGTCAGACCCATCATTGTTACTCCTCCTTCCCTTCTGAGGATTGCTAGTCCCCAGCCATTGGTCAAGCAGCCACAGAGACTACATCTGTCTATGCAATACTAATCTCAGCCCAGCCCTCATATCACAGTCTCTCTATACAATCTTCTACACACTTCTGTGTGCATCTCCCCTCTTCTCTCAAGCATCTGAAGGAGAAGCACCCATAGTGAGGACAGGTTTCTCCATTCATGAACCCCCCCACTCACAAACTCTCAGGTGCCACCCCTTTCTTTTCTGGTCAACCTGTTGGCAATTTGAGATGGCCCACATGCAGGAGGGACATGCATGTGGTTGGCTTGGGCTCATGCTGGTCTTTGGGAAGATCAATTTTTCCAGCAACAAACTGTTGTCGGCAGGATGTTCATTCAATGGGACTATTCTTAATGAAAATTCAGACTCACTTAAAAGACTCCCTCAGATGACTGACAGGCAGACTGATGCATTGAATAATGCTGCAAAATGTTACCAAGACATGACAACGATGCACAAAGAACAGCTACGAATGTATAGGGAAGAGAGTGCAAGACATCAGGCTATGACCATGAAGATGATAGCAGCAATCGACAAAAAAATCCAAAATTGACCTCCACTGCCAGCACATTTTCTTCAAATAAAAATCTGAGAAGTTTTAACATATATAAACCTGTGACAACCTTTCATCGGTTTTGAATGGTTTTTGCTACAGTTCCTACATATAAAATTTGTATATCTGTTTTCTTTTTTGTACATTTTCAAGGAGACGCCATTTCAAATTATATCAGACGCACAGAAAGCATTTTCTAAATAGCTAGACATTCGCTTAGAAGCACAGAGAATGCACAGCACACTATGCCTACTACATTAAATAACTGGTATTTGTTAGGATTTAGTTATTTTTGTATATGTTTCAAAATTAGGTTACAATTTCAAACAGAGGATTCCACTTTAATCGAATAAATGTGCTTGGGAAAGGGACAAATTTAAAAGTCTTAGAAGAGAAGTAAAAAGCTAAGTTGCAGGGGGTTGGGCAATTGTTTTTTTTAAAAAACAAGAACTATCTAGGGAAATTGATCTACGTACAGAGGTATTAAGAAAAAATCCATAGTTAAAAAAAGTCCAAAATCAAGAGTCTACTGTCAACATAAATATTGATGTCTGACCCCCAAAACCAGAGGATGTGTTTAAGTCAGGGTCCTTGCCTGGGGGCAAAAGTCACTGGCCATCCTTAGTCTCT
This sequence comes from Pleurodeles waltl, assembly GCF_031143425.1. Taxonomy (NCBI): domain Eukaryota; kingdom Metazoa; phylum Chordata; class Amphibia; order Caudata; family Salamandridae; genus Pleurodeles; species Pleurodeles waltl. Next base: position 1,089,400,576 of record NC_090440.1, read on the forward strand.
GTTTTAACGATAATGTTCAGATCTTAAATTCATCTGTAAACTTAGACTTGAGGTCTAAACGTAGACGTCATGTCTAAGTTTACATTTGTGACTTGGGCTCTTAGCTTGTCTTAGACTAAACAATATTTTGAGCACCAGTGTTTGTGGACCTGAGAAAAATCACTATTTTCATTACCAAGAGTGTTTCAAGCGTTGAAATCATTGTTAAATATATCTTCTGCGTTTGATCTGTCGTTTTTGGATAGTTATATTTTTATTTTAAAACATATTACAATGTTTTGAATAAAATATAATTAATTTAAGGATAAATAATTTTGAGCCATGAGGCATATATTTGAATGAATCAATTTCAATTTAAGCATTCTATTAATATAAGTATATTTTAATTTCATTTCAATTCATCACATTATGTTTAAATATTATTAATGACACATTTAAATAAATGCATTTATTTACAAGCCCATATATATATCATCACATTTTAACAGATATTTATTTTACCACTATTTTTTAAGGCCTTGCCTCCATTGCTTTCTATGGGAGAGTCTTACAATACCAGTGTTTGGCTATTTGTGGTGCTTGACTTACCAATGTTTTGTGTGTTTGGTTGTGGTAACTGTAGGAATGATGTTTGTGTATCTAAAAGGCCTTACTCTTTTGAGAGTGGGTGACATTTCCCTTAAAACCTAACTCTGAACCTCCCTAAACCACCAATTTCTCCTCCCTATTCCCCTTCCATTTAGTAGTAAGTCTACGTTTTTCACCCACTCCATCCAGTCTCACCCAAATTTACTACTGAAACCTACCTGTGCAGACACTCCAGAATAGGTAAATATTACCAATCTTGTGCTAAATGCAGAAATCTTGTGTAACAACAGTACACAGTTTGGAATCCCAGCAGTGCATCTCAGCATGTTCTGAGAAGGATAACATGGATATCACTGACTTGATTAAAAAGAAGTCTAATGCACAATGTTATCAAAAGGCAAAATATGTTATAGGAAGTGCGCCATATAACAATAACTTATATATGAAAGGAAAACGTATAGCTTACAATGGGGGTTACAACAGGTGCAACACATAAAACGTACCAGTAAAAAACCCACACATCCTAGCAGTATACAAAACTGCAAATTATTACTGAATACTACACAGAATCCTGGCTTATTGTTAATCACTCAGAATTAGTTGCTTTTGTAAACCATTACGTCTCTTTTTTCAAAAGTGCCTTATCTGATGTACATCGATACTTTCGACGTATATTTTTAAGTGTTGTAGTTGATAACGGGTCCAAACCTTGTTAATTTAACTTACAAGGGGACTCATTTAGGCCAATTAATCTTTTGACCACGTTTGGGGACTTTCCAGAACTAGATATCTATCTAGCACGTCAATCAATAGATCAACACCCTAATCAATATTCACAATAACTAATCAATTAAAGTAATCAATAACCTTTAATAAGAACCGAACACACCATGACCTTTCAGTCATGAATAACCACACAAGTCTAGTAAGAGTTAGGATATTTATTCCCTATTAGTTACAATCAACTAGCATATTTATTAGTCTCAATATCAGTAAGCACATCAACAAAACTACGATAGATCATGATCATAAGAACAAAGCAGGACGTTAACATGAGCCAACTTTAGCAGAGTATTGTTAGTACATTATTAAACAAAGCAAAGATTCAGTCATTTGTCTATTTGCCCCCGATATTAGTGAACTCCTTAACTAACCTCTAATTAGCATCAGCATGTTGGGCTTCATGCAAAACAATTTAGCAACATGAATTTGGAAAACATCTAACTATGGCATCTGTCAAAAGAGCAGTTGGTACCTAGAAAGAAAAGGCAAACAGACAATTACAATACATCATCAGATAGTTACCCATCCAAATGGGGCAGCATGCAGGATCAGTCTTCGTCCTCAGGACATCAGTCGATTCTCCATCAGCCAGGATATAACATGTAAGTCTCAGAAGGGCATAGCAAGGAAGCTCTTCCCTCATTAGGAGAAGAAGTGCATAACAGGCAAGGGGTAAGGCGAGGATGGTTTAAAGTAAAAGACAAAGGGGGTCATTACAACATTGGCGGTAAAAGCCGCCTATGCCGCGCAGAAGACCGCCAACACACCGCTGCTGCCGCGGAATACTGCCACCGCTACTGCCATTATCACCCACAGCTCGGAATCTGCCAAAATCTAGACACCCACACAAGTCCGCCACACCAAAGGTCAGTGATAAACTGGCGATAACAAAACCGACACCGTCACGCCAACAGGAATACGCCCACACTATCACGACCCACGAATCCACATGGCGGTCTTTCAACCGCGGTATTCCATTGGCGGTACACACCGCCACGCTCAAAATACACTTTCACCTACAAAACACATCCATATTGGACATTTCGAAATACACACACCTGATACACATACACACACCACTCCCACACACTCAATACAATATAAAACACACACCCACATCACCCACAAACCCTTATGACAACAATTGCGACAGAAGGCCATACAGAGACACCACCAGAAAGAACAATAGCATCCACAGGCACTCAACACCATCACTCACACAACATCCACACACCTCACACAACACACCTCTAAATATCACCCCACACATCACAACACACACCACCCCACACATCACCCACACCACCCCATGGCACCGCAAAGACACCCCAGGTTTTCTGAGTAGGAGCTCAGGGTCAAGGTGGAGGAAATCATCCGGGTAGGGCCACAGCTATTCAGATCACAGGTGCAGCACACCACCATAAGTAGGAAGATGGAGCTATGGCGAAGAATCATGGACAGGGTCAATGCAGTGGGACAGCACCCAGGAACTAGGGATGACATCAGGAAGAGGTGGAATGACCTACGGGGGAAGGTGCATTCCGTGGTGTCAAGACACCAGATTGCGGTTCAGAGGACTGGTGGCAGACCCCCACCTCCTCCCCCAGAACTCACTACATGGGAGGAGCAGGTCTTGGCTATACGGCATCCTGAGGGCCTCGCAGGAGTAGCTGGAGGAATGGACTCTGGTAAGTCAAACCTTTAACTACTTCATCCCCCACCCACCTGCATGCTATCACATACCCCCACCCTCACCCTCATCACTCCAACTCCTCACATAAGTCCCAATATCACAAACCACATATCCCAAACCCAAGCCCTGCATGTAACACCAAAGCATGGACATCCATCACCAAAGCATGTCCACTGCACATACCCATAAACCCCCTAAACCATTATCACACAAGGTCCCACACAAGAATGCCAGCACTGGGCTACAGGGTCACCCACCCATTGCACACCATGGCACACACAGATGCAATAATCATGCTTTTACACCCCTGCAGGACCCCTACCCAACGTCACCGGACAGGAGGGTCCAGACATGTCCACTCCACCCGCAGAAGAGGCCCACAGAGATAACAGCAGCTCTGTTCAACTGGATCTAGATGACCAGCCCGGCCCATCTGGGACCTTAGGACAGTAGGTTCCCCTCACACTGGCACAAGCCACAACAGAGCCTCCTCCCTCTGGAAACACCAGCACAGCACCCACCCAGCAGGCCCATACCTCTGTCCCCAGGACACGTCAAGCAGCAGTGTGTCCACCACTACAGGGAACCCAGGCTAACCCACCACCCTAACAACACCAGGGACCTGGGGGCAGTGGTAGTGGGCACACAGTTCAGGGGACAGAGGCCCAGGGAAACAGGGGAACTGGGAGGGCTGCTGTGCAACAGGGGGAGGACAGGCCCAGGGAACCCACTCTCCACGAGGCCCTCTCCAACATCATGGGAGCCTACCACCATTCCCAGGAGACGATGGCAACGGTATTGGCCAAGTTTCAGGAGACCCAGCGGCTGCAGGATGAACAGTATTTGGGGTTCAGGGAGGAACTCAAATCCATCTATTCCACCCTGGGCACCATTGTAGGGGTGCTGAAGGAACTCGTCAACAGCAGGAGGAGCAATGTGGCACAACAAGGGGCCCTTGACACTAGCCTAGATGAGGAACTGCCCACCACCTCCGCTGGCGCTAGTGGACAGGACCACAACACCAGCACCCCACCCCCTGCAGATGGAGAACCACCTCGCAAGCGGTCCCTGAGATCCAGGACAAAGACAGAGAACAATGCCAAGACCCCCGCCCAGAAATGAGACCACCCTGATTGTCATCCTTCAGTCCCACTTTGGCACCCTGTCCATCCATCAACTGCCCCAGCTCCACTTCCTGTGCCCCTTTGGACAATGCACCTGTGAGACTAATAGACTGGACTCTGCCATGGACATTCCTCCACCGTCACCCCTGACCATTTTACAACCCCCTCCACTATTTTGCACTTAAATAAACACCCTTACATCACCAAAAAAAACTGGAGTCAGTCTGTGCTTTCAAAAATGTGTATTAGCAATGACTGTGGCAAAATGCTATATCCAATGTAATGTCAACATACCTATGTCACACAGCTCTAGTCCATGCGGAAACAAAACACAGTGGGACCCACATCTGTGAAATCGAAAGTTAAAGTGACAACTCAGTGTCCATACACTGGGTGAAAATGACAGACAGATGAGAGGTAGAAGAATTAAATCAGATGTAGCAGGCAGTGTTGTCTTCTTACCTGTGTCTCACTGGATGTATTGGTTGATCACCATGTTCCTGTTGTCTATGTCGTCTTCTTCTGCTTCATCGTCTTCACTGTCCACAGGCTCCACAGCTGCTACAACACCTCCATCTGGACCATCCTCCTGCAGAAAAGGCACCTGTCGTCACAAAGCCAAGTTGTGAAGCATACAGCAGGCCACGATGATCTGGCACACCTTCTTTGGTGAGTAGAATAGGGAACCACCTGTCATATGGAGGCACCGGAACCTGGCCTTCAGGAGGCCGAAGGTCCTCTCTATAATACTCCTAGTCCGCCCATGGGCCTCATTGTAGCATTCCTCTGCCCTTGTCCTAGGATTCCTCACTGGGGTCAGTAGCCATGACAGGTTGGGGTAACCAGAGTCACCTGCAAATGTCGAGGGACAACTGTTAGACACACACTAACTCTTAGGGACATCCCCAGACCCAGACAGCTAGTCACACTGTATTGGGTCCATGTCCTCACCTAATAGCCACACAAGGTGCCTCTGGAGTTGCCCCATCACATAAGGGATGCTGCTATTCCGCAGAATGTAAGCGTCATGCATTGAGCCAGGAAATTTGGCATTCACATGGGAGATGTACTGGTCTGCCAAACACACCATCTGCACATTCATAGAATGGTAACTCTTCCGGTTTCTGTACACCTGTTCAATCCTGCGGGGGTTACCAAGGCCACATGTGTCCCATCAATGGCACCTATGATGTTGGGGATATGTCCCAGGGCATAGAGGTCACCTTTCACTGTAGGCAAATCCTCCACCTGAGGGAAAACGATGTAGCTGCGCATGTGTTTCAGCAGGGCAGACAACACTCTGGCCAGCACGTTGGAGAACATAGGCTGGGACATCCCTGATGCTATGGCCACTGTCGTCTGAAAAGACCCACTTGTCAGGAAATGGAGTACTGACAGCACCTGCACTAGAGGGGGGATTCCTGTGGGATGGCAGATAGCTGACATCAGGTCTGGCTCCAACCGGGCACTCAGTTCCAGGATTGTGGTATGATCAAGTCTGTAGGTGATAATTACATGTCGCTCCTCCATTGTCGACAGGTCCACCAGCGGTCTGTACACGGGAAGATGCCGCCATCTCCTCACCTGCCCCAGTGGACGTGCTCTATGGAGGAGAACAGCGAGCAGAGAGTCAACCAACACTGAGGTACGTAAACACAACTTAATCAGAAAATGTTTTAAAATCGACATATGTCTGTATTAGTGTTTAAGCAAGGCCTAGATATGTGTGACGCAGTAAAAGAAAATGCCATGTGGCCCCCTGAAATGGCGGTTGCCTGACCTGTAATATGGGACAAGGGGATATGAGGTAACTGCAATGGCGTTGTACACCGTCGCGGTAGGCAGTCGAAGACCGCAGTGCAATCCTGCATTGGTTAACATTGGACCCTATTGGTCCCAGGAGCCAATGACGATGTACGCCGGTGGTGACGGTACGCACCGCTACGGACGTGACCACCATTTTCTGTCTGTTCAATCACTTGATGCCTGATCTTCGACAGGAGAGGACCTACACTGCAAGTGCTGCTGTGACCTCAGTCTGGAAGAGACGATGGCTCGTGTGTCTGGGAAATGGGACCCTGCCTTCAGCACGGAGGAGTTGGAGAAACTAGTGGATGGGGTCCTCCCCCAGTACACGCTACTCTGCGGTCCTCCAGACAAACAGGTGAGTACACTGTGAGCATGCTCCATGGGCAATGCCTGTTTGGAGTGGTGTGGATGAAAGATAGGGGGGGAGAATAAGGCGTGCATGAAATGACGGTGAGTGCATGTGCGTCATGGCAAGGGTAGGAATGCCAGCCAATGACTGTGACGGTGTGGACGGTTATACCTTCTCCTTTTCCCCTGTACTATTCCTGTAGGTCAGAGCCCACCAGAAGAAAGATATTTGGTGTGCCATCGCCAAGGAAGTCCGGACCCTGGTGGTCTACCAAAGACGGAACACCCGCTGCCGGAAAAGATGGGAGGACATTCGCCGCTGGAGCAAGAAGACGACGGAGGTTCAGCTGGGGATAGCCGCCCAACGTGGGGGGGTGCCTGTCGCACCATGACCTCCTGATGTTCCAGATCCTGGCCGTGGCGTACCCGGAGTTGGATGGGCGCTTGAGGGCATCACAGCAGCCACCCAGGGGTTGAGTACACTCTCATTCAGCTGATTCAGCGCACATTGTAGGTGTCTGGGTGGGGGAGGTGGGCTGTGGGTTCTGCAGGCCAGGGCGAGTCTAGTAGGCAAAGTCCCTTCTTAAGGCAGGCCCTGTGGCACCCCACCCCACCTGTGTTCAGAGCCAACTACACCGAGTCAGGCTCCTGTGACTTCTATGTGTGCAGAAATCGGGCATAGTCTTGTAATCCATGTCCCTGTGATATTAGAGAACTCCAAGTGCACGGCGTAGTGCAGGGGGCTTCTGTGTCTGTAGTGTCCGCCAACGGTAGCGGTATTGCATGCACTCAACATGTGTTTCTTCTATCTCCCCCCCCTTTTTGTGGTCTCCCTGTGCTTGTGTGCATTAGCATCATCAGGCAGAGGAGCAGTGGCACCGGAGCAGGAGGGAGCTGCATCCCACATGGCCCTGGAGGGCGACACAATGGAGTCTGAATTCACCAGTGCCCCTCTGTGCCGCCCGCATCTACAGGTACAGCCGCCACCCCCACCAGCACCGCCCTCCCAGCAGCCCCTCTGCGTTTGCCCCGTGGCCACTCACCCAGGAGAATGGGCATCTCCTTTGCCCCAGGCACCTCAGCCCTTGCCCCAGTCAGCCCTGCTGCCCTCAGTGAGGAGGCCATTGACCTCCTCAGGTCCCTCACTGTTGGGCAGTCTACCATTTTGAATTCCATCCAGGGTGTAGAGAGGCAGTTGCAACAGACCAATGCATACCTGGAGGGCATTCATTCTGGTCAGGCAGCCCATCAGCAAGCTTTACAGACTCTGGCCTCAGCACTGATGGCAGCCATTGTCCCTGTCTCTAGCCTCCCCCCTCCAACTTCCTCCACCCAGACCCAAACCTCTGTACCTCAGCCTATCCCAAGCACACCATCAGACCAGCATGCACACACGTCAACACACAAGGGAAGCTCAGGCAAACTTAAGCACCACACATCCCACAGGCACTCATGCAAGCATCATACACATGCAGACATACCAAAAGCCACTGCCTCCACTGTGTCCCCTTCCTCCTCGTCTCCCTCCTCCCTCCCAGTCTCGTCTCCACTCACACCTGCATGCACTACATCATCAGCCACTACCTCCATCACCAGCACACCCACCACCACACCCCGTTCACATGCAGTCACCACCCCCACTACCATTCACACATCCCCTGTGTCCTCTCCCAGTGTGTCTGTGAGCCCACCTCCCAAGGTACACAAACGCAGCCACACACACACCCAACAGCCATCCACCTCACAACAGTCTCCAGCCCATGCACCTAAACCCAAAGTCACCAAACGTACACCTCCTACAACCACTACCTCTTCCTCCACTCCCAAACACCCTCCTGCTGAACAGGACACTGCCGCCACCAGCACAGCTGAACAGGACACCGCCGCAACAAGCACCGCAGGCCAGTGAGCACCAAAGATTCAGACGCTACTGAGGCCGCCATGAGCAGGATGAAGCACTCTGGGCACAAAGCCCCCTCAGAATCAGTGGAGATTCACATCCACTACCTCAGTCCTTGGCAGGATGAAGCACTCTGGGCACAAAGCCCCCTCCACAACCAGTGGAGAAAGGCATCCACTACCTCAGTCCTTGGCAGGATGAAGCACCCTGGGCACAAAGCCCCCTCCAGAACCAGTTGAGAAAGGCATTCACTACCTCAGTCCTTGGCAGGATGAAGCACTCTGGGCACAAAGCCCCCTCCAGAACCAGTGGAGATTGATATCCACTACCTCAGTCCTTGGCAGGATGAAGCACTCTGGGCACAAAGCCCCCTCCAGAACCAGTGGAGAAAGGCATCCACTACCTCAGTCCCTGGCAGGATGAAACACTCTGGGCACAAAGCCCCCTCCAGAACCAGTGGAGATTGACATCACTACCTCAGTCCTTGGCAGGATGAAGCACTATGGGCACAAAGCCCCCTCCAGAACCAGTGGAGAAAGGCATCCACTACCTCAGTGCTTGGCAGGATGAAGCACTCTGGGCACAAAGCCTCCTCCAGAACCAGTGGAGATTGAAATCCACTACCTCAGTCCTTGGCAGGATGAAGCACTCTGGGCAAAAAGCCCCCTCCAGAACCAGTGGAGAAAGGCATCCACTTGAGAGACTCTGGCTTTGCACTCCCAGGATGCAGCAGTGGGCAAAGCACCCACTTGAGAGACTTGAGAGACTGTGGCTTTGCACTCCCCAGGATGCAGCAGTGGGCAAACCACCCACTTGAGAGACTTGAGAGACTGTGGCTTTGCACTCCCCAGGATACATCAATGGGCATGGAGCCCCCTTGTGGATCTGGCATCGTGCACTCATCTGGCTGAGGTGCCCCTCCTTCCCTTCCCCCTGAGGTGCCTGTTGTATTTCTATCTGATGCCCCGGCAGTGTTCTCTCCGTTTTGATCGGGTATTGAGTGTGGGCCTCGCCTATGCATTTTGGGCCCAGAGGTCCACGGACTATGATGGTGGAATACCTTGGACTTGTATTCTTGGTGCATATATTTGTTCCTATTGTAAATATATGTATATGAATGTATATATTTTTTATTACTGTTTTTGAATAGATTACAAACGTTCGACTCATTTCCTTTTGTCCTTGCATTCTTCCAGGGGGAGTTGTGGGTTGTTAATGTAATGTATCACCATGTACTTGTGTGTGGGTTGTAGTGGGTGAGGGTGGGAGTGTTGCGTGTTGCGTGTGTGTGTCACTCTTTTTTCCCTTCCCTCTCCCCTGTGTCGTAGGTGCAGTACTCAACGTGGTCTTCGCCGCCGTCTTTGTTGTTCCTGGTAGAGAAGCAGGAAGATAAAGGATGGCAGTATCTGGAGCTGGGGTTTCATGGCGTCCTGATTCCTCGTGGAGTGTGTAGATATGAGCGTTTTCCCTTCCAAGTCCTGTTTCCGCTGTGTTTTTGTTCGCGGTGAATCCGCCCCGGAAAAGGTGGCGGATTGGACTGTTGTAATACAGTGGGCAGAACCTTGTCTTCCGCCTGTCTGTTGGCGGTTACCGCCGCGGTGTTTGTTTGTAGCGCCGTGGCGGTTGGAGTGTTAAAGTGGCTGTCTATGTTGGCGGTCTCTGCCACGGTCGCGATTCCATTTTTTTTTACCGCCGGCCTGTTGGCGGATTTACCACCGCTTTAACACCAACCGCCAGGGTTGTAATGACCACCAAAGTCTTTTCAGAAGGGCAAAAGATGGCAAAGTAATGGCAAGGAAGAATAGCTTCGTAATGGCAGAGTAAGAATGGCTGATTTCTCCTTGTGTCACGTCGTTATATTAAAGTTGTCGAACAAGTCTCTAATTTCCCATTGGGCAATATTTGGTGCATCGTTATCTCTGTCCAATAATTTGTCGCACACCTTACTAGAAATTTCACCTAAGACAGTTCTCATGCAGTTTATTGGCTCCTGTGATTGACGTCTTCAACGGGTAGAACGTCAGATAAGAAAAGTTACACTTGTCGCTCCAGTCAGTAGTTCCATTGTCTACTCCTAGTTAGGCGACCTTGCACCTGTTGCGAATTACACTGTTGCATTCGGCAAGAATGTCTTCTTGGGCAAGTCAGGTCCCATGAGAAAGAATTTACTACAGCTACACACATCTCTCTAGCTCCTGGAAAAGTACAGCTTCGTGTCCTTCAGAAAAACAGCACATTGCCCGTTAGAAAAACACAGTTAATATGAGACCAGGCATCTAGGCCCAGACCCTTTCTAACTAAGGCCTAGTGATTAATTTAGCAAAACCTTAATACATAACTCTAATTAGGATACGCTAATACAAAACCATACATGAGTACATTATTAATTCATTATTAGTCAGTTTCATTTATCATCATATACATTGATGGCCATTCCCAGTGGGCACATTTCAAACATGTGCATTAGTATTATATTAACACATTTTATGCGGTTTCATTAGACATTATATTGCAAGCTTTTCATGTTAATATTGATTATAAAAGTCACACTCCAACAATCCCTTCTCTGATGACTCTTGTCATCACACAAACCTTTCCTTCACAATTTATTCATCTTCTGAATTCCCTCATCTCAATTTCTTCCCCCATTTTTGTGGCATCTAATTTTTCTCAGAACAATGTCTCCCTTTTCTTTTCTTCCCTCCTCTGATTATTTTTCACCCTTTTCAATTTAATTATTTTACTCATTTTGCATGACAACCATAATCCAAATAAGCAAGCCAACACAATCAACATTCCCTGTATTATTTTTGCTAATATCCCATGCCAAATATTACTAAACCAGCTTCCCACTTTAGCAAGTCCCTTTCCAAACCTTTTCCCAAACACCTGGTCCTTTCAGTTCCTTCAAATCTGCACTATCTCTTGTAAGGTTAGTAAGCATACTTCTAATCTCATTACTATTGTCAGGTATGTAGGCACAACAATGCCGCTCATTAAGCATCTTACAGACTCTGCCATTTTTCGCTAATAGAATGTCTAAAGCAAGCCTGTTTTGAAGAGTCATAGCCCTCTCCACAGCAAGTTCAGTATCCATCAGGAGTATAGCTCCTGTAAAATTTGTCAGCATGTTATCCACAATAGTAGACAACTTTCGAATCTTTATGGAGTTCAAGATAACTCCCACTGAAGGAATTATTGCTCCAAATATGTCTCCTACTACACCAGCGGCAGTCTCTCTCCTTTGTCTAGTACGATGTAATTCAGACAACTTCGGAAACTTTTTCAAATCCTCTAACTGATATATCTTTGGGAAAACTATCCCCAAATAACATGTCCCATACCATCCCTTTGGAAGACGGTAGTAAGCATTAAGTCCACAAATATAATAGATCCCAGGGATCGCTGGATCCTGTCCATTTAACATGAACGTCCACTTACTCTGAAACAAAAACACATGCTTACATTCACTCGTTCCCACAAACACATTATCATAATATGACTTTGGTTGTGTTATGCAAAGCTTGCCTATGTGTAGTGCATCTAAAGCTAATTTCCCTTGTTCCCTAATTGCACTATAGCTCTCACTATTTACAAAAGCTCGCTGCTGCAATCCTTCCTCCAACTTCCCCTTCAATGCCCTTCTTCTAGCTTCCGTGTGATCTAGAAAGCTTTTCTCTACAGGTGTAAGCAGACATGTCAGATTATTGCGGTGTGCATAAGATGTACTAATTGATAATGTCGCTTCAAAGAACCCCTTAACTAATTTTATGCTATAGTATTTCGCTACACTATTTAAATCCTCTATGATAGGCACATTAGAAAACACAAGATCATTGTTAGAATAAAAGTACTGAATCTCGTCTTGTTTATAGAATTGTGTTAGTAACAAACTACAGCTTATCCATCCGTTAAAGGCAAACTATGGTGAGTAACTCCCTCTTGCACTGAAACAGGAATTTGCGTACACACATAACAATCTTTCGCATCCAGTGTCAACATACTCACTCAGCAAGAGATAGAAAACATTAGTAGATAGTTCCCCTTTGATGTTAGTTCCCTCATGCAAATATCTTGTGTCCTGCTGGAACCTCTCCCAAGCTGTTAGTGTAGCGGTCTCAGGAATTGTAGCATTGTTAGTTTCACTCTTATCCACCAAAGGCATTCCCACAATCAGAACTATAATGAATATCACACATACAACGCCCAAAGCAACACCTAAACATTTACAACGCCTACTTCCCCTATTATCATCTCTAGTGCTAGGCATGATCTGTAAAGAATCAGAAAGTAAAGTGCTATAAGTGCAAACAACACCCAACTGAGGATGGTTAAAACTTTTTTTTTCACTTTTCAGCAAGTTTAAGCAAGTGAGAGTCTTTCTGCAGCAATTATTTACAGCTTCCACATTCACTCCCAGGATCCTTGTCAATTCCGGTCAGCAGCTTGTCAAAATCAGTTTTTAAAAGTCAATTCAGGATAACAGTGTCACATCCGGCAGTTTTTCTAAGTCTCTTTTCTTGGTTTTCTTTAACTCAACTTTTCACATTAGCACAGTCTCTTTTCTCTGGCCAGACTCATGCACCATAGTATTGACCTGGGACTTCTCGATCAAAACAGAACGCCAAGAACTCTTGCTGCCACTCAGCTGATGTTGCATATGCCCATTCAGGACCCGCGTACCTTCTGTTTACTACTCTCTTTCTTTTCAACTTACGATCACCTTGCAACTCTCCTTCACTCAGATCTTCTTTCCTTGTTGTATCAACTTCTTCCTCTATTGTATCATCAACAACCACTTTTCCTTTTGTCACTTGCGATTCTGGCCACCTATCTCCTTTCAGTATCTCTCTGGTCTTTGATCTTTCTTCTGGCAGCTCGTCGCCCTCTTCTGACTCGATGGTGTTTTCTCTTGATGGACCTGCAATTTGCTCAGGAGGAGTGCAGACACTTTGACTCTCTTCCGCCTCAACTCCTTCGCCTTCTGGGTCTGTCAGGGGCTCTACTTCAATACCGCATCCGTCTGCCCCTGGGAGAACCTCTCTCTGGGTCGGTCCTCCCGGCGCCTCAGTTGAGATAGGCCCACCGTCACCCCTCTGGGTCTCGTTTCTTACTGAAGTGACCAAGCCGTCCTCAACGGGCTATCCTTCTGTCTCAGTTCTCCTTTGATTAGTCCCCAGCCCTGAGACTTCCTTTTCTGTAGCTGTTATTTTTGACAATTCAATTTCCTCATCAGTTGGACACGTCACCTTTTTCGTGTGACTAGCATGGATCCAGTTTGGAATTCCCGCACATTTCACAGCAGTAGTAGTCATTAGTATTACTTGATATGGCCCCTTCCAACGTGGCTTCAAACACGACTTCTTCACATGTTTCATGATGACAACCCAGTCACAAGCTTTCAGATTGTGACCTGGATCATTTATTGGTGGCAGTGTGGTGGCTTCCACCTGGTGAGAGAAAGAGCGGACCACGTCAACCAGACCCTTGCAGTAGTCCAACACCATATCATCCATGATATTCACAAGAGCATTTGCAGGCACTGCGAGTAGTCTCATAGCTCGGCCTTAGAGGATTTTATGAGGAGACAGTCCTGTTTACTTGTTGGGTGTGTTTCTCATTGACAGTTTTACCATGGGCAAGCACATATTGGGAGAGATGCCATGATCAGGTTGTTCAAAATTGATTGGTTTAACCCGAAGTTCAGATAAGCCGCAGAAGTGATTTGTCACAGGTGTAGCATCTGTCAGCAGATAAATGCGGGGAAAGGGACAATGGTGAATTTTAGCCGCATTGGGAGAGCAGGAGGTCCATTTAGCAGAATGCCATTGGATTTTATTGTGATGTACTAGCATATTTATTAGTCTCAATATCAGTAAGCACATCAACAAAACTACGATATGGCAACTCGAATAAGACTTTATCAAAGCATAGATCATGAACATTAGAACAAAGCACGACGTTAACATGAGTCAACTTTAGCAGAGTATCTATAGTGCATTATTCAACAAAGCAAAGATTCAGTCATTTGTCTATTTGCCCCCGATATTAGTGAACTCCTTAACTAACCTCTAATTTGCATCAGCATGTTGGGCTTCATGCAAAACAATTTAGCAACATGAATTTGGAAAACATCTAACTATGGCCTCTGTCAAAAGAGCAGTTGGTACCTAGAAAGAAAAGGCAAACAGACAATTACAATACATCATCAGATAGTTACCCATCCAAATGGGGCAGCATGCAGGATCAGTCTGCGTCCTCAGGACATCAGTCGATTCGCCATCAGCCAGGGTAGAACAGGTAAGTCTCAGCAGGGAATAGCAAGGAAGATCTTCCCTCATTAGGAGGAGAAGTGCATAACAGGCAAGGGGTAAGGCGAGGATGATTTAAAGTAAAAGACAAAGGCCCTCATTACAACCATGGCAGTCAAAGACCGCCGATGTTTCGTCGGATTGCACCGCCAACAGGCTGGCGTTGAAATCCTGTGTATTACGACTGCGGCGGAAGCGCCGCGGTTGCACCGCCGGGACCAGCGGTTTACCGTCACGTTGGTCCCAGCGGTTTACCGTCACGTTGGTCCCGGCGGTTTACTGTCACGTTGGTCCCAGCGGTTGTAATCCTCCAGGGCAGCGCTGCTTGGGATTACGAGTCCCCCTCCCGCCAGCCTTTTCATGGTGGTAGGAACCGCCATGAATAGGCTGGCTGAAAGGGGAGTCGCGGGGCCCCCTACCACAGCCCCATGGAGCTTTTCACTGTCTGCGTAGCAGACAGTGAAAAGCGTGACGGGTGCAACTGCAACTGTCGCACCGCCGCAACACCGCCGGCTCCATTTGGAGCCGGCTCCCGTGTTGCGGCCGACATCCCCGCTGGGCCGGCGGGCGGAAACTCGCTTTCTGCCCTGCTGGCCCAGCGGGGATGTTGTGATGGCCAAGGCGGAAGTGCGCCCGCATTGGCTGCCGTGCGGCGGTTACAACTTGGCGGTTGTAATGAGGGCCAAAGTCTTTTCAGAAGGGCAAAAGATGGCAAAGTTATGGCAAGGAAGAATGGCTCCGTAATGGCAGAGTAAGAATGGCTGATTTCTCCTTGTGTCACGTCGTTATATTAAAGTTGTCGAACAATATTTGGTGCATCGTTATCTCTGTCCAATAATTCGTCGCACACCTTAATTTTCACCTAAGACAGTTCTCATGCAGTTTATTGGCTCCTGAGATTGACGTCTTCAACGGGTAGAACGTCAGATAAGAAAAGTTACACTTGTCGCTCCAGTCAGTAGTTTCATTGTCTTCTCCTAGTTAGGCGACCATGCACCTGTTGCGAATTACACTGTTGCATTCGGCAAGAATGTCTCCTTCAGCAAGTCGGGTCCCATGAGAAAGAATTTACTACGGCTACACACATCTCTCTAGCTCCTGGAAAAGTACAGCTTTGTGTCCTTCAGAAAAACAGCACATTGCCCGTTAGAAAAACACAGTTAATATGAGACCAGGCAGCTAGGCCCAGACCCTTTCTAACTAAGGCCTAGTGATTAATTTAGAAAAACCTTAATACATAACTCTAATTAGGATACGCTAATACAAAACCATACATGAGTACATTATTAATTAATTATTAGTCAGTTTCATTTATCATCGTATAGATTGGTGGCCACTCCCCGTGGGCACATTTCAAACACATGCATTAGTATTACATGAACACATTTTATGCAGTTTCATTAGACATTATATTGCAAGCTTTTCATGTTAATATTGATTATAAAAGTCATACTCCAACATACTCTGCAACCAGTACTAATACTACATGTACATTTTGACAGCTAATAAGGTGGAAAGAAGTAACATCTGTAGTAATCAGCCACACAAACTCTAATCCTGCGGGTTATTTGTTACTGGAAAATCGGGCAGTGATTGTGACCCATGATAATACTACAAGGCGCAGAACTGGAATTACCCCAAGTTAAAATTATCACACACGAAAACCACCCCAGCTGTTTATGACGGGCCCAGTTGCTTTATGTAGTGTGAAGCATGGAGTTGTCCTGTCTTAATGCACTTTTTCCATATTTAGTTAGCAGGAAGCACATATAACCAAATACTGATTTCCTTAATTAAAAGGTTTCTTCATGCTCCATTCACTTGGTATATGATAGGTCGAATCCTAAAGGTGTGAAGTTGTGCACCTATTGAAAATGTACATTTGTTTTTGATAATCTATATTCACTTGTGTAAATGTGCATTTTTTGATCGTTTGTTGTGATATGATAGCACCCCCAAAGTTAGAGCTCATGCACACCAGACATGCTTTGTAGCCAGAATACCTTTGCATTTAGTAATTGCAGGTAGGGCTATGTTTATCAGTGCTGTGCACCCTCATACTCTAAACCAAGGCTTTTTTTACCTGTGATCTGGGGACCCACGGGGTCCGCGACTGCTTAGAAATTAAATAATATTAACAGATTGCTAAGGTGTATATAAATAAAGAAGCAAAACTGAGAAATTTAAAACATTGTGTAAATCTGAAGAAAATTTAAATTGTAGGCTAAAAATTAAGTTAGCATCCCCATACTGATTCGTGGGAGTAGTGCAAGTGCATCGAACAGCATCTAATATGGCAATGAGTGGCTTCAATTGAATTTAAAAAGGCTCCAACCTTCAGATTAATATTTTGTTTTTTTCTATATTTGTGAATTTAATATTTCATAATTGGCATGTTAGCTTGATGAATGGTTGCCTCTGTGTTTTCTGTGTATTGTTTTGCGGTTTAAATCAGTGAAACTGCTTAAGCCGAGGTGCACTACTTCCACTAATTACTCAGTGAGGGGTATCCGGATTCCAACAATGATTCACTGGGGGTCCTTGGGATCCAGTAACAATTAAGTGGTGGTCGACAGTAATCAAAAGGTTAAGAACCACTGCTCTAAACGGTGTCCTGCTCCCAGTACACAATTGGGCCAGTACTACTACTGTACTGTGAGTGTGAAGCACAGAGCATTGTTTGAAGCCATGTCCTATGCCCATTAAACCGAGTCACAGCACAAACTGGGCACTGGACTTAGCCAATGGAGCCATACGTTAGACCAAACACTACTAAAATAGGTAGCCTTCACTTCTTCAACTTGTTAAAATTGGACAGATGTTGTTAGTGTCTAAAACATCTGTCCTAAATCATGTTTTTTATCGTTGCCCAGCACAAAGCATCTATCTGCTTTGCTCGCCCATGCTTTTTCCTAGCACTTCCAGAATCCTGGAACCAGGCAGTAGATGCACTATCACCAGCGCAATCCCCATCAGCAGGGTAGGAATCTCTGAATGTGGTGTGCAGCCGTCTTCCGGGGAACAGAAGCCAGGTCCTCCGCCAACCTGGAGGGCATGTGGGCCACCCAAAGTGTTCTAATTAGGATCTTCTGCCTCCTCCTCTTTCATTTTCTCCACTTAATCAATCTCATAAAATTCTATTCTTTTTCTATCACTTCAGGGCTCATTTTTAACTTTGCTCCAAATATTGTTGTGCCCTATTATGCTCCAGAATTAGATTTTTCAGGAAACATGTAGCACTTCTGATACATCTCAATTAGCAACGGTGTTCCAGAATGTCTATTACAAAGCTGTTTAGGAAGGTTAGCCTTTTTCATCATATTTTACCTTCTTAGGAATAGAAATATCTCCAGTGTTTTCTGCAAGTACATGCTTTGCAGTGGTTCTTTCTAACTTCAAAACCTCATTCTTTATCCTGTGAGTGATTTATCCACTAGTTCGTGAATGAACATCTCATTAGGATATTCCACCTAAACATTATTGTAAATGTTCAATATTTTTGTGGCAATGTTGTGTTGTCATTTATATAATGGGACATTTTATCATAGCCAAGAATGTATGTTTTTAAAAAATTATTTTTATATATCTTTCTACTTAATATCAAGTTCTTGACCCCTTGGCTGTTCACCCCCCCCCCCCTACAATTTTAAATCCTCTTTCTTGGTATTTGGGATACTTCACACTAAAGCCACCATAATCCTTTTCCACATAAGGTATCCATTCCAAATGTTGCCCTTTTTACAGCATCATGGGGATTCTACAGTTACCCAGGGTTTGTGGATTCCTCCGAAGGGTACTAAGAAAATAGCCAAAATATAGCTATACTGGGGGAGGGAGGGTGGTAAAGATAAGGAAAAGGTTCTCTGCATAAAGTGTCTGGTTTTCTGTGCTCAAGTCCTATCTTACTAGCTTTTAGGAAAATGCAGAACTGATTCAAAAAACAATGTTTTACCAGAGGTTTGGCATTTTTCAATGAGGTAGCCCATTTTTCCAAATTTTTTGCTGTCAACCTACTTCCAGTTTGCGATGGAAACATGTGTGAAACCCATTGGTATTCCTAGTCAGATCAGATCAGGAAATCTGTATTCAGTTTAAAATATAAAAGACAATATAACACAATAACATAATGTAAACAATTTGACAAAAAGAAACATTTGGAAACATAAGCCAGTTAAAAAGTAAAACAAAATATAAAGTGCAAAAGTGTAATGTGCAAATACATATTTAAAAAACGCAGGTGTGTCCCAGTATACAAGGGATCATTTCATCTACTTGGAAGTATCATAAAGAAACAACAACATAACAAAAAGCAGCATATGAAAACATTAAATAGTTAAAAACATGCGGCGCGAATGAAGTGACAAGATGCAATGTGCCAATACATGTTAAACACTTGCATGTATCACAATGTTCAAACTACTCATGAAAAAAAGTACGATGTGCAAATGTAAACAAATAAAATACACAAACAGGCTCCCGAGATACAATGCCATACTATTTCCCCGCCAAATTTCTCAATCTTACAACTGCAGAGATAAATATATAAATCATCAAACACACATATTCAGTTTGTAAGAGTTGGAGATGAAGAAAAGCTGGTCTGCAGCTCTCAATATTCAAGCTTCTCAGCAAAGGTATTAAAAATTTCCTTCTAGGTTCTGCATGTACAAAAAATACAAAATGCAACATTTTCTGTGTAGCACGTGAGTCACAGGGGCATGGTTCAACCGCTGAGTCAAAGTAAACATTAATAGGGTATGATACTGAAAGGTGAGCGATATTGAATCTGAACCTCACCAAATAAAACCTTTGATGAGGATGAATTGGAAACAGAAGATATGGTTCAATGTAGTCCGTGGTCACTAATGAAAGATACACCTCCACCCTCCTCATACCCTTCTCTGAAACTTCTCTGCATTTTTTAAATAAATCCAGGAAAGCATGCTTCAACTGATGTCTAGGGACAGTTAAAATCTTCTGAGGACTGTGAAAGCAATCAAATCTCACTAGAGCAGCGAATTGCTCCTTTACAAACCTTATCCCTGGGACACTAAATGCAGAATCAAGAGATAAAGAGTAATTTATTATCTCTCAGTTAAGCAGGGTCTCTTGTTTGGCACATATTGAGTGCAATGGGACAAATGCCTAATTCCGTCTGACATAGAGAGCCAGGAAGGCTATTATGTACTGACAGAAGCAGTCTCAGGAACACATTTCCTTTAGATTGCAAACACAATAGCCCCAAACTCCAGCCCCGCATATTACAGTGGAGCGACAGCATGCTTCACAGGTGGTAATCATGGGATCCAGAGGTTTAGAGCCCAGCATTTGGGCACAGCTAAAGAGGGCCTCAATGGTATGGTCGAATCATAACCTTCTAACCTTAATTAGGTACAACCAGTTGCCTTTACTATCAAATGGAACACCTAAGCAGGTAAAGGTCTGACGTTCTCTAAGCTTTTCTCCAAAATCATGGTACGGTTTCAGACCATTTCAGATATTCCCCACGACCATCACATGAGATTTGGTTGAATTAGTCCTTAAACGCATATCATCCATGAATGAAACAAATTTATTCAACAATTTTGGAGGCCTACTCTTTTCCTTGGCATTAAAATACAGTCATCTGCATAAAGCACGGAGGGGAACACTAGTGCCCACCCTAGGCGTATCTGCCTCTCCGTCTTTCAACCAAGCCTCTAAATCATGAATGTAAAGGCAGAACAGGAATTGTGCCAACACACACCCCTGCCTCATGCCACATTTCATCTTGACTGGATTGGTGTATTCCCCATTCGCTCCATATCTTATAATGCCAGTTACATCTTCACATAGTTTAGCAAGAAAGAAGACCAAAGCCTCATCTATGCCCATGGCTAAAATTTTGGCCATAGCTTCCTCCTGTTCACTTCACCAAAAACTGAGGTAAGGTCCATGAAGTCAAGGTGGAGACAGCCTTTCTTAGCCACTGTATATTTACTAATGATAAAATGAAGATTAAGAAAACTATAAAACAAACAACCCCCTCCAACATCATTACTGGAGTTTGCATCGGTGTAAATCAGCCTATAGTGTAAAATAATGAAAATCACACAAAAGCCATATCAGTCTATCATTCTGAATTTTCATTTTAGGTTGCCTCATTTATAGCTGAAGACACATTTGAGGTACAAACCAGATTGTAATTTCATATAGTCTGCATTGTTTTCAGGTCCAACTCCCAGGGCCAGTGGACCACCGTCTGCTACTCAAGAAACCTTCCCTCCACACCAGGATAAAACCTTCATTGAAGACTCCACTCCTGCAAGTATGGATGATCGGAAGCAGCCTGGTCCATCTGGTCCAGTGAGTTTCTTGTGGCCCACACCTACACCTCCCACCCCAGCTGCAGCCACATCTCAGCCTCAGGATTCCTCCACTTCCTGTGTCCAGAGGAACATTACACCAATCTTGTGCCCCCCCAGGTCTGGCTGCTTTTGAGATAACACTAACACCACATCCAGTGCTACTGAACCCAGTGGGATAGGCCACACTACCTCTAGGGCACATGGTAGTGGGCGTAGGGGTTGTGGAAGGGAATCTGAGGGCCAGAAAAGTGAGGTCACTGGTATCACTCTCACCCAGGCCACCATCGCTCAAGTCTTGGGAGCAGTACAATAATACCAAGGCATGATGAGTCAAGTTGTAACAGATCTCCAGGAGGTTAGACTGGTACTGAGGGAGCTCATATTGGAAATCTGCATTCACAATGACAAAATGAGCTGCCTGACTTAGGTTCTTTTCAATATATACCATTACATGTGCAGGGCTTTTCCGGTACCATCTGCCCCTGTCTGTGGTCCTTCTACATCTGGACCAAATACACCAATGCCAGCCACAGACAGTGAGGCCCTGCCACAAGAGGAGCCTGCTCTCCCCACCGCAGTCCCTGCCTCTGTGCCCCCCTACCCAAAGGGGATGGTCATCCAGACCACCGGGAGAGGATGGCAAGACCTCCACCATCACCTCCAAGAGACGCTGATCCTAATTTCCTCCAGTATGTGACTAGCATTCACTCTTACCTATTTTTTCACTTTTTACCTTTTTTGAGGACAGTTGTGTTTTGAACATTGGACTACAAACAACTTTGCTTTTACTACTATACTTTTTTCCACCATGAAAGTCTCTTTTTTTGTTTTGTTCATTGTTTTCTTATTGTAAACACTTTTCATTTCTCTTGTGTCATGTGAATAAACACTAATGACACATACTCCAAGAGTGTTGTTGTATTTATTGTGGTATTTCATTTTGCATGTCTTTCTTCCACCATCATTTTGTAAAATCTTTTGAACAATTAGTTGTTAGAAAAATTAGATATGGCAAATAGGTAATGTTGCCCATTTCTTTGAAACATAACAAATCAAAATTGCAGTGTGTTGGTGTCATACATTTTTAGGAAACAAGCCTTTGACGAAATCAGAGCTGATTTTATGAAACCACTAATAACCCCAATAGTCTGTGCCATTTAGAGGTTGACACTCCATGGCCTTGACACCGTGGAAGAAATGGCATGTTTCTAAAATTCAAATTAAATAAGCAAAATATCATTGATTCATGGCATCAGCTGGAAACAGACATCCTGCCCTCACAACAGGAATCCTCATTCAATAGCACCAATAGTCTACATCATGGCAGTTGCAAACTTTTAGACCACAGGACCATTTCAGTACACAGTGGCCGTATCTGGAGGCATGTCACAACCACCTTCAATGGTGTACTACAAAACGTTCTTGCAACTATGATAAGACACATCAACAGCTTCATACACGGAAGCCAAATTGAAGATTTAGCCGATGTGAAGGAATATCACAGAGGTATTACATACCCCGAAGCACTATTGATGCTAAGCAGAGTTACGGTTCACTTTTTAATGTGCCATATCTTGCCAAAAACATTGTCATTTGTATCTGACATTTGTAAATATTCTAGCCTCCATTTTGAGTGCTAGTTGCACACAAACAATTGAAAAATACAAAGCTTCACATCTTAAAATGTCAGGGCCTGATCTTGCCTTCAAGACATTGGCTTGCCGACAAACGTCGGCGGAAGTTGACCACATAGTATGTGTAACTCTCCACGATGGACACTGCCATAAGCTAACATGTGTGACGGCTGTGCAGGAAAGCCAATGGCAGTGTCTGTCTCTGTTACGGATAGTGTGCACTGTGTACTTGTATGCAGCGTATTGAAAAAAAGCTCACTTGCCTCCTAACACATCAGCCAACAAGACCTCCTTGATTTTTGCTGCTGTTACCGACCTCTGGAAGCCAGGATGCCAGGCAAAGCAGGTGACAGGGCCCCTGCCTTCTCCCGTGAGGAGTTGGAGACCTCACCAGGATGGCCCTGTACAGCTAGCTGTATGGGAAACGATAGGATCAGGTACATATTTGAGTGGGAAATGTTTGCTAAAGTAACTTGTTCCCTCTTTCTCCTCAAGATATTTGGCCCCTTTTTGGTCTTGAGTGAAGTGTTGTGATTGGAGTGTAGTGAACTGAATGATTTAGTTGGGTAAATGATGTTGTTTGAGGATGTTAGAAATGTCTGTGCATTGAAATGAAATGCCACCTGAAAGAGTTTGCTGAGTTTTCAGTGCATGTTACTCACAATTCCAGGTATAATTAGACAAACGGCAGCCACCTTATTTCAAG
Organism: Pleurodeles waltl; assembly: GCF_031143425.1. NCBI lineage: Eukaryota > Metazoa > Chordata > Amphibia > Caudata > Salamandridae > Pleurodeles > Pleurodeles waltl. Next base: position 1,089,423,819 of record NC_090440.1, read on the forward strand.
TGGCTAGTAGGCACTGTATTACTCATTTAAGTGAAAACATTCAGCCCATGTTAAAATGAGAGAAATGTAAAGTCTGAGTATAATCTTTGAAGTTATGAAGTGGTCTGATGCTGTTCTGTCAAGTGACTGTACTGCCTATATTTTGGAGTAGGAGTATCTATATATTTTAAACATATTATAGTGGTACATATGGGGAAAGGTACTTCCTGTGCTGCTAGTCTAAATGATCCAGACTCTCCATCAGCCATACAAGTATGTTCCATTACTATACACACTTGTTCATACATCATCCAAAACCATGTTCTCACTGGCGTGGCAGCCCTTTCATACTGCCCTTAGTCACTGTATGTGGTGCAAACCATAGTACCTGACTACTAGACGATTGGGCATGAAGACAATTTAGCTGTGCATTTGGTTATGTGCAAATAATGTACAAGTTGTTTAGCCTTTAGGAACTCACAATGAGGTGGACTAATCTGAAGTGGGTCTCACTACATGAAAGGTTTCCTAGCCCTGGCTTAGGTAATATTTGTGCTTTGGATTGGTAACACAAAGAAAAAGAAAGTGTTGATGTAGTTCCACAGATCAGTGAAAAGTTGTGCTTCTTAGAAACTGTGAAATGTTAATAATCTGTACTGACTGTTCTGGGAATGCATGTGAGAGATGCAAAAATATTGTGTCACCGAACTAGAGACAATCAAAATCATTTAAAACATCTTTTGTTGTTATTTGTTCTCATCCATACAGGATCATACCATACAACCCATCAGAAGTGGGATTTGTGGAAGGCAATCCCAAAGAAGATGCGAACCCTGTGGGTCTTTAAGCAGCGCAGCCTGAATTACAGGAAGAGGTGGGAGGACCTCCAATGCTTGACCAGGAAGTCAATGGAAGCCCATCTCAGCCAGGCCTTATAAGGAAGCAAACATGTGCACTGCACCCTGGCCCCCCTAATGGCCTGTATCCTTGCAGTGGCAGACATAGAACTTGATGGTTAGTTGAGGGCCCAACAGCAGCATCAAAACGGTGGGTTATGGTATGTAGTTAATCTTGTTGTTTAACCTTCTTTATTTACAGCAGTTTTGTTTGGCATCAACATGACGGTCCACACACATCCAATGCAGACAAGGATTTCTGGAGATGCACGTTTTTCACACGGTGTCTGATGCTGTGTTTGGTGTTTTGTTTTGTGCTAAAGGTTGTCACTAGATTCCTCAAAACAAGCCAAGTACTGTTTTGAGCAGACACATGGTGCACACAAACAAAGGGGTACCTGCATTTTCCCCCTTTTATGAGGGACGTTTGTACAAAACATGCTCTGTTTGTGGACTGGGTCAGATGTGATGGTCCATCACAAATGTGAGTAGGTAATTTAGGCCCTATTACTGGCATAGCAAGCACTTATGATCCAGTTGATGTTTCAGACCTTACCTTGGTAAGTTGGTACAAAGAAGATAAGATCATGAGCATCTGCACCAAAAGGACTGGAAACATGTGTACAATGGCATCATTCTCTATCTGAAATATGTTAGAAATATGTTTCAAATGCAAAATTCTATTCATTTCATGTAGACAGTAGGTGATTGTCATGAGGCCTCAGTCCTTCCCAAATGTGCAAGTAAGCCAGTCTGTCTCAACCAACATGAATTTTTCTGTCAAACTGTTTTGACTGAAACAGACAGGAATGTGTCCACATTGGTGACAGAGTTACACATACCCCAAATTACATTTAAGTGTCCTTACTTATGTCCAGATGAAAAGGCGGGTGAGGAAAGTGATACTTAAAAGGACAATTGCCGATGCAAGGTTACATCACATAGATGTTGGAATATTCCATCTTGATAAGTCAATATCAGGCCTAAAACATGTCTCTTTTGGAAATGCAAAAATGTTTTTTCTCTGTACCGAAGTGGTTTAGGAATGCATCCAGGCCTATGTATTTACTCATGCTGTCAAAGCTTTTTGTCATGCAGAGAAATAAAAGTGGAAAGGAGACAAAAGGCATAGATGATGTGGGAGCTAGTATAGGGAATTTTTAGACTGTGAGCAAATGGTTTTTGGAATTCTTCCCTCCATGCATGAGATACTGATGACTAAGAAGCTAAGTCTGAGTGCCTTGAAGCTGGTTTAATACACAGAAATGGCAAATGTTTTGTGAGCAAAGTTCATGTTCAAATCTACTTACACAGATATGCTCAAACTGTTGTATCTGTCTTTACAACATCATTTGGTCAAGGTGAAGGTGACAGCCGCCATGTCAGCGGGGAAGAAGCTGGGCACTGTAGTGCTGGTGCAGGCACTACGAACACCGAAGGACCTAGTGCCACAGAGGGTGAGGGAACTGGCACAGAGGCCACAAGTGACTCCACTTCACCTTTGGAGGCCTCCACGGACAACAAGGCCCTCATTACGACACTGGCGGTTGGCGGTAATTTTGGGAAAGGTACTGCCAACAAGCTGGCGGTACCTTTTCCAAAATGATGACATTGGCGGTTTGGCTCAAGCCAAACTGCCAATGTACCACTCCGTCTGCCAGGGTGGTAATGGCCGCTGGGCTGGAGACTTTGGTCTCCAGCCAGGCCGCTGTCACAATCCCACCCTCGGGATTATGACCCCGCCTACTGTCATGGTTTTCGTGGTGAGCGTACCGCCACGAAAACCATGGCGGTAAGCACTATCAGTGCCAGGGAATTCCTTTACTGGCACTGATAGGGGTCTCGCCCCTCCCCCTCCCCAGAGTCCTCCCCGCCCTCACTCTCCAGCCCCCGGCACATTTACACACCCACATGTGCACACATATACACTCATACACACACACATACCCACATCCACCCATGCATGCACACATACATACCCACACACCGCAACACACACCAACATACATTGTCGCACACATGCATACACAACACGCAACATACACGTACACTCACATTCAGTCATTCACGCACTCATACAACGTGACTCACACCTGCATGCATGCATACAAAAACAGACACACAACCCCACACACACACACACACACACACAACACCCCCACACATGCACACACCACCCCCACCCCTCTCTCCTGTCAGAGAAGCTGAACTGCTTGTAGGGGGTCCTCCGGCAGGAGACGGGAGGCTGCGCTGCTGCCAGCAGCAGCGTCCGCCAGCCAAACACCGGCAGGCCGTATCATTGCTCATGATACGTTCGGTGGGGTTTTGCTGGCGTGGAGCTGCTGCTGACAGCAGCGCCACCTTACCGGCATCTGCCGCCATGACCGTTGACGGTATTCTGCCAGCCTTCTGGTGGAATTCCGTCTACGGTCATAGTGCGGGTGTGTGGCTGGTAGCCACGGCGACGGTATGTTGGCTGCCGTCGCCATGGTGGTAGGCGGTCAATACCGCCAATGTTGTAATGAGGGCCTAAGTCCCTAGTGGTGGTGGACCCTAGTGCAACTATTCCACCTGCATTGTCATCCTCCACCTACATTTCCATTTTCACCCTCCCTCTTCCTCCCCCCTAGTTGGCCATAGCCACTCCTCTAAAAGGGGTGACCTCACCTTTGCTGCAGGCACCTTCCCCACCCCTGCCTCCCTGGCTGTGCTTAATGAGGAGAGTATTGATCTATTGCGGATTATTGCTGTAGGCCAGACTGCACGTACTGAATGCCATCCAGGGGCCTAGTGGTCAGATGACAAAGATGCTAGCTTACATGAATGAAATTTACAGTGCTATGCACGGCCGACAACAGTCATTCAAGGGTCTGGCCCCACAGTGATTGCAGTATCCCACCCATCCCAACCTCATGCCCCGACACCCACCCCCCTTCCTATCCAAAGGCCCTCTTCCCAGCCCTATCGAAAGCACATGCACTGACTCAAACACACACATTCAGCACATCCTCACATACACACAAACATGGCAAGAAACACAGACACATGGAGACACCCTACACCCCACTACTACCACAACCACCAGCATATCCACAGACACCTTGCCTACCCCGACACAAACATCCACACTCACCACCACCACACCAGCAGACATCACACCCACTACAATACAAACATGTTCTGTTAATATAACTTATAAAATAAGCAAATCACCCCCAAAGAGGTAGCTCAGCACTAAAAACAGACACAGTCAGGGCACAGACATCTATCTAAGACAGTGCAATCTTGAGCAATTTCTAAAACCTAATAAAATCAGAACAGGAATGAACATGAAGTTCCAGTAGAATGGTGCCAGGTAGGTAAAGATTGTCCCCCACTTCTCGTCAAACAATTGTGGGAAACCGACAATAGGAACTTGTCCTTGGAACGTAAATCTCTAGTTGGACAGTAGCATTTAAGCTTCTGAGCTAGATAAAAGCAGTCATTGCCCATTAGAACTTTGTGAGCCAGACAGCAAATTTGGAAACTAGACCTTTTCTTAATGGGGAGCCAGTGTAGGGTTCTCAGTAAGGGTTCAGAGGCAGCACCGGGAGAGAGGTTGCAAACAAGCCAAACAGCTGTGTTTTGGACCAATTGCAATTTTGCTAAAAGATTTTCATTGGCAGTGGCAAAAAGAGCATTGCCTTAGTCCAGTATGCTTATAAAGCCTGAACAAATATTTTCCTAGATGATGTTGGAAGAAAGGGAAAATGCTTTCCTTAAGATACACATTGTGTTAAAACTGCTTCCAATATCAATGGCAACATGGTCCTTCATCGAAAGAGAGAGTTCAATTTTTAGACCTACATTTTTGACTACCATCTTCAGGGATGGGGGCTGGACTGAGGTCAGTTGGCCACCGGTCTGATGACCAAACTTGCTGGGCATTGCCCAGTAGTATGATCTCAGTTTACTCTGCGTTCAACTGAAGACAGTGGTAGCCATCCCATCAGCAAAGCCTTCATGCCATTGGAAAATGACTTTTTGCTGACCTCCAAGTTCTTGTCATCAGCTGAGTGTCATCAGCATATGGAATTATGCTGAACCCAAAAGATCTGACAATATCAACAAGGGAGGCTACATATATGTTAAATAAAGTAGGGCGAAGACTGGAGTACACCCTTTTCAATAGTCATAGAGCAAGACTTAAAGGGGCTTAAAGAAATGCTCTGCGACCTATTGACAACATTTTTAGACCATTTCAAGGCACACCATGAGATCTCCAACTGTCTTTGAATCAATTTGAGATGGGACATGTGTCAAAAGCAGCCAATAAATCTAATAAGACCAGCATAGTCGGAGTGCCTTTATCCAAGAAGAGTCTAATGAAGTCCATCCCACAGCAACCAGGGCTGTCTATGTACTATAAGCAGCCCTGAATCCAGACTGAGAGGGGTTGAGGGCTTTATTGGCCTCTAAATAGGCTGACAGTTGGGAGTTTATCTGGCTCTCTAAAGACATACCCAGAAGTGGAAGCACAGATATAGGCCGGTAATTAGATAAATTCATAGGGTTGACATTAGCTTTTTTTGAATGGGGATAACCTTAGCTGTCTCCAATGCATTAGGAATACTGCCAGAGTCGATGGATATATTAAACAATGGTCTCACCTTGAGGGCCAACTTGTGTGAGAGTAGAGCCACAATCCAGGGGGGGCAAGGGTCCAAAGGTGAACCCAATGTGGCCTTAACTAAAACTTTCTGGATCTGCTGGAGTGAGAAGAAGCACATTTTTCCAGTGAGCAGATATCCATTTGACAGCAGGTGTTAAGATCCAAAGTTTCCCAAGAGGGCGCTGTGGGCACAGTGAATTTTGAGCAAATTAGGTTGACTTTATTCTCAAAAAGGCATCTAAAGCATTGCACAGTTCCTGGGAAGAAGGAATAGTTTTAGCGTAGGCGGCAGGGGTCACAAAATCATTAAGGTTTTTTCAAGAGATCTTTGGAAGGATTCCTGGCTAGCTCTATCTGAGAAATTATGCAAGCTTTTCTGGCTGCTCTAATATGCTGATGGTAAGAGGTGAGTCCTGATCTAAAGGTAGCTTTGTCCCTGTGGGAACCAGTTTTTTTGCCAGCAACTTTCTAACCTTTTACAGACAGCTTTCTCCTGTCGAAGCTCCAAGGTATACCATGGGGCACAGGCCCTGGCAGGATGAGTAGATCTGTACTTTATAGGGGCAATATTACCAAAAGCTTGCTTTAGGGAGTTGTTAAATTGAGATAAGACAGTATTTACATTTGTACCTGCAGGAGGCAATGGCTGCTGAAAGGCCTTAGAAAAGGAATCTGGTGTCACTAGGCACAATTTCTAAAAAGGATTCAGGATATTAGATATACGTTTGATTATCCCATTAGTTCTAGGCAGCTAGGACTGAATTAGGAAATGATCAGTCCAGGTGAGAGTTAGGGGGGATCACAGTGTAGGTCATTGATATTTGTAAAGATAAGGTCTGGGCTGGGTCCAGCCATATAGGTAGGATCTTTCACTTTTTGGTCATTGGTCAAGACGAAAAGAGCCCATGTCAAACATAAATTGAGCTACTTCAGTGTTAGAAAGGTGTTCTTCGCGATAGTTGAAATCTCCCAATAAAAGAAAGTGTTTAGCTGATATAGCATGAGTTTCAATGAGCTCCATGAGGTGGCAGCTGAAATCATTCTTAGGACCCGGAGGGCAATAAACAGGTGCTCCTTTTGAAAGGTTGCCTGAGGGGAGTTCTAATTTGAAAATTCCTAATTCTACCCAGTCATCTATTAGGGTAGTAATCAATGACACCTTAATCTTCTCACGTAAGACAATGGCAATACCCTTGCCTGCCTTTGACTTTCTATCCAAGCTAATCATGCAATAGTTCCCTGGGAGCACAAGTGAGACAACCGGGAGGATGGCAATCCCAACCATGGCTCAATTAAGAAACATTCAGCGGGACAAATTAAATAGTAATTCCCAAAGTTCAATGGCAGGTTTAGGTAGTGATCTGATGTTGCAGAGAAAAGTGTTAGGGTCAATAGGACATTGAAAAGGCCTAAGTGGGGCTTTTACAACATCAGGATACATAATATTGATAATTGTGTCATGATTCCTGGATGTGTCCCCAAAACAGGAAAACCTGCAATTACGACAAGAAATCGATCCTTCCAAATAGCAAGGGAATAAGTGAAAACAGCCACTGCTCATAGAAGAGAAGGAAAGATCTCTTAACTTAAGAAAAGTAGTAGCTGAATAATATAAGCTTCTGAAGTCACTGACCTTGATGTTAAGAGGGGCAGGGGTCCTGGTGTCTGGTGACAGTCGTGGATGGATGGTGGGGACAGGCTTGCATTTGCCGTGCGTTTGGCATGCTGGTGGCATGCCCGGTGCACACGTCTGCTACGCATTGGCATTGACATCCTGCCTAAGTAGCCCCCAGTCAGCACTAGACCGCTGACTTCTAAAATAGAGGGCAGAACTAGAGTTCCCTGAAGTGTACTACTAACTGCTTTCTCTGCAACAATTAGTGACAAAGAAAGACCACAGTGGACCAGAAAGCAGCCAGTGAATAAAGTAAGCACAAATAAAAATATAGTAAATCCAACAGAAGCCCCAAATGTGACCCATAACCAGTGAAGCATGCCCCCTGGGAAAAAAAAAACACAAAAGCAAACCCCCAAGGTAAGAAGCATATGGTTTGCTGTATCTATTGGCCACATTCACACTCACCACCAGCACAACTGCAGACACCACACCCAACACAACACAAAGAGCCACACCCACCACCCCCACTCCTGCAGACACCACACCCACCATGACACACATGTGCACCAGCACATCCACAGGCACCACAACCACACACAGCACCTCCATAGCAGACCCATCCACACATGTACATACTGTACACAAACTCCCCCACTCACCTACACAACAGACACCCAGTAAAAAACACAAACCAAAAACATGCACTACAACACCAATCCCACAGGCACCCACACCATCAATAGACACACGCACATCAGACACTTTCACTCCCTGTACCTCCCCAGCTCCCTCCAGAAACACCCTTTTTGCTAAGGAGGACCTGAAGTTTGCCGTGCCCCTAACCTCTTCCTCAACCCAGACCACCCCTTCCAAACGTAAATCACCCCACCAAATGTCTTGCCAATCCTTCCGTACCACAACCCACCCCTTTCATACCCCAACCCACCCCTTCCATATGCCAAACCACCCTTCCCAAATCCAAACCCACCCCTCCCAAACTCAAACCCATCTCTCCCAAATTCAAACCCACCCTTCCCAAACCCAAGAACCCCCATTCCCCAAGTAACATAATTGAGATTCCTGCTCCCTGCCCCATATATGCTCCTTCCAGAGGTTTATTTTGGCAATGCAAATAGGAAGCAAGGTATGGGCTTGCAACCTAGACTTTGGACTTTATGACATTGAGCCTTTGCTGTTTTTTGATTGCTAAAAAAAGAAAAGTTAGGAGAGAGTTAGCTATATTTATATAAAGAACATTTTAATTTTAATTTGAAAACAATTTTGTCCTGCCCTTATTTTTGGATTGTTAGTAATTGTTTGCTGATGATGTTATTTCTGCTAATGTGTGAGCCATGCACTTACTCTCATTTGTGACAGTAACAAGCACAGGCTGTATTTTTTAGATTTGTTTTTTATGCATACATTTGTGTTGTACATTTGTGATGGACATGTCAATTTTGGTGCATGCTTTCATCATGTTACTGGACACTTACACCAAGATTATATGTGTTTCTGTTATTGTGACAGGAGAATGCATGTGTGTTTATTTTAACATGATGTGACAATACCTGACACTTTACAGTTAAATGAAATCTAATGTTTGTCATTAACTGCACAAACAAAGGGGACACGTGACCTTCATACAGCTCTGACATGTTTGCAGTTTAGAGGCAAGGTTGGGTGTACATTTTGAGTACACTCACTTTTAGCATTTTGTAGTGCAATTGCTACATTACCATGGATTTCAATAGTTCATATTGGGTATACTGTTTATGTATACGATATCGTAGTTTAGGGAAAATGATTGCACACACCTGTATGGACACATTTCTATTTGGGATTGCTGTGACTTTTTGTGTTAGACGTCCATTACAATGAAGGCGGGTTGGTCCCAGATTGAAGAGTGTTACTAATATCTTGTGGTGTGTTTTAAAACAAACGACATTACACACATATGCATTGCACATCATTGTACTATTGTTTGCAAGTATTTAGTAAACATCCTCAAGTGCAGGGCTGATGCACACCAATAATTCTGAGGAAGACAGGTAAAACAGTGACTTACCTTTGAATCTGGCAATAATGGGGTTGATTTGCATTTTGATCCAGTAGCAGCAGCAAAGATAGAACTTGTACGATCCATTTTATTTTTTATTCCATATTTCTTTATTTTTCTGAGCATTAGGAAGCGTTTCCAATTGCACATTTTTACAGTACAACAATCTTTTAACTGCGACATATCAATGCTCTGCATAGTTACTATCATGCAATGCAATACATTTGACAGCCATTGTAGTATAGCTATACATATCAATTGGACATATGAGCTCTTGCTGGATTTGTCACCAGGTATAGAGTTTTAATATCATTGGATGATGTACATATCTAATGTAACGAACAGAAAATAGAATAACAATATAACTGCTATTAACTAGGTGCACAGATTGGGTATGTTGGTATAAGCGTGGGTCAGAGTTCTTTTCTACAGTTGGGGCAAAACACAGCACAGCAGATGAGCAGCTTGGGTATCACCCATGCAAGGGAGCTGCATTTGCCTATCAACATCCTACACATTCTGCCGGCCGAGGATTCTTTCAATTCCCTCCGTAAGTGTTGTCCAATCTGGGGGTCTGGGCGAGGGGCCAACAAGTGTATGTGACTTCAGAAATATTTGTTGTTCTGCAAGTACTCCTATACGTAGATCTGTTAGCCATCCTGCAATTGATGGGGTTGTAGCTGATTTTCAGCACATTGCTAAGCGTCTTTTTGCTAGTATTAGCGCTAAGTCTAGGATTTTGTTTGTGGATTTGTTCTTAGGGGTTCTATGTGTTACTGCAAGCATATAATGTGCCATGTCACGTCGTGTATCCCACCCCGTGATCCTATTCAGTGTCTCGGTTATGGTTTCCCAGAACTCAACCACCTGGGTACACGTCCATACCATGTGTATAAAGTCGGCATTCCTGGTGTGGCATCTCGGGCATCTATCTATTGTGGATGGGTACATTTTCGCCAACCTTGCAGGAGTAAGATAAGTGTGGTGCAGATAATTAAATTGTATGTATTTGTCACGAGCATTCATTGAGATAATCTTCAGGACCATAAGAGCTTGTTCCCATTGTGTGCCTGTAAGTCCCCTTTGGAGCGCTTCATCCCAATATGCCCCCAGCGACGCAAGGGGACATTTATTGTCTATGTGTAGTGCTTTGTATAGGTTTGTGATCCCCGTGTGTTAGTAACATCTGCAGCAATACCGACGGATGTGGTTCTTTGGGTATGGTGCCCCAGTAAAGTGCAGCATGCCGAGTTAACGCCGCATAAGTGAGAGAGGTGCCTGGCGATATACTGAAATCATTTATTAAGCTATTAAATGGGACCAGCATATGATCTTCAAAGAGGTCACCCTACTCCACTATTCGCGCAATTTCCCAGACAGACGCCGTCAGTTTGTGCAAATTATTAGCGCAGCCCGGCAAGGCCCAAAGTGATAGTTTGTGTACATTTTGTCCTGCGAGCCAGCACATGGGCCATTGGAGTTGGGCCGCCACAAAATATTGTTTGAAATTTGGAGCTCCCAGGCTGCCTTCTGAAGTAGGTGCATAAAGTTTGCTCAAGGCTACCCGGCTTCAACCTTTGCCCGATATCAATGCTGTAAGAAGGGAACGCAGCTCGGCGAACCATTTATTCAGGAGGAAGACCGGGAGGGCTGAGAAGTGGTATAATAATCTCGGGAGCACCAGCATCTTAGAGATGGCCAGCCTGCCCATTGGAGACAGATGGAGGGAAGTCCAGAAATGCAAAGAGTATCTCACTCCCGTCAGTGCGCTACCAATATTTGTGTCTATTAGATTTTTTTCCTTGTGGTATATTCTGACCCCAAGCTATTTGAAAGTATCACACGCCCAAGAGAAGGAGGTGATGGGTAATTGTTCACATTGGGCCGTGTTCAAGGGTGTGAGGGGGAACAAACAGGATTCCTCCCAATTCACCTTGAGGCCGGACTCCTTGCCAAACCTCTGCAACAATGCTATCAACTGGGGCACGACCTCCGCAGAGCTGCGAAAGTATACCAGCGCATCATCAGCGTTTAGTGAGACAATGTGCCAAACACCACCCATGTATAGACCTCAATCAGGTGCACGAGTCATTAGGGCTTGCGCCAAGGGCTCCATCGCTAGCGCAAAGAGAAGTGGCGACAGGGGGTCGCCCTGCCGTGTCCCACGCCCAATATCGAAGGCCTTTGAGATCAAAGTGCCCGTCTTCCCCCGGGCCAATGGTGCTTGACGTAACAGAGTTATCTATTTCAGGAAATTAGGCCTGAAGCCCATCTTTTTCAGCACCATTAGCAAGTAGGACCACCCCAGTGTATCAAATGCTTTTTCTATATCTAGCGATGCCACCCATGTGCCCATCTCCCTCTTTTTTGCCCAGTCTGTAATAGAGAACAATCGGCGAATGTTGAAGAAGGTGCTTCTGCCCAGAATCAATCTGTTCTGGTCAGTATGAATTAACCCAGTGAGTATGGGCATAAGTCTGTTTGCCAACATGCGGCCTAGGATCTTGTAATCAGAGTTAAGTAATGATAACGGCCTGTATGACCCCATCCACAAGGGGTCCCTGCCAAGTTTGGGGAGGACCACCAGCGTCGCCTCTCTCCTAGATGCCGGGAGAATCCCCTTATCATACGCTGTATTATACGTCGCCAACAGTTTAGGGGTTAAAATTGATTGGTATGTGGCGTAGAATTTAATCGGCCACCTGTCTGTGCATGGTGTCTTCCCTCGCGCCATGCCTTTAATTACCTCCTCCGTTTCTGTAAGCTGCAGCAAAGCCTCCAGTGTTTCCCTATCTGCAGGGGACACTCTAGGCAAATGGAGGGAATCCATTGCGTTGTTCTCTACCTCCGACTCTGGGGCTGTGTATAGAGTGGAAAAATATTCATAAAATCTGTATTAATATCCTCCTGTGTGTTCAGTAGTTGGCCATTCCCACCCCGTAGTGCAGTGATTGGTGTTTGAATGTACTCGGACCGCAGGAGCCAAGCCAGGAGTCTGCCAGCCTTGTCTCCTGCATGTTTATGTGCTTGGTAATCCCTGTAATGCAGCTGGGCTAATCTATCAAGCGCCTGCTTGTGAGCTATTTGTATACTCACTAATGATTTGGCCGCCCAATCATCTATGGGCAGAAGCTGCTCATAATGTTGTAATTTGGATTCCCTACGCAGGAGCAGCACCGCCCGATGTTCGTTTTTATTGCAAGACCTCTCAGTACCACCTTAAAGGCGCCCCATTCAGTCCCCACATACGTTGCCGTGCCCTCATTTATATCAAAGTAGGTATTAATATGCCCTCTAATACATCCCTATATGTTGCGTCTCGTAACGCCGTTACAGGCAGTCTCCAAGCAGGAATACTCAGAGGGGAGCAGTTCCACCGTATCCCTATCTGCAGGGGCGAGTGGTCAGATAATACCCGTCCAAGATACTCCGCAGTGCTAACTTTTAGCAGTGCTTCAGAGTTACAGTAAACAAGGTCAATGCTGTGTGCAGCACGTGCAATCCTGAATAATATGAGATATATCTAACTCTATGCACGGGTGCTATTAAAATCTTCGCCCCAGTAACATGGTGCTATAGGGTTATGGATTAGTGATATGGAGGGTGCTTGTGAAAATGCATTCTGATTTGCATTAGGGTCATATAATGAAATTAGAGAAATCGGTGCTCCGTCTAGGTTCCCTTCCAATATGGCGTATCCTCTGTCTGTGTCTATCCTAGTGTGTAGTGCCACCAATGGTACCCTCGGAGCCCCCCACATCAAAGCCCCCCTGCCATATCTGGAGTATGTGGTCCCTATTATAGTCCATCGCCATCTTTTTTGCATTTGCCCCAGATCTGGAGCTGTGAGATGCGTCTCTTGAAGCAGGGCCACGTGTACTTTGTGGTGGTGCAGAAACTGGTAGACCTTGTACCGTTTATTAAAACCCGCTAGACCCCTTACATTCCATGTTATAAAAGAGTATTGTGTCATTTAATTAGAAGTGTATGGTGTAAATTGTGTTTAGGGCGGCCTGTAAGTGCAGGCAACTTGGGAAGTCAATATTGGATGTACTGCTCTCTGCCCCCTATAACGGCGCCCTCCTCCCATTACAGAACCCGTCTTGCACACTTTCATAAAAGCATTGATAAACCACTGAGCAAACCTGCTAGTAAAACATAAATATAACAGTAAACTTCCCCTCCCAGGCTGAGACGTGAACTGGTGGTCAGCCAATAGCACTAAAATGCTGATACAAAACTGAACTATGAATACACGAGGTGTAGTGAGGGGAATAGTGGCAGTGAAGACAGGTGCTAATAATGTGGTGTCTTAAGAGAAAAAGAAAACGCATTAGTCTTGCACAGCACGTAGTGTGGGTGTCATTGACGAGCCTGCCATACATGCCCTGTTGCTTCTGAACTGTGAGCCCCTTGCAGTTTGGGTGTGGCGTGCCTCATATCACGTCCTCTGCAGTCTGTGGTGTCACCAGCAGGCCACCGTGCAAAATTACGTGGATCTGTTCCACATCAAGGACCGGAGGGTCCTTTTCTTTCTGCTTCACTCTCCCCTTGGACGGCTTGGGGGAACCCGCTCGTAGTTCCACCCCAGCCCGCACCTGCTCTCTCTCTTTGGTTGCTTGTTCTTTAGAAGGGGCTGCACGTGAGCGCCGGGCCCCGTCAGGAGGGCTCCAATTGTCTTGCCCCACGTGGATTGTGGAGGTAATCCTGGCGTCTCTTGAGTTATGCCTCTGCCTTCTAACCATGCCCAGGCCTCCTCCGGTATGGCACAAAAGGTGATGTTGGTATCCGTTATGATCCGGAGGGTCGACTGAAATTGCAATGTGTATTTAACATTATGGCGGTCATTATGAACATGGCGGAGGTGAACAGAATCCCACTGGCGGCGGCGAATGGAAACCCGCCATATAATGAACAAAAAACCCAACCCCGCCAAACATTCCCACACCACCACTCCCCTCCAGGACCCTGTCGGTGGGAATTATGGCCCACCCCACCCCGTCACCGGCAAGCACACCCACATCCCGCCCTCCAAATAATGATGCACAAATCACCTCAGCAGACATTGGAGGCCGGACGACCATTGGCGGCTGCAACCGCCACGGGCAGCAAGTGGGCCCAACAGCAACCACTGCACACATTGGCTAGGCTTAGCACCCACACACCTGACACACATCCAGAACACCATAAAACACCGCCAGACACACCCCACAATCCCTTGCAAGGAAACCAGGACCAGAAGACGGAGAGCACCAGAGCCAGACAGAGAACGCCAGCAGACAGGACACGCATAGCGACTCACACAGGAGCACCCAAACACCGTCCCCAGTCCCGACGCCATCAACCACCCTCACCATATCCCCCCCCAAAAATCCACGCTTCACCGAGATGGAGCTAAGGACCATGGTGGACGAGATCCTAAAAGTGGAGCCACAAATATTCGGCTCCGAGGTGCAGCACACAACCATCGCCCGGAAAATGGAGCTGTGGCAGACCATCGTTAACAGGGTGAATGCAGTGAGACACCATCCACACACCAGGGACGACATCCGCAAGAGATGGAACGACCAGCGGGGGAAAGGTCCGGGCCATGGCATCCAGGCACCACATCACAGTGCAGAAGACTGGGGGAGGGCTGCTACTAACACCACCCGACTACACCAACTGGGAGGAGAAGGTACTCGCCATCCTGCACCCAGAGAGACTCACTGGACTCACTGGAGGAATGGACTCGGGTAAGTCGTCTACATTTACCCCATATACACCATACCTGTAATGCATGCACCACCCCACCCACACCCAACTAGACCCACACCCCTCCCAGCCATTTCCCACCACATCCACCACCCTGCATCAGCCACAACTCACTCCCGCTGTGCACAGCCACCCACCCCTGCACGTTCCCACAATGAAATAATAAACCCACCATAATGTAATGCCACCACTGCCATTAGATGCTATGCCCACCTCACAAAGGCACCCCTGAAGGCCACTGAAAGGCACACCAGCACTAAATTGTACAGTACTGCCCACCACAGACCCTCCTGCATATGTAACCAACACTTCTATGTCCCCCAACAGGCACCACCACCCATGCAACCCTAATGGAGGGGACAAGGAGTGCCACAGCATTCCAGGGAGACAGAGGCACATCACAGCACACTGGTGAAGGATCCCTGGAAACTGATGAGCAGGCAGGCCCCTCACACAGCCCTGGATGCTCACCTTGCAACAGCCCCACCCAGGAAAACACTGTCACCCCTAACACACAGTCAAGACCAGCAGGCAAGGGGAGGCGTGCCCACACCAGTGGACCCAGGGCACAAACAGGTGGAACACAGCAACAGAGGCCACAGTCTCCCACCCCCAACATGCAGGAAGACGAGGGCCCCAGTACTAGTGTCACGCCCAGACCTGCGCAGGGGACACAGGCACAGGGGGCCAGGGCAAGGTCGAGTGCCCCAGTGGGTCAGGGGGTAGGGCACCGGATAGATGCAGCAGCCCAGGATGTCATTGCAGCGGTATTGGGGCATACCAACATACCCAAGACAGGTTAGCACAGATTGTAACCACCCTGGAGCAAAGTCAGAGGATGCAGCTGGAACACCACCAACAGGCCATGGAGCAGTGGAAAGAATACAATGTCACAATGGCCACCATTGCTGGAGCACTGCTGCAGTTGGTAAATAAACCCTCAGACACCCACACCGGACAAGAGGCTCCCACAACAGCCCTAGACAAACAGCAACAGTTGTCCCAAGCAGCTGAAACAGCACAGGAAAAACCCTCCCAGAAATCACAAGGGCCAACCATGTCACCCCAAGTAGCTTCACAGCAGGTGCCCAAACGTAGTCTCAGGCCAAGATATGGCACTGGAAACCCAGCAAAGAACAAGCCCCGTACCAACAATTGACACTGCTGCTACTGCCAAGCAACCAACCCACCCAATCACAAACTGCACTTAGCTGAGGGCTAAATGATGTACAGAACTACAAATAGGACCCACCTATGAAATCAAACAGGCCTGCCACCAAGTCGGTTTTGAGGACAAGCAACCATAACAACTTCCATCACTGTACATAGCACATTTCACTGTATTCCACTAATAAACAACATATCTCACCCGTAACACTGTCCCCTGTCTTCAATGTTGAACAAAGTGGAGTAATGATGCAACAGGCAGGGATAAACTTTATTGTCAAATTGTTCATGCTGCTGGTACAGTGTGTTTCTAAAAAGTCAAGAAGGGAATGCTTATGTTGTCTGTCTGTACCATGCTGAAGAGGTCCATGACTCGCATACCATGACCAATTCCCCCTAGTTGACATGGCAAACTTACAGTATCAGTCACTAACCACATATACAGTACAGGCTGAAGTCCCAGACAGTTATTGGAAGTAGAGTTGTATCAGTTGGTTTCTGGAATTTACATCTTCCCCTTCCTCATTCTCACCATCACTCTCCTCACCTCTCTGAGGTAACAGATCAGGACCTATAGCACCCTCCACCTCCAAAAGGGGGATTGAATGTCTCACTGCCACGTTGTGCAGCATGCAGCAGGCCACCACTATCCTACACACCTTATCAGGTCCATAGGCCAGGGAACCCTCAGAGATATGTAGGCAACGAAATCTAGCCTTCAGGAGACCTATAGTACGCTCTTTCACCCTCCTAGTACGTCCATGGGCCTCATTGTATTTCCTCTCTGCGTCCATCCTGGGATTCCTCACTGGTGTCAGGAGCCAACACAAGTTTAGATAACCAGAATCACCTAGAGAAATGGTCAATACAGAGTCGGCATTGGAATGTCCTTAGTCTGACAGGCTGTTTTTCAGCAATGTGTCAGTTAGTGACAGGCACACTTACCTATGATCCACCCTCTGTCCTCTTGGAGTTGTTCCATCTTTTGTGGCACACTACTGTTCCTCAAAACAAATGAATCATGGACTGAATAAGGAAACATGGCATTCACATGGGATATGTACTGGTCTGCCGTACATACCAATTGGATGTTCATGGAGTGAAAGTTCTTCCTGTGTCTGTACACCTGTTCACTCCCTCTTGGGGGATGATGGGTATGGGGGTTGCACCGATGGCACCAATAACATGGGGAATGTTTGCAAAGGCATAGAAGTCTTACTTGATGGCAGGGATCTCAGCACTTTGGGGCCCCTGTACGGCAGACTCTACGGCCGGCCAGAGGTACAGGTAAGTCCGGGTTTGGGGGGCACTGTGTGTGTAATGGATGGAGTGGATTGCTCTGATGTGCGTTCCTGTGAGCCAGGATGGGGCTTGGTGCATGGAATGCTGCGTGCCACTGTCCTGCATGTCTGGGAGTACTGTCTGTCCTAGGTCTAACAATCAGCCAGCTATTGCCATTTTGCAGGTGCCTGACCTCTGTGTTTCTTCTCTGTGTCTCCCTACGAGGTCAGCGCCCACCAGAAGAGGGCACATTGGCATGCCATCGCCAAGGAGGTACGGACCCTAGGGGTCTACAACCGGCGGAGCACCCACTGTCGGAAGAGGTGGGAGGTCATGTGCGCTGGGTGCGGAAGATCAGTGAGGCCCAGCTGGGGAAGTCCTCCCAACGTGGTAAGGGTGCCTGTCGGGCACCAGCCCCCTTAATGTGAACTATCCTGGCGGTGGCGTACCCAGATCTGGATGGGCGCTTGAAGGCTCCACAGCAGTCACAAGGGGGTGAGTACTCACAGCCCATACTTCAGCCTGGAAGGATGCATGTGTGTGAGATAGGGCTCATGGGGCTTAGAGCAGGGTTTTGACTGTTGTCCAGCTTTTGTCTGCTCCCCAAAGGGTGTAGGGGTGTCCTTGTCAGGTTTCACCTACCTCAGCTTCAATGCAATGACAGGATATCGGTGTAGGTCAGTATACTGCTCAGTAGTCAGGGCCATGGTCATGGGCCTAGTGCACGGTGCTGCCTGTTGGGTGTGTCTGCTGGGTAGGTATATGTCTGGCCATTGTGTATCAGCATTCAGCTACTTACAAGTGTCGCTCCTGTTTTGTCTCCCCATCCCTGTTCACTTTTGTGTGTCTGGTACAGCATCAACATCAGGCGAGGGAGCTGAGGCACCGGCTAGTGGGGAGACAGCGGCCCACGTATCCTCGGCGGCAGAGACAACGGACGCCCAGGGGAGCAGTGGGTGGGAGGGCGAGGGGACTTCCACAGGGGAGGCTACTACCACCGGTGGTAGGGAATCTGGAACCTCCTCCGATGGGGGTCCTCCGATGGTGGCAGACACTGGTGGACAAATCACGACCATGACATCTTCCGCCACCACCCATACCATCAGTGCCCTCCCTTCTGCTCCCCACCGAGTTGACCGTGCCCACCCACCCAGAAAGGTGGGTGTCTCCTTCGCCCCAGGCACCTCTGCCCTTGCCCCAGTCAGCCCTGCTGCCCTCCCAGAGGAGGCTATTGACCTCCTGAGAACCATCTCTGTAGGGCAGACAACCATCATCAATGCCATCCAGGGGCTAGCATCAGAGGTGCAGCAGACTAATGCCTATCTGGATGGCATTCACGGTGCCGTGTCTGCCCTACAGAGATTTTTTCAGGCGCTGCGCTCCTCTTGGACGGCAGCTAGTTTCCCTGGCCATTCTGTCCCCCCTCCAACCTCCTCTACCCCTTCCAGCACCCCACTCCCTTCACCTGTCCAAGGCACACATTCAGACACGCAGTCAAGCACTTCAACACACAAAAAACACACTTCCAAATACAAGCACCACACCTCCCACCACAAGCATTCACACAGCCAACATACACCTGCACACACAACAATGTCCACTCCCCCAGTGTGCCTGCCTCTTCCGCCTCCCTGTCTGTCCCCTCTACATGCACACCCTCATGCACTGCACCGTCACTCACTGTTACTGGTCCTCTTCCTGCACTCACCACAATAGCAGACAGCCATACATGCACCCCATACACCACACCTGCACTCACCACCTCCACTGTAGTTGACACATGCAGCACACTCACCCGACTTGCAAACACCCACCCAACATACATCCACACTAGCTGTCTGTCTTCTCCTACTGTGTCCACCACCCACCTCCCAAAACACTCAAATGCAGCAAAATACCCACCCATCAGACATCCACCACACCACAGCATACTTAGCAGTCACCGGCACCCACTACACGCACACCCACACCCCATACATCAACTTCCTCTGCCTCCACTCCCACACCCTCATCCATGCCCACCCAAATTGCTCCCAAGAAACTTTTCCTCTCCTGTGTAGACCTGTTCAAACCCACTGGCCCACCCCATCTTGTCCCGAAACGTGCCCACCTCCTTGCCTTTTCCACTCCTTCCACATCGCAGCC
The DNA here is from genome assembly GCF_031143425.1 of Pleurodeles waltl. NCBI lineage: Eukaryota > Metazoa > Chordata > Amphibia > Caudata > Salamandridae > Pleurodeles > Pleurodeles waltl. The sequence goes on from NC_090440.1 coordinate 1,089,443,366, forward strand.
CACCCCGGTCCAGCCTTCCCATTCCCGTGCCCCTTCTCCACTTAAGAAGAAGGCCCGCTCTGAGCCTAAGGCATCCAACTCTGCCCGTGCCAAACAGCCCCCACCCCTTCTAAGGAGAAGCCCACCACCCTCCAACCTCCTCACGCAAGTCAAAGTCCCACCTCTGTCATAAATCCCCACCCCCACCCTCCCTGGCCCCATTCCGTGAGGTGCCTGGATCCCCCTATGGTGCCCTGTTGATTGGAGTACCCAGCCCTTGTGGGAGTCAGGTGGGCCAGTTGTGGCCAAGGAAAATTTACTTTTTATGGACTGGCCATTTGCCCTGTTTTCATCATTTCACTCAGTGAGCCTCATAATAAAGTTTTAGTGTGGCCTGTGTTTGGGCTGCACGAAGTTCCACCCTGGTGTTTGTTTAAATAATTTATGGCTGTGGTGCTATTGTATGTCCTATGGCCAAGTTGCAGTGGCCTTCGGTCGGGTACGTCCCTCTTGGTGTGGGGTGTCTGACTACTGCTGCTGGGTAGGGTTGGGGAGGTCTTTGCGGGGTGGGTGGAGTGGGTGGGTATGTAACTTTGCCCTTTCCCCCCTTGTTTTGTAGGTTGCGGTACTTACCGTCGTCATCTTCATCTGCGGTCTTGGTCGTGTAGATATATGGCAAGGAGCAAGGCTGGCATGATCTGCAGCTCTCTGTCCATGGCTGCCGCTGCACGTTTTGTTGAGCTCCGGTGAGTGTTTCCTTCTATTTGTTTCATTTCTGCCTGGCTTTGTGTGGTGGTGGTTCCCGCCCCGGAACTGGCGGCGGAATGGTGGTTCATAATTTGATGGGTGGGATGGGCCTTTCCGACGGCCTGTGGGCGGCCTCTGCCGTCATCAGAGGGAATCCTTTTTTGGTGGTGGGTGGTGAGCGGGATGCATGAGTTTCGTTTGGTTAATTATTTGGTGGTCCGGACCGCTCCTCTGTTGGCGGTTTCTGCCGCCACCGGCGGTGGTGCGGAACGGACCGCCATGTTTATAATGAGGGCCTATGCTCTCTAAGCGTGCGCTTCACCATGAGGAAAGATGTTCTCTTCCGTTGAATCTCCAGAGTGTAATCGGGATAGATGTGTACCTGCGCATTAGATATTCTCCAGGGGCCTCTGGCACAAGCCACTTGTAGGATGTGATCTCTGTCTCTGTAATTAAAGAGTCGAACCACCACCGGGTGCGGGGGAGCCCCCGGTAGAGGGAGCCTGCCAGAGACCCTGTGGGCTCTCTCCACTGTGAAGAAGGATGAATGCTTACCTTGTAGAATGTTTGGGATAGCCAATCTTCCATGTAAAAATCCATGCTGGGGCCCTCTTCATGTTCCGGCAGTCCCACCACACGTATATTGTCATGACAGGACCACCCTTCCTGATCTTCAAGTTGTTGACGTAGGTGCAGAACTTCTTTTTGCAAGTCTTTAATGTGCATGGTAGCGTCCACCATCGTCGGGTGCAACTCAGATACTGTGCTTTCAGTAGTTGCTACATGGTCCTTCAATTTCTTATGATCCTCACGCAGCTGGCCTATATCTATACACAAGGCATCAATCTTAGGTTCCAATGTAGACTTAATGCTCTGCACTGCGTTAAGAATATCATTAAACTTCTGTGTGTGCGCTGCTAGTATGGTCGTCACCGAGGCATCCGGGGAGACACCTGGCTCCTTCGACGCTGTCTTCTCGTGCATATCTGGACCCAACATCCCAGGTCTGTCTGATTTGGTGCGTCCCATCCTGTATTATTGCGAGTTAGAGGAAAAATCCGTGCTACCACGGGGTCAAGTCTTTCAGTCCCCAACCTACTCTCAAGGTTATGGCTTTGCGCCCTGGGCATAGAGTGTCCGCTGCGTGATGGATCCGGCGTGCAAATCCGGTGTGCACTCCCCACGATCCAACTCTGCAGTTCTATTTTAGTGGGGAGTCCCGCAGGGATCGCCGCCCGCAGGCGGAACCACTTTCGCTGCACCCCTCCAACGTTCCCTCTCTCAGGGACCAGTACACTGGCGCAGCCAGCCTCAACGCTGGTCTTGACGAGGGCGGGGGGAGGTAAGCAATGCAGTATACCTCTCCACTACAACCCTGGCCAGCGCAGCGCATCTCCTACCAGGCAGCCTCCGGGACCAGGCCTCTTGTCTTGTCCTCGGACGCTTCCCTGTCGGACGTCGGCACAGCGCGAGCAAGCACTGGAGCAGGCCGCCACCTCAGCTCGCCGGACCAAATGACCCCATCACGCGGCAGCACGTCGCAGGTGGAGGTTCCCACCGGGCGATCCCCTCCGAGCCAGGAGACGACACGTTTCCGCTCCCGGTGGTTGGTCCTCTCGCTCGTGCCCCAAAGTAGACCAATCCCAGGTCCGGTGGGGAGTGACGCACGGCTCAATGCCGGCAGGCATGCCCAGGTCCATCCCCACGGATGTCTTGTCCTCCGCAGGGGTCCCACACCACATCAACTGCAGCATGGTACAATTTGAAAATTTAGTTAAGCTGTCACGCTTATTTCAGGATTTTTTTCAGGCCTGGAACGGAGATGGATTTAGATGTCTGCTCCAACCGCCATCTTGGCCACGCTCCCCGTATGATCCAATTCATGGAGGTAGGAAATGGGAAAAGTGAAAAACGGTGAGTTGCTTATATCCCTCCCAATCCACCAACTCAGGTATGGCAGTTTGGCTGCCACAGTTAGATTGGCGGGAAGGCACAATGTGATTGGCTCAGTGATAAAAAGGGCTGGAGCCCCGCCACCAGCCGCTTTTGCCTATTACACCATCAATGCAGGCGGTGAGTCGTGGGGGTGAAGGCAGTTCATCTGCAGACTTTTGTATATGGGATCACCAACATCTAAATTGGGCAGGCAGACAGTCAAGTCGATGGACGGGAAATCTGAGGGTAAATCAATAGTGAGACTGTCACCACCAAGATCTAAATCAGGCCCAAATTGTCACTGCCATGAGCCAAGATAGTGACATGTTAAATTTGAAAGGCATTATTACCCATCAATCATGATATCGACCTACTCAAACTCTTACCAGTGACAGTGAATTTCAGACACACAAAAATGTCATAGATGAACTGTCATTGACTCAAGAAGGAATTATCCTGAGGGGTTCAAAAACTGCCATTTCAGAGAGTCTGCAACAGCAAGTGATTGAAGTGGCTCATGAGGGACATAACGGAATTGTTGCCACTAAACAAGCTCCTAGAGATCGACTCTGGTTTCTTCATCTCGCTGAACGAGATGAAAAAGAAAAGAATTAGAAACCAGTCATCTGTGTAACTGCCTGTCCTCGAAAACTACTCCACACCCCTTGAACATGTCAGAGATGCCCAAGCATGCCTGGTAAAGAATTGCTGTTGACTTTTTCATTCAACTTGCCAATGGACATCACCTGATGGTGATTGTGGATGAATACTCACACTTCCCATTAGTTGAAGATCTCTTGTCTATCACTCAGGACAGAGTTAATGAGAGATTAGACAGCATTTTTGTGACATGGGGCATTCCTTTGATTTTGAAAACTGACAACGGACCACCTTTTAATTGCAGAGAATTAAGGGACGACTTCTTGCTGCTTACAGATAAGCATCAGAAAAGCACCCTCTTTGGCCACAGCCTAACAGCCTTGTTGAACGTTTCATGTGTACATTAAAGAAAGCTGTTCAGAGTGCTGCCGTAGAGAAGCTCAATCTCAAGACTATCTTGAATTCTACTGTACGAGCATACCATTCAACTCCTTATTTGACCACAAGTGAAAGCCCTGCAACACTGATGTTTGGGAGAGCCATAACGACCAAGTTACCTAACATCAAATCCAAAACTGATGCTGTGACACGTATAACCGACTTGAGTCACAAGTATAAAATGAAGGCCAACGCTGACAAAAGGTGACATGCAAAAAACTTTGTTTTCAAGCGAGGAGATTGAGTGCTTGTCTATCAACCATGACAACATAAATCTGATGCTCCTTTTGATACAAAGCCATTTCAAGTTGCAACCAGAAAAGGGCACGTGGTAACAACCGAACATCCAGGAAAATCTATCACACAAGATTCATCGCACTTCAAACAGCCAGCACAATGCTCATCTGATGTTAATGTCAATAAAGAAACTCGATTAGTGACCACTTGTAGAGAATCCCAAACTGTTATTACTCCTACATCACCAAGGAAGATCATGAACCCTTTCATTTTTGATTCCCAGTTTTCAAAGAAATGATCTAGATGAGTTATAAAAGAACCAAGAAGACTCACTGAAGAATTATAATGTGCATGTGTTGTGAAAAATGTTTTTTTTTATTTAACAGCGAGGGAGCTGTTGTGTCTTATCAGTATAAATGATGGAACCTTTTTGGGATACTGAAAGACTACGTAGCATTATGACGTAAATATTAGAACGTGGGGCAGTGAAAGCAAGTTTAGAATGTTGAGTTCACGGTTACACACTGAAGGATAAACACATGTAAAACATATCTCTGTGTGACCTATTCATTAGCAGATACCCAGGCTGGGGAGGAAGCTACAGCCAATGTAAAGGATTTAGCTGACTTCATGACCAGGCCTAGGCCGTCCATGAAACTCACAAAGGTTTATAGCAGTAACTGAAGGCTGTTAGATGTTCTAGACAATAAGACGGGGCCATCTGTATGCAGAAGGACATTGATGCTCTGACAGTTTACATTTGCCAAATCCTTCCCCTTGCCAGCTAAGGTAGAATCCAAATCTTTGATATGCAAAAGAAACATAATTCGTGCCAGGATACATCCCTGTCGGACACCAGGGCCCAGGCCAATACTCTTGCTGTTTTCTCCATTCAGCCCATATCTAATCGCAGTGTTTAAATCCCAATGTAGGGCTGGTGAGAATGACACTGGGTCAGAGTCCAACCCCATAGAAACCAGCACTTCCCAGTGTTTGGACCTGACTATGCTGTCAAAAGCTCAGAACACATCCATAAAAGCTAAGTCGACTAGTGCCCCCTTTTACTTAGGTGTATTTGTTAATGAGCAGATATAGGGGGTCATTACGACCCTGGCGGCCGGCGGTAAGGTGGCGGTAACACCGCCAACAGGCTGGCGGTGTTCCGCCAGCAATTATGACCGTGGCGGAATTGCCACGGCCATACCGCCGGCCCCTCAAATATACTGCCAGGATTCCGCCTGGCGGTCATAATCCCCAGGGCAGCGGTGCAAGCACCGCTGCCCTGGGGATTATGAGTCCCCGACCGCCAGCCTGTCCGTGGCGGTAAACACTGCCATTGAAAGGCTGGTGGTAAGGGGACATGGGGTGCCCCCGGGGCCCCTGCACTGCCCATGCACTTGGCATGTGCAGTCCAGGGGCCCCCAGGCATAGCCCCGTCGCGCATTTCACTGCCCGAATTTCCGGCAGTGAAATGCGCGATGGGTGCTACTGCACCCGCTGCACATCAGCATTGCCGCCGGCTCTATTACGAGCCGGCTGCAATGTTGATGTGACATTTCTGCTGGGCCAGCGGACGGTAACACTGTTACCGTCCGCTGGCCCAGCGGAAATGTCATAATAGGGAGACAGGAATACCGCTGGCAATGGCGGTATTCTGTCTCCCGCGGCCTCGGCGGTCTTTTTCCAAGACCACCGAGGTCATAATGACCCCCATAGATAAAAGGCATAGCTCTTGAGTGCCCAAGCCTGATCTGAAGACATTTTGGAAATCACAAATAAGGTGATTATCTAGCGACCAAGACATAATTCTATTAAGGACAAACTTGCCAATGACTTTCACAGTAGAGTCTAATAGAGATATAGGTTTAATATAACTAGGAGAGGCACTCCTACCTGTTTTAAAAATGGGCACAAGGATGGCTGAATGGCAAGACTCGAGGATACCACTCTTACATGCCTTGGTGAAAAAATGTGTAATTACAGGTACACACAGGTCCACCTCCAGTTTGTATCAATGGGAACTCCTTCAGGCCCCGCAGATTTACGCACATGGCTTTCAAGAATTGCCTCTGCCACTTCATCTACAGTAAATTCTATACCCAGTCCAGTTAGTATCAGGTACCCTGCTATGTCGGTAGTATGAGAGACTTTCTTAAAATGCTCTACCCACGTGTTAGTATTATTTATTTATTTAATTATTTATGTCATTTATAAAGTGAGCTGACACCAAAACTGGTATTCTGGTGCTACACCAATACAGAGATAAAAGGCTAGTAGCTGCAGCTAAAAAGTGCTAAAAAAGAGATAGAGCTTATTCAGGAAAGAGACAGGTTTTCAGGGCCTTTTCTAAATGCAGAACATCGACCAGTGATCTGAGGTAGGCAGTTCATTGATTCCAGAGTTGAGCTGCTCTGATCATAAAGACTTGTCCACCTTGTCTTGTTTTTCTAAATTTAGCGACATGGACAAAATTAGCTGTCGACCAGCAAAGGCTCCTACCTGGGGAGTATTTTTTGTTATCCTTTTTTGCAAGGGGCCTGGACCCTAACCCTGGAGAGCTTTGGAAACAATGCAGAGTGGTTTAAAAACAATTCTCTGCCTTAATGGCAACCAATTAAGGTCCTTCAATGCCTTAGAAGCTGAAGCCTTCCTGAGTCTATTCAGTGCTAATTTAGCAGCCAAGACTTGGACTTTGTTTAGTCTACTTAGCAAAAATTCCGGTGCTCCAAGCAGGAGGGCATTAAAGTAGCCCAGCCTGCTTAGAATGACACTGTGTACAACCAATGTTCTGGCAGTAGGAGGTAGCAGCGGGAAAATTGTCCAGAGGTGTCTGAGTAGTGAAAAACAGATGCCAGCGACTATGTTTACACAACAAAGTTAGTTTATTGTCAAATGTAACCCCCTAGACCACGGACCGATTCAGATTGCGAAATTAGTCCATCCTTTGGCACTGGCCAGAGATTAGGGGGAAGCAGGACCGGGGCCTTGTTCGGTGGACAGCACAGAAGCTCTGTTTTGTCACAGTTGAATATGAGAGAGAGTTCAGCCAACTAATATTATCGTTCATACAGTTGTGAAAGTCCTTGATTGTGACCGGCTGGTTGCTTTTGAGTGATAAGATAAGATACGTGTCGACTACATAGTTAATTAGACTAAGTTTATGAGAGTTAATAAGTGTGATTAGAGGCCTCATAAAGATATTAAAGCTAATATTGGCACAAAGCTTAGTAGAATTGGTTTGTGGGATTTTAGTGTTATTAAGTGCGTGCCAAAATGGACTGCTGTTTCCAGTCCTGCAAGAGGTGGCCAAGGTGGACCACGCTACTTTCCTTGATTATCCCTTCCTGTGGGTAATGGCCAATATATATAAATAAATGTATATATATATATATATATATATATATATATATATATATATATATATATATATATATATATATATATATATATATATGTGTATATATAGCCTTCTGCTAGAACAGTAGCTGCCAAGTACCTGGGGACAGAACTCAGGGCACTATGCAAGCAACCCTGGGCCTCCCTACATACTTTAACAAACTAGGAATGAGAAGGCTTATTAGCACAGGCTAGAGGTTTCAGAAGATAAGATCTGTTGGCATTACCTAAAATAGCAAAGGTGTCCCCACTACATTTGGCATCCTCAGTCCATCTAAGGCATTTGAAAAGCAAAGTCAAATGATCATCACAAACCCTATGCTGGACTTCATTCAGGATGGTGGATTTCCACACTAACCTGAGTCCATCACTCTTCGGGAGGACATCAGTGCCTCCTACAACAATAGCCCAGGGGTGGGGCACCAGGCATCCCATTGTGATGGAGAGGGGGTTATGGTCACTAAAGGTACTTGGAATAACTACCCCAACCTCAATAAGATTTACCACGTTCCTGCTGGTGAAAATATAGTTGACAGTGGACAAACCAGCCCCTCCGACAAAGGTGGAGGTCATAATATAACATGGAGCGGTCCATTTCGAACATAGTACAAAGGTCATGCTTAAACAAATGGGGAAGTGGCAGTGACCCTCTACTATCCCTGGAGCCAGCAGGGGTGACCAACGAGTAAGGTGTAATAACATAAGAGTGTGGACCAGCTAAACCATCCACCTCAACTCCAAGCTTAGCATTGAAATCCTCGGCTAGAACTAAGTTCTGGCTAATGTTTAAGTAAGTGGGGCTTAGTTCTCACTCTCCAATAAAGCATAAGAGAGAGGCAAAATTTGGATTAAAATGAGTAGAATAATTATCATTATAAAAGTTAATAAGAACAAAACTTGAAAGTTTGGGCCACTCAGTAGTGAACACCTGGAATAGCTTATTGTAAGTGGGAATGGGTAAAATGACACAATCAAGAGAAGTCTTAACCCAGCCATATGCAAATCAATCTTGACCATGTTCCCCATGGGAACAGTCCAGCTCGAACTGCCAGGCAGGTACTCCCTGGACCAGAAACAAGTATCCTGGAACCAGTTTCGGGGTAATGCCCCTCCTCAGCCCTCTGATTGATTAAACCCAGATCTGTGACTGGGGGTGAATGTTAGATTTGCTCTACATTCCGTCCATCATCTGATGTTTTTGCATTTGTCACCCTAAGTGGGAAGAGTATGCCCGGAAGTGGGTCCCGTGCTTGCTATGCCACCAGATTCACAAAAACCTGGCTGATGAAAGTTGATACCATGCAACTGGTCCGAGGATGGTTGTTTCTGGTTCAGGGAGGACCTGGCCTGGCAGTTTAGGCTAAACTGTTCCCATGGAGATCAGAGTCAAGACTGTTTTGCATATGGCTGGGTCCAAACTAGAATGGCATGGCAAACAAAAAAACTGATGGATTAAACCCAGATCTGTGACTGAGGGTGAATGTTTGATTTGCTTTGCATTCCGTCGATCATCTGTTGTTTTTGCAGCTTTCTCTCAATGCCAGACAGCCTTTCAAGCACAGGGAAATGACTGGAGGATAAAACTGTAGTGAATTATTCAGACATCCAAGTGAGGAGGCCATTAAACTCACACTTATGCACGGCAACTGAAACCCCCCTCCATCTCCCTTAAACTTTAACCATTCCTGAACTTTAAAAATCTCTTTCTAAATATAAATGCCACTCATCCCAGAATCCTTAAACCCATTCACTATCCTAATCTCCACCCATCCCTGAATCCTTAAAACTCTTCACCCAACCTCTACACTAAGGGGCATATTTATACTCTGTTTGCACCGAATTAGCGTCATTTTTTTAAACTCTAATTCGGTGCAAAACTAACTCCATATTTATTTAGACTTTGGTGCTAGACACTAATGGCCAGCACAGGGGACCAGGGTCCCCTGGGCATGGCGATTGCACCCAGTGCCATGTACGGGGGCCCATTTCAGAGCCCCCATGGGACTTTAAACAACTAAAATGCAATACTTACCTGTACTTACCTGGGATGGGGTCCCCCATCCTCCGCAGTCCCTCTGGTGTTGGGGGGGTGTCCCTGGGGCCTAGGGAGGTCACCTGTGGGCTTATTCCATGGTGTTCCACCATGAAAATAGGCCCACAGGTCCCCTAACGCCTGCCCTGACCCAGGCGTTAAGAAATGGGGCAAAGCAAGCTTTGCCCCATTTTTTGACCCCTCCTCCCTCCTGTACACCATTTTTGCACAGGAGTATGAATATGGCGTTAAGGCCATAGAGTCATTTTTTGCACGGGAACATCTACCTTGCATCTCATTAAGGCAAGGTAGGTTTCCACTTCCAAAAAATGACTTTAACTCCATAAATTTGGCGCTAGCACCAAAGTATAAATGTGGAGTTAGTTTTGCACCGAATTAGAGTAAAAAAAATGACGCTTAATTCGGTGCAAACAGAGTATAAATATGCCCCTTTGTTCTTTTAAGCACTGTTTATACCTACATTTTTAAATTGCATACCTCTAATTCTACTGATTAGATTTTTGTCATTTTGGTGTCAAATAATTTATTACATTTTCCTATATTTTTATTAGTGTAGAATTTTGTTTAAGTTGTGTTTTCACTTTAATATTGTTTAAGTGCTGCATAGATACTTTACATATTACTTCTAAGTTAAGCATGACTGCCTTGTTGCAAGTTACCAGAAGGTTCAGCATAGGTTAATTTAGTGACATTTTGTGTTTCAGCCTGAAAGCGATTGTGGTTATTGCTTGAGAAGGACTCACAGCCCCCTCAAACAATAACCCAATTTTTCACAACATACATCTGACATCAAGTGACAAGTAACTTACACACATGTTTCATAGTTATCATATGTTAAGCAAATGTTTCTGCCAAGATTCAGTAGAATTAGTTGAAAAATGTAAGTTTGGAAACCACTTTAGCAGCAGTACATTAAAGTAAATGTTTCCTGTAAAAGTTCATCAGTGTCACACATCACCTGGATGGAATTCCACCTCAATCCTTCTTGAAAAACTAGTTTGAATCAATTAAGTTTGAGTGTGTATGTTTATGCACAGCCCTCTCTAGGCCTGACCATAACATCTCAAGGGGTTGAGATTTGGTCATTTGGACTTTCACTTGGCCTTTTCACAATCCTTATTATTTTCGGTTCTTCAGCCATTCAGTCATAAATTTATGGGTGGATTTTGAATGGTTGTGCTGTTGTATGATCCACTTTGAGCTAAGCTATAACTCTTGAAGTGATGATCTTAGATTTTGCTCTAGAATGTACAGAGAGTACTCAATGATGCCAGTTCCTGCAACTGTATAGCAATCCCAAATTAGCACCGCTCCACCATCATATATGAAACTTGTTAAGAGGTCCTTGTGGTGCTTTTTTGCCTAATATGTTAAGCATAACAATCAGTCAACTCCACTTTGGTCTTGTCTGTCTATGGGACACTGATCAGAAGTATCCTCATTTGTTCATGTTCGGCTTTGCAAACCTAAGTTGTTGAGAAGATGCTTTTTTTCTGGCTATCTTTCTACAAATGCAATACTTGTTCAGTATTTTCCTAATGAAAGGTGACAGAGTAATTTACTCCATCTTCCTGACAGACTTTTCTCTGCCCTCAAAAATCTAAATCAGGCCGATAGTTTTGTATTTTGTGAATGAGGACGCTTGCCCTATAAACCTAGTGCTGTGGTAAATCCAATTTCATTTTTATTGGGTCTCAGCAGAATAGCTTAGCCCTTATGCTTGCAGGCTTGTGCCACCATCACCTAGGGATTTTTAACCTACTTAGCTTGCTCTGATTTAGCCCTATTAATTTTATTATTTCTTTTAAGATGGCGGCCATTCTTTATAGTTATAGAAATGTTTTGATTTGCATTATCAGTGCCACTCTGTGAAAGCGTCATTTTCAGCGTCAAGATCAAGTGATGTATGTAGGTATGAACATTGTGTCCCTTTCTCACTTACATGTGATAGATACATAATGTACACTTGTTAGGGTTTGTTGGTATAGATTGCCACCAAAAGTCTGCCTCCTTATTAGTTGTTTTGGAATATACCTGCATCAGGGGTCCTACATGATCTGTATAAATACATGTCACGTGGACAAGTTCATTAGAGGGATTCCTTCCAGATGCCATCTACAATGCACGTCACCTTGCTGCAGAACTCAGCCTTTGTGTCACCACAGAGTCTGACCTAGAGACCTCATTCCAAGGTAATAAAGGTTTGAGGGGCGCTTCTCATGCACATGGTACTGGTAGATTAGATTTATCATACCTAAGTCTCATTAGGTTAGAGATCAGGTTCCCTTTGCTAGGAATTTTACATCTGATGTTTATTGTAAGATTGTGGAGGTTTTTGTATTCGCAGCTCTCATCTTCACAATTAATTTATTTTACTGTTCAATATCCTAATGATTGTAGCTCATGCATTTTACAGTAGATTTGCACTCTTTTCAATAAATATGTTGAAAACTTTCCTGCATCTCGTTCATTGCCTGTGTGCAACTGAGACTTGTTGCTAATGAGAGACTATTGTAACTTCCATTCCACCATGACTTCCATGAGGTAGCTGCCAGAAATCACCTTTTAGTGTTTGGGTTTTTGCTGAGGTACTGCATTTGAACCGAGAGGGTTAGGCCGACAGTTGCGACTTGTTGAAGGAGTGACTCAGGCACCTGCAAACAAAAGTGCTGTCTCCCCTAAACCAGCAGTGTCACCTAGCAGCGAGAGTCCAACTACGACAGTGCAAAGGTGATATATTCATTTTGCACCCATGCGGCACATGAAACCACAAGACCTTAGTTTTAATCCAAGCCTCACCATATTCATCATACTTGTTTGATGGACAAAACACTTTGGTACACATTTAAGAGCCCCTAACTCCGCCAGAGTGTCACTTTTCGTCCCGTTCTGGTGGCCCTAAGCATTGCTCCATATTTACAAGGAGGTGTAATGCCACTTTTTTGTGGTGTTACGCCTCCTTGTAAATATGGGCCCCTCGGACACAGTTTTCTGAATCAGAGGAGAGTTCAATGGGTGTTACTGTGGGCGTTTCACCGCAACACCCATTGCTTTTGAGGCTGCCTCAAATTCACGAGTTGTCGCTAACCTGAGGCAGCGCCAAAAACTAACGCCATCCTACCCCTTGTTATTTGCTTTTTCTATGTGTGCTGCATTCTGCTGTCCTCATAGAAGAAGCAAAATGCCATGGACGATTGTTTACTCGCAGGAAGGTGTCCCTTCCTGCACATAAACAATCATTCAAAATGACACTTTGGTACACTTTGGTACTTCTATGTGTACTGCAGTTTTCAGCACACATAGAAGTGCCAAATCACTTTTACATATTATGTGCAGGATTATATCCCCTCAGTGCAGACACCCTTGCAGTATGGTGAGAGGATACCTGCGTTGGTGCTTGGTAGCTTAATTCATTGCCAGCGCAGGGAGAAATGCAGGGGTGCGCTGTATTCCTCTAAATACGCCACACCCCTGCTTTTCAAAAGTGGCGCAGTGTGGTGCTGCTATTTTGGGCGCAGCACCCTGCTGTGCCACTTTAGCAGAAATCTGGGCTCTTATTTACTACTGTAAACCTAATAAAAACCATTGTTTATCAAATATAAAGAAACTGGACAACACCACATTTGTTGATAAAGGCAAACACCACAATGCACCAGGACACAGGTGGATTAAGGGACGATTATGGGAGGATCACTGACATTTGGTAGGGTAGGGAAGAGCCACAAAGGAACCAGGTGCAAATAAGGCGGGAGGGAAGTGCCACAAGGGACATAGTGGCAGGACAGAAAAGAGAAGTGTGGCTTGGGAAAGACGAATGGAACAGAACTGACAGAGAGTGCTACAAGTAACATGGATTTGAGGGTCCAGAAGAGGATACACATGCGGTGAGAGACCAGTTTGCTTCCCTGCATAAATTAACATGCGAAATAGCAGCAGTGTCTCTCACAGGGCCATGATTTCAGCTGTTTCTACAACGTGGCCACTGTGGTACATCCAATAAAGCATAAGAGGGTATATTCTTCATAGTCACTATCAGAAAGTAATCCTCATTTGTTTTACCATGTTGATGTGTGACCGGAGTGTGACCTGGGACAGTCTTCATGTAACCTATAACCTTTGGAGCCCTATGATGCCTCTCCAACCCATGTACATTTCCCCCTACCTTACAAGGTTTAGAAAGTAGAGCACTTCAGGATGCAGATAATCTGGTATTGTGAGGTCTCCAGCAATTGTTTGGTTCACACAGGTCAACTTACTGACAATTAACACAAACAAAAATCAGACCATGAATTTTTGGCTTACTACATGTATGAGGAAATACTTCATGGGAGTTAGCCTGATGAAACAATAATATTTAGGTGTCGTTTTGGTTAAAGATCTTCACTTGAATTATTTGCTTTCGGCCAAGAAAAACTGAACAAAGGCTATCACCAATGTCTTACTTTCATTTAACCATAACATTATCAGTCAGTCAATCGTCCCATTAATTTATGCCAAGATAAAAAAAATTCTAACTTACCCAGCACCAATTTGGTTCCCTCCTTTGAAATAGGAAGTTGATTCACTAGAAGGAACTTGGCTAAGAAAAGTATTTTGTCTCCACCAGGACACCCATGTCAAGATTATCAGCCTGTAATTAGGTTTTAGTTCCAGATGGTCTACAGCAATATACTCACACCCAACATAACTATTCAGTATCAGTCTACTTAATCTGCAGTAATTTAACCACTTTTTGTTTAAGGAATGCGTTACTTCAAAGATTCGCCGCTTATTTTAATATTTGTTGTTATATTGTATAATAAACTTGATTGAGGGGCCTTTGCCCTAAAATGGTAGTGCTGTGCAAGTACCACCATACCACTCTGTTCCCTTAGTCTGGCCCGGGAGGAAGACATCATCCTAATCTGCCTGTGAAGCGGGTAGTCAGATCAGTTAAAGCATGCAGAAGCGTGTGGAGCCCTGGTCCTTGAAGGATGGGTGGATCAGTCCCCATGGTATGAAGGAGCATAGAGGGTTGGTCACTAGCCTGGTGAACCTTGTTAGAAATTGGGTCTTTGGTTGGCAGTCAGGTTACACCCTGTCTAAGCAAGAACCCTCCCTCTAGTTACGGTAAGTCACACACAATCCAAATAATCCTGTGCCCACCCTCTGGTAGTTTGGCAATGAGCAGTCAGGCTTAACTTAGAAGGCAATGTGTAAAGTATTTGTGCAATAAATCATGCAATGACACAGTAGAACACCACAACAATACCCCATACAGTGTTTACAAAAATATATAATATTTATCTGGATAAATGCAGGTCAAAATGATCAAGATGCAATAAGTATATGTTGAAATATCACTGTAAAAATGATATAAAGTGTCTTTAGTCTCCAAACAGCAGCAAATGTCTCTTGCAAGCACAAAGTACCTGTTTTGCATTCACAATCTTCGCAAGGAACAGCAGAGGAGGAGATCTGTGGAAAACAGGGAGGTGTGCATTGATTTCTCTGGGTGCACCCAGACGATCTGTCATTATTTTCCACGCAGGGAAGGCTTTGAGTCGATTTCCGTCGTGCGGACTTGGATCCTTTTTGGGTTGCTGTGTTTTCGGATGCCCCGGGGTCGATGCGTTGAAATCTGGCACTTGCAGAACAAAATCACAGGGGGTGCGTCGATCCGGTGGGCGATGCGTGGAAATTTCTACCACACGGCAGGTTCTGCGTCGATTCCTCTCAGGAAGTCGGGCTGCGTCGTTCTGGCTCAGCTGTGCATTGATCCAGTGGGCCGTGTGTCGAATTTCCAGTTGCAGCCCTGGCACTGCGTCGATCTTCTCCTTGCGAAGTCGGGCTGCGTCGTTGCGGTTCAACATGCAGTGATTTTCTCGCCGCGATGCAGGTTGTGCGTTGTTTCATTCAGACTGTGCATCGATTTTTGCCGCACAAGCAGTTCTTCTTGCAGGAAGGAAGTCTTGTTGGTCCTTAGACTTCAGGGAACAGGAGGCAAACTCTATCCAAGCCCTTGTAGAGCACTTCTCAGCACAGCCAGAGAGCAGCAAGGCAGCAGGGCAACTGTAAGGCAACAGTCCTTCTCAGAAAAGCAGTCCAGGTGAGTCCTTTGGGCAGCCAGGTAGTTCTTCTTGGCAGGTTGCAGGTTCTGGTTCAGGGTTTCTTCTCCAGTGGTATCTTGTCCAGAAGTGTCTGAGTTGGTAGGGTCAGAGACCCTACTTAAATACCCAAATGTGCCTTTAAAGTGGGGGAGACTTTAAAGAGTGTCTTAGAAGTGCACAAGGTCCCCTTTCAGTTCTATCTTGTTTGACAGAGTCCCAGTAGGGGGTGTGGCAGTCCTTTGTGTGAGGCCAGGCTACTGTCCTTTGACATGTAAGTGTCAGGCTCTCCACCGTCCCAGCCCAGGAAGACCCATTCAATGTGCAGATGTAGGCAAGTGTGGATGAGCATCCTGTGTTTGGAGTTTTTCTGAGTGAATGCACCAGGGAGCTGTCAACTAACCCAGCCAGACATGGACTATAAGGCACAGAAGGATTTAAGTACAGAAAAAATGCTTACTTTCTAAAAGTGGCATTTCTAAAATAGAAAACAGGGAGGTGTGCGTTGATTTCTCCGGGTGCACACAGACGATGCATCATTATTTTTCAGGCAGGGAAGTCTTTGCGTCGATTTCTGTCGTGCGGACTTGGATACTTTTTGGGTTGCTGTGTTTTCGGATGCCCCGGGGTCGATGCGATGAAATCTGGCACTTGCAGAACAAAGTCACAGGGGGTGCGTCGATCCAGTGGGCGATGCGTGGAAATTTCTACTGCACGCCAGGTGCTGCGTCGATTCCTCTCAGGAAGTCGGGCTGCGTCGTTCTGGCTCAGCTGTGCATTGATCCAGTGGGCCGTGTGTCTAATTTCCAGTTGCAGCCCTGGTACTGCGTCGATCTTCTCCTTGCGAAGTCGGGCTGCTTCGTTGCGGTTCGACGTGCAGTGATTTTCTCGCTGCGATGCAGGCTGTGCATTGTTTCATGCAGGCTGTGCATCGATTTCTGCCGCAAAAGCAGTTCTTCTTGCAGGAATGAAGTCTTGTTGGTCCTTAGACTTCAGGGAACAGGAGGCAAACTCTATCCAAGCCCTTGTAGAGCACTTCTCAGCACAGCCAGAGAGCAGCAAGGCAGCAGGGTAACTGTAAGGCAGCAGTCCTTCTCAGAAAAGCAGTCCAGGTGAGTCCTTTGGGCAGCCAGGCAGTTCTTCTTGGCAGGTTGCAGGTTCTGGTTCAGGGTTTCTTCTCCAGTGATATATTGTCCAGAAGTGTCTGAGTTGGTAGGGTCAGAGACCCTACTTAAATACTCAAATGTGCCTTTAAAGTGGGGGGAGACTTTAAAGAGTGTCTTAGAAGTGCACAAGGTCCCCTTTCAGTTCTATCTTGTCTGACAGGGTCCCAGTAGGGGATGTGGCAGTCCTTTGTGTGAGGCCAGGCTACTGTCCTTTGACATATAAGTGTCAGGCTCTCCCCTCCCAGCCCAGGAAGGCCCATTCAATATGCAGATGTATGCAAGTGTGGCTGAGCATCCTGTGTTTGGGGTTTTTCTGAGTGAATGTACAAGGGAGCCGTCAACTAACCCATCCAGACGTGGATTGTAAGGCACAGAAGGATTTAAGTGCAGAAAAATGCTCACTTTCTAAAAGTGGAATTTCTAAAATAGTAATATTAAATCCAACTTCACCAGTCAGCAGGATTTTGTATTATCATTCTTCCCATACTAAATATGACCTAGTTACTCCTTTCAGTTCAGAAGCTACCACTCAAACAGTATATGAGTTTAGTCCTAATGTTAGCCTATGAAAGGAGCATGCCTCACAGCAGGGTAAAACGAATTTAGGAGTTTTACACTACCAGGACATGTAAACTACACAGGTACATGTCCTGCCTTTTGCCTTATATGTAGAAAAAGGGGAGTTTTAGGCTTGGCAAGTACTTTTAAATGCCAAGTCGAATTGGCAGTGAAACTGCACACACAGGCCTTGCAATGGCAGGCCTGAGACATGGCTAAGGGGCAACTTAAGTGTGTGGCACAATCAGTGCTGCAGGCCCACTAGTAGCATTTAATCTACAGGCCCTGGGCAGATATAGTGCACTTTACTAGGAATGTATAAGTAAATTAAATAAGCCAATTGGGTAGGATCCAATGTCACCATGTTTTAAGGGAGAGAGTATATGCACTTTAACACTGGTTAGCAGTGGTAAAGTGTGCAGAGTCCTAAAACCAGCAAAAACAGTGTCCACAAAGTGGAGGGAGGCAGGCAAAAAGTTAGGGGTGACTACCCTAAGGCTGTCAGGTCTAACAGACCTCAAAACCCTTAGAACCCCCTTAAGGGTGATACATGTGAACCACCTCAAGCCCCACTTTGAGAGTTCTGAAGTCACTATGTGCTGGTGAAAGATAATGGTGAGGAAGATAGTAAACCCACTCCCAGAAGTCCTCTCTCCCAAGGAGGAAGATGGGTCAGTGGAAGGAGTTGTCTTATCCCATGCTCTGACCTTAGAGTAACAGCAATTTGTTCTGGCAGTTTGCTTCTCTTTTCTTACTTAACCCAGGGCTTACTGATTGATGTACCCATGCAATCAACACAGAGAACAGCATGCCAATCAGGAATAAAATCTACATGTTGTCGGATGAAGTGAGAGCCAGCATTAATGATAAGGTTTCCAAGATACTGGATTTGGTGGTGACTGAGCCCTCCTATCAATCAATCAGTATTTTTAGAGTGCGCTACTCACCCATAAGGTCTCAAGGCGCTGTGGGGTATGTCCTCAGGGTTCAGTCGAAGAGCCAGGTCTTGAGGTCCTTCCTGAATTGAAGTAGCGATGGTGGATGTCTGAGGTGGAGAGATAAGGTGTTCCAACATTTTGCCGCAAGGTAGGTGAATGATCTCCCTTTACCCGAGGACTTCCTTATGCGGGGTACTACTGGGAGAAGCGGAGAGGTCTGGCTGGGGAGTAAAAGGTGATGCGGTGGTTGAGGCAGCTGGGTCCAAGATTGTGGAGGGCTCTGTAAGCATGTACGAGGAGTTTGAAGGTGATCCTCTTCTCGATGGGGAGCAAGTGGAGATCTCTCAGGTATCCTGTGATGTGTTCTTGCTAGGGGATGTTCAGGATGAGTCTGGCAGAGGTGTTCTGGATTTGTTGTAGCTTGCTCAGGTTCTCCTGGGTGGTTGTGACATAGAGTGCATTGCCGTAGTCAAGTTTGCTTGTGATCAGGGTGTGTGTCATGGTTTTTCAGCAGTCACTTGGGATCCATCTGAAGATCTTCCAAAGGAGTTGGAGGGTGTAGATGCAGGTGGAGGCGACAGAGTTGACCTGTCTTGTCATGGAGAGCGCTGAGTCAAGAGTGCTGCAGAGGTTGCATGTGTGGTCTGTAGGGATGGGGGGCTGCCAAGTGTTTAGGGCCACCAGGAATCATCCTGAGCTGCTGACAGCAGTTTCTATAGTCCCTGGTCCAGCCCAGTGGTTCCGGTACTCATAGCTGCCCCACTGGGTACTTACCCAGAACTTAGGCTCTGTGTGGATTACACAGGGCCTCAATTCATGCACCAAAACTAATGCTCACCCTATCCCCAGGGCTGATGAGCTCATTAATCAGTTCCCCGGCACCTTTCACGTGATGTCAGACTACTGGTAGATTGCCCTAACTGAGGGGACCAAGGAAAGGTTGGCATTCCCCACCCCAGAGTGATGACCTCCAAAAGGTTAGTCATCTGGTCCTAGCTGGGCCAGAAACTTCAGTGCCGCCCACCTTGATGACATTGCTTTTTTCAGCTTCAGCTGGGATGATCAACTCCAGGAAGTACTTTAGGTCCTGCAGCAGTCAAGCCTGACTATCAAGCCCAGAAAGTGTCAGATAGGCAGGTATCAATAGTGTACTTGGGCAAACGAGACAGTGGAGGCACAGTGCAACCTCTTCAGCCAATACATAGACCACCATGGATGGTAAGCCTCCTGTAAGCCAAATCCGGGTGAGAGCCTTCTTAGGCCTGTTTGAGCACTACAAGTGATTTGTTAAGTGGCATAGCACCATTGTGGCCCACATCCAAGTAGCAGCCCAATAAAGCAATCTGGACAGAGGTGTGCCAAAAAGCTTTTTTTGTACCCTGAAGGAGGCCATATGTACAGCACCAGTACTTAAGGCACCTTGCTTCTCTAAATAATTCTTAGTTCAGAAGCTTGATTTGAAGCACAACACTAGGGCTGTTTTGTCACATTTAAGTGAAAAGGACTTGGAACATCGGCAGTCTTCTTCAGCTGAAGGCTACTTTCCAGTGAACAGACATGGAGTGCGGTCAAGAAGGAGGCATTTGAGTGGTTTGAGCACTGAATAAGTTGAGACCAGACTCATTTGGGAGTCACTTCCGGGTTCAGACAGACCACAGCTCCCTCGGATGGCTGATGTAAATGCAGGATGAGAATCCAAAATTGTTGAGGTTCTCCATCTCCCTACAGGGAATGGACATAACAGTGGAACATTGCCCTGGCACTGACCGTGCCAATGCTGATAGACTTTTCAGGTTTCTCTATCTTGGCGATGAGAACTCCCATGAGGGTAGGTAGTTCTCCTTGCTTTCTGCTGAGGGGGCACTTCCTTTCTTTTATGTGGTGTTCCTCTCGATTTTTGGCTTCTTTTTCTGAATCTTTTTTTGCTGGCCATGCAACTCTGCACACTTTACTCCTATTAACTAGTGATAAAGAGCTTGTGCTCTTCCATCTAAACTTGTTAGAATTGGCATACCCCTAACTGCCACATTTAATTTAGTGCAAGATTCTAGTATATGACACTAGTCTTATCTAGAACCTGTAAATTACATTCTACTAGTGGTTTGCTCCAATCTTGCACTAAAGTAGCACTGTCAAACATGTGCCCAGGTTTGCCACTGAAGCCTGAGGGTGCAATTTAATTTTGACCTGCCAAAACAAACTATTTGCCAGGCCTAGACCTTCATTTTTAGGTTGAGCCGGTATTGGAGCACTTAACATGAGTACCAGTTAGTTATGTTACACAAGGACACATTCATTCTTTGCTTTTTTAGGCTGCAGAGAGATGAAGTGATTTGCACAGAATCACAGGATGTTGAGACAACGCTGAGACTCAAACCTGGATCTCGAGCTCCAAAGTTGTCAGCTCCGGCCCTTACACCCAGTAGCAGCTGGTGGCAGAAAGGGGTGGAGAGGCGGGGGCAGCATGCAAAGCGGAAGGCGCACTGAATGGGGGCATGGAGGGGGCAATTAAAAAATATATATATATTTACCTGCTGCCTCTGTATTCTGCCGCTCCAGCAGCCTCTTGTCTTCTTCGCCCCTCCTCAACCAATCCGGACGCTTCTCTCATGCTGTTACACTGCATGAAAAAAGTGCTGGGATTGGCCTGAGCTGGCAGAAATGCTGCTCAGGGTGGGAGTGGGACACTGCGCTTAGTCTCCACCCAACTGTGCAACACAGCTGGGTGGAGAGTTCTAAGTGCACATGTCAGTTTGGCCATCCTCAGACGGCTGGCCAAACTGACATGCAGACTTAGAAGCACGCCACCACTACTCCGCCACTTGTTGACATGGAGGAGGCTGGCCCACCCTGTCCTATGAAAGTGGAAAAATAAAGGGATAATAAAATAGTTTTATTATCCCTTTTTTTTTATGCTTTCACCAGCGGGTCTACGCTCCTCCTGCTAGGAGAGGTCCCTGCTTAGAAAAACCCTTGCTCTCCTGCTGGTCTTGCTGGAATGCAGACACCATTTATGCACTATGACACCATCAGCCCTTGACATAGCTCCTTTAAAGCTCTGTTTTCTAAGTTATCTTTCATCCCCTCCCTGTTTCTTCACAACACGTCCTGCATAGTTTTTACAGCTCTGTGCATTCCTCGAAGTTCGATGATCTTTTCCTTATTTTAAGTACCCTTATTTGTCTCCTGTTCCTACACATAAATACTGTGAAAACGTGCTACTTTGTGCAGCTTTTAATACTTTCGGCAACATTTACAAATGGGCGTTATAACTTTAACATTGATTGTGCTGAAACGTCAGGATTACGATATTTACAAATGTTTGTGAATCCGAACTGAAATCAGACTGAGTTGGTGTTCCCCACAGATGGACGGGTGTCCTAACACTCTTCACTTTACACAACCCTGGGAAAGCTAAAACCTGCCCAGGGCATCTTTTGCTGTTCTGCTAATGAATTTAACTTGATAATAAAATAATTTTAAACTGTATGTTGTTTTATGTGCAGAGGAAAAGGTTACTCGGCTCTCCAGTACTTTGGAAAAATATTAAAATAAGGTTTTCTCGCTGAGGTTGGCTCTGTGTTATGTATCTTGAGGTGGCACTGCTGTGATGTGTTGCTTCACTTCCACAAACCCTACTCCTTTGCAGCGGACAATCTAGCCAGGGTAACCTACCAGTAGGCACACTGTATCTTTCCTCACCTTTAATAAATGCAGTTATAGTCTTTTAGAAATTAGGTAGGCCCTATAAATCTCTGAATTGTAAAGCATGCTGTCAAGTTCAAGAGATAACTTTTCAGTACAGAGTAATGTCTAAAGCAGTCTGAACTATGGGTGTTGCACTGACTTGCATTTTAAGGGTTTTCTGTGCTCTTTGATCTTGGTATATTGCTTGTATGCAGACCAGTGCTCCATATCATCGGTATGCTACTTGTATGCAGATCTGTAATCTGTATCCTCAGTATGTTGTTTGTATATTTCTAATGGGGCTTGTATGCAGACGTGCTCTGTATCCTCGGTCAGCTGCTTGTATGCAGCAGGTATGTGCTCTGTATCCTCGTATGCTGCTTGTATCTTTCGTATGCTGCTCATATGCAGATCTGCTCTATATCCTCGATATGCTGCTTGCATGCATATCCGTCCTGTGTATCCTCGGTATGCTACTTGTAACTTTTGTATGATGCTTGTATGCAGATGTGGTCTGTATCCGCTGTTTGCTTCTTGTATCCAGATCTGTGCTCTGTATCCTCAGTATGCTGCTTGTATCCTCTGTCTACTGAGACTGTGCTCTGTATCCTCGGTATGCTACTTGTATGCAGATCTGTAATCTGTATCCTCGGTATACTGATTGTATCTTTCTTATGGGGCTTGTATTCAGACGTGCTTTGCTTGTATGCTTGTATGCAGGTCTGTGCTCTCTATGCTCGGTATGCTGCTTCTATCTTTCATATGCTGCTCATATGCAGACCTGCTCTGTATCCTCGGTCAGCTGCTTGTATGCAGGTCCGTGCTCTGTATGATTAGCATGCTGCTTGTATCTTCTGTATGCTGCTCATATGCAGACCTGCTTGGTATCCTCGGTATGCTACTTGTATGCAGATCTGTAATCTGTATCCTCGGTATGCTGATTGTATCTTTCTTATGGGGCTTGTATTCAGACGTGCTCTGCTTGTATGCTTGTATGCAGGTCTGTGCTCTGTATGCTCGGTATGCTGTTTGTATCTTTCTTATGGGGCTTGTATTCAGATGTGCTCTGCCTGTATGCAGGTCTGTGCTCTGTATGCTCGGTATGCTGCTTGTATCTTTCGTATGCTGCTCATATGCAGACCTGCTCTGTATCCTCGGTCAGCTGCTTGTATGCAGGTCCGTGCTCTGTATGCTTAGCATGCTGCTTGTATCTTCTGTATGCTGCTCATATGCAGACCTGCTCTGTATCCTCGCTATGCTGCTTGTATGCAGATCCGTGCTCTGTATGCTCGGTATGCTGCTTGTAACTTTCGTATGTTGCTTGTATGCAGACGTGGTCTGTATCATCTGTCTGCTGCTTGCATCCAGATCTGTGCTCTGAATCCTTGCTATGCTGCTCATATCCTTGGAAAACTGCATGTATGCAGATTGTATGCTGCTTGATTTCCAAGAAAGTCTGCCTCTGGTAAAGCTGTGCATGATATACAGCTAAATGACGCTAGATCGCAATTGCTGCACTGCAGTGTCTGAGGTAGAGCTGTCTGTACTGAAACATCCTATATTGAGCTTCTAGGACAGTTGCAGCTCTCTTCCACTGGTGCCTTTGTTTCCTGATCAAATGTCACCTCAATGCAGCCTGCAAGAGAATACAAGCTTCCCGCTTTGCTGCAGGATGCACTACTTTCAACTGTAGTATCCTTGAACAAAGAGTGCAGCTTTTTTCAGAACTCTGTATTGATGACGTGCTTGCCTCAACCTCACATTAGCCTGAATTCTCGTAATGGCATGCTTCAAGTTTTGGACCTTTTTCCTGGTTATGTAGGCATGATAAAGGCCTGAATTGTTACTGCAGATTTGAGCATACGCACCTTTTTCTTGAAGTGCATATTTGCTCTTCTTTGCTGCCTTTTCCATTGCTCTTTTTTGAGACTTGTTTAACTTATCCACATCGTCCCCTGTTATTTGTGCCTTTCGATCGCCCCGTATCTCAGTGTCTTTTCATGACGCTTTGTGAGAATTTGTTTTAATTGTTTTTGTTCTCATACCACACTCCAATACTTTTTTAACCTATAATTCTGCTTTCTTTGATACATTTCAAATCTCTCTCTCCATTTCTCCCCCAACATCACTGCTCTTGTTCCTTGTCTCTTTCTCCCTTTTCTCCTATCACTTGCTTTGTTTTATCCTCCCCAGTGCTTCATTTCCCATTTCCCTCACTTGTGCTCTCTTACTTGCCTCCTACCCTCCCACGCACCCCATCTCTGCTATTGGGACATAAGAAGAGCTCTGACGCGGATAGTGCTGGCCGCTTTATACCGCTTTTTAAAATCATCCCCTTATCCACTCCTCTCCCCTGCCCTCCTATTAGCCAAACCCCAGATGAGAGCAAAAGCCTAAAGTCACCCATGGGCGAGACCTGTTGGTTTTGCCAATGCTTGTTAATACCTACACAACACCCTTAAGGTAGTCCATAATTGTTCGTAGAGCAGAGTGCAGGATAGTTAAAAAATTGTGATGATGTATATTTAATGTTTTACATGACCTAGCAGCCGAAAACCTCCAAAGTCATTTTTCATTGAGGCAAGGCTCACTCTCTAATTGAAAAAGGAAAGCACTGAAAACTGGTCAATTTTAATTTGAAAGTGTTCAATGACTCAATTTAATAGTAGTTTAAACCTAGCTTAATGATCAAGTAAGATTTGTTATAACTATTTTGGAAATTGCACTTTTATAAAATTGTCATTTTCATACCTTAAAACCAAAAAAGCTTTCCTGTCAATGGCTGGCTGTCACCTGATCCCGGATGGCTCCCTTCTGGTGAGATGTGCAGTACTCCCAGAAAATGGACAAAGGGCTCAGTGAGTGGGGAAGGGGTTTCTTCCTTGACTGGATAGCCTGGGGAGGTGCCCAGCGCCTTCCTGAGCTTCAAAGGATGCCTTCCATCTCACTGACATATGGGGTCACACATAAGCCTAAATCACTTTTGTCTCTCTAGTGAGGCTGGCACCAAACCAAGCGGGAGGGGATGAACTGGCCAGAAACGGTTTAGGCAGTGGACAAAGGCTCACCCTCCACCCACAGACTGGCATGGGGCATAAAATTGGGCCCCATAGATCTTTACTCAGAAGATTTCTGGACTTTTGAAGATCTGAAGAAGGACTGCCCAGCTGTCTGAATCCTGGACCTACTTGCCTTCAACCCAGGACCCCAGAAGTGACTCTGAGGGTCACCTGGCTGTCCTTGCGTTTTAGCTACAGGGACACAACAATCTTCTAGAGGCCTCTCTCTCTGCAACTGTCCAGTTGCCCATTTCCAACTGGACCTGCCCTGGACCCTGCTGCTGGCCTCTGTTGGAGTGAGTTCTATCTCCCAATTGCTGCCCCCAGGTCCTGGACTCTTGAATGGTATTAGAGTGCACCCATCCTATCACCACAAATGTAAGAAGTAGAACTTAGAAACTTTTTACCAACTTTCTTCCTGGACTACCAACAGAGACTGAAGTCACCATCAATGCCATAGCTGTTGACGTTGAATCATCGGTGAGGCTCAACTTGCTGTTTGCCCTCATAGAAGGAGAGTTGACTTCCAGAAAAGCTTCTAAATCCAAAGAAACAGGGCTCCAACAAGACATTTTTGAGGCGAAGCCCATCAATGTTGAGGTCTTCCTAGGCATGGACTCCGTATTTCATTGTTCGAAGCTTTCCAATCTTCGTCAATGACCACACCGGGACCCTGCGCTTCAGCTGGTGTCATCAAATTCAATTTCACATCCTGCTCACAGTGTGTTCCACCAAAGTCTTGTTAACCACCGCTTTTTCTCCATAAACGTTTCCAAATCAAAAGGTAAACTTTACACCAGGATGAACCTAGTCCCTTTATCTGCTTCATCGTTGTCAGCCTTAACTTTTAGCTTTGACCTGGGCTTGCACGATCAGATAACCACGGTTTAGGCTTTGTGCATTTTTCACACTTTTTTAATTTATGAGTTACATTAGGACATGTGTTATAGTTACTTGAGATAATCTTAAGTGGACTGAAAAAGTTCAGTGGTTTTGGTAGGCTAAAACAGTATTTTTCAACTGATATTTTTACCTAACTATACCATCCCTTTAACCTTTGCTTTTTTCATTGAATGTCGTACTTTTTTAATAAAATGCCAGATATTACTACAATTCCTACCTGAAAATGTTTTATTTATGCCTTGCTTCTTTCAGTAAAGTTCTATGTTTTTTTTAATGTAAAGTAAGATGTCCATCTCTGTGCACCGCTTACGGTGGGGCCTCTCAGCCAGCTATCCACCCAACCCACAGCACACAGCTCCTTTTAAAAATGTTGTTGCAAAACAGATCTGCTGTGATCCTATGGGAGGGAGGTGAGCTGGAGCTTGCGGAGGATCCATGAATCCATAAGACCCCAAAATAACGTTTTTTTATTTAATTTGACCCTAGAAGGGTCTCGATGAGATCCCTCCAAATAGCCCAGGTGAGAGTAAGGGTACCCCTACCCCGTCTTCGTTTAGCTTATTTACATTTAATTTGTAGGTTTTGGGGGCTTTGGGGATGAATGTCACCAGATGAAGCTGGCATCTCGGATCTCCTGAAGTATCACGGAAGACACTAAGGACTGCATTGAGTACCGGTGAGGTACAATGGAACCGGTAACACCCCAAAAAAGAAATTCTGTGTTGGGGAGGGTGAGTGGAGGAGGCCACGAACTATCAAATGTTCCCCCTTCCACCTGTTTTTACGTGTAAGGTTTGGTATTTTACTGTGCTAAGACAGTTACAGAAACTCAGATTTGCAACAGAATGCTCTGCTCTTGCTTAAATAGTGTAGAGGGGTCACATTAGGTTAAAACAATGAGGGACAGTTCCAGTACATTTGTTTATAAAAAAACATTAAATCTGATTGGGCGAAGCATAAAAACATTTAGACAGGTGTATCACTTGCATAACCTTTGCCTTCTGAAGTCATCTCTAACTGGTGAGAGGTACAGGAGGTGAACTCTCTTTGTCTACTGATTATCGAAAGTGTGATGAATTGAGCGATTCAGAACTCCTTCCATTCTTTTATAATTAACAGAGCTTCGTTCAGAGGTAAATACATTTAATTTATCACAGGTAACCAAATTGCGTTTGTATTTTTCTTATTTTAAAAAATGTACAAATTATTATATTGAAATAATAAATACTGTAAAGTATGGTTAGAAAATGTTTTAAAAGTTTGAATGTATGATGGGATTGATTTATATATTCTTGAAAACGTTATACATTTTGTGTGTTTGTACTGAAATTGCATAATGAAATCACTACACACGGCAGAACATGTACAATTAATATTGTACTTTTGATGATTTGGAAGGTGGTAGGGTATGTAGAAGATAGATGTTCATGAGAAAAAGGGTACCAATAGTGTCAACTGAGCGATTAATTAGTAACCATATGGAGCTTGAATTTAATAAGGTTATTTAAACTAACATATTAGGCACGTAAGGTTATATATACTATGTGTGCACTTGGAGCAGTGAAGGGTGATGAAGTAGATAAGTTATTGATAGTATTTTTAATATGGTATGTTCTAAAGTGATGATCATTTCTGAATAGAAGTCTGTAATTCCAGCAAACATACACATATACATGGTGTTCAATTTAGGGACATGGTTTTATACTCTAACGTGATAAGTAATGAATGTTATTTTATTGAAAATGTATTCTCTCTAGACACTCAATGTACTTTAGATGAGAAA
Source organism: Pleurodeles waltl (assembly GCF_031143425.1). Taxonomy (NCBI): domain Eukaryota; kingdom Metazoa; phylum Chordata; class Amphibia; order Caudata; family Salamandridae; genus Pleurodeles; species Pleurodeles waltl. The sequence continues at coordinate 1,089,470,931 of NC_090440.1, forward strand.
CTGTGTAGTGGGTAGAATTTTAGTCCTATGTAACACTGTACACACACACACAGGCAACACCCTTTACACAGTTAACCTTGTATATATGATCTAGGCCCTACAATGTAGGCTCCTTGTCCTTTAGATACTTACTCACAAAAAGGCCAGTCCATCACCATAATAAAGCCTCATAACATGGGTAAGCAAATAATACACACAGACTTTGTCCTTTACAGACCACTTCAAGAAGTGACCAGTCAATCAGCACACTGCATAGCTATTAATGGCCAAGCTAGTTGTACACCCAAGGCCAGATTTCTCAAGGAGTTTTGTTGTCCACAGTGCAGCTCCTTAATTCAGATTTACAAATCCACAAGAGGGGTTATTTGTACTGGCATGTGTGGCTTTGTAAAGAAAAGTAATGCAATGCTCCTGCTTTTGTTGTGTTAAGTTATATTTCGAGGTGGGAAGCATTCCTTGGGTAGAGCATGGATGTTCCTGTGCATCCACACATGGATTTGTTGCAATTCCAGATTTACAAACATTTGTAATCCTGGGATTGCGTCAAATTGGTATGCCTCCCAGAGGATGGCGTAACAAGGAGAAACAATCTTTTTTTCTCCTTATTTCCTCTTTCCATGCATGATGAACCTGTACAGAGTTATGCACAGAGGCCGGTGCCTCTCTACAACCAAACCCTAATATGTGGGCAAGGGTCTACTATGCACAGGGTTCCACCTGTACTGACCTCTTCACAAAGAGGCCAGTAACTTACTATATCTAGTTATGTTGTCAAACACCTGCTTCCCAGAGTCTTCACCTTCTACAGAGCTGTTCAACTACATGCCAGTGCCTCATGACACGTATGTCCCATTATTTGGCTCGGTGTCTACTATGTACAACCTTTGCCCTGTACAGAGTTCTTGACAGAGATGCCAGACCCCCAGGACAGACATTGCCATTAGTTGAAGAAGGCTCTACTATGCACAGCACTAAGCTATTTAGTAAGAGGCCAATTCTTCACCACAATCAAGCTTAATTACGGGTCCAAGCAGGTATTACACACAGTGATCACTCTGTGATGAGTTCTTCACAAAGATGCCAGTCTCTTTGCTTAGTGAAATTTAAGATAGGTTGCAAAACATCTACTACAAACAAGAGTATAAAGCTTTCTGCTGAGATGTTAGTTCTTTACCCCATACAACTCCCATTACTTGGAAAAAAAACTAATATCACAGAATTCCCCTGCACTGAGTGGTTCACAGAGGGGAAAGTGCATTAGCAGAGCCCAGTTCTACTAGGTTACCTTTCTACTGTGTACATCATATATATCACCACAAACAATCCCCTTTAGTTGGACAAGCTACTAATATGTAAAGTTTTCATCCTACGTTGCGTTCTTTATGCAGAAGTCAGTCACTGACTACACCAAAGCACCTGCAACATATAACTTTAACCGTGTATGCAGTTATAAAAAAAGGAATTAATATTATTACTTAGTGAGAAGTTTGTCTGAGATTTGTAATTGTATACACGTTGTAAATAAGATATTTATTTTGCATTGTGTCATGCTTGTTCTACAGGTGTTCAGCTTTGTGGAAAACGCCTACTAAACAGCAGAAGAGGAATAAAAATAGACATCCACACTATTATCACAAGGTGGAGAAAAAACGTGAAAAGAAAAAAAAATGAAATTGGTAAGATTATTCAAAGAGGAAAAATTGTTTAAAAAACTGTAGATAGTGTTGAAGCATCAATGAGAATGATAGAGCTCCCAGATTTAAAGAAGGACAAAATGAAACATCAAAACTACAGTATGCTTTCAAGAAGAAATATGACCATTCAACAGCAAGGGACTTCGACAGAAGTTCCTGTGCAAAAGGTTAGTATAGAATATTTTTAGAGATCTATGAAGCAGATGAATAGAAGAGCAGCAAGGATTTGCCAGAAAGAGTTTTAAGATAATATTGCAGAGAGGGCTTTTGCCGTAAAAAGGAAGTTATTTATTGATCTTCAACTGAATGAGCACTTTAGATAGGTTAGTCTCATCTCTTAAAAGGAATTATACTCAAAAACAACACAATCAATAAGTCAAATTTCTTAATTGGCTGCAGCAACATGTTGTCAATGTTGTGGCAAGCCATTCAAGGGAGAGTCCCTTGGGTACCCTCCCACCCTCCACCACATGCTTCTGCCCTTGACATCAGGGTGTACTCACCCTTCCACCATATATTTTTTTAAATGTATTTTCAGGATGCAGGGACCATGTCCATGAGTTTTTTCATGGATAATAACAAAACATTATTTATTTTTTGGTTAGCTAATCATGATTGAAAGGGGCCAGTTAGAGCATGTCTAGACAACAGTCCAGATATACCTAACTTTTTAACCCCTTCATGCCCAATCCAAGCCCCTCTTTAAACGCTAGTGCCTTAAACACAGCTTAACTTCAAATCACAAAAAGTACGCTTTCTGCCTAAAGTTCTAACTTTTCAACAAATTTGACGCAATTCCATTGAGCCATTTTTTCTGTAGCTGCAACAGAAGATTCCTATGGGAATTAACATGGAAAATCAATGTTTTGGGGCCTCCTATTCTTTTTGGCCACTGCTTGGAAAGTCTTGGAAAGACTCGACACCGTATGATACCAAAGCTGAAAGAGAAACAAAAATGCTCTCCAATGGAAGCTCTAACATATATATTATACACATATAATGGAATTTGGGTCAGCCTCCTTCAGCCACTGTCATCCACATTTATGATCAGTCCACAGCATTTTTTTAGTCACATCGTCTTTTTATTGACTGTTTGAGTGTGTCCTAGTGCTTCCGCTGGAATGCAAGATGACTCTTCTACATCTGAGAAGTAATTAAATCACGGATTCAATATTTTTTTGAGAAGTCACTCATAACAACTTTAACACTTTAACACCACAGGTTCCTTTCTGCACTCCTAGTTACTTTGCTTTAGTCCACTCCTCTCCTCTGAAGCCAGGATGATGCTGTGGCCTGGTGGCTCTTCCACCTGGCCACAGGATCACAGATCATACTACGAGGACGCCTCCTGCTTTTTCTTCCTTGGAAACAGGGTGTTTGGACTGCTGCTTTTGCAAATTCGGTGAATCGGAATCAATCATCTAGAATGCTTCTCACACAGTGGATGCTCTCAGCAGCTCTACTTACTCGCTGCTGAGACACTGCTCACACAATGTGTGCAGTCAGCGGCTGCCTCCAAGTGCACACAAACATTGGCAATGTCAAAAGGTGTGGCGTATGTATCATAATATGAGTCCGACCTATTGTCTTTGCCAGTAATTGTTTTAACTATAATATCACATTTCATTTCACAGTGTTGGGCACACTATCTAAAAAAGTAATTGTGTATTCTACACACCTGCTTACTCATTGCATAGGTATAAAAAGGTATCACTACTGCTGAAAGGGCAACAAGCAACCTTTTCTAAGAAAACAAATCTTTTAAAAACGTCGCTTTCTTGTTCAATTGACCTCTCTAGATCCCATGTTACCAAAACGTATATATACATCGTTCTATAATAATGTTCTCTCGCCCTCAGCCTCCCTGCTGTACCATCACCACGTCTACCCGTCATATAATAGAGGTCGTTAGGTATGCTATCCCGTAAAATGCATTATATATTACCGCAATGTCTGTCTTGAGCAGGAAGTCTGACCTGTGATGTGAAACAGATGTGTATTCAGGAGACACATAAGCGATCTGTTTCACTGTGTAATCACGTTACCGGACTTATCTGTGGATTCCGGATCGAGTCACATCGGGAACGGAATAGGGATAATGGTTTTGCCGACATTTTGCATGTCGCCACTGCACTATAATTAAGATAAAACGTTCCTTTGTATTACCCTTGCAAGTGCTATGACTAATTTAAAGTGTCCTTTTTCATCAAAAGTTAAATGAGTTACTTTTTTATCGCTAAATAAAAATGTACATATACAATAAGTAAAGCTTTGTATGAACAACATAATATTTTCAAATAACAGCGTGGTAGAAAAGTGTGGATTTTTCTTATGAAGCTTATTCTGTTGCCCCTTGAGTATGTTTAGAGAAAGGAATTACCCTTGAGATCGCACGTTTTTGTAGAGATTGTGAAGGAGTAATGTTTTCTTTTTCATCCTTTGCCTGAGTTTCAGCAAGTGACTTTTTTCCTGATCAGTTAATGGATTTTAGACTCTATATTATATCATTACTGGCCATAATAAACAATATGGTAAATGAAATTAAATGTTGTGTTGGTAACGCAGAGAGAATATATTACTATCTTTCTTACAGGCACACGTAATCTTTCCAGAATTATTTGACTAACACTTGAAGAAAATGAAAGCACAAAGAGTGAACTCACGGGCAGCCATAGGTTCCAGAGAGAGCTTTCAAGCCTCCATCTGGATTCACTTTCTGTAGGTTTCTAAAAAAATATTCTCACTAAAAAACGGAGAAGCACTGAAAACCGCAATGAGAAATTAACTGAAACCTATGAAACTGATGGATATAATGTCACTTCAAACAGGAAACGACAATTTAAATGATGGAAAAACTCCTGTAGACATAAATGCTGCAAGCCGGAGGATACATATTTAAAAAGCCCAAACTGAAGATATATGAAAAAACAGCAGAACAAAAGAACCACAATGAGAGAAACAACATTAAGTTTTACGATTGTATCATATATTGCAGAAAAAGAAAGTTTGGTGGTACTTTCAGTGGTGTTGGAGTGTCATTGCAATTCAATGAAAATGTAAAAGGTGCAAAGGTTAGCTACCCCAAAACCCCAAATCAGGGAGAAATCTAGATGTTTTACAGTGAAAGGTCCCACTGAATGAAACCATTATGAGACCGCCAGGGGAAACAAAAATAGTTGAAAAAAACTGAAAGATAGCCGTCTGTTAGGACAGCAGTGAAAATGAATAGAAACCCTTATTACCTGTGGGCCAAATACTGGCACAGAATTTCCACACGGTTGGAGCTACCAAAATCAGTGGTTTCAATAACTCTAAGCGCAAATACAATCTAGCCTATTATGAGTTATACCATGAAGATCCGCTAATAAATCAGGTATTATTGGGGTAATTGGTAATTCTGCATCTAGTTATTTTGGTAATTTATACTTTTGCCCTTACCATTCACCTGAAGATTTTGGCTGGTCAAAATCACCAGATGGAATAAAGACTTCAAACCTCTAAAGTAAGAGGTAGATGCTGCCAGTGTTCCATTTGAGTTAAATGGCCATTTAAGTCCACATAAAAAACATTAAAGATTTTATGAAAGTCGTCAGAGTGAAATAAATGCATATTTAAGTCCTACCCTTCTTTCAGACCAGTTTCCTGGCCTTTTTAAAATTATGGAATCAGTTCCGAAGCACATAATCATGAAAAAACATAAAACCATGGATTCAAAAATACTCTTTAATTTAAAAGAAAGGCCCTCGAAAAGCTGGAACGTATTAGGGTGAATAGATTAAATCCAAGTAGAAAAGTTCACAAAATCAATAAACCTGGCCAAATTTCGCCAATAGTAAAAGAACAACAACTGATCCTGCCTCTCTGGCCAACTACAGACCTTTCACCAGTCTCCCCTGGATAGGGACAGCCACTACGGAATGTACTGCGATTCAGCCATCACTTTGAAAAGGACATGAACATTTATTGATAACCCACCAATCTGGCTTCTGCAGGAGCTGTAGGACAGAACCAGTCACAATCAAAATTATTGGTGATATATACCAAATGCTGGACAATGGAGACACCTGCCTTCTAATGTTCATTTATGGAGCAGCAGCCTTCAAGGCAACAGACCATCAAAGCCTCTTTGAGATTCAGAAGACCAGCATGTGTTTTTCACAACACAGTTCTGAGTTGGTTCATCACTTACCATTCGAACTGCAAACAACTTGGGAAATCATTCTACTAACAAAGATGTAGTCATCTGTGAGGTCCCATAGGACTCCACACAAGCTCCTACATCGTTCAGTTTGTAGGTAGAGCCATTGAGTATCTTGATCGAGGAATCTGACATTTAATCCGTGAATATACAGAAGAAATACAATTACACATGAAAATTGTTTACTTGTCAGATATCAACATTCTAAAAAACTCACACAAAAATCAAGAGGATGTCTTCAAACATCCTGAAAATAAATCCAGAAAAGACTGAACTTATATTTTTAATAAGAGAATGTCAATCTAAAACACTAACTGGATTCATTAATTAAATAAAAGTAATTCTTTTAATTGAAACTATCTCAAAATATCAAATTTATTGGTTTTTAGATTGATTATAATCGCAACAAAAAAACACAGATATATTGAATGCAAAATTAACAAGAACAGCACTGCTTGCTTTGAAACACCTTAAACCTGCCAGACTTCAGTACACTTATACAATCTATTGGCATTTCTGTGCTTGATCTAAGAAATGTGCTTGTCACTCACAGAAGCCCTTCAAAACTAATTGGTGATTGTGAGGGCTCTTTTATGTTCAGAGGCAAGATTGACTATGGACTTAATAAAAAATTTATGTTGAGAGACCAACATTGGGTAACTCTGAAGGTAAGACCAATTTAAGTTGAATGCTTTATTTTCAAAGTACAAAAGCTACAACAATCAGTTCTTCTTCACCATCAACTTCATTTCCCTGGCAGACCAAAAGTTCTTGGAATCAAAGAGAGCTTCCACCTTGAGACAAACAAAATCGGTGCTACTTCTGCTGCTTCAAAGTCATTCTCAGCAGCTTCCATATTATTTTGCAACTCTCACCCTGGATATATGAAGAAAATGTCTATTCCTCCAAGACAAAAACTCAAACGTTAACTATTTGAAACTCACATGAGTGTATAATTCTCATGTTTATCTCAACCAAACAATAAAGGTCTGACAGATACTTCTGTCATTTCCCTTTTACCTTGTTTTCCTCGTCTTATGAATGACCTATCTCACTGTCTCCATTATCGCACACCTTTTTACACCATTTCTTACTTGATCTTTCCAAACTAATTTAAAGGTTATAGTGGTTGATTTGCATACATTTAAATGTGCACACAAGACAATGGGGGTCATTCTGACCCTGGCGGTAAAAGGCAGTTACTGCCGGTCAGAAGACCGCAATAACACCGCCGCGGCCGCGGTAACCCGCCAGGGTCATTCTGACCCACAACTGCCAAACCGCCAAAAACCCGACCTCCACTGAAGGCCGCCACATCAGCGGTCAGCGATAAACTGGAGATGACCAAGCCTCCACCGTCACGCCAACAGAAATACGCCCATGCCATTACGACCCACCAATCCACGCGGCGGTCTTTCAACCGCGGTATCCCATTGGCGGTACACACCGCCGCGGTCAAAATACACACACCTTTACAAAACACAGCCACATTGGATAATTCAAAATACACACACCTGATACACATACAAACACCACTCCCACACAATCAATATGATATAAAACACACACCCACATCACCCACAAACCCCCACAAATCGAAATTCAGAGACAAGGCGCAATACACAGAGAGAGAGCACAGGGAACGCAAACCACAACACACACAGGAACCCAACATCATCCCCCACACTACATCTACGCACAAAACACCACACACCACTACACTCATCACCACAAACACCACCCCACACCTCATCCACACCACCCCATGGCACCCCAAAGACACCCCAGGTTCTCGGACCAAGAACTCAGGGTCATGGTGGAGGAAATAATTAGGGTAGAGCCCCAGCTCTTCGGCACACAGGTGCAGCACACCACAATAGCCAGGAAGGCGGAGCTATGGCAAAGGATCGTCGACAGGGTCAACGCTGTGGGACAGCATCCCAGAAATCGGGAAGACATCCGAAAGCGCTGGAACGACCTACGGGGGAAGGTGCGGGCGATGGTGTCAAGACACAACATCGCTGTGCAGAAGACTGGTGGCGGACCCCCACCCACTCCACCCGAATTCACAGCATGGGAGCAAGAGGTCTTGAACATCCTGCATCCTGAGGGCCTCGCTGGAGTAGGCGGAGGAATGGACTCTCGTAAGTCTAATCTCAACTACTTCCCCCCCCTCCAACCACCAGCATGCCAACCCCCACCCCCACCCTCACCCCCAACCCACCAGCACATATCCTCCCTGCTAATGTCTCACCAGCACAACCCACCCAAACCAACACCAACCCCTGAATGCCAACACAAACCATGGACACCCATCACCTAAGCATGACCACTGCACATACCCATCCCCCCCCCCAAACCACCCTCACAACTCCTCCCACAAGGGAATGCCAGCACTGGGGGACAAGGGCACCCACAATTCGCACGCCATGGCACACACAGAAGCAATAACCATACTCTTTTACCCCTGCAAGGCCCGACCGCCAACACACCGGCCCGGAGGGTCCAGAAATGTCCATCCCACCCCCAGAACAGGCCCCCAGTGATGACAGCAGCTCTGTCGACCTAGAACCTGATGACCAGCCCGGACCATCGGGGACCTCTAGACAGTCGGTTCCCCTCAGGCAGCCACAGGCCACAGCAGACCTACCCCCCTCTGGAAACCCCAGCACAGCACCCACCCAGCGGGCCCATGCCTCTGTCTCCAGGACAGGTCAAGCAGCGGTGTGTCTACCACTACAGGGCACCCAGGGCAACACACCACCCCAACAACAACAGGAACCTGGGGGCAGTGGTAGTGGGCACACCGTCCAGGGGACAGAGGCCCAGGAACAAACGGGAACTGGGAGGGCTGCTGTGCGACAGAGGGAGGGCAGGCCTAGGGAACCCACTGTCCAAGAGGCCCTCACCAGCATCATGGGAGCGTACCACCACTCCCAAGAGACGATGGCGACGGTCCTGGCCAGGTTCCAGGAGATCCAGGCCATGCAGGAGGGCCAGTACATGGGGTTCCGGGAAGAACTGCGCAGCATCAGTTCCGCAATGGGTACAATCGTGGTGGCACTCAACCAGATTGTCACCACATTGCGGGACCATGTGGCCCCCCAAAGGGCCCCTGCCACTAGCATGGAGGAAGAACAGCCCACCACCTCCGCCGGCGCTAGTGGTCAGGAGGCCCCGACACAACAGCAACCTGCCACCCGGACCCCACCCCCTGCAGAACATGAACCACCCCGCAAGAAAGGCCTGAGATCGAGGAAGAAGACAGAGTAGGATGTCAAGACCCCCGCCATGCACGGATCCCCCCGGATGTCATCCCACTGTCCCACTTGTTCACCCTGTCCAACCTTGAACTGCCCCTGCTCCACCTTCCACAGGCATATGGACAATGCACCTGTACGAACGTGAGTCTGGACTCTGCCATGGACATGCCTCCACCATCACCCATCACCCTTTTTGAACTATACAGCAATTTTTGCACTTCAATAAACACAATTATTGCACAAAAACCATCTGGAGTCTGCTATTTTTTTTTTTTAACCAAATGTATTCGATATAACCAACCAAAAATGTCCAAATACATTGTGATGACAACATACCAGTGTCACACAGCGGTAGTCCATGGGGAAATAAACCAGAGGGCATTCCGTGGGGACCACATCACTGAAATAGGAAGGCAAATTCACAACTAAATTACCATACATTGGGGTGAAAGGTCAGACAGTAGAGAGCCAGTACGGTTACAGATATAATAAAATGCAGGAGTAGATTCTTACCTGTGTGTTACTGGAAATACTGCAGTATCACTCTGTCCCTGTTGTCTGTGTCGTCCTCTTCGTCTTCCTCCTCTTCACTCTCCGCAGGCTCCACAGCGGCCACAACACCACCATCTGGACCATCCTCCTGCAGGAAAGGCACCTGGCGTCGCAAAGCCAGGTTGTGAAGCATGCAGCAGGCCACGATGATATGACACACCTTCTTTGGTGAGTACATTAGGGATCCACCTGTCATATGCAGGCACCTAAACCTGGCCTTCAGGAGGCCGAAGATCCGCTCGATCACCCTCCTAGTACGCCCATGGGCCTCATTGTACCGTTCTTTTGCCCTTGTCCTGGGATTCCTCACTGGGGTCAATAGCCAAGGCAGGTTGGGGTAACCAGAGTCACCAATTAGCCACACACGCTGTCTCTGTAGCTGTTCCATCACATAAGGGATGCTGCTATTTCGCATGACGTACGCGTCATGCACTGACCCTGGGAACTTGGCATTTACATGGGAGATGTACTGGTCAGCCAAACAGACCACCTGGACATTCATGGAATGATAACTTTTTCGGTTCCTGTACACCTGTTCATTGTCTTTTGGGGGGACCAAAGCCACATGGGTACCATCAATGGCACCAATGATATTGGGAATGTGTCCAAGGGCATAGAAATCACCCTTCACTGTAGGCAAGTCATCCACCTCGGGGAAAATGATGTAGCTCCGCATGTATTTCATCAGGGCAGACAACACTCTGGACAACACCCTTGAAAACATAGGCTGAGACATCCCAGATGGAATGGCCACTGTAGTTTGAAATGATCCACTAGCCAAAAAATGGAGTACTGACAGCACCTGCACTAGAGGCGGAATCCCTGTGGGTTGGCGGATGGGTGACATCAGGTCTGGCTCCAGCTGGGCACACAGTTCCTGTATAGTGGCACTGTTGTGTCTGTAGGTGAGTATGACATGTCGTTCTACCATTGTCGACAGGTCCACCAGCGGTCTGTACACGGGAACATTCCTCCGTCTCCTCGCAAGTCCCAACGGACGGTGCCTCGGAAGGACAACATGGAGCACAGAGTCAATCAACCCACAGGTAAGTTCCCACAGCCTGCACAGTACACGAATCTCTCTGGATTGAATAGCTTGTATGAGTGTCGATGCAAGGCCTAGCCATGTGTGACGCAGTAGGAATTAAGCCATGTGGGCCCTTGAAATGGCGGCTGCCTGACCTGTGAAGTGTGACAATGTGAAGTGAGGTCATTGCGCTGGTGTGGCACGCCGTGGTGGTAGGCGGTCGAAGACCGCAGCGCAAAGCAGCATTGGTTAACATTGAACCCTATGGGTTTCAGGAGCCAATGACGATGTGCGCCGGCGGTCGCGGTACGCACCGCCGCGGTACGCACCGCCACGGGGGTGACCGCCATTTTCTCTCTGCTTAATCACACGAGACCTGAGCATCCACAGGAGAGGACCTATACTGCAAGTGCTGCTGTGACCTCGGTCTGGAAGTGACAATGGCTGCTGCGACTGGGGAAAGGGCCCCCGCCTTCAGTTCCAAAGAGTTGGAGAAGCTCGTGGACGGGGTCCTCCCCCAGTATGCGCTACTCTACGGTCCTCCAGACCAACAGGTGAGTACACGGGGCCAATGCATAGTGGGCAATGCCTGTGATGAGTGGGGTGGATGTACGATGAAGGGGAGGGGAGCGAATTACGAATGCATGGCACGACAGATGAGAGCATGTGCCACCTGGCAAGTTTGGGGAGGGGGGGCCACTCACATTGAGCATGCAGAAATGTGATGATGTTTCTTTTCCCCCCCTGTACATGTCACATAGGTCAGCGCCCATCAAAAGATCGATATTTGGCGTGCCATCGCCAAGGACGTCCGGGCCCTGGGGGTCCACAACAGACGGGGCACCCACTGCCGCAAGAGGTGGGAGGACATCCGCCGCGGGAGCAGGAAGACCGCCGAGGCTCTGCTGGGGATGGCCTCCCAACCTAGGAGGGGTGCCAGTCGTACCTTGACCCCCCTGATGTCCCGGATCCTGGCGGTGGCCTACCCCGATTTAGATGGGCGCTTGAGGACATCACAGCAGACACAAGGGGGTGAGTACCAGCACATTCAGCTATATTTGCGCGCAGTGGAGGTGCCTGGGTGGGGGAGGAGGGCTGTGGGTATCCCTAGGCCAGGGCGATTTCTGTAGGCTAGGCCCCTCCGTGAGGTATGGTCCTGTGCCCCCGCCCCCCACCTCTGTAGGGTGCCTAGTAACGCTATTCATGGACCCGTGTATTCTGTGTGGGCAGTTGTCGCCCATAGGCTTGTAGGGCATGTCCCAGGGAATGAGTACTGTACCCCAAGTGCGCAGCGTAGTGCAGGGGGCTTCTGTGTCTGTCCTCTCCGCCAACGCTGTCCCCAATGCATGCACTCAACTTGTCTTTATTTCTCCACCCCCCCCCCCATTTTCTTTGTTTTTCGGTGAATGTGTGCATTAGCATCATCAGGCGGAGGAGAAGTGGCATCGGCGCAAGAGGGAGCTGCATCTCACATGGCCCCGGAGGGCCATGCAACGGACTCCGACATGACCAGTGAGACAGAGGGCGAGGGGGGCTCCACCACGGGGACCCGTGCAGACGTCAGTGACACCGACACGTCCTCGGATGGGAGCTCCCTTGCGGTGGCGGCAACATCCGTGCCCACCGATACTACAGGTACAGCCGCCACCCAGCGCACCAGCTCCGCCCTCCCAGCAGCCCCTCGGCCTTCGGCCCGTGCCCGCACGGCCAGGAAGGCGGCCATCTCCTTCGCCCCAGGCACCTCAGGCCCTGCCCCAGTCACCCCTGCTGCCCTCAGTGAGGAGGTCATTGACCTCCTGAGGACCATCATTGTTGGGCAGTCTACCCTTTTGAATGCCATCCAGGGTGTGGAGAGGGAGGTGCATCAAAGCAATGCATACCTGGAGGGCCTTCATTCGGGTCAGGCTGCCCATCAGCGATCGTTCAATGCTCTGGCCTCAGCACTGACGGCAGCGATTGTCCCTGTCTCCAGCCTCCCTCTTCTAACTCCCTCCACTCAGTCCCACTCCCCTGTTCCTCTGCCTATCCCATCCACACCTACAGACCAGCCTGCACACACCTCAACACCCAAGGGAAGCTCATCCAGACATAAGCACCACAGAACACACAAGCATTCACACAAGCAACATACAGATGCAGACATGCCAACAGCCACTACCTCCTCTGTGTCCCCCACCTCCTCGTCTCCCTCCTCCCTCCCTGTGACGTCTACACTCACACCTGCATGCACACCACCATCAGCCAGTACACCCATCACCAGCACACCCTCCACACCAGTCCGCACACGTGCAGTCACCACCCCCACTGCCATGTACACGTCCCCTGTGTCCTCTCCCAGTGTGTCTGTCACCCCCGCTTCCAAACCACACAAACGCAGGCAGGCACCCAACCAAGAGCCATCCACCTCACGTCAGCCTCCAGCCCAAGCACCTGCACCCAAAGACACCAGACTTGACTCTCCTACAACCACATCCTCTTCCTCCACTCCCATACCCACTCCAGCTACCCTTCCCATGGCTCCTAAAAAACTAATCCTCTATAAACTGGACCTCTTTTCCTCACCTGACCCACCCCCTCCATCTCGTAAGAGTTCCAAAAACACCTCAGCCACCACCAGCCCAGCAACTCCCAAGAACGTCGTGGCTGGTTTTTGGAGTCCGCCCTTTCCTTGTGCAGGGACATCGGCCAGCAGCAAATGCACAGCCAGCCCCCCCCCCCCCCTGGGAAGAGGAGCAAAAAACTGAAGGGCAGGCGCGACAGGCCTGATACGCCGGCCCCCAAGGAGGGTAGCCTTGCACCGTCACCTGCCACATCGGGTAAGGGAGCCAAGGGCCACGGAGAGTCTGCCAAGGAGGGCAAGGGCAGCAAAGCGCAAAAGGCAGGGAGCAGCCGACCTGGCCATGAGGGCCCCACCAGCCCCATTCCGGGGGTATCGGAGGATACCCAGGGTCCCAGGACTACATCACAGGAGGGCCCCGCAACGGAAAGGTCCGATGCTGACTGAGCAGGAAGTATTGGCCAGGTGTGGTTTACTCGAAACACAAGACAGGCACCGCTGAACAGGGCCCCGCCAAGACAGGCACCGCTGAACAGGTCCCCGCCGTGAGAAGCACCGCTGAACAGGGCCCCGCCGTGAGGAGCACCGCTGAACAGGGCCCCGCCGTGAGGAGCACCGCTGAACAGGGCCCCGCCGTGAGAAGCACCGCTGAACAGGGCCCCGCCGTGAGGAGCACCGCTGAACAGGGCCCCGCCGTGAGGAGCACCGCTGAACAGGGCCCCGCCGTGAGAAGCACCGCTGAACAGGACCCCGCCAAGACAGGCACCGCTGAACAGGGCCCCGCCGTGCGAAGCACCGCTGAACAGGGCCCGCCAAGACCGGCACCGCTGAACAGGGCCCTCCTGTCAAGCACCGCTCCGCTGGGCCCTCCTGTCAAGCACCGCTCTGCTGGGCCCTCCTGTCAAGCACTGCTCCGCTGGGCCCTCATCTCAAGCACCGCTCCGCTGGGCCCTCCTGTCAAGCACCGCTCCGCTGGGCCCTCCTGTCAAGCACCGCTCCGCTGGGCCCTCCTGTCAAGCACCGCTCCGCTGGGCCCTCATCTCAAGCACCGCTCCGCTGGGCCCTCCTGTCAAGCACCGCTCCGCTGGGCCCTCATCTCAAGCACCGCTTCGCTGGGCCCTCCTGTCAAGCACCGCTCCGCTGGGCCCTCATCTCAAGCACCGCTCTGCTGGGCCCTCCTGTCAAGCACCGCTCCGCTGGGCCCTCCTGTCAAGCACCGCTCCGCTGGGCCCTCCTGTCAAGCACCACTGGCCCATTGGCAGGCCCGGTTCTGTGTCGGGCAGGGCTTCACGAGGCACTCTGCCCACCATGCCTCCTCCATGACCAGTGGACTCTGTAATCCACCTGATGGACTGTGGCTTTGCACCCCCCAGGATGGCACAGTGGGCAATCCACCCACTGTAGAGACTTGAGAGACTGTGGCTTTTCACTCCCCAGGATGGCACAGTGGGCATGGAGGCCCTTCGTGGATCTGGCGTCGTGGACTCATGTGGCTGAGGTGCCCCCCCTTCCCTTCCCCCTGAGGTGCCAGTATTTTATTTTTGTGAGGCCCCAGCAGTGTTCTCTCCAATGGACTCGATCTCGTGTGTGGGCTTTGCCCATGTGTTGCTGCACATTGGCCCACGGACATTTGGACTTTGCAAAACTGTGCCGTACTTTTGCTACTTGTATATATATAGTTCTAGATGTGTAATAATTCTTTATATATTGCTAAGTTCGCTATACTTAATTATTGATATAATATAGTTCTATTTTTACAATCATTGCCTTTTGTCTTTGCATTTTTGTTTTGGGGGTTTGGGGGTGTCACTCTGACTTTTCAATCTGCATTGGTGTGTAGGTATTTCGGTGGGGGTGAGGGTGGGGGTGGGTGTGTGGCGTATGTGTGTGCCCGTAACCTTTCCTCCTCCCCCCTCCCCTGTGTCGTAGGTGCAGTACTCACCATTGTCGTCTGCGGCGACGTTCGTGATCCTGGAAGAAGAGCAGGAAGGCAATGGCTGGGAGGATGTGGAGTTCCGGTTCCATGCTGTCCCGATTCCGCGTGGAGTGTGTCGAGGTGAGCGTTTTCCATTGGAAATGTCTGTTTCCGTCGTGTTTTTATCGGCGGGGCTCCCGCCCCGGAAAAGGTGGCGGATTGGTGAGTCGTGATAGGGTGGGCGGTACATTGTCTGCCGCCTGGCTGTTGGCGGTGACCGCCGCGCTGTTTGTTTGTGCCGCCGTGGCGGTCGGAGTGTTAAAGCGGCGGCCTGTTTTGGCGGTTCCCGCCAGGGTCAGAATTCCATTTTTTGGACCGCCAGCCTGTTGGCAGGTTGGCCGCCGCTTTAACACTGACCGCCAGGGTCAGAATGACCCCCATTGTTCCTTCTTATTTTCACAGCTTAGTGTAAAGTACTCTGACAGCTTACTGGTTGAGTATTACTATATATAACCCTAAATAAAAAATGCACAGCAAATCCATCACTTGAATGACAGAATACAGATACTTAGGACTTTAGACCTTAGTGAATATGATTTTTTACACACTGTCATTTTTGTAGTTAACAGTAGAACTCAAGATGAATTTAGAGAAGGAGACTGGTCTTGTTACTTTCTGTAAAATTGTTTAACTTTATTATAAGGCTCTCGATTCAGATGTAATACATGGATCTAGGAGGCAACCTGCAGGTTCCTGGACATATATTTACATTAGCTGGATGAGGAGGGTGTTAATTATGTTGCAGCACATTGTATGGTAATACTATTTTCATTATTTTGAAATAGAAACAGCATTTCCTTTGAAATATTCAAATAATGCAGCAAATTGTATGGCAAGTGCTCTAAATTTATAATTATGCAGTAAAAGCGGAAGCCGCAAATTCACATAAATCCACTCCCTCTAGACTATTGCCCTTAGTTTTATTAAAAATAATTTCACAAAAGGTAAATAAAGCCTAACTATTATAATTCCAAACAGTGTTGATTGATAGCTGCTATTTAAATAGAACATTTCAACTGTATTAGTGGTTACAAAATACTGATATTGTGCTGGAGTGTTGGAATGGGACTGTACTGCAACATTTACAAACCTTTTGGCATGTAGAGGCACACAAATTCACAATTTGAACATTGTAGCTTAGAAATATGTTTTTGAAGTGCAATGTGTATACGTATTTATGTCTGCATGAGATTATTAATGTACATATCTAATGACAATGCAACAGGGCACTAAACAGGATATAAGTTGACATTATAGGCAGTTCATGAGAGTGCAGACTGCATTGGGGTACTCAGGTTGTAAAGGTAAGGGGAAATGGCAAGGAAGAGGTAGTATAGAGATGGAGGGACCTTCCGACTGAACCCTGCAGAGAGGCATCTGGTAAGGCTAAGCGTCAGACCAGGGTGGGAAGACAGCTGAGTGCAGGTGTCATGGGTCCGTTTTAGTTAGTTGCTTGAGCACAGTCATCACTTAGCTTATGCTTGTGGCCTGTGCACTTTTACCTAGTGATTATGCTCTGTATTCAATTTGTATTTATGTTGTCGTTGCTACTTTTAGTGAGGAGCTGCTGGAGAGCCAGAAGGGTTGGGCCAACAGCTGCCAACTGGTGTGGGAGTGACTCAGTCACCTGCAATGCAGAGGTGCTGCTGTCCCAAATCCAGCAGTCTCGTTAGAGTACAGGAGTCCTTATGACATGATGCCAAAAACTCTGGTGTATGCTCTAATTTTATGAGTCTCCTGAGTATCTCTGTCTCATACACACTGAAGGTACCTAGGGGCAGTCCTCCTCAGCCAAATAGGGAGCACCTACCTAGACTGTAGGTTATTCAAGCTTGAACAATAAAATGATCTACTTCTCGCTTGTATTCAAAACCATAACACCTATTCTTTAATATGGCAGATGCTATAAACATCAGGGATAACTGCAGACATCCACTCACGCAGTTTCTTTAGCCAATGGCTTATCAAAAGATGGCAGGGATGTTACATTTGTCATGGAAGCTCAAGACGCATATAGAACAGAAATATTTTATTCTTGGGGCACTTTTCCTTAAACACATGCAAATACACACACATTTCAGGCATACAGGATAGCAAACATACCACAACAGTACCAAGCTTACCAATACTTGGAGATGCCTCTCTCCTTTCAAGAACATCAAAACCTGTTCAATGGCCCCCTTCCACTTGTAATACAACCTTTGAGATTAGGTCCTTTAAGCAATCATGCACCAACGTGGCCAACACTTGGCACGTATACACCACAACCCAATGTGCAGGTTATGCTAGTAGCTGAGGTATCCACAGTTTATAATGTGCTAGTAGCAACATATAGATTAATAATACTATTTGTGATGTGGACCATGAACACCGGCCCAGTCAGGGCTGTTCCAGCTGCTCATCAATTGGCCGTCCCAGGTATTAACATCCACAGAGTGGGAGAATATAGCAGTGCGGTAGGTGCAGCAGCACCCTTCGTGCATTTCACTGCCCATAAATCGGACAGTGAAAAACGCAACAGGGCAGTGCATAGGGGTCCCTGCACTGCCCACGCCAGGGAAAGGCTGGTGGAACCTGACTCATTATCCGGTGGGCAGCTCTGCGTGCAGCACTGCCCTTTCGGATATGAAACTCCGCCAGCGCCAGGCTGCCCGGTAGCAGAAGTCTGGCGGTGGCAGAGTTTTAAAAGTGGCGGTTCTGCATTGTTTATTATATGGCGGTCTGGTCTCCGAAATAGAGAAACTTTAAAACCTCCTGAAAGATACCAGTATACTGATTCATGTCCCTCTCATTCCTTTCAGGATACACTGAGCAAACAGAGTGAGAAAGTGGGATGGTCTGAAACACAAACTGACTCCACAAAACAGAAGTAGGACTTACAACATTCCCCCGAATCTTAAGTTGAAAAAGAGGACAAATTCCCTCAACAAAAACCACAATTGAAAAAAAAAAGATGGCTGAAATTTGAATAAAAATTGTCAGCCATGCTGAGAACACTGTTGAAGAACAGGACATGGGCAGTGACTCTGCTAGACAGCACAGCAGAGGTCACGAATTGTCACCAGAAGCTTAAAGATTATCTGGATGTGAAAGCAACTAATAATTTTGGGAAAATTTAAACTGTGATTTTCTATTGGCAGAAAAAGATTGGCCACCTAAATTTGTCCGTATGCTCCCAAATGGGGAAGATGTCATTTTGTCTTCTTTCTCAGTCCTGGTTCCAGACGCAGTAAAGGAAGCCTATGCTGCCGATTGGGCTCTGGGGTGGAATAAAGAATTCCGCTACCATGTTATACCCATTAGATCTTCACTACAGCCTCAACCCCAATATCCTATGGAACACAAGGCAAAAGTTCCAGTGAGAGAGATTCTCTAGCAACTTGAGTACCAGGAAGTAATTGAGCCCTGTGTCTCTGCAATGAATAACCCGTTATTCCCCATTGCCAAACCAAATCATTCATATGGAATAGTCTTAGATGACAGACACTTATATGATCACACATGCACCTAGGTAATACAAAACGCACACAGCACTAATTAACAACATAGTGTGCAAAAAAAAATACAAAACAACCTTGGATATTTCCCAAAAAATATTCTGCCAACATTTAGCACCTGAAAGTCAGGCTCTTAGCACCTTTAGGTCATTAGGCTATAAGAACAGCCTTGGATTGTTTGCAGCCCAAATAATATTAATACTACATGAGACTGATCCTGAGGCACTGTCTTATGTGGATGATATTTATCTCATAGATGACTACCTCAACAAAACATCTGGCCAGGGTGGATCTGATTATGTTAGAATTTGCCATCCAAGGCTACAAATTAAATTTCAAGAAAATTAATATTGCTTTTTTAAGTGTTCTATTGCTCAGATATGAATTATCGGATGAAGGCAAGAGCTTGGCCCCTCACTTTCAAGAAAAATTTGCTTGATTCTAACAATCAAATACCATTAAGAAACTACAATCATTGCTGGGTTTCTTCAACTTTGGCAAAACATACCTACCTCATTATGCACAACGCATAAAACCATTCTATGATTTAGTTTGTCCATCTCTTACAAGCAAACACTGGACAATAGAATACACATGCATTGTCAGAGAACTGCAGCAGGACATGCTAGAAGCAAAACACTTACACACGTGACAACAAAACAAACATGATCATCAGAATAATTGCTGCTGCCATCAGCTTCCCCTATGTCACATTGAGTGAGGGTGACACAGTAGTCATAGCATACAAATCACATTTGTATTCCAATGCAGAACAACCTTTTGCACTAACATGAAAAATACTGACTAATGTTCAGATGGCAGTCACCAAGGAGAGGCCACTTGCCCGAGGGAAATGCATTATTGTCATTACCCAAGTGCCAGCCTTTGAGGTGGCCACCAAAGCCAGTGTTCCAAATGCAAAGCATTACATACACATTGGATTCAATGGGCCAACCTCCCTGACTGCCACAGATGTTGATGGTATGTTTGACGCAAACCTTTAGACCCAGAAATTACTCCAGTATGAACAGTACCCCACACCTACTGTTAGACTTTTTTCATCCTTGGCGTGGTCTCCCTTAACTTTTTGCCTCTGTTCCCCAGGTTGTTGATGTGTGCCGGACTCTGATTTTGCTGTTTTTTATTACTCTGGGCACTTTACCACTGCTAACCAGTGCTAAAGTGCAAGTGCTCCTGTTTAAAATGTGTACGTAATTGGTTCTCCATGATTGGCATATTTGTTTTACTGTTAAGTCCCTAGTAAAGTGCACTAGAGGTGCACAGGGCCTGTAAATCAAATGTTTCTTGTGGGCCTGCAGCACTGGTTGTGCCACCCACATAAGTAACCGTGTAATCATGTCTCAGACCTGCCACTGCAGTGTCTGTGTGTGTACCTTTACACTATAAATTCGACTTGGCAAGTGTACCCACTTGCCAGGCCTAAACCTTCCCTTTTCTTACATGTAAGGCACCCCTAAGGTAGGCCCTAGGTAGCCCCAAGGGCAGGGTGCAGAGTATGGATAAGGTAGGACATATAGGGGGTCATTCTGACCTCGGCGGTAAAAGGCAGTTACCGCCGGTCAGAAGACCGCCATAACACTGCTGTGGCCGCGGTAACCCGGCAGGGTCATTCTGACCCACAACTGGCAAACCGCCAAAAACCCGACCTCCACTGAAGGCCGCCACATCAGCGGTCAGCGATAAACTGGAGATGACCAAGCCTCCACCGTCACGCCAACAGAAATACGCCCATGCCATTACGACCCACAAATCCACGCGGCGGTCTTTCAACCGCGGTATCCCATTGGCGGTACACACCGCTGCGGTCAAAATACACACACATCTACAAAACACGGCCACATTGGACAATTACAAATACACACACCTGATACACATACAAACACCACTCCCACACAATCAATACGGTATAAAACACACACCCACATCACCCACAAACCCCCACAAATCGAAATTCAGAGACAAGGCGCAATACACAGAGAGAGAGCACAAGGAACGCAAACCACAACACACACAGGAACGCAACATCATCCCCCACACTACATATACGCACAAAACACCACACACCACTACACTCATCACCACAAACACCACCCCACACCTCATCCACACCACCCCATGGCACCCCAAAGACACCCCAGGTTCTCGGACCAAGAACTCAGGGTCATGGTGGAGGAAATAATCAGGGTAGAGCCCCAGCTCTTCGGCACACAGGTGCAGCACACCACAATAGCCAGGAAGGCGGAGCTATGGCAAAGGATCGTCGACAGGGTCAACGCTGTGGGACAGCATCCCAGAAATCGGGAAGACATCCGAAAGCGCTGGAACGACCTACGGGGGAAGGTGCGGGCGATGGTGTCAAGACACAACATCGCTGTGCAGAAGACTGGCGGCGGCCCCCCACCCACTCCACCCGAATTCACAGCATGGGAGCAAGAGGTCTTGAACATCCTGCATCCTGAGGGCCTCGCTGGAGTAGGCGGAGGAATGGACTCTGGTAAGTCTAATCTCAACTACTTGCCCTCCCAACCACCAGCATGCCAACCCACACCCCCACCCTCACCCCCAACCCCCCAGCACATATCCTCGATGCTAATGTCTCACCAGCACAACCCACCCAAACCAACACCAACCCCTGAATGCCAACACTAACCATGGACACCCATCACCTAAGCATGACCACTGCACATACCCATCCCCCCCCCAAACCACCCTCACAACTCCTCCCACAAGGGAATGCCAGCACTGGGGGACAAGGGCACCCACAATTCGCACGCCATGGCACACACAGAAGCAATAACCATACTCTTTTACCCCTGCAGGGCCCGAACGCCAACACACCGGCCCGGAGGGTCCAGAAATGTCCATCCCACCCCCAGAACAGGCCCCCAGTGATGACAGCAGCTCTGTCGACCTAGAACCTGATGACCAGCCCGGACCATCGGGGACCTCTAGACAGTCGGTTCCCCTCAGGCAGCCACAGGCCACAGCAGACCTACCCCCCTCTGGAAACCCCAGCACAGCACCCACCCAGCGGGCCCATGCATCTGTCTCCAGGACAGGTCAAGCAGGGGTGTGTCTACCACTACAGGGCACCCAGGGCAACCCACCACCCCAACAACAACAGGGACCTGGGGGCAGTGGTAGTGGGCACACCGGCCAGGGGACAGAGGCCCAGGAACAAAGGGGAACTGGGAGGGCTGCTGTGCGACAGAGGGAGGACAGGCCTAGGGAACCCACTGTCCAAGAGGCCCTCACCACCATCATGGGAGCGTACCACCACTCCCAAGAGACGATGGCGACGGTCCTGGCCAGGTTCCAGGAGATCCAGGCCATGCAGGAGGGCCAGTACATGGGGTTCCGGGAAGAACTGCGCAGCATCAGTTCCGCAATGGGTACAATCGTGGTGGCACTCAACCAGATTGTCACCACATTGCGGGACCATGTGGCCCCCCAAAGGGCCCCTGCCACTAGCATGGAGGAAGAACAGCCCACCACCTCCGCCGGCGCTAGTGGTCAGGAGGCCCCGACACAACAGCAACGGGCCACCCGGACCCCACCCCCTGCAGAACATGAACCACCCCGCAAGAAAGGCCTGAGACCTAGGAAGAAGACAGAGTAGGATGTCACGACCCCCGCCATGCACGGATCCACCCGGATGACATCCCACTGTCCCACTTGTTCACCCTGTCCAACCTTGAATTGCCCCTGCTCCACCTTCCACAGGCATATGGACAATGCACCTGTGCGAACGAGACTCTGGACTCTGCCATGGACACGCCTCCACCATCACCCATCACCCTTTTTGAACTATACACCAATTGTTGCACTTCAATAAACACAATTATTGCACAAAAACCATCTGGAGTCTGCTATTTTTTTTTTTAAACCAAATGTATTCGATATAACCAACCAAAAATGTCCAATTACATTGTGATGACAACATACCAGTGTCACACAACGGTAGTCCATGGGGAAATAAACCAGAGGGCACTCCGTGGGGACCAGATCACTGAAATAGGAAGGCAAATTCACAACTAAGTTACCATACGTTGGGGTGACAGGTCAGACAGTAGAGAGCCAGTACTGTTACAGATATAATAAAATGCAGGAGTAGATTCTTACCCGTGTGTTACTGGAAATACTGCAGTATCACTCTGTCCCTGATGTCTGTGTCATCCTCTTCGTCTTCCTCCTCTTCTCTCTCCGCAGGCTCCACAGCAGCCACAACACCACCATCTGGACCATCCTCCTGCAGGAAAGGCACCTGGCGTCGCAAAGCCAGGTTGTGAAGCATGCAGCAGGCCACGATGATATGACACACCTTCTTTGGTGAGTACATTAGGGATCCACCTGTCATATGCAGGCACCTAAACCTGGCCTTCAGGAGGCCGAAGGTCCGCTCGATCACCCTCCTAGTACGCCCATGGGCCTCATTGTACCGTTCCTCTGCCCTTGTCCTGGGATTCCTCACTGGGGTCAATAGCCAAGGCAGGTTGGGGTAACCAGAGTCACCAATTAGCCACACACGCTGTCTCTGTAGCTGTTCCATCACATAAGGGATGCTGCTATTTCGCATGACGTATGCGTCATGCACTGACCCTGGGAACTTGGCATTTAAATGGGAGATGTACTGGTCAGCCAAACAGACCACCTGGACATTTATCGAATGATAACTTTTTCGGTTCCTGTACACCTGCTCATTGTCTTTGGGGGGGACCAAAGCCACATGGGTACCATCAATGGCACCAATGATATTGGGAATGTGTCCAAGGGCATAGAAATCACCCTTCACTGTAGGCAAGTCACACACCTCAGGGAATATGATGTAGCTCCGCATGTATTTCATCAGGGCAGACAACACTCTGGACAATACCTTTGAAAACATAGGCTGAGACATCCCAGATGAAATGGCCACTGTAGTTTGAAATGATCCACTAGCCAAAAAATGGAGTACTGACAGCACCTGCACTAGAGGCGGAATCCCTGTGGGTTGGCGGATGGGTGACATCAGGTCTGGCTCCAGCTGGGCACACAGTTCCTGTATAGTGGCAGTGTTGAGTCTGTAGGTGAGTATGACATGTCGTTCTTCCATTGTCGACAGGTCCACCAGCGGTCTGTACACGGGAACATTCCTCCGTCTCCTCGCAAGTCCCAGCGGACGGTGGTACACAGGTAAGTTCCCACAGCCTGCACAGTACACGAATCTCTCTGGATTGAATGGCTTGTATGAGTGTCGATGTAAGGCCTAGCCATGTGTGACGCAGTAGGAATTCAGCCATGTGGGCCCTTGAAATGGCGGCTGCCTGACCTGTGAAGTGTGACAATGTGAAGTGAGGTCATTGCGCTGGCGTGGCACGCCGTGGCGGTAGGCGGTCGGAGACCACGGCGCAAAGCAGCATTGGTTAACATTGAACCCTATGGGTTTCAGGAGCCAATGACGATGTGCGCCGGCGGTCGCGGTACGCACCGCCGCGGTACGCACAGCCGCGGGCGTGACCGCCATTTTCTCTCTGCTTAATCACACGAGACCTGAGCATCAACAGGAGAGGACCTATACTGCAAGTGCTGCTGTGACCTCGGTCTCGAAGTGACAATGACTGCTGCGACTGGGGAAAGGGCCCCCGCCTTCAGTTCCGAAGAGTTGGAGAAGCTCGTGGACGGGGTCCTCCTCCAGTATGCGCTACTCTACGGTCCTCCAGACCAACAGGTGAGTACAAGGGGGCCAATGCATAGTGGGCAATGCCTGTGATGAGTGGGGTGGATGTACGATGGAGGGGAGGGGAGCGAATTACGAATGCATGGCACCACAGATGAGAGCATGTGCCACATGGCAAGTTTGGGGAGGGGGGGCCACTCACATCGAGCATGCAGAAAAGTGATGATGTTTCTTTTCCCCCCCTGTTATGTCACATAGGTCAGCGCCCATCAGAAGATCGATATTTGGCGTGCCATCGCCAAGGACGTCCGGGCCCTGGGGGTCCACAACAGACGGGGCACCCACTGCCGCAAGAGGTGGGAGGACATCCGCCGCGGGAGCAGGAAGATCGCCGAGGCTCTGCTGGGGATGGCCTCCCAACCTAGGAGGGGTGCCAGTCGTACCTTGACCCCCCTGATGTCCCGGATCCTGGCGGTGGCCTACCCCGATTTAGATGGGCGCTTGAGGACATCACAGCAGACACAAGGGGGTGAGTACCAGCACATTCAGCTATATTTGCGCGCAGTGGAGGTGCCTGGGTGGGGGAGGAGGGCTGTGGTTATCCCTAGGCCAGGGCGATTTCTGTAGGCTAGGCCCCTCCGTGAGGTATGGTCCTGTGCCCCGCCCCCCATCTCTCTAGGGTGCCTAGTAACGCTATTCATGGACCTGTGTATTCTGTGTGGGCAGTTGTCGCCCATAGGCTTGTAGGGCATGTCCCAGTGAATGAGTAGTGTACCCCAAGTGCGCAGCGTAGTGCAGGGAGCTTCTGTGTCTGTCCTCTCCGCCAACCGTGTCCCCAATGCATGCACTCAACTTGTCTTTATTTCTCCAACCCCCCCCCAATTTTCTTTGTTTTTCTGTGAATGTGTGCATTAGCATCATCAGGCGGAGGAGAAGTGGCATCGGCGCAAGAGGGAGCTGCATCTCACATGGCCCCGGAGGGCCATGCAACGGACTCCGACATGACCAGTGAGACGGAGGGCGAGGGGGGCTCCACCACGGGGACCCGTGCAGACGTCAGTGACACCGACACATCCTCGGATGGGAGCTCCCTTGCGGTGGCGGCAACATCCGTGCCCACCAAAACTACAGGTACAGCCGCCACCCAGCGCACCAGCTCCGCCCTCCCAGCAGCCCCTCGGCCTTCGGCCCGTGCCCGCACGGCCAGGAAGGCGGGCATCTCCTTCGCCCCAGGCACCTCAGGCCCTGCCCCAGTCACCCCTGCTGCCCTCAGTGAGGAGGTCATTGACCTCCTGAGGACCATCATTGTTGGGCAGTCTACCCTTTTGAATGCCATCCAGGGTGTGGAGAGGGAGGTGCATCAAAGCAATGCATACCTGGATGGCCTTCATTCGGGTCAGGCTGCCCAGCAGCGATCGTTCAACGCTCTGGCCTCAGCACTGACGGCAGCGATTGTCCCTGTCTCCAGCCTCCCTCTTCTAACTCCCTCCACCCAGTCCCACTCCCCTGTTCCTCTGCCTATCCCATCCACACCTACAGACCAGCCTGGGCAAGGCAGGATTTCACAAGTAGGTGTGAGTCCCCTTTGAAGAAAGGTGACTTCAAAGACTAAAATGGGTATAAGAAGGGCACCCAGATCTACAGACTTTAGAAACACTTCTGAAACCAAGAGGAACCTCTGCCTGGAGAAGAGCTGATAGCTGAGGAAGAAGTGCTGCCCTGCCTGTGACTGTGCTTTGTGGAGCTTTCCTGCAGTGCTGCTTCTGCCAGAGTAAGAGGGCAAAGACTGAACTTTGTGTGCCTTCCATCTTGTGAAGAAATCTCCAAGGGCATGATGTAGAACTTGCCTCCTGCCAGCACCTGGAGTCTCTGGAGAGACTCCTGCTCTGACAAGTGGTGCCCGATCCAGTCCCTGGGCCCTTGAAAGAAAAGCTGGTGGAAATCCAAGGAAATCGACTTCGGATGACCCCGGACCGACATCGCTGCTGAATCCGGTAACGCCGCCTGCACCTGACGCCGTGACCTTCGCTGGAACGTGACGCTCTTCGCAGGCCCGACGCCGCTGCAACCCCGCTGAAGTCCGCGACTCCGTGGAAGTCGCTGCACCACGTTGTGACCGACGCCACTCGAAGTGCACGGATTCAACGTTTCGCACAGTTGCCGCGATCCCCGACTTCGCGCATCGGCTTGTTTTCACTCTTCACCAAAGGTACTGTACTTGGGGGTCTACACGACTCCGTGTCCGGCGCCGCTGGTGTTGGCTTGTTGGGATCGACTCCGTCACAAAGCCGTGTTAACATCTCATCGAAGCATTTTTGTTTCTAAGTGCTATTTTTGAGTTTAATCTCTAAAAATTCATTACTTGACTTGTGTATGTCGGATTTTTGTCGTTTTGGTCTTGTTTTGTTTAGATAAATATTTCCTATTTTTCTAAACTGGTGTTGTGTCATTTTGTAGTGTTTTCATTAATTTGCTGTGTGTGTTGGTACAAATACTTTACACCTAGTGCTCTGAAGTTAAGCCTACTGCTCTGCCAAGCTACCAAGGGGGTAAACAGGGGCTAGCTGAGGGTGATTCTCTTTTACCCTGACTAGAGTGAGGGTCCTTGCTTGAACAGGGGGTAACCTGACTGTCAACCAAAGACCCCATTTCTAACACCTACTAATATATTACCACTAGACCAATACCGAAATGCCATTTACCCAGATGGTTTAACCCAACCAGCTGTAGATACTAAACATCAATACTCAGCCGCTTGCACTGTCATAAGTAGAGTGATAAGGGATGGTACATTTCACCCTCAAAATACCTACATGCAAACCCTGCTCAGTTGGCAGAGATTAAGGCTCTCATTCTGAACTTGGCGGTGTGGGCCACCATGCCAGCTGTGGTGGGAAATTCCACCATCTGGCATGGCGGCCCACACCGCCACATAATGATGACAGGGAGGGCTGCCATAGGCGGCCCTCACCCGCCACCAGGCTGCCTCCGACAGGCAGCCTTGCGGTGGACGGCATCATTATCCGACAGGGCAGCGCTGCTGCCCATCGGATAATGATCCCATTTCCACAAGCCTTTGCTGGTGGGGTTACCCGCCAGGGAAAGGCTGGCGGAAGGGGTGTTCCAGGGCCCCCCTGGGGGCCCCTGCACTGCCCATGCACTTGGCATGGGCAGTGCAGGGGCCCTTGTGCAGTGCCCCATTGCGCAGGTCACTGCCCGATTTACGGGCAGTGATCTGCGCGACGGGTGCAGCTGCACCCGATGCACAGATGCATTGACGGCGGCTCCATGTGAGGCCACGGGCAATGTCCCAGCCAGGCATTCTGCTGGTCGGGCGGGCGGGCAGAATGTCCATTATACGACTGGCAGGGTTCCAGGGAGGCTGGTGGTCACTGGCAAGACTGCTAGCATAAACACGGCGGTGAAAACCGTCATGTTCATAATGACCCCCTAAAGCTCTTGACCTGTCACTGGAACATACGGATCCTGACCAACCAAAACTGATTGTGGGTGATTGTTATTATCATGTCTGGTCTAATCAATGAATACTTAAATCACTGGTGCCTGAATGGCTTCAGAGATTCCAAAGGGAACACCATCAAACACAGAAATTTGTGGGGGAAGGTAGCTGACCTTGAGGCAGACTACCAAATGCTCACATAGTACATAAACTTGGTCCATCAAAGTCTAGGAGTACCCATTGTAGAAAACACTTTGGCTAATGAAGCAGCCAAATCTACAGTAGCTACGGCTTCTGTTGCTGCAATAACTTGCTCACAGATGAGGTTGGATAATGAGACGCTGGCTGCTGTGAAAGCTTTGGCTGATAGTAAGCCTTTACCAAAAGCATATCCTGCAAAATAGTCCTACCATCTCAGTGCCCACAACATTGCATTTGCAAAAATTGCAGAGGTGGGAGATTGTGTGAAACCCAACCAAGACTAGAGAGTAGATCTCATCACAGCAGGGCATGACAGAGTTGCCTCTGCTCACTCAGGTTTGGCCTCCCAAATATCACTATTACAAAAATGTTTTTGGTGGATAGGTCTTTACAAATAGACCAAGCAATATATTCTTTGTTGTGACATTTGCCAAGAAATGAAAGGGCTCACCATTAAATGCCCACCGCAGACATCCCTCTTAATTTCTAACAAACCACTACAATGTGTATACCTGGACCATTGTGGTCTCTTACAGCCTGATGGCGCATACAAATACATTTTAGTCTCTGTTGATTCTTGTTCTAGATTCCTGTGGGTATGCTCAAACTGTTACTATGTCACGGATTCGGGCGGGTCTGATCAGGACTCTGGTTGGGATACCCCTTGAGGTCACTGAATATCCTAAAGAGGTAGTGTACTGGGGCAGAAGAGCAGCTAAAGGCATACATGGAAAGGACAGCTATGCACAGGCACAGGAAACAGGAAAGTAAAAGCAGAGCAACCCTTATGTGAACAAACAGGAAACAGATTACTAATGGACAAACACGCTGGGGTTGTACACAGAGTAAGGCGGAGAACCTCCCACAGCGACAGGGAATGTCAATGCCTCTGTGCACTTTGCCCTTACAGAAAGTCACCCTGCCAGCCCCATAGAAAGGAGGCAGCAGCAGTGATTCTGTCTCTGGACCCTAGAGCACAAACAAGGATAGTACTTACATACACACGACAAGCTCTTGTGGGTCCAGCTGGAAACATAGTGGCGATTCCTGGGACAACAGCAATAGCACACTGTCACTGTTAGGCACGAAAGACAACGTATAACACTAGACAAGGATGGGGGCTAGAATTGCCTCCTGGAAGCAGGAGCCAACCCCAGTACAAAGGAGGACACTTATACACTGGTGAAGACTGATAGAACACTTACCAGACACAAATAACCAAGAAGAAATGGAAACAGAAGGGAAGAAACTAAGAGGCAGAGGCAAGAACTGGGAACAGGCTCAGGCTGAAGCAAAGGCAGGGCTAGGACTTGAAATCTGGGCTCAGACTTCTGGCTGGAACAAACAGAGATAGGACCGGGAAACTGAGAGCAGGCTATGGCTGGAACAGGCAAGGACAGGGATGGAATACAGGGTGTAGGGATAAGCAGTAAACAGGACTGGGAAACAGAGAGCAGGTTCAGGCTGTAACAAGGCAGGAGCAGGACAGAGAAACAGGGATAAGGCTCTGGAGGAAACAAACAGGTACAAGGCTAAGAGATAGGGAGCAGACTCTGGCTGGATCAATCAGGAGCAGGGTAGAGAAACAGGAAACAGAATCAAGCTGGAACAGAACAGGAACAAAACTGGAACACCATCCGATAAGGGGTCTGTAACACAAAGGAATCAAACTCCAATGCACAACGGGGATCTTGAGGAAATGGCTGCTTATAAGCAGTTCCAAGCTGGGCTGCACAAGAGAGGTCTCAGGTGTGTGTAGTTTCAGACACTTGCAAGTCCTGGAGGAGAGGAATCAGTGAAAAGGAGCAACTGGACTTCTCCCATAGAAAACAATGGGAAACAGAATCTGGGCTTTCCTGACTACCAGGCTGTGCATTATGGGATTTGCAGTCCCAGGAAGCAAATGTAGTACTACACAAGTGTACATGGTGAAAAGAGAAACAAACAGGAGTCAGCAAGGGACTCTAGATAAGTGTTTAAGGTGATTCCCAGGCATCCGACAGTCCCCTTACAACGCCCCCTAGAGATGGGATGACAGAGTCGTAACATACTAAAGATTTGCTAGTCTTTATCGGTACATATGGGGTTGCAGCATTCCACTCTGACCAGGGCTCTGCCTTTGCCTCGAGGGCATTCAGGGACACCATTGGAACGATGGGTGTTCAACTCCATTATTCCTCCCCTACCATCCTGAAGAAAACAGCATTGTGCAAAGGAAGAACCAAGACTTAAAGCGGTCCTTAACAGCGAGGATCATAGGTTCAGACCGTAGATGGCTTCATCATCTATATGGGGTCCAGAGAGCATTACATAATCTGCGCAGAAGGTCATTGAGAGGTTGCATTCCATATGAGGTCCTTTTTGGGATACCTATATATTTCCCTGATCTTGATGGATCTGACACGGTGGCGACAGACACACTGTTTGACATAAATGAATGTGTCGCTGTTTTACAAGAGCTACAGCAATTTTATCATGAAAATTCATATGCCTATGTCTAACTTGCGAATAAGGGATTTGTCAACAACATCTACAGGCTGGATTCCTAAAGTTGGAGATCTAGTGTGTGAAAACATTACTGTGAAAAAGGAATTTGGCCCATCCCACAGAGCATCAGTTCCCATCCTGGTAATAAACAGTACAAGAACTATCATCATAACACCGCTGCCTGGTTCCAGACAGAAAAGATTTGTTTTTTATTGACAATGTCAAATTGCACCATGTGGTCGATCCTACACAGTAGATCCAGAGGTACTTCGGGTAGTACCCGCTCTCACTACCTGACAGGATATACCTCTACAAGCAGTAAACAACGTTTCTGCCAGCACCAATGCCACAATTGCCTTCTCGAGCTTGGGGAGGGCAGAGAATGAGCTTCTGCTGATTCCTGTCAACGCTTCTTTGGCAAACACTGTTCGAGAGGTATACTATTAGTGCAATTCAACACAGACAGATGACATTGTCTACTATGAACTACTACAAATGCTTTCATCCGCCAGCTCTGCACCTGCTCCTGTGTTTGCACAGATTGCTTCTAGTTATTTCATCGTCATTAATGACTTTTCTTTTGACTTATCTGCTTCCACAACTGAGACTGTATCAAAGACATGTAAGCGATACATTTGCCTTAAGAACAATTACTTAATTTATCCATGGTACTGTCTGTGAATACTGTTGACATTGCTTGCCTCTCTGTTTTAGGTTGGTTTTGTTATTGTAATTTTCCTTCTGAGAAATGGTCATTATCTTGTTGAACACTATGCTGTTGAGCCGGTGGATTAGGGTTTGACACCTTACCTGTCTTCACAGGAGGTCCGAAGAGACTTGTCCCTTGTGAACATTTCAGCAGTTCTGATTCCAGATGGGTTTGTGTGGGATAAAGTACCATTTGACATATATGGTCCTACTGAGGTCATTCAATTTCCATATGTGTTTACATTTCCATGAGTGATGTTATTACACCTGATATTGTTTCTGAATACTGCAGTGTTAATACAGTTGATTTCATGCTTTCTGAGCATGAATATTACAATGTATTTGAAAGTGAACATGTGTATATGAACATAGTAAATTATGGGGAAATGGTCTGTTATTACATTTATGGGAATTACTTTCTGCACCAAGCTAGCACTCCAAGATCAGCTTACATTTACACACAGTGAGAACATTGTTCAACACCACCTGTGGGAAGTCCCAAAACATATACAAATAAGTTTGCATATTTTACTAGGCATGACACTAGAAATGCTGAGTAATACTATTTTAAATTGCCACTCCCACAGTGAGGAACTTATTGCTAACCAACACAAAATTAATCTATTCAAATTACTTTTTTCCCGTCCTAATGTGGAAGGCTATGAGTACTGGAAAAGTTTATGGGGGACAGAAGATTGGCAAATACAGGGTAGAGAAGCTTTGTTTAGAGCATGCCTTATTTCTTTACAAATTATATTTTTAAATGACACTGTCTAGAAAGCATTCTGTTTGGGGTTAGCAAACGTAAAAGATTTAAACAAGCCCAGTATCCCTTTACCTGCTAAATTCCACAATTGGCAAAAATTTCTAAATGTCACTGAAGAACAACTCACTGCTTGGGTTCAGAATGGTACCTTTAATTCCTCACTTTCGAGTCCCAAAGGTTAGTTATTGTGGCCAATGGACACAAATGAGTGCTGGGCACGTTTTGTTAATTCCTCTGGGGTTTTCAGAGCAAGCCGGACAGACCCTCGCTTTGTGTTGGCTCAGCATTCGGATATCATCACTACGTACAGTGTGGGCAAACGGTGCCAATAATCCTCCACCTTAACAGCTGTCAAAGAACACCTTAGTCTCTTGTATAACAAAAGCAATCTACAAGACTATTAGGATCACAAAAACACCCTCAAAGCATTTCCTATATGCCATCTATAATGAGATCCGGAAACTATCCCAGGTGGAAGCTGCTGAACGTTTAAAGCAGCTAAAGGAAACATGGAAAAGGCTTCAATTATTGTTGATAATGCCATGAACACTGTCCAACAGAATTTACACCTTAAATAATATTGTGTCATCTGCAATTGATTTCATTCAGAATGATGTGTCCTTTTCACAACATGGACAAAGCCAGCTGCATTCTAGCATGCAGTTAAGTTGTACACTGCAGATTCTCAAAAGTGGTTGCATGCCCTGCAAGCACTTTAACATTACTCAGTTGTTTGCCACTTTTAACTTGGCAGACAACAACAGCTAATTGCTCAAAAAGAAGCTAGTTATAAAGGACCTGATTATGACTTTGGCAGATGGAATACTCGTTCACAAACGTGACGGAAATCCGACCGCCATTTTACAAGTTCCATAGAATATAGTGGAACTTGTAATACAGCAGATGGGATATCCCTCACATGATGAATCTGGCAATTTCCACCTTTAATTTCATGAAATGCTTCAAACATTTTGCAGTAGGCAGGTTTGAGTTTCCTCACCGGCAGAATCCTTCCTCACCGGCAGAACCCAGAGAGTCCGCCTCCCTCCATTCCGCTCTGAAGCCACCAAAATCATCTGCGGCGTCTCCCAGGGATCGTCCCTCAGCCCAACCCTCTTTAACGTCTACATGGCTCCGCTCACAAGCATCGTCCGATCTCACAACCTTAGCATCATCTCATATGCCGATGACACCCAGCTGATCCTCTCCCTCACCAAAGACCCCGCCACCACCAAAACCAACCTCCATGAAGGAATGAAGGCCATTGCCGAATAGATGAAGAACAGCTGCCTGAAACCAAATTCTGACAAAACTGATATCCTCATCCTCTGCTCCACCTCTCCACCACGTACGATTCCTGGTGGCCTGCCACACTGGGAACCGCACCGACACCCACCGACCATGCACGCAACCTGGGATTCATCCTGGACTCATCGTTATCAATGACCCAGCAAGTCAACGCCATCTCCTCCTCCTGCTTCAACACCCTCTGTATGCTTCGAAAGATCTACAAATTGATCCCCACTGGAACCAGAAGAACTGTCACCCAAGCCCTCGTAAGCAGCAGACTGGACTACGGCAACACCATCTATGCAGGAACCACGGCCAAGCTACAGAAAAGACTGCAACGCATGCAGAATGCCTCCGCACGCCTCATCCTGGACATCCCCCACCACAGCCACATCACAGCCCACCTAAGAGTCCTGCACTGGCTCCCCGTTATCAAGAGAATCACACTCAAACTCCTCACCTACGCTAACAAGGCACTGCACAACACTGGACCAGAATACCTCAACTGAATACCTTAACAGACGGCTCTCCTTGTACACCCCAGCCACACAGCTTCGCTCCACTGACCTTGCCCTCGCCATCGTCCCACGCATCTGTAGATCGTTCTCCCACCTCGCTGCCAAGACAAGGAACACTCTTCCCACCCACCTGCGATAGAAAGAGGACCTACTTACCTTCACGAGACACCTAAAATCTTGGCTGTTTGAGCCATAGCAGCCCAACCCTGCCCCAGTGCATTGAGACCCTCACAAGTGAGTGGTGTGCTATACAAATGCCTTGAATGGTTGATTTATTGATTGATTGAGCGGTTTGAATACAGCTACATAGACGAGGTGTGGGAGTTGACTTTCGATTACAAATGTATGAACAGCAAAACAGAGGTCTTTCTTAGCTGACCTGAATGTGAGACTACTGTTAGTCATTCTATGATTTGTAAACAGGTGTCCCTGCAGAGTCTTTGCAATGCAGAGATCACAAATTTGCCATGCTATCTAAAGGGTACTCTTGTCTCTTTGATTCTTCCAGTATTTCAGATACTTTCCAAGGGAAGTTGTGTGGTTCTGAGTGATGAAAGCTGCTGCGGAATGAAGCCAGGAATCACTTTTATGATTTCAGTTACTCAAATCGTAACTTGTTGCAGCTAATCAATCAATCAATCAATCAGTTTTTGTAAAGCATGGCTACTCACCCGTGAGGGTCTCAAGGCACAGGAGGGGTAAGGGAAAGAGCCACGTCTTGAGATTCTTCCTGAACATGGTGAGAGACGGACTTTATCTGAGGTGCAGGCAGAGGTTGTTTTAGCTCTTTTCCTGCGATGTAAGTCAAGGATCGTCCTCCGGCCGTGGTTTTACGAATGCGAGGGATGGTGGCCAGGGCCAGCTGGGCGGAGCGGAGGAATCTGGTGGGAGTGTGGAAGGAGACGCTGTGGTTCAGGTAGGCCAGTCCTGCATTGTGTATGGCCTTGTACGTGTGGGTGAGAAGCTTGAAGGTGATTCGTTTCTTGAACGGGAGCCAGTGGAGGGTCCTCACATGTTGGGAGACATGTTCTTGGCTTGGGAGATCCAGGATGAGCCTGGCGGCAGCGTTCTGGATAAGTTGTAGTTTTTTTATGTTTCTAGTCGAGGTGCCGGCGTAGAAGACATTGCCATAGTCGAGGTTGCTTGTGACTAAGGCATGGGTGACTCTCTGGCAGCAGTCTGCTGGGATCTATCTGAAGATCTTCCGAAGTTTGCGGAGTGTGTGCCAGCAGGAGGAGCGACTGAGTTTACCTGGCGGGTCATGGACAGGGAGGAGTTGAGGATGATGCCTAGGTTGCGGGTGTGCTCAGTCAGTGCAGTGGGAGAGCTGAGGGATGTGGGCCACCAGGAGTCGTCTCAAGCTGAGGTAGCATTTTCGAAGATGATGAGCTCAGTCTCGTCGGAGTTGAGCTTGAGGCAACTTTCTCACATTCGGTGGCAATGGCTTCCATTCCTGAATGGAATTTCCTTTTGACTGTGTCCAGGTCTTCAGTGAGGGAAATGATGAGTTGTGTGTCATCGGCATATGACACAATGTTCATATTATGGCTTCTGACGATGGCTGCAAGAGGGGCCATGTATATGTTGAACAGTGTGGGACTCACTGTGGGACCCAATGGACACCTTTGGATCTGGATGTGTAGGGTGGGAGTCTGACCCTCTGAGTCCTCCTGGAGTGGAAGGAGTGGATCCATTCCAGGGCTCTTCCATGGATTCCTATGTCATGGACTCTAGTGCGTAGAGTGCTGTGGGAGGCCATGTCGAAGGCTGCTGAGAGGTCAAGGAGTATGAGCGCTGTTGTCTGGCCACAGTCTAGGAGTATCCAATGTCGTTGGTGGCTGCTAGGAGGGCTGTCTCCGTGCTGTGATTGCTGCGGAAACTGAACTCGGAGCTGTCCAGGGAGTTGTTGGCCTCGACGAAGTTCCGTATTTGTGTGTTGATTGCTTTCTCCAGTACTTTGGCAGGGTAGGGTAGCAGCGAGATGGGCTGGAAATTCTTTAGTTCCGATGGGTCGGCTAAGGGTTTCTTCAGGAGAGGGTGTATTTTGGTGTGTTTCCAGTCTTCAGGGAAGGTGCCAGCGTTGATGGAGCAGTTCATTGTGTTTCGGAGCTCAGGACGATGGACGTGCTGGTTCTGATGTATATGTGATGTGGGCAGCGGTCTGTGGGGGCTCCACAGTGGGTGCTGTTTATGATGCTGATTGTTTCCTCCGTAGTAAGTATGGACCAGATGTGGATGGTCTGTGTGGGTTCTGGGGGCGGGGGGGTCTGGTGCAAGGATTTTCTGGGAGGACGCTGTTGTAGATGTCCTCGATCTTGCGGTGGAAAAAAGTGGCAAATTAGACAAAGAGGTCGTGTGACAGGGGGATTCTGGTGGCTTCGGGGATTTTGGTGGCTTCGGAGGGGGAATTTGTGAACTTGTTGATGATTGCGAAGAGCTCCTTAGAGTTGTGTGTGGAGGAGTTGATGCGATCCTGGAGTACGCCCTTCCTTGCGTTATTGATGTTTCGGCGGTGGGTGGCGGTTGCAGCTCTGAAGGAGGCAAGGTCTTCGCTTGTTTGGCTGTTCCTCCATTTTTTCTCTAAACGTCTGTTGGTTCGCTTTGATTCTTGGAGTTCAGTGGTGAACCAGCTGGCTTTCCTAGGTACGCATTTGGCTGATGTCAGCCAGAGGGGAGCTAGAGTATCGGTGCATTCAGTGTTCCATGCATTGAGATTGTGTGCTGTCTCACTGCCTTGGCCTTGGCTTACTCTCTGTTATTGTCATCCCACATACCGCCCTTATTTCCGGTCTTCATCCTTCAGTAAAGAACCTCTTTCTCTTGTAAGTCAGATCTAATGGCTTTTTCAATACTTGCCAGGGACGTCACCCTCCCCCCCCCCCACCAGCACCAGGTGCTGCAAAACTTTTATGGCTGAGAGCCTGTGCCTGCAATAAAGGAGTAGAGCAGAGAGGATGGAGCGGCGCAGCGCGGAAAACAGGTAAGTTTTTTTTTTTCGTTTTTTTTTATGGTCCCGACACCTCCCACCTGCCACGCACCCCACCGCCTCATCCCTTTTCCCTCCCACGAGCTGCGCCTGATACTTGCTTTAATAAGGTCAATATAGCTGATTTTCATGATTTGGGGACATTACCAATTTTTAATAAAATATTAAATTATCCTTCGGATTCATAAAGCCTCATGGATAAAGCAAGTTACAGTCTCAGGTCAAATCAGAGACCTTGTGTCTGCAAAATGGCATTTTTAAATGTACAAAACCCAAATTATGAATATGGATAAAAACATTATTTTGGCTCAGGCTGTGGTTCCTGGGAATAATGCCAACCCCTTAAAATGGTTGTTAAATATTCATTAAAAAAAAAACACATCCTGTTTTCCTTTTAGAAAGAGGTGGCCTGCTGACCCCGGCAGGCCACTATGGTGATATAGTGGTCTGCTGACCTCAGCAGGCCACCATGCCTGTGATTGAATCCAATCATAGTTGGTCCGAATTAGTGAAGTACCTTATGTATATTAATGAGGTAAGTAAAACTGCGACCCACTGCAATTCGGTATTTTATCAACAAACGTATTAATACATAGGTTCGTTCACAAAATGCCAAAGCATTCTGTACAAGTCAGTGTGCAAATTACAACTTCAAAATAAGAAAGCACATGTTGTAAATCTTTCTTAGTCACAGCTATCGGGGGGGGCTCCTCCATTAGGGAGGAGGAACGTCGACCCCCTGCCAGCAGCGCTAGCTGCAAAACCTTTACCAGAACAAAATAATAAACTGAGGGGCAGATTTAACCTTTTTGCCGCAAACCTGCGTTAGCGCAGGTTTGCGACAAACAGTATAGGGTCGGCTAGTGCCATTCCTAGACGCCGGCTGGGCTCCATATTTAAAGATTGGCACTAGCTGGCGCTAAGCCTCTGTTAGTGTCCTTTGAAGGGCGGCGTAGGGGGAACCGGGTCTGTGCACCAAATTATGGTGCTACACTGTTTAGAAGCAAAAAATTGCCTCTAGGCAGTGTAGCGCCATTTTCTGGTGCACAAGCCCCATGAACATGGCTCCTGTCTTAGTAAAGACAGGAGCCATGCCCACCACCCCAATGGCCTTGTTCAGGAGACAAATGTTCCCTGGGCATGGTCATTGAGGCCAGCGCTCCGCAGGTGGCCCCAAGTCAGGGCCCCCGAGCGGCATTGGACAGAAAAACAAATACCTACCTGGACTTATCTGTGGATGGGTCCCCCATCCGTGGGTGACCTCCTGGTGTGGGTAGGAGTGGGTGGGGGTGTCCCTGGGGACAGGGAAGGGCACCTGTGGGAAATGTCCATGGTTTCTGACCATGGAAATTTGCCTCCAGGTCCCCTTACATCTGTCCTGACCCAGGCGTTAAATAATGGCACTAAGCAGGCTTTGCACCATTACTTAAAGCCCTCCTCCTCCTCTGCATGATGTTTGCACAGGAAAATAAATAAGGCGCTAGAGCAGTTGAGTCATTTTTTGCCCGGGAACACCTACCTTGCATCTCATTGATGCTAGGTAGTTTTCCGCAGGCAAAAAATTATGTTAACTCCAATATTTTGGTGCTAGACATGTCTAGCGCCAAAATATAAATATGCAGTTAAGTTTGCGCCAGATTTGCGTAAAACAATATGATGCACATCTGACGCAAACAGAGTATAAATATGCCCCTGAGTTTATTATCGTTCTCTGGAAAAAGGGGCGTGCCACGGGGTGATGAGCAGTGAGGGGGCATGTACAGAACTCCCCCTCACTGCACATGTATGTTTGGCCGGCTTTCTCGGGCCGGCCAAACACACATGCGCAGTAGGCTATCTCCAGCCCGGCAACACAGTTTCCGGGCTGGAGAGAGCCTGCACAGGCTCCCAGTCTGCCTGGGAGCTCCATGGCTGGGCACTCCTAGCCAAACCTGACGCTGCTCTGAGCAGCGTCTGGATTGGCCGCAGGGCAGGCTGGAAGCCTGTGCCTACAGCCTGCGATGGAGGAGAGAAACGGTGAGGCAGCGAGTGAAGGTAAGTGGTTGGTTTTTTGAAAAAATTAAATTTATGTTTACCCTGCGTGCCACCCCACCCCTTCCGCACCTCATAAGCCACTACTGTAAGTTATGATTTGTTATTAGGAATATTAGTACATGAGGCCATCTGTTTCCAATTCTTGTTTTTGTTTAGAAAGGTCGACAGAATTGCCAATAGGAACAGCAGGCCTAATATTTATTTATTCATTAAAATGTCCCCGTACCTTCTATGATGTGAAAGAAGGCAGATTTTTCCATATGAGCTCTTCTGTGGCCTATTCAGTGCCAGATAAAGCTCCTGCTAATGATTAATAATAAACATTCACAATGGGCTTCAGTATTTAATAAGGTCCTTATTGGGAATTAAATTGCCTGTACTTTGATTTGTTTTTGTGCACTCTTGGTTAATGCTGTGTTAATGCTTATGCTTGCATTAGGGGAGAGAACCCCTAGTGTGTATCCTTTCAGAGAGATCTTAAATTGGCATCTGTCAAGTCGCCTTAGTTTATGCAATGTGGTATTTTTTCCTTTAAGCTCTACTACTTGTAGTCCTTCACTACCTTTATTGCTGGTGTACTAAAACTAAAAATTCCATAATGCACAGGAAAGCCAGTGATAATAAACTAATCACACAAGGCATTGGAAAACGTTTACATTTGATTGGGCTGCTTGCTTGTTTGCAGTACAATGCTGAGAACCCCTATTCCATTTAGTTTACTACAGCTCATATTCCAGACGAACCATATTTCTACAATCAACCTAATTATGAGACATTAATTATTCTATTATTGTGGCATGGAAAATACATCTTTTATAGCGGGGTGACACATCTTAATCAACAAGTTGCACTGTTACTATTAAATCCCCTTGTCTTGAAACTGAATAAGCAAAAATCACTGCTAGATATTTCCACTAATGGGATAGCATAATTTCTCTCTCCTAACAATTGAATTATTTAGAACAGGACGCCTAATCTCTGCAGTCTTCTGTTAATTAGCTCTTAAATGGCTGAGGGGCAGCTGTGTTTGGGCCTGGCTTTGCTGTAGCATAAAAAAGCAAATGTTTCTCTAAATTCAGTCAATGTGCGTGTTATGCATGCAGGTACCTGGAAGAAAAGAGCGATTGTTAATAAACCTCTCTATTTGCGTAGTTATTGAGAAGCTATCAAAAAGAAGCACTTGCCATCAGTGGCAATTGGTACCCTTTGAAAGTGGTGGGACAAGTAAAGAGCCCCACCAATTCCCCAAAAACAAAAATATCCCCCCTCCATCCAGAACCCTAAAATAAACCACCCCTCCTTCCAAAAGCCCAGACCATAAGATTAGGTACAAAATAACACAACCACTACACTTACATGCATTACTTTTAACATCCATTACACTCAACCATGCACTACACATTTTAAATACAAAAATGTCATATACCCACGGGCTGTGCATCCTCCTCGGTGCTCTTCTCCTTCGCTGATGCCGGAAGAGGTGCCCTAACCAATCCAGACACTGCTTGAGAGAAGCACCTGGATTGGATGGAGTGGCCTGGCTGGAGGCTCCTTTAGGCCCTGGAGGTCTGTGCTACGTCTCCACCCAGCTGTCTTAAGACAGCTGAGTGAAGAGCTTCAAAGTGCGCATGTCACTTTGGCTAGCGCAAAACAGCCAGACAAAGTGACATGCTCACTTTAGAAAGTCCAGTGAAGCCAGTGCTCCAGTTTTGTGCTGCCAATCGGCAGCAGAGGATACAAACAGCATGACTCTGGGCTGGTGCGTGCTGCACCGGTAAAAATGTTATGGAAAATAAATCTTTTCATTGTCATTTTATTTTTGCCTGTGTGGCTCGCAGCGGGTGTGAGGGCGATGTTCCCACACCCTCGAGAAGAAACCGCAGCTGCTTCCCATAGTGTTGCTGAATATGATGCCAAAGAACCAGATCGATTTGGTGGTTGGGGGTGCTGTAGAGTTGTGCCATAAAGGACATTGCAAATATACAAAAAGTGCCCAAGCAGATTTGTGAGTAAAGGGAATTTGGGATCTTAAACCCTTGGGATTATGCTGCAAGAGAATGATCCTCAAGAACCTGGAGGGGGAGTTTTGGGCTATTTGAAGGGCACAAGGAAGATTAGATCCCTCGGTTCAATGGGTATAGCATCACAATACAGTGATTCAGAGGCAAATTACCTGAATGGCAAAGAAGAGCCACACTATGCTTAATGCTGCTGGCGCCAAATGGGCCGTTTGCGACAGGTAAAGTGCTTTTTGGCATGTTCCAACCCTATTTTGCTAGTCGGTAACTTATTACCTACTCGCAAAATAGGGTTTGCGAGTCGCTATTAAGAAGGCCATGTTAAGGGCGTATCTTCCTCATAGCGAGGCTCACTGGTATGTAGGATTGTTTTGCGCATGAGAATGTGGTCACAAAACATTCACAGATTACCATCAACTTCAAGTTGGTGGTAAGCCATTCGCAAAGGGGAAGGGTTCCCCAAGGCACCCCTTCCCCTTTGCAAATGGGGCCCAACATTTTTTCAGAGCAGGCAGTGGTCCCACAAACCTCTGCCCACTCTAAAAAAAAAGAAAAGAAAACTTTTCATTTTTTTTAAACGCATCTTTTAAGGAAAACAGGCTGCATTTAAAAAAAAACTGCTTTCTTTAAAAAGCAGTCACAGACATGGTGGTCTGCTGACCCCAGCAAGGCACCATCCCTGTGATTACCCGCCATTCCCCATGGGTCACAGATTGCGACCTGCCTCATGAATATTAACAAGGCAGGTCCCTTGCGACTCATTTGGGAATCGCAGTGTTAAACACCCTGTAGTACATAGCAGTTTGCGATTTCCTATTAGCGAATTGCAAAAATTCCCTTCTAGGGAATTGCTGCCCTAAAGCTACGTGCATCTGGCCCCAAACCTGTTCATATCTGTGTCAAAGTGAAGGACTTTCTCTAAAAATGAAGGATACTATTGAGAGCTCTAAGGGGATTTTGTCACCATCATTAATTTTGCTGAATGTTATGACGTTGGAGACTTCACAGTGATAAAAGGGGAGAGCGGGATGAAGAAGACGGATTCTGCAGAGTTGCAGAAAAGTTAGAAATTGGGAAATACAATAGCGTCTATGTTTTTTACGCTACTGTGGTTCTTTGCTACACTAGCATCAAAAATGTTGACCCTATGTAGCAAAGTGCAAGGAGGTCCATAGGTTTCTATGGGAGCGTCATTTTAACGTCTGCTCTGAGCAGGCGTTAAAAATTATGCCAAAAATGGCGCAGTGAAAACTGTTACATTTCACTGCGACATTTTTGTGGGCCTCCTAGCACCGAAACGCCCCCCCTTGCATACATTATGCCTGGCGTAGGCATAATGTGGGACTATGGGTTACACAGTAGCACAGAGTATGCATTGCGCCACTTTGAAAATATGGCGCAGGAAAAAGTCCACCTTAGCGCCGCATTAGCATAAAAAAAATGATGCTAAGGCGGTGCAAGGATCTCCTAAATATGCCCCTAAATATTTCAATTACTAAATTTTCAAAATATTCTAGGAATTCTGATACAGTAAGTGATGATACACTGAAGAAATCAGCATAGTTTTCCCCTTAACTTTTAGCCCCTTTCACAACGAAAGGATAATAAACGTAGTTTATCGTCCTTTGGTTGTAAAAGGTTTGCAGTTTCTGCTGCTGGGAGCGGGGGGAGGGCGTTGAAGCTTGTCCGCCATAGCTGAGGAGCTGCCGCTGGCCTCCGTGTCATTATTGACAGCCTGACCGCACTGCTCCTCCTGTTATCTTTATCGGCAATAAGTGCTCTGCACCTGCCCCTGTTTAGCTTTTCCAGTTTTCCACACAGACGAAACACTGCGGTTTTAAATGAGCATTGATCCGCCGGCTGCAATCGACATTTCTCTCAGCTCAAAGCATTTCCTTAGTTTTTCATAATATGTCCCGAGCTTTTCCTGACCGACACTTTTTTCCTTCTCTGGCACTCTCAAGCACGAGGTGAGAAGCAAATTGAATTTTGACAGCGCATTTACTAACACCGGGCAGACAGCCAAAGAAAGTCAGGGGCTGTGGTAGATCTTTGGTTGCTATAACACCGAGCAGAGTAAGGCAGATTAGCTAGGACTAACGACGCTGTGTGCCATTCGGAAAACGGGTTTCCCTGCAGGAGGTGTGATTTATACCTGCGAGGTGTCCAATATAGGGTTAATTTGGACCCAAACAGGGATACAGTCCTACTAAAGGGAGCAATCAACGTGTTCCTATGTGTGGCCCTACTGACCAGAATGTTTGGGGGTGGGAGTAACCATGAGGCCTGTTTATATACTGTAGCTGCAGAAAGAACATGTGCTGAGCTTTTCTCTGTGCAGTAGGGTCAAAAGACCACCCACGCTGCGAACTGAGGCGATGTGTGGTCATGTCGTTTTGTCTGTTTATAAAACTTTCAATAAAAAGAATGATTTCAGTTGGAAGAGAAAGTTTCAACAGAGTTTAAACCAATGGTATAGCAATATTAAATAATTCTACTGCTAGCAAAAGAAGAAGCTGCCCAGGCCTCCTTTTCTGTCCCTTAACTCACAAACGATCTGTCAGGCTACAGTTTCTTGAGCAGTCCAAATGAACCAGAGTAGCTCTCTTAATATTCATAGACGCCAAGTTTGGTCCCGTAAGGAAGAGAATGGAAAAATGCAGAGAGAATAATTTATTGACTTGCATTTGGGAAGGAAGCCACCGCATTGCAAAAACTGGGTCCATGACTCAAATAACGCCTTCCTCTAGAATAGAAAGAAAATTTGCAAAACAAGCAAGCATTTGCAATGCACTGGGTGTCGCATTTACTCAGTTAAAGCTATTAGCCTTTTAAACTCCTAACCAGATTTTTCTTGCCAGATCAACTAAAAATGAAAAGATAAACAGTTTTACATAAGTTATCCAAAGACCACCATGAGCCCAAAGCAAGCACACAAAAGGAAACAGAAGTTTGCTCGCAGTGAAACGTATCGGCAAAAGTGCAAATATCTATGTAACAACG
This sequence comes from Pleurodeles waltl, assembly GCF_031143425.1. NCBI lineage: Eukaryota > Metazoa > Chordata > Amphibia > Caudata > Salamandridae > Pleurodeles > Pleurodeles waltl. Next base: position 1,089,514,842 of record NC_090440.1, read on the forward strand.
TCAATGTCATGCAAAGTGCTCTACTACTGTCCAGCAAAATCACACTGCCTACAAAATAAAGAAAAAAAAGTGTGCAGAAACTATGCTGAAGACATGGCGCCTCGTATGTTTTCAGTAGTTGGCCGGTGCACTCGAGGCGGGCTAAACACTGGAAAAGGCATGACGTATGCATGCCTTTCGCTAATTAAATCAAGGTTGATTTTAAAAGGCAAGCACACGAACCAACCAAACTGAAGGGCTTGACAGGGGCATGGTTAAAAACTCACAGAGAGATTACACCAGAGACTGAGCACTTTGCGCTCGTCCATAAATAGGGCATCTACTTTCCCAATTCTGTGAGCTGCTGTAATGGCTACTACAGAGGCAACTTTAATCATCAGAAATGTTAAGTCCACTATATCTAATGGGTTAAATAGATGAATTACAGTGTTTTAAGGATCAACAAGAGATCCCAATGGGTTGTGAAATAGGACAGGCCAGAGAAAAAAAACAAGCATTTGCAATGCAATGGGTCTCGCACATTTCAAGCAAGTTAATTACCATCTTTTGACAAAAGCGCCCACGAGCAAACACAAAAAAATTAGTGGAAACTGAGAAAAGACTACTTAACAAAATAAAATAAAGTTAGCTTAAAAAAAAAGTTTGCAATTTTGTTTGTCCTGCTGGGCTCGTTTTTGTCAGTCACAAGCCTTCTGTTTGCGGGCCACTGGAAGTTAGAACAAAATAGTACCTCGATCACATCTGTAGCAGTGGACGGGCACTAATTAAGTAGAAATGAATTAGTGCTTGATCCCTGCTCCACACACAAAGGAAATTATGCCAGACATGCATTGACAAATTACGAGGCTGCAAAGAAGAGTGCCATTGCTAGCGCAGGTGTTTTAATAAAAATTATTAATGAGTATTCATGTATTCTGAATAATGGATTTGTGTAGAAAATATAACGTAGAAAAAAAATACACGCATTTGAAAACGTGATTATGATGAGTGGCCGCCAATGTTCACAAAGTGTACTTATTAATAGTCTAATACTATGACATTTTGAGCATATGTTTGACTAATGTGGTAATATGTCATATTAAAGGTTATGCATTATGTATTACCTTTACTAGTTGTAGGCCTTAACTTAGCAAAGGCCTACTTGCCAGGCCTCATGTCAAACTGTATTTCTTAACATTTAATAAATGGCTGTCCTAGTGAGTTAAACTATGGTTTTCCATTGTATTGTGTAAATGTGCTCACAGCTGAGAATCTTTTCTTTTCTTTTCTCTTGCTAAATGTGACATTATGGGGCATATTTATACTCCGTTTGCGCCAAATTTGCGTCGTTTTTTTCGACGCAAATTCGGCGCAAAACTAACGCCATGTTTATACTTTGGCGTTAGACGCGTCTAGCGCCAAAGTATGAGTAAAGAGCGTCATTTTTTTGCGTGAACGCCTTCCTTGCGTTAATGAGATGCAAGGTGGGCGTTCCCGTCCAAAAAAATGACTGCGACGCAAATGCGTCGTATTTATACTCCCGGGCAAAAATCACGCCCGGGAGTGGGCGGGGCAAAAAACCCCGCATTTGCGCCTCTTTTTAACGCCTGGGTCAGGGCAGGCGTTAAGGGACCTGTGGGCTCAAAATGAGCCCACAGCTGCCCTCCCATGCCCCCAGGGACCCCCCCTGCCACCCTTACCCACCCCAGGAGGACACCCAAGGATGGAGGGATCCACCCCAGGGACATTCAGGTAAGTTCAGGTAAGTATAAATTTTATTTTTTTTAATATTTTTTTTTTGGCATAGGGGGGCCTGATTTGTGCCCCCCTACATGCCTCAATGCCCAATGACCATGCCCAGGGGACATAAGTCCCCTGGGCATGGCCATTGGGCAAGGGGGCATTACTCCTGTCTTTACTAAGACAGGAGTCATGTAAATGGCGTCTGGGCGTCGTTAAAAATGGCGCAAATCGGGTGGAGGCGATTTTTTTGCGTCAATCTGACTTGCACCATTTTTAAGACGCCCTAACGCCATTTTTCCCTACGCCGGCGCTGCCTGGTGTACGTGTTTTTTTTCCACGCACACCAGGCAGCGCCGGTCTGCTAGCGCCGGCTAACGCCACTCAATAAATACGGCGCCCGCATGGTGCTTCAGAATGGCGTTAGCCGACGCAAAAATTTTTGACGCTAAACTGCGTTAGCGCAGTTTAGCGTCAAAAAGTATAAATACGGGCCTATGTGTGTAATGTGTGTAAGACTGACTTTCTCAGGAGGAGAACAATGGAGACACCGACTGGAGTAGAAGCTGCAACAATATTGTTACCTGATGAGCCAGATGATGAGGACATTGAAGGGAAGCCAATCAGCGAGATGTGAACAGAGTAATGGTAGAATTCATAGATTTGGAGTTTTAGTTTTATTGGATAAATTGTGAACATGCAATCCCTTGACCAATATGGATTTGGGAAATAGTTTTAGTGAATTCAACTTAACAGGACTGCACTGAGAAGAAACCAGCATTTGCCATAAGCCCATTGCCCATTTTCTTGCTGGCTGAAAGGTCAATATTTTCTTGTGCTTCTTGACAAGAGATGTGCTTAACTTTATTGCTTAAAGACTTTGCGTTTTCTGAACTTTGATGGTGAATCCTGATGCCTTGTTCATCGACTGATGTCCTGATGACAAAGACTATCTTGTCTTGCTGATCCAATTGAGGAGAGGTATAAATCGTAACTATGTGTCTGTTATGCATATTTGCTTTTCCTTTCTAGGTACCAACCGCACTGTTTTGATAGAGCAATAGTGAGATGTTTTTCTAAATTTGTGTTACTAAATTGATTTGCATAAAGCCCAACAGGCTGAAGCTAATTTGATGTTACTTAAGGATCCTCATTCATGAAAATCTGCTAGTAGGGAATAATGCTTGATGAGTTTCTTTGCTCAATTTACTTGTATGTGATCTCGTAGCAGAATTGTTATTGTTATTAAGTTGCACTGTAACCTTAGAATGTGTAATAGTTCAAGCTTTGATTGGATTACGTTTTTCTGTCCCTTTGGACAGCCAGTGTTGTTTCTGTATATGTATCATTTGATTTTGAGGTTAATCCACAAGACTTTAGAATTGTTCATATAGGGAAATAAATATTTTAACTTTTACTAAAAGGTGTGGTTATTCATGGCTGAAAGGTCATGGTGTGTGACAATTACTGACTCTATTGATTATTACTGTTATTGATTATTGATATTGTGTATTGGTTATTGATTATTGATCTGCATTTACTGGAATTATGGTGGGAGCATCTTAATTGTGAGTCAAAAGGTTCATCAACCTTGTAAGTTTACTTAATAAGGTCAGAGGTGCTAACACCACGCAAACCAACAAATGGTGAGCAACAGGCAGGCTCCTAGCCCTTTACTGAACACAACAGTGTCTAGCATGCAAGACGAATGTGCAAGCGCTTGAGCTTGCAGGCTCGACCCTAAAAATTGATGGCAACCATAAAAAAAAAATCCTTCATCTAACCTTAACCATGGGTTCAATAAATGTTGGCATTACAATCTCAAAGTGCAAACCACCAGTTTTCATGAAAACCATTCATAAGAATTGCAATATTTCAATATGGTGCAGGGTAGAGGGCAATAGAGTCAGAATTTCTGACGCTATTGATGTACTGTTCAGGGTTAGCGAACCCTGAACAGTAAACAGGGGCCCATTGTAAACAATGGTGTTCCCCTTTTAACACCTGGTCTGAGTTGGCATTAAAGGTGCTGAAAAAAATGATGCAAAGAAATTGCTTAGATTTCTTTGCACCATTTTTTCGGTCCCCCCAACAGGGGAACGCCTCCTTTGCATACATTATGCTTGACGCAGGCATAATGGAGCTCAAACGGTTACAAAGTGAAACAATGCATACATTGTGCCACTTTGTAAATATATCATGGGGGAAAGGCCACCTTACTGCTGCCTTGGCATCAAAAAATGATACTAAGGCTCCGCTAAAGTGGCGCCAGGCCCTCTTAAATCAGGGCCTACATTTCTAATCATCCTTTAAACTTTCAAGCCAAAAAGTATAGCCTCATCAAGGCTAAGCCTTGCAGTTAATATAGAGGGAATGGACATAACGGGATTTTCCAGCACAGGCATGTTTATATTTTGGAGGAGAGAAAACCATGACATCCTAGACAAAAAAGGAACTACCATAATTATTAGTCAGCTGATCCCCATCAGGTGGGATAGCAATTTTGAAAACAGCACAGAGGGAAAGTATGTAAGAGTTCATGCGTCCAGCTCATTTATAGGACATCCACCACTATGCTCCTTCCTGCTGATACCTAGAAAAAAATGGTACAGTTAAGTGTGGTTGGAAATGTCAGAAGACCAAGGAATGTAGTCCTGAATCAATGGCATGTATTATAAAAAAAATCAGATGAGAGATGAGTTAGGGAGAGGTTCTGTGGAGATGTGAAACTCTGCTTCAGCAACCTGCCTTAACATTCTCTGAATCCTTCTCATATGAGACTTTGAGAGAGAGTTTGAGAGTTAAGAAATGTTTTTTGCACAAGCCCCCAACTCAGCTGCCACTGAGCTCAGAGATGAAGAACATGTACCCCGATGGTTGATTTAAGTCACAGCCACTATGTTGCCTGATCTGACTAGAACATGATGGTTTTAAATGTGACGAAGAAATAAAATCAAGGGCTCTGAAACCCACTATCAGTTACATCCAATTTGAGAGTCTGTATTTCCAGTACAGAGCAATGGGCTTACATTGATATATCCTCCAATATGGCACCTTCTCTGAGTGCACTATGATCTGCCGTCACCACCTATCCTCCATCTGTACCTCCTGTCTGACTGGGACAAAAGCACTGAACTCTTGAGGTGCTGGCCTCCCAGTGATCATGCAGATGTACTATTGGTGGATAAAGATACTGCTGTTCCAATGGCACCAAGAAGATGCAAAACGCCATAGGTCCATGCACCTTCAAGAACGTCGCACCTCACTGGAGCTGCTTCCATTTTCATAAGCGAACCCAGCAAGAGCTTTTTTTGGCTTTGCCCTCTGGAAAAGATCAAACTGCAAATCTGTCTTGAAACATGCCCCTATGAAGATGCACACTTGCAAGCAAATCATCTGTTATTTTGAGAGACTCAGCAGGAATCCATGACAAGAACATATATTTCTGAACATCATCAGGTCTCTAATGTCTCTTGAACTAATGGGCAATGAAAGTGCCACTCATTGAGATAGAGGTATACTGTGGAACATACTGTCCACCATTGAAAACGAACGATTAAAATGATCTGAGGTACCATCTTTGTGAATATTCAAGGAGCTGATTTCAGACCAAAGGAGAGTACTCAAAACTGTCAGTGGTTGTTCTGAAGACAAAACATGAAGAAGAGCTCATGGCATTTTCCTATTGGAATGTGAAAGTAACCATCAAGGGGACTGATCGTCATCATTAAGTCCCCTGGATGAATCTGGCTAGAACGTCTTTGACAATACCTACTGGTGCTGGGATTTTAAGTCTGTTACCATCCTGAACCGTTCAGATATTTTCATGACTAGAACAATGATTGAGAACACTCCCAGCCCTTTCTCATCACTGTAACTCAAAGCAGATCTCTTTTCTGTAAAAGAGGTTAAGGGGGCCCTATAAATGCCAGCCTCTTGGTTGGACATTGGGCTACGCTGTTGATTTGAATGTTGATTTGAATCCAGAGTCTGGAGGGAGAATCGGGAACTCATTGACATAAACCTTTTTCACCACTTGAAGGACTTAAGCGTCTGAGGTAGATTCTTACAAGAAATTGACAAAATATTGAATTCAACCCCAAACCAGCAAGTCATGCCCCCTTCGGCATAGTCAGGCTTTTTACAGTTTTGCCTTGTTCTTGTTTTTGTCTTTGTGTTTCTGTGAAGATGTTTTTAGTCTTCTAAATGGCTAACGAAAGCTTTAGTTCAGTTGGATGATGAAGGTGCTGTTGCGATAAAAAAGAGTGCTTCTTTTCCTTGAATATTTTAATCATTTTTTGCCTGATTTAGATATTGGGGGATGAGTTACTCCATCACAACGATGACGGATAACCCATCCACTGAAATCTAAATCCCGTTATATACTATGGGATTTAGATTTTGGTGGATGAGATATGTCACCATTGTGATGGAGTAACTCATACACTAATATATAAATCAGCCCATTTGACTTTTGACTGTGCCCCAAAAATAGAAGGACCTTGAAAAGGTAGCCTGAGAGGTGTAAATTTCTGTGTGGATTCAGTATGCCACTCTAACAGCAGCAGCCTTCTTCTTAATGCAGTGGGTATTAGATCCGAAACTCTTACAAAATTATAAGAGATATTTCAAAGTAACTCAGTCAGTCACTTCTTCCCTTCTAAAATAGCTGAAATTTCAGTCCCTCTTCCAATAGCTGTGAAAGATTCTTTAAGGTTAGGAATTAGCAACTGTGACATATAGGCTCAATACATACCAGCCCTCACAGCTAGAAGAGAACCAACATTTAAGTACTTAAGGGAGGAATCATTTTTTTTCCAATTGGATTTAATTTGCCAAAAAACAAAACAAATGAATCAATTGTGATACCTTACTGCTTCCAGAAACAGCTGGAAAGATATTCCTGACTGCTGTTAATAAAGGTTACTTCCAAAAGCTGCCCGTTAAATAGAAAACTATCTGACAATGTGTCAGCTCAGACTCCACAAGCCCAGCAGGAAAACATCTAAGGTGTCAGCTAAGGACGTCCAAGCCATGCACATGCATAGGCTTCATACTCCTACTTTCCCAATTCCTCATCTCAGTGGCAGGAAAAATCAAGAGGATTCTGGGATTTGCAATTCCTTCAATGGAACCTAGGAACTGACAGACAGACTACCATTCAGCATCCTCTCCAGAACTATTTCCTGTCTCAAAAAGGTGAATACACCTAGGGTGACCATCTTTCTTCAGGCTATTATGGACACACTTGTAAGTCCTGGACTTTCATGTGATAAGCTAATGCATTCTGGGTAGTCTTGTTTTACTCCTACTAGGCTAACACACCTAAAAACAAAAATATTAAGATGAAATATTCAGGGCTGGAGAAAGTGCCCATAATGCCCTCCACTAAGGTGGACACCCTAGAAACATTTTATAATTAATTACTGAAATAAGAACAAGGGATGTAGAGGCTATGCTCTCAGTCAAACCCAGAAAACAATAGCTAGTCAAACGACCTCCTGAAAACAAAACTGTTCAGGCAACACATTTGATTAAGACTAGTCAGCTCATTAATCAGGTCTGTGGAGTATGGTCATAATGATATGACTATCACTGCATGGCTCTCTCAACAATCTCTAACAGTCTCACTCATTGACATGTAGCCAGAAGTACAATAACATCCCTAAAAATACAGCCTAAAGCCTCAAAATCCAGAGGACCTCAAACTGCTGGTGTGATTACAGAATATCACCTTCCACTAGTTGAACGGATTGCTCACTCAATCCTGCACTCTTACTGCCCTGGATATGTGACATTTACCCTATCAAATGAGGATCCTTATAGATCTTAGGACTACTCCAATATTGTTGGCATCTACCCAGTTGCCTGGCAAATGAATAACTTGACCATAGTAGCACAAAGTGCAAAAATAAGGATCCATACTCAGATGGCACAAATCAAACTATTCTGCATGGAACTGGGCACTCTGAAGTAGCTTCAAGGCAACATGTCAGCGTTATATAAAGCACTGAGGTAAATAAATGTTCTTATCAAATGTAGTACTTTTCACGAGGGGTGCAGAGCTGTTTATAACATGAGCACGGTTTACTTATAAAACAAATGCAGCATGTACCGCACTTGAAGAGTCCTTCCTCAGTCCTCATCACACCTTTAGCCACATGGAAATTCAAGAGCACAGGGATGAAGAGGGATGAATTCCATCAATCTGGCTGCAGTTTGGAAGCCTATGCCACCTGTCCTTATCACACGAGATCATTTTGTTGTTCGAGTGATCAATAAAATGGCGTTTAAAGTGTATGCTCTGCTACTTAACTCGTCAGAAATAAAATAACCTGTTGTAATGGTAGAGCAGGGAGCAAAGGAGCTAATATCCAGATGGCTATATAATAACCAGAAATGACGAGCTACTGATGTAGAAATGCACAGGGAAGGGGATGGTATCTGAGTGTGAATTGCTAAGAACTCAAAGCACAAATTGAGCTGATTGCAGAACAATGCTGCATTGGGGACAGTATAAGGAGTAGTAAATGGTCGTGAGCAGTTAGTAGAGCTTTGTTTTCTGTTCCTAAAAGTTGTCATTACCAAAGGCTACCTCCACAATGCTAGTCCTTGAAAACACAAACATTAGGCATAATTCCAGAAATTGATCAGTAGTGGTCCTTGGGGATATGAGTTATCTACACAGACATGCAACAGGTGTACATGTATGAGCTGGTAAGATGGCACAAGGGGTGATGCACCTATTGTAAAAATCCAGGAGCATCCTTCAGGCCATCTATTTATGTCCAGTGTGTGTGGACACATTTTCTAAAAAAAAACAGGTAAAACTAGCATAATTGGTTGACACAATTTTAGTATTTTGTTGTTTGCAAAGCTCCATAACCATGCATTTGTTGTTGAGGAAGACACAAATAAAGTATACAATCATGGTGTACTATAACACATGGTACAGTTTGTCACATTGCTGCTGCCAGTTTATGGGAACAGAGGGTGAGGCCATATCTTTAGTCTAGAAGTAACTAGTGGTTACTGGGCCTAATTCATGGGTTGCACTGTGATATGCCGCTGCTGTCTTCAAGCCTCCAGATCTTCACTACAACTGGATAACAACTTTCCTCCCTTTGGAAGTCTGTGAAGTTGTCGAGCCCTCAACTATGAACCTTGATTAAATTGGGGCAGTTGAGTATTTAACAATCCAACTCTCAACTATGAGCTTTTATTTAACTGGGCTAATGTCATCCTAAGGATCTTTGGTGACTCAGTCAAGACATGTTCTGGGTCCCCTGTTCAAAAGAACTTACATTTTATTACCCACTGGTGTGCTGATTGTAGGCCACCTGATGCCAACAAACATTTTGGAAACAGGTTTTTACCTAAAACTGTTGAAATATGTCTTTCTGAGGACCCTGAACATCAATAAGATGGCACTGGACAAAAAAAGACAGAGGTCGCGATAGGGACAGAGAAGAAGAGAGCTCAGATACAGAAATAGGCAGAGGTGAGATAGAGAGCGAGAGAGATAACATTTACTTTAGAAGTTGGGGACTCTGGGCATATGCTCACTTTGGCTATGCCTTAAAACGACCCTGGGCGGGGCTTCTGTACAGCACTAACAGACAATCAAAGTTCTGCTGAGTACTGCCACGATTTAACTATTCTCCCCTACAAAGCCCTAATTGTCCCCTAACATGGTTGTCAATGAGGCTGGTCATCGCACATACATGTTTCAGATTGTTTGGCAAAGTGCTACAGTAATAGTGTGTTCTAAAATGCCTTCAGCAATGTGACGAAACAATAACGCACACAAATCCAGTAATTTTTATAATCACAATTTTAAAAGCAAGCTCTAATAACACAGAGAAAAAGTAGTCCATCCGTGAATTTTTTACATAGCTGTGTAGTGCTGAAAACAAATGGTGAGGAGATTTCAAACCTAAGCTAAGCAATCTGCTGCCAGAAGATCGAAATGAGCTTCAGAAGTGCAAAGGTATTAAATCTCGGATCCGGAAAAGGCCACGAGGGAGCTCTAGCTTAAGGACAGACTGCCGCTGGCGCCTGCGCGTAATTATTCACCGCAGCATTAGCTTATGGATCTCTTGGGGGTTGGTGGCAGATTCAGGTTGCCTCAGTAAAATCTCAGCTACATGAAAGATGTGTGCCTAGTGGATATGATGTCATGGAGTGATGCAACTGATGCTGGCTCCTTGTTGTCACTCCTCCGCTGCGCCCACTGCGCCTTCCTCCCAGTCCCATGGAAGCAATTAGGACCGCTTCAATTTTGAAATATTGCAGCATCTTCTTCATTCAGAGAGACAGTGCTGGTAATTAGCGGGAGGGCTCAGCTGCTTTGTCTTCGTGGTAAGGAAAGGTCTGTGGGGACGGTTTGTTTGTGGAGAGGGTGGTCACGACTTGCTCCTAACCCAGTGGGAGCCTTTACTATGTGCTGAAGTGTGATTCTCAGGCAGTAAAAAGACAAGCCGGCACAAATATAATTTTAGCTTTGTTTCTATATTAATCTACAAGCCCGGGCCCATGGTTGCCAAGTGGCCATGTGACACATTCTGCTACTCCTGGCCTTTTGGTAAATACACAATTATGCTGGGGTGTATAAGCCCGCACTTACAAACTTAAAAAATCATTTTTAGCCGAAAAAAAAACGTTACAGGTTACCAGGCACGCAACTCCCATTGTGCTTAAAGGGCTTTACTTCTAACACCACAGCCCCCCCACGTTTGTCTCAGTCCGGACAGCTGCAAGACCGCCACAATTTTTCAGCAGATGCGCGTTTGGAAATGAAAGCTTAGTATCAAGTATTTCACAGCCTATCCAGGGCCTAAAGTGCATAAAACAAGTATAGTAACAGTGATCCTGAGTGCACATGTGATTGGGCAAGAGATGGAGCGATCAAGGAACAAAAATACACTACAACGATTTTGTTTACCTTTCACCGGCCTCACGTAAATAAATATAACATGCACACACTTTACATGAAAACTACATGTAAGTTAAAGTTACCACTGCAAAATGTATTCTTTTATGTTGTGAAAGCTCAGTTGATTAATGAGATCACTGCAGATGTCTCTGTGTGTAATCGGGCAGTCACTCAACTGAATACTGGTTTGTGCACCATGGAATAGTGTATCTGTAGTGCTAAGAGGTTCCCACCTGTAACTGCAATCACTTTAAATATGCAACTCATTATTTTAAAATTGCATTAAATATAGTATAAGATGGGCTGCAGCAAAATATGTTGAAAAAATTGGGTCTGATAGACAACGAAATTATGTGGTCATAAAACCTGCCATTTACCAAATCAGAAGTTCTGTGGACCACCACATGGCCTTTTTTAATGCACAAGACCTGTTTGCAATTCATTAACAAGTTACACAATCGCAAAATGGGCTTAGAAAGGCGCAATGAATCATAACTACCTTGTGTGCATGTGCTCCTTGTGAAAGGGAAGCATGCCTTAACTCATAATGAAGTCAGTCAATAGCATGAGGGCTAACATTGCCCCTTGATGCATTCTGGAGTAGGTGGAAGAAAGTTGTGAATAACACAGTCACAAACTAATGGATGAGGTCTGACTGAAAACCCCTGTAATTAACTATGTTATACAAATTTAGCAAAATCAAAAAATGATGGCTAACACTCACCTAAAAAAGTGATCAGTCTGGCATCGGCTGCTACCCTCACCTCTGACAAAGAAGGGAAGAATAAGAAGAAAGAAAGGATGGAAGAAATCAAGAAAGAAGGACAACAAAAAGGAGGAAAGAGATGAAAAATGAAGGAAGGATGGCAAAAAAGGGAAAAAGGAAACAAGGGAGGCAAAAGGGAAGGAACAAGACAAAAAGAAGGAAAAAGAAAAGAAAAGAGGAAAGAAGGCTAGAAGGAATGAAGGGAAAAAAGGTACAAAAAAACAAAGAAAAAAGGAAGAAGGAAAGAAAGAAAGAATGAAAGATCAAAAAAGAAAGAAGGTAATGACAGAAGAAGAGAAAAAAGAAGGTGAAAAAGAAAAGAATGCAAAAAAGAAAGAACAAAGGAAAAAATAAATAAAGGAAAGAATCAAAGAAGGCAAAGCATAAAGAAGGAAGGAAAGTGTACTTTGTTTAAATGTGATCCTAGACATGGTGACCTGCTGACTCAAGCAGCTCACAATGCAATCATAGTGACCTGCAGTTTGGGCCCACCTCATAGATATTGATGAGGCTGAAGAAACAACAAATCAGATTTTTACCAGCCAAAAAAAAAAACAGTAGGTTTCACTGCAACCTATCTCTCACTCATTTCAAATTCATGCAGAGACATAGCAACTGGTAGAAATTGGGTCTTTGGTTTGCAGTCAGGACCCTCTCTCTAGTTGGGGTAAGTCACACACAATCCGAATTATCCTGTGCCCACCCTCTGGTAGCTTGGCACTGAGCAGTCAGGCTTAACTTAGAAGGCAATGTGTATAGCACCACAAACATACACCACACAGTCTTTAGATTTTTAAAAAATATTTATTTGGTTAAATGCAGGTCAAAACGATCAAGATTTGATAAGTACAAGTTAAAATATCACTTCAGAGAATGATAAAGAGAGTCTTTACTTTTTAAAAAGCACAAAGTACCTGGTTTGCGTTCAAATTCTCTGCAAGAGACCACAGAGGCGGAGATGCATGGAAAATGGAGAGGTGTGTGTCGATTTCTCTGGTGCACACAGACGATGCGTCGATAATTTTCTACGCAGGGAAGGCGTGCGTCGATTTCCGGCGTGCAGACTTGGATCCTCTTTGGGTTGCAAGGTTTTCGGACGCCCTGGGGATGATGCAGAGAAATCCTGGGCATGCAGGACAAAGTCACAGGAGCTTTGTCGATCCAGTGGGCGTTGCGTGGAAATTTCTGTTGCACGGCAGGTGCTGCGTCGATTCTTCTCACAGGAAGTCGGGCTGTGTCGTTCCGGTTCGGCTTTGTGTCGATCCAGTGGGCCGTGCATCGAAGTTCCCATCGCAACGCTGGTGCTGTGTCAATCTCCTCTCAGGGAGCCGGGCTGCGTCATTCCGGTTCACGTGCAGTGATTTTCTCACCGTGATTCAGCCCGTGCGTTGTTTCTGGCAGGCTGTGAGTCATATTTCCGACGCACAAGAAGTTCTTTGCAGGAGGAAGTCTTTTTGGTCCTGAGACTTAAAGGAACAAGAGGCAACTTCTATCCAAGCCCTTGGAGAGCACTTCTCAGCAGAGCCAGAGGGCAGCAAGGCGGCAGCAGGGCAACAGCAGGGCAGCAGTCCTTTGCAGAAGAGCAGTCAGGTGAGTCCTTGGGGCAGCCAGCCAGTTCCTCTTGGCAGGTTACAGGGTCTGGTTCAGAGTTTCTTCACCAGTGGTATCTTGTCCAGAAGTGTCTGAGGTGGTAGGGTCAGAGGCCCTGTTTAGATACCCAAATGTGCCTTTGAAGTGCGGGGGACTTCAAAGAGTGGCTTAGAAGTGCACCAGGTCCCTTTTCAGTTCCATCCTGTCTGCCAGAGTCCCAGTAGGGGGTTTGGCAGTACATTGTGTGAGGGCAGGCCACTGTACTTTCAAATATAAGTGTCAGGCCATCCATCCTCCCAGCCCAGGAAGACCCATTCAGTATGCAGATGTGTGCAGGTGTGACTGAGCATCCTGCATTTGAGGTTGTCTGAGTGAAATGCACAAGGGAGCTGTCAAGTAACCGAGCCAGATGTGGACTGTAAGGCACAGAAGGATTTAAGTGCAAAGAAATGCGCACTTTCTAAAAGTGGCATTTCTAAAATAGTAATATTAAATCCAACTTCACCAGTCAGCAGGATTTTGTATTACCATTCTGGCTATACTAAATATGACATTGTTACTCCTTTCAGATCAGAATCTACCACTCAAACATTATATGAGGGTAGCCCTAATGTTAGCCTATGAAAGGTGCAGGCCTCACAGCAGTGTAAAAACAAATTTAGGAGTTTTACACTACCAGGACATATAAACTGCGCAGGTACATGTCATGCCTTTTATCTACACAGCACCCGGCCCTATGGGTTACCTAGGGTCTACCTTAGGGGTGACTTATATGTAGAAAAAGGGGAGTTTAAGGCTTGGCAAGTACTTTGAAATGCCAAGTCAAAGTGGCAGTGAAACTGCACACATCAGTTTTGCAATGGCAGGTCTGAGGCATGGTTAAGAGGCTACTTATGTGGGTGGCACAATCAGTTCTGCAGGTCCACTGATAGCATTACATTTACAGGCCCTGGGCACATGTAGTGCACTCTACTAGGGACTTACAGGTGAATTAAATATGCCAATTAGGTAGGATCCAATGTTACCATGTTCATGGGAGAGAGCATATGCACTTTAGCACTGGTAAGCAGTGGTAAAGTGTGCAGAGTCCTAAAACCAGGAAAAACAGGGTCAGAGAGGCAGGCAAAAGGTTGGGGGATGAGCACGCTAAGGCTGTCAGGTCTAACACTGTATAATAGGTCCCATTGCAAAAATGGGGTAACATGAAAACAATACTTTATTCACTATTTGTTTCAGTGTTGCAATGACAAACTGGTAACCATATTGTCTACATGGTCTCGCTTGTGCCCTATTCAATGTCATCCCTTTCTTTACCTGTGCCAACCTAATTGCTATAATTAGTAAAGATATTTATGAACAGCCATTATAGATATATGGTCATTCTCAAATTCATTTTGGAGAACTTTCTAATAAAGTATGCATTTTATAAAATGCAGGGCCCCTGCAGTATTTAAAAACAGCACTTACATTTCAGTGGATTTCACACTTTGTGCAGTGGACGCTTCAAGTTGCTGTTAATTTAACACATGCTATTAAGAGACACTCTTTTTTTTTCAGAACATCACCCATGAGCCATACATTGTAGTGTTCTGGAACTTGAAGGAGTACCTGTATTATTTGCATGCTAAAATACCATTTGTTTCAAGGTTACTTCAAGGTGGCTACCCTTTTTGCTAGTTCTCTGGGCCTGGTGGCTTCCTGTATGGATGTAGCTTTGTCATCTCCCACTAAAAGTGCTCAATGTGGGTGCTAACAACAAAGATTGCATTTTTGTTTTAGAATAGTGCAGATTCTTGGCAGAGTAATTAACAGGAAAGTAACATTGGCAACTGGCATTCACTTATACAATCTCTGCATGAATGGAAGATGAATTAGGAATCAAACCTGAGACTTGCCAGTCACATATACCGAAATCGGGTGTGCTAAACCCACTAGGACAAGTATCCTGAGACATGTACAAGTATGTGGCCTCAAAAAAGCTTACTTATCAACTTCCCAATGAGCAGACTGAAAACGTCCCTTTGATCAGCAGTTAGACAATAGTGTCTTTCTGAAGATGGAATAAAAAATATTTTATGAGCTCATTGACTTTGCACAGAAGGAATTCGCACAGAGTTGGCAATAGGGACCCTCGCCTTGAAACAGCTTTGCAAAAACTGGTTTTAAAGTGCTTTGTAATGAAATCTGCAGATGCTGCTTTTAGCTGCCAAGTCACTCATTCCTCTCTTTAAATATCTGTCAGTTGTCTAATTGCATTGTCAAATCCACTCAGACATGTTTGTTGTAATCATATCAGGTATGACCAATGTTTAAAATGAACAATTTATCACTCTGTTTTCTTATATTTGCTCTAAGGATATTTCAGCCCCATTTCTTGAAGTTTTAGCACTGCCTCTGTTGGCTGATCTTTTAGCCTCCCCTAAAATCATGGTCTAGTTGTGTCCCTGCACATGACATGGGGACATATGAGAGCTTTTCTTGCATTGAAACAGATAGGAATGATTACCATCTTCAGAATCTATAAGAATTGCACTTTTTACATTGTATTATTGTCATGTTTGAATTTCTACACAGGTTTCCACATAATAAAAAGTGGAGTTTCCTTCCTTTCTTAAAATATCATAAAAAATGTCCAGGAATGTCTAGATGTTTACTAGCAGATGCCAGGTACATAGACTACTATTGGTCTATAAACTATAACTGATGATCTGCAAGTCAAGTAAATTCTCTCTAGTTGTGGTATATTCATCATTCTCTACTTCCTAATTAATGTAAGACTGAGAAATAGCAGCATGTTTCTTACCCGTAATTCTTGGGGGGGAGCTGTAGAAAGGTTTGCAGTCTGGTCAGAAGGCAAATGTTGAGGTAGGTAAAATGTGAGGGAATAAAAAAAGCACTTCAGAGCAGGTCTTTTTGGGTAAGGGTGGAGAGTGGTGGTGGGACGTGGTGGTTGTCTGTGTATGCTTATGCACATGTAAACTTAGATACATCTTAATGGATTACAGTTCATCAAAATGCCAAGGACAGCGGTAGGGCTATTATCCGGCATCCTGGAGTCATCATAAGGCGTTACATCGCCTGGTCTTTGACCTCAATAATATCAGAAAGTTAAAAATCTACAGTAATAATAATTACAATGATAAAATAGGCATTAATCGGGTAAAAGGCTATTTTAGTCACCATCCATATATTGACAAGAACTTAGGGCCTGATTTATATATCGGCGGTGGGGTTACTCCGTCGCAACAGTGATGGATAACCTATTCGCTCCAATCTAAATACTATAGAAAACAATGATATTAGGTTTCAGCAGATAGAATATCCGTTATTGTTGCGACAAAGTAAACCCTCTGCCGAGATCTAAATCAGGCCCTTAGTCCTTATAAGCTAGAGTCATAGCCATGGTTTGATAAGATCTATACCTCTTACATACACATGCATACTTCTATAATTTGTACATAGTCATCATGTACCATAAAATTAAATCATAAAATATCCAGACACATCCCAAACCCCAGTCACAGTCTCAATATTCAATTACCAACTTAAACCCAATTACAACTTCAAACAAAACACTCATTTACAGGCTCAGCTTACTAACTACAGCCTAAAATGCTGGCCTTTTCTCAGATGCCAATACACAACCATCATATGCTCTTGTAAAGTTTAATATGCTGAAACTAAGTCCATGCAAAGCATCAAATGTAATGAGAAAACCCTAAAAATCTAATTACAGCTCCAAATGACCAGTCCAAAATGCACAGATGCTGCTCAAATTCAAGAAAAAAAAAAATCCCTCTAATTCCTGGACAGAGCCTCAGATGCCCAGGCCCGTGTACTCCAGACAGTAGTATTAGTACAAATGAGCGATTGTTTTGAAGTTTGAATGATCGAAAATAAATTAGATGCCAGTCTTAGGTATGAATGTGAGAGTGCACAGGGAAGTGTACTTCAATCTCTTAGTAAAGCCGTCAAAGTTTTTTCCCACTGGTAGTATGGACCTTTGTTGGTTGATGTGAAGCACTGTAAGAGAGTAGGCATCAAAAATGCATTTCAGACTTGTGAAGCTAATTGGCTCCACAATAAGGACCAGGAATCAGTTAGCATAGTTAACAGGTATTTATTTCATACTCTTAATCAATCCAGTATACATGCATACCAGGAACAAGTTCAAAAGATACAGCAATACAGTTAGCAAGCTGAAATATCTCTGTAGAATCAACCATAACAAGAGAAGATATAGAATAGTCATAGTCACAGCAATACAGAAACGAAGTATAGTGAACAGGTGTTCCATAAAGAAACTTCTCTTCTATCTCCAAAACATAGGATGACTATACGTTCATCTAATCAGGGCTAGGAAGGTATAAGCATAACAAACACTTCAGTAGAAGGCTTAAGGAAAAACCTTCATTTAGTTGCAGTATGATCGGAGGGTAGATGTTCATGTCCATAAGCTCTGCATACCACACTAAGCGGGCCAACTCTGGAACCACTAGGATGATTTGTCTGTTTTTCTGAATCTTTTTCAGAACTTGGGGCAGGAGAGGCTTGGGTGGGATAGCGTACAGGAATTCCGTGTTCCATTCTAACTGATTTACATCTTCTATCATGCAAAAACTCCAATGTGCAAAATGTTTGACATTACACTTTCTCAATGGTGGAGAAAAGATTTAGCCAGGGTTCTCCCCGCTGTTGGAAGATGCTCTGTGCCACCTCATGATGTAGCTACCACCTGTGAGTTTCAGGGACCCTGCCAGCTGGTTTCAAGCCAAGGAAATGCCCATGCGCACCAACCAGTCCCAGAGGTACAGAGCCTCCTGCAAAAGGCACATTACCTCACTCCATCCAGCTTGTTTTATTACGCATAGTAGTTGAGTGGTCTGAGAGATCCTGCACCAGCCTCTACTTAATGGACATAAGGAAGGGCTTCAGAGCCAGGTGAATGGTCTGCAATTCCAACAGACTGATGTGGAGCTAGGCTTCCGATTGATATGAGGGTTCTCTGATCTCCACTTTCCTCAGATGATTTCCCCAGCCCAGCAGAAAAACATTAGCCTCTACCATCAACTTTAAGTGGGGAAGGGAGATGGGCCTTCTGCAGGAGTAATCCCAGTCGAACTAGTGACACTGCAGAAAATGACCCATCTCTGAAGACATCTGGGTGCCATCTGTAAATTTACCTTGATGCTGACCCCACTGGAACTTCATAGTCAATTGCAGAGGCCCCATGTGCCTCCTGGCATAGCACACACGGAGAATGCAGTAGGCTAAGAGGCCAAGAACCTCACAGCTGCTCTTACCGTGACCCAGGACCAAGACTAAAACATCATTAACACAGACCAAATGCCCTTGGGCTTGTTGCTGGGAGGGACAGCTCTGCAAAGCAATTAGGTGAGAATTTGGCTTATTGCTAGTAAACCCCAAAGATGTCATAAGGTTAACTGTCATCTGGAGGTAGTCTTCAACTGACTGTGGGAATCCCACCTTTAACAGCCCATTATCAAAGTAGTGGAAGACTGCTATCCCCGACCTCTGAAGGTAGGCAGCAACCACCAATATCACTTACGTAAAAACCGAAGGGAGGCGTGTGAGGTTGAAGGGGTGTACAGCAAACTGAAAATCCTTCTGACCTTTCTTGAATGTGGATAACATCTGTGGGATTGCAGTAGAAGTATATGAAAATACGAATATGTGCAGGTCCAAGGATGAAATCCATGGATGCCATGGTTCAGGGCTGAAAGGACCTGGGCCAAAGTGAGCATTTTGTATTTGTCTTTCCACAGGAAGTCATTCAGTGACCAAAGGTTCAAAATAGGTCTGAGAACCCATCTTTCTCTGAGACAAGGAAATAGTGAGAGAAACCCTATCCACTTTTTGCATCCAGCACGCTTTTACTAGCACCCTTATTACAGTAGACTAGACAGATGCCTATCTGATATAAGCTCTGATTTAGGGGGAATATTTGGCAGAACAAAAGAAAAACCAGGTCATAGCAATGTTCAACAATTTGTAAGACCATCTGTTGGACGTGATGGATCACCATCCAGTGGGGAAGTGATAGACCTTTACCCCTATTGGGTAGGTATGCATCAGAAAACAACGCAAAATAAAGGGGTTTGATGGCTGTTGCAGCAGGGGAAGTGGAACGGGAGCACTAATGTCTATGATGTCCCTTGCACTGTCTATCAGACATGTCCATGGCCCTGAAAGGCCTGGGTGACAACTTGACTTGTTGTGGACACTGTCTTTACGTATACACCAGCACTTTGGAATAGCTTAAGAACGTTTTTTAACTGCTGTGGAAACTGTTTAGCAGGGATAAAGAGATCCAAGGAAAATGCAGTAGCTCTACTTTCCTTAACACATTCTAACTGTGCCTTCTCACCAAAAAGGGATGACCTATCAAATGCCAAATCCATTAGGGTGGCCTTGACAATGCTGGAAAATCCTGTGGAATGCACTATAGCAAGTTGAAAATTATAAGACTGGCACCAATTGCTTTCCCCCGCAAATCAGAAGTATCTAGACCAGCATGGATAACATATTCAGCTGCTTCTTTCCACCATTAATTGTCTAAGCCAGAGAAACCCTTAGGTCTTCTGGGACTGCTGGCAAGATCTTGATGGCTGTGTGTCACAGGGCATGAGCATAGCAGGCCAGTAAGCAGACAGTATTTACCAAACACAATGCCAAACTGTTAAATGAAAGCACATACTTGCAAATAAAGTCTCAATCATCTTGGATTCCCTATTTGGAAGAGTGGCAGAGAATGAGTTGGTATTTACTTGCACCAACAGTTTCATCTTTGTCTGCATTTCGAGCCACTACGGTTGCAAGAGGGGTAGGAAGGGAAACACTCTCAACCTCTGTGCTCTATTGAGCGGACACTTTGTTTCAAAACCAAGTGAAAGCGGGTGGGCTCTGACATCTTTGGAGACCTTTGTGCATAAAATGAAGCTCAGATATGGGAAAAACATTCAATGACACAAATCAGTGGGGGTGTGCTCCACTTATGACTTTAACAAAGGAGCACCCTCCAAAATTCTGTGAATCGGATCACGTACATGAAGAGCCCAAGATTCAAATATTACCAAATTCTATTGAAATCCTTTTTTGTTATCACATATTAAAGGAATTCCCTGTGATGTACAACCATTACGGGTTAAAGTAGGAAACTGTAGTTTGCAATAATCCGCAGATTAGAGAATTCCTGAAACTCGATACAAGTATTGATACAGTGTTTGTATTTTATAGATACACTCACTCTTGGGTAGGATTACCAGAGAGTTATTCAAACCCCAAATTTAAAATAGTTTTCTTTTCAGGTGAGATAACAAGGTGAGGACATAATATTGAATAGAGATGCTCAAGTGACAAAGTACAATTACTAAATTCAGGTACTTGTGTCTTTCGGATCTCCCTCCCAGCAGACCCCATCCTGTCCTTCCTTCCCCTCACTTGAGCCTTTCAATTGGCCGTGCTTCAATAGCCCTCAGCAGTTAGAATTATCAAGAGGTAGACCTAACTGAGCATCCTGTTGACCCCGAGAAGTTTGTCTGCCTGACACCCCAAAGGCATTCGAGTGCTTTACAAGAGAGTAGGGAGCATGTTCTGGTTAACAAATCTTGTAAAACAACCCATGAACACTAGGAAAACAAAGGAACAGACAGGTAGAAATCATACTGAAACAGCTGCAAAGTATCAAGAGAGAAGATAGAACAAATATTTCATAACATGGTAGACAGATCAAGTCAGCAGAAGAAATGTGAACAGGGATGTACCATTTAACCAACATTTCTCTCAAGAGGATTGTGTGTTCCCTTTTGAATGTGAACAGATAAAGATTAAGTGAAGGGGAGTGTTGGGATGGAGTTCCAGATCTGTGTTGAACTACCAGAGAATGTTTGCCTCCAGCAGCATTCTTGCTTGAAGGTCAGATGTTTGAATAGAAGGAATTCAGTATTTCTTGATCCTTGCTGAGCTTCAGAGACTTTCAGTTTTCCAACCAGGTAGGTGGGAGTAGTGATGTTGAGGACTTTATGGGTAATGCAGGGTGTCTGGTAAGAAAATCCGAATCAACAATGCCACCTGCCTATTTTTACAGGAACAGAATTTCAAACAAGTGGCTTTCAGGGTATCAGTGAGGAGCTTGTTAAAAGGGAGCAAGGGTTGAAAAGTAGCTTGTGAAGCAGCGAGGACCTGCGGCGCCCCACCTGCGGACCAAGGTCAGATTGGCGGTCTGAGTTCTGGACGGCCGTTTCTTCTGCAGGCCGCGTTTTAAGCCACGTTTTGGGCCGCTGCCTATTTTTCGATACACAGCGCGACCAGTACATTTTTCTTTGGGTGCTGCTTCGCACTGCGCCAGGTTTTTGCCCTTATAATCTCACTTACCTATTCTTTCTGTCTTTTTTCCTTTTTCTTGTTTTCTCTTTCTTTGTGGTTTTCCTCTCAGCCATCTTTTCTTCTTCCCAGCAGTCTGTGTTTCCTTCCCTGCATGCTTCCTCTTTTACACCAAGGCTATTTTTCCATTCACTCAAATGTGGCTTTTCCCAATTCAAGATGGTGTCTTTGGAACTTCCTGCGTGTCACTTCCTGTTTGCCAGTATATAAGCACAGTTGGTCTTCTGTTCCTTGCGTTGCAACCACTTCCGTTCTGGTGGTGCTTCTTGCTCCTGTATCTGGGGATTTTTGGACTTCTCCTGTTTTTTCTTGTCTGCAGTTTTTGCTGTTTCCAGTTCATATTACGCATCTCTTTTTTCTTACCTCTTTTTCAGGAGTTACCTGCTTCTGAGGTTTTTCCCAGGATTGTTTTTTTTCCTCTGAGACTCCTTCTGGAGGGTACGGTCTGCCTGGTGTTACTCTATCAGCAGCACCGTGGCTACTGGAAAGGGTCGCCATTACCTTGGTCAGTCGAGAACCAGCAAGAAACCAGGTGGTGCCTCGAGATTGACAGACAATTGCGGTAAGAAGCTATCAGATTGTGACAGATTGCAACGCCAAAAGATTCCGCATTGCCCTGGAACCATGGACGTCCCACATGATGATATTGTGGAAACTGCACAGTCTATGCTTCATACTATACAAAAACAGACACAGGAATTACAAGTGCGTACCGAGAACACAGCTCTGAGGCAAGCATTGGTATCACGGTCCAGTGATGTACCTGCTATTTCTGTCTCCACGCCTCGTTATTCTGGAGATCCAAACAAGTTAAAGGAATTTCTGGACTCCTTAACGGTATACTTTCCGTTTCGACCCTCTCAGTTTACCCAGAATAAGACCAAGGTTGGTTATCTGATAAGCTCCTTGTATGGCACAGCCCTAGCTTGGGCAACCCCTTTGGTAGCTGCCAATGATCCGATAATATCCAATTAGTCAGACTTTCTGCAAGCCTTTAAACATATGTTTGAATGACCTGGATTGGAAGCCGCTGCAGAAGAGGCATTTTGTGAGAAACAACAAGGGAATCAGGATGTTCTGACTTACATAACCCGATTTAAACAACTAGCGGCTGAAACCGTGTGGGCTGAACGTACCTTTCTGACACTTTTTCGACAAGGGTTACGAGATGAAATAAAAGATGAACTGGTGCATTCTACTCCAGTAGAATCATTGAAGGCACTGATGGACCTGGCCCTTAATATTGAGTACCATTTACGGGAACGCAGATTAGATAAATGAAGATCCAGGGTCCAGTTTCTGACAGTGGGTATTTACCCGTCTACATGTCGTTCCGAAGAAAACTGAGCAGAATACTCTGCTACTATGGAGGAAGAATCCATGCAAATAGACGTCGCCCGTGGTCCATTATCAGAAGCAGAACGAGAGAACCAACAACGTAAAGGTTTATGTCTTTACTGTGGCAGTGCAGGTCATTTAATTCAAATGTGTCCTATCTGTCCCATCAGACCTTCGGGAAATGCCAACTCCTGCCCCTTGTAAGAAGGAAGGGGACGGGAGGTATTGAAATTCCTTCAATCTGCTACTCCAGAGAAGACAACTCTGCTCTTTTTATCATCTCAGGGATTCTGCAGTACCTGAACCAGGAAGAACAAGTATTTGCGTTATTGGATTGTGGAGCCAGTGGTATGTTTTTAGATGAGAAATGGGCTAAGGAAAAAGGAATACCTCGTGTTCCTAAAGAAATCCCAGAACACTTCTAAACGGTATATTAACTTCTGGACCAGTGGTTGATACCATGCCCAACCTCTGCCTGCAATTCGGAAGTCATAAGGAACATGTGGCCTTTGACCTGATATCTTCCCCAAACCATACTATGATTTGGGGTATTCCTGGGCTGGCAAGACACAATCCATATATAAACTGGGAGACACGAACTATATCACTTTCCTCTCACTTTTGTCAGTTGCATTGTCATTCTACTGACTCCTATTGGTCACCAAAAGGGTCCATGTTTTCCTCCAACAAAGCAAGCAGTACTATTAATGTGATTCAAGGAGTACCCAGATGCTATCAGGGGTACTCTGATGTATTCCAGAAACCTCAAAGACCCATTTTGCCTCCTCATAGGGACTATGAGTGCTCTATTAATTTGATACCTGGTGAAGTGCTCCCATTTGGAAGAATGTATTCCTTATCAGAACAGGAAAAGAAGGTACTCAAGGAATACATAGAGGAAAACCTACAAAGTGGATTGATTGCTCTCTCTTCATCACCTGCTGGGGCTTCTCTTTTCTTTGTTCCTAAGAAGACTAAAGATCTTTGCCCATGTATAGACTTTCGAGAGTTAAATAGGATTACCATCAAGGATAGGTATCCCTTACCCCTTATCAAGGATGTTCTGGAAGCTGTCCAAGGAGCTACAATATTCAATAAGCTAGACCTAAGGGGTGCCTATCATCTCTTACGAATAAACGAAGGGGAAGAATGGAAGACTGCTTTTGTTACCCCGTTGGGCCACTTTGAATATCGTGTCATGCCTTTTGGTCTTACCAATGCACCTTCCATATTCCAAAGATTTATGGATTTGGTTTTCTCTGATCTTTTGATCCCGAGTGTCATAGTCTATTTAGGTGACATTCTGATAAATTCTCATAGTCCCGAACAACACACTAAACATGTTCTTCAAGTTTTGGAAAGACTCTGACAAAATAATTTGTACTGTAAGCCAGAGAAGTGTGAGTTTAACAAGACCGAAGTTCAATATCTAGATTTTCCTATCAATCCAGTTGGAATCGCCATGGGCCCAGAAAAGGTACAAGCCATATTAGATTGGCCTTCTCCTATTTCTTTCAAAGAAACACAGTGCTTCTCATGGTTGTCCAATTTCTATAGGCAATTTATAAAGGACTTTGTCCAACAACAAGGATGTACAACCCAGACCATCAAAAAAGAAGGCCTAAAGAAGGGATTCATTTGGACAGAAGAAGCAAAAGGGCTTTTCAGACTCTAAAGCATGCCTTTACCCAAGCTCCGATACTCCGTCATCCTGCCCCTACTAAGAAATTTATTGTGGTCACGGACGCTTCAGATCGAGCCATTGGAGCTGTGGTACTTCAAAAACAAGACGATGATAACCTTGAACGTCCAAACGTTTACTTATCCCACGTGTTAGCCGATGCAGAACAAAACTATTCTGTATTGGAAAGAGAATTACTGGCATTAAAGGCTGCTTGCAAGGAATGGAGCCATTTCCTAATAGGTTTTCAGGAGACTTTTGAAGTACGAACTGATCATCGCAATCTACAAAGCCTCTGAAGTTTTCAATGCCAAAATAGTCGTCAAGCCAGGTGGGCTTTCTTTTTTAGTCAATACGATTTCATTGTTAGTTACATTCCCGGATACGAAAATATTGTGGCAGATGCTTTATCCCGCCGATATCCAGAGAGCAATATTTCTATTTCTCCACACATCATTGAGCCATGTCACATTGTGGGACTAGTTCAATCTTTTCTTGACCGGGTGAAGACCGAGTACCAGAAGTCATCCATGGAGGAATAGAACACTTTAAGTCCCCACTTACAAAAGCATCAGGAATATTACTTTCATAGAAACACCAGTTTGTTGCCTACCGAGAAGGTTCAGAAGAAGCTCTGAAAATGTGTCAAGACTCTCCTATTGCTAGGCATTGCAGAGTTAAGAATACACAGGAGATACTCCTTCGCTCTTTTTGGTGGCTCACGTTAAAGTCTGATGCCGAAACATATGTAAGATCTTGCCCAATGTGTGCTCAAACTAAAACACCTCGGACTAAGCCAGAAGGTCTATTGATGCCCTTGCCAGTACCATCCGTTCCATGGCATACAGTAACCACAGATTGTATATGTTGTTTGTCATCTTCTGCAGGTTATCAGGTCATAATGTTTACTGTGGACTCCCTTACTAAGATGGCTCATATTTCAGTCCTCAAGAAATTACCCACCACTAAAGAAATGAGTCATGTCTTTATGCAAGATATCTTTCGATTACATGGTCTTCCTCAAGTAATTATTTCTGATCGGGGCCCTCAATATGTATCCCGTTTTTGGGGAGAGTTTTGTAAATTTTGACATATTGATGTGGCCCTATCTTCCGGTTTCCATCCACAGACCAATGGTCAAACAGAACGTCTTATCCAAGGACTCCGAAAATATTTGTGCTGTTTTTGTAATGCACTCAGAATAATTGGTCTTCTTACCTACCATTGGCTGAGTTTTCCTACAACAATACAGTCCATAGTGCAACTAAGTCCACACCTTTCTTTTGCACTTATGGTTTTCATCCTACTGCTTTTCCTAATGTCACTCCTAAGGACTGCCCTGTTCCTGCAGTTACCTCATTTGTTTGTCATCTCCATCACGTCCAGAACCTGATACGTGTCAACCTCTTGGCCACAAAACAATATATGAAGAAGGGAGATGATGATCGGCGTAATGTTGCTCCATCTTTTCAGCCCGGGGACAAGGTCTGGCTTTCCTCTAAATTTCTGCCTTTTCGCTTATCCCAGAACAAGTTCAAACCTCATTACTATTGGCCTTTTCGAGTTTTGCATGTGATTAATCCATTCTCTGTTCGACTTCTCCTGCCATTGACTTGGGAAGTGCATCCTGTCTTTCACATATCCCAAATCAAGTCTTTTGTTCCAGATCCCTACCAGAGAACTGCCCATGGTCCTTCTCCTCCTCTTTTGGTTGATGGTCATACTGAGAATGAAGTACAGGAGATATGCGATTCGTGAATTTTTCGGATTCGCCTCCAGTTTTTGATTCGCTGGAAGGGCTATCCCATTAGTGACTGTTCATGGGAGGATGCCTTCTCTGTCCATGCTCCCCGCTTGGTCCGTACCTTTTTTCAGCATTTTCTGGACAAGCCTGGGGCTTTGGGGAGGGGCCCTACTTTGATGCCGCGAGGACCTGCGGTGCCCCACTTGCGGACCGCGGTCAGATCGGCGGTCCGAGTCCTGGACAGCGGTTTCAGCCGTGGGCAGCGTTTTGAGCCACGTTTCAGTTTCGCTGCCTATTTTTCGGTCCACAACGCGACCGGTACATCTTTCTTTGGGTGCTGCTTCGCGCTGTGCCCACTTTTTGCCCTTATAATCTCTCTTACCTATTCTTTCTCTCTTTTTTTTTCTTGTTTTCTCTTTCCTTATAGTTTTCCTCTTAGCCATCTTTTCTTCTTCCCAGGAGTCTGTGTTTCCTTCCCTGCATGCTTTGCTTCCTCTTTTACACCATGGCTATTTTTCCTTTAACTCAAATGTGGCTTTTCCCAATTCAAGATGGTGTCTTTGGAACTTCCAGCATGTCACTTCCTGTTTGCCAGTATATAAGCACAGTTGGTCTTCTGTTCCTTGCGCTGCAAACACTTCCGTTCTGGTGGTGCTCCTCGCTCCTATAGCTGGGGATTTTCGTTTTTTCTTGTCTGCAGTTTTTGCTGTTTCCAGTTCATATTACGCTTCTCTTTTTTCTTACCTCTTTTTCAGGAGTTACCTGCTTCTGAGGTTTTTCCCAGGATTGGGTGTTTTCCTCTGGGACTCCTTTCGGACATCACGGTCTGCCTGGAGTTACTCTATGAGCAGCACTGTGGCTACTGGAAAGGGTCACCCTTACCTTGGTTAGTCCAGAACCAGCAAGAGACCAGGTGGTGCCTCGAGATTGATAGACAATCGCTGTAAGAAGTAGTCAGATCGTGACATAGCTGGCCCATGCTGCAAGCTTTCTTTCAGAATTTTTGGTTTGTTTTCAGTGGAGGGTACCTGTAATTCAAGAACCATAGCTGCCCCGCAGACCACAACTGCAAAGGGGGAACTTTCATCAATTTGTGACCGAAGCAGCCCACTAGCCATTTGTAAATCAATGTAGAAGGCATCATCTGTGTAGTGAATGGGGTGGGGGGAAGCCATCCTGCTCCTCACCATCATCATCCATATCCTGGACTGTTCCTTGCTCTTGGTCAGAGCCAAAATGATAAGAAAGCCTCTGCTGAGGTGTACGTTCTGGTAGAGGCACCAGGTCTCAGTTAGGGTGAATAACGACTAGGTGTGCTTTTGTGATCTAGTAGCGTGACATTGGTCAAGATGGAGCTGAAGATGATTCAGTGTTGGACATCAATATAAGTACTAGATCCTCTTCAGGCAGAGGTGGTATTGGTACCTGCATTGATGTGTATGAGACCGGTGCAGGTCTCAGCATCAGAATGGAAGTATGTACCAGTGTCTGTACTGGGCCCATAACAGGTCCCAATGGTTCAATTGGCCCCAAGGATAAATGAACTGCCAGTTACCCAACTGGGGGCCAATGCGGTTCTTGGGAATTGGAACCACACAAAAAATCTGCAGCAAGCTGCCTTGAATTCAGAAACAGTTGAGAAATTGGACCAACAACCGGAGACATTGAAGGTGCACAACTGACACTGTGACGGTCCCACAACTATTGTTTAAGACCCAAGTGATTGGTTGGGGACAAGCCCTGCTTTGTTTTTTTATGTGTGCACTTGGACTTCGACTTTGACTTACCAGAGTACTTCAGCTTGACGTTGAGCACTTGTGAAAACTGGATAGAGTGCTCAGCCGTGACTTGGAGTGGGAGCACGACTTACACAAATGGTGCAAACTTGTTCTAGTTATGGTTACAAAGAGCTTCATTTCCCAGTCCTGTTTCGCCTTTGTGTGCACGAAGGCACATTTATCAAACATCTTCGAGTCATGGCCCTCACACGGATTCCAAAAACATACCACGTACAGATCTGTTACCGATATCTGTTTTCTGCAGTCACTGTATGGTTGAAACCTCTCATTGTTGGTGGGGACCTTGTTCCCTGCCACACTGGCATTCATTTTAGAAGTCACAGGAATATCAACAAAATTGAGAGCTGAGTGTCAGTATAACCTATTTTAAATGTATTTGCACTTTGTGCATCCTTCTTTGACTCTGCTACTAGAAGCTTTGATGGTAGAGTTGTAAAATCGGTCAATGTAGCCATGAGTATTTTTTTCCAGTCATTGCCTTTTCTAAATCACTTCATCAAGTGACTGATGCCCTCATCCTCTAAGCCCAAATCGCAAACAGAGATGGGTGCATCAGCAAGTTAATCGGACAAGCTGAGTCAGAGCCAAGCCAAGGGTCTGGCTTGGCGCTAAGAGTTCATGCATGAGTCGAGCTCTGAAAACATTTAACCTGTATGTCATGCAACAAACAAAATGTAAAAATATGATAGTCTCTTCAAAATAAAAAAAAAACAAGGGCCTGATTTAGATTTTGCCAGACAGGTTACTCTGTCACAACGGTGATGGATATTCCATCCATCCGCCAAAATCTAAATCCCATCATGTCCTATGGGATTTACATTTCAGCAGACAGGATATCCGTCACTGTTGTGATGGAGTAACCCATCCATCGACTTCTAAATCAGGCCCTTAGTTGTTTTAACGTGTGGAAGATTTTCATCTTGGGACATCAGATTATATCAATGCACAGACCGACATTTATTAAAAGTGATATTTTTTTAACATGAACTCAGAAATATTCATGACTCGCCCAGCAACGACAATGGACTTAGTGAACTAAGAGGCAAGTAATCCTCTTGTGAACCCTAAACATGACCTAGATTCTAACAATAGATGGAACAACAGTATAGTCTATTAAGTCGAACGAAAGTTGCTTGTACATCACAAATCCTGAACTCAAGCATTTAAATTGTTCTCGTATGTGATATCACAGAAGAATGAGGCACTGTAACATAAAACATTTGCCTAGGATCACACATTTTGGAGAAGCAGGGAAACTGCTATTGTTCCCAGGTAATCTGGTTTCATGTTTTGAAAATCAGCTACCAGATGGATATCTCTGTCTCTGCTCTCTCCAATTTTAAATCAGAGATCACAGCTTAACCTTTATTCACGGTGCAGATGAAAAAACAACACAGACAGAGCAAACTTAGAAGCCCCCGACCCAACTAAAAAGCCAAAAATGTATTTATTTGGGTGGTGTCACAACCCAAACACCCCTAAAGCTGCACCCTTGCCTTTACTCCATGATTCCTTGTGCTTATATCTATCTCTTTTTCTCTGGATTCCTTCTCTTTACCTCAATACTTTCAATGTCATCCCTCTCTCTGTACCTCTATCTGCTTTACTTCTCTTACATCCTCATCTCTATCGTACCTTTCTAGCTCTCTCTCCAGATGGCTATTGCCTTACCGCTCTGTCAACAATTCTCCCTCACCTTTTACCTCGCCATTCTATTTCATTTAAATCTCTACCTCACTTCTCTCTCACTATCTCATCTCTTTTTAATCCACCGCTCTCTCTGTCAATACCTAACCTCTCACTTTGCCTCACCATTAGTTGACTATTTCACCTCTCCACCTCCAATGTTTCTTATTCAACCTCTGCTCTATTTCCTTCACCCCTCTAAATATCGTTCTTCCTTCTGGCTATCTCTATTTCTCTACCCATTTTACTCTATCATAAACTCCTCTGTCTTTCACTCTGTCTCTCTCTCACACACACACACACAAACACATATCTCTTTACAGATCTCCTCAATTTCAGCCCACCACTTTCAGCCTATTTCTCTCAACAACTTTCTTTATAACACTTTATTTCACCATCATTTGCTCTCAAAACTCTATACCTTCGTATAAACCTCTAAATTTTTTCAATATTTCATTTATATCTTTCAACTTCAGCTTTTTGTTCAACTCCACTTTCCACTTTCTATACTTCACAACTCTCTCTGCCTTTCTCCCTTCCTCAAACTCTTTAACTGGCTCATGTTTCTGTATCTTTTCTAATTTTCCTCTCCATCTACCTTGGCTCTCTTTGTTTTATCACAAGCTTCTCTGTCTGCTGTTACCTCTCACTGCTTTTAACTCTCTCTCTACCTCACTCTTTGGAGTAATCTACACCTGTGCCTGTCTCTACATTTCCTTCTCCCTCTCTCTCTCTTGCTACCCTCTTACCACAAACTAAAACCTTTCTCTTTCCACCTCTCTTTAGCTTTACTTCTGGCAAGCCCACCTTTCCGTATTTGTCGTACTTGTCTCCGTACATGACACATTGTATGACACATACAACAAAACAGGGAGGACGGAGAGGGGCATTGCAAATAATTAACAAGCCACAGTGGAAATGGAGCAACATGGAAAGACTAAGAAACGGGTATTTGGGTGAGGAAGCAGCACATGAGGCAGAGAGAAAACAGTTATACTCCCATGGAGTGCTGAACGCAAAAGAAGAAAAAAAAACGTTTGTCCCTTATTGGAGAGAATTTGGAGAAAAGATTATAATCCTTCTGCTAAAGAAGCCTATAGATCAGCTATTAGATCTTACCATCATAATATTAAGACAACACAAGCTCTATATTACAGCAGTAGAATAGAGAACTTGTCCACTTCTCAGAAAGAAATCTTTCAGATCTTTAAGGAGCTCACTATACCCCCTATGCCGCCCTCCCCGGTGGAAGCTTCTATTATGCATAGTAATGTATTAGCGGCTCACTTTCAAGACAAGATTAACAAGATATACTCTGGTTTTCCTCCATCTCGCTCTCAGAATAATCTCATGGGGCTGGAGATGAATTCTCCTACGGGTATGACCCAGTTAACCAATTTTTCCCCCCTCACAGGTACTCTGATTGGGAATTTTCTTGCTAATATCAAATCGGGTTCTCCCTTGGACCCGGCCCCTCCTTCTATTCTTTTGAAGGCAGCAGATATTGTTGTTGGTCCTTTGATAGAAATACTTAATAATTCCTTGTCCGCTGGTATTCATCCCAGTTCCCTCAAACATGCAATCATAAAGCCTCTCTTAAAAAAACCTAGGCTGATCCCTCTGTCTTGGATAATTATTGACCCATTGCCCTTCTTCCTATATTGGCAAAAATTCTGGAGAAGCACGTGAACCTGCAATTGACCAGGCATTTTGAGAGCCACGATCATTTACATCCTTCTGAAATGGGTTGCAGAACCCATCATAATACAGAATCGGCACTCCTT
The DNA here is from genome assembly GCF_031143425.1 of Pleurodeles waltl. Taxonomy (NCBI): domain Eukaryota; kingdom Metazoa; phylum Chordata; class Amphibia; order Caudata; family Salamandridae; genus Pleurodeles; species Pleurodeles waltl. Next base: position 1,089,546,287 of record NC_090440.1, read on the forward strand.
ACTGTAACTGAATCTGCTCGGCAACTTCTAGATCAAGGTGGTCATGCTGCTATTATCCTCCTTGATCTTAGTGCAGCATTTGACACTGTCGATCATACTCTTCTCCTTGATAGACTTTCCAAGATAGGGTTAGGAGGTCCAGCCCTTGCCTGGCTCTCCTCCTTCCTCACGGGAAGATCCTTTCAAGTTTTGGATCGCTCTTTTTTGTCTGACGTCAGGTCTCTATCTTGTGGAGTCCTGCAGGGTTCATCTTTAAGCCCCACCTTGTTTAACATCTATCTGTCATCCTTGGCCGCAGTAGTCGCTCCTTATAACCTCTCTAGGGTCACTTATGCTGATGACACGCAATTGGTGGTTTCCCTCTCTAGTAGTAGGGACTCCCCCTCTGCCAACCTGGCCGACTGCATGAAAGATATTGGGGACTGGATGACCCTGTCGAAACTGAAATTTAATGACAGCAAATCAGAGGTAATGAATATAGGTAATGGCGCCCCCACCGCCCCTCTGGCTATGTACTCTGAGGCTTTTAACAGCCTGCCTCCTCCAATAACACAAGTAAAAAGCCTCGGCTTTCTGCTTGACCCACGCTTAACTATGGAGCCACAAGCTAAAAGAATCTCCTCGATCTGCTTCGGCTTAATTAGAAGTGTCAGAAAGATTCTTGGACTTCTGCCATTCGCTGCCAGAAGAATTCTTGTACAAGCCCTAGTTCTCTCCCGCCTGGACTACGGGAACTCTCTATATCTTAGTTCTCCAGATTATGTAATAAAGAGGCTGCAGGTTACGCAGAACGCAGCAGCTAGACTTCTCATGAATACCCCAAGGCATCTTTCCGCTAAAGCAGCACTTGCAGCTCTTCATTGGCTCCCGATTAAGCAGCGCATTCAGTTTAAAGCTCTGTGTCTTGTTCACAGAGCCTTACACAATAAGGGTCCCCTTTCCCTTAGAAAACTGATCTTTCTTTACTCGCCCCTTAGACCTCTTAGATCTCATTCTTCTCAACAGGTTTACATCCCTTCGGTCAAGAGATCATGGGGAGGTAATTCGTTCTCCATCAGGGCTGCTCGGCTCTGGAATGCCCTGCCCTTTGAATGCCGTCAGGAATCCTCTGAACTTCTCTTTAGGAGGAAGTTGAAAACCATTCTCTTTCCCAGTTAATCTGCTTCCCCTGGCTCTTCCGACATTCATGGTGTACTTTAGCGCTGGGATGCCCCCGGGTAGCCATGCGCTCTACAAATCTATAAACTAAACTAAACTAAACTAAACTAAACTATTGTAAGCAGTGAAGGAAACACATCATTCAATCAAAAGGATGATAAAGAAGTGATGTTCAAGAGGTAGGATATGCACAGGAAGACAAAGCAAAACCACTGAAGAAAATGCAAACTAATGAGACTAAGGTAGGGAAACAATAGTAAGCAATGTGCTGACTCCAACCCACTGTACATATTGGTGTTGTCAACAATAGGCCTTTGACAAAAGGAAGCTCAAAGCTGTCTGAAGCTGAGACCTAAAAATAGGCTGCTATGTTGGTGCATGTTATTCCCCAAACTTGATGTGCAAATGCTAAACCTAGAGGTAATGCTGAGCATGACTGTTACAGGGCATCACTTATATGTTTTCCCAGGAACTCTGAATAAGCTGATTAAGTTGGATGGTGAGGGGAAGCAATAGGGATACAATTGATGAGAAATGATGGGGTTGGTGGCTCTCAATCTGTCATCTCTTGTTTTCATGCGGGCAAAAGATGGAATCAGTCATGCAATCAGGATTCTTATAGAGCGTGGCTAATCACCCAATCGGGTCTCATGGGGAGCAGGGTACTGCAGCTCAGTCGAAGCGCAGAATGGCCGGTTCAGTGGAAGAGCCAGTGAGGAAGGAGAGGATCCATTCCAAGGCTTTGCCACAGATGTCAGTGTCCTGGAGACTTGTGACGAAGGTGTGGTAGGAGACAGTGTTGAAGGCGGCTGAGAGGTCCAGGAGGATGAGGGCTGCGGTTTCACCTTGGTCGAGGAGAATGCAGATGTTGTCTGTTGCGGCGAGGAGAGCAGTCTCAGTGCTGTGGTTGCTTCTGAAGCCAGATTGGGAGGGGTCCAGGATGTGGTTGGTTTCGACGAATTCTGTGAATTGGGTGTTGATGGCATTCTCGATGACTTTAGCCAGGAAGGGGAGCAGAGAGATGAGTCTGTAGTTCTTGTGGTCCTTCGGATCTGCAGAAGTTTCTTCAGCAGAGGGTTGATCTCTGCATGTTTCCAGTCTTCAGGGAAGGTGGCGGTTTTGTTGGAGCAGTTAATAGTGCGGCATAGCTCTGGGTCGATGGTGTTGCTGGCTTGGTTGAAGATGTGGTGGGGGCAGGGGTTCGTGAGGGCTTCACAGTGGATGGTCTTCATGACCCGTAGGGAACACTTCCATGCATTGATTGCCCTCATGTTCCTTGTCCTGAAAGGCTTCAACTTTTGAGTAGAGACCAGCAAAAGCTTTGCATTAGCCAGGAAAACAAGCATAGCCACAAACCTTCACTGCAGCAAAGTGGATGAAGTTTCCTCCTGCCCAGCCCTCCAGGGTACTAGATTTCCTGACAAAGGATGTCTTTTGGGTGGGATATCCTGAGCCAGGAAAAGCCAAAGTCAGGTGCAGGGAAGACGAAGTGGACATGGTTGTTTGTAGGGGTGGCGTTGCAGCGTTGGGTCACAAGGGACAACTTGGGTGCTGGCAGCAGAGAGCAGGGTGGAGGTGTGACTGATCTGGACAACATGGGGTGCATTGGCCTTGGAACTAGGGAGGCAGAAGATGCTGCATCACCCCAAAAACTTGAAAGAGCTTAGAAGCGGCCATTCAAATGTTTTTTCTTTTGACTGCATTTGTTGTGTTTTTAAAGACAGACTGCCACATATCCCACATGCCTTTAACGAGGTGAATTGCCAGTAACCCAACTCCAAAAATGTTTCCAGCACCGCTGACGGAGAAGACAGTCTGGGGTGAGACTTTGCACACTGGTGGGAGCCTTCAATATGGTATTCACTGTTTTTCTTTAAAAATAAAAACACAAAATGTGTACCTACCAGATCACACAAAGTTAAAAATAGATCACTATGTTATGAGTGGCCTGGCAGAGCAATTTGCAAAGCCCTACTGTACATACGGTCGTTGAGAGGGTGTAATCTTGGAACAGAAGGCTTATTTGACAAGTCCAGAGTATAGAGAGTTGCGGTTGAAGGGTTGCTAAGGGTTTGTCTACGTTTTGCCATATGCCTTTGGAAAGATGCAGCAGTCGCTGTCTGAGATCTCACAGGTCTAGAATGCAGAAGAGATGAGAATCTATCACATAAACGCTTCCAAAATGGATGCATTTGCTGCTAATAATCCCTTATTTGTGTCTCTATCTGTGACTATCATTAAGAGTTCTCATAAGGTCAATAAAATATCGGCTTCTGATTGTTAGAGCTTCTAACGACTTCAAAGGCACACTGAAGTTGTATCACGTTATGGCACCCCATGTTATACTATCAAAGCCGAGTTTTATACTAATGTACACATTCCACGGATCTGTGTTTGACCTGACTGTTACAGGTTAAAATCTCGTCAGGTCCCTTCAGTAATTCATACTTTGAGAACAATAAAATGAGCACCGTTGGGAAATCATAAATATCTGTTTTTCAGGGCCAAGATTCCACAATAGGTGAACGTGTTTTACAAATATTATATTAAATACAGGTTTGTACCTTTCTCTGAAATTGATGCAAGTCAGACTTTATATAAAAGCATTAGTTGTCCACCTATTGGTGCAAAAGACACAGCTACAATTGTATGACCAGGTCCAAAATAAATTGGAGCAAATTGACTGATTGAATCCTGAATGAAATTATTTAAACGTTTTCAGCCTTAGATTGAAACCGATGTGGAGTATGCAGTAGTAATAACGGACACAACAGCCCATAACGTACGTCCTGGCGAAATATTACTCGAAAATGCCTTTTGGTTACCTTCTTTAGATCCAAATACCAGCATTTATTTATTTATTTATTTATTGCAGGGAACTGCCATAGAGTTAGGCTGCTGTACATACAGTCTCAACTTTCCCTTTCGGTCCTTAAGGCTGCTCTGTGTTATTTTGTGAGTGCCTTGTCATTTTGGATTCGGATTCTGAAGGGCAAGCACGATCCATTATTTGTTTGCAATCTCTGCTGCAGCACCAGCCCTTGGAAATGCTGCATTTTTGGGGACACAATCAATACGTTTAGTACAGTATTTTACAAAATGTTTGATGTTTGAGAGATGACAGGACCTACTACTGTTTGTTTCTAAATATAGCTAATTCACAAGGACATTGGCCATGTTGTAGGCCCTGCTCTCTTCCTCCCACCATTAGTTTGAACATGAAGGATACTAGCAGCAGCCTGAGCAGTAACCAGTGCCGACCCACAGAAGAGCCAGAGTGTTAGCTGAGTCCATGATCAGCCAAGGAGCTGAGGAGAGCCGAGTATGGATCTAGAGCTGAGGCAATTAGGAGACTCAAATGAATCTGTGTATCATATGTGTGCTCATTTATTTGTGTGTGTGTAATTTTGATCCCTCCTTAACAAACAATGGTGTTCCGTAGAAGCTTTTTCTGGAATGAAGTACCCACAAAAGTATATGCTATCCCCCTCCACCTCATCATAAGGACTTCATTCCTGGCAAAATTGTGTCTTTTCATGGTATAATAGTGCTATGGCATAATAATGGTCAGCTTTCACTATTTTGGGCATAGGTTGTCTAGTTATGGCATACTGGTAGCCATCATTGACATTATTAACAGCATGACTGACCTACTTTTAGTCATCCCTGAACAATGATGGCCGCCTCGTACATATTAATGGCCATTACTGATATATGAATGTCATGCTGGCCATTATGGCGTCCAGCCTTGCTACAATGGTGGTCCTGGCTTAATGGTGGGCATTATTGGCATATAACGGGCATCTATAGTGCTACAGTGAGGATCCATGGCCTATGATTGTATTACATGGGCTTTAGAAGCAGATCTGACCATGCAAGACATTTGTACATGTGAGTACTCACTGAAAATGATAAGCGTATGTTGTCAATGTCCATTTGTATAGGCCCATGATGCCTACCGATGGGTCGTGCACATTTTGGGTGTAAATTTGTACAGTCCTTTTCCTGCAATGCTGCATGTGTTTGTTATTGGGGTTCTCCAGGAAAGGCAGCCATGTTCTCTTTGCCCTCCATGTCTCCTCCTTCCTTTCCATGTGATGGTCCACCATTTTGTGAAACCAGTGTTTTACAAGTGCTCATCTTCTCTTTGTCCTCCATGCTTCTTTCTTCATTACCATGTGTGTGTCCACTAATTTGTGACACTAGTGTGTGTTGCATAAGTTGCCATTCTTTCTACATTTTTTATGAAACCAGTGTGTGCCTCGCAGGAGACCAACTTATCTTTGCTCTTGCTGCCTTCTTTCATCCACCTCATTGTGAAACCAGTGTAATCATCTGATCATTGATTATTAAGCATGATGTGCCACTGTTAAAAACCCTCTGCTCAGAACATTATGGCCCTCATTACAACATTGGCAGTAAATGCTGCTTACCGTGGTGCAGAAGACCGCCAACATACCGCTGCGGCCGCAGAAATCCGCTACAGCTATTACGACCCACAGGCCGGAATCCGCCAAAATCTAGACACCCACACAAGTCCGCCACACCAAAGGTCAGAGATAAACTGGCGATAACTAAACCTCCACGTCAGGCCAACAAGAATACGCCCACACTATCACGACCCACGAATCCACGCAGTGGTCTTTCAACCGCGGTATTCCATTGGCGGTACACACCGCCGCGCTCAAAATACACACACATTTACAAAACACAACCACATTGGACAAATCGAAATACACACACCTGATACACATACACACACCACTCCCACACACCCAATACAATATAAAACACCCACCCACATCACCCACAAACCCCTGCAACAAACATTTAGAACGAAGCCCAGAGAGAGACACCACAATCAACAAACTAGCATCCACAGGCACACAACACCATCACTCACACAACATACACGCACCTCACACAACATACACAAACACATCCCCTCACACATCACAACACACACCACCTCACACATCACCCACACCACACCATGGCACCGCAAAGACACCCCAGGTTCTCTGAGGAGGAGCTCAAGGTCATGGTGGAGGAAATCGTCCGGGTAGAGCCACAGCTATTCGGATCACAGATGCAGCACACCTCCATTGCTAGGAAGATGGAGCTATGGCGCAGAATCGTAGACAGGGTCAACGCAGTGGGACAGAACCCAAGAACTAGGGATGACATCAGGAAGAGGTGGAAAGACCTACGAGGGAAGGTGCGTTCCGTGGTCTCAAGACACCAGATTGCAGTTCAGAGGACTGGCGGCGGACCCCCACCGCCTCCCCCACAACTAACAACATGGGAGGAGCAGGTCTTGGCTATACTGCATCCTGAGGGCCTCGCAGGAGTAGCAGGAGGAATGGACTCTGGTAAGTCAAATCTTAACTATTATATCCCCCACCCTACCTGCATGCTATCACACACCCCACCCTCACCCCATCACTCCAACACCTCACAAATGTCCCACTATCACAACCCACCCATCCCAACACCAAGCCCTGCATGCAACACCAATGCATGGACACCCATCACCAAAGCATGTCCACTACAGATACCCACACAGATCCCCAAACCAAATATCACACAATGTCCTAGACAAGAATGTAAGCTCTGGGGTACAGGGTCACCCACCCATTGCGCACGATGGCACACACAGATGCAATGATCATGCCTTTACACCCCTGCAGGACCCCTACCCAACGTCACCGGACAGGAGGTTCCAGACATGTCCACCCCCCCACAGAAGAGGCCCACAGTGATGCCAGCAGCTCTGTCCAACTGGATCTAGATGACCAGCCCGGCCCATCTGGGACCTCGGGACAGTCAGTTCCCCACACACTGGCACATGCCACCACATAGCCTCCCCCCTCCGGAAACACCAGCAAAGCACCCACCCAGCAGGCCCATACCTCTGTCCCAAGGACACGTCAAGCAGCAGTGTGTCCACTACTACAGCGAACCCAGGCAAACCCACCACCCCAAGAACTTTAGGGACCTGGGGGCAGTGGCAGTGGGCACACGGTTCAGGGAACAGAAGAACAGGAAAACAGGGGAACTGGGAGGACTGCTGTGCGACAGGAGGAGGACAGGCCCAGGGAACCCACTCTCCGTGCGGCCCTCGCCAACATCATGGGAGCGTACCATAATTCCCAGGAGACAATGGCAACGTTACTGGCCAAGTTTCAGGAGACCCAGCGGCTGCAGGAGGAACAGTATTTGGGGACCAGGGAGGAATTCAAGTCCATCAACACCACCCTGGTCACCATTGTAGGGGTGCTGAAGGACCTTGTGAACACCAGGAGGGACACTGTGGCACAACAAGGGGCCCCTGACACTAGCCTCAATGATGAACAGCCCTCCACCTCCGCCGGCGCTAGTGGACAGGAGGTACCACCACAAGAACACAACACCAGCACCCAACCCCCTGCAGATGGAGAACCACCCCACAAATAGTCCCTGAGATCCAGGACAAAGACAGAGAACAATGCCAAGACCCCCGCCAAGAAATGAGACCACCCTGAATGTCATCCTTCTGTCCCACTTTGTCACCCTGTCCATCCTTAAACTGCCCTAGCTCCACTTCCTATGCCCCTTTGGACAATGCACCTGTGAGACAAATAACTGCACTCTGCCATGGACATTCCTCCACCATCACCTCTGACCATTTTACAACCACCTCCACTAATTTGCACTTAAATAAACACCCTTGAATCACAAAACAAGCTGGATTCAGTCTGTGCTTTCACAAATGTGTATTTGCTATAACTAAGGAACATAGCAACGTCCATTGTATTGTCAACATACCTATGTCACACAGCTCTAGTCCATAAGGTAACATAGCAGAGGTCACACAGTGGGACCCAAATCTGTGAAATAGAAAGGCAAAGTGACAGGTCAGGGTCCATACACTGGGTGAAAGTGAGAGACATATGATAGGTCTAACAATTGTATGAGATGTAGGAGGCAGTGATGTCTTCTTACCTGTGTCTCACTGGAAGTATTGCTGGATCACGTTGTTTCTGTTGTCGATATCCTCTTCTTCTGCCTCCTTTTCTTCACTGTCCACAGGCTCCACAGCTGCCACAAGACCTCCTTCTGGACCATCCTCCTGCAGAAAAGGCACCTGTTGTCGCAAAGCCAAGTTGTGCAGCATACAGCAGGCCACGATGATCTGGCACACCTTCTTTGGTGAGTAGTAGAGAGAACCACCTGTCATATGGAAGCACCGGAATCTGGCCTTCAGGAGGCCGAAGGTCCTTTCTATCACTCTCCTAGTTCACCCATGTGCCTCACTCTGCCCTTGTCCTGTGATTTCGCACTGGGGTCAGTAACCATGACCATGACAGGTTGGGGTACCCAGAGTCACCTGCAAATGTGGAGGGACAACTGTTAGACACACACTAACCCTTAGGGACAAACCCAGACAACTATTTACAGGGTATAGGGTCCTTGTCCTCACCTATTAGCCACACACGGTGCCTCTGGAGTTGCCCCATCACATAAGGGATGCTGCTATTCCTTAAAATGTAAGCGTCATGCACTGAGCCTGGAAACTTGGCGTTCACATGGGAGATGTACTGGTTGGCCAAACACACCGTCTGCACATTCATTGGATGGTAGCTCTTCCTTTTTCTGTACACCTGTTCACTCCTGCGGGGGGTACCAAGGCCACATGTGTCCCATCAATGGCACCTATGATGTTGGGGATAAGTCCCAGGGCATAGAAGTCACCTTTCACTGTAGGCAAATCCTCCACCTGAGAGAAAACGATGTAGCTGCGCATGTGTTTCAGCAGGGCAGACAGCACTCTGGACAACACGTTTGAAAACATAGGCTGGGACATCCCTAATGCAATGGACACTGTGGTTTGAAAAAAACCACTTGCCAGGAAATGGAGTACTGACAGGACCTGCACTAGAGGGGGGATTCCTGTGGGATGGCGGATAGCTGACATCAGGTCTGGCACCAACTGGGCACACAGTTCCAGGATTGTGGCACGATCAAGTCTATAAGTGATAATGATGTGTCTGTCTTCCATTGTCGACAGGTCCACCAGTGGACTGTACACCGGAGGATGACGCCATCTCCTCACCTGCCCCAGCGGACGTGCCCTATGGACGAGAACAGCGAGCACAGAGTCAGCCAACACTGAGGTAGTAAAAAAAGAATTTATTGCACACATTTGTCAATCCGCTATGTGCCTGTCACTGTGTGTATGCAAGGCCTAGATATGTGTGATGCATTTAAAAATTATGCCAAGTGGCCACCTGAAATGGCGGCTGTCTGACCTGTAATGTGGGACAAGGGGATATGAGGTAACTGCGCTGCCGTTGTACACCGTCGCCATAGGTGGTCAAAGACCGCGGCGCAATCCTGCATTGGTTAACATTGGGCCCTATGGGTCGGAGGAGCCAATGACGATGTACGCCGGCGGTGACGGTACGCACCGCCGCGGACTTGACCGCCATTTTCTCTCAGTTCACTCACTTGATACCTGACCTTCGACAGGAGAGGACCTACACTGCAAGTTCAGCTGTGACCTCAGTCTGGAAGCGACGATGGCTCATGTGTCTGGGGAAAGGACGCCTGCCTTCACTTCGGAGGAGTTGGAGAAGTTAGTGGATGGGGTCCTCCCCCAGTACACGCAACTGTACGGTCCTCCAGACAAACAGGTGAGTACACTGTGAGCATGCTGTATGGGCAATCCCTGTTTTGAGTGGTGTGGATGAAAGATACAAGGGGGGGGACTGAGGCCTGCATGAGCGGACGGTGAGTGTATGTGCATCAGGGCAAGGGTGGGAACGTGGGCCAATGACTGTGACGGTCCGGACGGTTAAAGATCATCCTTTTCCCCTGTACTATTCCTCTAGGTCAGCGCCACCAAAAGAAGGATATCTGGCGTGCCATCGCCAAGGACGTCCGGACCCTGGGGGTCCTCCACAGATGGAGCACCCACTGCCGGAAAAGATGGGAGGACATTCGCCGCTGGAGCAAGAAGACGGCAGAGGCCCAGCTGGGGATGGCCTCCCAACGTGGGAGGGGTGCCCGTCGCACCATGACCCCCTGATGTTCCGGATCCTGGCGGTGGCATATCCGTAGTTGGATGGGCCCTTGAGGGCATCACAGCAGCCACAAGGGGGTGAGTACCGTCACATCCATCTGACTCTGCGCGCATTACGAGGTGTCTGGGTCTGGGAGGTGGGCAGTCAATCAATCAATCAATGCATTTATAGAGCGCGCTACTCACCTGAGAGGGTCTCAAGGTGCTGGAGAGGGGGGGGAGTTACTGCTGCTCGAAAAGCCATATCTTGAGGAGTTTCCTGAAGGCGAGATGGTCCTGGGTAGTTCTTAGGTGTGCGGGGAGGGAGTTCCATGCTTTGGCTGCCAGGTAGGTGAATGATCTTCCTCCGGCGGTGGTTCTGCGGATCCGTGGGACGGTGGCGAGGGCGAGGCTGGCTGAGCGGAGCTGACGGGTGGGCGCGTAGAACGAGAGGCGGCTGTTGAGGTATTCGGGGCCCATGTTGTGGAGTGCTTTGTGTGCGTGGGTGAGGAGCCTGAAGGTGATCCTCTTGTTGACGGGGAGCCAGTGTAGGTGTTTCAGGTGGGCGGATATGTGGCTGTGGCGAGGGATGTCGAGGATGAGGCGTGCGGAGGCGTTCTGTATGCGTTGTAGACGTTTCTGAAGCTTTGCGGTGGTACCTGCGTTTAGGGTGTTTCCGTAGTCCAGACAGCTTGTGACGAGGGCATGGGTAACTGTCTTTCTGGTTTCGGCGGGGATCCATCGGCAGATTTTCGGAGCATGCGTAGGGTGTTGAAGCATGATGACGAGCCAGCGTTGACTTGCTTGGTCATTGTGAGGAGGGGGTCCAGGATGAATCCGAGGTTGCGTGCGTGATCCGAGGGGGTTGGTGCGGTGCCCAGCGCCGTGGGCCACCAGGAGTCGTCCCAGGCGGATGGGGATTGTCCAAGGATGAGGACCTCCATCTTGTCTGAGTTCAGTTTTAGGCGGCTGAGCTTCATCCATTCCATGACGTCTTTCATTCCTTCCTGTAGGTTGGTTTTGGCGGTGGTTGGGTCTTTGGTGAGGGAGAGTATCAGCTGGGTGTCGTCGGCGTAGGAGATGATGTTGATGTTGTGTTTGTGTGCAATGGCGGCGAGGGGGCTCATGTAGATATTGAAGAGGGTTGGGCTGAGCGAGGATCCTTGGGGTACGCCGCAGATGATCTCAGTGGGTTCTGAGTGGAATGGAGGGAGGTGGATTCTCTGGGTTCTGTCGGAGAGGAACGAGATGATCCAGTCTAGGGCCTGTCCTAGGATTCCCGTGGTGCGGAGGCGGGTTATTAGGGTACGATGGCACACGGAGTCGAAGGCAGCCGAGAGGTCCAGGAGGATGAGGGCGGTTGTTTCTCTGTTGTCCATCAGAGTCCTGACGTCATCGGTGACTGCGATGAGGGCGGTTTCTGTGCTGTGGTTGGCTCGAAATTCAGATTGAGAAGGGTCGAGCGAGTTGTTAGCCTCGAGAAAGGCGGTCGGCTGTTTATTGACGGTCTTCTCGATGACCTTGGCCGGGAAGGTGAGAAGAGAGATGGGGCGGAAGTTCTTCAGGTCATTGGGATCAGCCGTGGTTTTTTTCAGGAGGGCGTTGACTTCCGCGTGTTTCCAGCTCTCGGGGAAGGTGACTGATGCAAACGAGCTGTTGATGATGTTCCGGAGATGGGGGGCGATGACGGAGTCGGCTTTGTTGAAGATGTGATGGGGGCAAGGGTCAGAGGGGGAGCCGGAGTGGATGGTATTCAGGATGCTTCTGGTCTCTTCTGAGCTGATAGGGGTCCAGTAGCTGAGTGTAGTAGTGGGGGCTGCTGGTTTGGTGGTAGGGGGCAGGGTCTGGGGTCCGGAGCTGTCGTGTAGATCTGCGATCTTTCGGTGGAAGAACGTAGCGTGGGAGTTGCAGAGTTCTTGTGAGGGTGTGATGTCGTTGGAGCTGGCGCTGGGGTTGGAGAGCTCTTTGACGATGTTGAAGAGTTCCTTGCTGTTGTGGGTGTTGTTGTCTAGTCGCTCTTTGAATGAAGTCCTTTTGGTAGAGCGGATCAGCTGGTGGTGTTCACGGGTGGCGATCTTGAGGGCTGTCATGTTTTCTGTGGTTCGTTCCCTGCGCCAGGTTTTTTCGAGGGTTCGGCAGGATTTCTTGGATTCTTTGAGGGCGTCGGTGAACCATGGGGGTTTCCTGATGCTGGTCCAGCTTGGGGGGCTTTTAAGTGGAGCGAGGTTTTCGGCACAGTTGGTGATCCACTGTGTGAGGCTGTGGGCTGCGTTGTTGGCGTCAGTGATGTTGGCTGGTGGGTTTTGGCTCAATGTTGAGAGGAGCTGCTCTGTGGAGATTTTGCTCCAGCGTCTGCGGGGGATTTGTTGTGTGCGATGGTGGTGAGTCTCCCGTTTGAAGGTGAAGTGGACGCATCTGTGGTCGGTCCATTGTAGCTCGGAGGAGTGGCTGAAGGAGATGTGGTTGCTGGCGGAGAAGATGGGGTCGAGTGTGTGGCCAGCGGTGTGGGTGGGGGTGTTCACCAGTTGCTTGAGTCCGAGGTTGTCGAGGTTGTCGAGCAGGTTGTTTTTCTCCAGGTGGAAGTTCAGGTCCCCGAGGAGGATGTAGTCTGGTGAGGCTAGGGCATGCGGGCTGATGAAATCTGTGATGGTTTCGCTGAATTGGGCGCGTGGGTCCGGGGGTGGTTCTGAGGGTGGTTCTGGGGTCGGTGTGGATCTGGAAGTGTACATGTTCGGCGGCGAGGGGGGTGTCTTCAGTGGTGGTCCTGATGTTGATGGTGTTCCTGTAGATGATGGCGATTCCTCCTCCGGTTTGGTTGATGCGGTCCTTCCGGGCGATCTTGTAGCCGTCGGGGATGGCTATGGCGATGGCTGGAGCCGAGGAGGCGTTCATCCAGGTTTCTGTGATGAAGGCGATGTCTGGTGCTGTTGTGTCCAGGAGGTCCCATAGTTCGATGGCGTGCTTGTGGACGGAGCGTGTGTTGAGGAGAATGCACTTGAGGTGGTTGTTGTTGCGAGGGCTGGTGGGTGATCTGCAGGTTCGGTGGAATGTGTACTTGCAGGCTTGGCAGGTGAAGGGTCCATGGGTCCGTTTAGGGCTGGCTTGGTAGCAGGTGGCCATTCCTCTGGTGTTGAGGGCGTAGAGGGAGGCGGCGTCGTATCTTAGTCGGGTGTTTTGAGTGCGGTGGGGGCCAGGGGTTCTGGCGCTGGGCGCGGTCCAGGCGTGGACGGGCCCAGATGGGCTTGCCTTTGGCGCGCCAGCGGCGCGCCAGCTGCGCGGCCGTGCAGCGGCCGTCATAAGAAGGAAGGGGGGGAGGAGGGGTCAGCTGGGAGGCGGGAGGCAAGGAGAGCAAATGGGAGCAGGGGGGCTGGGCCACAAGGGTGGCAGCGGCGGGAAACGAGCAAAGCGCTAAGGACAGGAGGAGAATGGAGAATGGAAAAAGAAACAAGAAAGGAACGACAAAGGAGGAGAAAAGCAAGAATCTACCTGGCAGGGGCCTGGGCAGGCAGAGCTGCAGCGGCGGGGAAGCGACCTACCCGAGGGATAAAGCAGTGGGCAAACCACCCACTGGAGAGACTTGAGAGACTGTGGCTTTGCACTCCCCAGGATAAAGCAGTGGGCAAACCACCCACTGGAGAGACTTGAGAGACTGTGACTTTGCACTCCCCAGGATACATCAATGGGCATGGAGCCCCCTCGTGGAGCTGGCGTCGTGCACTCATCCGGCTGAGGTGCCCCCCCTTCCCTTCCCCCCGAGGTTCCTGTTTCAATTCGATCTGATGCCCCAGCAGTGTTCTCTCCGTTTGCAGTCTGGTATCGAGTGTGGGCCTCGCCCATGTGTTTTGGGCCCAGTGGTCCATGGACTTTGAATGGTGCACTATCCGGACTTGTGTAGTTGGTGTACATAATTGTTTATACTGTATTTAAAGTTTTGACTAATGGATTTTAATTGATTACAATCGTTACAATCATTTCCTTTTGTCCTTGCGTTCTTCCAGAGGGGGCTGGGGGGTGTAAATCTATTGTTGCAGCATGTATTGGTGTGTGTGTTGTAGTGGGTGAGGGTGGGGGTGTTGTGTGTTGCGTTTGTGTGTCAATCTCTTTTCTCTCCCCCCTCACCTGTATTGTAGGTGCAGTACTCACTGTGGTCGTCGCCACCATCTTTCGTGCTCCTGGTAGAGGAGCAGGAATACTATCGCAGGGAGTCTTTGGAGTTCTGGCTCCATGGCGTCCTGGTTCCTCGTGGGTTGTGTAGAGGTGAGTATTTCCCCTTCCAAGTCCTGTTTCCGCAGTGTTTTTGTTTGCGTTGAATCCGCCCCGGAAAAGGTGGCGGATTGGCCTCTCATAATAGTGTGGGCGGTACATTGTCTTCCCCCTGTCTGTTGGCGGTGACCGCCATGCTGTTTGTTTGTACCGCCAGGGTTGTAATGAGGGCCTATATGTGCAAGGCCCTTAGGATCCCACAGATATTTTGCCAATGTTGTCTTTTCTCCATGTATGGTTCCTGTTATTATATGTGAGCCGGCTGTCTGTACTCCATGGTTATTATTTTTAATTAATTTAACCAATTTCTGCCAGTCTTCCCTTAGCTCCCACAGGCATCCTATAGGACCCAGGGAAAAAACACATATTTATTTACCCTTTTTAAGTTTTTTCCCACATGTTCTGCCACATGGATTGGGCTCACTGGGCCATGGTAATTTATTATTTATTTAATTTGCTTGATTTCTGCCATCCTCCTCCTGCTATCATAAGTTTTTTTGAGCCCTGGAGGAGCATTGCGTATTTACTGCACATTTTTTAGAATTTCTTTCTAGATGTTCTGCCACTGGGAGTGGGCCCTCTGAGCCATGATTATTATTATGTTTAATTACTGTAATGATTTTTTGCTAGCCTTCCTCTGGCTCCCCGAGGGATCCAATGGGCCCTGGATGTGTGCACGCCATTTCTTCTGCGGCTCTTCACTGACTTTGGTCAAAATAGTGCAACTCTGTAAAAAAAGTATTTTATATGTAGGTGCATTGCTATTTGATGTTTACCATGCAGATTTTACTATGCAAGACATCCCAACACAGGCCAGCACAATGCAGGTAAGTACCACGCAGGACATTTTTGGCCTGATTACAGAATGATAATATATTTTGGTGTATAAGGGTTAAGGTGCAAGTTAGGATTCAAGGATGGGTAGACGTATAGTGAGGTAAGAGTTTTTAGGATTCAGTCATGGATAGCGGTCAGGTGAGGTTAAGGTTTTTTACGGTCAGGGGTGGGTAGAGGTAACCAGGTAAGGGCTTTTTTGGGTTCAGGAATGAGTAAAAGAAAGCAAGAGTTCAGAGTCAGGTAGAGTTAAAGAGAGGACATTTTTTCAGGGTTCAGGGGTAGTAATGGTAAATGGATTTGAAGAATTCAGGAGTAGGTGGGGCTAAAAGGAGGAAAACGTTTTTTAAGTTTTCAGGGATGGATAGAGATAAAAGGTTGCAAGGGTTTATGGGGTTCAGGGGCAAGTGCAGGTAAAAGGTGGAGGAGGATTTTCAAGTGCAAGGGTAGATAAAGTAAAGGGAGGTTAGGGTTTTAGGGTTCAGAGGCAGGTAGAGTGAAAGGGGGCAAGGTTTTTTTTTAGGGTTTATCGTTGGACAGATATAAAGGGAAGTAAAGATGTTCAGCGTTCAGGGGCTGGTAAACATAAAAGGAAGCTAGCAAGTTTGAGGGTTTAGAGGAAGGTAGGCAGATTGGGTGGTAAGAATTTCTAAAGATTCAGGGATGGGTAGAGGTAAAGGGAAGAAAGAATTGTGTAGGGTTGATGGACAGGTAGTGGTGAAAAGGGTAACCAATTTTTAGGTTTGAGGGGGCAGATAGCTGTAAAGGGAGGGAAGATATTTTTAGGGGTCAGCTATGAGTAGAGGTAAAGGTTTCTTGAGTTCACAGATGGGCTGGGGATAAAAGGGTATGCTGTTTTACTGTTGAAACGTGGATAAAGGTAAAGGAAGGTAAGCAGTTTTTAGAATCCATAGAATCCAGGGGTGGGTCTAGGGAAAGAGGGAGGTAATGGGCAATATATATGTATATATATATATATATATATATATATATATATATATATATATATATATATATATATATATATATATATATATAACAAATGTTAAAGGGATGTCAACTAAACATACCAATATCAACTAAGAAAACCCCTGGAATTCACCAGTTATAGTTAAAATAACTAACACTTGTGCCCTAAAGAAACTATAACCCACACCCTCATCATGCACAGTGTTATTATCAATGATGTTATTTCAAATGTTGCAGCGATGTTATCAATTATGTCATAGAACATGTAATCAGTGAAGCAATGTATGAAGTGTTTAACAGTGAACGGCAAGGGTGTGAATTTTATTTACTTTAGGGCCTTGTGCCAATTCATATGTGGCCTGTCTTGTAGATTACCTACATCGACTGGCGGGGGAATAGCTCCATTGACTCTGTTTCAGGAGCTGTTGCTTGTAAAATATGTCAATTTCTACCAAGAGTGCCTTTATCTTGCTGGACATTTCCAGAAGGTGAGCATAAGGCCTGCTGGGATTTTGTAGAGTTTGTTCGTGATAAGCACACTAGGCCTGAAGCCACATGACCATTAGCCACCTGGATCCCGTAGTCCATGCTGGGTGCATTGAGTTCCTTTATCCCCATTGTTTCCTTACGTGTCGCCTTGGAGCCCATAGCTGAAAATAGAGGATATGACGGTTGCCCAGGCCCTCCCCATTGAGGCATGTCTTTATGCAAAGAGTTCACAGCACTGTCAACATTTTGGGGAGGGTCCAAGGGCCTTTCTGCTTTTCTTCACTTAGTCCTCCACTGTTGGCTAGGTCCTTTAATTTGCGGGATTTGCAGATTTCCTCTGTTAACATGTGGATCTCCCCATCTCTTGCTGGGGCAAGTTCACTGTGATGGGGTACCAAGGAAGGCTCCTCCAAAAGGTGTCATCCTGTGTGGTCTGGTGATTGGTTTAGAGAGGTGTTGGAAGGTACAGACCTGAGGTCTAGATCCACTGCTTTTCATTGCTGAGGTGTGGCTGCAGTGCTTCGCTGTGCGTAGGGGTTTACCCATTGTCTGGCTCTTTAGTAGTGAGTCTTTTGCAAACCGCTTCATTGGTAGCCGTAGATAAAGGCTAGCTCTGGAGCTCACCTAGGAAGTCACATTCGTAGCTACATGAGCCACTTCCGTAACACCCCTAGGATGTACTCCACCCAAAGGAGTGCCTAATGCACGCCAGAGGAATGCACCATCTCCTTTACTTGACAGTGGTTGATTTGGCTTCTGTAAGACTGAGCTGGCTTCAGTAGTCAGTAGGCAGTAGCACAGTTACTAAGTAGCAGAAAGATCTTCTGGGCACTTCCATAAAATTACAGACACCCCTTTCCAAACATATGGGAGGTTTTCATCTTGCGTTCACCAGACCGCTGTGCAAAGACATCTTACTGAGTAGGCAGTTTGCAGTGAGGCCCTTGTGACTACCGATACCACTGTAAATACTCAGCACCAAGGAGTCATAGGAGGCATAACAAAGCCACCAGACACCGAGAGCAATGTCTCCCTCTTAGACACGGTTGCGTTGCGGCAGAGCTGGAAGTGCCTCAGCCACGGAGTATGGGTGCTCAACATATAAAGAATATCTATTGGCTTTGTCAGTAAGTCCAGTGCCTAAAATCAAATGTATATTTCATGAATTCATATATTGCAATGTTTAATAACAGTGATTGTCACAAAATATTTCCGACAAAACAACATTAAAAAAAATATAAAAAATCTCTTTGAGTCCTTTTGTAAATTTTTTCAGGTCACGAATGTCAGTTATAGAATCAACCACAAGGGGTCCCTGCACTCCAGTTATAGAGCATATAGCTCCAGTTTGAAGTGTATTAAAAATATGGTAAGGTCTTTTGGGGTTCATGGATTTCTTGACCAAGGAAACATTTTTCTTTTTATGTTGCTGCGGTGATGCTGCACTCCTTGCAGCCCTGCACAACATTAAAGAGAATGCTTGGTGGTGTCCCTGTCCCTTCTAGGGGCACCGCCAACATCCAAAAATATTTCTTTTAAAAGCCCTCACGGGGCTCTTCTTCCATGGAGAGGTGAATAATAAATGAGTGCCTCCTGCTGGTCATTTATTATTCTTTATTTTTTATTTATCTATTTTTGGGGTGTTGCAGTCCTACCTGGGACTCCTAAACTTTCTGTTTCAAACTTTGGGGATATTCATTTTTATTAACAGATGCCCTAGCACCTACCCAGGCACCCACATCATTTTTATTACGTTTTATTAAAATTGGAGGTTGCAGGGGGAGCCTCAAACCCCCCACGGTCCCTGCCAGATCCCCACCTAGGACCCCAGCAGGATCTGAATATTTTATTTTTTAATACAGGGTGCTCACCCAGGGCACCCACATCTTTTTTTAAGTTTTGTTCAAGGTGGGGGTCACGTGAGATGCCTGGAACGGTAAGGACAGAGAATAAATGTTACAATCCATGCTCACTCTCTCCCAGGTAGGGACAACAGTGTCCTAGTGAATGGGGTTCTCAGGACACAGATTTGATATTACCACCACTAGGAGGCCCAATTCCCCCTTCTGCCAAAATAAATGGCCCTGGGGTATGGGGTCAATCCACACCACCTTCCCCATATTCATTGATAGGGGTGCAGAGGGTGGGGTCCTTGTGGTCTTATATAGGCTTGAGCAAGGGAGAAGCATGCCTCTCCTTCCCAAAATATAACTTTGGCCTCAGGGGGTGGGTTCACTGCGGCCTCTGTAAGGCATGGGGAGGAGGCCTGCATGCCCACTTCCCATAAATGACCATATCAACCCAAGGGGATGGAGTCCCAGGGGCGTCCACAAGGCTCAGGAATGGGCAGTAAGCCCCCTACTCAAGAAACAAAGTTCCACCAACCCCCAGGTCCTGGTCCAACCAATGGGCTTACCTGTGAAAAGGGCAGAATATAATTATATTATTGGCCCAAGGGATTTTGTCTCTGGGATTCCCCCCCCCCCAAACAGGCCTAGGTGAGCACCGTATTCATGCCCCTATATGTTTTTTTTAAACATTTTTGCAGGACAGTTAATTCACAAGTCCTAAAATGGCAGCCATCACATCTTCCTTGACGATCAGATCATATCTTTTGACTTCTTAAATCCATGGATCCTCCATGACGTAATATATAAATAAATTATGAATCTTCATTTCTCAACAACTACTGTGGATATTGATACAAAATCACACACTTTCTAGACCAAGATCTACCTTTCTGCCAAATTTGGTGTAATCCCATTCAGCCATTTTGGCTGCAGTTGTGTCTAATTTTCCTAGGGAAAATTGCATGGGGAAAATGTGTTTTTCTTGACCGCCATTTTTTCCCAGCCCCTGCTTGACAGATCATTCTGAAACTTTCAAGGAAGATGAGGTGAACAAGCTTTTGTTTTGTCAAGATTCATCAAATGGTACCAAAGCTTAAGTAAAGAAAGTAGAATATATATATATATATATATATATATATAAAGATATATATATATATATATATATATATATATATATATACATACATATGTACATATATAAATACATAGGTAGATACATATATGTATGTTCACTTAGAAAAGCAAATGCTACATGAAACTTGTGGTTAGGCTCACATTTTAAGCGTACCAGACCATAGAAATTCACCAGGTATAGTTAGTGTTAACTCCAGAAACTCGTGCCCTAAATACCCTATAACTCACGCCCCCGCCATGCACAGTTTTTTCATCAATTTTTTTTACTGCAAATACTACAGTGATATTATCAATGGCGTTATTAAAGATGTCATAAGTGCCGTAGTTTGTGGGGTAATTAGCAGTACATGGCAAGGGCGAGAGTTATAGTTACCTTAAGGCATGAGTTATAGTTACTTGAGATAACTCTAAACATTTCTATGTTTTTTAAAATTTCTATTACCTAACTATAACGTTCCTGTAACCTTTGTTTTTTTCAGTGAATTTCAATGGCCTTCTTAGCATGTAGTAACTTTCATTACTATACGTTAATCCAACCAACAGCGTATATGGCTCTTTGCCATGCGCGGCGGTGGTTGACCACAGAGTCTGGTCTGTGGCTAGGCCCTGAGGCGAACCCACTATAAGCACCCAATTTTTCACTGTGCACAGTTTTTGCCCATATACGGCAGGGGTTGCTTGTAAGGCCTGGCCTGCAGTCAGACCCTGTGGCCAATCCCCCTAACCACCCAACCCCACACTGTGCATGGCCCTTTGGCCATGAGCGGGGGGAGTTGGCAGCAGGCTGTCTCTCTGGGTGTGAGAATAGGTGTAAGAGGGTATACCTCAAGATAAGAGTAGCTGTGTGAGAGAGCATGCATCAGTGTCTTGATGAGAGTGCATGCATCAGTGTCTTAATGAGTGTGTCAGTGCGCAGGACTGTGAGTGGGTGCGTGAGGGTGTCAGTGGGTCTGTGAGAGGGTGTGTGAGACTCTGAGTGGGTGTGTGAGTGGGTGGGTGAAAGTCTGAGTGGGTCTGTGAATGAGTGCACAAAGGTCTGAGTGGGTCTGTGAATGAGTGCACAAAGGTCTGAGTGGGTCTGTGAGTGGCTGTGTAAGGGTCTAAGAGGGTGTCTGAGTGGGAGAAAGAGATTGAGAGAGAGAGAGAGAGAGAGAGAGAGAGAGAGAGAGAGAGAGGTTTTGATGGATGATATATTCAGAATGAGCTATTTCTGCACAAATTGAAAAGAAAAATGTATTTGTCAATTAAAAAGAGTAAGATCACCTTTCAGTATGAGCCTTAACATTTCCACTTGAAAACAAATAAAGAGAGAAATAACCAGGGACACACCTGGACTTGAACCCCAAACTCTCATTGTGAAGGTTTGTGACTTTCACCCTTGAGCTATTCATATTTTTTTTATTTTTCCCAATTGTCTTTGCCCTTTATGGGCTATATGGGTCCAAGGGGGGAGTTTCAAGGCCTCCGTGGTCCCTGCTCATTATTTAAAAAAAATATATTTTTGGCCCTTTACAGGCTATCTGGGACCTTAGGGGGAGCTTCAAGGCCTCTCCTGTGGTCCCACTACTCCGGCAAGTAGGCAGATGCTTTTAACAGCAGCTCCTTGGTTGTTGGAGCAATGTTTTCATGTGTCTTCCCTGCGCACATCTCTGCATGCAGGGAAGACAGATGAAAACTCTGCTGTCTGACAGCTGGACCTGTTTGACAGATCCCTCTGTCAAAAAGGGAAGTTATGTTTGCTGTGATTTGGCTGCAACTGTCAAAGCTGAAGCCAAGCCACAGCAAACAGTTGTGTCCCGGGGGTGGACCTGGGGGGTGGTGGTCACCAGGGCCATCAGTGGCTCCCTGAGGGGGCCTACGACCCCCCTCCAGCAAACAGAGTCCCAGGGAGGTGGTGGTCCCCAAGGCTCCAGGGAGTCCAAAATGGACTCCCTTTCTATTTTTTTCTGAAAGGTGGTGGTCCCCGGGGCTGTGTGGCCCCCATTCACAAAATCAAATCAATGCCCCAAGGAGATGGTGGTCCGGAGTGCTGCAGGAGGGTCAGGCGGCCACAACACATTCATTTTAATTAATGCCCTGGGTAAGTGGTGGTCCCTGCTGCTACGGTAGGGGGGCGGACGGCCCCTGTATATAAATTAAAATAGGCCCCTGGAAGGTGGCAGTCCCCGGGGTGTCCATTGCACTTTGATAAGCATTGCCCTGGATTTGGCCTAACCAGGGGCTTGAAAAGGCAAAGCGTGGGAGCCTTTGCTTCGTTTTATTTTTTCTGGATCCACAGATACACCACAAACTGCAGCAATATTTTTTTTAAAATACTGTTTTTCTCTGTGGGGGGGGTGAACCCCAGCACCAGAGATAAGGGGTCAGGGTGTCCGTACCCTGGCCCTATTTCTTTTTTTAAACATTTTTGTCTGGGACTCAGCTCAAGCCAAGTCCTATGATTGCTGCCAACCCTTGAAGTGTTGGCACCCAATCAGATCTCAGCACAAGATCAGTAGGGGTCACAAATCCTTTGAGTCCTTAGATAAACAAATTTGGATTTTCTTCAATTTCTCAAAAACTACTGAACAGATTTACATCAAATAACAAAAAGGGCTCTTTGTGGGCTAAGAGCTACCTTTCTGCCAAATTTGGTGCAATTCCATCCAGTGGTTTTGGTGATATCGCTGTTCAATTTTTCCTATGGGAATTAACATTGGAAATGCTCTAAATATCACCCTCCTTTATCTTGGTCCCCTCTTCATGGAATACCCAGAATCTCACATGACTGTAGAATTTTTGGGATGTTTTCGTGAAGATTCGTCAATCGGCGCCAAAGATATAGGCAAGCAAAAAACAGCTTTTTCTATAGAAACTGGGTCCTAAATATAACTACCTAGTGGAGACCGACCGCCACTATATATATATATATAAAGCTAGCTTTCTGCCAACTTTGGTGTGTTGTCATCCAATGGTTCGGGCTGTATGTAGTAGTGTTTAAATTCCGATAGGAAATAACATGGGAAACACAACTTTTTTGATCGCCCCTTTTTCTTAGTCCCTACTTCACGGATCACCCTGAAACTTTCCGTGCACAACAAGAATCAACAGCACACTTTTTGGGGGAAATTTTGTGACGATTCACTAAACGGTGCCAAAGATAAAAGCAAGTAAAAAAACACATTTTCTATAGAAACATTATCCTAACTATAACTACCTAGTGGTTGCTTTTTATACATATTCACTTAAAAAAACAAAGTTTACAGGGACATATGCTTATGATCTGAATCTACTCGCACTGCACTGACCTATGCCATTTGAACAAGATTTGGAACACTGGCTACTCAGCAATATTTAGCACTACGTTGTTGAGAAAACTGAAATTATATTCCAAGTGCATTCTGGTACTTGTATTAAGTGAATAGCAAGTCACATGACATTTTTGATTTAAAGGACACTTTATCTTGCTCACCTGTGAACAAGGCTATTTAGGAAAGCCACAATGCGTCAGGACTGAGTGCATGCTGTCAATGATACCTGTTATTAATTGCTTGGTTGCTTCCAGGAACTGGCTTTGGCGTTTAGTTAGTTGGTATCTATCTATCTATCTATCTATCTATCTATCTATCTATCTATCTATCTATCTATCTATCTATCTATATATATATATGTATATATATATACAGTTTTCAGATGAATGATTTTACTGCAAATGTTGCAATGATATTATCAATGATATCATAGAAGATGCAATTACTGATGTAATAGTATGTAGGGTAATAAGCAGTATGATAGCGAGGGGATGAGTTATAGTTACCCTGGGGCATGAGTTATAGTTTCTTGAGATAACTAGAACTATAATTGCAGAATTTCTATGGTTCTGTGCATGTAAATTCCTATCCTAACTACAGCGTCCCTGTAAAGTTTGGTTGTTTTAGTGCATTCCTAAGGTTTTTTAAAATACTAATTCCTAACTATAACTTCCTTATTACCTTTGTTTTTTTCAGTGAATTTCATTTTTTTTTTTAACACAGCAGAGAGTTGGCCGCAGGGCCTGACCTCAACCCCATGCGCATCCAACCCCACACCACAAGGGAAAAGCAAGGAGAAGGCACTCAAAAACAGGGGGAAAAGCAAGGAGAAAGCAGTGATAACTAGAGAAAAACAAGGAGAAGGCACACAGAAAACACGGGAAAAAGCAAGGGAAAAGCAGTGAAAACTAGGGGAAAGCAAGGAGAAGGCACACAAAAAACAGGGAAAAAGCAAGGAGAAAGCAGTGGGAACGAGGGAAAAGCAAGGAGAAGGCACACAAAAAATGGGTGGAAGAGCAAGGAGAAAGCAGTGCAAACTAGGGAAAAACAAGGAGAAGGCAAACAAAAAAGGGTAAAAGCAAGGACAAAGAAGTGAAAACAAGGATAAAAGCAAGGAGAAGGCACTGAAAAAACAAGGGGAAAGCAAGGAGAAATCAGTGAAAATGAGAAAAAAGCAAGGCAAGGGCTCAGAAAAAATGGGGGAAAGTTAAGGAGAAAGCATTGAGAATAAGGGAAAACCAAGGAGCAGGCACACAAAAAATGGGGGCAAAAGCAAGAAGAAAGCAGTGAGAACAAGGGAAAAGCAAGGGAAAAGCAAGGAGAAGGCACTCACAAAATGGAGGGAAAAAGCAAGGAGAATGCAATGAAAATGAGGGAAAAGTAGTGAAAAGGTGCTCAAAAAACAGGGAAAAAGCAAGGAAAAGACAGCCACATTTGGTGTAATTCCGTCCATGGTTCAGGCCTCCCTTCCCTTTTTCTTGGCCTCGGGTAAAGAAATCACGCCAAAACCTTTCACACAGCAGCTGAACTCAGTTTGAAAATCTTATAATGATTCATCAAACAGAGCCAGCGTATTTGACAAAATAAATAACGCCTTACCTATGAAACCTAGGTCCTAATAATAACCACATACTGGCAACCGGCAGTATGTAATATATATATGTGGGAATACATGTGGGTGCATAGCATGGAAATAGCACACGTTCTGGAGGCAAATGTGGGCTTGAATGGTGAAAGCTATATGACGCTCCATTTACAAGTCACTAAGGTTCGAGGTGCACATATTACTGCTTGTTAAACAAGGTAAAAGCTGAGTGCAACTGATGTTTGCAAAGGTAAGTTTAAAAACCTTTTCTGAAAAATGTGTGAGAAAGGCCAAATTTCTGTTGACACTAGATTATCCACTAATGAATATCTGTCACAAACCCATTTTTAATAGTTGTAATACAGTGCTGTATACGAATTGTGTGAAGCAATTGTGTTTATAAGGTGTGGTATTCATTTTTAGAACTTTGTTGAAGATTTTGTGGCCTTGTACATTGTTGAATAATGCGGAATGTAGTGGAGCCCCACTTAGAAGTGATTTATCTGATAATGGCATTTTAAGCAACACTGAAAGGTAGTATATCAGTATGCTCTTCTCAGGAATGTGTATAGTGTATTTTACCAAACTTCTGGCAGAAGGTGTCTTTTCTGTGGCAAATGCATACCAGTCAACCTCTTAACTTGCAGGTTATGTGGAGTATTTTAGAGGGTGATAGCGCGTCCAGTCTTTATAAATTACCTGTACTTGGACACGCCGGAGGTCGGTGGACCTTTTAACCGAGTTGGGATCTCCTCATCCAAAATTAGTCAGATCTCTCATATCAATAGTCAGTAATCATTATAATCAATACCCAATACTAAATTAATGGATCAAACAACACATTAAGCATCAATAACAATCGGTATTTCGACGCACCATGACCTTTCAGTCATGAATAACCACACCAGTTTATTAGAAGTTAGTGAATTTATTTCCCTATATTAACAAAGCTAGCATGATATAAGTGAGTCTCAAAATCAAACGGTATACATATACGAACATTACTATCTGTCCATAGAGGCGGAAGAAACGCAATCTACGCAAAATCTGGATTATAATGCACTCGGTTATAGCAATACAAATCACTAGTATAAGCAACTGAATTTGACTAATTGCATACATCGGTCAGCATAACAAGATTTCAATTTAGCATGGTGCATCAAGTGAATACCTCAACTAACCTCTAATTAGCATTGGCATGTGGGGCTTCATGCAAAACGAATTTAGTTAAAACAAATTTAGAAAACTCCTAGCTTGGGCCCTATCAAAATAAGCAGTTGGTACCTAGGAAGGAAAACACAATGCATAATACAATTATCCTTTCATATTTACCAAATACAATCAGCATTCAAGAAAAGTCTTCGTCCTTCAGGTATCGGTTCGATCAGCATGGGGCAGATTTCAGAGGGGCAAAGTTAAGGGCAAGTTTCCTTGCAGCAGCAAGGAGAATGGGGCAAAGGTTACTGCATGGGCAAGACGGGGCAAAATTAAAGTTAAAGTCTCTAGGGTGAGAATTCTTTAAAGTCTCTTTCTCTGCGACAGAGAAAAGGCATCAAGGACTTGTCCCAAAATGGCGTCTTGGATCAGACTTCAAAATGGCATCGTAGAAAATGGCTGACTTCTCTTTGTCAAGTGGGTTTAAGTAAAAAACATTCCAAATTCCTCAGGGTCTTCCATTGGAGGGTTCATAGGGTGGCTTCCTTTTGACCAATGAATAGTGTCTTTCTCCTAGTACTCATTTATGCATAAGGCGTCCTTGGGGCCTTGGAACACAAGTTGCAACAAAGTTTGTCAATTATTTCTGTATCAGTACTTTTATTGTCCGCACCTGCAGAAACTGACCTTGCTTCAAAGGGGATGAAACTAGCCTAGCACAAAACCTTGAGATAAGTGTATTAGTCATCTCTACTGGAAAAATACAACCTTAAAGTAAAATAATGTCTTTGTTAATACAAGTGAAAACCACGCAGTTAAATTTGAGACCAGGCAACTAGGCCAAAGCCTCTGCTAAATTTATGCTAAGCATATAACAGTTTCGACAAGAAAATCATACAAAACATTTGCAATTATGACGGATTACTACATTTTCAATTCTTCATGATTGATTAAGCTCGTTTATAATAGTGGCGAACTAGCCTGTGGGCACAATTTCCCACGTACATTATTTTTCTTTGCTAAAATCACACTACCTTATACGATTTTGATTACATGATATATGAATATTTGTTAGTCCTTCTTTTTCTGCGTCATCAAGGGTAACTACAATAAGGTAAATAGAAAATTGCCCACAAGTGTAACATGTTGAACTACTTCAAGTCCACAACTCTTGTAGGACACTGTAACAATGACTTGATGAATTCATCAGCAATGTCATAAACAATGTAATTTGAGATGTCATCAGTGATGTTGTCAATGATGGCTTTTACCATTTCATGAATGATGTAATATGTGAGATAATTAACAGTGCATGGTGGGGTGCCAGTTATAATGAGCTCAGTGAACTTTAGTTGGTGAATTTCACGTGGTTTTCAAACAGCTAACTAAAACATCACTTTAACCTTTTTTTTCAGTAAATTTCCAGGGTTTTATTTAACTTAAGCTAAGATCTTATTAGCATCCCTAACTATAACGTCACTTTAATCTTTATTTTTTATTTTATTTTAACATATGATAAGATCGTATTACAATACATAGCTATTACATCACTTTAGCCGTTGCTTGTTTCACTTAATTTCTTTTTTCTTTTTTACATATTCATCCAACCACTAGCTCTAAAGCAAGCACAGTACATTGGACAAATGTTGCTGGTGCAACTACTTTCTGTTTATCTCTGTAGTTTTTAAATTCCAATTTCGCCTGTGCATGGTGGTGGAGGGTCTGTGGTATTTTTCTCTGTAAGTGGTTTCTAGTCTGGAGTGGGCAGCCTGTGTTCATGTCCCCAGGCTGCTTCTGATATTTTCTGATCCTGGCACTTGTTCTGTTAGTGTGACTGAGGTAGAATGGAGCGTGGGACTCCTACATCAAGATATACACTAGACCCCAGAAACAGAATTAAGACAGCTCCTCTTGCCTCATTCACTTCTTTAGGCTGGATTTCCTGTTTAGAAAAGATTATTGTTTTTTTTATTTATGACAATCGTATTTTTGCTACTATGGTCTTGCATTTAAAGCACATTAGAAGGTTTTCTTCATGCATTGCAGGCACTTTGCCAGTTAATCATGAACAAGCTCTCACATTCAATGTGCAGACATGAAGATAAGACAGTGATGTAGGTATTCTGAGACCATGTTAGTTAGGGGATATCAGATACACTTGTCCCTCTACTTCTGCTGAGCTAATCTCCAGTCGTACTTTCCCTCACTACACTGTCATGCTATCCCCACATTTTCTAGTCAATCCATGCGCAGAATCAATGGCCAGCATCCTGGCTATGGCCCCTGGTGTAACTCTGTCCTGCAGAGCTCTTTAAAAAAATATTACACATCACTGCCTGGATATTTCCCCACTTCTTCAAGAAGGATGACTCAATATTACCCCCCCCAATAAGAGAAAATATCTTTAGGTCTTTCCTCAGACCTATTCCTTGCCAGATCGGAGGTTGTTGAGTCAAGATAGCTTCTCCTGTTGTTGGGAATTGCGTTGCCGGGCATGCTTTCAAGTGACTCCAGCTGATGTGGTAGCATGTAGCAGGCAGTTTTATTTAGCCATTAGAATATGATGAACTACTCTCACAATGGAAGACCTTCTCTGAGTCTGATATATGTTTGGTGATTGTTTGCAAGAATAATCTCTTGACCTTCTTGTGACTGTTGATTGTCTTGTTCCCAGAGACGGTGATAACATGCTGTCTTTGGTTGGCGTGCCCTCAAGTGGCAATCCAGTCAATTTAATTTAAATGTGATAAAATAATCAATGAGCCTTTGGGTGATTTTCTGGTGGTCATGCCCCAAATACTTTCATATTCTCCTCCATCAAGTGTGCTCCTGCTCGGAGATAGTGAATTTTGCTCATATTTGACCTATGTGCTTTTTCTAATCCCTATCTGACAACTATTGTTTGCATCATCATAATTCTTGTCTATCTTCCTCTGTCTTGAGATTGCCTGCTGCCTTTCAGTTCTTTCCCTATCTTTCTCAGGTGCATTTCTATTTTGATTAGCAGAGTCTTGTTCGCTACCAGATCTGCATCTTGTTTCTTCCTCTCTCCTCCTCACTCAACTATTGTCTGTACACTTTCTTGAAATGTTTCACTGCCTGACACCTCCTTAGAGGTGTACTTGAGGCTGGTGTACCCTTGTGACACAAAGCTCATTGGTGTTTGCATAACTCAATTGGCCTGGTCTCTGGTGGCCAAGGGCCCAGCCTCTCTCTCCTCCTGCATAGGGTACAGAGGACAACGACATTGTGCAGTGTTTTTGACTATCATGTCTCTTGGCTGGCATATTTTTGCTCATAGGAGACCTTTCTTTGACCTCAATCCCCACTGCTTTTTTCCAGTTTCTATTGTCTTCACTTGATGGTTCATGACACATCCGTTCTTTCCTAGCTTTGGTTGTTCTGATCACTAATATTGAGGTGATGGGTTGGTCATTCACCAACTCATGCCTACTGCAGGATTTCTCGCAATGAGAGTGGTTTTCTAACTAGGTAGTCCTGAATGAACTGCATCCTCTTTCATAAACATAGTAAACGCACAATGTTGTAGCAGTTTTTGTTAAAAGCTCGCCCAGCTCCTGGCATACTGAGTTTGAACTCTTGCTTTATTGGACCACATCCTGGCTACTGCCATGCCGAGCTGGAAATGTGGCATTCTTGATCTACATCCCAGTTCCCGGGCATGCCAAGTTGGAAAGTGTAATTCCCG
The DNA here is from genome assembly GCF_031143425.1 of Pleurodeles waltl. NCBI lineage: Eukaryota > Metazoa > Chordata > Amphibia > Caudata > Salamandridae > Pleurodeles > Pleurodeles waltl. The sequence continues at coordinate 1,089,575,766 of NC_090440.1, forward strand.
GTCCACATTTTGCTCAGGGTCAACTGTGCTTAAAATGTTTCTTTGAGTTTTTTTGTATGTCTCAGGCTCTTCTGTGGAGAACGTCCTGTAATAATACCATGACACAATCTCACCTACAACATCTTGCTGAATAAAGTAAAAAGGGAAAGGAAAGCATTCCTAAAAGTGTTCCTTCTTACACAAGCAAAGGCTACCTGATCACAGGTGGTCATAATAAAAAGCAAAGATGGCATTTATTATCTGCCTTGCACCACTACATTCCCAAAGCTTCAAACAGGGAAAATATTCTGAACAAACAAGGAAAGGTCCTTCCAGATAGGTCTAGTGTGGCTTTTGGTCGAAATTAGGGGCAGGGTAAAGGGGAACTGTAAGCTGCTGAAGAGTGTCGGCAATCAAATTATCCAAGACTACACTGACACATACAAATGAACACTACTCTAAAAGAAGAGAGGGCAGTTCAATTTAAAGCCATGAAGATAAAAAATTATTACAATGTATTTGCCCACTATTTAATAATTAAGGTTGTGTCTCTGTCTATTAATAAGATCCCTCCATCAGGAGAATTGCAGAAGTTGGTGGCAGCCTTGTCCAGGCACTTATGGATGAATGGGACTCATAATGTGAGAAGGCATTTGAGATCATCCCAAACCATCAACACATGATGGTGAGGGCAGCCTGAAATGCTTTTCAAACTGCTTCTAAAGAAGCAGTTTAGATAAAGAGATAAACACATGAAATGCATCCAGATTCAAAGCAGGTACCTTAAACGTTACCAAGACAGAATTAATGATGACAGAGAGAAAAAATATGTTGAATTGAAAAACAGCCACCATGTTATTTTCTAACTTGTCTCCCGCTGGGTGTGGGGATTCAATATACCTTCCTTCCCTCAAGCAGTACATTGTATTTTACTTAACACGGTATCTTCTCCCTTTTAAAGGAGATGGTTTGGCATAACAGCCTGACCTGCCAACTTCAGAGCTGGAGGAACCAGACTCGAGCCTTGGCATTGGCACAATGTCCTGTGATTGCGGGGGAATCACTTAATCCCCCCATGCTTACAATTCCACGCCTTGACTCCCTCGTCCTTACAGTTCAGCACCTTGGGACCCATATAAACAGGAATTCACTTAAAAAAACATAGATTACGGGGCATTGTAGTGAGGCTCACATTTTAAATGTACAAAACCATAGAAATTCATCTGTTATAGTTAGTTATTTCAAGTAACTATAACTCGTACCCTGAGGTAGCTATAACTCGAGCCCTCGTCCTGCACTGCTAATTAACCCAGATATTACGGCACTCATGACATCTTTTATAGCATCATTGGTAATATCAATGTCATTTGTGCAGTAAAGTTATTGAGGAGTAAACAGTGTATGGCGGGGCATGAGTTATAATTACTTGAAAAAACTCTGACTATAACATGAATTTCTTTGGTTTTGTAGGTTTAAAATGTGAGCCTAACTACAACATCCCTGTAATCTTTGGTTCTGTAAGTGAATATATGTAGTTTTTGTACAGTAAAATGATTTTGCATTATATCTAACAATAACTTATTATGCTGTAGTATAGTGGATCGCAGGTACTAGAATGTGCTTAAATGCACTTTGCTCATAAAGGGTGCTCAACTAGCACTGAGGCAATTTTTTGCACCGAGGCTAGTATTTGCTACATCTTTGCATGTTAAAGTGTCTCTAAAAAATTGTTAAAAGCTGCATTACTTTAGATCAAGATATAAAACTATTTATTTCTACCAATTTACATTCATTAAGTGCACAGTATCACAACAAATCTCCACCTGCTATATTCCTAAGACTCTGCATGAAAAATTGACCTTCGCTTAAACTTTCAATTTTTCCCTCCCTTATTTATTTTAAATGCACTTGTCCTTCCCTTTTACGTTCTGCGAGTCTGTTGTGTATATAAACCATTCAAATCTCAGGCCTATCTTATTCTCTCTTTGAAACCATATTACTCCAACCTAACAATATCTATTCATTCTAGCAGTTGTTACCTTCTCACAGAGCCCCCTCTATGATTACGCCTAAGTTATTAATGCAAAAAAAGAAACTGGAGTAGTATTGATGAAGCAGAAATGAAGGTTTTACATTTATTAGCGCTTAAACGTAGTACTGCAATAATCATGTGTGACTTTAACCGAACTAATAAAGATTGTACGGGGACAAAATGTGCCCTTAGAGTAGTTTGCCAACATTTATAAGCGTGCTTTATATAACGTAATGTATTAGAATTGCACTAATCCGACATAATCGTAAACGTGTGCTACGATTTGCTTGCTTGAAATGCTTTAGCTTAGCATAACTTTAGCGGAGGCTTTGGCCTAGTTGCCTGGCCTCACGGTTTAGATGCTCGTATTTTTCCAATGTGCTAATAAACGTGTATTTTTGCTTGAAGCTGTACTTTTCCACTGAGATCGTTCACATGCTTATCTTAAAGTTTCGTGCCAGCCTGGCATATTTTCTCTTTACTCCAAGGTCGATTTGCAGGTGCGGACAATGGAGGCTCTGAAAGTGAGCTAATTGGTATAAAATGTTGCAACTTGCGTACCCATCTCCAAGGATAATGTATGCTTAAGTAAAAGCTTGAGAACTGTTGTTTTTGATTGGACAATTTGAAGCTAACCTATGAACCCTCCAATGGAAGACCCTACTGGATTTGAACTGTTGTCTATAAAAACCAGGTGCACGAGAAGAAATTAGATCATTACAGCCATTGCCAGCTCGATACCCGCCATTTTGCAGACTTCGTAGCTAATATGGCCCACTTTGCTGCGACGCCATTTTGAGAGACTTTGATGCTTTCTCTAATCGAGAGAAAGAGACTTTAAATGATTCTTGCCCTAGAGACTTTAACTTTGATTTGATCCCTTTGCATGAAGTAGTAGTTTTACCTTGCCGCCGTGAGGCAATAGCCCCGTCCACCCCTGCCCCTTTGCCCCGTCCCATGCCGATCGAAAGGGTACCCATGCTGATCGAGAAACGGTACCTGTGAGACGAAGACTTCCTTGTATGCTGATCGTAATTGGTAAATATGAAAGGAAAATTGTAAAATTGCATTGTGTTTCTTTTAGGTAACCAACTGCTGATTTTTTGACAAGATCCCTAGCTAGGAGTTTTCTAAATTAATGTTGCTAAATTGTTTTGCATGAAGTCCCACATGCCGATGCTGATTTGAGGTTAGATGAGGATTCCTTCTGTTGCACGATGCAATTTGAGACCTTGTTATGCTGACTAAATGTATGCAATTAGTTCATTACAGATTATAGTTTTAGTGATTTGCATTGCTATTATCGAATGCCTTGTGATTCAAATGCTACATAGATTACACTTGTTTCGCCGTTATGGACAGCTATTAATGTTCATTTACGTTTATCATTTGGTGTTGAGACACATTTATATTGTGCTAGCTTTGTTAATATAGGGAAATAAACTCACTAACTTTGCAATAAACTGGTGTGGTTATTCCTGACTGAAAGGTCAGGGTTCGCCGAAATGTATTCTGGACTAATTGTTAAGTGTTATGTTGAGCAGGGTATTGCTTATGTTCGTTATTGATTATTGATTTGATGCAATTGATCGACATAAGAGTACGGAGAGTTCCCACTTAGTCAAAAGATTCATCGGCCTAAAGAGCGTCCAAATACAGGTAAATTATTAGTACGGACCGCTCTATCAGTAGATGGTAGCAGAGGACGGTTTCGTCTTTTGGGACCCTGTACTCTTAAAGTACATGGTGTTGAATTAACGGTTTCAACTTTTGAGACCCCATTCGAGAAGTTGAATTAGATTTTTCTTGGATAAAACTGATTGACAGAATGATGATGGGCTAGGTCCACCGCGACTTTCCCGGGATCTCGGAGCTTGCGAATGAAGAGAATGGAGGTGTGGAATCAGCGTTGGCGGTACTAGTGATGGTATGAGTGAAGTTAGGGTTTTGCGCTTGCACAGCTTATTGCCGCAGGGTGTGTGAAAAGGTTGCGAGGATTTTTCTTTATAGAGGATAGCGGAGGTGCGACTCCGAGTGTAGAAGTAGAGAAGTCGTCGAACTTCATAGAAATAGCGGAGGTGCGTCTCCGAGTGTGAGAGTAGGGAAGTCGTCGAACTTCACGTGTATGTGGCGCTTTGTGCATAAAAAGGTCCACGTGGTTGTTGTTGTTGAGACGGGCCCTGCGAGGTCAAGAGACTCCGGAGTATGTTGATGCATGTTGTGGTCTGGGCGGTTTAGTAGGTTGATCGGGCGTGGTCAACAAGTCGGTACGTGTGTTAAGGGAGTGAAAGGAACTTCGACTTCGGGCTTTGACAAGATTCTAAGTGCACTAGAATAGATCATTGACAAGTTGAGAGTAGGTCTGCGGGTCAGATTTGCTTGCGAACGTGGGGACCGAGAAAGACGGAATAGCGGCCGAGGCTAGTGAAAAGTCCCTAAGGTCCTGAAGCGACTGTGTTACCCTTCCTGTAGTAAACCGACAGATCTGTTTTATTTTTGGTAGCTCGCGATATATGCAAGAAGTTGTTACGAGAGGAGCTGAGTGAAGGAGGACTAGCCGCGAGGCTTTGTCAGCCGCAGTGTGTGTGAGTGTGACGCCACTAGGAGCCGCGCTGGGATAGGTTGGTTGTAGGCAAGGGTCGCGCACGGATTGGACGCAGTCCGTGGGGCTCGATTGGAAGGGGAAAGGCAAGCGAAGAGTATTCCGGGAATTAAAGTCACCTATTGATTGCAAAGTTTGTGAAATAAAAGACGAGAAAATGAAATTCTTTAAAGCATTCAGGAGTGCGATGAAGGGGGAGTCTTACATTAAAGCGAGCGTAGGAGAGGAGACGCCGCCCGAAGGTACACCAGCTTACATTGTAATGGAGGAAAAAGGGGTAGCTCCGTGCCTTTGGCTAAAGCAATGGCACAAGCTGACAGAGAAACATGGGAGCGTAGCGTTCCCGATCCATGGGACATTCAATATAAGGATACTAGAGAATTTGAGATTCACGATGTACGACATGAAGGTACCTCCAAGGCCAGCACAGTTTGAGGCTCTAGCAATTTGGGAACTGATGGCCAGACAGCAACAGCAAAATAAGTTCGAGAACAGGATAAGGAAGGTAGAAAAGACACTAGCGGACGCTAGGTGGGATAATGCACAGAAGGTGTGGAGGTCAGATGTATTGCAGGGGATAAAATTGTTTCCCGCAATTACTAAGGAAGAAGAGGAGACAGGTAAGAAAGCTACCTGTAAGACAAACAGGAGGTGTTCCAAGGATAGAGAGGACGAGGAAAAGTTGAGGAGAGAAGAGGAGTTAGAGGATGAGGAGTTAATAATGCAATTGCTGAACGACCGTCCACCACCTTATGCAGAGAGTGGACAAGGTTCAAGTACCAGTTCTGCCCCTCCGGCATCGGTACAGAATAATGAAACACAGAGTTCAGGGGCTTCATCGGGATCTAAGGACCCGAGTCTACTGTTCACCCCGCAGATACCGCAGGTTAGGAGAATATATCCAGATGTGCCCATGCTGAAACCAGCAGAAAATTATCAGCCGCAGATCCCAGGGTACTACAGCAGTGACAACGGTGCAGGAATGATTCTAGATCCAACCGTAAGGGGAGTACAGAATGGTCACAATCCAGCAATGGCACAAGCTGAATCAACTCAGTTTCTGATGCCTCAAAAGCAGATGCAGGGGGGAAATGCACATGCTCAGATGACGGGGAGTCAGATGGGCATGCCGGCAATGATGACCCATGGTGTGGGAATGAACATGCCTCAGAACATGGGGAATGGACAAAACCCAGATGCGATATCACTACCCATTACTGTAGGTCCACCGGTACCTCTGTACAGCCAGCCTAACTTAGGTATGAGCAGTCAGGGATCAATGCTGCAGAATGGGACAGAGAGGAGGTGCATAGAAAACACTCCAGGGATAACTCCGATAGCGGCTCAGCCAACTGGATCTGGGACTTTGATGGAGTTTAGTCCCATATGTGCTCAGTCGACACTGGTGAGGTCGAGTCCCCCACTGATAATACCTCTGTCATCGAACACTGAAAAGTTGCCGCAACCATCAATGGCAGTCGATGTGAACGCTACACTGATGGGGTTGAATGTGCAACAGCTGACACAATGGTTCAACAGTCTAAATTCTACACAAAGCTCGGACAGTGGGAAGGGAGAAGATTATGTCAATAGGATGAGGTTGAACATGGAAGCACAAGAATAGGTGGAAGGGACTATGGGTGTGAATAGGTTAGAGTCCTACTCGGAAGAAGAGCTGAGGTATCTATGCCCAAGGATTACTAAAGAAGTGAACAAGGTACACAAAAGCTTGCAGAAAGTAGCTGACAAAAACGGGGTTGATATAGACAAGACGAAACACTTGAGCAGGAGCTATAGGTTGGATTTTGGGACCACAGATTTTGAACACATGAGGTCAGCAGGCATGAAGGCGCACCTTAGAGAACTGCTACAGAGTGCACAAGTGTGGAGGTGCTTAGACAAGTGGGAAAGCAGGTGGGTAAAGAGAAAGGAAAAGAGGAGGGACAGTGCTACGGAACTCAACGAGAAAAGACCGCAGAGTAGCGAGGCAGTAACCATGTTACCAATGAGGGAGACAGCAGGGGGAAAATTAATACATGTACCATGGCACAGAAGCGACATTCAGTCTTTTACGGATGATTTTCCCAAACTGAGAGAGAAGCTGATTGAATGGTATCAACAGACTGATAGGTTTGTGAAGCTTGCAAAATGTCTTTGGGAAGACCTGAACACCCTCTTTGAGATTGTGGTTCCGGCAGATTTGTGGGAGGATTGCAAAAGAGCTGTAGGTTGGCCGACGAGTGAACCAGAAAGAGACAGGGAGACGGGTGCACCATCACCTATGGTGATGAGCTTGTACTACAAGGTGATTGAGCATTTGAAGACGAAGGTTGCCGCGAAAAATGTGGATTGGCAGAAGATCGATCGAACGGCCCAAGAGGCTAAAGAGTCGATTCATAGTTACTATGAGAGATTGTTGAAGGCGTTTAAGAACCATAGTGGCACAGAGACAATAGAGGCGAAGGACATGCTTCATTTTGTGTTCAGATTTGTGGAAGGGCTGAGACCAGAGATAAGCCAGATGATAAAGTCGCATTTGATTTGTTGGCAGTCGAAACCGATTGATGAGGTGTTGAACTATGCGAAATACTGTAGCGACGAAATTGAAGTGAAACAGAAAAAGTTGAAAGAGAAGGTGATGATGATGCAACTTAAAGCAGCTCAGACAGGTCTGCAAGGTTTGCAAGGGATGCAAGGGTTCCAACAGCAGGTACCGCAACCGCAGCCGCAGTTGCAGGGAAATATGATGTTTCAGCCACAGGGCAGAGGCAGAGGAAGAGGAGGTTTTGCGAATAATGGTCCGGATTTGAACACTGTTGTGACTGGTGTGCAGGCAATGAAGAAGGTGATGCCGTGTCACGTGTGCGGAATTGTCGGTCATTGGAAACGCGAGTGCCCGATGGTGGTGCAGGAAGGTGCAGGTGCAGGGGTTGGTCAGCAAAACAATGATGTCAATGCATTTCAGACAATGAGTGGACCGAAAATGAGAGGTCCAAACCCAAATTTCCAGACCGTAAATCAGTTTCAGGGATTACAACCTATGCAGCCGCAGCAGATGCAGATGCCTCGTATGCAGATGACGCAAATGCAGCCAATGCAACAGCAGTTACCCATGGTACCTAATCAGCAAATGCAAATACCTTTGGCACCAATGAGTCAGCAGCAAGTGATGGTTCCTCCACAGGTCTCGGGTCAGGTAATGAGTACAAATGGCACAGTACAACAGTTCCCACTACACAGTGAGAGTGGAATAAACAATGTATGGGAGAGTGAAAGTTCAGAAGAAGAAGGAGATTGTGTGCTTGCAGCATCCTTGGAAGTTGATCAAAAGGGTCCGTACGTAGAGGGAAGAGTAATGGGTCATCATGTTTCATTCTTGGTTGACACAGGAGCCACACGTTCGACTGTTAAGAGCAGTGAAGTACCAAATTTGCCACTCTCAGGGAGGACAGTTCAAGTGGTGGGAGTAGCAAACAGGCACCTGACGAACCCAATAACAGATCCGGTACCAGTCAGCATCGGTAACTATCAAGGGGTGCATCAGTTTGTGGTATGCGACTCAAGCCCGATAGCACTGTTAGGGAGAGACCTATTGTGCAAATTGGGTTGTTCGATCATGTGTTCGAACGAGGGAATAACAATTCAGACGAGCAGTGATGGGGAAGAAGAGGACAGTGTAGAGGGGGATGAGATGGAAACTGTCGATGAAGAATATCCTCTGATTTGTCTTTTCCCGATGATAACTGAAGAAGATATTCCAGCCAAATTACGGGAAACAGTCGGAAAGGAAGTGTGGGATATGACAGGGAAAGAGGTGGGATTGATGAAAAGAGTGGAACCAGTGAAAGTGACTGTAAAGCCCAATGCAATCTTTCCCCAGACTCCACAATACCACATGGCACAAGACACCCTCATGAAAGTTGCCCAACTTATTGACGAATTTGTAAAACAGGGGGTACTGAAAGAAGTGTTAAGCAGCCCATGTAATTCACCAATAATGGGACTAATAAAGCCAAGTGGAAAGGTCCGACTTGTGCAGGACTTGAGGAAAATAAATGACATCATAGTCAAGTGTTGCCCTGTCGTACCAAATCCAGCTGTGATAATGTTTCAAGTCCCTTGCGATGCCGAATGGTTCTCAGTCATCGACTTGTCACAAGCATTCTTTTCTGTGCCTCTTCATGAGGACAGCCAATTCCTCTTTTGTTTCAAATTCCTAGACAGAGTATACAGTTGGTGTCGAATTCCTCAAGGGTTTTCTGAGTCACCGTCAATCTTCAATCAGATTCTAAAGAAAGATTTAGAAGCATTAGAATTGCCGTTTGAGTCAACCCTAGTACAGTACATTGATGATTTACTGATCGCGTCAAAGACAGAAAGTGGCTGCACAGCCGATACCACTGCTCTGTTGAACCATTTGGAAAGGAATGGACACAAGGTGTCTCCTTCCAAATTGCAGTTCTGTCAGAAGAAAGTGAAGTACTTGGGTCACCAGATAGAGAAAGGGTCACGGAGAATAATGAAGGAAAGAATAACGAGTGTACTTCAAATGAGTCCGCCCAAGACGAGGAAGGAGGTGAGGAAGTTTTTGGGAATGGTGGGCTACTGTCGTCAGTGGATTCCCAACTTCTCAACTCTAGCAAAGCCATTACTGAAACTGACCCAGAAGGATGCCTTGGATCAAATTGAACTGAAAGGAGATGAGATGGATGCTTTTGTTGAACTAAAGGAATGCATGTGCAGGGCTCCAGCTTTAGGTATGCCTGATTATACAAAGCCTTTCACATTGTTTTGTCATGAACGTGATGCATGTTCTTTGTCTGTCTTGACTCAAGCCCATGGTGGCATAAACAGACCAGTAGCATATTTTTCAGCTACTTTGGATCCGGTTGCAGCAGCACTCCCAGGGTGTTTGCGCGCCGTAGCAGCAGTTGGTATCAGCCTCACTCAGAGTGAAGGAATAGTGATGGGACACCCAGTAACAGTCATGGTCCCTCACTCAGTTGAGATACTTTTGACCCGCTCCCGAACGCAACACATGACCGGAGCAAGACTCACAAGGTATGAAACGATAATTCTGGGCTCACCGAACGTGCAGGTGAAAAGGTGCACTACGTTGAATCCAGCAACCTTGCTTCCTGGTGAAAATGCTGAAGTTGAGAACGCTGAAGACGTTGAGCATGACTGCCTTCAGGTGACTGAATTTTGCACAAAACCTCGACCTGACATTAAGGATACTAAGCTCGATGAAAATGACCAAATTGTTTTTGTTGATGGTTCATGTCTAAGAGATGGGATGGGAATTTTGAAAGCAGGATATGCTGTATGTACTGTAACAGGTGTCTTGGAAGCGGCCTGGCTCCAAGGAGTCTATTCTGCACAAGTAGCAGAACTTGTAGCCCTTACAAGAGCATGTCAACTGTCTGCATTGATGAAAGTCACCATTTACACTGATAGTCAGTACGGGTTTGGGATTGTGCATGACTTTGGACAACTATGGTCGCAGAGAGGTTTCCTGACTTCTTCAGGATCCCCAGTGAAAAACGGGGAGAGAATAAGGGAATTATTACACGCCATTCAAATGCCAGCCGAAGTTGCAGTGGTAAAGTGCAGTGCTCATACAAAAGGACAGGACTATGGCCCTCATTCTGACCCTGGCGGTCTTTGACCGCCAGGGCGGAGGACCGCGGGAGCACCGCCGACAAGCCGGCGGTGCTTCAATGGGGATTCCGACCGCGGCGGTAAAGCCGCGGTCGGACCGGCACCACTGGCGGGGTCCCGCCAGTGTACCGCGGCCCCATTGAATCCTCCGCGGCGGCGCAGCTTGCTGCACCGCCGCGGGGATTCTGACCCCCCCTACCGCCATCCAGATCCCGGCGGTCGGACCGCCGAGATCCGGATGGCGGTAGGGGGGGTCGCGGGGCCCCTGGGGGCCCCTGCAGTGCCCATGCCACTGGCATGGGCATTGCAGGGGCCCCCGTAAGAGGGCCCCTACATGTATTTCACTGTCTGCTGCGCAGACAGTGAAATACGCGACGGGTGCAACTGCACCCGTCGCACAGCTTCCACTCCGCCGGCTCGATTCCGAGCCGGCTTCATCGTGGAAGCGTCTTTCCCGCTGGGCTGGCTGGCGGTCTGAACGAGACCGCCCGCCAGCCCAGCGGGAAAGTCAGAATTACCGCCGCGGTCTTTCGACCGCGGAACGGTAACCTGACGGCGGGACTTTGGCGGGCGGCCTCCGCCGCCCGCCAAGGTCAGAATGAGGGCCTATGTTTCTCTGGGAAATGCATATGCGGATCAAGTTGCAAGATTTTGTGCCTTGAACTGTATATTACTCAGAGATGAATGGAATTCGATAAGTGAATCAGAACTCGAACCAGCTGAAGCATTTGCCTTGAAGGTTGTAGATACAATCGATGAATTAAAAGCACTACAGAATAACGTCAGGGAGGATGAAAGAGATTCCTGGATTAAATCACAGTGTATAAAGAGACCAGATGAGCTATGGGTTTCAAATGAGGGAAAATTTGTTTTGCCAAACAGTCTCTTATCACAGCTTGCGCGGTTCTATCATGGGCAAGCTCACCTAGGGAGAGATGCCATGATAAGATTGTTCAAAACTGATTGGTTTAACCCCAGATTTCGTCAAGCTGCAGAAGCAGTTTGCCATCGATGTGTCACTTGCCAGCAGATTAACCCAGGAAAGGGAACAGTTGTGAACGCCAGCCACATTGGCAGGGCCAGTGGGCCATTTAGTAGGATGCAGATAGATTTCATTGAGATGCCTGTGCATGGGGGTCTGAAGTATGTGTTGGTGATTGTGTGCATTTTTAGTCACTGGATTGAGGCATACCCCACACGTAGAAATGACAGCCTTACAGTTGCAGAGCTATTGTTGAGAGAGTTGATACCACGTTTCGGATTCCCGATCTCTTTAGAATCAGATAGGGGAAGTCACTTCAATAACGAGGTGATAAAGTTACTTTGCGAAGCGCTGAACATTGAGCAAAAACTGCATTGTAGCTATCGCCCTGAAGCATCAGGACTGGTGGAGCAGATGAATGGTACACTGAAGTCAAGAATGGCGAAAATATGTGCATCGACAAATTTGAAATGGCCTGACGCATTGCCCTTGGCGCTAATGTCAATGAGAAACACCCCTGATAGAAAGACTGGATTGTCTCCGCATGAAATTCTCATGGGCAGGGCTATGAGGCTTCCTGCAGTTCCCGCGAACGCGCTTTTGAATATTACAGATGATATGGTGTTAGACTACTGCAAGGGTCTGGCTGACGTGGTTCGCTCTTTCTCTCACCAGGTGGAAGCGACCACCTTGCCACCGATCCAAGGTCCAGGACACGCACTGAAAGGTGACTGGGTCGTGGTAAAGAAGCACGTGAGGAAGTCGTGTCTGGAACCCCGTTGGAAAGGCCCTTTCCAAGTAATCCTGACGACAACTACCGCTGTGAAGTGTGCGGGGGTTCCCAACTGGATCCACGCCAGTCACACAAAGAAGGTGTTGTGTCCCACAGATGAGGAAGTTGAAGCGCTGAAACTGCCAGTGCCTGATAAAACAGTGCTGAGTGCTGAGACAGAACAAAACCAAACTAGAAGCGAACAGGCAGAAGCAGGAGAGAGAGAGATATTATTGGAGGGCGAAGAGTCCGACTCACTTGGGGAAGACCAAGGAGAAAGTTCAGACAGCGACGAAGAAGCTGAAGGTGACAAAGAGCCTGAAGCAGCTGAGGGTAGCAAAAAGCCTGAAGCAGCTGAAGGTGACAAGGAACCTGAAGCAGCTGAAAGTGATACAGAGCCTGACGAAAGTAACAGTGACGGAGGGCTCGAAAAAGGTGAAAAAGCAGGAGAGCCTGATCAGAGGAGGGCTTTCCCAGAAGCAGACGATACAGAAAAAGAAAAGGAGAACGTGATCGATTCCCCAGAAGGAGGGGACAAGGCCGAACGGAACGAAAAAGTTCAAGCTTCTACAGAAAAGGTCGCAGGTCCGTCAAATGGACACGGTGCAAAGAGGAGACTAAGTATATCACCAGTTAAACAAAGGACTGGAGAAGGTTTGAACGACGGAGAAAGGCCAAAAGTGAAAGAGAAAAGAAAGGAAGTGTCTGTCGTGGTACCAACCTCAAGTGAAGGAAAAGACTTGGCCAAAGAGGAAAGTACCAGTGAGGCAGAATCGAAAAGAGAAGCAAAATTGAAAAGGAAAAGGATACCGAATAGGAGATATTCCGGTCCAGAATGGGCATATGCCGTCAATGATGATTGGACTGACGAGTTTGTATCTCTAAGCATCGAGAACGAAGAAGAAGAGATACCAATAGAAAAGAAAAGTTTTATGGACAGTGTTGATTGAAAGGGTGATAAATGACATTGCCTGCTACAATCTAAAGTGAAACAAACAACCAGCTGAGACATTGCTAAACCGGATGAGACATTTGCTAAACCGATAAAGACTGAGTTATTGCCGAATTGAGACAAATGCTGCTAACCGATGTGAGAAGGTAGCCTCTTTCTAGCCTTGTTACCCCCACTTTTGGCCTGTTTGTGAGTGTATGTCAGGGTGTTTGTCACTGTTTTCACTGTCTCACTGGGATCCTGATAGCCAGGCCTCAGTGCTCATAGTGAAAACACCATGTTTTCAGTATGGTTGTTATGTGTCACTGGGATCCTGCTAGTCAGGACCCCAGTGCTCATAGGTTTGTGGCCTATATGTATGTGTCACTGGGACCCTGTCACACAGGGCCCCAGTGCTCATAGGTGTGCATGTATATGTTCCCTGTGTGGTGCCTAACTGTCTCACTGAGGCTCTGCTAACCAGAACCTCAGTGGTTATGCTCTCTCATTACTTTCAAATTGTCACTAACAGGCTAGTGACCATTTTTACCAATTTACATTGGCTTACTGGAACACCCTTATAATTCCCTAGTATATGGTACTGAGGTACCCAGGGTATTGGGGTTCCAGGAGATCCCTATGGGCTGCAGCATTTCTTTTGCCACCCATAGGGAGCTCTGACAATTCTTACACAGGCCTGCCACTGCAGCCTGAGTGAAATAACGTCCACGTTATTTCACAGCCATTTTACACTGCACTTAAGTAACTTATAAGTCACCTATATGTCTAACCTTTACCTGGTAAAGGTTAGGTGCAAAGTTACTTAGTGTGAGGGCACCCTGGCACTAGCCAAGGTGCCCCCACATTGTTCAGAGCCAATTCACTGAACTTTGTGAGTGCGGGGACACCATTACACGCGTGCACTACATATAGGTCACTACCTATATGTAGCTTCACCATGGTAACTCCGAATATGGCCATGTAACATGTCTATGATCATGGAATTGCCCCCTCTATGCCATCCTGGCATTGTTGGTACAATTCCATGATCCCAGTGGTCTGTAGCACAGACCCTGGTACTGCCAGACTGCCCTTCCTGGGGTTTCACTGCAGCTGCTGCTGCTGCCAACCCCTCAGACAGGCAGCTGCCCTCCTGGGGTCCAGCCAGGCCTGGCCCAGGATGGCAGAACAAAGAACTTCCTCTGAGAGAGGGTGTGACACCCTCTCCCTTTGGAAAATGGTGTGAAGGCAGGGGAGGAGTAGCCTCCCCCAGCCTCTGGAAATGCTTTGTTGGGCACAGATGTGCCCAATTCTGCATAAGCCAGTCTACACCGGTTCAGGGACCCCTTAGCCCCTGCTCTGGCGTGAAACTGGACAAAGGAAAGGGGAGTGACCACTCCCCTGACCTGCACCTCCCCTGGGAGGTGTCCAGAGCTCCTCCAGTGTGCTCCAGACCTCTGCCATCTTGGAAACAGAGGTGCTGCTGGCACACTGGACTGCTCTGAGTGGCCAGTGCCACCAGGTGACGTCAGAGACTCCTGCTGATAGGCTCCTTCAGGTGTTAGTAGCCTTTCCTCTCTCCTAGGTAGCCAAACCCTCTTTTCTGGCTATTTAGGGTCTCTGTCTCTGGGGAAACTTTAGATAACGGATGCATGAGCTCAGCCGAGTTCCTCTGCATCTCCCTCTTCACCTTCTGATAAGGAAACGACCGCTGACCGCGCTGGAAGCCTGCAAACCTGCAACATAGTAGCAAAGACGACTACTGCAACTCTGTAACGCTGATCCTGCCGCCTTCTCGACTGTTTTCCTGCTTGTGCATGCTGTGGGGGTAGCCTGCCTCCTCTCTGCACCAGAAGCTCCGAAGAAATCTCCCGTGGGTCGACGGAATCGTCCCCCTGCAACCGCAGGCACCAAAAAGCTGCATTACCGGTCCCTTGGGTCTCCTCTCAGCACGACGAGCGAGGTCCCTCGAATCCAGCGACACCGTCCAAGTGACCCCCACAGTCCAGTGACTCTTCAGCCCAAGTTTGGTGGAGGTAAGTCCTTGCCTCACCTCGCTGGGCTGCATTGCTGGGAACCGCGACTTTGCAGCTACTCCGGCCCCTGTGCACTTCCGGCGGAAATCCTTCGTGCACAGCCAAGCCTGGGTCCACGGCACTCTAACCTGCATTGCACGACTTTCTAAGTTGGTCTCCGGCGACGTGGGACTCCTTTGTGCAACTTCGGCGAGCACCGTTTCACGCATCCTCGTAGTGCCTGTTTCTGGCACTTCTCCGGGTTCTACTTGCTTCAGTGAGGGCTCTTTGTCTTGCTCGACGTCCCCTCTCTCTGCAGGTTCAATTTGCGACCTCCTGGTCCCTCCTGGGCCCCAGCAGCGTCCAAAAACGCCAAACGCACGATTTGCGTGTAGCAAGGCTTGTTGGCGTCCTTCCGGCGGGAAAACACTTCTGCACGACTCTCCAAGGCAAGAGAAATCCGTCCACCAAAGGGGAAGTCTCTAGCCCTTTTCGTTCCTGCAGAAACCTCAGCTTCTTCTGTCCAGTCGAAGCTTCTTTGCACCCGCAGCTGGCATTTCCTGGGCATCTGCCCATCTCCGACTTGCTTGTGACTTTTGGACTTGGTCCCCTTGTTCCACAGGTACCCTAGATTGGAAATCCACAGTTGTTGCATTGCTGGTTTGTGTCTTTCCTGCATTATTCCTCTAACACGACTCTTTTGTCCTTAGGGGAACTTTAGTGCACTTTGCACTCACTTTTCAGGGTCTTGGGGAGGGTTATTTTTCTAACTCTCACTATTTTCTAATAGTCCCAGCGACCCTCTACAAGGTCACATAGGTTTGGGGTCCATTCGTGGTTCGCATTCCACTTTTGGAGTATATGGTTTGTGTTGCCCCTATCCCTATGTTTCCCCATTGCATCCTATTGTAACTATACATTGTTTGCACTGTTTTCTAAGACTATACTGCATATTTTTGCTATTGTGTATATATATCTTGTGTATATTTCCTATCCTCTCACTGAGGGTACACTCTAAGATACTTTGGCATATTGTCATAAAAATAAAGTACCTTTATTTTTAGTATAACTGTGTATTGTGTTTTCTTATGATATTGTGCATATGACACTAAGTGGTACTGTAGTAGCTTCACACGTCTCCTAGTTCAGCCTAAGCTGCTCTGCTAAGCTACCATTATCTATCAGCCTAAGCTGCTAGACACCCTATACACTAATAAGGAATAACTGGGCCTGGTGCAAGGTGCAAGTACCCCTTGGTACTCACTACAAGCCAGTCCAGCCTCCTACATTGGTTGTGCAGTGGTGGGATAAGTGCTTGAGACTACTTACCACTCTTGTCATTGTACTTTTCATAAGAGAAAAATATACAAAACAAGGTCAGTGTATATACACATAGCCAAAAAGTTTTGCATTTCCTCTTTTCACTCTTTTCTAAGTGCTGAAAAGTACTTCTAAACTTTCAAAAAGTTCTTAAAAGTTTAAAAAGTTTTTTCTGTCTTTCCAAAAAGTTCTGAAAACTTTTTTCTCTTTTTCTATCACTTTAACTCTCTCTAAAAAATGTCTGGCACAGGAAAAAATGTTGAACTGTCCAAACTTGCATATGATCACCTTAGCTGGAAAGGAGCAAGGAGTCTCTGCATAGAGAGAGGTTTGAGTGTAGGGAAGAATCCTTCATTAGAACTGTTAATTAATATGCTTAGAGTACAGGATAAGGCCATGAGTGCCAAATCTGGTGAAAAAGTAGCTAATGGTTCTCAATCTGATCCAGGGACTCCCCCAGGAAAAGGTTCAGGAAAGAAACTTCTCAGCCTGCCCATTACTAGACAGTCTAGCATAGTTGGTACAGAGGTTGAATCACACCATACTGATGGTGTGCTCTCACATTATACTGGTAGCCAAGCTGTTAGGGTGCCCTCTGTAAGGGACAGGTCTCCTTCTGTTCATTCCCATCATACCTCTGTATCTAGAAATGTCCCTCCCACCCACCCTGATGACAGATTGTTAGAAAGGGAGCTCAATAGATTGAGAGTGGAACAAACCAGACTGAAGCTCAAGAAGCAACAGCTGGATTTGGATAGACAGTCTTTAGAATTAGAGAAGGAAAGACAGAAGTTGGGTTTAGATACCCATGGTGGCAGCAGCAGTATTCCCCATAGTCATCCTGCAAAAGAGCATGATTCCAGGAATCTGCACAAGATAGTTCCCCCTTATAAGGAGGGGGATGACATTAACAAGTGGTTTGCTGCACTTGAGAGGGCCTGTGCTGTACAGGATGTCCCTCAAAGGCAGTGGGCTGCTATCCTATGGCTATCATTTACTGGAAAAGGTAGGGATAGGCTCCTTACTGAGAAAGAAAATGATGCCAATAATTTTACAGTTCTTAAGAATGCACTCCTGGATGGTTATGGCTTAACCACTGAACAGTACAGGATAAAGTTCAGAGAGACCAAAAAGGAGTCTTCACAAGACTGGGTTGATTTCATTGACCATTCAGTGAAGGCCTTGGAGGGGTGGTTACATGGCAGTAAAGTTACTGATTATGAAAGCCTGTATAACACAATCCTGAGAGAGCATATACTTAATAATTGTGTGTCGGATTTGTTGCACCAGTACCTGGTAGACTCTGATCTGACCTCTCCCCAAGAATTGGGAAAGAAGGCAGACAAATGGGTCAGAACAAGGGTGAACAGAAAAGTTCATACAGGGGGTGACAAAGATGGCAATCAGAAGAAAGATGGTGACAAATCTCAAGATAAGCATGGGGATAAGGGTAAAACCAAAGATCCCACTTCAAATCTTAAACACTCTTCAGAGGGTGGGGATAAAACAAATTCTTCCTCTTCTTCCCAACCTGCACACATTAAAAAGCCTTGGTGCTTTGTGTGTAAAAACAGAGGCCATAGGCCAGGGGATAAGTCCTGTCCAGGTAAACCCCCTGAGCCTACCACCACTAATACATCAAGCTCTAGTGCCCCTAGCAGTAGTGGTACTAGTGGTGGGACTGCTGGCAACAGTCAAGCAAAGGGTGTAGTTGGGTTCACTTATGGGTCCATAGTGGAAACTGATGTAATCAGTCCCAAGACAGTTTCTGTCACACCTAGTGGCATTGGCCTTGCCACACTGGCTGCTTGTCCCCTTACAATGGATAAGTACAGGCAGACAGTTTCAATAAATGGTGTTGAGGCCTTGGCCTACAGGGACACAGGTGCCAGTTTCACTTTGGTGACTGAAAACCTAGTGCCTCCTGAACAACACATCATTGGACAACAGTATAAGATTATTGATGTCCATAACTCCACTAAGTTTCTTCCCTTAGCTATAATTCAGTTTAGTTGGGGTGGAGTTACTGGCCCTAAGCAGGTGGTGGTATCACCTAGCTTACCTGTAGACTGTCTCTTAGGTAATGACCTAGAGGCCTCAGGTTGGGCTGATGTAGAGTTTTATGCCCATGCAGCCATGCTGGGCATCCCTGAGGAATTGTTCCCTCTCATTTCAAGTGAAATGAAAAAGCAAAGGAGAGAAGGCCTGAAAACTCAGGATCCCTCTCCACCAACAGGTAAAAAGGGTATCACAGTATCCCCTAACCACCCTACCATTCAGGATACTATTCCTGTGGTGGGAGAAACCTCTCCTGGGGTGGCACCTGTTCCAAGGGAATCATCAGCTGGCAAAGCTGGACTCCCTGAGGTGGAAGTACCTCTCTGTGGGATAACTAACATTGGTGAGAAAAACAGCACCATTTTAGTTAACATGGAGCATCCCTCCAACCCTCCCAGAGAAACTTTAGTGCAGAAACCCTGCACTACCTCACAACACTTAGGACAGCATCCCTGCCCTAGTGTGGAGCTCATAGGACAGCATCCCTGCCCTGCTCCAACTCAAGAGAAACAGCATCCCTGTTCTCTCTTCCAGCCAGATGGACAAAGTTTTTGCCCAGCTATGGCTTTTCTGAGACAGCATCCCTGTCTGGCATTTCCATCACTACAAATAGGTTCAGTGGACAATTCCCACTGCTCTAAACTAAAACTTACTGATAGAAACTCTGAAAATACATCTTCACATTGTTGCTTAGCTAAAAAACTTCAAACAGGGTGGTTTACATCCCCACAGGGAAGTAACCATATAGTGGATGATAAAGGGAGTAACCAGTCTATTGCAGAGCTACTCTCTACTTATCACCACTTAGACAATAAAGTCTCAACTGGCCAAGGTTAGCCTTATTGTCCTTCGTTTGGGGGGGGGTTGTGTGAGAAGGTAGCCTCTTTCTAGCCTTGTTACCCCCACTTTTGGCCTGTTTGTGAGTGTATGTCAGGGTGTTTGTCACTGTTTTCACTGTCTCACTGGGATCCTGATAGCCAGGCCTCAGTGCTCATAGTGAAAACACCATGTTTTCAGTATGGTTGTTATGTGTCACTGGGATCCTGCTAGTCAGGACCCCAGTGCTCATAGGTTTGTGGCCTATATGTATGTGTCACTGGATCCCTGTCACACAGGGCCCCAGTGCTCATAGGTGTGCATGTATATGTTCCCTGTGTGGTGCCTAACTGTCTCACTGAGGCTCTGCTAACCAGAACCTCAGTGGTTATGCTCTCTCATTACTTTCAAATTGTCACTAACAGGCTAGTGACCATTTTTACCAATTTACATTGGCTTACTGGAACACCCTTATAATTCCCTAGTATATGGTACTGAGGTACCCAGGGTATTGGGGTTCCAGGAGATCCCTATGGGCTGCAGCATTTCTTTTGCCACCCATAGGGAGCTCTGACAATTCTTACACAGGCCTGCCACTGCAGCCTGAGTGAAATAACGTCCACGTTATTTCACAGCCATTTTACACTGCACTTAAGTAACTTATAAGTCACCTATATGTCTAACCTTTACCTGGTAAAGGTTAGGTGCAAAGTTACTTAGTGTGAGGGCACCCTGACACTAGCCAAGGTGCCCCCACATTGTTCAGAGCCAATTCACTGAACTTTGTGAGTGCGGGGACACCATTACACGCGTGCACTACATATAGGTCACTACCTATATGTAGCTTCACCATGGTAACTCCGAATATGGCCATGTAACATGTCTATGATCATGGAATTGCCCCCTCTATGCCATCCTGGCATTGTTGGTACAATTCCATGATCCCAGTGGTCTGTAGCACAGACCCTGGTACTGCCAGACTGCCCTTCCTGGGGTTTCACTGCAGCTGCTGCCAACCCCTCAGACAGGCAGCTGCCCTCCTGGGGTCCAGCCAGGCCTGGCCCAGGATGGCAGAACAAAGAACTTCCTCTGAGAGAGGGTGTGACACCCTCTCCCTTTGGAAAATGGTGTGAAGGCAGGGGAGGAGTAGCCTCCCCCAGCCTCTGGAAATGCTTTGTTGGGCACAGATGTGCCCAATTCTGCATAAGCCAGTCTACACCGGTTCAGGGACCCCTTAGCCCCTGCTCTGGCGCGAAACTGGACAAAGGAAAGGGGAGTGACCACTCCCCTGACCTGCACCTCCCCTGAGAGGTGTCCAGAGCTCCTCCAGTCTGCTCCAGACCTCTGCCATCTTGGAAACAGAGGTGCTGCTGGCACACTGGACTGCTCTGAGTGGCCAGTGCCACCAGGTGACGTCAGAGATTCCTGCTGATAGGCTCCTTCAGGTGTTAGTAGCCTTTCCTCTCTCCTAGGTAGCCAAACCCTCTTTTCTGGCTATTTAGGGTCTCTGTCTCTGGGGAAACTTTAGATAACGAATGCATGAGCTCAGCCGAGTTCCTCTGCATCTCCCTCTTCACCTTCTGAAAAGGAAACGACCGCTGACCGCGCTGGAAGCCTGCAAACCTGCAACATAGTAGCAAAGACGACTACTGCAATTCTGTAACGCTGATCCTGCCGCCTTCTCAACTGTTTTCCTGCTTGTGCATGCTGTGGGGGTAGCCTGCCTCCTCTCTGCACCAGAAGCTCCGAAGAAATCTCCCGTGGGTCGACGGAATCGTCCCCCTGCAACCACAGGCACCAAAAAGCTGCATTACCGGTCCCTTGGGTCTCCTCTCAGCACGACGAGCGAGGTCCCTCGAATCCAGCGACGCTGTCCAAGTGACCCCCACAGTCCAGTGACTCTTCAGCCCAAGTTTGGTGGAGGTAAGTCCTTGCCTCACCTCACTGGGCTGCATTGCTGGGAACCGCGACTTTGCAGCTGCTCCGGCCCCTGTGCACTTCCGGCGGAAATCCTTCGTGCACAGCCAAGCCTGGGTCCACGGCACTCTAACCTGCATTGCACGACTTTCTAAGTTGGTCTCCGGCGACGTGGGACTCCTTTGTGCAACTTCGGCGAGCACCGTTTCACGCATCCTTGTAGTGCCTGTTTCTGGCACTTCTCCGGGTGCTACCTGCTTCATTGAGGGCTCTTTGTGTTGCTCGACGTCCCCTCTCTCTGCAGGTCCAATTTGCGACCTCCTGGTCCCTCCTGGGCCCCAGCAGCGTCCAAAAACGCCAAACGCACGATTTGCGTGTAGCAAGGCTTGTTGGCGTTTTTCCGGCAGGAAAACACTTCTGCACGACTCTCCAAGGCGAGAGGGATCTGTCCACCAAAGGGGAAGTCTCTAGCCCTTTTCGTTCTTGCAGAAACCTCAGCTTCTTCTGTCCAGTCAAAGCTTCTTTGCACCCGCAGCTGGCATTTCCTGGGCATCTGCCCATCTCCGACTTGCTTGTGACTTTTGGACTTGGTCCCCTTGTTCCACAGGTACCCTAGATTGGAAATCCACAGTTGTTGCATTGCTGGTTTGTGTCTTTCCTGCATTATTCCTCTAACACGACTCTTTTGTCCTTAGGGGAACTTTAGTGCACTTTGCACTCACTTTTCAGGGTCTTGGGGAGGGTTATTTTTCTAACTCTCACTATTTTCTAATAGTCCCAGCGACCCTCTACAAGGTCACATAGGTTTGGGGTCCATTCGTGGTTCGCATTCCACTTTTGGAGTATATGGTTTGTGTTGCCCCTATCCCTATGTTTCCCCATTGCATCCTATTGTAACTATACATTGTTTGCACTGTTTTCTAAGACTATACTGCATATTTTTGCTATTGTGTATATATATCTTGTGTATATTTCCTATCCTCTCACTGAGGGTACACTCTAAGATACTTTGGCATATTGTCATAAAAATAAAGTACCTTTATTTTTAGTATAACTGTGTATTGCGTTTTCTTATGATATTGTGCATATGACACTAAGTGGTACTGTAGTAGCTTCACACGTCTCCTAGTTCAGCCTAAGCTGCTCTGCTAAGCTACCATTATCTATCAGCCTAAGCTGCTAGACACCCTATACACTAATAAGGGATAACTGGGCCTGGTGCAAGGTGCAAGTACCCCTTGGTACTCACTACAAGCCAGTCCAGCCTCCTACAACCGATAAGTGACTTGGCCTCTTGAAGAAGACGGTGTGAACATTGCGTTCGTTCAGCTTTGTAACTGAATTGCTAAATAGTTTTTTTATAGGTGCTTCTAGCTCTCTGATTCTATACAGATCATGACACAAAACAGTAGAAAGAAATATTGTAAATATGTGTGTATAGGCTTGGTAATTGCATGTGTACTAATAATAATGGCAATAGTGCTTGCAATGCATGGAAAGGGTGAGAATGAGAAAATTGATGCTTCTACTTTTGCTCCTGTTACTGTCACTGAACTAACCGCATTGAAAAGATTAGAAATAGATGAGAGACTTTTGCATGATAAGAAAGAGCTTTCATGTAATGTTTTCTATCGCCTGCTAACAGAATATGTTGAGACTATGGATGCGAAAGATTGTTATGTGTGTACACAGATACCGACATCAGTAAAGGAAGGGGTGACATATCACCACATGCCTCTTACATACGGGATTACATGTAGTATAGTAATGTCTAGATTTTATGGTCAAACTAACATACAGTATTTTTACTCGAATTATGATGTTACCTTTGCTTATGTTCCTATAATAGCGCAGCTAAGCCAGATTGCTAAAGATTGGGATGCTAAAATAATGAGGGAATTTTTCGAGCCAATGCTACCTTTTGAAACGGCTCACGCTCATAGGGAAAACCTTACCTGCTCGCTCTCTGCAGTAGAAATAAGCTTTTTAGATCGCACAGATGATAGAAGAGCACAAATGAATGCAAAATTAGAAAAAGAGCTACATAAGAGGACTTCAGTAGATAATTATGATTTTGCTGCAATAAAGACACAAGGGAGAATAGCTTTGGATGCTTGGCATGTGGGGAAATTTTGTATATATCGAGGTGAATCTTATTATGACAACATTTTTGTAGGAGGGAGTGAGTGTAAACATACGTTTATCTTTAAGGCCAAATGGACATTCATGATGAACGGACTTGACCCTGTCATTCCAGGTGTATATTACATTTGTGGGTATAATGCCTATTATCGTCTTCCAAAGGGATGGTGGGGGAGATGTTATTTGGGTATAGTGTTCCCAAAGATTTATCAACTGGATGACCTATCGATGATTCAAAAGAAATCTGGATCACATCGTATCCAGAAAAGAGAGACCGCAGCTGCTGTGGTAGGAGATATATTTGGAGCCATGATTCCTTCATTGGGAGTTGTGTTGAATTCCATCAAAATAAGAAAGTTGTCTACTATAGTGGATAACATGTTGACAAAGTTTTCAGGTGCTATAATCCTGATAGATGCTGAACTTGCAGCGGAAAGAGCTATGACTCTTCAAAATAGGCTTGCTTTAGACATTCTTTTAGCAAAGGATGGAGGCCTTTGCAAAATGCTTGGTGCACGACACTGTTGTACATATATTCCCGACAATAGTGTGAAAATTAAAACTATGCTTGCTAATCTAACAAAAGAGAGTGCAGATTTGAAGGAATTGAAAGAACCGGGAGTGTGGGAGAAGGTTGGAAAAGGACTTGCTTCAGTGGGACATTGGATTGGGGGAATTTGGAATGGGATACTGTTAAAAATAATAGAGGGAATATTAATAGTTATAATTTGTATATTTGGAATTTGGGGAATAAAAAGGGGAATAATAATGATTATGGAAAGAATTAAAAGAAGAAAGGAAGAGAAAATAATGAAAAGAATGGCAGAAGAATACAAAGCGACAACTAGGGGAACTAAAAGGAAAAGAGAACTGACAGAATTTTAATGGAATAAAATTTGTGGGCATGGTTTGGTGTGATGACAAGTAGTCATCAGAGGAGGCATTGATGAAGCAGAAATGAAGGTTTTACATTTATTAGCGCTTAAACGTAGTACTGCAATAATCATGTGTGACTTTAACCGAACTAATAAAGATTGTACGGGGACAAAATGTGCCCTTAGAGTAGTTTGCCAACATTTATAAGCGTGCTTTATATAACGTGATGTATTAGAATTGCACTAATCCGACATAATCGTAAACGTGTGCTACGATTTGCTTGCTTGAAATGCTTTAGCTTAGCATAACTTTAGCGGAGGCTTTGGCCTAGTTGCCTGGCCTCACGGTTTAGATGCTCGTATTTTTCCAATGTGCTAATAAACGTGTATTTTTGCTTGAAGCTGTACTTTTCCACTGAGATCGTTCACATGCTTATCTTAAAGTTTCGTGCCAGCCTGGCATATTTTCTCTTTACTCCAAGGTCGATTTGCAGGTGCGGACAATGGAGGCTCTGAAAGTGAGCTAATTGGTATAAAATGTTGCAACTTGCGTACCCATCTCCAAGGATAATGTATGCTTAAGTAAAAGCTTGAGAACTGTTGTTTTTGATTGGACAATTTGAAGCTAACCTATGAACCCTCCAATGGAAGACCCTACTGGATTTGAACTGTTGTCTATAAAAACCAGGTGCACGAGAAGAAATTAGATCATTACAGCCATTGCCAGCTCGATACCCGCCATTTTGCAGACTTCGTAGCTAATATGGCCCACTTTGCTGCGACGCCATTTTGAGAGACTTTGATGCTTTCTCTAATCGAGAGAAAGAGACTTTAAATGATTCTTGCCCTAGAGACTTTAACTTTGATTGGATCCCTTTGCATTAAGTAGTAGTTTTACCTTGCCGCCGTGAGGCAATAGCCCCGTCCACCCCTGCCCCTTTGCCCCGTCCCATGCCGATCGAAAGGGTACCCATGCTGATCGAGAAACGGTACCTGTGAGACGAAGACTTCCTTGTATGCTGATCGTAATTGGTAAATATGAAAGGAAAATTGTAAAATTGCATTGTGTTTCTTTTAGGTAACCAACTGCTGATTTTTTGACAAGATCCCTAGCTAGGAGTTTTCTAAATTAATGTTGCTAAATTGTTTTGCATGAAGTCCCACATGCCGATGCTGATTTGAGGTTAGATGAGGATTCCTTCTGTTGCACGATGCAATTTGAGACCTTGTTATGCTGACTAAATGTATGCAATTAGTTCATTACAGATTATAGTTTTAGTGATTTGCATTGCTATTATCGAATGCCTTGTGATTCAAATGCTACATAGATTACACTTGTTTCGCCGTTATGGACAGCTATTAATGTTCATTTACGTTTATCATTTGGTGTTGAGACACATTTATATTGTGCTAGCTTTGTTAATATAGGGAAATAAACTCACTAACTTTGCAATAAACTGGTGTGGTTATTCCTGACTGAAAGGTCAGGGTTCGCCGAAATGTATTCTGGACTAATTGTTAAGTGTTATGTTGAGCAGGGTATTGCTTATGTTCGTTATTGATTATTGATTTGATGCAATTGATCGACATAAGAGTACGGAGAGTTCCCACTTAGTCAAAAGATTCATCGGCCTAAAGAGCGTCCAAATACAGGTAAATTATTAGTACGGACCGCTCTATCAGTATTCAAGACTAAGGGCCTGATTACAACTTTGGAGGAGGGTGTTAATCCGTTCCAAATGTGACGGATACACCACCCGTCGTATTACGAGTCCATTATATCCCATGGATCTCGTAATACGGTGGGCAGGATATCCGTCACATTTGGGACGGATTAACACCCTCCTCCAAAGTTGTAATCAGGCCCTAATAGCAATAACCAGTGGACTGCCCACTAACTGTGATGTCACTCCCCAGAACACCTCATCAGTGGTAGTAAGTACTACATAAGATCAAATTCAATTTCAATTTCAATTCAATAATTCTATTGGGTTATTAAAATAATTTACATGTGATAACTCATACAGCTTTGAATCCTTAAGGCTGCCTCATAGTGTGCCAATAAAATGTGCCCTGTACACAACATATGGCTAGGCTGCCCACAAACAAGATTTCCTAAACATGTCTTAGGGTCTCTTCTAAAACACCTATCTTGGATTTCCTGCAGAGATGTTGGCCATAAATTTCAGTGCCATGATGACTACACACTTAAAGAGAAAGAGCTGCCACCTGTCTGACTTTACGCCCAAGGTTGAGGCTGTACCTGATCTTAAGTAAAAGGCTTGCGAATATGCTATTATGGAAAAGGGCCTTTTATGTGAATCACTTTGTGCGCCATAATAAGCATCATACATTTAATTCTGGCCTGTACTGGCAGTCAGTGAAGGTGCACAATAAATGACGATACAGAAGTCACTCTTTCTATAAGTTCTTTGTATCCGCCGTAAGCAGGTGTCGTCACAAATGAGAAAGACCCTCACAGAGAATTACAAAACAGTCAATCAAACTGAAAACCTTTGCTATTTTCAATGCCATCATGGATTTGCACATTCGAGACAAATATTGTGAACATTTGGGATGTCACTGTCACGGTGTCACTTTTATTCACCTACAGTGATGTTGACTACCCTTTGCCTGTACATAAGGGGCACTGGGCTGGTTTGGTGGGCCTCGTATACTTTAGAACTAAAGATGCCGAAGGATAAACGTCCGAGAAGTTTGAGAAAACGAAATTATTTATAGTACCAAAGAGAATAGTCATATCTATCTATCTATCTTACTTTAAATGTGTCCAAATAATAAAGGCCTTTCCTAACAAAAACACATCCAATCGATTACTATTTTTGATAGTTAAGACGAAAATACATATGGTTAAATTTAATCTGTAATAGGTAGGCGGCCTAACCCATAAACAGAAAGATTATTTTACAAAAAGAGTTGCATTATTCTGTTCTTCTGATATGTGAATTTGAACTTTTTTGGATTGCAACTTGAACTTTACATTCCTCGGACTATTTACCCAAGTTAGCTTATTTTCTTTTTTGATAACTAAAGGCGAAGTCAGCAAATGGAACCGTTTCAGAGGCTTCGGCCAGGAAGGAACTGAGCAAGACGTTTGCTGCTGGCAGTGAAAGAACATTCAAACCTTTCATCACTTCCTTCTGGATATTATTTTTGAGAGAAACGTGTAGAGTAAAGTAGACCTCCTTCTGTGCTGGAACGTAGCCAAGAACAGATTTGGCAAAGGTGTTCTGAGCTGTCAAGGAGTCATGGATTTATGACAAAAAACAAGCATTGGGTAAGCCACTAGATCTCACCTATTCAAAAGCTATTGGCTTTACCAATGTGTGTTAGCCTTGTCGTACACCAACGTGCCTGCTGTTCAGCATGACTAAGCGTTAGTGGCATAGAGAAGAGCAGCACAAAGTGTCACAGAGTGGAATGGCAAAGAGTGGAGTAGAGTATTGTGCAGTTAAGAGACAGAGAGTGTCCTGAATTAGAGTGGCATAATGTGAAGGCGCGTAGAGTGGCATACACTCGAGGGCCTTAGAGTAGTGTGGACTGGTGTAGAGTGCATTGGTGTTGAGTGTTACAGAGTGCAGTGGCATTGAGTGCAGTGACATTTAATTAAGCAGTGTACAATGCTGCGTCATAGAATACAGTGGCATAGATTAGAGTGGTGCAGGGTAGAGTGCAATTGCATAGAGTAGCTTAGAGTGTAATGACATAGAGCAAAATGGTGTAGAAGGCAGTGTCATACAGTGCAGTAGATTAGAGTGGCCTACAGTGGGTTGGCGTTGAGTGCAAGGGCATAGAGTTGAGTGTTGCAGAGTAAACTTCATTGGCACAGAGAGTATTGGACTAGAGTGCAGTGGCGTATAATGCAATGTTGCAGAGTGTTGTAGAGTACAGTGGCACGGAGTGGAGTTGTGCAGAGTAGATTGGTGTGGGCTAGACTGGAGTGGTGTACAGTGCAGTGGCAAAGAGTGCAGTGGTGTAGACTGGAGTGGCAAAGAGTGATTGGCATGGAATAGAGTGTTTGAGGGTAGGTTAGAGAAGCATAGTGAAGTGGCATACGATGCAGTGGAGTAGAGTGGAGTAGTGCAGAGTGCAGTGGCATGAGTGGAATAAAGTGGAGTGGTACAGAATAGAGTGCAGTGGTGTGCAGTGGTGCATAGTAGAGTGGAGTGGCACATAGTGAGGTATTCATGGTGTGGTAGCACACTGCCATTACAGACAACACATTTTCAATTGATTGGACATTTCTTTTGCACAGACATAGTTTTACTGATAAAACTATACAGTGCACAGATGAAAACGTGTGGAAATTGCATCACTTATTGTAATGATTTTGTCGTGAGGTTATTTTAGCATTTACAATGGCACAATATTTAGTCCTGGGCCTCAAGCATGTGCCTTCTCAGCTAGTTACATTTCCCTTTTATTCTTTTTATTCTTTTAGCAAAGCTTTATTTTAGTGGATATATTCTTCATTCTTTTATCACTTACCCCTCCATGCATAGTTTTTTATAATTTCTTTACACAACATTTCCTGTGCTCAACCCAATGCTGTACCTGATATTTACCGGGTATTGCTGATCAAAAGAGTTCAATGTCTACCCTACACAGAAAAATATGTGCTGTCAGGGCAGTTCTTAGAATAACGGATATGGTGTTATAAAACACCACACACTGCCCACATCTGGGTAGAGGGGACCTTACAGCCAGCTTACCATCTCATGCTGCACGTCGACGCAGTGTCTTCAAAAACATTTTGGTTTTTCTTCATCTACATCGAAGGACTCCCAGAAGACTAACAGACCTCTTCTTCAAGTCTGAATGCAGGTATGGGGTGTGGGCTTCCTTCCCGGGACCAGAATGGCGGATTAGGGCTACTGCTGCTATTTGCTCCCATGTTGAATGTTAGTAGTGTATGGAGGGATATTAGGGACACTACTGTGAGGATGTGGTGGGACCTTCCATGTGCTTCACTTTCCTGGTCACTGCTGTGAAAACTCTGTTTCATAAAATGCACTTGCTTCAATAAATTATATATTGAACCAAGATCCTGCTTCTGTTTGTCCCTGCATGTATGAGACTTGTATAACTGAGAGAAAGGGGTACGATCTCTTCCACCATGACTTCCATGAGGAGTCAGAGTGTCATGCAATAGGCTGCCCATAAATCACTCTTACCTTTAGTATTGGTGAGGTGCTGCCAGCTACCCAGAAGGGTTTGGCCGACAGCTGTCACATGGTGTGGGATTAGAATCAGCCCCCTGTACATGGTGGTGGTGCCACTCAAAATCCAGAAGTCTTGTCAATATATAGGGAGTCTACGACATGGTGCCACCAACGTTGGTTAGGTGCTGATTTTACGCATCTCCCAAGTATCTCTGTCTAAAATCATGTAAAATCACACTAACTATCTTATACAGAGACTACATCTGTGATACTAGGAAATATCCTCCTCCGCTAGATCGGTAGTACCTATTTGAGGCTGTAGGTTGTTCAAGCTTGAACTCTTAAAAGGATTCCCCTGTTGATGTTTCTATCTCTGAACAATTAAATTCCACTTTATAAAATGGTGCACCAAAACAAAATAATTGCAATGAATGTGAGATTCCCTCTCACAACACATCTATTAAATAATGGCCTCACAGATGAGGGTTGTCGTTGAGGCTCACAATGCATACAGAATAGACATTTTTTATTCTTGGGTCACTTTTCCAGCAGCAGATGGGAATACATATCCATTTCATCACTACAATCCAGTAAATGCACCAGCAAAATATAGACCATATGCATACTTAGAAATACCACTATCTAATTAAGAACACCAAAACTGGTTTGATTGCACTCTACCCCATGTTACACAAAATGTTAGACTAGGTCCTTTAAGTAAAGACGGATCTACATAGCCAGAGTTGGCTATCTAGACACCACATCCTAACATAGGTATAGTGGCAGTAGGAGACGTACGCCACCTATGCACTAATTTAGTAGAAATATACAGATGACTAATACAGTTCCTAATGCAGACTTTGACTATCGCCCCAGCAAGGGCTGCTCCAGCGTACCCACATGTGGCCACAGTGAGCATCAATCCTGCTATGGTGAATTCAATTATGGGTAAAGTACCCAAAAAACGTGAAGACATTTGGTTTTGCTTAGCAAAAACAATGAGCGCATTGGAAGAAGTATTTCCCACGACCCCATGAGAAACATAGAATTCTCACAATGTGCTTGCCATCAGGGATGTTTCCCTCAGTGGACAACTTTGCCACTTGGGGTGCAGTATGTGCTGCACTCTATACTACCGCACACAGTACACCAACACTTGTGAATCTTCTGGAAGTGTTAAATTCAGGATGAATATGGGGTTGCCCTGGCCCTCAATCTAGGGATGCAGTGAATGGGCAAATTTGCCACAGAATCCTCAATCATATTAAGAAACCTTAAAATGTTTGCAGTACGCCAGAGGTTGCAGGATGTTCCTGTACAGGATAAAGCGCATGAGCTGCCAAAAAACATCGCTGAAACCTATTCAAGAATAGGTCAGGATAGTCTGGGGGCCAGATCATGTAGACCACAACTACAAGATAAATCCTATCAGGATTCTACCAAGCAAGCAGCAGAGGGTTAAAACAAAAACGCTAGGAAAAACAAAAACAAATTAAAGATAATACAAAACAAATAGGAGAATCTACGTGCTCTGAGAACTCTGAGAAACGCTAGAATTTGAGAAATAGAGATAGTTTAAAAACTCCTGATAAATACCAATATTTTGATACACACCAATCTCCTTCTTTTCAGGACTCACCGGATAAACGCAGTAAGAGAGGCAGGCGTTGCGAACAATGAAACGAGTATGTGAAACCAAAATTGAAATCACGACCACGGCAGAAACCGCCAACATAGACAGCCACTTTAACACTCCGACTGCCACGGCGGTACAAACAAACAGCGCAGCGGTAACTGCCAACAGACAGGCAGAAGACAATTTACCACCCACCCTATCACAACCGGGCAATCCGCCACCTTTTCCGGGGCAGAACCAACGCAAATGACAACACGGCGGAAACAGTACACAGAAGGGAAAATCACTCACCCCTCCACACCCCATGAGGAACCAGGACTCCATGGAGACAGAACTGCAGATCCTTCCAGCGATGGTCTTCCTGCTCCTCTATCAGGAGCTCCAACGACGGCGGCGACAACCACAGTGAGTACTGCACCTACAACACAGGGGAGAGGGGAGGGAAAAGAGAGTGACACACACACACGCAAGACGCAACACCCCCACCCCCACCCTCACCCACAACACCATACACACAAATACATGCTGCAACATTACATTTACACCCTGCCCACCCTGTTGAATAACGCAAGGACAAAAGGAAACGATTTGAACGATTGCAATCAATAAAAATCCAGTAGTCAAAACTGCAAATCCAGTATATACAATTATGTACACCAACTACACAAGTCCGGATAGTGCACCAATCATTGTCTGTGGACCACTGGGCCCGAAATGCATGGGCGAGGCCCACACTAGATACCGGACTGGAAATGGAGAGAACACTGCAGGGGCATCGGTACGAAACATGCACCTCAGGGCGAGGGGGAGGGGGGCACCTCAGTCTGATGAACGCACAACGCCACTGCTCCACGAGGGGGCTCCATGCCCATTGGTGTATTCTGGGGAGTGCAAAGCCACAGTCTCTCAAGTCTCTCCAGTGGGTGGGTTGCCCACTGCTTTATCCTGGGGAGTGCAAAGCCACAGTCTCACAAGTCTTTTCAGTGGGTGGGTTGCCACTGCTTTATCCTGGGGAGTGCAAAGCCACAGTCTCTCAAGTGGATAACAGTCTCCACTGGTTCTGGAAGGGGCTTTGTGCCCAGAGTGCTTCATCCTGCCAAGGACTGAGGTAGTGGATGCCTTTCCCCACTGGTTCTGGAGGGGGCTTTGTTCCCAGAGTGCTTCATCCTGCCAAGGACTGAGGTAGTGGATGTGATACTCCACTGTTTCTGGAGGGGGCTTTGTGTCCAGAGTGCAGCATCCTGCCAAGGACTGAGGTAGTGGATGCGTTTCTCCATTGGTTCTGGAGGGGGAGTTGTGCCCAGAGTGCTTCATCCTGCCAAGGACTGAGGTAGTGGATGTGATACTCCACTGGTTCTGGAGGGGGCTTTGTGCCCAGAGTGCTTCATGCTGCCAAGGACTGAGGTAGTGGATGCCTTTTTTCACTGGTTCTGGAGGGGGCTTTGTGCCCAGAGTGTTTCATCCTGCCAAGGACTGAGGTAGTGGATGTGATACTCCACTGGTTCAGGAGGGGGCTTTGTGCCCAGAGTGCTTCATCCTGCCAAGGACTGAGGTAGTGGATGTGATACTCCACTGGTTCTGGAGGGGGCTTTGTGCCCAGAGTGCTTCATTCTGCCAAGGACTGAGGTAGTGGATGCCTTTCTCCACTGGTTCTGGAGGGGGCTTTGTGCCCAGAGTGCTTCATCCTGCCAAGGAATGAGGTAGTGGATGTGATACTCCACTGGTTCTGGAGGGGGCTTGGTGCCCAGAGTGCTTCATCCTGCCAAGGACTGAGGTAGTGGATGCCTTTCTCCACTGAAAGAGATGCTTCATGGAAGCTGCCCAGGCTCCTGGAGCTCACCACCAGCCTCGGACGACTGACCACTGGGGATGGCAGCCATGCCTGCGGTGGTGCCACTGGCTCAGGATGTCGTGGGGCCGCTGGTGGTGCTTGCAGCGGTGTCAGTCGCGACAGTGCTTGCGGCGGGCTCTGTGGCAGGGGTGCTGGTTGCGGGCTCTGTGGCGGCGGTGCTGGTTGCGGACTTTGTGGCGGCAGGGCTGGCGGGCTCTGTGGCAGCGGTGCTTGCGGCGGGCTCTGTGGCAGCAGTGCTGGCGACGGGCTCTGTGGCAGCGGTGCTGGTTACGGGCTCTGTGGTGGCGGTGCTGGCGGTGGGCTCTGTGGCAGCGGTGCTTGCGGCGGGCTCTGTGGCGACGGTGCTGGTTGCGGGCTCTGTGGCAGCAGTGCTGGCGGCAGGCTCTGTGGCAGCGGTGCTGGCGGCGGTGCAGGGGGCGGTCTTCTCCGCCATACAGGTTGGCGTTGACGTGGAAAGAAGGTGTGACACTGGTCACTCAGTCAGTGCCACCATGCCCTCTCCTGATCTGCCATTCAGTTTCTGGCCCTTCTCCACTTTTGATGATGGCGCAGCTGACTTGCCACTATCCCCTTTCGTTTTCCCTGACCCCTTGGTGGCAGGTGTTTTCTGCTTCTCCCTCCGGGATGTGGGCAACTTATTTAGCTTGGCAGGTGGCTGAATGTCCTTGCCCTCGCTCTGTGGCACATTGGCAGCCCTGGTGGTTGGCACACTCCAATAGCCCGCAATTGCTTTCAACACTGTGCCTGGGGATGTGGTGGCTGAGGTGCTGGGTTGGGACCTGGAAAGCCTGGCCCTAGGGGACGGACGGGGGGTGGGAGGTGTAGGGAAGAGGTGAATATTAGCCAGGAAAAGTTTTTTAGACACACTGGGACGGGTAGATAGAGGCGGTTTGGGAGTCGAGGAAGAGGAAGTGGTTGTAGGAGGTGTACGTCTGCTGAATTTGGGTGAAGGTGCATGGGCTGGAGGCAGTTGTGAGGTGGATGGATGTTGGGTGGGTGTGTGCCTGCGTTTGTGTACTTTGGGAGGAGGGCTCACTGACACACTGGGAGAGGACACAGGGGATGTGTGAATGGTAGTGGGGGTGGTGAGTGCATGTGAGCGGTGTGTGGTGATGGGCGTGCTGGTGACAGAGGTAGTGGCTGAAGATGTAGTGCATGCAGGTGTGAGTGGAGACGAGACAAGGAGGGAAGAGGGAGACGTGGAGGAGGGGGACACAGTGGAGGCAGTGGATGTTGGTATGTCTGCATGGGTATGATGCTTGTGTGAGTGCTTGTGGGATGTGTGGTGCTTATGTTTGCCTGAGCCACTTTTGTGTGTTGAGATGTGTGCATGCTGGCCTGATGGTGTGCTTGGGATAGGCTGAGGTACAGGGGATTGGGTCTGGGTGGAGGAAGTTGGAGGGGGGAGGCTGGACACAGGGACAATGGCTGCCATCAGTGCTGAGGCCAGAGCCTGAAATGCTCTCTATTGGGCCACTTGGCCAGAATGAATGCCCTCCAGGTATGTATTTGTTTGTTGCAAATGCCTCTCAACACCCTGGATGGCATTCAGAATGGTAGACTGCCCAACAGTGAGGGATCTCAGGAGGTCAATAGCCTCCTCCCTGAGGGCAGCAGGCTGACTGGGGCAGGGCCTGAGGTGCCTGGGGCGAAGGAGATGCCCACCCTCCTGGGTGAACGGACACGGGACACATGCTGAGGGGCTGCTGGGAGGGCGGTGCTGGTAGGGGAGTAGCAGCTGTACCTGTTGATGTGGGGGGCACAGAGGGGCCCGCCACCGCAAGGGAGCTCCCATCAGAGGAGGATCCGCTGTCACTGCTGTCACCTCATGTCCCCGCCGTGGAGCTCCCCTCGCCCTCGGTCCCACTGGTGGCTTCTGACACCGTTGTTTCGCCCTCCAGGGCCAAGTGGGATGCAGCTCCCTCCTGCTCCTGTGCCACTGCTCCTCCGCCTGATGATGCTATTGCAGACAAGAACAGGGAGACCACAAAAAGGGTGGGGGGAAGACAGAAGAAAGACATGTTTCAGTGCATACAACACCACTACCGTTGGCGGACACTACAGACACAGCAGCCCTCTGCACTACACCATTCACTTATTGTTCCTAGATTATTCACATGCCCATGGGGTACAGGGCCTAAGCCCGATTACTGTACACATGGAAGTCACAGGAGCCTGACTAGGTGTAGATTGCTCTAACCACTAGTGGGGTTGGGGTTCCACTGAACCTGCCTCTCAAGGGACCTTGTCTACCAAGCTCGCCCTGGCCTAGGGGAACCCACTGTCCACCTCTCCCACCCAGACACCTCGTAATGCGCGCAGAGTCAGATGAATGTGACTGTACTCACCCCCTTGTGGCTGCTGTGATTCCCTCAAGCGCCCATCCAACTAGGACGCCACTGCCACACGCCACCGCCAGGATCCAGAACATCAGGGGGGTCATGGTGCGATGGGCATCCCTCCCACGTTGGGAGGCCATCCCCAGCTGGGCCTCCCCCATCTTCTTGCTCCAGCGGCGAATGTCCTCCCATCTTTTACGGCAGTGGGTGCTTTGTCTGTGGTGGACCCCCAGGGTCCGGACGTCCTTGGCGATGGCACGCCAAATATCCTTCTTCTGGTGGGCGCTGACCTAGAGGAATAGTACAGGGGAAAAGGAAGATCTTTACTCGTCCGGACCATCATACTCATTGGCCCAAGTTCCCACCCTTGCCCTGATGCACATACACTCACTGTCCGCTCATGCAGGCCTCAGTCCCCCCCCCGATGTATCTTCCATCCACAGCACTCCAAACAGGCATTGCCCATGCAGCATGGTCACAGTGTACTCACCTGTTTGTCTGGAGGACCGTACAGTTGTGTGTACTGGGGAGGACCCCATCCACTAATTTCCCAACTCCTCCGAAGTGAAGGCAGGGGCCTTTTCCCCAGACACATGAGCTATCGTCGTTTGCAGACTGAGGTCACAGCAGCACTTGTAGTGTAGGTCCTCTCCTGTTGAAGGTCAGGTACCAAGTGAGTGAACAGAGAGAAAATGGCGGTCACATCCGTGGCGGTGCGTACTGTCACCGCCGGTGTACATCGTCATTGGCTCCTCGGACCCATAGGGTCCATTGTTAACCAATGCAGGATTGCCGCGACGGTGTTGAACGCCAGCGCAGTTACCTCAAATCCCCTTGTCCCACCTTACAGGTCAAGGAGCCGCCATTTCAGGGGTCCACATGGCATTAATAATAACTGCGTCACACCTATCTAGGCCCTGCATACACACAGTAACAGGCACATTGCGGATTAATAAATGTGTGAAAATGACATTTTGTGATACCTCAGTGTAGGCTGACTCGCTGCTCACTGTTCCCCTCCATAGGGCACGTCCGGTGGGGCAGGTGATGAGATGGCGGTATCCTCCGGTTTACAGACCGCTGGTGGACCTGTCGACAATTGAAGAGAGACATGTAATAGTCACCTACAGACTTGATCGTGCAACAATTCATGAACTGTGTGCCCAGT
This sequence comes from Pleurodeles waltl, assembly GCF_031143425.1. Classification (NCBI taxonomy): domain Eukaryota; kingdom Metazoa; phylum Chordata; class Amphibia; order Caudata; family Salamandridae; genus Pleurodeles; species Pleurodeles waltl. The sequence continues at coordinate 1,089,612,046 of NC_090440.1, forward strand.
TGGAGCCAGACCTGATGTCAGCTATCCCCCGTCCCACAGGTATACCCCCTCTAGTGCAGGTCCTGTCAGTACTCCATTACCTGGCAAGTGGGTCTTTTCAAACAACAGTGACCATTGAATCAGGGATGTCCCAGCCAATGTTCTCTAACGTGCTGTCCAGAGTGTTGTCTGCCCTGCTGAAACACATGCGCAGCTACATCGTTTTCCCTCAGGTGGAGGATTTGCCTACAGTGAAAGGTGACTTCTATGCCCTGGGACATATCCCCAACATCATAGGTGCCATTGATGGGACACATGTGGCTTTGGTACCCCCACGCAGGCGTGAACAGGTGTACAGAAACCGGAAAAGCTATCATTCGATTAATGTGCAGATGGTGTGTTTGGCCAACCAGTACATCTCCCATGTGAATGCCGAATTTCCTGGCTCAGTGCATGACGCTTACATTCTCTGGCTAATAGGGGAGGACAGGGACCCTATACAGTGTGAATAGGCGTCTGGGTGTGGGGTTGTCCCTACGGGTTAGTGTGTGTCTAACAGTTGTCCCTCGAAATGTGCAGGTGACTCTGGGTACCCCAACCTGTCATGGCTACTGACCCCAGTGAGAAATCCCAGGACAAGTTGCAGAGGAACGCTAAAATGAGGCACATGGGCGAACTAGGAGGGTGATCAAACGGACCTTCGGCCTCCTGAAGGCAAGGTTCCGGTGCCTCCATATGACAGGTGGTTCTCTCTAATACTCACCAAAGAAGGTGCGCCAGATCATCATGGCCTGCTGTATGCTGCACAACCTGGCTTTGCGACGACAGGTGCCTTTTCTGCAGGAGGATGTTCCAGCTGGAGGTTTTGTGGCAGCTGTGGAGCCTGTGGACAGTGAAGAAGAGGAGGCAGAAGAAGAGGATATCGACAACAGAAACAACGTTATTCAGCAATACTTCCATTGAGACACAGGTAAGAAGATGTCACTGCCTCACACATCTCATACTATTGTTTGAGCTATCATAAGTCTGTCATTTTCACCCAGTGTATGGACCCTGACTTGTCACTTTGACTTTCCATTTAACAGATGTGGGTCCTACTTTGTGCCCTCTGCTATATTTCCTCCAGCCCTACAGCTGTTTCATCGGTATGTGGACAATTAAATTGACATTGCTATATTCCATATTTATTGCAATTACACATTAGTGAAAGCCCAGACTAACTCCTGATTGTTTTGTGATTGATGTGTGTTTATTTCTATGCATATAAGTGGAGGGGGGTGTAAAATGGGCAGGGGTGATGGTGGAGGAATGTCCATGGCAGAGTCCAGTCTATTTGTTTCACAGGTACATTGTCCAAAGGGGCATAGGAAGTGGAGCAAGGGCAGTTAATGGATGGACAGGGTGACAACGTGGGACAGAATGGTGACATTCAGGGGGGGTCTCATTTCCTGGCGGGGGTCTTGGCAATGTTCTCTGTCTTGTTCCTGGATCTCAGGGACCGTTTGCAGGGTGGCTCTCCATCTGCAGGGGGTGGGGTGCTGGTGTTGTGGTCCTGTGGCGGTGCCTCCTGTCCACTAGCGCCGGTGGAGGTGGAGGGCTGTTCATTACCAGGCTAGTGTCAGGGGCCCCTTGTTGTGCCACAGTGTCCCTACTGGTGTTGACAAGATCCTTCAGCACCCCTACAATGATGACCAGGGTGGTGTTAATGGACTTCAGTTCCTCCCTGATCCCCAGATAGTGTTCCTCCTGTAGCCGCGGGGTCTCCTGAAAGTTGGCCAGTACCGTTGCCATCGTCTCCTGGGAATGATGGTACGCTCCCATGATGTTTGAGAGGGCCTCGTGGAGAGTGGGTTCCCTGGGCCTGTTCTCCCCGTCGCACAGCTGTCCTCCCAGTTCCCCTGTTTTCCTGTTCCTCTGTCCCCTGAACCGTGTGCCCACTGCCACTGCCCCCAAGTCCCTGATTTTATTGGGTTGGTGGGTTTGCCTGTTTCCTGTAGTGGTGGACACACTGCTGCTTGATGTGTCCTGGGGACAGAGGGATGGGCCCGCTGGGTGGGTGCTGTGCTGGTGTTTCCTGAGGATGGAGGGTCTGTGGTGGCTTGTGCCAGTGTCAGGGGAACCGACTGTCCTGAGGTCCCAGATGGGCCGGGCTGGTCATCTTGATCCAGTTGTGCAGAGATGCTGTCATCACTGTGGGGATCTTCTGTGGGGGGACTGGATATGTCTGGAACCTCCTGTCCGGTGACGTTGGGTAGGGGTCCTGCAGGGGTGTAAAGGCATGATTATTGCATCTGTGTGTGCCACCGTGTGCAATGGGTGAGTGACCCTGTACTCCAGTGCTTGCATTCTTGTCAAGGTCCTTGTGTGATATTTGGTTTCGGGATCTGTGTGGGTATCTGTAGTGGACATGCTTTGGTGATGGGTGTCCATGCTTTGGTGTTGCATGCAGGGCTTGGTATTGGGATGGGTGGGTTGTGATAGTGGGACATATGTGAGGTGTTGGAGTGATGGGGGTGAGGATGGGGGGTATGTGATGGCATGCAGGTAGGGTGGGGGATATAATAGTTAAAAGTTGACTTACCAGAGTCCATTCCTCCTGCTACTCCTGCCAGGCCCTCAGGATGCAGTATTGCCAAGACTTGCTCCTCCCATGTTGTTATTTGTAGGGGAGGATGTGGGGGTCCACCGCCAGTCCTCTGTACTGCAATCTGGTGTCTTGAGACCACGGAATGCACCTTCCCCCGTAGGTCATTCCACCTCTTCCTGATGTCATCCCTAGTTCTTGGATGCTGTCCCACTGCGTTGACCCTGTCGACGATTCTGTGCCATAGCTCCATCTTCCTAGCAATAAAGGTGTGCTGCACCGGTGATCCGAATATCTGTGGTTCTACCCGGATGATTTTCTCCACCATGACCCTGAGCTCCTCCTCAGAGAACCTGGGGTGTTGTTGTGGTGCCATGATGTGGTGTGGGTGATGTGTGAGGTGGTGTGTGTTGTGATGTGTGAGGGGATGTGCTGTTGTGTGTTGTTTGAGGTGCGTGGATGTTGTGTGAGTGATGATGTTGTATGTCTGTGGATGCTAGTGTTGTTTCTGGTGGTGTCTCTCTCTGGCCTTCTTTCAGAATTTTTGGTAGTAAGTGTTTGTGGGTGTGTGTTTTATATTGGATTGGGTGTGTGGGAGTGGTGTGTGTATGTGTAACAGGTGTGTGTATTTCAAATTGTCCAATGTGGTTGTGTTTTGTAAATGTGTGTGGATTTTGAGCGCAGCGGTGTGTACCGCCAATGGAATACCGAGGTGGAAAGACCGCTGCGTGGATTCGTGGGTCGTGATAGTGTGGCCGTATTCCTGTTGGCGTGACGGTGGAGGTTTTGTTTTCGCCAGTTTATCACTGACCTTTGGTGTGGTGGACTTGTGTGGGTGTCTGTATTATGGCGGATTCCGAGCTGTAGGTCGTGATAGCTGTAGTGGAATTCCGCCACCTCAGCGGTGTGTTGGCGGTCTTCTGCACGGCGGTAAGCGACATTTACCGCCAATGTTGTAATAAGGGCCTTTGTCTCTTGATCAATATCAAATGATTAAATGCACTGATGGATCAGCAAAACCAGCGCGAGGCACAAAACAACAATACTCCGGCACTTGCCCAGCTGTGAGTGGATTTATGAGGGAGGGAAGTTCCAACCCCAAAAGACATACACTCAGACCTTAGGGGTCTGCAGTACACAAATGGCAGAGCTTAAGGCTCTATTATTTTCACTGGAACACACGGATCCTGATCTTCTAACACTGATTGTGTGTGAGTTGTATTATTGTGTCCAGTTCTTTATTTAACATCTGTATTACCGGCCCCAAATGCTACCAAATATCCATGTAGCACATGCAATATGCCATTAGTGTGTAGGAGTACACTTTGGCTGATGAAGCAGCTAAGTCAGCATTAGCCACGGCTTCTGTTGCTGCGATTACTCATTCCAAGATGATGATGAAACACTGGCTGTTGTGAAAGCTTTGACCGACAGCAAGCCCAAAGCGTATCCTGCCAAATACTCTTGCCATTTGCGTGCCCAAAATGTTGCATTCGTAACAATACCAAGGGTGGGTAATCGTGTGATCACCAACCAAGGCCATAGATTAGATCTAATGTAATCAGCACATGAAGGGGTTGCTTCTGCTTATGCATGTGTGGCGGCTACAATTACATTATTGCAGAAAAACTATTGGTGGCCAGGTCTATACAAACAGACCAAATAGTATGGCTTTTGTTCTGACATCTGTCAACAAATAAGTTAAACACCCACCGCAGACACCCCTCTTAATTTCCTAGAAACCACTACAACATGTGTACCTGGACCACTGTGGTCTCTTATCACCTGATGGTGCATACAAGTACATCTTAGTCACTGTTGATTCTTGCTCCAGATTTCTATGGGTATGGCCACAAAGATCAGCTGACGCTCAAACTGTTATCAAAGATCTGCATGCTTTCATTGGTACATATGTAGTTGCAGCTTTCCATTCGGATCAGGGTCCTGCCTTTGCCTCCAGGGCATTCAGGACACCATGGAGACAATGGGGATCCAACTGTATTTCTCGTCTACATATCATCCCGAGTTAAACACTGTTGTGGAGTAGGTGAACCGAGACTTAAAGAAATCCTTAGCAGCTGGATTAATAGGTTCAGGTTGTAGATGCCTTAACCACCTGTATGGAGTCCAGAGAGCACTTAATAATCTGCCCAAAAGGTCCTTGGGAGGACACACCACATATAAGGTTCTGTTTGGCATACCTAGATGTCCCAGATGGCTCTGGTACAGTGGCGAAAGACACACCTTTTGACATAAATGAATGTGTCACTGTCTTGCTGGAATTACAACAGTTCCGTGGTGAAAACTCATCAGCATTTGCCACCACCTTGGGAATGAGGGATTCACCAACAATGTCTACCAACTGGATTCTAAAAGTTGGGGATCTAGTGCGTGAAAAGATTGCTATGAAGAATGAATTTGGCCCATCATATCAAGCACTGGTTTCAGCCCTAGGAATGCACAGTACCAAAACTATCATTCTAACACTGCTGCCTGGTTCCAAAGAAAACTGCTTTGTTTCAATTGACAATGTCAAGTTGCACCATGTGGCTGGCCCTAAACAGTAGATCACAAGAACCCCTGAGCAGTTCCCAAAGCCCTCTCACTTCTAATCAGGATGGGCCTCTCCAAAATTTAACCTACAATGACGAGACTTCCCCGAGGTTGGGGAGGGTGGAAAATGAACTTTCCTTACTACCTAGTTCTACATCTATAGCAATAAATGTCCAAAGTTCTAAGCAATATTACTCAAATCTAACACAAATGGATGTAATCATTTACATCTGCCAGTTCACCTTCTCCAACACTGGCTCCAATGCTTGCATGAACTTCTGGATATTTTGCCGATATCAACAATTCCTTTTCAAACTCTTCAGCATCTTCAACTGTGCCTGTGTCAAGAGCACGTAAGCTATCAAATTAGCTTAAAACTAACCATCAGGTTCATCCATGGAATTATCTACAGGTATTGTTAACTGTCCTTGCCTTCCTTCTTTCTTTGGATTGGTTTTGTCATCATTTTCTTTCTGCTGATACATGGTCATTATCGTCCTGTTGAACTGGTGAATTAGGTTTTGGAGCCTCACATCTCCTAACATAAGGTTCGCAGAGACTTGTCCCTAGTAAACATTTCAGCTATACTGGTTCCTGATGGGACTGTTTGGGATAAAGTATTATTTGATATATTCAGGCCGATGGAAATGATTCACATTCCATATGTTTTTAAAGTTCTATGAATGACATAATAAAACCTGGGGTGGTGTCTGATGATTGGGATGTGAAAACAGTTGATTATATGCTTTCTGAGCCTGAATATTATACTGTATTTTGAAAGTGAAGATGTTTACCAAACAACAGCAAATTAGGGGAAAATGTTCTGTTACCATCATTATGGACACCATTTTCAGCATAAAGCCAGCAGCCCGGGAAATGTCTACAACTACACACAATGGGCACATTGTCCACCTCCACCAGTGGGGAGTTCTAAAACGTATATAGAAAAGTTTGTATATTTTCCTGGGCATGATGTCTTATTATTTTAAATTTCCTGCTATGAAAATTCAGAATGGCCTGATAACAGATACCAAATTAATCTATTCTCATTCCTTTGTTTCCCCGTTGGCTATTGAAGGCTATAAATATTGGTTGAATTCGATTGACTTAAAGAGTGTGTGGGGAACTAGAAATTGGCAAATACAAGGGTGGGAACTTTTGTTTAGAGCATGCCTTATTCCGTTACAAATTATATCTTTAAATGAAATTGTACAATAAACAAGTTGTTTAGGCTTAGCAAAAATTAAGATACTGAATGCGCCCAGTTTTCCATCACCAGCTAAATTTGACAAGTGGCAAAAGATTTTAAATGTTACTGAAGAACAGCTCGACGGGTGGGTCAAAATGGAACATTTAACTTGAAACTTTCAGGTCCAAACTGGTGATTATTGTGGCCAGTAGACACAAATGGTTGTCATGTGCGCTTTATAAACTACACAGGGGGTTCTAGAGTGAGCCGACTTGACCCTCATTACATATCATCACAACACTACAATATCATCACCCCACATAGCGTGGGCAAATTTCATCAACAATGGTTGACATCGTCTATATTAACAGCCATTAAGGAACACCTTAGTCTCCTGTCAGAAAGCACAGACTTACAAGATTTATTTTTAGGTCCAAGAAAACTAGGCACACAGTGCTTTTTATGTGCAATGTATAACGAAATATGGAAACTTTCACAAAAAGAAACCGCCGCCCAACTAAGGCAAATAGAGCAGGAAAACTTACAGAAAGCTCTAGCTGTTGTTGCTAATGGTATGAACACTTCATCGAACCAAATTTACGCCCTAAATAACATTGTTTCATCTGCAATTGACATCATACAAAATGACATGTCATTGTCAGCTAAGGTCCATTATGCAGTTAGGTTGGATGTTACAAGTTCTGAAAAATAGTTGCATGCCCTGGCAGCATGTCAGCTCCAGGGGATTGTTTGCTGTGTTTAATCTGACGCAGCAGGGACAAATAAAGGCTAGGAAAGAAGCAACATATATTTTGTTAAACATCAAAAAGTTTAAAAAGTTGCCTTTGACTGTGGAGTAAATACCATCTGCAGTTTGGTTAATACACAGGGTTATTAATCTGCCCATTTCAACACTTCAATTCACTTTATGTTTGAAGCACATTCTTGTTGACAGATTTGAAAAGCTAGGATAATGTTACATCCATGAGGTGTGGGAGCTTCCCTTTATGTACAAATGTTTCAATGGCATGAAGGAGGTCTTTCGAAGCAGAAGCAAATGTGAGACTTCTGTAAGTCATTCAATGATTCTGCTGCAAATTTAGCCTGTTATCTGAAGGGGGTCCCTGTCCCTTTGATTCATCTGGCATTCCAGGTGCTTTCGAATGAGAGTTATGTGATGCTGAACAAAATCAGCTGTTGTGGTATGTGACCTGGCGAGAGATAAAAGTAGCAGAAATTTTGCCTCATATTGCTACTTCAAATGTAAATTTTGACAAGCTGAGCAAACTAAAGGCTCTTTTGTTTCAAAAACACATGGTGCTTACATCTGCCCATAAGACCTATGCTCTCCAAGTGGCAAGGTCATCTGCAGAGATAAAGTCCCTTTTACATGCAAACTTTCCGAGACATTTTGGTGTACTCATAGGTCGCATTTTTAAAGCGTCTAACACCACTGTTATTGTACACTTCTTCAAGGCTGTTGGTTCTGGTTTTGTCAGAATCTTCTCCTCAATGTTTGGCATAATACCCTCAGCCATCCACTTTATTTTTCCTGTTACTTTGGCATCAGTTGGCAGCATTTTGCTGTTGCTACTTTTCATTCGCAATGGCTGCCCCATCTCAACAAGGAAGGCAGATGGCGTTTCCACCAACCCAACTGTGTCATGACCACATGACGCAGTATTTTGGAGCACCACTTCAGGAAGAACTGGAGTCAAACTGGCCTTTGCCATTCAGACCGGTTCTGAATTGCATGCAGCTCTTTTTTCAATGTTTGTGTGTGTGCCCAAAGTTTGTCTTATAATGAAGCACATACCTTCTTTGGATATTGGTTTATTGGTGTTCTCGATGAGGGTTCATTATCAGACATGCACATTGAGATTGTGATTGCTACAGGAAGCTTCCTACGAGCTGCCGTTTGTGGATAAAGTGGCTGTTTGTGCTACAACATCTGGCACTGCATGGGAAACTGCCACCTCTGCCGGAGCTATGGCTGAGGCAAAAGAAGATAAGTGCTCCCTCATTTTCATTGTCCAGGAACTGGTCACTTTACCATTTACTGAAGTGGGGTCTTTGATGGAGTCCATAACAATTGATGATACTGGTGATTTTTTAATAGATCATGATTATTGTTGATTTCCTGACATTTAGCTATAACTGTTGTTTGAGTTTTAGAAATTCTAAATTGACCGTTTTAATTTGGCTTTCATTTGGCTTTCATTTGGTCTTTTTTGCTTGTCGACATGGACATTTTATCTCATTCAATATATTTTAGCTTGCTTTTTGTGATCAATAAGGGAAGGGTGATTTTAGTATTGGGTTTTATTTTAGACCTCTGCACCTTTGAACCGACATCGGGGAGGGTGTTGTGAGGTTATTTAAGCACTTACACAGGTACATTATTTAGCCCTCTGCGTGAGGCCTCTGCCCTCCCACCTAGTTACATTTCACTTTTATTCCTTTTATTATTTTGGTAAAGTTTCATTCTAGTGGAGATGTTTTTCATTCTTTCATCAGTTGCTCTACTGCGCAGAATTTGTTATTAATTTCTTTGCACCACATTTTCATTCTGTGATCAACACAAGGCTGTACACGATATTTACCAGGTATTGCCATTCCAAAGAGTACATTGTCTACCCTACACAGAAAAATGTGTAGACAAAAAGTACCACAGCACTCATGATACAAGTTCAGTTACATAGTAATCAAGCGTAGATACAAAGATCCAAATAAGTGGGTGTTGTGTTTCCAAGTAAAAAGCTTTTATTTGGTAGTGGTGCAATCCTTTGCATATGCTTGGGGTTGCGTAACTAGTTAGCATGGAGGAGTCTCGTTCATTATCGGAATAAACCAGACAAATCACTAAGAAAGGCCATGCACCACCACCCACAGAATCCAGAAAGGGCTATCGATCTGTCAATAAATTTACGTGTCCGGGTGAGGTTTCCCGTGTGCATGTCGTCGCAGTTTCTGACTAAACCTTTTGGTTCCTTTTCGCCTTTGTGGGAGGACTCCCAGATGGCTAACAGACCTCTTCTTCACCTCTGAATGCAGGTATGGTGGTTGTGCTTCCTTCTCTGGACCAGAAGGGCATATTAGAGCTACCACTGCTATTTGCTCTCATATAGAAGCTTAGTAGTGTAAGTAGGGATACTAGGGACACTATTGTAACAATATGGTGGGACTCTTCTTGTATTTCGCTTTCCTGTTCACTGCTGAGATATTGCTCTGTTTCATTATCCTCATAATCGCAAGTCATGCCTTTTTAAGAAAAATGCCATTGCTTCAGAAGAAGAAGCTTTATTCGGTATAAAAAAATTCATCCATTACAACACATAATCAACAAAACATTATAAGAATACCAATAAAAACCATATAGAAAAAGCACCCATCATAAAAACATGTACATATAAATATATATATATATATATATATATATATATATATATAAAAATTAAAAAAACAGAAGAAGATAAAAACCTCATTCATAAAAACTGAAGAAAAATAAATGAGATCATTCTAAACATTCTACCTTTTTGCGCCAAGTAGTAGCTCCCTTCAGAAATGATCCCAGGCCCTTCCATACCAGTACATCTGAGGCCATTTGCAGCCACATGAATGCAGGACGGTGTTGCACAAAACACTTGGGCCTAAGAAGCGGTAGTAGGAATCGGGTTCTAAATGGTGCATAAAAGACACAGAACAGTGTAAAATGGATCAAAGTCTGATGGGACACCCCATCACAGGGGCAGGGTCTAATACATTTCTCCCCATACTGACCTAGGGGGAAGCACAAATTACTTCTAATGATCCCCAAGCGAAATCGAGTTATGAGAGATCTTTCCCTCACATCCTTGATTTCTAAAAGATATCGCTCAGGACCCACCCACATCTTTAGCATAGTAAATTCCCTGATCGATTTTTTCCTTAGAGCCTCCCCCTCCCTCTTGGTCTCCTGAATTCTCTGAAAGTTATCCTTAACCCATTTCTTATCGTAGCTAGTCAGGTCCTCGGGATAATCAAACAATTCAGGCCGCCCCAGGTCATGTGCCATCTTCCTTATGTGCGACAGCCAGGGAATATGTTTTACATTGTTGCAAGCCAAACAATCCCTTAGGATATCCCTATTAAGAGAGTCATGTTCGTTACTCCAAACTGAAATCCATAACAAAAGGGGAGCCAGCTGGGTAGTGTCCTGTACATACTCAAGGTCCAGTTCCAAGTGGAGGCAAAATCCAGGAATATTTTGACCAACACCGAGAAGCCTTCTACAGAAACGATTTTCTTCCACCATAAGGGCTCGGGTATCCCTAAACCCCCAAAGTGCTGAACCATACAGAAGGACAGGTAGGCATTTCCGCCTAAAGATTTCAAGCAGGGGTTTGATCGGTTTGCTTCCTACCCTAGCCGCAAAGTCAAAGGTTGCACCAACTGTTGCATGAAAAAGCACAATCCTTCTAGCAATACAGGGTTTCCAAGAACCTTTCTCATCAAAAATGACCCCTAAGTATGGGAACTCGTGGACTCTGCTAATAACTTGATCCTCCACCCTTAGCTCACCTACCCTACTCATAGGTTTGCCACAAACCATAAAGTGCGACTTCGTAAAATTGACCTCCAGTCCTAAAGCTGACATAAAGATGACATAAGCTCTAACTAATTCTCGGAGACCATTCATCGTGCGGGCCATAAGGACCGCGTCATCCGCGTACGTCAGCACAGGGATATCAATACCCTTCACCTTCGGGACATCCCTGCAGTGTTCCATCAGAAAATTTGTCAGTCCATTAGTATATAGAAGGAACAAGGTAGGGGCCAAGCCATTGCTTCAATAAAATATATGTTGAAACAATATCTTGCTTCTGTTTGTTCTTGCATGTATGAGACTTGTATGACTGAGAGAAAAGGGAACAATTTCTTACACCCTGACTTCCCCGAGGAGTCTGAGTGTCATGCGATAGACTGCCACAAATCACTCTTACCTTTGATATTGGTGAGGTGCTGCTAGCTAGCCGGAAGGGTTAGGCCAACAGCTGCCACATGATGTGGAATCGAGCTCAGTCCCCCATACTCGGTGGTGCTGCCGCCCAAACACCAGCAGTCTTGTTATTAGAACGGCAGTCTACGGCAATTTGTTTTGATTAGATTAAAATATTTGTTTCCAACACACTTCAAAAAGAACACAAAATGTGCTTCATTTGTGTTATTAATTCTGACTATATTCTGAAATGCTTATACAGTTAATTTAAATGTTGTATGATAGGAAAAACCTCCATTCTACCCCCACTACACTGCAAGATTGTCACATAAATCCTCTCACTTTGAAGTCAGAGAAAGAAAAGTAAACATGCACCATTAGAAGATAGCACCTGACATTTGATATTGTGTTTGAATGCACAACAGATGTGATGAGAAGATTTGCAGGCCTGTTTACAGAAAGGGAACACTTGGAAGGATACTGTAAATAAGGTTTGGGCAAGGAAAGGTACATACTCAAGCTGGGCAGCCTAAAACAAATAAAGCCAGTAAAGGAAAAGGAAGAAAATGTGAGTTTCAAACCACAAAGCCAATGGCAAACTAAGGGCAGAATGCCTTCCTAGGTCAGCTTTACGAATGGTCCCAAGATGTCTTATTAAATGAGAGAGCATAGCTGTCTCAAGACTGTGACCTAAACAGGAGTACGACTCTGTAGAGTTGATTGACAATATGAATGTGTTAATGTTTGTGTTACAAGATCGATGCGACGGCATTGAAAGAGAAGTATCTTCAATGCAACAAACAAAAAAGGAATCCCAACTCAAAAGTATTGAAGCTGTCTTTAAAAAAGAGTATCAAAGTGTTTCAGTCTGGCTCAAAAAAGAGGTGAAGAGGCATCCACTGTAGTGCAACAAAGCAACCAAGCCATATAGCTACTTGAACCTTCCAGGTAGTGTTATCACCCCAAAATCAAAGTCTAGGCAGAAACATGGAATAGCAAATTTTCACTGCAAATGTCTTTTTTTTTTAGTTTGAAAATAGAAAGTTTATTGAAGATTCATACAATATTCAAAAGATATAAATACATTTGATAACAAGAGAGAAAAGAAAACAGTAACAGTTCAATTTCCTAAAAGGTGCATCATAAGAAGCATAATACATATATTAATACTTTAAATCGCAAAATGTACATGCATATATTTAAATATATCAGTACAAAAAGTTATAAACAATAGGTTAAGTACAATGGAAAATAAGGAGAAACAGTTCATGGTGGTTTAGAAACCTATTTGTTTCTAGGAAAATGATTGCATGCAGAGTAAGCCAAAGAGTTAAGGTAATTCGTAATAGGCAACCATAACATGTCTCTTTTAATACCCAGGGACACAGGGTAAACATAAGCTCTATCCAACAAATGGTTATAGAATATGCCATACCACCAAGCCTGAACGGATAATTGAGAGGAGTCTTTCCGAGATTTTGTAATTTGTTGAAAAGCAACAGCCAACAATGGATCCAAAATTACAATAGAGTTTTATGAAAAATGTGACCAATCAGAGGCAAGGCTGCCTAAAAATATATTTGCAAAAGTTAAGGAGATTTGAGTTTTAAAAATGATATTAATCTGATTCCAAACCTTAATACAAAATTGAAAAGTGTGTGGGCACTCAAAGAGCATGTGTTTCAGATCTGAAACCGGTTCACTACAAGACCAGCATGCGGGCGAAAGGTTCAAATTCATTTTATGTAAAGAAGAAGGTGTAATTAATAGTCTATTATAAATAAAAAATAAAGTTTGAATTGCATTAGCTGCTCTTGAGGTCTTTCGTATTTTAATCCACACATTATTCCATAATGAGGGAGAAAGTGAAATAGCCAAATCTTTCTCCCATTGTATTTCTATTGCTGATTTAGGTCTATCTGCAGGAAGAGCTGTAACTGTTTGGTAAATACGGGAAGCTGCGGCAGAATGCAGCAACAAGTTCTTAATTGGAGAAGAACGAACCAATGGCGCTTGCTGAACTGAGAAAGATTGATGAGAAGTATTTATAGCATGTATTAGGGCATCATATTTCTTATTAAAAGAGGATGGAAGTGAAAAAAGAGAATGTGCTTTCTCAAAAGAAAGAAGGGAATCATTGTCAAAAAGTTGGTGGACCCACTTCAACCCCTTCAAATGCCACAATTTCCAGTAAATGGTTTTATTATTTAACTTGATGAGTTTGTTGTACCAGACTGACGAATTCAGAAATTGCAGTTTGCCTTCATCATATGAAGTAAAAATAGGTTGAAAAATTCTGCATGAATTTTTCAAAATTGGGAGGGAAATAAATGAAGGCTTTTTTGACAGAGTTAATACTTCCGGAAACGTAAAAGGAGCAACAAAGGTTTTTTCAACCTTAAGCCATAAAGGCAAAAAAGTGGAAACATCTTCGGTCAATAAACAGGAAGCCTGTTTAAGAGAAAAAGCCATATGATAAGAGCAAAGATTTGGAAAATTAACTCCTCTGTGAATTTTAGGTTTCATTAATTTTTGAAGAGACATTCTGGGTCTCTTATTATTCCATAAAAATTTCGTTAAAATAGAGTTCAACCTTTTGAAATAATTATTCAGAATATTAATTGGAATATTTGATAAATAGAAGAGAATGATTGGAAGTAACATCATCTTTAGAGAATCTAATCTTCCCCACCAGGATAGAAATAAAGGGTTCCATTTAGATATAAGATACTCAAGGCTAGAGAATAGTTGCAAGAAGTTACAAGAAATTGTATCCCGAAATGAAGATTTAAACCATAGACCAAGATATTTAATTTTGTCATTGTTCCAGTGAAATTCAGAAGATTTAAAGTCATCCGGAAGGCAAAATGTATTTAATGGGAGAATTTCACGTTTTTCTTTATTTAACTTATACCCTGAAATAGAAGTAAAATGTTCTACCTCAGAAAGAAAAGAAGGAAGTGAAGATTTTGGATTTGACATAAAAAGTAAGATATCATCAGCAGAAGCTGAAAATTGTATCTGTCGCTCTCCAAACCGGAACCCATATCAATTTGAATTAGCCTTAAGTTTCAATAAAAGGGTTCCAAGGCAAGAACAAACAGAAGCGGTGATAACGGACATCCTTGACGAACTCCTCTATAAGTGAGAACGAAGGAGAGATGAGACCATTCAAATAGATAGCAGCTTTAGGAGAGGAATATAGTAGTAAGATAAGATATATAAGTTTAGTTCCAAAGCCAAACCATGAAAGCGGTGAAAAAATAAAGAACCAGTTAGCACGATCAAAAGCTTTTTCAGCATCAAGAGTAATTGTAAAAAGTGAATCTCTATATGTCACAGATTTACTTAATATGTAAAAAAATAGGCGTGTGTTATCTGATAATAGATGTCCCTTAATAAAGCCAGATTGTTCCTTACCAATTAACTTAGGAAGAATCAATTCCATTCGCATAGCGATAATTTTAGCAAAATTTTTACAGTCTAAATTCACTAGAGATATGGGTATATAATTCTTACAAAACTTTGGATCCTTGTTATCTTTTGGTATAAGGACAATTAAGGCCTCCTGAAAAGACCCTCCAGAAGATTTTGTGTTAACAAAATAAGTAAAAAGATAAAGTAATCTTGGAACTAATAATTTAGAAAAATGTAAATAGAATTCAACAGTAAAGCCAACAGGGCCGGGAGCTTCACCTTTTTTAATAAGATTTAGTGCAGCCAGAATGTCATTAATAGAGATATCACTGTCAAGAGCAATACATTCAGAAGAGGGAAGTACAGGTGCCTTAATAGTAGACAAGTAATCCCCAATAAACTCATGCGTGGGAACAGACTCAGGCGTATATAACTGTGTAAAAAAATGAACAAATTCATCTAAGATATCTTCATTCTTGTGTAGTAAAAGATGGGAAGAATTATAAATAGATTCAATCCTTGTTCTATCTTTTTTAATTTGAATATAGTTTGCTAAAAGTGTTCCTGATTTATTTTGGCCCCCATAATACTTAGCACTGGATTTAAGAAGATGAGAATTAGCAATATCAGTTGAATTTCTATTAAAAGGGACCTTAGCTTGGAGTAATTCCTTAACACAATTTTCAGACTTGGAATAATAATATATTTTTTCTAGCTGTTTAATACGATCCATTAAGTAAAAAACATTTTATTAGCCGTTTTCCGTTTTTTAGCAACAAAAGAGATAATAAAATCCCTAGAGGCCGCTTTGTAAGTATCCCAGATAATCTGAACAGATATCTGGGGATTATCATTTTCTACAAAACATTGTGTAGCAAACTTCTCAAAAAGCTTAGTAAAATTAGTATCAAGAGGTAATGAGTTATTAAATCTCCATCTATTACTTGCCTGTTTATGTGGTAAAATATCAAGATCCAAACTCACTGGAGCATGATCCAATATTAATATGGTACCAATTTCTGAACTCAAAACATGTTGCGCGAGATGTTGTGAGACAAATAAATAATCAATCCTCGATTGGGAAAAATGCACTGGAAAAAAAAAGAGAATTCCTGTAATGTGGGGTTGCATAATCTCCAAACATCTGTTAATTTTATTTGTTCAATCATGGAGGTAAACTGTGAAAATATGGTGGATGGTACAAATCTAGAGTTAGATTTACGATCATGGAAGGGATCCACAACCATATTGCAATCCCCTCCAAAAATTAAATAATCATTTGAAAGAGTCATTAACTTAGCTAATATTTCATTCCAAAAAGATTTATCAGGTTGGGTTGGAGCATAAACATTAAAAACAGTGAAAGGTACTTTATTAATATTCATTGAGGCTATAACCCATCTACCCTGCTCATCAGATTCTTGAGAAAAATCAGAAATATTCAAAACTTTATGACACAGTATAGTAACCCCATTTCTTTTCCCCGTACCCAGAGAGGCAAAAACATGACCCACCCATTGTCTTTTAAGTTTGGCCACCTCAGCACATGTTATATGAGTCTCTTGTAACAAGGCAATATCAGCTTTCAATTTTAAAATATGGGTTAAAAGTCTTTGACGTTTTATTGGGGATCCCAAACCTTTAACATTCCATGAAAGAAATCTAATGGTCATTTAATATAAAAAATACATAATATGAACATGAAAGTAATGCATGTAGACCACCTATTAGCATGTAGAAATCGAACCAAAGGAAAATATTTAGTATAAGAAAAGTGAATAATAGAAGTAAAAACAAGTGAACAAAGAAAAGAGGAAAAAGAAGAAAGAAAATGAAGAGAGGATGAAATTTTAAAAAACAGAGAGAGTTTAATACAGAAGAAAACATTAAAACTACATAAAGAACATTGAACGAATAATAAAAACATACTCATGAGACAAAAACAACGTGAGGGTGGTGAAGCCAGAAAGGGAGAATGACGCAACCCTCACTCCAGAACTGCAGACACGGAAGGGAAGGGAGATCCGACCACACAGGTTGCAACCACAAAAGACTGGGACACTGAATATATAAAGGATCTAAAAAGAAAGAAAACAGAGGAAACATTTGAATCTCTTAAATAATTGAACACTGTTAAGATTACATTGAACCAAGAGGGAACACATCCCTTAAATATGAGCAAGATAAGAGGGAGAAAAGAAAAAAAAACAAGTAATTTAATAATCAATTCTCTGATAATTTGGAAGTGTCTATTGTTTCACCTCTACAGCAGTCAATAAACCGTTGAAGTAACACTGGGTCCTCATATGTTGTGGTCTTATTGTTGTATGTCACCTTGAACAGGCACAGATGAAAAAGACAATTTTGGGCATTAAGCGACTTCAATTCCGGACGCATATCTTGAAATTTCTTCCGCTTGTCTGCCGTCGACTTAGCATAATCTTGAGCAAAAAAAAGGTTGGACCCCGACCACGTGATCGACCCTTAGCTCTTGCTGCTCTGAGAACCTTCAACAAGTCTGTATACTCCAAAAAATACAGTATTATTCCTTTTGGTTTCCTTGATGTTGAAGCCAAATGTGAAGGGTGACCAAGCCTATGCGCTCGTTGTATATTCATAACAGGAGAAATAGGCAGATCCAGAATCTTGGGCAAAAATGCTTGAAAGAAAGATAAGGCTACTGAACCTTCAATTCCTTCAGGAAGACTATAAATGCGTAAATTATTCCTGTGATTCCGATTTTCTATATCTTCTGCATGCTTTTCAGCATAGCTACTTCAGATTGTAAAGATTGTATCGATAGAACTGTATCTTCAAGCACTTCCACTCTTCGTTCCACATAAGAGACTCTGTTCTCCACAAGAGACCATTAGTCATCCAATATTTGTAATTTTTTATTGGTATCTTCCATATAAGGTTTGAGCGCTCTTATTTCCACAAGAAGTAATTCCATAGATAAAGTATCTACAACCTTAATAGGGGATGGAGGATCCTTTTTAGCTCTCTTATTTGTGGATGTCAAGACCGTAACAGGAAGCTTAGACGAAACTTTATTCGCAAGAGCAGAAGGAGAAACAGGAGTTGAAGGTGTAACACCAAGAGAAATAGCTCCTGTAGTCTCCATATTTGATAAAGGAGCAAAGGAGTTTGATAAAGGAATATTATCAGGATTTGTATTACACAGTACTTTGTTGTTGGTCAACTGAAGGTTCCTGGATCAGCCCATAAGCACAAATATATTATTCTGCCCAAAATGTCATAAAGTATATGTCCTATAAAGTGAAGATTCACCTCAAATGAGAGATTAAAGTGAAAAAACAAGATAAACCTGGACAAAATTGCTCCAAAAAGTAAGGCATAATGAATAGAGAGACTCCACCTGTAGGCCAAAAAATGTAAAGAAAAAGTCTTTCAGGCATCAAAGTATAACTAAAAAGGTGAAATGTGAGGTAAAAGAAAAAACAAAATGGCGTCCGCAGTGAAAATTCACAACGACCACCGTAAAAATCATCAAAGAGGATGCAAAAGTACCTCTGAAGTCCTTTCAGGGGAAGCACTTCATACCAGGCATGTTCCCCCAAGTTCTGCCATCTGCAGGGACATACAATGTGTCCAAATGAAGTTGCCAGCACTCCTGACTACCGCCGCGGTTGCGGAGCTTAACAGAAGGCGGCCATCTCCGAACGGCGCAAAGCCACGCCCCCCCCACTGCGAATGTCTAACAGCAGTGCTTCTGGTCAAATAGTTATGATTAGGCCAGTGCCACTTTTAGCACGACTTTGCCACTTTTAACATGACTTTGCATCAAAGCTGTTGGTCCAGCACCTTTAAAATCAAGTAAATGTAGATATAAAGGAGATGGTGCCAGATAGAGCTAATGAGGGAGAACAATTGTGGATGGAGCATCTTTCCCATAATGTTAGTAAAACCCTGGAAAAAACAACAGTAAGTTGTGAGATTCCAGCCTAAGTGCCTTGTCGTATGATGCTACTGGTGGTTATGTGTGATGTCATCAATAATACCATTAATTATACCATCAGGAACATATTTGTTATGTTATGTGTAATATTAGGAGTCCTGTGATCATCGCTGGAAATAATGGCTGATATAAGGCACATTGTACGTCAGGATATCATATTCAGAAATATTGTCTTCATAAATATTGTGCCCTAAGTATTGTTTACAAAATTATCGTCCTACTGAATGCAAATTTTCGTTAATTCCTCCAATGGGGCAGTTTTTACTTCATATGTTATTCTGACAGGCAAACTGCTAAAAATAGAAATGGGCCATGAATGCAACGTCCAAGAAGAGGAGTTTTTTCTGTCTATCCCTAAACCTAGAACCTAGAGCTATTCCCACTTCTGTTTTATGGTCCAACAGGAAGTCTCTTTGTTTAAGCAAATAACTGGTGGGGCCATTATAGATTTGTGTGTGAATACTGGACTTAGAATACTACAACTGCCACCTCTAGAATCTGTTCTCCTCTGGCTTCTCCTACAGAATACAATAACATTACAAAAGTTGTATGCGGACTACCACAGATTCCCCTCTTCTGGCGTAAGCAGTGTATGGGACATTACTATGGTCTATGCAAACAGTCTTACCTAACTTCCAGTACACACAGACACATGATGTACCTGGTAGCAGCACAGAAGCCCTTCTTATTGACAGAGTTTTTCACAGGTCCAGCAGTATACTGAGATGATGGGGTCAGAGGTCCAGTACTTATACCCAGTTGTGCCTAGGGTCTTTGGAGTGTACAGAGCTCCTTTCTTCCTGCCCTGGCTTTGGAGGTATACAGCCCTTTGTGTTGGAGCAGGACACTGCCCATTCAAGTGTAAGTGTCAGCTCTTCCCTCCCATCCTGCCCAGTATAGAGCATCAGTATGTATGTTGATGGCCCATCAGTCACACCTAAGCTCCCTCTGTGTGTGGCTATCTAGAGGGAATGCACAAAGTCCAGCTGTCACCCAGCCCAGATGTGTACTGGAGACAGGCTGCAGGCACACAGGACTAAGAGCAGGAAAATGGCAACTTTATAAAAGTGGCATTTTCAAAATTGTAACAATAAATCCTACTTCACGATTAAAGAGAATTTCTTATTACAAATCCATAAGTACTAAACCTCCTTCTAAAATAGGAATTACAGCTTATTAAATGTAATTAGGAATCCCAGTCCTAACCTATGAGTAGTGAAAAATGAATCTGGGAGTTCTTCAGTACCAGGACATGTAAAACTTAAAAGTATGTCATACCTTTTAGTTACATAGCACCCTGCCCTATGGATACCTGGGGCCTACCTTTGGGGTGCCTTATATGTATTAATAGGGATGTTTAAGGGTTGACAAGAGGTTTAAAATGCCAAGTTGAAATGGCAGTGTAAGTGCACATACATACTACAATGGTAGGCCTGAGACATGTTTAGGGCTACTTGAGTGGGTGGCACAAGCAGTGTTGCACTCCCACTAGTAGCATTTAATTTACAGGACCTGGGCACATGTAGTGCACTTTTCTAGGGACTTATAAGTAAATTAAATATGCCAATTATGGATGTCCAATCAAACCATGTGTAGATGGGAGAGAACATGCACTTTAGCACTGGTCACCAGTGGTAACATTCTCAGAGTCTTAAGGCCAACTAAAAGAAATCAGCAAAAATGTGAGGCACACAGCCAAAACGTTTTGGGAAGACCACTCTAAGGCTGACAGGTTTAGCACATGGGAATCTGAATCCTTGTAGAAACTGCAGTCTCTAATTTCTTTATAATCAGTGACACAGTCACTGATTATAAAGAAAAGACATCAGATCTTGACTATTATAAGTTATTACAGTCAAGTTCTGATGCCACAATGCCTGTTGCCCGAGCCAGGAGCAAAGGTCTAAGGCAGGTCAGGTCACGGAGCCTCGAAAACATAACAGTGCTTTGCTTTCTTCTCTATTTTAATAGTTTGCTGTGTCAAGCAGAGAAACTATGTTTAATTTTTGCAGTCTTTAGATAGGGAAAAGCAAGAATCTTTATGCATGATTCTACACATTCTGAATTACTACAGCTTTTTTTTTTAAAAAGACTGACTTGTATTGAACTGTTTTTAATATCTATTTGCAACAAATATCTGACAGGTTTTTGATGTTTTTGATTTTGCATTAGAGGTTTTATCTTTACTTTTCATGTTTGCAAACATACTCGCTCTTTCATATGAAAGAGCTATGCACCAGTGCTTTAAGTGGTTTGTGGGAAAGGTGATAGTGTGTCCATGTATTATATGAGAAAGGGTACACGCCAGCGTACATGATAATGATATTGCAATACATCTTGAGGTTCCATAACCTTTTTAAGGAACTCTGCCTTTGGCCTTGTTCCTATGTATGGTTACTGAACTCCTCTGTGACTTGCAATATCAATATAAGGTACAGCAGGGTATACTTTTTAGTTTATTTAATAGGTGACTGGGTGCATTACAAGTCACGTATTATAAAAAAATTAGAGACAGGTACAGGGATTTCAGAATTCTATGTACTAATAAAAAATTAGAGAAATACTTTTATACAGGGATTGCAGAATCCCATATCGTAGAGCACTATAAACCTTAGTTTACTTTTTTAACTTGGTCCATGTTATATAAACTGGTCTGGCCAGCATGGACTGCAGCTGGGTTCTCAGTATTTTAGGCTTGTCCGTCTAGCATCCATCAACGTGACAGGTGCCTAGGGGCAGCTTTGCACTCAACACATTTTGGGTTCAGAGAATTTATGGTCAGACAAAAACTTTAGGTGCATGCGGTTGGAGTTTACCTTTGAACCGTTAGCCATTCTAACCGACATAGCGGCAAGGGGAAATTTATGTGGGTGTCCAGTTGTACATAACATGGAGAGAATGAAGTTTTTCAGATGCACATTTTCGGTTCGCTTCCTCAAATAAAACTGTCATATCACTGCAACCCCCTCTATAATATATTGGCTGTATGCAACCTACGAGCCTCAATTTAGCCAGTCTTGTACCCCTTTCATAAGTAACTTTGAAGTCACTGCCCTCATTAGATGTTATTCGGAAATGTATACTATTTGAGTTGCCTAAAAATCACGGGCACAGAATGTTAGAAAAGATCTGCGACAGTGGAGAATATTTTAATGTTGTTAGGAATGTTCACTTTGCCTCTGCCGGGTTAAAAGAATGATTACAGCACCAAAGTATGCTCTGTGGTCCCATCAGGCCCAAAAACAAAAGAACAGCGAGATGAGAAGAGCACAGTTTGCGTTTTTAAAATAGACAAAGGAGCAATTCGTTGCTTGCTTTCCAGCAGGGACTGCAACCCTGCTGCAGAACGCTCTGCGATTACAGAACTGTTCATATGAGGCGCTTGAGAGTCAAAACTCTTTGTCAGAGGCCAGCAATTTACCAGCCTGAGAGCGGCAGCACGGAAGTGGGTGTTGTGCTCGCGCTGCTGTGCGCGTTTGCTGGAAGCGGACATGTGTGTTTTTTTTTTAATCATTTGCATTGAAGCTGACTGAAGCTGCATCACAAAGCAATCTGATTTGCTGCCGCCTCTGCGCCAGTGGAACCCGCAGAGGTAATTTGGCTCTTTTCGGTTGAGCACGTGAAATGAATTTTCGTTGCTTCTGAGCGGAGAAGGAGGTCAGTGCTGGCTCTTCCTGCAATTACTGAACAACAACAATTGCAATACCAAACGCTGCCTGCACCTCCCTGAAGGAAGCAGAACAAGGTTTGGCAGTCCTGAATATATATTTGACGATATAAATACCAAGCAGCATTTGACAAACTCAAACAGCTTATCTGCGCGTGTGGCTGATGCTGCCCCTGGCCTTCCTACTCTTGGAGAATCAACACTGGGACTTCTCAGACGCTCGTACTTGCATCAGATCTGCAGTACTGTGCTGTCATTTGCTTCCTGGGCGTAGAGAATTTTTTTGTAGTAGTTCATAGTGGAATTCCTGTGGCCTTATGTTTTGATCTTGGAGTAGAGGTATTGTGGTGTCATTCAGGAGCAGCTCATGGTACATTTTAGGGGCGGGGTGGCGCGCGGGGTCGTGGGATATCATTAGAAAAAAAACACTTACCTGGATCGTCGCCACTGCTCCTGTCACTACCGCGCAGCTTCTCTGCTGCAGGCACAGGCTCCCAGCCTGCCCTGCGGCCAATACTGATGGTGCTCAGAGCAGCATTAGGATTGGCTGGGAGCATCCAGCCAGGGCACTTCCAGGCAGACTAGGAGCCTGTGCCTGCTCTCTCCAGCCCGGCAACACTGTGCTCAAACATGCTTAATGAGGGGGAGTGCTCAGTGCTGTCATTCCCAATGCCCTGCCCCTTTTACAACAAAACGATAATAAACATAGTTCTTTATTGTTTTGTAGTAAAAGCTTTGCAACAGTTGCTGCTGCTGGGGGGCTTCGCTCCTCCGCCCTAACAGAGGAGCCGCGCTTGGTGTTATTATATGGACTTAGTTGACACCTGGACGGTCATCCAATGATGTACCAGGAGCCAAACCACAAGAAGTTGGAGTCAATGGTATCTTAGGGTGATGTCGAGAGTGGTTTTTTTTTTCCCACTTTAGACTTTTATGGTACTTGTTGATTCCTTAATTGGCTAGAATGATCCATAGAAGGCAGTGTAGGAGACATTGTCAGTGGCAGTAGGATAATTTCACTTTTTTTCCTCTTTTAGCAGCTCGGAATCGGGGGTTGTTTAGGCTGGCTGAGACATGACCTTCAGACGCGTAAAGAGATTTAGGAACCCAGGGGTGGCTTGTTATTACAGCCCTTTAACAACATTCAGCATTCTGCAGCATATCATGTGTGCAAAATGTGTTTTCAAGATAAAAGCCCTCAAAGAGCCCATTCTCCTTCCAGAATTTCGTGGTGATTCTTCCAAAAGATTAAGAAGTGCTTCTTTGTTTCTTTAATCAATTCAAATTAATTAGGACAAATTCAGAACTTCATAGAAAACTGCTCTTAGCTGAGGTGGTTATATTTTGTAACACATATTTTATGGTGTCAACATTCATGGCTTTGTGCATGATTTAGGCCATTCAGAATAAACGTCAGCCTCCAGGTAGTTTCCATTTGAGTCGATTAAAACTGATGTGATGAAAGTTTTATTTCTTGGAATTAGCCTTGCTGCGGTGTGTAGAAGTGCCTTTAAAGGAGATGCACATTGGATATAGTAATTTATTCCAGTATTTAGGTTCTGAGATGACCATTAATTGTGCCACCGATTAAAGATTAAAGGCTAATTTACGTATAAAGAGGTACAACTCTCAAAATGTTTCAGTTCTTAGCTGCGGCATCTCAGTGACCATGTATTTTCTGATTTTTATCTAGCACAAAGACCAGATTTTTTGTGAATTCAATGATGGAAGTTTGTAGTCCAGTACAGTGAGTGAGTCCATCTGTGTGTGGACTGGGATAAAGTTGTGAGGTGGGGCAATGAGTAGAAATTCCAACAATGTATAATTTGGGTGTTGAAAAGATATCAAATATTACATCTTCTAGAGGCTGCTCCACAATGATTATTTCCTACAAAGAGGAGACTTTAAGGTGTAACTGCTCAGAATTTGTATAGTGGTAATGGCACAAAGATTTTGAGTGTTTGAGAAGCGTGGGCGACATAAAGATAACAAAAGTTGAAGCCTCAGGGAATTACCCGTTTTTATTTTGGGTGCGTTAAGTGTTGCGTTTCACTGTGTCAAATACTGTTCAATAGTCTAAAATGATGACTAGAAAAGAGTCACCCTAAACTAATTAGCCTAGTGCAGCATTTATAATTTGAAGGGGATTTGTTTTCTTGTTACTTTCAGATTTAAATATGTATTGTAATTCTTCAAACTGGTTCCAGACTTCAATGATTTCTTTGTTGTCATGCTTTACATCGTTTTAAGCTCTTTCCTCAACCCCTTAGTAACTGTGGTTATCCACTAAAATATTCATTCAAAAATATATTCTAACAATGAAATCATGACCAAAATTGTTTGCTAAAAATATAATAGATTAGAATATCAAAGTTCAGTAAATCATATCTTAAATGTCTTACTGTCATATCGAGGTATAGCATATAATTTACTTTAATGTAATTTTTATTATGGTTTTTTATTTGATTATTTTCTAATTTTACACGTGATTATTAAATGATTTTTATGAAATATTATTGTAATTCATATGGGTTGAGTTGTTGGGTTTATTTGGGGATCAGATGGTTGGTGTTCTTTAATGTTAAGTATTGCTTTATTTTGGTATATATTTTAATGTTTACCTACTTGTTTAAATGTTAAATGCATTATTATATTATAGACTGATTTTTGACTTTGGATTGTTTAGTTTATAGTGATATTGGGTAGACGTTTTTTAATATATATATATATATATATATATATATATTACGTTTGTAATTGTTATTTATATGTTTAAATGCACAATAGTTTTATAAACAGTTTTACAATTTGATAGGCAGTTTTAAAATTAATAATTACAATGTTTATACACATTGAATCACATGTTAATAAATTAAATATACTAATTAGTGATTTCTCAATTTGTTTGTTCTATTTTTTAAATAATATTTAAATTTAGATAAATGCCTTAATATATTTTAAAACTAATTTTAAAGGATTTAAGATGTATTGTGGATTTTGATATTTTGTTAATAAACATAAATAATTTGTAATTATGTAAAAACATCATAATAAAATAAACAATGTTCTGTAAATAATTATTATAGGTTATGGAGTTTTGGTGCTTGTGCTGTTGGTAAGTTTGAGTACACTCATTGTTTTATAAACATTTTATTTATTCATTTAATAACATTTTAATAAACTTAAAAATATAAAATATTTACGATTGTCAAAACATGTTAAGTTATTTTCATGATTGTTTTTATAATATTTATTGTTTTAATGATTTTTTTAATGACTGATGGATGTATATCAGTGTTGTGAATGTGACCCCAAATATATGCACTCAATGTTTGTTAGACTGGATTTAGAATATTACATCTCACACTCTAATAATGTATGGACTTTCCCCTGTGTTTGTTAGACTAGACTAATAGTACATCTGACTTTCCTGTGTATATATTGTTCCCACTGTTTGATGGGCTGGAGTTAGAATAGTAAATCTGTTCCCACCCAACCCCCACTACCAAACTTTGGTATGTTTGGAGTTAGAATAGTAAATGTGAACTTCCACTTCACATCCCCAATTTTTACAATTTTTGTCTTGTGTATTGGACTGTAGTTGGAAAGTAAGTCATTCCCCCAAAGTATGTGCTTTCCCTAGTGTTTGCTGGTCTGGTGATGGAATAGCAAATCTGATCTCTAGCTACGTACTTCCTTAAACGTTATTTAGACTTCTGTTTGAATAGTAAATATGACACCCACTTTCTCCAATGTTTTTTGGCCTGCAGTTAGAATACTAAGGGCCTGATTTAACAAAAGTGGCACAGAATCCAATGCTGTGCCACTTTTCTTGCACCCCTTAGCACCACCATGTGTGTGCCGTATTTAATATGTGCTGCACCATGGCGCAGGGTAAGGGCAATAGCGTTGACATTGTTTAAGCTATTGATGCATTGTGTAGGATTAGTGCCAACATTTTGGGGCTAATCCTGCACAGTACATAGGGGCCCATTGAAAGCAATGGTGTGCTCCCTTTTAATGCCTGCTCTGTGCAGGCATTCAAAGTAGCTGCAAAAATGATGCAGTGGAATCTCTTAGATTCCACTGCACCATTTTTGCGGTTCCCCTAACAGGGGAACGCCCCCCTTGCATACATTATGCCTGGCGCAGGTATAATGTGGCTCCAGGGAATACAAAGTGGTTCAATGCATGCATTGTACCACTCTGTAAATATGGCGCAGGGAAAAGACCACCTTAACGCCGCCTTAACGTACAAAAAGTGACACTAAAGCGGCGCTAATGTGGTGCAAGGAGCTCTTAAATTTGCCCCGAAATCTGACCCCACACCCAAATGTTTACGCTTTCTCTAATGTTTCTTAGGCTGGAGTTAGAGTACTAAATGTTATGCCTCCACAATGTATGCCCTTTCCCTAACATTTGTTAGATTGAACTTAGCATTGTAAATCTGATTTGCCCCTTTAACATAACACTATGGGGGTCTTTATAACTTTGGCGGACGGAAAAGCACGTCTGCCGAAGTTCTAACAGGTAGGTTACTACCAGTGCGGCTGCCTCCCCGCCAGCCCCATTACATGTTTCCCACTGGTTCAGCAGTTTCTGCCCACTGGCCTAGCCAATGCAGCATTGTCTCCGTCTCGCAGTAGGGCCGGCAGCAATGCTGTAGTGCATAGGGTGCATCAGCATTGCAAAGTTCACTGTCTGCAAAACAGACAGTGCTTTCTAACCTTTCTTTGTTTCTGGGTAAATATAGGCATCCCCTTTCAGGTTTTTATTTGTTCTCTGTCTCCTTTGTGGCTATTTCACACTTCTATCTTTATTTTTCTTCCTTAGTTTTTGCTTTCTCTTTCTCTCTCTTTAGCTCTCTACCTTCTTCATTATTTTGCTCCAGTTGATTGTGTCCCGGAATTTTATGTTGTGGTTTAATCTTTGTTAGTTTTCTCCTTTGCTCCAGTGATTGATACCAGTGAGTGAAGTCAACAACTCCCCACAATGCCTTGCTACTGCTCTGCATGGGTTTTTGAGCACAGTTTATTTTATGGGTGTGAGAACAGAAGAAAAAAAGTGGTCCCAACTGATCATCTTCCATATATACATAGTTCAACACAATACCACCAGTTCAGTAAAAAAATCTAGTTGTTACCGATCAGTTCCCCAGTCACAATGTGGCCTTGTCAAACAAGCTCCAAAAGAAACGTGGGCCCAAATTTACAAAAAAGTGGCAAAGCGACAAAATTTGCAGTGCTGCGCCACTTTTGAAACATAGTGATGTGCTGTATTTACCAAAATATGGTGCACCCCTGTTTCCCCCTGCGCCGGCACTAAATTAAGCTGCCAAGGCAGGCATCAAGGGTGTCAGCGTTGAGGGGTGTGATTATTTATGTGCAGCAAGGTGTCCATTCCTGCACATAAACATTCTACAATAGCGATTTAGCACTTCTATGTGTGCTGCAGGATACATTCATAATTTTTGAATGATTGTTTATGTGCAGGAAGGTGTCCCTTCCCACACATAAACTATCATTTATGACCTTTTGTCCTTCTATGTGTGCTGCAGAATGCAGCACACATAGAAATAGCAAAAATGAGAAGGAATAAAATTAACTTCTCACTGAAACCTACCACCTCGTTGTGCCATGCTAACGCCACCACTGGGGTGGTGTTAGTTTTTGGTGCTGCCACTGATTTGCGAGTTCCCGTAAATTTGGGGCAGCATCAAAAAACCAATAGGTGTTGCGGTGGAACGGCCACAGCAGCACCAATTGCACGCCCTTCTGCCGTAGAAAACTATGTCAGAGAGGCCCATGTTTACAAGGAGGCGTTAAGCCACAATAAGTGGCTTAATGCCTCCTTGAAAATATGGTGCAGTGAATAGCGCCAATCGATTTCTAGTCAGGACACCCTAGATTCTTTTGTTGGCTTTTGTGATGAGACCTATGTCTCGACTTTTTTTTCTTCTTCGCTTTATTAGCCCTCAAGGATCTTGTGGGTCACCCAGTGCTTAATTTGTGCTTGTTATTTGTGAGGGCCGGCGCTTACTTTTTTTCTGCCTCAAGCATTTGCTGCGAGCAAAAGACACATATGGGAAAGACGGAGGAAGAGAAAAATGAAAAAGCGTCACATTGGGAGAAAGCAGAAAGATTCAAGAGTGAGCTGAAGGGGCAGGAGTGGCTTTAAATGAATTGAAGGGGCCCGAGATGGCTTCAGGATTACGCTGCCTCAGTATTCCATGTTCCCACATTTAATTGCAGCAGCCGCCTGTTTAAGGGGAGGGCTTTGAACACCAGCATGTTTTTATTTATGAATTAAGCACTTGGGTCACCCAAAAGCCTCTTTTTTCTTCTACCTCTCTTCTTCCCTTTTATTGTACCCTCGCCAACTACTTACAATTATATATTTTTTCGGTTTTTTACCCTTTTCCATGCTTCACTTCCTCCTAATTATTTCACCCTCAAGGTTCCTCACCAACACCCTGTCCCAAATTCTCCATGCTTGTTTTTCTGTAAGGTAAATCCACTTCCATTTTTCATTAAATTAAACGATTTTATAATCGCTTTTCTATTGTATTAGAAATGTTTTGGTTTGCATATAATAATTTTCTATGAGCTCTTGATTACAATATTAGAAACAGCAATCACCTCTATTTCATTAAACAGGTTTTATGGGTAATTCAGCAAAATGCAGAATCAACAGCTTTGCTCCTCAAACTGCTATGCTCTGGTGTGGTTTTCACCTAAACGGGACCTATCCAGTAGTGCATGAATTCAGTCTGCCAGCCTGTTTATTGTTTAAAGGCTCCATTCAGCTCTCCTGGTTCTTGACTCTGTGAGAATACTTAGGCCACCCTTGGCTGTGGAAAAACTACAAGAAGACATGCAGGCAGGCTCTGTGTTTTGAAGGACAGCTTTGCCCTACAGAAACTTGTGTTCTCGTGCACGACAGGCAATTGGGAGAAAGAACAGGTGAATAATTATTGCATAAGGACAGGGTGAGCTCTCACGAAAGTAAGGCTATGCACGTTATTGTCACTTAAATATATTTTCATGCAACCTCATAACAGTGATAATAGTTGATAACGCTTATAGATTTTGTCATCCTCGATCGTGGCATTGTTCCAGGTATGTGAATTACAAGCAAGTTACTACATTAAAGGTGCTCCAAAGATATCATTGACATCTCTGACGTAACAATATTGGTATTCTTAGATCGACAGCTCATTGAAGGCACACACTGTCGCGTAGGCTCTCATTATCCTAATGAGACTACTGGATTTTTGGGTGGCAAGATCGTTCACAGTGTGGGGGACTAAGTCTGTCCCACGGTGAAGGACCCTTGTCACCCCAAACCCGTTTTTTGCTCCGGCTAACTAGCAGTGCCTCATCTCTCCCAAAGGGAAGAGACAATTTGGCAGCCGAGCTCATGACATCTTAGTACTTCCCAGGAAAGTCGTGGTCACTCAGGTCACAACCGGTTCTCTCGTACACAGTGCGGTCTCATATATAAATGACAAAGGCAGTTTGAGTTTTAAAGATTGGTTTAATAAAACAACTGCATTTTAGATAACAAAGCGTGAGCTGCAATAACCAGAACTATACAACACAATAGGATTGAAATAGTAACGAGGAGAGTGAAGCACAAGAATAAAGCTATCATAGTGCAACTAGATTATGTTCTCTCTAAGTTATATGTTGAGCACAGTCTGTGAAGCTCTAAGCCTGCCTTTCAGGTTCCCCTGGGAGGACATCAACCCTCATACCTGAGCAAAGGCCTGTAATCTGCATCAGCATCTGCAAGGGGGCAGTCAGCATCTGGTTGTGGGTTCCTGGTCTGAATCTCCCTCTGCTCTGTACTAGGACTAGAAAGTGTTTTTATAACTAATACTAATACCTCTGTTCCTACGTAAGGATGTGTACTTTCTACGAACCCCAAAGACTAAACTTCTACCACGTCTATCGGCAATGTACCAGACTGTATCCTGGACTGAAGCACAGAGCGAGCAAGAATGTATTGTTTGAGAACACAGTGCTGAAGTAAGCTAAACAGTGTGATAGAATAAAATAAAAACAAGACCGTGAAACTGGTTATTGTAAAATAACAGTGCGAGGTTGAATAAAATGCATCTAGGGCAAAGTGCACAGAGGCCTAATATGTTAAGCAAAGTGCATAAAGCTATAATAAAAATGGCTACACTACACCACCTTGCAGTATACTTTCCCATCTGAAGGTGTATTTCATAATTCATTACAAATAACAGCTTCTATTTTAGTTTTAGGTTTGCAGTGGTAGTTCATGATTCCCATACCCCAAAAAATAGAACATTATAAATAGATAATATTGCACAAAAATAAATACCTATTTATCTTCAGTAAAATACTTCTAGTTGATGCATCCTATTCCTGCAGATTCAAAAAGTATGCATATTCCTTCTAGAGATAGAAACCTTTTCCCAACAGTTACTCCCCAGAGCATCCAGAAAGCATCAAGTGGCTCTAGCTACAATTCAACCTCCAAAAGTGACATCACTCGGATATTGTTAGCCTCAGCTGGCATGCTAGCATGCGTTCCTGACACATTTTCCATGCCTCTCAGAACCATCAAATGAGGAGCTGAAATGCACAACATCAACAAATACCACATGTTATTTATTTGCATACCTTCGCTCTTATTAATCACATCACTAACTCAACAGGGAGGAAAGGGTGCTGAAATCTGCATGAAGATTAGTTATCCACCAGAAATATTGTTATCAAAAGTAAGTATTTTTTCCTTCTTATAGATTAG
The DNA here is from genome assembly GCF_031143425.1 of Pleurodeles waltl. Classification (NCBI taxonomy): domain Eukaryota; kingdom Metazoa; phylum Chordata; class Amphibia; order Caudata; family Salamandridae; genus Pleurodeles; species Pleurodeles waltl. The sequence continues at coordinate 1,089,643,173 of NC_090440.1, forward strand.
AGTGTTCCTGCACTTTTCTCACCTTATGAAAATGTGCTCGTCAACGAAGGTCATGCAATACATCCAAAGCAAAGTGCCTGTCATTGCGTGCCTGAGGTAAGAGGCAGAATTGACTGACAAATATATGCAAGAATGACCACATAGTAGCCCAGCAGATTCCAGCTCCCTGGACACCTGTAGAATGGGCTGAGGAAGCACCATGGCCCTTGTGGAATGAGCACAAAAGCCATCCTGAGGATCTTTCTTGGCTAAGGCTTAGTAACCCTGAAGCCCAGAATCCACCTTGGTAAGAAGGAAGGGCACGTGCTAAGGACCAACTTATTCAGATAGATATCTGTGAAGGGCGGACAAGCTGAGAGAGCCTTGTTTTGGTCCCCGTGTGATGGCCTCAGGATAGGGGCAAACTTCCCTGTCTGGTTAGGAAAGTTAAAATTCTTGCAGTCTATTTTGGCGATAAGCTTATCTTTGAAGATCAAATCAGCCAAGTCACTTCCACTTGCTTCTGTCTTCTAAATATCTTGAGGATTTTCCCTTATATCCCCTACGAGCTGCAGAAAACTGTAATTGTTGCTCTTTTACTATCTAGAATAGACTTTTGCAATGCTCTATGTTGGTCTGCATCAGCAATTGCTGAATAAACTCCATATCATACAAAATGCTGCTGACCTGCTTTTGTTAAAACTTTTTAAATTCCAGTCTGCATCCCAGGCCATTGTCAATCTACATTAGTTTCCAGTAAAGCAAGCATTTGCAATGCAGAAGGCCTCACATTTGCAAGAGTTAGAGCTATTGGCATTGTACAGTAAATGACAATGGGGGTCATTCTGACCATGGCGGTCTTGGACCGCCAGGGCCACGAATGACGGAAGCACCGCCAACAGGTTGGCAGTGCTTCAATCCCCATTCCGACCGCGGCGGTAAAGCCGCGGTCGGATTGCCGGGGCCGGCGGTCATCCGCCGTTTTTGCCCGGGCTGGGAGAATCCGCCAGGGCAGCGCTGCAAGCAGCGCTGCCCTGGGGATTCTGACCCCCGTACCGCCAGCCTGTTTCTGGCGGTTTTCACCGCCAGGAAGAGGCTGGCGGTAACGGGTGTCCTGGGGCCCCTGGGGGCCCCTGCACTGCCCATGCCACTGGCATGGGCAGTGCAGGGGCCCCCTAACAGGGCCCCGGCCTGCTTTTCACTGCCTGCATGGCAGACAGTGAAAAGCGCGACGGGCGCAACTGCACCCGTCGCACCGCCGCAACACCGCCGGCTCCATTCGGAGCCGGCTCCTGTGTTGGGGCCTCATTCCCGCTGGGCCGGCGGGCGCTAACTTGGTTAGCGCCGGCCGGCCCAGCGGGAATGTCAGAATGGGGGCCGCGGAATTTTGGCCGCGTGGCGGCCAAATGGCGGTTTCCGCCTGGCGGGCGGCAGTAGCCGCCCTCCAGAGTTGGAATCACCCCCAATGTCTTTTATTTATGTGTTTTTGTTTGGAGTGGTGTGGATGTATGTGGTGTGTAGTTAAATTATGTGGGTTGGATTGCAATTGTTAGTTGTGGAATCGTGTGGGGTGTTATTGTGTGGTGTGTAGTGTATTTGTGTAGTGGAATTATGTGGCATGGTGAATAGATAGGGGTGAGAGATGGAGAGAATAGATAGAAATGAAGATAGAGAGATAGGTAGTTTCAGGACAAAGTGAGGAATGAACTTCAGACCGAGGACTAGACCACAGTGACATTTTTGAAGTTAATTAAAGCTTTTGACTACGAAGTAATAATAAAAATGTAATTCAGGCATGTAGCAGCTAGAGGTTGCACGTTATACTTAGGTACATATTCAAAAACATAATTCTCAAAACTATGACTTCAATCTGCAAGGAACAAAACCCATATTTCAAGCACAACTGGAATATTTTTCCCAGTGCAACTTCATTATCAATTTGCCTCCAAACCTTGCTCTCCAGAGAATGGTCATCTACAAGTAATAGTAAACTCTCCATACTCATTCTATCCTTGGCCACTGAGTACACTGTACCCCAGCTGAACATGGCATCCAGGCCTTATTTGCCACTGCATTTATGCTTCGGCCTGGAACTGATATTTAGGTGTGCCAGCCCGCTCCAACTACACCCATCTGTATTCAGTTGTGGGTTTCCTTTGATAAACCACTTTTCTTCAAGCGGGTCAAAACAATCTACCAGACCACAAATCACAGAGGGTACCAACTTATTTAATGAAAAGTATAAGATTAGAAATAGTGTTTAGGGTATGGGTAAATCTAACAATTCCCTACACTGCAATTTACATGCATCAACTGTGCCAGATTTTACAATGTGGAAGACTTGAACTTATTACTTGTTTTGGAACCCTAAATGAATCTATGTATTTTAACGCGTTGTAACAAATTAGAAGGAATCTTCATATTATCCCACACTTTCTCGGCTTTCTCATTATGCATTTGTTTATGTTAATAGCTGTTAATGTCTGCAGGGGACACATCTTTGTAAGGGGAAACCAGGAATAAATAAGTGTTCCCAACTGCATGTCTTGTTTACATGAACAGGCAGGCGCACTGATTTGGTGCCAAGACCGTATTTGGGTCCTGCAAGCAGCAGACTAACGTAGCAAGAGGCCATATGAAGGATAATGTGCCTAAACGATGTTGCTGAACACTTGCTTATCCAATTGTGAAGCCAGAAACTGCACTTGGCCTACCACAAGCAATGTCGCTTCTTAAGTGTCTGGGTACACCGGTCCCACTCAGGGTAGCATAAACAAGATGATGGATGGAATGCTTGAATTACTTCCTGTGCCACTGGAACTTAGCTACACCCAACTGAAGAGCCCCAATCGGGTGAAAATAGTTGGGGGTGGGGGGAGTCCAGCATGCCGTGTCTGTAGTACAGGAAGAACTGCATTCCTTGCTCCCAACATTAAAAGTGATACTTGTTTAAACCATCTATTGTACTGCACTTATGCACTAGTAATGCTAAAGTTCACCCAAGTGCTGTAAAATGGTGGAGAATAACCAATAGCAGATCGCTGCTAGGAGCCGAAAGTCACAACAAGGACATCGGCTTCCCAGAGACATCTTTAAAACGAGAAACAAAAGAAAGTGCCAAACCCGTTGGCTTCTGCAATGCATATTTTGCAATACTTTTCTTTCCATGCGACCAATGAAAGAGGTGCTTCACTACCCCAGTAGCAATGAGTGATACCACAAGCCTACATACGACACACAATCCATTAGTGTTACCACAGCCCTCGTGTGAAATGGCCTCGACAGACTTCCCTCCGAGGCACGCACTTATAGACTGGAATGAGCAGTTTATTCATCAGTGCCTTTTACGGATTTCACAATGCTAATATTCCCTCTGTGCCTTACCCTAGTCAATTACATCTCAGGCATCAGTCCGGCACTTAAAAGGTTGCCATGTGTCTAATAAGCACCTGATTCACCGTAGGCGCGGAGGACGCCGCCCGCACCTCGTTTCTGGCTACTATACCTCAACACAGAACATTTTCTGTTGCATTTATTTACCACTGTTGGAGTGTAGCATTTATATTCAATATTAACGTGATATGCTTGCAAAATAAGGTATAACAAGATTGCAGAGAAATGGAATTAATGCACTACTAATGTCCACGTTTGAAATGTGCCCACGGGGAGTGGCCACCAATGTATACGATGATAAATGAAATCGACTAATAATAAATTGTAATGTACTAATGCATGATTTTATATTAGCATTGAGAGTTATATGTTAAGGTTTTTCTAAATTAATCAGTAGGCCTTAGTTAGCAAGGGTCTGGGCCTAGCTGCCTGGTCTCATATTAAATGTGTTTTTCTAACGTGCACTGTGCTATTTTCCTGAAGGGCATAAAACTGTACTTTTCCGGAAGCTAGAGATGTGTGTAATCGTAGTAAATTATTTCTCATGATACCCGACTTGCTCAAGGAGACATTCTTGCTGAATGCAACAGTGTAATTTGCAACAGGTACAAGTTCGCCCAAACTGGTAAAGACAATGGAGCTACTGACTGAAACGAGGAGTGTAACTTTTCCATACCTGAAATTCTACCCAGTGAAGACGTAAATCACAGGAGCCAATAAACTTCATGAGAACTGTTTCAAATGAAAATTCTAGTAAGGTGATCAACGGGCTATTGGATAGAGATAATGGTGCACCAAATACTCACCAATTGGAAATTAGAGACTTGACTGGCGAGTTCAATTTAACAACGTGTCACAAGGAGAAATCAGCCAATTTTCTGCAAGCCATTGCGTGCCTTTTATCCCGCCACTCTGCCCTGCCTTGGGACTTTGGGCCATATGTACGAACACTTTTTCCCATAGACACAGAATCTCGTCTTAAGATGTCTCCAATCAGGGTCAAAAGGTTCATTGGCCTAAAACGAGTCCCCGTGCAAGTAAAGTAGCTAGATCGGGGATGATGGTCAGATCTCAGAGCCAGAGACAGAGACCACAGATGAAGAGTACCCCTTGATAAGCTTCTTCCAGATGTACACAATGACTGATTTGCCCGCGGACCTGCAGGGGACAGTCACAGAGAAGGTGTGGGACTTGACAGGAAAGGAAGTGGGATTGATGAAAGGAGTAGAACCAGTCAAAGTCGATGTGAAGCCAAATGCTGTGTTTCCCCAGGTACTGCAGTACCACATGGCACAGGATGTCCTCATACAGGTGACGCAGATAATTGCAGACTTTATGAAGCAGGGAGTCCTGAAGGAAGTGATGAGCAGCCCATGTAACTCACCTATAATGGGTCTGAGAAAGCCCTGTGGAAAGGTCCGAATTGTTCAAGACTTACGAAAGATTATTGGCATAGTGGTGAAGTGTTGCCCAATAGTGCCAAATCCAGCCGTGATTATGTTTCAAGTTCCATGCAACGCAGAATGGTTCTCAGTTGTTGATTTGTCCCAGGCGTTCTTTTCCGTGCCTCTTCATGAGGACAGCAAATTTATTTTCAGTTTTAAATTCCTGGACAAGGGTTACAGTTGGTGTCGAATCCCTCAGGGGTTTTCGGAATCACCTTCCATCTTTAATCAAATTTTGAAGAAGGATTTGGAGTCATTGGAACTACGTTTCCAATCGACTCTAGTGCAGTACATTGACGATTTGTTGATCGCTTCCAAAACAAGAGATGACTGCAAGTACAATACTATTGCCTTATTGAATCACTTCGGAAAAAATGGGCATAAGGTGTCCCCAAAGAAGCTGCAGTACTGTCAGAAAGAGGTGAAATATCTAGGCCATTTGATTGAGAAGGGGTTGAGAAAAATATCTAAGGATAGAGTGACTGCCATATTGCAGATGAATCCCCCAACGTATGTTAGGATGTTTCTGGGAATGGTGGGCTACTGTCGCCAGTGGATCCCAAATTTCTTGGTTATATCTCCAAACCCTTGGTGAGACTGACAGTTAAGGAGGTTAAGGATGGCCCAGATACTCTAATTATGTCCGAGAAAGAGATGAGGGCGTTCATTGAGCTGAGGGAGTGCATGTGCAGGGCTCCAGCTTTAGGTATGCCTGATTACACAAACCCTTTTGTTCTGTTTTGTCATGAACGTGATGCTTGTTCTTTGTCTGTCTTGACCCAGGTCCATGGAGGTGCAAACCGACCGGTAGCATATTTTGTCAGCTACTTTGGACCCAGTCGCTGCAGCCTTGCCAGGTTGTTTGCCTGCAGTTGCAGCAGTTGGTCAAAGCCTTACACAGTGTGAAGGCATAGTGATGGGACACCCTTTAACAGTTATGATGCCACACTCAGTTGAAATCTTGTTGACCAGAACCAAAACTCAGCACATGACAAATGCCCGACTAACAAAGTATGAAACCATTATATTGGGGTCACCAAATGTGTCATTGAAATGGTGTACTGTATTAAACCCAGCAACTTTGCTTCTGAATGAGAATACAGAGGTTGATGAGGCGGAAGAGGTAGAACATGATTGTCTTGAGGTAACAGAACTGTGCACCAAACCGAGACCTGACATTAAAGATACCCAATTGGAAGAGAATGATTACATTATCTTTGTTGATGGCTTGTGTTTGAGAGACTCAGTAGGAGTACTGAGAGACGGATACGCTGTGTGTACAATCACTGGTATCCTAGAAGCATCTTTGCTTGAAAGAGTATACTCTGCTCAAGTGGCTGAATTGGTTGCTCTTAGTAGGGCATGCCATGCCGCTGACAAGCTGAAAGTGACTATCTATACCGAGAGCAAATATGGATTTGGAATTGTCCATGATTTTGGCCAGCTGTGGTCCCAGTGGGGTTTCATGACCTCTTCTGGGTCTCCAGTGAAAAATGGCAAAAGAATTAAGGAGTTGTTGCACGCGATTCAGTTACCTCTTGAAATTGCCGTGGTGAAATGCAGTGCTCATGTGAAATCACAAGATTTTGTGTCAATGGGAAATGGATATGCAGATCAAGTCGCAAGGTTTTACGCATTGAACTGTATATCGTTCAAGGATCAGTGGGAATTGTTACCTGAAACAGAAAATGAGACATGTACAGGATACGCATTAAGAGTGGTTGACACGATGGAAGAATTAAAATTGTTGCAGGGACGTGCCAGCAGAGAGGAGAAACGCTCTTGGCTAAAAATGCAGTGTGTACAAAGACCAGATGATTTGTGGGTTTCAGATGAGGGGAAAGTGGTTTTGCCGAACAGTCTTCTGTCACAATTTGCAAGGTTTTACCATGGGCAAGCACATATTGGGAGAGACGCCATGATCAGGTTGTTCAAAATTGATTGGATCAATCCAAAATTCAGACAAGCCGCAGAAGTGATTTGTCACCGGTGCATCATCTGTCAGCAGATGAATGCGGGGAAAGGAACAGTGATGAATTTGACTCACATTGAGAGAGCAGGAGGTCCATTTAGCAGAATGCAATTGGATTTTATTGAAATGCCTGTGTGTGGAGGTCTGAGATATGTGTTGGTGACTGTGTGCATCTTTAGTCACTGGATTGAAGCTTATCCCACACGTAGGAATGACAGCCTCACAGTAGCGAAGTTGCTGCTTAGAGAATTGATACCACGTTTCGGGTTTCTGATCTCTTTAGAATCAGATAGAGGAAGTCACTTCAACAATGAGGTGGTTAAGCTTTTGTTTGCCGCCCTGAACATTGAACAGAAGTTGCATTGCAGTTACCGCCCTGAAGCATCAGGACTAGTTGAGCAGATGAATGGTACTCTAAAGTCGAGATTGGCAAAAATGTGCGCAGCTACAAATTTGAAATGACCTGATGCATTGCCCTTAGTGCTAACGTCAATGAGAAATACACCTAACAAGAAAAAAGGACTGTCTCCTCATGAAATTCTCATGGGCCGAGCTATGAGATTGCCTGCAGTGCCTGCGAATGCTCTTGTGAACATCACGGATGATAAGGTGTTGGACTACTGCAGGGGTCTGGCTGACGTGGTCTGCTCTTTCTCTTACCAGGCAGAAGCAACACATTGCCACGGATAAATGATCCAGGTCACAACCTGCAATCTAGTGACTGGATTGTTGTCAAGAAACACGGGAGGAAGTCATGTTTGGAACCACGTTGGAAGGGGCCGTATCAAGTGATACTGACAACTACTACTGCTGTGAAGTGTGCAGGAATTCCAAACTGGATCCATGCCAGTCACACAAAGAAGGTGACGTGTCCAACTGATGAGGAAACTGAGTTGTCAAAAATAACAGCTACAGAAAAGGAAGTCTCAGGGTCGGAGAGTAATCAAAGGGGAACTGAGACTACAGGAGAGCCCGTTGAGGACGGCTTGGTCACTCAAACAGCAACAGATATCCAGAGGGGTGACGGTGAGCCTATCTCAACTGAGGCACCAGGAGGACCGACCCAAAGAGAGGTTCTCCCAGAAGCAGACGGAAACGGATTTGAAGTTGAACCCCTGACAGACCCAGAAGGCGAAGGAGTTGAGGCGGAAGGAAGTCAGAGTGCCCATACTCCTCCTGAGCCGCTTGCAGGTCCAGCAAGAGAGAACACCATAGCACAAGAGGAGGGCGTTGAACCGCAACCAGGAAAGCAAACTATGAAGGTACACTGAAAGGAGATAAGTGGCCAGGACAGCAAGTGACAAAAGGAAAGGTCATTGTCGATGAAACAATTGAGGAGGAGATAGATACAACAAGGAAAGAAGATCTGAGCGAAAGAGAGTTGCAAGGTGACCACAAATTGAAAAGAAAGAGAAAAGCAAACAGAAGATACGCAGGTCCTGAATGGGCTTATGCAACGTCAGCTGAGTGGCAACAAGAGTTCTTGGCATTTTGCTTTGATCGAGACGTTCCAGGTCAATACTATGGTACCTGAGTTAGCCACAAGGAAAAGAGACTGTGTTAAGTTGAAATTGAGCTGAGAAACCCGAGGAAAGAGACTGATAAGTTACCGGATGTGTCACTGTTAACCTGGTTTGACTTTCGAAAACTGATTGTGACAAGCTGCTAACCGAATTGACAAAGACTCTGGGAGCGAATGAGAAAGCTGTAAATACTTGCTAAGGAGAGACTTTGCTTAACCTTGCTGAAAGAAAAAAAAAAGAAAAAAAAAAAAAGAGAGCTCTTAGCCATCCTCAATTGGTTGTTTACGTTTGTAGCACTTTACTTTCTGATTCTTTACAGATCACGCCTAGTACGGGAGATGACAGTGAGGGGAGTAGGCATTGTAAATACTTGGGTGTTGCTTTGGGTGTTGTGTGTGTGATGTTCATTATAGCTTTGTTTGTGGATATGCGATTGGTGGATGAGAATGAAGCTAACAATGCCACAGTTTCTGAAACTGCTACACTAACACTTTGGGAGAGGTTTGAGCAAGATATAAAGTATCTGCATGAGGAAACTAACACAAAGAGGGAACTGTCTACTAATGTTTTCTATCGCTTGCTGAGTGAGTACGTTGACACTATGGATTCGAAAGCTTGTTATGTGTGTACACAAATTCCTGTTTCGGTGCAAGAGGGGGTTACATATCACAGTTTGCCACTAACTTATGGGATAAGTTGTAGTTTGCTACTAACTCGTTTCTATAACCAAGAAGAAGTGCAACATTTTTACTCTAACTATGATCTTGTGTTCTCTTATGTCCCTTTTATGGAAGACTTGAATAGTGTAGCTAAATATTATACCATAAAGCTGATTAAAGGGTTCTTTGAACCTAGAGTAACAATTAGTACGTCATATGCACACCGCAATAATTTGACATGTTTGCTTACACCTGTAGAGAAAAGCTTTTTAGATCACACTGAAGATAGAAGAAGGGTTTTAAAGGGGAAATTAGAAAAAGGCTTGCAGCAACGATCCTTTCTTAATAGTGGTAGTTACAATGGAATTAGGGAACAAGGGAAACTAACTTTAGATGCTTGACATGTAGGTAAGCTTTGCATAACACGGCCAAAGTCATATTATGATAATGTGTTTGGGGGAACGAGTGAATGTAAGCATGTGTTTTTGTTTCAGAATAAATGGACATTCATGTTAAATGGAATGGATCAGGCGATCCCAGGGGTCTATTATATTTGTGGACTTAATGCTTATTACCGTCTTCCAAAGGGATGGTATGGGACATGTTATTTGGGAATAGTTTTCCCAAAGATTTACCAGCTAGAGGATTTGAAGAAATTCCCGAAAGTGACTGAATTACTTCATGCTAGACAAAAGAGAGAAACCGCCACTGGTGTAGTAGGTGACATATTTGGACCGATAATTCCTTCAGTAGGGGTTGTCTTAAACTCTATAAAGATTCGGAAGTTGTCTACTATTGTCAATAACATGTTGACTAATTTCACGGGAGCTATACTCCTGATGGATACTGAACTTGCTGCGGAGAGGGCTATGACTCTTCAAAACAGGCTTGCTTTAGACATTCTTTTAGCAAAAAGTGCCAGAGTTTGTAAGATGCTTAATGAGCGTCACTGCTGTGCCTACATACCTGACAATAGTAATGAAATTAGAAGTATGCTTACTAACCTAACAAGAGATAGTGTAGATTTGAAGGAATTGAAGGAACCCGGAGTTTGGGAAAAGGTTGGAAAGGGACTTGCTCATGTGGGAAGCTGGTTTAGTAGTATTTGGCATGGGATATTGGGAAAATTAATACAGGGAATAGTGATTATTCTGGCTTGTTTATTTGGGCTATGGTTATCATGCAAAATTAGCAAAAGGATTAAAGCAAAATTGGCAGAAAGTAATGCGAGGAGGGAAGAAAAGAAAAGGGAGAAAATGTTCAGAGCAAAATATGAAAAGGCAAAACCAAGGGAAGAAATAGAAATGAAGGAGATAAGAAAATGAAAGAATTGTGAAGAAAGGATTTGTGTGATGACAAGAGTCATCAGAGGAGGGATTGTTGGAGTGTAGCATTTATATTCAATATTAACGTGATATGCTTGCAAAATAATGTATAACGAGATTGCAGAGAAATTGAATTAATGCACTACTAATGTCCGCGTTTGAAATGTACCCACGGGGAGTGGCCACCAATGTATACGATGATAAATGAAATCGACTAATAATAAATTAGTAATGTACTAATGCATGATTTTATATTAGCATTGAGAGTTATATGTTAAGGTTTTGCTAAATTAATCACTAGGCCTTAGTTAGCAAGGGTCTGAGCCTAGCTGCCTTGTCTCATATTAAATGTGTTTTTCTAACGAGCACTCTGCTATTTTCCTGAAGGACATCAAACTGTACTTTTCCAGAAGCTAGAGATGTGTGTAATCGTAGTAAATTCTTTCTCATGAGACCCGACTTGCTCAAGGAGACATTCTTGCTGAATGCAACAGTGTAATTCACAACAGGTACAAGGTCGCCCAAACTGGTAAAGACAATGGAGCTACTGACTGAAACGAGGAGTGTAACTTTTCCATACCTGACATTCTACCCAGTGAAGACGTAAATCACAGGAGCCCATAAACTGCATGAGAACTGTTTTAAATGAAAATTCTAGTAGGATGATCAACGGACTATTGGATAGAGATAATGGTGCACCAAATACTGACCAATTGGAAATTAGAGACTTGACTGGCGAATTCAATTTAACAACGTGTCACAAGGAGAAATCAGATAATTTTCTGCGAGCCATTGCGTGCCTTTTATCCCGGCCACTCTGCCCTGCCTTGGGACTTTGTTGCCTGAAATCCTAAATCATCCTCATTCTTCCCTTTGCCCTATAGCGTACTTCCTCTCCTTATGAGGGTAGTGTTCCTTACTGCCCTGCCTTGCCGAGATTTTGCTGCCCTGTCCTGACTGATGGCGAATCGACTGCTGTCCTGAGGGTAAAGACTGATTCTGTATGCTGACCCATTACGGAGGGTAACTATATGATGATAAAATTGTAATTGTCTGTTTGCCTTTCCTTTCTAGGTACCAACTGCTCATTTGATAGAGGCCATAGTTAGATGTTTTCTAAATTTGTGTTACTAAATTGTTTGCATGAAGCCCAACATGCTGATGCTAATTTGAGGGTAGTTAAGGAGTTCACTGAGATTGGGTGCAAATAGACAAATGACTGGATCTTTGCTTTGTTGAATAACGTGTTAATGCTACTCTGCCAAAGTTAATTCATGTTCACGTCGTGCTTTGTTCTAATGTTCATGATCTTTGCTTTGCTTAAGTCATATTCAAGTTGCCACACTGTGACATTGTTAATGTGTTTTCTGGTATTGAGACTAATAAACTTGCTAGTAGAGTATAACCAATAGGGAATAAATATCATAAATCTTACTAAACTCGTGTGGTTATTCAAGGCTGAAAGGTCATGTTGTGTTTCAATTCTTATTAATGAAATTAACTAATTTGATTGATTTGTTATTGTGAATATTGATGAGGTTATTGATCTAGTGATTGAAATGCGGAATAGTTATCTTGTCTTAAGGTGTCTCCAATCAGGGTCAAAAGGTTCCTTGGCCTAAAACGAGTCCCCATGCAAGTAAAGTACCTAGATCAGGATGCGTTAGCACCACCAACATGTGATCTGGCTGTTTATGCAAACAAATTAAACTGCCATGCCGCAGGCAGACAGATATATTATTCTCCTCTAGCCACTATAAATAAACTTTTGCTTCTGATTTACACAAGTGATGCCTGGAGGGGCAAATTATTTCAAAGCAGATCTAGTCAGTGAAGCTGCAGTATTACCCACCCAATTATGCACTGAAACACTCTGGCACAACACACACTGTGATCAGGAGCAGTGCATGGGCTTGGTGTAGACTCGGGCTGCATGCGAGCAGTCCACAGCCCTGGGTTCTCTGAGTGGACATTTGTAACTCACAGCAGAGCCTGTGAGCTGCTCCTTCTGCACCATGCCCAGGCCCGAGCCTTGCCTAGGCCAGCCTGCCCCCTACGCCAGCTAACAATGAGCTCGAAGCAGTAGAGTCTCTCTGACAATGCCTGCATTCCTGCCACTCCAGCTGCTTGAAGAGACTGCGAGGAGGGGCGGTATCTGCGCCCTTTACAAAATGTATTCTCTTGCTAGAACATATGTCTACCAATATGAGACAACCATGTTTGGCGTAAGAATCCAGCCCCGAATCACTAACACCGCCCTGCAGTACACACAGAATAGTGGCAGGACTTTGCTTGCCCAAGCTGAAGGTGTAGCAACTTTGGAGTGTGGCATTTTGGTATGATGGTTTGCTGGCGTTCTGGTGTACTCTTTTGCTCAATGTACGCTGTCAGGAAATAAAAGGCATACTTGTTCAAGTTGGAATGTGTAAGGAAAATTCACGCTTGCATGGTGAAAAGGGAAACTTCACCGAATACTAGCAGGAAATCAAGAAAAAAAAGTCCCCCAAAGAACAGATAAACATGGCAAAGTAAATTTATACAGTAGCTAGTCCCTGGGAGGAACAAAGGGCCAGATGTAGCAACCCGTTTGCGAGTCGCAAACGGCGAAAATCGCCGTTTGCGACTCGCAAACGTGGGTTTGCTATGCAGAAATGCATTTTGCGAGTCGGATCCGACTCGCAAAATGCATTTCAGACTCGCTAATAGGAAGGGGTGTTCCCTTCCTATTAGCGACTCGCACTGGTATGCAATTCCATTTGCGGCCGCGAAAGCGGCCGCAAATGGACTCGCAGTTACCATCCACTTGAAGTGGATGGTAACCCAGTCGCAAACGGGAAGGGGTCCCCATGGGACCCCTTCCCCTTTGTGACTGGACCAGATATTAATTTTTCAGGGCAGGGAGTGGTCCAAGGGACCACTCCCTGCCCTGAAAAACCGAAACTAAAGGTTTCGGATTTTTTTAAAGTGCAGCTCGTTTTCCCTTAGGGAAAACGGGCTACACTTTAAAAAAAAAAAACCTGCTTTATTGAAAAGCAGGTCGCAAACATGGAGGTCTGCTGACGACAGCAGGCCTCCATGTTTGCGAGTGCCTATACTCGCAATGGGGCCGCAATTTGCGACCCACCTCATGAATATTCATGAGGTGGGTCATTGCGACCCCATTGCGAGTTGCAGTCGGTGTCTGAGACACCGTACTGCATAGCAATTTGCGAGTTGCAAATTGCGAGTCGCAGGGACTCGCAATTTGCAAGTCGCAAATTGCTTTTTTCGTACATCTGGCCCAAAGAGAATAAGGAGGGACAAAGAAGCAGGACTGACCACTAGCAAGGAAGGATTTTTAAATAACACTGAAACAAACAAATGAAATGGCTTTAAGCCCACAAGAGAACTATACTGAAGTATACAAGAGGTCGTTAAGGCCCTCTGCATGGCCTATAAAGCATTACATGATTCAGGACCTGCTTATCAGAAGTATAGGCTCTGCCGGTATGTCCCCAACAGAACATTGCATTCTGCCTTCTCTAAGAATTTAGGGGTTCCAAAGTTCACAAAGGCCCTTTGAATGCGGAAAGAGACTTACAGTGCTTACTGCAAAATGTGGAACAAGCTACCAATGCATTTAAAAACTCAGTCTAAATTGATTCATTTCAGGAAAGGGCTTACAATCTGAATTTTTCTAACGTACTCTTCCATAGGTCATATCTTGGTTCAGAAAGCTTAGTAGTGCCAAGGTGCCCAAGGGCATTCATGCGCTTTACAAAATTAAACTTAAATTTATAGTTCTTTGACCCTCCAAGTAGATGAAATTGCTGGCAATAGAACTGCCTTTAGACAAAGAAGTCCAACCGTATAATGTCTGCATCGGCCCAAATGGAGGTGCCAACAAAACAGGCAATCCAAGATTCAAATCCTACTGAGAAATAATAAACAGAGTAAGAGGAAACAAGTCATGCAAACCTTTTGGAAACTGCATTGCTAGTGCTGGCCGAACAGGGATGATTGATCAGAAGAAAAAAAAATCAGTGCAGGCAGTGCTGCCAGGTAGCCTTTAATAGTAGCCAGTACAGTAACAGATCCACCCTTTGAAGGGCCAATGCAAATCTCAAGAGATTGTAAAGGTGAGATTTAAAAGGATTAATGCCTTCAGACTCACCCCAGTGAAGCAACCTGTTCCAATGACCTTAATAGATATATTTGGTAGCAGGCTTCCTAACCACCAAGAAGGCTTCTGAAATCTCATCAGGAAGACAAAATGGTTCTAGCAAATACCACTTAATCGCTCTGTGTGGCAAGGGAAGAAAATCTTGAGTGGCCACAGATGACTGTCGCAGATTTTACTTGCAGGATTGCAGCAATAAGAGTAACTTATGCCTGGTCCTCCTACACTTTCAGCAGTAATATGGACAGTTGCAGGATTGCTGGTGACATGTACAGTTGACCCTGAAATCATGTGAACCTGAAGGCATCCCCTAAGGAAGTCTTTGGATGGAAATGTATGGCAAAAAATTAAGGATACTTCCTTTTCTGAGTCATGGTGAAGAGATTCATAAATAGAGATCCAAATCCGGAGAAGATTGCCTTGATCACTTAAGGATGCAGTTTCCACTTGTGGTCCTCCTGTGAGAGTTAACTGAGTATATGCCCTCCTGCATTAAGGAATATGATGCTCTGAAAAAGAGAGAAGACGCTCATGTGGGTTCTGTCAAGCACAGCCAAAGTAAAGGTCAGCTTCAGCATGAGAGAGAGGGGGGGCTTCTGGAGCTTAATGGTAAAATTAGTCCATTAAGGAAAATTAACATCTGCATGACATTCCGCTTGGCCAGTGTCAAGAACTTTGTCTTCAACAGTCATTCTTTGAAGTACATAAATAACAGAAATACATGGAATCCTGACCTTAACACTAAAGCTGACACAACTGCCAGCATCTTTTTAAAGATTTACATCAGTTGAAATGGTAGAATGTCACCCGGACCCCATGATTACACTCAAGTGATGCCTGTTGGCTGGTGAAATCTAAAGATGAAAGCAGGTATCCTGGCAGTCCACCGGGATGCCAACCTATCTCTTCAGGTCAAAGCCAGCATGAACTGGGTCAGGAACAGCATTTTGAACTTGTAACCATTCTGTGTCACTTGTATCTCTTTTCCAGAGACACTCCTCCTATAGCTACTTTGTCCAGCAAAGCAGGCCTGTCACCTCCAGGACTGTGGTTTGTCTTGGAAAGTGCATTCTAAAGAAAGTGGGATGGGCTGGGCAGAGTACAGGAAAGGGAGGGTGTGGGCCCAATAGACTATGTGGATGACCCAGTTATCCATAGTGATCACTTCCCTATTGGTGACTAAATAAGAGACTCTTCTTCCCAGCGGAGGATGGTGTCATGAAGAGGAGAAGTCATAGGGGATTAGAAGCAGTAGAGCTGGAGAGGATGGTAGGGACTGGATCTGCTGCTTATGCAGTTGTTGATGATGACCCCTAGATCCACACCTGCCTCAAAAGGAGTGCTACAGCTGTTGAGAAAATTGGACAGTCTGAAATGGCTGCCTCCGCTGGAGTAGCCACATGACTTCTTATATTGTTGGTGTAACTGCTGTGCTTGGGAGGCTATGGTCAAGGAGCACGCCATAGACCTGCTGTTGTAGGAGCATTCCGGAGAAGAATCTAGGGGAAGGTGTATCCATCAGAATAGCATCAACATTGTCTCTCTGATTTTAGCAGGCATAGCTGTCTTTATACAGCATCTAACATTCTTACTCCTCAGTGTAATTTCACAAAAATGTGAGGGCAAAGGAAAGGACTTCTTGCACCCTTTAATGGCCGGTGATATCGGAGGCTTGACCCACTGTCCCTTTCTTAACACTGAACAGCCTCTTTTGTGGTGCAAAGTGAGCTTGGGGGCACGTTTCCCCCCCAGGTCTGACCCCACAGAGTGTGAAATTCATTGAGTTAAGCCCAAAATGTGACAAATTTAATGAGTAACTCTCTAGGAGGATATCTTCGCAAGTATACAACACGTGGAGTTAGCACTTGCCAAAACCATATTTTCCCTTTGGGAGTAGCATGCAGTGGAAACAACAGAAACGAATCAGGGCTCTAGGAGCTTTGCTAATGCCTTGCTCCTGCACTGCCTTCATGGGCACTATGTCTAATGCAACAGGTGCAGTTGGAGGCCACAGGGGCAAGTCAGGGGTAGAAATCTTATTTTTAATTTTAATTTTAATTTTAAAGGTTAAAAATGTTTACATATACCAAGAGGGATCGGGGCACAAGTAAAGAAGGAAAAGCAAAGAAAAACCTAAAGTTGAAACAGTTGTGTGAAAGTACATATTGCTGAAAATAGAACAAATCCTGATAGGAAGGAAGTGCCAGAGATAAACATTTAAATGAAAAGTCTCTCCTACTTCGTCGAAGTTTATTAACTTTCAGTATAGAGAGTAAGGAAGCCTGTGCTCATCTGAAAGGGTGAGAAGGCACAACATTTGAAAAAGCTTTGAGCTGGTGCACAGCCATTTGAGTTGGAGCTTTGAATATAAGACGGAGACTCTTAAACATGGACCACTTCTGAACAGGAAGCCACTGAAGCTTTTTCTAAATGTCCTGAAATGGAAGCCATGCAAGAAAGCTTATTAAAAGCATAGGAACTGCATTTTGCATCAACTAGTCCCATTGAGTGGTAGCAGTCAGCAACCCCAAGTACGGGACATTGGCATATTTCAATCTGCAGCTACCAAAGATTGAATTACCTAATTATGCCAATGCTGTGTAAGAAAAGGAAGAACATTCCTTAAAATGTTTAGGTGGAAAATGCAGGTGGCCTCAACCTTAACAATTGGGATGTGGACGGAGATCCGATCATCAAAATTCAGGCAGATGACCACACAGAGGGATGATCCCCAATGATCACTAATTCAGTTGTATCCGAATTCAGTTCAAAGCAGTTATCATTCATCCAACAATCTACAGTTGTGAGGCAAGAAAGGAAATTAAAAAGGGCGAACTCAGAGTTCCCATCCATTCTTAAAATTAATTGGTGTCATCAGCATAACAGTTAAAAAGAACTGATCAGTTTTACCAGAGGGGCATCTGAATAATGAAACAAGTGAGCCCTGAGGAATACCATAAAACAATATGAATGGCAACTGACCAAAAGGGAAGCATCACCACTTCTGCAATCGGAAAGCAAGGAAGCAAGCCAATCCAAGCCAGAACCTAAAAATTCTGTGTGATCAGAATCCCTTGAGAAAACGTAACAAAAAGCAGCAGGGAGATCCACAATGTCCAGGGCCACACCCCACAGAGATCATGAAAGTTCATCCTGAACAGCAATTAAAGCTACCTTTGTGCTGTGACCAGGGTGGGCGCCTGCTTTAGAAAGTGCAGAAGAAAATTAGACGCAATGTGTTCCAAGAGTTACAGAGCTACATCGTTTTCTGCAATCTTAGTGATAAATGGCAGAAGTGACATAGATCTATAGTTACTCAATGTTTTTTTCATTCAGTAAAGGCTTTTTCAGAAGAGGTATAATGCAGGCGTCTTCCAATCCTCAGGGGCCACAGCTGCAGCCCGAGAAGAATTAATTCGATAACCTGAGGGTCAAGTACTTCGATAAAACAGTGACAAATTCTTAATAGGCAAGGCGTCGTCTGGAGAACCTTAGCCTACTGCTTTAATCAGGTACCCCATGCGCTCCATGGACACGGGGACAATATTCTGATGGAAGGCTTCTGCTGACTGAAGCAAAGGGCACTCATTTCCCCTGTATAAAGTGCCATTCCTAGGAAGAAATGATCCAAATCAGGGATAGAGTGCGTAAGGTCACGGCTGATTTTCAATAAATCTTGGGAAGGGTTGTAAACCCGAGCAAGCCTAGAGAAATAACATTGAGACCTAACAGAGAAAATGATAATATCGCAGTGTTAACGTTACGTTTTGCGAATAGAAAATATTCTAAGCGCCAATAGTGGTCTAGGAGTTTATAAACCAATTTCTCCTCTGCGAAATTCTGATTCCATCTGGGGGCAGAAGATTGTGCCGGCTGAGATATAAGTGCCTTACTCTAGGTAAATACATTTAAGGCAGAGGTAAGCCATTCATTGAAGGGTTAATTGATGCCCGTGCTTTAATTTGCCCAAGATAGTTTCCCTCGGGCCCAGGTGCACGTGAGCTCTTTACAGTATCACTTGGAGTGTTCTGTGTCTACTAAGCAAGTATTTGTTTTGGTGACGTTATACTACGGGATGTGTAAGATACTCTTCTTTATGCCCGAAGTATTAAAAAAAAGCCTTCCACGATTCTGCTGCCAGTCTACATGATTTTATACAACGTGTACTTAACATTTATTGCGCCGCCGTGGCTTCGCTGATCCTCTTCGTTGTGATTCAAGATTGTAACAGGCTGATCACATTTGGTTTAGTGTCATTACATTGAAAGTACTTTTTGATGCAAAGCCATATTTTTCAATAACAGTGGAAATGTTACCTTGCACACATTGTCTTTTTTTATTATTTTATATTTCTGATGTTTCCTTCTCATTTGGTTCACCTAGCGAGGTCTGCAGTGGTTGATTCGGAAAACGAGGAAACCCGCAATAGTTTGCGAATAAAAAACCGCAAACTTAGACAAAAGAGTCAATTTACATTTCTGAATCAGGCCCTGAAAAATATCAGGGACTAAATTACCAAAATAAATCGTGGGTATGTAAGTCTGGAAAAGGTTGAGGGCAGTAAAGAACACATTGGCAGACTCTACAGTTCTCTCTGTCACTAGTACTCCATTAGAGACTCTGGCCCTCATTCCAACCCTGGCGGTCTCTGACCGCCAGGGCGGAGGGCAGCAGAAGCACCGCCAACAGGCTGGCGGTGCTTCCTGGGCTATTCTGACCGCGGCGGTAAAGCCACGGTCAGAAAAGGGGAACCGGCAGTTCCCGCCGGTTTCCCGCCGGTTCCCGCCGGTTTCCCGCTGGTTTTCCCCTGGCCCAGGGAATCCTCCATGGCGGCGCTGCTTGCAGCGCCGCCATGGGGATTCCGACCCCCTTCCCGCCATCCTGTTTCTGGCGGTTTTCACCGCCAGAACCAGGATGGCGGGAACGGGTGTCGTGGGGCCCCTGTGGGCCCCTGCACTGACCATGCCACTGGCATGGGCAGTGCAGGGGCCCCCTAACAGGGCCCCATACAGATTTTCACTGTCTGCTTTGCAGACAGTGAAAATCGCGATGGGTGCCACTGCACCCGTCGCACCCCTGCAACTCCGCCGGCTCCATTCGGCTTCCTCGTTGCAGGGGCTTCCCAGCGGGAAAGCCAGAATGGCTGCCGCGGTCTCCTGACCGCGGAGTGGCCATTCAGCGGTAACTGCATGGCGGGCGGTGACCGCCTCTATCTATTGTACTTCCTGCTCAGTCGGAGACAGATCTGTGTGTACTAAGCACTTTGCTTTCGATTGATTGTGGTGCGATTTGCTATTTCACAGCCCACTCCTGGCCTAAAAGAAGAGACACAGTATGATATAGAAGCCAATGAATTGTATTAAACAAGATTCCATCAGAGTCCATTGTCTCTATTCACGTGCCCTCTCTTTAGGATGCAAGTCTCTTTATTAGATCTGGCACAGCTGCAGTTACTTAAAAAACAACCATTTAAACTTGTGTACTCTGAATTACGAGGCTTACAACTCCTGCCGGCAAAGCTCTCTGAGGTGATATTGAAAATACAGACTAAGAGTGGGAGTGAAGAAGGGGGCACCGAGTAGCCTTTCCACTGACATGGAGTGGCTTGGGTCAGAAAGCGTGGAAGGGTACTGGGCCAAGAAGCACTTCGGGTATCCATACTTGTGCTACTTCAGAAGGCTCCCAGAAGGGTAGTGGCCAGGTTATTTGGCTGGTCAGTGTGCCTGCCCCTCATCCATCCACCTGTCAGGAGCAGCTCATCATGAACACCCCACCAACAGTTACCTCTTGACGCCACTCCCTCTGTCATTCTGACTGGTGTTCTGCACTTAAGATATGGTAAAGAAAGACTGGTTAACTTAAAAAATAAAGTCCTTCACTGGTTGAACAAAAGGAACGCCGGGGTAAACGTTATTATAGTGACATGATGATAGTTAGAAGACTGTTCTGGATTGACATAACCAGAAAGAAAGGAAGGGTCGCTGTGTCGTGGTGAATTCTGAACATCCGACCATTGCACCTCAATTTGTACACAGATTAACAAGTGCAGTCTGACTAGCTGATTCTATTAATTTCATACCTTTGAAGTACTTCTATAGGACCTTAAATTATATGTTAGTTGCTAATCAACAACAGGACACTTACGATGTTATTAATCGATGGCCTGTTTATAATGTTGTAACATCTAACTCATTTGCCCCACTCAAAACATTAGATGGCATTGATAGGCTTTGATAGACCATCCGCTCAATATACTATGCCTGGCAATTTAGGGATTATTATGGTTTTTCCGCTTTGACAAAGACTGATTGACAATTAAATTTTGCCCTTTGAAATGTAGCATCAGTACACCTTCCTTGACATCGAATTATGTTTCCCCCATTACTCATTCCAAGGTGTGTCTGTGTGTTTCATGGAATGTGGCAAATGGTAGGGCTAAGATATTAAATCCTGACTGGCTAAGCTTTTTTTAAAAATTTGACTGTATACCTTTGTAAGAAACGTGAGCCATTGGACCTTCTTGTTGATGCTTTTATTATTTAGGTTGTTCCAGTCACCCAACCACAGATGGGAAGGGGTAAAGATGGTTTGGCTACTTAAATTTCCTTAAAGTGCCCCAATCAAGGGCCTCATTTTCAAGGAGTAATGCATCGCTGTGGTGCAGCAGTGAGGCACCAAAAAATCTTGTGATGCACCAAGACCGGTTACATTGCAATGGATGCATCGTATTTACAATATGAGGCACCATGACATAAGGTCCCAAGGATGCATCAGATATTCTGAGGCATCTGTGGGGACTTTGCTGCAATGCATCAGCCCCAAAAGTGGCATATTGCTGAAGTCGGCCTCACAACCAATGCAACTTCAACTATGTGTTAAAAATCAGAGGTGATGCATCAGTTCTGATTGACACAAGTAGCCTATTCTGTGGGGACTGTTAAATGGTGGAATAGCCCCTTCTACACACTTACATTGGTCCTGGATGTAATGTATGCAGTGTGGCTATGTGTTACATTGCAATTGGCATAGTCTACTTCTATGTATGTAGAGACCCGAGTATGTGTGACATATTGAGTGAAAGTGTAATGTAAGTGAATGCAAATATATGTTGTAATGTTAAGTGGCAATACATGTATTACCTGCCTTATGTACTTCACGTACTACCTGCCTTATGTCCTTTGTAGTACACTGGTCTGGATTTGGGGACCCATTTGTCCATGGAGAAGTGGCAATCCTGGCCTGTCCTTTCCAGGAAGTACACGTCACATAGCCTTGCTGCGGTGGATGATGATATTATAGGTGCCATGGTCCCAGGTTGGTCACGGGCTCCCACAGCATAATTGTCCCATGGCTAGACCCACTATTGGTAGCGGGGATGTGAACTACAGACATATTCCAGTGTGTAAAGTGACTTAAAAATGGGCAGATTCCTGTTACAAGGCCACTGCGGTAGTTCTTACGCCTAGGTTATGAAGGTGAAGGAACTTTCACACATTTCATGCCACACACTGAAAAACTTGTCTATATCAGTGTGTCAGTTCTAAGTGGGTTTTTATGAGGGAACGCCTACCCTGCCTACATTATAAACTGTGTGGCACAGCCGGTTCCAGCATAGGTATTTTCTGACGCAAGCTATCAAAAACTGATGCACTGGACCCAATGCATTGTATTGTAAATCTGGGGCAACATTGAGCAGAGAATGCGCTGCCGATGGGTAGAAAAAAATGATGCAACGGCTACGCAGGCTCCTTGCAAATAAACCCCCAAGAGTGTCCTGTATTAAGAAAATCGCCACATTTCCAACTACTATGTAAGTCGGGCTTAAGGCTAAACAAGACCATAGTAATAGACTATTATATTAATAATTTCCAACATACTTATTTAGATGTAATCAAAACACTTGGGGGCATATTTATACTCCGTTTGCGCCGAATGTGCGTCGTTTTTTTCGACGCAAATTCGGCGCAAAACTAACGCCATATTTATACTTTGGCGTTAGACGCGTCTAGCGCCAAAGTATGGGCAAATAGCGTCATTTTTTTGCGTGAACGCCTTCCTTGCGTTAATGAGATGCAAGGAAGGCGTTCCCGTCTAAAAAAATGATGGCGACGCAAATGCGTCGTATTTATACTCCCGGGCAAAAATCACGCCCGGGAGTGGTCGGGTCAAAAAACCCTGCATTTGCGCCACTTTTTAACGCCTGGGTCAGGGTAGGCGTTAAGGGGCCTGTGGGCTCAAAATGAGCCCACAGGTGCCCTCCCCTGCCCCCAGGGACCCCCCCTGCCACCCTTGCCCACCCCAGGAGGACACCCAAGGATGGAGGGACCCATCCCAGGGACATTCAGGTAAGTTCAGGTAAGTATACATTTTTTTTTTTTTTTTTTTTTTGGGTGGCATAGGGGGGCCTTATTTGTGCCCCCCTACATGCCACTATGCCCAATGACCATGCCCAGGGGACATAAGTCCCCTGAGCATGGCCATTGGGCAAGGGGGCATGACTCCTGTCTTTACTAAGACAGGAGTCATGTAAATGGCGTCTGGGCGTCGTTAAAAATGGCGCAAATCGGGTGGAGGCGATTTTTTGCGTCAACCTGACTTGCACCATTTTTAAGACGCCCTAGCGCCACTTTTCCCAACGCCGGCGCTGCCTGGTGTACGTGGTTTTTTTCCACGCACACCAGGCAGCGCCGGTGTGCTTGCGCCAGCTAACACCATTCAATAAATACGGCGCCCGCATGGCGCTTCAGAATGACGTTAGCCGGCGCAAAATTTTTTGACGCTAAACTGCGTTAGCGCAGTTTAGCGTCAAAAAGTATAAATACGGGCCTGGGTTCTGACATACTCTAACTATTCATGTATAATGAAGGGACCTGTTTGTTAATTTGTCTTGGGGATTTTAACCTGCACCCTTGTACGGTCCATTCTGCTGATGTCTGTGATTTAACTAAAACACATAGAAATGATCTTACTCATTTTGAACAATTTAATTATGAAATATAGATTTTTTTTTACATCTGATATGTGCAATCACATTTCTTTAGGGGCCCTAACTTTCACTCAGAGAGGTTTTTCCTCGACTATTGGGTTTACATTGCTCTTAGAGGATTTGCATCCCTTTGTGTTGTACTTTAAGATGTTTTTGATTTGTGTAAAGTGATCATAACCCATTTACTCTGGCGATCATGCATAATCGTAGTAGTTCTATGCAACCCTTAAAGCTTCGGAATTGTCTTTGGTCTAAATCCAAAGCTTTACATAGAGTTGGTCTAATGTGGATCCATCTAAAATTATATGTGACCTAATTTCGTCTTCGAAAGATGATTTTGTGATGTGTTTGGTGGAACAAAGTGCACACTTTTGAGTCTATTGGGAAGACCTTTCCAAAGCACTAGCCTGCCCCTCACATCAACATTCTATAGACCTCACCTTTCTTCACAAAAATTAGATGTCTGCTTCTAAAACACAACCCGCTATGCGGACATCATCTGCTTCTGCAGGTCGGATTATAAAAGTCTTTTGGAGAACAGAAAATCAACTATTAGGGTGGAAGCTTGGGGCTCTCAAAAGTGCCATAGTGCATTATGCAATAATAGTGAATTGAGGAGGGTAGTAGAATTCAGGAGCTGAATATATAGCCCACCCCACATCATATGTTATGGTGTGCAACCCTAGGGTAACTAAGACCAAATGTCATCATGCCAGAATTACATCTTTCAACTCTTACCGCACATATAATTATTTAATGAGAACTAGGCTGTAGCAGTTCAAAAGATCTCTGGAGACTGTGTTTAGATTTTCCAATAAACTAGGATCTAAACCTGGTTAAGGAGATGTTCCCAATCTATATTATTACCAACACAATGGGAACAAGTATGTTGCCACATTCTGATTTTGTCTACACCCTGTCTTTTTGTATTACAGACCTTTTTTAGATTTTATAAAAGACCCCTCAACCATCAACCTAGTTAGTGGCATGCTTCATCATAGGAGTCCCACCCTGGGTGCCTAGCACCTACAAGATGTGCTACTGTGCCTGATTACAGCGGAGTGGGTTAGTTTTCAATAATTAGTGTACATAAGAAGGGTTGAGTGCATAAACAGAATAGTGAGTTTAAAATTATCTGCATGGCATCCACTTACCAGTGTACTTTAAAAACAGTGCAATATGTAGATGGAGACCGTATGTACGCCTACATCTAATTTTAGGTTGACATGTTTCAGCCAGTTTTGTTGTATGCTCAAGAAAGGATCAATGTGGCTTTCTGCAAGACTTCTTTTTATGGTGTCTGCTCACTAAGGCATACGCCTATACAGTTTGTCCTTAACTCACGTTTTTTCAGCAGTGGTATAACTCCATTTGAGTACTTTTGTTTAGGTAGATCAACTAAATAAATATCTAAATAAAAACATTAAAAAATACTAGAAAGCCAATAGAAGAAAACGTAAAGCCTCACTGACAGCCAGGTATGTCAACATCCATCCAAATCTATAAAGCTGTTGCAAAATCAAAAGATCTAATCACTACCATTTCATTTCAAAAGTCACTTGCTCATCAAAGGTTCTCCGCCGGATAATCACAGAATTTCAGAACCTAACTGCTCCTTCTTGAAATGTATTCACCCAGAAAAATGTCACTTTCTAGCGGATCACTTTACTGTAAAATACAAAGGCCCAGAAGAATATATTGACACAAAACCAAAGAGGGCATCAACCCCACCTCAACACTGACCCCACAAGCCAGACAATGATCAATGTTATTCTAGTTTAACTCCCTAACTTTGGATGATTTCTCCAATATTTGCAAATCTTGTAGCTCATCAGAAGAAGGATGTATCTATCATTAGTGTGGCAGGTGCTGTGGCATAAGTGCCCAGCTTTGTGACTGCCTGACTGCATCTTTTGTATTATCCAACCAGGGGCCTGCTGCACCCATGTATGTATCTTGTCATCAAGTCCGTATCACTGTTGCCACTCTACAGCTACTGTACAAACCTATGCCCTGCTTTGTATATTCAAGAACATCCTTTTCTTTTTGTCAGCTGTTCCATCCAGAACTCTTAATAACTACTACTTTAAATATGAAATATTCCCCAATAAAGACCTCAACACATCCTAAAAAACAAGACAGCAATTCAAATATACTTCTATTTGGGAATATCTAATGGTCCTTTCTTAGCAAACTCTTAGAAAGATGGTCTTCACTCTTTTCTAAACATTCACTGAAACAAACAGCCTACTTTTTGACCACTAGCCCACATTTTATTCTGATGACTGCACAGAAACTGCTTAGCTTGCCCTTCAGATGACATGAGGACTACAGTTGTCTCGTATAGTATCACTTCTGTTTCTAGATACGTCATCTACCTTTTATAATGTTTATTGTCCTACATTGCTGCAGATTTTCAAAATCACAGGAGTGCAGAGCAACGTCCTGCACTTTTTCTCAAAGAGATCCCTCCTTTTAAGACTTTCTTTCTCCATTACACCATCCCTTCAACAGCTGGATCACACACTCATCTCTTCAACCTGAACCTCAGCTGTCTACAAAACATATTCTTCTCCTTCAAACTAATCGGCTACTATTATGAGGATGATATTCAAATCATTCTATAGTGCAACTACTCATCTGATCTTTATTTCTATACTACAGGTCAATGCCTTGAAATTGTTGACCATTGGATTATGAGTAATCACATCAAGCTGAACAAGTTGAAAACTGAGGCACAAGCTTGTAGGAAATTACCCCACCATCACCCTTCCACCATGTGGGTGAAAGAAGGCGACCCACCATGCAAAATGTTCGACTATGTGAGGAACATGGAGTAACTATGGACTTTAAGCTGTAATTTGTGTCATAAATTAATCAAAAATATATTTTATATAATGTGATCCCTATGTAAAATGCTTTCTAAAATATATTTTCCCTAAAGTGAACCACTTGGGAGAAACCTATGTATGTACAATTACCATTCTTTTCTTCTGTTTCATCAAGAGCATAGACTATGCCCTATGCCAAAAGTTAATGATAACTTCTAAACTACATATCGTGAACTCACATTGTACCAAGCATCCAGTCACTACATTCCCTGCCTGGCACTAAATGTAGGCCCTTTAAAGCAAACACTGAATCACCCAAAATACTGGACCACTCCTACTCTTACACAACTTCCTTACCTACAAACCACCTAGAATACTAAAATCCAGGCTTGTCCTAATCTTAAACACTTTTTCATTCAGAAAGTCTCACACTGGCAGAAGCTCCTTCTCAGTTCGGACAGCTACTATATCAAAGTCAGGTCTTACTACAATATACAAAAGTGACAACTACCTCAAATTTTTGAGAGCACAAAACTTACATACGACGCATTGTTGGGTTACCAAAGTGAAGCAGTGTGACGCTGCCACTTTTAGCCCAGCACTACGCTGCACCACTTTTCCATAAACCGGGCCCTAAGATGACAATGAGTCTCAAATATCAAGTCAGTGACGTGACAGATCAACTGTCACAACACAGATAGACTTATTTTACACCATCTCATTGCAGAGGATGATGGCTCTCATGCGGATCTGGCTGTCCTGGACTACCCTGGTGACCTGGATGACCAGCTGGCAACTATCAGCCAAGAGACCCTCCAAGTAGTTCTTGTAAACCTCCAGACACCACCTCCAATCACAAGGAGGAGTATTGATGTAGCAGACAACCCACAGGCCCCACTTAGCACCCCAATAGTATGACCTGCCAGCACCGACACAGCTGAGGACTCCGAGGACCCACGGACCAGCTTTGATAGGACAGTGGTAGGAGTCAAGTCAGAGCTGGCCAAGGAGGTGCGGATGGGGATGCAAACTATGGCAGCCAGCCTGGAGGGGATGCGGACGTGCATTGTTATGGCTACGGAACAGACTGTAACCAACAGACGCACACATTCCCCAATGCGTGGAGTCCAGGAGGGTCTGAGGGACATAGCTGCTGCCATGAGGGAGAGGCCACAACAACTGTCACAACAACTGTCTTCCCAAACTGTCCAAAGAATCCAGGAGGGTCTGAGGGACATAGCTGCTGCCATGAGGGGGAGGCCACAACAACTGTCTTCCCAAACTGGCATCAGTGTGCTTGAGAACCAGATGGACTCCGTGCACCGGGAAATGGTCTCCCTCAGGGCAGACATGGCTTCCTACTACAAGGATGTAGCTGGTATACTAAAAAATCAGCAGCTCCTCCTTGATGCAGTGATGCCATATGTAGTACAACAGATAGCAGCTTCCGGGAATCGGGAGTCCACATCTCCAACCACTGAAGTGTGTGTGGCTACCTCTATCTCCCCACTACCACCATCAAGGGTAGAGGGGACACCACACACATCAGGGGATAAATATGTGGAACAGATCATCTTCCACCTGAAGGAGTTCCCTGTAGCACCAGCCCATGCCACATGGGCAGTGTTTTCCTTTGTTCTGTGCTTGACATCATGCCACTGTTAGCACTGTTACAGATATGCACTCCTCACAAACACACTGTTGACCTTCCTGCTATGGACTGCAATTGTCTCTAACTTTTCAATTGGCAATTTATGTTCCCCTGCACTGAAAGACACTTTATCCAAGCATGTCCCATGACATGTCCCTCAACCCTGGACTTGTGTCACAATTGGATGGATTCCACTAATGGGGTCACAGACCTGGACATTGCAAATATTGCACTTCAACACTTGTTATTGAACACCACATACACAATTACAGTTGTGACACATCTACTATGGTTAGGAATTGTGATGTGTGTAACATGTTTTTTGTCACAGAGTGTCAGTACAAGACTGAGTGAATATGAGAGCACATATCTATGCACATGGTAACTACATGATGAAAGTCGATGCTGGTCTCATGCCCTACAAACAATTAACTGAGTATGTAAAAAATGTTGAATGCTACACCCACTACATACGGCAGGAATGGCTGTGAAACAGTTCTGGGGCAATATCCTCAGCTGGGAGTACCAGTAGAACACCTTGGTGTGAAACAGAGGGACTCAACCTCATCTGTAATTGCCACTGGTCAGTTCAGCAGGACAGAAATGAAATGTAGGCTGTTGTCAAATGTCCCACAGTGCCCAACATTCCGACACAGAACCCATACAACGACAGCTGAATTACCACACCAACCTCTCCTATACATGGTCAACATAGTGTCCTTGAGTGGTGGGTACACTGGATGACAGATGCACAAACAAGTAGATGTGTTGTAGCTGGCAATGTGACAGCTCAGTTGTAAGAAGGTGATGAACATGTCAAGAGAGGGATCCAGAGGCAATATGGAATCCCTAGGACAACAAACAATTTTCACTGTACACCCATGGGAAGGCCCTGAGACCCAAGCATAAGATACATGAAGTAAGGGAGTACCCAAACTATTTAAATTAGAATTTAAATAAACTAAAAAGAATAAAGAACTAACTACTCTATGCTATAATTACCTAACACATTTACAACACACTCTAAACATTGCCCCACCCACCCTTTTTATCACGAGACAGATGCAAGAGAACATATACTAAACTACACATATGCTACCTATTGCTAAACAAAGATATTTTTTTTGTATTTTTATATATATATATATATATATATATATATATATATATATATATATTTTAATATGACACTTAAAAGCCCCAACATTACCCCCACCCACCCAACCACATAGTAAAATGTAAAACCCACTAAAAAACATTAAAACAAATGAGGAGGGAGGGGACTGAACTGTGGGCGAGTGTCATTATGCCATTCACAGATTGGCCCTCTTCAGTTGATGAATTTCAATCTTTTTGTGTTTTTGTCCACCTCCTTTTCAAGAGTGGCCAACTTTGGAGGACCGGTATGACCTCCCTCTGTAGGTTCCTAATAGCACTCATGCCCATGGCAGCAAGTGTGGTTCACTGTGGCACGGATGTTGAGGGTGCAGCAGCTGGGGCATGTGTGATGGTGACAGCTGTGGCCCCCTGCACAGCCGTGGTGCTTAGTCCTCCCTGTGTGGGCAGTGTGGGTCCTTCTTGGGTGAATGCCTGCCACTCACCGGTGGATCGGTCTGTGCGATAATGGCGTGCCATCCTCCAGAACCCAGATTCCACTGCCAGTATGTGCCGATAGCAGACTGCCCTCTTCTGAAAAGCATGTAGTTTGTCGTTGTTCATGTTGGCAGCTGTTGAAATGAGACTGGCAACCATCAGTATCAGCATTATGTTGAGTATGTGGAGATTATTAGCTTACACTCTACATCGAATTGCACATGCACTCCAACTCACATTCCGAATAATACAATGGCCCTCATGCATGAAACGACAATGCTGCCTTAGCATCATTTCATTGACACCATAGCCACTCACAACAAAGGAAACAAATAAAATTAGATGTGCATTGATTGTGTGCCATGTGTAACAATGCAAAGGCAGCGTCAACTTGACATAGATCAATTTTTGACCATACATCACCAGGAACTGAATCAGTTATTGGGAGTATGGAATGCAGTTGGTAACCATAAGGGGTCAGTGTTGATAGGTACACAAGCAAGCCGGATCAAAATGACTGTCACCTATGCTGTGAGTATCGCATCTACCTACAAATGTGTTGTTCCTCACCCACTGTGCCTCAGGGGGGATGGCCATGCAATTCATCATCTGAACTATCCAAGTCATCCACCAAGGCATGCCCACTCATACATGTAGTCAGGGAGTGGACCATATGTTAGGAGGGCTGACAACTAGGAAGCTGGTAACCATAGGTCTTTCACATCTGCATTCATGTGTCTAGGTGTAGACATCCATCAATACCTGATCAGCCAATACCATTCCTTACACACCCATATCCAAGCCAGCACACGTTTAGACTTGACCTGCATGCACGCCTATTACATTCCATATAAATGTCACGTAAGTGGAGTACAATATGTGTGACACCATGCTGGGGGACAGTTGCCTACCCAGTCCTACATGTACATTACAAGACAGGGGTGCACCAATCTGTGTACAAAATGGTGCATCACTGTGTTGTGAGAATGACGGTGTGTCCCAGTGCCAATATTTTCATAACGGTGCACATCTCAGTCACATATGGGCTTACATGTGGCTTGTCATCATCTTGTTTACACAATGCTGCCCATTGAGCGCCACAAGCGCCACAAGCCTCACAAGATATGACTCTCTGCTCGTGCATGGGGAACCCTCAAATGGGACACAGTGTCACCATCCAACTTACTTTGATATCTGATCATTTGACAGCTCATCACTTCTAGCATTGCGTGCAACACACATGACTCACTCAAACAAAAGCCTTAATCACTACACAGGATAGACATAATCACACTTACTTGATACATCTGGGTCCACAAATCTTGCCACTTTGCCTTTGGTGTAGAGGGCAGGTCCACCTGTAAGGTATGGATGGAAAACCGTGGTTACTATTGTGGTGAATCCTAGTTTGTGTTTATAGGGATGCAGGAGTTAGCTTAGCCGTTGGCTTGCAGACTCGTGCCCCTGTCACCTAGTGACTTTTACCCTACTTAGCCTGCTCTGTTTTAGCACATTTATTTAATTAATTCATTTAAGATGGCTGCCTTGTTTTGACTTAGGCCCATGTTTTGATTTTCCTTATCAGTGCCACCGCGCTAAGGCGTCAAGATCAGGCGACAAATACAAACAAACTGAATGTGTCCGCGTTAGGTACTTTCCCTCTTCACACTTTTGACGGAATTGTTTATATTAATTACCGTCCCAAGCACGCCTTGTTATCTATTTTTTGTGAACTAAACCCACGTCAGGGGTACAGGCAGATCTGTATATACACTCCTCACTTTATCAGATAGGCAGAGGGATTCCGAACAGATGCCATCTCTTCTATCGATGCGGCACTTTGCCTTGACACTGACCCAGTCTTCGTGTTCCTGCTGAGTCTGAGCTAGAGACCTCATTCCAAGGTGAAGAGGGTTGGGGTCTCTTCTCGTGGACATGCCATTGGCAGATTGAGGTTTAACATTCCTAGCTCTCTTCTAGGTTAGGGGTTAGGCCTTCATGCTAGGGGATTGGGACATATCGCACACTTCATGTTGTTTTGTGATATTGCAAGATGGTGGGAATCTTTATATTAATGACTCTCATCTTTACTATTCTACTCCTTGCATTGTTCATTATCTTAATCATTGCGGCCCATGCAACTTATCGCAGATTGCAGTTTTACTAAATAAACCTTGTTGAAACTTCACTGCATCTTCTTCATTGCCTGTGTGTGATTGAGACATGTTATTGATGTGAGAAAGGGGTAATTTCTGTTTCACCACAATGCTTCCTGAGATGTCACACTTTTGAGTCCATGCATAAAGTCTGCCACAAATCACCTTTGACTGTTTTGGGTTTTTGGTGAGGTACTGCTTGTGAGCCGGAAGGGTTGGAATGTCAGTTGCGTTTTGTTGTAGGATTGGCATAGTCACCTACAAACATAAGTACTGCCATACATAAACCAGCAGTCTTGCCTAGAGCAAGAGTCCATTTACGACACTATCACATCACTGTCACTTCTAGCGGACAACATATTACAGTGTGTACTATTTTAGAGGAGTGAGCTAATTATCCAGATTTAGGACAGTGCAACAGACACACCACTGCAAACTAGTAATGACACTGACACTCAGGTGAGTGAGAGCCTCACATCTGTACACTTACATTGGGCCTGAGACTCATGTAGTGCTACATCCGGCAACAACCATATGTGGGCAATCTATAGAAGATGGAACTCCATGGTATAAGGGGGAGTTGGGTGACAGATACATGTCACTACCCTGGTGCTCTGTAAGACAACTGACTCAGGTATTCTGGCTTGTCCTGCAAGGCCCACAGAGGCACTTTGTGAAGGGCACGCGGCTCAATTTTTACTCTGCAATGCTCATGCATTGAGTAATCCATGACTCATGTGTCAAAGTTGTCTGATGGTATCAAATGCCCTATTGCCAGTGCCCCCTAAGGTGGGTATGCCCCCTTTTCTAACATAATGGCAGGGATGCTGTATGTGAAATGATGACAATGTAGCACCATACATGGATTACCCTACTTTGTTATCACAATCCACTTACATATGGTATGCTGGTGGTGTCTTGGCCTATCACGCATGACACAATACTGGGGCAAAGATGTTGACGTGGCCCCTGAAATGTGTGACTTAGTGATGGTTGTGCATAACTCTCCAAACATCTGACTTGCATTGGTAAAATGTAAGGATATGTGAACTCCATGTCTATACTGGCGCTGTTTCACTTCAATCTGGTTGCATGCAACCTGCACACAAGCATTGCATGCAGCACGCCAACACATCTGCTACTGTCATTCATGTGCGGTGAACAGTAAATAGTTTGCCAATGGGAGACTCACCAACAGGGCCACCAATCACCACAAAAAGATGGTCTAGCAGATCCTGCTCCCTGGCCACCAGATCTGTCCAGCGATGCTGCAGATGGTGCTCGTTGCGACTGCTGTGGTACACCCTCTTCAGGCGGTGGAGCACCTTGCCCCACTGAAGCCGCCTCGCCTCTATCTGGTAGCCCTGTATCACACGGGCCACCATGCCCAACATTAATGGGAGGTAGTGGGCTACCAGCCACACAAAGCCTCCCAGCTCCTCCTCCCCCATGCTAGTCAGCCTCCCCCTACCAGACATATCTCTGGGGTGCAGGTTGACAAAAACTATGATTGTAAACAAAAATGAAGAAAAGGAAAGTTAACGCCCATAAATAACAATCCCAACTAACCCAACTGTAACCGGGCGTCCGTCGAAGCCGGTACACGCGCGACCCCAGGGGCGGTGTTTACATACCCCTGGGGCACTCGAGAGAAGGCGTCTCATGGAACACAGAAAAGGAAGACGGACGATTCAGTGGTCGTGGGGCAGAAGAGAAGGAGACCGGAGAAACACGAGAAACGCTGAAACAGCAGAACGGGGATACGGAGCACAACGCGACAGGAAGAACACCAGAGAAGGAAGGAGACCTCAGGGTGCCTCCCGCCCCTATCGAAGAGAAGTCGGGAGACCACGGAGGGGCCAGCCACGTCCCCGGAGGGGCGTGGCACCCACAGGTACGTTCGTACCTAAACTGGGCTTTCTGGCCGGGGTGGTTAAGGGGAAAAGAACCAAGGGAGGGGAAGAAGGGGAATACAGAAGGGAGGTCCTGTAAGGAAGGGAAAACCCTGTAGAAAAGGGGAAATCATACTGACTCTCCCTCCCTAACCTCACTGTGAGGAGAAGTCCGTCGAGGGAAACTGTGAAGCAACTAGAGAATTCACAGGAAGGTGACAGTCACTATTGAATAGAAGTGTCCCACCACACACCTCCCATCACCCTACTAACCCCAATAAAAACCCACCTTACCTCTTCACTTACCTATTTTTCCGCTCTTCTTTTGTTCTGGGGAAACCTGGGCTGCCGCCTCGAGGGAAAGACCAGACCTCCTTCCAATTGGGAACAAGCCAGATCGGAAAGCAATTAAAATCCTGAAGAGAGAAAAAGGACCTGGATGAATAGCAAGAAGCATACCTGAGACATAAGAGAAAAAGGACAACCTTAATTAATACTAAATAAATCACTTATCCACTCAAGCCTGCGCCTATAGAGTTATTCCAATATCTCTCTCACCTGGAGATATAGAACCCCATTACACCAACTTAACAGCTATCCCGGACAGACACCCCACAGTACAAGTACAAGGAAAATTACAAAAAAACACACAAATTCACTAACACTGGGACAAAGTACAGTCAAATACTACAGTAAACACAACAGGAGGGACACCACAAGATGCAATACAGAGCAACAACACACCACCAACTCCAAGACACAACTACACAGTTAAAAGAGGCACAGACTGTAAAAAGAAAGTTAACACCCACTGTACCATGCTTGTAAACAGGATTTCCTATTACATCACTTCCTGTCCCTGTGAGTCACATTTCGTGTAATGCGTGAATTTATTTGATGCACCTGATATTTGTGTGAGTGTTTCTGACGGCTGACCTACATGCGTCTTTTTTTTATTGATGCATTACCTTTATTTGTCGATTTAACAGTAAATCAGCATTGAGATGAGTGCGAAGGTGGAAATCACGCTAATGGCCCATTGGTAATATACTTTGTTTTTGCAGATGTTTTCAACACATTTGCATCATTTTTTTTACCTATTCCAGATTGCGTGATTTTGTCCATTGCCAATGTATGCACCCTGTATCAACATACAAATTGAATGGGCTGGGCTGCAGTGAGGCATTTTGTGTATGGCCACATGTGGTAGTCTATACAACAATGTGATTTGGGTCTGATTGGTCTGTTACACCAATATGTGTGTTACAGAATCAACAGCATCCAAGTGTATTTAAGGCATACATATGTATGTATGTGTGACAGCAGTGTATCCACATATGGATGGCAGTCAGTACTATGCAACAGTTATGGAATGTGATTGTGAAATGTGTTTGCTTATGTGATGTGTATAGTTGTCTTACAGAGCATTACATTTCAGATGACATGCACAGCTCGGGCATTGTTGATGATGATTGATGAATGCTATCTAGCAAATGTTACCCAACAACTGTCTCCATATGTTGATCTTGAGTATATGGTAACTTGTGTGTGGACTACACATATGTCTGACGTGTACATATTTGGTACATACTGTGATTGACACACGCTGCCTACATTCCAACCATATCATGTTTTGAACACAATAGTCAGATCAAAGTCATTACATTTAGCATTGTGATATTAATTTTTGTGTGGTGGACCTATAGCTCTAGCTGCATATGTTCTCATCCATTCTGATGTGCATTCCACAGACGTGTATGTCCAAAGTGTGAGGTGATGTGTACTCTGTGACAGAATTGAGCCCCATGGCAGTGGCAGGACTGATTTCTCCCATTGCTTGTCGTGCCTGGGATAATCATGATGACCATTGTCACCAATGATGTCCCCCCCTTGTCAAACATGCTTCATGCAGCCCTTGCAACTCTCACACTGAGTTGTGTCAGTGGTCTGTCCAAACATTACAGTCTCACCACGATTTGACATCCACTGCCTTGTGTGGCCCTCTTGTTTGCCTCCTATTTGGACATGTTGTAGTTGTGTGCGATGAGCTGTTGTTGTACAAGTTGTCAAAGTGGATGTAATTAATATGTAGTGGTCCATAAATTGTGTCCTTCAGTTGTCACATTCAAGTGATGAGGCTATTTGTGATACGTGTGATGGTAGCAGTTCAATCTTACGCATCACATGTGATGGTGCTACTGTATTCATCAGATAAGTGTTTGTGACATGCTCCCTGAGGTTAGACTCACAATCCTGTGGTATATATGTTGTGTAGATTGAAGAGACCAAAGACAGATTTTGTGACTGAGTGATGTTTTTATTGAAAAAATGCACAAGGTGAGTTACGTGATTATTAAGTGAAGAAGCTTTCAACGATGTGCAGTCTGCTGCGTATCCCAGCAGCTGTGTTGTGCTGTTCCCCCTCAATTTTTTCTCCAACATCCTCTTTCTCCTCCTCAGGCATGTCATCTACCTGCTCATATTAAGGGTACATTTATCTGCACACATATGTTGTGCAGGATGGCACATGTCATGATTATCTTGCAGACGATGTGTGGGGCATATAGGAGGCTGCCTACTGTGATGTCCAGGCATCTGGACTTCAGGATGCCAAATGTCCTCTCCACATTAGTCCGTGTCCTCCAATGTCCCTCATTATATGCACGCTCTGCTGCTGTGCTTGGGAAATGGGGCAATTATCCATGGCTGTATGCCATGACCCTGATCCGCTGCAAAAGATTAAAGGAGTAAGTTGTAAGGGCTTGCAACAGGTATGTCATGTTGTATGGCAGTTGATATTTTGAGCTGGTTGTGACTCATACATATTTGTGGTATGGTGTGAGTTCCTTTCCTTGTGTAATGTCTCCTCAGCACTAGGTTGTTGGACATGACAATCTTGTGTTTGGTTAAAGGACCTGGGACATATGATTTGGATTCCAAACTGATGGTCATTATGTATGTACCATGCATTGTGTAGTGCACCTGTGTCACAGTGTGCTATCACGAGTTGGGACATGACACATCCTCACAACACAATGGTGTCAGATTTGGTGGCAACATGGTAGCACTACAGAGCCTGGGCATCCCATCCCTTTTGACATGTGTCATTGCAGATGATGTGTGACACGTAGGGCCTTTGAAATTGGAAAGTGAGAATGCACAACATGTCTCAAAAATTGGCTGCACTGTCCTGCAACATTTAGACTACACAAGAGTGCCCCATGTGTGACATGTTACTTGGAAACCCTTTGTTGTCCCCTGCGCCAGTTGCTCATATGCAGCACCTATGCCTACCTACCCTACATCGCCCCATACATATGCTATTTTGATGGCCAATTGGTTATTTTGTTGTGTGCAGCAATATGCAGCATGGATTGGTGGCACACTCATCTGAGTTCAAAGCACAGTCTACTTCCTTGTTGCAACCTGCATACAGCAACCCTGGGATGGGGTTTGTTGGCACTTCCGCAGGTTTTAGGTGACAGCTACATGTGAGTCAGCATCATCATGTTATGTATCTTGTGGTAACAGACCTGCAGCGACACACATTGCACACCCCTTCCACACTACATACAGCATGGGAGGGTGGCCAATTTACAATGTGGCTTCAGGTAACTATGAAATGGTCATCTGCCAAGTTGTACATACAGTGCAGGCCATGACAATGGACCTGTGAGCTATTACATATGTCCATTGGTGATCCAGAGTGGCAGCTGTTTGTGGCAGCCATGAGGTGTCCAAGGGTGTGTATCCCATTGTCACTAAATGATCAACATAACTACCAGTGTCTCTCCTATCTTCAAAAACATTAATGTATGTACATTTATGCAGTCGACACATGCACAGTGAAGGCTATGGGATGGAGCTCAGCTACTTAGCAAATGTGTCCCTTGGCACAGTGCATGTGAGGTCCGTGATGTCCTGTTTTCTCCTACTGGGTCCCACTATGACCATGATCCATGATCTGCACTGTCTGACATTGACTCTGCCCCATGTTGAGCTATTTATTGTATCTGGTACAGACATGATGGTGTTGTGAGTCAGTAAGTGTTGCATGTGAGGTGGCACTACAGTAGGTGTGGTACCACTTATCACACATATGGCACATGGAATGTGATAGACATTGATCTTGTATTCCTATAGGTGTGAGCCAATGCACCGGGCAGATGTCTCTGCATTCTACAGGTAAGTCAGGTATGTGTTGATGAGATGTAGTTGATGTAGGCGCAAGTTGTCTGGTATTTGATATTTATTCTGGCAGTGATTTGCACGGCATGACTTCCGGGATCTGTGCCTATATGGAACTTACATGACATGAGCATGGTGTATGCCATTGACATATCTGTGCTGTTGTTTCTTTGGTGTACCGTGTGTGAAGTGTACGTGGTAGGCAATCTATGGGCACTTGTAGTAGTCGGTGTAGTTCTACTGTTAGCAAATGGTACATGTCTGCACCTGTCCTTCACGTGGTGTGCCTGTCAAGTTGTGGGTGTGTTACGTACATGTGGGTGTATGTATTTGTTGTGTGCACTGATTGTGCTGTATTGCAGCACAGTGCATATGTGTTGTTACCTGCACATGTGTGTTACCCTGGCCATGTGTTACTGTAGTGGTGTATGTCTTGTTTGTCCCACAGGGTTGGTGTGTTGTGTGTGTATATTGCTAGATTTTTGACTTACCCATAAGTAGGCCATTTCCAAATTGTCCATCCTGGAATTGTTAATTGATCCTGCTGTGCCGTAATATGTAGGCATCATGGACACTCCCAGGATACTTGGCCAAAATGTTTATGAATATTCCCCAATGGTCCACTATGCCCTGCACATTAATGGAATGCGTGTGCTTGCAATTCTGGTATAAGTGCCCTGTTGCTGCAGGTGGTAGGATCCGGACATGGATGCAGTCGATTGTACCGAGCACATGCAGGAAGCCATGGATTTGATAGAACCCCTGTTTGTTTTCCTGCTGCTTTTGCTGGGTGTTGGGGAAGCTGATGTGCCGGGGTGTCGGGGGGATTATAGCACCTAACACATTTGGCAGGAATGCAGAGAACGACGGCTGTGAGACATCAGCAACCAGTGCACCCGTTGTTTGGAGGGAACCACTTGCCAGCATGTGCAGGCCAGCTAGCAGCTTTGTCCATGGTGGTATGTTGTGTGGAGTCTGCAGGCTGGCTGTAATTTGTGGCTCAATGTGGTTCAGCAGGTGTAGTAAGGCTTGCTGGTTAATTCTGTAGGTCCTAATAATGTCAGGGTTCCTGAGGCCAAGGATGGTTGTCCTGGTTCTGAAGAGCCT
The DNA here is from genome assembly GCF_031143425.1 of Pleurodeles waltl. Lineage (NCBI taxonomy): Eukaryota > Metazoa > Chordata > Amphibia > Caudata > Salamandridae > Pleurodeles > Pleurodeles waltl. Next base: position 1,089,682,032 of record NC_090440.1, read on the forward strand.
CTCCTGCCTTCTGCGTTTAATTTGTGGGCCACGTTGTCGTGCTGGTGATTGCTGGAGTTGTTGCTGTCTTCTGCGCTGTCTTGCAAGCTGGATCACTATCACCTCCATCTTCTCCTGTGGGTTGGTAATGTTGCTTCTGTGTGTTCTCCGTAAGTAGTGGTGTGTTTGCCTCATTGTAATGCCTGCCCTGACCCAGGAATTAAATTTTGACGCAAATCGGTGTTACTGTCATTTTTGGGTCTGCCTCCCACCCGTGCGTATTTTTTTGCCTGGGTGGATAAATGGGGCACTAGGGTGTTTAAGTTATTTTTTGGACGGTAACGCCTACCTTGCATCTCATTGACGCAAGGAGTTTTCACGGATCTGAAAAATGGCATTAACACCAATATTTTGACGTTAGACGGGTCTAGCGTCAAAATATGCATATGGCGTTGAGTTTGCACTGAATTAGCGTAAAAACAATGACGCTAACTTAGCGCAGAGTATAAAGCTGGGCATAATTTACATAAAAAGGTCAGGTAACTAAACGCATATCAAACTAAACTAAATATTGAAAAATGTCAATTTCTACACATTCTTCTTTTGTCCTTGGAACCAATGTTTGGTGCACTCGGTACAGTAAAGTAAATAATAATTACTGGTCAGCACCATAGATAATGAACAGTAGAAAACTGAATGATGTGGCCTTTTTCCAGAAACAAGTCTCTTTAACTCCCGCAATTGACATGCAGAATCTGAAATAATCTGAATATTGCAAAAAATAAAATACCCATTCTAGAAGTTATTTCTCCAATGTATTTCACTCAGAGCAATTGCCGATTTCAGTGATACAAAATATTACAGACTTCTATAACAATTGCACAAAGTACCGAAAATGAAAGCGTACATGAAAGCAGCCAAGCTTATTGAAGCAATCATTTACAAGCGGTTTGCTCTTCAGAATAGGCTTCATTCTTCAGTCAAGCAGCGCTCCACTCTAACAGTGTGACATAAAATGGAGAGCATTTTCTCTTCTCATTCGAGCATGAAAGCTGATTTCGTTTTAGCTCTCGTCTGCGCGTAGTGTTTTTCTGCTGAGTTGTAAGGGGTTCTATCGCAAGTGAATGTTGTAGAATTCACAGGAATGGAATTCCAGGTAACCAAGAGGGTGAAGTTAGCTGAGCATCAGGAAGACATACTTTCAAGCTGCTTAGGTCGGGTATTCTCTAGCGGGCACCAACAGTAGAGTGGAGCTGGGTGGTACTTATGCGTCCATGAAATGGAATAGGAAAGGATACTCTATACTGCCCTCAATGTGCCTGTGGATGGTATAAAATGATAGAGAAAGCCTACACCAATTGTGAATTCAAAATGGCGCCCTTGTAGTTAAGTGTCAAAAAGCCAAATGGAAGCCACTTCATTAGTGGCTAGTGAGAATGCTGGGGGAAAGTGGGGATTGGAGTAAAAATAGCAAAGGAGAAGATAGCCCAATGGAAAACTTGCAAGTTGGGTAGGGAGAGGGCTGTTTATGTGCTACAAGCAGAAGAAAGCAAGGCTGTTGCCTGAACAACAACAGAAGATGCTGAGATGAGTATTTGTTGTTTGCTAGTGGTTCCCAACCTGTGTTCCGGGGAACCCTGGGGGTCCACGAAGCCTCCTCTGGGGGTCCGCGACTGCTTAGAAAATTAAATAATATTAACAGATTAGGTCCCCAGCATTCAGTAATGACTCAGAGGGAGGGGGTCCCCAGATTCCAATAATGATTCAGTGGGGTTCCCCGGGTTCCAGTAATGATAAAATGGGGGTCCACAAAAGTGAAAAGGTTGGGAACCACTGTTGTATACTATTCTTTAGAATGAGTGCCCTATTTTATACAATCTTACTTTACTTTAGCAAAGGAGCTTGACTCCACCCATGCAGACCCTGCACAATGGATTCTGGAATGGCTCTCCTCTTCACACTTCCTGTCAAGCCTCTTGGGATAGAAAGCAGTGTCAAAAATCCTAGTTACAGACATGCAAAATCCCTGCTGCAGTGACCATGGGCTTCAATTAGAGTTTGCAGAGCAGGAGCTAAACCAAAAATCACTGGGGGGCCCACAGTGACAAATCTGAGCGAGTTGTAGCCTTATTTGGAGATGGGAACAGGGTTAGGTTTCTAGTGACAGAGAAACATCTAGCACCAAAAACCTTTGACAGCAGCTTGTTCACCACAGGTTAATTGGTCAAGATACATTGGAAGGCCAACAATATTTAGTGAAGACCTTCTGATGCGCATTTTTTCTCTTCATGACTGTCAGGAAAGGCATGGCACTTCTGATTCTCCCTTTGCCTCTCATAGGCCCGTATAGAGGAGGCATTTTGCTGTCGGAGGCAGTCCGATTCATTGAATCGGGCCATTCCCAACCGCAAAAATGCATTTCCATATGTACAGAACAGAAATTGAGATTTGGCATGTTATCGCATCGCAATTTGTGTTCATTGATTCCAAATTTGGATAGCAGTGGTTCCTCCTAACGGGTGGAGGAATGTTACCCGTCCTGCAACGGGTGCCACAGGTAAACACACAGAATAATAAAATGGTCACTACCATTATATTATTCTGTGTGCTGCTGTAGTGCCAGCCCACCCAGCTGCTACAGCGCATATGTAAGGGTGAGGGTGGGGCTGCAATAGCAGCATGATGACTGCTGCCAGTGTTCAGTGCGCATGTTGGATAGCGCGGCTGTCTACAGCCGACCTGTAAGACGTGCTCTGTAGTCAACCCCATAAAATAGGTTGGCAGTGAGAGGATCAACTAAAATCTGCCTTGAGAGTTTGTGTATGCCTATCAGTTTGTGAGTTTGTATGGGATTTTAGCACATCTGTCCGACCCTTTCCCACTTTGGACAATCTCAGCGATGTCCTCCAGCAAAGTGTTGAAGTAAATTCACCTATAGTGGGGGCAGGGGGAATGGAACTCTTCAAAACTTTGTGAAGTGCAGGGGAGGGGGTTTCTCTACATAGAAAAATATTTTTCCTATGGATTTTTTTTTTTTAAAGTAAAATGAGAAACTGTACTGTTTGTACAATCTGCGTTTTGGAACTAGCACAGTCCAAAAAATGCCACATGACCAAAATGTCACATGTCATTGCTAGCAGTATGCCTTGAAACCTGAGACCTGACCTTCTTTCCAAGCCTACTGCTCTCAATGTTAGTGAATTCCAAAGACCAGTGAATCTACACCCACATATAGGATTACTTTTCAGGGTGCGGATGTACTAGTTTCTTTCTAAATCAGTCAATATATCTTTAACTTCAGACCCAATGCAGGACCCCCAAACCCAACTACCAAGCTACGACTGTGTTTATCTGGTGGATATCACACCCCAAAAACTCCCTCCTTCACCCCCTTAGCTCTGCCCCTTACTACCTTATGCAAGAGATAAGGCATTTTTATTCCATTGCCACGGAAAGATCACAGCATGAATTAGTTTTGAATTATTATATCATAAAACATAGCTTTAATGTTCATTTGAAGCAATCTCCCAGCACTGGCAGGTTTTAAACATTGTTTACAGCTTTTATATCTAGTACTCACTTGCTACCTATATTAGTACTTTCATCCAACTGACTGCAAGACTGCAAGAAACGCTGGCATCACTGCAAGCGAAGGACAAAGGAAAAAATGGCATGGAACAGGGAGGCAGCATTGCAAACTGGAGGTGGGAGTCCAGCACCACAAGAGGACTTGAACGAGATGGAGGAGATGGTTGCAGCAATCATCCCGGAGGAAATCGTCACAGGAATCGCAGGACAGGACAGCACAGACTACCAGGAAACACCACAAATGCAGGGTAGGTTGCCTGGAAGAAATGTATGCTAAAATGTCAAGAGCAAGAAGAGGGAGACACATAGGACTCACACAATACATGTCAAAGGAGCGCAGAGGGACACAATGCACATTAAGTAAGCTGCACCATGCTGATGTAATCTACACATGTACCTACGCCTTGGTGGTGGACCTGGACATATGTTGAACACCAGGCCTAAATACCTACATGTACATATGCAGCACATGGGATGGATGGTATGTATTATCACTGTTCCATTGGTTGCGACATTACAATATCCCTTGCATGTAGTCATATCAACGGCAAAAACACGACCAAGACCTGAGACCAGGTAGTCAGTCAATACCACTGCTTTTTTTTTGTCCTCATAAAGTGTTGCCATTGAACTCCGTTAATGTGCTGCCAGCCTTGTGAGCTCAGGAAGACACAACCCTCTAGGTCAGAGGATGAGACAGGTTCCCAACCTAGCCAGGTCAGGGCGATTAATCATTGGACATAAGACACATTAGACACCTCAGATCTTTAAAAGGTCCTAAATCTGATTCCCAAACCTCCTTGCTTCTCTTTTATGTACTTCTTTAAAGAAAAGAACATAACTTCTCCATTCCGTCCAATTGGGAGGGGAGGTTTGAGCCCAACTTTTACAAACCTACCTTCTTGCAAGCAATATTAAATAAAACACCGGCCCTCTTTGGTATAAATTAGGAAAGGGCAAAGTAGGAGGAGGGTCAATGTCCAAAGTCAAAATCCCAAATATAATTAGATGGGGGGTCATTTCAAACACGAAGCCCAAAGAGACAGAGACTGTCTTACCCACCGCCGACCAGAATCCCTCTAATTTCGGGCAGGCGGCAAACATATGGACATCGTCTGCCTCTAAGCTGCCACACCGTTTACACTCTGAAGTTGCGCAGCTTCTTTTTATCTTTGCCAACCTTATGGGGGTCCAGAACACTCTGTTAAGGGTAAAAAGGTGATTTCTTCTTAATGCAGCTGATTTAACCACTGAGTATAATGTAGCAAAATATACTTGCCATAACTGTTCCAGCTCCTCCTCCAGCAGATATCCGCTCCATTTCCTATATAATGGTTGCAACACATCTTCTACTATTGTTAGGAGATGTTGGCACCATGGAAAAACTTCCTTCTTTGTGTCTCCGATTACCTGTAAATCCTGCTTCATTTGAATTGGTTCCGGGCTGAGGGGAAGCAGCCTGAAGCACGACTCCCGAACAACGAAGTCGTGGAAACGGAAAGTGGAACAATGCTTTTGTTATCCACGACTTCCTTGTTTGGGGCCTTAACCAGGCTTTTGCTTAACCATGCACATGCGTGGTTAAGGCACAGAAGAAGGGAGTCGGCTGAGGAGGAGGATGCGATTAAGGAGGAGGTAAGTGGGGCTGGGACTGGGGCTGTTTTAGGGGTGGGATGGGGGTCGGGGTATTTTTAGTTTTAGTGGGTGGGGGTCGGGGTGGTTTAGGGGCGGGGAAGTGGGGCATTTTTAGGTTTAGGGGTGGGGTATTTTTAGTTTTTGGGGGTGGGGGTTGGGGTGGTTTAGGGGTGGGGAAAGGGGGTCAGGCATGTTTAGTGTTAGGGGTGGGGTGGTGGGTCGGGGATTTTTAGTTTTTTGGGGTGGGAGTCGGGGTGGTTTAGGGGTGGGGGAGGGGGTCGGGCATTTTTAGTTTTAGGGGTGGGTATGTGGGGTCGGGTATTTTTTGTTTTTGGGGGTGGGAGTGGGGGTGGTTTAGGTTTAGGGGTGGGGGTCGTGGCATTTTTAGTTTTAGGGGCGGGGTGGGGGGTCGGGGTATTTTTTGTTTTAGGGGCGGCGTGGGGGGTCTGGGGTATTTTTTATTTTTTGGGGGTGGGGGTTGGGGTAGTTTATGTTTTAGGGGTGGGGTGGGGGTGGGGGTATTTTTAGTTTTTGGGGGTGGGAGGTCGTGGTGGTTTAGGAGAGGGGAGGGGGGTCGGCGCATTTTTTGTTTTAGGGGCGGGGTAATTTTAGTTTTTGGGGGTGGGGGTGGAGGTGGTTTAGGGGCAGGGTCGGGGCATTTTTAGTTTTAGGGGAGGGGTGGAGGGTCGGGTATTTTTAGTTTTAGGGACGGGGTGGGAGGTCTGGGGTATTTTAATTTTTTATGGTGGGGGTTGGGGTAGTTTATGTTGTAGGGGCAGGGTGGGGGTATTTTTAGTTTTTGGGGGTGGGGGGTCGGGGTAGTTTAGGGGTGGGTAGGGGGGTCGGCATTTTTAGTTTTTGGGGGTGGGGTGGTTTAGATTTAGGGGCGGGGGTCGGGCATTTATAGTTTTAGGGGCGGGGTAGGGGGGTTGTGGTATTTTTAATTTTAGAGGTGGGGGTGTGGGGTATTTTTACTTTTTGGGGGTGGGGGCTTGTGGTAGTTTAGGTTTTAGGGGCGGTGGTGGGGGGTTGGGGTGGTTTTAGGGGTGGGGTGGGGGGTCGCTGTAATTTTAGGGACGGGGTAGGGGGTTAGGGTGGTTTTAGGTTTAAGGGGCGGGGGTGGGGGTTTGGGTGGTTTTACATTTTAGGGGTGGGGTGGGGTGTTGTGGTAATTTTAGGGATAGGGGGTTGGGGTGGATTTAGGTTTCAGGGCGGGGTGGGGGGTCGGTGTAATTTTCAGAGCGGTGGTGGGAGGTTGGAGTGGTTTTTGGGGGTGGGCTGTGGGGGTCACAGTAATTTCTAGGGGTTGGGGTGGGAGGCCAGGGGGGTCACATGCTGGAACCGTGCAAGCCGTTCACTAATGCCTCTACCAGGAATGCCTTTACAATGAAAACTTGTTGTTAAGGCATTCGTGGTAAAGGCATTAGTGGTAACAACGCGGTCGTTGTTCCAACCGCGTTGTTTAGGCATGCGTGTTTCCAGCATGCGTTGTTGCGACATACATTAGGGCTGAGACCCCCCTGACTTTTAAGCCACTCATTCACCTGGAAAATCTTGAATCTAGATATGGTCCCTTGTGTCTTATTGTTTCAAAACTCCCAACTCAAAGTTAGCCCATCGCCATTTAACTTTCCCCATCTAGTAACTACACTGTATTTAAGAGGCACAGCCAAACTATCCAGTAAACACTCTGGAGTCCCTGGTGAATACCAAATGGGAGCTAATTTACTATAGTGGCCGATACCAAGATAGGATCTAATTTCATACCAAATAACGGCAGCTGCTCGTAGACATTTCAGCCTAACTTTTTCGAAATATTTCCGGGCCCCAAACTTATAAGAGAAGCCAATTGCGGGATAGTCTCTCAGCATTGCCCTGAAGATAGATCCCATTATTGAGCCATCTGGAGTAAACAACAACATCCTATTATTCTTTGATTGGTATGACCAACAATACAACTGCAGATCGGGAAGGGCCAAACCCCCAACACCCACCTTCCTCCTCAATTTTTTCCAGGAAAGGAGAATACCTTTACTGGCCCAAATTAATGACGTAATCTTCGCCTGCAGATTTAAAATAACTTTTTTGTCAAAATTTAAGGGGATGTTATCAAATAAAAAAAGTGATCTTCGGTAGAATGGACATCTTGATCTAATTAACACGTCCAAAGATCGTAAGCGGCAGATTTCCCCACTTTCTCAAAAGAGCCCCGACCTCCATAGCTACCTTTTCTAGATTCTTGAAAGCTAACTCTCCCAGATCTTGCGTTATCCTTATACCCAAGTACCTCATCTCAAGAACCTTTTTGGATCTTCACAGTTTTGGTTCCAGGTCATTATCTTAATTTTCCCTTTGTTTACCTCATAACCAGCCAATTATGAGAAGATCGTCACTTCCTTTATAAGGTTTGGGATCGCCAACGTAACATCGGAGGTATATACCATCAAAATCGTCGGCATACAGCACAACTTTCCTATAAAAATCGCCGACCACAAAAGGTCTAATATATTCATTTGAGCTCAGACTCTCTGCGAAGGGTTCGATATATAGATCGAAAAGGATCGGGGAGAGGGGACACCCTTACCTGGTCCCTCTTTCTATCTTCACTTTCGGCAACAAAATGGCATTGACCAAAATTTTTGCATAAGGAGCTCTATATATCTTTGTCAGTACAGTAATTAAAGACTTGCAGTTCCAAAATGAGTTAAGACCGCCATGAGATATTTCCAATTCACACGGTCAAATGCCTTAGCGGCATCTACCGTTACAACGGCCAGGGGAATATCTAGAGTTGTAGCAAAATCAATAGAGCCTATTAAGGTATGATTAAAATCTCTCATATTTCTGCCCAGTAGGAATCCTTGCTGATCCTGATGTATCTAATGTCCAGCCTCTTTATTCAGGTTCCCTGCTAAAATACTGGTAAAAACCTTGTAGTCACAATTAAGTAGCGATATCGGGCATTAAGATTGACATTCCAAGGGATTCTTACCGGGCTTCAATAATAAGGAAATTACTGCATCATTCCAAGAATTCGGAATTCGGGAACCCCTCAACTATATAGCGTTAAACAACTGCACCCAGACTGGAATAATTACTTCTTCCATTGCTGCATATAGCTCACTCGGGAGCCCATCGGGACTGCCACTTTCCCTTTCTTTGTTCTTTTAACAGTGGCTAAAACCTCACTAGTCGATACCATTTCTGGGGTTATGTCATAGTGGTGTCCCTTGCAGTAACACCTTGCAACTGCCTTGCCTCATTTCTCAAATGCATGTGTGCTGCATCTCACAGCACACAAGATATTGCAACTGTCTCAACAGTACCCAGGCATGTGCCGGTAGCACCACCACACCACATATAGACTACACATCCACATGAGGCAGCCATCCCTACATCATGTAGTCAGTGTGTCCCCTGGGTGCACGGAACAATGAACTGAACAGGAGCCGGGGGAAAAGCAGGCTGGACCTGTATCATTTTTAACATGAAACTATCCATACCAACCAAACTGAAGTAGTGTTGAACCACACATCTTAATGCTGAACTGAAATGTGCCACTGCAGACAATATGTACCACAGATAGCAAACAGTAGGTCACAACAGTCATAGGCTGAGCCCACAACTACTCCGACACAACCATGTCAGACACATGGGAATGGGGAAATAAACACACACATATAACACATGGGGTATGACTGTGAACATAATGGCGGATAATTCCACATCGACAGGTGGGGGATGGTGCATGGGCAAGTCCGGAGTTGGTAAGACTGCCAGTGCAGTGTACCCTTTGCGCTTGGCTGTGTGAGTCCCACGATGGGATGGCGGCTGGAAATCTGTCTGCTCATGATAGCTCTGTGGAGCACTTAGCACAACATTCTTAATAGATCAAATAGACTCAGTGACACTTTTGGGCTGCATTGGGTGTAACAGGACACGTTGCACTCAGCCCTGCAACTTAGGTAGTGGAAAGGGCAAAGGGCCAAGGCATAGGACGCCCTACACTGCCCATGCCAAGTGCATGGGCTGTGCTGGGGCACCCAGGACCACACCACATCACCACAACCATTTCATGGGGATTACACTGCCATGCAAAGGCTGATGGAAATGCAGAAACAGACCTGGAGGGTAGTGTTGAACATAATACTGGTATGGTGTCACAGGACAGATGGCATAGCCAGTCCATAAGCTGCTGGAAACCTGCCATGTCCAGGTCATTGGCCCATGGGGCATTCCACATTGACAACAGTTGCCACTACCACCTGTGCTATTGGGAGCTGTCAAATACACAATGGCAGTCAGGTGCCCAAAGGACTGACATACTTGAAATGAGGGACCAGTATGACTACCTACAGAATCACCTCTAACTTGCTCTAGGCCCTGACCTAAGTACAACTCCTGTTAACTGGCTATGTCCATAGACTCATTTACCATCAGGCACTGTCACATACAGAATGATGTACACAGCAGAAATGTCATACCCTTACTACCCATCCCTGGTCTAACCTTGTGCTTGTGTCAAATGAGCTGTACTGCCCCAATGCTGCACTCATGTATCATAGTGCAAGGAGGGCTGCATTGAGGGGGAGGACATAGGTGTTTAGTAAGGCAAACACACCTACACAGACAGATGAAATTCAACTCTGCCAGGTCCATGAGTGCCATGCAATGTAGCACACAAACACAAACAACAACATGAGGAGCCATCAATGGTGACAAGAGCAATGCCATCCCTGGGGTGGTGCAAAGTCTTAGCACAGCATGGGCATATGTGAAACATGTAAGACTGTGACAGGTGAAAATTGCTATGTGTGGATGCTGTGGCATGAGCACAGTAACACCCATTGCAAGTCCTCACCATGCAAATGGATGCACAGGGAGGGTAGAACATGAAAAGATGGTGTCAAGCCACAAAAAGGATAGACATTACACTTAGAAGATATGACGCAGCCAATTCTACCACCTTGGCTTCCCTTCATGTGACATGAAGGTAGGTGGGGCATAGGGCTGTAGACTGCAGCCATGATGTACAGGAACAATCCTTTAGAAGTAAGGGGTGCATCATAGGCCCCTCGCACCACAGGAGCGTCACTTTCAGTGATGCTCCTGTGGTGCTAAGCACTGCGCCGTATTGACAAGGTGGCGGTAAGCAAATATTTATGGCTTAACATCAACTTGGAAATACAGCCCCTTCCCACACATCACTGTGCGTGGAAGGGGCTTGCAATGGGTGTTGCTGTGATTATTAATTACACCTTCATGCACATAAACAATCACACCCCTCAACGCATACATCCTTGCACAATGGTGCAAGGGTGCCTGCGTTGGCACTGGCAGCTGGATTTTGCACCAGCGCGGGGGAGGACACAGGGGTGAACTGTATTCACTTACATACGGTGCTTCCTTGTGTTGCAAAAGTGGTGCAGCACGGTGCTGCCAATTTTTGCTCAGCATGGCGCTGCACCACTTTTCCATAAATCTGGCCCTAAGATGACAATGAGCCTCAAATATCAAGTCACTGACATGACATATCAATTGTCACAACACAGATTGACTGATTTTACATCAATTAATTGCAGAGGATGATGGCTCTCCTCCGGAGTACCCTGATGACCTTGATGACCAGCTGGCAACTATCAGCCAAGAGACCCTCCAAGAAGTCCTTGTAAACCTCCAGGCACCACCTCCAGTCGCAAGGAGGAGTATTGATGTAGCAGACATCCCACAGGCCCCACTCAACACCCCAACAGTACGACCTGCCAGCACCGACACAGCTGAGGACTCCGAAGACCCACGGACCAGCTTTCAGAGGACAGTGGTAGGAGTCCAGGAGGAGCTGGCCAAGTAGGTGCGGGTGGGGATGCAAACTATGGAAGCCAGCCTGGAAGGGATGCGGACGTTCATGGTTACGGCTACTGAACAGACTGCAGCCAACCGATGCACATACTCCCCAATGAGTGTAGTCCAGGAGTGTCTGAGGGACATAGCTGCTGCCATGAGGGAGAGGCCACAACAACTGCCCTCCCAAATTAGCATCAGTGTACTTGAGGACAAGATGGACTCCATGCACTGGGAAATGGTCTCCCTCAGGGCAGACATGGCTGCCTACCACAGGGATGTTGCTGCTATACTAAAAAATCAGCTGCTCCTCCTTGCTGCCGTGATGCCATATGTAGTTCCTCAGATGGCAGCTGCCGGGAATTGGGAGTCCACATCTCCAACCACTGAAGTGTGTGTGCCCCCCTCTACGTCCCCACTACCACTATCAAGAGTAGAGGAGGCACCACACACCTCGGAGAATGAAGATGTGGAACAGATCATCTTCACCTTTAGGTGTTCCCGGTAGCACCAGCCCAAGCCATATGGGCAGTGTTTTCCTTTGTCCTGTGCTTGACATCATTCCAGTGTTAGCACTGTTGCAGATATGCACTCCTCACCAACACAGTGTTGACCTTTCTGCTATGGACTGCAATTGTCTCTAACTTTTCAATTGGCAGTTTATGTTCTCCTGCACTGACACTTTGCCCAAGCATGTCCCATGACATGTCCCTCAACCCTGAACTTGTGTTGTGTCACAATTGGATGGATTCCACGAATGGGGTCACAGACCTGGACATTGTAAATATTGTACTACACCAGTTGTTATTAAACACCCCCTACACAACCAGCATGTCTTTGTGTGTTGTAACACATCTACTACGATTAGGAATTGTGATGTGTGTAACATGTCTTTAGTCACACAGTGTCAGTACAAGAGTGCATGAATATACAAGCACATTTCTATGCACATGGTACCTACCTGATGAACGTCGATGGTGGTTTCATCCAGTAGAAGCAATTCACTGAGTATGTAAAAATTTTTGAACACATGTATGCTACACGTACTACATATGGCAGGAATGGCTGTGAAACAGTTCTCAGGCAATATTGTCAGCTGGGCGTACCAGTAGAACACATTGGTGTGAAACAGAGGGACTCAACCTCATCTCTAATTGCCACTGGTCAGTTTTGCAGGATAGGAATGAAATGTAGGCTGTTGTCAGATGCATTCCGACACAGGACCCATACAATGACAGCTGAATTACCACACCTACCTGTCCTATACTTGGTCAACATAGTCACCTTGAATGGTGGGTACACTGGATGGCAGATGCACAGACAAGTAGATGTGTAGTAGCTGCAAATGTGACAGCTCAGGTGTAAGAAGGTGATGAACATGTCAAGAGAGGGATCTGGAGGCAGGACGGAATCCCTAGGACAACACACAATTTTCACTGTACACCCATGGGAAAACCCTGAGACCCAAGCATAAGGCACATGAAGTGACAAGTCCCAAATTGTTTTAGTTAGAATTTAACTGAACTAAAAAGAATTAAGCACAGCTATCCTAACCTAACCTATCCTACCTATATATAACCAACCACAGACCCTAACTACTCTATGCTAAACCTACCTAACACATTTAACGAAACATTCTAAACATTGGCCCCCTCACACCCCTTATACCACGAGACACATGCAGGACAACATATACTAAGCTACACATATACTACCTATTACTAAACAAATATATATATATTTTTTTATATATAACATAAAAGGCCCAACATCACCCCCCACCCACCCACCCACCCACCCACACAGTAAAATGAAAATATTAGAAAACCCACCCCCCAAACCTACTTATCCTAACTAATCGTATAACCTAATCTAACCGGATACTAATCCCCTAAAACCCACTAAAAAACTTTTTGAGGACCAGTGTGACATCCCTCTGTAGGTCACTAATAGCACTCATGTCCATGGCAGCAGGTGTGGTTGGCTGTGGCACGGATGTTGAGGCTGCAGTAGCTAGGGCGTTTGGGATGGTGGCAGCTGTGGCCCCCGCACAGCTGTGGTGCTTGGTCCTCCCTGTGTGGGCAGTGTGGGTCCCCCTTGGGTGAATGCCCGCCACTCACTGGTAGATCGTTCCGTGAGATAGCAGCGTGCCATCCTCCGGAACCCAGATTCCACTGCCAGTATGTGCCGATAGCAGACTGCCCACTTCTGACAGGCACGAAGTTTCTCGCTGTTCATGTTGGCAGCTGGTAAAATGAGACAGGCAACCATCAGTGTCAGCATTGTGTGGAGTATGTACAGATTATTAGCTTACACTCTACCTCGAATTGCACATGCACTCCAACTCACATTCCAGATGATACAATGGCCCTGATGGATGAAACGACAACGCTACCTTAGATTCATTTCATTGACACTATAGCCACTCACAGCAAGATTAGGAAACAAACAAAATTAAATGTGCATTGATTTTGTGCCGTGTGTAGCAATGCAAAGGCAGCGTCAAGTTCACATACATCAGAGCCTCTATTCCTCATCATCTGTGTCAATTTTTGACCATACATCACCAGTAACTTGTATCTGTTATTGGGAGTATGGGATGCAGTTGGTAACCATAAAGGATCAGTGTTGATAGGTACACATGCAAGCCTGGTCAAAATGATTGTCACCTACATTGTGAGCATCACATCTATCTACAAATGTGTTGTTCCTCAACACCGTGCCTCAGGGGGATGGCCATGCAATTCATCATCTCAACTGTCCAGGTCACCCACCAAAGAATGGCCACTCATACATGGAGTCAGGGAGTGGACCATATGTTAGGAGGACTGACAACTAGGAAGCTGGTATCCATAGATCTTTCTCATCTACATTCAAGTGTCCAGGTGTAGACACCCATCAATACCTGATCAGCCAATACCATTCCTTACACACCCATATCCATGCCAGCACAGGTTTGGACTTGACCTGCATACACGCCTATTACATTCCATATAAGTGTCACGTAAGTGGAGTACAATATATGTGGCACCATGCTGGGGGACAATTGCCCACTCAGTCCTACATGTACATTACAATACAGCGATGCACCAATTTGTGTACAAAATGGTGAATCACTGTGTTGTGAGAATGACGGTGTGTCCCTTTGCCAATATTTTCATAACGGTGCACATCTAAGTCACATATGGGCCTATATGTGGCTTGTTCTCACCTTGTTTACATGATGCTGCCCATTGAGCGCCACAAGCCTCACAAGACTCTCTGTTCACACAGTGACACCATCCAGCCTACTTTGATAAGTGATCATTTGACAGCTCATCATTTCTAGCATTGGGTGCAACACACATGTTTCACTCACACGAAAGCCTTAATCACTACACAGGACAGACATAGGGCCTGATTACAACTTTGGAGGACGGTGTTAAACCGTCCCAAAAGTGGCGGATATACCACCTACCGTATTACGAGTCCATTATATCCTATGGAACTCGTAATACGGTAGGTGGTATATCCGTCACTTTTGGGACGGTTTAACACCGTCCTCCAAAGTTGTAATCAGGCCCATAATCACACTTGCTGGATACATCTGGGTCCTCAAATCTTGTCACTTCGTCTATGGTGTAAGGGGCAGGTCCACCTGTAAGAAATGGATGGAAAACCATGGCTAGTATCATATCACTGTCACTACTAGTGGACAACATATTACAGTGTGTACTATTTTAGAGGAGTGAGCTAATTATCCAGGTTGATGACAGTACAACAGACACACGACTACAAACTCACAATGACACTGACACTCAGGTGAGTGAAAGCCACACATCTGCACACTTACACCCATATAGTGCTACACCCTGCAACAACCATATGTGGGCAATCTGTAGAAGATGGAACTCCATGGTATGAGAGGGAGTTGGGTGACAGATACATGTCACTACCCTGGTGCTCTGCAAGACAACTGACACAGGAATTCAACGCACACAGTGGCAATTTGTGAAGGACAAGCGGCTCAATTTTAAGTCTGCAGTGTTCATGCATTGAGTATTCCATGACTGATGTGTCAAAGTTGTCTGATGGTATCAAATGCCCCGTTGCCAGTGCCCACTAAGGCGGGTATGCCCCCTTTGCTAACATAATGGCAAGGATGATGTATGTGAAATTATGACAATTTAGCACCATACATGGATTTCCCTACTTTGTTATCACAATCCAGTTACATGTGTTATGCTGGCGGTGTCTTGGCTTATCATGCATGACACAATGCTGGGGCACAGATTTTGCCATGGCCCCTGAAATGTGTGACTTAGTGAGTGTTGTGCATGACTCACCAAACATCTAATTTGCATTGGTAAAATTGTAGGATATGTGAACTCCATGTCTATACTGGCACAATGACACTTCATTCTGGTTGCCTGCAACCTGTCCACAAGCATTGCATGCAGCACACCAACACATCTGCTACTGTCATTGAAGTGCGGTGAACAGTAAATGCCAATGGGAGACTCCCCAACAGGGCCACCGATCACCACACCAAGATGGTCTAGCAGATCCTGCTCCCTGGCCACCAGATCTGCCCAGTTATGTTTCAGCTGGTGCTCGTTGCAGCTGCTGCAGTACTCCCTCTTCAGGTGGGGGAGCACCTTGCCCCACCGCAGCAGCCTCGCCTCCGTCCGGTAGCCCTGTATCACACGGCCTCCATCTCCAACATCAATGGGAGGTAGTGGGCTACCAGCAACACAAAACATCCCAGTTCCTCCTCCCCCATCCTAGTCAACCTCCCCCTACCAGACATATCTCTGGGGTACAGGTTGACACAAAATATGATTGCAAAAAAAAAAAGGTAAAGGAAAGTTAAGCCCCAAAAATAACTATCCCAACTAACCCAACTTAACAACCATCCCGGACAGACCCCACAGTACAAGTACAATGAAATATACAAAAAACACACAAATTCACTAACACTGTGACAAAGTACAATCAAATACTACAGAAAACATAACAGGAGGGACACCACAAGATACAAAACAGTGCAATAACACACCGCAATCTCCAAGACACAACCACACAGTCAAAAGAGGCACAGACTCTAAAGAGAAAGTGAAAGTACACCCACTGTACTACACCTGAAAACAGGATTTCCAATTACATCACTTCCTGTCCCCATCCATCATGTTTTCTGTAATGCATATATTTATTTGATGCATCTGATATTTGTGTGAGTATTTCTGACGTATGATATACGTGCGTCTTTGTTTATTGACGCATTACCGTTATGCATTGATTTAACAGTAAATCAGCATTGAGATGAGTGGGAAAGTGGAATTCATGCTAATGGCCCATGGGTCACATACTTTGGCCCTCATCCTGACCTTGGCGGGCGGCGGAGGCCGCCCGCCAAAGTCCCGCCGTCAGGTTACCGTTCCGCGGTCGAAAGACCGCGGCGGTAATTCTGACATTCCCGCTGGGCTGGCGGGCGGCCGCCTTCAGGCCGCCCGCCAGCCCAGCGGGAAAGAGGCTTCCACGATGAAGCCGGCTCGGAATCGAGCCGGCGGAGTGGAAGCTGTGCGACGGGTGCAGTTGCACCCGTCGCGTATTTCACTGTCTGCGCAGCAGACAGTGAAATACATTTAGGGGCCCTCTTACGGGGGCCCCTGCAGTGCCCATGCCAGTGGCATGGGCACTGCAGGGGCCCCCAGGGGCCCCGCGACCCCCCCTACCGCCATCCGGTTCCCAGCGGGCGGACCGTCGGGAACTGGATGGCGGTAGGGGGGGTCGGAATCCCCTCGGCGGCGCAGCAAGCTGCGCCGCCTTGGAGGATTCCAAGGGGCAGCAGAAAACTGGCGGGAGCCCGCCGGTTTTCCTGCACTGACCGCGGCCAAAGCGCCGTGGTCAGAATGCCCTGCGGGGCACCGCCGGTCTGTCGGCGGTGCTCCCGCCGACCCTGGCCCCGGCGGTCTAAGACCGCCGGGGTTAGAATCACCCCCTTTGTGTTTGCGGATGTTGTCGACACATTTGTGTCATTGTTTTTACTCTATTCCTGATTGTGTGATTTTGTCCATTGTCAATGGATGCACCCTGTATCAACATACAAATTCAATGGGCTGGGCCGCAGTGTGGCATTTTGTGTATGGCCACATGTGGTTGTCCATACAACAATGTGATTTGGGTGTGATTGGTCTGTTACACCAATGTGTGTGTTACAGAATCAACAGCATGCAAATGTATTCACGTCATGCATATGTATGCATGTGTGATAACAGTACATCCACATATGTATGGCAGTCAGTACTATGCAACAGTTATGGAATGTGATTGTGAAATGTGTTTACTTATTTGATGTGTGTAGTTGTCTTAAAAAGCATTACATTTCAGACAACATATACAGCTCGTACATTGTTGATCATGACTGATGAATGCTATCTAGCAAATGTTACCCAACAGCTGTCTCCATATGTTGATCTTGAGTATATGGTGACTTTTGTGTGGACTGCACATATGTCTGACGTGTACATATTTGGTATACTGTAATTGACACACTCTGCCTACATTCCAACCATATCATGTTTTGAACACAATAGTCAGATCAAAGTCAGTACAGTTAGCAGTGTTAAATTAATTTTTGTGTGGTGGACCTGCAGCCCTAGCTGCATATGTTCTCATCCATTCTGATGTGCATTCCACAGTGCCGTCCAAAGTGTGAGGTCATGTGTACCCTGTATCAGGATTGAGCCCCATGGCAGTGGCAGGACTGATTTCCATGTATGTACTGCGAGGCTCAATTTCTCACATTGCTTGTCATCCCTGGGCTAATCATGATGGCCATTGTCACCAATGATGCCCCCCGTCACACATGATCCATGCAGCCATTGCAACTCTCACACTGAGTTGGGTCAGTGGTCTGTTCAAACATTACAGTCTCACCATGATTTGACATCTACTGCCTCATGTGTTGGCCTCTTGTTTGCCTCCTATTTGTACATATTGTAGTTGTGTGTGATGAGCTATTGTTGTACAAGTTGTCAACGTGGATGTAATTATTATGTAGTGGTCCATAGATTGTGTCCTTCAGTTGTCACATTCAAGTGATGATGCTATTTGTGATACGTGTGATGGTAGCAGTTCAATTTTACGTATCACATGTGATGTTGCTACTGTACTCATCAGATTAGTGTTTGTGACCTGCTCCCTGAGGTTGGACTCACAATCCTGTAGTATATGTTGTGTAGACTGTAGAGACCAAAGCTGGATTTTGTGACTGAGTGAGGTGTTTAATGACAAAACGCACAAGGTGAGTTACGTGATTACTAAGTGAAGAAGCTTTCAAAGATGTGAAGTCTGCGGCATATCCCAGCAGCTGTGTTGTGCTGTTCCCCATCATTTTCTTTTCCACCATCCTCTTTCTCCTCCTCAGGCAGGTCATCTACCTGCTCATATATGGGCACATTCATCCGCACACATATGTTGTGCAGGATGGCACATGCCATGATTATCTTGCAGACGATGTGTGGGGCATATAGGAGGCTGTCTCCTGTGATGTCCAGGCACCTGAATCTGGACTTCAGGATGCCAAATGTCTTCGCCACAATAGTCTGTGTCCTCCTATGTCCCTCATTATATGCACACTCTGCTGCTGTGCTTGGGTTAGGAAATGGGGCCATTATCCATGGTGTATGCCATAACCCTGATCCGCTGTAAAAAAATGTAAGTAAGTTGTTGTTAGGGCTTGCAACAGGTATGTCATGTTGCATGGCAGTTGAGATTTTGAGCTGATTGTGACTCATATGTATTTGTGGTATTGTGTGAGTTCCTATCCTTGTGTAATGTCTCCTCAGCACTAGGTTGTTGGACATAACAATCTTGTGTTTGGCTCAACGACCTGGGACATATAATTTGGATTCCACACTGCTGGTCATTATGTATGTACCATGCTTTGTGTAGGGCACATGTGTCTCAGTGTGCTGTCACTAGAGGGGACAATGCATATCCTCACACCACTATGGGGACAGATGTGGTGGCAACTTGGTAGCAATACAGAGCCTAGACATCCCATCCCTTTTGACATGTGTCATTGCAGATGATGTGTGACACTTAGGGCCTTTGAAATTGTGAAAATGCACAACACGTCTCCAAAATTGGCAGTATAAACATTTTGACTATGCAAAAATGCCCCATGTGTGACATGTTACTTGGCAACCCTTTGTTGTCCCCTGCACCAGTTGCTCATATGCAGCAGTGCACCAACACTACCTACCCTGCACCAGGGTACTTGCCTAGCTGCCTTGTGGAGCTGGATGGATCTGTGCAGGAAGGTACACTGGGCCCTTAACATATGCTGTCTTGATGGCCAATTGGCTCTTTCTGTGTGTGCAGGAGTATGCAGCATGCACTGGTGGCAGAATCATCTGAGTTCAAAGCACAGTCTACTTCCTTATTGCAACCTGCATACAGCACCCCTGGGGTAGTGTTTGTTGTTGGCACTTCTTCATGTTTTAGGTGATAGCTACATGTGAGTCACCATTATCATGCTATGTATTTTGTGGTGACAGACCTGCAACAACACACATTGCACACCCCTTCCGCACTACATACAGAATTGGAGGGTGGCCAATTTACAATCTGGTTTCAAATCATTATGAAATGGTCATCTGCCAAGTTGTATATACAGTGTAGGTCATGACAATGGAACTGTGGGCTATTACACAGGTCCCTTGGTGATCCAGAATGACAGCTAATATTTGTGGCAGCCATGAGGTATCCAAGGGTGTGTATCCCATTGTCACAGGATGATCAATATAACTACCAGTGGATCTCCTATCTTCAAAAACATTCATGTGCATTAATACTGTCAACACATGCACAGGGCAGGCTATGGGATGGAGCTCAGCTACGTAGCAAATGTGTCCCATGGTACAGTACATGTGAGGTCAGTGATGTCCTGTTTTCTCCTACTGGGTCCCACTATGACATCCATGATCTGCACTGTCTGACAGTGACTCTACCCCATGTTGGGCCATTTATTGTATCTGGGACAGACATAATGGTGTTGTGAGTCAATGAGTGTTGCATGTGAAGTGGCACCATTGTAGGTGTGGTACCATTTATCACGCATCTGGCACATGGTATTGTGATGGGCATTGATCTTGTATTCCTATGTGTGTGAGCCAATGCGTCAGGCAGTTGTCTCTGCACACTACAGGTAAGTCAGGTATGTGTTGATGAGATGCAATTGATATAGGGACAAGTTGTATGGTATTTGATATTTGTTCTGGCTGTGATTTGCGTGGCATGACTTGAGGGATATGTGCCTATTTGGAACTTACATGACATGGGCATGGGGTATGCCATTGGCATGTCTGTGCTATTCTTTGTTTGGTGTACTGTGTGTGAAGTGTACGTGGTAGGCAACCTGTGGGCACTTGTAGTGGTCTGTGTAGTTCTACTGTTAGCAAAGGGCACATGTCTGCACCTGTCCTTCACGTAGTGTGTCTGTCAAGTTGGGGGGGTGTTCGTACATGTGGATGTATGTATTTGTGGTGTGCACTGATTGTGCAGTACTACAGCATTGTGCATATGTGTTGTTACCTGCACATGTGTGTTCCCCTGGCCATGTATTACTGTAGTGGTGTATGTCTTTTGTGTCCAACAGGGTTGCTGTGTTGTGTGTATCTTGCTAGATATGTCGACTTACCCACAAGTAGGCCATTTCCAAATTTTCCATCCTGGAGTTGTTCATTGATCCTGCTATGCTGGAATATGTAAGCGTCATTGACACTCCCATGATACTTGGCCAAAATGTTTGTGACTAGTCCCCGGTGGTCCACTATGCCCTGCACATTAATGGAATGCGTGTGCTTGCGATTCCGCTATAAGTACTCTGTTGCTGCAGGTGGTATGAGCTGGATATGGGTGCAGTCAATTGCACCAAGCACATGTGGCAAGCCATGGATTTGATAGAACACCTGTTTTTTCTCCTGCTGCTTCTGCTGAATGTTGGGGAAGCTGATGTGGCGGGGTGTCAAGGAGATGATAGTTTCTAACAGCTTTGGCAGGAATGCAGAGAACGACGGCTGTGAGAAACCAGCAAAGAGTGCACCTGTTATTTGAAAGGAACCACTTGTCAGCATGTGCAGGACAGCGAGCAGCTTTGTCACAGGTGGTATGTTGTGTGGGGTCTGCAGGCTGGCTGTTATTTGTGGCTCAATGTGGTGCAGAAGGTGTAGTAAGGCTTGCCGGTTCAGTCTGTAGGTCCTAATAATGTCCAAGTCCCTGAGGCCAAAGAGGGTTGTCCTGGTTCTGAAGACCTTCTCCTGCCTTCTGCGTTGTCTTTGTGGGCTGAGTTGTCGTGCTGGTGATTGCTGGAATTGTTGCTGTCCTCTGCACCGTCTAGCATGCTGAATCATTATCACCCCCATCTTCTCCTGTGGGTTGGTAATGTTGCTTCTGTGTGTTTTCCTTACGTAGTGATGAGTTTGCCTCCTTTTAATGCCTGCCCTGACCCAGCTGTTAAATTTTGATGCAAATTGGTGTTAACATAATTTTTTGGGTCCGCCTCACACCCTTGTGTTTTTTTTGCCCAGGTGGATAAATACGGCGTTAGGGTGTTTGAGTCATTTTTTGGACGGGAACACCTACCCTCCATCTCATTGAGTCAAGGTAGTTTCACGCATCAGAAAAATTATGTTAACACCAATATTTTGACGCTAGACGGGTCTAGCATCAAAATATAAATATGGCGTTGAGTTTGCACTGAATTAGTTTCTCAAAAATTATGCTAATTCAGCGCAAACAGAGTATGAATATGACCCCCAATGTCATCCAGGAGCTCCTCAGATTGATGTACCACTTTAAACTCCATAAAAGATGCCATGAGGGACCTGGTCCTGGAAACGTGCAAATGTGAATAATCAACATATTGCCAATAGGCATTTTTCAGGTCAGTTGCCGACTGCAAGACCTGTGGTAATGAGATGGCTGTCGAGGTGGTGGTCTCCCCACTGGCTCGTTCCCCCTGTCAGCCCAGTGGGAACAGTGCGCATTTCGAGGGTGCTGGGCAGAGAGGCCCCCTGCACTTGTTCTCTGGCAGACTGTTTGTGGCATTTGAACCACCATGAAAAGGCTGGCAGAGAACAGGGTTGCAATTAGCAGCGCCCCGGCTGATTACAACCTGCACCACTATTATCCTTTTGGGATCAGAGATCCTGGCGGAGACAGTAGGTTAGTGGGACTACCCGCCAACCTCATAATGTGGTCGTCCAACCGACACAACGTGGCAGTCTGATTGTCACCGCGAGTCTGGTGGTCTGTTGACCGCTAGACTCATAATAAGGCCCTAAGTTAGTAGCTGCATGATGGGACCATAGATGCTTACACCTAATCTGTTCCAGTTGCACTTTCAGGGACCTCAACCAGGGGATCATGGAGGTGCCACGCTGCCCCAACACATTTTCCAGACCCTCACTAAAGGGGGTGACCTCAAGAGTTGGCCAAAGCCTCTGCCAATATAAGAGTGGTCAAAGACCAACGAGGCGCTGACCCATCTCAAACCACAATCCAACCTTAAGGGGACAAGTGGGGTGCTAGTGGGAAGATTAAATAACCTTAGAAAGCGTTTTTCAGATACTTCCAACGTTCTTAAATCATGGAAGCCCCAAAGCTACCCACCATATAAAGTAGCCCCCAGAGTTTAGCATTTATAAATTTCATGGGCCAAAAAGTAAAGGAGCAATGAGTCTTAAAAATGCCTCCATAAAGTTGCTCTAGTTTGAGTCTGCATAGCTCACCATGAGGGGCCCAATCAAAACTTTCGGTAAGCATGACCCCTAAATAAACAAACACAGGCACCCTTTCCAGTGGCACCCTATTGATAGTCGGGTTGGGACGGGTAGATGGACAAGGGTTGAAGACCATACGTTTTATCTTGCTGGGGTTAATCTTCAGCCCCTGTTGTCTACAGAGTAGCCTGAAGCAATCTAAAAGTTTCTGGATCCACATCGGGGCTTTGGATAGCAGAAGGGCATCATCCGTGAACAAGTGTGCCAAGATCTTGACCCCTGCACGAGTAGGGGCATAGCCCTCACATAGCTGCAATTTGGAGACCAAGGGGGTCATTACGAACCCCGGTAGTTAAGACCGCCATGCCGGCGGCGGGGGCAAAGACCGCCACCGGCACAGATGTCTAAACCGTCATATAATGGAGACAGTGAGCTCCACTGTCAGGCTGCCACCTACAGGCAGCCTGATGGTGAAGGGAATCATTTTCCAACAGGGCAGCGCTGCAAGCAGCACTGCCCCTCGGATAATGATCCCTTTTCCACCAGCCTTTCCCTGGTGGGTTCCCCCACCAGGGAAAGGCTGGTGGAAGGGGTGCTGTGGGGCCCTCGTGCAGTGCCCCATCGCGCAGGTCACTGCCTGATTTACGGGCAGTGATCTGCGCGACGGGTGCTGCTGCACCTGCCGCACACCAACATTGGCGGCGCTGTCAATGTTACGGCCCTTTTCTTACACTGTTTCCACCCGCCGGCCCAGCGGGGAAAACATAATGCGGCCGGCGGGTGGGTAGTAAAAACCGCTGCGTTCATAATGAGGGCCGAAGTCATTAATTACAAGAGAAAAACGGGCAGGGCAAGTACACAACCCTGCCTCACTCTGCTGTTTATCAAGATGGGTTCAGTCAATTCGCCATTTGGCCCACATCTGACTTGAGAAAAATTTCTAGAATGTAATCTGCTAATAATGCTCAAGAGATAGCCCGGGACTCCCAGTTCTTTGAAAACTGCCCACACAGTATCTCTGGTGACAAGATCAAAAGCAAATTTAAGGTCCACAAAAATAGCCTGAAGTCTGCCACCCCCAATGTTACATATTTCCAGTATAACAGTTACAACTGGAAAACCTAGTCAACTGTCCCAACACAATCTCAAACCCAGCCTGAAGCAGGGATAAAACGTTCTTGTCAGAAATCCAATCAAATAGTCTGTTCAGACCAATCCGACTAAACAATTTTTGCAGACTGTCAGTGAGGCGAGGCTGATTGGTCTGTAATTAGATGGTAAGGATCTGGACCCCTTTTTATAGATGGGGACAATTTCAGCCCCCACCCATTTGGGGGAAGGGGTAGGTGCACCATTCAATATGGCAT
This sequence comes from Pleurodeles waltl, assembly GCF_031143425.1. Taxonomy (NCBI): domain Eukaryota; kingdom Metazoa; phylum Chordata; class Amphibia; order Caudata; family Salamandridae; genus Pleurodeles; species Pleurodeles waltl. Next base: position 1,089,706,210 of record NC_090440.1, read on the forward strand.
TAAAAAACAGGGCAAGATAAGAGAGGGACCAGATGTCTTTGTATGATCTACATAGGTCGCCAGGCACCTTGTCCAATTCTGGAGCTTTATTGGGAGTAATCCAGTCAATTGTGTGGGAAATTTCCGAGCTGGAAATTTGGGGGGTCCCAGGTGTTGTTATCATAGTTGGGGATCCAACTAGAGAGGTAGCAGGTAAATAGTTGCTAACTCTCCCTGGGGCTCCAATAAGATAGGCTGCTGGCATCAAGCCCTGCTCCTCTGCACCAGAGTGTAGCCTAGAAAAGTGCTCTACCCAAGCTGCAGAGGGAATGTTGCTATCCAATGGGATCTGATTGCCGGCAGCTCCTTCTGTGATTATCTGCTGAAAGGAACGATAATCCTTATCTTTTACAGCACCCAACATAGTACTCCACTTGGTCCGCTCCCAGGTTCTCATAACACTGGTGATGTAGTTTTATAAAGAAGTCATGTTTCCTGTATTGCTTCTCCGGAGCCAGATTTAATAGCTCTAGAGAGACCTCGATTGGCAGCACGACAAGCACTTGTAAACCAAGGGGCCTCTAGATTCCTTTTGTGTATGGGCCTAGAGTCAACCAAAAAAACGTTTTTTAAAGAGGAAAACATGGTATTATGAATACTACTCACCCTCAGCAGAGTCTGGAATGCCAAGGGGCATAACTTCATCTACCACAGCAATGAGGTCATTAGCAATGTCATCAAAGACTTTCCCCAAAGTTTGTTCCAAGCTTATCAGGATACTGCACTCTAATCTGTGCCTATTGTCAGAAGGGTTCAACCTTCTATCAAGTCGTGCATCAGAGTTTGACAAAGTGCCACCCAAAGCTGCCCAAAGTAAGGTCCAGGGCATTATGATCATTATCCTGCCTAAGAATTACGGTCATATCAACCAATAGGTTCCAAAACCTAATGTCAAGACGTATGTAATCAATTAGACTGGGGCAATTTAATCGATGGTAAGTGTGGGGCACCTCCCGATCAGACCTGGGAAACAATAGAAGACCACCTCTTGACAGGAAGGAAAGAAAGAGTGGGAACTCCCCAAAGCTGATCTTTTTTACCAGTGGGAGAATCCTGCATAATGGACAGTGGCTCAAATCTGCAATTTAAATCACCTGCCACTATTTTATAGGAGCCCAATGGAAGATTGTCATATGCCTGCTAATTAAATTAATTAATATCCATGAGGCAGGTCAATTGCGACCATATTGGGAATCAGAAAATAAAACTCAATGGGTTTCACACATTAGGGGGCAGATTCATACTCAGTTTGCACCAAATTTGCGTAATTTCTTTACGCAAATTCACGCAAACCTAACTCTATATTTATATTTTGACGTTAGACACATCTGTTTGCGCCATTTTTTGGATGCGTTCACCTACCTTGCGTCAATGAGACGCAACCTAACTCCATATTTATATTTTGACGTTACACATGTCTAACGCCAAAATATAGGAGTGTGCACCATTTTTTGGATGCGTTCACCTACCTTGCATCAATGAGATGCAAAGTAGGCGTTCCCATCTCATAAATGGTGCTATCCCCATAGCCCCATATTTACCCCGTGCTAAAATGGCGCATGGGTGGGAGGAGGGGCTAAATAATAGTGCAAAGCTTGCTGTGCACCATTATTTACCACCTGGGTCAGACTAGGCGTTAGGGGACCTGTGGACCCATTTCCATGCTTAAACATCATGGAATGGGTCCAAAGGTGCCCTCCCAAGCCCCAGGAACACCCCCACCCCCACCAGAGGGACACCAGAGGATGGGGGACCCCACCCAGGTAAGTAGGGTAAATATTTTATAATTTTATTTTTTTGCCATCAGGGGCCCTAACTTGGGGCCCCCTGCATGGCACAGGGTGTAATGGCCATGCACAGGGGCCACTTGTCCCCTGTGCTGGCCATTGGGGTGGTGGGCATGACTCCTATCTTTGCTATGACAGGAGTCATGTTTTTGGTGGTTGTGTGGCAGGAAATGGCGGTCGTCTAATTAGAGGCATTTTTTTTGTCTCTAACCAGGCTAGCGTAATTTTTTGACATACAACCCCCTCCTTCCCTACTGCCACCGCTAGCCCAAGTTTAGCGCCGGCTTGCACCATTCCTTTAATATGGCGCCCCCACTGGCGCTGTGGAATGGCGCAAGCTGGAGCTATACTTTTTGCTGCAAAACTGCGTTTGTGCAGTTTTGTGGCAAAAAGTATCAATCTGGGCCTAGGAATTGTGATTTCCTAATTCAGATTTGCAAATAATTGCATTTAGAAAATCACAATCCCTAAAATTTGTACGTATGCCCAGAGTCATCTGTGAGCCTGCCAGGTGGGCCAGAATTTGTCTCATTCTTGAGGCATCCCGGGACTCGTATACCAACCCCTCTGCCACCATACACCAATCAATGTCCCCCTCCTATGCGATCAGTACTGCCGCCGCTTTCGCCTCCAGGTGCTGAGTTATGTTTTGTTTCTCTACTATGAGCCCCAGTGGCATACACAGTTTAGAGTACTTTGGTACTATGTCATCTACCCATACATTTAATACAAACCGTTTGGCCACCCGCTCTACAGGAAGACCTGTCATCTGAGACATGCAGTGTGCCATTCCCTCCCAAAAATTCTGCAGTTTGGGGGCAGTCCCATACTATGTGAAAGAAGGTGACCACCTGCCTGCATCCCCTGGTGCACACTTACAAGGTGCCTTATTCCATCCTGTGTAAAGTTACTCGGGAATAGTAAGCTCTGTGTAGTATCCGCAGTTGGATGAGCTGGAACCCCTCCCTAATAGCGATTGTTCTTGGGTCCTGGAGGGCTTCCTCCCATTCTTCCTGCTCTACATTCCCAAGATCCTATTCCAATTCAGCTTTCAGTTTACTCAGGACATCTAGGGAATTATTATTATTAGGTATTTTTTTTTAATACCAAGGAGGTGGTGCCCCTGATCATATAGTTAGCCAGCAATCTGTCCTCAAGGTGGGCGGATTCGGAAAAAACCTGACACTGCGGCATGCAAGCTTTCAAGGCCTTATTTGAATGTAGCAAAATATTTCAATTCCCGCCATTTGGTAAGACTCTCTATCAATGTCAGTATGGGACAACATCACCCTCCCACCATAGGTCACCCATGGGAGAGATCCCTATAGTGTCCCACCGTGTGAATCACTCCATGTGCTCTGCCGCCCTAAGTTTGTCACTGTTCCATAGCAGGGTCCATTCCATGAGGGTGTCTTTCCAACCCAAGAGTGCCATTGCACCCGCACCCCCCACACTGCTGTAGTTGTTTCAGTGTATGGTGGTAAATATTGCTTTGGAACGGTTCTGTACAGTAATGCAGGATATCCCCATGCCCCCATCACATATCTATCAACCCAGTCCACTGGCTTCTCCTGTGCAGTAAACACCCACTGATTTATAATTCCCAACTGTAGTATTTTCCCATGTTGGGAGGGCTGTTCCCCCAACATATATCCCCCTGTTTAATTTTGACAGGACCATCTATGAAGTCCCCATCCCAAAGTAGGAGCTGCACTTCGGCCTCCACTTTTTTTTTTACAAAATCTGTGGTGACAGGTAAGGGGTGTTATGTGTAGTGTAGAGGGATTTGGTCAATGCCATCGTCTCAAAGAGGACCACTCTACCTAGCAGCAACAATGGGTGGGACAGCAAATGTTTCATACCCTCTCTGAAGCGGTCAGCCAGGAAGCTGGTCCTATCTCTGGTGATGTGAATACTCAGATATTTGAAGCCCTCAGTTTCCAGGGGTAGTCTACAGTCAGAGAAGGCCTGTAATATGGGCCCAAAGGTGGGGGTATACCAGGTACTTCCCCCAGTTAATCCTATAGCCTGAGTATTGGCTAAAATGTAAAATAATCTGGAGTACTTTTGGCATGAATTGGTGTGGATCCGCTGTATGTAACAACACATTGGCCCTCATTACAGCCCTGGTGGCCGGTGACTGCCAGGGCTTTAGTGGCGGTAGTACCGCCAACAGGCTGGCAGTACTGCCAGCCTTATCACGACCGTGGCGCTTCCCAGCAGTCGTAATCCGACAAGCAGCGCTGCCCTAGGGATTTCGACTCCCCTTACCGCAAGCCTGTCCGTGGCGGTAGACACCACCATAGGAAGGCTGGCGGTAAGGGGACTCGGGGTGCCCATGCACTTGGCATGGGCCGTGCAGGGCCCCCCAGGCACAGCCCCATCGTGCATTTCACTGCCCGATTTTCGGGCAGTGAAATGCACGACGGGTGCTACTGCACCCGCTGCACATCAGCATTGCCGCCGGCTCTATTATGAGCCGGCTGCAATGTTGATGTGACTTTTCCACTGGGCTGACCCAGCGGAAAAGTTGAAATAGGGAGCCAGATGTACCGCCAGCACTGGTGGTATACTGGCGCCCGCAGAGGTTGTAATGAGGCCCATTGTCTGCATAGAGGAATATTTTTTCCTCCTATGTGCTTTCCCAGCCCAGGCCGTGGATGACAGGATCCTGATGGCTCCGCCCAGGCCTCTGCTGCCTGCCAAGAGCAGAGGGGTAGGAGCGGGACCATATTGCGGCCCCATTCTTCTAAATCCTGCAGTCCTTTGGGCTCTCCCCCACTATAGCCAGAAGCCCAACAGTGCCTGACGTGGGCAGGCAGGGGCTGGATTTGGGCTGAAATGGGTGCATGCACTCCCTTTGGTGGTTCCTCTGGATCCATATTATCTCTCCCTTGGTGTCTTGAGCACCCAGCAGCGCTGTGTCACTTGTCTCTCCCCCGTCTGCACAGGCACCTCTATTCTTTGGCTGCCAGGGTCCACATCACCTCTCAGAGCCTCAATGCAGCACACCGTAATGCAGCAGCCAGCCAGGGAGTATGTCTAGGCAGAGGCCCACACAATGAGAGCTGGGGATGCACCCATCAGAAGCTGATGTAGGCCTCTCTCTCCTCTCCCCTCCTGGATCTCTGCAGTCCCTGGTACATTGTTCTGGATGCTCTGCAGTGCTGTCTCAGTTGTTTCAGCTCCTGAGGGGGGTGGCTGCTCTCTATTATCCAAGTTGCATGCCCGTGCTAGAGCTACTCTCCACCAGCTGCTGGACTCCTCACCTCCTCTCAGAACCCCACTTGGGACTGCCCCATCATCCCAGCCAGCAAGGAAGGTCCTACAGGTGGACACCTGCACAAAGGGAGTCTAGGGCCATGCACCCACCTCAGGCCCAGCATCAGCCACACTCCTCCACCTGCATTTTCAAGTCCTTGGGCCCCAGCAGTTCCACCAACAGCTGTCAGTCATCCCCCATCATCAGCCGCACCAGCTGGTCACCTCCAAGGTGCAGATTAGGTGTGGATTAAAATGGGACTTATCTGAGGGGGTAGCTGGAACCACAGTGTCAAGTGGCATCTTGCTCTGCACCTATTCTAAGTGCATTCAGGGAAGACCTAGCCCCAAGATGGCATGGTGCAAGTAGCCAAGATTAATTGAAGCATTCCATCCATCACCTTGTTGTTTTTGCATTTGATGCTCTAAGTGTGCTGCGTATGCCCAGGCGTGGGTCCTGGTCTCACTGTGCCACTGAAATCAAGCTATAGCTGGCTGAAGAGTTATAATAAGAGTGAAACCGGTCCAGGGCGGTTTGTGTTCTGGTTCAGGGAAGACTTAGCCCCAAGCCATTGCCAAGCATTCCATCCATCAACTCGTTGTTTTTGCATTTCCAGCCCCAATGAGGCATGGCATACTCAAACCTCTTCTTCTGCCATGCCTTCCTATCTTCTGCCACAAGGAGGTCAGTTTACCTGGGGCAGCAGTCAAGGAATCAAGTAACCAAAACTTTCTCCTCCAAAATAAGGTAGGTGTAAATTCTCCCTCTCAGTCGCCCCCGTTCCTCCCATTGAGGGTTGCATTGCCCGATTTCTCCTAAACTGGTGGAACATAACTTGACATCCATGGGTCCTGCACACTCTGGTTACTGCATAACTCTCTGAGCTCCTTCCCTCCAATCTCACCACACGTCTCCAGTCTCTTCCCTCTAGAGGAATCCACTATGGTGAAATGAGATCTCACTCAGATGGTCTGGAAAGGTGCAATCAATCCCACAGCTACCAAAGCTGGTTTAGTTAGTTTAATATTCACAAGAAGGAATACATCTTGAGACCAGTCACAAACGTTTGCTTCCTCATTCATTAGGTTTCATGCCAACAATTCAAGATGGAAGTCATCCAGCTTCTACAAGACACACTCCTACCCAGAGACATGCTGGTCACACATGCCTAAAAGATTCCTTTTTCTCAATCCCAATCTGTCAAAAGCATCAATCATTTCTGAAGTGTCTATGGCTGGACAAGACCTAGCAATTCCATTGCTTTCTTTTGGCCTGTGTTCCACCCCCTCATGCTTCACTAAGGCTTTTTGAGTGGTAGTGCTGGAACTGCAGATGGCATCTTCTTATTGCACAAATCTCCAGTTACCTTTGCTTTTTATCTACATTGGATTATATCCCTTTTCCATCAACGGAGCTTCCTTGTAATTTTCAAGCAGTCCTCAACCTCTGCCCACCAGGTAGCGGATTTTCTGGGGCACTGTCTATTGTACCCGAAAACATCTTGTCAAAAAAATCCCTCATCCAATGGAAACTAAGGTAACTAAAAGGCAGATGAGGCACACTGTGCAATTCAAGTAAAGAGCAGCCACAGTGAGCCTCATCTGCCTTTTACTTACTTCGGTCCTGGCCATTATTCAGCTCCTCATCACCAAGGAGCTGTTTTGCATTTGAACACTCACCTTCTTCACAAGAGCTTCACTCACTCAGACCACACCCACCTTCTTCACAAAGGCTTCACTTACTCAGACCACATCTTTTTAGGCTCTGAATCCCATGCAGAGCTTCTGTGGCGGGATACTCAACAAGGAAGCCTGGAATGGCAAAGTCTTTGTTGGCTCTTCTCCAGATTTGACCATCAACTCAAATGCCACCGGACTAGGTGGGAGTGCCCTTTTCAGTACTTTAGCTACCAAAGATCCATGGGTTTCGTCTGAGAAAGTGCTTCATATAAACGCTAGTATCTTCAACATCAAAAGTCTCAGGTATTTGGAGGAAATATTGAATTTTAAATATTGTGATACAAAAATACCATAGAAAATACAGTTACTACAAAAATATAGTTGTACAGAATAATATTGCCATGAACATTGTTATTTGGCAAGAAATATCATTTTAAAAACTGTTGCTGTTTTTAATATTGTTGTCATTAATATAGTATTCAAAAAACGCTAGTTTCTTTATCTAATTTAATATGTTTAGGTTAATATATTAAAATTAGGTGTGTAATACTGTTAATATCATTGTTGTTTCTTTTAAAAAATATAGGTGGTCATTACAACCTCAGCAGTCTTTTTACAAGACCGCCGAGGGACCGCCGTGCTGAAGACTGCCAGTGAGGCGGTTTTCCACTCGGCGCATTATGACCGCTGGCAGCCCTCTGTCCTTTTCCAGGCGGAGAGCCGCCAGCAGCCATACTGGCGGTCGGCGGGGAAGTGGAGGTTGCTCCACCTCCACCGCCCCGTCAACAGAACACCGGCCACCGAATCCCGTTCTGTGATTCGGCGTGGCGGTGTTCTGTTGATGGGGTGCTGGCGGCGGAGCTGCCCCCATGGATCCCGTCCCCTCCCGGAGGATCAACGGAACAGGTAAGTTGATCGTCTGTTAGGGGAGGGGGGTGGGGGGGTGTTGTGTGTTGTGTGCGTGCATGGGGGTGTGCGTTTGTGTATTTAGAGGGGGTGTGTGAGTGCGCGTATGCTTGCGGGGTGTTGTGTTTTTGGAAATGTGTGCGTGTCTCTCTGTATGTATGTCTGTATGGATGTGTTTGTGTATGTCTGAATGTGGGTGTGTGCGTATGACTCTGTGTGTGGCTGTTGGCATGTATGTTGGTGTGTGTGCGGGTATGTGTGTTGGGGGTGCCTGCATGCATGTCGGGTGTGCATGTGTAATGTAATGTTGGGGGTCGGGGTGGGGAGGGGGGTCCTGCCACCTTTGGGGGTGGCAGGGTTGGTGGGTGGTGTAGGGGAAGGACTCGGGGTGGGGGGGGTGGGGGAGACCCCTATCAGTGCCAGGGAAGGAATTCCCTGGCACTGATAGTGCTCACCGCCATGGATTTCATGGCGGTTCCTAACCCCATGAAATCCATGGCGGTCAGCCGGGTAATGATACCGCCGGCGGTATTGTGACGACCGCCGGGCTGGAGACCCAGGTCTCCAGCCCAGCGGTCATCTCCGCCCTGGCGGTCGGATCGGAGAAGTGGCGGATGACCATGGCGGTCCGCCATGGTCATAATTCCAAAATTTTTACCGCCAGCCTGTTGGCGTAAGACCGCCGCTTCTCCGCCAACCGCCAGGGTTGTAATGAGGGCCATAGATTATAATTTTAAGTGTTTTAATAATGTGTTTTTAAATCTAATTAGTAATTTAAAGTTTAGTAGCGGGTTGTTGGGTTAGTAGGTGAATATGGTGGTAAATAAATTAAATTATAATTACTTTATATTTTATGCTAATTCTTTTTTATTCTAAATTAGGTATTTCATTGATGAATAATCATGATAGTGGTTTAATTGTAATACTATTTTTTTTTATTTGTTTTGTTAATTTTTACTTATATTTTAATTGTATTATCTGTAACAGTATGCTATACTTTAGTGCTGAGATGTTGGGTTTGTAGGGTGCGAGGATGGGAATTTAAATTATAAGCTATTAAAAATAAATATTAATTTTTATGTTAATTAAATATCTAATTGAATATTAATTATTGATATCACTTAAATTGTATTTTTTACATTTTGAAGAGTTACATTTATTTGTGGGCATTTTAATTTTAACATATATATTATCTATATTTTTTTGTTCTTTTTTTAAGGGCAGTAGGTTGGGAAGATGTTAAATTTACAATATTAAGTTAAATCATTGTTATTATATGTGATTGATAATTGATAATTGATCATGTTTAATGTTACTGGTGTATTTATTTGGTTAATGATTGTGCAATGTTTGATTTCTTAATTTTTTAATTTGCAACTGGTTTTGAAATTTTGTCTTTGGAATATTTTTTGCTGTATTAGTTTATTTGTTTTTCTTAGTATTAAATTAAGTTAAATACTTTTGTGATTGAAAATATATTTTTTAGTTTTTTACATTTTTATTTAGATTTTAAATTTGTTGCTATTTTTCTCATTAACTCTAGTAATATTTGTTCCTTTGTACTATAATTTATTAGGTTATACTATGTATTAAAATAATTTTAATAAAGGATTTGAGCTGTTATTGCTATATGTATTTCTTTTTCAAAGTCCAACACTTTCTCTATTGTTACTTAGACTGAAGTGGGAACAGTTAATCTTACTCTTCCAAAGTCCAACACTTTCCCTACTGTTGATTAGACTGGGGAAGAAACACCCAGGGCCTCATTATGAGCTTGGTCGGCTGATCAACAGCCCGCCAGACCCGTGGGGAGGACACCGCCGTGAAAATGGCGCTCTCCCCCGGGTATTGCAATGTTTTCACTGGGCTGTCCAGCAGAAACCTCCACATTATTGGGGTTTCTGCCAGTCAGCCTGGTGGAAATAGTGCAGCAGCATTGACCTTGGCTCCGAGGTCACTGCCATCGCAAAGAGGGTGCCTCAAGCACCTTCGGAATGCACACTGTTTGCCGTAAAATATGTTACATAAATTGATTTTGTTTGTAAATTTAGTGTAAAGTATAAATACATAAATAGGATTTTAATATGTTTATTGTAATATTTCATTTAGGTTGAATGTTTTTGCTGGTAGTATTTATGTTTTTTAGTTTTGTAATTTATTTTACTGTTCGTATTTTAGTTGAAATGTTTTAAAAGAGTTTGTTTATTGTTGGCATTGTTTAAAATATTATATATAGAGATGTATACATCTATATATTAAATATAATGAAAAAATATTACCCATTTAATTTAAAACAATATATTTAAAAATATTAAATGAACATTACATTTCATTTAAAGAATAAACAAGTTTAGATACACTAATTAAAAGTCAATGTTTCTTTAAAACAACAATATTTTACCTAATTTCGTCAATATTCCTATAAACAGTATTTTTGACAAGATATTTTGGGATTTACATTATAGGTATAACACTACATTATTTTTGCTAACGATAATGTTGCTAAACTTTTTCTGTCACTCACTATTTATGACGATGATATTCTGTCAGTGATCCAAAGACTCACAAATACACATCTCTGTGTTGCATTCTCCTTAGAATTGACAACCTGCCAAGGGTAAACTACTTCAACAAGCTCAGAGCTGTGAGGTCCAAATCTCTGGCATACCTCTTCAGGCATCCCTTAAAACATTACTTCCGAGCGACAGCGAAGTACATTCCAGGCTTCTTCAACTTCATAGCAGACTGGTTCTCTTGGCATCTCCAGTGACTCCAGTGATTGGTTAGTGGACCCAAATATTTTTCACACGCTCACTCTCCCCTGTGCTCCTCTGGATATAGAACTCTTCAGTTCCCATCTGACCAGCAGCTTCCAGGCTTTGAGAGTCAATGCCCGGACCTAGAAGCTTTGACAGTGTTGCCTTACTTCATGAATGGTACTTCTTTCCATCCTTATGCATTTTAGGGCTCTCCTTTAGTGTATCTTTGAATGGAAGGGCCTTTTGAACTTCAGGCACTATTTTCATCACCTTCATTGACTATCCTTTTTAAGGCTAAAGTTACTCTTACTGCTAAAACTTCTTTTTGCTGAAAGTAGTTTCTGAGTTTCAACTTGCTCAGCTGATTTAATTGCCTTCTTTTTAATGTCTTCTGTGTTTGTTGAAAGAAAATAAGCAGCTACATAGGCACCAAGACATTATGGGCCTGATTTAGATCTTGGCGGACGTGGTCCCGACGTCGCTTTTCCTCAGTTTCACTGTCCACCTACTAGACAGTCTGCCCGCTCAATTTAGATGCTGGTGTGTCCAATGACCATCGTCCATCCGAGTGCCACCGTCTCTGTCAACATTTTCCACCCGCGTCAACGCTGCCATAGGCAAAAGCAACCAATCTCAATGTGCCTTCAAGCCGACATAACTGTGGCGGGTAAACCTCCACACCTGAGTTGGTGGATTTCAAGGGACATAAGGACAAAACTTACATTTTCTTCTGTTTTCCACTTCCTTTTCCAGTATGATCCCGAGCGTTCAAGTCCTTCCTTTGATGCTGCTACTCGAATATTAAGCAAATCAACCCCGTTATCACCGGAATCAAAGGTAAGCATCCTTTTTACTTGTTTCCTTTTCAATTGTCTGTTTACATTAGCTCTGGACTTGTGCACTTTAAAATTTCCCTTACAAGAAATTTATGGCAAATGTGTAATGCAAATGTGTATAATGTTCTCATTTAAGAAATTTACAGAAACACACCGGTATCAGATTAATTTAATTATTGTCAAATTTGGTGCAAACTTCCTCCATGATAGTGGACACTTAGAAAAAAGATGACACAAAACAAAATTCATAATGTGTTCATATGGGTGTGTTTCCTCATTTTTTGTAAACTATCAAATTATAAAATTCAAATTATAAACATATGCATTGCACATTTGAATAAGGTACATTTAATATAATTTAGTAATTGCACTGATAAAATAAAATGAATGTTAGTCATAATCTTAAATCATTTCATATATATTTATTAATGTAACATTTCTCCTTATGTAGTGCATTTTCTGTATTTGATTCCATTTAAATTACCTTTTTTGTAAGGTGTAATGCAGACATGTTCATTTATTCACTGACTAAGTTTAAATAAACACACCTGTATTAAAATGTAAAAAACAAAATGTCATATTTTTTGGGTGTAAGTGTCCATTACCATGATGAATGCTTGCACCAAAAAATTGATGTCCATCCCATTCCTTTTTTTATTAGTGTATGGACTTTATAAATTAGACATTTAAAAAACTGTTGTATTTCCTGTCATAATTGCAAGTAAAAATATGCAAATCACATTTTCATTATTAACATTTTTGTGAATCGATGAATTGCAAAAGACAAATAATATTTAGAGAATCTTTATCAGTTGAAATTATTTTCTATTAAGAAATTAGATACTTCTCATTATTTTTCATTAAAATAAAAACATAAAGGAATAACAAAGGCTTTAACATGAAAGGCTGTGGTTATGTTGCCATTAACTTGCCTCCTATACACACTGAAAGTTAACCTCCTCACTAAGGGGCATGTAGGGGGCACAGAGCAGGCACCGCAAAGATCCTTTTTGTGTGCTTCTTTGCATGTTTGTGTTTATGTGTGTGTGTGCGTGAGTGTGCTTCTTGTGTCTGTTGTAGTGGCTGCCTCCATAGAAGTGACAAAGGAACTAATAATGGGGCACGAGGTTGAGCTGGTTGGGAGGCTGCAGTCAGTGAGGAGGCTATTTTTCCAAGTGATCTCTTCAAGCCAGACATTGGACTGTGAATGGCATCTAGAAATGCAAACATTGCTATCTGGCCTACATGGATACAGTGTAAGAGGTCAATAGCCTCCTCACTCAGCGCAGCTATGGTGACAGGGGTAGGAGGTAACGTGCCTGTGACAAAGAAGACCCCAGCCCTTTCAGGGGGTTGTATTTGGCCAACTGGGGGGAGCAGGAGGGAGGGTGGAGATAGGTCTCTGGGTGGTAGACAAGGATGATGCTGATACATTTCCTGTAGGGTCCACCGTACTGGTCACTTGTGGAGGCCTACGAAGATGATGATGAGCTGGTGGTCTCCGTTCCAGTCCCCTCACCCTCCATGCCGCTGTGGCCATCAGTCTCATATGTTTCACCACCCAAAACACAGTGCCTAGCTGCTTCCCCACCTTCTTGGTCAATGTCCCATTTACCTGCTCTTGAATATGCTGTAAAGTCATATACAATAGTTTTATTGTATCTATGTAAATATAACTGATCATGAACTTTTGTCACAAAACATTTTCAAGATTTACATAGTTCACCTGCTTCAAGCCTTTTAAACTTTGATTTATTTGGATCTTATCTCATGCATGTAGGACACATCTTCAGAAACCATTTGTTCACAGTTTTGTAATTTCCCTTTGCTGCTCCGATATCTTTTACGATAATTTCTCTTACCCATTTCAGTTCTCTCCAGAAACTGTTTAATACCTCTGAATAGTTCTGATTTGTTGTTTCGAATAGTGAACTTATGTCACAAAAATGAATATAAAGCAAAAATACCTTTGTACATTGTGTGTACATGGCAAAAAAGCTGATTTATTTTTACTTTTCAAAAGTTAAAATATGAATCAATGCATGTTAATAATTAATGCAATGTTGTACCACAATTTGTATAAACTGAAAGCCTGATTCTTTTGTCCGGGCATTTTACAATGGTAACACTTACTTCAAGTAACAAATATTTTTCAAATGCTAAGAATACTTTTATGGAATCAGTACTGAAGTTGCTAATTAATGTATTATGCCCTATGTATTTACTTATTCTGTTGAAGAACTTCAAAAATATTTTTTGTGGGAATTATGTCTTCAGCATAAGTAAATACATAGGGCCAGATTTACAAGGCCCTAGCGCCTCCTTGCGCCACATTAGTGTCATTTTGTTTTTTACTGTAATGTGGCTCAATAAGACAAAAATCGCCACGCCATATCTACAAAGTGGCGCAATGCATGCATTGCACCACTTTGCGCCCCCTTGCGCCACATTACGCCTGCGACAGGCATAATGTATTCAAGCGGGATGTTCTGTCAAAAATGTTGACGCTATTGGCATAACATGGCAATGGTGGGCCGTATTGTAAACACTGCACACCCATGATGCCGTTAGGTGCTGATGCACCAGATTCTTGTAAATCTGGGCCATAGGGCTTGTTACATTACTAATCCACTTTAGTACAGAGCTAAAAATGTGAAAATGTAACTTCAAAATATCTTTTTTTTTTAAACCTTATATTAATTTCACAATCAAAGTGAATCGGTGTTGCAGATTATAGGTATAGTACACAGCATTAGACATAGTAACATAGCACGTCAATATGTCAGCAATATTCATTCAGTAGGCAGAACCAGAACAATTGTCAAATCCATGCCTGCATCCCCTTCCCTCGCCTTTACACCAGGCAACTCCCTCCCATGTTGGCCTGTGAGTCCATGGCATATCTGGGCAAGGCTCTATGTATATGATACTAACCTCCGCCCATCCCACCCATATCTTTTAATGTTTCTTAGGTCAACCTCTTGGGGTGTTCCATGCCCATGCAAAAGTCCATGCCCTTGGCCCAAACCTAACTGATAGAGCAACCACATCCTTCCACAAGTTCACAATGTCTTTCTTGGTGACAACTAGGACCAGCCACAAGAGCACCCCCTGATGACATGTACCACAGAGCTCGTTTGTTACATGAACCAGCACCAGCCTAGGATCCCTCCTAATTCCCTAACCCAACACCCTCTCCAGGACCCCCTACCAGAAATGAGAAAGAACAGGACAGTGCCAGAAAATGTGAGAAAGATTTCCTGGAGAGCTTCTGCATCGCAAGCACCCCCCATCAGGTATCAACCTCATATGATGGATCCGGGCCCTGGTGTAGTATACACTATGGAGCAGCTTAAGCTGTATGTGCAGAAACTGCAAGACTAGGGGCGTCCAATGCCTCCTGCAGTCGTCCTCATACCGTTCAGCCAGCTCCATTTCCAAGACCCTCTGTACTGCCACCATGGGATCAGTCACATTCCTTAGCAACATCTTATATGCCTGTGACAGTCTGTGCTCCTTAATATTTGTAAGGAGAAGCTTAGCCTCTAATGAAGAGAACTCTGGTATCTCCTAAGTTGCCTGGACCACCGGTGTTAGGGCATGGGGGAGTTGCAAGTACCAAAAGAAACTGCATACAATGCAAATCGTACTCTGACTGTAACTCTTGGAAGGATTTCAGTATCACATTGTGAGAACACCTCCCAGGGTCGAGATGCTAGTAGTGCTGTAAAGCCCCGCAGAGCGAAGACCTGTGGGAGACATTCACCCTGCAATAGCAGAGTCTCCAAAATTAGCCTGTCTGTCCAGCTGGTAGCCTTCTTAGCTGCAAGCCAAGCCTCCAGCAGCACCAGGGTGGCTGGGAGGAGGTACCCCAGCACAACGTCCCCATAAAGCAGAAGCGGAAGTCCCTAGGGACCTGTAGCCCTTCCCTCAAGAGGATAGGCCAGATCTGCGAACCCCTCGAACCACCAATCATTAATATTAAGAAGATGTAACACTCAATAATATAAGCAACGGTCTGGCATGGCTATGCCTTCCTCAAACACCAGTCTGCAGCATTTCTCCAAGGAAATGTGAGGCAGTCCTACCCCCCAAAGCAGCATCCGTAGAAGTGGAATTATCTTAACGAAGAGGGCTTTGGCACTCGAGAAGGGGTGATTTTGCAATTTGTAGAGGAGCTGCTGCAGCGCAAGCATCTTAAAGATGGCAGAAAGTCCCATCAAGGACAATGGAAGGGTGGTGTAGAACTAAATGTCCCACACCAGCCTCTTCATATGTCGCACCAAATTCCTATCATATGAATGCTGTGCATTCCCTGTGAGAAATACTCCCAGATACCGAAACCCAGAAGGCTTAACCAGTATTCCCAGCATATCATCCAGGCACCAGATTCTGGGGTAACCCACCGATTTCCAGGGGTTGATCTGGAGGCCAGAGTAGGCACTGAAAACATTCAGCATCTGTAGTGCCCTAGACCCAGATGAGTGCAGGTCTCCTAAAAACAAAAGGACATAATCCATGTAAGGGGAAATCCGATCGCTCACCGAGTCATCCCAATGAAAGTCCCTGAACAAAGCTTCAACTCTCACCCAAGTCACCAGGGGTTCAACCACCACCACAAACAACAGGGGGGACAGAGGGTACCCCTGACGAGTGCCCCTCCGCACTGGGAACCACTCTGAAATCACCCCATCATGTGCGCTCTGGCTCCAAGATTGGTATACAAGAGATAAACGTAGCTTATAAATTTGGGACCACACCCGACTTGAGCAAACAGGTAGGCCCAAATAACGGAGTCGAAGGCCTTCCAAAAATCGACAGACATTAAGGCTCTATGTTCCTCCCTGATTCATTAAGGGCTATCACTTTATCAACCTCAGGTTGTGGAAAGTGGCCCGACGCTGCATGAACCCAGGCTGGTTCAGATGAACCAGATGCTTTCTCAAGACAGTTGGGCACCATCTTGGCCTACATTTTCAGAAAAATGGGTTGATAGTCTTCGCAATGCGTGCCTTCCATACACGTCTTCCGGAGAACTACAGTGTCGGCTGACCTGCGATCGGGAGGTAGTTCACCCCTCTTGAGGGCCTCCTGAAACATATTCAGCAGCAGTGGAGCCATCTGGGGCCACACCAAGCACCAATATTTTGGTAGGAACCCATTAAGCCCTGGCTCTTTGTCTGACTATAGTTGTTCCAGGTACTTCCATAGCACACCACCAACGACCTCGGCATCCAAAGAGTCTCGGTCGTCCAGCAACAGGCAAGGCATCAGCAGATCATGCACAAATTGGTGTAGATCTTCTCGTGGACTCAGCTTGATACAAGTCTTGATAATAGGTTACAAAGACCCAGGTTATGGGCTTACTCCCCACAACTCGTGACCTGTTGTGTGAGAACAGTTAGGCTACCGGGGCCACCACCATTCCAGGAGTGCAAAGCAAATGCAGGGCTTTGCTTGCCTTGTCTTTTCATTCGTAGATCCTGCTGCAAGTGGCTATCCAAGCTTCCTTTGCCTCATGCATGAGTTCCTGCTGAAGCAGAGTTTCTATGTGCAACAAGTCTTTTAATATGGCCTCCTGGCCCAAGCTCATGAAAGGACCCTCCTGATCTAAAATTCGTTCCTCTAGATCTTTTACCTTCTGCCTGCATTTTCCGTTATGGCCTTTAGCATAACTAAGAACATGGCCTCATAATGTGGCCTCCGACTGCACATCCGGGGTGGACATGGAACCCTGATTATAACAAGAATCTGCTGGCTTTGATGTCTCTAAAGTAATCTTGGTAAAGGTACCATTGATCCAATCTCCAACCTATCTCCTCGCCTTTCATGCCCCAGGCCAGAATCTCCATGGAGGGAGTGGTCAGACAAGCCCCTGGGGAGATGCCTTACATATAACACCATATGACACTCCTGACTGTGCATAAAAAATAATTAATTCGGGAGAGGGACAGATCAGCCCCAAAATAGAAGGTGTAGCCCCATTCTGCAGGGTGGTGTACCCTACACAGGTCGACCAGATATAAATTACCCACAAAAGTCACAAGGACCGTGGGTCCGGCACTACTTCCAACCACCATCGCAGACTGATCAAGACTTGCATCGCTTATCCCATTAAAAACCCATCCAAGATCTACTGGGCCTCCAGCAGCTCTTTCACCAAGTCCCCCAATTTAGACAGAAAGCCCACTGAGAGTGGAGGCGGGGCATGCACACATATCAAGGACAGGGGAAGACCTGTAAGGTGCTCGTAATTGCCACATAAATGCCCAGGCCGTCCTGACATACACTAGAAACCACCAGTGGAGTACGTTTCTTAATCAAAATTGCCATGAACTGGAAATACCTGCTGTGATGTGACTAGCCACCTAGCCAACCAGGCTAACCTGTGATGCGTATTACCCCCAGTGCTTGTACCCCCTCCCCAACAAAACCCAACCCCAGCGCAAAAGGAAACATAGCTACTATTCCTGTTAGGCTACGAACTCCCCACAGATAAAGCCTTAAAATAGATCACCAACAAATTGGCTCATTCTTCAGGTCGTGAGGTGAGCAACAGTTCCTGTCCTGGCCTGCAACATCTACCTGGGATCCAGGACCAGCCGGCGAAGTGGCCTTGTTCTTCTTTGCACCAGTGGGCACAGGCTCTAATGATCATACTCTCCGTTCCCTGCATCTCGACCCTTTTGCACAGAGCTGTGTGCCCCTCCCTCTGTGTGCTATTACCCCCAATCCACCTGATGTCCCCCTGTGCCAGAGGCTGGAGGGATTGTTGAAATGGGAGCTCCTCAGTCCAGTTCCAGGCCATCCCTGGTGAAACAATAAAGAAGGATTTGCCCTGAAAAATGGTTTAGATAGGCTGGGAACAAAAGTATGTAGGCAAGACCAATGCCCTTAGTTTCTGTTTAGCCTCCTGAAAAAAGCAGTGCTGCTGTTGAACTTTCAAAGTGTAGTCGGGAAAAATCATCACGGGGTAGATTCATACAACAAATGATCCATATTCAGTGCTGCTCTAAGGAAAGCATCCCAATCAGTGTAATTGAGCACTCTCACAATGAATGGTCAGGGAAGGGCCACTGGCAGCTTTGCAGTTAAGGCCCTATGAGCATGATTAACAATAAAGCAGGCTGATACGGTTGCCAGCCTGTCCCACAACAACTTGGTAGGAGAGAAGATTCTCGCCTCTGGGATGCCCATGACCATCAAGTTCTTCCTTCTGGACTTCAGCTCCATGTCTTCAGCCCCGGCCTCAAGCTGACTCACCAGCCGCTGCAGCTGCACCAAACATTCTTCTTGTGACTTAACTGTGTCCTCGGTCTCAGGCAGTTGACTTTCCTCTTTGGTGACCCTATGCGTAGTATTGTTGAGCTCTTGGCAGATCATTGCCAGGTCCACCTCTAGTTCCTCCATCTTGCCCTCCAAAATGACCTTGCAATCCTTGATGGCCTGTAGTATGGAGAATATCTGAGCATTATCATCCACTGCAGGCCCCCCCCCCGTCGCCCGCTTCTCCCACAGGAGTATTGTATTTGACATATTTGTCAATTTTCTGTTGGGCATCAGCAGACGTTGGTTTATCGTGTGCCATTCTGTGACCATGGTACCTGTGGAGCTGACCTCCCACCCCTCACAAAACGTTTTCTGGGCTCCCATCCAAGCAACATCAGGATATACGGCAAATCCATGCACTTCTTGCCAAGTAGCCATGTGGGCCCCAAAATAAGTCCTTTCACTGGATCAAAACTTGCAGCAAGACCCTCTCTGCCACAAACCACCAGGGCCCCAGATCCCTGTGGGGGTCACATGGAGCTAAGGTGCAGAAACATTGAGGTCCCCCCCTCTCGATCCCTCCTCACAGGAAGTTCAGCAAGAAGCAGTTACAGCTGTGGCTGCCAAGAAGGAGACCACCAGCAGGGACAGGGCAACAGAGTGGCCCCTCTGCTCTTTTGGCCCCTCATTTTCCTCAATAGGGGCTCCCTGAGCCCTCTTGCACTCCGGCACACCTCCAAAGCACCATCCACTGGCCAATCTCTCTTACGGCAGTCTATGAGAGGTGTGGGAAGGTCCCACAGAAAGCCCCATCTCTCACTGGCACCCACCGATCACTTGCCAGCCCAACTTGACCAAGTCTGCTGGTCCTGGCTGTCCTTGCTGTCTTTGCAGTTGATGTGGCGTGAAAATTGCAGGTCTTTTGCTGTCAGAAGATTCTTTCGGGGTGTGCCTCCTACCCCCATAAATCACAAGCCGAATTGGGGGGTATATTCTTGTGGTGGGGGCTCCAAATAGCAGTAAAAGCCCTCCAACAATGCACCCCCAGGACCCGAGTGGCCCGCTGCAGTACCTCTCCCCCACTTCCATTGTGGCTGTGCACCACACCCGCGGTGAGGGTCGTCATGTTGCTCCGGCCAACAGTCGGCCCAAGCATGCATTCTGGGCAATGCTTAAGTGGAGTGAAACCTCCTACCTGCTCAACCCGGCATAAAGTCCGGGCAGTGCTGGGTTGATGCAGATGGCCTGCAAGGTTGGAGGAGCTCTCTCAAAGAGTGGCCACCACGTCCCGTAGCTTAGCCACCCCCAACTTCAAAATATCTTAAGTTATTTTGTTTGTTTTAGCATTGTGAAATTTTTTAAAAAGTCTCCCTTTTATTTTAGTCAAAAATTGGTACAATATTTCCGTAAATATTTAATAAACTGATTCATATATAATTGTAAAAAATGCAAATCACAATGTGAAAAAGAATAAACCTTCATGCATTTAAAAAAATTAGCCATTTTTGTGCATTGTGTTGGAAAGTGGATTATTGGTAAGGGCAGGTAAATACCTACACTTAACAATATGCCACGGACCTCCACTTATGTCCAGTTAGGTCCCAATAAATTAAACCCAGCTCAACCTTTGGTAGTTTGGCAATGAGCAACTAGGCTTAACTTAAGAGACGAGGGTCTATAATAAAACAGTAAATAAGTAATACACAAAACACAATAAAAATCCAAAAATAGATTATACTTTTATCTTTACAATGACACCAAAACGATTAAAATAGGATAAGGGGAACATATGACTTTTAAACATATTAATGTTTTTTAGTGCATAGAAACTAAAAGCACCAATTTGGTCATCTGGTCGCACTAGACCAGGGAAAAGTCAAAGTTTGAGGCTGACGCGATGGAGCCCTGCTCGGCTACAGTAAGGGAGGCCTCGGTCAAAAGTTTACCTTCAGACTTAGGGGCATATTTATAAGCTAATGTGGCCCAACTAGCCCAAAAACCTTGCACCATAGTTACAAAGTGGCGCAATGCATACATTGCACCACTTTGTAACCCTTTGCACTACATTATGCCTGAACAAGGCATTATGTATGCAAAGAGGGGGTTCCCCCGTTAGGGGGAGGTAAAAAAAATGGTGCAAGGAAATCCAACAGATTTCCTTGTGTCAGTTTTTATGGCACTTTTAATGCCTGCTCAGAGCAGGCTTTAAAAGGGGGCTTCCATTAATTATAATGGCCCCCTATGTACTCTGCAGGAGTAGCACCAATATTTTGGCACTACGTCTGCATAGTACATCAAAAGCGTCAATAAAAATGATGATATTGCCCCCTACCCCGAGCCATGGTGCAACGTATCTTAGATACGGCGCACACATGGTGGTGGTAAGGGGGCACTAAGGGGCTCAAGGAAAGTGGCGCTGCACTAGGTGCATTTCCACTTTACTTAAATATGCCCCTAAGACTTTTTCTTTAAAAAAAAATCTTCAACTGGATAAAGTCACCAATCTAACCTCCCTGGAGCCCTCTTCGGATACGTGTCGCAGGAGAAGAATTCAACCTTTGAACTTAGATGATTTTTCAGGACAGAAATCTTCGTCTGGGCCAAAGCTGAATCTTGATCCGACGTCGCTTGAGCCCTCCTGGGATATACTGCGCGGGAAGTCTCGGTCAACCTTTAACGTTTGGACTTTGTCACTTTTTTGGAGCTTTTTCCGTCCGACAGGGGTCGACCCTCCACAGTAAGCCACTTTGATGCAAAATCGTTGGATCACCTTTCCAGGAACACCTGGTGAAATCCTGGAAGTCTGGGGCTCAGAAGATTTTCAGCAGGGTGTACCTGCAAGTCAGGCCAGGTCTCCATACTTCTCTAAACTTCTGGATCTCCTTCCAGAAGGTCTTTGAAGGTCCTTTAGGAGTCCATAGCTCACCCCAAGGTTCAAGAAGCTCTGAGTTGCTCCTTGAGGTTTAGGACTCCAACTCCCAAAATGCACAAGGTTATAATCCAAAAATGACCACTAGCCACTGTCAGCTGGTCAGTTCCTTCAGGATTTAAAGCAGTGGACTCTGTTTAGCTTAGCTATTTTTCACCTGTAACAAGCAGGGAGTCCCTTCTTGAAACAGTTGAAGACAGGTAAAGTGCTTTTAGTGGTGAAACCCAAGTATGCAGCTGGTGAAGTCCATCAGAGTGCAGTGTCCAGGTGTAGGTCAGGGGTCCAGCAGGGCAGTCCTTCTTCTTCTGTTGTTGTTCTTTGTGGGGATCTGAGGCATGGGTGCAGCTCTACCAAATGTATCCTTGCTCCTGGGGTTAAAAGCAGGGGGGGCAACTGTCCAATCACAGGCAGGCCACTGCCTCCTTGGATGACCACATCCTGAGAAGTGTGGCAGAAATCAATCCCAGATAGCAACATTCCTTAAAAATCCAAAATGGCAGAAACTGAATTTTGGAGGATAGGTCTGGCTGAGCCCACCCACTTGTATGGGTAAAAATCCTTAACACACCCCTCTCCTAATCTAATCAACAGGGCACCTGGTTGTCTGGGTTTGCAGGAAATGGAGGAGGTCCTGAGCTGCTCCAAATGCCCCTCCCTCCTTTGAAGTCCAATTTGGCTGCTTTCCCCCATCCTGTTTCAACATCTGCTAAGGCCAATCTCATCTCCCAGTCGCTTCCTTTGTGTTCAGCCCAGGCCACTTCACACCTCATCAAGGCAGCCTGGTCAGGCTGCCAGATGCTGGCCGATAAGAGAAGGGCACTACAGAGCTGAAACTGGGAACTGTTAGGAAGAGTTCTAAAACTCTTTTCCTGAACTAGTTATATTAAATCCAACAATAGCAAGTTGTTACATTTATTATAGCAATTAGTTTGAGACCAAACTTGCCATATCTAGTAGCTCCTTTGGAGATTTTATTAATCAAAATAAAGTCTCCTCATGTTAGTCTATGTAGCCTATTCACTACAATGAAGGACAAACAAATTTGGCTATTTTTCCTCACCATGGCTCATAAAACATATTTTATAAGGTCCTTGCTTATAGTGACACTACACCCAACCTAGGGCACACCTTATGGGTGACTTATATGTTCAAATAAGGTAGTTTAAGACTTTGGAAGTACTTTTAATTCCAAAGTCGAATATGCATTTAACTTTCATTTAAAAGTAGCCAGCAAGGCAGGCCTGCCTTTAAAATTACCCTGGGCACCTCAGCAGTGCACCTATAGATGCACTACCTATGCTGGGATCCCTAGACCTACATGCCCTACCATATACTAGGGACCTATAGGTAGGTTGACATAGCCAATTATAATTTGCATAGTCATTTTACACAGAACACTGGACCTGGGACTGGTTAGCAGTTCCCCAAGGCACCATCAGAGTCAGGAAAACACCAGCAAAAAGTGAAACATGGGAGAAAAAAGTTAGGGTGCCTCTGTAATAAGCCCAGTTTTCTCACACACTGTTTTTGAGCGTTCCAGATGGGATGCGGGATACTCCAACATATATGTGATAGAATTTTCCATCTGGTAAAGTCCCTTTAAGTATCCTATTTTTGTGCGTTATTGCTATACATCTGGACAAAACAAAAGTCTTTGAATTTTTTTTTGGGGTATGTGTTACTCTGTTGGGTATGTGTTACTCTGTCAACAATGTGTTCACATTCCTGTCAGACTGGCTTACATCCACTTTTGTGAAGGAGTCAGACATCTTGTAAATCTGTCACTTTGAACATAAATTTAAATGTTTTTTTGTTAAAAAACATATTTGTGATATGTTTTGAATCATAAACTTAGCCATTTAATCTTATGGGCCCTATTACGAGTTTGGCAGTCCAAGGACCGCCAAACCCGTGGTGGCAGTCGGACTGCCGCACAGCAGGCGATCCAACTGCCAAATTACGATCCTGGCAGTCAGACCACAGGGGACCATTATCACCGCCGGGAACGTGGTTGCCAATGGGCTGACAGCAGTCTGAGTTGTACTGAACCACGGCACGCTGACCTCAGCGCCACCTGGCTGATTACAACTCAGCTTTCCGTCAGCCTTTCCATGGTGGGGACACCACCATGGAAAGGCTGGCAGAAAATCAGTGCCTTGGGCCACAGGGGGGCCTGCACTGCCCATGCCGACTGCATGGGCAGTGCAGAGCCCCCCTGCCCCGCACCACAGGAATGTGCAATGGCACCTTTGCAGACAGTGCCATTCCAATGGTGCTGGTGTGCCACAATATTGGCCTCAGCTCCTTTAAAGGAGCGAGACCAATATCGTAGCACTGTTCCCACCAGTCAACCCAGCAGGAATGTGTAATACAATGTTCCTGCCGTTCCACCTGTTGGGAACATTGTAATACGCATTGGGGGGACGCCACCGGTATGACGGTGGCGTCCTCCCCGTGAGTTTAGTGGTCGGCCTGTCTGACTGCCAAACTCGTAATCAGGTCCTAAGTTTCTAATCATTTTGGCTCACTATTGTTTGATAATAATACTACTCACAGATGTGACGTAAAGAGCATCCACTTAATTATGAATGCTTTTCATGCTATGTCACCTTTAATAGGGCTAACGTAACATCCTTCACAATTGTGACGGAGCATCACACCTGACACCTTTATAAATTGTGCCCTGTTTGGTACAACTGTCCCTTTTAACTTCAAACAGGCAGGCACGTGTCTACTCAAAACAGTCCTTTGGTAGTGAGCAGAAATATAGTGGTATCATTTTCCACAAATGAATAATTAAATCACAATATCATACACCTCGTGCAAAACTTACACCTTCTAGATCTCTTCTTGTGTGTTGGATATGTGTCCACCCAAAAATAGATATTTAACACGGAAAACTCAAAACAAAACTTATCACCTTGATGCTGCTGTTGGGTTCTCAACTGCCCATCAAGCTGGGGATAGGCCACCGCAGGTATGCAGGCCATTAGCGGGGTCAGGATGTGGAGCACATGCTTGGCTGAGCTTGACTTATGCATACTTGTTGGTCCAGCGTCGAAGGTCCTCACACTGCTTTTGGCAGTGTGGGGTGCACCACTCAGAGTCCACACCTTTTTCATGATGGTTTACCAGATGTCCTTCTTTTGATGGGCTTTAACCTGTATGGACACAAAAAAAAATGTTTTGTGACTTTGTTTGTTTGTATTGATGTAACGCAATTTTGAGAAATCAATAATAAGCAGTTATAAAAAAAAGTAACAACTGCATATTTTTTTATTTTTATAAATTTTAAAAAAAAAATATAGCAACCTGTTGAGTACTCTTATCCTTTGTCATGTCCTTATTTTACTAATTCAGGCCAGTGACATCATCTAGGGTGAGTTATTTGTGGTACAATACAGATAGCAAACACAAAAAACATTTTATTTTTTGGGTGCATGCAGGTCTGAGTGGGGCTGTGAGTGGGTGCACGAGGATCTGAGTGGGTCTGTGAGTGGGTGCATAAGGGTGTCAGTTGGTGCGTGATTGGGTGAAAGAGATTGAAAAAGAGAAACTGAGAGAGAGAAAGAGAGTGAGAGGGAGAGAGAGAGTTTTTTAGGCTTTGGTGAATAATATACTTAGAATGAGATATTTCTGGAAAAATTGAAAAGGAAAATGTCTTTGTCAATTAAAAAGAATGAGATCACTCTTCATTATGAACCTTAAACTTTTGAAGTTGAAAACAAATTAAAGTAGGGAAAGGGCCTCAGACACACCTGGACTAGAACCCTCAACTTTCAGTGTGAGGGTCTGTCACCTTACTCATAATACCACAGGTGACTCCTTACTGTGTTGTGAAGTCATTTCATGGACTATCTCGTTTTCTCTCTTCCATCCCATTAAGGTTTCTGATAGCGTGAGCTGTTTGACAGGTCCTGTTGTCAGAAACCAGACTTTGTGTGCTTTTGCTTGGTGGGGGATGTCAGCTCCCACCAAGCAAAAGCAAACAGCTATGTCCCAGTTGTGGGCACCCTAAGACATAGCAGGAGCTGGCCCTGGGTTTGGCAGACCCCAGGGCCATCATTGGCTCCCCCAGGGGGGCCACTTGGCCCCTCTCCAATGACTATTGCCCCATGGAAGTAGTGGTCCCTGGGGCTACTTTATGTTGTAGGCCTGGGGAGGTGGTGGCACCCGGGGCTTCAGGAGGCTGCACACCCCCACACCCATTTTAGATTTTGCCCCAGGGAAGTGGTGGTCCCCAAGACAGCAGGAGAGGTCAGACGGTCCCCATGCATCATATTCCTTAGAAACCCTGGGTAAGTGGTGGTCCCCAAGGCAGCGTGGGCCACTTAGCCTACCCGCATCATATCACTTAGAAGCCCCAGGTAGGTGGCAGTCCCCGGGCAACAGGGGGGACCGGGCAGCCCCCTGCATCATATTACTTAGAAGTCCCAGGAAGGTGGCAATCCCTGGGACTGTGGGGGACTGCTCGGCCGCCAACATCATATTGGTTTAAAGCCCCGGGGAAGTGGCAGTCCCCAGGGAAACAGGGAGCTGTGTGACCCCCATGGAAACAGGGAGCTGCGCGACCGCAACATCATACTTCTTAGTCGCCCCAGGAAGGTGGAGCTCCCTGGGCAGAAGCCCTGACGAGGTGTCGGTCCCCGAGGCTGCGTGGGACAGGGTGGCCCCGCGCACACCTCATCTTTGTAGCCTCGGGGAGGTGATGGTCCCCTCCTGCATCAAAACCTGGCTCACCTGGGGGGTGTTTATAAAACAGGAGAGGAAGCCTGAGCTTTTTTTGTTTACTTTATGCCGGATCTGTGGATCAGCCGCAAGCCGCAACTTGTGGCACAAAATATTTTTTTTAATGCTTTTTAGCTCTGCTCTGGGGGGTCCGCCAGTACCAGAGCTGCCCCTTTTATAGTTTTTTTTACATTTTTTTCTGGGACCTAGCTTCAGTCGATACATTATCTAAATTAACATGATGTGAAATTTTAAGATTTCACATGGAATCATGAAATATATATATATATATATATATATATATATATATATATATATATATATATATATATATATATATATACATATATATATATATATATATATATATATATATATATATATATATATATATATATATATATATATATATATCTACACACCAAAATAGGGTGTCAAACATACAACACATACTAATGTTGGTAGTGTTGTGCAGACCATTGTGGACCACTGTGGAGTTATCACAAACATCCTTGTGAAATATCCCGGAAGCGTCTGTGATGCTTACATCTTCAGGCACTCCACTATATACCAACAATTTCTGGATGGACAATATGGCAATGACCTACTTGTAGGTAAGATACCATACAACTCATAACACACACAACACAATACCCTTGTAGTACAAACAATACAAACATAACATCGAACATACATGGACAGGGAAACACAGATGTATAGACCACAATGCATAAGCCACATGCCACACTACATTGCATGCAATACACATCACCCTCACATACCCCTATATCTACAAGTCCCTGGCACCACCTGACTGACACATCACTGGACGGACAGGTTGAACAATGTCCTCTATGAATACAAAAGCTGAACTCAAACAAATACATGTGTCCACAGGTTCACAACAAAACACAGATCCTACACACATAAAACCAAGGAATCACTTTGCTGGCCCCTCCATTGCATATAGGTAAAGCTTGGGTAACAACCTTCATCCATAATAATTGTCTTTTGGCCCAGAGGCTGCGTCGCACTGTCCTCTAGGTGAAGAAGGCTCTGATGGAACGGGATCACAAGTATACAATGACGTTTCCGGCACAGCTTTCATTAGTCGCAGCATGCAAAACTCACTTTTTAGCAAGCCCAGAAGCTGGTCATGATTGGCTGGATTGAATGTCAGCTGGTAGGAGGGTCAAGACACTGCAATCTCTTTAGAGGTGCCAGAGTGGCGGCATGGGAAAGGAGTATAGTGAAACACTTGGAGTGGACGTGCGGGTCAAAACATATAACGCCTAGCCTAGGGCATCGTCCAGATCACCCAAATGGATCTTGGGACCCATTGCAAGATGAGAGGGGCTTGTGGGACTGTAAATATGGCACTGGATGTGCACCCAAAGCGTCTTGTGGGTGGGCTGGGAGCAGGCTGTGAGGGTCCTAAATTGGAAATTGGCAGTAATATTGAGACAGAGGATATAAGACACCAACATTCCAGTAAGGGGCTGGGTGGTGGCCAACAGGCACTATGCGCAGTTGTAGAAGTGGGCAGTTAGGAATCTGCAGTGCAGTGAAGCATGGAGGGGGGAGTGATGATTGCAGAGAGTTAAATGGATAGTTGTTGTAGTTGATGTTCAGGCCAGTCAACATAGCTGAGGCACACAGGATAACCACTCTCACAGTCTGAACCCCAAACAGCTTAGGGCTGGCACCCCCATGTGTGGTCCTTTAACCCTACAGTGGGATGTCCAAAGTGAGTACATCAACCCTAAGGATAGTATCCTGGGATGTCAATGGCCTACCCGACAAAGTCAACTGGGTTGTGGTGCCCCAGTACAGAATACAAGATTCCCCTGTGATGGTTTTCCCAGAAGAGATTCACCTCCTAGGCCATAGGTGTTAATCCCTTCACTATTGGGGAAATAATGAGGCTCCTAATGTGGGTCATACCACCTCCTCTAGAGGAGTAGTAATATTTGTGAGGAGAACGCTGCCCCTGGTCATTTGGCAAATATGGCCGATCCTCTGGGTCCCTATGTGGTGCTCTATTGGACCTGGGAGGGAGGGCATCTTAAACATACCTTCAGTAGATATCACAACATGACTTCACAACTCCGTCTTACCAACCCTGACCACTCTGCTACACAGCCTTTCAGATGGGGATGTGATCATGTGAGGGGACCTCAACGCAACACCAAGTGATAGCATAAACCTACATCTCCTCAGGCGCCTCGACTCAGTCAGAGGACAATATCTAAGATGTGGTGTACACATGGTGCCAGTAGGGGTGTACTAAGGAGTGCAAGGAAAGTGGCGCTACACTGGGTGCAGCAACACTTCCCTGTTATCTGCCCCTAATCTTTGCACAATTGACAGTGTACGATCCCCCAGTAAGTGTGATATTTGAATCAGAGCCATGTATGTATGGGTGAGTCACATTGCTATATATGTTTTTGGGCGCTACCTATGTCTTTGTGACTGACATGTTGTAGATGGCAGTGGGTCATTACGAACACTAAGTTGACTAGGTCACTCAGCTAAACAAGTGCAATGTGTAACAGGTTCCATGCTAATCTTGATTTACAAATCATAAAGCTATCTTTTCCTGTCATGTCATGTAGGCGGACCTCCAAACTACACCATAGGAGAGGTTTCCAGTTTTGAAGACCCCAATGCAACCAGTAAGTGTCACCTTCTATGTCACATACGTACATGCAGTGTTGTGTCTGAGAGGATTTGATGTGTTTTAGGACATGTACAAATGGCATGTGTGTCAATTTCAACACTATCATCTATCCTTGGGTATCAACATCATGTCTGATGGTATGCTGAGGATGTGGAATTTGTAGAATGTTGCA
This sequence comes from Pleurodeles waltl, assembly GCF_031143425.1. Classification (NCBI taxonomy): domain Eukaryota; kingdom Metazoa; phylum Chordata; class Amphibia; order Caudata; family Salamandridae; genus Pleurodeles; species Pleurodeles waltl. The sequence goes on from NC_090440.1 coordinate 1,089,735,256, forward strand.
CAGGTGCCAATATGTGCTGCCATGGATTAGCGGGTCTCAGGAAATGTTTTGTATGGCCACAAACACAATGATGTTAGTCACAATATGTGTCAGAGGTGCTGTCTCTTTGCAATGCATGGATGTAGTAAACATATGTTTTCACAGCAACCGTTCCAGCACTGTGTGCCACAGGTTGCACAAATTTAGTCAGGACATGGTACAATATATGTACCTGGGTATAGATCTCCAAGGGCCTTTTGCAAGGAGATACTTGCACCATCAGTGCTTCACTGCTTTTTAATAATAAAGTGAGGCACCAGACGTAGATGAAGCTCTATTGAGAAAGACAACAGTCAGTTGAGTACACATTGAGATCTGCACCCTTCTCTAGATGGATGTGGGACAAGTCCATGGATTGTAGCGAATAAGATGTGTGCAGATTAAACAACAGGTTTTAGCCATCATGATAGTTGTGAGCAAGCATAATCACATCACATGTAGATGAAATGTGCATGGTGATTGTGTACTTGGAAGTTAGAAGGTGTATCAGGTTTGTGCATAGGCTGGAGCAGATACAGGTAAACAGGCACTGCACCCAGTGCTGCTCAACTTCTGTTGCAGTCCTTAGCTCCCCCCATCCACCACCAAGTGTGTGCCGTATATGATATGAAGCGCACCATGGCGCTGGGTATGTGCCAAATGTCGTTAGCATCTTCATGGACATGATGTACCACTCACGATTAGTGCAAGAGAATCTAATGCTAACCCTGGACTGCACACAGGGGCCCATTGGGACCAATGGTGTGCTCCCTTTTAGTTCCATCTCTAAGCTGGCATTGAAAATAGGAATAAAAAATGAGACATCTGAATCTCTTAGATTGCAGTGTGCCATTTTGGCAGTCACCCTAACGGGGCAATGCAAACCTTGCATACATCATGCCTGGCACAGGCCTAATGTGGGGGTAAGGGGTGACAAAGTGGCACAATACAGGTGTTGCACCACTTTGTTGAGATTCTGCTGACCATTTGGCCTTATTTGTGTCATATTGCTTATGACGCTAATGTGGTAGAAGGAGGGATTTGGACCCTCTCATATCTTGGCCCTAGTGTGCAACTTTAGAGAGTCATTATCCCCATGACATGTACCAAATACTGCAGAGGCTTGCTAGGCAGATTTGTATGGACTTGGGTATTGCTCTTGTTGCTGGCTTACTGCTTGACAACATGTGTCATCACAGAATACTGTTTACTATGCATGCTTGTTCTTCCTCTACCCAATGCAGTTACGGATGACATGTTCTCCTTATGTTTTAGCTTTCACAATGCAAAAACAGAAGTTCACTAAATGTGTGCAAAGGTTCAGGCACATTTGCAAGGTCCTGGTTGGTTACAGGAAGATGGCAAGGAGAAACCACATAGTAAAGTCTCTGGGGCGTGGAAGGCCTTCCCTAATGGTGGACCAGCCAAACATCCTAAAACCACCTCAACTACAGGTGCATCCTCAGCACCCAGAATCCATGATGCTCCTTCAGGTCTGGCACCCTCAACATTTGCATTACATCAGTCAGCACCAGAACCACGTCAACCACTACCATCTGGCACTGGGACCAGCTTCGAGGTAGAAATTAGAAAAAACATGGTGGAGCTGAAGGCTAGGTTGGCCAGACTGGAGGCAGACAATGCCCGAAATTATAAAATGCTGAAATGCATTAGAAGAAAGCTCAAGAAGCTGTAGGTGTGCCATCTCACCACTTCCATGGACCTTCCTTGACCCAGTGTGCATTGTTCAAAGTTTAAGTGTGTTTTAGGGGGTTAAACATAGATTCAGCAGGATAGTGTAGATTAGTTGTAGGATACAGTTAGTGTAGTTTGGGGGTGGGACTAAAGCATTGTTTTTGTTTTGGGGGTAGTTGGGTGGGAGTTTTGTTTAGGGTTATATGTACAAAAAATAAAAAAATAAAACATTAAAAAATATATATAGAACATAGAATAATACGTGTGTAGTTTAGTTCATGTTGTCCTACATGTCATTTGTCTCATAATGAGGGTGTGAGCACAATGTTTATAGAGTGGCGTTATGTGTACAAGTGAAGTTTGGAATAGGATAGATAGATGTAGGGTTAAGTTAAGACTAGCTAGTATAGGTTAGCTTAGTGTAGGTTAGTGAGTAGGTTAGGTTTTTAATAGCTTGTGTTTTTAGGTTTTGTTATATTTCGGACAATTAGGTGTCCATGATGACTGACTGGGTGTTCTCATGTCTGCACTGGTCAAGTTGGGGAAATGCCTTAGGGTCTGTATTCAGCATTGATTTACATGTGCATCCCCAATGTCCAAGGACCTGTCTGATTGGCAGCGCTATGACATCAGCTATCAAGACAGTTTTCAGCGCAGTTCCTGACACTCTGATTGTGTATGGATACAATATATTTGACATGCAAAGATGCTACATGAATTGTCATTGCTAAGATCTCTTACAATCTTTATAGAAAGGAATTGCACATTATACTCCACCTTATTTGGGGTATGGATACTGGCAAACTGACAGCTGCCTGTCACAGTTTTGAATATGCTCTTCAGTTCCTCACATATTTGTTGTATTGGTACATTTGTCACGGAAATTTCCTGACACTTGAAATCTGAACCATGCATGCCATATGTCATCTTGCACAGAAATATGTTCAATACATGCTTGTGAGGCACAGTAAGGTGTTTGTAGTACACAATACTATCGGTCACCTTTATCATGTTTGAGTCTTAGTGTGTGCCTTTGTGTCTAACAGTAAGCCACACGTCGTTTGCTTGCTTCACTCAATGCAGACATTTATATGAGTTGATTAAACACTGCAAAAAGTGCATGATACATGTGATTATGGTGATTTATGTACATGTGCAAGTTTATTTTCCAATGCAGTACAATGTCCAGTTTATTGACTTCATGAGAGATTCTTAGCCATTTGATGTACATTCAGAGTCCATGAGTGAGGGACATGTCATGAGACATGGGTAGGAGAAGTGTGCATTAGTGAGGAGTTGTCCAAATTGCCATATGTAGGAATTGAGACAATGACAGTCCATAGCAGATAAGTCATTAGTGGTTGAGTGAAGAAGGCACATTGCCAGCTGTCACAACACTGGCATGATCTTAATCACAGAGCTAAGGAGATACTGTCCATGTGGCACAGACTGGTGCTACCGGGTGGTTTTACCTGTGAATATTGTTCCTTCCACATCTTCCTTCTCTGATGTGTGTTTTGCCTCTTGTGCCATGGTTGGTGCTATTTTTGACGTTGAGGGGCCCACACACACATCAGGGGATATAGATGTGAAATCAAAGGTCCCGGTAGCAGCCATTTGTGGGAACATATAAGGCATCACTACAGCAAGGATGAATTGCTGATTTCTCAACACCACAGCTACATCACAGTGGTAGGCAGCCATGTTTTCCCTGAAGGAGGCCATCTCCTACTGTATGGACTCCAGGGCATTTTGTATTGCACTCAGCCTGTTATCTATCATGCTGCTGCCATTTTGGGAGGGCAATTGTTGAAGCCTCTGCCTCATGACAGCAGCTATGTCGACCAGGGACTGCTGGAGTCCACTTAGCGGAGAGTGGGTGCCTCACATGGCAGCTGAGTTGTCCTTCTTTGGACTGAGGCACCTCTGCACTCCCTCTAGGATCCCTGCCATGGTCTCCACCCCCACCCACACCTGCTTGGCCAGATCCCACTGCACTCCTACCCCTGTCCTCTGAAAGGTGATGTCTGGGCCTTCAGAGCCCAGGGCTGTGGCACGACTGGTTGGTGCTGTGTATTGGTAGTTGGGTGGTTCATGTGGAGACCCCGCAACACTGTGTGTCCTCCCTTCAACTGAAGGTGGTTTCTGGAAGGAACCTAGGACATCCTGGAGAGTCTCTTCATTGATGGTTGGCAGCTGGTCATCCATGTCTTCCGTAAAATCCATGACAGGCAGGTCGGCAGGAGGTAAAGCATCATCCTCTGCAATGAGACAGTGAAATGTCAATCTTTGGCTGTAGTGGCTGTGACATGGTTCATCCTTTACTTGCTACTGGTGGCTCAGTGACATGTTACAGAATCCAGGTTGTAGTTGTTTATTATGTGTTGCATTGTGCATCACATATGGGGCAACCTTTCAAGGTATTTTGTGCATTGATCCCACACCACCATATTCCTTGCAGGCCCCTTGCCCCAGCCACTGACACCATGGTAGCATGTCATTTACATTCCTGTTCCCCATAGTGGACATTCCCACAGTAGTATAATGAGTGTTGTCACTATTTTCGTGCTTTACTGCATTGGCACCATGAATGATGGCAGTAGTACAGCAAAGCACAGGGAGGTCCATTGCTTATAATGCTTATGTAACTTTGTCATCTGCCTATAGCAGGCCCAACACTCTGCTAATTGGATGGCATAGTGCAAGCTTTATGGAATATCAGCCGCATTAGCTCGTCCCTCTCTACATTAGGGGCATTTCCTTGCATACAGCATATCTGCCACAGGCATATATTGGTGTAAGGATATACAATGTGGATCAATGCATGCATTTTGAGAATTTGCTAATTTGGCAGAAGGGGAATGGGCAGCTTGGATTCACATTGGCAACTATTTGTATGAAGGTAGTGACACTATGCATGTAGTGCAACATTGATGCCACTTGTGCCTGTTCTCTCGCATGAAGGTGTACCTTTATGCACAACACCAACCATTTCCACAACACAGGCAACCTTGTTACATGTTGAAATTGAAGCTGCTTGTACAGCAGCAAAAATGATGATCACAGACATGTCCCATATGTTGTATATGTTCACTTTTGTGCCCATTCCCAAATGGTGTATGGAGGTGTGTGAGAGTTGTTGGGTCACCCTGTGTGGGTACCGTAGGACATGTTGCACACTGATGCCCTGATTTTTTTCTAAAGTGGCGCAGCTCGGTGCAGCGACAAAAATAGCTGCACCGCGCTGTGCCATTTTTTAAACGCAGGGATTCATCATATTTATAGGACTACGGCAAACACCCGCGTTTCCCCTTGCACTTGTGCAGAATTAAGCTCCCTGCACCAATGCAAGCATCCTTGCACCATAGTGCAAGGGTGCCTGCATTGAGGGGATAGATTGTTTATATGCAGGAAGGTGTACCTTTCTGTACATAAACACTCTATTATGGCAATTTGGCATTTCTATGTGTGCCTCAGAATGTAGCACACATAAGAAGGGCAATGACATGAGGAAGGAAAGCATTTTGCTTTGTTGCACCATCCTAACACCACCCCTGGAGTGGTGTTGAATTTAGTCACAGCCTCAGGTTAACATGTGGTCTTGGACCAGAGGCAACAACAATATGCACTGGGTGTTGTTGTGGCACAGCCACATCCACACTGATTGCACGCCCCTTCCAGGCAAAGTGCTGTGTGTGAAGGGGCAATTACAAGGTAATGGTAAGCCACAGTAAGTGGCTTAACACACGTTGTGTATAAGTCGGAGTGCATGGCACCACCAGAGTGTCACTAAAAGTGAGGCTCCAGTGGTGATGAGGCCTTTTGATTCTGGCCCTATGTGTCCCAATGCAACCATTTTTGCATGCATTTAATGTGTCCTATGTGCTTCGCCCTTCTGCCATTTGTGAAATTCCAGATAGTCCTGCCCTGAAATTTACCATGCATTTGTGGTAGTTCTTGGTAGTCTTCACTGTCCTATCCTGCAATTCCAGTGACCAGTTCCTCTAGGATGACCGCTGCCACATCTCTTCCAGCTCATTTAGGTCATACTGGGGTGGAGGACTTCCACCTCGAGTCTGCTGTGCTGCCTTTCGGTTCCTGGCCAGTTTCTCTTTAGTTCTGCACTTGCAATCGTGCCAGCGCTTCTCACAATCAGTGACAGTCCTCTTCACCTCTGCCACGGTGTTGACTTTATCTACTATTGCCTGCCATATAGCCTGTCTCCTACCTATTGGCAACTTGGAGGTGACGAAGAGCTGTTGTTGGTACTCCATCACCTCTCTGACCAAGATGTAATTTTCCTCCTCACCAAAGCGACACCTCCGCTTCCTCTTCTCCTTCTCCTGGGACTTTGCTGGTTCCTTCTGGCTGTTACTGGGCTGGTTTGGATCTCTCTGGGGTCTCTCCTGGCCTACATTGTCCATCTTGTCTCCCATTTTTTTTCTTGCTTGTGTGTTTTTTATGCTAATGCTGTTAAATATGGCGCTAACATGTTTAGCATAAAAAAAAGTGCCACAAAACGTTCTAATGCCACTTTTACAGCATTAGCTTCATTTTTCTTTCCCGCATGTTGCAATGGTTAGCATAATTTTTTTACACTACCCTTTCCTTAGCGCCATTGTGCGTCATTTCTTAAATATGGCACATGGAGGGGGCTAAGGAATGGCAGGCGTTAGTCTGTGGTAATTATTTTGACGCACAAGTGCTCTAGCACAGCTGTGCATCATTTTTCTTAAATCTGGGCCATATTGTCTTAGTGCCACCACACAACAGAGAACAAGCCTATCGCAATCAAAAAAACGTCCATTCAATCAATGTGCAAGTTGTGTGCTTACCAGATTTGTACATCACAAGAACGTGTGTGCCTTTTCCAGGATCAACACATGATTCCTTTGCACTACGGAACAGCAGAATACCCCTGCAAATGTCACAACTTTGACTTGAGAGGTCCAGTCTTGCTTATAAATGCAATCTGTCAATATAAATTTTGCTTAGTTTCAAGTTTAATTATCAAAAATTGCGTTCAATTTGTTCCTCATATTTGCTTTTCTTCAAATAGGGGTCTCAGCTTATCCTAACCGACCATGGTTGTTAGCACCGCTAAGAAATCCAACAATGTCTGGGGAAGTGCCCTTCAACGAGGCCCATGGAAGAACATGGAGGTCAGTGAAGTGGGATTTCGGGCTCCTGAAGGCCAGATTTCGATGTCTGGATAAGACTGGTGGAGCCCTCCTCTACTCACCCGATAAGGTGTGCAAAATCACCATGGCATGCTGCATGTTACACATCATAGCCCTGTGACACAACATCTCATACATTGCAGATGAAGAAAACCATAATGAGCCACCGGTTGAGGATGTTGAAATGGCAATTGAAGATGATAGTGGTGATGACGAAGGAATAGACTTACGTCAAGACCTAATTGACAACTTCTTCAGATAAGTGTAAGTATATATTGACATATTATTGCTTTAAAATTTAGAGCAACTTTTTACTTGATATGTCTAAAGTCTGAGCCAGACATTTTTTAGAATGTTTAAGTTAAGGAACATCTAGGACAAAGATGTTTGTGGATGCAGGTTTTGACACTTTAACTACTGTGTATAATTAAGTATTCATCTTTGATTGTGTTTAGAAGATGTGACCCCAACAGTTATTATTTGTAATTTGTTGGAATCGGAATGCAATGAAAACAAAACATAATTTGTATTGTTTTGTTTTTAGGTTCCTTCACAATGTCATCTTCATTTGGACATTTCAAATTTGGGACGGGGAACATGGCGGCCGCGTAACACCGCGGTCGCGAGCTCTCCCTGGCCGGTGTTCGATTTCGCTGATGCCGAAACACCGTGCCCGAACGCCGCGAGGCCGATGAGCCTCCCACCACGCCCCCACCCCCGTGTGAGTCAGGGTGAGACGGGGGGTTGAATATCACCGTGGAGACGCCAAGGTTTGGCGCTCCACATTCAGGATTTTGGCCAGAGGCTGCTTTCACTCTGCACCAAGGGAGAAGTCCACGTTTGGAAGCAGCTTTCAGTATCTTTAGGAGGGAGTTGGAGGAGGAAACCAAGGAAACCAAGGATCACAGCAAGTATTTTTCTACTTTTTTAGTGGGAGGCTCTGTTTTTATGGTGCCAGTTAAATTAAGAGTACGGGTGTCTTCCCGGGGCCCCCCATTGGTGCAAAGTCAGAAAGTTTTCTTCAGTGTTGGGAAGGGTGAGGATGCCCTTCAAAAAAGCATAATAATAACTGTTCGCAAGTTTCTAGAAAGGAGGGGCCAGAAATAAGAGAGCACAAGTGAAGGGGATTGGAAAATCTAATAAAGGGAGTTTGTCTGCACCCCTTCCGTCCGATTTGGAGCCTAGAAAGAGGCACAGTAATAAGCCTAGTAAAATCAGTAAGGCTTTGTGCGTCCAAGGCTTTCTTTCCGAGGGGGATAAGTTGGTTTCTCCCCTTGCATCCTTTTTGAGGAGTACCTCACGCTTTGCAGAGATGCAGCCCCCACAGTCCTTGGAGAACTCCCCTCACTCCCAGACCCCCTCAGCCTCCCCCCTTGGGTATGGGAAGCAGGCTGGCAAGAATGAGTCAGCGCAAACTCAACCTGCGGTGTGTGGTAGGGCACAGGGCTCCTTGGGCGTGAAAGCCTTAGAGTCTGGTCTACCTACTCATGATTCTGCGGTACAGAACCTCTTGATTTCCTTATCTGAGGAGATCAGAGGCAAATTTGAGGTATCTGAGTACAACCAAGGGAAAATCAGAGAGTCCTGTGAGACTTAACCTAATGCATTGACTGAGATGATAAGTAATTTGGGGATGGCGGTTTCAGAGCAGGAAGCCCGAGTACTGTCCAATTCCCAGGATATTTCTCAGTTGACACGCAATGGCATGATGGTCCAGGAGAAGCTAGAGTCTTTGGAGAATAACTTACAGAGGAATAACATTAGGTTATTGAATGTACCTGAAGGGCTGGAAGGAGATGATATTAAGGCCTTTGTATTAATCCTGTTTAAGAAATGTTTTTCCGCAGTGGCCCAGACAAAGTTGAAAAAGGACATACAAAGGGTTCATCGGGACCCCTTTAGGAGGAAGCCTGATAGGAAGACTCCAAGGAAGATTCTGGTTAATTTTGGCACTTACTCTGTAAAGGAAAGAATTCTGTCTGATGCTCTCAAGGCAGGTAGTTTTTCAATGGGCGATTGGTCATTTCGGATTCGTTCGGATCTTTCTAAAACAACTTTAGATAGGCAGTGGGATTGGGGAAGTACATGCAAGATCTCAGGTCCCATGGCGCCACAGTTCAGATGAGGTTCCCGGTTGTTTTGAAGATTATGTGGAACAATACCATGTACAATATTAGGGAACCCGCGGAAGTCCAGGGACTAATTGAGAAAATGAAAATGTAATGTTGATGCTTTTTTTTTTCTTTCTTGGGAAGAGACGGCTGGCCTGAGCTCACATGGGTGGTAATAGTCACCTTTGAACGACGAGGGAGGGTTCCCATGGGTGGAGGAGGTACTGGGTGTGTTTGGGATACAGGTCAGGAGGTGTTTTTTTTCACATGATATGGGAGGTGGGTGTTGGGTGGGGGAACAGCAGGTGAGATGGGAAGTTATGCAATGCTTGAAAATGTCCTCAGTAGTATGGCAGGTATTCGTATGAGGGGCCTTAACTTTCTGTTGAGTTTATGGTCCTCCTGTGATAACTCTTTTCTAATTGACAATGGCTAAGCATATAGGAGCTACTTTGAATTTTTTATCATGGAATGTAAACAGCTTACGGGTTCCGGGGAGGAGGAGGAGAATTCTTGAATTTTTAAAAAGGGTAGAGGAGGAAGTAATTATTTTACAAGAAACTCATTTGTTAGAGACCGAATGTATATCTTAAACATCTGAATTGGGTGGGATACTGTGCATGTACTAATCAATCATGCGCGATTAAGGGGGTGGCAATTTTGATAAAGAAGTCACTAGGAGTGACGGTTGTTAATATTAAGAAGGATGCTAGGGGTAGGTGGCTGATTGTGGAAGCCGCCTTACACAGTACTTGGTTTACGATCACCGGGTATTATGGTCCTCCGGGTGTTATGCTGATGATCCTCCACCCTTTCAAGATCTTTTTGCCCATTTATTGGTTGTTCAACACCTGATTATAATTGGTGGAGATTTTAATGTTTTATAGAACCCTTCTTTAGATAAATCTACACCAAGACCAACGGTTAATTTACCCAGAACTCGGTCAAGGATAAAACAAGGAATGCTGGATCTTAGGTTAATTGATATTTGGCATTAGAAGGGTGGGGTGGGCCCCAGGTACACATTTAATAATAAGAAGTATGGTCATCATTCAAGGATAGATTTTTTTTTCAGTTAAGGGACATGGAAATGTCAGTCTGTCACGCCCTGGCACATCTTTCAGATCACTCAGCAGTAGTAATGCAAGTCTCCCTCAATAGCCAAGTGTCTATTCCCAGGTGGACAGTTAACCGTACTTTGTTTTTGGATGAGTTAATGGTGGATGGGTTGAGGAAAGAGACTAATACATTTTTTAAATTGAATTATGGATCTACCACATTGCAGACATTGTGGGACGCATATAAAGCCTTTATCAGAGGTAGGCTTGTGGGGTTGGCCACTTATAGATACAGAGCGGAGAGAGATCAATTGAAACAACTTGAACTTAAGGTGGCTTCCTTGCAGGAAGCTCCTTTAAGGGTGGAGGAAAAACAGAAGGGGTTCTTTAACGCTCAGTTAGAATCTGCAAGATCGGAGTTGGGCCTATTTTTAGAGGGGAAAGTGAGAAGGACATGGGAGGAATGTAGTAGGTTTGCCCACTATGAATATAGGGAAGGCTGTGGAAAACTCTTGGCTTGGAAAACCAGATCAGACCGTTCTAAGAATGTAATTTCACTTGTTAAATCAGAGATTACGGGAGCTGTATTCACAACTAAGCCCGGGATAGAGGAGGCCTTTGTGGGTTTTTTTCAGAGCTTGTATACAGAAGATCAGCATTCTTCTGAAATGTCTGTAAAGGAGTATTTGGAAGCACTTCATCTTCCTCAGTTAACAGCATCCAATCAGAACCAACTCGCGAGGGTAATAGATTCTGGGGAGGTGAGAGCAGCAATTCTGAATTTAAAGAAGGGGAAGGCTCCGGGTCCAGACGGTCTGCCTAACGAACTATATGGCAACCTTTGCGAGGAGTTGGTAACTATTTTGACAGAATTGTTTAATCTTCTTTTACAAGATGGGGTGGATATGCCCAAGTCTTGGAGTGAGGCAGTCATTAGCCTCCTTTTGAAACCAGGGAAAGACCTGGCCCTCTGTAGTTCATATAGGCCAATGTCTCTGTTGAACTCAGATTATAAGCTTTACACTCATATTTTGTCCAACAGGCTTCAGAGTGTGATTTGCGATTTGATTCATGAGGACCAGAAAGGGTTTGTTAGAGGTAGGTATTTGCATGAGTTGACTCATGACTTATTGGGTGCAGTAGATCTGGCGACCTCTGAAAAAGTTCCTCTATCAGTCCTGACTTTCGACACAGCTAAAGCTTTTGATCGGGTAAACTGGCGTTTTTTACAACGTGTAATGGAGGCCTTCGAGTTGCGCCCGAAATGTATTATGGCAATTCAGGTTATCTATAAAGATCCATCTGCTTGCAATTTGATTAATGATAAGATATCTTCCAGATTTAGCATCCAGAGAGGGACGCAACAAAATTGTCCATTATCCCCCCTTCTTTTTAATTTATATATCGAACCTTTAGCAGATAGAATCAGGGTGGATAGAGCGATCCCTCCTTTTCAATGTATGGGCTAGGAGAAGAAGATTGCTTTATATGCTGAAGATCTTATGATATATACTGGGGACTTGACACAGGTTTTCTCTAGAATTTTATTACGTTTAAAGGAGTATGGAGAAGCTTCGGGCTATTCCGTTAACCCAGAGAAAACTGAGATTATGTGTTGGAATACTACTTTTGATAGCCCGTTGGTTAAGCAACAGATTAGATACTTGGGTATTTTAGTTAGTTCCAACCTTAATGAATTGGCTATGGTTAATTTTGATAAGCTCTGTAAGGAGACTCGTAACTTACTTAAGACTTGGGCCGGGCTCCCTCTGTCTTTTATAGGTAGAGTAAATATTCTCAAGATGGTGATTCTCCCTAAATTTACATTCTTGTTTAACACGATCCCCTTGGAATTTAAGAAGTGTTGGTTTCAGAAGATGCAAGCCGATTTAACCTTGTTTGTTTGGTCATCAAAAGGTGTCAGGATCGCCTGGCAAAAACTATGCAGGCCCAAGGGGAAGGGGGGGATTGCAGCTCCAGATTTCTACAAAAACTATTTAGCCTTTCACTTGAAAAATGTTAGTATCTTGCTACAGGATAGGTCTTAATATACGTTCTTTTGGGGCGCAGTGACTAAAGAGTTTTTAGCGGCTGGTAGTTTTTTCTTATACAAGTTTGGTCATCCGAAATTCTTCAAAACGATCCGATTGAAGCTTCTTAAGGATGCTTCCAGAGTATGGTGGTTGGTACGCCAAGCTCTCCATATTTATTATTACAGTCCTAGGTCTCCGGTCTGGGATTCCCCTGGCACTCCTGAGTTTCTTTTAGATAGATTGGCTTTGGAGTTAAAGGGAGTGATGAAGTGGGGACAAATTTTGAAGGATGCTAAGCTGGTGCCCCGGTCAAGATTTGAGGAATTAACAGATCATAAGCTTTCAAGGTTTAAATATTTACAATTAGCAAGTTGGGCGGCATCCCTCCAGGAGAAAGGGGGAGTGTATAATCCATGGGAAGAGAAATTATCCTTGATCTTGGTACATAAAGAAGTCTCTGTTTGGTATCAGGCATTGCTTGATGCGTCAGATTCTGTGGTTTTGCCTCTCGAGAAGAAATGGGGAGAGGTCTTGCCAGATCTGGATTTAGTGCATAACTGGGAAATGTCAAGCTCTATGCTATGGTCGGTAACCAGATCAGTCGCTTTGAAAAAAAAAATCAACTGTTTACGATGCATAGGGTTTATTGGTCTCCTCAGAGGGTATCCACTGTGGGGAAGTCAGAAAAAAAGTGTCCGCGATGTGGGGAGCCTAATGCAAACGATATACACATGTTTTGGAGTTGTCCAAATCTAGGTATTTTTTGGTCGGGGATTAATGGTTTTCTTAAGTGATTTATAAGCACCGAAGTGGAGATGACTCCCCTTTTAGTATTCTTTGGTGTCTCCCCCAGGTCTACATGGTATCAGAAGTTATCTAGGCCGCATAAGTGTATATTGTTTTTGTTGATGTTATTGGCCAGGAGACAAATATGTCTAAAATGGGTCAGCCCTATACCCCCGAATGTTTTGGACTGGCTGTCTTCAGTAGATTACTTTTCTTGCTTAGAACGTAGTTGTCCAATGGGTAATAATGATGAATGTTGGGCCTTTTGGGAAAATGCTCGGCAAAATGGAATTACTTTTAATATGTAGTCCAATGATTATTCCTGCCTCCATTCCCCACCCCCCCCTTTCCTTTTCCTCCTCGCTCACGGGCTTGTGGTTGGAAAAGAGCATTGGGAAGGCCCGGGAGAGGTGAAGTGCTGCATCTGCTTAGGTTTTTACCTGGTCAAACTGGGTTACCATGCTTGATGTCGGTTGATGACCCACGAGTATTGTGGGGGGATTTTCTTTATGAGGACTAAAGAAAAAAAAAAAAGAAGTTTTAAAAATTGGGACATTGGCAGTTGTATGCTGCTTTTGAAAAATACTAAGGGAATGTAGTTTGACCTTGGGAAAGACACACACACACTTTGGATGTACATATCTTGTATGAAGACAACATGCACAGTGATTGAATTGAAGTTTTGAAGATTGCAATAGACTTACTTTCTGTATACTGTTGTCACCAAGGCAATATGTGCTGTTTAAATAGCTCTAACCACATGTGTCAGGTGAGCCAGCATATATAAATCACACTTCACATTGGCTAAATTCTCATTTTGTAGGACACTGTATGAAGCTGTTGATGGTACGAAGCTGTTGATGTGTCTCATTATTGAAGAAAGTACTTCTTGTCTCAAACCAATGAAAGTTGGTTGGTCGTGACATTCCACCAGATAGTACAACTGTGTTTTTGAATGATCTTGTGGCCACAAAATGGAGTACTGCCATTATTTACACTATTGGTGTTATTGATGTGGGATTCTTATTGTGAGGGAGAAGATCTAGCACCAGCTAATAACATAAATCAATATTGGCATGTCTATTTAATATGAGTTTTTAGGTCATATGCTGTTCTTCCATGGTGTCAAGGTATGGAAGTGTACATGTAAATAAAGCCTGATGTATTGTCATAATGCATGGGTCCTAAAGTATTTGAAAAATATGAAAACAAATATTGATACCAATGTAATTAAATAATTCACTTTGATGTGTGATTTTTATATTTGTTTGGGATTTATCAATTAGTAACGCATTACCTACATGTTATTTAATGATGCCTTAACTATCTTTTTGATAGTACCTTTTCAAAATATATGCTGAAATGTGCAAATGGGACAACCCGAACCACAAAACACTACACCAGGCTTTGAATGTGTGATATTTTGATTTTATTAAACCAAACAATATGCAATAATGAAAAGATATTAAAAAACAAAAAAAACAAATCATAACATCAATCATGGTGGATAAAAGAATTATTGTAGGGCCAAAATGAAGTCGAATGTACACAATACAACTGGCAACAAAAAGGTAAATGTATCCGGAAAATAGTCCACAGAGTGAATGGTAGTCACATACTGGAGGAACTTAGGTTCTGTGTCTCTTGCTGGTCCAGATGAACGTCCCCTCCTGAGGGTAACTGGTGGATCCATAGTTGCAGGGACCGAAGTTGGTGCAGGTGTTTCCTCTAGTGGCAAGGTCTTCCTGTCTGTGGCTAAGGCAGATATTGTTTGGCCCGATGCTGATGGATCACAGACAGAGGAGGATGCTACTGGAAAAGCCCTGCACTTATGGGGCTGATTGATAGCTCCCAAGACTTAGTCAATGTTGGGCTGGATGACAGTGAATCCAGTGTCCTCACTTTGCTGGCCCACATATTCCCTCCTACGAACCCTACCCCTACTATCCTGTGCCCTTGACCCATTGTGTCCCATCCCACTGGGTCCTGGCTGAACTGGAGGTGGTTGTGGTGTTGCCTTAACAGCATCCAGGACTGGGGGCACTAGATTGGTGTGGTGGCCCTTTGGACAAAGGAATTGAAGGTATCCAAGGACTAATATGTAATAGCTGGAGTGGAAGGAGTAGGTGTAGGCCAAGTGAGACTCGCTAGAGCTATTTTCCAAGGCAGACCAGATGGACCAGGGTGCTCCTCATCATCCAGACTTGCAGGAGTGTAATCCTCATTGAAGGCTTGTTCCTGGTCTGGAGTGAAGGTATCCTCTGGTGTTGTGACCACAACCACTTTGACCTCTGAATAAAAGACAAGGGGGGTCATTACAACCCTGGTGGACGGTGTTAAAGGTGCGGTAATACCGCAAACAGGCCGGCGGACCAAAAAAGGGAATCATGACCGTGGCGGAAACCGCCAACATAGACAGCCACTTTAACACTCCGACCGCCAAGGCGGTACAGACATGCAGCGCGGCGGTCACCGCCAACAGACAGGCGGAAGACAATGTACCGCCCACAGTATCACAACCTGCCAATCTGCCACCTTTTCCGGGGCGGATTCACCGTGGATAAAAACACGGCGGAAACAGCTTTTGCAATGGGAAAACGCTCACCTTCTACACATCCCACAAGGAAGGAGGACAAAATGGAGCCGGAATTACAAATCCTACCTGCCCTTGTCTTCCTGCTCATTTACGAACACCAGCAACGGCGGCGCCGAAGACAACGGTGAGTACTGCACCTACGACATAGGGGAGGGGGGAGGCAAAAGTCACGGACACACACGCAACACCCCCACCCTCACCCTCGCACATTACAACACACACACCAATGCATTTCCTAAATCACAGGGACAACCCACAACCCCCCCGGAAGAATGCAAAGACCAAAGGAAATCAGTTCAAAAATTGTAATGTATCAAAATACAGTTACCAAATATATACAGATATATATACACATTCCAGCTCTTATACATTCTGAGAAGTAGTGCAGGTATGCACATATCAGTGTCCGTGCACCACTTGGACAAAAATGCATGGGCGAGGCCCACATTAGATACCTGTCCACAAACGGAGAGAACACTGCTGGGGCATCAGATAGAAATACAACAGGCACCTCAGGGGGAAGGGAAGGGGGGGCACCTCAGCCGGATGACAGTACCACGCCAGATCCACGACAGGGCTCCATGCCCACTGTTCCATCCTGGGGAGTGCAAAGCCACAGTCTCTCAAGTCTCTACAGTGGGTAGTTTGCCCACTGTTCCATCCTGGGGAGTGCAAAGCCACAGTCTCTCAAGTCTCTACAGTGGGTGGTTTGCCCACTGTTCCATCCTGGAGAGTGCAAAGCCACAGTCCCTCAAGTCTCTACAGTGGGTGGGTTGCCCACTGTTCCATCCTGGGGAGTGCAAAGCCACAGTCTCTCAAGTGGATGACAGTCTCCACTGGTTCTGAAGGTGGACTGGTGCCCAGAGTGCTTCATCCTGTTAAGGACAGACGGAGTGGATGCATGTCTCCACTGGTTCTGGAGGGGGAATGGTGCCCACACTGCATCAGGCTCCCGGTGACGCTTCCTGTTCCGTCACTGTCCCAGCTGTACATGGGATAACGATGCTTGATGTGGCGGTGTTTTCATTCTTCAGCGGTGCTCTGCCCTGTTCAGCGGTCTTCACCATGGCGGTGAGTTCCTTGTTCAGCTGTGCTTAGCCATGGCGGTCTCTGACCTGTTCAGCGGTTCTCTGCCCTGTTCAGCGGTGCTTTGCCATGTTCAGCGGTCTTCACCATGGCGGTGAGTTCCTTGTTCAGCGGTGCTTTGCCATGGCTGTCTCTGGCCTGTTCAGCTGTTCTCTGCCCTGTTCAGCGGTCCTTTGCCATGGCGGTCTCTGACCTGTGCATTGGTGTGTGGCATGACGGTCCCTCATTGCCCAGCGGGGCTGTGGCTGCCGGGGCCCTCCTGGGCACTGACTCTGGCGGTGGTCTCCTGACCAGTGACGATACTCCTGCCCTCCTGGGCACTGACTCCGGCGGTGGTCTCCTGACCAGTGACGATACTCCTGCCCTCCTGGGCAATGACTCTGGCGGTGGTCTCCTGACCAGTGACGACGGTGCTGGCGGTGGCGTCCCATCCGCCGGGGAGGATGGCGCCCTCCTCCGCCGTGCTGCTCTTACCATACTGCGCAGACTTCTTCTGGCACTTCACAACCTTTGGAGGAGTCACAGCTGACTCTGCAATCCCCCTGGGACCCTTGTGAGCAGTTTTTCCGACAGGAGTCTTCACCCTGTCCCGTCGGCCACTTTCCAACTTGAGATGCTTTACAGGGGGTGGACTGGCAGTGCTTTGGCTCCGTGTCACACTGCCTGCCCTGGTGGCCGGTGCACTCCACACACCTTGAACATGCACCACTGGTACAGGAGTCTTTTTGGCTGAGGCGCTACTACGTGGCTTATGAATTGGAGGGGTGGGGGTGGGGGTGGGGGTGGGGGCAAAGAGGTCAACATTGCTGAGGGAGAGTTTCTGACGAACACTGGGATGGGTAGCTGGAGGGGGTCTGGGAGTGGAGGAAGAGGAGGTGGTTGTAGGAGGTGTCACTTTAGGTGTTTTGGGTGAGGGTGAAGGTACTGGAGGCTGTCGTGAGGTGGATGGATGTTGGGTGTGTGGGTGCCCGCGTTTGTGTACTTTGGGAGGGGGCGTCACAGACACACTGGGAGAAGACACAGGGGACGTGTAAATGGTAGTGGGGGTGGTGAGTGCAGGTGAGCGGGGTGTGGTGCTGGGTGTTCTGGTGCGAGTCCTAGTGCCTGTAGATGTACTGCATGCAGGTGAGAGTGTAGAAGAGACTGGGAGGGAGGAGGGAGAAGAGGAGGAGGGGTGGAGGCAGTGGATGTTGCTGTGTCTGTATGTGTGTGATGCTTGTGTGAGTGCCTGTGGGATGTGTGGTGCCTATGTTTGCCTGAGCTACTTTTGTATGTTGAGGTGTATGCATGCTTGTCTGATGGTGTGCTTGGGATAGGCTGGGGTACAGGGGATTGGGTCTGGGTGGAGGAAGTTGGAGGGGGGAGGCTAGACACAGGGACAATGGCTGCCATAAGTGCTGAGGCCAGAGATTGCAGGGTTCAATGAAGGGCAGCCTGACCAGAATGAATGCCCTCCAGGAATGCATTACCGTGTTGCAACTCCCTTTCTATACCCTGGATGGCATTCACAATGGTAGACTGCCCAACAGTGAGTGACCTGAGGAGGTCAATAGCCTCCTCACTGAGGGCAGCAGGTGTGACAGGGGCAGGGGCTGAGGTGTCTGGGGCAAAGGTGATGCCCACCCTCCTGGGTGAGCGGGCACGGGGCGAACGCTGAGGGGCTGCTGGGAGGGCAGTGCTAGTAGGGGAGGTGGCGGCTGTACCTGTAGAAGTGGTGGGCACAGATGGTGCCGCCACCACAAGGGAGCTCCCATCGTTGGACGAGTCCGTGTCGCTGTTTGGTGATCCGGTGACCGACGTGAAGCTCCCCTCGCCCTCCGTCCCACTGGTGCATTCTGAGTCCGTGGTGTGGCCCTCCATGGCCATGTGGGATGCAGCTCCCTCGTGCTCCGGTGCCACTGTACCTCCGCCTGATGATGCTGATGCACAAAATAACAGGGAGAGCACAGAAAGGGGGAGGGGCGACAGAAGCAAAAGAGGTTGAGTGCATGGCTTACCGCTACCGTTGGCGGACAATACAGACACAGCAGCCCCCTGCACTACGCCGCGCTCTAGGCCTCTACAGCTGCAATTCCTGGGATCCTGCCTACATCGCTATGGTGGACATCTGCACACATGGATGCCACAGGGGCATGTATACCTGTACTTGGCACTCTACTGAGGTGGGGTGGAGTGGCACATGGCCTGCCTTACGGAGGGACCTTGCCTACGGAAGTCGCCCTGGCCTAGGGAAACCCACAGCCCTCCTCCCCCACCCAGACCCCTCAACTGCACGCAAAGTCCCCAGAATGAGGGTGTACTCACCCCCTTGTGTCTGCTGTGATGCCCTCAAGCGACCATCCAACTCCGGGTAGGCCACCGACAGGATCCGGAACATCAGGGGGGTCATGGTGCGACGGGAACCCCTCCCACGTTGGGAGGCCATCCCCAGCTGAGCCTCCGCCGTCTTCTTGCTCCAGCGGCGAATGTCCTCCCATCTTTTACGGCAGTGGGTGCCCCGTCTCTGGTGGACTCCCAGGGTCCGTACGTCCTTGGCGATGGCACGCCAAATGTCCTTCTTCTGGTGGGCGCTGACCTACATGACATGCACAGGGGAAGAAGAGAAGTCATTACCAACTGCGCCGTCAAAGTGAGTGGCCCACATCCCTGCCCTTGCCATGTGGCACATGCATTCACACTCATTCATGTTCCCTTAACTCTGCCCCCTTCCCTCTTACAACCAGCCCTCTCCACACAGGCATAGCCAATTCAATGAACTCCCTGTGCACTTACCTGTTGGTCTGGAGGACCGTGGAGTAGCGTGTACTGGGGGAGGACCCCGTCTACTAGCTTTTCCAACTCCTGAGCAGTGAAGGCAGGGGCCCTTTCCCCAGACGCAGCAGCCATTGTCTCTTCCAGACCGAGGTCACAGCAGCACTTGCAGTGTAGGTCCTCTCCTGTCGAAGATCAGGTATCGAGTGATTGAACAGATAGAAAATGGCGGTCTCGTCCGCGGCGGTGACGTCCGCGGCGGTGCGTATCATCACCGCCAGCGCAATTCATCATTGGCTCCTGGGACCCATAGGGTCCATTGTTAACCAATGCAGCATCGCGCCGCGGTCTACGACCGCCTACCGTGACGGTGTACAACGCCAGCGCAGTTACCTCACACCCCATTGTCCCAGTTTAGAGGTCAGGCAGCCGCCATTTCAGGGGCCAACATGGCTTCATTTACTACTGCGTCACACATACCTAGGCCTACACTCGACACACATACAGGAAGATTTGTGTCTTTGGTGTCGTGTTCTGTGTATCTGTGGGTACATACCTGGGATTTTGTTGAGTCTGTGGTCACTGTTGTCCTTCCTAGGCACCGTCAGCTGGGACATTTGAGAAGATGGCGGAATCCTCTGGTGTACCGATCGCTGGTGGAGCTGTTGACAATGGAGGAGCGACATTTGATCATCACCTACAGGTTTGACCGTGCCACTATCCAGGAACTATGTACCCAGTTGGAGCCAGACCTGATGTCACCAATCCGCCATCCCACAGGAATCCCCCCTGACGTGCAGGTGCTGTCAGTGCTCCATTTCCTTGCAAGTGGGTCTTTTCAGACAACAGTGGCCTTGGCATCAGGGATGTCCCAGCCTATGTTTTCCAACGTGTTGGCCAGAGTGTTGTCTGCCCTGCTGAAACACGTAAGGAGCTACATCGTTTTCCCTCAGGTGGAGGATTTGGCTACTGTTAAAGGTGACTTCTATGCCCTTAGACATATCCCCAACATCATAGGTGCTATTGATGGGACCCATGTAGCTTTGGTCCCCCCCCACAGGAGTGAACAGGTGTACAGGAACAGGAAGAGTTATAATTCGATGAATGTACAGATGGTATGTTTGGCAGACCAGTACATCTCGCAGGTAAATGCTGTGTTCCCTGGCTCAGTGCATGACGCCTACATCCTGCGGAATAGCAGCATCCCTTATATGATGGGTCAACTCCAGAGGCACCGTGTGTGGCTATTACGGGACTCTGGTTACCCCAACCTGTCCTGGCTATTGACCGCAGTGAGGAATCCCAGGACCAGGGCAGAGGAACTCTACAATGAGGCCCATGGGCGGACTAGGAGGGTGATCGAACGCACCTTCGGCCTCCTGAAGGCCAGGTTTAGGTGCCTCCATATGACAGGTGGTTCCCTATTCTGCTCACCGAAGAAGGTGTGCCAGATCATCATCGCCTGCTCGATGTTTCACAATCTTGCTTTGCGACGCTGGGTGCCTTTTCTGCAGGAGGATGGTCCAGATGACGGGGTTGTGCAGCTGTGGAGCCTGTGGAGCCTGTGGACACTGATGAGGAGGACGATGAGGAAGAAGACATAGACAACAGGGAGTCAGTCATACAGCAATATTTCCAGTGACACACAGGTGAGAACAGTTTTCTTTTTACCATTACATTCACTTTCAAACTTCTACCACTATCCTGTCTGTCATTTCATAGCAGTATTTGGTCACTGAGTTGTACCTTTCCATTATGGTTTCACAGGTGTGGTTACCAATGTGTGTCATCTGCTTGCATCCTTCAAGGACTCGTGATGTGTGACATAGGTATGTTGGCTTTACAATTGGAAACGCATTTTGGCACCGTCATTGATTATACATATTTACCAAATCACAGACTGACTCCAGATTGTTTTGTGGTTCAAGGGTGTTTATTTAAGTGCCCAAATATGGAGGGGGGTAGTAATATGGTGATGGGGGACAGTGGAGGAATGTCCATGGCAGAGTCCAGTCTATTAGTCTCACAGGTGCACAGCCCATATGGGCATAGGAATTGGAGCTGGGGCAGTTTCAGTATGTACAGGGTAACAAAGTGGGACAGTGGGAAGACAATCAGGGTGGTCTCATTTCCTGGCGGGGGTCTTGCCATCTTGCTCTGTCCTGTTCCTGGATCTCAGGGACCGCTTGCGGGGTGGTTCTCCATCTGCAGGGGGTGGGGTGCTGGTGTGGTGGTCCTGTGGCGGGGTGTCCTGTCCACTAGCGCCGGCGGAGGTGGTGGGCAGTTCATCGTCCTGGCTAGTGTCAGGGGCCCCTTGGAGTGCCACGGTGTCCCTCATGGTCTTTTGTATGTCCTTCAGCACCCCTACGATGGTGCCCAGGGCGGAGCTGATGGTTCTGAGCTCCTCCCTGAACCCCAAATACTGTTCCTCCTGCAGGCGCTGGGTCTCCTGAAACTTGTCCAGGACCGTCGCCATCGTCTCCTGGGAGTGGTGGTATGCTCCCATGATGGAGGAGAGGGCCTCGTGGAGAGTGGGTTCCCTTGGCCTGTCTGCCCCCTGTCGCACAGCAGCCCTCCCAGTTCCCCTGTGTTCCTGAGCCTCCGTCCCCTGGACCGTGTGCCCACTACCACTGCCCCCAGGTCCCTGTTGTTGTTGGGGAGGTGGGTTATCCTGGGTTCCCTGTAGTGGTGGACACACCGCTGATTGACGTGTCCTGGGGACGGAGGTATGGGCCCGCTGGGTGGGTGCTGTGCTGGTGTTACCAGAGGGTGGAAAGTCAGTGTGGGGATGTGCCTGTGCAAGGGGAACCGACTGTCCCGAGGCCCACGATGGTCCGGGCTGGTCATCAGGATCCAGTAGGGCAGAGCTGCTGTCGTCACTGTGGGCCTCTTCTGTGGGTGGAGTGGAGTTGTCTGGACCCTACGGTGTGGTGACGTTCCTTAGTGGTCCTGCAGGGATATAAGAGCATGATTATTTTGTTTGTGTACCCCAGTGCAAGCATTCCTGTGTGTGGGTTTGTGTGATGATGGTTAGGGGATTGTTCTGGGTATGTGCAGTGACCATTCTTTGGTGAGGGGTGACCATGCTTAGTTGTGTCATGCAGGGCTTGGTGTTGGGATGAGTGGATTGTGTTATTAGGACATTAGTGAGGAGTGTGAGTGTTAGGGGAGGGGTTGGGGGTGGGGGTGTGTGATAGCATGCAGGTAGGGTGGGGGATATGATAGTTGAGATTTGACCAGTGTCCATTCCTCCACCGACTCCTCCGAGGCCCTCTGGATGCATGATGGTCAAGACTTGCTCCTCCCATGTTGTTAGTTGTGGGGGAGGAGGTGGGGGTCCGCCGCCAGTCCGCTGTACCGCGATGTTGTGCCTGGAGAACACTGAACGCACCTTCCCCCGTAGGTCGTTCCACCTCTTCCTGATGTCCTCCCGATTTCTTGGATGCTGTCCCACAGCATTGACCCTGTCCACGATTCTTTGCCATAGCTCCATCTTCCTGGCTATGGATGTGTGCTGCACCTGTGAGCCAAATAGCTGTGGCTCTACCCGTAAGATTTCCTCCACCATGACCCTGAGCTCCTCCTCAGTAAACCGGGGATGTCTTTGGCGTGACATGGGGTGATGTGTGGGGTGATGTGTGGGGTGGTGTAAGTGTTGATGTGTATGTTGATGTGTAGTGGTGTGTGGTGTTTTGTGCGTGTAATGTTGTATGGGTGATGGTGTTGTGTGCCTCTGTGTGGTGGGGTTCTCAGTTGCTGTGCTCTCTGTCTATCTGGCCTTCTTTCTGTATTTTTGGTCGTAGGGGTTTGTGGGTGATGTGGGTGTGTGTTTTATATTGTGTTGGGTGTGTGGGAGTGGTGTTTGTATGTGTATCAGGTGTGTGTATTTCGAAATGTCCAATGTGGCGGTGTTTTGGGGATGTGTGTGTATTTTTGAGCACGTCGGTGTGTACTGCCAATGGAATACCGCGGTTAAAAGACCGCCGCGTGGATTCGTGTGTCGTGATAGTGTGGGCGTATTTCTGTTGGCGTGACGGTGGAGGTTTTGTTTTCGCCAGTTTAACACTGACCTTTGGTGTGGCGGAGTTGTGTGGGTGTCTGAATTTCGGCGGATTCCGAGATGTGGGTCATAATAGCTGTGGCGCAATTCTGCAGCCACGGCCGTGTATTGGCGGTCTTCTGCGCGGCGGTAAGCTGCTTTTACCGCCAATGTTGTAATGAGGGCCAAAATGTCATTGCAGCGGTCAGAAGCATACAGTAAGTCCAACAACCCAAAACAGCTTTCATACGATGAGCCTCCAGGATAATGTCATACCTGTTCCTGGACACTTATGTCCACTGCCTCTCTCGTCTCTTTTATAAGGTACATATTTGTAGACTACACTGCTATGTCATATTGATGCAAGTGGATATCAACCCTAGCAGCGCCATGAATTGCCTGGCAGTGACAGTCTTCAATCGTTTGACCTTGTCCACCATAAAATCAAGATCCTGACCCTCTGTTCTGAGTACTGGATTTTGCAGAATTTGGTATCGAAAGGAGCACCCAGGAACAACAATGACTTGGACTGTACCACCTGCCAATTCTTGAATTTGACAGACTAAACCCAGTACTGAAACAGGTTGGTGGAATGGTGCATTGCTGCTACCTTTGCTGCTGTTCTTAGAGCCTTCTCTAGCCAGTCGTTCAGGTAGAAAATGACACATACCCCCCTCACTGTACATGTGTGCCACAATCAGTACCCAAAACGTGGTGTCTTGGTAATAACCATCTTTGATGCAATCCAGTCAAGTGCAGCAGGAATGGGATGCTCTCTGACATAATCACCTTTCTAAAGGACTGCTTTTGGATATAAATGTTGAAGAAACATAGGGGCATATTTATACTCTGTTTGCGCCGGAATTGCGTCGTTTTTTTTTACGTAAAGCTAACTCCATATTTATACTTTGGCGTTAGACCCGTCTAGCACCAAAGATCTTGGAGTTTGCGTCATTTTTTAGCGTGGACACCTACCTTGCGTTAATGATATGCAAGGTAGGCGTTCCCGTCTAAAAAATGACTCCAAGGCGTGTGCGCCTTATTTAAACTCCCGTGCAAAAATGACGCACGGGAGTGGGCGGGTGAAAAAATTGACGTCCAGCCGCTTTTGCGTAATTTTTTAACGCCTGGTCAGGGCAGGCGTTAAGGGACCTGTGGGCTCGGAAGGAGCCCATAGGTGCCCTCCCATGCCCCCAGGGACACCCCCTGCCACCCTTGCCCACCCCAGGAGGACGCCCAAGGATGGAGGGACCCATCCCAGGGAACTTAAGGTAAGTTCAGGTAAGTATTTTTTTTTTTTTTTGTGGCATAGGGGGGCCTGATTTGTGCCCCCCTACATGCCACTATGCCCAATGACCATTCCCAGGGGACAAAAGTCCCCTGGGCATGGCCATTGGGCAAGGGGGCATGACTCCTGTCTGTGCTAAGACAGGAGTCATTTCAATGGGGGTTGGGAGTAAAAAAAAATGGCGCAAATCGGGTTGAGGCCAATATTTTGCCACAGCCCTGACTTGCCCCATTTTTTGACGCCCAAGCTCCATTTTCCCCTACGCCGGCGCTGCCTGGTGTGGGTCATTTTTTTTTACGCACACCAGTCAGCTGCGCCGGCTAACGTCATTCCATAAATAAGGCGCCCGCATGGCGCTTTGGAATGGCGTTAGCCGGCGTTAAAATTTTTGACGCACAACTGCGTTGGCGCAGTTGTGCGTAAAAAAGTATAAATATGGCCCATAGATCGATATGATTGGCCTTAAACCTTTGCTCTTCTCCACTACGACAGACCTGGAGCTATTGCCCTAGGTCTGTTCATGAGCAGGAAACTGTTCAGTAGCCTGTTTGCAAAGCAGGATATGTGCTTCCTCTTACTATAGCTTGAGCTTCTCCCTGGATCCCTCTCAGCTGAGACGGTGGTCTTTGTATGAACTCCTACATTTGTCCCCTAGCTATAATTCATTGAATGCATCTGCCCAAAAATATCTGGACCTACCTTGAGGCTTTTAGAGGCATGCTTCCAGGTTGCTCAGGTGACTAGATTCCCTTTGAACCCATCATGTCTGCTTTTGTATAGCCTCCTAGTTCTGCAAACTATGCCTTTTGGGCCTCTGAGGTGACCTGTAGTTTATTTTGTACCATTAAGAATATTGCTACTGCTGGTGGCACCCATGTAATAGAGGCTTTGACATGCGAATGTGGTAAATGTGTAGCCATTATTTCCTGAGGTTGGCTAATCCTTCTTCTGGGTCCTTGAAATGTTGATGAGTGTGTGGTAGAGTGTGCCCTTCTGGGACTTGCCCCTCTATCTGTTATAATGCAATGCAGTTCTTCATTCTCCTCTTTCCATCGGATTTCCTCACTGGTGATGGCATGACTCATGTCTTTACTACTGGCTAGAAGCCCAAACATTTCAGCCATAGTCACCTGTGGAGGGCTTGTCTTTGGCATATTTACAGGGAGTGCAGAATTATTAGGCAAGTTGTATTTTTGAGGATTAATTTTATTATTGAACAACAACCATGTTCTCAATGAACCCAAAAAACTCATTAATATCAAAGCTGAATATTTTTGGAAGTAGTTTTTAGTTTGTTTTTAGTTTTAGCTATGTTAGGGGGATATCTGTGTGTGCAGGTGACTATTACTGTGCATAATTATTAGGCAACTTAACCAAAAAAAAATATATACCCATTTCAATTATTTATTATTACCAGTGAAACCAATATAACATCTCAACATTCACAAATATACATTTCTGACATTCAAAAACAAAACAAAAACAAATCAGTGACCAATATAGCCACCTTTCTTTGCAAGGACACTCAAAGCCTGCCATCCATGGATTCTGTCAGTGTTTTGATCTGTTCACCATCAACATTGCGTGCAGCAGCAACCACAGCCTCCCAGACACTGTTCAGAGAGGTGTACTGTTTTCCCTCCTTGTAAATCTCACATTTGATGATGGACCACAGGTTCTCAATGGGGTTCAGATCAGGTGAACAAGGAGGCCATGTCATTAGATTTCCTTCTTTTATACCCTTTCTTGCCAGCCACGCTGTGGAGTACTTGGACGCGTGTGATGGAGCATTGTCCTGCATGAAAATCATGTTTTTCTTGAAGGATGCAGACTTCTTCCTGTACCACTGCTTGAAGAAGGTGTCTTCCAGGAACTGGCAGTAGGACTGGGAGTTGAGCTTGACTCCATCCTCAACCCGAAAAGGCCCCACAAGCTCATCTTTGATGATACCAGCCCAAACCAGTACTCCACCTCCACCTTGCTGGCGTCTGAGTGGGACTGGAGCTCTCTGCCCTTTACCAATCCAGCCACGGGCCCATCCATCTGGCCCATCAAGACTCACTCTCATTTCATCAGTCCATAAAACCTTAGAAAAATCAGTCTTGAGATATTTATTGGCCCAGTCTTGACGTTTCAGCTTGTGTGTCTTGTTCAGTGGTGGTCGTCTTTCAGCCTTTCTTACCTTGGCCATGTCTCTGAGTATTGCACACCTTGTGCTTTTGGGCACTCCAGTGATGTTGCAGCTCTGAAATATGGCCAAACTGGTGGCAAGTGGCATCGTGGCAGCTGCACGCTTGACTTTTCTCAGTTCATGGGCAGTTATTTTGCGCCTTGGTTTTTCCACACGCTTCTTGCGACCCTGTTGACTATTTTGAATGAAACGCTTGATTGTTCGATGATCACGCTTCAGAAGCTTTGCAATTTTAAGAGTGCTGCATCCCTCTGCAAGATATCTCACTATTTTTGACTTTTCGGAGCTTGTCAAGTCCTTCTTTTGACCCATTTTGCCAAAGGAAAGGAAGTTGCCTAATAATTATGCACACCTGATATAGGGTGTTGATGTCATTAGACCACACCCCTTCTCATTACAGAGATGCACATCACCTAATATGCTTAATTGGTAGTAGGCTTTCGAGCCTATACAGCTTGGAGTAAGACAACATGCATAAAGAGGATGATGTGGTCAAAATACTCATTTGCCTAATAATTCTGCACTCCCTGTATGTCTTCAAGGTCTGTTTAGATGTTTAAACCAATCTATGACAGCTCTCATGTTCTCTTTTTTATCTTATAGGAGGAACAAAATGAGTTAAACAGTCTACTTCCACTGCCTCCTATAATATGTTATCATGAGGATGGCAGAGTTGGTGCTTCATATAGTGAGGCATGTGGTCCCTGATTTCATTCTCTCCACCCCTTCCACTTTGTAACATCCCTTTTCTGGTGGAACCTGCTGTACACATACCATGTTCCATGACCCCCTGCAGTTAGCCACCATTACTGAGTCAGGCTTCACTACGTACCTGGGACATGTGAGTGTGGCATCAGGAGCTTTGTTTTGCTCATTCTGGTGAAAGAAAACTGTGTGGGTGGAAGCAGGTAGTTTCAAAAGATATTTTATTCATTTAGAGATATGGTCAAGAAGAAGGGAATCTATTGATGATCTCTCTGGAGTCTGTTTCTGGGTTGAACAGGGCCCCAGTCCAGTCCTCTTTCTCTATAAGTCTTGAGCCAATCTCAGTGCTCACTTGGGCACTGTGTGTCCTCCAAAAGTGCAGAGGCTTGAGTTGAATGTTGTGGAATGGCTTCTGGAAAGAGTGTCAAAGTATTTGGGACAGCAAACCTCAGCCTAAAGGTATTGGTACTGATCACATGCCTAAGACTATAGACTGTCTCTATGTTCTTCTGGATCATTCCCATGAGAGGGGCTGTGTGGGGAGAGTAATTTCATCCAAGATCCTCTGGGGAGCAGCTATGACCCCTCTTTCTGCCTCTCAATGTTATTCTTGGTATCCTGTGCTGATTTCGCAGTAGCCAACTTTGAAGCCAACATCAAAGCTGCAGTGTGGAATACCACCCTTGAAATTGGTATAGAGAGGAAAAGCACAAGAACCAATGTTAAAGTCTTACATGTCCACCTCAAATGTTTCAGCTCCAAATAAAAATGTTGTGATGCAAATTTCAACATTTGGGTGGAGACATGCCCAGTAGTGGTGGGAGCTGGTAAGAAGCCTTTGGAATAAATTGATATCCTGGGTGATCTGAGTATTTTGCTAGGACTGGAGGGGCTCCTTTGTTTCATTTTTTTTCAGTATCCTTCCCCTTCAAGGTCTTGAGATCAGGAATCATTAAACTGTGCATGATTTGAAGTCAGCGTTAGATTTTTTATCTTGGCTCTGGCAGGTTCTGACTCAAAATGCACTATCCTCTCAAGCTTTTCTTTCTATCTACTGAGGGAATATGATGAACAGATGTTGCAGTTGTCCATAGTTTGAGCAGGATGAAGGCAGTACAAAGCATCAAGTGTGGAGATCCTCTTCAGAGGTATTCCTCTGACAACAGTTGCCGAGGCCTTGAAGATGGGTTTCCTATTTGTTTCCCTTTGCACATTGAAAAGCAGTTGGAACCTTGATGAGAATTCCTTCCCTGGTATAGGAGCATTGGGACTTTCCACACACAGTGAGGAAAGTACTGTGACTCTGACAGCAGCATTAGTAGTGATGGAGCTGTGGGGGACTCTTGTGTATCAGCATTATCAGTAAGAGTCTGGGGAAGAAGGTGCCTGATTGGAGGTATCATTGCAAAGCAAAAAGAAAGTGTAACGGTAGGGTGAACTGGCTAAAGAAAATAGTACTGTTTGGGCCTCTCTCCTAAGGCATTTAACTATGTAGAATGAACAAAACTGTTTGCATTATGAGAGATTTTAAATTGCATACTGCTTGCTCGAAATGGTAAACTTTTTTTTATGGAACCCTTGGTAAAGGTGAAATGGGTCAGACTCTTATCTAATACCTATGAAGTGAATAGGGTGACAAGGACGGAGGCCATATATCTCTGCTCCTTCTATAATCGTGCTGAAATTTGAAGCAGTAGCCATTCACCGAAATCAGCCTTAAAAAGTGCAGTAGAATGCCAGTAGAGGATGTGAATCTCAAGCTCCAAGTCAGTAATGAATGGCTGACCTTAGGTTCATCGGAGGTGTCTTTGGAAAAACTTGTGGCAGTGTTCGACCACTTCTCCTAAATTTCAGGCTATAAAATAAATTGGGGAAAAACAAACATATGGCAGCACTGTTCTGAAATTCTCACGTATAACCTCAAATACTAGGTCATTAAAATGAATATTTACAATGTTGGTGTGATTAAAACAGCCTTATTTGTGTAGTACACTTGTTCTGCCAATCCCACTTAAACTTCTCCAAGACAATATGAGGCACATCAGAAAGCACATCCAGATACACAAGACTCCAAGACTGAAAGCATCAGAGCTACATGCAGCCATGATGGCAGGATGTTTAAGATTAGTGTATATTAAGTAATATTACCCTGCACATCAACTCTCCTGAATGGTATATTCATTCCACAAATAAACAAACACACCACTATAGTTGATGATTAAAGATGATCCCACAGGTGGTAGTAGAGGGCTAATAATGATACATACATTTTGCAGACACCAGAGTCAAAGTCTGACAACCTTATTGTTATGTCCTGCACCTGTTCAGCATTGCAGAACCCACTTGTGTGGTGATGTGTGTTCTGTAATGTTCTACACGCAGAGGGGCAGTTGAAAGTACGACCATGTGGGGACAATCGTTTTTCTGCTGCCGCCACTGCCCCATATTACGCGCTGAATAAATTCTACTTACAATACTTATTTGGAGTCACCAACCGCAGTTATTCAGACTAACGACAAGTGGTTGACACAACCTTGCAACTAGATTCCTAGAGACGCGCTGGAGTCTTGCCAGGTTTTGATGATCTTGGCTGGCCTGTGGCTCTGGCACAAAAAGGATACCTCCTGCTGAGATACATTTCTGTGGGGGCAACAGTAGCGTATTGTGGCAAAACCTTTCCCGGCCATTTACACGGTTGCTGTACTTTAGATCATGTGCCTGTGTGGAAACGTCTTCACATCATTCCTTCACGTTACCCTGTCATCTTTGATTGGGCATTGGCCCATTATTGCATCAAGTGCCCTGTGATCAGTGTATGTTTGGTGTCATCATGTAATCTTTAATGTTCAGTGGGCAAATTTGATTGGGTATTGGTCCAATCCTGGATGAAGTGCCTGTGATCAGGGTCATTCTGTTTAGGCAGTTTACATTTTCTTGGAAAGTGATTTGGCAGACATTTTGGTTTTGGACAGTTGTTAGTTTTAAAAAGCCACTTTACATTGGGAAGGTCCATTGGTAATACATAACACGTTGAGTTGTATTAAGCAAGTTTTTTTTTGCCTTCCACATTGTTGCGCTAATTCATTATGAAATCGATAAATCCTTCACCCCCATTTCATCAATTCCCAGGAGAACCTCCCATCCGATTGAGAGAATGGTTCAGATCTTGTAATGTGTATCTGGGAGTGATAGATGGCTTTAAATTTACAACTGACAGGAAAAGAGGGCTTCTAGAGCACTCTCTTGGTTTACAGGGTCAGGAAGTTTTTGAATACCTGCCCATGTTTGTTTCCGATGCCATCAAAATAAATTGGACGAATATGAGGCAGTAGTAAAAAGGCTTGAACTGTTTTCTTCAAAACCACACAATTTAGTTGTCAGAAGATATAAATTTTTCTCTCAGGAACAACAAGCCAAAGAAGCTATAGATATGTTCATGGCATCCTTGAGAGGCCTGGCCTCTAAATGTGAATTCTTAAATTTTACAGAGCAACTAATTAGAGATCAATTAGTCACCAGATGCTTTAATAAGACAATACAAGAAAAACGTTTGACGTGCAAGGATCCTTCTTTGGATGAAGCAATCGATACAGCTAACAGCATACAAGATTCTTAGAATTTGCTAAGGCTTTGAATAACTTCAAAAGATACAGTGTGTATAATGAACTATACAAAATCAAATCCTGAAAAGGATACTGTGTATAAAAAGAACAGCAGTTTTGAGAGCATGTGTTTTAAATACAGCTCAAAGAATCATATTGTTTCTTTTAAATTGTGTCCAGCATAAAAAGAAAGATGTTTAAATTGTGGTAAAGTTGGACATTTCACCATGATCTCTTTGTTCCTTTAAGTCCCCTGTAAATATTAACACAGTAGCTATTTGCAAGAAGATCAAGGGTTAAGTGAGAAAATAAATAATTTAGCATTGTGTGTAAATGTACATCAGATGTACCATTGGCTAAAGATCATATTGGAAATTTCTGTGTTCGGGGTGTTATGGTTCCTTTAATGACAGACTCCGGGTTCAAGATTGATAAGAAGATTTTCTTATCAATGGGCCTCCATTGATAAGAAGAGTTTATGCTGTGATCGTATTCCCCCTGCTATAAATCCTAGGGATGATGATGGTTTCAAGAATGATCTTGAAGGCTGTTTTGAAACTTCTATTGAGTTCAGAAATAGGATACCACATGGGAATGTGTATGTATATGTGAAGGAACCTGATATCCTGGGGTGGCACCACCAAGGATGTTTGGGGACTATATTGAATCCTGGTTGTCCCCAACAGGTTTTATGATTGGGGAAATTGAGAATGTTACTCATGTGGATGGGTTATCCAAACATTTGTCCTCATTTTCTGAGGTTTCAAAGAGGAGTTGGGGATAATAAAAGATTTCAAACATGTCATCAAAGTAAAGTAAGCCTATGAACCAGTCAAACACAAACTATGATCTGTTCTTTTAAGTGTATGAGGTAAGTTAACAGACCTTTTGCAGAAAAGGTGTACAGAAGGTGTAATAGAACCTGTTGAGTCTCCTTCGTGGATTTTGCTCATTGTGGTAATGCATAAGAAAAACAAAGAGTTGAGGACGTGTATCGACTAACGTTGCATCAATAAGGCTACTTGGGGTGATGGCCATAACGTGCCTAGATTTGATAACATGGTCACTACTTTGATTGGAGCCAAAGTTTTTTCCAACTAGATTTGCGATCAGCTTATCATTAGGTGGTACGCACTGAGGAATCACAGCACCTGACTGCTTTTGTTATCCCTGGTGGTGTGTTCCAGTTTTGTAGGATGCTGTTTGGTCTTGCTTCGGCAGAAGCTGTTTTCCCATGATTGATGGGTCAGATTTTGCATGTTTACAAAGGAGTCTTAGTATTTCAAGATGGTGTTCTGATTTATGGGGAAACTGAGGAAGAGCGCATAGAGAGGTTGACACTGATGGACCAAAAAACATTGGTCCCAATTCTGAATGGCAGCAATGTTAATTTCTATAAAGCCAATGGAAAGTTAGGAAGAATGAGCTCTAAACTTTTAGAATATCATTTTGAAGTGGAACATGTACCTGGCAGAAAAAACAAAAAAAGCAGACTGTTTCTCTTGATTCCCTATTAGTGAAGATTCAGAGTCTATGGGTTCCAGTGAGCAGAAAGAAGAAGACACTAAGGGTCTCATTTACAAGAATCTGACGCATCACCATCAATGCGTCAGATTTCTTGTGCTTCCTGCACAGCCCCTAACCACCCCTTACAATACAGAGCTCAATGGCGCACATTTTAACAGATGCGTCAGAAATTCTGATGCATCTGTTGCCGCTAAACTCACGCATTGGTTGAGTAGCATTGTTAAACTGATGCAACTCCAGCAATTTGAGGAGTCTCTCATGGGAAAAAGCCCTGCATCAAATTTACACCTGCTCTGAGCAGGCAGTAAAATTTTGACGCAGTGAAGTCGCAGAATAATGAGTTAAATGTTGTAAATTTCACTGTGTCACTTCTGCATGGCTTTTCCCATGGGACCGTCTACCCTGCATACACTATACCCTCTGCAGGTATACTGTGAATGAGGGCTTTACAAACTGATACATTGGGCCCAATGCTTCAGTTTGTAAATATGGAGCAGTGTTGTGCACTGCTAGTGCCACCAATGTGTCAAAAAAACGAGGCAGCAGTGGCGCAAAGGGCTGGTAAATAGGGCTCTAAATGCCTTGTTGCAAGTGTGTCTTGGATGTCAAATAGGCATGTCAAAGAAAATTAATAGATAACTGAGCTGTCGGAAAGTAATGAACTTGCCAAAGTTATGAACTATGTGGTGGAAGGCTGCCCACATATAAATTCACTACCTGTTCAATATCAAACTTACAGTAAGGTACAGAGTGAACTTGCATTGGAAAAGCGTTTATTATTTTGTAATGACAAGTTAGTTCCTCTGTGTAAAACCTGGTTGTTGGAGTTATGTCATGAAGGACATCTTGGAATGACAACCAGCAAGAAGATGTTGAGGGAAAGGTTTTGGATGTGTGCAATGGATAGGGATGTTAAGAGTTGGACTGAGAGATGTGTAAAGCTAATGACAAGGATCTGCAATGCAGGACTCCTCCTATGAGGAGGGTAGAGTGTCCCACTGATGTATAGGAAAGATTGAGTGTTGATTTTCTTAGTCCTTTCCAGGTATTGCCATCACAACAGAAGTATAATGTAGTCATGGTTAATTATGGTTCTAAGTGGTCGTAGGTGAGATTTCTGAGGGAACCAAATACTAGGAGTGTGATTGAGGTTTTTACAGATATCTTCTCAAAGGAAGGCTTTCCACGGGAAATTGTCTTGGACAACGGAGTGCAATTAACATCTCGTGAGATTAATGAGTTTTTGTTTGATGCTGGTATCAAGCACAAGAATGGCAGCTTGTATCATCCTCAGAGCAATGGCCAATGTGGAGATGATAAACAGATAGGCCAGTGAATGCTTCAGAGGAGCTGTCATTTCAGGATCATGTGTTGAAGATTCTTTGAGAGTATAATTGTGGGCACATCCCAACACAACACACAATGCCACTTTGACAAGACATAGGACCTCATTACGACCCTGGTGTTCGGTGATAAAGTGGCGGTAATACCGCCAACAGGCTGGTGGTAACTACTGCCAAATTATGACCATTGCGGAAAGATCTCTGAAAGACAGCCAATGTACCAAACCGACCGCCAGGGTGGAAACAAGAGGCACCACGGCAGTAGCTGCCTACAGCCAGGTGGAAATCAAAGCTCCGCGCACCATATTATAACAACACAATCCTCCACCCTTTCCAGGACGGTACCAACAACATGAAAAGCCTGGAAGAAACACTGCACAGAAGTGAAAGGACTCACCATTGGAGACACAGGGAAGAACCACACGGCCATGGAACCAGAACTGCAAGTGTTCCCGATGATATTCTACGTCCTGCTCCACCACGAACACCAGCGAAGACGACGACGGTGAGTACAGCCGCCTAGCACACAAGGCAGGGGGGAGGAAAACAAGAGTGACACACACACTCACAATACACACCATACACACAACCTGCTGCCCATGAAAACAAGTTAATCCCCGTAAATCGACTGAATAATGCAAGGACAACTGGAATTGACTAAAGTGATTGTAATAAGATCAACACAGTATAAATAATAATTTTGCCAATTCAACAGATATGTACAAATGTACAAAAAAGGGACACTGCCCAGTCCTCAGTTTGCGTGGGCCACATGGCCACAGGGCAAAGTCCAAGGCCCACTTGTTACCTGCATCAATAAGGAGAGAACACTGCAGGGGCATCCGTTGGCAAATAGGCAGGCACCTCAGGGGGCGGGGGGGGTACCTCAGCCGGATGCAGAAACAAGATCACTGGTTCTGGAGGGGGCAACATGCCCTGTACTCTTTGTCCTGGGGAGTGCAAGGCCACAGTCTCTCAAGTGGGTGACCTGCCCACTGGTTCTGGCGGGGTCGACATGCCCTGTGCTTGGTCCTGGGGAGTGCAAGGCCTCAGTCTCTGGAGTGGGTGACTTCCCCACTGGTTCTGGAGGGGGCAACATGACCTGTGCTTGGTCCTGGGGAGTGCAAGGCCACAGTGTCTCAAGTGGGTGACTTGCCCACTGGTTCTGGAGGGGGCAACATACCCTGTGCTTGGTCCTGGGGAGTGCAAGGCCACAGTCTCTCAAGTGGGTGACCTGTCCACTGGTTCTGGAGGGGGCAACATGCCCTGTGCTCTTTGTCCTGTGGTGTGCAAGGCCTCAGTCTCTGGAGTGGGTGACTTCCCCACTGGTTCTGGAGGGGGCAACATGCCCTGTGCTCTTTGTCCTGGGTAGTGCAATGCCACAGTCTCTGGAGTGGGTGACCTGCCCACTGGTTCTGCAGGGGGCAACATACCCTGTGCTTGGTCCTGGGGAGTGCAAGGCCACAGTCTCTCAAGTGGGTGACCTGCCTACTGGTTCTGGAGTGGGGCAACATGCCCTGTGCTCTTTGTCCTGGGGAGTGCAAGGCCACAGTGTCTCAAGTGGGTGACCTGCCCACTGGTTCTGGAGGGGTCAACATGCCCTCTGCTTGGTCCTGGGGAGTGCAAGTCCTCAGTCTCTGGAGTGGGTGACTTCCCCACTGGTTCTGCAGGGGGCAACATGCCCTGTGCTTGGTCCTGGGGAGTACAAGGCCACAGTCTCTCAAGTGGGTGACTTGCGCACTGCTTCTGGAGGGGGCAACATGCCCTGTGCGTGGTCCTGGGAAGTGCAAGGCCACAGTCTCTCAAGTGAGTGACTTGCCCTCTGGTTCTGGAGGGGAGAGGCCGCACAGCAGCCCATGGAGGCTGGATCACATTGTGTCCGCCGGCGGTGACGGCTGCACTGTGGTGGTAGTGGTGGTAGTAGGAGGCTCCTGCGCAGCCACTGCACCCTGCGATGCCTGCACTGTGTTGGTGGTAGTGGGAGGCTCCTGCTCAGCCCCTGCATCCTGTGATGCCTGCACTGTGGTGGTGGAGGTAGTGGGAGGCTCCTGCTCAGCCCCTGCACTCATTGATGGCTGCACAACCACAGTTGGTGGTGGGGGCTCTGTGACAGCTGCTTGTGCAGGCTCCTTCCTCTTCTTGCTTGCTGGTGCAGGCTCTTTCACGTTCTTGCTTGTTGGTGCAGGCTCCTTCCCCTTATTGCTTGCTGGTGCAGGCTCCTTTCCCTTTCTGTTGGATGGTGCAGTCTCCTTCACCTTCTTGCTTACTGGTGCAGGCTCCTTCCTCTTCTTGCTTGCTGGTGCAGGCTCCTTCTCCTTTCTGCTGGCTGGTGCAGGCTCCTTCCCCTTTCTGCTGGCTGGTGCAGGCTCTTTCCTCTTTCTGCTGGCTGGGGCAGGCTCCTTTCCCTTCAGGATTTGTGGCCTGGAATCCTTTTGACCACGAGTAGGTGCAGATGGAAGTGGACCCGTGGACTGTGTGGCTGAGGTGCTTGGCTGGGTTCTTGGTACCCTAGCCATACATGCAGGACCGGAGGAGGGGTAGGGAAGAGGTCAATGGTGCAAAGGAAAAGCTTTTTAGGGACATTGGGGCAGGAAGAGGGAGAAATAATAGGAGTGGAGGATGAGGGAGTGGTTGATGGAGGTGTTTGTCTGCTGGATTTGGGTGCAGGTGCATGGTCTGGATGCTGTTGTGAGGTGAATGGCTGTTGGGTGTCTGAGTGCTTGCGTTTGTGTACCTTAGGATGGGGGACAGACATGGTGGTAGAGGACACAGCGGGCGTGTGAATGGCTGTTGTGGAAGTGTCTGCTAGTGAGGTGTGTGTTCTGCTTGGTGTGGTGATGATGCAGGTAGTGAATGGTGATGTAGTGCATGGAGGTGTGAGTGTGGACATAACTGGGTGGGAGGTGGAGGAGGAGGAAGAGGGGGAGACAGTGGAAATAGTGGATGTTGTTGTGTCTGCAACTGGATGGTGTTTGCCTCTGACACTCTTGGGTGTTGTCCTGTGTGCATGTCCGTCTGGCTGTGTGCTTGGGATGGGTTGGGGTTGAGGAGAATGGGACTGGAAAGTGGAAGTTGGTGGGGGGACGGTAGAAACAGGGACAGTGGCTGCCATCAGAGAGGAGGAAAGAGCCTGAATCGATCTCTGTTTGGCCGCCAATCCAGTGTGAATGCCCTTCAGAAATGCATAGGTTGTTGTATCTGGGCTGCCAGTCTCTGGATGGCATTCACAATGGTTGACCTCCCTACAGAGATGGATCTCAGGAGGTCAATAGCCTCCTCACTCAGGGCACCAGGGCTGAGGTGCCTGGGGCGAAGGAGATGCCCACCCTCCTGGGTGAGCAGGCACGGGCAACTCGCTGAGGGGCTGTTGGGAGGGTGGTGCTGGTACTGGGGGTGGCGGCTGTACCT
Source organism: Pleurodeles waltl (assembly GCF_031143425.1). NCBI lineage: Eukaryota > Metazoa > Chordata > Amphibia > Caudata > Salamandridae > Pleurodeles > Pleurodeles waltl. The sequence continues at coordinate 1,089,772,673 of NC_090440.1, forward strand.
GTAGCTGGGGTGGTCACAGAGGTGTCCGCCACCACCAGCGAGCTCCCATCGGAGGCCGTATCTGAGTCTGTGTTGTCCCCTCCAGTCTCCGCCGTGGTGCTCCCCTTGTCCTCCGTCCCACAGGTGCCCTCAGAGTTGGTGGACTCTGCCTCCTGGGTCCTTTGGGATGCAGCTCCTCTGTCGCCGGTGCCTCCGCTCCTCTGCCAGATGATGCTAATGCACATAAGGACAGGATGACAAAACAAGAAAGAGGGGGAGAGAGACAAAGGATACAGTGGGTCAATGACTACACCAACATAACCGTTGGCGTACACAGCACCCTCACACACAAGGAACAGGCCTACGCACTATGCATTGCGCTACCAGTGATATTGCTAGCCAGCAAGGCATAAGGAGGAGCACACACCACCAACTGCTGCACACCTGGGACCCACGCAGCCCTGCCCAGTAGTGGATGCTAACAAGCTAGGTAGCCATCATTTTCCTTTCAGACCTGTAGCCACCAGAGGACCTACACTGCTATGTCTGCCCTGGCATAGGGGCACCCAAAGGCACACACCCACCACCCGGATACCACCCCACCAGGCGTAAGCTGTAATGACAGCCACTGTACTCACCCCATTGTGGCTGCTGTGTTGCTCTCAAGTGCCCATCCAGCTCTGGATAGGCCACTGCCAGTATGTGGGTCATCAGGGGGGTCAGGGTTCGACGGGCACCCCTTCCTCATTGGGAGGCGATCCCCAAATGGGCCTCCGTGGTCTTCTGAGCCCAGCGTCTCAGTTCCTCCCACTATTTGCGACAATGGATGCTCTGCCTGCCATAGACCCCCAGGATCCGCACCTCCTTGGCAATGGCACGCCATGTACCCTTCTTTTGATGGGTCCTGACCTGCAGAGGCAATACAGACAGGAGAACACCATCAGACAAACAGTCCAGCCTGTCACACACATGGCCCACCCTACCCCTTTCCATCACCATTGGCACATACATAGCCCAGCTCACAACATATACACCGCCAACAGATAATCCCCCCCTTACACAATGCCTTCACACACATCTCCATGCATCCCTGCCACATGCATCGTGCCCACAGTGTACTCACCTGTTGGTCTGGAGGCCCATACAGCTGTCCGTACAGGGGTAGGACCCCATACACCAGTCGCACCAACTCCTCTGAAGTGAAGGCTGGGGCCCTTTCCCCGGTCACACAGGCCATGGTAGGTTCCAGACACAGGTCAGAGCAGCACATGCAGTGTAGGTCCTCTCCTATGGAAGGTCAGGGAACAAGTGAGGAATATGATAGAAAATGGCAGTAACGTCCGCGGCGGTGCATACCGTTACTGCCGGCGTAGATTAGCATTGGCCACTGTAACCCATAGGGCCCAATATTAACCAATGAGAAGTTGCACTGCGGTTCCTGCCCGCCTCCCTCCACGGTGCACAACGTCAGCGGAATTACCTCACTTCCACCTGCCCCTTCACACAGGACAGGCGGACGCCATTTCAGGGGGAGGGGAGCCCTATGGAATAATGTTGCATCACTGGAGAAATAGGCACATACTGGACAAATCACACTGACCCATTACATGTTCACAGAATGCAAACTACTGTTGTGGCTCCATTGTTCAGTTTGTGACAGGCTCCTCAATCTTTTGTCCCATAGATTCCTACCACTGCGGATGAATAGGAGATGGAGACATACCCCCATGTATAGACTCCTGGTGGACTTGGCTACACTGGAGGACAGGCACATAATACTCATCTATAGACTGGCCACAATCACAGAGCTGTGTGCCCAATTGGAGCCTGACCTGATATCTGCTATCCGTCATCCCACTGGGATTCCCCCCTCTTGTGCAAGTACTATCAGTATTCCATTTCCTGGCAACTGGTATTTTCCAAGTGACAATGGGCCTGGCAGCAGGAATGTCACAGCCAATGTTCTCAATAGGGCTGACAAGAGTATTGTCTGCCCTGATAAAACACATGTGCAGGTACATTGCATTCCCCCAGGTTGAGGATGTGGCCACTGTGAAGGCCCAGTTTTATGCAACGGGACATATCCCCAATATATTTGGTGCAATTGATGGAACACATATTGCATTTGTCCCCCCCGCCAGAAAGAACAGGTGTTCAGGAACCATAAGATTTCCACTCCATGAATGTGCAGTTGGTGTGTTTGGCGGACCAGTATATATCCCACGTCAATGCTAAGCATCCTGGGTCGGTGCATGATGCCTTTGTCCTAAGGAATAGCAGCATCCCAAATGTGATGGCCCAACTACAGAGGCACAGGGTGTGGCTTGTAGGTGAGCCCTGTTTCCCACCCAGTATATGTTGATGTATTGGTATGGTGTGGGCCATATAAGATAGTGCGCGGCTAAATGTTGTCTCTCAATAATTGCAGGTGACTTTGGTTACCCAAACCTATCATGGCTGCTGACCCCTGTGAGGAATGCCAGGACAAGGGCAGAAGAACGTTATAATGAGGCACATGGGTGAACCAGAAGGATAATTGAGAGAACCTTTGGCCTCCTGAAAGCTAGGGTTTGGTGCCTCCATCTAACAGGTGGATCCCTGTGCTACTCACCCAAGAAGGTCTGCCAGATAGTGGTGGCATGATGCATGTTGCACAACCTGGCCCTCAGATGCCATGTACCTTTTCTGCAGAAGGAGGAGATTGGAGATGCCCCTGTGGCAGCAGTGGACCCTGCGAAGAATGAGGAGGCAGAGGATGAAGATGAGGACAACAGAACATCTGTGATCCGTCAATACTTCCAATGACACAAAGGTAAGACAGTGTACCTTTACATTTCAATGACTTTGGTTGTATTCTGTGTGGCATTGGCATGCTGGTAATTTCCAAGTCAATGCCCACTTACTGTTACCTCTGGATATTCATTTTGCAGATGTTGGTGATATGACAAATACTCCTGGTGTGATCACTACAGCCACCTACAGGTCATTAAATCTATGCTCATTCTATGTACAGTTCATTTGCAATAGTTGTACCTGTTTCAAACAATACATATTTGATATACATGGTGTACTCGAAATCGATTTTTGTCAAAGGGTGTTTATTGAAGTGCAATGTGATGGGGCGAAGATGGAGGAAAGTCCAGGGTATTGTTACAGTCTGTTTGTAGCACAGGTGCATTGTCCAAGGGGGCATAGGAAGGGGAGCAGTGGCAGTTCAAGGTGGACAGGATGACTGAGTTGGACACAAGGGGGACAATCAGGAGAGTCTCCTTTCCTGGTGGGGGTCTTGGCAAGTGTCTCTGGCTTCTGTCTGGATCGCAGGGAACGTTTGTGGGGTGGTTCACCTCCTTCAGGAGGAGGGGTGCTGGTGGCCTGTGAGTCCTGTGGTGGGGCCTCCTGGCCACTAGTGGCTGCGGAAGTGGATGGCTGTTCAGATGACTGGCTAGTGGCGTGGTGTGAGACTGCCTCCCTCATACTGTTGGCCATGTCTGCCAGCGCCCCTGCTATGGAGATCAGGGTGTTATTGATGGCCTGCAGGTCCTACCTGATCTCCTGGTACTGTGCCTCCTGCAGCTGCCTGTTCTCCTGCATGTTGTCCAGGATCTGGTCCATCGTATCCTGGGAATGTCGGTAGGCTCCCAGGATCTCGGAGAGAGCCTCCTGGAGAGTCGGTTCCCTGGGCCTGTCCTCCCCCTGGTGCACAGCCCCCATCCCAGTTTCCCTCTTGACCTGTGAATCTGTCCTCTGAACTGTGTGCCCACTGCCACTGGCCCCAGGTCCCTGGTTGTCTTGTGTGTCCCTGTACTGCACTGCTGATTGACTTGTCCTGGGGACAGAGGTGTGGGTACGCTGGGTGGGTGATGTGGTGCTGTTTCCTGAAGTGGGAGGCTCTGTGGTGGTCTGTGACTGAGCTTGGGTAACCAGCTGTCCAGTGGTCCCTGATGAGCCAGGTAGGTCATGCAGATCCTGAAGTCCAGAGTTATTAGCATCACAGTGGGCCTCTTCAGTTGGGGGACTGGATAGTGCTGGCATCTCCTCTCCAGTGACATTGGCTGGGGTACCTGTGGGGATGTAAATGATGTGTTATGGTTGATGTGTATGACATATTGTACATCCCTGGCTTCCCCTCTATGGTTGGTTTTGCTCTGCTAGCTTTCACTTTTGATTGTTGGTGTATGGTGGGATTGTTAGTTCTCTATGCTGTGCATGCTTTAGTGATGGCTGTCCATGCAGGGCTGTGAGGGGTGTCCATGCATTGGTACAGCATGCAGGGCTTGGCATTGGGATTAGTGTGATGTGATGGTGGAGTGTGTGGGATGTAGTAGAGTGATGGGAGTGAGGGTGAGGGTATGTGATGGCATGCAGGTAGAGGGGTGATAATAGTAGAGAGTTGACTTACCAGAGTCCAGTCCTCCTCCGACTCCGGCCAGGCCGTCAGGATGCAGTATTGCCAAGACTTGCTCCTCCCATGCTGTGATTTGTGGGGGAGGAGGTGTGGTCCACCGCCAGTCCTCTATAAAGTGAGCTAGTGTTTTGCTGCTATGGAATGTACCTTCCCCCATAGGTCGTTCCACCTTTTCCTGGTGTCATCCCTTGTTCTGGGGTGCTGTCCCACGGCGTTGACCCGGTCAACTATTCTCCGCCATAGCTCCATCTTCCTAGCTATAGATATTTGCTGCACCTGTGCTCCAAATAGCTGTGGCTCTACCCTGACATTTTCCTCCACCATGACCCGTAGCTCCTCCTCTGTGAAATGGTGGTTTCTTTGTGGTGCCATGGGTGTTATGTGAGGTGTGTTGGTGAGGGTGTGTTGGGTAATGTGTTGGGGTGTAAGATGTGGAGTGCGTGAGTGGTGTATGGGTGTGAGTGGTGTGTGGCTCTAGTTGTCTCAGGGGTCTTGATGTCTCTCTGGTGGCAATGATTTGTAATCTTAAAGGGTTGTGGGTAATGTGGGTGTGTGTTTTACAGTGGTGTGGGTGTGTGACTGTGGTGTGTGTATGGGTGTCAGGTGTGTGTTGTTTGAATTGGCCAATGTGGAGTTCTTTTGTCTGTGGGTGTCCATTGTGAGTGCGGCGGTATATACTGCCTATGGTTTACCGCTGTTGAATGTCCGCCGTGGTGATTCGTGGGTCATAATGTGGTGGGCATTGTTCTGTTGGCGTAACAGTGTAGGTTTTGATACTGCCACTTTAGGACTGACCTTTGGACTGGCGGATTTGTGTATGTGGCTGTATTCTGTCAGATTGGTGTGTGTGTCATAATATGGTGAACGGATACCCGCCGCTACGGCGGTAAGTTGGCGGCCGTCAGCGTGGCGGTAAGTGGGATTTAATGCCAGGGTCATAATGAGGGCCATAATGTTTGTGATATGCTGTTTTCTAAGTGGTTGACTGTTATTAAGGGAGCAGTAAGTGTGATACCGGAAGAATAATGTGTTCAGATTCTTGACAGACCAAAAAACAACATCCTGAGTAGTCATACTAAAGGACAGATATGTATGTCTTTAAGATGTATTTAAGAGCACCAAAGGCAGGCAACGGGTGGCTGGAGATTCTGTATAAGTTAAGCTACCCAAGAATCAAGTTATGAAAGGACATCAGAAGTTTGGTCACATACATAAAGTGGTAGAAATAAGTGCAGATGTTTGTGTAGTAAAACTTGATAATGGTCAGTGGTGGAGTTGTGAACAAGTGGTCAAAGTGAAACAAACTGAAGATAACTTGCATAACAAAGATGGTACTGCTCAGCCTAATGATGCATTTGGTGATGCAAAGGTTACCAAAGATCATACTCTTCGGTCCAAAGCTACATTTGAGAAGATGTCGCTTAGTCTTCAAAGGAGACAGATTCAGCGGAGAAGTCCTTGACTTTCATCGAAGTATAAGGATTTTCTTTTATCATGATTCATATTTCTTTTTGAATATCTTTTAGTCTTATTTCTAAACATGTCAAATATTAGATTGTTATGTTGTTTAGGAAGCACATGCCTGAGGGTTATGTGAAGTATGTCTTATAAGTTTTGGGTTCCCTTGCTGTTGTAATGCATTTTATCTGTAATTGGTTCAAAGGACGGAGATGTGCTATGTCCTGCAGGTGTTGAGCATTCCAGAACCCAGATAGGTTGTGACATGGGTTCAAGTGTGGTCCGCAAGTGGGATGACAGTAGAAAGTCTGATGCGGTCGGGACAACTGCTTTCTTGCTGCTGCCTCATATTGCACATTAAATAAATTCTACCTCTGAATTCCTGACTGTAGTTATTCAGTTCCGAAATGTTGTCATAGAGACAAGAGTGAAGAAGGAACAAAACCCCAAAAAGATCTGAACCTAGGCCCAAGGCCCCAATCTTGAGGAATGCAGAGATATGGTTTTGCGTTGAAGTGCTGCCATTTTAAAATTCTTGCATACCTGCCACGGTGCACTACTATTCTTGATTAAAGTGGGACTTGAGAAACCCATGAGGAACTGGAGATGCAGCATAGAAAACCGTTAAACACATTCTTTGATCTTGTTCAATCCAAGATGACAACTCTCCCGAAGGATGGAACAAGACAAATACATTGAATATTAATACTAGTAGGAACTCTGATGTTAAGTGGCTAGGAATACTTTTCAGGACTTAAGAAACTTTCCAATCATCAAACGAAATGTATAGCAACATCTTTGACAATGGCAAAATAATTGACCCAGAGAAAGTGGAAAACAAAGTCTAGACATACTTAGAAAAATAAACTAAAAATATGGCAACCATTGACTGACAAAAATACAATCACAATGATACTGTACTTTCAATCTTGGGGCACTTATATGCCCCATATGGGCAGGTTCAAGCACTAACAAATCAACATCCTGATGACAAAGAGATCTCCCAAGATAATGAAACTAAAAGGGAAAGGCTCATGCTCTGTATGAATCTGTGGAACTCTCAGAAATTCCTGGATGGAATTGATGCTGAGAAAGCCCCATTATACTGCACCTCATCTACATCTCCCACCCCAGCATCCCCCTCCCAATGCAAGCTAGCCAATCGACTATTACATATGTATGCAACTGGTACTTTGATCACTACACCTTACTCCTTCAGACAGTCCTCTTCTCTTAATTTCTAGGACGGCAAAGAAGGCCTCTGGTTCTAATCCTGATAATAAAAAACATCTTTGGGGATATGTGTTTCAAATTTAGATGCTGAGTTTCCCCTTCACCTCAATCATCACTAAGAAAAATTCTGTCAGAATTCTACTTATAGCATGATCCTGAGTTTTGTTTAAAAAGTTTTTGAAAAATCAACAAAACACCTCTTTGAATAGACCTGCTTGCACAGATGCCTTGAAGGCTGAAAGTTGCTTGGTGTATAGATTCAAATAGAAGCATGTTGACAGCAGCTAACTTGATCGTTTAAAGGTTCTGTTTCCTGGATTGCAGAGGTATGCGTGGTTTGTGGAAATATGTTCTGAAGGTGGGTCGTTGCTGGTTTGGACCGAATCTCCTTCATAAATATAGGCTGGTATAATTCGCTTATAAAGAGCATCCTATTCAATACAAAGAAGTGTTGTGGTCTGATTTTGGAGTCATGTACATCATGAGTTTTGGGCATTAGACTGTCAGATGGATTCTGCCTAATCTCATGAGAGCTGGATGCTGAATCCTCAGATGGAATCTATGTTCACAGTGAGCACTGACTGGTATAGCTTCAGAGTGAGTAACATACATACTGTAGGTAACACATGTTGGTTGCTGGTGCTCAAATTGGGTCTTCTGAAGTTCTTCATGGTCTGCAGATGAAGCTTCATATGGATTGTCATGCACTTCAGTTGGGTTGTGTCTTGTAACTTTGAAATTTAAATCGAGACACATCCATCAGGTATGGCTGCAGCAGACCACATGACGACAGCAGGCCAAGATTGCAATTGTAACTGTAAATGTATTCATATATCGCTTACAGCCCCTGACCAGGCATTGAAGTGCTTCTTTCAGGAGCAATGGCTACTCTGGAACCCAAGATTATTTATTTACTTATTTATTCATGAGTTTTATATTGCGTACAGCTACCCAAAAGGGCTTCCTGGTGCACTGCAGAAAGTAGGTATTGTGAAGTGATCAATTAATTTAAAAAAAAGCCAGATCTTCAGGCATTTATGAAAAGTCAGCAATGAATTACACTTTTTCAAAGCATCTAGAATGGTGTTCCACAATTTAGGACCAAGGTAGAAGGAGCATCCCTTCATACAGGAAAGATGGAACCAAGATACAGTGAACAAGGAAAGATTGGAGGAACGGAGGGAACCTGTGGGCTGATATGGTCTCACCAATTCCTGGATGTATTGTGGTCCCACGCCTCGGTTGGCTTTAAACGTGTAGCAAAGTGCCTTGAGCAAACACTGGTAGAAAACAATATAAAATCATAAGTGATGAAAGAACAGTATAGGCCTCAACTTTGGGCAAGATTTACAAGGCCCTAGCGCCACCGGAGTGTCACTTTTTGCGATGCTCCGGTGGCACTAACCATTTCTCCATATTAATAAGGAGGGGCAATGCCATTTTCTGTGGTTTTATGCCTCCTTGTAAATATCGGCCCCTTCAACGCAGTTTTCTGTGTCAGAAGGGCATGCAATAGGTGTTGCAGTAGGTGTTGCACCACAACAGCCATTGCTTTTCACACTGCCCCAGATTTACAAGAAATTGTAAATCTGAGGCTGCTCCAAAGTCTAACGCCCCCCAGGGGTGGTGTTAACATGGCACAACAAGGAGGAAAACTTGTATTCCTCCTCGTTGTTTGCTTTTCTTAGAAAAAGCAAAATGCTTGGATGACTATTTATGTGCAAGAAGGGACACCTTCCTGCACATAAACAATCACACCCCTCAACCCAGATAGCCTTGCACTATGGTGCAAGGATGATTGCATTGGCCCAGGCTGCTTAATGCTTAATTTAGTGCTGGCGCAGGGGGAAACGTAGAGGTCCATCGTATTCTTGTAAATACGGCGCATCCCTGCATTTCACAACTGGTGCAGCGTTGCACTGCTAACTATGGCATTGCACCAGTTTCTTGTAAATCTGGCCCTTTGTGTTTATGCCACAGAGGTAAAGAGTTCACTTGAAAACAGGATGCATGACCAGCAAGGTTGTGGTTAAAGGAAAATGTGTGTTTGTGAGCCTGAAGACATTTATGATTTTAAGCACACAGGCATGTATTCTGTTGTCTGAGTAAATTACAAATGTGACTGAAGAATGGGAGCAGGAGATTGAATTAGCCTAAGGTAAGCAAAAACTGATAAGAGATCTTGGGAGCAGGGCAATAAGGTTCACACACAAATACACATGCATTCAAGAGTAGTGAATGGTTAGTTTATTAGGCATTGTTAGAACTGCAGTAAAGATTGTGTAAGAAATAGGTGAGAGGTTAAAGGACACTGGAATATGATTTTCCAGGAAGTTTGTAATTGCTACACTTACTGATTACACTTTTCCTATATAAGTGGCTGCCTGTAAAGCAGCAAATTAAGACCAGCTGTTTACCTCTATGGGAATAGCTACTCGCCCTGTTGCAACAGTAAACCTGCTTTCACCTTGCCAAGAGGAGCCCTCTCTTTTTTTATCTTAAGTTTCCCTGCAACATTGCCCACATTTATCATGTGTCATTTTTTTATGTTTTCAAATCACTGTAATTAACTTAAATGTACATAAATATCCACATGGCACTTGTGGTGATTTGTAGTAGGCGTAACCCTTTATATATGCAGCTATAAGTAGATAGAAGCATCAATATTGACAAGGTCTGATATACACATGAATGCTATAGTATAATATACAATTTTTCCTTATATAAATGCACATGCTTATAATCAGAGGCATAGTTCAAAGTACAATGACGTCAACTTGTATAATGATAGCTCTTATCCATACCGTGAAAAGTTTAGTTTGGTATGTCTGAGTATACTATTGTGGTACATTCTTGAGTTGTACATATATTTGTGATGAGAGGAAGAGACAACTTTTAGCTACTCTTCAGAAGTGGAGATGGTTGAAAGTGTATCCCATAGTTGAAAAAGTTGAGTTGTATGATAGACTATTAGCACAGTCAAATGTTGATAGATATGGCACCACAATTCTTTATTTATTGTAGAAGTATAAAGCAAGCTTTCAAAGTCGACTTGACCTGCACACCTGGTATCCTCGCTGGTTGGTGGACAAAAGCCCTTTCTTTCCTGTCAATGGGTATTCAGTCCCCAAACTGCCACTGCAAAGAGTGCCCTGTGCCCAGTAGGAGCAGGTGACCTGCCTGTGCCCGACCCCTCCAGGTCCCAGAACATACTTCATAAATGGTACTCCTCATTTGAAAGAAATGTTGGAATAAAAAAATAAAAAAATTGAAGTGGAAGCTTTTTAAATGTGCATATTATCAGGCATGCCTATAATATAGCAAATGATTACAAAAATGCACACAAACACCTTTTGATATCTAAAAGGAAGTCGCTAGGTAATTTCAAATGATGCGAACAGAGCCAAGAAAATGAAGCTTTGTCTTTTGAAGTTGCAGTGAATTACTACTGATTTCTTTCAGCTCTTCAACAGCCTCGTTTGTCTTCTCGGTGCCTGCTGCATGTAATTTCAACAGAAACTGCAGCAGTCTGAGAGCCATGGCCGCTCGGTTTTGTCAGTTTATTATATACATTTGCACACACTCTTTAATACAGTACTTCCTTTATGCAGACTTTTGAAGTTGAAATAATTGCATGAATATGGATTTTTCTGCCTAATCATTGTGTTCATTCTCTTGTCGCTTTTTTCATATTACTTTCATGTGGAAAACATGTCCCTTTCAGAAAGTGTGTGATAAACAGCACAGGGTACTTAAGTCTCTAGTTTACCTTTCAGGGAAACGTGGTTAACTTCTTGGGAGGATACACTTCATCTCCTTCATCTCCTTACTAAGGGCCTCATTATGAGTTAGGTGGTCTTAAGACCACCAGACTTGTGGCGGTGGTCCGACCACCAAATTACGACACTGGATGTCAGACCACCAGGTGATCCCCGCCACTGCTGGGAACATGGTTCCCGATGGGGTGGCGGTGGTTGGAGTCATGGTCAGCCACGGCGGCACTGAGTTCAGTGCAGCTGTGCGGTTCACAAGTTCTCTTTCAGCCAGCCTTTTCATGGTAGTTACCCCACAATAAAAAGGCTGGCAGAAAGCAAGTGCCTGGGTTCACAGGGGGGCCCCTGCCCAGCACCCTCAGAATGCACACTGTCTGCTACACTGTGTATTCCAAGGGTACTGAGAGCACCCTCTGTGCGAGACATTGGCCTTGGCCAGTCAACCAGTAAAAACATTGTAATTGGCCCAGGGGTAGACTGTCAGCTCCGTTCCAGTCTCCTCTCCACAGGTCTGGCGGGCCAACGGTCGGCACACTGAGAATCATGCCTTGTCCAAGAAATGGTAATAACATGGGCAGCATTGAGGGGCTTATTTACAAGCATCTTTCACCCTCACTTTTTGTGACGCACGAGTGGTGCAGGTCCATATCTACAAGGCCACACAAAGCCACGTTGCATGGCTTTTCATGGCCTTGCGAATATGGATTTAGGCAACGCAGCGCAAGTCGCTGCGTTGCCTTACTTTGAGCCAGGGAGGCATTTCCATAGGTGTTGCATAGATGGATTCATGGATTTTGATGCATTCCCAGATTTACAAGGTTTTGTAAACCGAAAAATGTGTCAAAAACCTATGCCACCCCAGGGTGGCAGAAGTTTGGTGCCACAAAAAGAAAAACCTTTGTTTCTCCCTATTTGTCCCTCTTTCTATGTGTGCTGCATTTTGCAGCACACATAGAAAGAGGAAAATACCTCTCATGATAGTTTTTGTGCAGGAATGTGTTCCCTTCCTGCACAAAAACAATCATCCCTCCAGGGCAGGCACCCTTGCACCATGATGCCAGGTGCCTGCATTGGTGCATGGCAGCAATTTGTGCACCACAGCAGGGGAAAAGGACAGAAATGCGCTGTATCTTGTAGATATGGTGCATTCCTGCCCTTTTGTTGTAATTGGGGCCCTTAGTTTAGGAATGAAGGATCTCATACAAGGATAGGGTTAAATTTTCCTACCGCCACATTATCGGTGTGCTGTAAGACTTCAACCTGATTGATACTGAAAGCTCAACGGCACAGATTTGTTAACACTTTGTACCAGTTTCAGTTCAAAATGTGATAGAAACAGGCACAAAGCTTTGAATTAGGATTTACTTTCCCGTGTAAAACTCGTTTTGGAATGGAAAGCAGACCTAAAGCAAAGCAAAGTAGCACTATGAGCTTCTTTGCATCAAGGCACTGGCGTAACAATAACCCCCACAGCCCCTGTGGCGCTGGGGGCCCCCTTAGCACAGTACATTGTGCATGGTTTGTGGGCCCCTGGCCTGAGAACCCCTGACTAGTTAGGGGAGAGGGGCCTCCATGTACCCTGCAGGGGGGCCCCCTTAAGTTTGGTTATGCCACTGCAACAAGGGGCATTCCATAGATGGAACATGGGTGTTCCTTTTCAATCACTCATGGGTTTTGATGCAAATGTCTATTTACAAAGATTGGTCACATGAAGTGATGGTAAAACAAGTTTTGTGAATCTTTGGTATGACCAGACATTTCCCCCAGGTCAGAAGAGAGAGCGCGGTCTACTGACTTCTCTGGTGTAAAGTTCTGCTTTGCATGTGAACCCCAGACTTTATGACAACCCTGAATGCATTGAGTGTGTATGTGTGGTAGCCAGACGTTGTGTGAGGTGAGCGTCCTGAGTATCAGAGCCAGTTGGAACAATTTTGGGAAGAGCATCAAAGAACTGTGGCATTCAAGAGGGTGATCTGTCAAATAAATTGCAAGTATAAAAAAATGTAGACTTTCCAGGGAAATTCCTTTGATTATATGATGTTATATATATCGACATTCTAGCTATAATATGTTTGCTGACAAATGCAAGTGTGATAGCTGAAAAAGGAATTCAAAAATTCAGGTGTTAGTTAAAGGATGTTAAAAGATGATCACAATATGGAGGGCAATAATATAGGCCTGCACCTATAACAATCTCCCAATATAAGCTACAAACAACTTTGATAACATGTTGAAAGTCGATAATATGGAGTTAATATAAGTGCAGGCTGATATTAAATTTTCAGCATTGTGTTAGAACACCCACAGTGTTTGTGAGGAATGCATTTTCTATTTATTGTCCCTTTTTTAAAACAAACATTACACATTTAAAATATTTGTGATGCTATAGTGTTGAAGGGTTCAGAAGGCCTGACGACCTAAGGCCTGGGTCTGTGTTTTACTCCATGGTTATAGGTTCTAATCCCAGAATGTCCACTCAGCTTTTCATTCTTCTGAAGCGAATAAAGTGACTACAACTGAAATCAGCAACAGTAAACATTTATTAATTCATAGGGGAAGGTAGCAGGGGCAGCTCCTCCATAAGGGCGGAGGAGTGTTGCCCCCCTGTCAGCAGCGGCAGCTGCAAAACCTTTCAAAAAAAGGATAATAAACTGTGTTTATTATCCTTTTCTTTGAAAGGGCTCGGGCCACGGGGGAGACGTGCACTGAGGGGGAGTGAACACTACTCCCTCTCACTGCGCATGTATATTTGGCCAGCCGTCTTGGGCAGTGCACAGTTGCCGGGCTTGAGAGAGCCTGCACAGGAGCCTGTGCCTGCAGCGATGATGCAGGGGAGAGGAGCAACGCGTGGCAGAGAAGGTAAGTTTCTTCTTTATTTTTCTTTAATAAATGTTAATGTTTTAATGCCCCCGCCACCAGGAATCCCCGTGAGACGCTAATGGAAGGTAGTGTTCAAAGTGTCATCCAAATACCACCTGCATCTGTGCTAGGCGTGTGCTACTTGAGAGATAACATTCCACACATTCCTTGCATGATACAGAATGTGCATAGGCAACATACTTGTAAGTAAAACATACAAATCATAAGAACAACTTTTTCTATAACATTTCTTCTCAGACTTGTGTCTACTTAACTTGTTCTACGAATGACAGAGAAACCATTCCCCTAAATAAAGGTGCTTTTTGTATCGACTTTGAGGCTAAAACACACAATCAGCAGGTATAGCTTGGTTCAAGTGACACAGTGTGCATAGAACCCACATGTGAGCATACCCATCCTCTTTAGGGCATTTCACTAGATTATGACTGATGAGCCCTAACTAGGGTGAAACCAGTTATGGGTTGCTTGTGTTCCAGGTCAGTAAGGACATGGCCTGGCAGTTCGGGCTGGACTGTTCCCACTGGAGAAGGATCAACATTGATTTGCATATAGCTGGGTCAAAACTGAGGTGGCATGGTGTGCAAAATAACGATGGACCAGGATGCAGCCTGAGAGATTACCTGTGCCTGAGATTAGTTCAAGCATCCCATCCATCACTTTTTTGTATGCTTTAGTTTGTTGCCCTCAGTGAGACAGGTATGCCCAGATGTTGGTCCTGTGCACATTGTGGAACTGAAACAACGCTATACATGGCTGATGAACTCTAACCAGGGCAAAACCGGCACTGAGTTGCACGTATTCTGGTTCATGTAGCACCTGGCCTGGGAGTTGGGCTGGGCAGTTCCCAGCGGACCAGCATTAAGGCTGATTTGCATATGAAGGGGTCAAAGTGAGGTGGCAAGGTGTGGAAAATAACGGTGGACTGGGATACGGCCCAAGTGATTACTAGTGGCTGAGATTAATTCAAGCATTACATCCATCACTTTTTTGTTTACTAATGGATAGTAAATAACATGTGCTGCATGCGTCTTTTTGCATCCCTTGTTTGATGATGGTACTGTGTAGTGTAGATGATTGTCATCTGTTCTCTATTCTTCATGTAATTGTACATCATGTGCATAATCCACATACCACGGACTGAAGGGTAAGAGGCAGGGTATATTTACACCATGGGCATAATTAACAAACCATTGTATTTGGTAATTATGAAAGGATAGCTGTATTATGCATTGTGTTTTTCTTTTTAGGTGCCAACTGCTATTTTATAGGGCCCAAGCTAGAAGTTTTCCAAATTTGTGTTGACTAAATTCATTTTGCATGAAGTCCCACATGCCAATGCTAATTAGAGGTTAGTTAAGGTATTCACTTGATGCACCATGTTGAATTGAAATCTTGTTATGCTGACGATGTATGCAATTAGTCAAGTTCAATTACTAATATTAGTGATCTGCATTGTCATAAGTGAATGTATTATAATTCAGATTTTGCGTAGATTACGTTTCTTCCGCCGCTATGGACAGCTAGTAATGTTCGTATACATATATCATTTGGTTTTGAGACTTATATATATCGTTTTAGCTTTGTTAATATAGGGAAATAAATTCACTAACTTTAAATAAACTGGAGTGGTTATTCATGACTGAAAGGTCATGGTGCGTCGAAATACCAACTGTTATTGATTCCTAATGTGTTATTTTGATCTATTAATTGAGAATTGGCTATTGATTACAATAGTCATTGATTATTAGTTTAAGTGATCTGACTATTCTAGGATGAGGAGAACCCAACTCGGTTAAAAGGTTCACCGACCTCCAACGTGTCCAGGTATAGGGAAATTTATAAAGGCTGGACGCATTATCAGTAACTACTACAGAGTTAACGGGGATGAAACGTTTTTTTCCCTTCCAGAATTCCAGAATGAGTAGTAACAAGTGGACTAGGTAATACCGGGTCAATTCCATTTGTCTTTGCCCGTTGTGAGAGAAATAACAGGCCCCTTCCGAGGGCTATAAGGGGTCTTAAAGCATTTACCACCTTCCTATAGCAGGTGGTAAATGCTGTGGGAATTTTTTTTCATCCATGGGGGTGATCTATAGGCAGGAGGCAGCGGCAAGGAAGAGATCCTTTCACTGTACCCGAGGAGAACTTTTTCTGCTCCCCCTCAGCTGAAGTATGAGGGCAGGTGGAGGTTGGGCACAGCAACTGCCTGGAGCCCCCAACACCTCAGAAGTTTCTGGGTCAAGTGTGTCCATAGACGTCATTTAGGGGTCACCAGGGGTCGCAACTGCGACCCTGCCTTGCCCATTGCGACCCCTGGCACTGCCTTTGCGACCCCAGAGGTGACAAAATCAGTGCCAGGAGTACAGGAGCAGCACCTCCTTGCAGACGTCAGTTGGAGCTACATTTTCCTTGTTTTCTGTCAGTGTTTTATTACATTAATAGTGAATAATAAATTATTCACTATTAGTGTAATAAAGAATGGAGTACAATTAGCCAGAATATGACCCTCACTGGCATTTGAGATAAGTAAACATATTTTTAAATGTATGGTGTGTGCGTGCTTGCGGATGAAAGTCTATTTATGAGAGGGAGTGCGCTGTGTGTGAATGTGTAAAAGTGTGTGTGTGTGAGTAAAAGTAAAGGTCAAATGGCGTGTGATGTCACTTCCGCTACCCCTGGCATTTTGGCGAACTGACGTTAATGAGTTTGCCTGGGTCCAGAGCTATTGAGTGTAGAGTTTGAGGGCCCAATAACTCCTGCCCCGGTGACAACAGAAAACTTGTAGATGCCTGGAGCAGTGTCCCTGCAGGAGGATGACCCACCCAGTCCCGCTACTTCTACAGTGATACTGCTCCAAGCAACTCGTAACGAGTGCCCAGTTGTTTTTCCAAGAGAATACAGAACAGACAGACAGATGGAAGAAATCAAAACATTACAAAACTGGTGATACAGACCTAGAAACCTGTCAAACTCTGCCAAAGCTGCTGGGTAATTCAATTTCTCTGGTGAAACCTTAAGGGCCCACAATTGCAGATTGTAAATTATCTAAGGACTCACCTGATGGGTCTCTAATCCTACTGGAAACCAAAGTGCGTGAACATTGAGAGCTCGATGCACTACAATATGAAACCAACAACTGATTGAGATAATTTCGTGAATTGGAGACAAAACCTGAACATTTTGCTGACCAAAGAGCTCAGTTTCACCCTAAAATATTCATAAAAACATCTCATTACGTTACTTACTAAATCCCGTTTTCTAACAAGAATTCTTTAGTTTAAAAAATATTTTGTCAAGTACTGGGTGTGATAGACAAGCCATTGCAGCTGCGATAAAACAACAAACCATAATAAAACAGAAAAATATTCATTCTTTTGTGGGCTTGCGGAAGAATGTGTTTGTTCTGACCCCGACCTGAAGGGGCTAAAATGAGAATTGTTATGATGAGACTAGTGCTATAATCCCTATTTTAAAATCTGACCAGTTTTGGGGATTTAGGAAAACACTGTACTTTTCACTGCCCCTCAGTTCCCTCATCAGTTGAATGTAGTGGGTATCAGAAAAAAAGTTAACCTAATGATTTGTAATAGTCACATTTCTTTTGATTCGGTCACTTCAAATCCTTATGCACTCTCTCATTATAAGTCTCTTGCAATCGTCGGTCCCTTGTGCTGGAACTGTAATTTACATTTAAAATTCTTTCATTGAGGTTTGTGTGCCTAGTTCCAGGCACTCTCGTTTGCATCATCAACAGAGAAGCCACCCACTACTGTGCAGTGACAAATCAGACTTGTCCCATTGACACTGATGAAGAGATCTTTGCAATTAGTGCCTCAGATAAACTCTGATTGTCTGCTGTGACAGTGATTTGCAACCAATGATTTAGGCAGTGGTGAAATCTCCAAAGCCTACCATTTCATGTGTGGCAGAGAGGTTGGGTAGACACAGACATACATATCACAAACAAAATGGCCACCGGTAGGTCGAGCCTCTAAGAGGCTCTTGGGCTTGCGATCACTTTTCAGTGTATATCTTCATTTAGCCACTCATCAGAACCCTACCTTGGTAGTAACGCTTCTATCTACTTCCCAGCAACACCTCATTCACTTCTGAGGTTGGATCAATACCTAATTCTTCAGTGTTACTCATCCTGACGTCCCAAGGCTTCTGACTTGGATTCCTGGTGCTAGTGGAGAGCGTCCCAATTCGGATTCTGGTGAGCGTGTGAAGGCGTTGCTTGCTCAAGACAACTGCGATCCTTTGGCCTGGTAAGACATTGCTTCATCCACACATCCCTGCTCTCCAGGCTTGCAAGAGGTCCTGGGTGATCGGCAGTGGACGACGGAGTCCGCCATTTTGCTGATGACCACACAGGGCTGGAGTTGAGCTGAAACCCGGCATCCTCCGTCCGACTCTGGTGACTCAGTTTTTCCACTACGATACTGTGTTGTACCTTACCCCTCTATTAGGGGTTGTTGTTGACCCTGTGAGAGCCACAACAATGGCATTCCGACCCCAGCATCCTCATCAAGCCCGTCTTGTCCCCCGGCACGAGAGCTACGCATCCTTAGGAGGTTTTTGCTACCTCTCTGAGCCCTGGGCTCTCAGCATGACCTCTGCCTGATTTCCGGGTTGGTGCAGATTGTCTTCTGCCTGGATTACGTCCTACATGACTGACTATTTACAGATAATGGCTGCATAACTACTGGATAATTTCCTGCAGCCAGAGAGTAGTAAGCGGCTGCCTGGCTTTTGATTTATGCAAAAGCAACTGATGATGGACGGAATGCAGAACAAATCAAACATTCACCCCAAGTCACAGCTTCCAGATGGACCAAACCATATGCAAACATTCAACCCAAGTCACTGATCTGGGTTTAATCTATCCGTTTTTTTGCTAACCATGCCATTCTATTTTGGGCCAAACCATATGCAAATCAGTCTTCACCCTGCTCCCCATGGAAACAGTTCAGCCCGAACTGCCAGGCCAGGTCTCTCAGCATGACCCCTGCCTGATTCCGGGTCGCCATAAATTGTCTTCCGCCTGGACAATGTCCTACATGGCTGACTATTTACAAATCATGGCTGCATAATTACTATATTATTTCCTGAAGCTAGAGAGCAGTAAGCAGCTGCCTGACTTCCGATTTAGCATGCAATATTTTTAGCACCTTTTCTCAAGTTTTTCACATGTGATTCCTTCTGTGTGAGCCTTTTTTTATTACAACTCTGATGACTGACAGGGCTTGCTTGACTTTCCCACCCAACCCATTTGAGATCCCTTTTCTCAAGCCACTTTATACTATCTCCCAGACGTTGTCTTGTCTCACCTCAATTTTAATATTTTACTTCTTTAATGTTTGGTTTCTTTCTTTTGCCATTCAAGATAGCTCCCATCAGTCAACCATTACCAAGACTATGATAGTGGACATTACCTACGATTGTCCCTCCGAATGCCCTGACTCAGCTAGATATCGATATCACTGTGCTTACACCAATCAGGAGCCCATTAGAAGTCGCTACATTACACTACCCTTGATATTATAAAATCAAAACTACAGCTGATTAGGGCTGAAATTCTTAAACTAGTGCATATCACCCCCAATCTGGAACACACTTAGTACCTACATATGACATACCTGCAGGATCACAACATCAAAAATCCCACACACCATACTGCTGCTAGCCCTGCAAATAACTGTGCAATACAATTTAGTTGGAATTGCAAACCAAATCCTGATCACTCCTCCCGACCCAATAGGCCAGTCAGACAGTTATTGAATAACGATATCCTCTCCCTTCTTGCCACATATAACCCTACTCCAACTGACCATGTTATATCTACTGGAAACATTCAGACTATTATGAATCACTCTCTTGGGGAACACCACCCTAGTTGTAGGCATATTAATACAATGAACCGCAAAAAAGTACCCATCTCACATACTTCTACTATTACAACCAAAATATTTCTTAATAGCTCGTTACTCAACTGCCACTCAGCTGTGAAACACGCTGATATTTATGATCCTATATTTAACCTTGGCATCCTTATATTCACTGAATCGTGGCTGAATGAATCCTCATCTTTAATTCTTGGCATTCTAGTCCCTCCCATTCATCACATAGTCAGCCTAGACCATTTAGGCTGCATTGGGGGTGGGCTAGACTGTATATTCAGATCCACGCTATCTATGAAACAAACACATTTGCTATCACTGCCCTCTTGCAAATACCTTAGGATTAATATCACCACCAAAGGCAACCCAATGTGTTCTCTTCACACGATTTACCACCCTCCTGGTGATAACCACAAATTCATTGAACAGATCATGGAGATCATCTCCACCAATAATGAAGAGCATAATAATCAGATTTTTCTTTGTGTGCTCAACAATTTTTTAAACAACTCCAATACCCCTCTTGTGAACAGTTTTAAATCCTTCCTTCATCACCCCAATCTTATCCAAGCCTGCAACAGCCCTACCCATAACAAAGGAAACACCTTAGGTTTAATCACTGCAAAAGAGAATATCGTACAAATTGAATATATCCAAGTTTGCGACTGGACTGACCACCATTGTACCGCCTTCCTCACAGCTGAAAGGGCAGTTATCTCTACCGCCAACCTGTGAAAGCCAAACATTGAATCAGAGACACCCGTAACATCAACCCAATCATGCTGTTGGATATTAGGAACTGTAGCCTGCTCCCTCCCTCCAACATGTAAGGTGCTCAATCACTACCTCACCTCCATGTCAAAAATCATAGATACCATTTACCCCAAATAACTAAAGAGATTTCCTTTCAAAAGATCAAACCCTAGGTTCAACTCTAACCTTAACCAGGAATGCAAATGCCTCAAACTTACAAAGAGAGCATGGAGACCTATCCCTTCTCAGACGAACCTCAAACTTCTACGACCGAGACTGAGCACCTACCATAGGCACATTACCTACTCCAAAGCAGCATATTTTTTTTAATCAGCTAGATATGGCAATAAATGGACCAAAAAACTTTTTTAAATTGTCTTAAACTAAATGAAGTGGAAAAGCAAAGCCCCTTCCTCAATAACAAAACCCTACCTAATTGCAAAGCCTTTGCCTCCTTCTTTAATGAGAAAACAACGCTAATTACCACTGATATCCAGAACACAATGAAACTCTCACTACTCGAACTCCCCCCACCCCTCATGCTCAGAAAGAATGCTCAAGAAACTCTCCCACAAACCTAAAAACAATGCCGCCAGTCTAGCTTTAAAACCTTTGATGAAAGTGACAGATCAAAACTTCAGATTTCTCTGAAATACTCCAACCACTTCAACGATCTCCCTCCCGCCAAACTCATCAATAGGTCCACTCACCTCCTACTCCCCCTATGGATTATGATCCTCCTATGGACTAGGATCATAAATGCTCGATTCCTGACTGTCTAAAAAGTGTCGAGGTTAGTCCTATCTTTAAAAAAAACAACTCCAACCAGTCAGACTCCAACAACTACCGCCCTATCTCAAACATCCCACCTTTTGCCAAACTCTTGGAAAAATGTGTGCACTTACAGCTTTGCAATCATATCAAGCAATTTGAACACCTCGACTGATGTCAATCTGGTTTTATACTGGGCCAAAGCACCAAAACTGACCTGGTCCACACTGATGAAAATGTTATACGCTCACTAATCCTACTTGATCTGTTAGCTGCGTTCGACACTGTCAATCATGAAAATCTTAAGAAATTATTAGAACACAGGATGGGTCTCTCCAGTACTGTGTTAAAATTGTTCTCCTCATTCCTACACAACAGATCTCAGCGCATTCTAATTAACTATGCTCTAGCCCATCAATTGCCTATTACGCCTGGCATCCCCCAAGGTTCTGCTCTCTACCCCTACACTGTTTAACCTGGACGAAATGCTCAAACTCTTGCACGACATGTATGCAGATGATTCTCAACTCTACATGAAAATTGCCTCTCCGGAGGACATCAGCATCCTCAATAGCTCCTTGCCAAAAACTCAACACTGGCTGACTTGTAACTATCTCAAACTCAATGCCCTCAAAACCGAATTCTTATTTATCTCCCACATCTTACTGTCTTGAATTGTACCCCACAAATCATTGATTCAGCTAAATGTCTAGGAATAACTTTGGAAAAAAAACTCTTCTTGCAAAATCAGATCAACGCCCTCACCAGGGAAGCTAACCACCAACTACACACATCAAGGAAACTAAAACCTTTCCTTCCAACTGTAAATCTCACTTAGTGGTTCAAACACTTGTAGTAGCCAAATTAGACTAGGGTACTGCTACCCTTGAAGGCCTTACGAAAATCAATCTTGCACCACTAAGGCTATCTTGAATAAGGCACTAAGGGCCAGATGTATTATCACGGCCCATTGCGATTCGGTAATAGCGATTTTTAAGAAATCGCTATTACCGACTCGCAAATGGCCATGTATCACATTTGCGAATCGGTAATAGCGTTTTCTTAAAAATCGCAAATGCTATTACCGAATCGCAAATTGCGATACCGGCCCCCTTCGCAGCTATGGGCCTGTTGGCCCATAGCTGCAAATTTTTTGCATTTCCAAAATTGAGATTTCTGAACCAGAAATCGCAATTTTGGAAATGCAAAAGGCCAGGGTGCTGGGGGCCTAAGCCCCCCCGCCTGCACTCCAAAATCGTTTTTTTCAACATGTAAGGTACACACATGCCAAAAGGGCATGTGTGCTTTACATGTTAAATTTTAAAATGCAGTTTAACTGCATTTTTAAATTTTGCACCAGGTTACCACCTGGTTGCATATCATGGTATTTTGCAAGTGCAAAATGCCATTTTTGGAAAAATCGCAATTTGCGATTTTTTCCAGCATAGCCAGCCAGCCAGCGACTCGCAATTTCCAGGTCGCAACGCAAGAAATCGCAATTTTTTGCGATTTCTTATTTGTGATCTGCGCATGCATTTCATTCATCGCAGACCACTGTTTTGCACTCGCAAACGGCCGAATTTACCGATTCGCACCGTTTGCGAGTGCAAAACTTTTTAATACATCTGGCCCTAAGGATCATCACTGGCTCAAAAAAAAGGATTCATATTTCCCATCACCTCCTATCACTGAACTGGCTACCCTAGGATCATCTCAAAATTGCCTGTATGACACATAAAGCTCTTCACCACAATACTCCCTGTTATCTGGCCCAGAACTGACTATCTGGTAGAAACAGATCCTATTGAGGCACAAACTCCTTTCTACTAAAGCCGCAAAAATTCAACTAAAAGAAAACCTACAGTGAAGCCTTTTTCAGAATTTCTCCTAAAATTTGGAACTCTCTTTCTCCAGACACCAGGTAGAACCCTTCCACTCCCATCTTCAAAAGAGAAGTAAAATTTCTGCTATCCAAAGTATTCTTCTGACATTGAGACCATACCTCTCTTTTCTCAGGCACAAAGCTATTACCTGCCTGTCTGAGATCATCCTGATACCCTTGTAGTTTGCCCATGCCATTGCCTAAGAGTGACTATGGGTTCCTGTCTTCTTATTACTTGCTTCTGTAATGTTTGCCTACATGACCAATACCGTATTTTTGTATATTGTTTGTATGATAACTACCTTTCATTATCCTTGTACAGTGTTCCGAGGGTGAGCTTGACCTGCGGGATCTTCCCTATACTACAAGCTGGTTATGCAGGGAGCTTTCCTGAGAGGTGGTCCATGGCAAGACTAATACCAAATTTTCTCTCTCTCTCTCTCTCTCTCTCTCTCTCTCTCTCTCTCTCTCTCTCTCTCTCTCTCTCTCTCTTTCTCTCTCTCTCTCTTTCCCCCTCCCCACCCCCACTCCCTCGATCAATATCTTTCCAACTCCAAGCACCAGACTGGTAATAAGGAACCGGATATTCCTTCAGAGTTTCACAAACTATTTGGAGTAATACCCTGAGAATTCCAAATAAAATTCAGAGGATCTTCGCTCTTGCTTATAATGTGTGGTTCGCATCTAAGCCAAAAGCAATGTTTTCTTCTGATATTGTGTAAGTAAACTTTTAGCCCATTATTACGAACTGTTATCTCTAACCTTGGGTTCCAAAGTAGCAGGCTACTCACAGCAAAGCACTTCAATCTCATTAGGGGTAGTAAGTGCTACATGAATACAATTTGCAATTACAATTGCAAAGACAGAGTAGATTGTGCATCAAAATCATGCATCACTAGGATAATGATAACGCGTCCAGCCCTTATAAATTAAATGTACCTGGACACGTTGGAGGTCGGTGAACCTTTTAGCCGAGTTGGGCTCTCCTCATCCTAGAATAGTCGGATTTCTCAAACCAATAATCAATAACTATTGTAATCGATAGCCAAATACTCAATTAATAGATCAATAATAACATTTAGGAATCAAATAACAGTTGGTATTTCGACGCAACATGACCTTTCAGTCATGAATAACCACACCAGTTTATTAAAAGTTAATGAGTTTATTTCCCTAAATTAACAAAGCTAGCACAATGTATACAAGTCTCAAAACCAAATGATATATGTATACGAACATTACTAGCTGTCCATAACGGCGGAAGAAACGTAATCTACGCAAAATCTGAAATATAATGCATTCAGTTATAGCAATACAAATCACTAATATGAGTAATTGAATTTGACTAATTGCATACATCGGTCAGCATGACAAGATTTCAATTCAACATGGTGCGTCAAGTACATACCTCGACTAACCTCTAATTAGCATTGCCATGTGGGGCTTCATGCAAAACGAATTTAGTCAACACAAATTTGGAAAACTTCTAGCTTGGGCCCTACCAAAATAGCAGTTGGTACCTAAAAGGAAAAACACAATGCATAATACAGTTATCCTTTCGTAATTACCAAATACAATCAGCATTCAAGAAAGTCTTCGTCCTTCAGGTACCGGTTCGATCAGCATTGGGCAGATCTCAAAGAGGCAGAATTAAGGGCAAGTTTCCTTGCAGCAGCAAGGAGAATGGGGCAAAGTTCCTGCATGGGCAATACGGGGCAATTTAAAGTTAAAGTCTCTAGGGTGAGAATTCTCAAAGTCTCTTTCTCTGGAATAGAGAAACGGGCATCAAGATGGCGTCTGGCATTTAGCTTCAAAGATGGCATAAAGGAAAAATGGCTGACTTCTCTTTGTCCGGTGGGTTTAAGTAAGAAACATTCCAAATTCAGCAGTGTCTTCCATTGGAGGGTTCATAAGGTGGCTTCAATTTGACCAATGGAAAATGTCTTTCTCCTAGTACTCATTTATGCATACATTGTCCTTGGAGCCTTGGAACACAAGTTGCTACATAGTTTGCCAATTATTTCGATATCAGTACTCTTATTGTCCACACCTGCAGAGACTAACCTTGGATCAAAGGGGATGAAACTTGCCTAGCACGAAACCTTGGAGATAAGTATGTTAGTCATCCCTACTGGAAAAATACAACCTTAAAGTAAAATATTCAATTTATTAGTTCAAGGAAAAGCCACGCAGTTAGAATTGTAGACCAGGCAACTAGGCCAAAGCCTCTACTAAATTTAAGCTAAACACACACAGTTTCAATAAGAAATCAAGGCACACATTTGCAATTATAACGGATTACTACAATTTTCAGTTCTTCATGATTAATTAAGCTTGTTTATAATAATGGCGAACTAGTCCGTGGGCACAATTTCCCACGTACATTATTTTTCTTTGCTAAAATCACACTACCTTATACGATTTTGTTACATGATATATGAATATTTGTTAGTCCTTCTTTTTCTGCATCATCAATCCCTCCTCTGATGACTAATTATGTCATCACATCAAATCTTCCCACAAATTTTATTCCATTAAAATTCTGTTTTAGTAATTTGGCACTTCAGTCAATTCCCTCTTTCTTTTGGTTCCGTTTGATTTTTCTCTGTATATTTCTACCATTTTGTTTTGTTCTTTCTCTTCTCTTCTCTTTTCCTTTTGTTTCTTGTTTTCAATATTTTAATAGCTTTCCATATTCCCCAAATACCTAATAAACAAATTAATACTATTAATATTGCTTTTACTATTTTCAGTAATAATCCATTCCAAATGTTGCTGAGCCAATTTCCCACAGAAGCAAATCCTTTTCCAACCTTTTCCCATACTCCCGGTTCTTTCAATTCCTTCAAATCCGTACTTTCGTTAGTTAAATTCGTAAGCATTTTTCTAATTTTCCCACTGTTGTCTGGAATATAAGTACAACAGTGACGTGTACCAAGCATTTTGCAAACGCCGCCATCCTTTGCTAAAAGAATGTCTAAGGCAAGTCGATTTTGAAGAGTCATAGCTCTTTCTGCAGCAAGTTCAGCATCCATCAGGATTATAGCTCCTGAAAATTTTGTCAACATGTTATCCACAATAGTAGACAACTTTCGTATTTTGATTGAATTCAATATGACTCCCACTGAAGGAATCACTGCTCCAAATATATCTCCTACCACACCAGAAGCTGTCTCCCTTTTCTGAACATGATGTGATTCAGACAGCTTTGGAAATTTCTTTAAGTCGTCCAGTTGATAAACCTTTGGGAATACTATTCCCAAATAGCATCTCCCATACCATCCCTTAGGAAGACGATAATAGGCGTTAAGTCCACAAATATAATATACCCCTGGAATAACTGGGTCTTGTCCAGTCAGCATGAACGTCCATTTAGGTTGAAACAAAAACGTATGTTTACATTCACTCGTTCCCACAAAAACTGTATCATAATATGATTTATGTCTATGTACACAGAACCTCCCTACGTGTAATGTATCTAAAGCTATTTTCCCTTGTGTCTTTATTGCGTCAAAAGCATCGTTATCTACAGATGTCCTCTTGTGTAATTCCCTTTCTAATTTCTCCCTCACCTCTTTCCTCCTATCGTCAGTGCGATCTAAGAAGCTTATCTCCATCGGTGAAAGCAAGCATGTAAGGTTTTCCCTGTGGGCGTGAGCTGTGTGAAAAGGTGACAATGGCTCAAAGAAACCCCTCATCAATTTTATGTAATAATCTCTTGCTACTTTACTCAGGTACTCGATTATGGGGATATATGCAAATGTATCATCATAATTAGAATAAAAGTAGTGAATATACTCCTGGCCATAAAATCTGGTCATTATTAAACTACATGTAATCCCGTACGTAAGAGGCATGCTATGATATGTCACCCCTTCCACTACTGAGGTAGGTATTTGTGTGCATACATAACAATCTTTCGCATCCATTGTCTCAACATACTCACTCAGCAAGCGATAGAAAACATTGGATGAAAGTTCCTTTTTATCATGCAAATGTCTTTCGTCTTGTTCGAGTCTCTTCAAAGGTGTTAGTTCAGTAACAGGTTTAGAAGTAGAAGCATCATTCGTTTCTCTCTCATTCTTTCCCTGCATTCCAAGAATTATTGCCATAACTGTTAGTACACATGCAGTTATTAGACCTATACACACGTATTTACAACACTTCATCTTATTTCCCTGTGTAGTGTAGCCTGTCATGATCTATATAGAATCAGAAAGTTGAAGACACTTTATCAAATCAGATTTGCAGATATATATATAAAGCTGAACGAGTTCAATGTTCACACAGTTCTTTTTAGCAGCTTAGTCTCTCATCGGTTTAGCAGCTTTGTCTCAAAATCGGTTTCAAAGTCAATCAAGTTAGAGCAATGTCTTAGCCAGTTCAAGAGTCAATCAGGTTGTCAATGTCTTATTCGGTAATGTTCATGGAATTTCACTTTTCAAGTGCCAAAGTGAAGTTCTGCTTCTTCGTTCTCAAGACTGAGAGATAGGAATTCGTCTGACCAGTCGTTAGTGGCTATGTATGCCCATTCCGGGCCAGAATATCTTCTGCTCGGTATTCTTTTCCTTTTCAATTTTGCGTCTCGTTTTGATTCCCTCTCACTGGTACTTTCTTCCTTGGCCGGGTCCTTCTCTTCACTTGGTGTTGCTATTGCGACAGGCACTTCTTTTCTTTTTTCTTTCAACTTTGGCCCTTCACCTTCATTTGATAATTCTTTAGTCCTTAATTTCACTGGCGATATGCTTTGTCTTCGTTTCGCACTGTTTTCACCTGAGGGACCTGCAACTGCTTCTGGACGAAGTTGAACGACTTCACTCTGTCTCGCCTTGTCGTCTCCCTCTAGGAGGTCAATCAGGTTTTCCTTTTCTTTTCCTGTATCGTCTGTTTCAGGGAAAGCCCTCCTCTGATCAGGCTCTCCTGCTTCTTCTCCTGTCGCAGGCTCTTTGTCACCCTCGGGATCTTCGTCACTTTCTGATGTTTCTCCTCCGTTCTCCTCAAATGGATCAGCTATTTCTTCCTCAGAAAATATCTCTCCCTCCTCTATTTCTGCTTGTTCGCCTCCAGGTTCTCTTTGTTCTGTCTCGGTGCCTGGTACTTTCTTGTCAGTCACTGGCGATTTCAGCACTTCAACTTCCTCTTCTGTGGGGCACGTCACCCTTTTCGTGTGACTGGCGTGAATCCAGTTGGGAACTCCTGCACACTTCACAGCGGTGGTAGTTGTCAGAATCACTTGAAAAGGTCCTTTCCAACGGGGTTCCAGACACGACTTCCTCACGTGCTTCTTTATCACGACCCAGTCACCTGCTTTCAGAGCGTGTCCTGGACCTTGGATCGGTGGCAAGGTGGTTGCCTCCACCTGGTGAGAAAAAGAGCGCACCACATCAGCTAGACCTTTGCAGTAGTCCAACACCATATCATCTGTAATATTCAAAAGAGCATTTGCAGGAACTGCTGGAAGCCTCATGGCTCTGCCCATAAGGATCTCAAACGGGGACAGTCCAGTCTTTCTATCAGGGGTGTTTCTTATTGACATTAACACCAAGGGCAATGCGTCAGGCCATTTCAAGTTTGTTGATGCACATATTTTCGCCATCCTCGATTTCAAAGTGCCATTAATTTGCTCCACTAGTCCTGATGCTTCAGGGCGGTAGCTACAATGCAATTTTTGCTCAATGTTCAGCGCTGCACACAGTAATTTTATTACTTTGTTATTGAAGTGACTTCCCCTATCTGATTCTAAGGAGATCGGGAATCCGAAACGTGGTATTAGTTCTCTCAAGAGTAGTTTTGCAACTGTGAGGCTGTCATTTCTACGTGTGGGTTATGCTTCAATCCAGTGACTAAAAATACACACAATCACCAACACATACTTCAATCCTCCATGCACAGGCATCTCAATAAAATCCATCTGCATCCGACTGAATGGACCACCTGCTCTTCCAATGTGGCTCAAATTTACTACTGTCCCCTTTCCTGCGTTCATTTGTTGGCAAATGACGCAACGATGGCAAACTGCTTCAGCAACTTGATGGAATTTGGGATTAAACCAATCGATTTTGAATAGTCTAACCATGGCATCCCTTCCAAGATGGGCTTGTCCATGATATAGTCTGGCTAACTGTGTCAAAAGACTGTTTGGCAGAACCAATCTCCCTTCACTTGAAACCCACAAATCATCTGGTTTCTTTACACATTGTAATTTGCTCCATGAGAGTTTCTCATCTTCACTAACATCGTTCTGTAAGGATTTCAATTCACCAATTGTATCTACAATCTTTAGAGCAAAAGCTTCACTTGGTTCAAGTTCTTGCTCATTTATCAAGTTCCATTCGTCTCTGAACAATATACAGTTCAATGCACAAAACCTTGCGACTTGATCTGCATACCCATTTCCCAAAGAAACATAGGGCCATATTTATACTCTGTTTGCGCCGGATTTGCGTCGGCTTTTTTTACGCAAATTAGACGCAAAACTAACTCCATATTTATACTTTGGCGTTAGACGCATCTAGCGCCAAAGTTCATGGAGTTTGCGTCATTTTTTTGCGTGGACACCTTCCTTGCGTTAATGATATGCAAGGTAGGCGTTCCCGTCTAAAAAATGACTCCGAGGCATGTGCGCCGTATTTATACTCCCGGGCAAAAATGACGACCGGGAGTGGGCGGGTCCAAAAAAATGACGTCCAGCCGCTTTTGCATCGTTTTTTAGCGCCTGGTCAGGGCAGGCGTTAAGGGACCTGTGGGCTCGGAAGGAGCCCAGGGGTGCCCTCCCATACCCCCAGGGACACCCCCTGCCACCCTTGCCCACCCCAGGAGGACGCCCAAGGATGGAGGGACCCACCCCTGGGACATTAAGGTAAGTGCTGGTAAGTATTATTATTATTTTTTGTGGCATAGGGGGGCCTGATTTGTGCCCCCTACATGCCACTATGCCCAATGACCATGCCCAGGGGACATAGGTCCCCTGGGCATGGCCATTGGGCTAGGGGCATGACTCCTGTCTTTGCTAAGACAGGAGTCATTTCAAAGGGGGTTGGGAGTCAAAAAAAATGGCGCAAATCGGGTTGAGGCGAAAATTTTGCTTCAGCCTGACTTTCCCCATTTTTTGACGCCCAAGCTCCATATTCCCCTACGCCGGTGCTACCTGGTGTAAGTCATTTTTTTTTACGCACACCAGGCAGCTCCGCCGGCTAACGGCGGCTAACGTCATTGAATAAATACGGCGCCTGCATGGTGCTTCAGAATGGCGTTAGCCGGCGTTAAATTTATTGACGCACAACTGCGTTGGCGCAGTTGTGCATCGAAAAGTATAAATATGGGCCATAGTCTTGTGATTTTGAGTGTGCACTGCATTTTACCACTGCAACTTCTCCTGGTAACTGGATGGCATGTAACAATTCTCTTATTCTTTCACCATTTTTCACTGGTGATCCTGAAGAGGTCATGAAGCCTCTTTGTGACCACAACTGTCCAAAATCATGCACTATTCCAAATCCGTACTGACTGTCAGTGTAAATGGTGACTTTTCATTAATGCGGAAAGATGGCAAGCCCTAGTAAGTGCTACCAGTTCTGCTACTTGTGCAGAGTAAACTCCTTGAAGCCAAGATGCTTCCAGAACACCTGTTATTGTACATACAGCATATCCTGCTTTCAATATTCCTAGTGCATCTCTTAAACATGAACCATCAACAAAAATAACTTGATCGTTTTCTTCCAATCGGGTGTCTTTGATGTCAGGTCTCGGTTTTGTACAAAATTCAGTCACCTGAAGACAGTCGTGCTCGATGTCTTCAGCGTTCTCAATTTCAACATTTTCACTGGGAAACAAGGTTACTGGTAGTGCACCTTTTCAGCTGCACATTAGGTGAACCCAAAATTATTGTCTCGTACCTTGTAAGCCTAGCACCGGTCATGTGCTGCGTTCGGGAACGTGTCTCGACTGAGTGAGGGACCATGACTGTTAAAGGATGTCCCATCACTATTCCTTCGCTTTGATTTAGGCTGATACCAACTGCTGCTACGGCACGCAAGCACCCTGGCAGTGCTGCTGCGACCGGATCCAAAGTAGCTGAAAAATATGCTACTGGTCTGTTTACGCCACCATGGGCTTGAGTCAAGACAGACAAGGAACATGCATCACGTTCAAGACAAAACAATGTAAAAGGCTTTGTGTAATCAGGCATACCTAAAGCTGGAGCCCTGCACATGCATTCCTTTAATTCAATGAAAGCATTAATCTCATCTCTCTTCACCTCTATTTCATCCAGCGCATCTTTCTGGGTCAGTTTCAGCAAAGGTTTGGCTAGAGTTGAGAAATTGGGAATCCATTGGCGACAGTAGCTCACCATTCCCAAAAACTTTCTCACCTCTCTTCTTGTCTTCGGTGGACTCATTTGAAGCACACTTGTTATTCTCTCTTTCATAATTCTTCTTGACCCTTTCTCTATTTGGTGACCCAAATATTTCACTTTCTTATGGCAGAACTGTAATTTTGAAGGGGACACTTTCCTTCCCAAATGGTTCAATAGGGCAATGATATCAGCTGTACAGTCACTTTCTGTCTTGGATGCGATCAGCAAATCGTCAATGTACTGTACAAAGGTTGATTCAAATGGTAATTCCAATGATTCCAAATCTTTCTTTAGAATCTGATTGAAAATTAATGGTGACTCCGAAAACCCTTGAGGACTTCAACACCAACTGTAGAGTCGGTCTAAGAATTTGAAACAAAAGAGAAATTG
The DNA here is from genome assembly GCF_031143425.1 of Pleurodeles waltl. Lineage (NCBI taxonomy): Eukaryota > Metazoa > Chordata > Amphibia > Caudata > Salamandridae > Pleurodeles > Pleurodeles waltl. The sequence goes on from NC_090440.1 coordinate 1,089,804,453, forward strand.
GCTGTCCTCGTGAAGAGACACAGAAAAGAATGCTTGTGACAAGTCGATGACTGAGAACCACTCAGCATCACAGGGAACTTGAAACATTATCACAGCTGGATTTGGTACTACGGGACAACATTTGACTATTATGTCATTAAGGGGCATATTTATACTCCGTTTGCGCCGGAATTGCGTCGTTTTTTTTACGCAATTCCGACGCAAAACTAACTCCATATTTATACTTTGGCGTTAGACGCGTCTAGCGCCAAAGTCCATGGAGTTTGCGTAATTTTTTAGCGTGGACACTTACTTTGCGTTAATGAGATGCAAGGTAGGCGTTCCCGTCTAAAAAATTGACTCCGAGGCATGTGCGCCGTATTTACACTCCCGGGCAAAATTCACGCCCGGGAGTGGGCGGGTCAAAAAAAATGACGTCCGGCCGCTTTTGCGCCGTTTTTTAGCGCCTGGAAAAGGCAGGCGTTAAGGGACCTGTGGGCTCTGAAGGAGCCCAGAGATGCCCTCCCATGCCCCCAGGGACACCCCCTGTCACCCTTGCCCACCCCAGGAGGACACCCAAGGCTGGAGGGACCCATCCCAGGGACATTAAGGTAAGTTCAGGTAAGTCATTTTTTTTATTTTTTTGTTGTGGCATAGGGGGGCCTGATTTGTGCCCCCCTACATGCCACTATGCCCAATGACCATGCCCCGGGGACAGAAGTCCCCTGGGCATGGCCATTGGGCAAGGGGGCATGACTCCTGTCTTTGCCAAGACAGGAGTCATTTCTATGGGGGTTGGGAGTCGTAAAAAATGGCGCAAATCGGGTAGAGGCGAAAAATTTGCCTCAGCCTGACTTGCCCCATTTTTTGGCGCCCAAGCTCCATATCCCCCTACGCCGGCGCTGCCTGGTGTACGTCGTTTTTTTCCACGCACACCAGGCAGCGTCGGCGGCTAACGCCGGCTAACGTCATTGATTAAATACGGCGCCCGCATGGTGCTTCAGAATGGCGTTAGCCGGCGCTAATTTTTTTCACGCAAAACTGCATTAGCGCAGTTTTGCGTCAAAAAGTATAAATATGGCCCTAATTTTCCTCAAATCCTGAACAATCCTGACCTTTCCACTTGGTTTTATTAGTCCCATGATTGGTGAATTACATGGACTGCTTAACACTTCTTTCAGTACTCCCTGTTTTACAAACTCATCAATGAGTTGGGCGACTTTCATGAGGGTGTCTTGTGCCATATGGTATTGTGGGGTCTGGGGAAAATTTACATTGGGTTTTACTGTCACTTTCACTGGTTCTACTCCTTTGACCAATCCTACTTCTTTCCCTGTCATATCCCACACTTCCTTCCCAACTGTTTCCTGTAACTCAGCAGGAATATCTGCTTCAGTGAGCATTGGATAAAGAGTAATCAGGGGATACTCTTCATCGACAGTTTCCACTACGTCTCCTCCTAAACTGTCCTCTTCTTCCTCATCACTGTTTGTCTGAATTTTAATTCCATCATTTGAACACATAATCGAACACCCCAATTTGCACAATAAGTCTCACCCTAATAATGATATCGGGCTTGAGTCACACACCACAAATTTATGTGACCCTTGATAGTTACCAATTCTGACTTGCACTGGATCTGTGATTGGGTTTGTCAGGTACCTATTTGCTACTCCCACTACTTGAACTGTTCTCCCTGAAAGTGGCAAGTTTGGTACTTCGATGCTTCTAACTGTAGAGCGTGTAGCTCCTGTGTCAACCAAGAATGAAACGCAGTGACCCATAACTCTTCCTTCCACATACGGACCCTTTTGATCAACTTCCAAGGATGCTGCAAGCATACAATTTCCCTCCTCATCTGAACTTTCACTCTCCCACGCATTGTTGCTTTCCATTCTCACTGTGTAACGGGAATTGGTGTACTGTGTCATTTTGGTTCATCCCTTGACCCGCGACCTGTTGAGGATGCATTACTTGTTGCTGATTCATTGGTGCTAAGGGTATTTGCATTTGCTGATTAGGTACCATAGGAAACTGCTGTTGCATTGGCTGCAACTGTGCCATTTGTGCACGGGACATTTGCACCTGCTGCGGTTGTATGGGTTGTAAACCCTGCATCGGATTTATATTATTTTGAAAATTTGGATTTGGACCTCTCAATTTCGGTCCTCTCATATTCTGAAATGCATTGACATCATTGTTTTGCTGACCTACACCTTCCTGCACCATCATTGGGCATTCCCGTTTCCAATGCCTGACGATTCCGCACGTGTGACATGGCATCACCTTCTTCATTGCCTGTATACCGTTTGGAATCATAACAGTATTTAAATCAGGACCATTATTCACAAAACCTCCTCGGCCTCTGCCTCTCATTTGTGGCTGAAACATAGCATTTCCCTGCTGTTGCTGCTGCGGCAACTGTTGTTGGAACCCTTGCAAACCTTGCAAACCTGTCTGAGCTGCTCCAAGCTGCATCACCATCACCTTTTCTTTCAACCTTTTCTGCTTTGTCTCAATCTCATCACTGCAGTATTTTGCATAGTTCAACACCTCATCAATCGACTTTGACTGCCAACAAATCAAATGCATTTTAATCATCTGGCTGATCTCCGGTCTCAACCCTTCCACAAATCTGAACACAAAATGGAGCATGTCCTTTGCCTCGATCGTTTCCGTGCCACTGTAATTTTTAAACGCTTTCAACAATCTCTCATAATATGCATGTATTGACTCTTTAACTTCTTGTGCCATTCTATCAATCCTCTGCCAATCCACATCTTTCGACGCAACCTTTGTTTTCAAGTGCTCAATCACCTTATGGTATAAACTCATTACCGTAGGTGATGGTGCACCTGTGTCCCTATCTCTTTCTGGTTCACTTGTCGGCCAACCTACAGCCCTCTTACAATCTTCCCATAAATCTGCCGGAACCACAATTTCGAATAAGGTGTTCAGGTCTTCCCAAAGACATTTTGCGAGTTTCACAAATCTATCTGTTTGTTGATACCATTCAATCGGTTTCTCTCTTAATTTAGGGAAATCGTCCGTAAAGGATTGAATATCGCACCTGTGCCACGGTACATGTACAAGTTTTCCCCCTGCTGTTTCTCTCATTGGCAACATGGTTATCAGGTCGTCATTCTGTTGTGCTTTTTCATTCCGATCTGGGGTACTTTCCTTCTTTTTGTCCTTTTTCCTAACCCATCTACTTTCCCACTTGTCTAAACATCTCCAGACCTGGGCGCTCTGCAGTATCTCCTTAAGGTGTGTTTTCATCCCTGCAGATCTCATGTGCTCAAAATCTTTTGTCTCAAAATCTAGCCTGTAACTTCTGCCCAAGTGTTTAGTCTTACCTATATCGATCTTGTTTCTGTCTGCAATTTCTTGTAACTTCTTATGTATGTTGCTCACTTCTCTTGTAATCCTAGGGCACATGTATCTCAGCTCTTCTTCTGTGTATGATTCTAACCTGTTCAGACCCATCGTTCCCTCTACTAGTTTATCTGCTTCCATGCCCAGTCTTATTTTATTCAGGTATTCTTTTCCCTTCCCGCTGGGTGTACTCTGTGGGGAGTTCAGACTGTTGAACCATTGTGTTAGCTGTTGTGCGTTCAGTCCCATCAGTGTAGCACTTACATCAACTGCCACTGGTGGTTGCTGCAACGTTTCAGTTTTTGAAGTCAACGGTACTAATAGTGGTGGATTTGACCTTACCACAGTCGACGGAGCACAAATTGGAATTGGACTAAATCCCGACAAGGACCCAGATCCATTTGGCAGTGTTGCTATCGGAGTCGTTTCTGGAGTGTTTTCTATGCATCTTCTCCCTGTCTCACTTTGTGTCATTACCCCCTGATCGCATATGTTTGGGTTTGCCTGTATATACAATGGCACTGGTGGACCTACGGTGATAGGCAGAGATATTGCATCTGGATTCTGTCTGTTCCCCGAATTCCGTGGCATGTTAATACCCACATTATGGTTCATCATTGCTGGCATACCTAACTGGCTCTCTTTTACTCGAGTGTACCTCTGCACTTCTTGTACCTGCTTTTGAGGCCTCAAAATGTGTGTTGATTCGGCTTGAATCAATGTTGGTCTTTGATAATTCTGTCCTCCCTGCGCCATTAAATCAGAAGTCATTCCCAGATTATGCTCATCACAGCAGCGCCTTTGAGCCTGCGGCTGATAATTATCGACAGGATTCAATTTAGGCACGTCAGGATATATCCTCTGAATTTGTGGTATTTGTGGTGCAAAGGGCATATTGGAACTGCTCTGCCTCTGGGATATTCTCAAATTCGGTGTCACATTACCTTGTATTGGTTCTGGAGGGGCAGTACTGATGCTTGAGCCTCTTTCGCTTTCCACATATGGTGGCGGGCGATCATTTAGCAATTGTATAATGAACTCCTCATCGTCTGACTCGTCTGACCTTTTTGAATTTCTGTTGTTTTCTATATCTCTGGACTGACTCCTGTTTGTTTTATAGGTAGCTTTCCTTCCTTCCGTCTCTACTTCATCAGTAATTGCTGGAAACAATTTAATTCCCTGCAGTACGTCTGATCTCCAAACCTTTTGTGTGCTATCCCATCTAGCATCCGCTAGTGTCTTTTCTACTTTTCTTATTCTTGTCTCAAATTTCTTTTGTTGTTGGTTTCTAGCTATTAGCTCCCAAATTGCTAGTGCCTCAAACTGTGCTGGTCTTGGAGGTACTTTCATGTCGTATTGCGCGAATCTTAGATTCTCCAAAACTCTTAGATTAAACGACCCATGGATAGGGAATGCTACACTTCCATGCTTCTCTGTTAATTTGCACCATTGCTTTAACCATAGACATAGTGCGACACCCTTTTCTTCAATTACGATATAAGCTGGTGTACCCTCAGGCGGTGTTTCTTCTCCTACATTTGCTTTAATATATACATCTCCCCTCAAGGCACTCTTGAATGCTTTGAAAAATGTAATCTTTCCGTCTTTTATTTTTCTAGAATATGTAATCAATAAGTGACTTTAATTCCCGGAATACTCTTCGCTTGCCTTTCCCCACCAATTGCGCTTCACGGACTGCGTCCAATCCGTGCGCGACCCTTCTCACCTACCAACCTATCCCAGCGCGGCTCCTAGTGACGTCACACTCACACACTGCGCCTGACAAAGTCCCGCGGCTTGTCCTCTTTCATTCAACTTCAATCAAAAACTAATTTCCGCAATATATCGCGAGCACTAACCAAAAAGAAGAAAACAAATCTGTTGGTTTACTACAGGAAGGGGTAATACAATCGCTTCAGAAACCTTAGGGATTTTTCACTAGCCTCAGCAGTTATTCCATCTTTCTCGGTTTCCCGCTCTTGCAAGCAAAATTTGACCCGCAAACTTTACTCTCAACTGATCAATGAACTATTCTAGTGCACCTTAGAATTCGTCAAATCTCAAAGTCGAAAATTTTCTTTCATTCCTCAATATTCATACTGACTTGTTGACCACGCCCGATCAACCTATTAAACCGAACAGATTACAACATCAATCAAGTGTCTCATACACTTTTCAACATACTCTGGAGTCTCTTGACCTCGCAGGGCCCGTCTCAACATCAACAACCACGTGGACAATTTTTCCTGCACAAAGCGCTACATACATGTGAAGTTCGACGACTTTCCTACTCTCACACCTTGGAGTAACACTCCTCTAAATTGGAGTTCATAACCCCCTAAAATCCTCGCAAACTTCTCAATTATTCTGCGGCAATAAGCTGTGCAAGCGCAAAATCCTATCTTCTCTCATACCGTCACTAGAAACGCCGGAAACATTCTCACACCTCCATTTCCTCCATTCGCAAGCTCCGAGATTCCGGGAAAGTCATTGGGGATTTAGGGCATCATCATCTCTCCAACTTGTTTCATCAAAGAAAATTCTAACTTGACTCCGTCTATTGTTCGGATTGGGTCCCAAAGGGCGTAACCATCCTCTGCTACCATCTACCATAACGCGTCCAGCACTTATAAATTACCTGTACCTGGACACGTTGGAGGTCGGTGAACCTTTTAGCCGAGTTGGGCTCTCCTCATCCTAGAATAGTTGGATTTCTCAAACCAATAATCAATAACTATTGTAATCGATAGCCAAATACTCAATTAATAGATCAATAATAACATTTAGGAATCAAATAACAGTTGGTATTTCGACACAACATGACCTTTCAGTCATGAATAACCACATCAGTTTATTAAAAGTTAATGAGTTTATTTCCCTATATTAACAAAGCTAGCACATTGTATATAAGTCTCAAATCCAAATGATATGCATACAAACATTACTAGCTGTCCATAACGGCGGAAGAAACGTTAATCTATGCAAAATCTGAATTATAATGCATTCAGTTATAGCAATACAAATCACTAATATGAGTAATTGAATTTGACTAATTGCATACATCGGTCAGCAGGACAAGATTTCAATTCAACATGGTGCGTCAAGTGCATACCTTGACTAACCTCTAATTAGCATTGGCATGTGGGGCTTCATGCAAAACGAATTTAGTCAACACAAATTTGGAAAACTTCTAGCTTGGGCCCTACCAAAATAGCAGTTGGTACCTAAAAGGAAAAACACAATGCATAATACAGTTATCCTTTCATAATTACCAAATACAATCAGCATTCAAGAAAGTCTTCGTCCTTCAGGTAGCGGTTCGATCAGCATGGGGCAGATCTCAAAGGGGCAGAATTAAGGGCAAGTTTCCTTGCAGCAGCAAGGAGAATGGGGCAAAGTTACTGCATGGACAAGACGGGGCAATTTAAAGTTAAAGTCTCTAGGGTGAAAATTCTCAAAGTCTCTTTCTCTGGAATAGAGAAAAGGGCATCAAGATGTCGTCCAAGATGGCGTCTGGCATTTAGCTTCAAAGATGGCATCAAGGAAAAATGGCTGACTTCTCTTTGTCCGGTGGGTTTAAGTAAGAAACATTCCAAATTCAGCAGGATCTTCCATTGGAGGGTTCATAGGGTGGCTTCAATTTGACCAATGGAAAATGTCTTTCTCCTAGTACTCATTTATGCATACATTGTCCTTGGAGCCTTGGAACACAAGTTGCAACATAGTTTGCCAATTATTTCGATATCAGTACTCTTATTGTCCGCACCTGCAGAGACTAACCTTGGATCAAAGGGGATGAAACTTGCCTAGCACGAAACCTTGGAGATAACTATGTTAGTCATCCCTACTGGAAAAATACAACCTTAAAGTAAAATATTCATTTTATTAGTTCAAGGAAAAGCCACGCAGTTAGAATTTGAGACCAGGCAACTAGGCCAAAGCCTCTACTAAATTTAAGCTATACACACACAGTTTCAATAAGAAATCATGGCACACATTTGCAATTATAACGGATTACTACAATTTTCAGTTCTTCGTGATTAATTAAGCTTGTTTATAATAATGGCGAACTACTCCGTGGGCACAATTTTCCACGTACATTATTTTTCTTTGCTAAAATCACACTACCTTATATGATTTTGTTACATGATATATGAATATTTGTTAGTCCTTCTTTTTCTGCGTCATCAATAATGACAGCACGGAAACAACCAAACTCACTCAGTAAAGATTAATGCTGAAAAACAATAATTGAAAAAGTCACTCGAACAGCCATTTCATCTCTGACATCCATCTACAACTGTGCCATAACTTCCAAAACTTGTCAGGGTAAATATTGAGCACAGATAATTATTATCCCACCAAACGACACAGTGACATCAAATAATTCAAGCTACATGGTCTCATGCACTTCGTAAGACAACACATGAAAGTAAACATCAGGAAGGTCCACTCACCATATCATGTTAATGTTTTGGACGTCTGCAAGAATCTGGGCCAAAATAAACTACGTTTTCAAACTAATAAATTCAATTGGTCGATATAGTAAGGATTAAGAGTAGGGTTAAGTTTTCTTTTTCTCTACACGGAGGCAGTGCGAGTAACTTCCTGTCCCATGTCCTGCTATTCTGGATCTATAGATCTTAAATTTTATACCCCCTGCAGAAGTTCCTAACATTTAGATTAAGGAAAATGTAGCCTGAATGGAGGCATACGGGTAAAGTGTAGAGTACAGACATTTCTTGCCACTACTAAGACCAATCAGCAATAGTTATTTGAATCCACTGCTGATTATGGAGTTCAAAGCCTTACTTCAACTGGAAGAAAGTGAATCTACTCGTATAGAACCTAGAAAGATGATGGAAATCCAGGGAAATCATTGGTATCTCTTAGCCTCTGCTTAGACGTCGTCTAGCCTCTTGACAATGAGTGACTGAGCCTGAGAAATGGGAGCCAACTACAGGCAGGTTGGAACAAAATAGAGTTCTGGATATGGAAGACTGAAAGCCCTTTGATTGATGGAAATAAGACTGTGGTGTGGCTCTTACCACTTTCATTGATTTCATCTGGCCTTGATGTCCCTTTCTTATACAGCTGTAAAATACTTACTTGCACTCTTGCGATTTAGATTACTTTCTTCTAGGCCTTAGAGTTTAGGTCTGAAGATTTTATTCATGATTACATGTGCATGATAAGACACAAGTTCATCCCCCGTGTGATGGCGTCTAAGAGGTCTAAGGACTGAGTACATTCTATTCAGCAAATTCTTTGTCCAGGTAAAGCATACACCTATATTTCACGGTGGCATTCACAGAGAGAAAATAATTGTAATGCAGAACTTTCCTTATAGAAGTGTCCCATATGTAATCATCAGTACATTGGCATTAGGTTGTCTGACTGAGAGAACTGAGAGACTGATGGACTGCTACTCCATCTCGCTGTAGGATTCCAGACATGTTTTATTTTTCTTGGCCTTCAAGGCAGCTGTCATTAGCACACATTACTAAGCTGGGGCTCCAGAGAAAGAAATTGGATTGTCTTTTTTCTAAGACACTGAGGTGAGTGTGGCCTCTTGTGAATAGCCTAATTAAAGCAGGTAAAGGACCATCTGGAGGCCTGATGATGCTTGGCTACCCTGCTGGCCTGAGACAGAGTAGCTGCTGTGGCACTGCTGGAAACGATGTAGGAGCTGGTGCTTGCAGAAGAAGACCCTTGAGAGTTTGAACCTGTACTGGAGACTCTGGAAGCTACACAAGGAAACCTGACGTTTAATAGGCGCCAGTCCCAAAGGAGCTACTTAACTTCCTTGAGCGAGCAATCAAAGCATCCAATATTGGATCTGAGCTGACAAAGATGTCAGCTTATTGGTGAGTCTGCAGCTTGGATATGTGAGAAAAGGAGAAAGCCAAGCCAACTTAAGATTCAGCTGTTCCTCGTGTGACGATTAGAGGTGTGACACCACCATGCCATAAACTCCACCTTTCTAGTGAGGTGGACAGCTAGAGAGGCTAGAGAAAACAAAGCAACAATAGCAGCTGTGAACCTCTAGGGGTCTAAAGTTTGAGTCTGTAGAAGAGATCCCTGTCTTATATCCTGTCCCTCTGAGATCTGAAGAAGAGGATGGTGTCATATACTCCTGGGAGTGGTGCCCATCTGTTGTCTTAGCAATCTGCATACAAGACTTCACCTCATGCTTGAACAAAGGGACAGAAGTAGGTGTAACTGTTGTCTTTTGGGGGCCTAATTTTATTTGTGCACCTCTTATATCTTGAGCCACTGAGGTCACAGGAGAGCACAACAGAAGACAGGCATCTCTGCAGAAAGGCACCTTGCTTGCACGTATGGTAACCCTTTTCTTCTCAGTAGTATTCCAGTGAGCCCGATTGCTTGGTAGGAGCAGGAATCAGGATCTTGACTCGCCTTGTTATGCTGAGGTAAAGAAAGAGAGTGCACACAGCAGGAGCAAGGCTCCCTTTCCAGGTGCACCCTGACTGAGATCGGGTCCTTTGACTTGCTCACACTGAGGAACAGCTGGCTGATATCAGTGCTAAAAGTCATTGGCATGAAACTCAGAGAAAGGGGCTGTCTGAGTCGAATAGTGCAATGGCATTGCGGGCCGTCTGTGCACGGACAAGGAGTGAAACTCCACCCAGAAAGGGAACAGATATCCCAAGATACTTGACCCTGAGTGACTCTCTTGAGAGTTTTTTCTTTTCATCTATGTCCAATCAAAACCAGATTTAGTTTAAACAAGCTGCTAGGTGTTGTTGAAAACATTGTTGTGTGACCTGATACTCATACTCCCCAGGGTTAAAGTCACAGCTTGTGTAGGGCCAGTCAGGGTGGTCTCCATATTGGAGCTGCGACATGTGGTGCCTCGCAGGCCTACAGAAAACATTCTTGATTTTTTTCTCTGTAAAGATGAAACCCAGAGTTTTCCACTAGATGGGGGGGTCACTCTAACTCCATATGTATGCATGATGGTCCAAAGGAAACCTTATGCATCGCATGACTGCTCACCAAACTGGTGATTATTGCAAATTACTGGTATTGCAAGACATGTACCTTAAAAACAGAGGGCCTCCTTTACAGGTTTATGGCACAGGGCAGCACAGAAAGTCACTTTGCTGCGCTCTGCTGCATCAAAAAGAAAGGTACGGTGCATTCCTGTCCCTTCTGTCTGTTCCTGCGGACAAATTGGTGCCTAGCCCCAACGCAGGTACCCTTGCACCATGATGCAAGGGTGTCTGCGTTGTTGGCATGATTGTTTTTGTGCAGGAAGGGGCACCTTCCTGTACAAAAATAAACAATGAGGGCATTTTCCTATTTCTGTGTCTGCTGAGGAATGCAGCAGACATCGAAAGAGGAAAACAAACTAGGAGAAATACAATTATTTAGCCTTGTTACGCCTCCCCTGGGGAGGTGCACAGTTTTGGTGCATTCCCAGGTTTACAGAACCTTGTAAATCTGGGAATGTGTCAAAGCCCACAGGTGTTGCATAGGAAATCCCACTGCAACGCCCATGAAACGCCTCCTTGACTTCATATGTATGAGGTCATGCAAAGCCATGCAAGGTGGCTTTGAGTCACCTCAAAGATATGATTGAGAGGCCCGTGCCACCGGAACGTCATAAAATGTGAGCTCCAGCAACACAGACCTCTTGTAAATGAAGCCCAGAGTACTGCATAATATACTGCTGGTTCTGAGAAGAAATAAAAATAGAGAATTAGAAAGGAGTAAATTAATCAGAGAAAAATTGTTCTTAGCCCCTTGTACTAATAATTTGTGGAGCCAGAGGGTAACACGTATGGATGGAGGGAAAAAAGAGAACTGATGTGGGATATGTCTTACATACTTCCATGTCTGTGGTAAAGGATTTACATAGCAATCTCAAACAGATAAAGTCAACCAGTCGACCAGTCAGGGATTACTTGTCTTATACTGTATCACCTGGAAGCAAGTACCACTGGTATCTAGAGGCTTAATCTTACTGTTGGACCGAAAACTGAACACCAGGTACACCCCTTTAATACTTGACTCTACCAGGGAAGTGAAGTCAAGCAGTCCAATACTCCACCATGGAAGTGGTGTGGGGTATAAGACTCAGCACTCAACAGTCATTGGTTGACATATATTAAGTCATGGTCCAGCAGTACTTCATTAGTAGAAAAGAGTGATCTTTAAACTTACCCCTTGGTATGGAAATAGGTAGTCTTTTCTGGTTCAGTACATTATCCCATGGTACTGTGCAGGGGAAGCTTTATGGTGCCTAGCAGGGGATATTGTCTGGTTCTCTGATTATTCTCAGTCACAGCTGAATCTCTCAGCTAGTCCCCTTCTGAATAGCCTTGGGAGATAATGTCACAGTACCTTTCTTATTCCTGAGACTGAAGTTAATGAAGTTCCTTTAAAGGCATTGAGTGTGTGCACCACTGTCAAGATGCCCCGTTCCAAGGAGAAACACACAGGCCTACAGACCCAATTGCAGTTTGCCTCCTGTGTAGTTGTGTCAATGTCGCTCATATCAACTCAACTCCTCACGGCCTCTGCTTCTTCTGGGCAGTGTCTTCTTTGTGCAAGAACACCTCCAATATATCTCCTGAACAGTCAGTCAACCCTCGTCCTCAAAGTAAGTGGCCTTCCTGGCAAAAGCAGCAGGGCTTCAACAGGTTTCCTGGCCTCAAAACTAGCAAGGGGTATTGACCATCAGTATCCCACCAGTGGAGTTCAAAAATATATCACAGTCACCCCTAGTGTGGGACCCTAGGCTTCTGGTCAGAAATTCTCTACACACTGAATGGACGTTTCTGTCTCATATTTAAATACCCAAGTATCAGAATTATTTGCGTATTCCAGCAATTCAGTTCTGTGACAGCTTCTGGGCAGTTTTGAACTTTTTTAAATTCTGTGCAGATTATTCTAGCCATGATCATTGGTACAAGTATGATAAGGAAAGCTGGACTATGTTTTTGCTGTTTTTGTTTGCTTTGCACACTTTACCACTGCTGACCAGTGCTAAAGTGTAAGTGTTCCCTGTATAACTTGTATGTGTACAATGGCTTATCCATGATTGACACATTTGATTTACTAGTAAGTCCCTAGTAAAGTGCACTAGAGGTGCCCAGGGTCTGTAAATCCAATGCTACTAGTGGGCCTTCAGAATTGGTTGTGCCACCCACATTAGAAGCCGTGTAAACATGGCTCAGACCTGCCACTACAGTGTCTGTGTGTGCAGTTATAAACTGCCAATTCGACTTGGCAAGTGTACCCACTTACCAGGCCTAAACCTTCCTTTTTTATACATGTAAGGCACCCCTAAGGTAGCCCCATGGGCAGGGTGCAGAGTATGTTAGAGGTGGGACATGTACTTATGTGTTTTACATGTCCTGACAGTGAAATGTTGCCAAATTTGTTTTTCACCATTGCAAGGCCTATCTCGCTCATAGGTTAACATGGGGGCTGCCTTTAAATATTATTAAAGCGCAGATTCCCTTTGGGAGCAGATAGACATGTGGAGTTTGAGGTCTCTGAACTCACAATTTAAAAATACATCTTTTAGTGAAGTTGGTTTTTAGACTGTGTGTTTGAAAATGCCACTTTTAGAAAGTAGGTCTTTTCTTGCTTAAACCATTCTGTGAGTCAACTTGTTTGTGGATTCCCTGTCTGGGTCAGTTGGACAGTTGAGCTGTTTGCACCTCTCCTCTACACAGTGACACAAATGGAGCTGAGGTGTAGCCTGCATATCCTGATGGGCCATCTGGGCTGAGGGGAGGAGTGGTCACTTACACCTGAAAGGGCTGTGCCTGCCATCACACAATGCAGTCTCTAACCCCCTGTTGTGTGTCAGGGGCCTGGCCTGGGTAAGGCAGGATATTGAAAACAACATAGACTTCTCTTTGAAGTAGGCCTACTTCAAAGGCAGAAAGGGGTATTAGAAGACCACCCAAAACCCCTGAAAATTAGATTACTTCTGCAACCAAGAGGAACCTCTGCCAAGGAGAAGATCTGGAGAAGCTGGGGGAGGAGTACTGCCCCTTTGCCTGTGACTGTGCTTTGCTGGGTTGGCCTGCAGTAGGTGCTTCTACCTGGGAGAGGGCAAAGACCGACTTTTGTGTGACTACCCACTGGTGAAGGATCTCCAAGGCTTGAACTGAGCTTGTCTCCTGTTGTTGAAGTCTCAGGGACATCAAAGACTTCTATCTGCCAGCACTTGGGCTTTCTGATGAGAGTCCTGCCTGCCAAGTGGTGCCCTAACCTGTCTCTAGGCCCTTGAAAGGTGCAGCTGGTGGGAAAGGAAGGAAATACACGCAAAGACCACTGTACGGGGAAACGTTTGACGCACCACCCGCCTCGCGGCTGAAAAACGAAGTGCCGCCAGCATTGTGGCTAACATCAACACTCCAGATGCGTTGCGGCTGGAAGATCAACACAACACGGCTGCTGTTAATGACGCAAGCCCCCACGCAGCGCGGTTTCTTGACACCGTGCAACCGGATTTCCAATCAACATCGCTGAGCGCGGAAAATCAACGCATTGCCTGCCTGGACCCGAGATGCCCATCCAGATCGATGCACCGCTCTCTTGCGGGAGAGAAGAAACACTGCACGCCGACCCGACCGAAGGAGGAACGACGCACGTTCTCGCTTGCGAGTGAGAAATCGATGCATCGCTGACCTTCTCCGATGCATACTCACCTGTGCGGCTTTATTTTGACTCTACCCAGGTACTCTTGTACGCTAACAACGTTCTCACTGTTTTCTACAGGATTTAAGACACTTTTTGCTTTTTAAATTCATAACTTGACTTGTGTATGTTGGATTTTTGTCATTTTGGTTTTGTTTTGTTTAGAGAAATATTACCTATATTTCTAAACCTGTGTTGTGCCATTTTGTTGTGTTTTCATTGAGTTACCGTGTGTGTTGGTACAAATACTTTACACATTGCTTCTAAAGTTAAGCCTCCCTGATCGTGCTAAGCTACCAAGGGGGTGAGCGGGGGTTAACTGAGGGTGATTCTCCTTTACCCTGATTAGAGTGAGGGTCCTTGCATGGGCAGGGGTAACCTGACAGCCAACCAAAGACCCCATTTCTAACATTAACCATCTACCCATCTGTGCTACATGCACAAGCATTCCTACAATGAATGAGTGAAGGACTTGGTTATAGGGGACTGACAGATCAACCTCAACTGTGGAAGAGACTGGTAAGCTACTCTACAAAGGAAGACAACAGGGGGAAATGTCCTGCCTTGCAATACAATAATTTTGATGCCCCCAATGCAGGTCCTTCACAGCCTGGGGAGAATCCAGTAGTCACTGTCCAACGAACAGGAGGTCGCTTAATGTGTCCTCCCCACCACAGAGCTCCATTCTGTGGCTCATTTCACATCAGGAAAATCCCTTAGGATACTAACATGTTCCTCAAGCATCTTCAGGTGGGTGTCAGAAACATTAGATTCCCATGGGGACTTCAAGGCAGAGTGCATGCTCTCCAGAGCCACACAGGTGATCTTTCTCCATCCTATACCTTAACTATATTTGGCAATAACAAGGCATCTTCCAAAAATCATTTGATGTCCATTCCTCTGAAATGTCATTTGCTATAACTCCTTTAGTGGAAGAGCTGCTGTCTTTCTGATGGCAGATCGTCAGCCAACTCCGCAAGCAGAAACACATTCCCTTTCTCATATCCATAGGCAAGAAAGGCCTAATGTAGGGAAGTCCCTCCAATGTCATTCCTGTCAGGTTTTTCATGCCTAAGACCATCAACAGCATCATGGCGGCCGGAGCATGAAAATTCCAGAATTCTAAGAAAGCTTCCAGTGCAAATCTTTGTGCTGGAGCACAGCAGATCAGTGGCCAGTCTTATTTTTCAAATAGTGACATTGCCCTGTTAGCCTCAGAATGTCCAGCAAAAAACTCTCCATCAAAGAGGTGGACGAAGCTACTGTAACATAAAACAAAAAAAGCAGGTGGAGAATTATGTATTCGGCAAGGCGTCTACTTCTGGGGCTGCAGGGCACACATAATGTTTTAAGAAAGAAGGCCACCATCACCCACAGGAGGTACACCCCAGAACGCAGACTGTAATGGGAGGACCCCAACCTAAGGTACGAACACAACAGTCACAGCAATACCGTTTTCCTACATTGATAATAGAGGAATAAAAAGTTGTGACTCTGATTATATGTCTCCTCTCCCTCGGTTTTGTCTCTTCCCACGGGTTCCATAAATAGAACTGATAGTCATTAAACTGAAGATGGTGTCCCCAGTTCTGATGAAAGGAGCAAGCATAATAATCAAAGCACACTCCTCACTTGGATTTAGAAGCAGGCAAAATCAACGTAGAATAAACAGTAATAAAAATAACAATGTCTCAGTAGCTAAACGATTAAAGTAAGGTGTACACTCTTTGCTGCTGTCAAAAAAACATAAGATAAACTAAATCAACCCAAAGAACGTTTTGAACATGCAAGGCACTGCAATGGTGAACTCTGGAGGTCTCCTGACACATCCATCCTGGTAAATATGTGGTTGCAAACACACTTGGAATCTGTCTCTGGCAGACTTTATGGGCCTCATTTACTACAAACGCGTGCATCGCTCACGATGCCCCAGTTTGCTTGTGCCACCCTGCGCCCCTCTAACAACACCATGGTAGTGCTGTATTTACAGTACAGTGCATCATGGTGCTCGTTAGCACAGCTGCATCAGAATTTCTGATGCAGTTGTGGCTCTTTGATGGACTAACGTCAAAAATGTTGATGCTAGTCCAGCATGCCTCGGAGAGGCCCATAGAACAAAGCACAGTACCACTTTAATGCCTGCCCTGAGTAGGCTTCAAACAATTATGCTAGAATGACGCAGTGAAATATTTTGGATTTCACTGCGCCATTCCTAAGGGCCTCCTTGTGGGGGAACACCACCCTTGCAAGTATAATGTGGCGCAAGGGTTTACAAACTGGCGCTATGGTACCATTGCACCAGTGTGTAAATACGGGCACGTGGTGGAGGACTATTCTGCACCGCCATAGCGTCAGAAAAAAATGATGCTACCGTGGCACAAGGGGCTTGTAGCTGAGCCCCTATGGGTAGGCTAGTGCCTCCACTTTCTGTGTCTTACCCCCATAGAAGAAGTGATTCAGTGTTTCCTGACTTTCAGGAATGTTGACAAACATGAAGCTAATCTTGGTCTGATGAGCAATGGGAGGAGGCTTTAGACTCTACCTATCTGGTGACCCTAGAGGCATATTTACGAGCCCCTAGTGCCACCGGAGTGTCACTTTTTATGATGCTCTGGTGGCGCTAAGCACTGCTCCATATTTACAATGCAGCGCTAAGTCACTTTTTGTGGCTTATCGCTGCCTTGTAAATATGGGCCCTTCCGATGCAGTTTTCTGCGGCAGAGGGGCGTGCAATGGGTGTTGCTGTGGACGTTCCACTGCAACACCCATTGCTTTTGACTCTGCCCCAGATTTACAAGGAATCATAAATCTGAAGCAGTGCCAAAAACTAATGCACCCTCAGGGTTAGTGTTAGCATGGCGCAACAAGGAGATATACTTTTATTTCTCCTCGTTTTTGTTTTTTCTATGTGTGCTGCATTCTGCAGCATACATAGTAAGAGCAAAACGTTATGAATGATTGTTTATGTGCAGGAAGGCGTCCCTTCCTGCACATAAACAATAATTCAACAATGACTATTTGTTACTTCTATGTGTGCTGCATTGTGCTCCACACATAGAAGTGCCAAATCACCATTGTAGATTGTTTATGTGCAGGAAGGGACACCTCTGGCCCTCTGTGTTTTTCTCCTCAACAGGTAAGAATCCTTCAAGGTAGAAGGTTAGACTGCTGACCTGAGAATCGCCATGGTCATAAGACATACAGAGAGACATAAGCAACATGGCTCAGGAACTTCCCTTCCCACCTTGCTTGTAGAACAACGTGAAGTGTGTGGGATGGGAAGATGTGTATGGCTTGCCCATGTTTGTGCACTGTGCCCCCCTAATCCTTGGAAGTTGGCTGCGACCTGTAGTTTATCTGGTGCAAGACTTTTGGATAGCTGTGACTGGCAAGAAGGGGCAGCGCACCCCTTCTTGCACACGAGATCAGGAACCTAAGATCCTGCTGCTTTCTTGAGTTTAGTTTGATGGTATACTTTTCCAGAAATTTTGAATTCGGGTTTCATAGGTTTGATGTACAATTTCTCCTGAACCTATATGATCTACAGGATTCCTACTCTGTAGCCTGGACAGACATGGCATGTTTAAGGATCAAGCTGTCCTTTCTGCCTGAACCTCGGCTTGCCACAAATGTCAAGTTCAACGGCCCCTCATTTTGCAACTGAAATACTCATGGAAATAATTCTTCTATGATATGGGTACCTCTTCTTATAATCTTCAACTGGCGAACTTTAACTCAAAACACGCGTAGTACTATAAAACAAAAGTTATGAACATGATGATGTAATATTTGGTTTTGAACGAACAATTTTTTACCTCAAAATATTTGTCCTCTTTGATTCAAACAAGGCTGGAGTGCGCTTTTTAAACAACATGATCCGGGTTTAATTGGATTTTTGCCATAAGCATGTCTGTCGAAATGTCTATGTAATGTCCATTGGGATCCGAAGGAGCTGAACTGCAACCCTCTCTGGTCTTCCATTTCCAGTAATAAACACTAACAAGCCTTTAATTGGAGTCTCATATCCTGGCGACTATCTATGCCTGTTACATTTCAATGTATCACTAGCGGGCAAATCACTATCCTGCTGCAATTTTGCTTCCCGACATTCTGACGTAACAAGCTCATAAATGTCTTTGAAATGGCTGACTGAAACAAAATACTCCTCCATGTGCACTATCCACAGATCTACAGCCGCATAATCAAAATAAATTGTTTAGTAGTGATAACACTTAAAACCCAAAGTCCTCTGCATCAGCAGTCACTGTACACTTACAATGAAGTAGCATATGAAATCTACACAGTCATCACTTCAAAATGTAGATTTCTAAAAACCATGCATAGGATGTGTTGACAAAACTATTTACATGAACATTCTCTTCCTTGTAACAGTGCACAGTGCAAACATAGTTGTTTGCAGAGCTTGTGAATGAAAGTTTACATTTAGCTCCTTCTGGCTCAGATTTCATGGTTCGGGCAGATCTGTTGAGCAGAGAAATTCCATCCTCCAAGTATTTCTCCCTACACCCATCTCTGTTCAATCTACTGGTGCTGAGGTTGGGTCTTCAAGTGATACAACCTGTTTCCTTAACCAGTGAATGCAAAATTGAGGAGATTTTGTTCCCGTTGTCAATGTCCTCTGCTTGGGCTGTGGACAACTTGACTTGTCATTGGCCTCAGGGTCCGATATATGCCTTCCTGCCTTTTCAGTTGGTCAGGGATTTTCTGAGGAGACGCAGGAGAGAGAGGGAGCACGTGATTTTAGTCACACCACAGTGGCCTGGGGCAAATTGGCTCCCTCTACTGCAGTTGCTGGGGAGAGGTCCTTTAGCGGTCTGGAGTGGGATCTTCCTGTGGTGCCGTCTCTGCTTGTCTTACGACCCTTCCTCTCGGGTCTTTGAGGAAGTTCATTTAATGGCATGGAGGTTGAACAGAGAGGCTTAACTGATCTGGGGGTTCCTGCGCAGCTGGCAGTGACCTTGCAGGCTTCACAGAGATCGTCCACTCTGCATTCTTATGCCAGATATTGGATGGCCTTTTTTACTTGGTGTTTGAGGAAGCAGGTGGATCCTACAGTGGCCAGTCTATTTCTCGCTTTGCAGTTTTTACAGGGTGGAGATAACTTGGGTTTGTTGGTCGCCACTTTGAGGGTTCAGTGGGTGGCAATTCAGGCATTTCATGGTTCTTAGCAGAATCTAAAGGATGATGGGGGGGCTGATGCCTAGTTTTTTTTAGAGTTTGTTGAACTTGTTTCCCAGAACGGTTCCTTCTTTCCTTAGTTGGGATCTGCAGCTGGTTTTGGATGTCTTGGCTAGGCCTCCATTTGAGCCCCTTGAGGGTGTTGATTTGCTTTTTATAGGTCATTACATCTGCCGGGTGCTTGAGGGAGATGGAGGCCTTGTCCTGTAAGTTTCCTTTCTGTAAGATGTTTCAGGACAGGATTTTTCTTGTTCCGGTTCCTTCATTTGTTCCTAAAGTCAATTCAGCTTTTCATGTGAGCCAGGAGTTGATTATGCTGGCATTTTTTCCTGAGTTGTCCTCAGATGGGGAGTGCACTTTTTGGACATGCAGCGGTCTTTGCTGTGGTACCTGGGCATGGTGAAGTCGTTCTATAAAGGGGGCACATTATTTGTGAATTTTGGTCCTGCTAAGAAAGGGGAGAAGCCTTTTACTGCAACCCTGAGTAGGTGGATCAGTTCTCTGGTCTTGCTGGTGTATGAGTTGAAGGGTGTGGTTCCTCCTCTGGGTGTTCCGGGGCAGTCCATGAGTGGTACAGCAGCAACAGTGGCTGAAGTACAGGGGACTTCAGTGGCAGAAATTTATAGGGTGGTGGCTTGGTCCACTCCCTCCACATTTGCTTGCCACCTTCGGACTGCTGAGCTGGAAGGTTTGGACGATGTATTGGGTCACATAGTTTTGTCCTCTATGATGAAATAGAGGTATTTCTGTGTTTTTTCTGGGCACTCTATTAAAGTTGGGTGTTTGCAACTCTGTTTCTATTGTTACCTGCTATGACTCATTGGTCAAGAAGGAAGGTGAGGGATGGACGGGAGGTAATGCGTCTATTACTTACAGATAATGGCATTACTTCTAGTCCTACTCCATTTCCTTCCTTCCAGGTCCCTCCCACCCTCCTGGTGCTGAACAACTGAGTATCTGGTTGGTTTGTTTACATACAGGATGAGGAGGAGGTGGGGAGGGTTAGAGGGGTCTACTGTAGGCAAGGGTCATTGGTTAAGAAGGAAGGTGAGGGAGTAGGAATAGGAGTAATGACATTATCGGTAAGTATTGGATGCACTTGTGAGATGATCAAAGGAATATCAATTGGGAATGTGTCCTCATATTACTGTACCCCCCTAGAGGATGTACATTACCCTATCCTGTTTCTGTAACTAAACATTTCCCCTTGCACGCAAGTGTACAGTGTATATTAGTATTAGACAACTGTCACTACATAACCGTCTGCATTGGGGGTTTCCTAATTCAAATACCGGCTGCACAAAGTTACTATTCTTTCAGTGTACTGGAATGCATCATGCGTAAAGGCCCTTCACCCCAGGCTGTCGAGAACAGTAGCGTAACGAAGGCCCCTGCAGCCCCCGCAGTACGGGGGGACCCAAACTCCCAGGGGCCCCACCTGCACAGTATTCAGTACAGACAACTTCTGAGTAAGTCTGTTTTCGGGGCCCCTACGAGTGCTTTGCAGGGTGGCCCCTCAAGTTTCATTACTCCACTGGTCAAGAAAGGTCAAGTGCGATGCTCATTTTCTCTAAAACATGTAGTTTTCTGTTGCATCTTGTCATCACAGGAGCCCAGCTTACTGTGGCACATTCAGAGCAAAAATGCCATAAAACTGCTCATAAGATGCCGTAATGAAGTTCAGTGAAGAGAGGTCTGTAGAGGCACCGTCCAGAATGTGCTGTATTTATTTATGATAGATTTGAGGTGGACAGTGTTTGCTAATCATAAATAAATAAAAAATAGGATACTCAACATTTACTCTCTCTATCTTCATTTTATTAACATCATAAAAAATGAAAGGAGGGAATATTTTCCATGCATTAGGAAGATCAGTGGAGTGTAGAGAGTAGAAAGTTCCTTCTTAAGCTCCAGCCGAGCATAGAACATGCACGTGGAGACACAGCAAGAGGAGCCGCTCCACTCATGACTCCCAGGCACTGCTGATGAAAGATTCCAGTAACAATGTGCACCAGGTTGAAAAGAGCAACCTCGGGACCAGTGTACACCAGTTGACTGATTTGTAGAAGAAAAGTGACAAGCTGTCAGCCACTCATATGAGGAAGAATCAGACTCTGGAACAAGACGTGGTGGCACAATTCCATGTCGCCGTCTCAGTCTGGCACACTTTGTGATCCAAGACAAACAATGTCTCTTCCCACACATACATATTCTACACTTTTTTGTTAATTTGTGAAATGACAAAGTAGAGATATCTGCTTTAGAGCTTGGCAAGAAAATGTGGCTGCACGCAACCAGGTTCTACATTTCTTTGCTCTCTCTGTCCGTATTTAGCTTGTTACAGTTCATTATGCTGTGTCAATGTGTATTACAGGTCCTAGAACTGGTTCTTGGCCCTGGCATCAAACCCATAGATCAGCTCAGCCAGCTGTCTTGAAAAAAACACCGCAAACATTACTTTTTCAGCAATACATCCATGCACGGTCTCTCACAAAAAAAATTAAGGAATGAACAACATGTATTCAATTTGTAAGACAGATCTAAAGACAATGGATATCGTTTGCTTTCATTGAAGACTAGTAATAGTATCCTCCAATTCAGAAGAGAAGTGGAAGCCTATTTGTCGCTGCTACATTAGTAGCCATTAGAACCTTATCTAGCTTTGTAAACTTTTTAATAAATGTATTTCTATCCTGATGTCAAGGACACACAATACAAATGAGCAATTACATATATACATTGTAAATGACTTAAAGTAGAAGGACAAAAGAGGCTGTGGAGTCTGTGAGCCAGTAGGGTCCTTTTACAATTGTATATTACTACATTTTTTCCCGAACAGCATTTTTTCCTCAGTGAAGCCTTGTGCAGCCTATTGTACACAAGGAGCTTAATCGTTGTTCTCAGCATAGAAAGTCAAAATCCAATTGCCAGCAATAAAGAACTACATAGAACTGCAAGTGTACATACACAGAAGTGGCGTCCTTGCACAGTGGTGAAAATGGAACCAATGATATCCTCACTGACAACAGAGCTCATAACAGCCAGTTCTTGCTCATTGTTGGAGCCGAGCTAATTATAGTGTGAACAAGTCGACGTGCAACGTCTTGAAGGATCCTGCATTTCACATGCATTTCTGTTACCGGATAGATACAAGAGCACTGGGTGCTGATAACGCCACAAGGCTCCAGATGGTAACAGTTTTGAGGGAATGCATGTTCATTGTGCATTTTACTACAAAAGCCTCTAGCAGTAACCAAATGGAATGGAAACGCAGTAAGCGCTCTTACCATAGCAAGCCCTCCTCGCTAATATTCCAGATTACTTTAAACGTTATTAACATCCAGAAGTGAGCCACGCAAACTGTAGGCCTCTCCGTTCTGTACAGTAACTGAACAGAAGCAGGCAGAAGAAACATCCTAAAAGCATTAGGGTGTGAGGTAGAAAGTCCGCAGCTGACTGTCGCTGCTATCTGTTGTAGTCGGAGGGCAGGAAGGGCCAGATTGTGAACCAAAAGCGGACCTGGCAAAAGTGTCCAAACCAACCCCGCTCCCTTCCTTCTCTCGCCTTCGCTACCTCTCTTCGCCCTCTTTCTCCGCTCTCTCTCCTGAAGCCCCCGTGCCGACTGTAATTACTCGGGGGAGCTTGAGAAAGTGGGGGAGAAGCCAACAGAACGTCCCACCCTAAAAACCGAGCCGCAGTAGCTCCAGCCCACTGGGGAAATGCCTGGTGGAAAAAACATGCAGTCCGGACCTGACGGCAGGGTCTTCGGAAAAGAGCTGCGAGCCACTTAGGTAGGACTTAACTTATTTGTGTCATGATAATAAATGTAGTTACTTGCATTGCCTGAGAAGACTTGCTAGGGCTCCATCCTCCCTCCAGCAGTAATTAGCTGCCAGGCACCACCCAGACACCATTCTGAAAGCATCGAAGTGCATCATTATTAAGGGTGCTCACTCAACCCACAGATATATCACTAAATCATCCCCTTTCCTTATACCCAAAACACACCAATCATGTCACGTCACTACACTATGCCAATTTTCCCTTTTTTTAAATTTGTCCCTCAAGTTTCCCTGCATATTATCCTTTTGGCTCAGTTTTAGGGCAGCAAACTTAAATCTAGTTCTCCTTAGGGACAACATGGGTGTAGTCTATGGTGGGAGAGACTTTAACGTGGTCTCACTCCCCACCCACATAGTCACAAAGAGGTAATCATGAGAGCCCCCTTATTGGAGGTCCCAGCTGGGGGCAGCATATCAATAGTTTTAGGAAGGCGGGAGCTGTATCCAGGGATAATGCCTATTGGCGCCCAGTAAATTAAATCCAGTGACCTCTGGTAACATAGACCACTTGGTGTGTTCATCTTTGTATTGAAATGTTAGCAAACAATGTGTGAGTTGCATTTACAGTAAGGACTGTGAGCATCAGAGTACAGTCAGAAGGCTGATCGAGGCCCTCTGTGAACGTGCCCAGTGTCGCATAGGTACAGGCCTATGTAATGGAATCTGTGTGGAAGGCAAGCCGTCTCCAACCAGAATCCTTTCCTAAGGGGGTAAATCTACATCAAACTCCAAGGAAAGGTTGTCAAAAAAGCTGGGATGCACTGAATAAATGATGCAGACCTTTTAATCCAAGAAGTGTAACTATGCCGGCTTTCTCCTGAGTGTACCATTGCAAATGCTTTACACATTCTATTTCGCTACAGCAGGCAGAAAGCACAGTGTTAAGCATCATGAATTGTCAGTGATGAACATTTTGAAGGATGTGTCCAATGTGTTTAGTTTTCTTTCTAACAATCCATTCATTTTTTAATGAATTGGGATTTCTTTTATATCAGTATCTTAAACTATCAAAACAGCTAGATAAAAGCCCACAACATCTGTTGCATGGTTCCTCTTTTCACGACGTAATGCTGCATAATTTGTGTATATTTGTTGTGTAATTGTGAAAGGTATACTCTATAATTTGATCTTTCATTCTCACGTAATTGCTGTGACACAGCTCTGTGACCCTCATTATGAGTGGGCCAGTAATCCACTGGATTTTTCCCATTACGGAGTTTCTAATATACACACTGAGGGACCTCGTCTGGGCATAAAGGAGGCTGATGCTCGAGACTCCCGGTTTATTTGGCTGAAGCACTGAAGGTGTAACCTTCACACAACTGGCCTATGACACTACTCACACCCCTGGCGTTGATACCAACAGTACGTAAGAAGTGATTGCAGGCTCTCACTGTGTTGGAAGGGAGCTCTCATACTGAGGGGCGTGGCTTCCAGGGGATGTATGAGGTCCTAATAAATGAATTTTGCAATAAATAATTGGGTACAGCTGCCTTCTGTCGGGTATGGTGAGGTGTTTGTCGGATTTCACCAGCAATTTTTGCACACAGACAACAACGAAGGCACTCACTCTATCCCTCTCTGTGTTTGGAAATGCTTAAATATTTTGGGTTATTTCACAAAATAATGTGTTTCTTTCAAGTGGTAACCTTACCAATTTGCAGTCCTCTCCCTTTCCACTGCCCCTTAAGCCCTCTCGTGCACCATGGTTATCGCTTAATGTATTTTAACATTATATGCCAGCTTCATTGTCAGGAAATCTGAAGCCTCCCCCTCCCCCACCAGCCCCCACCTTAATATAACTGACCAAGCTACGCCCCTGCTCATATTTCACAAACTTCTCAGACTTCTTAACAAGCCTCGGGCCAAATCTGCGTGACCACGGCCTCTTCTTACGTTCGACTGCGGCCTACTTTGGGAGACATTAGCCCCAGGGTAAGAATGATTGGCCCCGCCTAGGCTAGGAGCAGGGATGGTTGGTGTAGTATTATCTTGGTATCCAGGCCCGGCTGTCGAAGGGAAGTGAATTGGTGACAATCGCTTGGCGCTAAAGTTGAAACAAAAAAGTTGCATTCGTGCCTCATGCGCAGGGCGCAACACAAACGCACATTGGCAAGACTGTAGTACACCCACTACCCTTAAAATTAAAGAAACCAGGCCTTAGCCCGTAAAATTTCATACTAATATTTCATTAACCTTTCTGCACTGGAAGTCACGCACTCCCATCTCGTGGGCCGTTGCGCTCTGAACAATACTCCGGAGATAATCAGTAAAAAAACATAATCTGTAATTCTGGACGCCAAGGATGTTAGAGGCGCCCTGCCTCCAGCGATCTTCATTTCCACTCCGTACATTGAGAGAATGTGGGTTTTACAGCCCTCTGTGCTGCGGCCTATTCACTACTGTTATGAGTTGTGCCAGAAGCAGAAATAATGCAATTAGACGGCAGCCACGTCGCATTGAGCGCATTAACGACAAATCATAATGGCATGCCTTGGGAAGCCGGCCAGGCTGTTTATTGCTGTACTCTTTTATGTCCGCTTGCACAGTAGCCAGCCCAGGCTGACCTTTCCTGCAGAGTGCACTTACTCCCTTGGTGAACACACCGCTACTGTTTTCAGCGCTGAGAGGGCGACAGAAGGGAAATACGCTGCTCCTACAGACAGACCACCCTTCAAAAAGCACTACTTACCCTCTGGCTGCCTCGCCACTCTCATTGTATTTACCATGTCAGAGCCGTCCAGTTCATATTTAAAAAAAATGTATATTTCAAGCCATTTCCTGCTCTAACATAGGTCTTTGCAAGAGACGCCACATGGCTGCATTTATTGTATGCACACGGATAGGTAGATCTTCTTACTAAATAAGCATCATGTCCCTGCTCCAGTCTTACCCTGTACACCGGCCCACCACATGTTGACTAGGTTTGAGCTATACAAATGCTACATGCATACATAAGGTAGGTAAAACCTGTTCTGCCCACTCTTGACACATGGAACTTCTTCTAGACTTCAGCTACATCCTACCAACAAATCATCATCATCGTGAAAAGTACTTCACCGCCACCGGAATAAGGTAAGTACACCTCAGGTGCAGTCAATCTTACCGTACTCGGCATCTCTTTGTGCCTATTGGTTAACACATCCGTCCTGCAACACGTGCAAAGCACCCAGCCAGGCCTCAAGCATAACACCTAGCTCTTCCCACACAGCCAGCTTTAGGAACTCTTCTAAATCATTCACAATGAACGAAGTGGCTTCTTACTCAGAAATGGAGAGCATATGCAAAATTCAACATCTCTCTTACACCTCTTTACTTCATTCCGAGTTTAAAAACAACTAGACGCCTATTGTGAAACGTTTTGGGCACCTACCTGAAGAGTCACTGGCCAGCTCATAAACCCACACTCTGCCATTCATGAACAAAGAACAGAGTAGAATCTTATTCATCTATCTCAACAAGGGTATGGGACTATATACAAATGCTATAATGCAGTACACCCCAAAACATAGATACTTGCATATCAACAGATCACAGGCCGAGTGGAGCTAGCACAGCAGCACTGACTGCGGTGCCCCATCTCCTGTGCCTATAATTATTATAAATATGCTTATTTACGGTCCTATGTGTCCCATTTTCTGTATGAGGGAGCTGACGGCTAGGATGCTGAGTGGAAAGTGTACTCTGCTTACATCAACTGCCTCAAACTCCACTCATGAGTAAAATGTTTCACACACACATGCTCCACGTGCAACTATTACAGCTGCCCCTCTCGCATTGGGGTCTCCATTTACTTGAGGTGCGGTGTAACTGCTTCTCAGTAGTTAGTGCCAATCCCAACAGCTGGAGCTGCCATTTTAAAAGAGTAGATTCAATCAATAAAATCCAAAACTGGGAAACCACAGAAGAGGATTTACTCCTAAGTGTCAAACTTGCCTAACCTTCAGAAGGAATAGAGGTTCCATAAAAGGGTTTTTTAACCATGATTACAATGGACGTTCTGGTTCCCTCAAGTGTGTGCATTCAATACTACTTAGAGGCCCTCGCAAACAATCTGAAGCTGCCTTGGAGGGCCATGTTATGTATCTTATGGATATACATCCAGTCTACAGGTTTATCTCCCCCAAACATGTAACACATGGACTTAGTTCAACATGCTACATATGAGAAAGGCAGATCTGGTTTACTGCAGACCTGCACTCTGCCATGTTTCATGGGGAGGAGTGCTTTCTGGCAAACAAAACAGTTCTTTTCTCAGAGAAGCAGTGGTGATTCGGAAATCCACCTTCTTGTGCTTAGAATGTCACACTCAAGCATCTGGACTAATAATGACACACTGTACATTGCAAAACATGTATTGCCCTATTCTGATACATAATACGTGCACTTTGACCACAAAACATATACAGCATATTGCTATTATCATAGTTACCAGAAATGTAAAAACAACAGGTTTCTACCATGTTTTGCTGCAATATGTTCCGTAACTCCTACATCCTATTTTAGCACTGCTCTGAGAGCATGAAGTAAACTAACTTTGCCTGCCAGAGAAAATTGCTGCAATTGTCATACCGCATACCTGAACTCACTCTGCCTCTGTTATCAGAGTCTCAATGGGATGAGCAGGTCAGAAGGAAGTACTCTGTCAGAATAGCTCAGCTGAGCTCAGTTTCTGTGTGGGTGTCCAATCTTGGTTCTAAAAGGGGACAGCAACCAGTAGTCTGGAGTCTGACTTTTTTCTGGACAGCTCAGGTAAACAGGCCTCCCCAACCTAGATGGTCAAATCTTAATGTTTACATAACAAACTAACCACTGATTAGTGTAGCTGATTGTATGTGAAAAGCAAGGCAGAAAAGCAGTGGCAAAGTCTAGCCAAAAGCAATGTTCCTAAATACATCACATCTTGCGCACATACCATCTCGCTCAGGGCCAGCTTTAGGGCGGTTGCTAGCAGTGCAGCCACATCGGGTGCTGACCTAGATTGGGGGGTGCTGACCTCAGAGGGGCGCTGTGCTTAGCAATAACTTATGAAACTAAAAGCACCTACTGAAAAGTTCCTTGTGCGTCCTGCCTTCAGGAAGAAATTAAAATGTCAAGATACCTCTTGTGATTAATGTTCCTGCCAGGGAGAGAGAGAGATGGGATTTATGTATAGAGGCAGCTTTAACTCACCATAAAGTATCCTAGAGGGTTAATATGCTTGCTGCAAAGAACAGAACTGTATTGTATGTGGATAGCGGAGTGGATTAGTAAAGCCAGCCTGTACAAGCTCTTTAAAAAAAATGTATGTATGTGAAAGGGGGGCTGTGGAGAGAAGAGTGGCACATTTGTCGGGTGGTAGTGAGGGAATCTGAGGAGGTGGTCATGGGGTTGGGGGGCACCAAAAAAGACTGTTACACAGGGCGCCACCAGCGCTAAAACCATCCCTGATCTCTCTATCTTAATTTCTGTACCAGCGACCCTGAGATGCAGATATTCAGGTCATCATGACCAGGCTTATGTCTGCTATTCTGCTGATAAACAAGAAGATATTGTTGTGCAAACTGAATGTGCCTGCATGTCATGAAATGTGCACAATGGAAAATAATTTAGTCAAGTTAACTCTAAGGTTTTTTTAAAGTGGAGCCTGGCTCAGGAATCCATATCACTGGTTTTAAGTAATTTATGCAAACTACATTAGGGAAACGTTTGTGAGATTGTCTTATTTTCGAAAACGGTCCAGCATAAAAAAGTTTATATCAATTTGTAAATTTTACATGCAGTTTAAACAAACAAGCAAATAAAAAAAATATATATAGACATAGCGCAGAAGCACATTTGAGATGGATTAGCTGGTAGAGGTTTGCTGCCTAGTGCTCTGCCAAAAAAAACTATTTAAAAAAGACTGCGCATGAGGGCAGCAAATAGGAGCCGAAGGGTTTCATGAGTGTTGGAGAGGACAGCAATGGAGAGAGGAAAGGTGGGGGTGTGAAGCAGCACTCTAGAGAGAAGCCCATGCTGAAGCAGATATGTTAATTACAAAATATTAATGAGTGTTTAGGCATTTTGATTAATAATAATAACATGTAGAGAAATATAATATAGAAAATTAATGTGCGCATTTCAAAATGTGCCCACGGAGAGTGGCTACCAAGATTCACGAATTATACTAAAAATGACTAAAAATATGTGAAATGTTGAAAATGTGTGATATAAATGTAGTAATATGTCATATTGAGCTATATATAACATATGTTTTACATTATATTGTAGAGCTAACTTAGCCGAAGTTGAGGCCTAGTTTTGCCAGGCCTCATGCAGAAGCTGAATAAACATGCAATGTAGAGAAGCTAACGTGCTGAACTGACCCTGAACTGCTTGTGTTAATAAAGTCTGCTTAGCTAGAATTTTCTGAAATGAACCCATGGACAGGAGATGATGGAACTAGAGTATGTATCCAATTCAGTGTAAAGCAGACAAGATGTACCCTCCCAGGACTCGAACAACAGAGGCACTGACTGGAGAAGAAGATGCAACATTTTTGATACCTGACAAGCCGGATGATTAGGACATCGTACAATGAACCAATTAACAGTCTTAGAATCAGGAAATACTAGAATCTATCGTTTTGGTGTGTTTTATCCATTGGCTAGGTAAATAAACGCGTAACTAATTGACCAAATAGGAATTGGGGGATAGGCTGGGTGACTTTGATATAATGACGTGACAGAAGGAGAGAGTTCAGAGATGTTAGGGGCAGACGTTGGAAGAGGGAACCAATGGAGAGAATAGATGTTCGAGGTTAGTCATAGGCGTTCGAAGAGATTCGAGATTCTGTCGTTGGGCTCATGCTCTTGAGATCCTGATCGATTGATGACCTGAAGATGAAGACTGACTTTGTTGCTGATCCATACCGTGGATAGGTAGCCATGACAATGTGACTGATTGACTTTTTGTGCCTTTTCTTTCTAGGTGCCAACTGCGCTATTTTATAGTTTTTCTTCTAGTTAGATGTTTTTCCAAATTCATGTTCTAAACTGTTTTTGCGTGAAATCCCACATGCTAATGCTAATCAGTGTTAGGCAGGGTTCTTATTCTGAGATGCTGACCTATACGGTGACAACTGATTGACGGTCTGATTTCCTGAACTCTGCTACTCATGTTAACATATTCATTATTATTGGCTTATGTTGAGGCATTAGAACGCATGTTTTTCCAAGTCCTGATTAGATTATGTTATTGGTGGTCACTAATGAATTAATCTTGAGTTGATATGAATGAAGTTTGAATTAACCTCATGACTTAGTATTGTAACTAATAGGGAATAAAAATTACTAAAAGTATACTGCGTTGTGGTTATTCACGACAAAAGGTCATGGTGTGATTTATTAACTGTTGATTAATGATTTGCTTAGTGGTCATTGATTCTTTTTTATTGACTATTTATGCACATTGGTTACACCATAGCTAGGATACTCCATGCAAATCAAAAGGTTTATCGCCTATACTCGTCCCCTTGTAAGTTTACTTACTAAGGACCAGGCGTGCTAACACCCACTAGCCAGAAAGCAATGTGGGGGAGGAGAATCAGATGAGGTTGGGAGCAATATGGAGGGGTTTGGGAAGAAGCAAACAAGTGAGAGAGAGCAGCACAGAGTGAAGAGGAGGGGGGGAAGAGAAGTACATGAGGGAGACAGCTAGAACACACATGCACTCTCCTGACGTGCTTGTCAAAAACAGAAAATGTTATAACTGGAAAGTAAACAATGGAAGGACACAAGTAATGAGGCTATGCTCCAGGGAAAGGACAAAAACAAGGTAAAGGAAAGCCCACACAAGGCAGGGTGTAGCTTGAAAAGCCAACATGGTGGTTGCTCTTGGCTAGACTGTATGCCACCGGCCCACACAATCCCTTCAAATCCCATCCTAGGGCTTGACATCGACGGGTGCTTTGCTGCACTCACCGCCTAAAGGATAGGGTGCCCTACTAATCCCTCGCAGACTCAACCATCAGGTATCAGGTGTTTGGCAGACCAGGGAGAAACATTGTAGCAGGGGCCCACACCCAGGAATCAGGATCCGGCCTGGCCTAGTGCCCAGCAGTTTCTCCTTCTCCTGACTTGGGCAGCTTGGGAGGAGTGGAAAGCCCTGTGGGGACTGGAATGCGGTGATGCCTACAGCCTGAGAAAGAATAGTCCGAGAGATGGTGAGAGCAGCTCGCTCAGCTGTATCAGTGAGTGGCCGTGAGGAGACTGCAGCCTACAGGGTGGGCCGCAGCTGAGAGTCAAGGTGAGGCTTCCCTGGCGGCCTTTGACTGCACACTCTGTACCCCCCTGCTTTCACCCTTGCTCGTGAGACTGCCCCAACTGCTGCGAGGAGCGCCAGAGACAGCGGAGGCGGCCAACCAGTATAAGGGCAGTGACTGCGACCTGCCTGCAGGACCTTAGACTGCACAGAATTGACCCCTGCCTCCTTGCGGCCCAGAGGGCCCCATACATACACGGAGAACTGGGTGTGGCAAGGCCTGCTTCTCCTCCTGCCCCTAAGGTCCATTGTACTCTGTTAGGTAGACCCCCAATTGAGGGCGACGTTGAGGGACCTGGGCACAGGTGACATGGAGAGCCTTGCCACCACAAGGTTAAAGCCAAGATAGGGGGGCCCAGCTTCAGAGCTTGGTCCAGGAAGGGAGAGGTTCATCACTAGTCCCCTTCCGACAGTGGCACAAGTGCTGAGCCTCATAACTGACGATCACTGGGACTAAACAAAGTGCCCCCTCTGTGGTGTCCAAGAAATCTCACAGCCTCAGCATGGGAGAGGGCCGATGCCAACCCCTACTGACTGCTTTGCAGAGACAGCTACAAACTCACCTGACCACTGGAGAACTCCAGCAGTTCCAGCAGTGACAGTTCACAGGCAGCCGACTGGGGTGCATGAGTCAATGCAGTGGACCTGTCACGCGCCCACACCCAGCAGGCCCCTCTCATCTGGGGATGCTCAGTGGACAGGTCAAGACCTTCCACCTGGTCACTAATACTACCTGACTGGCATCGTTGGCAGCATCTCTCGCAGACCATGCTGCATCAAGCAGGTGTCCCATACACCCCAATGCACCTGTGATATGGCTGGAGGCATAGGAGTCCCATCTGCAAATAGTCTGCCTCTCCTGGGATACCCGGGACAGACAATTCAGTTGCAGGCATTTACTTCTCCCCCATGTACAGGCCGTTCAGTGATGAATTCTCTTTTGCCTGCCTGGTCCCCAATTGACACTACTGACTTTCCTTTCTCATCCCCTGTGAGTGGCCACCTGATACCTACCACACCTACAGAGGCACCCTTATCGGCTGATCTGCCAACTGTAGTAACAGAAAGTCCTCTGCCTGAGAATTCTTTGCACAACCCGCTGCCCCCTGATGACACGTTAGTCAAAGGCGCCTGAATCTCCATGGAGAATAAGATAGACTGGGTTTTCTT
The DNA here is from genome assembly GCF_031143425.1 of Pleurodeles waltl. Lineage (NCBI taxonomy): Eukaryota > Metazoa > Chordata > Amphibia > Caudata > Salamandridae > Pleurodeles > Pleurodeles waltl. The sequence continues at coordinate 1,089,836,984 of NC_090440.1, forward strand.
CAAGACTATCACCACAAACTCACAGACAGAGTTACAGAGGGGGAAAAAGTGCTGTCCACACTGCAGCCTCGAACTGTCACCAACCAACATGCTCTTAATGACCTCCAAGGTTGAGTGAAAGTGCTTGAGGAGAGGGCAGAGGACATTGAGGGATGCTCTCGTGGAAGCAATATACGGATCATAGGTCTGCCGGAGGGGTTGGTGGGTCGAGACCCGCTGACCTTCTTGGAGAACTGGCTCAGGGCTTTCATCTCCTAATCTGACTTAATGCCATTCTTTTCACTGGAAGGAGATCACAAGGTCCCCTCGTGACTGCCAGTAATGGGGGCACCACCACGCCCCATGCTCGGCAAGCTCCACCACTTCAAAGATCGGGATGCCATCATGAATGTGGCTAGCTCAATGGACCTCTGAAACCAGAGGACAGGACAATCATGCTATTTCCAAGCAACAGTCCGGCAGTCCAACGCCAACATGCATCCTGCTTGGGTACGAAGAACAGTTACATGAACTAGGCATCCAGTACTACTTGTTGTTCCTGGTCCACCTCAAGATTCTAGCAGAGGGCAAATTCCTCTTTTTTCCCGGCTCCCAAGGATGTATGGGACTAGATTGACAGGCTTCACAATGAAACCCCTGCAATCACCGTGGGTGGCTCCTCCCACCAATTGACAAAGAGACAGTGGAACTGGGCCCGGCGGGGCCCCTCCCTATTGCCTAAATGACCAGGCCCGAGCACTGGAACAAATGACAGAGGACCTGCGCTGGGCTCTCTGGGAGGCGTCGTCTCTTGGGGACAGTGCCAGCGCATCAGAGGGGAGAAAGGCCCTCATATCTTCACACCAGATGACGACTCCACAATGAACGATGGATCCCAATAGGGCTATCAGACTTCACCATTGATCACCATGCTAACAGCAGACAACATAATAAAACCACTTCCACAACAGACCACCTCTATAAGGCAGTGGAACATGACTCAAACTCTGACTACCACTTCACACCACGGCAATCCTACAACATCCAGAGACCTTGGCATCATTCACCCCTTTAAAACATAGTTGCTGTGAAGGGTATAGTGCTTGTGGGCTTCTCCTTCCCCTACAGTATCGCTGTTGAGCCCCGTGCAAATGAACTGTTGTAGTCCAGGGCTTACCCATGCTTACATATTGTTTCTCTTACCAAGTAACTGCTCTTCCTCTTGACAAACTCAGCACGTCACACAAGCAAATCCACCCATTTGCAACATGGCCCTGCTCGATAAGACCAGGTTCCTCACCCTGAACATGTGAGGTATGCACACAGGAGCAAAGCACTACCTAGTTTCCTCCTACATTAAGCATCTAAATACACACATCATATTACTTCAGGAAACACACACCATGCTTAAAAAGGTGTCAGAGGGATCCATCATAGCTAGCACCTAATGTTCATATGCCCGTGGGGGAATTAATCTGGGTGTTGCCAGGTGTCCCTTTTCAAACACTAGACATCAGTGTGGATAAGGAGGGCAGTATGATTCATAGAGGGCCATATTGATGGCTCATTATTCTCCTGGGAAGCATATATGCTCCAAATGTTGACCAAGGAACCCTTTGGACTTTGCTTACCAGAGTCTTGGCGCACAGAACTGGGACACCATAGTCTCTGGGTGGAGACTACAATTGTGTGCTTGGCCTACAGCTCACCTTGGAGTATGCCTCTATCACTCTCCAACCAACCTATATGAAGACAACATGAGGAGAGCCATTTCTGCCTTTAAATCACTGTTGCAATTCTGGAAAGCTCTGCCCTTAGCTACAGCAGGGAAAATAGCCCTATTCAAAATGATTGTTCTGCTCCGGCTCCTCTAATATTTTGTCAGTGTACCTGTCATTACCCCAAGCTGCTTTTTTTTCTGGGACCTGGACACCATGTTAGGGGACCTTACTTAGAGAAACGTGTCATTCCATTGCGCTGAAAAAGCTGAGTGCCCATCAGCAGATGTGAAATCAGATCTCCATTGTTCGAGGTTTACTGCTCAGTGGCGGAGTTGTTATGGGTATCACGATGGTTAGAAGGACAAGTTATGGGAGAGACATGCGAGGGCTCCAGACCCTTGGTGCCATTTGTGCTCCAGGGCTTCCTCCTTCCAAACAGTTGTGTCTCAGACCCCACAGTAGCTGCAGGTTGTGGTTGCCTGCAAATGCTTAGTTCAGGTCTACCGCCTCACACATCAAGTCCCACCATACACCCCTGCACCACTTACCTGGATCCTACTCAGTCGCTGACCTTAGGAGCTGGCATGAATAATGCTTGCCCACAGCAGGCGACGTCTTTGCAGAGGGCTACCTGCTTTCTTTTGATCAACTTATTTCTGACTATGCTCTCCAAAGGGGACCGTATTGAACATACCAGCTGTTGCCATATACATGCCGTACCCTCTGGTTCACATACGATGAGAAAACCCAAACGCACACTGTCCTACAGGCACCTCTGCAGATTGAAATTGGACCACACCTGATAACATATACACAAATTCATCAGACAGCACACGGGGATCCTATTGACAGCACTGCGAACACATGGGAAAATGATACAGATAGGCACTTCACTACACCAAGTGGGACCAAGCTTTGGAATTTACCCAATGAGTGTCTTAAAATGCATACAATTTATAACACAATCCTAAGGCCAGAAGAACTCAATCGCTATTTCCCTGTTGCACACCTTAGGTGCTCCCTCTGCCTTGTGCCGACACGCCACATATGCTGTGGTCTTGCCCGCCCCTAACAACCTATTGGCATTCCTTACGTAACACTCCGTGTGAGGTCACAGAGCTCGCTGACATTAGCACATGGCAGGCCTGCACCCTCAGCATTGTCAAGTATATGAAACGCCATGAGGTGAGAGCACATTTTGCCGGTCTTGCACTCCTGTTCACTGAAAGAGCTCTCATTCCGCAATGGAGAGCAGATCAAGCGCCAACGGTGGCTGCTTGGCATGGAGCGATGCAGAAATGAGGAAGGGCGGAGGGTGAGGCCCTACATTAATAAGAGGAGTGGCACCTCCGCAAGAGTTGAATTTCTATGGCCTGCGGTTCACTTCTTGATCACTTCTTGCAACTCACTCGGAACGATGATACCCCGTGAACTCCAGTACGCAAGTTCCCACACGTGTCCTCCCAAACCAGGCTGTTCCCCAAAGGCTTCCCCTGCTGTGTACCCTACTCTCATCATTACGTGGGGTGGCTGCAAACCTGCCCTGTAACATACTCAACCCTTAACGCCGGCCATCATGTAGTTGCATCCCTGGCCCAGGTTTACCCTACCATCCTCAAGCAATACACATCACTCCTGTGTTCGGATCGCCATCTCCCTTCACTAGTTCGAGTAGACCCCCTCAGTTAGCCAGACTGCTTCACAGCCTGCTACTTGTTCAACACAATCACAATTTCCCTCCGAAAATGAACTGCCCTGATGGCTGCATTACTAAACTCACTGTTTAGCATGCTTGTGATCATTCAGCAGCCGCAAGCACTGCGGCCAGGCGCTGTATACCTGATGCCATGCATGGCATGTGATACTATCTTTGTTTCTATATGAGATCTCAATAAACACTGTTGTTTCTTTTAAAAAAAAGGAAACCCCACACAAGCTAACAAATGGAAAGCAAGCAAATCAGAGTAACAATACAGCCAATGTACAGTAAACTATGGGTGGATTATAAGCCCACACAATGTGATGTGTATCTCTTTGAGATTCTTTGGTTTTAGAGCATGCAGTTCAAGTGATGTGATAGTATTATGCACTCTGACGAAGTATAATGTTGCGAAGTTTATATATCACATCTGTTTAGGAAAATGTTCTACATTTATGTTGAAGGAGAAGGTTTCCTCTATGGGAATGCAAATTGTTTTTTTTGTTCTGAAATATATTTTCAGCTAGATTTTAATTTCATTCGGATGTTCTGAGTTTACAAATTGGTGTTTACATGAATTGTAATGCTTGTTGTAGATACCATTGCATGTTATGATTTGGGCAAGGTCGATGCGCATTTATGCTGGATGAGCAGGATGAAAGGAACATTTGTGCTGACTCCACACATGAAGCATGGATGAATGTATTGTAGGTGAATGAAAAAGAGAGAACTAGAGAAAGAGATGGACTTCAGAGCCACGTGCTGGGGTCTTGAATACACTGAGTGATTTTTATATAAACACACTCTAGAAATTAGATCGACATCTGACTACTTGCTCTTGCCCTGACAACATTGCAGCACTCACCCACATGACTCTAGGCCACTCAATGCCAAAAAAGTGCCACATCCGAGCCACAGCCCCAAATGCCCTGCAATACAAGACTAGATTAACCCATTTCTCTCCTTTTTATAACTAGGGTTTGCTTTTGTTGTTCATATACGTGCGTTCCTGAATTAGACTGTGGAATATTTTCATTCTGCTCTTTTGTGGTTTTCACAAGTTTTTCTTCCTGCTTTGTGACCTAATCAGGTCCAGGGACCAATACTTCCACTACACCAGTGGTCAGGGGTCCTAGACTGCCTCCCCTCTCCTCGCCAAACCTTTGACTGGCCAACCGAACTAGATGGTCCTCTGGCCAGAACCCCTGCTTCCTGTCCTTTCTTTCCCTCTTACTCTTCCCTAAATGCATCCTTTCAATTAATCTTATCTAATAATGCTTTTTCTTTCACACAATTACCCTACCACCAACACCATTACTCCAGGGAGCAACTTCACTAAGCTGGTTCCATCAGGTCACTCAAGAACAGATTCTACAAAGCATTGATCCCACCTTCCTGTAACCAATGCATGCCTGTGGATTCCTTCTCTGATGTTCCTTGGTAGTCTCTAAAGATCATTCATCCTCTCTTTCTGTAGTGAATACATGCTTTTGGGTTGTGTTCTGTCGCTCTTTGGCGGATTCCATTGAGCATCCAGAATCACTGTCTAGATTCATAACCAGCAGACTTCTATTTTGTCGCTCCTGGGTGGAATGTACCCCGATTGTCTGTGTCAAGTACATGCTATGTGTTGCTCCTCTTTTACTCCTAGTTGAAATATGTAGATCTTTTTTTACTGCGATTTTCTGTAACCAGCATATTCTTGTGGATTGCCTGACTGTCTATCTGTAGTCTATGAAGAGCAATTACCATTCAAATCTCATGTGCCTTCCTAAAGATACTCCAATGATCCTGGATGAACTCTTTGAATCATTTACCATGGCTGCTTGTATCCCATGCATGCCTGTGGTTGCTCAGCTATTGCTCCTGGCTAGAATATATGGTTCATCTAACATGGCTGCCTGTATCCAGTGCACATTGTGAGCTGTCACTCTATCGCTCCTTCACTAACTATATATATCATGTCTTGGCTACGTACAGCCTGCATACAACCTGTGTATGCTTGCAGGTTCCCCTCTGACTCCACAGGTAGGACTCTTTAGATCATTTTCAAGGCTACCTAAATCAAGTGTATGCCTTGGTTGATTGATTACTTGGAACCCTACAGGGCAGGACTTGGGGATATTCTAGGTACACAAAAAGGAGCAGTGACACTACCATGGTTGAAATACATAAAACAGACACTATCCACCTCAGGTCTGAGCGATCTTTGGAGCCACCCAACTTATGGCATCTCCTTTTCTATTAAATTGGTGAAGACAGCCTTCTGGGAGAACGAAGAAAGTCAAAACATCTCAATCACCAAACCCTGGCACACTGAATAGCAGGTTCCTAGAAATAATACCGATCCCTAAGCTTGGGCCCTTTTGAGATGAGATTGACCTGCAATTTCTGAAATCTCTTTAATTAAGATTTACGCTGGGAGCACTATCATTTGCAACTGTTACCAGCAAGCGGACGTGACAAATCTTAGACAAGACTGATGGTTTGACTCTTAAAGTCATCCTACCCTTAGCGATTTAATACTTGGAAAAGAGGCCTAGAGCACAAGCAGCTCTCACACCGCCTTGTTGATATGATGGGCAACAAAGTGATTGGTCTTTGAGATAAATACGTCACCAAGCAAGAATGGATATCTTGAAAGGCTAGTACCACATTGTGGTCTCAGAGAGGAACCACAAAGGGCAGTAAAGGTAATTTTTTCTGGAAGCCCCAAGAAACATTGCTATCACTGATGGTTTAATAAGAAAGCCCAGATCTGCAGACTACCGGCAGGTTGAAATGGTGGCCAAAGGTAACCTCTCTAGTTCTATGCATGCAGATTGAAGGGGTGCAGGCAGGATGTAAGATCAATCCAGTCATTTGTGACAGAAGGTCTCTCTCTCTCTCCTTCTCTCTCTGGGAGAGAGGGGGCCAAGATGGTGGGCAACAGAGGTGGACAAAGTCCTTGTACTGAGGGTCTGGCATGGACCGGGATGATCATAATGATGTATCCGATATGGCTACATCTTCTGAATCACTCTCTGATTGGTGTAAAAAGCATAGTGAAGGATAAATAACCTCTCTAGGCACCGCTTGCACTTGTGGTTTGCTATTTTCAGAGTTTCCACTAGATGAGCTATGGATAGGCTGAATTTATTTATGAATTTATAAATGTATTCTGAGTGTTGAATTTGCATACAAAATGAATTAACATGGAGAAAAATAATGCACACATTTGAAGGTGTGCCCTCCTAAGTGGCTGCCAATGTTCACAAAGTGTACTTATTAATAGCTTATTAATGTAAAATGTTGAGCTTATGTTTGATTAATGTAGTAATATATAATTTTAAGGGTTATGTATTATGCATTAGCTGTATTAATCGTAGGCCTTAACTTAGCGAGGTCTTGGCCTAGTTGCACAGCCTCATGTCAGGCTGCATTTCTTAAACAACTTCTAAAATGGCTGCTTAGAGAATTAAATTGTGATTTTCCACTGTGCTGACCAAGTGCTCTTAGCTGAAAGTCTTTCTCATGAGGACTGCTTGCTAGAAGATGATGTACTAGCTAAGTTACAATGTTTAATGTAGTATGTGTAAGACTGACCTTCCCAGGAGAAGACAATGGATGCACTGACTGGAGTATAAGTTGCAACAATATTGATACCTGACAAGCCAAACTATGGGAACAGAAGGAGAGGAGCCAATCATCGACATGTGAACTGTGTACTAGCAAGACTTGTAGATTTGGGGTTTTATTTTCATTGAGCTAAATCCAAACATGCGATTCATTGACCAATAGGGACATGGGAAGTAGTTTAACGAAATCTAACTTAGCCGGACTGCACTGAGAGGAAACATTGGTACATTTTTGTCAATTTTTCCCTAGAAGAGACATGCTTAAATTTATTGCTTAAAGAGACTTTGCTTTTTCTGAACTTCAATGCTGAATCCTGATGCCTTACTGACCGAACTGATGTCCTATTGACGAAGACTGTCACAGCTTGCTGAACCATTTTGAGGACAGGTATAAAGACTATCTTACTGATAGTTATGTCTATTTGCTTTTGTTTCTAGGTACAAACCGCTATTTTCATAGCGCCATAGATAGATGTTTTCCAAATTTGAGTTGACTAAATTGTTTTGCATGAAATCCAAACGTGCTATTCTAATCTGATGTTAGTTAGTGTTCTCAGTGATTATGATCGCTACATGTAATAACAGTTGATATCTTTTCTTTGCTGAATCTAAATGTATGTTACTTCGTTTGCACAGATATTCTTGCTATTAATTTGTACTGTAACTTTAGAATGTGTAGTGGCTCAAGCTTTGATTAGATTCCGATTCTTTCACCGCTTTGGTCAGCCAGAGTTGTTTCTGTATGTTTTTTATTTGATTTTGAGACTAAGTTACATGACATTAGCGTTGTTAATATAGGGAAATAAACATTCTAACTCTTACATACAGGTGTGGTTATTCATGGCCGCGAGGTCATGGTGTGTGGAAATTACTGACTCCCAATGAATATTGATGCCATTGACTGTTATTGCTATTGATTTGCATTGGTACAGGATTCATGGTGGGAACCACTCAAAGCGCAGTCAAAAGGTCCATCGGCCCATTCCCGTCTCCTTGTAAGTTTACTTATTGAGGTCTGACGCGCTAACACAGGCCATTGTCTTTGTCGCAGGCCAATAAACAAATACACAATACCTTCTCACAAAAGTTTCCCAAATCCATTCTACTTTTTGTATTCAAATATAGCAATCATTTTGTCTTTGAGAGCCAGCATGTCTTTACCCTACAGCCTTGGAGGAAATGGCCTTTGAGATAAACATAGTGGCCACAGATCCAAAAAGTATTTTTGAAGACATTTTAGACTTCTAGTTAATTTTAATGCACTGCAAGAAGTCCTCCTATATTACTCAGCAAGAAAGGCCCGAGGCAGACCCAGGTACTATGGATATGAGGTTTAGACTGCCAGTTCATTCCATATATTCTCAGTTTTCTTGTCCGATCCCCACTGACAAACCACAAGGTCTCTATCTTTTCATCGACTATTTTAAAATATTATTTAATGTTTTGCCTTCAACCTGCCTTCTGAGATCGTAGTCCATGCTTCAGTACCCATCCTGTCAAACCTTTTCTAAACATGTTACTCCTGAGCATCCAATGGCATACCATTACCTCTACTTCTAGGACTATACATTTTTGCCTCTTGTGCAGTATGTCCATGAATGGTTTATAGCTGATTTTTTCTTTAGGTGAGAAGAAAATCTTTAAGATAACATCTGCTCATTAGTTCTGATCTGACCGCTTGCACCATACTAGGTTTTCCTAATTGCCCTTGTTGCTGGCGCAGCGTGTCCTTTGAATAATCAATTGAAGTGTTCTGTACTCTGATTACCATTCACACAGTAATAAAGGCCCATTATAAAACCAAAGACTGTAGAGTGAGAGTTATTAATCCTCCTTTTTAGCCACCTACAGATCGCAGGCATTTGCAACCGAGGTTGTCATTTGAAACTCCTTTCCTTTCAAGGAGGTGTTCTGTTTACAAGTCATAGGAAAAGTTCCCTGTTTTTTTTTTATAATGAACTTAGTACTGTTTTTAGACTAATTAAAAGCACTCTCAGTTTTGGTGGATAGAGGCACATACTTTATTTATCCAGGATCGCATTCTATGATCAAGGAAAACAACAGAATTAGAGCTCACATTTTTTAAAGGTTTCTCTCTGTGCAAGAGAAATCTCCCCCCTGCAAGCGCTAAACTACCACAATCTGTGACCCTGGTTTTTGCATTTTTGTTTCACTGCACTGCACTGCGTGGGCGAAGGCCTAGGCGTATCCTCAACTACTATAGGTTCTGAACCTAACAAATGGAGGGGGACACTAGTGAGCCCTCATAGAGACAGAAAGACTACTGTCCCTGTCAGAGGTTTTACATCTGTAGCTCAGTGGCGGCAGCATGCCCTATTTTGCAATGATTATAGTGACCAGGTCTTTTTAACAGTGTTGTGTGAATGTGAGCCTACTGGCCCATACATCTGAAAGTTTCACTGCTCACAGCGAACCCGAAATCCTAGTGCTAAGATTTCAAGCAACGTACAAATTTGTGTGTTGAGATGCAGTACATGTGTTTCTGAATGAGCCAAAGAGACACAGGCTTGTGGATTCCATTTTGGAAGTCCCAGGCCTGTGTGCAAGATGGCGGTGAGGTTTCTTTCTTCAGATGGCAGAAGTATATTGTTGACATTCCTGAGATGGGAGGGGGAAATCAGTCGCTGAAGCGAAGAAACAGAAGCAGGCTTTCACTTAGACGTTATTTACGCTCTTTCTGATACAAGGAGATGTTAATTAGTCTTCCTGTAACTGCAAGTTAATGGATAACAAAAGTGAACGTTGAAGGCTACTCAGGACTTTAAATCACACAGAAAAATCAAATGCAAGTTTACACCATGGAGAACTTGTACCATTAATGGAGGTAACATCATTAGGCACATTGACTTGCATCTTGTCACTTAGAACACCTGCACAACATTCCCTGATAAAATATTCCCCAGCTCTATCAATTCCAGGCCGCCAGAAGTCTACTCTCTGCATTTCTTGGCATGTACCTTCATTGCCCTTGTGATCCAGATTCAACACCTTGTCTTAAAACCGTTATGGAACAACCAAAACCCACCTCTGTAGTAGTCCATCAATTATAGTTTCTCAGAAATTCTCTTACACAGAACTAGGTTATCCCGTACCTTCTTGGACTCCCACCAATGCCTGGTTGTTAGTCTCATGGCCTCTTGTATCTTGCTGTCAACCTCTTGTGCCCACTTTCATTCCTCTTCTGACAATGCTGTATTCCTTACTACATATACAGAATTTGTCATGCATACCATCTCTAAATGCTAAATATTGCTTTTATGTTCATTAACATCCCCTCATATTGGTTTCCTAAACAGATAGTAGGCAGCAACATTCCTCACACAAGCTACATATTCAAGTTTGTATTGGAATTTCTGCGGTTGATACTGCCATTTGGCTTACAACATATACAGAATTTGTCATGCCTACCATCTCTAAATGATAAATATTGCTTTTCTGTTCATTAACATCCCCTCCTATTGATTTCCTAGACAGATAGTAGGCAGCAAAATTCCTCATACAAGCTACATATTGAAGTATGTTTTGGAATTCCTGCAACAGATAATGTCATTTGGTATTTTGGAGGAAGCCCTGTCTCCTCCCGTAGTGGTAAGCAAACCCACTAACAGCTTTATGATCTGTTTTCAAAAGGAATTAATTTCCCCAAACACAATTTCTGAAGTATTGAAGTCCCCACTAGGGGTGAGGGGACCTCATGGAGTTCTGATCCGTGGAATTCTGCGGAGTTCGGAAAAAACTCTGTGGAATTCAGCCGAGTTCTGCGTGGGGGCAGAGTACCGCTGCCCTACTCACCCTGGCGAAATATTTGATGATCTCGGAAGCACTAAGCAGGGTCAGGCCTGCCATTTCAGGCCTCTTGTGGTGACACAGCCCACCAACCTGGAGCCTGCTGCTCTCAACCACACCTGCACACTTCTCCCTTCACAAACTTGCTACAAAGGGCCAATCCCACCCCTTGTCTTGCACCGGCCATGCAATTGCTTGCTCTGCAATTATGCACAGTCTTAGACCGCCCTTTATTTAGGGTCCTGCACTAGCACCAGAAAACCAGCTCACTGCCAGCAGCCTGATGCTCCCTTGGTCTCCAGCTCTCCCTCTTGGCCTCAGCACAGTAACCCCATAACACCACTTCCTTTCCCAGGGTCTCTGGGGAGACAGGTTCTTTTCGAGTGAAACTCTGATAGCAAGTTCCCTTTTTTTCCAGCACAGAACCCCCTCATGTGCAAATCCTGTCCATGCCCAGTGGCGGCACCCATATGCACACAGTAGAGAAAGAGAATTGAGAACTTACCTGGGTCCAGGCGGGTCACCATTGCAAGTGGCCTGGCTCTCTGTCTCCCTCTGCCCCCAGCTCCTGGGGGGAGGGCAGTGAAAGGAGGGAGGCCTGGATCCAGAGCTGGTGCAGCCCCTCAGCAGCAGCTCCGCGGCCACCTCAGGTGTCTTCTTTGTGCCAGGTGCACACCACAGCCCAGTTATGGGCAACACAGCGGAAACGCAGACTGTCTTTGCTTGTGCTGTGTGGCCCGTTGCTGGGCTGCAGTTCACAAGTGGTAAGCTCCACTCTGCTGCCAAGGCTAGCAGAGTTTTTGGCAAAAAAAATCATGGAGTGCCAGAAACTCCATCAACTCTGCAGGCGGAGCGGAACTCACTGCTCACCCTTACTCCCCACCACATTCCCACAACCTCCTTTTCTATGATGCATAATGTGAGCTCAGGGCACTTGAGACAAGTGCTATTATCTCCTCACAGAGCTCTTCTTCTGCATTATTACCAAACTAAGGGGCATATTTATAGTGCCCTAGCGGCACCTTGCGCCACATTAACATCATTGTTTTTGCCGTTAATGCGGCCCAAGGCTGAAATCCCTGCGCCTTATTTACAGGGTGTCACAATGCATGCATTGCGCCACTTTGTAACCCTTTGCGCTACATTATGCCTGCACCAGGCATAATATATACGAAGGGGCGGTTCCCCTGTTAGGGGAGCTGGAAAAACAGCTATGAGATTTCCTTATGCCACCATTTCTTACGGCACTTTTAATGCCTGCTCAAGAGCAGGTGCTAAAAGGGGCCTTCCATTCTTTAGAATGGGGCACTATGTACTCTGCGGGAGTAGCGTCAATACTTTGGCGCTACTCCTACAGAGTACATCAATAGCTTCATGAAAAATGACACTATTGCCTCCTACCCTGCGCCATGGTGCACCATATTTTAAACACAGTGCACACATGGGAGCGGTAGGGGGGTGCTAAGGGGCGTAGGGAAAGTGGTGCTGCACTCAGTGCAGCGCCACTTTCCATAAATCTGCCCCTAAGTCCTGATTATTGACATCAGTTGTGATGATGCATAGATCGTTGGTGCCAAGAGGCTTGAGATCACACGCAGAAATTACTTTGTGTTTGATCAACTTCACTGTGCCAATCATAGTTCATACTTTTTTGCTAAGCTATGCAAACATACTGTTTTACTAGTAAAACTATGTACAAATTTGGCAGAATATTTTATAAGGACCTAAGCTGATCTTTATTTATGGGTATAGGTGCCATTTTCATTGCTTCCAAAATCTTAATTTTGGGCTCCACCCCATTGCTTGACACATTGTGTCCTAATTAACCTACATAATTTTGAAGAAATCTGCGCTTATCATTTTTTAATTTTCATCCACTTCATGATCTTGGATTTCTAATACACTCCTCACTCTTCACTCTTGTGTAATGCTCGGAATTGCTTTCCCATATATTAAGAAGTCTTCCTCAAAATAAGTGCCATCTATAAATTCATTAACTAATGTGTTCATTAACCTCTGAAAAACAGAAGAATTAGTCCCCAATTCAAAAGGCATGTCAATATAGTGGTATGCACCCTCTGGTGTCATGAATAGCATAAGGTACCTAGACTTTTCAAATAATTTTATCTGACAAATAATGTGAGGTGCATAGGCTCTTCACATAATTCTATCTGATGATAGGCTGTGGACATGTCAAGTGACATGAATAATACTTCTCCTTTCAGAGTGGCCAGCAGTTTAATGATGCCGGGGAGGGGTTGGGTGTCCACCCTAATGTTGGAATGTAGGTGCCAAAAATTCACACATAATCTTAATGATTTCTCAGTTGTGCATGCCAGTACCACTGGGGCAAATCATTCTGAACCTTCAATTGGTTTTCCTAAAGCGGAAAAACATTCAACTTCAGATTTCAATTCTGTACTTAATCTTATGAGCACCTTGCACGCTTTGTGTATGACTGGTTCGGTATTCGCTCTACAAAATAAAAAGTGCCAAAAACCATTCAGTTTACCCAAACTACCAATAAACACTTCAGCATATTCATTTGCCCACTTACATTCAGGGGCATATTTATACTCCGTTTGCGCCGAATTTGCGTCGTTTTTTTGACGCAAATTCGACGCAAAACTAACTCCATATTTATACTTTGGCGTTAGACGCGTCTAGCGCCAAAGTTCATGGAGTTAGCGTCATTTTTTTGCGTGAACACCTTCCTTGCGTTAATGATATGCAAGGTAGGCGTTCCCGTCGTAAAAAATTACTCCGATGCATATGCGTCGTATTTATACTCCCGGGCAAAAATGACACCCGGGAGTGGGCGGGACTAAAAAACCTGCATTTGCGACGGATTTTAGCGCCTGGGTCAGGGCAGGCGTTAAGGGACCTGTGGGCTCAGAATGAGCCCAGAGGTGCCCTCCCAAGCCCCCAGGGACACCCCCTGCCACCCTTGCCCACCCCAGGAGGACACCCAAGGATGGAGGGACCCATCCCAGGGAAGAAAAGGTAAGTTGTGGTAAGTATTTTTTTTAATTTTTTTTTGGGCATAGGGGGGGCTGATTTGTGCCCCCCTACATGCCACTATGCCCAATGACCATGCCCAGGGGACAGAAGTCCCCTGGGCATGGCCATTGGGCAAGGGGGCATGACTCCTGTCTTTGCTAAGACAGGAGTCATGTTAATGGCATCTGGACGCCCAATAAAAATGTCGCAAATCGGGTTAAGACGATTTTTTTTGCCTCAGCCTGACTTGCCCCATTTTTGGACGCCCAAACGCCATTTTTCCCTACGCCGGCGCTGCCTGGTGTACGTGGGTTTTTTTCACGCACACCAGGCAGCGCCGGGCGGCTAACGCCGGCTAACGCCATTCAATAAATACGGCGCCCGCATGGTGCTTCAGAATGGCGTTAGCCGGCGCTAATTTTTTTGGCGCAAAACTGCGTTAGCGCAGTTTTGCGTCAAAAAGTATAAATATGGGCCTCAGTGACTTTGCAGACACTCGTGCAACTGGAACTCAGAAGTTATATAATATTTGGGTATTGGAGTCTAATACTTTTTTCAGATTACTTTGGTCATTCTAGCCTAACAAATGTGTCCAATTTCTTGCTGCATATACTGTACCACTAGTCACATTAGTGTCAAGTTCTAATGTTACTACGACTTTGTCGACCACTTCCACCATTTTTCTACTGTATGCAAAGATAGTAATGCAGAACTCTTGAAGTTGCATACTATTAAAATTGGATAATTCACTTTCAAGAATTAAACTGGACTTGAACTAGAATCTGAAATCATCTTAAATTCCAGTCCATTGATGGTAATATCACAATAGGGTGGTTTTCTCTTTCTGACATTGTTGATCAATGCTATCGCAATTATCTCACCAACCCCACACAAGGAGATAGATAACAGTAACACATTTTCATCATCCTCAGATAAGTTGTCCTCAGGGAGTTTTACAATTGACTGCTCCATCCTTTGTGCCACATTGATGATTTGTACACACGTGTAAAATGTCCCTTTTTCCATACTTCCACAACTTTGGCTGAGAGCTGCACAAAACTTAGCATTGCACAAAGTTTGATTTACCTCCGCACTGGAAACATAACGCCTCATTTCTCTCTCGATCCATTTTTGTACTGGAACCGTCTCTTCATTGCCACTCATTCTGCACTTTCACAACCTATTTGTCTGGATGCTTGTAGATTTGTGTAATCTCATAGACACCAGCACTCATGCCGATTTCTCTAATGCAGAGTTCAGAGGGCTCTATACTACTGGCCAACATTAATGCTGTTTTTAAATCCAGCTCTTCTGTAGAGAATAGTCTCTCTTGAATTGTTCTATATTCCTTTTCTCAGTTTCATACTTGAATTCATATGTTTTATATGTGGCGCTATGTGTTTTAATGCTGCCATAAAGTTGTCTATCAGTTCATGAAGTACCTATGACAGCTGAACGAATTAGTGCCATTCTAAATCTGTGCTCTTTATTGAGTTAAATCTTTCTGTCCAGAGTTTTTTTATGAGAAAGGCATATTCACCTATTACTTCAACAAAGTCACTTTTCCTACCTCTACCAGTACAAACTTTAAAATGTTCCAGGTGAAGGGCTTTAATACACTCCTCCCTTCAGGACCTAGATTGTAAACAAAGAGAGTTTTCTCTTTGTAGGCATGAAATTATCTTATCAATATCTTCTATGTATGCTTCAAATCTTTCCCGCCATTTTTCTCAAATATGTGGATGTCCTGGGAATGGCACAAATGGGGGTGGTTCATATTTTTTTCCATCTTTATCGTTAATGGTGCTGTGAGGTGCACCATAGATGATGCTGGTTAGTTGTTGCCAATCACTATCATTGTAATAGTGCTTCACTTGGTAGTATGTTGTTGCTCTGTAAAGAAAAGAAAATTAAATACCACTGCACTGTAATGTTGGTCACTCAATAGTCTGTTGTTATAAAAATGACATAGGTGTGTCTGTCACCGATAATAGTCCAGGCAGTATCACATAACATTGTGCACAATACGAGTTTATGTATAAAAGTATGCAACTATTCTCAAAGTTGCAAATATTAGTTTTTACAGCCAGTAGGTCTTCCAGCTATTCCGAAGGTTTCAAAATGGCTGCCATAAGTGTCACATTCTGTTGTTGGATGTGATTTTCTATGGACAGTGGGACTTGTTATGTGCTGCACATGATCAGAACTCCCTACAGAAATTTATTTCAGGCATCAGACAGATACTAGATACTCCATGATGCCACCTACATGGTTGCTGCAACCAACAAATGTCTCCATGGATGATAGTGGACATCTACCTTAATTTTCCACCAATTCTGCAGACATTTTAGCCGACCACAGTGAATGCTGCATTGCTGCACCCCAGGATATTATAAGCTGGCAGGGGGAGTGTTGACTCAGTGCTGGAAGTAACTCGTCAGCACTGAAAGAAAGTACCCAGGTAGGTGTTTTTCTCTTTATTTCCATATAACCAACAACACCAGAGTCTCTGCAGCAACTGCCACAAACGGAAATTTCGCCTCGCTCTCCATCCACATTCTGTACCAGAACTTCATGCAAATCTGCATGGATAATATTTCCTCAGCAGGCTCACTCGGGCAGCCGGAAGCTAACAACATATCAAAGATTTCAGCATTAGTCTCAATAGTCTTCATCACTAGATGTCATGGAACACTTTGAAACTAATCCAGTTGCCACAGGTGGGTAGATCCTGAACTTCTGTGTCTAGTTATCATCTGCCTTACCACAACAGCCACACAGAACCGACCAGACTCAATCATTCCAGTTCCATGCATCATACAAACTTCTTACACTTCCAATCATTCACACAAATCCCAGTCATATATCTTTAAATGGTGTATTGTGAACATTCTCAGCCAGGTCACAATACCCTCAATTTGTTTGTTTCACAACCTCATTACAACATGGTATCATAGCAGGCGAGGCCTAAGTGAAAGCAGTGAAAGGCATGCTGTACTGATCTCGCAAGTGTAACCCCCAGTAATCCTTTAGCATCTTGTACTCAGCAGTAACCCCCAATGTAATGCACTTATGCCCAAGGCTTAGGAAGGGGCCTTGGCAGGGAAGCCAATATAGTTTCTCAGGAAGGAAAGTGGTGGGGCTCTGGGGATGGGTGCTTCTTCATTCTTCACCCTAGCTCAAGGTATAATCTGTGCACAGGAGGCAGTGTTTGAGGGGACCTCACAGGAGGAGGACAGTGGGAGTAGAAGCTGCTGCAAGGAAGCCTGGCCCATGGCTGGTGATGTGAGACCAACATGAAATATGTGGCTACTGGACCCACTTCCAAGCATCGGAAGCTGGTGGTGGGGTGATCAAATTTAAGTTGACAGCTGCCTTTTCTGTTGATTTTGAGCAGGCCTTTGATTACTAGGGTTAGGATTACTTGTTCTCCAGCTTCAAAAAAATTATGCTGGGTCCTCACTTTCACAAATATGTGAAGCTTCTATAGTGCAAGTGTGAGTCAATTGGTCTGTAATGGGCAAATGTCACAAACTCTTATTTGCCTTTCCATAAAGCCTTTAGTGGAATGAATCCACTGAAATGTGCTTGTACATGGTTTCAGTGGGAGCATGTTTAAAAGATTATTGAGTATTATTTTATGTTTTTGACTTTGTTAAGGTTTTGGGTCTTATGGTGAATTGGGACAAATGAGCCCACTTTCTCATACAATATGGTGACCTGGCAATGGATTGGAAGGCCTTTCTGCAGGTTGAGGCAGACAGATTCATGATCAGAGCTTTTGGAACCCTAACATAAAGCCCTTATTGAAGAAAATCTGCCTGGACCTGCAGGAGCAGAGATCACTTTTCCTATTCCGGTTTGGATGCAGCAAGTGTTTGTATATCCTCAAACCTTTAATGCTTCATGGGATGCTTTACCATTACCAAAGCTATTCAAACAAGATCTGAGCCCACGTTCCACCACCGTGTTCACTGTTTCCCAGAGGCTGGACATATTCCTCAAGTGCCCCTTGATAAATGTGTTAAGTAGGTTTATGATAGGGATGAGGCATGGCAGATATTCATTCACACTATTGTGCAACACACCTTACGGTAGTGAAGAACTGGCTTTTCAGGCAATGGGATAATACTGCCACAAGGCTGTTTGATACTGATAATGGAATCCTATTAATTGATCTACCTAGCTTCCAGCACATTGAAACGTACCTCTCATCCCCCTACCATCAAAGTACTGCTTCACTGCAGGTGTACATCATTGCAACAGACAGGATATAAGACAAACTGATGAAGGAAACCTCCTTGTGGCATGGCCAGTGTGGCAATGTTGTCTTGCTTTTGTCTCTAGGACTTTAAAGGCTTATTGCAGTTATGATACCTTTGGGCTAGTACAAATATGATATTCTTCAATAATCTGGGTACTGAATACAGTTTGCGTAAGTCACAATTTTGTGAGGGGTTCTGGCTTCTCTCCCTGACATGCCTTTCAAAGCCAAACTCACCTTTGATAGGTGGGAATATCACTGCCTATTCCAAGTGTATTGGACACCTACATTTACCCAAAGGAGGTGTAACGTTTATAGGACGCACTGCCCTGGTCTGTGCCATGACGCATCTTTAAATTGGTGTGGTGGCGACCTAGTCAGTGTACCCTATTACAGATAATGTCCTACCCTGAGCGCAGCTGCAAACCCCTGTCCCTCCTGCGAGAAGCACATTTGTGAAGGTCAGCACTGCTGTTTGAAGCAGCTGATTGGTCTTTCCTTTGCAGGCGGCAATGAAGCTGTATTACAAACGGGACGGAGATCCCTCTCATGGTGGATACAGTGAGTGACCGCACCTGCCTGCGTGAGAGAAGTCCATAGGACATACTTAGCCCACTTCCAATGGGGCTCTTCCATGAGGCATAATGGCTGTGCACCACATCTATGTGGCGCATAGTCAGCCCGCCTTCTGATAACGTATTTTCCTCTGTGCTCTCTTCTGTAGGATGGCATGGGCACAGAGGCTTCTTGGTTCACATGGGCCACTCCCCAGTCCCAATGAGGGAAAGCCACCTCAGGATTGTGCTGGTGCTCTATGTGTGCCTGCACGATCTGTATTACAGAAGGGCCCATGCAAGTGTGTGTGGCCCCTTCAGTAACCCAAAGTTCCAAGGGACACAGAAAAATGACACACGCGCCTGTTGCATCTCCAAGGCACTTTATTTATTATGGCCCACTATCTGTTCCCTAGATGTGTGCACAATGGCAGCATGTGCAAAGGAATTGATATAAGAAGAATGGCGGGAGGCAAAAATGATCCGCATGAAGATTGGGAACTCTTCCTGCTCGTGCCTAATCTGATTCACATATTTGCACAGTGGCGTAACAAAGGCCCCCGCAGCTCCTGCTCAGTCCGGAGAAGGGCCTCTTTTTGTACTTTGTAGGGGGGCCCCCATAGGTTTCGTTACGCCACTGTATTTGCAATGAGTATTTTACAACCCTGAGAGGCTATGGAAGTTTTTCCCTGACTGCCTTTGATGTTGTGCACACATAGGCTTCTTCCGCATGATCTGAAGGTGAGTGGTGATCGGAAAGTTTTAAAAGGCGAATATATTATTGGAAGTACACAATTCGACCATTAAGCAAATGCCATAAATGGCACTCCTGGGTTTTCTGAAAGCCCATTGTACATTATTGTAGGGATCCATGTGCCCTGATACAGTAACTACAGAAGCTGCATTGTTTACCTCAAACCCGGTGTCTGTTGGATCTCAATTATGTTCCTTTAACGCTAGTGACCGCCCTTGTCACTGCAATAAAATGTTTCTGATGTCATATTTTGTGGCATGTCATATCGATGGTTTTGCTTTGTCCTACAATAAAATGGCAATAAAAAGAACATGTGATGTGTGGTTATCATAGCTGAATAAAGACTATAAGGTGGTTTAACCTACAGTAATCTACAGTGGGTCATTGCTGTACTGTTATCACTATTTTGGTGACAAAACAGCCAGGGTTTAACTGGAAAGCATTCTTTCAAAGGTGCAAAATTCCTTGTTCTTCAAGGTTCCATGAAATGAAGATAGGAAATAATAGAATAATTTTTAAATGGACAAGTTAGTAGATTGAAATAATTAGATACCCACATTTTTATGAAACAAGTTGTTTAAACGTATTTATATAGGAAACTAACAGAGGATTGGAATTTATAACATACTGAATTGTCTCTGGGATGTTGCATAATACTTCCGAGCACTGATGTAGTGCACGCCCCGCTCCGTAGCGGAACGGGAAGAAACCCAATGATGAAGCATGCTACCAAGGGGTAACCAAGGGGTAACCCTGGTGGGTGAGGGTTTTTCTAACAGGAACATCCTTTTTCCTGTCCATCCTGTGGTAGTTATTTTAGCTGGGCCTCTTTTGTAATGTTGTATAGGCTATGAGGATGACAGACCTAGCCCCACAATCTCCTTCTCCCTCTTTCTTTTTGCATAATACTTCCAACAAGTATTAAATATTTGTACTAAAGGTAAAAAATGGCATTTTCAATGATGCCATTTTGATAACACTGCCTGGCATGGATGCTTCCCCAGACCAAACTGCAAAGCAAGGGTTATGTATAAGACGGGGTCATAGGGCTTTCATCAAAGACTGAGCTAGGGAGGAACTCATCAGAAGAGTTGAGGCATCCCTGAGAGAGCAGATTCCTGCAAGGAATTTTTTTGGAGCTGAAGTTTTTATAAATAAAAATTTTGGACTGGGAGTCATTCAAACTGCTGGAAAACTATTTCAAATCTGGCATTGAAAATCAAAGGATTCCCAAACAGCTCCACACAAAAGCAAATATATTCCTTTGATTTGCACGATCCCATCTGTTAGTTATTCAAATTAATTACATACTGATATTTTTTCACTCAGGCTATTAGTACAGCTCTCTTATTTATTAATTTGAAGCTTCAATTACAGGATGCAACCTGAAGATTGTTCTTCCCAATGAATGGGCAAGACTCGTTGAATTACATAAGTCAATGTTCATTACTCTTAAATTGTTCATTAAGGTATTTGGGGATTGCTGCCATTAAACACATAGCCACGCTATGTATACCCTGGTCAATGTCACAGTCGAGAGAGAAAAGACTGTATGGGGACAGTGTTTTCTAAGCAGTTGATGGTTGCATACATTTTGAGGGAAGCTAAGGCCATGGTGAGTTGTGTGTTGCATACTACTCTTTCTCCTGTGCTCTTTCATTGAAGTAAGGTGAGCCCTGTAAGGTGATAGTGAAAACAATGCTAACATTTAAGGAAGATACTGCAAAATTGTGATGATGAGATTTTCCTTTATTTAGCTAAACAAAATCCAAGTGGTTAAAGAGCACACAACGCCAGGAGCATGCATTTCTATATGTTTGATAGTGCTGTATTGCAATGTAAGCCTTATTGCATGCAAACTGAGTCCACTGTGTATTGAATGGATTCTTTGTATGATATTGAATCACACTTAAACAGAGATCATTACATATATGCGCTAGTACATACACAAGTGGTTATTTCTCATATCTGCGACAACATGGTAGTGTTTCCTTATTTTTAATGAGTGCACTGTTCTACTGTGTTCTGAGTAAGTTTGCCAGAATTCAGAGCCATGTTCATTTAGTTTCTATTTAAAAATTCCAAGGAGTTTTCAGTTTAATCCAGAAATGTTTTTCTACAACCACGAATATGAAAACTTGTGTGCTTACTTCTAGGGATAAAGTGATATATGCACCAGAATTTCAGAAATTATACATAGAAACAATGTTGAAATATGGGGTCATATTTACAAGCCCCTAGTGTCTCCTCACACCTCCCTTGCGTTCTTTCTTTTTTACTCTACGGTGGCGTCAAGGAGGCCAGATATACAAAAGTGTAACCCCTGTGCCACATTATGCCTGTGCCGGGCATAAGGTATGTAAGGGGGGTGTTCCCCTGTTAGAGGCTCAGAAAAATGGTGCAGTGAAATTTACGAGATTTCACTGCGCCACTTTTCCTGTCGTTTTAACGCCTGCCCAAGACAGGCGTTAAAGTGAGGCTCCCATTGTTTCCAATGGGCATCACCACGCATTGCTGGACTTGCACCATCATTTTTGGCGCTATTTGACCAATGAAAATTCGCTATTGAAAATATGCCCCATGGAATGTAACTATTCCTTTACGTGGGTCTGAAGAACAGAAATATGTAGTATTAAAGGAGCTAACACTCTAGTCCCTGCATGCTATTATCCATGAAATTGTATGTTCTGAATGACACTGCATTAGACAACGTCTTAGCTTTGCACTCTTATGGGTTTAACTACAACCTTTGTACCACACCAAAATTAATCACATTTTAAGGATTGATACTGGGTTAGAGATTTTAGAGGGCCTCAGTCTGAACCATTACTTGCTAGTGGTACATTTCATACTGTTACTGATGCATCTGAATGAATGTGTATCTGGAATTTGTATGGAAATCATTACCGATTTGCAAAAAAAATTCTATGGCCACTCCTGAACAAGGTGGCTATATGGCATGCTAAGATTTGAGTCACAACATAGTCTATAGAGAGATTTATAACTAAAATAAGAGAAAATCAGCAACCTTTCCTGACTTTTTAATGATAAGAATTTGAGAACGTGATTGAATAGTGACAAATCAATAAAAAATTAGAATGACCATTTAGCTACAGGAAGCCGAAGAAGAGCCTGAAAAGAGCATGTGAGTACAATGCTAGAATTTCAATAATACGCTTGGCTGCTGGATTCTGAATAATTTGTAAACGGCAAAGGTAAACAGGAGGTCAAAAAACTGCTTTGTCATAGCAAGGCAAAACATAAGGGCTGCCTAAACCACAGTCTTACAACAAATCATAGGCAGGAGAGGAATGATCTTCTGTGGCATCCTATTGAACAAAAAGAAGTGGAGGAACTCTGCTGATCAGGTTGGAGAAGGAAAGGGACTGATCATTAAAAAAAACAGATTCCTGACAACTGTACATGGTGTGAACATAGCACATTCTGGAGGTCGCATGAAAGACCAACAATGATTCAACAGACAAACATTAAAACAGTTTTTCACTTGAAATGATTTGATTTCATGTTGCATGTGCTGTCAAATGAGATTGAGCAGTTTCAATGATTTTATCAGTGGAGTAGACAATCTGAGTATCAACATAATATGACATAACTGACAGACCAAAGAACCAAATAATAGAAAAGCAAAAGGAAGGTCGGTGGATACACTAACCGTTTACAGAAACCAAGACTTGCAGGCGAAGGACTGGAAATCTTC
Source organism: Pleurodeles waltl (assembly GCF_031143425.1). Lineage (NCBI taxonomy): Eukaryota > Metazoa > Chordata > Amphibia > Caudata > Salamandridae > Pleurodeles > Pleurodeles waltl. The sequence continues at coordinate 1,089,860,097 of NC_090440.1, forward strand.
TAGATGGCTTTGGCGTCTCTGTTTGTTGACCAAATGTCTATAGAGTTCCAAGACTCCTATTGGTGTAAAATTGGAACTGGATTTCAACTGTGCATCCATTGTAAATGATGGGTAAATACATAATTCCGCAGTCAAGTCCTACAGACAAAGTGCCTTGTATTTAGTCTTACAAGAGTTTGATTGTGTGTATATCTTCTACCTCTTGTTGATAAATTCAGTTTGACTGCGTCAGCAAGCTAGAGGTGCTTCATGTCTGTCTTTGAAGTTGTCTAGTAAACCCTAAGACGTATATTTTTGTTTCTACATTACTCCTTCTGGTAATGAGAAAGACAGAAAGCCCCTAGTAGAGATTTGCTATTTCTTCTATTGGATATATTTACACTCAACTCAGTGGTTGTGTCTGAAAGTCTTCCCCTGATCCTGTTCGCACTTCTGTGCCATTGTCATTAATCCTGCAGGGGCATCTGAACTTATCCTTGATGTTATAATGGTACTGCTATTCCGTTGTGTTTTTAAATATTTATCTTCTCTGTCTGAGGTAGGATCTATGGGCCATATTTATACTTTTTGACGCACAACTGCGCCAACGCAGTTGTGCGTCAAATATTTTAACGCCGGCTAACGCCATTCCAAAGTGCCATGCGGGCGCCTTATTTATGGAATGACGTTAGCCGGCGCAGCTGACCGGTGTGCGTAAAAAAAAATGACCCACACCAGGCAGCGCCGGCGTAGGGGAAAATGGAGCTTGGGCGTCAAAAAATGGGGCAAGTCAGGTCTGAGGCAAAATATTGGCCTCAACCCGATTTGCGCCATTCTTTTTGACTCCCAACCCCCATTGAAATGACTCCTGTCTTAGCACAGACAGTAGTCATGCCCCCTTGCCCAATGGCCATGCCCAGGGGACTTATGTCCCCTGGGCATGGTCATTGGGCATAGTGGCATGTAGGGGGGCACAAATCAGGCCCCCCTATGCCACAAAAAAAAAATAATAATAATACTTACCTGAACTTACCTTAAGTTCCCTGGGATGGGTCCCTCCATCCTTGGGCGTCCTCCTGGGGTGGGCAAGGGTGGCAGGGGGTGTCCCTGGGGGCATGGGAGGGCACCTCTGGGCTCCTTCCGAGCCCACAGGTCCCTTAACGCCTGCCCTGACCAGGCGTTAAAAAATGACGCAAAAGCGGCTGGATGTCATTTTTTGACCCGCCCACTCCCGTGCGTCATTTTTGCACGGGAGTTTAAATAAGGCGCACATGCCTTGGAGTCATTTTTTAGACGGGAACGCCTACCTTGCATATCATTAACGCAAGGTAGGTGTCCACGCAAAAAAATGACGCAAACTCCAAGATCTTTGGCGCTAGACGGGTCTAACGCCAAAGTATAAATATGGAGTTAGCTTTGCGTAGGATTTGCGTACAAAAAAACGACGCAATTCCGGCGCAAACAGAGTATAAATATGCCCCTATGTTGCTTAGTACGTGACGCCTGTTTTTTTTCTTTTTGGCAGTCAATTGATGTACTCGTAGTTTGCACTTCCTAATCAGGTTATGGTGTTTCTGGATCTTATTATAAACGACTAGGGGCCAGATTTATGGAGAATGGCGCTGCACCGAGTGCAGCACCACTTTCCCTGTGCCCCTTAGCACCCCCTACCGCCACCATGTGTGTGCTGCGTTTAAAATAAGGCGCACCATGGCACAGGGTAGGGGGCAATAGCGTCATTTATCATGAAGCTATTGATGTACTCTGCAGGAGTAGCGCCAAAATATTTCCGCTACTCCTGCAGAGTACATAGGGCCCCATTCTAAAGAATGGAAGCCCCCTTTTAACGCCTGATCTTGAGCAGGCGTTAAAAGTGCCGTAAAAAATGGTGCATGGAAATCTCATAGATTTCCTCATACCATTTTTCTGGCTTCCCTCACGGGGAAATGCTCCCTTTGCATACATTATGTCTGGTGCAGGCATAATGTAGCGCAAAAGGTTACAGAGTGGCGCAATGCATGCATTGCACCGCCCTATAAATAAGGCGCTGGGATTTCGGCCTCGTTGGGCCACATTAACGTAAAAAATAATGACTTTAATGTGGCGGAAGGTGGCGCTGGCGCATTATAAATTAGCCCCTAGATCCGTTATGTGTTGTCGCTGGTATATTTTGTGAAGCATGGCCATATTTTGTGATGAAAGTGAACACTTTTTGTTGGAGGTAATCCAAAAGATGTTTCTTAAACTGTCTGTTCTTTTTTTGTAATGTTGGAATAACTTGTTTCATGACCTCAACAAGATTCTTGCTCCAACCCAAATGCTATTTTCACTTTTCTGAGTTTCTTACTATCCAGCACTCTTTGCTTTTATACTTCACTTTCGCCTGATTGTTCGCAGATCATGCTGATGTGTGTTTGTAAACTTATACTTGGGAAAAAAAAATATGTTGAGTGCTTGAATTAATCCCAGCCACTGTTAATTACTATGGGCTATATGGAAATCCACAATATTTGTTGCTCACTTTGTCCCTGCAAACAGGCAGTAACTATATGCAAATCAGCCTTAGTACAGACTAGGGTTGCTTGTGTTGCTATTCAGTAGGGATGCAGCCTGGCACCACTGACAAACTGTTCTATTAGAATAGGACTAAGGCATTTTTGCATAAGAGTGGTCCATGCCAAAAAGAGAACAATAGCATAAGAACATGGACTGTAATGCAGCCCCGTGTAAATATCAATGTCTAAAATCCTTTACGTGCATAGGTATGCCTAAACAGGGGCCCTAAATTTCTCAGGCCCAAATAATTAAGCTGCAACGCACCTCAATGAACAAGAAATCAGTTGGAGTTTGCTTGTGTTCCCATTCAATGGGGACATTGCCAATCATTTTGGCTCAGCAGTTCTTGTTATAGCGCAATCAAGGCTGATTGCATAAGAATTCATAGCTGGATTCTCAGCTGACTCATGAAACTCCTGAAGTATATCAAATAACATACTCTTAGCATCCTATGAATCCTTACCTTCCACAATGCTCTTCAACAAACACTTTTTATCTGGAGAATTGGCTGGTTGCCTATACACATCCTACATCAAAGCAACCCTGAGGAAAGAGGGACTTGACCATGCAGTCCCCACAACGTATAAAGCTATAACAAGAGGACTACTTCTGGGCTAAATGTTTAAAAAAGTAGAATTCACTTTCATTCTCATGACTGAAATAGCTTTTAACAAAACAACTGAAACGTTTCAGACTTGGAAGAAGCATTGATTCAGTACTAATTGAAATCTTGGACGATATCAAGAATACTGGTGATTCTAACAGAATGTTGCCCTCTTCCTCAATGAATGCTCACCAGCCTTTCACATGGTGGACCAACAACTATTATTTTAAAAAAGTAACCGACATAAGAATGTATGTAACCTACGCAGCAGCAGAGCCAGTGGTCCCTGATACCCTGTACCTTGCCCGACAGTGCCTGCAACTTGGAAAGGTCTCCCTGACCCCAGAGGAGAGTAGACAATGAGCTTCTGGGAGTTCGAAGATGAAGGTGATCACAGTGCTCAGTTGAAGCACAAAACGTAGGCCACTTTGGGGAAGCCCACTGCCCCATGTACTGCTTTCGACAGCAGGGCCCAAGCTCCGGTGAGAGAGTGGAGCATTTGGGCGCTGAGGCCTCCAATCACTATCCCAGCAGCCTGTTAAACATTCAGCTTAGCCCAGCCAGCACAGGCCTTCCCCGTGCCAGTGGCATACTAGAGGATGCATTCTGCCATCCATGATAGGACAGAGGGAACACTGTATGCGGAGCTACCCACTGGCTACAGGCATAACCCATTGCCATATGTAACCCAAGGCCTTCATAAACAGAGAACACTGCCGACAAAGGGGCAGGTGGCCGTCTTTTCCAGGACATCTATCTCCCTGTCCTGCTGGGGAACTTCTCTCCACTGATTCTGGCCCATCTTGTCCTGACAGTTGGAAGGCCTGCATCACAGGCAAAGGCCCGAGAAGTCCCCGTGCTTAGCTCGGAGTGGCACAGTCCATGCTCAGATGGCAACACCGGCGTGGAAGGCAAGACTACAGCCCAGTGGTAGCACCTACTCAGCAGTTGGAGGAAGCAGACCGCAGACAATGGTAGGTAGTGGTGGGAGGAGAAGGACCCCCGGTAGGAGTGGGGCTCCTGAGGAGGTCACATCTAACAAGGATCCCAGTGCTGGAACTCAGACAGAGAGATAACAGGCTCTGGCAGAGAAAAAGGGGTATCACTGGCAGCACCTCAATCCAATACTCCCCTCGCCAACAGCAAGCAGGGATGGCAGAGGCTGCTCCAACTCACGACTAGCTGACTTAGATGCACTGGGGACTCCATAAAAGAGCTAAAACATGGTAGCCGCTCACAGCAAAAAGGACGGACCTTCAAAGACATGTTGGTAAAATCATCAGGGTGCCCTGGGTGACACCGCCCAACCCCCACTATTCAAGACACATCACCGGGGACGAAGAGACTGAGGTTCCAGTTACACTTTCATTTCATCAAGAGGGACCTCTTGCAAGACCTGAAGGCAGCGCGTAAGGATGTAGCTGAGCTCGGGAACAGAGTGTCGACAATAGGTCCAGGAGACATGCCGAGATGAGGAAATTGAGCAACTCCAACAAGAAGTCATTTGTCTCAAGGATCAACAAATTGAGTTACAAGCTCATGAGGAAGACCTGGAAAACAGATCTAGATGAAACAACAGCCACATAAAAGGACCCCTAACTGCAGCAGAGGAAGGAGACGTAGAAGCCTACATACATGCCCTCTCCGCCCAGATCTTGAAATCTCCGACTGGCACCAGCATTCAGCTGGACCAAGCATACAGAATTGGCCTCCCTTTCTCCAAAGATCCTCACCAGGCAGACATCCTGATTTGTGCCCAGGACTTATCCTTCATAAAGCAAGAGAGCAGGATCTGCTCCATTTTCAAGGTCACACCCTGGCGCAATATCAGGACCTCTCTGAACTGACACTACAAAAGCATAAAGACTTCCACCCTGTGGCCTTCCTCTGGGAACACAGCATCTCCTACTCATTTGGAAACCTGTTCCATATCATCTTCCGAAAGGATGGGAAGCACCACCAAAGTCACTCCCTCACTGCTGCCTGTGAACTGTTGATGATCAACCGAGACTCTGACAGAGCAATGCCAACCAGTCCTAAGAATCGGAGAGCTACAAAATGATTCAGACGGCAGAGGAGATACTGACAAATGATCCAGGGCTGGACGCACTCGCACGTGCAAAATTACTGGCACCAGCAAAGGGGAGGGGGGCTAAAATGGGGTAGAGGAACCACACAGGACCGAAGTAGGATGCCAATGAAGGAAAAGACAATTGCCAAGGACCTTGATCCCATGAATACCACTGGAACGCTCAAAGCTCAGCCCGGAGCTCTAGACCCAACAGGGATACTAGGGGGCATATTTATAGTCCCCAAGCGCCACTTTGCGCTACATTAGTGTCATTATTTTTTACTTGCATGTGGCCCAACGAGGCCGAAATCTCTGCGCCGCATTTACAGAGCCAGGCATAATGTATGCAACAAGGGCGTTCCCCCGTTTGGGGGGGCTGAAAAAATGGCGCAAGGAAATCTATGAGATTTCCTTGCGACATTTTTTATGGCACTTTTAACGCCTGCTCAGAGCAGGCATTAAAAGGGAGCTTTCATTATTTGTAATGGGCCCCAATGTACGCTACAGGATTAGTGCTAATATTTTGGCACTATTCCTGCAGAGTACATCAACAGTGTCATGATAAATGACGCTATTGCCCCCTACCCTGCGCCATGGTGCACCGTACTTTAAATACGGCGCACACATGATGGTGGTGGGGGGCACTAAGGGGTGCAGGGAAAATGGCGCTGCACTCGGTGCAGCGCCACTTTCCATAAATCTACCCCTATGTTTGTTATTGTTGTGTTTGGTTGTTAAACGGGGAAGGTGCTCAGGCTTTAGAACAAAGCAACTAGTCAGAGTCAGACTAACTTTAGACAATAACGACACAACAGTTCATCTAGCAGGAGATTATAAAGCCTCAGAGAGAAACGAGGCTTCCAACCCAATTCTGCTGTATGCACGCACCACACGATAAGCTGCAGATTCTTTTCCTCAATGTAGAGTGACTGAATAACCCACTCAAGAGAAAGTCAATTCTCTCCTACCTAGAGCAATCAAGGGTTGAGATATGCCTTTGCCAGGAGATGCACTTGGGGCCACATGTACATACCTTTTTTTGTCGAAGCAAACGGCCTGATTCTGCGAATCGGGCCATTTGCGATGAGAAAAAAGCATTTTGGTGTGTACAGACCCATTTGTGTGATTCGGTAATCTATTTACTGAATCTCAAAAAGGGTTTGCAAGTCGCAATTAGGAAGGGGCTTTCCATTCCTAATTGCGAGTCGCAGTCCGATGTATGATTGTTTTGTGACTGTAAATGCGGTCACAAAACAATCGCAACTAGCACCAGACTCAAATTGGTTGTGAATGTATACGAAAATATTTTTTTAGAGCAGGCAGTGGTCCCACTGACCACTGCCTGCTCTGAAAAAATTTAAAGAAAACTTTTCATTTTTGTTTTCGAAATGCATTACGTTTTCCTTTAAGGAAAACCGACTGCATTTAAAAAAAAATACTGCTTTTTAAAAAAGCTGTCCCAGACGTGGTCTGCTGACCACAGACGTGGTCCCTGTGAGTGCCGTCATTCCCAATGGGGTCACAAATTGTGACCTACCTCATGAATATTCATGAGGTAGGTCATTTGCGACCCCATTGGGAATCGCACACAGTGTGAAGTGCACTGTTGTACATACAGTTTTGTGGCTCGCAATTTGTGACTTGCAAATGAGTCGCAAATTGCGAGTCGCAAAACTTGGTGTCATACATCTGGCCCTCTGTATCTAGTGACTGGCATCGTCTCCACAACAACTTTTTTCACAACTGATACACCCATTTCACTATTGTGGGACACTTTGAAAGCAGTGATAAGTAGGGAATGTATCGCTATATTGTCAGTAGATAATAAAATTCTCAGGGATTAAAGGGAGAGATTAAAGAACCAGCTGAGAGAGCTAGAGCATATTCATCAATGCATCGGTGCCCTCAGAGTTTGGTGGCAGCTTGAAGCTGCAAGGAAGCAACTAGCAGGTCTGGATTCTGATAGAGTGGAATACTTCCTTCTGCACCTTAAGCATTCCTTCAACGTAGAGAGCAACAAATGTGGTAGGCTTCTGGCCAACAGACTTCGAGCCCAAAGGCAAGAGTGGAATCCCTGGAAGGGGAGATGGGGAGGAGATTGTCACATAGCAGCTCGCTTTTGAGGGTTTTATGCAGATCAATATGCGGTCCAATCCTTTCCCATGGACATCCCTGAAGTGTATCTTTATGGCGCAAACACAACCCAGCTCACTGCAGATTAAGTAACTGAGCTAAATTGATCTATCCGAATCGAAGTGGTGACAGTGGCCATAGTGCGGCTGAAGCTTCACAAATCCACAGGGCCGGATGGGTTTGTGGCCTAGTTTTACAAGACATTTTGCATAACATTGGCCTCGATTTTGACTAAACTGCTTAACTCTTTTACAGGCCCCTCCTCAATGTCGCCCTCAAAGACTGAAGACTCTATCACTGTTATTCCAAATGTGGGGAAAGACAGGAAGCAATGTGGGTCCTACAGACCCATTTCTCTCCTTAACGTTGATGCCAATCGCTTTACGAGCATCTTAGCAGCCCTTCTGAACCCACTTATGGCAGTTCTGATAGCCTCAGATAGCCTCAAGGCTCGGCAGGTTTCGTCCCACACTGGCAATGCAGTGATAAAACCAAGAGACTCCTCCACCTTATAGATAAAGCGGAATGCTCCACAAGACACATCATGCTCTTGTCTAAAGACGTAGGAAAGGTGTTAGACCGGATCCACTGGCCATACCTCGTGGCAAAGCTGGCCCATTTTGGCTTTAGGGAGCACTTCCGCTCATGGATTCTGAGTAACTACAGCCATCCACAGGCAACAGTCCAAGTTACTGCCAAATGTCCACCCCATTTCACATCATTAGGGGAACAAGGCAAGGGTGCCCCCTGTCATTTTTGCTGTTCTCACTGTATATGGAGCCATTTGCTCAAAGAGTATGCGTCAACAGTCCCCTCACAGGGGTCTGCTTTGGAGGGGAAGACCATACTGTCAGTCTGTATGCAGATGATGTTATAGTGGCCATTGACAACCCCGTATGTGCTCTTCCCGCATTATTAATAGAAGTAGGCACTTTCGGAGCAGTGGCTGGTTTTAGAATAAATATTCATAAGGCCCTCAATCTCAGGATTCCACCTGCTATTGAAATGCAACTCTGCCGCCGATTCACCATACAACAGATGAAGAAATCTATTGCATACTTGGGCGTTTGGCTTGCTACAACAGTGGTAAGCATTATGGTCCTCAACTATGGGAGGCTTCTCCAACAGCTCACCCAAGACCTTGTACAATGGCGTCTCCACCGCCTCTATTGGCTGGGTAGAGTAGCAGTCATAAAAATGGCAACTCTTCTGTGCATCCACCTGCCAAGATGATCCATTCATTGCGAAAGGCCATGCTTGGCTTTGTTTGGGCAGATAAATGCCCTAGGATGAGCAGAGATCTGGGCTATCGCCTACCAGCGGAACGGGGTGGGACAAGATGGCCACAGCACACAGAGAGTAATGTCCAACAGTAAAACGAGAATAGGTAATCCTGGTGTCGTAATGAGTTGGGAGAAGTATGAAGTTGAAGCGAGTCTCAAATCCTGTTTGCAGATGGTATCTTTATTTGTAAGTGTTCGAAATCATTGAGTCATCATGGAGATACAGCCAACACGTGTTTCGTCACACAGGTGACTTCATCAAGGCTGGGGCAGTTAGCCAATATGGGTGATTGTAGTACTTGGTAGAGAAGTTGCTCAATGGTTCAATTGGGCTTAGTATAGTCATAAAGCTGTAATTAGTATGGCTGCGCCAAGCAGCTGTAGGTGCGTAGGTGTGGAGCTTGTATGATACTGCAGACAGAGGAGGCCCTGATAAGCCTGTCACCATAACCGGGAAGCCGAGTGGCGGTGAGCTCAGAGTGAACGCGAGGTCATGTAATACCAGCGGAACGGGATCTGGGAATCCCACACCTTCAAAGCAACTTGACCCAAGGGTAGGTCGCTCCCCCTGCCGCTGCAGCTCCACCAGCCCAGGCTCCTGACACCTCCCAGCAAGACCTGCTAAAAACCGTAAGTACTCCCCCCGCCCAGCCCCTCGCCCAGCCCGCGCTACTCACCTCTCTTTTCCTGTACTTCTGTCTTCTGCCTTCCGCTCTCTCCTCCAACCTCTCTCTGCACCTCAGCTGTCCATTTCCGTTCGCTCTCTGCTCTTCTTCTGCAGCCCACTTGCTGCGTGTTCTGCTCTTCCTCGGCCCCGCTCCCCTTCCTCATCTGCTTTTCATCTGTGTTCTTCTTTCTTCTCTGCACCCCGATCTACGTGTTCTCTCTTCTTTTTCTTCATCTGTGTTCTTCTCTGCACCCCGTCCTGCGTGTTCTTTCCTCTTTCTTCATCTGTGTTCTTCTCTGCACCCCGACCTACGTGTTCTTTCTTCTTTCTTCATCTGTGTTCTTCTTTCTTCTCTGCACCCCGACCTGCGTGTTCTTTCTTCTTTCTTCATCTGTGTTCTTCTTTCTTCTCTGCACCCCGACCTGGGTGTTCTTTCTTCTTTCTTCATCTGTGTTCTTCTCTGCACCCCGACCTGCATGTTCTTTCTTCTTTCTTTATCTGTGTTCTTCTCTGCACCCCGACCTGCGTGTTCTTTCTTCATCTGTGTTCTTCTCTGCACCCCGACCTGCGTGTTCTTTCTTCTTTCTTCATCTGTGTTCTTCTCTGCACCCCGACATGCGTGTTCTTCTCCTCTTCTGTACTTTTCTCTGCGTGTTCCTTTTCTTCCTCTGTGGCCTCTCCTCATCTTCTGGACGCTTCCCCTCTGCTTCTCAGGTCTCTCCTCTTCTGCCTGACTCTTCTCTCTTGACTCTTCTCCTCTTCTTCTTGACTCTTCTCTCTTGACTCGTCGCTCTTCTCTCTTGACTCTTCTCTCCTCTTCTTCTTTACTCCTCTTCTTGACTCTTCTCTCTTCTCTCTTGACTCTTCGCTCTTCTCTCTTGACTCTTCTCTCCTCTTCTTCTTTACTCTTCTTCTTAACTCGTCTCTCTTCTCTCTTGACTCTTCTCTCTTCTCCTCTTCTGTTCTTCCTGACTCCCCTCCTCCTCTGTAATCCCCCCTCCCCTATCTTTTCTCCCCTCCCCTCTACCTGACCCCCCCACCCTCCGCTTTCCCACCGCCACCTCCTGCTTGGCCCGCCCCCCCTGCTCCCATTCGTCGCCCCCCCTCCCAGCCCCCACCCCCAGCTGACCCCTCCTCCCTCTTATGGCGGCCGCTGCGCGGCAGAGTCAGCGACCCTTGACCCGAGGGCAGGTCGCTCCCCCTGCCGCTGCAGCTCCACCAGCCCAGGCTCCTGACACCTCCCAGCAAGACCTGCTAAAAACCGTAACTACTCCCCCGCCCAGCCCCTCGCCCAGCCCCGCGCTACTCACCTCTCTTTTCCTGTGCTTCTGTCTTCTGCCTTCCGCTCTCTCCTCCAACCTCTCTCCTCACCTCTGCTGTCCATTTCCGTTCGCTCTCTGCTCCTCTTCTGCAGCCCACTTGCTGCGTGTTCTGCTCTTCCTCGGCCCCGCTCCTGTTCCTCACTTGCTTTTCATCTGTGTTCTTCTTTCTTCTCTGCACCCCGATCTACGTGTTCTCTCTTCTTTTTCTTCATCTGTGTTCTTCTCTGCACCCCGTCCTGCGTGTTCTTTCCTCTTTCTTCATCTGTGTTCTTCTCTGCACCCCGACCTGCGTGTTCTTTCTTCTTTCTTCATCTGTGTTCTTCTCTGCACCCCGACCTGCGTGTTCTTTCTTCTTTCTTCATCTGTGTTCTTCTCTGCACCCCGACCTGCGTGTTCTTCTCCTCTTCTGTACTTTTCTCTGCGTGTTCCTTTTCTTCCTCTATGGCCTCTCCTCATCTTCTGGACGCTTCCACTCTGCTTCTCAGGTCTCTCCTCTTCTGCCTGACTCTTCTCTCTTGACTCTTCTCCTCTTCTTGACTCTTCTTCTTGACTCTTCTCTCTTCTCTCTTGACTCGTCGCTCTTCTCTCTTGACTCTTCTCTCCTCTTCTTCTCTCCTCTTCTCTCTTCTCTCTTGACTCGTCGCTCTTCTCTCTTGACTCTTCTCTCCTCTTCTTCTTTACTCTTCTTCTTGACTCTTCTCTCTTCTCTCTTGACTCTTCTCTCTTCTCCTCTTCTGTTCTTCCTGACTCCCCTCCTCCTCTGTAATCCCCCCCCCCTATCTTTTCTCCCCTCCCCTCTACCTGACCTCCCCACCCTCCGTTTTCCCGCCGCCACCTCCTGCTCGGCCCCGCCCCCCCTGCTCCCATTCGTCGCCCCCCTCCTGCCCCCCGCCCCCAGCTGACCCCTCCTCCCCCCCTTCTGCCTCTTATGGCGCCCGCTGGCGTACCGAAGGCGCGCCGAAGGCAAGCCCGTCTGCGCCCGTCCGCACCTGGACTGCGCCCAGCGCCACGACCCCTGGCCCCCAGCACTCCCAAACCCCACAGCACCGGTACAACCCCAACACCCTCCACGCCCTCAACTCGGGGCGCTCCAGTACCTGCTTCCTAACGCACCCATGGACCCTTTGCATGCCTCACCTGCAAACTCACCTTCCACCGCGAAACCACCCCGCCCGCCAGCCCACGCTCCAACAACCACCTCAAATGCATCCTGATCAACGCACGCTCCGTCCACAAGCACGCCATTAAACTATGGGACCTCCTGGACTCCACCGCACCGGACGTCGCCTTCATCACTGAGACCTGGATGAACGCCTCTTCGGCCCCCGACATCGCCATAGCCATCCCCGACGGCTACAAGATCTCCAGGAGAGACCGCACCAACCAAGTCGGAGGAGGAATCGCCATCGTCTTCAAGGACTCCATCAACGTCACCACCTCCACCGAAGACACCCCCCTCGCCGCCGAACACCTGCACTTCCAAATCCACACTGACCCCAGGACCACTCTCAGAGGAACTCTCATCTACAGGCCCCTGGACCACGCGCCCTCTTCAGCGACTCTATCACTGACTTCATCTCCCCGCACACCCTTGCCTCGCAGGACTACATCCTCCTCGGCGACCTCAACTTTCACCTGGAACAGAACAACAACTCCAACACCACCGCCCTGCTCGCCAACCTCGCCAACCTCGGTCTCAAGCAACTGGTGAACACCCCCACCCACATCGCCAGACACACGCTTGACTCCATCTTCTCCGCCAGCAACCATGTTTCCTCAGCCACTCCTCCGTAATACACTGGACCGACCACAGATGTGTCCACTTCACCTTCCGACGCGAGACTCTCCACCTCCACACACAACCCATCCCATGCAGACATTGGAACAAAATCCCCACGGAACAGCTTCTCTCAACTCTCAGCGACAACCAACCCACCTTCTCCACCGACCCCAACGACGCAGCCCTCAGCCTCACGCATTGGATCACCAACTGCGTGGACAACCTTGCACCCCTCAGACGCCTCCCAAGACAGACCAACACCAGGAAACCTCTTTGGTTCACAGACACCCTCAAGGAATCTAAAAAAAACGTTCGCACCCTCGAGAAAGCCTGGCGCAAGGACCACACCGCAGAAAACAAGTCTGCCCTCAAAAACGCCACCCGCGAACACCACCAACTGATCCACGCCACAAAAAGAACTTCCTTCACAGACAGACTGGACAAGAACACTCACAACAGCAAAGAACTCTTCAACATTGTCAAAGAGCTCTCCAATCCAATCGCCAACGCCAACGCCATCACGCCCTCACAAGACCTCTGCAACTCCCTCGCCACCTTCTTCCATCGTAAGATCACCGACCTACACGACAGCTTCGGACACCAGACCCAGCCAACCACCACAGAACCTACAACCCCAGCCATCACCCTCAACGCCTGGACTCACATCAGCACGGAAGAGACCAAAGCTACCATGAACTCCATCCACTCCGGTGCCCCCTCGGACCCCTGCCCACACTTAATCTTCAACAAAGCCGACGACATCATCGCCCCGAATCTCCAGACCATTATCAACAGCTCGTTTGCTTCTGCCACCTTCCCCAAGAGCTGGAAACACGCAGAAGTCAACGCCCTACTGAAGAAACCTACGGCGGACCCCAGCGACCTGAAGAACTTCCGCCCCATCTCGCTCCTCCCCTTCCCTGCCAAAGTCATAGAGAAGACCGTCAACAAGCAACTTCGCAACTTCCTTGAAGACAACAACCTACTCGACCCATCTCAGTCCGGATTCCGAGCCAATCACAGCACAGAAACCACCCTCATCTCAGTCACAGACGACATCAGAACTCTGATGGACAACGGAGAAACAGCCGCCCTCATCCTCCTCGACCTCTCGGCTGCCTTCGACACAGTCTGCCACCGAACCCTAATATCCCGCCTTCGCTCCACCGGTATCCAAGGACAGGCCCTGGACTGGATCACCTCTTTCCTCTCCAACTGCTCCCAAAGAGTATACCTCCCTCCGTTCCGCTCAGACCCCACCGAGATCATCTGCGGCGTCCCACAAGGCTCCTCGCTCAGCCCGACTCTCTTCAATGTCTACATGAGCCCCCTCGCCGACATTGTATGCAAACACAACATCAACATCACCTCCTACGCCGACGACACTCAGCTGATACTTTCCCTCACCAAGGACCCCACCAGCGCCAAGACCAACCTGCAAGATGGAATGAAAGGTGTCGCAGAATGGATGAAACTCAGCCGTCTGAAACTGACCTCAGACAAAACGGAAGTCCTCATCCTTGGAAACACCCCGTCCACCTGGGATGACTCCTTGTGGCCCACGGCCCTTGGCACCGCACCAACCCCCTCTGACCACGCACGCAACCTCGGATTCATCCTGGACCCACTTCTCACCATGACCAAACAAGTCAACGCCGTATCATCTTCCTGCTTCCTCACCCTCCGCATGCTCCGAAAGATCTTCCGTTGGATCCCCGCCGACACCAGAAAGACAGTGACCCACGCCCTCGTCACAAGCCGCCTGGACTACGGTAACACCCTATACGCAGGAACCACCGGTAAACTCCAGAAACGTCTGCAGCGAATACAAAACGCCTCCGCCCGCCTCGTCCTCTACATACTCCGCAACAGCCACATCTCCGCCCACCTGAGACACCTGCACCGGCTTCCCGTCAACAAAAGGATCACCTTCCGGCTCCTCACCCACGAACACAAAGCCCTCCACAACAAGGGACCCGAATACCTCAACCGTCGCCTCAGTTTCTACACGCCCACCAGTCAACTTCGTTCCGCCAACCTCGCACTCGCCGCCGTCCCTCGCATCCGCCGCACCACGGCAGGTGGGAAATCCTTCTCCTACCTGGCGGCCAAGACATGGAATTCCCTCCCCACCAACCTCAGGACCACCAAGGACCACCTCGCATTCCGGAGGCAGCTCAAGACCTGGCTCTTCGAGCAGCAGTAACCCCCACCCCCTAGCGCCTTGAGACCCTCACGGGTGAGTAGCGCGCTTTATAAATGTTTGTGATTATGATTATGATTATGATTATGATTATGATTACTATCAGGTGGCGCAGACCTCAGAAGTATGGCAGAATGGTCACAGGAGAATCAGAGAAACACTGGCTCTTCATGGATCGTGCCATTGCAGGCACACACCTGTGGAAGGTACCGTTCTTGAGGAGACCACAAATGAGCTTGGGGTCTATACTCCTCCCCAGTTATGAGATCAATGCTAAGGGTACGGGACTCTGTGGTCACCCTCAAGGGTCTGACAACGTTCCCCTCTCCTCTAACACCCATCATAGGCAACACAGATTTTTCCCCAGGACTGGGCCAACTAGCACTCTGCCTACTGCAAGACGCTGCCGGTCGATCTATCAGCCACTTCTTTGATGAAGACGTCCCGATTCCCTTTAACCAACTGAGAAGAAGGTATGCGCTCCCAGAGACAGAACGTCTGCACTACATGCAGGTTTGCCACTGGCTCACTCACTCTGCCATACAAGCCCGAGCGTGCCGTCCCCTGAAAACATTTGAGAAATGGCTCGTTACTACAACTAACGAAAAATGCTCGATCACAGAATTATACGTCATTCTCCTGCATGCTTTCCCATTACCCAGAGTCCCAGTCAAGCGTGCTTGGAACTCGTACATGGCAGACAGTTATTCCCAGACAAGCGGAGTGAGGTGTACTATAGGGCCCACCATGCTGCAAGCTATACAGCTAGCATAAAGACAGCAACTAAAATCATTACATACGGGTACCTTACGCCCCTTCGACTGCACAAATGCAACCCAACGTGAAGCCCGAACTACTGGCGTCACTGTGGAATGCCGGGGATTCTTTCCACATACTTTGGGACTGTCCTAAATTGGCGCATTTCTGGGATGGCATCCTGACTGACCACAAAACTATTCAGTAAAACTAAGTTAAACCTAAAAGTGCCTTCAGTGAGTTGGGGCATTACAACTCCTGGGTAGAAGTCAGTTAGCAAATGGCCTTTTGTGTGCTAACAGGCTACCTACAGCATACATCCTATTGGCATGATTGATGTTCACAAGCAGAGGTTCGTAAGTATGACTCTGCCGATCTAAAGGATGGGATCTATATTTGCAGCCATGTCTGTACTCACTCCGTGCAACACCCATGCAGAGTAAGTGTAGTTCACCCTGCTCATACTATGCCTTTAAGCCTCACACACTGCGCACAGCCATCCCCATTATAGGTCAACTTAAACCCAACGCCCTTTTAAATATACGCTCAATGAAAACTAGGATCACAATGCAAACGAGATTGCTTGATGGCCTGATCGATGGTTGTGAAGCCTGAAATAAAGGATGCAAAATGAGTATCGGTGATGAGTAGCAGTTTGGGACTTGCATGATGTGGGAAAGCAATGTACAAATATCGGTACAGTAGAATACGATAAAGTAAAGTGATAAAGTGATAAAGTGAAATGCAGCCCAGAGTAATTACTGCAGTCCTCTGCACTTTTTCGTTGTTTTCTTACAAAATCTTCCCAACACCACTTCTGGCAACTTCCAAAGCAACATCCCATGTAACTAAAGAATGTAAATAATCCTTAATTTGCACACCCAGCATCACTAACTTGGGCTCAATCACTTTGTCATTATAATCTAAATAAGTACCCGGAGAATGTCGGTCTGCTTTCCCTGGCTTCAACATTTTGCACACCGTGTAACTCGCAGGTGAGAAAAAGCCTTAGATACAGGTGACGCACGCCAGAAGCCATCTTCGCCACAGTCTTCACTGCCCAGAAGAAATCATTTCTTGGAAAGGGCTTGCCTGCAAGGCTGTAATTGCCCCCGACCCTTGAATGCAATCCACACTGACACCAAGGCAAGTGCTAGAGGTGTGAATGTTATAATTTCGCTACCACGTCGGACATGGCCTTTTCAGGCGCCTCCGCATCAAAGACTTACAGCAGAAGAAGTGTCTGTTTGATCTACGAGAAAAATATTCAAATAGAAAATGTAAAGGTTATGAAATTATAATTACATTAAACAACAGGCACGTCATTTTAAAATATCCAGCCTATCCACATTTTATGTGAACAAATAAAAAGAAATAAAAATAATTGTTGTCTGCGTTTAGTGGACAACTCAGGATTCAGCGCGAGGGTTGCCAGACTGAAAGCTTCAAATAGGATATGATATTTCTGACTGCGAGCACCCATATTCACGTTATTTATAAAGCGCCTTCCATACCCCGTGGCTAGTGAGTTACTGCGGGATCGGCAGGCTGTAACCCATTCAGCCATGCCACTTTAGGGATCTACTCCGCCCCTCGGGCGAAGTACAGCCCGTCACATTCAAAAATCTCTGCCTGACTGATAAATATGGCTAGGAGCAGCCGTCATGCACCTTCTCTGAAGGGTGAACCACCGTTACAACACACTCCTTACCACCCACGACCTTTACCATGCAGTCTTCGCCATGCAGGAAAGTATCACACAGATAAATGCATAGTAGGACCGCACATCCTTGACCATGCCATATTGTAACACGCAGGTAAGTATTTTCTTTTTTAATGAACATAGGCCCATATTTATACTTTTTGACGCACAACTGTGCCAACGCAGTTGTGCGTCAAAATTTTTACCGCCGGCTAACGCCATTCCAAAGCGCCATGCGGGCGCCTTATTTATTGAATGACGTAAGCCGGCTCTGCGGACTGGTGTGCGTCAAAAAAAATGACTCACACCAGGCAGCGCCGGCGTAGGGGAAAATGGAGGTTGGGCGTCAAAAAATGGGGCAAGTCAGGTCTGAGGCAAAATTCAGGCCTCAACCCGATTTGCGCCATTTTTTTTATGCCCAACCCCCATTGAAATGACTCCTGTCTTAGCAAAGACAGGAGTCATGCCCCCTTGCACAATGGCCATGCCCAGGGGACTTATGTCCCCTGGGCATGGCCATTGGGCATAGTGGCATGTAGGGGGGCCCAAATCAGGCCCCCCTATGCCACAAAAAAATACGAAAAAAAATACTTACCCCAACTTACCTCTACTTCCCTGGGATGGGTCCCTCCATCCTTGGGTGTCCTCCTGGGGTGGGCAAGGGTGGCAGGGGGTGTCCCTGGGGGCAGGGGAGGGCACCTCTGGGCTCCTTCTGGGCCCACAGGTCCCTTAACGCCTGCCCTGACCCAGGCGTTAAAAAACGGCGCCCATCAGGCTGGGCGCCGTTTTTTAAGGCCTGCCCCCTCCTGTGCGTCAAAATGACGTCACAGTATAAATATGGGGCACAGGCCTTAAAGTCATTTTTTGGAAGGGAACGCCTACCTTGCATATAATTAACGCAAGGCTGGTTCCCCCTTCCAGAAAATGACGCACATGGTGGAACTTTGACGCCCGCAGGGTCGGACGTCAAAGTATAAATATGGGGCAGGGTTTGCGCCGATTGTGCGTCAAAAATTTTGACGCACATTCGGCGCAAACAGAGTATAAATATGCCCCATACTTTTCTTTGTTGTTTAAAAAAAGAGGTAATGGTGCTGGTAGAGGTTAAAGGCGGTCAATATGTTTTTAGGGTTTAGGATTGGATAAAGATAAAGGGAGGTAAGGGTAATTTTAGGGTTCATGGGGGCTGAGGTAAATGGAGGTCAGGGTAATTTAAGGGTTTAGGGGAGGGTAGTGTCAAACGGAGGAAAGGATAATTTTATGGTGTGAGGTGAGTAGTTGTAAAGGGAAGTTAGCATGATTTTAGTGTTCAGAGTAGGGTATAGGTAAGGGAAATTTAGGGTTAAGAAGAGGAGAGGTAAATGGAGGTAAGGGTACATTTAGGATTTACGGGTGGGTACAGGTAAAGGGAGGTAAGGGTAAATTTAGGGTTTAGGCCTGGGTAGAGGTAAAGGACGGTATAAGTAATATTAGGGATTATTACTGTTAAGGGGAGGATAGAGGTAAAGAGAGGTAAGTAATTTTAAGGGTTAAGGGAAGGGTAGAGGCAGAGGGAGGATATATATAGATAGATAGATAGATAGATAGATAGATAGATAGATAGATAGATAGATAGATAGATAGATAGATATTCACTCAAGAATATGTGGTAAAGGCTTAATGTGTAATTCAACATTATTGTAAAAGTTACCACGGTATGTTACATGTGTAGTAAAGAAATGCGTGAAACCGGCAAGCATGAGTTATAAAGACATACAACCCCTTTGAAGAGACTGTACTTTTGCTGAGTAGCCAACATTTTTCGTGAGGCCATCCAGCAAACCTTTTTGTTTTTCAAAAGCAAACTTGCTCTCAAAGCAGGGCCTTGTTTTTGAAAAACAAAAAGATAATGATCTGACACCCTGGGAGTTTCCTCTCACGGAATGAGGGCGTTTATAATTTTTTTCTGTTTTGGACTGCTAGACTTTTCTTGCCAGTCCCAAGAAGAAACAAATATGGCAGAATTCCCACCCTACTTAGGGTGGCTGGTCTGAGTTACTTGCACAGATGGCACAATTGCTATAGAGCCAGCCATCTAAGGTTTCTGCTGAGAGATCCTGTGGGGCCTCTGCTGGCACAAACATAATGGCTTCCCCCAATTCTACATAGAATAGGCAAATTGATAGTTTGCAATTTTTTGGCACCACACTACATAACTTCTTTAGTCTCATCAGGTTTTTGAGTCAGCAGTCCCTCCTTCAGCCAGCCAGCTCCTTGACTCAGTTGTACTGCCACAGGCTGCAAGCTCTGGGCATAGTATCTTGGGCTGCCACCTCTTTGCCTCAATAATCCTGCCATTGGACACCAGGCTGAGGACACATTAGTGCTGCTCTGGCCATAAAAGTGACTTCAGAAGCTGCTGGTGTTGCAACATAATAGGCCTTCCCATCTTGAGATTCAAACGTACTGCAGTGTGTCAGAAACCCTAAAAAGGTGTTGTTGTTGCATGTCCTGAGAACCTTGGGACTATGTAGTTCTGGGTGTGTAGTACTCTGCCTGAGTTGTCCTGTTTCTAACAACCAAGCTCTTAGGGATTAAAAACACTACATCTGGCTGCTGAGCGTGGAATACAATGAGAATGGCACCTCCAAACCCAGGGCTCAGTGGTAGTTCAGTATGCTGCCATACCTGGATCTGGGTTTGTCATATGTGCTAACAACACTTTAGGTCAAGGGTTTTTCTGGCTTCTGCTATACCTGCAGCTCAATGGTCATTACATGTATGGCCCCACCTGTGACTCAATAAGCCTTTTTTGTCCTACCAATTTGGTGTTCAAAAGACGTTTTTGTACCAAAAAGCCTGGGACACTTTAATCACTCCCTGGCCAAAATACACGCACATCATTGACAAGAATGGATTTGAGAGCTTAGTGGAGGCTTTATTCAGGCTGAAGAGAAAGGAGCCATATTTGCTTTGTCAGGTGGTGTGTTTAGAGATGTTGTGGTCAAGATCGCCCTGGTGTCTCCACACTCCTCTTAATCTAGAGCGGATACAAGCTCTACAAAGTACACAGTGATGGCAGCAGGATCGTGGAATGATGTGTTGGGCGAAATATGTCAGACTTGCACTTCGCCTGCAAACTAAATGCCATGATTTCCAGAATGAGGGTGTGGTCAAATCATATAACATGCCATTTTCAAGATGGTAGTCTTTCCATAGAATCCCCCTTGCTTCCATTTTTATCCTTGATTTTTGCTCCTCGCAGCTATACATTTCTACTTGATTCTTCGCCTAGAATTTGGCCACAGTCTTTTCTCTTTCTTGCTTTTGTTAAGGAACATTTTGGTATCTTGATATTGTTCATTACTAACCTTCATCTTCAATATCTTCAATCAAGATTTATAAGATTTCCGTGGCATTTTTATCCCGCGTGAGGTTTCGTTTTCCTAAGGAGTCACATGACACATTTCACCTACATGATTCTGTGCAGGATGTCACTGTAGCTACTTGGAGAAGTTGTCCATCCTTCAGGCAATTTAGAATCTAGAACCGACCATTGAACCATCCTGTTCATGACACTATCCACCAGCTCACTAGCCTTTCCATGTGCTTCCCCGCCTGGTGTTAATGGGGAGTTCAATCCAGCTCAGTCGTTGTTCTGTGTGCTGTTGAATCTGCCCTTTCCTTGTTGCCACCGGACCCAGTAATTAATAGTCTACTCATGAGCCAAAGGGATTGAGTAAGAATGATCTCTTAACGCATTGCTTAGAAACGATTTAACACTTGTGTAATTACCATCTATTTGTCTGAGGCTCAATGTTATTTTGCTGTTGCACTTCTGAACTCAGAGTCCAAACAGTAGCATTTGTAATTCATGCACTCCTTTCCACCTTGAAAATGTAATTGACCAGGATGCTTCAACAATCCTCCTGTGGCTGATACTTTCCTTGCGGAAAATGATGTGGGTGTCCCAGCGGAGGTATATTACCTTTTTATTAGCCAAGGGCTACACTGGACACAAACAATCAGAAAATCAATAAACTTGGAGAAAGTTAGAAACATTTTACCTGGCACTTGGCCAATGATCGAACGTTCATCCCTTCACTAGACCCTGCATAATGGGCGCATACTGGAGATCTTGCATCGGCCCCTGGGCCATTCAACCAGCTGAGCATGGCTTTCAGAAGTGTGCAGCGGATTCTGAGTCCTTTAGTTGTCTTGAGACCTGTGCCTGTGACAGCCTCTGCTTCACCAAGCCAGTTGTTCATGGCCTTTGCTCTTTCACAGTGTCTCGTGCTCACTGCTTCACTGGATTCAAGCTAGCCTGGCTGTTGAGGGGTGATACCCCGAAACCAGTCTCAGGATGCTTGTTTCCAGTCCAGGGAGGACCTGGCTTTGCAGTTCCGGCTGGACTGGTCCCATAGGGAGCAGGGTCAAGACTGATTTGCACATGGCTGGGTCCAAACTGGGGTGGCGTGGTGGGCAAGAAACAATGGATTAAACCCAGATCTTTCTGACTGGGGGTGAATGTTTGCGTTGTTCAGCATTCTCTCCATCATCTGTTCTTTTTGCTATTACATTGTGTTGGGACATACTGTGGGGAAGGCTGGAAAGCATTAAAGCATCAGTCCTTTTGCTCATCACAAGGTGATGTCCCATGCTGCCTTCGTAGAGGAGAAAAAAGCTCCTGCAGGGTAAAGAAGGCCAACCAGGTTAGACAGGGATGTTTGCATTGGCAACACTAGCTCCTAGGCACTGCATGGCAATTAGGCAGGATACATCCCTGGAGTTAGTTTAGTGGTCGTTCTCCCCTCCATTGATGATGGCTTTCACAATGTTCTGAACTGTTGACGTCCCACGCCACTGGTGACTGCCATTCTGCTTTGCAGTTACATTCTCCAGCAACTGGATTAGTTAATCATGCCTGAGTATTAAGGTGGCATTTCGGCTGCAGAGCGTTTCCCAACAACAAAGTTTATCGGTGGGATTCAGTGCCTACTTTGTGCTTGTTGTTTCCGGTGCTGAGCACCGGCACTTATTTTTTAGGGCCGGGCTAATTCTTCTGCCTCAAGCATTTGCTGCGTGCAAAAGACACATGGGAATGTCGGAGGAAGAGAAAAACATAAAAGCGTCACAAAGGGAGAAAGTAGAAAACTGTAAGAGTGAGCTGAAGAGCCAGGAAGTGGCTGTAAATGGATTGAAGAGGCCAGAGATGGCTTCAGGATTCCGCCGCCTCAGTATTCCGTGTTCCCACATTTATATGCAGTAGCCGCATGTTTCAGAGGGCGGCTTTGGGCAACAGCACATTTTTATTTACAAATTAAGCACTGGTGGGATTGTTGGTGAATCTTCCTGACATATCAGGCTTACAGGAATATCCTGTCTTGGAGTTCTAAAGTATGCTAACTTCTTTTGCCTTTTCTCTCATGCCAGCCTTCAGACGATGCCTGTACTTATCTGTAAGGGTGAGTGTATTAACCCTTGTCTGTCATAAGAGCAGGTGACTGCTGTTTACTATGTTGATATGCACCCCCTCATTCCAGACCCTAGTCCATAATGCAAATTAATATTTAAAATTACTTTTATGTTTCATTCTTTCATTTATTCTCCACAACTTTTGTTTCACTCTATACAACTTTCCTCATTGTCCTCAGACAGATCTGCACAAAACTTGACTTGCCTAAACATAGCGTGATGAGCCAGGCGAGTTCCAAATATCATGCACATTGTTCACACTTCAGCAGGGTCCCAAGAAAATCAAAAAGTCATCCTATGTGGAAATCCTAAGGAATTATTTTGATTAAAATGGAGGTGGGGGAATGGCCGCAAGGTCATTCCATTGGTCTTACTGTAGTTAATGATCAGTGATTTTTCCTCAAAGTATTTTACAAGACGATCAAGTAACTAATGAGCTGCATTTTCTGTGCGTACCATAAGAACTCCGTTGTCTGCTGATGATAATATTAGGACCCTCCTGGCAGCTGCAACAGGAACATCTAACTGTTCTTCTAGGAAGTAGTGAACCACATCATTCAGGAAAAGGCTAAAAAGTAAAGGTGCCAGGATACAGCCTTTCTGGACGCCCTTTTGAAACTGGAAGGGATCTGAACACTCCCCACCCATCCCATATCTCACCCTAGCCATGTTATCTGAGTGAAATGCAGCTATGGCATTCACAAGGGAAGCGTCAGCCCCTAGGCCCAGCAGGGACTTCCATAGTTTTCCCCTATCCCCTGAGTCAAAGGTGGCTTTTAGGTCTATAAAGATAAAGTACAAAAAGGACCTACTAATTACTATAAATTTGTATGAAATCATGTAGTGTCGAATGGCCTGGTCAATAGTTCCCACCCCTTGTTTCTAACTTGAGTTTGTCTTGGAGTTTATTTATGTTTCATAAAAATGATGAATAAATCAATGAATAAACCAAATTGATGAATAAAACATAGATGGAAATATAAATAATAATTTGCAATGCAAATTAATTTTATTTTATTTCATAGTGATTGTTAGACTTGGCATCCTTGGTGTGTTCTCCCCTGTCTTTTTTGTCTCTGCTTCCCAGGTTTTGAATGTGTGCTGGACTATGTGTTTGCTGTTTTTGGTACTCTGGGCACTTTACCACTGCTGACCAGTACTAAAGTGCAAGTGCTCCCTGTGTAAAATGTATGTGTGATTGGTTTATCCATGATTGGCATATTTGATTTACAAGTAAGTCCCTAGATAAGTGCACTAGAGGTGCCCAGGGCCTGTAAATCAAATGCTGCTAGTGGGTCTGCAGCACTGGTTGTACACCAACCTAGGTAGCCCTGTAAACATGGCTCAGACCTGCCACTGCAGTGTCTGCCTGTACAGTTTTAAACTACCAATTTGACCTGACAAGTATACCCAATTGCCAGGCCCAAACCTTCCCTTTTTGTACATGTAAGGCACCCCCTACGTTAGGCCTAGGTAGCCCCGGGGGCATGGTGCAGTGTATATTAAAGGCAAGACATGTATTCATGTGTTTTACATGTCCTAACATACTGCATACTGTATACAGTCCTGAAATACTGCCAAATTCGGTTTTCACTGTTGCAAGGCCTGTCTCTCTCATAGGTTAACAATGGGGCTACCTTTAAATAACTTGTAAGTGTAGATTCCCTTTGGGGGAAGATAGCAATGTGGAGTTTGATGTCTCTGAGCTCACAATTTTAAAATTCATCTTTTGGTAAAGTTGTTTTTTGAATTGTCAGTTTGAAAATCCCACTTTTAGAAAGTGGGCATTTTCCTGCTTAAACTATTATGTGACTCTGCCTGTTTGTGGATTCCCTGTCTGGGTCAGACTGACAGTTGGACTGTTTGTGACTACCCTCTAGACAGTGAGACAAAGGGATCTGGGGAGTAGCCTGCATATCCTGATGGGCCATCTGAGCTAGAGTGGAGGGAGGAGTGGTCACTTACACCGGAATGGGCTGTACCCGTGCTCATACAATGCAGTCTTCAACCCCCTGGTGTGTGTCTGGGCCTGGACTGGGCAAGGCAGGATCTTGTGAACAACAGAGACATTCCTTTTATGTTTGCCTACTTCAAAGGCAGAAAGGGGTATAAGTAGTCGGCGTAAAACCCCAGACTTTGATTTCTTCAAGATCACTTCTGGGATCAAGAATGGCTGGTGCCAAGGAGAAGAGCTAAAGAGCTGAGGAGAAGTGCTGCCCCTGCCTGTGGCTGTGCTTTGTTGGGCTATCCTGCAGTTTCTGTTTCTGCCTGTGAAAGGGGACAAAGACTGGACTGTGTTGTGCATTCCTGCTTGAGAATAATCTCTAAGGTAGAGGTAGAAAAATACTTTATTAGTTAATAAAAACCATAAAAACACATATAAGAAATACAATTATAGATATCAGTTATCCTAAAAAGTGTGCATAGGGTAAAATGTAAACAGAAAATAAAAAGAGGTCCTCATAACTAAAATGAAGGAAACCCAAATACAATTCTGGACACAAACATAATCTATTTTTTTTTAAGAGATCATAATCACAACTATCCCTATGAGGCCATATAGCATCCTGTTATCTTAAGGTGCATTCAAGATTAATAAAACTCTTACATTACTAATGTCTACAGGATGGATTCAGATGTTATGTGGCTGAGCAATTCCCTTCTTTGCCTAAAGGGTACTAGATGAGCTTGCTGGAGCCTCCTGGGCAGAAAAAAGTCTCAGAAACTGGATTAGTCTGGTATTTAGCTTTTCATTACTTGGGTCGAGAGCTGTCATGATAGCCAACCTACAAGACCGAACTCCTAGGATGTAAAATTTTCTTCTCAGTAATTCCCTGCTCTGATTTCCCATAGCTGGGCAAATGCAAACCACATGGACTAGGGTCTCCCTAGTTTGATGACACAATCTACAAGCCTGTGGATGCATCTCTGCCTCTCTTTTCCATTTTGGTAGGAAATCAAGAATTGATAGATCGCCCAACCTCATCCATACGAGGGCCTGCTTAGTTGTTCGTGCTAATGAGGAGGACATGATAGGAGATTCCTTATCCAATGCATATGAATTTAGGACCAACCATCTATGAGATCGATTAGATAGTGCCTCCATGCCTTCTAACCGGCTTAAGATTTTAGTTTGTTTGTTAACTCCTTTTCTAAAAGCTGGTGCCGGTAATGAGCTGCCCCACAGACCAACCAGCTCCAGCTGTGTTCTGCTGTTTTCCCAGTAGTCCCTAAAAATCTTATTGCCCCTCTCAAGATTAATTTCCTGCCAAACTAGATTTCCCAAAGTCCCTGTGGGAGCTAAATGTAATTTGTAACAGCCATTGACAAACGCTGCTGGTCTTGCCAATGATTGCTTTGTTAGTGAAAACTCTAGTCTGACTTGGGCCGGGGAGGCCGATCTAGGTAGTTGGAAGACTTGCTTATACGATTTCACTAATAATTTATCCCCCTTGGCCAATTTCGCCCCCTCATTATTTCTGTCCCATATGCAAGGGTCGGAAGTAATTTTGCTCTCATAACCATAGTCATTGGTTTTAGGGGCCGCCCAAGGATAGACTTTGCCAAGTTACCAAAGGCCTGGTTTAAGGCTTGTGCCTTATCCTTTATGACTTCGCTGCAAATTTGCCTTTAGAGTCAATCCTGGCCCCTAGGTATGTGTATGCTACTACTTCCTCAATATGCTGGCCATTCAAATACCACTTTCAACGTAAGGTAGGTTTACGATTAAGGGTGATTATTTTGGATTTCACCTTAGTTGATTTCTAAATCATTAGCCAGTGCATATCCTCCTAAATAATTCAAACGTTTCTGTAAGCCTATTCTAGAATTACTAAGCAGCAGCAGCTCATCAGCATAAAGTAGGATGGATATTTGATGACTCCCTAAACTTAGTGGGTGGGCTGGCTGCTTGTCCAGGGCTGGGGATAGATCTGCTATATACAGAATGAAAAGGGGCAGAGCTAGTACACAGCGCTGTTTCAGACCAACAGTTGTTTTGATAGATAAGAGCCATCTCCCAATTTGATTTTAACTTAAGTGTTAGAATAGAGCACAATTATGGCATTTAAAAGATTCCCCGGTATCCCTGACCGCTGTAGTTTTATCCATAATTTATCTCTGGGGAGACAGTCAAATGCAGCTTTAAAATCCACAAAGCAGACATAAAGGGGTAGCCTTTGCTCTATTGATTACTAAGCTTAATTCCATAAGGTTTGTTAGCGTGCTCTGTTTTTTTGTGAAACCTGTTTGGTTAATAGGGAGCCTGCCTTTGTCCATGGCCCACGGTTCTAGGTGTTGCAGGATTCCTGTGGAAAAATATTTTAAGTCAGCATCCAGAAGGGCGATTAGACAATAGTTGGATGGTAAGGAAGCATTCCCTGCCTTATAAATGGGATGGATTATCAAGCCCTTCCAGCTGTCTGGGTCAAGGCCTGTTGCTAGAAAGTAGTTGAACATTATGGTAAAGAAAGCCGCCCATCTTGATATGCACTGTTTAAATAGGGCCTGTGGTAGGCCGTTGGGGCCAGGAGCACAGTCTCGGCATGTTTTTTCTAATATCTTAATTATTTCAAAACAACTAAAGGTAATAGGCTCCTTGGGCTCCCTATTATCCACAGTCACCTCCCGGTGGGCTGGGCTGGTGCCTGTCGGAGATATTTTTTTAAATGAGATTTAAGTGTCCCACCCATATCTCCTCTGTGATATTTGCATTGTTCGAGGCTCTGAGGCCTTTCTCAATGTTCTCAACCAAGCTCCAGAACCAACTAGAATTTGCCGAGTCGATGCATGATGTCATTTTGCCCATAGTATTTCCTGCTTAGATTGTTTAAAAAGCCAGATGTCCCTCTTTAATAGTTTTCTTTCTTTCTGTAGAGTTTTTAAAATTAAATTGTCAGTCAGATATTTCTGAAATTGTCTCTGAAGCCTCTTCATTCCTGATTTCCTCAGTCGTATTGCCCATGGCATGAGTATAGTCTTTCTATACCCCAGGTATGCCCACCTGAACCTACCCCTCCCTGGAGATTGCTTAGTGAGGTTTTCTGTGAAGGACTCCCATATGGCAACTACCCTTAATAGATCATTAGCCATATTTTCCAAGAATCTCCAACGGCTTCAACTGAGCTTTCCTCCTGTTTTAAAATCTCAGGGCCATCAAAGACTTTCACTGCAAGCACCTGGACTCTCTGCTGAGACTCCTGCCCTGCCAAATGGTGTTCCTATCCAGTCCCTGGGCCCTTGAGAGGTGAAGTTGGCAGAACAATGACTGAAATCCACGCACAGAACACCATGCAGGGAAATGTTCAACGCACCACCTGCAACACAGCTGAAAAACGATGCGCCACCCACTTCGTGGCTAAAATCGATGCTCCACCTGCATCGTGGCTGGAAGATCGATGCATCGCGACTGGAGAAACTACACAACACTCGCTTGTGGTTGCTGATAACAACGCAAACCCCACGCAGCGTAGCTTTCTAACACCATGTGACCGGATTTCTCATGCATCGTCTCTAGGCGTCAATGTCATTGTGAACCTGCACAGATTCGAGGTGCCCCATCCGGAAATCGACGCATCGCTCTCTTGCAAGGGAGAAAAATTATGCATCACCTACCCGACCGGAGAAGAAACGACACATGACCTCACTTGTGATTAAGAAATCGACGCATCGCTGAATTTTTCTGACGCACGCTTGCCCGTGCAGCTTTATTTTCAACGCAAACCGGGTACTTTGTGTAAAATCAATGTTTCCATTTCTATGGAGTAAGACTCTTAATATTCTGAAAATTCATATTTTGACTTGTTTATGATGGATTTTTGTAGTTTTGGTCTTGTTTGACTTAGATAAATATTACCTATTGTTCTAAAGTGGTGTGGTGTCCATTTTGTAGTGTTTTCACTGTATTAGTGCATGTTGGTACAAATACTTTACACGTTGCTTCTGGTTTAAGCCTTTCTGCTCGTGCCAAACTACCAAGGGGGTGAGCGGCGGTTAACGAGGTGTGTTTCACTTTTGGCCTGACTAGAGTGAGGGTCCTGTCTTGGACAGAGGGTAATCTGACTGCCAACCAAAGACCCCATTTCTAACAGTGATACAAAGATGGAATGGCTTTTTTAAGCCAATGAATTTTTTTTTTTTCGGGAGGAAAGACAAAGGTGTCAGACTTTGACAGTAAGTGGTCTAAGAAACTAAAATTAAACAAATATAGGGAGGTATTGAACTTTTGTGACTAAAGTGATCTTCACAATGGCAGAGAATCAGGCATTTCTAAAAAAAAAAGGGTTTGAATGCAGATTAGCGATTGATGCCTCTGTGCTGATATTCTGCATCGTCAAAGGAAGAGCACTATAAATAAGTTTTCAGGATTATGTGTCAAATTGTTTACCTAAACAGAGTGAATAAACAAAACTATAGGCACAGCTGACCAAACACCATCACTGCACAGACTGTCGGATGTCTCTCTCCAGTCTCATTTGTAAATGAAAACACTATTCAGGATGTAGCAGTGATGTCTCGTAATTACAATCACCTCTGGTGGGCAAATCAATAGAACGCATCAAATAGTTAGTCTATTCAGGTATACTGATGCCATTCTCCAGTCGAATAATTTTACCTGCAATTGATCACGAAGGTTTATTCCTAAGAGGGTGGAATACAGACAACACTTGCACTGGGAATTTGGAAAAGATGTGGTTTGGTAAGGTGCTGTCCCAGCCTGCATTCAATTACGTACTGGTCCTAGCATTCAAGGGGGGTTAATGTTTATCTCTTTATGAAGCCGTTAAGTTGCACTTCATTTTCTTCCAAATTATGTTTGGGCTTACTCAGGAAGAAGTGGTTAGTGCGTCTTAGATCCGTTTAGCCTCTCCCATCTGCATCACTCACAATTTTTTTAGTCGTGAGAAATTTTTGTAATTTATTTTCACATAACAGCAAAATTTCCATTAAAGTTTGTGTAATTATGTGAAATGCAAATATGTCAATCAGTGCTATATTTTAGCAAGAACTGGTTCCTCGCCACTGTTCTGGATGGAGAATGGATTTTCGCACTGCAACAATAACACAAGTGCTACAGATGATCGTGATGAGAGCGGCTGTCATTCACAGTACTTGTGGTTTTGATGCTATGTGTTTTTTAGTGTAAAATGCATCCTTGTGTCCAGTGCTTAATTTGTATATAAAAACGTGCCAGTGGCCAAAGCCCTCCTCTTAAACACGCAGCTGCTGCAATTAAATGTGGGAACACGGAATACTAAGGCGGCGTAATCCTGAAGCCATCTCGGGACTCTTCAATCCATTTAAAGTCTCTCCCTGCCCCTTCAGCTCACTATTGCAGCTTTCTGCTTTCTCCCATTGTAAAGGTTTTTCGTTTTTCCCTTCTTCCATTTTTCCCATATGTGTCTTTTGTTCGCAGCAAATGCTTGAGGCAGAAGAATAAGGCCCGGCCCTCAAAAATAAGAGCAGGTGCTCAGCACCGGAAACAACAAGCACAAATTAAGCACTGCTTGTGTCCAAAATGGATGCAAGAATGCATTTTGCACTAAAATATAGCCCGCGCTCCCCTGTCATAATTAAGCAACAAGGCATATTGGCATAATTTTGGGAATTTCTCAGCACAGGAATAAAAGCAAATTCCTCAAATTACATTATTCATACTAACATAATTGAAATTTAACATGGGCCTAATTTTTTTCCATATTACCATTGGCAATGTAAGGCAAGCCTACCAACTGACATCGGTCAATCACTGACAGTCTCAAAACTTCATAGTATTCTTTATTCAACAGATAGAAGGGCATATTTACAAGAAAGTGTTGCATAGGTCCTGATGCACCACTTTTCTTGCGTTGCCCCTGCCCCACCTAACGACACCACGGTTGTGCCGTATTTGCATTACGGCACACCATGGCGGACGTTAGGACAATAGCGTCAACATTTTGGATGCTATTGTAGCAAAGCAGAGGGAGGCCCATTATTTGAAATGGGTGCGTCATTTTAATGCCTGCTCTGAGCAGGCATTAAAAATGAAAGAAAAAAATGGTGCAGTTGTTAATTTCACTGCGCCATTTTTTTAGGCCTCCCTGCGTCGGAACACACCCCCTTGCATACATAATGCCTGGCGCAGGCATAATGTGGCACAAGGGTTCACAAAGTGTTGCAATGCAAGCATTGCGCCACTTTGTAAATATGGCGTGGGAGAAAGGCCTCCTTTGGGTAAAAGAAATTATGCTAGAGGGCACAAGGTGGCGATAGGGGCTTGTAAATATGCCCCAGAGTTTGGTCTGACATAGGGAGAGTCAGCCAGCGTGTCAGGGTATCTATGTAGGCAGAGTCATGGATTAGCACTTAATAACCTTAGGACATTATGTCACAACTGACTACAGTAGTGTGAGTGGTCACCCTCAGCTCAGACAAGACAAGATTGTCCTTACTATTGTTAGGGATATATCTCCTTACTATTGTAAGGGATATATGAGCAGCAATGCCTAAAGTTAATCATTTTACAGAGTGCGCCGTCCTTCGCTAAAAGTATGTCTAAAGCAAGGCGATTTTGAAGCGTCATAGCTCTATCCGGAGCTAATTCAGTATCTATCAGGAGTATTGCCCCTGTAAAATTTGTCAGCATGTTATCCACAATAGTAGACAACTTTCGTATCTTGATCGAACTCAGGATGACTCCCACTGAAGGAATCACTGCACCAAAGATATCTCCCACCACTGCAGAAGAGGTTTCCCTCCTCTGTCGCTTAAGATGTAATTCAGCCAATTTCAGAAACTTCTTTAAGTTATCTGATAAATCTTTGGGAAAACTATCCCCAGATAACATGTCCCATACCATCCTCTTGTAAGACGGTAATAATCATAAAGTCCACAAATATAATAGTTCCCAGGATTTGCAGGATCCTGACCATTCAACATAAAAGTCCACTTACTCTGAAACAAAATCACATGCCTACATTCACTCGTTCCCACAAATAAAGTGTCAGTGCGTGATTTTGGCCTCTATATACAAAGCTTCCGTACATGTAATGCATCTTATGCTAATTTCCCTTGGTTTTAATGGCAGTGTAAGCATACTCATTCTTGTAAGTCCTTTTCTCTAAACCTTTTTAAAATTTTTCTTTTAATGCTTTTCTCCTGTCATCAGTACGCCCTATGAAGCTCTTTTCTAAAGGTGTAAGCAAGCACTTAAGATTATTTTTATGCCCTTAAGCTGTTCCAAATGTTAGTGTAGACTCAAGAATCCTCTAACTAATACTAAATCATGCTCTCTAGCTACTCTACTCAAATATCTAATAATAGGAACAAAGGAAAACACAACATCGTAGTTAGAATAAAAATACTGTAAATACTCTTGATTATAGAACCTTGTTAGTAGCAAGCTACTGCTTATTCTATAGGTTAATGGTAAGCTGTGGTACGTAACTCCTTCCTCTACTGACAAAAGAATTGGCGTACACACAAGACAATCCTTTGCCTCCATCATCTCAACATATTCACTCAACTAGCGATAGAAAACATCAGAAAAAAGCTCTCCTTGAGCATTAGTATAATTATGCAAGTACTTCTCATCTAACTTAAACCTCTCTAAAGCCGTTAGTGTAGTAGTCTCAGTAGCAGAAGTATGAGTGGCTCCTTTTGCATCAAGAAGAGACATTCCCACAATCACCACTATAAATAAAATTCCACACATAATTGCCAATCCAACACTCATATATCCACAGCGCCTAGCATTTCTACCTTGATTATTTAACTCAGCCATGATCTGTAAAGAATCAGAAAGCAGAAGTAACTCTTATATAAAGTGCAGTAAAAATCAAAAAGAAAAAAAATTATTCTCTCACAGTTCAGTCTTGCACTCAGGAACCCTTTTCCCTTGTCAAAATCGATTAGCAGCTTTTCACATCCGGTTTTCAATGTCAAATCAGAATATCAATGTCTCTTCCAATTTATTTTTCAACATTCTCTTTTAGGTTTCTCCGGATTAACTCAACAATTCAGCTTCCCAATCACCTTCATGTTACATCAAAGTACTGACTCAGAACTTCTCTATAAAAACAAAAAGACAAAAACTCGTGTTGGCGTTCATTTGTAGTTGCATACGCTCATTCAGGACCTGCGTAATGTCGACTTGCTATTCTCTTTCTTTTCAACTTTTGATCACCACTTAGTTCTCCTTCACTCAATTCTTCTTTTCTCGTAGTATCTACTTCTTCCTCTGTTGTTTCATTTTTTACCAATTCCTTTCTCTTCCCTATCTGCGACTCAGGCCAATTATCTCCTTTTCTTGATCCTTCTGTCAATATTCCTCTCAGCATTTTCTCTTTCTCTTTGTCTATGGTGTTTTCTCTTGATGGACCTGCAACAGGCTCAGGAGGGGTCGGATCACTTTGACTTTGATCTGTCTCAACTCTTTCCCCCTCTTGGTCTGGCACTTGCTCTGTCTGCTTTTCAGCACCGTCTGCTTCTGGGAGAACCTCTGCTGAGCTAGGCTCTCCTGCTGTATCCGTTGAGATTGATTCTTCCACACAGTCCTGTAATTATTCACTCTCGTCTTTTACAGGGGTAATAGAACCATCTTCCACAAGCTCTGGTTCAATTTCAGGCTCTCTTGGTTCCTTTTCTGGTTCAGATGAGGCAATCTATTTCACTGTTGTCGGTGCTCTCAACAACACTTCTTCATGATCCTGTGGACACACCACTCTCTTTGTATGGCTTGCGTGTATCCAGTTCGGGAGTCCTGCACACTTCACAGCTGTCGGAGTTGTCAGGACCACCTGGTAAGGACCTCTCCAGCGTGGCTCTAAGTATGTCTTGCAGACATATTTTCGGACAACGACCCAGTCTCCTGCTCTCAGATTGTGCCCTGGATCGTGGATGGGTGGCAGGGTGGTGGCCTGCACCTGCTGAGAGAAAGAGCGAACCACATCTGTCAGACCCTTGCAATAGTCCAACACCATATCATCTGTAATGTTTACTGGAACTGCTGGCAATCTCATTGCTCTGCCCATGAGGATCTCATGGTGGTGACAGCCCTGTCTTCTTGTCAGGTGTGTTTCTCATCGACATCAACACCAAAGGCAATGCATCTGGCCATTTCAGATTCGTAGCTGCACACATCTTTGCAATTCTTGATTTAAAGGTACCATTCATCTGTTCCACTAGTCCTGATGCTTCAGGGCGATAACTACAATGCAACTTTTGCTCGATGTTTAGTGCTGCACATAAGAGTTTAATCACCTCATTGTTGAAGTGAGTTCCCCTACCTGAATCTAAGAGATCAGAAACCCAAAACATGGTATTAATTCCCTAAGCAACAACTTTGCTACTTTGAGACTGTCATTCCTTCTTGTAGGGTATGCTCCAATCCAGTGACTAAAAACGCACACGATCACCAACACGTACTTCAAACCTCCACACGCAGGCATTTCAATGAAATCCAATTGCATTCTGCTGAATGGACCTTCTGCTCTTCCAATGTGGCTCAAATTCACCACTGTCCCGTTTCCCACATTTAGCTGCTGACAAAATATACAGCAGTGACATACTGCCTCTGCTGCCTGCCTAAACTTGGGATTAAACCAGTCGATCTTGAACAAAATAACCACGGCATCCCTCCCAGTGTGTGCCTGGCCATGTTAATATCTGGCCATTTGTGACAATAAACTATTGGGCAGGACCATCGGACCCTCCTCAGAAACCCAAATCTCATCAGGACGTTGGACACATTTTAATTTGGACCGAAGTCGTTTCTCTTCTTTGTCAACATTATTTTGCAATGTTTTTAATTCTTCAAAGTATCAATCACCTTAATGCAAAACTTGTACATGGGTTATCGTCTTCTGACATCAATTCCCACTTATCTTTGAACAATATACAGTTCAATGCGCAAAGCCTTGCGACTTGATCTGCATATCCATTTCCCAGTGAGATGTAGTCCTGTGTCTTTTTATGTGCCCTGCATTTTACCACGGCAATTTCTTCAGGGAAATGTATTGCATACAGAAATTCTTTTATTCTGTTGCCATTTCTTACTGGTGAACCAGTAGAGGTCAGGAAACCTCTTTGTGACCACAATTGACCAAATCATGAACAATTCCAAATCCATATTGGCTCTCAGTATAGATTGTGACTCTCAGCCTCGCAGAAACATGGCACGCTCTGGTAAGAGCTACCAATTCTGCAACTTGTGCAGAATATACTCATCTAAGCCAGGAGGCTTCTAAAGTTCTTGTAATTGTGTATACAGCATATCCTGCTCTCAAAGCTCCTGTACCATATCTGAGACAGAAAGATGACAGTTCTATGCTTCTGTGGTATTTGTTGCACTAAAGCTCCTTGCACTCCAGTTTGAGCTGCCTTAATTTGCATCACCATCGCCTTCTCCTTCAACTTTTTCTGCTTCAATTCAATCTCATCACTACAGTATTTCGCATACTGCAACACCTCATCAATCGGTTTTGCTTGCCAACAAATTAAATGACTCTTAATCATCTGACCTACTTCAGGTCTCAATCCCGCCATGAACCTGAACACAAAGTCCAACATGTCTTTCGGTTCAATTGATTCCTTACAACTGTACTCCTTGAACCCTTTCAGCAATCTCTCATATTAGGTATGTATCGACTCCTTTAGTTCCTGCACTGTCCTGTCAATTCTCTGCCAATCAATATGTTTAGGCAACATTCTCATCTTCAGGAACTCAATCACCTTATAGTAATGTTTCATCACATCAGGTGATGGTGCACCTGTAACTCTGTCTCTTTCCGCTTCACTCGTTGGACAATCCACTGCTCTCTTGCACTCAGCCCACAAGGCAGCTGGAACCACTATCTCCAAAAGAGTATTCAAGTCTTCCCACAGACATTTAGAAAGTTTTACAAATCTATCTGTCTGTTGGTACCACCAACCGGTTTCTCTCTCAGTTTTGGATAATCATTTGTGAATGAAAAAATATCACTCCTGTGCCAGGGAACATCAACAAATTGCCCTCCTGGAATTTCCCTCATTGGTAAAAGTTTTACCTGATCCTTTTCTTTCTGAACACTTTCAGACCCTTCTTGTGAATCTCGTTTCCATTTATCCTTCCTCTTTGCCCATCTGCCTTCCCACTTTTCTAATGCTACCCAAATCTGAGCACTCTGCAATTACTCTTTGAGATGCGCTGTCATCCCTGCTGACCTCATGTGTTCAAAATCTTTTGCTTCAAAATCTAGTCTGTAACTCCTTTTCAAGTGCTTTGTCTTCTCAATCTCCATGTCATGTTTATCTTCCAGGTCTGCCAATTTCTGGTGTATCTTGCCCACTTCTTTTGTAATTCTCGGACAGATATCTCAGCTCTTCTTCTGTATAAGATTCTAACCTATTCACTCCCATTGATCCCTCCACTAGTTCCGTTATTTCTGTAGCCAGCCTTACACAATTAATCTGCTCTTCACCCTTGGATGCATTTCGAGGGGTAGTCAGACTATCTAACCACTCATTCAATTGCTGTGCTGTTAATCCCTGTAAAGAAATGTTACCTGCATTTGGCATTGGCACCTGTTGTACTGCTGCACCTGGAGTTTGCGGTGTCAAAAGCTTCAGGCTCTGACTTACACTTGGGCCATTTACCACATCTGGAAGCACAAAAAGACTAAGGTCCATTAATGGCCTAGATTTATCAAAGGTCTGCCCCATAGATGATATTACCTCCACATTATCTCTCACCCCCCTCCTCACGAGGCTCTGTGACATCTCACCCTTTTCTCCTGCAAGCAGCTTCTTTTGCGCAAACAGTGGTACCGCTGGACCAACAGTAATTGGCAACGATATTGCATCTGGTGCCGTTCTGACACCCGCATTTTGTGGAAGGGCTACTCCCATACTCTGATTCATTACTGGTGTCACATCTGACTGTGTCTCTGTCATTGGTGTGAACTTCGCCAAACCCTGTGGCTGTGCCTGAGGCAACAACATTGGAGTAGTCTCAGTCTAAATTAGCATCAGCCTCGGAACCACTTGCTCTGTAGGAATCACTAAGTTCAAAGTCGTCTCAAGAATCAGTACCTTTGGATAAATTCTCTGCATCGGTGGTGGATGCATCTGCGCTTGGACCACCGAAGTACTCACTGCATTAGGAGTACTCTGCACTACCCCTTGTACCTCTTCATTATCTGTTTGCACTGGTCCCAATGTCCCCGACACTTGGCCTGGGGCAGTTGGAGCAGAACTAGTACTTGGATCCCCCTCCCACACCACATATGGTGGAGGTCAGACCCTCAGCACCTGAGTAATAAGATCCTCAACATCTGAATCTTCTTCTTCCACATAAGTCTTTTTCTTATTCTTACCCCCTGAACTCTTTTCACCCTTGCTATTATCCTCCGTCTCTTCTGACTCATCTTCTTCTGTAATTGCAGGAAACACCTTAACACCCTGTAATGTCTCCATCCTCCACTTTTTCTGTTCCCAATCCCATCTCACCTCTGCTAAGGACTTCTCTACCTTCCTTATTCTCCTCTGGAATTTCATTTCATGCTGCTGTCTTGCTATGAGCTCCCAAACCGCTAATGCCTCAAACTGTGCCGGTCTCAGAAGTGGCATCGTCTCATACGGTGTCATTCACAACTGATCCAAAATTCTAAAATAAAAAATTTCCATGCTCTGGAAATACTAAAGCTCCTTGTTTCTCTGTGAATTTGCACCACTGTTTTATCCAAAGACATGGAGTGACACCTCGCTCCTCCATCACAATCAATGCCGGAAAATTTTCTGGTGGGGTAGTGTTAGAAATGGGGTCTTTGGTTCAAGAAAGAACCCTCACTCTAGTCAGGGTGAAAGAGAATCACCCTCAGCTAACCCCTGCTTACCCCCTTAGTAGCTAGGCAGAGCAGTAGGCTTAACATCAGAGTGCTAGGTGTAAAGTATTTGTACCAAAACACAACTTAATGAAAACACTACAAAATGACACAACACCGGTTTAGAAAAATAGGAAATATTTATCTAAACAAAACAAGACCAAAATTAAAAAGCAAAAAGAGTCTTTATGGTGTTTAAAATACACACTGATACTGTTAGCGTGAAAATGTACCTTGGGAGCGTAAAAAATAACCTCAGACGGGCGAGTGTGCGTCAAAAAGGGCTTGCGATGCGTCGATTCCACTCACGAGCAGAACCTTGCATCATTACTCCTTTCGTTGGGTCTGGGCGCGTCGTTCCGGTCAGCACTCTCGGATCCGGGCAGGCCTTGCGTTGTTTTTACACGCCCAACGGTACTTGCGTCGGAAATCCAGCCGCACGATGATTCAAAAACCACGCCATGTGGGTTTGATCTCACCAGCCTCCGTCAGCGATGCTGCCCGTCATTTCTCCAGCTCCGTGCGTTGATTCTTTGGTCGCGTTACAGGCGAGCGGCGATTTTCAGCCACAGATCTGAATTGCGTCGATCTTTTCACCGCACAGCGCTCTGTGCGTGGATTGCCTTTTCTTTAGGCTGCCAGCTTCTCCTTTCTGGGTCCCAGGAACTGGATGGGCACGGCAGGGCAGAGTAGGAGTCTCTCCAGAGACTCCAGGTGCTGGCAGAGAGAATTCTTTGCTGTCCCTGAGACTTCAAACAATAGGAGACAAGCTCTAAATCAAGCCCTTGGAGAGTTTGTCTCAAGATGGAAGGCACACAAGGTCCAGTCTTTGCCCTCTTAATCTGGCAGAAGCAGCAACTGCAGGACAGCTCCACAAAGCACAGTCACAGGCAGGGCAGCTCTTCTTCCTTAGCTCTTCAGCTCTTCTCCAGGCAGAGGTTCCTCTTGTTTCCAGAAGTGTTTCTCAAGACTGTGGTTTTGGGTGCCCTTCTTATACCCAATTTCTCCTTTGAAGTAGGCCTACTTCAAAGTAAAGTCTCTTTTGATGTGAAATCCTGCCTTGCCCAGGCCAGGCCCCAGACACTCACCAGGGGGGTTGGAGACTGCATTGTGTGAGGGCAGGCACAGCCCTTTCAGGTGTGAGTGACCACTCCTCCCCTCCCTCCTAGCACAGATGGCTCATCAGGATGCAGGCTACACCCCAGCTCCCTTTTTGTCACTGTCTAGTGTGAGGTGCAACCAGCCCAACTGTCAAACTGATCCAGACAGGAAATACACAAACAGGCAGAGTCACAGAAATGGTATAAGCAAGAAAATGCTCACTTTCTAAAAGTGGCATTTTCAAATACACAATCTTAAAATCAACTTTACTAAAAGATGTATTTTTAAATTGTGAGCTCAGAGACCCCAAACTCCACATGTCAATCCACTCCCAGAGGGAATCTACACTTTAATCAGATTTAAAGGTAGCCCCCATGTTAACCTATGAGAGGGACAGGCCTTGCAACAGTGAAAAATGAATTTAGCAATATTTCACTTTCAGGACATATAAAATACATTACTATGGCGGTCATTACAACATTGGCGGTAAAAGCCGCTTACCGCCATGCAGAAGACCGCCAACAGACCGCCGCGGCCACAGAATTCCGCCACAGCTATTAAGACCCACATCTCGGAATCCGACAAAATTCAGACACCCACACAAGTCCGCCACACCAAAGGTCAGTGATAAACTGGCGAAAAAATACCTCCACCGTCACGCCAACAGAAAACCGCCCACACTATCACGACACACGAATCCACGCGGCGGTCTTTCAACCGCGGTATTCCATTGGCGGTACACACCGCCGCGCTCAAAATACACACACATCTCTAAAACACCACCACATTGGACAATTTGAAATACACACATCTGATACACATACACACACCACTCCCACACACCCAATACAATAAAATACACACACCCACATCACCCACACACCCCTACGACCACAATTACAGAGAGAAGGCTGGAGAGAGACACCACCATCAACAAACTAGCATCCACAGGCAAACAACACCATCACCCACACAACTTCCACGCAGAAAACACCACACACCACTACATATCACCACACTTATCACCACACACACCACCCCACACATCACCTACACCACCCCATGGCACGGCAAAGGCACCCCAGGTTCTCGTAGGAGGAGCTCAGGGTCATGGTGGAGGAAATCGTCTGGGTAGAGGCACAGCTATTTGGATCCCAGGTGCAGCACACCTCAATTGCAAGGAAGATGGAGCTATGGTGAAGAATAGTGTACAGGGTCAACGCAGTGGGACAACACCCAAGAAATCGGGAGGACATCAGGAAGAGGTGGAACGACCTACGGGAGAAGGTGCGTTCTGTGGTCTCAAGACACCACCAGGCGGTTCAGCGGACTGGCGGCAGACCCCTACCTCCTCCCCCACAACTAACAACATGGGAGGAGCAGGTCTTGGCGATTCTGCATCCTGAGGGCCTCGCAGGAGTCGGTGGAGGAATGGACTCTGGTAAGTCAAATCTGAACTATTACATCCCCCACCCTACCTGCATGCTATCACATACCCCCACCCTCGCCCCCACCCCTATCACTCCAACTCCTCACAAATGTACCAATATCATAAACCACACATCCCAACACCAAGCCCTGCATGCAACAACAACGCATGGACACCCAACACTAAAGCATGCCAACTGCACATACCCATACACCCCCCTAAACCATCATCACACAAGCTCACACACAGGAATGCCAGCAATGCGGTACACGGTCACCCACTCATTGCACACCATGACACACACAGATGCAATAATCATGCCTTTCCACCCCTGCAGGACCACTACCCAACGTCACCTGAGAGGAGGGTCCAGACATGTCCACTCCACCCACAGAAGAGGCCCACAGTGATAACAGCAGCTCTGTCCACCTGGATCTAGATGACCAGCCCAGACCATCAGGGGCCACCGGACAGTCGGTTCCCCTCACACAGGCACAGGCCACCACAGACCTTCCCCCTCAGGAAACACCAGCACAGCATCCACCCAGCGGG
Organism: Pleurodeles waltl; assembly: GCF_031143425.1. Classification (NCBI taxonomy): domain Eukaryota; kingdom Metazoa; phylum Chordata; class Amphibia; order Caudata; family Salamandridae; genus Pleurodeles; species Pleurodeles waltl. The sequence continues at coordinate 1,089,900,529 of NC_090440.1, forward strand.
CCCATACCTCCGTCCCCAGGACTCGTCAATCAGCTGTGTGTCCACCACTACAGGGAACCCAGGATAACCCACCACCCCAACAACAACAGGGACCTGGGGGCAGTGGCAGTGGGCACACGGTCCAGGGGACAGAGGCCCAGGAACACAGGGGAACTGGGAGGGCTGCTGTGCGACAGTGGGCGGACGGGCCAAGGGAACCCACTCTTCACGAGGCCCTCTCCTCCATCATGGGAGCCTACCACCACTCCCAGGAGATGATGGCAACGGTACTGGCCAAGTTTCAGGAGACCCAGCGGATGCAGGAGGAAAAGTATTTGGGGTTCAGGGAGGAACTCAGAACCATCCGCTCTGCCCTGGGCACCATCGTAGGGGTGCTGAAGGAAGTACTCAACACCAGGAGGGACACTGTGGCACTACAAGGGGCCCCTGACACTAGCATGGACGATGAACTGCCCACCACCTCCGCCGGCGCTAGTGGACAGGAGGCACCGCCACAGGACCACCACACCAGTCTCCCACCCCCTGCAGACGGAGAACCACCCCGCAAACGGTCCCTGAGATCCAGGAACAAGACAGAGCACGATGCCAAGACGCCGCCAAGAAAAGAGACCACCCTGATTGTCATCCCACTGTCCCACTTTGTCACCCTGTCCATATTGAAACTGCCCCAGCCCCACTTCCTATGCCCATATGGGCAATGCACCTGTGAGACTAATAGAGTGGACTCTGCCATTGACACTCCTCCGCCATCACCCCTCACCATTTAACTTCCCCCTCCAATATTTTGTATTGAAATAAACACACCTATAGCACCAAAAGATTTGGAGTCTGTCTGTGATTTCGAAATACTGTATTTGCAATTACAGTGACAAAATGTTCTTGAAATAGTAATGTGAACATACCCATGTCACACAGCTGTAGTCCATGAGGAATCTAAGCAGATGACACACGCTGGGACCCACACCTGTGAAACCGTAAGGGAAAGTGACAACTCAGTGACCACACACTGGGTGAAAACAACAGACAGGATAGAGGTAGAAGTGTAAAAGTACATGTAGTAGGCAGGAATGTATTCTCACCTGTGTTTCACTGGAAATATTGCTGGATCACTGAGTCCCTGTTCTGCATGTCTTCTTCCTCTGCTTCCGCCTCATCACTGTCCTCAGGCTCCACAGCTGCCAGAACACCGCCATCTGGACCATCCTCCTGCAGAAAAGGCACCTGTCGTCGCAAAGCCAAGTTGTGAAGCATACAGCAGGCCACGATGATCTGGCACACCTTCTTTGGTGAGTAGAATAGGGATCCACCTGTCATATGCAGACACCTGAACCTGGCCTTCAGGAGGCCGAAGGTCCGTTCAATCACCCTCCTAGTTCGCCCATGGGCCTCATTGTAGCGTTCCTCTGCCCTTGTCCTGGGATTCCTCACTGGGGTCAGTAGCCATGACAGGTTGGGGTAACCAGAGTCACCTAATAACCACACACGGTGCCTCTGGAGTTGACCCATCACATAAGAGATGCTGCTCTTCCGCAGGATGTAGGCGTCATGCACTGAGCCAGGGAACATGGCATTCACATGGGAGATGTACTGGTCTGCCAAACATACCATCTGTACATTCATCAAATTATAACTCTTCCGGTTCCTGTGCACCTGTTCACTCCTGTGGGGGGGACCAACGCCACATGGGTCCCATCAATGGCACCTATGATGTTGGGGATATGTCCAAGGGCATAGAAGTCACCTTTCACTGTAGGCAATCCTCCACCTTAGGGAAAACGATGTAGCTCTGCACGTGTTTCAGCAGGGCAGACAACACTCTGGACAATACGTTGGAAAACATAGGCTGGGACCTCCCCGATGCCATGGCCACAGTTGTTTGAAATGACCCACTTGCAAGGAAATGGAGCACTGATAGCACGTGCACTTGAGGGGGGATTCCTGTAGGATGGCAGATTGCTGACATCAGGTCAGGCTCCAACTGGGTACACTGTTCCTGGATTGTGGCACGGTCAAATCTGTAGGTGATAATCAAATTTCTTTCCTCCATTGTCGACAGGTCCACCAGCGGTCGGTACACTGGAGGATTCCGCCATCTCCTCACATGTCCCAGCGGACGGTGCCTGTGAAGGACAACAGCGAGCACAGAGTCAAACAACTCAGAGGTATGTATCCACAGTCGACACAGAACAACAATCATACACAAAATGTGGCCTGTATGTGTGTTGAGACTAGGCCTAGGTATGTGTGACGCAGTTGGTAATTAGGCGAGGTAGGCCTCTGAAATGGCGGCTGCCTGACCTGTAAAGTGGGACAATGGGATGTGAGGTAACCGCGCTAGCGTTGTACACCGTCGCGGTAGGCGGTCGAAGACCGCGGCGCAATGCTGCATTGGTTAACATTGGACCCTATGGGTCCCAGGAGCTAATGACGATGTACGCTGGCGGTGATGGTACGCACCGCCGCAGATGTGACCGCCGCGGACGTGACCGCCATTTTCTATCTGTATAATCACTCGATACCTGATCATCGACAGGAGAGGACCTACACTGCAAGTGCTGCTGTAACCTCGGTCTGGAAGAGACAATGGCTCGTGCATCTGGGGAAAGGGCCCCTGCCTTCACATCGGAGGAGTTGGAGAAGCTCGTCGATGGGGTCCTCCCCCAGTCCTCCAGACCAACAGGCAAGTACACAGGGAGCATGTTGTATGGGCTATGCCTGTGTGGAGAGGGCTGGTTGTAAGAAGGAAGGGGGCAGAGTTCTGCGTGCATAAAAGACAGTGGGTGCATGTGCCACATGGCAAGGGTAGGGATGGGGGCCACTCACTTTGACGGCGCAGTTGGTAATGACTTCTCTTCTTCCCCTGTACATTTCATGTAGGTCAGCGCCCACCAGAAGAGGGATATTTGGCGTGCCATCGCCAAGGACATCTGGACCCTGGGGGTCCAACACAGACGGAGCACCCACTGCCGGAAAAGATGGGAGGACATTCGCCGCTGGAGCAAGAAGACGGCGGAGTCTCAGCTGGGGATGGCCTCCCAATGTGGGAGGGGTGCCTGTCGAACCATGACCCCCCCTAATGTTCCGGATCCTGGCGGTGGCCTACCCGGAGTTGGATGGGTGCTTAAGGGCATCACAGCAGACACAAGGGGGTGAGTACACTCTCATTCTGCGGACTTTGCGCGCAGTGGAGGTGTCTGGTTGGGGGAGGAGGGCTGTGGGTTTCCCTAGGCCAGGGCGAGTTCCGTAGGCTAGGCCCCTGTGGCCCCACACCCCACCTCTGTAGAGTGCCAAGAACAGCTATTCATGCACCTGTGTCATCTATGTGTGCAGATGTCGTCCATGGCCTTGTAGGCCATTTCCCATGAATTGCACTGTAGAGCCCAACAGCGCAACGTACTGCAGGGGGCTTCTGTGTCTGTCTTGTCCGCCAACGGTAGCGGTAATCCATGCACTCAACATGTCTTCCTTCTGTTTCCCCCCCCACCTTTTTTGTGGTCTCCCCTGTTCTTGTGTGCATTAGCATCATCAGACGGAGGAGCAGTGGCACCGGAGCACGAGGGAGCTGCATCCCACATGGCCATGGAGGGCGCACACTACGGACTCAGAATACACCAGTGGGACGGAGGGTGAGGGGAGCACCCCGGCGGGGACAGGAGCTGAAACCAGCGACACGGACTCGTCTTCCGATGGGAGCTCCCTTGTGGTGGCGGCAACATCTGTGTCCCCGGCATCTACAGGTACAGCCACCACCCCCTCTACCAGCACCGCCCTCCCAGCAGCCCCTCAGCCTTCGCCCCGTGCCCGCTCACCCAGGAGGTTGGGGCATCACCTTCGCCCCAGGCACCTCAGCCCCTGCCCCTGTCACCGCTGCTGCCCTCAGTGAGGAGGCCATTGACCTCCTCAGGTCCCTCACTGTTGGGCAGTCTACCATTTTGAATGCCATCCAGGGTGTAGAAAGGCAGTTGCAACAAACCAATGCATTCCTGGACGGCATTCATTCTGGTCAGGCGGCCCTTCACCGAGCCTTTCAAACTCTGGCCTCAGCACTGATGGCAGCCATTGTCCCTGTGTCTAGCCTCCCCCCTCCAACTTCCTCCACCCAGACCCAATCCCCTGTACCTCTGCCTATCCCAAGCACACCATCAGACCAGCCTGCACACACCTCACCACACAAGGGAAGCTCAGGCAAACATAAGCACCACACATCCCACAGGCACTCACGCAAGCATCACAAACATACAGACACACCAACATCCACTGCCTCCACTGTGTCCCCCTCCTCGTCGTCTCCCTCCTCCCTCCCAGTCTCATCTAAACTCACACCTGCATGCACTACCTCTACAGCCACAACGTCCCGCACCAGCACACCCACCAGCACACCCCGCTCACGTGCAGTCACCACCCCCACTACCATACACACGTCCCCTGTGTCCTCTCCCGTTGTGTCTGTGACGCCCCCTCCAAAGATACACAAACGCAGGCACACACCCACCCAACAGCCATCCACCTCACGACAGCCTCCAGCGTAATGCACCTGCACCCAAAGCCACAAAACTTACAACGCCTACAACCACCTCCTCTTCCACCTCTTCCTCCACTCCCAAACTCCCTCCAGCTACCCGTCCCAGTGTGTCCAAACAACTTTTCCTGTCCAGCCTTAACCTATTTTCCCCCCATCCAACTCATAGGTCCCGAACTTGCACCTCAGACACAAAATCTCCGGTACCAGTGGTGCCTGTGGTCACAGGTATGTGGAGTGCACCGGCCACCAGGACAGCCAGTGTGGCACGGAGTCACAGCACAGCCAGTCCCCCCCCCCTGTGAAGCACCAGAAGTTGGCCAGTGCCCGGCGGGAGAGGGGGAAGACTCCAGCCACCCAAGCCGCTCCCAGGGGTCCCGGTGGGAGTGTGGACTCAGCTGTGACTCCTCCCAAGGTGGGGAAGGGCCACAAGAAACCCAGCAAGTCTGGGAGTAGCAGCACGGTGGAGAAGACCGCCATCATCCCCGCTGCCCAGGAGGGACCCGCCAGCCCCATCCTTGCTGCACAGGAGGCCACCACCAGCCCCATCCTCGCTGCCCAGGAGGGCCCCGCCAGCCACAGCCCAGCTGCCCAGGAGGCCAGCGCCAGCCCCATCCTCGCTGCACAGGCCAGCGCCAGCCCCATCCTCGCTGCACAGGAGGCCAGCGCAAGCCCCATCCTCGCTGCCCAGGAGGGCCCCGCCAGCCACAGCCCAGCTGCCCAGGAGGGCCCCACCAGCCACAGCCCAGCTGCCCAGGAGGGCCCCGCCAGCCACAGCCCAGCTGCCCAATGAAGGACCGGCAGCCACAGCCCAGCTGGGCAATGAAGGACCACCAACTCAGGCACTGCTGAACAGGGCACCGCCAACTCAAGCACCGCTGAACAGGGCACCACCAACTCAAGCACCGCTGAACAGGGCACCGCCAACTCAAGCACCGCTGAGCAGGGCACTGCCAACTTAGGCACCGCTGAACAGGGCACCGCCAACTCAAGCACCGCTGAACATGGCACCGCCAACTCAAGCACCGCTGAACAGGGCACCGCCAACTCAAGCACCGCTAGCCCATGAGCTGCAGGGGCACTGACGCAACTGGGACCGTCACGGGGTGCGTGATGCACTCTGGGCACCAGTCCCCCTCCAGAACCAGTGGAGACATGCATCCACTACCTCTGTCCTTGGCAGGATGAAGCACTCTGGGCACCAGTCCCCCTCGAGAACCAGTGGAGATATCCATCCACTACCTCTGTCCTTGGCAGGATGAAGCACTCTGGGCACCAGTCCCCCTCCAGAACCAGTGGAGACATGCATCCACTACCTCTGTCCTTAGCAGGATGAAGCACTCTGGGCATCAAGCCCCCTCCAGGATCAGTGGAGACTGTTATCCACTTGAGAGACTGTGGCTTTGCACTCCCCAGGATGAAGCAGTGGGCAAACCACCCACTGTAGAGACTTGAGAGACTGTGGCTTTGCACTCCCCAGGATTGAACAGTGGGCAAACCACCCACTGTAGAGACTTGAGAGACTGTGGGCCGTATTTATACTTTTTGGCGCACAACTGCGCCAACGCAGTTGTGCGTCAAATATTTTTACGCCGGCTAACGCCATTCCAAAGCACCATGCGGGCGCCTTATTTATGGAATGATGTTAGCCGGCGGAGCTGCCTGGTGTGCGTCAAAAAAAATGACTTACACCAGGCAGCGCCGGCTTAGGGGAAAATGGAGCTTGGGCGCCAAAAAATGGGGCAAGTCAGACTGAGGCAAAATTTTCGCCTCAACCCGATTAGCGCCATTTTTTTAGACTCCCAACCCCCATTGAAATGACTCCTGTCTTAGCAAAGACAGGAGTCATGCCCCCTTGCCCAATGGCCATGCCCAGGGGACTTATGTCCCCTGGGCATGGCCATTGGGCATAGTGGCATGTAGGGGGGCACAAATCAGGCCCCCCTATGCCACCCAAAAAAATAATAATAATTATACTTACCTGAACTTACCTTAAGTTCCCGGGGATGGGTCCCTCCATCCTTGGGCGTCCTCCTGGGGTGGGCAAGGGTGGCAGGGGGTGTCCCTGGGGGTATGGGAGGGCACCTCTGGGCTCCTTCCGAGCCCACAGGTCCCTTAACGCCTGCCCTGACCAGGCATTAAAAAATGACGCAAAAGCGGCTGGACGTCATTTTTTTTTACCCGCCCACTCCCGGGCGTCATTTTTGCCCGGGAGTGTAAATACGGCGCACATGCCTCGGAGTCATTTTTAGACGGGAACGCCTACCTTGCATATCATTAACACAAGGAAGGTGTCCACGCAAAAAAATGACGCAAACTCCAAGATCTTTGGCGCTAGACGGGTCTAACGCCAAAGTATAAATATGGAGTTAGTTTTGCGTCGGATTTGCGTTAAAAAAAATGACGCAAATCCGGCGCAAACAGAGTATAAATATGCCCCTGTGTCTTTGCACTCCCCAGGATGAAGCAGTGGGCAAACCACCCACTGTAGAGACTTGAGAGACTGTGGCTTTGCACTCCCCAGGATTGAACAGTGGGCAAACCACCCACTGTAGAGACTTGAGAGACTGTGGCTTTGCACTCACCAGGATGAAGCAGTGGGCAAACCATCCACTGTAGAGACTTGAGAGACTGTGGCTTTGCACTCCCCAGGATTGAACAGTGGGCAAACCACCCACTGTAGAGACTTGAGAGACTGTGGCTTTGCACTCCCCAGGAAACATCATTGGGCATTGAGCCCACTCGTGGTTCTGGTGTTGTGCACTCATTCGGCTGAGGTGCCCCCCCTTCCTTTCCCCCTGAGGTGCCTGTTGTAGTTCTATCTGATGCCCCTGCAGTGTTCTCTCTGTTTTGATCTGGTATCGTGTGTGGGCCTGGCCCATTCATTTTGGGCCCAGTGGTCCACGGACTATAAATGGTGCAATACCTGGACTAATTTTCTGGGTGTATATTTTGTAAATTGTGTTCATATGTATATTTTTGCGTACTGCATTTTGATATATTACAATGGTTACACTCATTTCCTTTTGTCTTTGCATTTCTCCGGGGGGTTGGGGGGGTGTTACTATGATACATAGATATGTATTAGTGTGTGTGTTGTAGTGGGTGAGGGTGGGGGTGTTGCGTGTGAGTGTCCCTGTTTTTTGCCTCCCCCCTCCCCTGTGTCGTAGGTGCAGTACTCACCGTGGTCTTCGTCGCCGGCGTTGGTGCTCCTGGTACAGGAGCAGGAAGAGTATCACGGGTAGGATTTGGAGTTCCGGGTCCATGGTGTCGTCGTTCCTCGTGGAGTGTGTAGAGGTGAGCGTTTTCCCTTTGAAATTCCTGTTTCCACCGTGTTTTTATCCGCCCCGGAAAAGATGGCAGATTGGTAGGTCGTGATACTGTGGGCGGTACATTGTCTTCCGCCTGTCTGTTGGCGGTGACCGCCAAGCTGTTTGTCTGTACCGCCGTGGCGGTCGGAGTGTTAAAGTGGCTGTCTTTGTTGGCGGTTTCCGCCACGGTCGTAATTCCAAAATTTTTACCGCCGGCCTGTTGGCGGTCTTACCGCCGATTTAACACCGACCGCCAGGGTTGTAATGACCACATATATGTCCTACTTTAACCATACACTGAACCCTGCCTTTGAGGCTAGCTAGGGCCTACCTTAGGGGTGTCTGACATGTAAGAAAAGGGAAGGTTTAGGCCTGGCAAGTGGGTACACTTGCGATGTCTAATTTACAGTTAAAACTGCACACACAGACACTGGAATGACAGGTCTGAGACATGATTACAGAACCACTTATGTGGGTGGCACAATCAGTGCTGCAGGCCCAATAGGAGCATTTGATTTACAGGCCCTGGCACCTCTAGTGCACTTTACTAGGGACTCACTAGTGAATCAAATATGCCAATCATGGATAAGCCAATTACATACACATTTTGTAAAAGAGCACTTGCACTTTGGTACTGGTTAGCAGTGGTAAGGTGCCCAGAGTAACAAAAACAGCAAAATCAGAGTCCAGCACACATCAACAACATGTGGAATAGAGGCAAAAAGTTAAGGGAGACTACGCCAAGGATGAAAACTCTAACACATAGGGTCCCCCACTGTTGCCTTAATGTATGTTTCACCCTTCATGGCACTCCTGAACGCTTTGAAAAACTTCATCTTTTCTATCTTTGTGTATTCGATTCAATAAGGAAATGACTTTTACTCCCAAGATTCCTTTCACTCACTTACTCAACCAATTGCCTCTTACGGACGGCTGCCAATCCGCTCGCGAATCTTCTTACTAACCAACCTATCCCCACGCGGCTCACTATGACAACACACTCACACACTGCGGCTGACAAAGTCTGGCGGCTTGTCCTCCTAATCTTCAACTCACTCAAAACGAATGCAAAATTATTGCGAGCACTAACCAAAAACCAATAACCAAAACAAATCTGCTGGTTTACTACAGGAAGGTACACAATCGCTTCAGAGACCTTACGGATTTTCACTGATGGCCCTTTCGCTCGTATAGCTATTCCTCTTTCTCAGTCTCCCACATTCGCAAGTAAAATTCGACTAGCGAATTTCACTCTCAACTGATCAATGGGTCTGTCCTGGTGCACATAGGACCCACCAAACCTCAGTCTAAAATTTCCCTTACTCACTTAACTCACACACCGACTTGTTGACCACACCCGATCAACCTACTAAACTAGACAGATTACAAGATGTAACCAAGTGTCTCCTACATTTGTCAATATACTCCGGAGTCTTAGATCACGCAGGGCCTGTACATCTTCAACAACCACGTGGACAATTTTTGAGCACAAAGCCCCACACGCATATGAAGTTCGACAACTTCCCTACTCTCATACTGCGGAGTACGCACACTCCTACTAAACCTCAACTGGAGTACGTAAACTCCCTACTTTTCTCACAGACGTCACAATTCACCTGTGATTTGCACAAAGCTTTGCAAGCGCAACCTACCACTTTCACACTGTCACTAGAATGCTGAGAGCATACCCAACCTTACTTGCGGGATTCAGGATCTGGGAAAGTCATTTCTGGGCTTAAGGGGACATCAAGCTTGCTACAATTGCCATCATGAACAACAAAATCCAAATCACAATAATAAAGAACAAATAACCCTAACTCAAACTACCACCATAACCATTAATCACCATCTAACTAGTTTGCCAAGGAAACTAACCATCAAGCTGCTACCAAAAACTGCTAGCGCACCTGGTCCTTAGTAAGTAAACTTAAAAGGGGCTGCGTATAGGTCAATGAACCTTTTTATTTGCATGGAGTATCCTAGCTATGTAGTAATCAATGTTCATCAATAATCAATACACAAATCAATAACCACTAAGAAAAACATTAATCATTAGTTAGTAATGTCAACATTTCATGAATAACCACAACTCAATATACGTTTTAACAATTTTTATTTCCCTATTAGCTACAGTACTAATCCACACGGTTAATTCAAACTTTATTCAATCAGCTCAGAATTAGTTCATTAACGACCACCAACAACATAATCTAATCAGAACTTGAGAAAACATGTGCTCTAATGCTTCAGCATTAGCCAACAAAGATGAATATATCAACATTAATAGCAACGTTCAGCAACCAGTTTGTCAATCATTTGTCACTGTCAGTGTCACCCAAAAGAACCTTACCTAACCCAGATTAGTATTAGCATGTGGGACTTCATGTGAAAACAATTTGGAACATGAATGTGGGAAAACATCTAGCTAAGAGAAAAGCTATTTAAACAGTACAGTTGGTACCTAGAAAGAAAAGGCACAAAAGTTAATCAATCACATTGTCATAGCTACCTATCCACGGAATGGATCAGTAACAAAGTCAGTCTTCGTCTTCAGATCATCAATCGATCAGCAACACATCAGGCTCTCAAGAGCATGAGCCCAATTACAAAGTCTCAAATCTCTTTTCCCCCAATTTCACATAAAAATTTGGAATAAGGTCTGAAGAATTTTCTCTCTGTCACGACATTATATTAAAGTTGCCCAGTCCATTCCCTAATTGGTCAATTAGTCACCCAACATGACTCTATCCAATCAATTTTATTCTACAAATCTATTAATTCTAATATTTCATCGCTCTCAGGTTTTCGACTGGTTCACAGTACGATGTCATCATCCGGCTCATCAGGTATCGAAAATGTTGCATCTTTTTCTCCAGTCAGTGTCTCTGTTGTTCGAGTCCTGGGAAAGTACATCTTGTCTGCTCTGCACAATATATGTTGCGACTTTGATTCCCTCATCTCCTGTCTGTCGGTACATTGCAGAAAATTCTAGCTAAGCAGACTTTATTAACAACGAGTAGTTCAGGGTCAGTTGGGCACCTTGGCTTCTCTACATTTCATGTTTATTCTGCTGCTGCATGAGGCCTGGCAATACTAGGCCACAACATTGGCTAAGTTAGCTCTACAATAGAATGCAAAACATATGTTATACATCTTAATATGACATATTACTACATCATTATTACACATTTTCAACATTTCATATGTTTTTAGTAATTTTTAGTATAAATTGTGAAAACTTGTGGCCACTCTTCGTGGGCACATTTTCAAACGTGCACATTAATTTTTCTATGTTTCTTATTTCTATAATTTTCTTGTTAATCAAAATGCATAAACACTGATTAATATTTTTAATTAAAACATCTGCTTCAGCACATGCCACGTAAGGCCTCATCCCTTGGCCCTGAGTGGCTTGATAAATGTGGAGTGACGCACCACAGTGCAATACACTGCGTTGTGTTACTCTTCCCCAGGGAGGCATTCCATAGTCAATGCATGGGCGTTTCCACAAAAAACATATGGATTTTGATGCATTACCAGATTTACCATACCATACCATAAGTGATAGAACTGGGAAAGTGTCAAAACTGCTGTGCCTCCCCAGGTGAGGCAAAACAAGGAGAAATATGTTTATTTCACCTAGTTTTGTCTTCTTTCTGTGCAGGAAAGTACCCCTTCCTGTACAAAAACAATCTACTTAAAACGCAGGCATGCTTGCGGTATTATGCAAGAGTGCCTGCATTGGTACTAGGCAGCATATTGTGCATCAGCACTGAGAAATGACAGGTATGCGCCATATATTGTTAAATATGGTGCATTCCTGCCCTTTCGCTATAACACAGCACAGCAAAGCAAGGTGACTTGCTGTGCTGCGTGATCATTTCATAAGTATGCCCCATAGTTTTTAGGCAGCCCACATATTGCTTACATTCATGAGTCGTACCCACATTGCTGGAGCCAGGGGGAGGGAAATGAAACTTCCTGCAACACCTGCTACTGACAGCTGCCGAGTTCGCAAGTTACCCCTTTCCATGCGCAAATAGCAAATTCAGTTACGGATGTTTCTTTGGAATCTTGGATTTGTAGTCCTGTTTTAAAACATTTTAAAACCAACACAAGCAGCCCAAGAATTAAATAATCCTAGGATGAATGGAACTGGGAAATTTGTCATGAAAAATTATTTCAACCAGTTCTATGCATGATGGAACCCACATTTTATTTTTCCTTATCTCCAAGTCCCTCCATGCAACGTGCTGTTGTCTGAAAATCAGGACAGGCTAAAATCACTCGTGTGACATAGCGCAAACTACAAGTTATGTGATGGCCCTCAAAACAGAAGAGTGAAAACAAACAATTCAGTATTTTTAGAAGTGCTGTTTCCATGCTTATCATTTGCTAAAAGTAGGCTACAATATTATGCTATCTTTTCTACCGCAGAGGCTTAGTAGAGACCTCGCCATCACCCAGGAAGCACGCCTTGCAGCGTTTGTATTCCTAAATCTGGGACAAAAAATGCAAATATTTACTGACAGGTTTCCTCGAGTGTGGAGCGCCTGCCAGACATGGCAGCCATGCTCTCATGATTTGACGCTGGAAAGTGACAGTCCTTCAGAACACCTTGTTACTTTGTGCATCTGGGATATGGACACGGTGATGAAAAATAACACAAAGGGATGAGTTTTTTTTGTAATATTTCATTTTTTGTAAACTCTTCTATTTATCAGAACACATTTCTCTCTTCTCCACTGGGAAGTAATGAATCATTTCACAAATACCTTTCTCCTGCAAGAGGATTTATTTTATGAAAAAGCTTTAATGGGCCACAACGCCTGCCTTTCTGCAAAAATGTAGCGCAGTCGTACAATGATGACTGACATGGTATCCCAGTGTAGCTCCCCTGGCTATTCAATCAACCCATTGCAATATAATATGAATGATATTTAAAGCCATCCAATGGATATGGTAAAGCCCTCTTCGTAGCCGAGCTGGCACTGTGGTAGCTATCCTACCCTTGTCATTCTAGAGTCACTCCTATGGTTAAGATATGAAATAAATAAGAGGGTTCAGTTTGATCTGCTTAGTAAAATAAACCGGGTGTGTAATGATACACCGATGGAGAAATGGCCTAGCTGTGTGTCTTGCTGCCTGGTCTCCTGCAGTCTGAAGACAGAGCTGTAATGAAGTTATGTTTAGAACACTTTCTGGAGGCACAGTAGCCAGAAAGATTAATAGAGAAGTGATTAATGGGACATTCTTGAAACTCAGAAGTAAAAGCACTGGACGGAGCTCGTCTGTAGCTCTAACTGCAGCAGTAATAGAACGCGAAAAGGTCTGGTAAGAATTCTATAATTCCAAAGCTGAACCTCACCTCTTGCCAACCCTGGCTTACAAAGTTCACAATCAGATAAATCACTTTGCCTTTCCAATGAATTTGATGGACTATTTATTTAATGCTGGTACCGGACAGTCTATGCTATTGTAGGTTCACTTGAACTGTCCATTCACGATATGTGATGCTCTTGTAATCATTCTTGACTAAATAACTCAGTTTTCTAAGTCATTCAAGTGGCAGGCAGAGGTAAAACTGGCCAAATAAACCATTTCTGCTGTGACTAAGATGCAAGACTCTTGTCAGGAAAACTGCAAAAATCCTTTAACGATATCCCCAAAGTATCCTTTGCTCATCCTTGTCTAACGTAAGCCTAGCTGAAGTCATCCACTGAAGGAGTTGTCTGGAGAGGTGAATGGAGCAGTCAGGCACTAAGGAGTCGTCAGATCATAAAATAACATATTGATGTGAACAAAGCAGTCTGGATTTAAGCCAAGTTAATAAATAGAGAAATTAGGAATTTTAATCAAAATGTTGGATAAAGGTAAAATGAATTAAAACAGCTTTCACTATTTCACTTAAAGGCTTGGGGAGTGTTAATACCCTTAAATCAATAACCCATGGGACGGCCTAGCAGACAGTGGTCACCAAGTCACTGAGAAAGTTCAAACATTACCACTTTCTGTAATACTTTTCAAAAACACAGCATGCATTATACAGCAAATTCTGCATGGAACTGAACTACCAGGCAAATGCTTCTTTAATAAGGTGGAATCCAGATTTGCTCGGGGCCTTCCAGAATTAAGTCCTCCTCAAAGAATTGATGGAAGACTGTAGAGATAACTGAGTAAGTCAAGAAGCACAATCATAAGCTTTCACCATAGAGGATGGACCGGGCTCTCCAAATCATTGGACTGCGTTATTCTTTCATGTGTAAAATGTGTTTTTATTTAGTTTTCCAAAAAGAAATAGTACAGATGGTTCTCATTCAATCTGTCTACAAGATTGATCAGTTACAGCTTGCCATTAAGACATTACCCCTGAAAAGATACATTTACAAAGCTACCCCCACTCTTATCTGCCCATTACCCAATATGCCAAATATCTAGTATATCTAAACAAAAAGATAATGATTTTCAAATGTCTAGTATTTCTAAACAAAAAGGAATCGCTTGTTTAATAATTTCCTCTCAATCGGTATAACCTCCACTGATTCAGTCTCAAAGTTTCCACCTCTCACTACTTCTCTTTAGTATTCAAGTGAAAAGGCCCAAGGTTCAAGGTTTAGATGAACAAGTCAGTTTTTGGAGGCCACTGGACAGAATGTCAAAGGGGTTTTCCATACATAATCAAACCTAAAATGCTCACCCTTGACATTCCCAATATTTCTCTCCATAGTAAATAATTCATTGCAATCCACAGAGCTATTGCATCAGAGAATAAGGGTCTTGTTTTCTCTAGGTATAAGAAATAGCCATTTTTGCAGCACCTAAGCAGTTCCACCGTAACATCGTATCTCCCATAGAAACATTATAGATACCCACCAGGCACGGCCCAACAAAATCTCAATTTGTGAAGTTATAATCATTAAATAAATGGAAAAAACGTTATAGTAAATGGTCCACCCAGGACCTGTATTTAATTACACCTCATCCATCACAGGGCCCAGAACCAAATGCCACAATTTAAGCACCAATATTCTTTTAGCACACTTAGTTATAGCATATTTTGATCCCAACTGGTGCACTTATCTTCAACCAAACCACCCAAAATTGATTTATTATTTTGCACACATTTTCTTTAATCAAAATACCTTTTCGATCATTCTGATGGTTTATCTCTTTTACTCTACACTTATCACTGTCAGTAAATTTTAAACCTTTACCCAGCTTAATCCAAAGTAGACATAGATTAATATTCGCAGATGGTCCTGTTAAAAGTTCAAAAGGTGTTTTCCCAGTAGTGACATGAAGGGGCATGCAATATGCTGTAATTCTGTCCTACAACTAATTTCTTCAGTCAAGATTGTTAGCCCTTGCCAGTTTTATCATTTCTTTCAATGTTTTATGCATCTTCTCAACTGCACCATTTGTTTCTAGATGATACACAGGAATCTTTTTATGGAGAATTCCCCAGTCTTTAAAATAGCCCTCCATTTCAACTGAGGAAAACTGAGGACCATTGTTAGATAAAATGGAATTGAGGTAACTTTCTCTCCTAAATCTTTCTTCCAGAAATTGTATCACACAAGCAGTGGATATATCACATACACACACCACCTCCGCCCACCTAGAATACAGGCTCATCAATACTATGAGATATGGTGATATTCCCTGTTGTAATGTCCCCATAATACCATTTGAAACCTCATTCCATGGACATTTTAGGAGTTATCTGCATTCCACTGGAAATTCTCTGGTTTTAAACACCTTGTCACTCATGCTACATTGTAGACAATCTCTCAGCATGCATTCAGCCTCCAAATCCATAGCAGGCCACCAAACCTTTAAGCATAACCTCACTTTAGTTTTGACAATTCCCAATTGTCCTTAATGCGCAAAGTCAACTAACTTGCTCCGTAAAACCAACAGGGGCTACCAACCAAGCCCCTCATTCATAAAGCCATTGATAACAGATAATTCCTTGCTGATCAAAAACCAAGATTTATCCAACTGCTTACACTTACTTGGCAGTATCAGCTCTATGACTCTTGAAAGACTATGATGCTTGTCGATTTCAGCTTTCCAATTATCCTTATCTATGGCACCTAATGTGACCTCACAAACGCTCACTTATTCATCCAAGAGATCCTCTTGAGCATCTTGCAATTCATCCACTGGTACAAGGTATGACAAACAATCTGCAGACTGGTTCTCAACCCCTGAGATATATTTAACTGTGAAACTGTAGTAGTCCTGAAACAAAATGACCCACCTTCTTATACTAGAGGAGTTTGCAGCAAGACTTTTCTTTTGAAAAACATATTTCAAAAGTTTATGATCAGACCTCACCTTACAGATTGTGCCCCACAACAGATTTCTGAATTTGCAAAGTGTCCGATACACTTCAAGTGCCTCCTTTTCAATAACCAAGTAATTTAACTCAGCCTCTTTGGGATACGGAAAGGCAAACACATTCAAAAGTTTAACTCTTCCTCTTTTCTGAACAACAACAGCCCCATCACCTTTTGCACTGGCATCTGTTAATATATATTTTTCATCACCAGGAACAAAACTTGAAAGTAAGGAGCATTATTGAGGTAATTTTTTAGCTCATCAAATTTCGTCTCACAGTCATCATCCTACTCACACACTAAATTCTTCCCTAACAACTTCCTCACATGTACAATCCTGTCTACATGACTCTGAAATAAATTATTACAATATTCAACTATATGCCAAAATGAAACCAGTTCATCTTTGTTACATTGTTCTTTTCAGTTTACTATTTTCCCAACTAATTGTCCAGATATATAATGTCCTAGATAATTTATTTCTTGCATATCAAACTTGTACTTATCTTTTCCTAAAGTCGAACCGGCCTCCCACAAACTTTGCAACACTATAAATACTCTATGTATTATGTTCTCCTCTCGTCCAGCCAAAAATCAACATATCACCTTGGGAACAGCTCACTCCGGCAACCCCTTTAAGAACTGACAACATTCTTTGAAAAACCAAAGCTGCTGAAATCAAACAAAAAGGTATTCTGTATATGCTCCCATCGGTGTGACGAAAGCAGTCAACTCTTGTGAAGACTTGTCCAACTCAACCTGACAATAGGCTAATGCAAGATCAATGGGTGTAAAATAATAAGCACCAGCTAGAGTTGTTATGATCTCATCAATGTTGGGAAGGGGAAACTTGTTAACCAGCACTTTTTTTTAATTAAGAGCCCTGAGATCAATGCATAGATGAATTTCATCATTGGTCTTCTTCGCCACCACTATAGGAGCCAACCATTCAGTCGCCTTAACTGGTTTAATTATACCCATCTCAATCAATCGCTTTGTTTTTTTCTGTACTCCACTTTGTTTACTCAGAGGCACTCTTCTTACTTTTGCTAAAATCAGTTTAGCTCCACACTTTAACTTTATGTGATGCTTATAACCTGTGAGACCACCCAATTCACCACGAAACACCCCCTTTAATACCTTCTCATAATCCATGAATTCACATTCAACCTCATGAACTTGAATCTGTGGATCAGAATTTGGGTTCAGCGTCACACCCAAGATTCTTTGATGAGGCCATCCCAGCATATTATCCCTTTTTTGAGCAACATACACTTTACCCGCCATCATTTATCCACCAAACTCTATGCATGACTAGAAAAACCCAAACTGTTTTATAGGAACTCCACCATAATCAAGAGGAGAGACATCCATTTTACACAACTTCACATTCCCTTTGAAATGCTTTAAAACATAGTTTTAGAGATCATTGTAAGGTGTGAACATGACTCAAATTTTATAACCAAATCCACACCATTAATTTTCACTCTATCAGTGGCGTGTTCAACTTTAAGGTGTTCACCTTTACTCTCACCAACCTGGAAATCAATTTACTTCACCTCTTGCTGTACATCTTTTATCATGTTACTTTTGCAACATTTTGTAAAGTGTTATTTTTTACGACCAGATTTGCGAATTGCTTGCATAGCTGGGCAGAAACTCGAATTGACCTTGTGACCTGACCTCCCACTCCTAAAACATACTCCTTTAAACTACTCTAGAGACATACTGTTATCTTTAACTCTCCCTTTGTTTTCTGAGACATTTGTTTTAGATTTGATCTGACATACTACTTGTTCAACCTTATTATGAGTACTAGTGTTCTTATTCCTACTGTTACTTAACTCATCTACACATTTAACCATGTGTTCCACACATTTAGCTGTACCTATTACTTCCTTTAAAGGCCATTCATCCTTGAGCCATACTTCTGTCTGGCCTTGTCATTAACACATTTAAACACAAATTGGTCAATTATTCTCTCATCTGTTCCCCCACCAAACGTACAACTTGACTCTAACTTCCAGAGACCTGTGACAATATATTCCACTGATTCATCTTTGCCCTGTTTTCTGACCCCAAAATAATTTTCTGTTATCATTTTGAACTGTGAAAGATGATGACAATCTAATTTGAGTGTACAAATCTCATACTGATTCAACGATCTTTGCTGCATATCACTTAACTCAGTTAAGTTCTCTAAAGTTTCTTGTCCTTCCCCACCTAGACAGTACATTAACAGGTAATATTTGTGTTCGGCACTCAAATGTGTGCCACTCACCCACACATAATTTGCAAATATTTTTTCCACTTCTGCCATTTAATCATAGGTTTACCTCGATTAGTTAAGTAAAATGGTGGTGGTGGGAAATTCTGCATGTTAACTCTTTTTTATGTTCCTACTATTAGTTAAGAACTTTTTTCTACACAAGACAGTTGTAGCACAATGAGAAACAAAAGGATGAAAAATAAGAAAAGTTATGCCTATCGCCTTTGTGACAGGCTTCCCAAAGTATCTTCAATACAAAACTGTGACCCCTTGTCATAGATTTCACAAAACTTCTGTGTCAGAAGCTGACACTATCCAGAGCTACTGGCAGATCCTCACAAATCACCCTAACAGGCTCCCAGCCCCATACTGGTATGCTTATCACTGAAACAATTAAAGGCTTCGCTGATCACCACTTTCATTGAAGGTAGTACACTTTGTTGCCCTGTTCCAATAGGTGTGCCTATTATCGTGATGACAGGCCGTCTAATGCCTTATTCTGACTGATACACCATTTAAGTGTTTCCAACACTAAAATGGCTGCTGTGTACCCTCATTCACTCTTTTAGGCTTATTTCTGAAGGAATTAGGGCTTGCTTCTTCATGAATGTTTCCAGCAATGAAAAGTAATGGAACTGCCAATTGAGTCAGTTTCTAAGGCAGCTGTTTTTAAACTGTGTCTCCTTTATCTAGAGCAGATTGGGCACACTGCTATCTAACAGATGCAGTGAAACCCAAAGGCGTTCTACTTAAAAAGAGCAAGTCAGAAAGGTCCCCAAAGGTTTTCTTGACACGAGACACAACTAAGGACCTGATTTAGATTTCAGCAGACCAGTTACTATGTAACAAATAGCCTGTCCACTGAAATCTAAATCCCAGAGGATAAAATGGGAGATACATTTTGGCAACAGGCTATCCCTGACCATTGTAACAGAGCAACATGTCTGCCACAAACTAACTCAGGCTCTAAATCTCAGCCACAGCAGTGCTGAAATCCATAACCGCCACCACAGTCCTTTACACACCTACTGACACCCTTACCTTGGAAACATGGCAGGCGAGCCTTGCAGAAAAACGGTAAGAGATCATTTTACTTAAACTGTGAGAACTACATCCTATATGTTGAGGTGTAATCTCCATCAAATAAATGGAGATACACTATAGTAAATGGTCCACAGAGGAGCTGTATTTAATTATAGCTCATCTATCACAGAGCCCAGTACCAACTGCAACAATTTAAGCAACAACATTCTCTTAGCCCACTGTGTGACATTATTCGACATGCAAGAATTCTAAGAACATCCATATGACATCCCATACCAATCTTCCAGGATACGGAATTCCTGTATCTCTCTAATTAGTAAGCAAGACTCCCATGAAGAAGACAGCAACCGAGGTTAACTACACCAAATGTGAATGTCATAATTTATTCCCATTCAGTGTCACAAACTTCTTATCTTAGATGTTTCTCCCACCTATTCGCCAACTTGCAAATGCTAAGACCTCGTGAACATTTCAATTCAACATAATTCTTTAAGTCAGTTTTAGGCTCGACCCTGCAATAGCATGCACTTGCACATGCATACCGCTTGCAAGCTGCTGTTGTAATTAGACAAAAGTTTGGAACCCGCCTGTCGCTCACCATTTTTTTACTTTTGTGGCACTTTTCTTTACAGCCTCGTAATTTGTCCACTTTAGGCTGTCATCATTTCCGGTCCTGTCCATGGAGCAGGGATCAAGCACTGATAAATTTAACTCAATAAGTGCCCGTCCGCTGCTCCCGATGTAACTGAGGTACTATTTCTTCCCTCACCCCTTCCCGTTGCTACACCACTACCAACATGCACAGCCTCCTTTTCCTTTCGAACTGCACCCTGGCGTCACTCATAGTCCGGTATTTAAAGCAACTGCTCTCCTCAGTATTCGCTTATACCTGTTATCTGCGGCAGGCATGTGTTGGAACCAAATATATTTTGTGTGATGATAGTGTTTGGTGAAAGGCCCCTCCTGTACACACATGATCCCTCCACAAGAGTCTGTTTGTCTGCCTCAGCTGATTAAGTGTGCCACTCTTGCCCAGTGTATCACCTATTTTGGCCATGTATTCTATTCTTGTGCCAGACTGTTCCAGGTAGGAACGGGTTGACCTTAGTTGCTTTGAAACTAGAGTTAAGGAGTGACTTTTGTGTAATTTCGTCAGGTGCCAATAGGGCTGGCTTTGGCAAGGGCATCCTGGACTTCCCAGGAGTCCCTCTAGCAGGACGGAGGCCTGGGGGCGGCACAGTGCCGATCATAGGGGTCATTGGACCAGTTGTGAAAAGAGATCGCCACTGGGAGAAGCCACAGGCCTACACAGCAAGTGCAGAATGACCCCGATATTGCCAAAGATCTAACTATCACAAATGCTTGGCCCATTGCATTGCAATAGCTTGTTTTATTTTCTTGTGGCCGCTTCTCTCAAATGAGCGCGCAGGAAACGATAATGCATTTGCACATAGTAATACAGCTCCATTTCTTCCAACTGGAAATCTGTCAAAGGATTTGATAATACTCGCCAAAACATATCAGAAATACAGCCACCCTTCCCTTTTCCAAGCGTCAAACAGTCCCTTATGTATAACTAGAATTATTGATAAATAAAACTGCATTGTTGTGTAGGGGCAAGGAAATGTATATAGTAAAAACAGATCTCAATTGCCATGTTGCTCCATAATGTGACACAAGTTTTCACCAGTGTACTAAGATACATAATAGGCTGCCTGTGTTTTTTAGGAAGGTGTTCTATCTGCAAGTGCGCATGCTACATTTGTCCGCAGCATTCTGAAGACACGCCAGAGCATGCTACTACGGCTCTAATTTGGGTCAGTCAATGATACGTTTTGAAGTGAAAGGCCCGCAGCAGCCTACTGCATCTGGAGAATCACAACACTCAGAAGGCACACCCTTTCAACAAAAGCGTGCTATTTTTGTTGGATTTTGTTGAAAAAGCAAACGTCCATGTTTTTAGGGCTTAGAACAAGTACCATCCCCGGGGTGAAACATTCATCTTTACTGTGCCTGCCCTCTCTAGCATGATATGAGACATTTCTCTAAATCTCGGAAAATCTTGGTCACAGTAAGGGCAATATGCCCCACTCAGGTCGATGAAGTGTCATGCGATCCTAACTCACAAATATGTGATCTTTTTCGTACCAAACAGAAAGGGGGGTTTCCTCCCATCATTTGTGTTTCCCCCAGACTCCAGCAATTCTGACTTTCTCGTGTAATATTTAAAGATTTCTTAAAGAGGCTAAATTCCTCTACCATTTGTGGAACAGAAGTACGTGGCGATCCTAAGATAAGTAATATGTAATTTGCGAGTAGCATTATTTTATGAGCCAAAAACCATCCCCAGAGTAGCCTAATTCTACAGGCCAAGATCAAAACTCAAGGGAAAAATCACAACTAAAAATCCACTCAGGAAAAGAGTGAAAAGTATATTAGTTTGGACATCTCATCTTCGAAAAGATTGTTTGATCCCACTTTTTTTTTCCTGCCACTCTGGATAGAGACTTGCTTTACAGAAACCAGTACTGACCATGCCACTCATGAGAACAGTCCATCCTGAACTAACTTGTGAAGCCCTCTCCAAAAGGGATCACAAGCAACCCCAGACTATGAAGCACTGTTCCCAGTCTCTGGCACTGATAGTCTGTTGGAAACGTTGCCCCAATATGTAGACTACTTCTGAAGGCCCATCGTCACAGAGACTCCTACATATTTCAATGACACAATATCTATCATTAATTTAGGAGAAGGTACTCTCTTTGGCCAAAAAGGGTTTTTAGTGACCATGGATGTTGAATCGTTGTTTAAAACCATTGTACAGCAAGATTCATAACTGGTGGTCAAACAATTTAGAGAGGATTAGGCACTAATTAATGGACCCTTGTGCATGTGTTCTCTTGTAGGCTAAATTGTGTAATATTTTTTTTTTTTCATTTTGGGAGATCTCTTATATGCACAAACAGGGAACACATATGGGAGCCACTTTTCTCCTAAGTATGGCAACACTATTTATGGACCACTTTGAGAGGAAATGTGTGCTAAGTGAAGCAGCGCCAGATTTTCACCAGCTAAGGATTTGGTGTAGCTACTTCAAATTACTGATGCGAAAATCTCCATGGCCTCAGAATCTCATAATTCCAGTGGCTCTGCTTTTTAGGAGGAAAAGAAGCATAAGAAATTCTCTTGTACACACTCATTTCACTATAAAATGCAATATGAAGACTTACTGAGCGTATTGAATTGGGAGGAAAAAATAAAAAACATTTTGTGGAGGTGAAGAATGACACCACATTCTTCCACCGAGGAAACTTAGGGGCGTATTTATACCTTATGGTGCAAAACTGCACTAATGCAGTTTGCACCAAAAGGTTTAGCACCGGCTTCTGCCATTCCTGAGCACCGGCCAGGAGCCATATTTATGGAATGGCGCAAGCCGGTGCAAACAGTGGTCTAGCGTCAAATAAATCCTGACGTTAGCCGGGTGGGGCTGGCGGTATGGGAGAAGGGGGTTTTTCACCCAAAAATTACATTAGGCTGGTTAGAGACAAAAAAGATTATTCCAACCAGCCTAGCGCCATTTTCTGATGCAAAACCATCCATACCACATAACTCCTGTCTTAGAAAAGACAGGATTCATGCTCACCAGCCCAATGGCCAGCATAGGTTACCAATGTCCCCTGGGCATGGCCATTGCATCCTGTGCCATGCAGGGAGCCCCAAGTTGGGCCCCTGATGGCACTTTAATAAAAATAAAAAAAATACTTACTTATACTTACCCTACTTACCTGGGACGGGGTCCCCCATCCTCCAGTGTCCCTCTGGTGTGGATGAGGGTGTTCCTAGGGCTTGACAAGGGCACCTGTGGACCCATTCCATGGTGTTTAACCATGGAAATGGGTCCACAGGTCCCTTAATATTTAGATAGTTTTGTGCCAAATTTGCGTAAAAAAATAAATGATGCAAATTCGGCTCAAATGGGGTATAAATATGCCCCTTAATTCTGTCTATGATGTTTAAAGGAAGGATAGGAAAGGGACACACATGTGTTGCAGTCCCAAAGCAAATAATTCAGGTGTAGTTGTGGAAGGTGGAAAGAAGTGGAATTGTACTAGATTAACAAGATGTGGTACAGGGGTAGAAGAGTAAAAGAACCACTGTGAGAGAGCCACATCACCCGAGTAAGGATCTGCGGATGATACTGGAGGCAAAATGGCCAGTGTAGGGCAAAGAATATTGGTCAGACCAATCAGAATTCGGACTGTGAGACCTTAATATTGGAATCAGACCTATTTGATTCCTATTGTCTGTAAATATGTTATTGTGACTCAATCATGTATGGTATGTAAATATTTAAATTGTATTTATGTCTCCACTTTTCTCCATTTTTGGTCCATATCTAATCTTCTTAACGTTAACAGTTTTTTTATTCTCAGTAAGGGAGACGTGTTGCATTTCTCCATCATGGAATATTGTATGAAAGCCTGAGTAGATTATTGCCCAATATGGTTCACTTTAGAACACTGAAAGGAGCCATCTGTACACATTCCAATAAGGACAGTTACTCTGCTGTGGTTTTACTGTGAGCATTGATCAGGAAGTGTCTTCTGACCGAAGAGCAAACGTCTTCAGGAGATTACCTGTGAGTTGTTGGAGGAGGAACAAGATACAGCTTTCTACATGGAGGGAAACTGAAACAGCTACTACATGTACGCATCAGTAGTAAATTAAATTCCTTTCTTATATTCCTCAGCGCAGAAGTAATGCAAACATAGTCTTGCAATGCAGGAAACACGCTCACACAGTTCTGCCTTTTACCCTGAACTAAAATGTGATTTTAGATGATCACACCCTTTGCCACCATTGACATTCTTATAGAGCAGCAAATAGGAAACTATGGCCCAGATTTACAAGAATCTGGTGCATCAAAACCGATGCACCATATTTCTTGCGCACCCCCACCGCCACCTAATGACACCATGGGTGCACCGTATTTACAATTTACAATACAGCGCACCATGGCACACGTTAGATCAATACCATCTACATTTTTGAAGCTATTGTTGCTCTGTGCTGCACTAGCATCAAAATATTTGACACCAGTGCAGCAAAGTGTAAGGAGGGCTATTGACTTCAATGGGTGCGTCTTTTTAACGCCTGATTGAGCAGGGGTTAAAAATGACACCAAAAATGGCGTAATGAAATCTTGTAGATTTCACTGCACCATTGTTGCGGACCTCCTAACACCAGAAAGCTCCCATGCATACATTATGCCTGGCGCAGGCATAATGTGGCACAAGGGGTCATAAAGTGGAGCAATGCATGAATTGCGCCACTTTGTAAATATGGTGCAGAGATTTTTGCCTCATTGAGCCACATGAACGTAAAAAAAAAGTACGCTAATGTGGCGCAAGGTGGCGCGGGGGCTTTGCAAATCTGGTCCTATGTGAGCTGATATGAACTAATACCTCAGCCGAGAGAAATGTAAAATGATGTGACCACTGTTTCACTAGTACTTCAGGCACAATTCCTTCTGGCAGAGCTTCATGAACGAGCCAGAGATGTGCTGCTTCCAAGTATCAACTAATGCTTTAAATGGAAATTGAGAAGTGCAGGTAGTCCTTATTCCAGGCTACCTGGTTGCCACTGAGAAGTGCCTGTACTCTCTGTTAAAAGTTTTACACCAGTGCTGAGAAGGGCAGGTACTATTTCTTTCAATTTAAAGAAGTACAGGTACTCAGAAACTGGCAGTATATGCCCATATAAAGCACTGGTACTATCTGCATACAGTCTAGGAGGTGTCGTCTAGAGATTCATTGTCAAGAGTGTCCACAGGGGACCTGCAATGTAAACATGGCCTTGGCACTTGATCGAAATTGTCTGTTCATGACTTTATCATGTTGCTCCCTATGCTGTTCATTTGTGTCTCTGCAAACGCAGTACTCCGTAGTAAAAGAGTAAACTACGGCTTTAAGTGTTTTACAGACTTGTCACATAACAGTGCTTGGAAGCCCAGGCTGAAGAGGCCATTTATTCGGATACTGGCCCACCAAAACATAAAGACAGTGTTCCGAGTTATCAAAGTCATTCAAAGTAGAGAAATTGCATTTTGAAAAAGGAAAAAATACTGACTCGGAGCTAAGATTATCTATAACTCGAGGCAACAATAGGCTTTTTTTTTATTGTTTTGCTTCACAAAGATTCTATTGCTTCATGTCGTATTTTTAGTCCTGGATTTTCCCCACGAGAATTGCTTTGATGCCACCCTCCGCCACTGCCTAGCAACAAACCCCAGGAGCAGCCGCAGTTCGCACACCTCTCTGAGCATACCCCGCCATGCTAGCTTGACACAATTGTCGGGCAATCAATACTAACTTTCAAACAGTGTTTTTCTCGATTGCTTTATTTTTGCCAACCTAGACAGTTGTTCCTTTCTATTTACAAAGCAGTACTCAAGACTTTTGCTACATTTTGTTTGTGTCCTTCATTTCCATAAGATAATTACGAAGAATATGACCGCTTAAATTGCATGAGTCAAAATACACACTCGCCACGGCTGGAGATGACACCAAAATCAGCCTTGACAAATGTTGTCAGACCAGCCCTCATAAATCAAAGCGAGCAAGCCTGAACCCTGCAAGGGGAGTTTGGGGGAGGGTGCTCTCTACCTAAGATTTTTTTTTTTTATTGCAAAAAATGGTGCGTTTTTTCACACATTTTTATTATAGAGCCTGATTGAATAGGTGAATGGAGATTGGAGACATGGCTGCATTACACAGTGAATGAATAGCTGGATGAATGATGAGGAGTGGGTGGAGGAATTCATTCAAGAATGGACAAAAATGACCAAAGGGCCTGAATTAGATCCTGGAAGAGGGAATACTCAGTCACAAACGTGATGGCTATCCCGGCCGCCATTTTACGATCCTCATAGGCTATAATGTGATCGTAATACAGCGGACAGGATATCTGGCACGTTTGAGATGGAGTAATCCCCTGCACCAGGATCTAAATCAGGCCTAAAGACTTTTCGCTATGGGGAGCAAATGGACTTAATGCACTGACCTAGGGTGGATGCTCTGGTTTTTATATTAGCTTGTGAACTAAGATACCATCTTCCCTAAACACTGTCACTAGCAATCATTGTGAAACATGCATAGCTGGATGAATTTAACACAATGTGCTGATTTAGTGCCTCAAAGAATTAAAGACAAAGCATTAAGCCTTGATTTGAAACAGTAGAGGCAAAGGGATAAAACCTGCTGCCCACTAGAACTAGTCCAGGCTTGAAACGCATAACTCTAGAATTGACAGCATGAGTGGATTGACCCATAATACTTGTTTCTGAACTACACTCCTCAATTTATTTAAACCTCCTTGATATCAAATGAATGAATTACTGAGAACCCAATTCAAGAAGGTATTTGAGAAGCTAAGTGGCCCTTTGGTGCATAGGTAGGTTTTGGTGCCAGAGGTGATGAAAAGTTCACATATGGCATCTTAGTTCGGTGCTGAAATGAGAACGGTGCATGAAAAAGGTGTAAGTTATAGCCATTTGACTAAACTATAATTAGTGTATTTCTGTATTTTTGGCTTTTTAACACTAGTTCTGGTCTCATTTCAACATTTAACAATAATGTCAGTTTAACCTCTGTTTGTTTCAGTGCATTTCTTGTTTTTTTTAACCATATGCTAAATTGTGCCATTGCCCAACACTTTGCAAGAACTCATCCCTGGTGCACAAGGCTGCAGGGCTTGGCCTTCTGGGCATGCCCTGTGCCTAACCCTCCACTAGCACCCAATTTCTACTGCAATTTACCAAAGGCTGGGTTCAGCAGGGCTTAGCCACTGGGCCTGCGCTCAGGCCTCAGCAGGTGCCACTGTGTGTGCACCACCACTGCTTACAAAATGTGTAGTAAGTAGCAAGCATTGACCACATTTGGTGGGCTCATGGCATGGCCCCAGGGGGTTAATCCTGCACAGGTGGACAAACTCCCATGCGCACAAAGTTTAGCTACCAAACGTTTTACTATTTTAAAATTAGAGAGCTGTTAAGCGACTGAGAAAATGAGTAGGGGGTGAGCAGATGTGGAAAGGGGATGCTGCATTAGTGCAGATGTCTCCGCCTTTATTTTCAGCCCTTTAAAAATATGTTATGCCTTGAATGACTAAAACCCATACCTCTCCACAATTTTTAATCTACTGGTTTCATTCCTACATTAACATCTCAGTGCTTGTTTGCTTCAGCCTGCTCCTCAGAAAAGGCGTTCAATTGAATAGCTCATTTCCTAACAAAATGGCATTTAGGAGGGCCTCACATTTGTCTTGTTCGTTAGAACTCTGTGGTGAACCTACTGTTGTTCACTAGGAAGTTAACTGACAGACTGCTGCTGGTGTTGGAAGGACATGTTTTGATCAGCATACAAGGCCTTTTTCTGACCCGGACTAAGAAGATTTTGAGAATTTATAGTAGACGTGTCCTCATTTTAACTTTCTAGACTAGTCATAATTTCTCCAATGGATTGAACCCCCTTATTTTGTTCATTTTTAAATAAAATGCTCTCAGTTTCACACCTTTGTTGCCATCACAATTGCAATGAGGTGTGTCACACATTTGTGAAAATAAAGAATGTTGTACAGAATAGTTGTTCCTAATAATAATAAAGTTTAGAATGCAGTTAATTAAAACCATTACAGTATCAAAGATGCTTTAAACAGTAAGGAACAATGAGGGCAGTCTCATAGTGCTATCTAGGACTGCTGCAGCAGCTAAAAATAATATCCCTAGTCGATACATTGATAATCAATCAATTCACATTATGTGATTCCCAAGCTAAAGAGGAATATATAGTGTATAGGGATATAGTATTTATCACAATGTTTTAAAAAGGCTTTGGTTCCTAAGTCAATGTGTGCAATTTATACAGTGCTCATTTGTAGGTTCTGTCGCCTGCACAGCGCTTGCGCTGTGCTTGTGAAATCTATTGTATTTAATATAAAACTCAAAAGGGGCTTTCATCCCACCCCTTGCTTTCCTTGCTTTTCATTGGTTCCTGTACTTGCCACTTACATTTCCTCCGTTTCTATTGGATGGAACACTGTTTCCTGCATTTACTAATTCCTTTTCTCATTTGTTTGCTCTGATCAGTGTCTTGAGGCACAAGTACTGTTTTTATCTGCCTTGCTGGAACTTCTTTGAAACTGTCAGCACCATTGCTATTGTTGGTATGTGTCCTTTAAAACCAATATTAATTACGTAATCTTGCAATATATTGTGTGATGAAGCTGCATAGAAAATGTGTTAACATAGAAAATAATGCACACGCTTGAAATGTGCCCACGGGGAGTGGCTACCAATGTATACGAAGACTAATGGAAAGGCTTATTAATTCTGAATTATTATGCAAAAATGTTTTAAATTTGTATTAGTATATCATAATTAGAGTTATGTGTTGAGAGTTTGCTTTATTAAATCAGAAGTTCCTTAGCTTAGCGAGGGTTTGGGCCTAGCTACCTGGCCTCATATTGAATTGCATTTTCTAACGTGTAATGCGCTGTTTTCCTGAAGGACACAAAGCTGTACTTTTCCAGGAGCTATATGTATGTAGCTGTAGTAAATTCTTTCTCATGAGAACCGGCTTGCTCAAGGTGAAGTTCTTGCTGGATGCAACAGTGTAATTCGCAACAGGTGCAAGGTTAACCATACTAGGAGAAGACAATGAAGACACTGACTGGAGCGTAAAGTGTAACATTTTCTACCTGACATTCCAACCGTTGAAGACATCAATAACATGGACCAATCCGCGATATGGGAACTGTAAACGTTGGAAAATTCTAGTAAGGTGCTTACCGAATTATTGGACAGAAATAATAATGCACCAAACTTTATCCAATGAGGAATTAGGGAATAGTTAGACAGTTTTGATTTAATGGCGTAACCCGAGGAAAACGGGAGCCACTCACACTTCCACTGACACACGGACTCTTACCCCTGACATTTGTCATTCTCTTTGCTACGAGACCTTTTGCTAGAGTACCTTTTGCTAGATGCCATATATTAGCTTAATTGTCCTGCCACTTTAAACCATCCTCTACCCCATTATTGCATGATACTAACTTCTCCTCCATCAGGGGGAAACGATCATTACTTAGCTATGCTATCTTGAGACTTTGCCCAGCCCTATCTCTGCTGATGGTGAATCGACTGATGTCCTGAGGACGAAGACTGACGCTGTTTGCTGATCTGTTGGATTGGTAAGTATCAGATGCAAATTGTGATTGTCTATTTACCTTTTCTTTCTAGGTACCAATTGCTATTTTGATAGAGGCCTTAGTGTAGATGTTTTCCAAATTCCTGTTCACTAAAATGTTTCGCATGAAACCCAACATGCTAATGCTAATTTGAGGTTAGTTAAGGCGTTCACTAATGTCTTATGCAAATAGACAAGTGACTGAATTCTTGCTTTGTTGAATCATGAGACTCTGCTAATTTGCTTCATATTAATGATGTGCCTAAATACTGAACGAATATAACTGATGCATTGATCAAAGTCGTGCTTTGATTACTAATTAGGATTGTTTGGCATGGTTTATTGTTAATAAGATTAACAGACATGATATTAGATTGTAATCAATGGGGAAGTAAATATCTTAACTTTTGACTAAACTAGTGTGGTTATTCGTGACTGATTTTGATGATTAATTCTCATTAAATGTTTATTGATTAGCGATTGTTATTATTGATTGTTTATTGATTTATTGATTGGTGATGACAAGAAGATATTTCGTGCTGGGAAGTCCCCCAACATGGTTCAAAGGTTTGTTGACCTAAACGTGTCTCCTTGTAAGTTTACTTATTAAGGCTCTAACGCGCTAACACTATCACCACAAGATCCTTGCTTTGAAGCAATAACGCTGCCCGAGTGCTGTGGGCTCAGCACCCTGTTCTGGTCTCAGTGGAGACCTTGTGATACCAGTTCAGTGTGCTTTATGCAAAGCCAATGTTACCATCGCACCAGCACTCACCAGTCCCCCGGGTGCAACACGCACTCACTAGATCCCCTTGGGGCTGAAGCAGGGAGCCAATCAAATGCTACCTTTTGTTTTAGAGGTGAGCACTTGTTTTATTATGTGTGCGTGCTACGCTACATTGGCATCTACCTAACGGTTGGAAACCCAAACCTGGTCTCATCGAACAGTGATACAAAAATTGCAAAGCGGATGGCAATATTAATCTTCATTGACTTTCTCTGCATGGCATTCATTGCCTTCTTTGCAATCTCAGCATCGCTGAAGATCCTGCTCATCACAGTTTCCAAATCGAAAATCCTGCTGTTTTTTTCTACCCGATCAATTCATGTGCCAGCCCCTTTTTGTGCGCTATTTTTACAAAGACTTTCTGCATAGACTTTTTCATCTTAATAAGCAAGTTGGGCTGTGGTGGAAGTTCAGGCTCAGAACTGTAGAACAGAGACTTCTTCCTCTCTTTATAACTCCCACATGAGAAACAGACATTATGTTCCTGCTCCGAAAAATAGTGCTGTTTTGATTCACACACTGGTGCCTCTGAATAGCTTAAACCGAAGGCCGTTTTCACGTATATTATGCCAGAAGATGGATAGAAACTAACTTTAATTGTGAATTTGTACGAAAAAAGAACACAGTTCGTAAAGAACACATATTGTAATTTTGGTATGAGCATGATGCCAACATGGAAGTAATGCTTTGCGGTGCTGCATTTTGCGTGACATGCAATTTAGGTTCCTGCATGAAGAACAACCATTGGCAAAGCCAATAGATATTGCCTTTACAAAATCTTTTGGCTTTGTCAATGTTTGTTTAGACATGTGACACAGCAGCGAAAGCTTCTGCGCCTCATGACTTAAAGTTTAAAAAAAACGTTAACCTTTAACATAGTCAATGCTGGCCACGTTATAGCGTTTTCTTTTTTTAAGTTTAAGACATGCTGCACAGCAGCTAGCACTGCTGTACGACATATCTAAAAAACATTAACAAAACCAATAGATTTAGTAGAAGCGAAACCTATTGGCTTTGCCAATGCTTGGTAAAGTTTATTGAACCATAGGACAGCTGATTATAAACAATGTTATAACATTCTTTTACTGCAGCGGCAAGTTCTAAACTCCTGTCATCACAAGGTTAAAAATAATAAGCACCTTCCTAGCCAAGGAGCTTAAGACAGCAAAAAAGAACATGGGCCAAACCTTCCTTGGCCTGGTGACAGAATCTACATAAATCCAATGGTGTCTGGTTTTTCCAGTGTGAGTGTTTCTCTCTAGTGTAAAATTGACTAAAATTAAGACTGCTGTAGTCTTTTTTACGTTTCATGGAGAACTTCCCTACCGGATAAGGCTTCAAAATGTCTTTGGGATAGGGGATTAGTAGAAGTTCTTAATGATTCATTAATGGTCAAGGTTTTAAATCAGATTCAAAAGAAATGGCACACATTTGTTTATTAAAAATTATTTTAAAAAGCTGCCAAAAGAGCTAGATATTCCCAAGCTATTTCCATATGAAGATTATTTAACACTATTTTAAGCTTAGAGAGATTCTCAAATTTGCTTATTCGTTCACCATTTTCAAATTAGGCCCACAAGACAGACTTTAGTGAACCTTTATTTGTAATTTTGCATATACAGTATACCAAAAACTAATGATGTGAGATTCCTGTGGGACTCTCTGTTTAATCAAACAGAATTCCAGGCATTTCTCCAACTGTGAAGTAGAAGCTGGATAGAACAAAAATGTGCCTGAATAAGTTGTATTAGGCTGCTCAAAAAGCATACTATTGGCGCCGACTGAAACATTTCACAACCACAGTGTAGAGCAGAGATACATTTTATTATGATTACATCTAGCAGCAGCTTTATCGATGGACCTACAAATTAGGCAACTTTAACTGCAGTGGCTTTAGCTTTAATTTTGCTTTGTGATGTACAAGACTCCCTGAGTTTTGAAGCCAGATTCCAAAATATGTATACAGCTGATCCCTCTTGGTGTACCCTTCTTTTAGGTTCCAATGCTTTTCTTTTTGTAAATTCCCTTTCCCAAAAACTATTATATTTGTTTTCCCATAATTTATTACGCAAGCTGTTATCTCTGCAATAGTCTGCATGGTGATCTAAGGTGTAATGAAAACCCATACTAGTTCTATTCAAGATGACAGTATCATTTAAATAAATAAGCACGGGGATCAGAATACCTCTAATTTGGGCTGGCAAGCTCTAGCATTAATGATATATGACCTAATATATGAAATGCATATGTTGAATAAAACAGAGCCAAGGACACAGCCTTGTTTGAGACCCATGTGTATAAATATTTGTGGTTAAAGACTTGTTGCTGGCAGTTCCATTTGGATTCGGGTGTCAAGTGTCAACATAAAGGCCTGAGTCACTTTTAACAATTTTTGAATGAATTTCCCAAAGGTTCAACTTGAACCATAGCCTATTTTTATCGATACAGCCAACACTGTTTAAAATTGATAAAACAGGCATAAAGTTCCATAGTTTTAGTTTCTGCATATTGATTTGCCAATTTTGATAAGGCCATGATGTTGTTAATTGTGCTGCTGTTTTCCCTGGATGAACAGGGAGTCATGTCGTTTGTATCAGACCATACTATTCCATAATTTAATAGCAAAGATGCATAGTACATTGCTTCCATTTCTAGAAGAGGTACCATTATGTAACTGCTGAATCAACCCTTCTTATGCAATGGACATAAGACTGAATCCTTTCATGAGGATGGAATGATATCATCCATTAAATAACAGGTTAAGTCATGAAGATTAATATTTCCTGTCCATCTGAAATCCCTTGGTAGGCCTGCCATTTGGCCCGGAGTACCATCTGATCTTGCTTTCTCTATCATGTATATAAAAATATTTTCTTGACACCATTTACCACCACATGGTTCTCTACGATATCTATACCAGATTTGTCCTGAAAAGGTTCCCTAGATACCAGAAACAGAAAGTACTGGAGTAATATCATTCTCAGATGCTGAAGTTCTTAGATTGTACAATGCGGATACATAGGGCCAGATTTACAAGGCCCTAGCGCCTCTTTGCACCACACTAGCTTCATTTTTTGTTACGCTAATGTGCTTCAAGGAGGCACTCACCACTATGCCATATTTACAAAGTGGCGCAATGCGTGCATTGCGCCACTTTGCGACCCCTTGTGCCACATTATGCCTGCATCAGGCATAATGTATGCAGGAGGGGCGTTCCAGCGTTAGGAGGCCCGCATAAATGGTACATTGAAATCTACAAGATTTCACTGCACAATTTTTAGCCACATTTTTAACGTCTGCTCAAAGCAGGCGTTAAAATGACACACCCATTATTATCAATGGGCCTCCTTACACTTTGCTGCACTAGAGCCAACATTTTTTACACTAGTGCAGCAAAGTGCCACATTAGCGTCACAAATCTTGATGCTATTGGCCCAACGTGCACCATGGTGCGCAGTATTGTAAATATGGCACACACATGTTAGTTGGGGTAGGGGCGATGCAAGAAAACTGGCGCATCAGCACTGATGCACCAGTTTCTTGTAAATATGCCCCATAGTTTCTTCAATTACTTATCAATATAATATTTCCAACTTTTATTTTATCGGATGCTAGTATGTA